>NW_027142353.1:27711046-30111046 GCF_026170545.1 Melanerpes formicivorus | reverse complement strand
AGAGGTCAAGTACTTTCTTGCTGAGCTTTCTAGTACCCGGCAGCACACTCCTGTGCCAAACTGGTCACAGCATGTGTGGGCTGTTCTCTGGTTCTTCCCCAGTTACAGCTTATGGGAGTCCATTGGAGATGCTGTGAAGCATGTCTGTGGGGAGGCTGGGAAGAAGGAAAGACCAAAAGGAAAGACAGGGTATGTAGATATCCTTGTATAGGAAAGTAGGTGTTATTGTGCTATGAGAATGTAAGAGAAAGAAGATCCATTTTTAGGAAACTAGGTTTTATTTGTTGTGCTACTTAGAGAAAACTTGCTTGTTACTGACATGTTTTAATTCTGGTTATGCAGTTTGTTTTATAAATAGAAAATATCCTGTCCTACAAATGTACTAATTAATATCTACTATGAGTCCCCACTGATACTTGGCAAAACTCCAGTTTTGCTAGAAGCACATCAGTCTACCCACATGGACTCGGTTCCAGTAATGTCTCTGTGAGAAATGTCCATATGTGGAACCTTCTTTTTTCCACCTGTTTTATCAGGATAGAGGAACAGTTGTCCTGTTCTGTGAAAAAATGTTACTATTTCAAGTATTTTTGTGCTTTGCCCTATGTGATAAAACTAAGATTTTTATGAGCATCCAGACTTTTCCCCTTAGCTAGTTACATACTACTCATGGTATCCAAATATGATAAGGAAAAGTTAAGTTAGGTCTACCTAGGTTAGTTGAATGTCGGCCATTTTAGCCAGGATATAGTTTCTTCATTTCACATAGAGAAAATATTTACAGGAAGTCTTTGTAGTGGATATGCCCTCAGAAATGCACGGCAGATCCATCAATGAAAAGGTAAGTTTATTTATATATATGTACAAACTTCGTAACGGGGTATTTACAGTCATCCTTCACAGGTATCAATATTCGGTTAGTGAAACTATCTTTACAGAATGTTATGTATGGGCACTTAAATCAAATGATTCACAGAACTTATAATCAAAACTGAGTCAGAGAGTGGCGGGGGAGGGGTTGGTCAGCGACTGGCAACCCTCCACCCGCAGCAATATAAACGCTGTCCTAACTGAAGCTCTGTAAAGAAGGGCTTGGCTTACTCACAAGCTGAGAACTTCGTGGAGTCTTTCCTTAATAATGTTTATAATCCAGACAACGTGGCACGGATGTGCCGTAATAAGGAGACAGGAAATGGCGCCGGCCGCGTGGCCGCACCGCGTGGCTCTGCTGTTCTCTCCCAGGATACAAAAGGTTCCTCGCTCGGAGGGGGGCTATGGCAGGTCAGCAACGCTGGTTCACACGGGCTACCAGGTTTTCTCCTACAGCGATGGATCACGCAGCGGTTGTCCCCACAGATTGGAAAAGGGGAAACATTGCCCCCATCTTCAAAAAGGGTAAGAAGGAGGAACCAGGGAACTACAGGCCAGTCAGTCTCACCTCTGTGTCTGGAAAGATCATGGAGCAGATCCTCCTGGAGTCACTACTCACTCAAAAGAATAGTGAAGAGGTGATTGGGAGCAGTCAGCATGGCTTTGCCAAGGGCAAATCCTGCCTGACCAACCTGGTGGCCTTCTATGAGCAGGTGACAAAATTAATAGATGAGGGGCGAGCAACTGATGTCATTTACCTGGACCTGAGCAAAGCCTTCGACACTGTCCCGCACAACATCCTGGTCTCCAAACTGGTGACACATGGGTTTGATGGGTGGACCACTAGATGGATAAGGAACTGGCTTGATGGCCGCACCCAAAGAGTGGCTGTCAATGGCTCCATGTCCCAGTGGAGGCCAGTGACAAGCAGAGTCCCTCAGGGATCAGTCCTGGGACCTGTCTTGTTCAACATCTTTGTGGGTGACATGGACAGTGGCATTGAGTGCACCCTCAGCAAGTTTGCTGATGACACCAAGCTGTGTGGTGCAGCAGACAGGCTGGAGGGAAGGGAGGCCATCCAGAGGGACCTTGACAGGCTGGAGAGGTGGGCACAAGCCAACCTCATGAAGTTCAATAAGAGCAAGTGCAGGGTCCTGCATCTGGGTTGAGGCAATCCCAGGCACAAATACAGGCTGGGCAGTGACTGGCTGGAAAGTAGCCCTGAAGAGAGAGACTTGGGGGTGCTGGTGGACGAGAAGCTCAACATGAGCTCTCAATGTGCACTTGCAGCCCGCAAAGCCAATCAGATCCTGGGCTGCATCAGGAGAAGTGTGGCCAGCAGGTCGAGGGAGGTGATCCTCCCCCTCTACTCAGCCCTGGTGAGACCCCACCTGGAGTACTGTGTCCAGTTCTGGAGCCCCTATTACAAGAGGGATGTGGAGGTGCTGGAACGTGTCCAGAGAAGGGCCACAAGGATGATCAGAGGGCTGGAGCACCTCTCCTATGAGGACAGACTGAAGGAGTTGGGGCTGTTCAGTCTGCAGAAGCGAAGGCTCCGAGGTGACCTAATTGTGGCCTTCCAGTATCTGAAGGGGGCCTACAGGAAGGCTGGGGAAGGACTTCTCAAGATCTCAGGTAGTGATAGGACTAGGGGGAATGGAATGAAGCTGGAGGTGGGGAGATGCAGGCTAGATGTGAGGAGGAGGTCCTTCACCATGAGAGTGGTGAAACCCTGGAATGTGTTGTCCAGGGAGGTGGTCGAGGCCCCGTCCCTGGGGGTGTTTAAGAGCAGGCTGGCTGAGGCTCTGGGCAGCCTGATCTAGTGTGGGGTGCCCCTGCCCATGGCAGGGGGGTTGGAACTAGATGATACTTGTGGTCCCTTCCAACCCTGAATGAAACTATGAAACTATGATCCCACGGAGTGCTGTCCACGGCACCACATGCAGCTGGGTGACGGTGGCAAAAGGACCACGAGGCCTCCCGAAGCACTGGCACACGCACACACAGGCTCCAACACCGAGGTGGGGGGGCTCATTTACCAAACGACCCCTATTTACCATTTGCCCCAGTGAATACTGGTCCAATAAGCATCTGTTGCTAACGCAAACATTAACCAATGAACTAACACCTACCAAATAGGGCCTGAGTATATGCTATACCCAGGGAAACAAACATATAGCCTGCCTCTTGTACCACAGGGGTGAGACCACGCCCAGGTAGGCTGTTTACCTGGACTCAGTGGCGCCAGGATCCCCCCTGCTGCCTCCAGAAAGGAGGGGGAACAAAGGAGGGTTAACACAGAGATAAATATATCCTACACAAATGTTATGGGCACAATCCTGACCATAAGCATCCTTCTCTACAGTCTTCTAGCATCTTTATGAGAAAATCCCAAATACTTGGCTTTCACTCAGCATGTTAATGAAATTCATCTTCAGAGTGTGTTTTCCCTGCCAGAGGGAAGCACCAACTATAGTTTTGGCCAGGTTTAACCCGTCAAATTTTAGAGATGTGGCGGGGTACTTTCTGTCTAATTTTTGATCAATAATTATGTTGCCTGAAAAAAACACAGAATGTTCTGAAAAATACTTTGTTTAGAAAAGTTATGTTATCTAAATACATCCATTTCACTGGGCCAGCATTCTCCAGTTTTGCTGAGAAACATCTCTACTCTTCTCAGTCCTAGCTCGTCTGGAGCAAAGTAACTGTTAAAAATATTGCATGATGGGATGTGTGCATTATTTTTTCCTTATAGAGCTATTTCACTGGGGTGATGTTGTGAAACAGAAAAACAAGTGGAATAACGATTCATTTAGGTTAGAATGAACAGCTTTAAAATGGTTAGTCAATTATTATATTTCGGTTTTAAATAGAGACTGACATAAACAAATTATAAGAGGAGCCAACAGTTTTGTAGAGCTGCATGTGGTGAGAACTATTTTGTTTTGTGAAGTAAAGCTGAGGTAGGCGGTAACAGTGAAAAAGCTTGATGTAGCCATACTATACATTCTGCAAAAAATACATACAATTAGTTAAAATAGGCCAGTAGTAGTTTAAGAAGAAACAGAAAAAGGAATTATTGTTAAAAAGAGGACAAAAATAGGAGTATTTAGGGAAAGGGACAGATGTTAACGGTAATAAATAATTTCTATGCCTTGTAAAGCTCACATGTTACAGTGCATCTGCCCCAACAGGCTTGTGAGCTGACAGAGAAACATTTTAGGTTATAGTCACTAGGCTATGAATGGGGTCATGTGTTTATTCATTGTGTAAATATTTAGAGAGTGAAGCATGGCTTAGAGCTTACTGAGTTCAGTAAATGTATTCTTGCTGCTTTCACCAAGTTTGGAATTGTCTGGGGCTGGGACAGAGGCACTGTATGTACAGATTTCAGTAGAACTGCATTCTTAACTGGGGCATCTCAATTAGGTAAGCATTATCTCACTGAGGAATCTTTACCTATAAATCCCACTTTCTAAGTAAAAATCTGCTCCACCTTACCAAAAAAAACCCACATCTGATGTAATTTCAGTCACTTCAGCACAAAAGAATTTCCAGGTGAAACACAAGAGGCTCAGTGTCATGATGCTTCAAGACTAATATGGGATACATGACCAAGAGGTGATTGTAGCTGCTATAGACTTTGGAGGCTGCTGTCATAAATACAGCACAACTCTGTGCCTCTTATTGTTGGGAAAGGTATATAAAGTCACGAATGGAAGATTTCTCCTCATTCCCTTTTCTCCTCCTAGTCTTGGCATGTTTCCCAGGGTGATCTTGCGCTGCGTAGTACATAGAAAGGCAAATATTTTGCTATTCCACAGAGAAGAACAGCTTAGTGGAGGTTGTAGCAAGATGAGGGTTGGTCTTTTCTCCCAGATAACAACTGATAAGAGGAAATTACCTCATGTTGCAGGGTAAGTTTTGATTGGACATTAGTAAAAATGTATTCACTACAAGGGTTGTCAAGCACTGGAATAGGCTGCCCAGAAAAGTGGTTGAGTCACCATGCTTGGAGGTATTTAAAAGATGTGTGGATGTAGGACTAGGGTGCATGGTTTAGTGGTGGACTTGGCAGTGGTGGATGAACAGTTGGACTTGATCTTAAAGGTTTTTCCCAGCCCAAACAATGCTAAGATTCTATTATTGTCTATTCCATTGCTTCCTGATTTAGAATAGAATAGAATAGACCAGGTTGGAAGAGATCTTCAAGATCATCTCATCCAACCTATCAACCAATCCAACTCACCTAATCAATTAAACCATGGCACCAAGCACCCCATCAAGTCTCCTCCTGAACACCTCCAATGATGGTGACTCCACCACCTCCCTGGGCAGTCCATTCCAATGGGCAATCACTCTCTCTGTGTAGAACTTCTTCCTAACATCCAGCCTAAACCTGCCCTGGCACAGCCTGAGACTGTGTCCTCTTGTTCTGGTGCTGGCTGCCTGGGAGAAGAGACCAAACTCTGCCTGTCTACAACCTCCCTTCAGGTAGTTGTAGAGAGCAATAAGGTCACCCCTGAGTCTCCTCCAGGCTAAGCATCCCCAGCTCCCTCAGCCTCCCCTCATAAGGCTTGTGTTCCAAGCCCCTCACCAACTTCGTCGCCCTTCTCTGGACACGTTCCAGCAAGTCAGCATCCTTCCTAAACTGAGGGGCCCAGAACTGGACACAGGACTTAAGGTGCAGCCTAACCAGTGCAGCGTACAGGGGGAGAATGACCTCTCTGTTCCTGCTGGCCAGACTGTTCCTGATGCAGGCCAGGAAGCCATTGGCCCTCTTGACTGCCTGGGCACACTGCAGGCTCATGTTCAGCCTACCATCAACCAGCACCCCCAGGTCCCTCTCTGCCTGGCTGCTCTCCATCCACTCTGACCCCAGCCTGTAGCACTGCATGGGGTTGCTGTGGCAAATGTGCAGAACCCGGCACTTGGATGTGTTCAATCTCATGCCGTTGGATTCTGCCCATCTGTCCAGCCTCCAGCAGATCAACTCCTGCCCCCAGCTTGGTGTCATCAGCAAATTTACTGATGATGGACGTAGCTGAGTTTACAGCGAAAAGCACTGCAATTGCTTTGCTAGAGCCAGGCTGAGTATACAGTAAAAGAAAGCTCACCAGCCTCATCCCATCTCCAAACAGAGAGGCTCAATAATGTCAAGCTGATAACCAGTTGTTGCTCTCAGATTTTACATACCAGGCAACAATGCTTGCAGCTTCTGTAGCTCTTGTTCTGTGGCAGCAGTCCCCTGACCACCAAACAACTGCAACTGGGTGCAATGTGAAAGCTAATGAACTTTTACTGGACTGTGCAGTAGCTATGTCATTCTCACTCTAGTTCTGCTAGTCAGGGAACTCTTGTAAGAGTCACCCGTGTTGAATTCATGCTAGGCTGGGGACTCCCCAACTCAAATTCAGTTTTCAGAAGCAAATGCAGAGGTGATTTTGATTCAGGCAGCAGAGATTTGAGAAAAGGGGGCACTGACTTCCTCTGAAAGTGTTGGCTGGGCTGCCCGGGGAGGTGGTGGAGTCACTATCATTGGGAGTGTTCAAGAGGAGACTTGATAGGATGCTTGCTTGCATGGTTTAGTTGATTTGGTGGATTGGATAATAGGTTGGACGCAATGATCTTGAAGGTCTCTTCCAACCTGGTTTATTCTATTCTCTGGACATTTTAGTAATGCCAACAGGTTACAGTATCACAGTATCACTAAGGTTGGAAGAGACCTCGAGGATCATTGAGTCCAACTTGTCACCACAGAGCTCATGACTAGACCATGGCACCAAGTGCCACGTCCAATCTCCTCTTGAACACATCGAGGGATGGTGACTCCACCACCTCCCTGGGCAGCCCATTCCAATGACGAATGACTCTCTCGGTGAAGAACTTTCTCCTCACCTCCAGCCTAAACTTCCCCTGGCAGAGCTTGAGACTGTGTCCTCTTGTTCTGGTGCTGGCTGCCTGGGAGAAGAGACCAACCCCTTCCTGGCTACAACCACCCTTCAGGTAGTTGTAGAGAGCAACGAGGTCACCCCTGAGCCTCCTCTTCCCCAGGCTAAGTAATCCCAGCTCCCTCAGCCTCTCCTCATAGGGCTTGTGCTCAAGGCCTCTCCCCAGCCTTGTTGCCCTACTCTGGACACGTTCAAGAGTCTCAATGTCCTTCTTAAACTGAGGGGCCCAGATCTGGACACAGTACTCAAGGTGCGGCCTAACCAATGCAGAGTACAGGGGCACAATGACTTCCCTACTCCTGCTGGCCACACTATTCCTAATGCAGGCCAGGATGCCATTGGCCCTCTTGGCCACCTGGGCACACTGCTGGCTCATGTTTAGGCTGCTGTCAATCAGCACCCCCAGGTCCCTCTCTGTTTGGCAGCTCTCCAGCCACTCTGACCCCAGCCTGTAGCTCTGCATGGGGTTGCCGTGGCCAAAGTGCAGCACTCGGCACTTGGACTTGTTGAATGCCATCCCATTGGACTCTGCCCATCTGTCCAGTCAGTCGAGGTCCCTCTGCAGAGCCCTTCCACTCTCTAACTGACTAACATCTGCTCCTAACTTGGTGTCATCTGCAAATTTGCTGATGACTGACTCAATCCCCTCATCCAGATCATCAATGATCTGCACCAGGGGAGGTTTAGACTCGAGGTGAGGAGAAAGTTCTTCACCGAGCGAGTAGTTTGTCATCGGAATGTGCTGCCCAAGGAGGTGGTGGAGTCACCATCCCTGGAGGTGTTCAAGAAGAGATTGGACGTG
This sequence comes from Melanerpes formicivorus, assembly GCF_026170545.1. Classification (NCBI taxonomy): domain Eukaryota; kingdom Metazoa; phylum Chordata; class Aves; order Piciformes; family Picidae; genus Melanerpes; species Melanerpes formicivorus. Next base: position 30,103,423 of record NW_027142353.1, on the reverse strand, counting down.
GCACTTGGTGCCATGGTCTAGTCATGAGGTCTGTGGTGACAGGTTGGACTCGATGATCCTCGAGGTCTCTTCCAACCTTAGTTATACTGTGATACTAAAGAGGACGGGGCCCAGCACTGATCCCTGGGGGATGCCACTGGTGCCTGGCTGCCAGCTGGATGTGGCACCATTCACCACCACTCTCTGGGCTCAGCCCTCCAGCCAGTTCCTAACCCAGCACAGTGTTGCGGTCCAAGCCACGATCTGACAGCTTAGCCAGCAGTTTGCTGTGGGGGACGGTGTCAAAGGCCTTGCTGAAGTCCAGGTAGACCACACCCACAGGCCTCCCCACATCCACCAGACGGGTCACCTGATCATAGAAGGAGATCAGGTTGGAGAGGCAGGATCTGCCCTTCCTAAATCCATGCTGGCTGGACCCGAGCCCTTGGCCATCCTTCAGGTGCGCAGTTATTGCCCCCAAGATAATCTGCTCCATCCTTTTCCCTGGCACTGAGGTCAGGCTGTCTGGCCTGTAGTTTCCAGGTTCCTCCATCCAACCCTTCTTGTGGATGGGGACCACATTGGCCAGTTTCCAGTCACCTGGGACCTCACTGGTGAGCCAGGACTGGAGGAAAATGATGGAGAGCAGCTTGGCCAGCTCATCTGCCAGCTCTCTCAGCACCCTAGGATGGATCCCATCCGGTCCCATGGACTTATGAGTGTCCAGGTTCAGCCATCATTCAGCAGTTTGACTCAGCTATCCATTCTTGACCCCCAGGTATTTTTCTATTCACAAACCATGGAACGCTGTTTTGTACCAAAGGGGGTATAATTACACCCGAACATAACCCAATATACAACAGCACACAGGTCAGCATGGTATTATTTTACACGCCAACACGCGTGTACACACCCAATTCCTGGAACAGCCAGCTGCCTTCAGCTGGAGGGATGAATCCAGGGAGTGGTGCACCAACCCGGACCTGCGACGAACCCCAGCCAAACCCCGGCGGGGAGGATCGGCACCCGCAGCGCGCGTGGTACGAGGCGTGCCCTGGCACGGTGCGGGAGGACCCGCGGCTCCATCTCCCAGCAGCAGCACCTAATGGGGCGGCGGCGGCACTGCGGGGGAGCCCGGCGTCGTCTCCCGGCGAGGCGGTGCTGCATTGCGGGCCCAGCCCGCCCCGCCCGCTCCCCGCCCGCCCCGCCCGCTCCCCGCCCGCCCCGCCCGCTCCCCGCCCGCCCCGCCCGCTCCCCGCTCTCCCCGCTCTCCCCCCGCCTCTCTTCCCCGGCCTGTCCCGCGTCCCGCGTGGCACGGCAGGCCCGCAGCCGCACGGCACAGTGGGTCTGGGGAGCCGCTTGCCTCGGAGGGGCGGGAGAGGAGGCGCGGAGCCGGGCGGCGGCTGTAGGGAGGCAACTCCGGACTGGGTCCACACGCAGCGGTTCAGGGCCCTGGCATCCTTTAGCGTGGTTGCAGTTGAAAACGCCGGCGTGCCCCTGGTGGTGACTAGTCAGACACGCACACCCCGCACTCCCGCCGAATGAACGGGGGGTACGCGCTTGTCTGCATTTTCGCAAGTCTCTCGCAGGGCAGAGGTAGCTGCGAACGACAGACACATTTCGCGGCTCCTGCAATGCTGTAGTAACACAGCCTGCTGTAGTAACACAGCCTGCTGTAGTGATGCTCTAAATATTGACATGTAAACGCTGCAGGATTGTTGCAGTAGTGTCCTAACCACGCAGTATTGTTTCTCAGGAACCAGTGGAACTGCTGTTGCAAAATCTCATCGGCATTAGGTGCTGGCATATCTTACATAAGGGTTTGTTGCTACCTACACATACTCTTTAACCATGATGCCAATTTTCATTAGATCCTGAAGGACAATGCAGTCAGATATTTTAAGGCAGAATATATTTTATTACAATGATAATTAATTAGTTCTGCTATGTAGGGCTGCTCTTGCTCTTTAAAGAGTGAAAGATACTAAGGAAGATTTCTAGCTGTCTGGCTAGGGAGAGAAATCCCTGCCTTTCTTGCATTATCTTAAACATCACAGAGAAAAAAAAGTGCCTCTGCAGGATAATCTACACTTACAAACAACTTTAAAAGATAAAATTCCTCTTCATGTTGCTAAGAACAGTTCTGAAAGGATAAAACAAGTTAAAAATCAAAACTGGCAGACAGTAGCAGTCTACATTTGGGCCTGGCATTAGGGTGAATGGCTGTGGGGCTCTTTGTACAGGAGACACTCTCAAGAAAAGAACAAAGACCTAGGTAAAAAATGGTGGGAAGCAAAACAATTATGAACTACAGACAAACCTGGAAAGGCTGTTGGAAGGCATCATAGCCAAGTTGTCTCCAGGCTTTTTGCTAATGATGGAACAATATGGCTGTTACATTACCGGTGCGGTCTACAAGACTGAAGGGAAAGGTGTTGCCAGTGGATACTTCTGTGTCTTCAACCTGCCCAAATAAGAGCAGCAAAAATGCTGGCATGTGAGCCTGTTCTGATACCTTTATTTTACCAACCCACTTTACTCCCCAGTAGTCATTTTGGAGTGGTGCAAAAGTGGCCAGGATGGACCAGTGCACAAGGCCTATTTTACATACAGTATGAATTAATTGAGGAGTCTAATCGCTTAGTTCTCTGACGGGTGACAACTTTGTTTAACTGTTACAGACTCTGTGGTCACAGCTGAATGATGAAGAGTTCTTCCCTAGTCATGTGTCAGGGCTGAATCTGCCCTTGGATCTGGGAAGACTGCATAAAAATAAGTTTATTTAGAGTAATTTTGTGCTAAGGCAGTTTAGGACACTGCAGTGGAACTTACTTTAAATGAAAATTGCACATCTGCAAAGATTTCTACATTAGCCAGATAGTGCTCAGCATCTTCATTTCAGTAGCTCCCTCAATGCAAAATGGGTTTTGTGAAGAGCAAATACACGAGTGAATTGCCACCTGCAGCCCCATTTTCAATTAATCTGAATCCATGACTCAGTACTCAAAAGATATTGTGAGGTTATAATATACTAGCTATATATAGATGCAATCTAATGCATGCCTGTTGACCTTTTCTTATTTTACTCTTCCTAGGATATTATTCACTTATTGATTATAAGTTCTGCATCTCCGCTTCAAAAAGAAATTGAGATGGAGTCCTTGATCTCTAGTTCTGTGTTTCTTATTGTAGTTTCTTCATAATTTTCAGATGAGCTTGGAGTGTTGTTGGATACAGACATCCCTTATTGGGTTTTGCCAAAAGCAGGTGCTTGCTGCAACACAGGATAGTCTATTCCAAACCAACAAAGTCACTATTAGGGAACTGGAAAAAAAATCCAAACCACCAACAAAACACTATGTAGGTTTATTGAATCACAATGATACCAAGATGCCTAAAGCTGTGTATCTCAGTTACCTTCCCAGTTTCTCCATATTCAGAAATGTGGATCTCTTTTCACAGTCACCAAGCAGATGGAAGTCCTACTGATGTCAGGACTTTGCAGGCCCTTGTTGGCCTGTTTACAAGTTGCACAGGAGGAGAGCTCCTACTCTCTGAAATGTTAGTTTTCTGCTGTAAATTCCATGTGGCCTGTCTCAGGCAAGTGAAGATTCTTTTGTTACAAGGTCAATTACCCTCAGTTCTTTTTTCCCCTTTGTCTTGGTCCAGAGAGGGAAAGAGACTCAGTTCTTTTGAATATTCCCATGTTGTGAAATTAGATGCACAAACGAGGACAAAATATCAACAGCTAGACTATTTATTACATAAATAAAGTGGATGGATCAGAAGGGGAGAGAGAGAAAATAGAGAGGGAAAGAGAGAGAAGACCCCTCCCAAGACAGTTTGAGTCTGTGGAGGAAAGGTGCTGCAGGAGATGTTGGGTCTGTAGAGAAAGGGTGCTGAAGCTTTGGCTGGAGAAGAGTTGTGGTCCTCTGGGCAGCCTCTTCAGCTCCATGAGTTGCAGCAGGCGGATCTTAGGACACGGAGAGAGGGTTCAGTTTGCTTCTTCCAGGCTCCATGATGATGTCTCTGTCATTTTTCCTCTCCTGGTATTCTCTCAGTTTTCCTTCTCAGCAGCATTGTCCTTCTGTGTTTTGGTTCTGTGTTTTGGTTCTGTGTTTTTCTTCTACTGAGCCAGTAGTTGCTCAAGCATTTTATACAGTTTTTAGTCCTTAGGTATGTGTCCAAGTATTGTCCCTCAGGAAATCAGGGGCCAGGTGGTGAATCCAATGTCTCACCATCCTCCCTTTCCAGGGTACTTGATGGGTGGAGATTATCTTGTCATTCATATTCCTGAAGGTGGCCTCGGTCGTTGATTTTATCTTTGTTGAGTCACATCAGGAGAGACAAGCTTTAGTCTCTCACACCCTTTTACTACTTGGAGTCAATGTGTTCCTTCTCCTCACAATTTTTTGAGATCTCAGTTATATGGAAATCCACACATTTTCCTTTTATTCAGTGCTGCCAAGGTTGTGGGATTTTTCTTTCTTTCTTTTTTTTTTTTTTTCCATTGTGATACAGGATTCATGTATGCCATCGGCAGCATTCAGATGGGTTTACCTGTCCTCTCTGCACAGATGGCAAGGTGTTGTTGCTGGGGTTCTTTCTTTATAGAGCTATAGAAGAACTCAGCTTTTCAGTGCTGGAAATCTGCCAGTACATTTGTTCTGTCTCTCAGCATTCAAGGTACCTTGTGCTGGGTTACACCCATCCTGGGAAGGGTGTAACCCAGCACATACCTGAATAACGGTGAGTGCCATATCTGAAAAAACAAGTTACAGAGATTCTTCTGCAACTTCCATTTAACAGCCAGGAAAGGCCCTGATGCAATTTGGAAGACAGAGCTGTACTCTGGCATATTTTTGAGTGATATGTCTTGTGCTATCTTAAAGAATGCAAGTGTTGAAAAATACCACTTACATCAGTGAAGTGGATGCAGTGGATTTAGTGAATTCTGACATAGAAGATGCAATTGGAACCAGAGATGAAGCATTGAATTGATTTCTTCTAATTTAGATACCTACAGCTGAGCTAGCTTTGAATATACTTGTTTCCACTGAGTATAAAGAGACCCTGGGATGACTAGCTCATATATAAAGGTCTGTGCTCTGGAATGTTTGATATTAACTCAGATGACTCTTACTCATAAAAGTCTTCTCACTTTTCTGCCATGCATCACAGTCTTCTTACATGAGAGGTCAGATTATGGGCTACAGGATCAGACCCTGTCTATTTTATTTGCAAAGTATATAGAGAAAGAAAGGGTTAGGGAGAAACAACTGGATAAGGCACATCAAATATCTTTTCTACAAATACAAGTGTCACATATAATGGCTACCTGAGAAACATGCTGTGGGAGAAATTAATGAGTCTGAAACAAGGAAAGCTTTATAAGTAAGATACCATCTTCAAACTCAGCTCTGGGTACTCCTGTGAATCCTCAATCAAGTCTCAGTGCCTCAAAGTCGCATTAGGGGCAATAGGGACCACTTTATCCTTTGGCTTTTCTGGGCTGCTGGGAAACCTACTGACAGATCCTGAGAAAGCAGTCTCTTGAATTGGTCTGGCTCCTCTGTCTCTCAGCCCAGTGTAGAGTCCCAGAGAGAGACAGAATTGCCACCACAACATTTAAGGAAGGGATAAGCAAGTAAAATGTGGATGATAACATGGGGAAAAGAGAACAGCATGTCAGCAGGATAAAATGGTGTGAATGTTACAGCTGAGTTAGTAGCAGAAAGTAATAGAAAAGAAAAAAGCTTTTGCTGAGGCTCAAGGTAGGAAAAGATCTGCAGGATGTTTGTGAGTAAGAAGAAGAGACTGATCAATACAGGATTTTTTTTTTACATGTAAACAGAGATTTCTATAAAACTCTTGGAAAGAATTTCAATTGCTTCACATGATGAGAAAGGGAAAACATACTTTAATTGATAGAACATTGGAATCCTCTTTTTTCTTTTTCCAAGATTCCTGTCTTACTTTTACTGGATGTAAATTTGCCAGAAGTTAAAACAACTTTGAGGTGCCAGGTTGTGTCTAAATATTGTGGTAGAGGAGGTTTTCAAAGATCCCATTGAATTGAATAATGTTACAGATGCATACTCAAATCACACTCCTGAATTCCAGGCAGTTCTATGAGGCTACATGCTGCACAAATCATACAGCTGTGATAATACAGAAACAGGTCTAAACTGGATTACAGTATCTTTATTGTTAAAAAAGGCTGAATATTGGCTGTCACTTTTCTCTCAGAATGAAACTCTTCAGATGTGAAGCTAAGTGAAGTTTGTCTTGGCGCTGCATTCTTCTTGGAGGCCTGAGACTAAGAAGAGGACTGTGAAAAAAAAAAAATCTTCCCACTCATACCTGTGATGGATTCCTCTGATTTATGTTTTAACGAAGAATAATAGAATGCCACTGTGAATTAGCAACATTCTTCTTTCCTGCTACTCTGTCCTAGCAGAACAGAGGATATGAATGTCATATGGAGCAAATGCTGATTTTTCCATGCTCAAATAGAAGCAAAAAATATTTTTCAGAAATGGTGAACACCTAGAAGTCCAGCTGATTTAAAGTCTGTGGAACATTTGGGATTTCCAATCACAATTATAGCCCAGTGCAAGTTAGGCTGAGTGTGTGGGTTTCCTGCCTGAGAAAGGCATAGCACAAATTATTTCCTCTGACATTTGTAGCTTATTAAAGATTTATCCATGTTTTGCACTCCTAACTCAAATTGCCATGTAAAAACACTGTAAGTGGGAGCAGCAAATGTTTGAAATCAAGCCAAGTCTGTCTGAACTTGGCATTCAGAAAAGTCAATGTACTTCAAAGGAAAAATAGATCTTTTACATGTGAACCATAAACCATCTGCAAAATCATAACTTTTTGAAGTGAACATCCTGTGGTCATTTTCATCATAACTAAAAGATTACAAAATCCAGAAGAAAATGCACAGGTTGTCTAGTTCTTTTACCTGAATGTATCTTGGATAGGCAACTGATAATGACTCAAATGCATGCTATGCATTCAAGGGAAGACCAGAAAAGATCATCCAAAATATTGTTCACTCTGGGTAATCCAAGGCAATTTCTTCCTTAAATGACAGACCATATAAGACAAAGGCTATGGACCAGCAAGTCAGACTTGCTGTTGTTAAGATACAAAAGAGTTTCCAAGAAAATGCCATGTGGTGCACTCCTCACCAGAGCATAGGACTTTCACATAAACTCTGCTTTGAAAGCATCATTGCTTAGCACAGACTGTTCTGGTGCTCACAGCTGGGAAAAGAGTGTGTCCCCAGTTCACCCCTGCTTCTTCCACATGCTTCTTCTGACTTTCAATGTATGAGACATTTCCTGAGGGGATTCAGAACAAATGTTTTGTACTGGATTTTCAGAAATTGCACTGTTGAGTGGAAATTTATATTTTTGTCTATGGGGCTATGGTGGTGCTGGTTTCTATATGAATGTTTCACTGTTCCTCTTGCCTTTTCCCCTTTCTCCATGTGTACACATCTGCAGACACATGTATGCTCATATAAACAAGATGGTGCAAGGAGAAGATGTGGCATGTGCCTTTCCTTCCAGTAATAGTAGTGAGAGCTGTGAGGTGGAGTGGAGTACTGTATCTTGGTGTGGACACACTAGCTGGGCTCTCTGAAAGCTGCAGCAGCCCATCTGCAGTCCTAGATATCCCTAGTGTAAGATGCAGCCTTGCACTATCTGGCAGCACAGGGCCTGGACTTAAAGTTTATCTCAAGCAGCCCAAAGCATATGTGAAGCTAATTTTTGCCAAAGCTAATTCTTCTTTCCTATGTGAATGCAACAAGTGACAAATCCAGGCAGGATACTCTGCCCAAGGTGTGAGAGCATCCTCTGGATTTCTGTCTCTTCTCCTGTGCCTCAGCTGAGCTCTGTGTGTGTGAAATCTCTGTTGGTTGAATGGTAAAACTGGAAGCACAGAGAAAATATAAGGAACAATGCAAGTAGATTCAAAAGGGATTTGAGTCATTTAGTTGATGAGCCAACAGATGGCAAATGCTGCTTGGTATAGAAAATGAAAAGTAATTAGTCTGGGAACAAAGAGCAAATGTAGGGAATGGGTATTACAACCAGTGCATTGATCAGAGAAAGGGGTTACAGTGGAAAAAAATAATCATAGAAACTGACACTTCAGTCCACAGCTGCAATATAAAAGGCAAACAAGACACTAGACCGATGGAACAGTGAGCTATATTGCACAACAAAAGAAGCAATACAGTCTTCTGGAAGATGGTTATTGGGCCCCTTCAGAATACTGCATGGAGTATGGGTCTTACGAATGTTATGTTTGGAGAAGGGTGAATTATAAAGCAGCTTTAATGGTTTTGATGATTTTAGTTCTGAGGCAAAGTTAAGAGGCTCATTTTGAGGGGTCAAAGAGACCGTAAAGAGTTTTTAAAGTCATAATAATGATCAGTACAGTTGCCAGAAAATACTGATAGTGCTATGAGACTATAAAAATTAAGGAAGTGATACTGAGAAGAGAGCACAAACATCACAAAACTGCTGCACAAAAAAGGTGGTTGCCTTCTGATTTCATTGAGTTAGCTAAGGGTGAATGAATATTGGACACACATAACTCAGTCAGTGAGTCATGTGCAGTTATGGTACATGGAACTGTCCTGTGGAACAAGCAGACAGTAGAGGCCCAGATGAAAATAGAAAAATGGTTTAGGGGAGGAATCCTTCAGCTGTATTTCAGGTTTTGTTTTAATTGGATTTTCAGTTTGTGCAGGTCCCTAAAGCTTGTCTATCTGTTAATAGAAACACCAGCCTTTGCACACAGGCTGTAATGAATGTGGGTTCCTCTAACTCACATTCAAAAAGGAGAAAATGGCAGGGTAAATGTTCCCCTGTCCTCTTGATCCATCTTGGGATCATGCCATGTGAAAATAAACTAGCTTCAGGCCTCCTTAAAACAGAAAAGTTGTCGGGCTGCTGCTTATGAGAAAATGGGATGGCAATAAGCTGAATTTGAGGTCAGCAAGTGGTTAACAAGGCTAGGAAAGGAGGAAACTGGAAGCATGTGTATCTGAAAAAAAAAACAACAAAGAAACGATGTAAGCATTTAAACTGCAGTTGAATAGATTTCAGGCACCTAAGCCTTAGAAAATCTGTATTTGGTTGTATAGGCATCAGAGAGGCACTTGAAGTAAATTGAATGATGGGCTGTGGTGCAGATACAGAACTGCTGCTACTGCAGCTGGGCTGAGCTGAATGGAATCTGTATCTCCTGTTTAGCCCTAAGGTTCTGAAGCTGGTAGGTATGGTTTAGAGGATATGGATTAACTATATGGACCTTGACAGAAAGCCTGGGCTCCTTTTATTTAGTGCCATGACCAGAAAAGACAGTATGCCACTTCTGTTAGAAAAGGTTAGTTCTTAGGTTTATATTGGTAGGAAATATGAGGTTCATATGCACAGGTCTCCTAATAGAGAGCTACTTGCTGTGGATTAAATTTAGGTTGTAATCAAGCCTTGCCCTTTCTATAAAAGGGAATGTGAGACAGTGGGAGGGTGGGGTGAGGAAGGTAGTGAACTCTGTCAGTTCATGTCTACTTGGTTGCAGCTTCACAATGGTAGCCACCCTATATTAAAGGAAATTATGTTGTCATAAAAATGCCTTGTGCTGATTACTACAGCTGGTGTCACTGCACTGGTTAGGCCACACCTTGAGTCCTGTGTCCAGTTCTGAGCTCCTCAATTTAAGAAGGACATTGAGACTCTTGAATGTGTCCAGAGAAGGGCAACGAGGCTGGGGAGAGGCCTTGAGCACAAGCTCTACGAGGAGAGGCTGAGGGAGCTGGGGTTGCTTAGCCTGGAGAAGAGGAGGCTCAGAGGAGACCTTATTGCTCTCTACAACTACCTGAAGGGAGGTTGTAGACAGATTGGGGGTGGTCTCTTCTCCCAGGCAACCAGCACCAGAACAAGAGGACACAGTCTCAAGCTGTGCCAGGGCAGGTTTAGGCTGGATGTTAGGAAGAAGTTCTACACAGAGAGAGTGCCCATTGGAATGGGCTGCCCAGGGAGGTGGTGGAGTCACCATCATTGGAGGTGTTCAGGAGGAGACTTGATAGGGTGCTTGGTGCTATGGTTTAGTTGATTAGGTGGTGTTGGATGATAGGTTGGACATGGTGATCTCGAAGGTCTCTTCCAACCTGGTTTATTCTATTCTGTGCTATGCTGTGCTACGCTATGCTATTCATAGTTATATCAGTAGTGGAAAATGCAGGTTTGAATCTACTGATGTTGTTGCAGCTAGACAAGGCTTTTCAGTGCTTCTGCAGCTGGTGTGGAAGTGGGAAAGTAGAAATTGTGTAGTTCATGTAGGCTGATGATCTGACCTTAAAGGAACCAGCATCAACAGCTTGCAAAGAAGACAGACAGGCTTCAGAGAAGGACGTAGGATAATCTACCACTACAGAAACCTAATTTTAATTCCCCCATAGCCAGATATTGGCTTAGCTCAGAAAGCCTGCCTTTTTACTTCTTCCAAAGTTTAGCATAATTGCTCTGACAATATTCTTGTGATCCATATATTCCTCCAATCCTTCTTTGTATCTTGCACATTTCTTGACCTCAGTGCTCCCTGCAGTGTTATCTTCCACTGTCCAATTACATATTATGTGAAAGAGAATTTCCTTTGATCAGGTTTGAATACATGAGAATTTCACTGAATGGTCCTTTGTTCTTGTATTATGCAGCAGGGTAAAGAGAAGTGTGAGATACTTCTTCTCTAGAGTATTTGGTATTTTATCTTACTGGGTTCCTTCTTACCTGCCTCTTTTCTGAGAAACAAATCTCGTTCCTTTCAGTCTCTTTCCTGTGATGGTCCGTCTCTGCCTCCACCCCCTTCTTGCTTGTACTCATTCTTACTCTCTGACCTCCACTTGTTTCTGCAGGACCTTTTAGAGCTTGGGGAGGGGAAAAGACGGTATACCAGAGGAGAATTCAGCACTGATTGGTATAATAGAATAATATTTTCTGCATTATTCACCATCTTATTAATTGAGTAGCTGAACATCTTGTTATCTGCTTGGATTGCAGCTATACTCTGAGCAGATGTCTTTGTTGAGCGGTTGGTAATGCTTTTGAGGCAGTTGGTGCTGCGCTCATCACCTCAGACCTTATTTACCATAACCAGCTCTTCTCTGGCATCTCTAACATTCATACTATCTTACTTCATTTGGCAGATATCTTGCTACCCAGGAAGTCTGCATTATCCAGTACCCCGACCTTATCTCACCTTCTTAAATACATTTTTTCTGCTATGTCAAGAAGAAAGGTCTTACTTTATATTTAAAAGGCTTTTTTTAAAGGCTTCCCCCCACCACCACCTGTCTGCTTTTATGCAGTCCTCAACTTTTTTGTGGCTTCCTTTTCATGTATTTGTAGTTTTGACATGCTTTGCCCACATTTCCCCATGGTAAGAGTTTTTCCATGCTGATCTAAAAGATTTCTTCTTATTACCAGTTTGCAGTCATTCAGCCCATCTTTAAACTCTACATTTCTGGTAATACCTCCAAGATGCAGTGAAAAGTGGTAAGAAAGGGCCACCTGGAATTTGTGGTATGCCTGCAAGATGGACCTAGATATCAAAACACACACAACATAATGAAGGTGGAGCTCCCCCTGATACCTAGCAATATTTATCCCTACCAATCTGCTCAGCCCAGGTGTGGCAGTTTTAGGCTATGCCTTTAAAAGTTAGCTGCAGATTTCGAACAGAAAAGTAGAAAATATAAATATTTCAGTATTGGATTTAAAAAGGAAACCAAAAGATTATTCTAAATGAACTTCATTGGCCAGAATGTGTGGGATGGATGCAGATGTACCCTAACAATCTTACACATTTTACTTCATTCTCATTCCTTTTCTTTTTCTCTAGCTGCTTAGCTGTTCTCCTTTGCTGGAGAGAACATAATTGCTTCTGGCTGGCCTTGAGAAACAGGTAAGATTAAGACTGCTTTTCTTCCAGCTTCTCTCTCTTTTGGTAGAAGGGGGTTTGGGAGGTTTTGGGGGATTGCTTTCAGGGTTCCAGCTGCCTTCCATCTTCTCCAAGCACCTATTCATGCTTTCATAGAAGCTTTATGAAAGCATGTGAAGCGGGTATCAATTTACCCCTGCCTTATTCTTAGAGTCAGACAATATAGTTTTATCTTGCTCCTGTGGCTTCGTCTTGATGACCACAAGGTGTTTTGTGTCACTGACTTAAAGCAGCAATATAAGGCGCTTTTTTTTTTTTGTGTGTGTGGGTTTTTTTGTGTGTGTGTGTACAAAAACTCATTCACTGAATTAAAGCTTAAGTCCTCCATTCTTACAGTGTTTTAACTCAATTTATACAGCAGAGAGTACCTGATTTTAATTAGTAGCTGTTAGCGCAAGCTAGGTAACAGGACCTAAGCCTAGACCCTTAGATCCCACTCTAGTCAAAATTTATGTTCTGATGAAGAAAGAACAAAGTTTAAAAGCCAGCGCAGCTTCCGTTTCAGCGGTAAGCTCCACCGGGAACACACCGAGACCAGGAGCCTCGGAAAAGCACGAACTGCTGCCTGTTCAACCTGAGGGACCCGCGCGGAATCTCTACACTCATTACGATTGGCTCTTGCCGTTTCTCCACGTGCTCAGGATCGTTTGGGCTCCCTGCATGCCGCAGCAGTTTAAAAGCCCGCGGCAGCTCGGGGGCAGTTCCGTTTCAGCCCATGGCTTCTCACTCAGAAGCGCACACCGCCACACTTTTTCTAAAACTTTCTCCAGTAGGTCCCGTGGGCAGGACTGGCCATGGTGGTAACTCGCCGCAATAACTCCTTTAAAAAGTCAGTCTCGACTCAGACTGAGGGGGAATATAAGCAGGTAGGTAGGTGTCATAAGCAAGAGGTAGGTGTCCAGGCATCTAGCTGCAGACGGTGCTGGAGCCTGGCACTTGAGATGCAAGGTAGTGGAGACAGCTCCTGCATTAGGTGTGCGCAGATCGACTGTCTGCTTAGCCTGCTGGCCGGACTGAAGGACGAGGTTGCTAGACTTAGAGATGTAAGCGATTGTAGAAGGGTGATGAACCTGAGTAACCAGGCTCTGCAGGCCCCCACAGCAGAGGCTGGTTATCCAAAAAGCAGAGGGGAATGGATGCAGGTTCCTCTCAAAAGACACAAGGTTAAACCTCCTTGCCCCCCCTCACCCCCCCCACTGCCCTTGGAAAACAAGTACGGGGCATTGGAGGTTGAGGGTGAAGTGATTCTGATACCTGAGGACACACCATCTGGGGTTTTCCCTGTGGCAAAACAGCCTAAGGTTAAACAGCCTAAGGTTAAACAGCCTTCCCCCGGCATCAGGACTTGCTCCCTTAAAAAAAAGACGAGGGTAATTGTTATTGGCGATTCCCTCCTGAGGGGAACAGAGGGCCCCATATGTCAGCCAGACCCTACTCACAGGGAGGTTTGTTGCCTTCCAGGAGCTAGGGTTGGAGATGTTACCAGAAGACTGCCTGGTATGGTGCAGCCCTCTGACTATTATCGCTTGACAGTTATGCAGTTAGGGAATGATGATGTTGCAACCAGAACTCCCAGGGCTATCAAAGATGACTTCAGGACCCTGGGAGATCTGGTTGAGGGGTCAGGTGCACAAGTAATTTTTTCATCTATACCCTTAGTTGCAGGAGGGAATACCATAAGGAACAGGTCAGCAGCTGCAGTCAACAAGTGGCTTAGAGGCTGGTGCAGTCAAAAGAATTTTGGGTTTTTTGATCTTGGAGAACTTTCTACTGCACCAGGCCAGCTGGCAACAGATGGAGTACATCTGTCCCAGAGGAGGGGTAAGATCAGAGTGTACGAGAATGTCCTATCCCTCAAAGGGAAAAAGATTCTAGGAAGGGAATTGGCAGGTCTTATTGATAGAGCTTTAAACTAGTTTCGAAGGGGGAAGGGGCTGAAACTAGTCCGCCCAGGCAGGAGTCTGGGGGTGATAAGCCAGAGCCAGAGGTGAAACCAGCAGCCCAGCTGAAGTACATGTACACTAATGCACGAAGCATGGGTAACAAACAAGAGGAGCTGGAAGCCTTGTTGCAGCAGGAAAGTTATGATGTAGTTGCCATCACAGAGACGTGGTGGGACGACTCACATGACTGGAGCGCTGCAATTGATGGCTACAGGCTCTTCAGGAGAGACAGGCAAGGAAGAAGGGGTGGAGGGGTGGCCCTTTACATCAGGAAGGCACTAGATGCCATTGAGCTGGAGATCAGGGACCATCAGGTTGAGTGCCTGTGGGTGAGAATTAGAGGGAAGGCCAACAGAGCTGACATCCTGGTTGGAGTCTGTTATAGACCACCCAACCAGGAGGAAGATGTTGATGAGTCATTCTATAGGCAGCTTAAGGCTGTCTCAAGATCGCCTGCCCTTGTTCTCATGGGTGACTTCAACTTGCCTGATACCTGCTGGGATCTTAACATAGCAGAGAGGAGGCAGTCTAGGAGGTTCTTAGAATGCATGGATGACAGCTTCTTATCCCAGGTGCTGCGAGAGCCTACCAGGCTATGCTTGACCTCCTCTTCACCAATAGGGAAGGGCTGGTGGGTGATGTGGTGGTCGGAGGGTGCTTAGGGGCCAGTGACCACGAGATAATTGAATTCTCATTATTTGGTCAAGCTAAGAGGGGTAACAAGAAGACCTCCACTCTGGATTTCCGGAGGGCGGATTTCAGGCTACTCAAGGAACTAATTCAGAGGGTTTCTTGGGATAAAGCCCTTAAAAACAAAGGGGTCCAGGAGAGCTGGACCTACATCAAGGAAGAATTGTTGAAGGCGCAGGGACAGGCTGTGCCAATGTGCCGGAAGATGAGCTGCCGGGGCAGACGGCCAGCCTGGATGGTTAATGAACTTTTAATAGAACTAAGGGAAAAAAAGAGGGTGTATCACCTTTGGAAGAGAGGGGAGGCAACCCATGAAAAATTTAAGGATGTTGCTAGGTCTTGTAGGAAGAGAATTAGGGAGGCAAAAGCGCATTTGGAGCTTAGACTGGCCTCTGCTGTGAAGGACAACAAAAAGTCCTTCTATAAATACATTAATAGCAAGAGGAAGGGCAGAAACAACCTCCACTCCTTGGTGGACACGGAGGGGAACGTTGTAACAAAGGACGAGGAAAAGCCAGAGATACTTAAGACCTTCTTTGCCTCAATTTTTACTAGCAGGACAGAATGTCTTCCAGACAGCTGGCCTCCAGAGCTGGCAGAAGGAGCCAGGGAGCAGCATAGTTTTCCTCTGTTCCAGAATGGGGTAGTTGGTGATCTGCTCAGCTGCTTGGATCCCCACAAGTCCATGGGACCAGATGGGATCCATCCTAGGGTGCTGAGAGAGCTGTCAGAGGAGCTGGCCAAGCTGATCTCCATCATTTTTCAGCAGTCCTGGCTCACTGGAGATGTCCCAGAGGACTGGAAGCTGGCCAACATGGTGCCCATCCACAAGAAGGGCCAGTTGGATGAGTCAGGGAATTATAGACCTGTCAGTCTGAGATCATTGCCAGGCAAGATCATGGAACAGGTCATCTTGAGTGCAATCACACAGCACTTAGAGGATGGCCAAGGGATCAGGCCCAGCCAACATGGATTTAGGAAGGGCAGGTCCTGCCTCTCCAACCTGATCTCCTTCTATGATCAGGTGACCCGCCTGGTGGATGTGGGGAGGCCTGTGGATGTAGTCTACCTGGACTTCAGCAAGGCCTTTGACACTGTCCCCCATAGCAAAGTCCTGGCCAAGCTGTCAGCCCATGGCTTGGACGGGAGCACTCTGAGCTGGGTTAGGAACTGGCTGGATGGCCGAGCCCAGAGAGTGGTGGTGAATGGTGCCACAACCAGCTGGCAGCCACTCAGTAGTGGAGTCCCCCAAGGATCAGTGCTGGGCCCCATCCTCTTTAACATCTTTATTGATGATCTGGATGAGGGCATTGAATCGATCATCAGTAAATTTGCTGATGACACCAAGCTAGGGGCAGGAGTTAATCTGCTGGAGGGTAGAGAAGCTCTGCAGAGAGACTTCGACAGGCTGGACAGATGGGCAGAGTCCAACGGCATGAGATTGAACACATCCAAGTGCCGGGTTCTGCACATTGGCCACAACAACCCCATGCAGAGCTACAGGCTGGGGTCAGAGTGGCTGGAGAGCAGCCAGGCAGAGAGGGACCTGGGGGTGCTGGTTGATGGTAGGCTGAACATGAGCCTGCAGTGTGCCCAGGCGGCCAGGAGGGCCAATGGCATCCTGGCCTGCATCAAGAACAGTGTGGCCAGCAGGAGCAGGGAGGTCATTCTCCCCCTGTATGCTGCACTGGTTAGGCCACACCTCGAGTCCTGTGTCCAGTTCTGGGCCCCTCAGTTTAGGAAGGATGTTGACTTGCTGGAACGAGTCCAGAGAAGGGCGACGAAGTTGGTGAGGGGCTTGGAACACAAGCCCTATGAGGGGAGGCTGAGGGAGCTGGGGCTGCTTAGCCTGGAGAAGAGGAGACTCAGGGGTGACCTCATTGCTCTCTACAACTATCTGAAGGGGGGTTGTAGACAGGCAGAGGTTGGTCTCTTCTCCCAGGCAGCCAGTACCAGAACAAGAGGACACAGTCTCAGGCTGCGCCAGGGGAGGTTCAGGCTGGAGGTCAGGAGGAAGTTTTACACAGAGAGAGTGATTGCCCATTGGAATGGGCTGCCTGGGGAGGTGGTGGAGTCGCCCTCACTGGAGGTGTTCAGGAGGAGACTTGACAGGGTGCTTGGTTGCATGGGTTAGTTGATTAGGTGGTGTTGGATGATAGGTTGGACATGGTGATCTCGAAGGTCTCTTCCAACCTGGTTTATTCTATTCTATTCTATTCTATTCTATTCTATTCTATTCTATTCTATTCTATTCTATTCTATTCTATTCTATTCTATTCTATTCTATTCTATTCTATTCTATTCTATTCTATTCTATTCTATTCTATTACCTGCCTTGCCTATAATCACAAAGTAAAGTATGTCTGCTCCATCTAAAACTTTTTGAAGCTTTTACTCTGTGCAGTATCCTGAAGAAAGCTGTAGGAAAAAATCCACTAAGTCCAGATTGGCTAGGTTGCAGCCGCTTGCCTGAACAGTTAACACCTTGTTTATTGTTTTGTGTCAAAGTTTAAAGGATTTTTATCACTCTTAACATTCTCTCTTTTCAGTTTGAGTTCAGTGACTTCGGGATGCCTCTTAGAGCAACCCTACTGATCACATCAAAGGACCATTTAGCACAGTGAATTTGTTTTCTGACTGCTGCCAGGAGGGGATGTGCAAAGGCAGACCTAAGGATGGAGCACACATGCTATGGTGGTACATGTCCCAGACCCTTGTCAGATGGTCCACCGTTGCTGGTGCTGGGACTTTGGGACCTGTCTTGGGAATGTGTGTTTCTAGTAACTTGATTTTCTGTAGTAACTTTTCAAGCACTAATATTACAAATAAGTACTTGGTCACAACATGCAGCTTTGGAACAGGCTGAGTTTATTGCTTTGCTCAGGCACACTACTGTTTGCCTGGATGCAGAAGCTCTTCACACAAGTGAAGGTTCATCTAGGTCATCTAGATCCCTCCACAAAGTGTACAGGATGGCTTATAGCCTGACAGAGGGGTTTGTACTCTGTTTGGAGCCAGACATCTAAAATGACGTGTCTTGTTACAACATCTAAACTCTTTTAACTAGCCATAGCTGCAAAAGCTTGCTTTTAGTACTTTTTGAGACACATGTAGCAGTGAGGGGTCTGGGGGTATCAAGCCAGTGTCTCAAAGATGGGCGCCCTTTCCCCAGCTGCTTTTCAAAATGGATATATTACTTGTGCTTAGTGTCCATTATCTCTGCTTTACCTGGAGGGATTTGTAAATCATAAGCTGTCCGTGGCACTGTGGGACTGAGAAATTCTATTCTGGGGAACAGAAGAAAATGAAAAAGAAAGATCTGTATCTGTAGGATTGGTTTCTCCATTATTTTAAATTACATGTATGCATATGTGCTATCAAGTCATAGTTCTTGACATATGTACCCTTAACTTCTTATAGCTGATTTGTAATACTGGTGTTTGAAAAATGACTACAGTATAAACTCACTCTGTGAGAAGTTGCATAAATGGTCCTAGGAGACACCATAACAGTACATCTGTATTGATTTGTAATTCCAGGAGATTTCAACCTAATAATCCCTTTCTAGACAGTTTCATTTTAAGAAACTTCCATACACATTGCTGGTTCCTGTTCCTAAATTAAAGTAAGAGTCACATTATTGTGAATGTGAGCTTGACGCAAGTGGGAGAGAACCACGATAGGGTCAGCATTTCAGCAGTACTTGCTGCTGTTTCCCTTTGTGTTTTGTATGGGGGCTTCCATATCTATATGAACAAAGTTATAGCATATTATATTACAGAGTAGGCTGTCTATACATACTTCTAGAATCATAGAATCATTGATTAAATTTAGAATCATAGAATCAATAAGGTTGGAAAAGACCTCAAAGATCATCAAGTCCAACCTGTCACCCAAGACCTCATGACTACACCTCCAGGGATGGTGACTCCACCACCAACCAGGACAGCACATTCCAATAGCTATTGACTCTCTCTGTGGAGAACTTTCTCCTCACCTCGAGCCTAAACTTCCCCTGGCAGAGCTTGAGACTGTGTCCTCTTGTTCTGGTGCTGGTTGCCTGGGAGAAGAGGCTACAACCTCCCTTCAGGTAGTTGTAGAGAGCAATAAGGTCTACCCTGAGCCTCCTCTTCTCCAGGCTAAACAATCCTAGCTCCCTCAGCCTCTCCTCATAGGGCTTGTGCTCAAGGTCTCTCCCCAGCCTTGTTGCCCTACTCTGGACACATTCAAGAGTCTCAATGTCCTTCTTAAATTGAGGAGCTCAGAACTGGACACAGTACTCAACGTGTAGCCTAACCAGTGCTGAGTACAGGGGCACAACAACTTCCCTGCTCCTGCTGGCCACACTATTCCTAATGCAGACCAGGATGCCATTGGCCTTCTTGGCCACCCCCTCAAATGAAAGGTTTCCCCATACATTTTTTTTTCCCCTTATTCAAGTACATATAGTTCATCTTCAGATTTTGAGTCTTTTCCTTTCCTGTTTTGCTTTGCAGTTGGTTTTGATACTACTCAAAGGAAGCCTGGCGGGAGAATTTTTAGCAAATACCAGTCCAAGAACTGTGATAAATTCATCATTGTTCTGCATCTTTAAATCAAGATTAGGTGCCTTAATAAAAAGTTAGGCTTCTCTTCATTAAGTTATTAGCCTTTCATAAAGGAATCCCTTGATGAAATGTTATGGCCTGTATTTTCCTGGAAAGTGAGACTACATCACCATGATGGGTACTCCAGGTCTTCATCTTGGTGGTGTCTCATATCTTTCCTGACCTTGAATTACACTGAGAAGAAGAGGTTTACCAGGAACAAGTAAAATTCTGCATGAATATTTTGCAGGATTAGCAGCAAACTGCTGAGGTGTTCAAGGAGAGAGGCAGTGCTGATCCTCCCCCTCTACTCAGCCCTGGTGAGACCCCACCTGGAGTACTGCCTCCAGTTCTGGAGCCCCTATTACAAGAGGGATGTGGAGGTGCTGGAGCGTGTCCAGAGAAGGGCCACAAGGATGATCAGAGGGCTGGAGCACCTCTCCTATGAGGACAGACTGAAGGAGTTGGGACTGTTCGGTCTGCAGAGGAGAAGGCTCCGAGGTGACCTAATTGTGGCCTTCCAGTATCTGAAGGGGGCCTACAGGAAGGCTGGGGAAGGACTTCTCAAGATCTCAGGTAGTGATAGGACTAGGGGTAATGGAATGAAGCTGGAGGTGGGGAGATTCAGGCTAGATGTGAGGAGGAGGTTCTTCACCATGAGAGTGGTGAAGCCCTGGAATGGGTTGTCCAGGGAGGTGGTCGAGGCCCCGTCCCTGGGAGTGTTTAAGAGCAGGCTGGATGAGGCTCTGTCCAGCCTGATCTAGTGTGGGGTGTCCCTGCCCGTGGCAGGGGGGTTGGAACTAGATGATCCTTGTGGTCCCTTCCAACCCTGAATGAAACTATGAAACTATGAAAGCCAGTAAATTCAACCTAGCAGAAGTTAATGGAGCCCTCTACAGTGTGTGGAACTGAACTGGCACTGGTGGGCTCACTCTGAGGCTCAGTGGTCTTGGAAGCACAGCTACACTTACCTGTCCCTTTGGTGTGTGTTATGTCAGCTCCTCAACTGCTGCAGGCAATGCCTGAGGAAGCTGTCTCCATCCTTCAGTGATGGCAGTCAGATGCTGCTTGGGAGAATGTAAAGAAGTAGGAAAACATCTGCCCTCTAACTTCCCAGGCACTGATTGAGTAGAAAAAACCCACCAGAAGTTACCACTTGCAAAAGCATTATGTTAAGTGGCATCATTTAGGTTTTGGCCCCCAAAAGCATGCTGGAATAAGTACTTAAGACAGATGGCAATCTTGTGTGGGAAGAAGGTGTAGGAATTGGGAATTAAGTGGTGAACAACATGTGTGTGTGTGGACAGGGGAAGGCAGAATGGAGAGCGACTTGGTACTTGTATTTCTTGTGGTTTTATCGTAATACTGGCCTATAAATTGCGAACTGCTCTGCAACTGCTGAAATCATGATTCTTGGTGCTGCTTAAAGATGCTGGTAGTACAGGGGTTTGTCTTCTAAACAACAACAAAAAAGCTTGGATTGGTTACGTGCACATCCTCTGTCTTGCTAAAAAGTAGCAGTGGCTCTGTTCTCCTCCAGAGAGCTGCCTCTTTTCACATCCTTAGTTCTGTCAGACACCTCAGTTAAATCCTGTGCATTGTTAGTGATATCTGCTTTGATAGAGGAGCCTTTCCTCCTTCCTTGGATGAAAGTTTCATAGGAGCTCACCTGTGAAGGAAGTGTGGAGAAGGGTAGGTTGCTGAGGCAGGAGCCCAGGCAACTGCAGTGAGACCTGAAAGCTGTAACACAAAACCAGGCAATTTTTTCATTCAGAAAAAGGTTTAAGAAAGACACAGATGAGGTGTAATTGAGACAGAAGGATGTTGATTTCATGGTTTATTGTCACATTAAAAAAGTAATCTTACTGATGAATTAATATTTGCTTTTAATATAAAAGTGCTTATTCTTACAAATCCTTAAGGCTCATTCTGTTACATTACAGTAGGATGTTTCACCATCCCAGAAACTGTGCTACATGAGTTTTATATGAACTGTGGACATAACAAAATCTCCAAACAGTAAAACACATTGCCAATAATTCCATGCCTATGTACGCATGAACCTGTTTAATTGTGTAATGTCATCTGACATGAAAACAAAGGCAAAATGTATTAGTTTGACTTGGAACTGATCCCCCAAAAACATCTATTTTGCTTGAGTGAATGGAACTAATACTACTATTTCTGAATCTGTTTTTCACTCATACAGCAAAAAGGAAGAAGCAAGACAGAGGACTGTTACAGATGTAGCATTCACCCTATGTTTCTTACTAAGGAGAATGACTACAAACCACAAGTACTGTTCATACTCAAGATACTTTTTTTTTGCGATGTCCCTATGTTGTACTTTTACTATACATACTTGTATATGTATGTATAGCATGTACAGAAGTGTGTATAGTTTGTATGCAAATTTTGCCTGAGGGAGGAATAAGACCAGGACCTCTCACAGAAACATTTTAGATTAAGTAGGTTTGCGGTGGTGTTTTGTGGGGTTTTTTTCTTCTTTTTTTCTCCTTCTTCTTTTTTCTCTTTTTCTTTCTTTCTTTTTTTCTTTCTTTCTTTCTTTTGGTCACACAATGGAAGAATGAAATAGGTGAAAGTTATTAAAGGTCTTGTTCGTACTGATCACAAGTGGAATGTGCTTTCTGGTATATACTGTGATACACAGATAAGAGTATACCATATTTACTTTTAACCATAATCAGAGCTATATTAGTTGGATGGGCAGTGAATTTCTATTTCTACATTTTAGTTAGCTACTTATTTACTGTAAGTGCTTTGCCTCTCCCCCCCCCATAATTGGATCAAAATGCACTAACTAAAATAGTAAAATAATGTGAAGTATTCTGGAGCAAGGGAGAAATGCTAACTGATCTAATAAATAAGGTAATTTAAAGCATTTGTGACTGCTACTGTGATATATGTACATACTTTACAGCATAAATTACTGTAATACTCTGCTTATTAATATGTGTAAACAATATTGCCTGCTGTATGGGGACATATTATGGGATTATGGTCAGTAGAAAGATAAACTGCTATAGCTTTGGCTGGGCAGGGGAGACCTCTGGTAGCACAATCTCAGAGAGAAACATGCATGTATTTTATGAGCTGCAAATAAAGGCATTTTGACTTGAATAATTTTACCAAAAAAACTGCTGACATTTGTTGTTATAAATGAAGTATGGAAATGAATCTCTGCAGTTTGCTACAAAAATAATTCTGTTCATAAACTGATCTTTGCATAACTCATCTGGCCAGGGACCCTCACTTAAAAGTTTACTGCATGAAAAGTAGAGGTGGGAAAAGTCACTACCTGCTATGCATTACCTGCACTGCCAGCATGCCCATCAGGGCAGTCAGTGGCTGGACCCCATGCTGGGATGGTCACATTGCCTTTTCAGCCACTGGTGATACATGCAGCGTAGAGATGGGGAGGGAATTAGGACTACTGTAACTGCTGGAGAAGTAATGACAAATTTAAGCATCTTGTTATTGTACTGTCTTCCCCACCCATTTGTTTTCCTCACCCACCTGAAGTGTGGCTTGGTTTTGATTTCTGCATGGCACCAATTCCACAGAAGAGTTTCTGTGAGATGCCTATGGTAACATGGGTCTGGTCAGTGCACACCACCACAATCCAGGCTTCTATTAATAATATACCAAGGAGTCAGGGAGTTGTCATAAGCAGTAACTCTGTGTGTATGCAGACATAAATTGTTACACCAGTCATTGTCTCCATCTGCCATGGTCAGCACCAAGTGATGGCACAGGAGGACCAGGGGATAGGCTCAGGGCCTCCAGAGAGCAGTTCTCACATTGCCTGGCTCCTCTGCCTCAGCTCCCACCCCTCCTGTTGCCTTCCATGGAAAAAGACATCCTACCAATGGCACCACAATCACACCTTAATCTGGCTACTCCAAAGCTCTCAACACCACCTTTTCAGCCTCCACTGACAGCCAGGGATGTTGCCGGGCCAGCCTTAGGAGCTGCTATGTGACTTGCTGGTCTGCAGGCAGTTTATGAGTGTTAGGTAGTCCTGGGTCTCACAGGCTTTTGTTATGGATAACTTGCCATTTTCACACAATGAATTGAAAAATGCTGTTGAATTTCCACAAATACAAAAAGAGTAATAGTGGCCTCATGTGGACTCAGAGCCAATCTCATCTCTTTTACCATCTACAGAAAAACTGTTTCTTCTGTTAACGTAAGCCAGCTCTACTTCCAGACAACATTTGGAAGAAGTGTTTGTGAGTGTCTAGTAAACTGTAAAATATATTTTCTTGATGTTTCAGTAATCTTAATGGAAGAAAGATGCACATTCAGGAACTACTTCTTTGGATTTGGGCCCAGTGAATTAGAGACTGGTCAAGCAATGGTCCAAGTCTAAAATGTATACTTTAAATATTTCAGAAATAAATGTATCTACCACTTACCTGCTTTCCTACATATCTGCTGCCTCCCAATGTGATCTCAGTCCCATCCTGCATCAGTCCACCCATTTCAGCAGGGACTCTTGTTAGCAACAGGTATGACTGTAAATCTAGGGTGAGATTTACAGCACCTCTGTATTTCATCTTATCGCCTAAATTCTCTTTGTAGCCAAGCACTTCTAAGCTGACTAATTCACTGTGCTTATTTTAGACCTGCAGTATGAGGTGAATCTCAACTTCTATGTTTACATCAGGACCCTTTTTTGTCTCCCATTCTACCTTCTCTTGCTATTTAACCCCAGTAAACTGCTACAATGCTCAGTTTGAGTCCTAAATGGTCTAAAACACACATGCGAGACCACCAGTTCTTGCTGGTTCTGCTGTAGGGCCTAAAGCAGATGAAAAGCTGGACATGAGCTGTCAGTGTATGCTTGCAGCCCAAAGATATACCATATTCTGGGCTGCATCAAAAGAAGTGCAGCCAGCAGGTCAAGAGAAGTGATTCTGCCCCTCTACTCTGCGTTCACGATATTCTACCTGGAGTATTGTGTCCAGCTCTGGGGTCCTCAGCACAGGAAAGACCTACTGAAGCAGGTCCAGAGGAGGGCCATGAAGATTATCAGAGGGATGGAACACCTCTCCTGTGAAGAAAGGCTAAGAGAGTTGGGGTTGTTCAGCTTGGAGAAGAAAAGGCTCTAGGGAGATCTGATTGTGGCCTTACAGTACTTAAAGGGGGCCTGTAATGAAGATGGAGAAAGACTTTTTACCGGGGCCTGTAGTGACAGGACAAGGACCAACAGTTTTCAGCTAAATGGATAGATTTAGATTAGATGTAAGGAAGAAATTTTTTACAATGAGGGTGGTGAGACTGGAACAGGTTGCCCAGAGAAGTTGTGGATGCCCCATCAGTTGAAGTGTTCAAGGCCAAATTCAAAGCAGCTTTGAGAACCTGATCTAGTGAAAGATATCCCTGCCCGTGGCAGTGTTTACAGATTGAGTTGAACCTGCTGCTGCTATTCATACCATGCTGCAGTCATGCCAGCTTCAAAAAATGAAAGTGCTAACTGAAGAAAAGCATTATGGGGCTTGAAGTTCAGATTGAAACATTGGAGGCTTCCTGTTCCAGCTGCTGCTTCTGGGTTCCAGGTTCTTGGGTGTTTGCTCTTTTCTGCAGGCAGAGTGGTGGAATGGGTGGGAGCTGCATAGCTGCTGGTTTTGATTTTTCCCCCCTCCCCGTATTTCATTGTGCTTCTTGTGCAAATAGGCTAAGATAATCATGTATTGTATTATTAGATTAATTAGATTATTAACTAAGATAATGATGCATTGGTACAACTGAGGTGACAATCTTTTTCACAGAAATACAAAGTGGTTCAAAGACACAAAAAGACTTGAAACTTTTAGAATGCCTACACACCACTTGCTTAACCTACGCTGTTTATTCCATTACTGATGTGATTCTTGCTCTCTACTAGGATCAAAGTTATAGACACTCTGGGAATGGCAATTTCATCTAGGCTGTGACTCCCTCCACTGTTAAGCACAAGTTTTATACACTCTGCTGCTCACATTGAGAGCTTACATGGTATTTAAGGGTTTTGAGGGCCTTGTAGCTCTGGACTCTGGGGTGAAATTCATCTGGTGTACTTAGCACATTTTTTTTTCCATAGCTCTTCTACAGCACTTTCCTTCTGAGGATACAAAGTGATTTGCAAACATTAATTAATTCTCATAAAGCCCTTTGAGGCAGATAAGTGTTAAGTGTCCCTTTACATATGAGGAACATGAGATCTGAGTGCCTACAATGCATGCTGTTCTCTATATTCACGCCCAAATAGGACTATGTGCCTTGGATGGAGGAAATCCCCATTTTTTTCATTGTCTTGTTTTCCTTGGACCATCTGGAATCCTTCAAGGGCAACAGGGATGAGGCTGGAATTCCAGCTACACAGACTGGAAAAGACAGGGAGCCTTGTTGCATTTGTTGCCAGATTTCTGGGGGAAAGCAGGGCTCTGCAACCTGTGGGTTACCTGCACCATGCTCCAGCACCCTAGTGAAAGTAGCTCAGGCTGCCAAAGGAGAAAACACCATGGAAGTGCAGGTGTACTTGCAGACAACCAAGAGTAACAGAGACAGACAGCAAGTGGAAACAGAGGAATTACTTGAAGAAGTAGCCCCAGCAGAATCCTGCCCATCTCACTGAGGAACACCACAGACTTTCAAAAGAATGATGGACCCTTTAATGCAACAAATCTTAGTGTCATGGATGATGTTTGTTTGTTTGTTTTTTCTCTCTGTGTAGCTTTAGTGAGGTAAGCACAGAGATGCTGAAGTGAGCGGGGCCTAAACTGACTTTCCCAGTTTGTTAATGAACCTTAAGCATGGCAACCAGTAATGCTCGAAATGGAATCTTGGCATTACTGGGGGCAAGTGGCAGCTTTCTGACAGATACTGAAGTCCAAATTGTCATGCTAACAGTATTGTGTGAGAGACATTGTTCTTCAGCTTTTGAGACAGACTAGACATATGATCATCCAAATGCTTTGTTGAATGCATTCTGACAAATTTATCTGTGGTTACATGCTTTCCCAGCCCTCGGTGCACAGCATATAAGCTAATGTAACAATTGTAATTATGATAGTGATCAGACCTACCAGGCCTTTTCAAGACACGACAATCAGACTAATTCTCTAGTTTCAAACATAATGAGTTCAAATGTGATGTAAATTCTAACAAAAAAAGATACCAAAATGAGAGGCATGTTAGGTCTATTGTTATCTTAGCAAGTGCGCATTCTTCAGACATTTCTATTGTGCCAGATTTTACTTTTTAGTTTGAGGATTCTCCCTGAATGGGGGAGGGAAATGTTGCTATCGCTAGTGAAAGAAACATTTCTTTCTGACATATTAAGCATTAAGAGGATTATGTAAAGGCAAGGCATATTGCAGAAAGAGATGTTTGTAATATAGCATGAACCCATGACCCTCCAGAAAATTTAGGAGAGTTAAAAAAACTATTGCTTTGACAATCTTTAAATTTAAAAAGATCTTCTTGTAAAAAGATCAAGGAATTCATCCACTGTTATTTACATTAAATTCAACCTTTTCTTCTTAAAACCATGAATCACTTAATGTCACATCTGCAGGCTATCTGAGGCAGATGCTATTAATCCAAGTAATTTTGCAAATTCCAATTTCATTTGGATTAAAACCTACAACTAAATCAATGAATAGTATACACCCTACATGCATTAAGGCTAGTGTCTACTAAAGTCTCTTGGGTAGATAAACTAAGCACAGATCAGCCAGGTCTAGTCAGGTCTAAGTATATGTCCTCATCCAGGGGAAAAAAAAAAAGATTTCCTGACATTTCAGTGATGTAGATTTGAATCAGTCACCATGAAAAATGGTGGACCATTTGTATTACAAAAGAGATACTATGGCACAGCCCCAAAGGTGCATTTCTTACAAATTAATTAGCTACAGAAATTATTTTGATAACAGCTACTGCAATTCTGAGGTGATAGGGCCGCTCAGTGATGAATACTCATGATCAATGGTAGGCACCAGCAATATTCTTCATGCTGAGTGACTCTGATTAATATTTAGGTTTACAGTATATACATATGTGTTTGTATCTACACTTAGGGTTTGGTCATCTTAACCTGCTTTATGCAAGGTCCTCTCTTCAACTATAATCCCTTCCACTGGAGCCCTGGGATATATGGATAAAAGAAACAGGTAAAAAAGGGGTTGGGGTATCCTGTCACGTGACAAGGAGCTCTATGCTTGGTTTTGGCCACACTTGAGCCTCTGCATATGCTTTGTTCTTACCTGTCACCCATGCCACCATGGAATACTATAAAGGATTAAGGCCAAGGGGTCTGTATGATCTTGCTGTCTATAAGGATCCTATAGGCTGATCTGTGTTCGTTGCATCCACCTGTAATACTTGGTTCCTTTGAATCCATTCCCATTGCTTTACCAACCCTGACTGATTCAGAAGCCCCTGTTTGTAAGCAAACTTCTCCCTCCAGGTATAAACCTTCAGGATTTGTACAGAATGACTTCCCACTTTCCCAAAATAAACTTGAATGTTGCTATGGCACAAAGAAGCCTGTGTGTTCCTGGGCTTTTACTACAGATTAAAACAAATCAGTGTCTTTCATGGAACCTTGAAGAAGGACAATTTCCTCTGATCCCATCCAGCACACACAGAGCATGAACTCATGGTGAAGTGCCTAAGACTTTTCAAGGTCTTAAGGTGTAGCATATGCTTAACTGGACCAGACTTAAAACCACCTGCACTTTTCCAGACCAGGTCCTAAGAATCCGAATGAAGTATTTGTTGTCACCATGCCACACTTAGTGATCTAAACAGCAGCAACCATATACAGCAAATAGTCCGCAAAAAAGAATATTCCAAATAACCTCACCCAAGGAGTATAGCTTCAAGAAACCCTACAGAGAGAAGGCAAAACCCCTCTAATCCATTTTTATGTCTTATTAGTTTAAATGGCTGCTATTTCATCGTGTTACACCACCAGAAGTTAAGGCTCAGTGTGCTCATCAAACAACTGAGATGATGCCAGCATAAAACCGGAAAACCAGTGTGTTTTTCCTTGGAAGCAGTAACTATTTTAGCTGGAACAATGCCATTTAAGAACAATGTACAAGAAAGGACAATCATATACAAGAGATCCTTAGTACTTGGAAATGTTACAACAGGACAGCATTAGTTCTTGCATTTCTTTGAAGTTTCTTGACATATTACATCCATACAAAGAGTTCATCATGATTAAGAAAAATATTCCATTCTTAATAAAATAAACATGCCTCGAGGTTCCATATTTGAAACTCAAATGCCACATGTGTAATAAAACTAAACTCCATTTAAGGCAAGTAATATATGTCACTCCTAAAATTTCTCAACATTAAATATCAGTAAGGGCTCCCAAACTTGCGTGAAGATAAACATTATAGGCACCATCAAAGAAAACAGAAGCTAATCTCACTGGAATTTCACTTTCCTGATCTGAGGAGAAATCCCACAGTACCTTCATATGGTATCGAAGGAGCTGACAGAATCCATTGCTAGTAGTCTAAGAAATCATTACAGACTTTCATTGCTAGAAATCAGGCAAGTGATAAATGGAAAGGCACTGATCAAGTTCTCCATGATAGTTGGGACCAAACAAATTGTGTTGCTTCTGGGGTGGGTAAGAGCCAGAATTAAGAGTGATGGGAGGACTTGGAGGATGTGTATTTTGTCATTGAAAGGCAGGTCCATGGTCACTCTTAAAGCCAGCCACACTGTGACACTCAAGTCCATGCTAAGAGGTGACCACAGCCTGAGCTCAGAATTTCTTTTGCAGGGGAAGTATATGAACACCAACAGGCGTATATAAATATCAGCCAAGGATGGCTTGGGGCTGACCAGTTCCTTGGTAGCTACCCTGCTGAGCTGCTTCAAAGAATGGGGTGAATGCGCTGAGTCTGAGCAATAGTTGGGGTTATTGTAAGTAGCCAAAAAAAAAAGAAAAAAAAAAAAAGAAAAAACAGGTACTTGGATCTCAGTGTGCTCTCAAGCCCACTTTTTACCACAGGGTACATATAGCCTGTGCTACCAAAGATGTTTTACTGAGAAAATGTGTTGCATTATTTGGTATTTGTTTTTCAAAATGCAGCCCTTCAAAAAATCCAGGGGAGGGAAAAAAACGTAGCAAGGACCAAGCAATTAACCATCAATATCAGTGGCTACTTCTACTTGTATCTTCTGTTGAAAGAGTATTTTGTATCCTTAATATGCAAGTAGATTAGATTAGAAAACAACAGTCAACGGGTCCAATCAGCGACTTGGGCAATAACAGTCCATTGAAAATTACTGGAGCTGCTGACTTGAGTAAAGGCTGTAAGTCTAATTGCAAAAAAATTGTATTTCAGATACAGAAAAAGAACACTAAATGTAAGAAAACCACTGAAAATGAACAAAAATGCACTGAATGCAAGCACAGTTGATATAAACCGGCCTTAACTCAGCTGACCTAAATTAAACTCCAATTATTGTGGAATTAATCCTTCTGACATGAAAAACACAGCCTGTCATCAGGAACTGAAAACATTCTATAAGTCAAGAAACATTAAAGCCTAGTTGAGGATTATGCATGAAGAGTGAGCAGATTATGATAGGAAATAGTTCTTAGCCTGATGAGCAGCAAACTCAGCTTCCCAGACAAAGGAAATTGCATGTAATGCTCCCATACAGCCTAGAAGAAAATGCTGCAAGATTCCGCTAGATGAAAAAGATGTGAAATTTGAAATCTGTGGGATGAAGTCTTCCCATGCAAAGCCAACAACTGTTACAGACACCTCTCTGTGTGTACACAGCTGAAGTCAACACCTTTTCTTTCCGAAGTGGATTGCAGTTTGCCTTATTTATTCATTTATTTACTAACAGTAACAGAATGCAATTTTCCACCCTCTCTTTTAAGTTCTTGCTATCAGCATACCTTTTTTCAGGCTTTTTGCTTGACACTGTATGTTATACTGTTGGTGAGGAGCTGAACAAGAGGTAAAGTTATTTAAAAAGACAGGAGACAAAGAAATGCATGCAATTTGTTGAAACTTATTGCATATGAAGGAATGCTGTCTTTCTCCAACTTAATGTGGAGTGCACAGCTCCTCTGTATGTCCCAGTGGGGAGGTAACAGGGAGATGGCACATTAATATTGAAACTTCTGTGACGTGTCCACGTTCATAGTAAAAGTTCTCCACCTCTGTGACTTACCCTCATTCATTCTAGTTCAGGAAAGCTCTTGTGTATGTGCTTAAACTCTGCTGAAGTCGATGGGATTTCAGTATGAGCTTAAAGGTAAGAATCTATTGAGAGCTTTCCTGATTAGGGATCTGTGCTTATTGCACTTGGTTCAATCAACCCATGAGGTTTTGGTTTCTGAGATTTTCTGTACAAGAATTGAAAGGGTGTATTTTGTGCATTAAGAGCAGTTCATGCCAGTACTTCCAAGTGTATGGAAACGTTTGGAGAATGGTACAGAACAATTAATTCTGAAGAGACATCATTGTGTATTGCACATATGCACACATGGATGTCTGCACTCAGAAAATTTTTGCTCAATACTGTAAGAAATGTTCACCTTAGTTTGGTTCAATGCTGTGGTTGACTATTTCTGTAGCACAGTGTCCAGAATAACTGAATTATCCATGAAAGGTATACTGTCCATGTAAATGGCACACAGTCATTACGACAAGTGAGCACTATTCCGCACCCAGTGAAGTCCTTGTTGAGTGTACTGAACTAAATGCTCCATACTGCTGTGCAAGGTGATAGGTCCCATCAATGCATCCAAGTCATTAAAAAAATCTACAGGGGAAAAAAAAATATTCAGCATCAGAAAAGTGAAGCTCTATTTGCTACTTGTTGCCCTTCAATAGATTTTATTATTTTGCAAACTGAGTCAAGCTGCACATTTTATGGGAATGAAAGTTTCGTGCTGGCAAGATTACTTTTAAAGCCCTGTGGTTCATGATCCTACTGACTGATGCAACATTTTCTTATTAAAGAGCAAAACAGTGACTTCTTCAGCTTTGTTGTTCATTAATTTCCATTGAGTCTTGATAAAGCAAACAGATGCTATGCAAGATTTATTTTGAGATTAAGGACAACTAAATCAAAAGGTCTACACATCTATACGTATGCTAGCTCTTATAGATATGACAGGGAAATAGAGACTATACAACATGTCAACTCGGCCTAAAAAGTAATTTAGCTAACCAGCCACTAAGGACTAAATTCAGTTGCCTACTTAAAGGCATATAGTGAGCATCTGAGATGCCCTTGGGAAGCTGATACTTACAGTGTGGACTGGCAGATCTAACACAGGATGTACAGGAAAATTCCGGGGTGGCACTGTAAGCAAGGATACCTCAAAGGGCATTTGGCAGCTTTGTTTAGGCAATTGTATGCCTGTCCCTGCTTCAGGGTGAACTGAACAGCTCTCTGAGCTCTACTGTTTATACTAAGCAAAGCTCCATCAGCTGCAATGCAGATTAACCCTTCCAGTCCAATATACACACATACACTTAGGTGTCCTTATTTAGATTTGAATCCCGCCCATGCCCCTCCATAAAATTAATAAATTATCCTGAAAACAATGCTTTATCATCAAGACAGATGCTGAGTCACTTGTTCATGGAAACCAGTTCAGCTTAGAGAAGTTTGCTTTGAAGAGGGATCAAGGCTTCCTGTTCCCATTTGCTGGGATAGGGAGAGGGCTAGGGGCTGTTCATTCCTTCTGCAGGAAGGAAGTGTGCTCCTGATTTTTGGTGTCTGGCTAAATGTATTCCATCCAGCTCCACCACTTGGGGGGGGCAAGAAGCTGCCTTGCCTCCCACAAACCCTTCTCTCTAGAATGACAGAGACAGTGGATGCTACCCACAGCTATGTCTGTAACCTGTCTGTTCACCAGCCATGTGACCAGCAAAATAAAGAAAAAAATTAGATGTTTCAGAAAGAGTTAGCTATCAAAATTGCCTTTTGGGGATGTTTTGGAACAACTAGGGGCAAACTGAAGTAAAAAACACCTCTGCAGTCCCACTGTGCAGACAGGGTTCCTGTCAAAATAATTACTTCCATGTTAAAAATGATGTGTCAGTCTTAAAACAGTCAGTTGCCTTGATTCACTCACCTCTGTTTTCCTTGGCCAGGTTGTCAGCCATTTCCCAGTAGTCATAGCTGTGCAGGATGCTGTTGGTGATGCTGACATGGTTGGCAGCCATCTGATGAATACGCTGTGGGATGCTGATGATAGGAGATGGGGAAGGGGCCCCTGTGCTCCCCTGGGATCCTACAGAGCTGACTGGAGAAGGGCTAGGGGACATGGGTGATGGAGTTCCTGTGCTCCTGGAAACAGATGTTAATACAGTTACTTAAAAGGTTTTGGAATTAAAAACGTAAGAGCATCAAAACATACTGCAGGTAAGAAAATACAATTTCTAACTGCCAAGCTGATCTAAGTTTCTGTGTGACTTACTTTCCACTGGCACCCCAAGGAGATGGGTTCTGGGCAGCTTTTGATGAATTCTGTAAAGGAAAAAACAATATATATAAGACTATGAAATTAGGAACATCAAATAGCACAGGTAAAGAAATGCTAATCTAAAGTGTGCAGATAGACGTATTCATCTTGTGATGCAATAAATGCAATCAGTGTAGTTTGTTGTTGCAATGAAGCAGCGCTGCACTGCAGCACAGAGTCTATTAAACACCCTGGGATGGGGACTGATAAGGAAACTGTCTTAGTTGGAACTTTTCACAGAAATCCTGGGAGTTCAGAAAAAGATGTTGCCAGGACTCTTTTGTGAGGTTTAACGCGGGCTTGTTTGTGACTGAGAAAAACAGAAGGATTTGCACATACACTCTCTGGCCCTGAAAGACAAGTAGTATTCTCCAGGGACCTGTGAGACTCTGCAGGTCTGCTCAACCTGGCTGACTACAAGGATGTGAATCTGAGGGTCCCTCAGCCCAAGTGAGTGTTTTAACCACCAAACTCAAGAATCTCTCTCATGATTGATCCTCTTGGAGCTGTTCCCCTTGGTCAGAATATGGAGGCATTCACAGGGTCAGAGAGACTGCCCTTAGAAACGGGTGGTTTTTCTAGCTGAAGGTTTCCCCAGAAGCCCTCAGAAGGGGATATTCAACCATCTAGCATGATCTTTTATACACCTGCAGTCATGAAGACTCTCACTGGTATACTGTGCTTTGGGTAAAAAATTTCATTGCTTGAGGAGAGACCACCTTGCATGAGCGCTGCATTTACTGAGCAGGAGAAATTCAAGTGTCTGCAAAAATGGAAAATGAATAGTTAAAATCACTTTAGTAGTTAAATCTGCAAGAGCTGGCAGGAATTTACTGACAGGTTCCTGCTCATTTAAAAACAATGGAAAAACTTCTCCACTCTCCCAAATGTGGTCCCTGATTTAATCCTGGGCCTGTAAGAAAGAAGTACATCAAAAACTCAGAAGTCTAAGAATCAAAACTTTTCTAGTCCATCCCAACCTCTGCCACATACTCAGCAATGGCCAGTCTCTTATTCCTCAAAGGAAGGTGACCTCCTCACACGTGCCCTTGAAACCATACATGCAGATAATTGTGTGTCGGAGAACAACTTTCCTTTCTTGACAACAGCAGGAGACCAAGTGAAGTCTCGAAGCCTGACATCTGTTTATGGATATTGTTTAAATGCAAAGCTGCAGGTGCTGCAAGCTGCAGGAGTTGCAAGTGTTATAAGAGTACAAAAACTCTTGGTCTCCCATGGCTTAGGAAGGAAATATGATAAACAAGGGGCTTCAAAGCTTCACCGATTTCAAGGCCACGAGTAATTCCTCAAGACACTCAGCCTGCAATTTCCATTTTCCACCAATCATGGAGCTTCTAGCACAAGCTAAATTACTTTTAAAATTTATTCTATTTTATTCTTTTGGAAAAGGATAGTTAGCCATATAAAAATCCTAAGAAACTATTCCTCTCCCTTGT
The DNA here is from genome assembly GCF_026170545.1 of Melanerpes formicivorus. Taxonomy (NCBI): domain Eukaryota; kingdom Metazoa; phylum Chordata; class Aves; order Piciformes; family Picidae; genus Melanerpes; species Melanerpes formicivorus. The sequence goes on along the minus strand of NW_027142353.1, from coordinate 30,069,213 downwards.
TCTCCTGTGTCCTGTTCTAATGTGTAGCAGGCCTCAGAGTTAGAAAAACAGATTCTGTTTCAGAGTTTCAAGGTTGGATTTTCTTAACATGAGCGCTTACTTTTGGATTTTCTTGGTCCAGTGACTGCCATGTCTCCAGGTATTGCCAGCTCTGTTTCCATTTAGGAAATGATCACATCCTCTCTTAAACTGTTCTGCAGTAAGCTGGACACATCTCCTGAGCCCCTCTTAAAAAAATTTCTTTTCTCAGTTTTCATGCATCCTCTGAACTGCCTTTTATATTCCCACATCTTTCATGCCTATACCAACACTGGCTATATTTTAGAGGAGATCGAATCAGTGCTGTGTGTGCTCTGGCATTCTTCCTGCATTTTGACACTTGGCCTTCTACATCCCAGGTAGGTGGTATGAAAAATAAGCTCTGGAGGGTCCCACAGGGTGTTCTTCCATTCTTCCTTCACTGGAATTTTCTTTTTTTTGTTTTTTGGGCAGGAAGGGACATTCACTGTCCTAAATATAACCAACCTGGGAATCCTTGGTATTTGCTCTTTTTACAGAATAATGTCTTTATTATTTTATCTCATTCTATTTTTTTATTTATAAATTTTTAAAATTTATTTTCTGATCTGTCTTGGAACTACTGGCCTTCATCTTTCTACTGTAATGGAAACTGAGTACATGGTATTTACTTACAGAGTTGGAGGCAGGAAAATATTGAAGTGGTATCAAGGATACTTCTGCTGTAACTAGCCTCTGCCATACTGTACAAGCTCCCCCACTTTTTTCCTTATGTTTAAGTATATTACTCCAGCTTCTCCTCAGTTCTGCACCAGAAAGTTGTGGATAAGGATTCTAAAGAGTAAAATGTTGTAAGGAACTACCTCTTATCCCATTCTGCTACCATTACTGCTACCCATTCTCCTGGTTTCTTTATGCTCTCAAATATGCCTCGCCCCTGAATATCTGTGGCTTCTTTTTAATTCTCTTCTGCATTAATTTTTTAAAATAATGGAAATAGAATACTTAAAAGGAGATTTAAATAGTCTTTTTTTCCTTTCCTAAAAGAAAACTGTGTCTAATTTTCCCCACAAACGTGTGTGACAAGGTTTAAAATCCTTTTTTCATTGGTAATACATGTGGAAGTTCTTAATGCAGTCAGCGTTTCGCTCACTTGGTTTTGAAAGCTTTTAGATACCAAATATGAAACGAGTGGAGAATTGGCTTGTTTTCCACTGAAAATTATAGTAAATGGATTTTTTTAGCCCCCATTTTTACTTCCAAAGGTGAGGACACTTTTCTAATGTGAATCTATGCTATTATTATATCAGCTGGAGCTCTGTAAAAAACCCCAGGCTCATCTTGGCTACAGCAGAATATAAGTCCATTTTATGTTTGCTGTGAAACAGTTTCTGGCTGCTAGTAGGAGATATTTTATATGGTTGAGAGCCTGACCATCCTGTTTTTAATGTGAATATTCTCCAAACTGGTAAAGAAAAATAAAGTACTGTAATAGGCACATACTTCTCTCCTCTGAAATCAAGTCATTGTTAGAGAAAACAGTATGTGTTGAATTGTACATTGCTAAATTTTTAGAAGCAATTACAGTGACTTGAATTTCAGTTTGACAATAATATCTGTCAATTTTCTTCACTGTCTTTATGTGTTCAGAATCTGATAATGAGCATTCATGCTTGTATTTTAATTTTTTTATTAACAAAATACCACAGGATGGATGTTTTTCATTTCAAGGTACCTCCCTCTGCAAAAAAATCCCAGCAGACGAGCCCTGAGTTCAAAGGCAAATGGCTGTTCTGGTCTTCCCAAAGCAGCCTGTCTTAAAGCACTTGCGTGTTCATATTATTTTCTTTTAAATTAGAAAAATAAAGGCTAATTTTGTGTTTGTAGAACAAATTCTGAGTGAAATAACTAACAGGAGAGCTCCACCTGAAAGGTTTTGTTCTTAAAATACTTTCCAGAGAAGGGTTCCCTGTCAAATAAAATGTATTTTTGAGTAAGACTTCCTGTCATTCAAAATAACCAGAGCTTGGACCTGGCAGAGAGTGGGAAATGGAAACAGTAACAGGTGACTCAAAGCAGGAAGGGGAAACCAGAAGTGCCATATTGATTACATGGCAGGCAGTTTGGTTGCCTTCTGATGCTTTTGTACAAGTGAAGTCAGTGTGGGCTGCTTGCCAGTTCCATGTCCCACTGCACTTCCTACCCACTGATGCTGCTAAGTAGAAGCCCTGCAGCTAAGGACTAATCTAGATCAAACCCTGTAACTCCTGGAGGGGATTCTGAGAGCAAAATCTGCGAAACCTATTCACCAGATAATTGACCAAGAGTAAATCTGAAAATACCTATTTGTTAGCACAATAAATTTCTTGTCCTTCCTGCATGGACATGGTGTGTGTTTTGCAGACAGGGGCCCTTATGAAGGCTCACCTCTAGAACTAACTAGGTATCACGTGTTGCTGTGGGAGTCTATGGTAAAACTCACAGGTGACTTCACATGGGAATAACCAAGCCCAGCACAGTTTCTTTTTAAGTCCTATAATGACACAGTTATCTAAAACCATGCCTTAATGAACGCACCTTGAAATACTCAATAAGCGCTTTTGAATACTTGACCGCATGGTCTCTCTTCAGTCGGAACATCCTCCAGTACAGAAGGGCCAGGCAGCGGTAACTATGACAAAAAGGAGAGCAGAAGGTAAAACATGCCCTCAAAGAAATCCCAATAAATTATCTTAAATTCTCAAACTAATACAGAGCAGAAGGCAGACAGCCCCTTGCTTACAGTTTTTATCTCATTGTTTATCGTACTTCACACTTTGCCATCACCAAGGCTTAAATATTGAAGCCAGGACAGGTCACACTGACAAATGCCACCACTGAGGTGCTAAGCAAACCTTGCTTAGAAGGGTTTGCAGAATTAGATTCAAAGGCCTTGACTTTGGCTTGTACACTTGACCAAAGGCCTGTGCCATGCAAAGGTCATTATGAACCTGGAATCCAATGCATACATTTTTTTGGCATTTCTTTTGGTAAATGCAAAGGCAGCCTTTTGGAGTGTCTTATCCTAGGACTTTGTTACAACAGCCTGGATCTGGAGTCGTCCTGGGCGTACTTTGTGTACATCCAGTGATCTCTTCCAGCAGCTGGAGATAGCTGGGAAATGGGGAAACCTCAGACCTTCCCTGATTTCAGTGACCAATCTCCTTTGTGGGAAACCAGAATGGAAACTGTATTGGAGTCTAGAGACTATTCTGAGGGCACCTGCCTGATTTTTTTCCCCAGAGGAAGCCAGCAATAAGCTGAAATATTCAGTGTACTGCACTGGAACTGTCTGCCCTCATGCTCCTCATTAGTCTTCAAAGATGGTGCACACCTTTAATGCTATGTAATTAAATGAGAGTAATGGCTATTAACTATAATTATATATCATAATAACTGATAATCAGCATTCAGGACACACAAACTCTTCTATTCTCTTGGCTTTATGTGCACTGGTCTATTTTATGAATCAAGACTCACCACCAGCTTTTTCCAACAAGCTTTTTAATTGGCAAGTGTGGGATTGTCCCTCAGTAACACAGCTTTCAATGCAAAAGTGATGTGTTTTGTTTTACCTTTAGTACCAGAGGCCTTATTTTCAAAAGCAGGATTTAGTCTTGGAGCCAACCTGAAGTGCCAGAATGCTAGTTGAGTTTGGAAGCACAGAATGCTCCCCATCTCCCTGCTCCCAGGGGCTCTCCAAACCTTCGCAAACCCCTCGAACTGGCAAATTGTACTTGAAAAGATAATCCCAGCTAGGGTTTGTCTGCCCGCTTGCCTCCTGCTCTGGAAGCAGGTAGTGAATTTCTGCCTTTGGCCACTGGAGGACAGTGTCTCCTCAGGAGAAGAGGACCCGGGCGCGCTGGCTGCCTGGCAGCCTGCCCGGCGGGCTCAGGGAGCAGCCGGGGGATGCGGCGGCCTCGCAGCCACCATAACTCCACTCTGTCACCTTCACAGGTACAGCACATATGCAAATAGTGTCAGCTCATCTGCTGGCTGGCAGACGGTAAGTTAAGATTTGCTATTTATCGCCCGGAGAAGGCACCGTCTGCTCTTCCTCACTCTGACCTTTCCGCTGAAAGAGATGCGGGGGCCCGCAGATTGGGATTCGGTTCTGCATACACCTGAGCGCTCCGGCAGTTGAGCAGCCCTTCCTCACACGGCTTTATTGTGGGGTTTTTTGTTCGATTTTTTTTTAACCCTTCTTTAGTCATTCTCCCACCTCAAAGCAATTGCTATGAAAGCATTCTGTGCTCCTCCTGATGGCACAGCAAACCAGCGACCAAGAAAGGGCATTAAAAAAATGATACATTGCATCCTGGATTTTTTTTTTTTTCAATACAGATGCTTAATTAGGGCTCCTTATTTATGGACGCCAAAGATGCATTTCACTTGGATTTTTAACAGATGGTTAATAGATGTCAAAAACACACATGCTGATTGTAAATGTCCACTTACTGAGAATCATTAACTATGTAATAGGTATTTTACATATTAACTACACAGATATTACATTAAAATCTGATTTTAATAACTTTACTATTTTGCTGTCAATCAGTAGTCATCCTATAGAATCTAAGGTGTGTGCATATTCATATAAAAATCTCAATTCAAAAGGTAAGCCGAGGCTTAATTATCATCCTCATTGTATGTGCCTTCACATAATATAAGTTATGATTATTGAGCCTAAAATGTCCCACAAAAGAAATTATTGAGCTGTTGGTACAAAAGTATATCACTCATAAAAACAACAAACCATCAGCCATTTGAAAATTAATTATGCTGAAATACCATAGCTGACCTGTCACAGTAAGTATGAAGTGCTTATTTCCAGTGACAAAATGCAGACCTGGTGCAGAGATAGAAGGGCTGAACCTTCTTAGAGCATTAAGTATTCTCCTAATTTCAACAGACAACATAATCCTATCTTGCTGTGTCCAGTATGTGCTTTTCAGAAACTGTCTCAATGTAGAAAAGAAGCCTTTTGAGGTAATCTTGGATCTACTAACCATAATGCTGCCAGCTGTTTGTCTTCTGGTGTGGCGCTGGGGCCTGAGTGGGTTTTTAGTCTCACTGCATACCTTAAGCAAAAGGACAAAAGCCATTGTGAGTTAACTGAGACAGCTTTATATTACTGATCAGAGAGCTAAACTGGCTGATGTCATTTGATCTGCCCCCTTTTATATATATTTTCCCAAGTTATCAGACGTACATGTGTTTTTTCTGGTTGTATTTCAGAGCTATTTTGCCATTAGCAGTGCCTTCCAGCACTCTTTAAACAGCACTAACTCCCTTGAACATCCATCAGTCCAGAGGGCAGCCTAGCTGATGAGGCAAAATAACTGTCCTGCCAAAATAACCTCTGCTGCTGTGGAGACCCAGTTGCACAGAGTTCATGCAGAAAGATTTTCACAGCATTTGAAGGCAGACAATGTGCCTTGAAGCTGGTGCTGCCCTCACCCTGACAGTTCTGAGCGGGTCTACCCAGATTTGCTCCCCCCACGCAGAGCACAGCAGTGGGGGAACATGTGGCTCAGAGCTATTTTTGTTCATATGACATTACATTCAAATTCTATCAATATTAAACATCCACAGAGCTAGCACTGCTGTTTCAAGAGTGTATGTCCTATGCAATCACAAATTAGTTTCTGGAAATCTCAGCTTCCAGCTGAACACCTGAACAATGAACAAGGTTAGGACAAGATGCAGCACTTCTGGGCTCGATTCCAGAAAATACCTGTTCCCTGTAGTTAGCTGCTGGTTTTTTCCCCTTGTCTTTGCTTTCAAACTTTAATCCTGATACTTGTGCAAAGATTCTTTATGAACATTTTGTTCCAATGGGCATATCTAGCAAGGCACTTATTTGTCTGAGCTGTAGCAAGAGAGATCAACATCACTTCATACTACCACAGCTACAGACATTATTGAAAGCTATGGATCTGCAAGCAAAATTAATTTCCAGAGTTAGGAACACATATTTACATATTTACAGACAAAGAAAGAGCTTTCTGTCTCTTGGAAAAAAGAAGGGAAGAATTGCAGAGATGGGATGTACTATTCTCTAATAATAAAATAAAAAGCATTCCAGTTAGAAAGCTGGCCTCAATCCCTTCAAATGAATGAGAAGACAGCCCTAAGTGGAATAAAATGCCAACAAAATTGTTAACAGGCAAGAAAATCTTTTTATCAGCGCTGAGTCCCTAAGAATGCAATTGTTTTAGAAGCTTTGATTCATTATGCATATGATTAAAAATGAAAATATTTTATTTCCTATGTGTGGTTGACTGTCCTAAGGAATTATGCCATGGTCATTAATAGTGCAGCTTTCTCTGCTGGCATTGCTGGCCTGTGTGTGTGGGACTGAATTCTAGACTCCTGTTTGAAGTGCCAAGAAGGTGACTAAATACAGGGGTAGCTTTAGTGTGAGGTGAACTGCTTTGGGGACTCCACTGCCTACAGTAGGAGCATACACACAAAGGAAACTCGAGAGTCCATTTTTCTATCATGGTTCACACCTTCTTTCAGGTAACCTTTAAACCTTTAGTCGTAAACATACTACATCAACATTTTGCAAATTATCCCTCCATGAGAATGTTTTGGTATTATATAATTTGTTTTGAGTAGCATGGGACTTAGATCACTAAAATCTTGAGGTAATTTGGAACTGAAGTAATATGAAAAGCATTTTTTTCCATTCCACACAGTTTCCTGATTTAATTTCCATAGAAATCATAGATAATACATATGTATTACATATGACTGATTGGGCACTTGGGAGGACCTCACTTCTCCACTGTCACTGTACCTAGGGAATTATGTGATAATGTAGATGAGCATGTTTGCACAGAGTAACCCCTGAGGTCATGTCCTCCCTTCCTACCTTATGAGTTCAACTGTTTCTGAATACATTGTATAAGGGGATTTAGATTCCATTGGGCCTTGTTCCATTGCATTTCCACACTCAATAAACGATAGTGCTGCTTCTGCGTAATTCAGTGCCTTTCCAAACTTTTCCACCTAGAGGGAAAAAACAAGGGCATAGGGAAATCATGTAAGCATCAAGACATGGTTACATTTGATGTGATTTTCTCAGTATGAATTGCTAACTTGATGCAAGTTGGTGTATGTTCAGAATCACAACTTTCCCTATGAGAAAGTTATACTCCATCAAAACCTGTGTACCAGTGAAAATTGTAAAATATAGAAAAGTAAAGCTAAAAAAGATGTTATTTGGTCCACACCTGTGTGAAAAGAAGGCTCAACTCTGTCTAGGACATTCCTCACAGGTCAAAATTTATCCAGGGCTGGAAATTCCACAAACTTATCAGGCCTTTTGTTCCAGCTTTCATTAAGAAGACTTCCACCCATCCTTGCAAACAAAATTTTTCATCACTCAACACAGGAACGTAATGATTGTCTTGAACTAGGAAAATGATAATTAAATACTTTGACTACTAACTCTTATTCAGAGGCTCATCTCTATTCTTGTCTTCTTTATCCCTATTTTCAGCACTGCTTGATCACACTCTCCTCATCAGGAATTTGCTTTCTATATCCTCCTCCTCTTCCTGGGACAGCTTTACTCTCTTAGCTTCTTCTGCTATCCTTCTTCCTTGCCCCATTTATTCTCCTATTTTTAACCCTTTTTGACTTTGTATTTGTGTACTTACATGGATATACATGCATTTATGTCCTCCATGGCGGTGTATATGCACATAATGTTCATATGTGTACACTTAAATACCACTTATCTTTTGGCAGAATTTAATTTTTTATGTGGATAGAGATGAATCAAACCAATATTTCTCTGTCCTGTCTTCTCTTTCCTTCAATCAGAACTTCTGTGGTACATAATACCCATTAATGGACTAGATGCATTTGATTGAAATCTGATGCACACAGTGAAAGGTTAATGGACCTTATTCTTTTTCAGGGGATAAAGATTTTAAATAGTAACTTTGGAACGGCACACTGGCTTCAATCTATTTTAGGTTCTTATATGACTCCCACTGTGATCATACCAGAGAATTTCACAAACTTTTTATTACATTTCTCTCCAGGATGCTCTTGGGCAGGTACAAATGCTATTATCTCAGTTTCACAGATGGGGTACGAAGGAGCAGAGAGACTTAGAGTAATTTTCAGGCTGCTCACTCTAAGTGCCTATGTTAGGTGTTGTAGTACCAGAGTAGGAGATTTTGAGCCCAGCAAGGTGATTCAAAATGTCTGCAGGCACTTCAGCAATATGGCAGGATCCCTACACAGTAAAGGAGGGAGTGCAAGCTCCTGCAAAGAGCAGCTCACAATGTGTTAGGAAGGTGCTGGTCCAATGTATAGGGAAGATGAATGTGAAGAAGATTTCAATCATTTAGTACTGGTGGGAGGGTACTGAAACTGTACCTAAGTGACTTTCACGTGGGAAACTTGTGGCAGAGCAGAGAATAATGCTTGCACCTCTTGGGAATTTCTGGGAGTCTACCATAAAAATATTTCTCTTCAGGCTAAGAATTTCCTTTGCATATTAAGTAATCTTTTCCATTCTGTTTAAAGCAACACAGTCAAGTGCACTGTTTGTACTTCTACACAGTATTTTCTGATTTAAGACACACTTTAGAGTAATACAGAACTGAATAAACCATGGAAATTTGTGCTAATAAACTCAAGTAGAATGTAAAACTCTGTGCTAAAGTCCTAAAATTAGGGCCTGCTTCTTGCTTGGCCTTTTTACATTTTTCACAGGTTAGAAAAACTGCCTTTCTTTTTTCCTGCTGCTCTGACAACAAAGTGTCTGTCTGACACAGAAAAGCACCACTGCAGCTACTCCAGCCTGAAGACAGCCATACCAATGCAGTGTCACACCCCACATGTTGTGTCTGCCATCCCAGAGACTTAATGTTTTTAAGACTGTACTAGTTTATTAATGGGTCTGGACAAACCCAGCCTTGGAGAACACTAACAAATGGCTAAGTGGAGCCCTCCTGGAGCAGTGAGTACTCTGTTGCACCCATTTGTTTAGAAAGACAAGCATCTCTTTAGTGTTCTATATAACCTCAAATTTCCCTTTCTCTTAACGGCTGCATTTTCAGAAAGGTCTCACAGCCAGAGCCAAGAATTTATTTGTCACAACAGTCCTTTGTCTGCAAGGTGTTCCTCTAGGGTTACACAAATTTCTTGTGTGCTTCTGATTACGTTATGAAACATTGGATGTGAAACCAGGATTCTTTTGGCACCTAAGAGCCAAAGCTCTTTAAAAAAAATACAAATTTGGAGAATTATAGGATCTAGCTAGCTAGTTAAAATTAGAAGATAGGTATGTGGATCCCTTACACAGCCTCCATTACTATAGTTACTAATTAAAGCAAAGGAATAAACGGAAAGTTTTATTTATCCAGGCCTTTATCTCAGCAAGTCATTATTTGTCAAGTCATAGTTTATTGAGCTATGAACATTTGATTATATAAACATTTCATAATTTAACAAGCCTAGCCATCCTTATAATAGATTTTATAATTACCCCAGCACTACTGCACTGATGAAGGAACTGCACTGCAAAAATAATTTGGATCAACATAACTGCAAAGAAAATGTTCTCACCATTGCATCTGCTTTATGCTTCTTCCGCTTAGCTTCCTGCATAAAGTAATCTGCATTGTGTGGCCTACCAGGGGAAAATAAGAAGACATTTTATTATTTTCTGAAGTGCAGAATATTTTCAAGTTATTTTTCCCTTATTTTAAACCTGATTTGCAAACATTTTTTTAATGAAGAAAATACACTTATCATGTAACTATGAATACTCTATTTCCAAACTGCTACCTGTGGAGACAATAGCATTTATGGCTGTTTTCTTTCTTTAGAAGTCAGTGATTCAAGGCAAAAGAAAGCTAATAAAATGTATTTTTATGGGTTATATAAACTGCTTCCCAAATTAGTGCTGTTTTGATCTGCAAAATGGATGCAAGCATTGAGTGGAACAAGTTATTCAGTCTTCCCTCCCTGGTGCTTGTTTACCTCTTTTTCAACTCTTCTCTGTTCAATGTCACTTGCATTGGCTTTTCCCTCATCTCAAAAAAGTGTGTATTTATTCTCTCCACTTTGAAAACACACACTGAACCTGCTTGCTTCCACAACTGCCATCTCACCTCCCTTCTCCCTCTTATCTGTAAGCACGCTGAGAGTGCTGTTTACTTTTGCTAACTGGAGTTCATCTCTAACTTGGTGGAGGTGGGCTGCCTGTTGCAATTCCACTGCCACTGCTCATGACAATTTCTCCATTGATTTCTCCTCAAATGGATCTCAGAGACTCCATCCCTTCCTTACCTGCCTGATCTACTGACTGCAGGGCACAAATTCAACTGTTTTCTCTGTGCTAAAATTCAAAAGTTTGTTTAAGATCCAGACTTAAACACCTCAATTCAAGATGCAAACACAAACTGATGTCTCCTTGGCAAGGCCACCATCTCAATGAGCTCCTCATGGCTCAAGCAAATTTCTTCATCTCTTCCTTCACCTTTCTCATTTACTTTGGAGAACAGCTACTTGCCATTTCATTTCAGGCTATAACTTCAGGTACAACTGTCAGTTGTTGCCTTTCATAAAAGTCTTCACATTTCCTAATACTGCAGATTCTTGTAGTATCATATGTGTGGGAGGTGGCCTTCTTTGTTCTCTAAGCTAAAACATGTCCTTATTCTTCTCGAAGTGGGTGTTGGTCTCTTCTCCCAAGTTACAAGTGGTAAGACAAGAGGAAATGGTCTCAACGTGTGCCAGGTGAAATTTAGATTGGACATCAGCAAAAATTTCTTCACTGAAAGGGCTGCCAAGCACTGGAACAGGCTGCCCAGGGACCTGGTGGTTGTTCCTGCAAGTGTTTAAAAGATGTGTGGATGTGGTGCTTAGGGACATGGTTTAGTGGTTGACTTGGCAGTGTTAGGCTAATGATTGGACTCAATGACCTTAAAGATCTTTTCCAACCTAAACAATTCTATGAATCTGTGATTCTCAGCTTATGCTGCAGTTACTGCCATATCCTCAGCTCTTTCAGAGAAGGAAGTTTTGCCTTGTGAAATAGTTGGTTAGTATTGGTTAGAGTGTCATCCCTTTGGCTGTATTCAATGAAAATGAGATATTCCTGAGTAGTCAGAGTATGAATTCTGATGGTTTTACTACTTGAGCTTTTAAGCACTTGATAATGTAAATGATGTGGCATTATTGCCACTCAGCAATCTGTTGTAGGTTAACCCCAGTAGGCAGTTCAGCCCTACACAGCCATTCACTCACTTCCCTCCAGTGGGATGGGGGAGAGAATCAGAAGAGTAAAAGTGAGAAAATGTGTGCACTCAGGTAAAGTCAAACAGATAAAGCAAACCAAAATAAAGAATTCATTCACTGCTTCCTGTCAGCAGGTAGGTATTCAGCCATCTCCAGGAAAGCAGGGTTTCACTTACTTAACAGTGATTTTGGCAGATGAATGACATCACTCTGAATCTCACCCTTTTCTACTTCTCCCATTTTTATTGCTGGCATGGGACATTCTTTTGGTCATTTGGGGTCAGCTGTCCCAGTTGTGTCTCCTCTCAACTTCTTGTGCACCCCTAGCCTACTCACTGGTGAGGTGGTGTGAGTCGCAGAAGGCTTCTGTGAGGCTGTGTGAGCCCTGCTGGCAATATAGCTAAAATATCCCTGTATTATCAGTGCTGTTTCAGCCACGGGTCCAAAACTCAGCATTATACAAGCTGCCATGGAGAAAATTAACTCTACACCAGCCCAAACCAGTACAGAACCCTATTAAAAAAAATTAATTGGAATTTCTCAGCATATTGGTTTAAAAAACTATGTTGTGTCAGTCAGAGAAGATACAGATCTAAGCACTGAGTCATTGGGATGGATGAGAAAACATTATGGCTGTTATTAGTAAGGACATGCTCAGATCCATAAGTGAGATCAGTAGGAGAAAGGGGGGAGCCTACTGAGAGAAAAGGACATCCATACCTACTTCCTTGAAACCACAGGGCTATTTGGCAGCGCATTAGTCTGTTTCCTTCTAATTAGGTGCACACAGTTTCAAGGATATTTGATGGCATCACAGAAGTTTATTCAACCTTATTTTGAAGAGAAGGCTAAACATCCCTAGATGGTAATAATCTGGCTAATTATGAATGACCTTTGCCCTAAAAATCTTGTTGATAAGAAGAAAACCCATTTCTTTGCTCCAACTTTCTTTAAAATATTATTCTCCCCAGAGTGGAATTGTTCCCCAGCTTACTCCACCTAGTAGGTCAGAAAATGGCTAAAGGCAGGTTTGTCCCCCAGGATCTCATAACCTAATGCAGCTGCAAATACTTCCTGTGCCCAGTAAGATGCTAACATTATCTTAATAACATGAACCATCTGAATTTGGTCTTGGCCAGTTATAAAATATTACACATTGAAAAGTGTTAGCTTGCTACAGAAAACTAGCAATGTTTTCAGAACCATTGAAAGAATTCTTTAAAAACTCAGGTCATTAAAATATGTCCTTTGCAACATTCCCTCCCATATATCACCTAGCACTACATGTCTCATTTGCTTGTTTGAAGCATGGTAAGAGGCTGTAAAAACAAAGTGAGATAACACAATGCAATTATGGTCTACTTATAAGTTAATTGTAAAACGGTTTTCAGCTTGCAGCAGGATTTATTCTCCCTAGTTATGATCAGCAATGAGGGTATTAGCAAGAGGCACACACATTACTGAACCAAGAAACCAGCTCTGAGGTGGTTAATCATAATGCAATGTGCAAAACCAGAAATAATCAGTTTTTACTATCACCAACTGTTTTTTGGAAGGCGTAATATATAAAGAAGAAACTGTGAAAAGGCCATTTGCATAGTTTAGTTGGTTGGGTAGTGTTGGATGACAGGTTGGACACGATGATCTTGAAGGTCTCTTCCAACCTGGTCTATTCTATTCTATTCTATTCTATTCTATTCTATTCTATTCTATTCTATTCTATTCTATTCTATTCTGTTCTGTTCAGAATAATTTTAAAACAAAGCACATACATTCTTAATGTGAATGCTTAGGTATTTCTGTAGGAAAAATACAAGACTGATTTACAAATCAGGGGATGCCTAACAGAAATTAGATTAATTGGGAAAATGGATTGGGTATGATTTATTCTATTTTATTTTATTTTATTTTATTTTATTTTATTTTATTTTATTTTATTTTATTTTATTTTATTTTATTTATTTTATTTTATTTTGTTTTATTTTATTTTTTAATAAAGTTTGCTCAATAGTGTTAATATACATGCCAAGTCAAATTTTGATATCTTTATGCTACCTGTGAAATACTACTCTTCAATTTATCACTACATATTAATAAATTTCCTGTTCAGATTAGTAATGTGTATGTTGAGTGAAAATGGAAAGCTGAAATGTCCTATAGATTTAATGTATATTTATATACATTGCATGCATTTCTTTTATCATTTTAGTAACATAATAAAGATATCCTTGTCATTTTTTTTAATGAGATAGGTTTCAAATTCAGTTTTGTTTTGGTTCCCATTGAACTTGAACATAAATTGTCTTTTCAAATCCAGTACATTAGTTTAAATTATTATGTCATGAAGTAAAAAACAAAACAAACCAGAACAAACCACCAAAAAACACCAACAGAAAAAACCACTCTTCTATAGCCTCCTTAAAGGTAACAGGTGACTTCAGCTCACAGACACATAAGAAACCAGACTCACTGCACATTTTGTATCCAGGAAGTTCACAAAAGATTGTTAATCGTTCTGATTTTACAGACCCTCAAGTTATAGTGACTGAGAACCCATATTTGCTACAAACATGAAGTTTCATCCAAATATCCTCTGCATGCAGCTTGGCCTATTTAGTTACCTTGGCAATGGTCTCAGACTGGAGAATTTGCAGGTAACCTCACTGGATGCTAATTTCAGATACTAGAGGCATCTTGATGAGAAACAAAATTTTCCCATTAATGGGATTCAGAAAGATCTGTGGTCTAAGGTTTGCCATCCCTCTGCAGATCATAGCCTTGCTATAGCCTGGGAAGGCAGAGAATAGAGAAAACTTCTACAGTATTAAAATTGTACTAGCAGAGGAAGCATTGGAGTCTCTTTGTTAGGCTTACTGGTCAGAAATGTAAACTGAAGTCCCATGGAAAGTTACTCAGCGACTTCTGGTTTTCAGACAACTGAGTCAGATTCTGCTCTGAAGTTATTTACAACTGTAGATATCTATTGGTGTCATCACTCTCACTCTAGATTTACAGACAGAATTCAGGCCTCTTAAAAAAAGTTAAAAAGCAGTGTGACTTCAAATTAACAGGTACAAACAACTGTCTTATCTCTATTAATAACTTTGACTCCACAAGCAAGTCTTTTGTTTCTGAATATCTGATTGTTGGTACTTTTAGAAATATAGTCCTCTTCAACAATGCCAAAAAGGAGTTCTAATACACTGCTCCAATGCATCTCATATATCTCTCTGAAAGGCAAAAGAAAGAGTGTAAAGCAACAGTGCCAACTAAGTCAGGCTGCTGGTGATCAAGTGTCATTATGTGAAACTGGCTGCTCTCGAGGAGAATTTATCCTACTATGCTGATTTGAGAAAGCAATCAAGTACTGCTGGAACCATTTCAACACATTCTCAGTCAACACCAGCCAGTCACCTAGGCACTGCAACAGAATCCAGCCTTTTACAGAATAACCCCCCCATGGCTAGATCTGATAGTACAAACAAGGCCAGGCTTCCTTTTCAGCAGTGGCATTCAAACCATTTATGACTTTGACAAGGGCAGCCTCAGTAGCATGGCTGTGGTTGAATCCAGGATGAAATTTATCAAACAAACCACTACTGTCCAGGATTTCTCTCACTCGTCTTGCCACTACTTTCTCTGGGAGCATGCTGGAAACCAGCAGGAAAGACAGCATTTCCATTGCTTGTTGTGTTGTGCAGGACCCCAGCATGAGGTGAGAAGGCTGTGGACATCATAATTATTCCCATTCCAGAAGCAGCCTTTCAGAATTTCTGGGCTGTTGAGCTCCTAAGAATGGTGGTACCATTACCCAGGTGAAATGCTTCTGTGTGCACATGTTTCTCTCAGTCCATTTAGCTCTGTGCCATTATAGAGCACTTCTGCCACGTTTGTCTTTTGCTGCCTTCTCTGAATTTAATTTACTCCAGTTCATCAGATAATTGCAAAAATGTAAACTCATGCAGTAAAAAAGAGGGAAGAGAATCAAACAAAGTGAATCAATAAAAGCCTTCCTTCATACAGTAATTCATCAGCATCTACTGCAACATAATCTCCTTGGAACTCAAAGCAACCACTGGTATTTACAGAGTATAGTATAGCTTAGGCTCCAATATGCAATTTTAATTATAACTGCATTGAAAAACACATTTTTCATCTAATTTTTATATTTTATATGAACTAAATACTAAACTATAGCATTTTCTGCTTCATTTACATAATCTACCACTTGCACATTATTTCTTACCGTGGTATGGTGTTTTATGAGGATACATTAAAGAAAACTAATAAAAGTTCAATTAAATATCATAAATGTAGCCAAGTGCATATTTTTAATACCCTTCAGAGATAATGCTGCTGAAGTGTTATAAAAAAACAAACTAGTGCTTCCTCAGTGTACAACAATTGCATGTAATAAAAGCAGTTGATATCATAATTCTAAATATAGGACCAGTTTCACAACTTTAGTAATCCAGACCTTAAAAAGTGAGTGTGCTGGAAAGGAGTAGGACAGTAAAATGAGCACCCTCAAAATATGATCAGAGCTAGGGGCAAAATCAGAAGAAACTGGTGCACCCAGGTGTGCAGAGCCTGGCCTACTTGCTGTTTCATACTGGGACCTGTGTCAGGATCATGTATGGCATGCTGGATCACAGATAAAGGTGATCATCTTGAGGGTAAAGGATAGAGCTGAGCAGGTATTATTATACAAAGTAGCATTCTCCCTATGACATATCATGGCTTCCTGCCCATTCCATGGCTTAAAATGAATGCTGTTTTATGGCACATGGCACTCTTGTGTCTGAGGCATGATGCATATGGTGGTAGACAGGCTCAGTAAAAGCCCATGGCACTCTACAAAGTGGGTACCCTGTTATGGGAGTCACACTCACTATGGTTAGACCCCACAGGTCTGGGAAGTTCAGCAGACAGAGAGCATTTGTGACCCATTTAAATGATAGTGCTATAGAAATTTCAGAAAGATAGGAACAAAGGATATGATTGGAATCCAGGAGGGGGTTGGTCTCTTCTCCCAGGCAACCAGCACCAGAACAAGAGGACACAGTCTCAAGCTGCACCAGGGGAAGTTTAGGCTCGAGGTGAGGAGAAAGTTCTTCACAGGGGGAGTTGGTAGCCATTGGAATGGGCTGCCCAAGGAGGTGGTGGTGTCACCATCCCTGGAGGTGTTCAAGAGGGGACTGGACATGGCACTTGGTGCCATGGTTTAGTAGTCATGAGGTCTTGGGTGACAGGTTGGACTTGATGATCCTTGAGGTCTCTTCTAACCTTATTGATTCTGTGATTCTATGATTCTATGAAAAAATATGCAATAACACAACTATCCAGCTACTGTCTTGATGGGTTTAGTATAACAGGCTCGACAGCTTTGCTTAGATGAATAGATGAAAAGCGCAGATGCCTAGAGAGGGAGTTATTATTGCAAAACTAGTAGACAAAAGTAAAGCTTGGCACCTAATCTAAATTAAATTAAGGATAAGTGGAGATTCCTGTTTGGGCAAAAAATGCAAAACTCCCTAGACTAATCTTGGCAATGAAGTGAAATACAAGAGATCATGAGAAAGAGTCAAAATCTACTACAATTTCCTGGGCATGACCCAGATTCATGACTTAAAGATATCCATGTGAAATCAGTATCTAGACTACAACATGCAAGGGCAAAGTGTACAAGAGAAGAGAGAGAGGAATGAAAAAAATAGTAATAATAGGGACTTCAGCTCCTGTATTAAAAGCAGGAGGAGAAAACATTACATCCTTGCAGATGAACTACAAGTGGGTTTCTTTCAATGTATATTAAATTGATACTCTGAAATCTACTATTTCACTCTAAGGTTTGGCAAAAACCTTTACAGTCAGACTTAGGGAAAGAGAGCAGGACTATAACTGTCCAGATCTATATTGTTCTAAAATACCATGGAATCACACCTTGAATTCTCCAGAGGCAACTGAAAACCAAAGGCAGGAAGATCATTCTGGGAGAAGCACTAGCTGGTAGCCAGTTCTGATGTTCCTAGCTCTGATGAATGAGAAGCCATGGTGTGGCTGAAACTGAGTGACAGTACATGTGAAACCTGAGACAAGGAGAGGGGTATCAACACTGACAGGCACAGTCAGTCCTGAAAAAAAGATTATCCAGGGTTCCTGTCCTTCAATGCTTGCCTAAGAAACTTCAATAATCATAAGACTTTAAATAAATAATAATCAGACACTAGAAGACCGGGAAAGCATCTGATAGGGATTTTGGGAATTCACATTTCTCAAGTGCATTACGTCATTGCCGTCCCTCTGCAGCTCCCCATGACTCTGTGTTGGTTGCCAAGACAATGAGAGGGATGGAACATCCTTCCTACCGTTCCCAAACCATTCTATGATTCTAAGATGAATGGGCTACTCCCAGGCTAAAAATAAGTTTGGACAGTCTTCCTGTGATTCTCTAGGCTAAAGTGGTTATGATAATTTGCTAGTAGGACTTGTTATCACTGGAAGATAAAAATATCCTTTATATATTGAAAAAATGATCATGAAAACTCCCAGGTTTCCTTGAAGAATCAGAGCCTTTGCACTCTAGGGCCATTACAGTGAGCCTTCTAGTCCACAAGAAAAACTTCTAGGTGATTATATTGTGGAAAACGGACTTGAAATACAACCTTCACACATATGTAAAGATATTTTCCACTGTGACAGGAACAGCAAATGTGACTTGGGAATTAAGCTACAAATAGAGGCATTAGACTATCTCCTACACACCACACCTGAATCCTGGCATTGGGGATGATCAAAACCCACACTGCTCTGTGATCCAGCACAAGAAGACAATCTCTGAGTTACACTGGGATGGATTTTTAGCTCTCCAAGAAGAAACAAATGTTTGCCACCAAACTCGAAGAAAACATGCTCTCTTCAATACCAGAGGAAAACATGCTCTCTTAAGTACCAGAGGTGTGGTAGAACTGTAAACACCATGGGAGCTTAGGTGAGACTTCCTCATGCTCAGTATGGGTTTGGAGGGTGCACATCACCTGCTGCAGGCATGCGCTCATTGCTCTCCTGTTGCAGAGGTGAAGGAAAGACTGGGAGAGACTGGTGACAGAAACTGTTCTCCTCCTATCTGAGAGATCCAACTCTGCTGCTGGGATCTGGAGGCGAGTTTGCTTGTAGCCTTGAAAATGTTGTCTTCATAGAGTTAGAAATAGCCAGAAATCCAGGAAAATGTGTTAAGAATTAGTACTGGAAACACCATTGATGTTGTTTATATATGTGGCATCTAGGTACCTTGAAGCATATTTAGAGCAGGCTGTAAACAATGGCAAACCAGGGGGTGCAGGATTTTGCCTGCCTTTTGAGGTCTGTTAGCTGTGTTTATTTTATATTGCTGTGTATGTGTATACAGCACTCTGCCAAGCAAGATACAGTTTTTATTGACCTACTTGTGTTCCAATTTATCTCTAGTGACAGCTGTTGTCAATGATCTCGAGAAAATAAATTGAGAGTATAGCAAAGAGACTGACTGGTAAAAAAAAATCAGTTGTTGTTTTGAATCAAATAGAAGGGATTTAGTCTCTTAAAAACTAGAGTCTGATTAAAATGAAGACTTTAAAGCCATGGTTGGATTACAGTAATTCAGAACTTCATGGATTATGAGCTGAAATACTTCACAGGCATAATTTTGAACAAATGCTGCCATTAGGATTACTATATAATTTTAAACCTACTGTATTGCATTTCTTCAAATCCTCCGCTGTAGTACTATACAAATTTGAAAGACAATGGCTGCCATGTTTAATCTGATCCTCCTAACATGAGTCAAATCTGTTGACATTCAACATTTGCAGCCAGTCTAATTCACTGCATTTCAGTGACTTCACTGCACAGTGATTTCAGAATCAAGGTCTAGTATTGCTGGTATTCTGGTGGTAATTCCTGGGAACAGGTTGTGGATGACAGTTGTAGTACATGAAAATCTCCCTTCTCTAGTTGGCATAACAGGCATTAAACCATTTCTGGGTTTTAAGGGAAAATTAAGACATTTGATCCTGTGTTCTACTTTATTTGCCTTTTTAGACTTTTTTTTTTTTTTTAAGGGGCCACAAGTTGCTTGGGGACATCCTACATGTAAGGCACTACACACAGTTTAATTGTATCCCTCCCTGAAAATGTGGAACAGTTTTACTGAACACACCTGCCAGAGAAATCACGTGTCACTAACAGAGAAGGCAAGTGATAACAGCATCTTAGACAAGGTGCGGTTTTCCCATGACAGTATGCTAGAGGAAGAGTGAAACAAACCAGGCCCCTTGTTTTCTGTCAGCAATCTGATGAAGATAGAACAGTTCCATTGTATCTGTTTCTGATAGCACTTTTTTTCTAATTCAGATTCACTGATTCATGGAACGGTTTGAGTTGGAAGGAACCTTAAAGATCATCTAGTTCCAACCCCCTGCCATGGGCAGGGGCACCTTACACTAGACCAGCTTGCTCATAGCCTTCAATACCTCTAGGGAGGAGTATCCATGACCTCCCTGAGCAACCTGTTCCAGTGTCTCACCACCCTCACTGAAAAGAACTTCTTCTGAATATCTGGTTTAAATCTACCTTCCTCAAGGTTCAATTTACTCCCTCTCACCCTATCACTGAGAGCCCTTGTAAAAAGTCCTTTCCTGGCTATATTGTAGGCCGCCTTCAGGTACTGGAAGGCCACTATAAGGTCTCCTCGGAGCCTTCTTTTCTCCAGGCTGAATAACCCCAACTCTTGCAGCCTGTCCCCATAGGGATGAGTGTATTCTAAAATTTTGACATTTTTCAGTGATACCATTCTGCCTTGTGTGTACATGTTTAAACTGTGATTTAAACAAGTTGCAAATCTAGGGGCAAAAATTATAGCCCAGCTCAAATGCATCTATACCAATGCATGAAGCAGGGGCAACAAATAGGAGAAGTTGGAAGCCATTGTGCAACAGGATAGCTATGACTTAGTCACCATTACAGAAATATGGTGGTATGACTGGAGTGCTGCAATGGATGTCTGGGTTTGGGCTCTAGAAGATAGGGGGGTGAAGAGAGATGGTCGATATTCAAGTACCACCTCCTGTAAGCTCAAAATAGATACATCCCCATGAGTACAAAATCAAGCAGGGAAGGCAAGAGATGTGCATGGATGAGCAAGAAGCTTTTGGAATGGAAAAATTCAGATGGAAGAAGAAAGTTCACAGTATGTGGAAAAGGGACTGGCCACTTTGGAAGAATATAGGAAAGTTGCCAGAGTATGTAGAGATGCTACAAGGAAATCTAAGGACCTCTTGGAATTAAATCTGGCAAAGGATGTAAAACACAACAAGAAGGGCTTCCTCAAGTACATTACCAGGAAAAGAAACAACATGCAGAATATGGGCCCACTGCTGAATGAGGTGGGTGACCTGGTGACAGAGGATACAGAGAAGGAAGTGTTACTGAATGTCACCTTTGCTTCAGTTTTCACTGCTAAGTCTGACCCTCAGTCTCAGGAGGTAACACAGAAAGTCTGGAGGAGGGAAGACTTTCTCCTGGTTAAGGAGGATCAAGCTAGACATCGGTTAAATGAACTGGATATCCACAATTCCATGGGTCCTGATGCAATGCACCTGCAAGTGCTGAGGAAGCTGGCAAACATCAGTAAGGTGTTTGGCACCATCTCCCACAGCATGTTCACAGGAAAACTTAGAAAGTGTGGGTTAGATGAATGGACAGTAGGGTGGATTGCAAACTGGCTGAGAGAGAGCTCAAAGGCTGTGGCCAGTGGCACAGAGTTTAGTTGAAGAATTGTAACAAGTGGTTCAGTATTGGGTCCAGTCCTGCTCAATATATTCATCAATGATCTGAATGAAGGGAGAGAGTGTACTCTCAGCAAGTTTGCTGATGACACAAAACTGGCAGGAGTGCCTGATGCACCAGAAGACTGTGCTGCCATCCAGCGTGGCTTGGACAGGCTGGAGAGCTGGGCAGAGAATAACCTTATGAAGTTTAATGAGGGCAAATGTAGGGTACTGCATCTAGAGATGATTAACACCATACATCAGTACAGGTTAGAGGCTGACCTGCTGGAAAGCAACTCTGTGGAAAAAGACCTGAGAGTTCTGGTGGACAACAGGATGACTGTAGGAATCCAAAATGGGAATAATAATGGAATGTGTAGATGGCCTTTGTGTCTGTGAGGCCCTGGAGTTGATGAGAGATGTTGTATCTCCAAACCATGTGAGAAAAGGATGGGAGTAAAAAATGACATAGTATTGCCTCTTAGAAATGGATGGGTAGGCAAGTGGGGAGAAAGGCACCCGTTAAAATAAAGATAGATCAGTGGGCTTAATGAGGCAGGCAGTGGGAAAGTGGCACTGTAACATTCACGTACGTCTCAGTAAATAGCCACCGGCTCTGCAGCTCTGGGCCATTTTGCCCACCCTGTGGCAGTGGTCACCTCCGGTCTGTCGGTTGTATTTCTGCTCTCTGTGTTGAGACAAGCAGGTCCAGGATCAACATATCGTACTCAGGAAAAACCACAGATGCAGCAACCTGTCCTTGTGGCCAAGAAGGCCAATAGTATCCTGGGGTACACCAAGAAGAGTGTGGCAAGGAGGCTGAGGCAGGTTCTCATCTGCCCTGCCCTAGTGAGGCCTCATCTGTAGTACTGTGTCCACTTCTGGGCTACCCAGCTCAAGAAGGACAGGGAACTGCTTGAGAGGGTACAGTAATGTTGACGACAGAGTACGGAATCAGTATGGACAACCAGTATGATCTAGTATTGTTCGTTTAATTAAGGAACCTCTACAACTTATATAGACTGGCAGAGCATCGTTGGCATAGCTCCATTGGTTCCCCACAAGTGACCCCACATCATACTGTTATAGATTATTGGTTAAACTTCTAATATCACGCGAGGTTGTTGATCGACGTATGCATCCTGTTATTCCAAGATAACTCTCTGCGTTTATAGCTACCAGTACCTTGCTTTAGTTACATGCTGCTAGCACACCACTGTTTGCTAAACTGCTGGCTACTTCTACACTTATGCTAAGCATGGCCTACCACCATGTCAAGCTCTAAGCTTATATTGCCAGACTGCTCACACTGCTTATTGCTACAATTGCCACATAGTAAAGAGCCATGAAGATGATTAGGGGACAAGAGAATCTCTCTTATGAAGAAAGTCCAAGGAACTTGGGGCTTTTTAGCCCTCTAGACTGAGGGGGGATCTTACCAATACTTATTAATACTTGAAGGGTGGGTGTCAGGAGGGAGGGGACAGTCTTTTTTCAGTAGTACCCAGAGACAGGACAAGAGGTCATGGGCACAAACTTGAACATAGGAAGTTCTATCTAAACATGAGGAGAAACTTTACTAGAGGGTGGTAGAGCACTGGAACAGGCTGCCGAAAAAATTGGTGGAGTCTCTATCTCTGGAGTAATTCAAAGTCTGTCTGGATGCAGCCTGCTTAGGTGAACCTACTCTGGCAGGTGGGTTGGACTAAATGATATGCAGAGGTCTCTTCCAACATCTATCATTCTGTAATCTGTAAGTTATAGATTTTAAAGTATTCTGAGAGCTATGAAAAGTTAGATAGTACTTCTAAACAGCTTCAAACTTCCTCAGTGGAGACTGTTGCATAAATGTCAAAAACATGGAAGGTGGTGGAGAAGGAAGAAAATTAAAGATACATACATAGGGTTGAGTTTTCTTCAAAAGGGGCAGAAAAATGTGGTACACTTATACAACTTACATAGCCTTATAACTGCCATGAATACATAAAGAAGTTAATCTTACCAGCCTTCTTTTCTTGATATATGAAACAATTACACACTTTTGAATCACAGAATCACGGAATCACAGAATTACCAAGGCTGGAAGAGAACTCAAAGATCATCAAGTCCAACCTGTCACCACAGACCTCATGACTAAACCATGGCACCAAGTGCCACATCCAATCCCTTCTTGAACACCTCCAGGGATGGTGACTCCACCACCTCCCTGGTCAGCCCATTCCAATGGCTAAGGACTCTCTCAGTGAAGAACTTTCTCCTCACCTCGAGTCTAAACTTCCCCTGGTGCACAGCTTCAGACTGTGTCCTCTTGCCTGGGAGAAGAGACCAACCCCTTCCTGGCTACAACCACTCTTCAGGTAGTTGTAGACAGCAAGTCTGTGGGAATTATTTATGCCTTATATTATTAAACATGGATTCTCTTTATGAGAGGCTGCTGTCCATCTAGCTGTCCCTGAGACCAGCTAGTGTGAACAAACCTTATTACTATCATTGTTAAAAATTCTCAATTCTTGTAGAAAGCAGTTCCTGAAGAAACAAAGCAATTACTCCAGGATTTCCTTTGGTATAACATAGTTAGAGATGTTGTGGATGAAACAAAAGGTGTGGGAGTACAAAAGGCACATGAAAATCACCCAGTTTACAGAGCTTCCGGCAGTCTGACACATAATTTGAACAGAACCTCTTCTACACTAACAAGAAAAAAATCAGCGTTATCAGGCCACAAGACTACCAGTCAAAAATAATCTTGATTTCTCTAGTTACTAGGATGTCAACCATCTGTTTCACCTCTATACCTTATCTAAGTAATATCACATCCTAAATGACCTTGGGAAACAAACCAGCAATTTAAATTTACCAAAAAGAAAAGAAGGAAAATTACAGGTTTAAATTAATTTTCAGAGGAGGAGAGCAGGGTATGTTTGAAGGATGTAGTGGAGTGGAAGGGGTCAAGTGTCCCTCTACTCATGCTAATCACTGCTGCTTCCTACTTGCCCTGCTATTGTGAGATCTTTTCCAAAGCAGCAGCAGCAGCAGCAGCAATGACAGCTGCAGCTGTCAAGGCTCATGGATACAAGGCTCCCATATGTCATCTTCCCCTTGCTCCAAAAGGTGCAGAAGAAGGATGCCTCTCTCACCCCACCTTGCTATGGGTCTGTATAACTTGATAGTCTGATGTTTGCATAATTAATGCTGGTGCCCCAAGGGTACTAATAAAGCCTTAATGGTCTCCTCCCTCTTCCCATGGCCTAAAGAAAACCATCTAAGCTCGGGTCCAACTCATTGGAAGTGTACCTGTCTTCAGCTTTTTCACAGCATGTTTGTGCCTGACCATGTTCCTCAGTGATGTGAACTCTGATCTGAGTATTGTCTTCTCAGGTGGACCTGCACACCTGACAGTCACTGAGATGTGTCTGACCATCACTAAATCTGATCTTGATCTGACTTCTTGGCCTTGCCTTGAACCTGCTTCATCATCATGGACTTGGCTGAGGATCTGGGCTCTTGATTGAAGCTGATTCCACTCCTGGGTCTGCCTGGCTCACCCAACTTGGGTGTTGTGGGACTAGACCTGGGACTAGCATGGCTCCTGCCCTGCCAGGCCTACATTCTGCCCCTTGACTCCTGGCTCTCTATCCTTTAGAGAACAGCCAGTCCTCTCTGCTCCTGATGATTGGAGGCTTAATTTATGATGAAAAATTAGAGTTTCTATAGTATGTCTCAATTGTTTCTCAACGTACATACAGTATTATTATAATTCTTCTGTCTATGTCTCACTTCCTGTTGGACAACATTTTTAAATGCAGGAAATTACATTGTTTGCTTTATTTTAAAGTCATCTGTACTTACATATCATCAAAGATAAGCTTTGTCCTTCTGCAGTCCCTGGGTGTGCTGGACATGAGTGACCAAGATTCTGTCTGAGACTGTGGCTTATTGCAGAGAAGAACATTTTCTGAATTGATGTGAACTGCTTTCTAGACAACAAACAGAAGAGAAGGCATTGAGGAATTGCCCACTAACTTCAAAAAAGCAACTCATAAAGCAGAATGTCTTTGCATTGTAAATTGGCAGTTACTTTTTCTACTATTTCTGCAGGGAGTATGTACAGCTGTCTTATTGCTGACAGCCACAAATTCACAGAGATTACTTAGTGCACTTTCTAAAGGGCTTGAGTTTCAATATGATATACAGAAGAAACTGAGCTGAACTATCAGCAACTATCAAAACACTCTGAAACACAGTAAGTGAAATTATTAAAGAACAGATCTGTTGTGGTCATTTAGAAGATGTAGTTATATCTCTAGTTGTCATCATCTAAACTAGCATTGTTTGACTCATTTCATGCTGCACTGCTGCTGTGGTTGTGACGATGAATTTGTAGCCCAAAGTCCAGGTTTCTTTCTGCTCTGCGTTGCTGATCAACTTGAAAGACCACTGCTCTGTGCCACACGTGACTTTTGGCAGGGTCTCATGCATTTCCTCAGCTCATGGCCTTACGTACCCTGTGACCTGCTGTGTGGGCTACCGCGCATCAGTACAGTGCAAAGCAGAGGGCCCCAGGTTGGTTTTGATTGATAATCATTACCACAAACCATTTTTTTGTCAGGTGACAAAGAAACGCCGTAAGAAATAGACAGAAAGCTCAAATGGATAAAAGCCACTCCCTGGCTTGTGGTCTCTGATAGAAACTTAGAGGACTGCTTTGGCATTCCAGTTAGGTGCCAGATGGGAAAATGGAATAAACTAAAGCTAATTCATCAAACCTCTCATCTTTTATGTGGCATATCCAGATCAGTTCAGCAGGCTAAAGTTTTCAGATAAATAACCAGATACATAAGAATTCCATTGCAAAGGTTCTGAAAATGTTGACCAAATGGCGCACTGCTGGATTATGCAGAAAATCTGAGTGAAAAGCATTTGCTAAGGTTGTGGATCATAAAGCAACCACCACTTTCGATTTCCAGCAAATTTTCTTGTGAAGGAATTTAAATTGTGTTTGACACTCAGTGAAGAATCATACAATTTATAGTTCTGAAAGGGTTATTAACCCCTAAACTTATGTTCTAGAAGTTAAAATGTTTAAAAGAAGTACATTTAATCCATGTAAATTTAAATTACTGGCAACAATATGTTAAAATAATGTTTTATTGTAACATATTTATGTAATTAAATTTATTACAATTTATCAAACCCACATAATTTATGATAGCTTGTTTTTTTAAAAAAGTGTCCAAAATTAAGACTGTAGTTACTATTTTGCCCCTTTACTCTCAAAAAAAGAAATATATTGAAGTACATACGTATATACTTAACATATACAATGGGACCATAATCACCACACAAAAAGTGGGTGGAAAAGACCACTGCTAGAATTAAGGTAGTTTATTTTCCTAAAATTTGTTTAGGCACTAATACTTAGTCTTTCAACACCTCTTATGATGCCTCTTATGAAATGACAAATGCAACAAATAGATATTGGAAAAAATATGTGAACGGGTTTTGTAGCAAGAAAAGGAGGATAAGCCTTTCTAGCAGCAGCAGAGTACCCTAACAACTTGACTACATGTTCCAGAAGTGGACATCATTATGATCATACCCAAACTGCTTCTAGGTATTTCACACAAAGCAGAACAACTTCAAGGGGAGGATGTGACAATATTCTGGCCTTGATCTTCTATCAACAGTGTGCTTTAGGATGGAGGGTAGGGTATGATTTTGAGGTAAGAGAGAGATTTGTGAATTCCCTCAATCAGAAGAGCTAACAGGCTCTTTACTCCAGTGCCCTAATCACAGAACTCATTCATAACTGGTGGCAGAATGTACTCCTCTCTCACTGCTCTGATGGCAATGGCTACCACATGGTGGCCTTATCTGGAAAAGCACTCTAGACACATTTAGTGTGAGCAAGACTCTCTGATAAATATCTGAATACCTGGGCTCTGATAGAGCAGAGTTGTGAGGCTGGTACTAAACTGCTCACCAGTGTCTGTAGTAAGTATAAGTGTCTGAAAAAGTAGGTCGTTGGATATGTGGGAGAACTTGTCTGCAGACACACTCGTGGTTAGGCAGTGGCTGAGTAGAGGCCTTATGCACCCGAATTCTGGATGTAGGGTGCTTGCATAGTGCCCAAGCAATACTCTGTAGGCCTAAAGCTTTTTTTTGGGGGCCATTAGCTTCTACCTTTTGCTTATGTAGCCTTTGTTATTTGCCTGCTTTACAGACTGCTCTCTTTCCTTTCTTCTGTGTCTTGCTAAACCTCAAACCAGAAAAACTGAACTTTGAATGACAACATTCATTATTGCATTTTTTTGGGGGGGTGGGGGGTGGGGATAATATTCTGCAAAACTATCACAGACTGCAATACAAAATGAAAAATATATAACTAGGCTTCATATTGTGAACAACAGCATAAACTTACATTGAAGTCTCCTGGATGTGGCTGAGACTGGATTTCACCCTTATGTTTTTTGCTGGAGGAGATGGAAGGTAATAGACTGCTGCCATTAGGTCTGCTGGAGGAAGTTAAATCATCGTTGGAATATTTGTGTTTTGATGCATCAGAGAAGGGAGAGACAGGTGACCGAAGCATTTTCTCATTTTTATTTATTGGTATTGCCATGCTGGAAATGGAAATTACAGTAATGGAGTGTCACAAAGCTGGGTTTGAGAAAGGTAAATGTTTTATATGTTACCAAAACTTTGTATAAATACAAAAATCTGCTGGCAGGATAAAGTCCATTGGTAAACAAGCTTACAGTGTTGGGACCAAGAGTTCATTTACAAATTTGTATCATGTTTCTCTTCTTTGCCTTCAAGGCAAATTGTAATTCTGGAGTTAATACAAAGTCTGTATCAGAGTACTTAAAAAAAAACCCAAAACAGAGATATATGGCCACTTGCTCACAATTTCTTAAGGGACAGCTGGAGATGAAGATTAGGCTTTGAAGTGTAGGTTCAGGTTATGGAGTCCTATTTCACCATTACGGGTGACAATTTATAAGCCATGGCAATAAAACCATATGTCAACTAAACCAGGAAATGTGTTTCAAAATGGCTGTGTAGTCTTTGTGCTCACTGTCCAGCCTTCAGTAGTACTGTTTATACTAATCTAATACAGATTGTGAAGACAAAGAAAGATAGCCTGGTAGCGGAGACAGAAAGAAACATATGCAAACAGTAGACACACAGAAATGTGAGCTGCTCTGTTTTCTAAAGAAAAATGCTATTCAGCTTTCATTTATTTGTTTGAGGAGAAGTCAGACCACAAAAATGTCCATAAATAAACTTCAGATGCATTAATTTGAAGGAAATATTTAGTTGGTAAAGTAACACATTCAAAGTAAAAGTTGTTTGGTTTTTTTTAAGGAGACAGTTTTCATTAAGACTAAAGCTGTGATTTAGGTCAGGCAGACGATTTCAACACAATACCTTTCCCTGTCACATTCCCCTTTATTCAGCCAATTATGTTTTATGGACATTTCTCACTTCTTTATAGTTACTGTATCAGAGAGTATACACTTAATAGAATCACAAAAAAGAATATGGTACAAACCATATTTTATTTCAGCACATAATTTCAGGGAACAGAGCGAATTAAATGTGTTCTTATACATCTGTCCGGTTATCCGGCAAGTCTTTAAATCTAGATGTGAAAGAAGCCATGAAGCAGTCAACATGGTTTTACTAAGGGGAAGTCATGTTTGACCAACCTGATAGCCTTTTATGAGGACATAACCAGGTGGATAGATGATGGTAGAGCAGTGGATGTGGTTTATCTTAGTTTCAGTAAAGCATTTGACACCATCTCCCACAGCATCTTTGCAGCTAAACTGAGGAAGTGTGGTCTGGATGATCAGGTAGTGAGGTGGATTGTGAACTGGTTGAAGGAAAGAAGTCAGAGAGTTGTGGTCAATGGGATGGAGTCTAGTTGGAAGCCTGTATCTAGTGGAGGCCCTCGAGGTTAGTACTGGGACCAGTACTATTCAATATATTCATCAATGACCTGGATGAGGTCACAGAGTGCACTGCCAGCAAGTTTGCTGATGACACAAAACTGGGAGCAGTGGTTGACCCAACAGAGGGTTGTGCTGCCATTCAGTGAGAGCCGGGTGGGGAGAAATTGAATGAAATTCAACAAGGGCAAGTGTAGAGTCTTGCATCTGGGAAAGAACAACCCCATGTATCAGTATAGGTTGGGGACTGACCTGTTGGAGAGCAGTGAAGGGGAAAAGGACCAGGGGGTCTTAGTGGATGGAAGGATGACCATGAGCCAGTAATGTGCTCTTGTGGCCAAGAAGGCCAACGCCATTCTGGGTTGTATTAGCAGGGGTGTGGATAGTAGGTGGAGAGAGGTTCTTCTCCCCCTCTGCTCTGCCCTGGCGAGGCCACATCTGGAATATTGTGTCCAGTTGTGGGCCCCTCAGTTTAAGAAGGACAGGGAACTGCTTGAAACAGTCCAGCACAGTGTCACTAAAATGATTAAGGGAGAGGAACGTCTTCCTTATGAGGAGAGGCTGAGGGAGGTGGGGCTCCTCAGCTTGGAGAAGAGGAGAATAAGGGGTGACCTCATGAATGTTTACAAATATGTAAAGGGTGAGTGCCAAGACGATGGAGCCAGGCTCTTCTCAGTGATGCCCAATGACAGCCCAAGGGGCAATGGGTGAAAGTTGTGGCATAGGAAGTTCCATGGAAACATGAGGAAATTTTTTTTCACTGTGAGGGTGTTGGAG
Source organism: Melanerpes formicivorus (assembly GCF_026170545.1). Classification (NCBI taxonomy): domain Eukaryota; kingdom Metazoa; phylum Chordata; class Aves; order Piciformes; family Picidae; genus Melanerpes; species Melanerpes formicivorus. The sequence goes on along the minus strand of NW_027142353.1, from coordinate 30,039,347 downwards.
CACTGGAACTGGCTGCTCATGGGGGTTGTATAGTCTCCTTCTCTGGAGATATTCAAAACCTACCTGGATGCATTCCTGTGTGATCTGGTATAGGTGATCCTGCCCTGGTAGGGGGTTTGGACTAGATGATCTTTCAAGGTCCCTTCCAACCCCTAACATTCTGTGATTCTATGATTCTGTGAACTGTAATTCAGAACCTTTCCTGTTTCCCATAATGTGGTATCTTTAAAACACAACACAAACTGTTTTGCTTTAATGACTGTAAGCAAGAATCAGGGAGTGTAAGATGGACAACTGTGCTCTTCTTCTCCCTCTAAAAAAACATAAGATCTTTAGCACTATTTGAATATGTAAGCTGATGCTATCTTTTTTCTCCCCTTTTTTCAAACATAAACACATGACGGCTAGCCATGCTTATATGTCACTGTTGAAGTGTTGGCCTAAAGCATCCAAGAGTCACCATAGCTCTTTGGAAGTGTATCCAAGTGTATCAAAAGCTTGGCTCAGAGTTTGTGAGAAGAAGCTACAAATTTCTAGTTGTGCTGCAGCCTTCTGCTTGGCCTTTGGTAGGGCCCACCTAAACATAAAATGGGTGGTCAAATTGTAGAACTACAACCATCTTATACTGAGGTGCTATGCAGAACAACCTGCAGTGAGCCTACTAGGACTAAGCAAACTGGGCAGGTTGTGGTATCTGATGTAGGTTTAAGATGTTTGGAGTATCTTTCCTGATGCTGCAGCCCTTCATGTCAAACAGGGTCTTGCATAATTGGCACCTCAGATGGTAAACCCACAATAGAAAATGCTCATGTTTGAAGGCGGTTTTGCTCTTCTCTTTACTAATAGCCCTCGGCTGTGCTGAAAAGACTGTCTGTATGGCTCTGCTGGGAGCTGAAGAATAATAACCTGGCCAAAAAAAAAGGAAGATTGATGGTTTCAGACAAGTTCCCTCAGTGAACTTACATGATACCCTCACAGACAGCTGCGGTGGCATAACTGGAGGGGGAATGTGCCAGCATGAGCAGCCACTGGTTGGTTGCAAGAGGGACAACTGCACTGCTGGCTTATATTCAGCCTCAGTTGTTCATCCTCAGCTGTGGGAATATTACCACTTGATATCATGCCCTACAGTAGCATAAACCACAGAAACACCTTGGAAGTGGGGCAGATCAGGGAAGAATTAAGAGGCAAATATGCATTTAAGACCACCTTCTTTGTTTCTTTAACATACAGTTGCTACTAGGAGTAGTGAATATAACATCAAACAAACCAGAAATTATTATCCTGCTTTCACTAAATATTGGATTAGCCCTGTGGCATAGCAAGCTATGACAGCCACAGTATTCTCTGAAAATGGATGTGATGTAAAACATATGATGCTGCAGTGACAGGAATGGCAAACCTGCATACAGTCACCCACAATAAAACAAACTGTTCTGTGCTTTGTTTTGACTTTATGAAACATATGTGGCATATCAAAACAAGGAAAATGAATGCATGTATTTGAGTAAGAACTATATATATTTGTTTTCTCCATGATTTTTTCCAGTATTAGTGACAAGAATTGCTCAAACTCATCAGTGATGTGTACAATAGAAAAGCTTACTACAATAAATACAAATATTCTCTAATTTGAGTGGTTTCACACTAAGAGATACCCTGATACTACCAGAAAATTATTTAAAAAAACCCAGCAACTGATGACCAGCATGTACTAAGCAACACTCAGCTGAACTCTGAAAAGATGCATGTCTGAGTTTGACATCTGGAAGCCTCCAAAGAAACTAAATATGAATCATCTGACATTGATAGGAGTTTATGTTCACAGACTATGGCAACAAATGCTAAACAATCATAATTTGTTTCACGCACTGCATCCTTAGAAGATCTCATTGTTTTTAAAGTCTGAGATCCTTGGCATAAAATACTAATTATAAAGAATAGATTGCTTGTAATCTCAAAAACACTACATCTCAAGCACATTCTGGAACCGAGCACTGCAGGCATTCTTAGGAATGTTTTTTCTCAGTCTTTTCCATAGAGTTTATAAACAATTGTACTTACACAGATGAGCTTTAAGTTTGAAACTTGCAACAGCGTAAAGAAAGAAAAGGCGGTAAGATGGTTGCCGTTGTAGACTGATACCTACAACATAGTGTTCATTAATATTTCCTGCACAACTGCACTGCTATAGCTGTAGCTACTCATTTCATGAACCTCACATTTGAACTCACAACTTCTTTTTGCAATACAACAAAAATGCAAGTATATAAATATGTCAGGAGCTGCTAACTTGTTCATTAAACTAGAAGAAAGGAGAATGAGGTGGGTAATAGCTAATTTTTCAACATAAAATGTGATAATTAAAAATAAATCCTATTAAAGAGAAAAATAGCACACAACATTAAACTGCAATTAGTTGAAAGACTCACTGGTAAGTAAGAATGAAAATGCTTACCTGTTTTCATTCGCAGTACAGTGATTTGCTGCTGTGACACTGTGGGCAGGGGCAGCTAATCGTGAAGAGCTCTCTCGCTCTAAGTGAGTCTTCTTGATGTCTCTGCACTCTTCCTCATTCTCACACTGAATAAAGAGAAAATTTACAATCTTGTAGGTTTTTGATTTACTACAGATGACACTTTCTTTGAGGAGTAGAATACCACATTTCAATTGTTTCCACCACTTCCCCATTTGCACCTTGGGTTTTTTTCTTTATATGGCCCTCCTTGCCTATCTCTTGTGTGATTTTCTCTTGCCTAGTCCTCAGCCTCACACTTCTTTTGTCCCTCCCTCTCTTTTCTTTGAATCAGTGACTACATCTATGCTAGTAAATACAACAGAACAGCAATCAGTCCTGAGGTCAACTAGTGTGGTACAGCTCACACCTATGCACTTGTCTCACTCCTCATTCAAACTAGGATATGTCACATACAGATTGCTTTTTAGGAAATGGCTTTAGTTTGCTCCCAAGTGAGAGCCTGGCACTGTCTGGAAGAACAGAAATTAACCCATGCCAAAATTATGTTAGCAAGCATTTAACAGTTAAACAAAGAAGGTGACTGTGTGCCACTGCTTGGAACTGCACCATGGACCTATCTGGCCTACCAGTGTGAATGTAGCCAGCGTTTCCTGCCTCTATCTAATTTCATGTTATATTCCTCAAATTCTATCATCTATTCCCAAAGGCTCTGTTTTCTCAAAGTCCACAACCTTTTCCTCTTCTGACACTTCTCCAATTTCCAGTGCTGGCTGAATTTTGCTTGTGATTTGCTCATTCTGCAGCTTGACAACATTTTCTGTGTTATCCATTGCCACTGTGGGTGCTGCTACAGGGTTAACATTGTACCTTACACTCCACAGGAGTGAAGATCTCTTCCCTTCTGGGTGTACAACCTGGCACTGTAACAGTGGCATCTCCTATGACCTAAACCATAAATATCTTGCCTCTGGCACTCTTTTTTGGAGCTGTTTCCCATAATTTTGTACTGTGCAATTACTTCCATGCTACTTTATAAAGAAAATACAGATAACCACATCTGAAAGCTTATCAGGACTGGCTGTTACGGCTGTACCTGTGGCCAGAACAGAGCTGCCATCAGACACTAAAAAAAGAATAAAAAATGGAGGGGGGGAAGAGAAAACATTGCTATAGATAAATAGTCCTCAAAAATATACAGGTCAGTCTGTACATGTACAGTAGCTTGGAGGGCAACAGATGACTATACGGTGAAATTGCCCAGAAATTGGGCAGATGGTGATTCAAATTCAGAGAGAATTTTGGGGCCAGATCTATACAAATGGACTAGAAAACCTTCTCAGTGGGCAGCTGGCCATGAGGAGAAGGCGTCCACTCGTGTCTCAGAAAGAGGCAGGGCAAAGGGGTGGATGTGACCAGAAGGCTGTGACCACCTGGCTACTGTGATGGTGCTGCAGGGGAGGGGACAGCTAATGGACTACACTCCCACTTCCACACCTATCTGAGAGCCATGAGGTAGAACAGGGCTGCCAAGGTGTGAGGGAGGCAGGTTGTAGAGCCAGACAAGTGTCAGGTCTCTGTAAGTGCACATCTCATGAAGCTGGGGCTCCCTGCTGCCACTGAAGGGCTTGCCTTTTGTTGACAATTTCAAAGGAAAAAAGATGCTGCCTCTTCTCTTTTGCCATATGCAGTGATACTGTACAGACCACAAGAAGACAGCTGACCCTTTGCCAACCTAAGCATCACCTCCAAATACTCAGGTTTTGAGGGAATCCTTTATGAGAGAGAACTATCCTACTAAAAAGGTAGTGCCTTTGCTAATGTGTAGAAAGCCATGTACCAGCAGCAAATGCCATCTCCAATGAACTGTGACCTCTCACAGCCAAGAAAGCGTTTCATCACCTCCTGGGATGGCATCTTCCTTGGGTGCTGGTCAGCTCCTACATGGTGAGCAGGGACAAATCCTGGCTCTGAAATGCCAGCACAAAGAAGCCACTGCCATCAAGCACTGGACATAGGCACAAGAGATAAGTGCCTCCCACTTGCTGGAGGCTCCCCTACCCGCCCTAATCAGTCATCCCCCGAAGCTCACCTTGCGTTTCCTTCTAGATTTCGGTAAACACTTCTCTGTTGGGAGGTCAACACTACTACCCTGCAGGAGGCTGGCCACTTGGTTTGTTCCTGCGCTCATGGCCAGTGGCTCTTCGGGCAAACGCTCTGGAATCCTGGACAAAAGAGCCAAGTCAATGTTGACCCACAGTGACTTTACCTCATCACTGTCTTTCAGAGGAGACAGGAGCTCATTCCTACCGAAAGGAACCAGGGTGTAAAACTGTTCCTCCAGCTCCTTTGCTATTTCACTACTAGTCCTGGCATTAATCGAGCCAAAGGCACTGCAGCCACTGCGGGATTTGGCGGAGGCGCTGTTCCCCGCGTCCTTGGCACGCGGCTCAGGCCCAGCTGTGGCTGGCACCTTCGGCAGCGGGCGCTCCTCCCGTTCTGACTCAGAGCCTGAGTCAGAAGAGGATGATGAGGATGAAGACTCGGTCTCAATGAACTCCTTGGATTTTGGCGCTGTTTTGCTTGGCCCCCGGGCCCGACGCTTCTCCCCAGCTGCGGCCAAACGGGGCTCTCGGCGGTGCCCTACTCTGCAGCCACTGCTGCTACTGGACCGGGCCCTCGGCACCTCACCAGCAGTGCTTTCTGGAAAGCTATGACTCCCGGGAGGCTCCTCTGTGCCAGAATAGTGGGGACCGTCCCCAGCAGAGGTCCGCTCAGCCCGCCGCGGTGCCTTCTTCCCTGCCGCTCGCCTCGGAGGCCCGCCGCCGGCAGCAGGCGGTGACTTTTGCCGGCTTCCTTTGCTGCCCGGCGCTTTGTTGGCAGTTCTGGGCCGTGGTCCGTCCCCAGCAGCGATGGGAGCAGCGGTGCGGCCCTCGCCCCCGCGGGGCTCGGCCGGGCCAGTGGGTGGAGCCTTCTCGCTTTCCTGCCTCTCTGCCTTCACACAGCCGTAGTAGGGATGGGCCTCCAGCGCTGGGCCATCGTGGTGGGTCAGGATGGGTGCTTTGTGTGGGGTGACTTTATTCAGCCACTTGTCCAGCTGCCACTTGTTGGAGGAGGGTGGCTCGGGCTGAAAGGGAAACAGATGGTAATGTGCTTAGTGCTGAGACCCTACTGCCCTTGACCTGTGGCTCCCACAGAGACCCTGAAACACCAGGTCCCACATGGAGATTTTCCTGTGGTAAACGAGCCTCCCCCAAGCTTGGCAGAATGGGAGATGTGAGGTATGCCATGCAAGTTGCACTGTTTTTGGTTTGGTTATGAGGTTGGGAAGGAGGATGATTCATCACTTCTAAGGGTGACTTGCACAGTGCCATTTTATTCCAAGTAGAATAAAATTGAATGGTAATAGGAAGGAAGGAAAACAAGGCAGAGGTATGGCTAAGGCTAAGAGAGGAGCACTAATTGGAAAGCTAGAGATGTCTATTTTTTGTCCTGCATTATTGCAACAAACACAAGAAGTATTTAAAAAACATACAAAGAGGCATGTAGTGGGGAGCTGGAGAGCTAACCAGGCAATTCATGTAATCTGTCTGGTATTGATGTTATAATCCTGTGGGATCCCACAAACATTTGTTGTGTAATGATATTGTCAAGCGCTCATTTTGCAAGTATTGTGCAGCTGTTAGTTTTTCTCTTTGTTCCTGTCATAACATGATCAAGTTATAAAAGATCATCTAGACCATAATGGTGTTTGGACAGTGAAGAAGTGGGATAATTATGATTTCAAATGTAACCACAGCTTAGACAATGTTATTTCAGAACAATGTGCAAGTGTTTTCTACTGCTTCTTGCAATCAGTAAATTGAATGCAATAAAATGAAGAAGAAAGGCAAAAAAAACCCCAAAATAAATAAATGATGGAGTAGATGGCTAGTCATAACCTAACCCCACAGAAGCCAATGTGAAAACTCTCTTTAACTGGAACCAAAATTAGATCCACTAGGCTACTGCATACGAATAACCAAAAAGTGTGTCATTAGTCTAACATGAAAACCATGGTCTGGAAGAAAGTTTGCTGAAGAGAGAGTATCTACAGTCTCTAACTTAAAAGAATCTCTTACTTAACTCGTTATTCAAAGTAGATGCCTGAGGGCAACACATGTTTCCTGCATAGCCAAGGGCGTCTGCTGAATCACCCACTGAGGGTTGTATTACTCTACATGGAGCAAAGGCTCCTAAAATAAGCAAAGGAGTTAGACATTGTAATTTATATGATACAGCTATTCCCTCTCACAAAAGCATCCAATTTACTCATCATCCAACTAACCAGTACCCTATGGGAAGTTTGCTGGATTGCCTTAAGTTCATTTTTCCTTAAGTATACTCCCTAATACCTTGCATGAGGAATTTTATTCCTGAATGGTCAATCTTGAAAATAAGCGGGCAGTATTGTTCTTGGCTAACAGGGTATTTTAAAAACTTTCAACTATTAATCTAAAATAAACAGGATTTTTTTTGTTTGTTTGGGTTTTTTGATTGATGCTGAAAATATAGACAGATTTGTTTGGTGCCATCCATTGTGCACATACTGAATTTACTAGATATATAATTGAAGCTTCTGTATACTTGTTAGTCCTTCCACTGTTCAGATGTACTGAAGAAAAAAGACCTACATCAGAAGCATGTGGCGAAAAAAATATACCTTTTCCCTTAACTATAGGTCAGAATAAGGGCAGCTTGAATGTTCATAAAACCTCCCAGATTTTCTGTTAAATCCCATTTTGTCTTTCTGTGTACCTTGTAACTCTTGAAAACAATGGTTCACAAAATACAGATTTCAAGGGTTCTCAGTAAACCAGCAATGATTAACTGCTACAATGTCATAACTTGACAACATGATACTTTCCTAGAGTGATATGTCTGCTGTTTAGACAGAATAGCTACAGTCCCATCAACCTACAAGCCAACTCTGAAGTTTAATGAAAAGGATCAACAGCTTTACTAATTTTGTCAAGAGTTTCAGAAACCTCAATTTTTCTTAAAGCCTCAGTTCTCAGTCATGGGTTTTGATGTACTTTCAGGGCTTATTTAAATAAAAAATGAAATCATTGTGGCTGCTGAAAAAAAAATTTTGATGTGTGTCCTAAAAAAATCTGTTAAGATGCATCTGCTGAATGTAAAAGGCCTGCAGCCCATTAGGTAAATGAAAATAATTAAAATGTAAAATATCAAAATTTTGAATTTTTTTTGAGCTGATAAAGTTTTGCAATATTTGCAATTGTCAGTGCTGCATTAAGGCTAGGATCCTGGGTAGGATCCTCTCAGAGCCCAGGACTCTTGCTGGAACTATTGGGCTAAATTAACATTTGTCTCTACTCTTTAGTGCCAAAATTAAGGACTTGCTCTGACACAGGTCAGAACTAAAACAATTAAATGGTTTAATTGTTCAAAGTGACAGACAGAACAGGTTTGGGATTGCCAGTGATAAATACAATGACTGCAAGATGATCTCAGGATTAATAAATCCTTGGTAACAATGAACACAGTTGGAGATTCACACCTTTGGTGTTGCTCTAGTACATTCGAAATGTTAGCAAAACTGGTCTCAGGTTAATAAAACCTGGGTAACATCTGATGCTGTTGGAGATGCAAACCTTTGCAATTGCTCTAAACAGCAATGCAGCAAAAGTTCAGTTGTGTATTGAAGAAACAATTCTCACCAAGAAGGGTGTCTCTGTTTTGAGTGGAGGAAAAGGAACACATCCCATTGACTGTCCTCATCTCTTGTCTTCTGCCCCAGTCTCAGGTGCTGCTGCAGCTGCTGGTGGGGTTGGCCCATGCTGCAGCCCCCTTGCTGACCCTGGTACCAGTGCCAGTGGCACATGTGATCCCTGATGCGGCATGCCCAGAGATGTCCCTCTTGTCCAAGTTGTCCCTGTCTTCTAGGTGATGTTTAGCATGATTTAGGAGGAAAGTGGAATATCATAGTCATATATGTTTCTTCATTAGCATATTGAAGGGTGTCAACTTTAATATCAAAATTGCAGTTAATTAAGCAATGGTCTTTGCTTGGGCACCTCAACCCTCAGAATCTGCTTTGAAGTTAGATGTTTATGTTATTTGAGCCATGTTTCATCAGTTTTAGCCAAAACTGGGCTGTCTTATCTTCAAAAGACTCCCTCCTTCTGCTCTTTGGCAGGCCAGCCAAACACAAATACCTGTTGATTGTAAATGACCTTTGTCTCAAAGTGTGCTAAATCAACTTGCCTTCCTGTCCTACCACAATCAAAGAGGTTTTACCACAGTCAGTGTACATGAGTGATGCCAATTCATTTTTTGAAGTTATTAATTTAATTCCTTGCTCTAACTGAAAAGGACTGTACTTTGAAATCACTTAAAAAAACAAGGTACTTTGTGAGAGTCTGACAGTCAAGTATGAAGAGCAGATCTGGTAAGAAAAGGGACTGGGAAAATTAACTTGAAAGTTTTTGCCAGTCCACTTTAAATACTTAACTGCAATTACTTGTAGAAGAAAAAAAAATCCCTAATTCTCCAGTCCATAACATGCCCCTGATTATGTTATATACCATTCTATGGAACAAAAGTCTGCATTGTGTCACCCCTCAGGAGATGCTGCAGTTTCTTTTATTTCTGTGTTGCTCCCCCCCAGTAGCAATTATAATATTGCTGCTTTAGGATATCTTATACAAAACACAGGTTGGAGGGGTGACCATACAAGATGAAAATGATGCCACAGCACTTCTAGATATGATTTACTGGGCATGTAGTGTTGAGTTGATGGTTGAACTTCATGATTTTAGAGGTCTTTTCCAACATTAATGATTCTATGAAAGTGGAAATATTTTAAACAGCAGGTAAGAATATAAATATAATATAGGGAGAGCAGAATGGTTTCTGTCCCTTGGGGTTATTTTGTGTGGAAATATGCTTCTCTCAAGTCCTTGCAGAGAACTGCCGTGTTTTTAATTGAGGTAAAGTTGGTGATGACCAGTGTTGACAGAGATAACAGATTTGAAATGAAATACGAGTTTGGCATTAAAACCCAAACCAGGGAACTTTGTAAGACAAAGTTTCAGGGAGCAATGCACTGCAGATGTATACATGTGCCAGTCTTCATTGAGAAACAGAAGGATGTGATATACTTCCTTAAAAACTGTATGTGGTGTATATCTGTACCAATATAGGCACCCATAACTGAGATAGTTAACAAGTTCCTTCTCTAGTCAGTGGACTTGCAGGGTGTGAAAAAGTCCCTCTTGAAATAGACATCTGAAATAGGCCAGATGAGCTGGGCCCTAAAAATGTCTGTTCCTCTCCACTGACTATAAAGGGGAGGCTGAGGTGATGAGCAGATGTAGGTATCTACAGTAGAAGTTTCCAAATTTAGGTGGGATGACTCCCACACAGCACGTCTATATCTCTTCAAGGCTACAAGTGCAACCAGAGGCACAACCTGCATGCATCCAAAAGAAACCTTTGTCAAAACATTATTGAGAAACACTTTCTGGGGTAAAGGGTTGTTAAACAATGTGAATTTAGTGGGGTCACTTGTCCTCACATCATGAGGATGATGTCTAATACCACAGTGGACTCGAAGGATGAGACCGCTTCCATTAAGAGATTAGTTAGCCTATAGTATGTCACGTACTTAGCCCACTGTGGGGTAGGATTGATCTATCCATCATCTCTGCAGTATACTCTGCCTATTACAAATCCAGATACTAATTTATCCTTATGGCAACTTGCTTGTGCTGCCCTGATACCACAGATCTCCAAACAATTGTGGTGCATTTTTGTTGTAGTTAAGACTGTGTGGTGCAGCAGACACACTGGAGGGAAGGGAGGCCATCCAGAGGGACCTTGACAGGCTGGAGAGGTGGGCACAAGCCAACCTCATGAGGTTCAACAAGAGCAAGTGCAAGGTCCTTCATCTGGGTTGGGGCTATCACAAGCATCAATATAGGCTGGGCAGCAACTGGCTTGAGAGCAGCCCTAAAGAAAAGGACTTGGGGGTGCTGGTGGATGAGAAGCTCAACATGAGCTCTCAGTGTGCACTTGCAGCCCAGATCCTGGGCTGCATCAAGAGAAGCACAGCCAGCAGGTCAAGGGAGGTGATTCTCCTCCTTCACTCTGCTCTGATGAGATGCCATCTGGAGTACTGTGTCCAGTTCTGGAGTCCCTGTTACAGGAAGGATCTGGAGGTGCTGGAAGGTGTTCAGAGAAGGGCCATGAGGATGATTAGAGGGCTGGAGCACCTCTCCAATGAGTACAGACTGAGGGATTTGGGGCTATTCAGTCTGGAGAAGAGAAGGCTCTGAGGAGACCTTATTGTGGCCTTCCAGTATCTCAAGGGGGCCTACAAGAAAGCTGGTGAAGGACTTTTTAGGGTGTCAGGTAGTGATAGGACTAGGGGGAATGAAAAAAAAACCTAGAAATGGGTAGATTCAGCTTGGATGTTAGGAAGAAGTTCTTCACCATGAGGGTGGTGAGACACTGGAACAGCTTGCCCTGGGAGGTGGTGGAAGCCTCATCCCTGGAGGTTTTTAAGGCGAGACTGGATGTGGCTCTGGGCAACCTGCTCTAGTGTGAGGTGTCCCTGCCCATGGCAGGAGGGGTTGGAACTAGGTGATCCTTGAGATCCCTTCCAATCCTAGCAATTCTATGATTCTATGATTATTACCAGGTTATTGCTATTATCACTGCTGCAAGCACTTTTTTGAATTAGAACTGGGGATTCCCATGTGTTAGGCACAGTCCACATATACTGTAAGAGGTGGTTCCTGCCACAGAGAGTTTTCTAGACAGAAGGGAGAGATTAGTTTGTAGTTATTGTCAAAAACAGTTGACATGACAGCTAAAATTCACAAATCCTATTAGCAAAAGTACAGCTAGTGCCTACAGTTGGTCTAGTGCTAAAATCCCCTTTTTTTCTGAGTGTACCAGTCAGGGAATCATATCACAGCTATACTTAAAATGGGAAGCAAAAACTTTTTGGGAAACAAGCTGTAAATAAAACATACCTCTCCTACCCTGCAATCCTAAAGCTGCAGCATGCTTAGGAAGAGGACCTCCTCTGCTTAGTGATGGACCTCTGAGTGGAGGTAAGTAGGTTGAGAACTATCAGGAAATGTGAAAAAGAGATAAGATTATTGGAGTCACACTCTGCCCACCATGAGAGAAACCCGAGGCAGACAGAGCTCACAGAATGGAGAACTCCCTGTCCTTCCTCTCGTCTCCTGACTAGATGTGGTGACTCAGAAGATAATGGGTGACTCAGAGAGAGAACCATCTCTGTCCTTTGTTGGATGCAGGTGGGAACATAGTGGTAAAGGATGAGGAAAAGGCTGAGGTACTCAATCTCAGTCTTCAGTAGTAAGAACAGTCACTGAATACCTAGCCCCCCTGAGCCAGAAGATAAAATGGGAAGCAGAATAAAGCCTCCATAATCCAAGATGGTTAGGGACCTGCTGCACCACTTAGACATACACAAGTCTATGGGTCTGGATGACATGTACCTGAGGGTACTGAGAGAACTGGTAGAAGTGCTCACCAAGCCACTTTCCATCATTTACCAGCAGTCCTGGCTAACCGGGCAGATCTCAGCTGACTGAAGACTGGAAAACATGATGCCCATGTACAAGAACAGCTGGAAGGAGAAGTAGGGGAACTATAGACCTGTCATTATGACCTCAGCACTGGGGAAGATCATGGAGCAAATAATCGTTTGTTCGTCATTGGAATGTGCTGCCCAGGGAGGTGGTGGAGTCACCGTCCCTGGAGGTGTTCAAGAGGGGATTGGACGTGGCAGTCGGTGCCATGGTCTAGTCATGAGGTCTGTGGTGATGATCTTTGAGGTCTCTTCCAACCTTGGGGATACTGTGATACTGTGATACTGTAATCTTGAGTGCTATTATGCAGCATGTGCAGGGCAACAAGTGGATCAGGCCCAGTCAGCATGGGTTCCTGAAGGGCAAGTCCTGATTGACAAACCTGATCTCTTTCTTTAACAAGGTGACCTGCTTAGTGTGCCTTAGTAAAGCATTTGACACTGTCTCCCACAGCATCTTCCTGTAGAAAATGGCTTCTCATGGCTCAGATGGGTGGAAGCTTTGCTGGATTAAAAAGTGGCTGGATGGCTGGGCCCAAAGAGTGCTGGTGAATGGAGCTAAATCCAGTTGGCAGCCAGTCACAAGTGGTGTGCCCCAGGGCTCAGTTTTGGGGCCAGTTCTCTTTAATATCTTATCAATGATCTGGATGAGGGGATTGAGTACACCCTCAGTAAGTTTGCAGATGACACTAAATTGGGTGGGAGTGCTGATCTGCTCCATGGTAGGAAGGCTCTGAAAAGGGATCTGGACAGACTGGATTGATGGGCTGAGGTCAGCTATATGAGGTTTAACAAGGTCCTGCTGGGTCCTGCACTTGGGTCACACCAACCCCACACAATGCTACAAGCTTGAGGGAAGAGTGTCTGGAAAGCTGCCTGGCTGAAAAGGACCTGAGGGTGCTGGCTGACACCTGGCTGGACATGAGCCAGCAGTGTGCTCAGGAGGCCAAGAAGGCAAACAACATCCTGGTCTGTATCAGGAATAGTGTTGCCAGCAGGAGTAGGGAAATGATTGTACCCCTGTATTTGGCATTGGTGAGGCCACACCTAGAATACCGCGTTCAGTTTTGGGCACTTCACTGTAAGAAGGAAAGTGAGTTGCTCGAGCATGTCCAGAGAAGAGGAGCAAAGCTGGCGAAGGGTCTGGAGAACGAGTCTTATGAGGAGCAACTGTGGGAACTGGGATTGTTCAGTCTGGAGAAGAGGAAGCTGATAGGAGACCTCATTGCTCTCTACAAATACCTGAAAGGAGGTTGTAGTGAGGTAGGGGTTGGTCTCATCTCCGTAGTATCAAGTGTCGGAATGAGAGGAAATGGCCTCAAATTGCACCAGGGTAGGAGGTTTAGTTTGGATATTAGGAAAAATTTCTTTACTGAAAGGGTGGTCAGGCATTGGAATAGGCTGCCCAGGGAGGTGGTGCAGTCATTGTCCCTGGAATTGTTCAAAAACATGTAGAAATGGTTTAATGGCCATGGTGGTGTTAGGTTGCTGGTTGGACTTGATGACCTTAGAAGTCTTTTCAAACTGAAACAATTCTATGATTCTATACAACTTTTCTTCCCTTTTCACCCTAATCCATTGGTGAAGACAGGCTGGTGAGGTGGCAGGACCATCCTAGTCTGTTAGATACACACATTGTTCCTATTTTCCAGCCTAAAGAGAAGAGAGCCAATGCACTTGTGGGAACAGCAGGGATTCGCAGGCTGTGGTTCCTCTGCCACTGGTACTAATGTCCAGGCACTTGAAGGACTTGATGCACAGTGGTCAGGAGGTGGCTCTTTGTCAATGAGAGGTGAGAATGGGGAAGAGCATAACTCTACAAACCACTTAAACTTTCATCTGGTCAGTCAATCAGGAAAAAACTTTTAATGGTTGTGAAATAGTTACAACAGCAGAGGCTGTAAAGGATACTGTGTATGGTGCATGGGGCTGGCAGGGCCCAGGACAGGACCTCTCTCTGGCCTGGTTACTGTTGAGTAGCCACTGATGCTTTGTCCTATGTGATGGCTTTTCTGCTTCCTTCATGGCCACTCCCACCCTCTAGACCACCCTGCATAGGGCAAATTCCCAGCTGTCCAACAAATTTAGCTTTGTTAAAGTTCTGCAGGATAATTAAATGGAACAAAGAACAAACAAATTCTTAGCTTTTGAAATCTGATTCTTTCTATGGACTCAACACCCAAGGATTTTTTTCTACTGTCTGAAATAACTGCCAGGACAAGATGTCATTGTTTTCCAGAGTCGTCACTTGTGACGTTAATTAAGGTCATGCAAAGAATTCATGACTTCTGTAAAGAAACAGGAGGTAGAAGCTTCAGTCTCTTGTTCATAATTTCAGGTTTGGCAGTCCAGAAAATGATAACTACTCACATTAATGTCTAGGCACCTTAATTTGTCCACATCACTGAAACCAGTCTGAATGTTGTCTCCTGTTCTAGCTCAGCCATTATTCTTAGTTTACTGCAGACATAAAGCGTAGACAGCTGAGCTAGTCACTACAGGCTCTAAATAGTCAATGGAAAGAAGCAGACACTTTTAGGGTGCAATACATCTAATCTATTTTATATATATGCTTTACAATGAGCTGCTTTTGCACTCTAGGCAACTGCATTTAGATACCTCAGAACAACTCAAAGATCTCAAAATGAGATGGGGAAAAGAAGTACAGAAGAAACGAAACAGCAGTTGAGTTTCTATATTACTTCAAATGCAGAAGATGCACTGTCCTAGAAATAAAAATCTTTGTATATATGCACATAATATTTCAAATTATGTGAGGAAAGAAAAAAAAAGGAGGCAGAAGAATGAAGGCCTTATAATGGTCTGCAAATTTCCAGATTATGTTCCTCCCAACCTGGAAGTATGGATTTCCTGTCCAGCATTGTGCTGGATTACTCAAATTCATTGAACCTGAATTATCAGTTTATACTGAAACAAGAGCAAAGATTAGAATTAGATTTTTCTATCTTATCCAACAGATGAAATTAATTTTAAGACTAGGACTGGAACTGATTCCACTACTTAAACTTCAGTGGACAGTGCCTCCTTTTAAAGAGCTTCCAAGAATCTGTTTCTCTCCATTTACCAGGTGAGTACATGGCATATTCTTTAGGAAGATGGCTTCAGTGGATGCATACATGCAAGTTAAAGCACTAATGCAAAGCAGACAGGACTTAGAGTGGAGACATCACATAGGCATATTTTGAACTGATGCCATCAGTCATAAGGTGGGCCTCAGAAAGCAACAGCTCTTGGGGAAAGCACAGGTATCCTACTTCCCTGGGACACCCTGACCCTGTCCCTGCATGGCCTCTCCCATAACCTGTCAAGTCATGACCTATGACAACCATTGCAGCCATCACTTTTTTGGAGTAATTTATATTTTTGGGTAATCATATTTCATACATCATGTCCTAGAAGGCAAACCACACAAAGATAATGCAAAGAGACAAGCAATCTGTTGGAGTAGTGCAGCTGTTTCGTGACAATGATCACTGATAGTTCAGGCTCTGTACAAAAGTAGTTCCACATATCTCAAGAGGATATGTATAAAATGCTTAAGAGGAGACACTTCCTCCATGTTTCCGTGACTCTCAGTCCCCTGCTTGACTTTATGAAATTCATGACCTGCCTCAGTTATTTAACTCCCCGCATTCCCTGAGGAATTGTTGCTCCCAGGTCCAAGCACAGGTATCTGCCCTGGTAGTAACCACTTCTCCCTTTCTGGGTACTATGTTTCTCCTCCTTTTATCTCATGTTTCCTTCCTCCTGCTATGATCTTTCTTCTTTTGTCTCTTCATCCCTTCCATCTTCTGATATCTCACAGGGAGAGGAGAGACGGAGCTCAAGATCTCTGCACTAATGCCAGTGGGAATTAGGCAGAGAGACAGCAAGGTCATAACAAGTCGAATGAGAGAGCTCTGAATAGGAAATAAGACATGGGGTAGCACAAGGAGGACAACAAGAAAGAAGGACTGGAAAAAAAGGAAAAAGAATCAGAGATAGGCATTTAGGAAAGGGGCAAAGTGAGAAGAAAATTAACTGGAAATGGACCTTAAAATACTGTCAAGGAAAGACAGAAAGGAAGATAAGTGTTAAATAAGAAACAAAAGTGACAGAGCCTGAGAAAAATATATTGAGGATGTTTCTCAAAAAGTGATGCATTTTCCTTGATAGGAAACAGGGCCCCAAATAGCTGAGCAAAAGATGAGGAAAGGTTTGCTGGTTATTCAGTATAATTTTTCAGGATGAGAGAATAGGTGAGGCATGATGGGGGGGATGAATCTGGTGATTGGATGCTTTATGGGGAGCAGAAAACTACATGACTGTATTTCATGTGTGTTTACAATCTTGCTGTTAGATTTTGGAATATTTTTACATACATTAATATGTGTGATGTGGCTGTGGAATTCATAGTTTCACACTGAAGGTGTATATTGAACAAAGCATGCAAAAATGTCAGTCCTGGGAGAAAAGCAGAGAAGAGAAAGCTGCCTTGTTGTGTATGTTAAATACTCTGCAGAGGTGAAAGTAGAACATGACATTGTACTGGCAGTTTAATTATAATTTGGTTAGGGCTATCTTCATGTGAAAATTTTCACCATTATCTTTCCAAATGACACATTTGGGCTTAATGTGTTGCATGATGAGTGATTCATTTTAGTCCATTTTGGAAGTGGATTAAAATAAAACACACAACGCCAGCAGCAGCAGCAGAGAAAAATTTCCTTAAAGAGTGAGGTGAGGCAAAGTGTGTGAGTGAGAAACAACTGTTTTGCTTTAAAAATCTACCTTCGAACTTTGTAATAGCTTCCCTGTGTAGAGAAGTCTTCATTTTCCCTGCAGTGCTGGGAGCCCCAGGTCCCCTGCCACGTGCATTTCACAGCAAGGCAGGGCCTTTCTCTTCCATGTTTTTGTGTATCTCCACGTGTTGGCTTGTCTGGAAAAAAAGGTCTGCATGGGTGTAACAACAGATTGCCACCCTAAATGACAAAGCATAAGGCCTTACCTCTGGGCTGGAGTAATGAGAGGGCTTGCTGCCGTCACTCTCGCTGGAGCTGCTTTCACTCTCTGAGTCAGACTCTGAACTGGTCTCAGATTCACTGGAGCTGCTGCTACTCGACCCCTTGCTGCTGAGTCCTGATGCTCGGGCGTTGCACTGTGGCACCACCAGGCTGCCAGCCCCACACACAGCCCATCAGGGAGGGAAGAGCAAAGAGAAGAAAACAAGAACATGAAAACCCCGCACGTAAACCCAATGGTGTTTTAGGACACATACCTATCTGAATGCCTGTGAGCTTGTCTCTGCTGCTAACAAATGGTGAAGTGCATTCACACTTTCATTATAATGACTGGGGGAAAAATATAGGCTTATCCTCATAGCCATTTAAATTCATAGCCTTTCAGCTCTTTTTCATCTGAGGGATGGTCAAGTTTTCTCTTCAGCTTGACTCTTTTCTCATTTAACATACATTTTTGGATATGTTAAAAAAAATCAAATTTAAAAAACAGAGTATAGAAAGCAGTCTTACAATGTCTATGAACACTGCAAAGAGGTGAAAGCAGGAGATAAGAAAGGTGAACAGAGTTGAACTCCACAGCACCAGTCATTTATAAATAGTAATAGCGATAACGATAATACATCCTCACTGGAGCTTTCAATCCACATCTTTTGTTCTACACACTTCTTTACCTGCCGTAAACGATGAGGTTACCTATATATGCCATCTTGATATCGACAACTGCAAGATCTAAGACCAATCCTGCAAAAACGTGAAGGGCTCAGGCTAGTGTTTTTGCATGTCAGCAGTGCAGTGCTGTCAGCAGAGCTACTATCCTTCTTAAAAGTTATGTTTGCATGCAAGCATTTATATTATCAAGCCTGACAGCAGAATAAATATATACTTTTCTGAAATAGTTGACCATGCATATTAAAAATACCCCAGTCATAAAGACCTGAGTGCGAAATGTCCTATTAAGTTATCCGTCTTATTCCCCAGGCAATGGAAGATTGTTCCCTATAGCAGTGTGCATTTTCTAGTCAGTTGTCCAATTTGATTTTAAATTACTTGAATGCAGCTTTTACTTTTACCCTTGGGAAACTTCTCTGCAAACTAACCCAAATTCCACTGTCAGAAGTTTCTCCCTACATTCAACCTGAAGTTGCCCTTTTAAAATTTATTGTTGTTACTTATTATTCCATCTTATTACTAATAGTTACTATGATGAATTATCCTCCTCCCTTTCTGCTTTCACATATTTTCAGACTGTTTTCCTGCTCTACTTCAGTCATCTTCCAGACAAGGCCTTGCACATTTACTACTTCTGATCTTTCTTCATAAGTCATTATCTCCAGGGATATGGGATCATTTTTATGGCTCTTTTCTGAACCCATTCCAATTTATCTATATGTCTGTGATAACAGAATGCCCCAAACTGAGTGCAGCATTATAGATGAGTTCTCACACTGAGCCCTACAATGAAGGGCTATTACCTTCCTGCTCCTTGATGCGTTGCTTCTGTAAACATACACTAGAGCTGTGATGGAATATATAGTCCATTAACACTCCTACATCTCTTTCAACACTGCTTTCTCCACAATTCCTCCACTGATAGCTACATTTTAGATTATTTGCTTCCAGAGAGATTAGCTTGCTTTTTTCCTTCATACCAGATTTCATTTTCTTCTTTACAGCACATGCTTCTAGCTCCTTTTGATTTATTTTTCTGCCCTCAGAGGTGTCTGCAGCAACTTCTAATTTAGTATCAAGTACAAACTTAATTAAATGGTTATTCACTTCCTTTTCCAAATCATTAATGAGATTGTTAAATAAACCCCACATGAAATAAACCAGTACCCTAATAACCATCTCTTCCCAACTCCATGTGCCAGTGTTTATCATTACCCTTGTTTATGCTCCATCAGTCCAATATTGTGCCTAACGCAATGTGATCTTGGAGATGCATTTTGTGAGAAATACCATCTAATAAATAATTACAGTTCTGCTATGTTGCACCTAATGAATTGCCTTTACCTGCTAATAGTGCATTTCATTCTGGAAAACTCGTACCTGATGCCTGACACAAGCCACATATCACAGGCAATTTCTGGGGCTTTGAAAAGAGGCCAGGCCATCAGAGATGTAGCTTCAACTTCACAATTCCCTACAGCTGCACACTTCTTAGGCCTATTCCTACTTCCCCTGACATATGCTAACCTTCCCCACTGGATCACCTGTCTTGCACAAGCCAGTACTCCATCACATCACCTTTACTTAAGATTGCCCATGTTCCCCTTGCCTTTTGCTAGGAAGCAGCACAGCTGCCCACGACTTTATTGCTTCAGAGTTTCTGGTTGCTTGGGGAATTGTGATGCTGTTGGAGAGCTTTCTGCACTCTTTAAGGCACAGCAGGGCTAGACAATGCAGAAAATCTTACCTGTGATCTCACCTTACTAATTAAAGCAAGTAAAATAAAAATGAGAGGGAAGAGCTGACATCCATTTATATTTTTAACCTTTATTCCTGTCCTTGTAACCATCAAGCAGTAGAGAGGCAGGAGTAAAAAAGCTCATGCTTCAGCAGGATGGCTCTGTGGTGTCTTTGCAGAAGTGCCTGCTAACTCTTGGGAGGCAAGAGGTCTGTCATCATGCATGGGCATTAAACATACCAATTACAATGTGTGCCTTTAAAGACTGCCCTCTGCTCTTTTTGTTGTTATGAATGATGTCTCTTTGTGTAGCAGGTACCTATGGTAAATGCAACATTTTCAGACAACCATTTGTATAAGAGCATTCAGGCACAGAGGTGCCTGAAACAGAAAAGGCTTGTAAGCTTATTAAAATTTTCCCTCCCAAAACATCAGGGAAAATTGATGTTTTGGGCAGTGCTTTGAGACAACACAGTTTTCCGCTTACACAGGTTGTCCAGTAAACTCTAGATACAAATTGCTCACTTACACTAACAGATTATAGTCAATTGCTTGCTAATAAAATAGTGAGAGCTGTATGAAGGCCATTGTGAGTGGATTTTCTTGTTTAGATTTTTTTTTTTTTTTTTTTTCCTATTAATGGAATATGAAAAGTAACTTCCTTTTCTAACAGCGTAGCTTAGGGACTGCCTTTGACAGTGCCTGACTGATGGATTTCCAGTTCTCTCTACAACAGCATTGTGACTGTTGCCTGAAAAGTTCTCCAACATCACATGCCCTGCCCCTAGTGACTGTGGTTTTAATGTTTAAACCAGTGTTCTTGTTTGTCATTGACTGAAGTATTTGGAATTGCTATATAGGGGATGAGGGAAAAAGAAACCCCACAGTAATACTTCTTTCCTGTTGTGACATGAAATGTTTTTCTAGGCTGCTGAAGAAAAATTGTTACTACAGCCATAGATATAAAATATAACTGTTGGACTCTTCACAAACATCTGGAAATCTGTTTTCTGGTCTAATGGTAGCCAATATACTACAAAAAATTCACATTAACATATTTTCCTATTTACACTGATACTGTTGAAGTCTTCTGTCCCCTTATACCTTTTCCATTTTTAAATATAGTATATTCCTGCAAGGATCCTCATTATGTTATAGTGACCAAGGTGAAAAGTTACATGTTTCTTCATGTGCTCTTATTTTAAAAAATAAAATAAAATCACAATTATTTTAAATTGGCAACTTCCATTTTTGACTGTTTTTTTCTAAAGTATGTGAACAAGAGCATGCAGTCAAAATAAAAGACCAATTTGCATTCTAATGACTGTGACATATAACATTCATGCATATTTTGCTACTGGCTTATGCCCCAGAATTAATTACTACATCACAGAAATGATATTTTTATTTTAGGCAATTAAATGACAATGTAAGAACCACTTTTTTTTAAGGCCTTTGATAAGAACATGCACTCTCTGACTTCAGAGAGAGAGAAAATACCTTGCCAGAAGTTCAGTAATAAGATCACTGAATAACCAATGCACCACCTGATGTTTCTGAGCAGAAACCTCCCATCATCCTGGCTACATGGCACTTGGGCACCTAAACACTCTGCAAGTCTCCAATGACTTGTTTTGCTGCACATCCTAGTAGGCAAGTCACCTTTCTCTTAAAAGCTGTTAGTTACCTTGTAGCCTCAGTTTTTCTCAAATGAGTCGGTTCAGAAACACATTGATTTGGGCAGATTAATACTTTTTCCTACTCAAACTAATCTATGATCCAAGCTGAAAGGCACAGCCATCTCAATCTCTGGAGAAGCCTGGAAGGTTAGTTGTAGTGGGACCAGCTATTAGCTCTATCAGATTGCATAGCCACGGCCTGCCTTTGAACAGCATAAAGGTGGTTTAAATACATGTGCAGGAAGGTACAGGCCTCTGCTACTCAGTCAGTGGAGAAAGATCTCCAAATCAGACTGTTACCATTTGCCCTCAGGAGACCTCTTGAGGTTAATCACGCTGGATCTGGGTCCTGTTCTATGCTTCACACTAAGTTACTGCTTACAGCTTCACTACTTTCTGTGATAATAAATCATGGTGTTCAGCATAGGCCATAAGAAGGTCCTGGGCAGCTAAACATATGCTGCATTGCAGGAATTCAGTCTCAGTGTTTCAAAGGCAGACAGCATGGATGTCTGCTCGAGGTACAAGTGAAACAAATGGAGTTCTTTACCAAATTGTGATTATTTGGTGACAGTATGAATTGCATTCCAGACAGAAAAAACTCCTCCTATGCTGAAAAATTTGTAATCCAAATTCTTCACTGCATTACAATTTGAAGACACTTCATACATATTTTACACAGGTATGAATGATTATCAACAATGCAAAGCAAAAGGAACATCAGGCCTTCAAGGAAAGATTGTGCCAAGAAAATATGAGTGAGCCTCTGAAATACTGTTTCAGCCACAATGAAGGTTATACAAAGGCTCATACATCATATTTTAGAGTCCAGTCAGCTAGTGTAACTTCACTTTGCAAGAATTGTATCCAGAGCTCAGTAACGCTATTGGACGCTGTTTCCCGTATCTGTTTCCGTGTCTGGAGATGGGGCAATATTTGGCTAGTGTCATCCGCATAGCTATGATGATCTATTTTTTTTTTTTCTTTAAAATTTCACCCTGTGGTACCATCCACCAAGCACTGTGCAACTACCAAGTGGCTCCAACTCCCCACAGGATAGAGGAACGCAACAGATAGTCAAAAGAGTTGGCTAGCATAAACAAATGACACTGTTAGGGAACACATTGTCAACACTGATAGGTAAACATGGAAAAGGTGATCTGAATTTTTAGGTGTTACGAATATTCAAGAAAATCCTAAGAAAGACTATATGAATTCTTGCAGTATTTTGAAATACCCAGAAAATATCTCAATGTCTGGAAGATCAAGACCAATCGTGGGAAAACAATATTCTGAAACAGATACCATTCCTTTGCCTTGTATAAACTGTCACAGCTCCATTGACTTCAATTAGACTACACTGACTTAAATCAAACAGTAAATTGGACCAAGACTCTGAAATGATATTTCAAACTCAGTGATGAAAACATATTCCAAGGTTTAAAGGAACTCTATTGGCAGAGTCTCTATTTTCATTCCAGATTAAAGTATTTGAAACACTACTTCCTTCTTCCCTTGAAGCCAACCTAAAACCCAGCAAAGGTCTTTTACAGACAGCTCCTTATCCCTTTGTTGTGGGAAGCAAATTCCACATGATGCTTCCTTAAAGCACAAACTGAAAACATTGTGCCGAGATCTGTATAATTATCTCTGCTGCCTGGCATGGAAGATATATGGCATCCTGGCCTGCATTAGGAATAGTGTGGCCAGCAGGAGCAGGGAAGTCATTCTGCCCCTGTACTCTGCATTGGTTAGGCCGCACCTTGAGTACTGTGTCCAGTTCTGGGCCCCTCAGTTTAAGAAGGACATTGAGACACTTGAACGTGTCCAGAGTAGGGCAACAAGGCTGGGGAGAGGCCTTGAGCACAAGCCCTATGAGGAGAGGCTGAGGGAGCTGGGATTGTTTAGCCTGGAGAAGAGGGAGCTCAGGGGTGACCTCATTGCCCTCTACAACTACCTGAAAGGTGGTTGTAGCCAGGAAGGGGTTGGTCTCTTCTCCCAGGCAACGAGCACCAGAACAAGGGGACACAGTCTCAAGCTGTGCCAGGCGAGGTTTAGACTCGAGGTGAGGAGAAAGTTCTTCACCGAGCGAGTCATTCGCCATTGGAATGGGCTGCCCAGGGAGGTGGTTGAGTCACTGTCCCTGGAGGTGTTCAAGAGGGGATTGGACATGGCACTTGGTGCCATGGTTTTGTCATGAGCTCTGTGTTGATAGGTTGGACTCAATGATCCTCAAGGTCTCTTCCAACCTTAGTGATACTGTGATACTGATACTGATAATTGTGAATGAATCACAGAGGCAATATAAATGCCCACTTCTTGCTGCTGCTCCTGTGTATTTTTCAAACTGTGTTTCAGTGAAGACATCTGAAACATGATTACGACAGGGGTCTGTCTGGACCTGCAAATCAGGCTATCTCAATGTAACAGAACATATGGAGATACTTTCTGCCAAGAAATAGCACTATAAGGATAGCCTACAGAATTAAAGTGAACATCATCCATCCATTTCAGGCCAAACTTATGCTGAGAAAAGGGAGATGATACCACAAATTTTAGAATATGCACCTGCTTGAGGACATGGAGATACCTTTATGGTTTAAATTATGAAGGCTGATTTTGTACTTATAACATACAAACATGACCATAAGGAGCCTCTGCTCTAGTTTTTAACTCTGCCATGTTCAGTCTGAATGATCAAATCAGCTGACATTTTCAGGGCTCCAGTCACCATCTTAATCATACACAGGGATGACCAAACTTGCCTACCTTTAGTGTGTTAGTTCTTCATTACTCTTTAAAAAGCACTTGGGTATCCTTGTTCTGAACACAGTACCAAAGAAACACAGATTTATTGTTTTGTACCTCTGCTAACCAAGAGCATGAAATTGATTGAGTTCCTTCCAGTTAACAATTGTCAAAACCTATTGTTCATACAAAAAAATGCAGCTAGCCAAGGTCGGCTGTTCAGGTCTGAATGCAGGGGAAAAGAAAAAAAAAGAAAGGCTGGGCCACTTCCCTTTCTCCAGGTAAACAATTTCCCAGGAGTCTGTTAATATCCTTAGGAAACAGAGATATGTTTTCATACCTCATTCCTATAATGGATGAAGCATTAAATAGTAGTCATGATGAGTGAGGGTCCTGGAGGTTGCTTGGCCTGTCACAATATATAATGCTTCTGTGGAAGCACTGAGTTACTGTAGCCACACACACTTTGCACAACATAACTAATGAAGCATGGCTGCCAAGAACAGAGTTCTAGACTCCACTTATATTTTAACACTGTCCTTGGGAGCTGCTTAAATTGTTTGTGTTGACAAGACTACAAGTATCATACTATAATGCAAACCTAAGATAAATCAGATTTCTTCAGAGAGTCAGGTGTGTCCTGTGTGATTGCAAGTGTCGCCAGAATAAACACAAAAAAAAAAGGCTGTTTGAAAAATTAAGCTATGAAGTTTGTGCACACACACATTAAAAAAACTCAAGAAAATTCAGTCTGGCAAGGAGGTATCTACTTAAGATCTCGTTGATACTGGAAGCAGCAGAACCACAGCTCCTACCATAAAGGAATATGGTAGGACAGAGAAAACCACTGAAAACCCCCTAAAGCGCTAAAATCCCGCTCCTAAAATAAAAAGGTAGGTAACAATTAATAATGACATGTCTGTATAAATAGCTGTATGAAGAGAAGTGTGGGGCAGAGTATCTGGGATGAAAGAGTCCAATAGACCTGGAGCAGCATTAGTGTGGGGATGAAGTGATTAGTCAGTGGGTTGACAGCTGTGCTAGGAGCCTGGTACCATATTCTGGTGTATGCTTTCCACCACTGCCAAGTGTTTGCTTGTCACTCCAGATAAATGGACCATCAGCAGTGTTTTATTTGACCTGCTCACAAGAAAAATAAAGCAACTCTGACTTCCTCACTGTGCTTGTCATTGACTTGCATGAGCTGAATATGAGCAGAGAGATTCTCTGGTCTAGAAAAGTTAACCCTTTAGTAGAAGAGCAGTGTTTAAGTATTTTTTTCCTACCTTGGTACTATAATTATTCTCTTAATAGCTTGAAGTAAGGTGACTTGAAGGAAAAAAAAGGGACAGGCATAGCCCATCTGCCCTGCACTGGCCTTGTAACATGTCACTGGACCAATGGCCTGGAGAATGATGAACAGCTCTGAGGATAGTCTGTGAACAGCCACTGTCCTGCCTCCTGCCTGAAATCAGGAAACCATTTCTACAGAGACTTTTGCAGGAGGGGAGAGTGGGGAGCAGAAATAAATTCTAAGTGGATGAATTGGAGAACGTTGCTTTTGATTTTGCCCCTAAGACCCAGGACAATAGGTTTTGTGTATCTTCCTTCATATGTACCCTGTAAGATTGATTTTCTCTCTTTTCCTCATCAGTTTGATCATGTTTGGAACCTTCTATTCATGTTAAGAACCAGATAACAGACCCCTCTGTTCTCTGGTTGAGACCAGCTTCTGCTGCTGGGTGGAAAATCAGACATGGTGTCTTTGAATTACACACCTGTAGCAGTTTGGGCCAGGTACCTCCTCCCCTGCTGTGGCCACATGAGACACACCTCCGATGTCCCGAAGGATCCAGCCCAGTGGGTGGACACCGGAACCTGCGTATTTCATCCCATAATGTCCTGCTCTCTACAAAAGCCACCTGTGGGGTCTTGCACTTCCTCTTTCTTCCCTTGCCGCTACCTGGTAATGGGAGGAGCTGTCTCGCGGCCTTTTGGGTCTGGCTAGGCCCAAGGCTGGGGGGAAGGGCAATCTCAGATCTGGCCAGCTGAGATTAGCCTAACAGTGGAGGTGGGGGGGAGAGGGAAGAAGGAGCCCTGGGGGTTTTGGGTGTACCCTCAGGTGGGGATGGGATGTTTCTGAGTACGCTTTGGGATCTCTTTTGTCTCTGCTTGTGGTTCTCTGTAAAATATTCACTGCTTTTCCATTTAAACTTTCCACCACTTTTGCAATCTGTTTGAGTTTCATTTTTGCCCAGGGGGCGAGTTGGCCTCAACCCATCAGAACACCTGAAAGGGAAGGTGGGACACACACTTCTTTTGACCTTTAATGAGCATGATATGTGGAAGTTCCTCTTCATGGTGGCTAAGAGTGACAACCATACTCCAGAAGAAGCCTTACTCAAAGGACTCTCTTGGGAAACATACCCTTTTGTCTTCTCCTCTAGGAATCCAGCTTTCATGTAAAATCCAAAGGCCCGTGGAATGGGTAAGAAAAATAGACAGACTTTGCAAGAATGAAAAAGGACTCCTCTGAGCCCTTGTAGATAAATGGTACTAGTGGTTGAGACTGTGCTCAGGCATAGTTTTTCCATATCTAATAATACTGTAGCTTTGGATGTCTTTTTGGCACTTGTGGTATTCTGGTAATAACCAAGAGCATTCTTCTGGATGCTTACTTTCAACTCTTCCCTCTTTTCCACCCATCTCTCATCCCTTCCTTACTTTGAGGAAGTTCCTTTCCTGGCAGCCTCAGGACTTGCTGCAAACACATGTCAATGGTCTCCAGAGAACATGAGTTCATTTGTGCAGGGGAGATCGGATTACTTAAGTTCACTGAAGACGGTAAATATCACTAGAGATGAGCTCTGTTCCACTTCCCATTACATGAATTAAAAACATCCATGCATTTATTTGTTTTGCCTGATAAGTCAGATATAGAATAGGAGCTCAGGGATCAGTTGTCAGAAGGTCTCATTTGAGTGGGATAATATGCAAGTAAAGATGTCATGGTGCTCCCCACAAGTTCTTTTGGTCAAGGGGAAGCACTCAAGATGCTGAATTTTAACATCTGAACAACTTCTGGACTGATGGTCCTTCAAGAGAGAGAAAGATCTTCACAGATATTCCTTTCTCACAAAACCTTGATGTCACATGTGACAGCAGGAGGAGAGACCTTTGTGCTTTAGCAAAATGAAAAATTATGTGGTGGTGAGAGAAAGTTCAGTTCTCCCCCCACACACAAAGAAACCACGGCTAACTCAGTTGGAGAAGCAGAAATGGATAAGCTATATTTACAAGCAGGATGAAGTGCAGATGAATATATACACAACATACAGTATTTACAATATGTACAAAAATATACAGCAAAGAACGTAACACAGAAAACTTTTCCCTCCTCCAGCCAGGAGGGTCCCCCCAACTGTACCCCCTTCTCTCCCTACCTCCCTTTTATCCCAAAAATGGGTTAGAGAGAGAAAAGGTAATTATTAAGGAGGAAATCCTGTTAGCTCAAAGCGTATGCAAGAATTAGTTTCTTATCTGGTTAGTTGAATGAAGGTCAGCACCCGCCAGACAGAACAGACAGAACACAGCTGTTGTTCAGAGAGACTGAAACAGACTGAACTGACTGAGATTCAAACTGAACTAAAGCTAAAAATTTAAAGTTGCATTACCAATCTACCAATGAAATTCGTTTAGAATACCTTTGTTTTCATTATTACACCAAAACACTCATCCAGAGTGTTCCAGTAACTGTCCCTTTCTTAAAGGCACAGCCTAAAACTGTCATAAGATGTTACACCTGAAACCACTGAGAACAGGGATAAAGGCTCTAATTTAGTGGAGAGTGCATAGAAATACAGACGGCAACAAGTGACAAGAACTAAGGACTGGTTAGGGTCAGCTGGATGGCCACCTGAAGACCTCAGCTGAGTTGCTGTTCTGACTTTGTAAACAGTGAAGTGACTCATATAGGCAGGACTCCACCTATGGTGCAGAGCTTAAAAAGACTTAAAAAGCATGTGGCTGGTATGTATTGGGGGGAAGTGGAGTTTCTCAGTCAGGTCTTGATACAGCTGGCTAATGACATAGAGGAGGGTGGGTTTATAGACATTCAGTTTTTCTGCCCTTAACTTGCAAAGGGACCTAACTACTGCCTAATTTCATTACTTAAAGATGCCTTCTGGATATTTCTACCTCTCTGAAAGATTAGAGGGAACTTAGGATCCTAAGGATCACATAAACAGTATGCCTGGCATGCCCAACACCATGCACATTGTGGTCTGTATAGGAAACAAGGGAGGTTTATTTCAGATTCCTCTTCATAAGTTCCCTTTCAAGGTTCAGTCAGCTCTCTCCTATTGCCCTAATGACTGGGGGTGGCATGCAATATGAAAATCAATATCCACTCCAAACTCAGTACTCCACTGTTTCATCAGAGAACTATTAAAAGCTGATCCTTTGCAAGATTCAATAATATCAGTACCACCTGTCTCAGGAATATATCCTCCACTAACATTTTGAAGGTGATTTCAGCAGCCTGGTCATTGGTGGGATAGGCTTCAACTAACAAGGAGAGATGTTTCAAACACAAAGGTCATTAAGCACTGGAACAGATCATTATTCATGATATGGAACATCAGTCTCATTATTTTCAGAAACTAGGTTAGATAAAGGACCAATCCAAAATGTTCTGTACAGTGGCATTAATCCACCATCCTCAAAATACCTCATCAGGGAAATTTGATATTGCTTCTCTAGAAATGAGAGCACTTCTATCCAAGAAAACAGTAATTCTTTTGCTTGTGAGCAACAGCTTCATCAAGCCACTGAAGGCAAGCACTGCAGTGCAGACTAGCAAAATCCCCATCTGCACTGGCCTGCTATGCCACTATTTCAGAATTACTGCTGACATAACTAATCTTGCAGCTGGCCACCTAAACAGACAGCCTTTGGCATTTTTTGAACTTCATTTTGGCACAGCAGTCCTTTGCCTCAGTCAGCAGCACCCTGTGTATGGTTGTGTCTAGCAAGACCTCTGACTAAGCTCTGAGGGTCCAAATACAGATGAACTTGTGTAGATAAAATTACTAACTACTATAATGGCTGTCCAAATGGGTGCAATAAATTTCAGTGTGAGACAAACTCTCTCAGGTTTTACTGACTCTTAATATTGCTGCTGCCAGCTTTAGTGTTACTCTTTGACTCAAGCCATATTCTGTTGTCTCCCAAAGGTCTTTTCGGCCTGTCAGCTCTAATCAATATGCTGCCTTGAGAAGAAGCTTGTTTTAAGTAGGTTTGCTCACCATAAAGAACCATATAAAGAAAATTTGACTTCTACTCCTTGTCAGCATATATTGCTCTCTATGCAGAGCAGCATTTAGATGCTCTGTTAGTTAGATCCAAGTGCTTTCTTTTATATGCTGCACAAGGTGAGGAGAAAGTTCTTCACAGAGAGAGGTGTTAGCCATTGGAATGGGCTGCCCAGGGAGGTGGTGGAGTCACCATCCCTGGAGGTGTTCAAGAGGGGATTGGATGTGGCACTTGAACCATGGTTTAGTAGTCATGAGGTCTTGGGTGACAGGTTGGACTGGATGATCTTTGAAGTTTCTTCCAATCTTATTGATTCTATGATTCTAGGAAATGACAAATGCCTGGAAAAAATGCATAGCTCTACAGAGGACATTAGGCAGACACAGGAATGGCAAGCAGAACAGCTTATAAAGCCCAGAATTGTAGCAAAGAGCTTGTTGAAAGCTAAGTAGTTTGAGATTATTTGAGGACTTATAAACAGTTCTTCCCTATTATAGACATACTAGCTCAAATTACAGGACTTTGAAAAACAGTTTTCTGCTGTTGAATATTTGCCTGTGGTGCAGCCTTAGGTTTTCAAGGGTCTTAGCCACTGGGAAAAATAGTTCTCCCATTCTGATCAGGCTCAGATTCTTGAGCCCTTTTTCTGGCTTAGTAGCATTACACTATATAGCTTGGATTGGAAGTACCCAGAAGTACTCCTGAAGAGCCGGAGTTAAGTCTGTCTAGTGAGAATATCAGGATCAGATCCACTATCAGCCAGCAACACAGTGTGTAGATACTTGATGAATGATTTTAAAATAAATAGCAGCCCATACTAGTAACCTTGGAATCACTGAATAACAGAATACTTTAGATTAGAAGGAACCTTTAACGTCATCTAGTCCAACCTCCCTGAAGTGATCAGGGACATCTTTAACTAGATCAGGTTGGTCAGAGCCCTGTCTGTTCCTTTGCTGTGAGAAAACATTGCTGTGCCTTCCTCTGATATAATGTGCCCTGTGAAAAACAATGAATAAATATGATAAACGCAAATATATACATCTGTGTTAAGAAAGCTATTCAATTAGCCCTTTAAATTAAAGGGAAAAAAAAATGTGAATTTCATCCTTTTGTTAAGTGTCATTCATGGAAAGCAAACCTGAGCTTTGTTCATGCACACATAGATGATGAGGGGAGGCATAAATAAATTATGAAGTAAATATAATTTTATTTACTTTATTAATTTAGAATGTGGTACCAACATGTCTGGACTCAGTGGCTCCCCAACTGCATTCTCCTGTGGGATGTTATCAGTCCTTTATTTCTGTGAAATGTGCTACCAACTGGTAGGAAAAACACTAGAAATATATGACATTTTAATAAAAAACCCCTGGTCTTACAACATGCTGTGTCCTGATGTAGTTAAACTCACATCTTCCAATATTCCTTTCAATCCATATCTCGTGTGCTTTGCTGTTCATTAACTGCCATGTATCTTTTTGGGTTTCTTCTGAATTTACATTATCACTAAGGCATGCCTAGGTGTCTGTGGCAATGCCAGCGATGAGCAGTGTGAGCAATCTGGCAGTGCAGGCCTAGAGCCTGAGCATGCTGGTAGGCCATGCTCAGCATAAATGCAGAGCCAGCTAGCAGTGGAGCAAAACAGTGCTGTGCCTGCAGCATGTAACTAAAACAAGACACTGGTAGCTATAAGCATAGAAAGTTATCTTGGAACAACAGGACACGCACCTGCATCAACAAACCTTGGGTGTCATTAGTAGTTGGACCAATAATCTGTAATAGTGCAATGTGTGGTCACTCATAGGGGACCAATGAAGCCATGCCAACAAGGCACTCCGAGTTTATATAAGTTGTAGAAGTTCCCTTGCTATGCACTTGTGCCTTTCCTGTCTCTTCTTCTTCTTTGCTTTACTGTGCTATACTCGCACCACAGGCCTGCACCATAGGCCTGCAATACTGGAACAATAAAGGAACAATACTCGATCATATTGGTCAGCTGTATTGACTTCAATCTCCGTCGCCCCTTTAGGTGTCTTTGCCTGTTCCTCAATATATATTTTTGTTCTCTGTGCCTCTCTCAGGGAAGTGGAAAGCAAATGCACACGATAGTGAGTAGAGGGCATGGAAATGGGAAGAAATATTGCTCATTTGTGTTGCTTCTCCTTCTCACTGCTGCAGCAAGCTGTTGCTGCCTCCTTTCTCTGCTCTTAAGCTAATAGTCTCTTTCTGGCAATCTGGTTGTACTGTAGTAACTCAAACACCCCTCTGCCTGTCTAAGGTCCTGCATGGTCTAGGTTGTGCTGGATGAAGTGGTGGATCTCTTCACAGCATCCATTTACATTCAACAATGTGATCCAGCAGGAAGAGTGTTAAAGGTGTAGGAGTCTACATGTGTTGGTGCTTAGGAGTTCAGGGTCCAGCTGTGAGCATATATAATTATTTATTTCTTTAAAAGTGTATCAGATCACCTGCCTGCAGCTGGGAAACAGCTGGGGGAAAGCGTAAGATTCTACACAAGAGCTTTTCAGAGGAGACAGACAGATTTCCAGGAAAATATGGTTTTCTGTAGTCAGTGCAGAAAAGGAGTAACTGTTTTGGAATTTTTATACCACGCTGACATGGCTCTAAACCCTGCTAGATGATTCTCAGCTTGGGAAGAAAGGTCAAGTGTTGGGTCTTTGCCATTAGGTTAGGGAAAGAGCTAGATGACTTTGTTGATAACTAGCTTGAAGACCCTATCAGTCCTTCCAACAGTTTTACTAATCACAAAAGTCATTAAAAATAGCCAGTTCCTCTGGGGCAAGGTTAAAACAAAACCTCAGAAGAATGAGTCAGGGCAGGCATCTCCCATTGCAATCCCTTAGCATTCTGTGCAGGGAACTGAAAGGGAATACTTAGGGGTGAAACTCCCAAGCAATATAACCAAATGCCATCTCAGGGAAGGGGCAAGCACTTTAATATGGACTTAGACTGCAATAAGGAAAGCCATTGATGGGCTTTGTGTACAGCTCAGAGGCACTGAGTTTTCATACAGTTGCCTCCAAGTCTTGCATGTCATATTCAGAAATCAGCAAGATGGTTTTCCCCTTTGCTGTTGTGCTTGGACATTTCCCTTTCCCTTTTAGTTGTGTTTTGGTGTTTGTTTTTTTTTTTTTTTTTTTTTTTTTTCTTTTCTTTTCTTTCCACTTTTCTTTCCTTTTTAGCCTTATCTTTCTCCTTCCCCTTCCATTTCCTTGCCTTTTCAAAAAAATGGATACAGGTAACGTGTACTTGCCTGTATGTCACCATCCAGTGCCTGTACCACATCTCAAGCAGTCTTCAGCTGCCTTTGCCATATGAACCTAGCAGGCTCCCAAAAGGGCTTCTTGGGTGACTTTAGATCATGTGTTAAGGTAAGTGAATCCCATCTTAACATTGTCATCTCACATCTGTGGGACATAAGGCAGGCAAGAAAGAGGATGGAGGAGAATTGTAGGCAGTTGGAAGGAAAGGAAGCTGACAGAGCCAGTTTTCCTGTGCCTTGTGGGGCTGGTAACTGAAACTTGTACAACTCTTCTGCCCAGCCTCAACACCTCAGCAGGGAGGGTGTGCCTCCCTGCAACACCAGACATCATTCTTGCACTTCTGTGGCCTGGGCTTTCGAAGACTTGAGCAAGACTCCATCCAAGAAAAGGGGATCAACTATCTGGGAAGCAGCTTGGTTGATGTGGCCCTGAGGGTCCTGATGGACCCTAATTTTGACATGAGCTAGCAATACTCCCTCACTGCAAAAGCAGCCAACAATACCTGAGGCTGCAATAGGCTGAGTGTTGCCAGCATGTGGAGGGAAGTTCTCTCTCCTTTCTGCTCAGTCCTTGTGAAAGACATCTGAAGAAGTGGATCCAGGTCTGGGCTGAATGACTATGAAGATAGTTAAGGGATTAGAAGATCTTTCACCTGAGGAGAGGTTGAGATGACTGGGAGGGATAAATGCCTGATAGGAGGAAGCAAAGAAGACAAAGGAAAGCTCTTCTCAGTGGTGCTCAGTGACAGGACAAGATGCCAAGAGTGCAAATGGAAATATGGGAAGGTTTTTGGTTTTGGCTCTGATGGTCACACAATGGAACACTTTGCCCAGTCTTCCATCCTGGAAGATATTCAAGGTCCACAGCCCTAAGCAATTGCTTCAGGTGACTCTGCTCTGAGCAGATGTTGAACTGGATGGTCCCCAGAGATGCCTTCCAGCCTCAGCCATTCTGTGACCCTGTGGCTAGCTTAGGTACTAGAAATTATGGTGCTCTCTGAGAACACAAAGCTCAGTGGGGTATGAAGCCCACCCAAGAAGCTGCATAACTACGTGAGTATGGCTTAATTTGGCTGCGAGTGTCCCCCTGTTGTGTGTTTAAAGCTCACTCAGATGGCTACATAAGCCATTGTCCAAACTTGACTGAAGTGTAACCTTGGCATTGGATACTGACGCTATATTTGAAACCATGTGCCAGCTACATAACACGTTGGCAGCTTTACCCACTACTCCATCATTTGAAGGCTACTCTGTGTTTGTGAGACTAAAATGGACTCTGGGGGTGTTATTGCATTCATTGTCTGCATTGTTGCATTTTACAGCAGGTGAAAGGTGCAGTAGCATCAGCCACAGGATGGAAAACTTCCTTCTCCTTCAAACATTTCTGAATCTGTTTCTGAATGTGCTCAGCAGTGTAGGAGGCAGCCTATCAGGTCATGCTTTATTTATTCAACTGTACTTTACAGCACCTCTGTCCTTCTATAAAACTTTGCTATGAGGAGCCTGCTTTACATATTTTTGAGGGTATCTCTCAAGTGCAATTGTCGCTCATCACTGCCCAGAGCAGCTGATGAGAGTGCATCAGGAGCTGCAAAATCCTTCCTTTCTGAAATCAAGAGCAGAAAAGATCATCCTGAAATAACGGACTAATGTGGCCATTCTACCTATGCTGCTCATAAATTACATTTTGAACCTGGCAATTGCAGGGTAATTAGGAGGAGAGTAGCTTTCCTGTAGGAACATACATTTCGTATTCTGCCTGCCTGACACACTCTGGTTTAATTTTCCCTTTGTTCACTCAGCTTAGAGAATGGCAATTACCAGAGGTGATAGCCTAGTGGCAATTTCTGAATCACGAAGAGACTTAGCAAGCACAGAAATGAGGAAAAAAAAAAAAAAGAAGACAGATATTGCTAGTAATTAAAATAATTTTGAATTAAAAGGACTATTTCAATAATTGCTTTCATACTATAATCGTCACCACATAACTTATCCTTATGAATAACTAATATAGTGCAATAACACTTCTGTGGAGAGTGACCTTAAAAAGACAGCTTTCCTAAACATGTAACCTCATCAGTGAGAGATAAATAATCTTTTGGCAGGCATTTCAGATGCTGCAGCTCTGATCACCAACAGCAGTGTGATTTTTAAGCCCTCTTTCCCACTTTGGCCCTCTCAGACAGGCACAGGAAAGAGAGCGGGAATTCCCATCTTAAGTGGCCAGAAGAGGGTTTCACATTATTAAAATAGATTATTTCCTTCATCTACGAGTCTCTGAGGAGTATAAATTACAAACAACATCAAAGCAAGTAAAAAGTTTTAGAGCAGACTGTCAAAGAGACTGGTGGGGTTTCCTTGGTAGATTTCCATTTTTAAGGAGTCTCAGTAGTTTACTTTTTCTCAAAACAATTCCATATGTCTGTGGATTATTTACAGTTGTTTCCATTTTTGTTGTCAAGTGTTTTAAAGAAACAATATTGCGATTATTTAACATGGGGAAATAAAGTTAGACAGCGCCTGGAGTAACAAATTACTGGGATAATCTCATGGAATAAAACTTTGCAGGCTTGTTCTGTGCTTTCCAGGGTTAGACAGCCTCAGTCTAGGTACAAAGAAAAGCAGCATAGCCAACTGGCTATATAGTCTGTATAAGTCTGATACTGTACAAATTCATCAACTAATTATTCATGTTGCTATCACTGATTTTATGGAATGAGACACCATGGCCAGCATGGCACAGGAATAAATGTTGTGAGATACACTGGCCCAGATTTGAAGTAGACCCGAGAAAACATTAATGACTACTGGAACTCATCTGACAAAAAGCACAAAGTCCAGCTCTGGTCTTAGATTCAAAGTCACCAGAGCAAGCTGTGAACAGATTCCTATCAGCTTCCTGACTTGGGTAAAGAAGCGACTATTATTAGAAAATGCTTGTAGAGACTATGCTGATGAGGTTACTAGCTAGCCTCAAGGAGGTGGCTCCTGCTGAGTATGGGTTTTAAATGCTTTCCCTGCAGGGGAAGGTTGCTATTAGTCACTGGGACACAGACCACGCAGGAGACTGGTGTGTTATACTTCAGCTGGTAGTTCACACCTGCAAGGCCATGAGTATATTCAGCAGTAGTCTACAAACTAATTACCAGGTTGTATTGACCACATCCAGAAAACCAGGATCCATCTATGTGGTGAAGTAAGGAGGAAAAAGGATGGGGCTATGAGAAACATTGTCAGTTTTAACCTTTGTCATTACACTGGCCTAAGCTTCTGCTGTGTTGTGCTGGCAGCCAGCCACCGTGTGAAATAAAGATCCTTAGCCTGAAAACAAGTTAAAACATTTTATTTTCCTTTAAGGGAAGGATCTCTCTTTATTTCACATGTGCACAAATGCATAGAATTTTGCCCACACACCCCCAAAAAAAACCCACCCCAACCCACCACAAAACAAACAAACAAAACCCACACAAAAAAAAAAAAAGAAGAAAAAGAAAAAGGGGAAAAGGTCCATATTACTTGCTTCCAAACCTAGCACAGCAGCAAATGCCAGATTCTTAAATCTGTCATTTACTGCTGGTGAGTTATTCCAAAAGTAATTCATAGTTGTTACCTGGTAATTCCTCAAAAAGTGTTGCATCAATAATTTAAAAGCTGCAACAGCGTATGATTTTCAGTGACCTCAAACTCTGATTTTCAGGAAAGGGTAAGAGCTGAGGACCAATCATACATGATAATCATGTGACATGAGAAGGAAATGCTAAGCTATGTGTTGCTAACAAGTTCTCTGATGAGTGTACTTCCCTGGGCTAAATTGTTCCAGTACCAGTCCTCTGTGTGCCACTGGCAAGGCCTGAAGAAAATACTTTGTCTTACTCAATATTTTGCTCTGACTTGAATGTTTGTGAGGAGGTTGGTCAAAACATGAGCTGGCATCTCTTCAGTTTTTCCTTGTGCAAAACAAAATGGATGTAGCTCCATTTCATGTCAAGCTTACAACTTAAAGTTCATTACCTTCTGCATTAAATGGGTTTGTTTTATAATTCAAAGCTCTGATTCATTGCCTCGAGTGTTGATTGTGACCTTGATTTGATGACTGTGTCCCCACTGTTAATTACTTTGTTGTGGTTCTACTAATATGGTGATGTGCTTTACTTTCATTTGCTTATTT
Source organism: Melanerpes formicivorus (assembly GCF_026170545.1). Classification (NCBI taxonomy): domain Eukaryota; kingdom Metazoa; phylum Chordata; class Aves; order Piciformes; family Picidae; genus Melanerpes; species Melanerpes formicivorus. Next base: position 30,002,621 of record NW_027142353.1, on the reverse strand, counting down.
TTAGTATACAGGGCTGATTTATTCAGTCCAGTTGTAACATGAGTCGTGTCAACTAAAGATCTATGTAACTTAAATATTTCTCAGCCATGTGGCCCTGCCACCAAATAAATAACTCTACCCCCTCAAGATGATATCAAGATTAAAACAAAGCTATTAAAATGCTGTCTTAGCTAACAGTTAAACTGAAAAAACAACCCACAAACCTCAAGGTTGCAATGATACCTTTAACAAGCTCTTTAATGTGTGCAAGACAAACCTAAAGCAATTGCCTGCTAACTAGGGAAACATATGTTGCTAGTTTTGGAATTGCAGTTGCCATGTGAGCTGGGTGTCACTTCTGGGGGGAAAATAAAAGAAGAAAAAAAGAAAATAAAATTGCTACTTTGGGGGGTAATTATTTTTTCACTACAGGTGCAGAAAGTGCATTTGAACACCCTAAATGTTCACACAAGTTAAGCTTTGACTCAAACTGCAGCCTATCACAACCTGAAAACAGTCTAATAAAATTCATTCTTTCAGGCATTACATGACTTTAATAAAAAGTAGCATAGAATTTCTTAACAGAGGCTCATCTTTTCTCCTTCCAGATTTCACCTTTCCTCTGTGATCTCCCTTTGCACACTGCCCAGAGTACCTACATTTCACCACTTCTTCCTCCTTGCACCTCTTGGAGTCACTGGAGAAGGGACTAGCGAGTCCATGCAGTCACTGGTTGTAAAGGACCTAAACTCCAAAGCAGCCAAGGAGCATGCTGTGACACTACAGTATGTCTTCTCCACATGCAACAGTGGGAATTCATTTGCCATACATTCTCTCATTTAACCAAAGAAGGTATTCATAGAGTTTGCTGTAATGTATTCAAAATCTAATGTAGTAAATTATTGACATATGAACAATTCAAACCAGATTCCCAGTTTACTGCTTCTCCATAGCTGCACCAGACTTTCAGCCATAAAAACAACCTAGCAATTTGAGTAGGACAACTCTGTGATAATAATCTGGTCTGAACAACATGGGAGACCTCACAGAAGCAGAGGAGGACAGCAGTGCGCAATAACCAATGTTGGAAATTTTCTGTCCTGGCTCTTGTAATACTAATAAATGATTAATGCTAAATTTTGACCAGAGAAGAATAAAATACATTTCTTAGGAAATAATGTGGTGTTGACTCAGATTAACTAACTACATCAAATGCACTCATCTGGTTTAATAGTGCCCTTTGTCTACACTCATGGGGAGAATACAAAGCTCCAGGAGAGGGATAGATATGTTTGCAACACAACACAGAAATTCCTGGATTATCAGGTGTCAGCCTGGCACTTTGAACCATCATTAAATACCATATAACTAATTAGGAAAACGCAATACTTAGAAAATTTAGTGGCAACTGACATGTTGGAAGTTCAGCTCTCCTCTGTACACAGTATCTCTTCCCCCAAGTTCTGGGAGGTGTTTGTATGAGAGTGTTTTACACCAAAATGTTTCAAACTGAAAAAATGAGTGGTCTTGTTACTAGGTTCAGAAGACTGGGAATCTGCCAGGCTTTTACAATACTGTTCATTTTCTGAGTCAGCTCTTCTAGCTATTTTCTTTTTTCATTGAGTGGAGGACAAGCTCTATCTTACTAAGTGAATACAATAGAGTGAGAAGATGGAAATTGCCAGGAAGCCTGGGAAAGACCGACACTCAGCCAAGATTTCACTCCATGTTTTCAAGTTGACCTCACAGGCTCTTGACACAAGAGCTCTGAGTACATTAAAGAAAGGCCACAGCCTCATTTGGCCCTGTGAACATTGGCAACATGTTATGGGGACAATATACAAGCTTGAAAAGGAAAAACCACAGCAATGTCCGCATGCCCTGGAGGTTTTGTCTGGTGAAATGCTGTTTAACCAGAGCACTGTGAGGTTTTAAATGGCCATATAAGATTTATAGTAGGTCATGACCAGATCCCTTTTCAGGGCAAAGTTTGAAAAGTCCATTTATCTCAAAATTTTAAAAAAGAGTCTGGTAATTCTCCAAGGTTTTTACTATTCCTTCAGGCAACTGTTTTTGCCTGGCCAGAGTCTTAAACCCTCCCCAAGAGCCCTTTTAATGTGGGAAATATTGTCCGAGTGTCTGCCATCAAAAGACTAGTACTGAATATACAAATATTTACAAACCCACTCTAACTCCTCATGTTTAGTACAAGCTTATTAAGTTTTAGGAAAAGGGACACCATGAACTTAAAAGAATTGGCTTCAGGAAATCAGTATTGGAAGGCATTATTAGCAGGAAAGAGTGATGGTTATAGGAGGGGACTGAATCGAGAAGATTCAAGGTGTAGACAGCAATCTCCTCATGTCCAGATGATGGCATGGCTGCCCTACTGTGGGGCCAGCAGCCAAGGGACAGCCCTGGCTGGGTGGGTGGCAGTACTGCTGCCCAGATGGGATACATCCCACCCCTCCAACGATGGGAGCCATGTCAAACTTTCAGCAGTGGGTGGTGCCTGCAGGTAGCTCTTGCAGGTAGCCTCTTGCAGGCTTCAATCATGACACTGGAAACAGTGAGGCATGTCTTCTGTATGTGGCCCTGAGATCAGGGGCAGCTGGAGGAGACTGATAGGAGATGAGGGTCTGGGAGAGGACTTTAGTCCAGTGGGGTCAGGGTGGTTTGCAGGAATGGGGAAAGGGAAGATTGGGCAAGCAAGACAAAAAGGCTCCAAGAGGTGCAGAAAGAGAGCCAGTGTCAGAGGCTCTGGGACTGGGTTCCCCTGAGAAGAGCCAAAATTGTGGAGATCTGGGGTTGAGTTGGGGAAAATGTCTGTGACAGAAGCTCCGTGTCTGATTTTCCTCTTATCTCTCAAAAGATGCTGTAGGACAGAAGAAAAGGAAGATGGAGACAGCAAGCAAAGCCCTGTAGGGCTGCTGGGAGCCAGGCTTTAGTTGCCCCCTTGCCAGCACCTGCACTGTCAGCAGCTATTACCTGCTAGGATATGAAACAACACAGATCTCCCTGGGTATACCAGGCCAGAGCACATCCTTGCAAAAACATATTAAAGCATCTCAAAAGATCATTACAAAATAAGAAATTAATTTGGCAGGTCTCTATGGATCTTCTGGAATGATTTGTACCTGTTGTGTAAATCAGGATCATGGGATTCGTTACATCTGCTCCATTGTTTTTTGGTGTTGTTTTTGTGGGTTTTTTTGGTTTGTTTGTTTTATTTGGAAAACTATCCATTTGGAACAGTTATGCTTGAATGTGCCAGTACGTAGTGAGAGTTATTTGTGGACCATTCGTCTGCCACATTTCCGTAGAGAAGGTCCTATTCTCTTATGTGTGAATGTGTGTGAGGCAGTCCTTCAGTATGAAGACAAGTTTTGCATCTGAGTCAAGACTAAAAAAGACCTTAAAAGTCTTGATAGCAGTCTAATACAGAAGACACATTGGCATGCAAGGTAAATTTCATTAGGTATAAAATGCCTACCTTTAAAATAAATAATTTTATTATTTGCTAAAATGCCAGAAGATTGCAGAATATATTAAAGAGAACATATGTCCATTTTACTCCATGGGAAAATACCTAATTTAAGTCATTTATATTTATGTCTGCCTTTCAAAATGATACAATTTTTCAGGTTATAAAAATGTAATGTCTGAATTTAGACTCTTTACACTTAGTTTGAAGTCAGATCTAATTTTACATGTAAGATAAAAACAAATGAAAGCACACATCCATAATATGATCTGGTCCCTCTCTGACTGCTAAAAGGGCAGCCTACATAAAGAGAATTCTTGAAAGAAGGAAAGTCTTTCATTGTGTGTGGGATTTTGATATTTCATGTCATTTCAGTTTGAAACAAAATTCTTCAATTCTAAATCTTTCCCTGAAACAGAACCCCAAAAGAATCATAGAATAGTAGGGGTTTGAAGGGTCCGCTGAAGATCACAGAGTCCAACCCTCCTGCCAAAGCAGGACCACCTAGGGCAGGTCACACAGGAACACATCCAGATGGGTCTTGAAAGTCTCGAGTAAAGGAGGCTCTGCAATCTCTCTGGACAGCCTGTGCCAGTGCTTCATCATCCTTATAGTAAAGAAGTTTTTCCTCATGTTGAGGTGGAATTTCCTGTGTTCTAGTCTGTATCCACTGCCTGGTGTCCTATCACAGCACACCACTGAAAAAAAGTCTAGGCCCTTCTTGACATCCACCCTTCAGATGTTTATAAACATTAGTAAGTTCTCCTCTCAATCTTCTCTTTTTAAGACTAAATAGCCCAGGTCATAATGATGAAAAATCATAGAATCATAGAATTGTTTTGTTGGAAGAGACCTTTTAGATCATTATGTCCAACTGTAGTATAAAATATAAATGAAGCAGTAAGTGTTAATTCTGATGATCTGTAAAGAAAATGTCACTAGATGGACCTCCTGGAAACACTGACTGAGCAAAAAATTCTGCAAGTTTGGAAAATGAGCCAATTGAGTTTCTGGGGCAATGGTTTACATCAAAAAAGCACCAATGGTTCAGAAGCCTGAGTACCTTTCCTTCAGCCCCACTCATCAGGTTGTGAATGAGTGTCAGAGCAGTTGGTAGACGGTCAGGCTGAGTTGAAGTAGAACCATAACCAAATCCTGATGTCTGAACCACTTGTAAATGGTGCTCCTTTAAAATAATTCACCTGCACAACCTTTGAAAGTGCAAATAGTTAGTGATGTGATTTTTAAAAGCTGGAAATATTTCCAAAGTGCTGAGGCCAAATCCTCAGTGGGTAGAAACTAGGATAACACTACTGAAATCAGTGAAGCTGTTTAATTTTTACACCAGTGAAAATCTGGTCACTGGAGGTTAAAATAGACTTCAAAGTTTACATCAGTGTAACGTAAGAATCATTGCTAGTGTGCACCTATCACAGCCACTGATGAACCACAATAAGAATTACTGTGGGGTTCAAAATGTTAAAAACAAATATATAATTTAAACTTTCATTTCATGTAGAAAAAAATAATCCCAGTCAAACTAAATGAGAAACTTTCAATTTTTCTATTTATTCTTCACATCTACCATGAAAAAATGCTCCCCACAGCCACAAACAAATTGGGCAAACCAACAGGTTTGCTTGCAAAGCCAATTTGTCAGCTTTGGCTGAAATGTGCATAAACACATCTCCTGACGTCTGTGTATAAGACTTTTCACACACATGGAAAAATTATTCCTCTTTAACCAGCTCAAGCTAAGTATAACATTCCTCACACCCAAAGCTCACAAGAATTTTAATTTGGCTTCTGGGTATTTCAGGAACATAGGGTCAAGTTGCTACTTGGGAAGCTCTGCAGGGCATAGATATTTTACAAATGTGGCCTTGCTTCAGTGTGTATTTCAAGGCACTGGACAGAATCTTTTTCAATCTCTAGGATCTGCAAAACTGATGTGAGCCTGTGGAAGAGTATCCATCCTCTTCACAGACTTCTTTCCGATAAGGGAGGAAAATGAAAGCATTGCCAAAGGAGTAAGAGTCCTGGAAGAAACAAAAATAGTTTTTTGAATCTGATCCTTTTCTCAGGAAGTTCCATATGGGAGTTTTTCCCAAGACTTTCTTAGCCAAGGACTCTTCTAGGGGTAATACCAAGCACACCCAAATTCTTTCAGCTATGATATTTTTCAAGGCAAAGCATTTGTAAGCAGTTTGGTTGATCACACCAAGCTACAGGACCGTACTGGACTGCTGCCGTACCTTCACACCAGCATAAGTGAAATAGCTAAGTGGGAAGCTGCTCTTTCATTCTAAGAGCTTTGTCAGATTTCACAAATGTTCCTTTTTTTTTCTAGGGAAAAAACCCAGGCTGTTAGAAGATCACACCTTTTCTTTCATTGAAATGCAAGAAACCTCGTATGGTGTGAACCCTTTCCCAGTGGCAGAATAAATTCTTCCCCAAGAAGACAGGAAAGGATAAAAGTTTTCCTGCAACATGCATCAAAATTGAGGCACAAAGGACAAAAGGAGGAGATGTCTGGGTGGGACTACTTGGGAGAGCAAAGTATCTCAGATTGTGAAAAATGCAATCTCCTTGCAGGAGCATTTCAGGCCAAAGCCACATGCTAATCCCTGTGGGGAAATCACAGGGCATCTTTTTCTGTGTACATACTGGTTGTTTGTTTGTTTGTTTGTGTTTTTTTTTTTCCCCTTTTTTTTTCTTTTTCTTTTCTTTTTTTTTTTTTTTCCCTGGCAAACAAATTGGACATCATCCTGCTTCTGTGTTGCATCCTCCTTAACCCTCAAAGAGCAAAGAGACACCTTTTCAAGAAGGCTGGAAAATCCAACTGGAATGAGCATGTCATCTATGGAGCTGATGCCAGAAACCCCTGTTGTACCTGGCTGATTACTGAGCAATTAAAGCTTCAGGGGGGGAACTCCTACCAGCAGCGTGGACTACTGCCTCACTGAAAGGGAACTGAAATTTCTTCTTTGCGTTGCTGTACCTGCTCTAGAGAATCCCCGAGCTACACCTAGGATACAATTTTTGCTCTGTGCAAAGTATACTGACAAAGAGAAAGACAGGAAACAATGTTGGGAGACCTGCCTGGATGTGCAAGGAACTCCTAGACACACTGTTGCACAAACAGAAACTGTGCAAGGATTGGAAGAAAGGATAGCTAGACTGGGAAAGAAGGATGATCTAGGGAACTATAGACCAGTCTGTGCCTGGTAATATCATGGCGCAGATCCTCCTGGAGGGACTGCTGGGGCAGAAGAATAGCAAAGAGGTGAATTGGTACAATTAACACAGCTTCACCAAGGGCAAATCTTGCTGGACAAACCTGATGGCCCTGTATGACAAAGCCACAATATTCAATAGACAAGGGGAGAGCAGCCAACATAATTTATCTGGACCTCAGTAAAGCTTTTGACACTGTCCCACATGACATCCTGGTCTCCAAGGTGGTGCAGCATGGGTTTGATGGATGGACCATTCGGTGGATAAAGAACTGGCTTGACAGCCACACCCGAAGAGTGGCTGTCAATGGGTCCATGTCCAGGTGGAGGCCAGGGACAAGTGGAGTCCCTCAAGGATCAGTACTGGGACCAGTCTTGTTTAACATCTTTGTTGGCAACATGGACAGTGGCATTGAGTGCTGCCTCAGCAGGTTTGCTGACAACACCAAGCTGTGCGGTGCAGCAGACATGCTGGAGGGAAGGGATACCATCCAGAGGGCCCTGGACAGGCTGCAAAGCTGGGCCCATGAAAACCTCATGAGGTTCAACAAGACCAAGTTCAGGGTCCTGCGTCTGGGTTGGGGTAATCCCAAGCACAATTTAGGCTGGTCAGTGACTGGCTTGAGAGCAGTCCTGAAGACTTGGGGGACTTGGGGATGCTGGTGGATGAGAAGCTCAGTATGCACATTTGCTCATATTGTGTGCACACTAGCTGCAACTGACAACCAGATCCTGGGCTGTATCAAGAGAAAGATGGCCAGCAGGTTGAGAAAGGTGATTCTCCCCCTCTACTCCGCTCTGGTGAGACCCCACCTGGAGTACTGTGTCTAGTTCTGGAATCCCTATTACAAGAAAGATATGGATGTGCTGGAATGTGTCCAGAGAATGGCCATGAGGGTGATCAGAGGGCTGGAGCACCTCTCCTGTGAGGACAGGCTGAGAGAATTGGGGTGGTTCAGTTTGCAAAAGGGAAAATTTTGAGGAGACCTTATTGTGGCCTTCCAGTATCTGAAGTGGGATACAAGAAGGCTGGTGAGGGACTTTTTAGGATGTTGGGTAGTGATAGGACTAGGGGGAATGGATCCAAGCTAGAGGAGGGTAGATTTAGATTAGACATTAGGAAGAAGTTTTTCACCATGAGGATGGTGAGACACTAGAACAGGTTTCCCAGGGAGGTGGTAGAAGCCCCATCCCTAGCATTTTTTAAGGCCAGGCTAGATGTGACTCTGGGAAACCTGATCTAGTGTGAGGTGTACCTGCTCATGGCAGGAGGGTTGGAACTGAATAATCCTTGAGGTCCCTTCCAACCCTGACAATTCTGTGATTCTGTGAATTCACAAGCACACGAGGGTCAAAAGTCTCAAGCTAATGTCATGTAGCTGTACTGGGCTGAGGCACCGCTGCTTGCTACAAATTTCCATCTTTTCTTAAAACAAGGTGGTGATGAAACTGCGATCATTTGTGGGAACAGCCTGGTCCCCAACTTCCTGCTGTTGGTGCTGTGTAAACTTGAGCGCTCTTTCGTCAGACTGCCAGGAAATAGATACAAATGTATTTATAAGATTTCCCTTTTGCAGCATAGCACTAAAAGTAGCACAATACATCATTTGTCGTATAGGTCTCTGGTTCTCTCATCCCACTCTTGAAATAAGAACAGCCTAATGTTATCAACTACCAGTCCTCTTACCTCTTCCAATAAAGGAATTTTTGGCTACTGGAGTTACTATCAAGGTTAAAATCCCCTTTGTTTTACACGTGTTCATTGCCTAGGGTGTCTGTCGTTGCCCAAAGGTAGCATAACATTTAAGTCTCATTGAAAAATCATAAGCAACATACATAATAAAGAAAACAGAATTCATTAACAAATTCACTGCCCATAGGTATGTACTCAGGATACAGGAGAGCAGTGTTCAGAGTTTCAATTCAGTGATACTTTAAGTCAGTGCTCCTTTGACCCAGGCTGATGAAGATGGATGGACAGGTTAGATAAGATTATGCCTCCAAGGGTCATAAAAACGTAGAAGTTTCCCAGCCGAAAACTGATTTTTCAAAGACAATTACCTGCACAATTTAACTGGATGGCCACTTGTGCCTTTCAGGTTTCATATCGTCAATGCTTGTCTCCTCTTGGATTATTTTCTGTTTCTCCTGCTCTCAATTTTTGTTTTTATTTTGCCCAGATACACACATGAAAAAAACTCAACAGTCTTACACTTCTTGTCCTATGTGATTTATTCCCAAGAAATTAAATTACATTTTTGTAAGCCTGTGTTACTGCAAATGATAGCTGAAGATTTGCTGAAAAAAATTAATTCCTGGTCTGTTAGCGTGAAGCATCCTTGCTAGCACTGCACTGACTCTGCCTTTCAAAACCAGATGGAAGCAGTCCAACAGTATGATTAACTTCTTAGTCCCTGCAATTTCCTATGGCTCTGCTTGCCCTAGATTTCAGGATTGACCTCCTGCTTCACTGCAAAATGCACAGTTGCTCAGTTTGATAAATCACATGAATACTTTTTTGATCACAGTTATCTACTATTTACTACATACCCAGTAAGGTTTATCATATGCTGAGGCACTTCATATGCTGCACACATATACAGTCTTCTTCCCAATAGCACTCTGCATATTCTTCATGCAGCCAGCCAGCAACAGGACCTGTTTTCTCCTTAACTAATATATGAAAAACCACAGACCTGCACCTTCTCCCTTTCCCCTCTCCTGTAATTCTGTAAGTATCCACACACTAGTTCTTAAAAGATATGCCAAGCCAAAGAAAAAACATGAGAGATTACTAGTCAGACCTTTCTTTTAGCAGCTAGGTGTTTCTCAAAATGCCAGTGTTTCTAGGATTGTCTCCCCCAAAGAATCTTTGGGGAGCCTTTGAGAAACCATGGAGTTGCACTTAAGGAGGTGAGAAATGTTTGGCTGTCATGACAAGCAGGACACTGTTACTTCCTTGAAGAAAGAATACATCTTAACAATTTTTTTTCCCTAAACAGCAAAGGGATTTCAGTATTTAGTATTGCCACCTAGGGCTCAAAATTATTTTGGTTCCCTGGGACAGCTCTGCTCCATCTTCTCATGCAGTGTTGCAATACATCCAAATCATGTCTTCCATGCTGTGGTAGAATAATTCTAAGCAAACACCAGCAAGAGTCGAGGTATGGGAAAACTTCCAACAGTGAATAGACGAATGCTTCAGATCTTACTCACAAGTTAAAGGGAAATAGAGTCACAGAGATATCTATTCCTTTTCACTCACAGCCTTTCACACAAGCTTCTCTTTTAAAGGCCTCTTTCACTACTTCAAAACAGCTTCCAATACTGGAAAATATCTAACAATACTTCAAGCTCTGTAGCTAGGAGAGATTAGAAACTCCAGGCCACTGCTAGCAGCAGTCACCCTTTGCTACCCTGTACCATATGGGAGGGATGTTTCCAAACAGCGGAACTTTCATGTAAGGCATAAATGATAAATGCATAAATCCTGCTGGAGGTATTCTCTGTTTCCTCTCCAAGATAATCCAGAAAGTTCAAGCAATGTGCTTATGTTGTGAGAGCCATGTTTGTTTCTGTGACAGAGAGCACTGTGCATGTACACTCTCCTGCAGCCAAACTTTGACTCCTGCAGAGTCCATGATCCCAGTTCCATCACTCTGCTGGGATCCAAATCAGCTGTCCTGAGCCAAGGCTTCCACTTGGTTGTCACTGATTAGACAGACTTGTCATATGAAGTCTATCCGACCAGCCAGGCAGCTGAGTCACTCTGCTGATAAGCTGACCACACAGCTTCTCATATAAAGGACTCTCATGGTGTGAAAGGCAATGTTAAAAAAAAACCCAGTCCAGCACAAATACATGTACGTGAGTAACATGAACCATATTTTTGCTAGCTGCTACTGGACTATTTACTTACTGTAGGTTATCACAAGTTTAGCTACTTTGCTTAATCACAGCTCAAGCAGATACTTGAGAACAAAAAATCTTTGGCTTGGTCCACTGAAAGTTCTAAGGCTGCTTGGACAGCTTCCTCCTCTGCTTTAAGTGATATGTTAAAGGTCTAAATTGCCTCTGACCATTGCCTTAATACTTTATAAGCGGCCACTCCTCAGGCCTCTTTACCCAATTGGTATATCTCAATATGACTTTGTCTGAAGAAGAGTCATACTACAGATCCCATTAAACTAAGCATTGATCCTGTGGCTGCTTACATGGTCAGAAGAATGGATTGGGTTGTCCCAGGTCAACCTTTTCCATTCAATTTTCCTTGCAGCTGTGAGCGCTAAACATGAGCACGCACCCATGAGAGGCAGTGCAGCTGTACCTCTGCTTGCAAATGTCTCTCTCCCCACAGATCTTAGGCTCTTCTGCTTCACACCACCTGCTGCTCAGCTCCCCAAACCCTTTACTGCTCCAGAGGACTACAGGGAATATTTATTTGCCCTTCAGGATCTTAAGCGTAACTGGTGAGACCCACTAGGGTAAACCTCCTCGTGCCTGGCACAGCTTGCATGTCAATGTCCTAATTGTGACCATACATGGACAGACAAGACATGGTTACATGGAAATGCAAAGTACTATCCCTTCTTCCTGACAGGAAGGTGGACAGAAGCTTGGACAAGCTCTTTAACTCACCAACCGTCATGAATGGGGCTTTTGTACACTGCCAAATGGATGTTAGTGTTGAGATGCCTTGCTTATCGACAGCCCATGGTGGAAAATCAAAAAGGTTTATCATAGCCTGTACTTAACAGTTCAGGTCTGGATGATACATACCTATTCATCAGGTACTGTGCATAAGCTAGTGACTTGGACTCATGCAGGACTCTTTATCAGCTGAGATCGGCAGGCTTGCCAGCATGGCCATACAGCTGCTGCGATGAGCAGGTTCAGTTCTGCCTGTGCCTTTCAAGTCTGCACCAAGATTCATACAGAAACAGCTAGCAGAGTCTGCTTGCATTCTCCAGTATAAGTACACAGAAAGGATAAAAGACCATGACTGTGAATTAGGCATGTCTCCTAAGTACCACCCAAGCACTGTGGTGAATGAGCTTCACTGAGAGAGGAAATTTGGTGGTGGTAGAACACTCTCCTTTAAGTGTCCAAAACTCTTCAGCAGACCCACTTGGCCTGCACTACAGTACAGAGAAATAAAAGCAGCTAGGGGAATAAAAGTGCTCTAGGACCACTATAAATCTGTACTTCATGGAAAATCTTATCTTGCACATTAATATGAGATGCAAGTAAATTTAATGTGTGGATTAAGTACTCTGTAGTCTCTCTCACAGTGGGCTTTTCAGCCTTAAAAGAACAAAAGAAAAATGATGAGTGTTGTGTTTGGGTATGATTGCAAACAGCTGTAATTTACAGCTGGACATTCTCCACTGCAGATGTAGCCAGCAAGCAAGTAATTCTGGGTTAGTGGAACAGATTGGGAAAATTTAGCTTTTAACTTCAGCCTTAAAGTCAGAGTTCTGGGACTATGGGAGTCAATAATAAAAATCTATTTAGCTCATCAGGATTAAGCAGGTTTGAGACTTGGCTTAACCACACTACTTACTGTTAAACAACAACAGAACACAGTGAATATTCTAGTTACAGACATTTTTCTTCATTTGAAGGCTATTCAGGCAGGTGATATGAGAGTCAGACAACTGAATATATGTTAGTGCTGTATCATTAAGGTATATGAGTTAATTCCTTGCTCTCTTCTGTCCCAGAAACTGAGCAATCTAGGACCACTTTATTGAAGAGCACAATAAAATTAAAATCAAGCTGTGCTGTATAAACACCAAAGCTTTTTCATGAGAGAATGAAAAGCTAATGGGGCCAGTGCATCTTTCCTGACAAAACAGTCAGTGCAAGTGCAGAGCAACCTGTCTTCTGGAAGCAGAAAAGCTGTTTCAGTCAAGCTTCTGGGTCACTAATCTTTGTGTTTGCACATAAATCTGCTGGGGGTTACTGTGTCATTCTGAAAACAAGACTGAGTGCAATACACTAAAGAAATCAATAGCTACAGGTTGAAAAACTTGCTTCTTCCCCACCCCCCCCTTTCAGTTTATCTAACTGTTATCATTTTAATAGAACCTGAAAGCAGTAACTGTACCAAGAATATTAAAAACAAAACAAAACCAAACCAAGACAAAACCAAACCAAACCAAACCAAAACCCAGGCAAAAATACTGAAACTGCTGAGAGCTCTATTTAAGCTGCCTTGGTGCTGAGATGGGTTGGTGTGTGATCAGGAACTTTTAGCTGCTACTGGGACACAAGCAATGAGCAGCAGCATCAGAGGCATCCTCATTTCAGCCAAGGCTAGACAGAAACTGCTGCCACGGTGTGAGGTTTTTGGTCCTCCAATTCTCTCTCTCAGGGTGCACCCACAACCTCCCCAGCACCCCTTCCAAAAGGAGGACAGGAGGGTGACCCTTGCAGCTGAACCTTTACAGAGCATGTGGAAAAGCGGTAGTCTCCAGGCATGCTTTTATGGCCAGAGAGGGGAATATCTGACCATAAATATTAAAGCTGAGGTGTGATGGGCAACATTTAAGCCCTTTTGCCCTGAAGACGAAGGCAGCCTTCTCCCAGCTCCTTGACCACCCATGATGAGGAGGAGATCATCTATCCACCACTACCACTTTTCTTTTTAGGGGAGACAAAGATCTCAATATGGGGTTTGGGCCTTCTTAACAACCTCCAGAGGCACTTCTTCAGCCATGTTCACCAATCAGCTCAGGGGAAGGTTGGTGAGAAAAAACACCCCACATTTCCTTTGGTCACGGTATTGACCCCACCAACAGCAGAAGCTGCTTTGCCTCAGGGTGAACTTGAGCACCTCCAGAGAGAGGTGCAGAATGCTGGCTCTGATGCCTCTTTCTTTTTGCATTCATCACAGTTACAGAAAATACTTGTGTGTCCTGTAACTGTGCCGGCAATTTCACCCACATCCCACACATTTCACTTGGGATTTTTTTTTTTTTTTGCTTAAGGGGGGAAAATTCGAAACAAAACAATGTTTGTAAACTTAAGGGGGAGGAGGAAGGTCGATAATTTTGGCGGTCTTAGCCTCCAAGCAGAGAGAAATGTTATTCATCCAGGCACAACATATAATTCAGTCTAAGTGACAGGCTCTGCTCTGGAGAAATCCTGGCCTGAGCTGGCTTCCAGAGTCAATTACTGCTTATTCCCAGGGAGGCGGGGGGCGGGGGGCCAGACAGAGCAGAGGGGGCTGCCAACAAGGCATGGGGAAATTTACTCTGTGTCAGCCTGCATGACACAGTACCTCATTTGTGGATAAATGTAAATCTGCTAGTTCTTTTTCACAGGCACTAAAATGTACAGTCTCTCCTCCCCCATCCCTCCCCCTGTTCCCAAAACTGGCAAAGAAATCAGGATCATCTTAGAAAGCTACCTTATATTTCAATCAATCCTCTTTCATAAAAGTCATTTAAGGTAAATACCTGTGCAGACTTACAGCCCAACTATAACATTTACTATGGCCCAAATCCTGAATTCCTCACTTGGGCAAATTTCCCATTGAAATTAATGGCTATTTGCTTGAAAAAGAGCTGAGTAAAATCTGAACACTGTCTAAGTATTTGGTCTCCTGCTTATCTGCCTGGAGCACTGCTGCACTGCCTGAAGAAGTAAAAAAATGAGTTATATTCCTCCAAAACACCAATCCCTCAAAACTTAAGGAGTGAAAAAGGGCATTGTTTTTGTGCCTAAAATGTACAGATAATCTCATCAAAAGAAGAATAATTCCCAGGGAAAGGATTTGTAAGAAGTCAAAAAAGAACATCTCGGAATAAATGAAGTACTTATTGCTGAAAAACGAGCTTGGATATATTTCAGCAAACTCTAAAGCTCAGAATTTATTGCATCATTCATGCCTTCTCCAGTAAGTTTCTTATCTCTTGTTTGGTATCACAACAAGGGATTCTGCATACTCTGTATGAAATACAACAAGACTGTGATTTTTCCAGTAATAAACTCTACACATGCATGACAAATCCAACCATGCAAAATGTTTAACATCCCAGTTCACAGATACTTTGGGGACAAAATCCGATTATGAGTTATATGCCACAATAAATAGGACTCAACGTTTCATAAAGCAATTTATAGTTCATAAAAATGACAAAATGTACCTGTCAGATAGAACGTGGAGAGCAGATCTCTGTGCTGCCTGCTGGAAGAAAGGGCAGAGATGTTTATTTTATATTTTGACTTGAAAATTACAAGCACAATCAACACTTTAAAAAATGTGTTACACACAGTTTTGTCATGTGTCCAAAATGTTAAAGTATGAGCAAAGTAGCAGAGAGTCTATAAGTCAAATGGACATTCCAGTCTAATAAATGTACAAATGTTTTGTTAAGTACACCATAAAGCAGAAGATTGTCAAAGCACTGCACGGTATTTGAGACTGGAGCTACTCTAGATGAATTTTTTTTTCTGTGGGTCCCTGAAAATTCATCAGGACTTGGTTTTCTGCCTTCCCCTCTCCCTCTCCTTTACCATTAGTCTCCTCCCATTCTTCCACAGAAACAAATATCATGTATTTGGTTCCTTTTGCAATGAAGCCTGTAGCTATAATTATAAATTTTGCAAAGCCTGCCAGAGTTGCTGCAGGCTTTTTGTGAATGCTGCCATGTCAATCTGCTGGCAGCTTCTGACCACACAGTACAACATTGACCTGTTGCTGGTTTGCTCCTCAGCTTTTTTTCTAGTACAACTCTTTGGATGAGGTGGGGAAACATGGTGCTTTTTCTTGTGTTAACCAGCAGGTCTGGGAAGAGAAACTGTAGCCTCTCAGGTTTAATAGAACTCCCAAGCCTATCCCTGAGCTAGTTTGCCACTTTATTATTATTATTCTTTCCCTTTCTTCAATCACTTCAAGTGGTGTAATCCATGTCTCTGGCACAGTAACCAGCTGCTAAGCAAACAAAATGCTAATGCTTTGAAAATCTGCTTTAAAGCCCTGTGGTGGGTTAACGCCCTTTTCTGAAAACAAAAACAACACAAAGCAGGGTGGAGGGCTTGCGGGTACTTTACCCTCCCTGCAGGGTGTTTTCCCCTGGGAAGCTGAGTCTGTTCCACTCCCCCCTCCCTGCCCAGCTAGAGTATAAAAAGCAGGACATCATAGCTGTTGGATCTCCTTTTGGCTCCTGCCTCTGCTAGATGAGAGCTACTGCAGCTGCCCTCCTGCTCCTCAGCCACGTGGCCGGACCTGATCCTTCTCCCTGCTGCCTCCGTGCCTCCTCAGAGAAAGATTGGTTTTGCATTATTCTTTTCTGTCCCCCTCCCATCCATCCTTGTTCCTTGCCCTTGTGAACCTTTCCTGTTATTGTTATATATATATTGTTTAAAGAAAATTCTTCACCTCTCTACTTCCAAGCTGACTCCAGATTATTGTTTAGTGGATTTGCTCCTTACCTCTTTTTTTTCCCCTCTCTGTTTGGAGGGAGGAGGGGGGAGTGGGGGAGAGATTCTCAGCCTTTCCCCCATTTGCGCTTTTAACTCGCAGTTAAGGCTCAAACCACTACAAATTTTGGTGCCTCCACTGTGGGGCTTGGAAATTAATATTGTATTGGGAAAGCAATACTTTTTCTGAAAAAGGGACTGGAAGTAGAAATGGCAATTTTAAAGAACCTGATGGTCCAAGCCTTTGCATGGGTGTTTGGCTGGATCTTTTGGACCCACATCTATAAATTAATAACTTACCATGTGGTGTGGTTAATGATAGAGATGCTGATAACTGGATAAAAGCTTTACCAATGAAGTTAGGCATGTATCTCTTGAATTCATTGAATTTCACTGTCAGTAGTAACTTTTCTAACACAGGAAATTTTCCTGAAGCAAACTATGAAACCAACAGTGCAGACAAAAGTGCCTGTGATGGAAAATTGCTTTACATTGCAATATGCTCCATATGCTTAAATGTAATCCTTATGGGGGCATTTGCCATGACCGTGTTGGGTGGGGGATGAGCTAACCCATTAAGAGCTGTTTGGAGGGTGATAACACACTCCTTTGCACTCTTTAATGACTGGGGACATGTCTGCTGTGGGCATTGTAAGCACTCTGTAAACACAAAGAGGGAGGGGTCGGATTGTAATGAGTGTGCCAGATCTCAGTCTGAGCCCCAGGCACAAGGGTCTGCCCTACCACCAGCAGTTCCACAGTTGACCCCTGATGCTCCTGCCAATGCAGTCTCTCTAGCACCGGTCATCACATGCAGGAAAAGAAGTCAAAAATCATCTCCAGACACAGATGATGAGGAAGGAAACTCAGCAGGCCCCAGCACCTCACAGAACCCAGCGGTGAATGAAGATGAGTCAGACCAGGAAATAACTGTTACATCGCTGCCCAGAAAGGAACTAAGGCAAACTCATCTGGATTATGCAAGGAAAGAGGGTGAGCCAATACTAAGCTGGGCCCTGAGATGCTGGGATGAGCTGGGTAAGAGGAAGGCAAAGCTTTTAGGCTCCCTGACTTGTGATGCTGGTCTGGACAAAGAGTTAGCCAAACTTGATGGAATGCACACTCTCTGGGCCCGGATTCTCAATGCCAGCAAGAGCCGCTACCGCTCAAGAGATAACCTGCCCTGGGCCCCAGTTAGATGGACAACTATGGAACAGGGCATTTGGTATCTGAGACAGATGGCCATGATGGAAATAATTTATGGGGATGGCCAGCTTCCTTCGGACCCAGATGAGGTGCCCATGAGACAGCCCTTCATAAAGAAACTTACCCAGGGTGCTCCTTAGAAATATGCTCACACATTAGGAGGGATACTCTTGACTGGACAGGATGGAAGTCCTAAAACTGTCTGTGAGTTTGCCAATGATTTAAGGGAATATGAGGACAGTGTAAATCAGAAACCTCTGATCTCAGCCATAGAAACTATGGGTAAAGACATTGTCAAAGAGATCAAGACCTCCATGTCTGAACTGAAAAAGGGGAGCGATGCCTCCTTTTCCCCTTCTCCTTCAGAATGGGTCAGGTTTTGGCAATCAGGAACAGGTGACCTTCCCCTAGGAGATCACCCCAAGCCAATTGGGGGATGTCAAGGGGGTCTCTGTGGAGGTTCCTCTGTGACCATGGAGAGGACATGGACACCTGGCATGGCCAACCCACCTCTGCCCTCTGGAACAGGGTGCGGGAACTGCAAGGTGGGCACCACAGGGATAACTCATCCAGGAGAAGGGCTGCCCCAGTTTCCCGGAGTGGTCCCTCTCGCTCAAGAGACCCTTCCCCTAGTAACACAGGACCGTGTGACAAGGGTGGACATTGCCGCCAGCATTACAGGTGCCTTACCTCCAGCCAGGTGGAGGCCAGGGACAACAGAGTATACTGGGACGTCTATGTGAAATGGCCTGGCACTTCAGAAACCCTGAAGCTCTGGTGGACACAGGGGCCCAATGCACCCTGATACCATTGAGGTACAAAGGGGCTGAGCCCATAAGTGTTCATGGAGTCACAGGAGGCTCACAAGACTTGACTGTACTGCAGGCTGAGATAAGCCTGACTGGGAATGAATGGGGAAAGCATGACATAGTGACTGGTCCAGATGCACCTTGCATTCTTGGCATTGACTTTCTGCAGGAGGGATGCTTCAAGGACCCTAGGGGGCACAAGTGGGCGTTTGGGGTGGCAGCTGTGGAGACTGCAGGCAAAGAACAGCTGTCCACCATGCCCGAGCTGTTGGATGACCCCTCTGTAGTGGGCAGCCACAAGGTGCAGGATTTGAAGTCACCTATTGCCTCTCGCATAGCACATCACAGGCAATACAGGACTAACAGAGACTCTCTGCATCCCATACACCAACTGCTTTGATGACTGGAGAGCCAGAAGGTGATTAGCAAGGCTCACTCCCCCTTCAACAGCCCGATATGGCCAGTGCGGAAGGCAAATGGGGAATGGAGACTGATGTGGACTACCGTGGCCTGAATGAAGTGACTCCTCCGATCAGCGCTGCCGTGCTGGACATGCTGGAGCTCCAGTATGAGCTGGAATCGAAGGCAGCCAAGTGGTATGCCACAATTGACATTGTTAATGCCTTTTTCTCCATTCCCATTGCAGAAGAATGCCGGCCACAGTTTGCTTTCACCTGGAGGGGAGTACAGTATCAATGGAATCGGTTGCCTCACGGCTGGGTCCATAGCTCAACCATCTGCCATGAGGTGATCCAGACTGCCTTAGAGAAAGGTGGAGCCCCTGAGCATCTGCAGTTCATCGATGACATCATTGTATGGGGTGAGACAGCAGAGGAAGTTTACCAGAAGGGTAAAAGGATAATTGACATCCTGCTGGAGGCTGGCTTTGCCGTCAAGAGAAGTAAGGTAAAAGAGCCTGCCAGGGAGATCCAGTTCTTGCATGTTCAATGGCAAGATGGCCGTCACCACATCCCTCAGGAGGTGGTGAACAGAGTAGCCACTATGGTGCAGCCCACAAACAAGAAAGAGACACAGTCCTTTTTGGGGCTTGTGGGCTTCTGGAAAATGCATATTCCTGGGTACAGTCAAATTGTGAAGCCTCTCTTCCATGTAACATGGAAGAAAAATGATTTTGTGTGGGGACGTGAGCAGCAGGTGGCGTTTGACCAGATCAAAGAAGAGGTGGTCCATGCTATGGCTCTGGGACCTGTTTGAACTGGACCAGAGATCAAGAATGTGCTGTACACTACAGCTGGTGAGAATGGTCCTACATGGAGCTTGTGGCAGAAGGCTCCTGGTGAAACCAGGGGCAGGTCCCTAGGTTTCTGGAGTAAGGCGTACAAAGGCTCCAAGGCCAACTACACCGCGACAGAGAAGGAAATCCTAGCTGCCTAGCTGCGTCCGGGCTGCCTCTGAGGTAATTGGGACTGAGTCACCTCTATTTCTAGCTCCAAGGCTTCCAGTCCTGACCTGGATGTTCAAAGGAAGAGGCTCAACCCCACATCATGCCACAGATGCTACCTGGAGAAAGTGGATGGCCCTGATAACTCAGCGAGCTCGGATGCCCTGGCATAGTGGAAGTGATCACCAACTGGCCAGAGGGTGCTGACTTGGGAATGCCACCAGAGCAGACAGTGACCCGTGCTGAGGAGGCTCCCCCATATAACGATCTCCCTGACAACGAGAAGGGCTATGCGCTATTTACAGATGGGTCCTGCCGGCTTGTAGGAAGCAAGCGGAGATGGAAGGCAGCTGTCTGGAGCCCAATAAGGCAAGTGGCGGAAGCAAGGGATGGAGAAGGTGAATCCGGTCAGTACGCAGAGGTGAAAGCTGTCCAGCTGGCACTGGATGTATCAGAACAAGAGAACTGGCCAGTGCTGTACCTCTACACTGACTCCTGGGTGGTAGCCAATGCCTTGTGGGGGTGGCTGAAGGAATGGAGGAGGAACGGGTGGCAGAGAAAAGGGAAGCCTGTTTGGGCCACTGACCTGTGGCAAGACATCACTGCCCGCCTGGACAGGCTGCCAACAAAGGTACGGCACATCGATGAACACATCCCCAAGAGCAGAGCCACAGAGGAGCACAAGCACAGCCACCAAGCAGATCTGGATGCTAAAATCTCCCAACTGGACTTGGACTGGGAACACAAGGGTGAGCTGTTCTTAGCTCGCTGGGCCCATGACACTTCTGGCCACCAAGGGAGAGATGCCACATACCAGTGGGCTCGGGACAGATCCGTGGACATCTCTATGGAGGCCATCTCACAGGTCATCCATGAGTGTGACATCTGTGCTGCCATTAAGCGGGCCAAGCGCATGAAGCCTCTGTGGTATGGGGGGAGATGGTCGAAATATAAGTACGGAGAGGCCTGGCAGATCGACTACATCACCCTTCCTTGGTCTCACAGTGGCAAGCAGTACATACTGACCATGGTGGAGGCAAGTGCAGGGTGGCTGGAGACCTACCCAGTACCTCAGGCCACTGCTCACAACACCATCTTGGGCCTAGAGAGACATATCCTGTGGAGACACGGCACCCCTGGGAGGATTGAATCAGACATTTGAACCCACTTCAAGAACCATCTCATAAGGGACTGGGCAAAGGAACATGGCATTGAGTGGATATACCACATCCCATACCATGCACCAGCTGCAGGGAAGGTCAAGCGCTACAATCGCTTGCTAAAGACCACCCTAAAAGCCATGGGGGGTGGAACATTTAGGAACTGGGAAAAACACCTAGCTCAAGCCACTTGGTTAGTGAACAGCAGAGGATCTGTGAACCGAGCTGGTCCTGCCCAGTCCGACCTGCTGCAAACAGTGTATGGAGATAGAGTTCCTGTGATTGCTGAGAAAAACCTGCTGGGGAAGTCAGTGTGGGTTTTCCCTGCTGCTGGTGGGGACAAACCAACCCGAGGGGTGGTCTCATCTGAGGGGCCTGGTCACATGTATTAGGTCTTGTTAGAAACTGGGGACATTCAGTGTATCCCACAGCGGAATGTGACTCTGGCTGAGAAGGGATGAACTCTGCCTTTTCCTTTTCAAGGGATGAGGAAAAGGCAGAGATACTTAACACCTTCTTTGCCTCAATTTTGCTAGGACAGAATGTCTCCCTGACAGCTGGCCTGCAGAGCTGGCAGAAGGAGCCAGGGAGCAGCACAGTTCCATGAGGAGGTGGTTGGAACCCTCCTCAGCAGCTTGGATCCCAACATGTCCATGGGACCAGATGGGATTCATCCTAGCGTGCTGAGAGAGCTGGCAGAGGAGCTGGCCAAGTCACTATCCATCATTTTCCAGCAGTCCTGGCTCACTGGAGATGTCCCAGAGGACTGGAAGCTGGCCAACATGGTGCCCATCCACAAGAAGGGCCAGTTGGATGAGCCAGGGAATTAAAGGCCTGTCAGCCTGACCTCAGTGCCAGGCAAGATAATGGAACAGGTCATCCTGAGTGCAATCACACAGCACTTACAGGATGGCCAAGGGATCAGGCCTAGTCAGCATGGATTTAGGAAGGGCAGGTCCTGCCTGACCAACCTGATCTCCTTCTACGAGCAGGTGACCCGCCTGGTGGATGTGGGGAGGCCTGTGGATGTAGTCTACCTGGACTTCAGCAAGGCCTTTGACACCATCCCCCATAGCAAACTCCAGGCCAAGCTGTCAGCCCATGGCTTGGACAGCAGCACTCTGAGCTGGGTTAGGAACTGGCTGGAGGGCCGAGCCCAGAGAGTGGTGGTGAATGGTGCCACATCCAGCTGGCGGCCAGTCACTAGTGGAGTCCCCCAGGGATCAGTGCTGGGCCCCATGCTCTTTAACATCTTTATTGATGATCTGGATGAGGGCATTGAATCGATCATCAGTAAATTTGCTGATGACAAAAAGCTAGGGGCAGGAGTTGATCTGCTGGAGGGTAGAGAGGCTCTGCAGAGAGACCTCAACAGGCTGGACAGATGGGCAGAATCCAATGGCATGAGATTGAACACATCCAAGTGCCGGGTTCTGCACATTGGCCACAACAACCCCATGCAGAGCTACAGGCTGGGGTCAGAGTGGCTGGAGAGCAGCCAGGCAGAGAGGGACCTGGGGGTGCTGGTTGATGGTAGGCTGAACATGAGCCTGCAGTGTGCCCAGGCAGCCAGGAGGGCCAATGGCATCTGCTGGGCTTGGAAGAGTGTCTTGGAGGATGCAGATGCATTTTCCTGTACCTCACACACATCATACTTTGACAAATAAAAGATGATAAATTGATGATTGGGAGATTTAGCCACTTTGCCTTCCATTTTTCCTGTCCTGTGGATTAATTGTTATCATGTATGGAATTACACTAGTTATACCGAGGCTTCACGGACGTGGTGCAGGTTCACGTACACATGGTGAGAATTTGAACCACTTCTTTGGTGACAGTGTAACAGTAAGTACTACTAGTGCATGAGTAAATTACATTGTTGCCAAAGCATTTTGTTTGCCTTTGGCTCCTAGGTTTTGCCCTGGAACTGTGCAGTGAACTATGTAAGCTGTATGCCAGCCCGTCTCATACTAGCGATCACCAAGATTTCTGGATATCACCCTGTATTGGACTATAATTAGTGAGCTGCAGAGACATTTTTTCCCAAGCCAGGATTAATGAAAAATGTAATTACTATATACTGCCATTTGGGAACCAGACCAGAACAAATACTTTTATATCTGTGTTCTTTCACATTTCCTGGCCTGCATCATGAACAGTGTGGCCAGCAGGAGCAGGGAGGTCATTCTCCCCCTGTACACTGCACTGGTTAGGCCACACCTTGAGTACTGTGTCCAGTTCTGGGCCCCTCAGTTTAGGAAGGAGGTTGACTTGCTGGAGCGAGTCCAGAGAAGGGCAACAAAGTTGGTGAGGGGTTTGGAACACAAGCCCTATGAGGAAAGACTGGGGGAGTTGGGATTGCTCAGCCTGGAAAAGAGGAGACTCAAGGGTGACCTTATCGCTCTCTACAACTACCTGAAAGGAAGTTGTAGACAGGCGGATGTTGGTCTCTTCTCCCAGGCAGCCAGTACCAGAACAAGAGGACACAGTCTCAGGCTGTGCCAGGGGAGGTTCAGGTTGGATGTTAGGAAGTTCTATACAGAAAGAGTGATTGCCCATTGGAATGGGCTGCCCAAGGAGGTGGTGGAGTCACCGTCATTGGAGGTGTTCAGGAGGAGACTTGATGGGGTACTTGGTGCCATGGGTTAGCTGTTTGGGTGGGTTGGATTGGTTGATGGGTTGGACACGATGATCTTGAAGGTCTCTTCCAACCTGGTTTGGTTTATTCTAAATAAAGGTTTTATTCTAAATAACTCAGAGGAGGCAACAGTCATCAATGTATTATAGTAATTGTGTGAATAGTTATAAGTTGTTCTAAGTTTCTCTCTCCTAGCTTAATACCAACTTAGCATCCAGGACTCAATGTACCCACTGCACACCAATCCAGAGAGTTCCTGCATCATCTCTTAAAGGTCTCTTCCAACTTGGTTATTATTATTATTATTATTATTATTATTATTATTATTATTATTATTATTATATTTCTTCACTTTCCACATTGATTCTGTTTTAATTTCCTATTGTTTTGTTGGTTTTAGCTTAAATGCAGCTTATCCCTAAACTAGTGAAGCCAGGAAGAAAATTTTGTGAAGAGTAAAACCTGAATGCATGCTGTAATATGAACTACAGGACTCTGAAGAACTTTTTTCTGCTTCAGATCTCAGAGCTGTTGTGGACCTAGAGCAACATTTTTGGATAATCCTTTTATGGTGAACCCACCTCAATCCAAAAACATGCATGGTCTTTCATCTTCTGTGTTAAGCTGTGAGTTTAGTCCAACTCTGTTTATAGGCACCTTCTTGCCTGGAAGTCATATCCTTGCCTGTGAGATGGAGCTGCCTTCTAGCCTCACAGCTACTCTCCCTTTGGAGGTGCTTATAGATTGTGATCAAGCCAGCCACCAGCCCTTCTTTGGAAAACCTCAGCTCATAGCACAGCAATATCTTTCACTTCATGTTTTCCAAATGTGTTAGGCATCCTCCTCCCTTGTCCTGAAACACTCTTCATTTTTCAGTATTCTTCTTCAGACCTTCACAGCATTGCAATGATACTCTCAACAGGGCTCAAAAGAAACCTTCTCACACCTATGGAGTTTCTTGTGTCTTGTGGTCACAAAAGATAGTCCGAGGAGCTTAGGTCAGGCAATGTTACTTCTCTCACCACATTATTCTGTAGTTCCTCACTATTCCTAGGGGCTTTGTTCAAGGATTGCTTTCCAGTGTGGATTTCAGAGGGATTTAAATTCACTTGTAAACTGCAGCTTGAGTGTTTCTCTGTAAACTTGCAGTATAAATGTGTGAATGTGATTTTCACAGTCCAGTTGATATTTATTCAAGATTTACAGGCTGTAAGTCTTAAAAGGGTCTTTCTTTCTTTCTCTTTTGGAGTTGGTTATCATCAGAGCCACATCTTCAAAGAAATTATAAAACCTTTTATGGATTTCATGATTTCTCCAGACCTTTCAACACCACATTATTAATTTTTTTACCCTGCAGTTTTGTTATTATATTTCTGGCATACATTGTTCTTTCTCCTCTGCTTTGACCATTAATCCTTATTAATCTTCAGGGGCAGCACAGTCTAGTGACTTGAACATGGCATCTGTGAGTGAAAGACCCAAGCACTAATCCTGGATTTGCATCTAGCTTGCCATGTGGCTTCAAACAAGCCACATCTCAATCTCAGCCTCTCTGTTAACTCTACGGAGATAATAATTCTTACTTAGCTCTACCTAAATACCTCTCAGGGGCATTGTGTTAAGTAGTTAATACTTGTTAAGTGATTTGGATCTCCAAATTACTGTGTAATCAGCATGAGTATTAACCATACAGAGAATTTTATATAACTGCAAATACTGAGTTTTCTGTTCAGATTCATTCTGCAGTCTGGCCCCAACAATCATGCAAGGTTCTAACACAAATGAATTAATTTCAATCTTTTTCAGTAGAGAAGAGCAGAAGAAATGCTATTGGTACTTTACATCAATAAAATGGTCAATTTTCAATGACACTGGAGGAAGAACTCAGCCAAACAAAGCAGCGGTCATCTTCTTTATCCAGCAAAATGTAACTTGGTTTAAGTGCTGCATATGCTTAGGATATCGGAGGGGAAAAAAAACCCATGAGGATTGTGCCACAGGCTTTACAAGACTTACATTGAAGTCTGAAACTCAAAAATGAAAGTAGAATTTTTCCAAAAGTTCATATATATATGTGTGTCCTGAAGAGGCAAAAAGCCTCAAAAATGCTCTGAATCAGACAATGGGGTGGGAGCCAGCAGGTCTGGTTTTTCAGGAAAATGCTCTCACTGCCCAGACTTGTCTGAACATGTCCTGGAGTCCTAGTGGGTCAGGTGTGTGTGCATTTGGCCACGTTTGGAAAGAACTCATTCTATAGGTTGAAGTGTCAGGGTTTTACCTCTCAATCTTTGTTATCATTGGCCATCATTGTCTTGGGAAATCTATAAATAGCACCCCAAAGAGCCAGCGCTTTGCCTTGCAGTTGTCTAAGCTCTGGGAGAAGTCACAAGCCTTGCTTGGAATCTGAGCTGTGCTTCAGTTTACCCAGAAAAGATTGCAAGACCCCTCGCTGTATAGCGTTGTAAAGCCCAGAAGCAGAATGGACATGTCTCATGAGGCCGAGAGATGAAACCCAGGAGGAGCTGAGAGTCCCTGGGGCAGTTTCATTTTATTGGAAGAGGCAGCGAGCACCACTGCAAAGATTGCAGCTGAAGAACCTCTCCAAACAGGCAAAGCTACAAAGCCAACAAGCCCTGCAAGTCCCGGCAGCAACCTCTTTCCTACAAAGCTTTCAGCTACAAAGCCTTCAGAAATAAACCCTCTATGCACACAGCAACAAGCTGCAGACACCAACAGAAAGTGAAACTCTGTTCCTGCGACTTTCACGTGGTTGCCACCACTCTGGTTTTATTTAAATCCCCACGTGTGCCACGTGGTACCACAGTCAGTGAGTAATTATGAAATCTGATTTTTTATAAGCATCTGTTGAAGGTCTGTTGCCCTAGAGAATTGTAGAGTTCCCCCCCCTTTTGTGGGCAATCTCTGGCATGTTGCCAATGGTCCCTTTTTCCTTTACAGTTCAAATTGCTGTTTGTTGTTTCTGGATTTTTGCTTATATTGTTTAAATTGTTACATGTCACTGCTGGTGAGGTAACTGTTCCACAACCGAGTATTTCGAACCAGTAAATAGGTTTTAATAATATTTATTGTGGGATATTGTTGATTAATAAAGTTATTAATATTTTCACTAATCATTATGGCTATTGAATATTCATAACCTCCTTATGATCATAACAATGTGAAAATAGAGGAAATACAAGCCCAAATTCCCCAAATAGTGTTAACTCTGCCCATGGAGGTTCTTTGTCAATCAATTATGACACATCTGCTTCTACCCAAGAATCTGCTAGGGTTGTCCGAAATAAAAGAGAAGATTGAGGATAACATCCTAAGTTGATTGAAACCAGTGGCTAAACTCCTACTGACTTCAGAGGAGAGAGGTTTCATACTAGGTGCAGGAGAAATTGTAGCAATGGTTCTGAGTCCCTTTTTCTTAAAAATCTAGTTCTGATGGATTGGCTGGTGGCCTTTTTTGCTTATTTTTCATTGTGTTCTAATATATCTTCTAATAATTTTATAACTTCCCCCCCCCCCCCCCCCGTTTATTTTCATTAATTTATTTTTTATTCCCTTAAATGTCTTTCCTTTTTCATGTTCCTGTTGCCTTTTTTTCCTCCCTGACATACTCTCAGATGCTTCTTCCTCTGCTTCTGCTGTCATCCATTTATTCACATCACATCACCTTTACACAGTCTCATCATGACACCACCCCAGACTAAGCTGAATGGCCAAGGAGAGCAGAGTAACTTTAGCCTTCTGCCTTGTAGAGAGCAACAGGCATCATCCAGAGAGGCTGGGAGTTGGTGTTTGTGTGTGCACACATGTGAGATACAAGTGGAGTATATTTTCCTCTTGCAATTTTTAATAGCTGCAATATTACAAATTATATTACTAATTTGTGCTCAAAATTATTTGTGATTGCTGGTTATTTAACTGTTTTCTCACAGGCATGCTGGAACAATTTGCCTGAAGGCAAACAGACACTGTGGCCATGCTTGAGTGGGTCAAAGGCTTAGACATGGTGGTTGGCTTCAGCAAGCAGGGCTCTTGGCAGCAGAAGGAGCAGCACATGGGCCAAAGGGTGAGGTCAAGACAGCCTGGAGATGTGGGGCCTAATCCTTTTTTACCCCCCAGATTAGCCAACAGTGTTGAACAGATTGCATTTGGATTATCTTCCCACACCAGTCAAAACAGATGATTGTACAGTTCACAAAGGGAAAAAAGGCTAACTATATATTTCAAGAAGATGGGGTTATGAAAACTACAGTACATACAGAGAGAAACTGTTGGAGAAGGGTGATACCAGTGGAAAAGGGCAGGCTTTGGAAACTTACTAGACTTACAATTTAGCTTAGTCATGGCACCCACATGAGGAGACAAGGAAGATGCCCTTGTATTTCAGGGTTTTTAATTTTTTTTTCCCCTGACTCTATACTGGAAATGAATAGGAGCAT
The DNA here is from genome assembly GCF_026170545.1 of Melanerpes formicivorus. Lineage (NCBI taxonomy): Eukaryota > Metazoa > Chordata > Aves > Piciformes > Picidae > Melanerpes > Melanerpes formicivorus. Next base: position 29,974,824 of record NW_027142353.1, on the reverse strand, counting down.
GAGGACCATGAATATTGGAGTGCTGTGTTTGAATTTCCCCCAATTATTTGCATATCCAAAAGCCAAGCTGATCTCCAACCTTTTTCACTGTTGTTCATAGTGGTGGCACTCAAATTTAGAGCTTGATCCTGCCTGCCAGTTTATGCCAGACATTGAATCTGATTTTGCAAGTTAGGCAGTGATGTGAGGCACATTTGGCAGAACAAGACTGAGCTCTTATTTTGTTTCATCTGATAGTTTCAGTGAGGCAGTCTTGGTCTTCTTGTCATGCCTCGTGAAATTGCAAATTTAGATGTCACAGAGATTTTAAAATCAGAGCAGGCAAACTACAAAAAAAACCCTTGTCTCAGCTGGCTTAAATCTTACTCCAGATTTGAGTTAAGTTGGATACCAGAAGGATTGCTTCTCTAATACATAGGAAATAATGCACTTATCTGAGTCAAGTAAGGCTGTTACAATGGTTATTCCTCTAGTCTACAAACACACGTTCTAGTGATAGAGGGCTGAGCAGAGCATTTGGATAAAGTACAAAACCACCTAAGGATCCAGACATTCCTAACCCCAAACTTTTTTTCCCTCCCCCTCCCTCTCCCCTCCCTCCCCCCTTTTGCTTATCTCTGCTCTGTGAAGCTCTGGTTGCAGTCAGATTTACATCTGGCCAGGTTTCATAAAATAAATTTCCTGTGGTCAGTGGAGTGGGAAACCTCATCTGGGAGATCTTTTTCCCCCACTCCCCCCCCCAAGTTTATCATGACATTTTTTTAAGAGAAAATTTCACTTGCAGAGAAGATGTAGACTAACTTTTTTCCCCCCTTCTTCCCCCCCCCCGCCCCCAGGACTGAGTGTTTTAATCTCATTTTTGATTCATTTACTCTTCTGATCAAGCAGCAAGTATTGCACTGATGAAGAAGTGAGTAAGAGGGAGCATAAAACCAAAAGGACTTAATGTGTTTAAAATATTTGAACATGGCATTTTTGAATGCAATTAGCACTGCCTACAAATAGATCCAGTGATGAACAGGGCTGTGCAGTGGCATGTCATAATTTGCTCCACGTAACTCTTCTCTCTAGATGTACCTGACTCTGTGTTCTGCTCGGCTGATCTTCGACTTCGGAAAGCACCATCCTAACAGAGGAGGTCTTATGGTAAGAAAGCTTGTAAGTGCTTTGCCCCTTTTTCAGTTTGTTTCAAAATTCATTACAGATGGCTGAATAATGCATTTCATATGCAGAAGTAGTCCTTATACAGACTACTAAAAATGATTCCTTCTGGAAGAAGTTGGATGTATGACTGTTCATGTCAGGGCAATTGTTATCTTTACGTTGATTGTCAGTGCATATCCAGAAGTGAGAGTGAAAAGCCCTACAAGTTATTAAAAAGATTGTCTTTGCAGAGATTCTTTCTCACTTGTTTCTGGCTATCATTAAAGAAATGAAGCATGATTTTATGAGTTAAAAAAATTGAATTATTTTCTAATGTTGTTTATACAGGGACACAGCCACACTGATTGCCATTTACCACATAGATGGACTGTTGTCTTATTGCAACGACAGGACAGACTTGACTGGTGCATTTCCAGCACTGAACACTGGCATATTTCAGTGCATACATGACAGGGAGGACACATAGGCATATATGTCCCCACTGGAGTTGTGGGTGTAACTTGAATTAACATCAAATTTTCCAGCTCAGCCATGACCAGGGTGATGCTGGAGCACTGATGAATCTCCTAGGGCCAGCAGCCCACTCTGACTATCCCCAGGCTGTGGTGGGTGGAGGGCAGCCCTGGGAGGGTGCTAGGCTGTGTGGGCTGCCATCACCCTGTGGGGCTCTGGGTAGCCAGCCAGACTAGGTTGCTGAGACTTTTATTTTACTTTTATTTTACTTCACTGGAGCTGCTCCTGGTGAATGTCATTGAGGCTGCTCTTTCCCCAAGGTGTCCTGCAAAGGGACATGGCTTTTTGTTTGTCTTGGCTTGCCTGCAGAGGGGTTAGTTTCACTCACATTGCTCAGACCCTGCAAGGCCAGCCTGTCCTGGTCCCTTCTTAACAAGGGTAGGCACTTGCAGGCAAATACTGCCTTCCCGCTTCTTTTGGTGCAAGGCACATAAGCAAAATTATTGGACCTGAGAGGACTGTTAGCTGACTCCTTGTGTACCCTGTGTGGAGGGTGTCTCAGCCTCCACATTTACATGCTGCACAGAGGGATAGGCACATGGTATTTTTAATATATTTTTTTAAAGTACTAAAGTCTTTCCTTTCGAGATACAGCAGGGTCTGGAGTGTGGAGCTGTGTCCCTGGGAGTGTGTTCTGATTGCTTCTTCAACTTCTGTTTATACAATTTTACAAAATTTTGGCAGGAATCAAGAGCACATACCAGGGTGTTGTCTTTTATGAATCCCATGGGATGTGAAAGTCAAGCTGACTCGATGAACTTTGGTTACATATTCCAGACAAGCACAATGACTCTATTTATTCAGACTTGGCAGCCAGAATGCAGATTGACTCTGTGGGTAATAAATTTTCACAGCCACAAAACTTCAGCAGCAACCAACCTGATCCTGCACAGAAAAAATGCATACAAGGAAGCAGACTTGGGCTGCAAAAATATGTTAGATTATTATTCCATGTTCGTATACCAGTCAGTTAATTTATTTGGCTATTGATTGACATGAATTGCACAAATGATACCAGGGATCCTTTTCCCCTTAAAGGAACTACTTTCTACTACAAAATTTTTATATTGCAAAAGGACAAGAGAGGGTGGGGGGTTGGGGAGGAAGAGAATTGTTCATATTACAACTGACAATCTCCTTTTAATATTTCACTCAAGACTGATTTAAGTTATCCAGTGACCTCTATGGAGAAGAACAGGATATTATAATGGGGATTGTTTCATGCACTATGCCACACTTCAAGGAACCAAAAGGCAATAACCACTACAATTCAGTACTCTGAACAATCCTAAGTACGATTTTGACATCTTCATGCTACAAAGCTTCAGATGCTTTCTGGGAGAGACTATGATGAAATTATTACTCTATGTATTATAAATCAAAATGAATTGGCTCTTTAACTTGCAGATTTATGTTAACTACCTTGCTATCTGTTAATTGCATGCTCTTCAGATATTGATTGGGGATTAAAAAGTATATTTTCTTCAATTTGTGTGATGTAAAATATGCCAACAGGAAAATTTCCCTCTGCATATTAGATCCTATGATCACTGCCTGTAAAATTAAAATGATCAGTTTAAATGGATAAACTATGCTCATTAAAGAGGAAAAATACATTTATGTAATTAAAATTAAGAGACTAATATGTGTGGATAATGTAATTACTGTGGGCGCACACACACTCAGCTCAAATCCAGCCTCTTTTGCCTCTCCTGGGTCTGTGAATCTCACTACTTTAATTGCTGGCATGGAGGGAAGGGCTGGGAATGCCTTGCACACTGCAGTCCTGTAAGCTCTTAATCATACCTCTGTCTTGCAGTTGGCCTTCGTCATCCATGGCTCATATTCTCTGGGTCAGTCACAGCCCTCCAAATGCCAGCCCTAGGAGCACAGAAGCACCTGCCTCCCTTTGGACTTCTTCAAAAGCTTTCCATTCGCTGCTTGGTGATTTCAGATGCAAATGAAAAATGTGCTCCAAAGTTTTCAAAGTCTTTCCCCTAAAGTTCCCCCTAAACTACCAGAATGAAAAGCTTCCTAGTTCTTCTACAACTCACCTTCATCTCTTTGAGAAACTGGACTAATTAATTGAGGCTGATTGCTAAAAGGCTAATTTATTACATAAAGAACATCTAAGAATAATTCTTGTATTGGTTTTATCCTTTTGTCTTTGATTTCTTTCTTTCCTGTTTCCAAGCTCAGAAGGAGACCTGAGATTAAACAGCCTCAAAATTAGGAAGTAAAAGGAAATGAGTTCTCCCATTGACATTTAGACAAAGATCCATGTTGTAATCTGTGCATTTATTGGCATAGGAGGTCTATGGTACTCTTTTTTTTTGGCCTATTTCCTTTTAGCCAGCCTTTGCCACTAGGAGTTAGAAAAAAAAGTGACTAGGAAAGGAGACCAAATCACAAAGTAAATGCCAAAGGTTGCTCACACTGTGATGATTAGAAGTGATTAACAGAATTATCAGCTCTGTTCTTTGCCTTGCAGATGGCAAACTGTTGGCTCTGGAGAGCTTCTTTGAGCACTGAGGTGAAAGACCCAGGCTATACCAGCAGTATCATAAAGCACTGGCTACTGGGTGAAGAGCCTGCGTAGCATACACAAAAATGAAAAATACAAATGCACGGAAGGTATCAATAGTTTTAAGTGGTAGCACTAAATCAAAGGCACCATGTGTGCATGTCCAAATGGCAGTACTTTTCCACAATCCCTTCTCTGCCTAAAACTACTAATGTTCTTTTCGCTCTTGCACAATAAACATTTTCATATGTCCTTTATCGCTTGTTAGGCAGTGAACCAGAATTTCATCTCTCTGACTCTGCCACTCTGTTCCACCCTGATGTCTATTACAGAGGATTCCATCACCCAACCTGAAGGACAAATCATCTCCCCTGACCACTGGCTCTCTCCTTCCCTACCACTCAGCCCCTTGCTGCAACCATCACAACATCTCATCATGCTTTTGTTATTCTTCAGACATTCTTTCTGCCCCTCAATTTATTTTACTTTACACCATCTATGTGCTGTATTTTAAACTATCTAGACAAGCAAGAAGAATAATTAAATGTGAAGTGTTTCAGGATGAAATACATTAAACAAAAAGAAACTGTATAAATATGAAAATAATTGAATCTATGTGCTGAGTCTTCTTAACATGAAGAAGCTTTGCTCAAAATAGATGAAACAATGGTTTAGTATAAATATTAAAAAAAATTGATTTACCTGTTTGGAACATATTGCAAAATACAGACTTTAATAACAAGAGATACAGAAAATCCTGGAAGTTCTTCCTGCTTACATATCTAGAATTATTTGTCTAACATCCCTAATTTCAGAATTCTAGACAGCTCCAGTCACCCTTGTCTGAAATAAACACATTCAAAACCCATGTTATATCAAGATCTGGATAAACTGCCCTCATATGCCATGGTGAAGGCACAGGACATACATTTTGGTGCAAAATGAAAGAGAATTGGTTCTGCCCTCTCATCTCCAATTGATTCACCCATACCAGTGTACTGAGAAGGAGAAAGCATGTTATAGCACTGCTTGGCCATGAGTGACTCAGTTGGCCATGGGAAAGTCAAGATCCAGCTCTTTTCTAGTATTTAATTATTTAGACAAAACACAGCAATGTTTCATGAAAAAATTTGAACACATCTTCCCCTGACAATAAAATCCATCTCTCCCGAAATATAGAAAACTTTGACTGAAAAATTTGCTCCCACTCAGATAAACTAGGGGCATTAAAAGTGAGGGACGTGCCCTCATTGCTCTATCATGGAGTGTACCAAACACATAGCCAAGGCTTTCTCTGAGCTGTCCTTGACCAGGGCCACCCAGAAACAGGACCAGAAATGCTCAACAGGACAGCCTGGTGGGGCTGGTGGGGCTTGGAGGGATGCTGGTGGGGCTCTGGTCAGGTAAGAGGTAAGCTGTCCAGTGGCTGCTTATCCCTAGTGTCAGTTCATGATTGCAAGTTTTTGGCCTAAATCCTTAATCCATACTTCCTGTTTCTCCTCTCTTAGGCCGCTTTTTAAAACAAAACAAAATCAGATCAGAAGGAGACTGATACAAAAACCTTCTGGGTCACATCAAGGTAATAAATCAAGAGCACTGCAGAATGCCCCCACCAATCCGGCAGTTAGCACACAGTCTGGCTCTGAGAAGCAACATCTGTTACTCCAGTTACAGTGCTGCCATGTATTTTGATAACCTTTATGTATATTTTGAGAAAGCATTAGCAAAATATTTGCAGTAGCTCAGTCTCAACATGAAACATGCCACAAGTGACATGTTAGTTCTCTGGTTCTTACCTGATCATTCTCTTCTTCGTCACTGCTTAACTTGAGGTCATCTTCTAGCATTCTGGAAAGCAAGCAGTAGAATAAATTATAACTCACTAAAATGCTGTAGATCCAATACTTTCTCCCATCTACTGTAAATATTTAATAATTTAAATAGAAAGAAAATATATTTTATCCCGGTAACTCTGTAGATGTGACACTTGATAATTTTTTCTTATTCAGTCACTATCAACTTACTTCTTAATCTATTTCCTACTAGTACTGCCTAAGGTAAAGTGTATACTAGAGTCTTAATGGATTTTGCAGTGGTTCTTGTTATTACAATCACTGAAAAATTATTTTTATATGTTAAAAATAATATTTTTGATGCTGACATGTTAGTAGTCTCTCTGAAAGGAAAATTTTGGTCCATTTGGTCTTGCACTTACAAAACAGAAGTAGATATTTACACTGGCAGTAGTGCAGGACAAAATAAGATTCACTGATGTTTCTCCAAGGCTAATTTTCCTTTATTACATGTTTGATGTAAAACTGACATTGACTGAAACAATTAAAATGAAAATATATTGTCAGTGCACAAGAGTATCCGCAATAATTTCATTGTCATATAAACACAGAAAATAATGCATCTCTTCTAGTGAGGATTTCATCCTTCCCACATCCCCTCCTTGACTTGCGTAAAATTGGGTCACAAAGAAGAGGAGTTTGTTTCGACCTCTCTGCATTTGTTTTTTGCAAGCTAGAATTAAGTAACAAGCAGTTAAAGGAGTTGAAAAGGTTCAAAGATTTATGCCACTGATTGAAAGTTCTTCAAGAATGGGACCTATTTTTAAAAAAGCCTCTGTTGTAATAATAATAATAATAATAATAATAATAATAATAATAATAATAATAATAATAATTCAGAAAATTGCTAATTTTTCTTGCGTTCTGGGGAAAGAGAATCTGTTATTTCGTCTTGACTCGAGAAGCAATCTTGTTGAGCTATTCAAACACATCCTGTGATGTGGGTGGTCCCTGGAGTGTAAATATATCAAGAAGACATATGTAGCAATTTCAAACCACCTCCTTGTACTTGTGCCTAGATCTTCCAAGAGCGTGCCTGGAAATCGTGACTCTTACATGGACAACATGGTGTGCTGTGCCTTGAAAGAGAACCGAGCCTAACCACCCTCTCCTCAGCTCCTTGCTATACATACAGTCCTTGCCTGTTGCTGCCAGCACAGCTGCTTCCTTATTTCCCTGCAGCACCTTTTGGGGAATGTAGGTGTGTAAGAACAGTATTGGGGGGTGGGGGCAGAGCAAAAACTCCTACTAGTTCATCTCTGAAAGATTCTCATCTTGCTTATTTTCCCCACATTTCCTTCTACTTGTGCCAAGATTTTTTCCTCCATAAATCAACATATCAAATTCAGAAAAATCTCATTGTGATTCACATAAGGCACCCATCAAGTTACAGACCTGACAATCTTGCATCAAGACTTGCCTGGGTTTTGTCCAGAAATGTGTCCACAAGCAGGAAAAAGCTTGCCCTGCCATCTCCCGAGTCAGCATAATCTCCCGTCATCTTATCAGTGAGGCCACTGGCCGCATTAGCAAGCCCTACCAAGAAGTAGGCAAGTGGGACAGTTATGACTGACATGCGATTTAGCTCATAGGAGCTAAAATAAGTCAGAAAGGTAAACCTTCCTATAAACACTGCAAAATCCATACTAGCTTTGGATCCCATCACTTAGAGGGATCCAAATAATCTTATAATTGCTTTTTTTTTTTTTTTTTTTTTTTTCCAAATCTGTTTAGGTCACCCCTGAGAAAATAGCGCTTGAATATAGAAAGATCTGAGACTGGGCGTTAGGTAATGAAATGTGGTGAAATCTGCACTCATAGTTATTTAATCAGGAGAAATGCACCTATTGTGAAAAGCAGAGCAGCCACAATATCACTGCCTGCTCTTCCTTGAGTTTTCATGTGTGATCTTTTGCTAGTCAGATGGTCGTTAAGCATCCCTGGAGATATTCAAAGTGAAGCTCAACAGGGCTCTGGGCAACCTGATCTCCTTAAGGATGCCCCTGCTGACTGCAGAGAGGACCTAAGAAGTCCCTTCCAACCCAGACTATTCTGTGATTCTATGATGCTATGATTCTATATTTAGCAACTTGCTCTTCCCCTAAATGGAATTTGAAAACCAAAAGTGTATAATGAAATGTTCTAGGTAACTCTATGTATTTATTGGTGTCCTGACCTTTAGTATCAACATATAAAAATATATATTGTGAGCCTATGATTAGAAGTGACTACAACAATTTGAAGGCTTTGGGTTGTGTGGAGGCATGAGTGGAGATACGGTGAGGCACCGTGCAGGAACCATCTACACAAAAGGAAAAAGAAACCGCAGTGCTGGCCCATCAACCTCTCCTTGCCTGTGTGTTTTACCCTGTCTTTATTTTCCCTGTCCTTTCTCATTTCAGAAGCACTGCTCTCCAAGAAAAGCATTGCCTGCCCCATGCCTGTGGCCTCTTCTGGCTACCAGTATACAAACAATACCCTAATGCTGGGGATAGGAAAAACCAGGTCATCATAGCATGTTTGCTTGTTTGCTTACCTTTTTTCCCTATAGTGGGATCTGGTCTGAGTGACGTATTTGTCACAAGGACATATCAAATTAAGACAGTTTGCCAGTGTAGTAATGGCAGGAGCCGTTTTCCTGTTAACTTAAGTTCCACGCCTAAAAGTCTTCACTCATTCCCAGACTGCTTTCCCTGTCAGGTGAGGCCCTCAGACCTGAGGCTACAGTCAAAACAGGACACAGTGTAACACTGGACTTCAGCTTCACCCATCAGCAGTCCTGGAGAGTAAGGCTCTTGGACATCAGTAATTCTCAAATCCCAGGCTGAAGCACTTGCTGGGTGAGAAGGAGATACTAGTGTTAGAAGAACTCCAGTATGCAGTAAGTGTCTTAAGGAATCTAGATCGATTTTCAGTGTGGATGCTTTTGAAGAACAATCCTCCTTGACAACCCATCTCCATCATGACAATGATGATGGTTAAAACAAAAAAGTCCATAACAGGACCAGCAGGTCCCACTTCAAGAGAGTGAGTTGAAAAGAGTTGAAGAGGGAGTTGAAAATACTTTAAGCTCACAAGAGGCATTACATTGATTTGTATTTTATCTGAAAAGCACTTTGGCATCAATTCAGCTCAGAATGAGCTTTGATGCACCCTGTGTTAGCAGAGCACTTCAGAACATATTTAAATCAACTCCTGCTTGGGATGTAATTTCTCTTTGTATTCTGGCAAACGAGTACAAGGATGGGCCGACAAATACATCCAAGCTCATGTGCAAACAGAGACTCTTCAATACTCTATCTATAGCATATTTCCAGAATATGCAAAATCCATGCTAGTAATTTGACATCAACCACAGACTCACAGAATTTTTGAAATGGATTTGGCTTTGATGTAAAAAGACAAGTAAATACAACATTGTAAACAAAAGCTAGGAAAATGAAGTGGCCCTCAAAGTGGCTCTGAAATACATGCACCACCACTTAGGGCTCCTGCACTTGAAAAGAGTGCATATAGTCAGGAAGTTACTTTGCAGAACTTAATTACACATTTTTAGTGAAATCTCCTCAAGGTTGCAGAGGCAATGAAGGGCAGCAGGCTTGGGTGGAAGCACTCACTGCACTCTAATTAATGCACTTGTTTTTTTCTCTGCGAAAATGTGACAGGTAGAGATATAATGAAAGGAAATGTGCATGAGTTTGGGATATTAAGAAATGCCTCAGCAGGCCAGTTGGTTTCTTTCTCCACTAACCAATTAAGGGGTGGCCTCCAGGGATGCTGGGCCACTCAGTTATGGTGGAAAAGGAAGAGGGTGAGGGACTGCTTACAGGTAATGAAAAATAGTAAGTGTTCTAGAGTGCATCAATATCCAATAGCTGTCAATACCAATGTGACTGTGTGTCCAAATCTCCTACACAACTTATTGAAAGACTGATCTCTTTCTTCTAGGGCCTGCTCACTGCATTGGTTCAGTAGGCTGGCTGGGCAGGGTGACCATGTGGGCCATTGCAGAGGGACCCTGCAGGATTCCTGTCCATCCCAGCATGTTGAAGGACCAGGAGCATCTCCTGGTCAGAAGTAGCTGAGGTTTGGGATGGGAAGCCATCAGAGGCTGCCTGGGAAACACTTTGCTCAAAGAGAATGGTCAAGTTCAGACTTGCAGTTTCACTGTTTTGTCTGTGTGTCTTTTTTTCCTGATTTATTGTTGCTGGAAAGTTAAATCCCAAGCAAGGATTATCTTCAGCCCCAGCCAGAGTCTGGGAGATGGCAGGAAGACATCTAGTTTCCTCTTTGGGAAGTAGCATCAAAGTAGTATCGAGTTCTAGTGTGAGAGTAGAGCCAGGGCTCAGGTCAAACATAATGGGCTTTCAAACAGCTGGAGGAGAAAGTGCTTCTGGGGAAGAATACACTTACGGTATGGTGTTTGGGGGAGGCAACCTATGACAGCTAGGTGGGAATCAGTTGCAACTTTTATTTCAGTCTGGATCCAGTCGGAGACCTTTCCAGCACTGCCCTACTTAAAAGAATATGAATTTTCTTCCAGGGTGAAGATGTGGCACCACCTGGGAGATAAACTTCATGTCTGCTAGCGCATGAAAGAAGGAGCAGGCATCACATGTCGAATCTTACTTAAACCTCTGATACTTTCCAAATTCCTTGGCCTAATGAATTCTTCCCTCCACCCACCTCCCCACCCCCATCCCCCCAAATTACTTATTGAGATGTAAACCTTTCAAAAAATGCCTGTGTGGTTTTGTTTTGTGATTAAGAGACATTTTCTTTTGGCATGCAGATCAAAGGACAAGAGAAGAAGCACTGAAGATATTCAAGAGAGGTCCTTGTGTCCCTCTGGTGATCTAAGATACCACACAGGATATGGTCTTCAAGATAATTTTAACAGTTAGAACAAAAAAAAAAAAAATAGGAAAAATATTGATAGTAATTATGTCATTAAGACTAATGCTTTAGAAGAGAATATGCAAATGGTTTGCAAGCCTGGGGCACAAATGTATGTATGCTGCTCTTGTAATTTAAATCAATTCAGAAGTCACCATCTTTTCAATTTGAGAAAGATCTCATGAATGTGTTAATCCGATCAAGTATAGTGTTCTATTTTAATGGCAGGCAGCATCTCAGTCAGAATACTGTGTTTATTAATGACTTCTGTGGTTTCTGCTTGTTAAGTAGGAAAGGAAATTCAGCAGTGGAAAAATACTTTGATTTCAGCTGAAGAGGAACCCCACAAAGCAAATAGTTATGATGAAATATGAAAATCAGGTAACTGCATGTATTTATGCCACAATCTGAATGAGATTATTTTTAGAAAATGATCTTATTTTTTTAATGTATAATACTGATATCTTATTTTTCTTTTCCACAAATACATAATAACCTTTCAAGAACTGGACATTAGCCTCACTATTACCAGAAACATAGGTATTATTCTAAGTGGCAGTAAACTAAAAGTGTTTCAGACTGGCTCCAGATGTTTAAAGTCACAATGGATGCACTGATACAGAGAGAAGGAAAGTATTGCTTCACGCTGTAAGAAAACAACCCCAAACCTTTCTGGAGGCACAACACTGTACAAGACCTTTAACTCTTGTTTCCAGCAAAATGAGAGAGAATGCCAGGTAGCAATCTGCCATTCTTATCCAGACTGTGCCCTTATGCTACTGGATTGTTTCAACTACAAGTGCTCATGTACTTAATCTCACTAAAATTTCAGTGAAATAAATGTACCTTCTGTTTTGCATTGCTTTCTAGATGAGAAATGGAAACAAAAATATACCTGGTAAGAATTGATAGCAAAAAGATGAATGCATTTCCTTCCTTAAAAAAAAAAAAAAACAGATGAAAAGAAAAGAAAAGAGAAGAGAAAAGAAAAGAAAAGAAAAGAAAAGAAAAGAAAAGAAAAGAAAAGAAAAGAAAAGAAAAGAAAAGAAAAGAAAAGAAAAGAAAAGAAAAGAAAAGAAAAGAAAAAAGAAAAGAAAAGAAAAGAAAAGAAAAGAAAAGAAAAGAAAAAGAAAAGAAAAAAGAAAAGAAAAAGGAAAAGGAAAAGGAAAAGGAAAAAAGAAAAGAAAAGAAAATGCTGTAATGGAGCTTTCAGTAGGCTTGTAAGATCTCCGCAAGCACTGCTTGCAGCATCTGTAATTCATTCTGAATATATGATGCTTAAGTTGTAAAAACTCCTTAACAAACAGTTTGTGCAAGTTCTGTTACACAGAAACATGTAAGAAGATACGATTATAGAGAATACAGTCAAATCTAATTAAAAACTTAGGGAGAAGGCCAGCAAAATCAGGCTGGTGTACTATAATGTACTTAATGCTGGAATGAAGCATATATATCAATGTGAGATTTAATTCCAGAGAGCAGAATTTAAATGTCTGAAAAACTGACTCAGTCTATAGAAATAGAATTAGCAATCCCAATAAAAAATAGATGCTTTGAAGGAAAAGTTTTCTATTCTGGTCTACATCACTTCCCAAAACCATTTAAACTGGCTAAATGCTCTGCTAAATTCCCATTACACTGACGGTCTTGTTAGAAATGCAAGGGAGTCCTCTCTGAGTGATACACCCATTGCTCTCTTCCACAAGCAGAAGCTGAAATGAGGTTTCCTATGCAGCAGCTGCCCCAGTGAGTAATTATGTTTGCCCCAGTGACATGTTCCCCCTTTCAAGGAAGGGGAAACAAGTGCAATTGAATCATACACTGAATTTTCTAACTCCTTGGCAGGGTGGCAAGAAAGTGCACCACAGACCACAGCACTTCCCAAGAAGGACGTTTGGTGAGAAGGACTTGGAATAACCATCGTAAAAATGGGATGCTGATGTTGCCATCTATAAAATATTAATTTCAAATATGAAAGGAAGTAAGAGTGCATTAACTGCACTAACTGACTTCTGTGGCAGCCATCATGGCAGAAATCTTGGGGAATTTAATTTGTCTGAGATAGAACTGCCACTGTCAATTTGCCCTGCTGAAGGTGCTGATTTTGTACTCTGTGATTATATAGAATAGGATAGGATAGGATAGGATAGGATAGGATAGGATAGGATAGGATAGGATAGAATAGAATAGAATAGAATAGAATAGAATTAACCAGGTTGGAAAAGACCCTCGAGATCATCAAGTCCAATCTATCACCCAACACTATCTAATCAACTAAACCACAGCACCAAGTGCCTCATCCAGTCTTTTCTTAAACGCTTCCAGTGATGGTGACTCCACCACCTCCCTGGGCAGCCCATTCCAATGACCAATCACTCTTTCTGTGAAGAACTTCTTGCTAACATCCAGCCTAAACCTCCCCTGGTGCAGCTTAAGACTGTGTCCTCTTGTTCTGTTGGTGGTTGCTGGGGAGAAAAGACCAACCCCCACTTGGCTATTTCTTTACAAAGAGCCTCTTTCTGCCTAATGCCCAGTATTACAAGCATCTTCCCCCATGCTGGAGTCATCATCCCACAAATTTGTATTCCCATGTTCCCTTGCAGATGACTGCATTCATTTAGTAACGTTCATACTCAAAGGTGTGGTGGTGTTTATTTCTATCTGGCTGGTCAGGTGAAGGAAATGAGATTGTTTAAGCCAGATGTTCTCAAACTGTGCTCAGGTATCACTATACTGAAATGTGAAACGTCTTGTATCATCAAAGTGATGAGCAAAGTGGCAGCTCTGTGCTCCCCGTGATGCCCTGAGCCTTGCCGCGCGTGCCAGATGCCCTGGCTTGCACTGTCTCTGTGCCAAGGAATCATCCTGCTGGTGCTGACTTACAGCTGTCTGCTCACCTGCATCTCTCAAGCATTCTCAGAGTTGCACCCTCCCAGGGTAGAGTTGCTACTTCGAAATACAACCAGCAGAGCATTCCTTGTTCTGGTATACACAACTTTGCATTGGTTCCTTTCAAGCCTTCTTTGTCTATGTGAGGCTGAACTAGTAAATTTTTTCAGACTGTTTGACAACCTGCTCCACCCTCACTGTTTCTTTAACTGTCATCTTCCACAAAGTTTTACCATTGGTGAATCCTACCACATCCTAATTGCCAGCTCCTCACAGAAAGAAATCAGCTTTGGTTGATAATGAACTTATATTTCTTTCCTTGATACTCAAACACTGAACACAAATAATTATGCTCTTATCCTTCAGTTCCCTAGTGGTATTAAAGGAACCCTATTTGGGGTCTCTTCAAATTTTATGTGCAGTAGATGCACATCAGATGACCTGCCCTTAAAACTTAAACTATCTTCCTTGACTTTTTGGTACATTGTACAGCATTAGCTGCCTCCTGGGATTTATTGCACATTTCAAGGTCCATTACAAATGACTCTCAGATTTTGCTAGCCAGTAGCCTTCATGGCTATAAGGTACCATGGAAGATCTGAAGCTCGCAGATACTTGTAACTAGGGTAACTGATTTTAAATAATTTATTGTCTTTAAACACTTTGTAGCTTCCTGCCTGTCTACTAGACAACCTGCTTCTCAAAAAATAAAATAAAATTATTAACAGCTTTAATATTTCCAGTTAATAACAAACTATCACTGGAATTTTTTCAAAATCTTGCTCTTTATATTTAAGAAAATCTTTCAACTTTCCTCTAGTATCCTCCACTCCTTTTATACGCCTACAGTATTTTATAATTTCTCTTAGGCTTTTAACTTCCCCTTTCACATTACATATATTTTATTATTTCATCTCTATTGCACAAGGTGCTTTTTTTTCCTTTTTCTTCCCAATTGCTGCTTTTACTTCACCACTGGAATGAGCTAGCTTTCATCAGAGATGGGGTTTACCTTGAGTATGGAAATTTAGCCTTTTGCTAACCCAACAAGATCTGCTTAAAAACTCCAAAATTTCCTTGTTTCTAGATTTTTTTCTCCCCCATCAATTTCTGGTCAACAATTAATTCCACTTTGGGACACTAGCCTTTCCTTGTTGGAACTGTCCTTTATTTGTCTAGCTTGGATATAATAAAATCATGATCTAGTTCCTAGGCAACTATGTGCTTCCTATCCTGTGACCAATTTATCTTTATTCAAAGCAGGAGTGAGCATGTCTGGTGCTGACAGAGCTGCCCCATCACTCCTCTAACTGGAGTTGAAGTTCAATGATATTACAGTATCGCAGTATCACAATATATTAGAGGTTGGAACGGACCTCAGGAGATCATCGGGTCTGACGCCCAGCCAAAGGAGGATCACTCAGGATAGTCTGCACAAGAATGCATCCAGGTGGGTTTTGAAAGTCTCCAGAGACTACTCAACCTCTCTGGGCAGCCAGCTCACTGTAAAGAAGTTTCTCCTCATGTTGAGGTGAAATCTTCTATGTTCAAGTTTGAATTTGTTGTTCCTTGTCTTATTACTGTGCACCACTGAAAAGAGCTTGGCCCCGTTGACTTGACACCCACCCTTCAGATATTTATACACATTGATGAGACCCCCCTCTCATCATATATTCTGGCTCTGGGGTTAAAAAAAAAATTATTTGACATCCCCAGATGGAGCTTTTAATGTCAATAAAGGCTACAGTTGAGGAGGAACAAAATTCAGCCCATCTCAATGGCACATGCTGACAGGCAGATACACAGGGGCTACTGAAGTATTATACACACGGCACTGGCTGGCAGAACAGGAACATATAGGAACTCTACCTCCTCCATAACCTTTGGGGCTCCAGCCAGTAGAAGTATGGTTGTGAATGACACACCAGGACCCCCAAAGTTTTCAGCATTTCCTTTTAAATAGTTTTTCTTGCCATTTCCTGGAAAGCCACTGTATGTGTTTTACTCAGTCCCGTCTGCAATACTTACAGCTTCATTTAGTTTTAATATAGTTATAAATGGGCTGTAGCAGCCTGCTTCTTTTAATAACTAAGTAAATGAAACCCTGTCTGTAATAATAAATGAGCCATCCATCTGGGAGGCCTCCAGTAAAAATTTCAACAGGTATTTATTGCTCCTTTATGTAAACACTACTCTGGACAACACAAGTGATTATACTCCTGTCAGGAAGGAGACAGTATAATTTTGGACAAGGTTCCATAGCACACTGACAGAATTTGTGGGTTTATTTCACTAGATGGAGGAAAAAAAGATATTAAAATAAGCAAATAAACAGACAAGGACCCAGCTGACTGCTGTGAAAGGGTGCATCCTATTTCACTGAAAGATATGGATGCAAGGATAATATATAGAAAATTGACAAGTCCATAGTGCAATAGATTCCTCACAACACTAGATGCTTCACAGACACCCCCTAAACAAATTCAGCTCTCCCCCTGCAGAAGTGGAAGAAGTTTCACTGTAAAATCAACACTTTATACACTATAGAGACATTAAAGTATATTGTGCCCTCATAGGTTCTCACGGTATGGAAGAGCAGTGCTTTGGGAGAATCCCTGACTGCAGTGCGAGGGGTGGCAAACAATGCTACCCATCCCTGGGGGTCACCCCTTTCACTCATGGGCATTGCTGCTCACACACTGTAAAGGGGAGTAGCATGACACATTTCCAGTAATGAAATGTTTATTAAAAAAAAACCAAAAAGCTTATTGCCAAAATCATTTTCCTACCACTATTATAGCCGGGCTCCTAATTACATACCATGACATTGTGCTATTGTTGAAATAATACAATGTCAGAATATATTGTCAAATAATTCAGTGTGTGGCAAGAGGAGAAAAAAAAAGAAACATGGGGCTGAAAGACTTGAAAGTTCTTGTACAGCCAGGCTGATGTGCCGTCACTTGATGCGGAGGAGTGAGCTGTAGAGAATTCTGTGCATTAAATATGTAGGGACCGCTGTGATTTTTGTTAAAATTTCCAGTGCTCAAATTTCTGCAGGAACAAGCTTAAATCTCTCCAATGAGTGGGTATCTCAGTTCCTTCCATTTGCAGCCAAGCCAGGCATAGGGAAATATGCTCATTTTAAATTTACCAGGGCAGACTACAAAAAGAAACCAAAACTCTTGGCCAAAATGCCAGACAGCATTCTGCCCCATGAGGTGAATGGATCACTGCTTGCTATGGAGACCTGCACCCTATGTGCTTGGCTCAGAGAAAGGGGTAGTGCTGCTCCCAAAGGAGCTGTCTCAATGACCAGAGGTTTCCAACGTTTTTATTAAATTAAGCACACTCAGAAAAGTATTAGGAGATAGTGTATTGCTGATAGTATTATCTTTTCTTCCCTTCACTTTTGCTGTGGTCACAAGATGTTGGAAGAAGATAATCTCAGTGGGGCAGACAGCTCTAAATTGATAGCAGTCCCACCAAAATACAGGAGTTCTCAGGTTTGCCTGTGGATGGACTGAGGGAGGGAAGTGGCTGTTCAGGCATGCCAGGGCTTGGGGCACAGGAGCTGCAGCGACAGGGGGTCTGGAAGCAGGCACTGGCACTTGGGGTGAGCATGTGGCTGTGAATTTCACTACTGAAGGGAAGAAAAATGTGTGCAACCTGCAGTGATCAGATAATTCCTTTGCTTCACATCGAGCTGCACTGAAGGGATGGCTGCTCACGTGGGTTCCTGTCAATACAAACTGCATTTTGCAACTCCAGTTCAGGTGTGCACCTGGGTTATCCATGAGCTTCCTGGCACAGGCCCTAAGCTGCCCTGGGGTCTGAAGACACCGAACATTTCTAGTCAGCTTGTTTCACATTGAGATAACCCCTTCCAGAAGTAATGGGAATTTCCTCTTCCTTGGAAATAATCTCCTATGGGTGCTAATTCTTCATAGTGAGTAAGGGCTTTACACTTGGCATTAGATCCTGAGCATGCTATACAGAAATACAGTACCACAGTATCGCCAAGGTTGGAAGAGACCTCGAGGATCATTGAGTCAAACCTGTCACCACAGACCCATGTCTAGACCATGGCACCACCTGGTCTGCAATATATAGGTTTTA
Source organism: Melanerpes formicivorus (assembly GCF_026170545.1). Classification (NCBI taxonomy): domain Eukaryota; kingdom Metazoa; phylum Chordata; class Aves; order Piciformes; family Picidae; genus Melanerpes; species Melanerpes formicivorus. The sequence goes on along the minus strand of NW_027142353.1, from coordinate 29,956,866 downwards.
AAAAGTAAAATTAAAAATAAAAATAAGTTAGCCCTCAAATAGTAAATCATGCTGTATCCCCTTCCGAATGTCTCTCTTAAAATATACACCAGGGAACAACTCTCACAACTCATGTGACACACACTATCTTATGAATTATAAGGTCAGTCTTCCACATACAGAGTGTGTGTTGCTCTTCTACATGCCATTATGAATTTTCCATCCCTCATCCTTCATATCATGTCAGGATATCTATTACAAAACCCTGCTTGCAAAAAGGTCTTCTCTTTCTCCCTTTCTTTTTATCACTGCTCTTAAATTTTCTTCTGGACACCAGCTTGGCATGCTGGCAGTACCGTGCTGGGAGTTTCTGAGAAAAAGTCGTATTAAAAAATCACATGTCAGGGCCATAATGTTACTTCCAAAGTAATAGCCTTCTTCAGTTAATTGTAGCAGTGTATAAAAACAAATTAGACACAATTATATTCTGATTGGCAAACTCTACCACCCAGCTTCTAAATACCACAACCATCTTGAGAAAAATAATCATCTGGAAGTCTAAATGATGTCTGATAATGCTTTCTGCCATCCTAAACCTTTGGAAATGTTGAGGTATTTTGAGAAAAATGTCAACGATTGCTTTTCACAAAGGCTTGAGTGTGGATAAGACTCTAACAAGAATTCTGAGTGAGGGTTTTGGAGCTGAGGAGATTTTTCAGACAAATCAAGAATAGTGTGGCCAGCAGGAGCAGGGAAGTCATTCTGCCCCTGTACTCTGCATTGGTTAGGCCACACCTTGAGTCCTGTGTCCAGTTCTGGGCCCCTCAGTTTAAGAAGGACATTGAGACTCTTGAACGTGTCCAGAGAAGGGCAACAAGACTGGTGAGAGGCATTGAGCACAAGCCCTACGAGGAGAGGCTGAGGGAGCTGGGATTGTTTAGCCTGGAGAAGAGGAGGCTCAGGGGAGACCTTATTGCTCTCTACAACTACCTGAAAGGTGGTTGTAGCCGGGGGGGGGGGGGTTGAGGGGTCTCTTCTCTCAAGCAACCAGCACCAGAACAAGGGGACACAGTCTCAAGCTGTGCCATGGGAAGTTTAGGCTCAATGCGAGGAGAAAGTTCTTCACTGAGAGAGTCATTTGTCATTGGAATGGGCTGCCCAGGGAGGTGGTGGAGTCACCGTCCCTGGAGGTGTTCAAGAGGGGATTGGACGTGGCACTTGGTGCCATGGTCTAGTCATGAGGTCTGTGGTGACAGGTTGGACTCAATGATCTTTGAAGTCTCTTCCAACCTTGGTGATTCTGTGATTCTGTGAAATAGATCAGCAACCAAGAACTGTATGAGAACTGGCCAAAATGCTTGGCAATTGCTAGATTTGAGAAACGTTTTTCCATAAATAATGAAAAAAAGTGTAATATCTATGTAAAATTATAAATTTCAATATTTCTGAAATGCTATGCTTTCATTGTCATCTCTGAAAAACATTATTTCCAAATGCACTTGTATCTATAGCTGTGTTAAGGCTGCCTCAGCACTTTCAGAAATCAAATAATCTGAATGAAGCAATTAGACAATTAGCCAGGAAAAAAAATTTAAAATATATATATGCATATATATACATATATGTATATATGTATATGTATGTATATATACACATATTTATCTGACAAAATGCAACTGTTGTTTTGGGTTGGTTTTTTTTTTTGTTTTGTTTTGATTTTTTCCATTTGACTCCTATGGTATTTTATTGTAGCAAATAATGTATCAATTGCCTAAACAGATCTGGAAGCTGATTGAATTCAGTTTGTCACGTACTGAAACTAGCTTTGCTGTGATTTTCAGGTGCATCCACAAAATATACCGGCTCTTTCTTCTCTCCCCCACCGCCTCCCCCTTAATTGGCTGTTTATTCAAGCTTTCTATGAAGTATTTTTTTTATTGTCACCTGTCAGACTATCATCCACATGAAATAGGTTCTCAGATTGTTATATAACTGAAATTCAGGGATTTGGAGGTGTAGACTTATTTCTTTAGTTTTGTTTTGATTCATGATTTTATTTTGATTTTGGGCTCATTCAGTGGATTTTTGTTGTTTTTGTTTTGTTTTGTTTTGTTTTTAACATAATCAGATTGGAATTAAGACCTCTTGCTCAAATCTGCTGTATTGGTCAATCGGTTGTTGCATGTTTGAAATTTATGATTATCTGATACTGAGCTCCCAGGAACTGAATTCTATGTATTTTCCTACAAGATCTACCTACAGCTTTCACCTTTGAAAAAACGGCATTAAGTATCATTTAACTTGTCATTATTTGATGTCAGAATGAGTTCAATCAAAGCAATCATTATTATTTCAGCAGTACTTTTGAACATGGAAATAAATATATAGGACTTAATATTAAAAAATTATCTGTTTGATATAACTGAGTATAAACCCTACTATGTTAATTTATCACAAATACAAGTACTTTGCAAGCAAATACTGTGTCTATAGTATGCAATCTGTATTTAAGAATTATTAAGTACAAGGGATGACTCTTCTAAAGAATTCAATTTATTAGTAACAAAGTTAATGATCAGAAGTAGATCTCCTAGATCTCCGCATTGGTTTAGTTTCATCCTCAGTGTCACTCTAGTAAAACCAGTTTCATCAGCAATTTAGCCCACTGAATTACCTTCAAGGGAAATGATTTTTTTTACTGATAAGATACTTCAGATGTATGTGGTTTATCAGGTACTTAAACATTTTTAGCACACTGAAGACAGCAGAGATGGTTGATGAAAATACTACATAAAATAAGCAAAGAGACTTGCTTATGGAGGAGACTGTCAATAAAGACTTTTGGAATATGCAAATCACTTTCCAAAGTTCTATAAACCTTTAAAGTACCTCCAGCAAAGTCTTTAATAATTTGAAGAACTCAATCTTTATTTTTCAGAGTGCTAGTATCCTCACACTAACAGCAGAAGTTTTCACTGTTACAAAGATGCAGCAAACAGCCCTCACTAAGTATTTTTGTAAATGTCTTGAAGTTTATATACAATTTAAAGCAGTGTCAGGGAAGAAGCAGCCAGAATTTTCTCATGAGTATTTTCTCCAACTGCTCCTTTTAGCTGAACACAAATGCACAAACACTTACTCTCCTTATTAACAGGATCATGAACTAGTATGAAATGGGACACATCCTATGAAGAGAGGTAGCAGTTTATTATCAGGGGGTATTCTATCACAGTATTTTCTAGTAAGAGAGTTCTGTGTAGATACATTTCCCTACAGGGTCAACAGGAAAGAAACTCATTATATTCTCATTTGATTGGAAAGAAGAAACTCTGGCAAAAAGATTCACTTTTTTTTCTTCCAAAGTCATACTGTCCAATCAGGTCCAGAACCAGGGAATGAAAATCTAGGTCCCGACTGGGAGCACATCGGCATTGCCTCAGATGTAGCCATAACACAACATCTTATGCTGTTCAGCATCTGCTTCACCTTTGAAGCCTGCACAAAGAGTAAAAGTTATATGAAGGAAGGCCAAAGACAAGATTGGAAGGTGAAGAAGTGTCGAAACAGTATCTTTCTATACACAACAATATTTCTTCTATCAGAGCACAGTAGAGCTATTGGAGCAGAATATGTCAACATTTAGGAGCCTGTAATTCTTTGGCAAATACGCATACCTACCTGAAATGGGGCGAGTGGGTTTTATGTAAAGAGAACTCCTTTATTCATCTGTAAAACGTTACAAATAAAAACCAAAATTGGACCGGACGATTTGAATTTCTTCCAAAAGAACACATAACATTTGACCTATTTTGGTATTTTAAATCAAAATTTGATTATTTTAAGTTTCATGTGAGAGATCATTCATTCCTAACAAGGATTTATTATATTGCTTGTTTAGAGTAGGATTAAAAAAACACTGAGACTGTTAACTCTTGATATTCTTCAATGCTACACTGATGCAGTTATTAACTCCTAACAGTCTTTAGTTTGGGCTATAATTGATCCTTTAATTTGTTCTCATGAGGTCTGAATCTGCACTCAGAAACACCCTTTAAATATTTCAGGCTTTGGTGGAGTTTTCCCCCTATCCTGTTAAAAGTCATGACAATTTGCTGCTGATCATTTTCTCAAGATATTAAGAAATACATTTCAGCAGATACAGGAAGCAGCAGTAGATACACATCTTCTGCATTCCTGCTTGGAACTATTGGGGCTTCATGTGAAATGCCAACTGCAGCTGGGGTGATGGTGCCTAATCACTTGTCAGTCAGAGAGGGGGTCTGCTGCCATCATGGCACCCCATGCAGGGGCTGAATATGCCAGCAGCTCAGCACCATTATGGCTCTGTGAGTGGGAACATCCAAAATCAGACAAAGCTGAGCATGGTGCTGGGGGTGTCCTCATTCACAGTGAGAATAGCTGAGTGAAAATCAGCTTGGAGGGGTGTCCATGCTCTTTGGGCTGCTCTGGGGTCTGGAAGCTTGAGATGAGGGAGATCAGTGCCCCTGCACTGCAGCAGTCCTGGGGCTACTTTGGCTTCTGAAGCAGCTGTAACAGCAAGTACAGGGACTGCTATCTACAGCCTCAGCTCTTAGGCTGGTTAAGGGTTAAACACAGATGAACAGCCGCTGCCCTTCTCCAGTGCTTGCAGCTCAGGGCCTGTTTCTGAGGAGTGCCAGGGTAGTGCTCCAGCATGGGACAAGGGACACAGTCACACACAGCCTAAAGAGCAAGTGGCAACCACTGAGGGGCTTGAAAATGTTGAGGACCTAGGTGAAAGCACACCCTAGCTACTTACAACCACCATGGATATTTAGAACTGAAAGGCCATAGCCCTGTTTTGGGGGTTCAAGTACAACATGAGCCTCTCAGGAATGGGGATCTCATGCAATTTTGGCCTGACACTACGCATGAGGTGTGCATGCCCTCTGAAACCCAACAGCAAGAGGTAGGTGAGCAGGTGCTGGCACAGCCTGCAGGGTGTCACCCCTGCACAATGGCCAAGTGACAGCAGCCACACTGGTGCCAAGCTGCTCTTCATCCTCCCAAGACTGTATTTCATCTGCTGTGTGAAGATCAAAACCCAGAAAGGAATAAGGAGGAAAGTATGGGCAACAGAGGACTTTGTGGTTTTAATTATTAGCATCTTTGCTGTTTTTCATAGACAATGATGCTGCCCTATTGCATTAGCTCCCTGTACAGGGAATGAATGGGAGCTGCATACTGTGAGCATTACATCTCGAAAGAGATTTAGCGGGGCAGGAAAGCACTATAAATACTGAAAAATAAATATATACAGCCTGGCACATGCACGTATGTCTCTTGTTCAGAATGCTGATTAATGCTGCATCAAATCACAATAAAAATAACCCTCAAGGCTCATTTTCCTATTTTTAAAAGGGTAATAATGATTAGCTTTACTAAGCTTTGACCTCAGGAGGTCATTAATTTGGGAATATTGTGCTGGACTGGCCCCAAATCTCCTATGACACTTTCTGCTTAATAAATCATACTGCGGAGAGTGGACTTCCATCTGCACGAGCTTCAGGCTTATTTGACATTACTTAAACGTGTGCAATTGCAAGTGATTTTATTCCACTGTTTTATAGCAGTCTCTATGCTTTGCCAAAGGCAAGACTGGAGAGCCCTTGAAGGACAGGAGGCTGCTGAGAGGGTTATATTTTGTCAGGTCTTTTTCACTTTCTGCACCAGAGAACTCACATCATCTCAGAAAACACCCCATCACACAGGACCACCGTTGCGAGCCCCACCACCAGGCAGGGAACCCCTAATTTACATCACTGGCACTTAGTCTCAGCACCTGATGAAGTGCTAACTATAGCAGGTCTGTGTGACATGACTATAGTTCTAGAAGTAATTTCCTACACCTTATTACCACATTATAATGGCCTCTTAACAACCAGGCTAATCAAGAATTAATGAGGCACTAAAACATTTTAAGGAACAGTGAAGGATTAAAAATTTTTTCTTATATATTTTATTTTAAAAGCAATTAATTTAATAGTTGGAGCCATATAAAAAAGTCTCGGTACTTAACAAAAGGATCAGCTGCAGGGTTCACTCATTTATCAGTTATTTACTTATCTGGGGCAGCATATAATCACAGAACCAAAGGAAATCTAAAAGGAACAAAAAACAGATTCGGGCCTTGTCTACCTCCCTCCCATCCATTCATCTGCTTAGGCAGTTCCCTGCTCTCACATGGGGAGCTTGTTCATCTGATGGTGAAGAGCAACACCAAAAATAGAAATAGGCCATCCCAAATTAATATGAATGACAAAAAAGAGATTTTACATTATCTCTGGAAAGCTAGGAGTGCTGTGTGGTTTTTTTGTTTTTGTTTGTGTGTGTGTGTGGGGGTTGTTTGGTATGGTTTGGGTTTGTTTTGTTTATTTTTTGCTTGTTTGTTCCTTCTGGTTTCGCTTTTTTCCAGGAAGGGAGGGTGCACTTTGATGGGGGAGTCATCCTTGATGGAAGTGTTTGAGAAACTCAGAATTGAAATAAGTGGGGAAAAACTGTAGAGATAATTCATGCTAGTAAAGGATTTCATATCAGTGACTCAGTGCTGAATTAAAGCCTGAAAATATAGTTTCATAGTTTCATTCAGGGTTGGAAGGGACCACAAGGATCATCTAGTTCCAACCCCCCTGCCATGGGCAGGGACACCCCACACTAGATCAGGCTGGACAGAGCCTCATCCAGCCTGCTCTTAAACACCCCCAGGGACAGGGCCCCGACCACCTCCCTGGACAACACATTCCAGGGTTTCACCACTCTCATGGAGAAGAACCTCCTCCTCACATCCAGCCTGAATCTCCCCACCTCCAGCTTCATTCCATTCCCCCTAGTCCTATCACTACCTGAGATCCTGATATGCAGCAGCCTGGAAGGGATAATCAAAACAAAAACATGTTAAAATTTTACTTATTTTTTAAAACTTCCCTCTCTGGTGAAAGAATAAGGGGATATATGCTGATTTGCTGAGAAAATCCCCAAACAGATCCTACTGTGACAGATAACTGTTATGATTATTAATTCTACCACTGACATTGAAATTAAACTTATTCCCAACATAATGGATGAGTAAATAGCACATCAGAAATTCTCAAATGCTTCCACATTTCCTGTGCAATCAAAAAAAGAACTCCCTCATTAAATAATCTACTGACAGAAAAGGCAATGTGATTAAATAAACCTTTCTGTCAATCATGATGAAAGTTATAAAAGTGTTTTGTAGCTAAGTAAAACTTTTCTCCATATTAATTTCTCACTTTTTTTTTTTTTTTTGGGTGTGATTATTAAAAGGGAAATAATGGAAAACTATGTAGCTCAAAGGAAGACTGGGGCAATGTGCCAAGATGACAAGACAGAGGAATCAAGGAATAAAGAAGAAAGTAGCGAGCGATGAGGCACTTGCACTAACTGAGGAACTTAAGCTGCTGTGGGTATATTTGTGTATCCCTTGCCTCATATATTTCTTTATTTCTTTTCTGTTTTTCAGAAGACACAGGGACATGGAGAAGGGAAGGGCCATCAGAGGTGAAAAACAAGAACAAACAACTCTGCAGGTGATGAACCTGACAAAACAGGGATGGGGTTGGTTAGAAGAGCAGCAGAGAGGGTGCAGTAAGAAAGAAAAAGGAAAGAAAATCAGAGAGGTGGTGCATGGCATGGGATGCACAGCAGGTGACAAGACAGGGAAAGATAAATCAGAAATCACCCTGCCATAGGGTCTGAAATGCCTGAGGATATCTGGAGAGTGGGCAAGGATGTGGGGGTGTACAGGTGGTCCCAGGGTTTGTGCTTCTGGGCTCCCTCCACCAACCCCCCCACGCACAGAGCCCCCACTGCCAAAGCAGCAAACGTATATTAGTGCTACGATATTCTCCTGTAGCTGCAAATGAGGCCACACGTTACCCAGCCATGCTTCCACCCTAATTTTTCATGCTATTTAATTTCACCAACTCTGTGGGCTGGGAAGAGTGGAATAGTTGTGTAACACAGTGTGATGGGTAGAAAGTCTCTGCATGTCACTGTGTCTGGTGGCCAAAGATGGGAATAGGACCTGGAGGCTCCTTGGCTTTGGGAGGCAGCGGCTTCTTGGGACATCAAATACTTGATTAACTGAGCTGCAGAACTAAAGGGTAAGATTTGTGCAGTTGCTTCCTTATTGGAAATCAGGAGTGTCAGCCTGGACTGTTCTGTCCCTGGTAAGTCTTTAAAGCTAATGCAACTCATATTTAAGATACTCTTTGAAAAGAACCAGAGGTTTATTTGGATGAAACTCTGAGTGCATGACAAGTGCATGAAAAGAACTAAGATATGCTCACGTCTTACTGTTTATGTATTATATATATCTATCTATTTGTTTCATCTTATGTGTTACATGTAATAATGAAACTCACAAAATCCTATCTGGCTGACAAGTCTTCTGTTACTACACCTCTAATCTTTCCCTTTCCCTCTTTTCCACTACCTCCCAGGCTTCAGGGCTGGAAATTCGGTTCCTGACTGCTAGCTACTCAGCATCAATCATGGGAGGCTGCCATGGGTGCTGGACGGCTTCCTATGTTAGCATGCTTGCTGAAGAGTGATATCAGCAAACCACTCTTAAAGAGCAAGGAAACCTATGGGAAAGGATCAAGAAGAAGTTCCTTTGTCTTGAATACAAAGCCTGGGAAAGCACCACTCTTCAGAGGAAGAAGGGATACCTTTTCTGAGCGACCATTTGTCTCCTAGCCTTGATGCTAGAACACTTGCTCACTGGAGCTGCATTGGGATTACAGTGCTGTGGAACAGAGTGGTCAGTGCTCAAGTGGCAGCTTTGAGAACAGGGAGAAGAAGCAGACCTCCACCCTGACAAACACAGGATCTACTTTTTTTTCCCCTTGGTCTTTCTACATGCAGTCACTGTAGCAGGCCTCCTATTTTGACCCAGACTCTGTGAAGAGTAAAGCATGCAGCTCATGGTGAAGTGCTTTTTAACTGAATTGGAGATGGGCAACACTGCATAAACACAAGTCTAGGTATCCACAAGAAGTCTTGGTCTTTCAAACAACAAAAAAGCTGAAAGAAGTCCTGCTGGAAAGGATCGTACTTGTATATAATTACTTGTGAGATCAAAACCTTAATCTGTGACAGAGAAAGAGCCTGGTTTTTTTTAACAGTGTGTGGCAAAAGGCTTCATCCTTTCTTTCACAGAAACCTGTAGAAACTGCTGTTGCTTACAGAGATTGCAAGTATTCAAATTTGTGTCTCGTATTACATTGGTTGTATAAGTTATGGGGAAAATGTGGATTTTGCATGAGCAGCCATGTGAATTCTTACTTCCAGCAGTTAAAAACAGTACAGACCAGAGTGATGACAAACAATTTTTGAGATTACATTCTGTGACATTCTGAGGTTCCCAATTGGACCTTTTCCTCACTCTGCTGTGCTGGGACTCTAAACTATGTCAAGACAGGTCACCTGTCTGGGTTGCCTGCCTCATCTTCCTAGGGGATTTCAGGCAGGCCTCCTCTGCACCCGTAAAAGTCAGCCATTAAAAATGTTCATCAAGGACTGGTCATCAGAGAACAAAAGGGTAATCTACTCATCCATTGTCTGTATCACTCCATTAAATAAAGAGATTATCTGTGCTGTTTTGTCTGCTTTGCATTGATAGTAGGAAAGTTGATGGTAAAAGTACAGGTTTTTCACCCATCGTTGCACTGAATTCTAATACAATTTAATACATAGTAAATTCACATGCTTATCAGGTAACAGATCAGTTCTGTTCTAATTTGGTATACCTGATCTATTACACCTCCTGGAGTGTCTCTCTTAAGCAATATGTCAAGAAATTCCTTCTCTCTACTTACAGTTGCTTACAGTTTATGCCATGCAAGGGGGACTCAGTACAAATGGATCCTAACAAAATATCTTACAAAACTAATAAAAATCAGCATGCAGAAATGCCAGCTGTTTTTGCATTATTTTGCCATAAAAAGTCTGTGGGCCAATCAAACCCTTTTTCTTTTTTCCCTTCTCTTGGAAAAACTTAGCTTTTAGTGTTGTAAGTCATTGATACAATTACCTTGGTTTTGCAATGATCTGTAAGTATAACCCCTTTGAATCTCAGGAACTATACACTTCATCCAAACCTTTGTCCTGATTCATCTCCAGCTTTGACAGCTTCAGTGTGTCACCCTGCTTGCTTGTCAAATCTATCATCAATTCTAAATTGCCAGTAAATATATTCCACATCTCTTTTGGGACATGAAGTTTGTCTGCATGCTAAACAAAGAACAGACTGCACAAAGTTGAAATACGTACTGAGATACAATATTCTCCCTCTTAAAATACTGCAAGTGAAATGATAACGTGGAAATATTCTTACCCTGAGGAAGGCAGATTCCAGTTGTAGCTTAGCAAATCAAAGACCAGAAAACTTGCTTGCAATAGCATCCTAACAAATCCAGAGCGTTTTTTTCCCCCAGTTAAAAAAATATCCACATTTATATTTAATCCAAATCCAGAGATTGAGGCAGGAAAACTTGAAGAATTTGTTTAGTTAGGTATGAGAAGTAATTTGCCATGAAACTGTCAGCTTGCTACTATAAAGGTTTGAAAAAAATCACAGCTATCCACAGCTGAACGGTAGGACTTTTCCATAGGAAAATTCATCATTGTTTCACATTTCTGTATCTTTTTGTATTTTGCATGGCAAATAATAAGTTGCCCACCAAGCTATAAAAGTTTCTTTTTCTTTTTAATCGGTCACTATGTGAAAGAAACAGGCATTTCTTTAGATACTCTTAATTTGGTCTTCACAGCTGTAAAACAAGTTAAAGGCAAAAAAAAAGAAGGGAGCTTCTCGTGCAAAACACCACTTTCTTGTAATTAAAAAAATATATCTGTGTACCAACACAGATGAAAACTAAGGCACTGCAAATTCCAAAATCTTTCCATTCCTAGACGAACTTTAGTGTTCAAATGTTAATAGGATACTTGCATTTAAAAAAGAAAACCAAACAAACCCACCCCACAACTTGGCCTATATTCAGGCTCAAAAGTCTGTGAAACAGACTTTTTCCATACTATGACCTCAGTCTTACGATTTCTCTTTTGCAAAATGTTAGCTGTTTTTCTTGGCAGCTGGCCAGAATCCTGTATCTTTCTTTTCTTCTCACCCTCCTCTGCCTCTCTCCATGCTCCAGGCACCACACACCTCTCATCTTCCCATCACCCAGAGACTCAGCCTCAGGACAAGGTAACTCCCTATCCTTTGGCTGACGGGACATGGTGATGGTGTGGGAAAAAAAGCCAGGTTATGAGAGCCTGGAACTATTGAACATTCCCGATTGCCTTTCTCTTCTTTTGGACCCATTTTATTTTGTTTCCCTGCCTAAAATCCCTTGGCGAAGCCAGCAGCCCTCTGCACCCAGCAGTGGTGTGCCCCATTGAGCATCAGCTCAGGCAGGTTTCAAGTTGCAGCAGCTTTCCTCCAGGGAGAGGATTTCCAAAACTTGTTACCCCGGCAACCAGGAATTTTAGCCCAGTAAAACACCACACACATCAAGACTCCAGTGTGAGAGACGCTGAGCTTCCATTTATCATTCTCTTCAGAGGAAAAATACAGAGCAAGGTCGATGGTGCCTGCCTTCCTGGTGGCATTTCTGATGAAACAGACTTCTCAGGTATTTGCATCTCCTGATTTTCCTGGCAACCGTTCTTTAACCACTGTATTCAGAGCTAATACATAATACATTTAAAATTCCCAGTTAGTCCCTTACAAATGACAAATTCCAATGAAAACAGTGCACAAGGAAAAGAAAAAAAAAGGCTTTTGGTGCAACACAGGAAAATATTTCCTCATGAATGACAACATTTTCGGCAGTTTAATTGGTCAGCTTTATTTCAAGTGATGTTAAGTGAACATCAGTGTTACAGAAGCACTTTTGACTTGGTATGAAATTAAAAATAATGCCCAACATTCTACTAAGTTTTCAAATGGGACAAAAGTTGGTGTTTTGAAGTGAAGGTTTCTCTTGCATTAAATCACTTTCCCCTTCAGCTTTGAGCCAAGGGTGACATTAGAACAAGGGCAGCTTCTAATGGCTAATTATTTTTCTCTCCACTGTGCAGAATGCAGGTAGATAGTAAAGGTGAAGGTGCTAAAACAAGAGGATCTGGATCAAGTGGACTTTATAAATAAAACTGTGCTGAATCCTCCAGTGATAAGGGTGGTTATCTCAAGCTATTTTATATATCTGTTAAAAGAGAGGGCTAGCATTTAAAAATAGGACAACAAAGGCCCTATCTCACCTCATGCAAGTCAATCACAAATCTTCTTCGGACCTCAGGAGCACTTTTATTTAGCATTCATCTGCCCCCATTCCTATTGACATCTCAGGTAAAGCTTTTTTCTGTCTGACTCAAACTCAACAGAAGCTAAATTTTGTCCCAGGAAAACCACAGCTGCAAATAAAGTCAGATTGGTCTTCCAGGTGTTTTCCTTCTAAACCAACCACGTAAGTCCTATCTCATCTGCTGTTACAGCCATTGTGTGACTTTATATGTTATTTAAAGATATTTTACTTGTCTTAACTTCAACTGCTGTGCCTATATCAAAAGTATCACAAATAATATCTCTTCCTTAACTTTGCTAAAGCTCAAAGACAGATTGAGACAAGACCTGTGAAAGCAAATTTCTTCAAAAAAACATCTTTACAGCATTTGAAGAAGATAATTTTGTTGGTATCAATAAATTTTTGTGAACTATCAGCAGCATTGTACATGGAAAATCAAAAACACCTGCTCAAAAGACATTAGGAATTGGTAGACAAGGTTCACATCAGCTTTGTGACATACCAGAGCAGCTCTGATGCATCCCACAAGTGAAATAATTTTGTTTCTTGAAGTGGAAAGTTATGGTGGAACTGTAGTTTTTAGTGATCTATATACTTAATACAGAGAAAAATGCTTCACACATGGACTGAAGGTAATTATTCAGGGGAGAGGGCAGAAAAAAATAACTTTTTCATGGCAATATGAGAGCCATGGAGTGTGTTAAAAAATGTAAGCAGCTCTTGCTGGACTGCCTGAGCAGTGACAGTCTGACAGTGTTAGGGGTTAGCCCTGAAAGCTGGGGCTCAAGCAATCAGGTGGAACAGTGCAATGAAGCCAGCCTTCTTCTGGCAGTGAATTGGCTCATGGATAAACATCAGACTTTCACTTATACAATTTTCAGGACTTCATTATTCCGAAAAACACTGTCTTCATTCATCACAGTAAGGTTTTTTTCCTTTTTTTTTTTTTCCCTTGGTTTGTTTGGTTTTTGTTGTTTTTCGTGTGGGTTTTTGTTTGTTTTCATAGACTGCGTGATTTCTCTTAGAAACATCAGAGACACTGATGCATTGATGTTCTCAGAAACAATCCATCTCAAAAACTAACTTAAAGGATGTAATTCTAAATTGTCTGCCATCCCTTAGAAGTTGCATTTCTCAGCAAAGGAGTGTCATCTGTGGCTTGTGAGCAGGTTGATAGTCTCTTGACAGTCCTCAGTAGAGCCCATGAAGTTACTAAAAGAGGCATCACCAAATCATTGGCCAATGTGTCTGCTGCAGGTGTCCTTGCTGTCTAAAATGCCCACAACCTGAACTGTGAAAGACTGTTTGGGAATTTGTCTTGGTATCTTAATCTGAAAGCTAAAAGCAGGTTAAAAGCCATAGAAGTTTAGGCAGCCCTTTATACAGAACTGAATCCCACAGTTGCAGGGATTTCTCTCATTCCATTGTCCCCCAGACCCATCTGTTAGCTATTTGCTGGTTTGCCTTGACACATCATGTTTCTTTTGGCAAACTAACAGAAGGATATTGAAAAGGTATCCCTGGAGTATTTTTTTACCTCTGCAGTTTGCATGCTTTGCCCCTTTTGGTTTTGCTATCCTTTCTTTCAGTTCAGCAAGACAAAAGTCAAATCCTTCTACTCTAAATCGGGTGAACCCTAAGCCAGGACTGAAACTCTGGGGGGAAGATGGGAGAGTGGTGATGGGGCAGGGGCTGTCCATGCTCACCAAGTCTGCATGCAACTGGGACAGACAGCAGGTCCCAATCTCCCCATCATCTTCCTACACCTGGCACTCCTCGGGGCATATACCACTTAATACCCAAGTCTGGCATTATAAACTTGAAACTACTACTCATTTCCCTTATGGTTCTGAGTGAGGGTCTTAGCCATTTTTAGAGAACACGACATTTTTCAACAGATAGTTGCAATGATAGTCTAATTATTATTTTAGATGAGGGGAAGTCAAGGCTAACTTTAAATAACTTGCATTAGGCTTTTTTTTGATGGAGTGAGGTGGGATGAAGGCTCCTCTTCCATCTCCAGTGTTCAGTCAGGTTGCAGCTGCTCCCTGAGAGACTTAAGGTCAAGACCACATCAGCCAGATGTGAGAGACCAAATTTCCTGGGGTCTAAGAGCTGGTAGGTGCATTGTCAGCACTTACTCAAGCTGATCTCCCGTATTTGAGACTACTTCTTTCTGTTCTCTGGAAGCACCTTGTAACCCCTTTTCCTCAGTCTTCCCATGTGCAGAAGGGGAAATCAGCAGGACTTCTTGACTACTGAATAACTGGCTGTGAGTCATTGGAGACACAAGGGGCAAGAAAGAACATAGGAAGAAAAGGAAAGAAACCAAAAGGCAATGATTGTGCCAATACAGAGGTAGGTCACATGAAGTAAGAACAATAGTGACATTGCTCTGAGTACCCGTTTCCCATTTCCTTCTGTGGCAGTTTAGGCCTGGTGCCTCCTGTTGCTGCCACATAGGTTACACCTCTGGTGTCCTCCGTGTCCAGCCCAGTAGGTGGACACTCCAGCAGCAGAAGCATGCCGGGACCATAACCCAGAGGTCAATGGATCGAAATCATTCTCTGCTACCAAAATCTGTCCTGGTTTGAGGCCAGGCAGATCCTCTCTTGCCCCTTGAGAGGGGCAAAAGAAGGACACTCACACAAATGGATTGCAGAAATGAGGGAAAGTTTAAATGGAAAAGCAATTAGTGTTTTACAGAAACTACAAGCATAATGTCAAAAGAAACCCCAATCACACAGAGTCCCCTATAGCATACCCAAAAGCCTCCCAACACTTCCCTTCTCCCACCTGAGGGTATACCCAAAGCCCCCAGAGCTCTTTCTTCCCTCTCCCCACCCCACCCCTCACCCAGCTAGGCTAGTCTCAGCTGGCCAGGTCTGAGACTGCTCCTCCCCCTTCTTCTCCTGGCATTAGGCCTAGCCAGGCCTAAGAGGCCTTGAGATAATTCCCCACCACTACCTGATAGGGAGCATCTCTCATGGGAGCAGAGAGGGGAGAAAGAGGAAGTGAAAGACTTTGCAGATAGATTTATAGGGTGCAGGTTTTTATGGGTATGAAACACGCTATTTCCTGCGTCCACCCACTGGGCTGGACCCTTGGGACATCGGAGGTGTAACCTATGTGGCAGCAACAGGAGGCACCCAGCCTAAACTGCCACATGCCACCCCTTATTTCATACCATAATTCCTGCACCTGATGCCGAATTTTGCCCCAAAAGGCAAGAATAACTGCCTAAGAGACTCAGTTTAAGCCAGATAGACAGGAGGTATTTTATTAGCAACGCGTTGGAGAAATCACTAAATGGATTTCTGCCTTTCCCGTAACAAAAGCATGTCTTTTATACAGTTTTGGACGTAGTATTGCATCAGATCACATACATAATCATATCTTTGCATACATATTCATAAGAGGCGTGGTGTAGGTGGAGCGTGGGCAGGGACATCTCTTTTGAGGATCTTCTTGGTGGTCAATTCCCGGTATGCCTGGCTTAGTTTTACTGACTGGACAAGGCTGTTAGGGTCAGTTTGACCTTTCTGGTTCTGAATCATGCTCACTTCGTCAGCCCTTATCACTTATCTCCTTTTTCTGTCACAGTGTCCCAGGCCTTAGCGATTTATTGCTCTATGTGGTTTGTGCTTCCTTCAATTGCTTCACATTCTCGAAAGCTATCTGTTTTGGGGCTTCACACCCAAAATATATCCAATTAGGCATCTTCAGATGACAGGTCTAGCAAAGTCCAAGTTTTCATCTAGGCATCCTTCCAAGCAGTCTCTCATTCAAGCTCAGGTAACAGTCCATTCCAGTTCTTCTACCTCATCTGATGGAACCTCCCACTGCAGAATTCATTCTTCTGCAGTGCAAGCTCTTCATGGATTCCATGGACATCCTGGGCACCAGGAGTGACCTCATAACTTCTCAACCAAACCTTTATTTCCATCCACGTCTACTCAGCAACATGTTTCCACCCCTCAGGGCAAGCAAGACAGAACAATCAGGCTCTTTGACTGCTTTTCCACCCCTCCAGGAAACAGCACACTGAGCCTTCAATAAACTGCACGGACCTTTCCCAATCCCAGTACTTTCCAGCCGCGGCCCCAAGCTGAGTAGACGTGGATGGAAATCCATGGAATCCATGAAGAGCTTGCACTGCAGAAGAATGAATTCTGCAGTGGGAGGTTCCATCAGATGAGGTAGAAGAACTGGAATGGACTGTTACCTGAGCTTGAATGAGAGACTGCTTGGAAGGATGCCTAGATGAAAACTTGGACTTTGCTAGACCTGTCATCTGAAGATGCCTAATTGGATATATTTTGGGTGCAGGAATTATGGTATGAAATAAGGGGTGGCGTGTGGCAGTTTAGGCTGGGTGCCTCCTGTTGCTGCCACATAGGTTACACCTCCGGTGTCCCAAGGGTCCAGCCCAGTGGGTGGACGCAGGAAATAGCGTGTTTCATACCCATAAAAACCTGCACCCTATAAATCTATCTGCAAAGTCTTTCACTTCTTCTTTCTCCCCTCTCTGCTCCCATGAGAGATGCTCCCTATCAGGTAGTGGTGGGGAATTATCTCAAGGCCTCTTAGGCCTGGCTAGGCCTAATGCCAGGAGAAGAAGGGGGAGGAGCAGTCTCAGACCTGGCCAGCTGAGACTAGCCTAGCTGGATGAGGGGTGGGGTGGGGAGAGGGAAGAAAGAGCTCTGGGGGCTTTGGGTATACCCTCAGGTGGGAGAAGGGAAGTGTTGGGAGGCTTTTGGGTATGCTATAGGGGACTCTGTGTGATTGGGGTTTCTTTTGACATTATGCTTGTAGTTTCTGTACAACACTAATTGCTTTTCCATTTAAACTTTCCCTCACTTCTGCAATCCATTTGTGTGAGTGTCCTTCTTTTGCCCCTCTCAAGGGGCAAGAGAGGATCTGCCTGGCCTCAAACCAGGACAGATTTTGGTAGCAGAGGATGATTTCGATCCATTGACCTCTGGGTTATGGTCCCAGCATGCTTCTGCTGCTGGAGTGTCCACCTACTGGGCTGGACACGGAGGACACCAGAGGTGTAACCTATGTGGCAGCAACAGGAGGCACCAGGCCTAAACTGCCACAGAAGGAAATGGGAAACAGGTACTCAGAGCAATGTCACTATTGTTCTTGCTTCATGTGACCTACCTCTGTATTGGAACATGTAAACTTTCCATCACTTCTACAATCCATTTGTGTGAGTGTCCTTCTTTTGCCCCTCTCAAAGGGCAAGAGAGGATCTGCCTGGTCTCAAACCGGGACACCTTCTCAAGGAGTATCAGGGTGATGAGAACAATGAGCAACTGCTGATTGGGCAAGAGCCTCTAGCACTAATATCTGCAAATGGGCAGCTTGGAGGATGCTAAATTTAGTACTGTTAATGAAGAACCTCCTGAGATAATTATTCTCCAAGTGATGCTCATGACCAGTGCAGAGAAAGAACAGAGCCAACACCTATTTCTGTGTGGCAAAAGCAAGCAGGCAATCACATACACTGAGAATGGTGCGATTCTCAGAGGGCATTAGCAAAGGACAAAACTTGCATGTCTGCCATAAATTACAAAAGCCTCCCTCAATCTTAGTTAATTCTCTTGTAAAAAGGGAGGGAAAAGTCTGGAGCAGCTCAGCATGAACACAATTGTGGGAGGGATAATAAAGAGACAGCACCAAGATATCTAGTTGCAACCCCTGATATCTTAAGTAAGTGCACTGGAAATGTTGAGGTAAATGCATAGCAGTGAATCACAGTCAGGCATGATTAACCTTGGGTAGCCTGAACTGGAAATAATTTGCAAACACAAAGATACTGAAGAACATCACAACAAATAGGACATCGAAAGTCATCCCAAGAGCAGCAGTCTTGCCGAGTGCTTTGTGTTATTTGTGCCATTTTTGAATTATTGTCATATTTTGCAGATGGGAGGATGGAAGATCACAGACCTCCAGCTTGGGGATGAGTTTCTATGACACTGCCAGGTCCCCTGAAACATGCACACTGGTTGGAATCACTTTTCCTTGCACAGAAGTTTTATAAAATTGCAAGTTTTAATTGCAACATTCCAAGGTTTAGTGGAAGGATCATTATTGCCAAAGACTGACTATAATCTTGTATCTGAAAATACTAAAGAACAGAAGAGAGCACTCTTCCTTCATCCTTCCTCCAATCCTTAATATAGACCTTTTAGACTACGGCTGGTAATACCACGGGGAGAAAAGATTTTAACATAAATTAGATGTTTGTAACAAAATCCACAAACGATTTCTGACCATTGAAAATCAAATCTTTTATCACAAACCCAAAAGAATGAAACATTGCTGGGTATTTCTGAACAGTTCTAAAAGTTTAGAAATGCTCAGTGAAGGTGTAACTAGATGACCCATAGAGTTATCTGTACTGAGTACAACAAAAACCCTCTTCAAATCCAGAACTCTTGTGGCTTTAAAAGCATTCAATTACAAGGAACATGAATCAGCTGGGGAAGACTGCAGACAGCTTAACACCTTTGTATTGTTTGTACCTTTTATTGCAGTTCTTCAGTGCCAGCTCAGGCAATTACTGTGCATGCTGGGACAGTGAAGGCCACAGGAATACCATGCAAAAGGACACAGCTCTGCTCAGACTTCCTCCCTGCTTTCGTACCATTCTCATTCTCTTATATCCATCTTAGCTGTCTCTAGCACTGTAAAAAATGCCCTTATTTATCTGCTTTATTAGGATGTTGCATCAATTGATGTGTATCATCTAAAGTATTCTAGTTTCCCAATGTTAAATATTATTATCATTGGACAACTATGTCATACCAAGTCTATTTAGAGAGCTGATGAATACAGGAAAAAAATCCAACCATGCAGAATGCTATTCAGAATGATGCATTTACTGTACCCAAATCCCTCTGAACAGGACACCATGCATCCTGCACTCTAGATTTATATACTCTTGAAGGTTACTGGTATCACCTTTGGCCCTAGGGCTTGAGGTCACAGGGTTATATCTGTTTCTGAAGACCTGAAGCCCAGTGGACAAGGCAGGAGTAACATCTTGAGGGAAGACTTCATCTAAATATTTGGTTCACAAGTACCTCACTGCCTGATTCAGGAGGGTAATCAACCTGTCCTTTGAAGCTGCATAAATAATGTTTGGATGGAAGTAGTAAATCTGCACCAGGCATGAATTAACTGCCATTGAGTCATACAAGCTTGGCTTGAGTGTGCAGCTTGTAACCTACCTGAGGAAAATAAAAAAGACGTGTCAGAAAGAAACATTAATTTGCTCTTCCTCATATCTTTTTGTTATTTTTATCTAGGCCAACATGACTTGTTTTGTGGGTTTTTTGGTGGTTTGGGATTTTTTTTTTTTTTTTTTTTTTTTTTGGTTGCTCTTTGTTCCATTTTCACAAGGGAACACTGATTCACAGTGAAATGAATCCACAGTTTCTCCTGCTCAGGCCTGAACTTGCCATTTCTGCTACATCAATATCACTCCTTTTTAACACCCCTGCCATGAGTTGCCAACTGGACTCCTCAGGCCACTCTCGAAGGAGCGACACCTCACAAGAGGGTGCAGGACTTCTCTATCCACAGGGACCCCCAGCAGTGTTCATGCTCCTCACATACCTTTCTGCTTACACATCCCTGCCAGCTCCCTCTCTCAAGTGTTAAAGGAGTTCAGTTGGCAACTTCTGGCAGGGGTGCTAAAAAGGAGCATCTGGGTCTGCAATGGCATGCTCATCTCCATGTACACAGGAGAAGAGAATGTGCACTTCTGTAGACAGATGCAGGCATATGCACTCACACATCCACCTGTACACATGCACTGCAGGTCCTTGCATCATCTTGTGCACAGGTGCAAGCTGCTACACCCCCAAAAGAACAGAGAAAGTCTGTGTTCATGACTACCTGAGAACCAGGGGTAAAAGTCTGTCTGAGAAGGTGGGAAAGAGAAGAAACCTGAGAAAGGTCAACAGAAGGTAGCAGAAAAAAAACTGGGACATCACACCTACACATCAACATGAGTTAGTTTACTTCATTGTAACATTTCAGTATCACAGAGTGCTTTAGCTTGGAATGGATCTTAAAGATCATCTAGTTCCAACCCTGCTGCTATAGGAAGAGACATCTTCCACTAGATTGGTTGCTCGAATAGAATAGAATAGCATAGAATTGAATTGAATAGAATAGAATAAACCAGGTTGGAAGAGACCTTCAAGATCATCACGTCCAACCTATCACCCAACACCACCTAATCAACTAAATCATGCAACCAAGCACCCTGTCAAGTCTCCTCCTAAACACCTCCAGTGATGGCGACTCCACCACCTCCCTGGGCAGTCCATTCCAATGGGCAATCACTCTCTCTGTGTAAAACTTCCTCCTGACCTCCAGCCTGAACCTCCCCTGGCGCAGCCTGAGACTGTGTCCTCTTGTTCTGGTACTGGCTGCCTGGGAGAAGAGACCAACCTCTGCCTGTCTACAACCTCCCTTCAGGTAGTTGTAGAGAGTGATAAGGTCACCCCTGAGCCTCCTCTTCTCCAGGCTAAGCAAACCCAGCTCCCTCAGCCTCTCCTCATAGGGCTTGTGTTCCAAGCCCCTCACCAACCTCGTCGCCCTTCTCTGGACTCGTTCCAGCAAGTCAACGTCCCTCCTAAACTGAGGGGCCCAGAACTGGACACAGGACTCAAGGTGTGGCCTAACCAGTGCAGTGTACAGGGGCAGAATGACCTCCCTGCTCCTGCTGGCCACACCGTTCTTGATGCAGGCCAGGATGCCATTGGCCCTCTTGGCTGCCTGGGCACACTGCAGGCTCATGTTCAGCCTACCATCAACCAGTACCCCCAGGTCCCTCTCTGCCTGGCCGCTCTCCAGCCACTCTGACCCTAGCCTGTAGCTCTGCATGGGGTTGTTGTGGCCAATGTGCAGAACCCGGCACTTGGATGTGTTCAATCTCATGCCCTTGGACTCTGCCCATCTGTCCAGCCTGTTGAGGTCTCTCTGCAGAGCCTCTCTACCCTCCAGCAGATCAACTCCTGCCCCTAGCTTGGTGTCATCTACAAATTTACTGATGATCGATTCAATGCCCTCATCCAGATCATCAATAAAGGTGTTAAAGAGCATGGGGCCCAGCACTGATCCCTGGGGGACTCCACTACTGACTGGCCGCCAGCTGGATGTGGCACCATTCACCACCACTCTCTGGGCTCAGCCCTCCAGCTAGTTCCTAACCCAGCTCAGAATGCTGCTGTCCAAGCCATGGGCTGACAGCTTGGCCAGGAGTTTGCTGTGGGGGACAGTGTCAAAGGCCTTGCTGAAGTCCAGGTAGACTACATCCACAGGCCTCCCCACATCCACCAGGCAGGTCACCTGCTTGTAGAAGGAGATCAGGTTGGAGAGGCAGGACCTGCCCTTCCTAGATCCGTGTTGGCTGGGCCTGATCCCTTGGCCATCCTGTAAGTGCTGTGTGATTGCACTCAGGATGACCTGTTCCATGATCTTGCCTGGCACTGAGTCCCATCCAGACTGACCAGGAACACTTTCAGGGATGAGACATCAATGACTTCTCCAGACCACCACTGCAATTATTACTATTAATAATAATATAGCAGGAATACCATTTGATTTAGTTACCATTTTCAGAAATCTGTTCAAGTTAAAGCTCCTTAGCTTAGTAAATGCGTAAGTCAATTCTTCTATAATTGCAGTTTTACATATATAGTTTTCCTTGTGCAACACATAAGAAGACAGTGCAGCAAATTTGAGGGCGAAGCCTGTCCTGGTTTGAGGCCAGGCAAATCCTTCCTTGCCTTCCACCAGGGCAGAAAAATGAGACTCACACAAATGAATTGCCGAAGTGATGGAAAATTTAAATGGAAAAGCAGTAGCGTTTTACAGAAACTACAAGCATAGTGACAAACCCAAAGCACAGAGTCCCTTACAGCATACCCAAAAGCCTCCCAAAACATTTCCTTTCTCCCTACCTGAGGGTACACCCAAAACCCCCAGGGCTCTTTCTTCCCCCTGCCCTCCCCCCCCCGTCACTGCTAGGCTAGTCTCAGCTGGCCAGGTCTGAGACTGCCCCGTCCCTTTTCTCCTCCTGGCATTGGGCATAGTCAGGCCTAAGAGGCCTTGAAATACTCCCCACTATTACAAGATAGGAAAGCATCTCTCAGGGGAGTAGGGAGAGAAGAAAGATAGTATGAGACCTTGCTGATGGATTTATAGAGAACAGGACATTATGGGTATGAAATACACTATTTCCTGTGTCCACCCACTGGGCTGGACACCCATGACACCAGAGGTGTATCTTGTATGGCAGCAGCAGGAGGCACTGTGACTGTTTGAGACTGTCCCCTTAAGAAAGGGAATATGGTGGACGGAAGTTGGTAAACGAAAAGAAGGATCTAAACTAATTTCATTGGTAGAGTGGGAGGAAGCACCTTCTGAACTGGGAGTGCAGGAGGGTATCCTGGGCACTCCGGCACTTTTATCTTTAGTCTTGCTTCCGCTCCTCCGCCGAGCAGCAGCAGCTCTCTGTGCTGGGCTTTCGGCCAAGGCTTTGGCCTTGAAACTGATAAACCTGCAAAGGCCTGTATTAACTGCTTTCCAATTAACACATAACTGGTTCTAACTTTTTTTTCCTCTTTCTCTCTCTTTCTAACCCGCTCTGGGGAAAGGGGGGAGAGAGGGGAGAGCGGAGGTGGGGAACCCCCTCAGCAGAGGGGGGAACTCTCATTTCTGTGCTACTTTATTGTATATCTTTGTATATATTGTAAATATTGTAAATTTGTATATATTTCCCTGCATATCCTATATTGCTTTGTAAATATACAGCTCCACTGCTTTGCTAATTCAGCTGTGAGGTTTTTTTTCCCTTTCCCTTCAATTTTCTTTCCCTTTACTTTACAGGGGGGAGGGAGGAGGCTTCTTGGCCTTACCCTTCCAACCCTACGACAGGCACTTAGCCTAAACTGCCACAAAGACTCACATAAAGAAGAAAAATATCTAAGAGTTAAATATTGCAAAGTTATTCCCAAGGATCCTCTAAAGAATTATTCTTGAGTTCCAAACAAATAAAAACAGATCTTGAAGTCCACAGTTACCACCTCTACTATGGATATTTACAGAAGGCATTCATAAAATACCACCTATACAGCTTTCAGGTGAACAACTTTGCCATCCAAAAGTCAAAAGCTGCTTTAATGCTTCCTGTCTTTTTTTGTAGTCTGATTACAAGAAACATTATCTGTTTTGCAAAGTTCAGCCCTCTATTCAATAATACATATATTTGAGTTTACTAATAGCTTTTTCTCCCTTCATTGTTATTTCCAGTGTTTGACTTTGTTTTCTCATCCACTATTCTCAGTTTTGTATCTTTTTCTGAAAAACTGGTGTTTGCAATTCCTTTTCCTGCTTAGCTGTATCCCTCTCTGTTTCTTCCTCCTTCTGGCACAGCACTTGCTGGTTTCCTTCCTCTCATCTCCACCTTTTTCTCCTATCTCCTTTGTCAGACAAACAATTTCTCAATTTAGAGGGACCTCTGCTTCTCAAATGAAATAATTTTGCAATTGTAAGCAGTAATTTCTACTTCTGAAAATTGCTCTGGGAACCAGTGTCTGCTGTGGGATAGCCTTAGCATATAGTAACAATTTAAAGATAAGCATTCTAATTATACTAAATATACTAAGCACTATAATACACTAAATATAATAAAGATAAGCATTATAAATATAGTTTATCTAGTAGACAGCACAGTTTCAGAAGGTTGTACTAAGATATCTTATTAGGTAAGGAACTTTTAAACCTAACTAGATACTCAAGACTCTAATACACCACACCATATGACACAGTATGTGGTCTCAAACCAAAACCATAAACATATTGGGGTATATCTCTGAACCCATATTCCTGTGTGGGTTTAGAGATCTTACGTGATTTTTAATCCAGTGTAGGAGAAGACATAAAGAAAAGACGTAAATAAAATACCATCTATCTAGAAAAACCTCTTTGGAAAATGGCTTAATTTTTACATATTGCTAAATATCAGCAAAAATAAATGTGTTCATTTCTCCAAAATACCTCCAGATGGCATTAAAACTCTTCTTCTTTTGGTCTTTATTGCAATATTATATTTAAAAATGGTAATTATTGGAAACATCATTTAACCATTCCCAGCTATCAGAAAGCATAAGGCTGCTAATGCTTAATTCATTTAATAAATTTGGCTAAATATGCTCACATGCTGTAATTACATTCTACAACACAATCTGGGCAAGCCATTCCTTACACCATGTCAAATCTTCCTCCAGATTAATTTCCAGAATATTTTTAATGCGTATTTGCAGCAGAAATCAAAACATCCCACAATAAATCACTGTTATTGTACCTCCTTCTGTGACTACTTTTGGACATGTAACAAATGGTGACACTTTCTGAGATTTACTTGATAGAATGCTCTGAATTTAAATAACAGGAATCAGAAAACATAAAATATGGGCAAGATTCACTCTAAAATTCACATGACTGACTGTTACAAGAACTTCTCTCCCTCAAATAGGATTAAAAAGGTGAATAGTTTTGCAGAAATTCAAAGTGCTCCTCACTGGTAGTTATTACAGGAATTCACTTCTCTATTTCAGTTTGAGAGAATGACACTATTTTTTAATTTATTTTTTTTTAACTTCCATCCCATCTGTTTCATAGACTGGTTTATGCTGGCAAAACAATTCAGTCCTTTGAACGCTAGAGTTAAAAATGGTAAAAGCTTCCATTGTTGCACTAGAATGAAGGTGGACACTGATATATTACAAGTGCCTGTTCCTATCTATTTCTTGACTTCTTTTGTTAATTCAAAAACATCAACAAAATCGTGAGAGACTGGAGATAGCTGTAATTGGATTTCAAGTAATTCAGAGGTGAAGCTGCAGACTGGAGACTTTTAAAATTACATCAGTACATCAAAGGCATATGTGACATGATGTTTTTTAGCAAGTGTGACAAACTCCAGCAGCATTAAGGTAATGCTGAAGTAAGGTTGAAAAAGCCAGCCTCACACACCCACAAAAATAATCTCTTATCTATTCAGCATGAAATGGAGCCACTTCACTTGCAAAGATCCCTGACTTACTAGCATGCAAAAGTTGTAGGCATAATTAATGTGTAGTCATTATCTAAAAAGCCATTTTAGTAAAAGCATCAGTGAAAGTGCTTTATCTTAATGAAAACAAACAAATTCTGTTTTGCCCAACAAATCTCATAAAAACACATCTGCCTTCTCCAATCTTAAATACAAAAGTGACTTACGATGTATTGGTTGCACTTTTCTCTGGACTCTTTGGCTCTACATCACTTTTCCCTTTAAAAGAGAAGAAGAAAATAACATCAGAAATGGATCAACATAGAAACTGCTCAGATAAGACACGCCAGTGCAATATTCCTTGCAGACACTGACCGCTCTTGCCACACCTGCTAGCTGCTGCTGAGGTGATCACAGGGCTGTGGGGCACTATGGATCATTTAAAAGCAATGAGTCAACCCTAACTTGTCACTTTCTTGTCACTGTCACATATAGTCTGAAAATGTCAGGCAAGGAAATTCCACAGGAGAGGCTGCATAGAGGACACAAGTTATACCAGGTGTAGTGGACCTTGGAGCATAGAGGAAAGAATTTCCCTGTGCCCCTGTTCCAAACCCCTTCTCCCCAAACAGAAATTTTATCATACAAAGCAAAACAGCATCAGCAGGAGCTAGTAAGGCAGTGATTAGGATACAATTCTGCCAATGGATGTGTTGGTTCACATTAATTTTGACAGATTAAGGATATGATCTTCAGCTACTGTAAATGAAGGTTGAGGAGCACCTCTCCAATGAAGACAGGCTGAGAGAGTTGGTGTTGTTCAGTTCGGAGGAGAGATGGCTCTGAGGAGACCTTCCTGTGGCCTTCCAGTATCTGAAGAAAGCTGGTGAGGGACTTTTTAGGGTGTCAGGTAATGACAGGACTAGGGGGAATGGAACAAAAATAGAAATGGGTAGATTCAGATTGGATGTTAGGAAGAAGTTTTTCATCGTAAGGGCGGTGAGACACTGGAACAGGTTGTCCAGGGAGATGGTAGAAGCCTCATCCCTGGAGGGTTTTAAGGACAGGCTGGATGTGGCTCTGACCAACCTGATCTAGTGTGAGGTGTCCCTGCTCATGGCAGGGGGGTTGGAACTAGATGATCCTTGAGGTCCCTTCCAGCCCTAACAATTCTATGATGCTATGATTATGAATCAGATTCCATACAACATTGAGGTGCCAGCAACAGCTGTAAGAGGAACCTCTGGAAAACTTGCTGCTGCCTTCAGACAAAGCAGGGATTTGCTACCAGTGTCCTTCCCTTGCTGTAGACAGCTATCTACTGGAAGCAGATGTAAACTCCATATGACTTCAGAACCACCGATGCCTCACTGTGGAGCTTTAGGGAAGCTAAGCACTTACTGCAGGAGGACAGCTAAAAGCACCTAAAATCTAGGCATAAGTGAAACATTCACACAGTATGGAATACATCCACTTTACAATTTGTACATCACATTTAATTTTTATCAGAGACCACGGAAGGTATATCCAGAAGATGAACTTATGGGCTAGAAAGATGTTGCTAGTGTATGTTTGTCAGCCTTAGGGTGCCTGGAGCCCTGGAGCTCATCTGTATTATGGTAATTTGGAACAAGAAACCAACAGTAACAGTTGGCATATATTCAAAGATTTTGTATTTGTAATTTAGGCTTCTTATGAGTGATTAATTATTACTATGAACACTGGTTTGAGTGTGAGAGGGCATATGGATTCCTCAGTGCTTTGCCAGCAGAGTTCACATCAGTTCTACTTTCTACAGTGTATGTTAATGCAGTAACAAGGGAGACAGTGTAAGTACTGTGAGGAGAGAGAAAAGGGAATCTCTATGATTTAGCCAAACTAGATATTAATGAATTACCCTACATTTGCAGCTGCTTTTATGCTAATCGTCACTTAACATACTTCTGTGAAGAGGAGGAGGATGAATTCTGTACAGATGGTAGAATTGCATCAGTCCAGCCTATCAGAGTAGAAAATCTGGCCATTAATGCATTATCAGTTCTTACCAACTTTGTTCTCACTTGACTGAATCATAGAAATTTTAAAAATGTGTATCAACTAAGCACAGTTGAATGCCACAGACAAGATTTTTTGATAAGCATATGTAAAAGGGAATTAACTATCAGAACAACTTGGGTTTTTTCAAACTCTTGGCCAGACTAAGCTTTACTTTCCGTTTTCCATGTAACCTGTCAAATGCATGCAGGTACCATTGTGGGAGGCTGGCATTTGCCAAACTGATAAATCTTTCCTATCTCTGGCTTCTTCTTATGGGCAAATTTACTTAATCCTTTGTTTTTCTTAGTCTTTTTGAAACTGACAAAGTATATGCTATCCATTTGGCTTTAGGACTGCTGTTAACACACTTTATTTCAGGTGCTAAACACTGTGTATGTCTTCTGAAATGGGTATGGATGTGAGTGTGCGTGCGCCTGTGTGTTAGTGTGTGTATGCACACAAATGCCTCCACAGACACATGGTAGAAATCATCAGTCCACAGATCCTTAGCTACCAAGCTGGGAGTTCTTTGCTAGTTTCTAACTCATCTCATACAACACCCTTCCTAATCTTTTTTAGATATAACCAGAGGAGATGTGCCCAGATTTCTCTCACTTCAAAATGTATGTCAAATGAACTTCTGTAGGATTTTCCCATCGAAAAGTAGGTGGTCAGAGGAGTTTTATCCTCTGAGCTGAAATTCAGGTTAATCACTCAACTGAACCAAGTAAAGTTTCCCTTTCTGACTAACTGGGAGAGAAAATATTTATGATGACAAAGCAGTATAACTTCAGCAATTATAGTTCTTAAATGCTTTGATTTCCTTGTCGGGGGGGAAAGATGAGAAAAATGAAAATATTATCCATGTGAAAGACCACTGCAGGTGACAGCCTCAAGATCCACTCCAAGAAAGACATGGTGCAATGGGCAGTACCAGATGATTTAGACTCTCAAGATGTGCATTTGGACAACTCAGTACATGGATCATTCGATGTCTTTCCCACATAGTGCCATTTGCTAGCATTTTCTCATATAGTGTATTGAGTTTGCATGACAAGGTTTTGGTAGCAGTGAGGCTACAGGGGTGGCTTTTGTGAGAACCTGCTAGAAGCTTCACCTATGCCCAAAAGAGCCAGTGCCAGCCAGATCCAAGATGGACCTGATGCTGGACAAGGCCAAGCCCACCAGTGACAGTGGTAGTGCTTATGTGATAACATATTGAAGAAGAAGGAAAAAAAATTACACAATGGGAACTTCATCTGGAGAGAGGAGTAAGAATATGTCAGAAAAACAACTCTACAGACACCAAGGCTAGTGAAGAAAGAATGGAAGAGGTACTCCAGTTGCTGGAGCAGCTGATGGAGGTTAACAGTGGCACAGATGCCCATCTGCAGCAAAAGCAGGTGGATGCCTGAAAGAGGCTACGAACCTGCGGGAAGCCCACACCGGAGCAGGCTCCTGGCAGGACATGTGGACCAATGGACCCATGGAGAGAGAACTCTACTATGCAGCAGGTTTGCTGGCAGGGCTCGTGACCTGGCAGGGGACCCACACTGGAGCATTCTGTTTCTGAAGGACTATACCCCATGGAAAGGACACACATATAGAGGACTACCTCTCATGGGAGGAACCCCTTGGTGGAGCACAGGAGGAATATGAGGAGGAAGGAGCATCAGAGACAATATGTGATGAACCGACCACGACCCCCATTCTCTGTCCCACTGTGTTGCCACAGGGGAAGAGGTATAAAAATCGGGAATGAAGTTGAATCCATGAAGAAGGGAGGGATGGGAGTAAGGTGTTTTTGTAAGATTTAGATTTATTTCTCATAATTCTACTCCAATTTGATTGGAGTAAAAGCAACTTCCTAAGTCTGTTTTGCCCATGACAGTAATTGTTGAGTAATTTCCTTGCCCTTATCTTGACCCATGAGCCCTTCATTATATACTGGGGGTGCAACTAGATGACCCTTAAAGGTCCCTTCCAACCTAGAGCATTCTATGATGTTCTCTTCCATGACAGAGTGGCTTTGGTGAGTACCTGGTGTCCAGCCAAGTCAACTGACCACCCATCTGAATTCCCCTTTTCCCCAATTTCCTCTGAGTTTGAAAAACAGGACTAGTAAAGTCTATGTCTCATTCTCTGTTTTATCTGATGCCTTCTTCCAGCACTTTGACAGGGATTCTTATGAGTCTAGGTGTCTGAAGTAGTCAAACTCCCCAAACTACATTAGAAAAACTGGTGACCTTAAACTATTGCCATAAATGAATAAAATGTTTCTGCACGGGTTCAGTTGTTTGGTTTGGTTGGCATCAGTCAGCCAGTACAAGTGCAACTCCAGCCCAGTTGCAAAGATATACTAATTTTGCTGAGCAGGATGAATGAGGAGATAAGAAGCTGGAGGTACTGTGGTGTGTGAGGGCTGATGGAGGAAATGGAAGTAAAGTGAGGTTGGAGACAAACAGAGTAAGAAGCTGTAGAAAGTTATGGGGAGGCAGAACCCATTTCCCAATCCACAGGAAGGCAGCATTCACTAGATCTGTGGAACATCATATTTTATTCAGGTGTTGAAAGAATAGAGTAGAATAGAATAAAATAGAATAGAATAGAATAGAATAGAATAGAATAGAATAGAATAGAATAGGCCAGGTTGGAAGAGACCTTCAAGATCATCGTGTCCAACCCATCAACCAATCCAACCCACCTAATCAATTAAACCATGGCACCAAGCACCCCACCAAGTCTCCTCCTGAACACCTGAACACCACCTCCCTGGGCAGCCCATTCCAATGGGCAATCACTCTCTCTGTATAGAACTTCCTCCTAACATCCAACCTAAACCTCCCCTGGCACAGCCTGAGACTGTATCCCCTTGTTCTGATGCTGGCTGCCTGGGAGAAGAGACCAACATCCACCTGTCTACAACCTCCCTTCAGGTAGCTGTAGAGAGCCATGAGGTCACCCCTGAGTCTCCTCTTCTCCAGGCTAAGCTTCCCCAGCTCCCTCACCCTCTCCTCACAGGGCTGTGTTCCAAACCCCTCACCAACTTCGTTGCCCTTCTTTGGACACGCTCCAGCAAGTCAACATCAGGAAATACTCAAAAGGAAACTATGACCAAAGATGGCCAAACACTCTGGCCTCTGATGTCACTACAAAGCCCTCATCTCAGCTGGTGTGTTTGTCACGCTTGTGACTCTGCACGTGTTTGCATAGCCCTCTCTATTATAGCCCTTTTGTGCTTCCATCTCCCATTACCGTATTCATTATTTTCTGACAGAACCTCATCCCCTTTGGCTTCTATTATTTCCTTAGTGCTGGTACTCACAGCAATATCAAACCTATGCCAGCAATTAAGTGACACCACTGCATGTTTCTTCACAACATTGTCTTCCACATGCTGACCTTTCCCCAGCGAAGAGCCACACTGTTATAATAGCCTACACCTCCTAGCCTTGTCTCTCTGGATGTCTTCTCCCTCATGCAGTGGGTGACCGGTTACTTTCAAAGCCATACCTACGAGCTCAGGGCATTTTTCATCTTCAGTCACAGCCCTGTAATTTGCAAACAGGGCTCGATGTTGGTCGACAGGTCAGGAAGCTAGCAAAATAATTCTTTTGGTTGAGAGGATTTTATGTTGAGAGATGGACAGGATCATGTATTTTTAATATGCAAGACAACATTAACAAAAGTCAGAGGTGTCAGGGGAGAGGATTAATAATTTGTTTCACAGAACAATTCAATCTTTCCTTTCAAAACAGCTGCTGAGCTTTTTTACCATAACGAAATGTAATTAAAGTGATGCTGATCTACACCATGATTTGTAAATTGGAGTCTACTGAAAAGCCCCAACCAGAAGCCACACAGGCAAACATCATTCCCCTAACCACACTGTGAGCCAAAAAGACCCACAGCCATATGGTCTTTCAGACATCATTTGGTGTTAGTTTGGCAGAATTTATGTAGCTCATTACTATGCAATACCCACAAAATATACCATGGCCTGTGAAAGACAAATGATAGTAAGTCTTCCTGCAGAATTTTCTTGCAGTCTGGATCTGGCTGTGCAACTAGGTCAGCCCTTTTCTCACTTTCTAAAAAAGCCACTCTTCTGTCCTTTCAGTCTTTCATGTCCACGTAACTAAACCTTTTTGCTCTTCCCAGTCCACCAAAAGAGATGACATTCTGATGGTCACGCTTCAGTTGTGTTCTCCACATATGGCCATAACCAAGTACTGCTTGCTGAGGCTCTATCAATCAATTGGTTTTCATACTCATTTGTCATCTCTTCCCAATGCAGCCAGAAAATGAGTTAGTACTTACTTGTATTGCTGTGTCCTGTAGATCCCTGTTGTGACTCCTACAGTAATAACAGAAAAAGGTGTTATTTGTAGGGCAATTTTTAGCTGCAATACTTGCTTGAACATTACCTTAACAATACAAACAGCACCCTTAATTGTTCATTCACTTTCAAAGTAATTTTCAATTACAAGAATAAACCAAATATTTCTTCAAAAATCCATTAATTCTAAGGCTAGTAAACTTATTTCACAACAACAGTTAATGGTACAATTCCTTGTATAGCTATTACAACTGTCCTGCTCTCTATTCATTTATTGATTAGCAAAAACTCAGCTATTATCTTCTACAAGTTTAGATGAGAAGACAGAGGGAAGACCAATATTTTTTTCATGGACCATTGGATTCTTGATCTTTCCTTTTCACATGTTGATATTGACAGCACTGGAGAATGGGAATACAGACTTTAGTTCTGAGTCCCTGAGGTTACAAGGCCAACCTTCTATCACAACCACAATATCTATGAATATGGTGCAATAAATTAGCTATTTTTTTTGCTCCTGTGAAAATGTTCATATATTTCACCCATAGAATTTGTTTGCACTCATAAAAACAAACAAGAAAACTATAAATAGAAGGGAAATACAAATATAAGTGACAACAAAAAGATATTTAAAATAAGGAAAAGAAGAACTCTTTGCTATGGATAACAGCAGGGAAAGTATCCTGTATATAACTCTGCTTTTGAATAACCCAGACATGCACAGCAACACCACCTTGTGTATGTGCTGCAGTTACAACTGCAGTAGAGGCCACTCTCAGAGGCCAGGCACCAAGAGCAATGCACAGAATCATTTTTGGTGAGGAATGAGGTGCAGGGCCAGATCCCTAGTCCACAGAAGCTGGGTAATGAGCCAAATACACAGCTCATCAGGAAAGAAAGTGCAAGTCCCCAGAGAGCTCAAGAATACTCCAACTTGGCTGAGGTAAGATTTTGCTGCTGAGTCACTCAGAAGCTGAGGGCCTGAAAAACGTCAGGACCTCAAGAGTTTCTTGTCTTCTCTGAATGGAGGTTGGCTGGACCACAAGAACTGGGATCTCAAGGGCTCAGCTAGTCAAATCCCCTCACTCTGCACCATTTGCTCTGGAGTCAAGGTTCTCCAGACTGCATGGCTTTATCTGTAATTTTTATGCTATAATACACGTCTGAAATTCACTGTCTTCCTGCAGACTTGAAATGTGAGACATCACATTTTTTGGGCAAGGGCTAGGAGTATGGAAAGATTTGTAGCATGTTTCACATGCTGACAGTAATTTCTCATGAATTCAATATTGTCTACTTTTGACAGATTGCCTCAGCTTTTTGTGAAACCTTCTGATGAGGGGATATTCGAACCTGTTCATTTTCTGGTGACTGAATATAGTCTTAAGATGTCAGAATCAGCTTGCAGTGGTGATGGCAACATGTATGTTTGAATTTAAAAGCTATTTTAGTAGACAACCAGGCTGTCCATAAGTGGGCTGTTAGAGCATGTTCAGTTTCCTGAATAGTGAACTTCTATATCTATAAAAGTTTTGGGGAATACAGTAATTTTGATGGAAACACCCTCAGGTTTGTAAGAGTGTTTGAAACTGCTAAACAAGGATCTTGCTCACTCTTTTTCATTTTCATCAACCCCGGAAGCATGCTCCTTCTCCTGTAATTGCCTAGCACAATTCTATCTCTGCCATTGGCTCTGCATAACTTCACATTTGACATTAGCAAAACATGTGCGCCATAACATTTTCACTTTTCCTTTTAACTGAATCTCTAAAATGTCACGATTCTCAACAAATTGTTCTTAATAGTAAAGGCTAATACAAAAGTTTCCTAGTGAAACAGAGAATGCTCTCAGTGAGGCAGGAAAACAGTGCAACTTTATGTAACTTAAAAACCACAGGTGACGTCTTTACTTCTGGAGATTATTTTCTAGTGCATTTGCTGCAGCTTGTTAAAAGGAAAAACAAAAGTAAATTAATTAAGCAAGTAAAGAATAACTTCACTATGATAATGTAGCTTCTGCTGAGAATCAGCACCCAATTGCTTTGTGAAAAGACACCAGTTCTCCTGGAGTGCATAAACTAATTCTCAAATAACAAAATGATGGCTGAACCCATAATATCACATGCATGTACCTAGAAATTGAACACCTGAACAAACTTTCAAGACATGAAATCACAGTAAAAACCAAGGAGAGCAAAGCACGCAGAAGAAATAACCGCATGTTATCCCTGCAAAAGAGTAGAGAGCTCTTTTTTATAAAATTTAATTATTCATTTAAAGTTTATTTATTAGGCTATTTTAAATAAAATTACAGTCCAATAATACCTAATAATTTGTACATAACAAAGTGTGACAGAGACAGGAGAAAGGAAAACACACACAGCCTGTCACATCACACATGGATTCAATTATCCTTAAGCTTTGAAAAACAAGAAATAGAGACTGTTATTGCCCCTTCCTTGTAATTTCAACAGTACAAATTAATTCCAGAGAAAGAAAATTTGAAGTTAAGGATAAAATCTAACTTTATGCTCTCTATTACATAAAGGACAGTTCCCTAAATGTGCTCTACCAGCAGTACTGTCCTGGAAAACCTACTGCACCACTCCCATGTGTCAAACCTGATCTGGACTTCCCCTTTATTCTTGTGCATTAATGCAGACCTTCCATATTAATGAGGTCTGATTTAATATACAGTTACAGCATGTGCACATACAGCCCTCCCATCCACAAGCATGCAATTATATAAAGAGATACGTCCACACTTGCAGGTTCAACTACGTATTTCTGGTGTATTTGTGATACATAAACTTCAGTTATTTACCTTTTATTACTAGACTGATTTCAAAACTATTCTAGCTATAGTTGGTGTGGCCCTTGCAACTCTAATAGTCTAATTAGTAAGTTTCAAGCCTATCACTTCAGTTGCAGATTAAAAGAATGTATGAGAACTAATGATGAAGATGCTCGGTTTTTATAGACAGGATGATTTTCATACTTGCAATAGGGCAGGAGTCCCACAAGCTCCTCTTTTTCTCATTCCCAAAATGATGAGTGTCTTTACATTTGGGAACTATCTTGTGTTAAAAAGGATTGCAGCCTACTTGCTTTTCTGGCTGGAAAAGTCATTGTAAATGAACTAAAGTGATCTCTCAACACTGCCATAAAGACTGAAAATGAATTCATGCTACCATGCATCACTTGGAACTAAGAGATGAAGCTGATGCCCTGAATTTAGAGTCTTAGCCTCTTTGCTGGCCTTGGCCACTACTTAACTGACAGGCCTATTTATCTGAATAATGTGTGACCCACAATAGTTTGATGTAGTCCTTAGGTTTTAAGAAGTTGGAACAGCTACATAGCTTACCTGTGGGAAAGCTTTCTAAGAGTTATGGAGACATTCTCTGTAAGATCCAATACAGATTTTACAGTGTGCTTTGTGAAAAGCAATACCTAGCTTATGGATGTTTCAGAAACATGTTTGAAAAAACAGGAAAACATTCTCTGCATTTCAGAGCCTGAAAAGCAAATGTCTTCTAAAGTCTGTGACTGTACAGATTCAGAGTAAGCCACAGAATTAGCTTCAAATTATTGTAAGCTATTTTAGTATAGAGGTGGTGTCTAAAATTAACAGGA
Source organism: Melanerpes formicivorus (assembly GCF_026170545.1). NCBI lineage: Eukaryota > Metazoa > Chordata > Aves > Piciformes > Picidae > Melanerpes > Melanerpes formicivorus. Next base: position 29,921,420 of record NW_027142353.1, on the reverse strand, counting down.
TCTATGGCCTATGGATCTAACAGGCCTAACAGGATCTATGCAGGATTTTTCCAGGATGCTGGTGAATTTTATTAGGTACTTCTTCCCCATCTCACACAATGCACTCTAATTTCTGCCCATGTGGACCACCCAAACCACAATTAATTGTAGTGTCACTGTATATATGCTCATATGTATGCATGCTCATAGATTGTTAAATGAAATCTTGACCATCCTAAGCTTAAATAAAATAGAAACTCTACTTTGGTAAGAGAAAAGGAAACCACCTAGAAAAGACTCTTTAAAGATGAAAGGTAGAGCTCTGAAATGCCTCTGCAGTTCTGCAGAGAAGATGAGAAAGTCAGTACCAACCATCATTCACATATCTTGGCCTATGGTCTGTGGTTCTCCTGTTCCTCTGTTTATCACAATACGTGTAGCTATAAGGAAGTGCATTCATGATGGCCACGTAGCTATGCTGATAGGTGAATGCCTTGCCCATGAATGTCTGCGCATGTGCCATGCAAGCACGTTGCATGGTGATAATTATGGCAGACACTGCAGAGCTGCAAGCACCATCTCATTTTTGTCATCCATATGTGGGCTCTTCATCTGCTCATAAGCTGTTGATCCACCTATTTCCTACTGGACTTACTCTAGTGTAACAAACCTCTAACCTGTCTACCACCTTCAACTAGCTGTGTGCTTCAGCGAGCAAACAGACAATGAGTAGTTTTCTTTTCTTTTCTGTTTTGGCTTACACCTCTGGTGCTTCAAAATCATGACACTCATTCATGGAAAAGCTGTTTTACTGTAGGCAAATCTTGAAGGTTTCCTGACTTTGCATTTATAATTATTCCCTGTACTAAATTTTGCAAAACAGACTTAAAAGTTACCGAAGGAGCTTGCTTTAGCAGGAGTAAGACTATAAAATGCGTCAATACCATCTTTCAAGCTTGAACAATTCAGGAAATATGCTTGTGACATATAAACAGTATATGCTGATATAGTGTGAAATTTTTATTGGCTCTTGCATAGAATAGTTGATTTCATTCCCTCCTGACTTACCAACTATAAATATTGTGGTTTCCCCAAGCTTGTAGTGATGAGCATTACCATGCTGTACTCCATCCTCCCTGGGATAGACAGATGATAGTGGAGCTGGTTTCAAGGACCAGGGGCCTTCAAGGACCAGGCATCAAATACTGCCCAGGGAAATACTTCTGTGGCCCATCTGGTCATCATGCCACTGGGCTGACTGACTCTCTAGCAAAGCTGCCCCCAAAGCTAGATGAGTGGCAGGGGATATATGTCCACTCCTCAGCCCGAAGCTGCAGAGGCCAGTATATTAGTAAAGTCAACCTCACAAACCTCAGTAGTGTCAACAAAAATCTCAGCTCATGAAGCCAGATGAAGCAGGAACAAAGGATGAGAGCAGGAGTTTCTTGACTTGCAGCAGCTGTAGATGCCTTGAGGTATCAGTGTGGAGCCTCAGCATATGCCTACAGAAGGAAGTGCCACATCTCGACATCCCACCAGGGACACCTGCAGTTTTGCCTTGTGGGGAGGAATCTGTGACCCACGCACAGTATGCCAGGAAATGTGCAAACAAGACTGTGTAGCCCTGCAGAGGCTGTAAGCAGGCAAAAGGCAGGGGATACTGGCACACACATGCTGGGGTTGGAGTGGCTGGAGAGCAGCCAAGCAGAAAGGGACCTGGGAGTAGTGGTTGACAGTAGGCTGAACATGAGCCATCAGTGTGGCCAGGTGGCCAAGAAGACCAATGGCACCCTGGTGTGCATCAGAAATAGTGTGGCCAGCAGGAGCAGGGAAGTCATTCTGTCCCTGTACTCATCACCAGTTAGGTCACACCTTGAGTACTGTGTCCAGCTCGGGGCCCATCAATTTAAGAAGGACGTGGAGGCACTTGAACATGTCCAGAAAAGGTCAGTGAGGCTGGGGAGAGGTCTCGAGCACAAGCCCTATGAGGAGAGGCTGAAGGAGCTGGGATTGTTTAGCCTGGAGAAGAGGAGGCTCAGGTGAGACCTCATTGCTGTCTACAACTACCTGAAAGGAGGTTGTAGACAGGTGGGGGTTGGTCTCTTCTCATAGGCAACCAGCATCAGAACAAGAAGACACAGTCTCAACCTGCACCAGGGGAAGTTCAGGCTTGAGGTGAGGAGAAAGTTCTTCACAGAAAGAGTGATTTGTCACTGGAATGTGCTGCCAAGGGAGGTGGTGGAGTCACCATCCCTTGAGGTGTTCAAAAAAGGACTGGATGTGGCACTTGGTGCCATGGTTAAGTTAGTCATGAGGGGTCAGGTATTAGGTAGTAGGTTGAACTGGATGATCTCTGAGGTCTTTTCCAACCTGGTTGATTCTATGATTCTATGATTCTATTCTGAGGTTATCAGCACAGCATCAACATCAGCCCAGAGACTTCACATACTTAGTCAAGACTCATGTAGGATATATTTTGAAGTGCAGGAGCCATGGTTTTACATCATATTGAATGTCTTACCTTGCTTGGGAAGGGAAACTTGCTTTGTTCTGCCTTTCCTGGTGTGTGAATAGCTGACAATGGTGGAGGCCAAGAATGGGTCATCTCCTGAAAAACATTATTGTACAGAAAACTGTACTTAGAAACTCAGTGGAATATGAGACAATGACACTATATATACTGCTATCACTATATCAGTAGCAAGAATGCATGGGTAGTGGAATACTTAAGTTACTGTAGCTTCTGGGAATGCCCAGTTTACATATAATTTAGACAATACATGAGCTACATTGATTTTTGTCACAGACTCTTGAGAGTAGTTCTTAAGCACTGTTTCATTTTCCTGAATGTTAATGCATCTTAAGTGCAAGATGTTTGATTTTCCTGACAATCTGCAAGGACATTTTAATCATACAACATATTCTGGCTGGTAAGACCAACAAAAGAACATTTTTTGTAGTATGGGAACAGAAATTTCAGTTCATGACCAAGTAACACTATGTACTAATCACAAAATAGATTTTGTAGACAAGACTGGAATGATAAATGCTTAACACTTGCTCAGTGGTTAATTCCTAAAATCACCTTTATCATTGCGAAATAATTGAATAAGGTCCTAACTGCAACATGTTTGTGCCTTGCAGGACACAGATATGTGGCAAGCCCTACACAAGGTGTGCTGCAGTCCACGCTGATCTCCCCTCTATGTAGTTTCGAAGAACATTTTTTAATAGCTAAGAGACATACGGAGCTTGACACAGCTTGTATGCAGTCATCTTTGACACAGATTCAGGTAGCAGGAAGACACACATTCAATACCTCTATCATTCAATCCTGAATGAGTTGGTCTCCACAGCAAGGCTGCTTTTGGGAAGGTGTAAACTAAACACTTAAGTCAAGAAATCTGTTAAGAGAGTAGGTTCATATTCCTCTCTAGTGCAAGCTGTTAAAGGATGGACATGTTATTTGATGTGTTCAGCACCACCAACCAGATACTTGGTACTCGGTAACTTAACTGAATGAGAAGCAGCACAGAGTGTGACAACCCTGAAGAGCTGGCCCACAAGTTTCAAGAGCTGAAGAGCAAATAACATCCTGACTAAGCAGGGGGCTCGCTGACACAATCAAGTGTTTGCCTGACAGATGCTTCGCAGGGTTTTGATACCATTAGCTGAGTGGAATTGTTTCTCAGTGATATTCCAAGGAGTCATGCTGAGATCCATGAACAGTCCCAAAATAATACTGGAGTTACATTTCCATGACTCATTCCCTTTTAAAGACAAAATAAAATGTTCTTGTTAGAAAAAATATGTGGTTGAGTCTCTTGCCCATCCTTTGTTAATGCTGATGGAAGGACTTCCTGACCCAGCATGGATTTAGTTGAGGCTTTTTTATATAGAGGAAAGTCTCTGTTCTGCTAATGAAAGGATCAACCCTTTGAACAGAGTTTACTAGTAATAAATGTCACCTTTAAAGCCTTCTTGATAAACAGTTTATTTCCTAATAAAAATGGCATTCTTTTACTTTATTTGAGGCTAAAAAGTTACAGGATTTATTACACTTCTGCAATCTACTTGCATGCCTCTAATCAGTGCATCATCTGGCTTGCAGTTTCAGTATCAGAATTCTTTGCTTTACAGTTCTTTGAGACAGATTGTTCATCTTATGCCTTCCTTATCTGATAAGTGCCAGCAATAGCAGTATATAATAATCTTCAATATAAAGTAAGTTCTTTTAACTCTGGCAACAAAAAAAAGACAAGCAACCAGGCTGCTGTTTGCTACAAGCACCTGGCACACATGGTACTGTTTTTGAAAGATTAAGGAATTAAGATTAAGGTTTATGACAACAAATTGAAGAAAAAGAGATTTGCACCATGGATGTTTAATCCTAAGGCTGTGATCTAAAGTGGTATTGCTTTCTCATCTGCTTTTCTCTTACAGGACCACTTGCTTACTTTTTAGAAAATGGGATGTTATGTATAAAGACTAAAGGTGTTCTCACCAGTACAACACCATTCCCAAACAGTGTTTTTCCCTACGAGTTGTCATGCTGAGCCCAAAAGTATGCATAGGAACGAATGACGTGCCCCTTTCTTCTGAAGGGCAAAGCTTTAGGTTATCTCTGTCAACTGAAGAATTGGAGCAGACGGACTGGGAAGGTCTGGTGGCTTTGACCTGAAGTTATCCTACTTGTGAAATATGCTATGATTTCCATTTGCTCAAGAAGCAGTTTCTCCAGGTTATATGGCGGCTGGCCCTCCCTGTCACCTTCAGGGAAACATCTTCTGAGAAGTCTGCTATATGCCATGCAGGAACCAATATGTTACAGCAGCAGAGCTCTTCCCTCCCACCTTTCCTGCCTGAATTTGACAATGATGCCTTCATCCAGGGAAAGGACCAGCGGGCTGATTAAAAATAAGGGTAACCTTTTTTTTTTTGACACGTCAAACTCTTCCATTTCTTTTTTTCCCCAAGATTATTTCTCATTCACACATCAATGAAAAATGGCCTTAGAGGTGTTCTTTTTTTTTTTTCCCCAACTAGCTTCTTTTCTCCCTTTTTGCTGTGAGTATAGTATACACTAAAGCTTTCTACATAATTTAAATTTGGGGTAAACCTTATGGTTACACAAAAGATTTAGTAAGCCCACTGACAGTTGCCAGGGTTAATGCATGCCATTATCATGAATATCTGACTGTGAATGTACTAGAATAATATTTTGAGTTGTGATTATATGGTGTATTTATCACTATTCTTTATAACTAGGATGACTATAAAATAAAATCAAATTAGAAAAAATAATCATAAAACTAACATGAAAAACACAGAATCGTAGAATCATAGAATTGTTTTGGTTGGAAAGGACACATCTAAGATCATCAGGTCCAACTATAAGCCAAACCACAGGCTCTCACTACTAAGGAGTAGTAAGGTTTAAATGTAGTAATTAAAAAAAAAATTAACAAACCCAAACATTAAACTATGTGCACAGTCTCCTTCTGGCTGCCAAAAGCCGAATCACAAAAATCAGGAGAAAGGATTCAGGGGTCCAGCAAACATCAACATTTTGTGAGGTCAGGCAAAACCAAATCCTGAGTATGTTCCCGTGTGCCACATCTCATGATTCTAGACTCCATCTAGATATATTTGATTAGAAGCACTAGTAGTTTTGTACAATTATATCAAGATCTTTTTTTTTTAGTACATACCGCAAAATTTTTGAAAATGTAAACTCGAACAGCAACTACCAAAATAGAAAGAACTCATCTTTTATTGTTAAAATCAATTCTCATGCACGGCTTCTCTTTTCTGTTGAGCTAAGTTGTCTGCCTTTAGAGTTTGTGATTGGCAGCATTGGCATAAGGCATCCACTGGACTGAAAACAATGTTTCAAATGCACTGATGAAATTTAAGCGCAATTATGATCCTTGGCACCTTCAAATTGGTGTTAGAACATTGATTGACAGAAAAGATTTGTAAAATTATAGAGAAAAAAAGCAAGGATTAACCTTTAGAATGAAATCGAACAAAAAATTAGATCCACAACACCTGGCATCAGAAAATGTTCCAGTCACTATAAGATAATGGTCTAACTTAAAACCAGTTTAGATATTTCTTTAAATTTCATTAAGTTAACCTTAAAGTCCTGAACAACAATATTAAATGAGAAGCCACTCTGGGCTCCAATAATAGGGAAAAAAAGACTTCTTGATCAGAGCAGGAGCTGACTAGACCTTTTTAAAATACATGTAGATAAGCACCTGTGCCCAGCTGCAGGACTGCTTGTTTGAGATGACAATGACTGCCCTCCTCATCCTGCAGCCAGATACATAAGACCAAGGGATAGCTCTGAGACCCTTTGTAGAAAACAGAGCTTTCTCCTAGTGAGAGCTGCAGTAGTTTTGTTTCACACTGACATCTTTGCAGGCGGTAGTGATGACATGTCTCATTCACATATGTATGATAACCCTCCTTGTCTACATCCATAGTAAAACTGTTTCCAGCAGTTATACACAAATGTCCAGTTTTACAAGCTATATAAGTCTAAGCCTAGTTAATCTCAGTCAATGTGCCAACTTGGCTTTTCTTCTTACTGGAAGGAAAACCTTCAAATAAAGATACATATAGTATTCTGTATCCTTACTTCAAATTCAGTTTGCGCAGCAACAATTAAGTAACAAGACATTCTTGTGGATTAATGATGGCTTGACAGTGTTTTGTTTGGGGCTTTTAACCCTACCTTGCAGGTAGTTTTTCAGGAAAAGTACCATGCAGAGGTGAATAGGAGTATTCACTCTGGACTTAAAGCAAAGCTATTTATCTAGTGCCATCAGTCTTGCTGTGTGGCACATGATACCAGGAATGGCTGAACTGATTCAGAAGAATTGTAATTAACAAAAAGTAGGGAGACCACTATCATCTAGAGTTGAAATCTAGTCACATGTATTATCTTGCAGTTCATTTACTACCAAAACCAGAACTTATCATTAGGCCACTAAGAAAACTGACTCCTTAATCTTCCTTTTTCCTTGTGCTCATGCAGCCAGTTTTTGATTCATAGTATTTTGTCTCTCCACAGATGATGATTTAAGAAATGTTTGTAGTGTCTCATGAAGGACCCTGTTAAACAGATTTTTAAAATTATTTTAGCTGTTTCAAATGTCTCAATTTCATCCATTGATCTATTGATACGATGGTGGAACATTATTCTCCTTTGCAAATACTGTGCTGGTTAGAACATGGGGACAGCAGAGGCTCTCTTTTTGGAGTTATCTACACTAAAATGCAGATTTTAGATAAGCATTAGACCTATTTGTTTAGATGGATGTCAAGGCAACTCAAAGCTAAGGCAGAGCTTTCCAAGATCCTTTAGCAAGTGATCACAGGACACATTTTGAGAACCTCAAATCCAGCTGCTCTTCTGTCTTCAGAAAATAAAGTGTTTTTTTTAAACACAGGTGACTCATTCACTGCTGTCACTTGGCAGAGATCCCTTTCAGTTCAGTGAAGCTACACTGCCACTAGCTGACAACATGGATATGATTTTAGTGTCAAACACCCAAATCAAGGAGTCTGACACTAAGAGGTTAACACACTCTAATGGCTTAAGCTGCCTGCACCCCCCCACCCTCGGCCTAGAAGTGAAGGAAAAGTAACACTCAAAAATCTGAAACTTCTGGAGACTATGTTGAAGCTGATAGTGTTTCACTATGATGTTTCCAACGATGTGAAAAGCAGATTTCCTTTTTGAAAATTGATTTCTCTATCATCTCTTATTTCTGCAACTTTTCTAACCCAAACCTCAAATACGTATCTGCAAACCAGAAAGATAAAGCTGTTTCCTCTTGTTTCTTTATGCTGTCACTTATTCAAACTACATCTTCTTAACTCTTCTTCCCTGTAAGCCCTGCAGTTTCCTTTGAGCACTTCTTATTTTTACCCTGTCCACACGAGCATCTTTTATTTCACTATTATCCTTTTGGTAATATGTTGTTTAGAACCATGAGCCCTCAACAAAATATCTTGATGTTTTCCAGCTTTCTTTGCTTACTGTTTTACTTTCTTTCCACCCTTTTATTTAGGCAGGTTTTAATTCATAGTTAATGTTTATGTCACATAGAATGCAAAATGCTTTCTAAACTTGAGATATGACAAACATGGTTTCACCCACTAACTGAAGGATGATATAAGGGAAATACTATGAGCTCCCTGTCATAGAGCTGAGATACCTCTAAGGACACCATTTAAGCTGAGCTGGGTGCCAGTTCAGCATTGAACCTCATTTGTCTTTTCTACTCCTGCTAAAATTATTTCACGGAGTCACACTTTTACCACAGCAATCTGCTGAAAAACACATTCTCCCACATTTCCCCTTTGGCTCCAGTCCCAAGACCCTTCAAATACCCTCTTGCTTTCTGTATTACAAATTCCTTCTCATAGGCTTCATTGGCATAATATTCAAAGATATATGACAATCCAGAGGTGAGTGCTTGTCACTTTTGTTTGTTTGTTTCTAAGTAAAGAAATAAAGGTAATCGTGCAGCTTGTGACTGCATCATTTGTGCTGTGCTTGGCTCTCCAGAGCTGCATGGAAGGGCAGCAGCTGAAATTGCTTGACAGAAACAAGACTGTCTGTGTGTATGTGTTGGCTGGGGAGAAGGAAAGCGAAAAAGAGAAATTAGGCCCTTGGAAAGGGTGAAGGTCAGAGGTTTTGCCGACTGAAGTATTAAAGAATGTGTTCAGCATCAAATTTCCAGATATTTGGTATCTACAGAACTAAACTATTCCAAATCATGAACATTTGTAACATGATCTGTGGATCAATTCACCCTACAGCAAATCACAAGCATTAGTGCAGTAAGTTTCTGTTTGGAATATGTTATGTCCACTTTAACTGTAACCATCCTGAAACATTTAGTCAAGATTCAACAATCTAGGACAGATAAATACAAAAGAAGGCAACATCTGCTTACTTATCAAATGGACTTATTTGGGTTCTTCATTGTATGATCATAATCCTTTAAGAAGAGTCTTGTGAATTTGTATTCATTTTTTTGAGGAGAAAATGAGTCTATAAGTCCAGAAGAAGTATGGATACCTGAAATAAATGTATTTGGATTCTAAAAGCAAGTGCTAATTAGAATATAACACATGCCATGCTCTCCCATATCAGAGTTTTAAACAAAAAGATTTATCTCTAACTATGAAGAAAGGAATAACATGTCTCTTTAAAGGTACATCATAGAGCAAAACCTAGCGGGTTTCCTTAAAAAATTTTACTGAAATGGAAAAACTCAACCAACCAACCCACCAAATGAAACACCACCACCCCCCGACAAAAAACACCCCCCACCCAAACAACAACAACAAAACCAACAAAAACTGGACAAATTTTCTCTTAGTTGCAATGATGAGTATCAACCCTTATCTGAGAAGCTGTATTTTAGATGAATGCGCTGGGCCATATGATATGGCAAACCATCTGAAAATCAGTCTTGCCTGGACAAGCCAAGATGATGTGGCTAATCAAGGTACAATATTTATTAGTACATTAACCTCCTGCACCCAAGGACTGTGGATTCTAATTCCTGAATTACCATGCAAGACAGATGCAGCTAGTTTTCCAGTCTCAGTTGGCATCAAGCTAACAGAAGTGGCTAATGAAGATGAATAGCTGCCGCTTGGGAGTTGGGGGAGGAGAAAGAGGATAGAACCTAGAATACTTCAAGGTCCAGACCTCTCCATGATTTCAGATAATAACGAAAAAGTGCACATAGTCAATATTTTCAGAGATCATAACAACCATGTTAATTTTGCAATCTGCTAACAAAGCAAAGGCAGTGGCCTCACAATTGCCCTGGAAACATTTCAAGAAGTTAACTCAAAAGCTATTGAAAATAAAGACCAGGACACTGGTCAGGGTGGGTATTACCCTGTTTTTGGTGAATGATTGTATTAATATGGACAAAGGAGCAGAGAAAAAAGGCTTTACAAAGATAAAACCCAGACACATTTAATAAGAAAACGTCTGTGGTTTGGAGAAGACAAAAAAATACCGTCATAGTAAATATTTAGCAATACTGAAATATCTTTGCCACAAACGCATGTAATGTTCTAATAATGCCTTTATTTCAGACAAAACCACACTACTAAATGTAAGGAGATCATCAAAGCACGATTTGTCGGGTTTTATTTTTTTTTTTAAACTAGATGAATTTTGCAAGTTTCTTACATTGTGTCAGCATTCTGATAAGTACATTAGTGGTTCTCATTCACCCCTGCTGGAGGGAAGGTGAAATAGAACGCAATCAGTTTGGCTTAATTTGTTCTTAGTTCCAGTCTTGCACACTCCAGAAGCTAGTTTAAGAGGACTGAGGGGTACCATGAAGCCTTACTTAGTTCCTGGGAACCAGAGGGCTTGTACAAAAAGCTCCTTTGTGCATCTACAGTGGAGATTCACCAATGGGCATGAATTGATAAATTTATCTCAGCTTGTTCAGTCAATTGATTATTTCAAGCTTCAAGAACTTATGGATAACACAGTAGTGCCTATGTGCTCTGTGCACAAGTTATGGGCAGATATTATGTGAAGTAAATACCTTGTGCTCTGGGTAAAGGTTTAAGGTGCTACTAGAACACCTTTTGGCTAACATACTTGTGAAAGCTGCCAACCATAACAAGAACAAAGAAAGCTCTGTTCTGTGTTACTACAACAAATTTCTTGATCAGTGTGAAAATATGATATAGAGGGTAAGAAAAGACTGGGATGGGGGAGTGGGAGGGGGAACAAATGACAAAAACCAAACAAAAAAAAAAACAAACCAGAATTGAAGTACTAGAAATTAAATTGCTGTCAAGAGTGGTTCTAAAAAGAGTAGCTCCAAGAGGTTTGGCACTTGTGGTTTCTTAATTATATCAGATGAAATGTGCTCAATTTACAAGCAAAAATTACTCCAGGCTGGGACCTCAGACTGGAGCTGAACACCAGGGCAAGACGTCTCCTTCCCTTTATCCTGCCATAGCACAGAGAGGTTCTGCAAGGTAAAGCAGGCTGTAAATCCTTCCTGGACTACCATGCATGGATGTGGCTGACTGCAATTAGTAAATAATTTTGTTTATGATGTTCTGACAACTTAGGGATTCTATTCATATACAAGTAATTTATTCTGAATGAGATTAAGAAATCAGTGTAGCACTGCATGCTTCAGTGTATATGAATTCAACCATCTGTTCTCAAGGTTGCATTGTGTGCCTTCTAGATTTCACTTGACAGAAAGATGTTAAATCTTGATGATTTGTATTCTAGAAGCAGCACAGCGGCACAATGTGATAGCTGAAGCTTACAGGGACCAGTTCAGCTAAGAGTACAGAGGTACAGACAGCTGAACATAGACAAACTTGTGTCCACAAATGAAGGATACCATACATACCTGCTAGACTGGGACACTGGTCCAAGAAATGAGATAAAGATCACCAGAGGAGAAGCAATTGAAAATAATCTCTCAATATCTCATGCTCTTGCTCAAAGAACTTGTTCTATCATTGTTTATTTGAAAATAGAGAAATAAGCAGCACAGTAAAACTGCTGAGGCCAATGCTTGTTTGACCACATTTCATCAAAAATGCTAGACATTCTGAGAAGGTGAGGCAGGAAACAAAAATATACATCACAGATATTTACAGATATCAAGTCTGTTAGAGTTAGGAGCTCCTGTGCTTGATTTGCACAAGCATCTTTACAGAGGGGGGAAAAAAGCCTCTAACATGACTGAGAAAATTCATTTCTAGACAACTGTAAAGTATCCCAAAGAAAAAGGCAGAATCTCTACTCACCTCCTTTAACAGGATTCATGAGAGATTAGAGCTGTTCATGCTTAACAGACATCCATGTATACAAAATTTCCTAATAGGTCTCCGTGTAAAATGTTGTCGGTTCACAAGAATGCAAAAACATTGAACCCACTAACTTCTTACATCATAAGGCAATGGATAGCAGAACAAAGAGTCAAATAAAAGTTAGGAAAACCCCTCAACTTCTCTTGAACTGGCAGCTCACTCCTGGGATGCAGTGTTATGAAAATGTTTGTCTCTTAAGAGGAAGAAAGGATGCATTTTTAAATGTTATGCTTCAGCCAAATACAAGATAATAGACTCAAAACAGGGGAGAGTAGCTGTAGTTACCTGGCTTGTGACACAGGTCAGAATGCTAGTCAGACTGGCTGATAATGTACACTAAAATGCACGAAAGTGGGATTCTTGTTCTTTGTGTTTCTTTTTCAGTCTCAATACAGTTTTACAAGACAATAAAACATGTGAACCATTTGTATTCACATGTGAATACTAGTTACTGACCACAAAAACAGTGATTATGAGGAAGAGATGATGTACTGTGTTTTAGAAAACAGAAGTTTGCTCCTTCCTTATAGAATCAGAGCTCTGCAGTTTGTAAAAGACCTTTTGGATTGAGTCCAGCCCTTAATGTAGCACTGCTAAATCCACCACTATGTCGCTAATTACCACATCTTTTGAATACCTCTAAGGATGATAACTCAAGCACTTCCCTAGTCAGAGTGTGAGTGCATGGGGTACTGCCCCTGCCTACAAAACTGGCATAATCACAGCCTCTGCAATTCACAGGTTGCAGGTTCCCAATGTGGTAGTCTCAGAAAACAGATCCAGAACTGCACTTTGAAAAGACTGGCAAGGGTGGGAAGAAGGCTTAAGACCAGTTCTTTGCTGCTATGCAGAAAAATGTTAGGCTTGCTTGTAGCAGTGTATTTCTAGGAGCCCATCTTAGTGCATTCTGCACAGGCAGGGAGCCCACCACTGCTGCAACTGCTCTCTATCATGTTCTTGGGAACCAGCGCCATAAGCACAAAACAACACTTGCTCCGTCTCACCACTACGCATGGGGTGGCCTTTGGGAAGCTGTCCAAGTCAGGGAAAGCCCTTTTGTTTGCTCCAGATGTCCCCAGGCAATCTGGCATTTCTTGTTAAAACTGCTTTTAAAATTGTGCTGCAAATACACCCATGGAGCAATGAAGGAGGCCATTCTTTAGCTGTGAAATTCACATTTACCTAGAGTTTATATTAAGTCAGTTCTTCGAAACTATCATTGTCTCAAGCTCTGCCCGTTTTAAGCACTGAAACAATATTTAGTGCTTATTGTACTCTCTGGCTTTCATTTGCAAGGTATTCTGCAAACCTGAATTAAGCATCCCAGCACCCTTGCAATCTCTGTAAGTACCATGCTGTAATTATGAGCTGAAACACACACAAGTGGAATTAAGGTAGAAATCTTGAGTGAGAAAATTCCTGAAGAAAATTGCTGTGCTGGCACATATGGTACCAAGGGAGACAATGTCATTCTGTGACTTGGAAAAATTAGTAGAATGTATGAAAACATACACTGAAGCCTTAACACTACTTCTAAAGCATGTGTTCTGGCTTCATCCATTATACTGTTTATTTCATTAAGAAGCAAAGACATACTAGTATCCCATTCCTTAGTGTAGCTATTGTCTGCAGAAGAAATGTGCATCTATTAAAAAAAGAAACGGCTTTAAACCACTTTAACTAAACCCAAATACTTTTAGATTTATCTAATTTGGTTAAAAACCAAATTAAATTAATGGAAAGGAAAACAAAGAGATCTTTGAAAGAGTTTGCAAGTAGACTGGTTATGAAACAACTAAATTTGAAATGAAGAAACACCCATATTCACAGAAAGTGTATCATACGGCCTCATCATTTCTAGGTATCCTCTGCTGATGTTGTACAGTACATCTCAGTACAAAGACAGCTGGGGTTTACAGCTAGAATGCTAAGAGTAATGATGCTAACAGAAGTTTTTACAACTCTCTAAAACATTATTCAAGATGTTTGCCAGCGAACAGTAGGTGATTATGAAATTACAGGCTGCCTTGTGACAGAGACACACAAGGAACTAAGATGGTTAAAAATGCTTGCTTATTTTTTAGCTCTTAACTACACATAATTTACTTATACACTTTGCAACAAAATTAACATTCTTTTGCTGTCATTTAAAAAATGAGGATGTATTTATTTTCTCTCTGTGTTTTCTTTTTAACCTCATAGAAATCCTGTGGGGAAAAATAATAAAGCAATACATAAATAAAAAGGAAACAAGACATATCATTACAATTTTCAAATTATGTTATCTGTGTTTTAGAGAGCAGGGAATCAGGCCTTAGCCCTGGAAATTGAAAAGGCTAAAAGTCATGAAAGGTTGCTTTAGGGCAGTAAATGTTAGTTTCTTTTGATTTCTCTTGATGAGAGCCATCAGACTGCATTCACTGCAACAAGAAGGTCCCCATAACGTCTATATATCAATTAATTCCCACTTAATCCTTCAGCAATTTTTCTCCCTATGGCAGGATTCCACCTCTGTCGATTAAATGTAGTCCTTTAGTTCAGACATTTCTTTATTTTAAAATAGTTTCATAGTAAAACAAAGCAGTGGATATGTCTTCCAAATCTTCAGTATACACGGAATCCCATCAGAAAAAAGATGACAATACAGAGCTTTTTTCCTGCAAGTAATAGAAGTATAAACAAGGAACAACCTCAAAATGAAATGGAGACAATTGGAGCTTGCTACAATGTTAAAAGAGTACTGTAATCATGAACATTTCATGCTTTTTGTGTGAGAAGAATAGGATCCTGGAAATATGCCAGGCATCTTAAAATAATCTGCATGGGCAAGGTAATTGCATCCAACTAGTGTATTCTGAGCAGTGACACAACGATCTAGAGGTAACTCAGTTAAAGCAACCCTGTGTTCAGAATACCAGACATAAAAAATGCCAGTGGTACAAACGCAGTCTATCCCCAGTGCTGCATTATGCCAACCAAAGAGAACTCTGGTTACAGACAGGAGCAGCTTGTCAGAGGCTTTGCTGATTGTTCAGAACAGAACAGACTAGACTAGACTAGACCAGATTAGATTAGACTAGACCAGACTTGACTAGACTAGACAAGACTATTTAGAATAAAACCTTTATTTATTTAGAATAAACCAAACCAGGTTGGAAGAGACCTTCAAGATCATCGCGTCCAACCCATCAACCAATCCAACCCACCTAAACAACTAACCCATGGCACCAAGCACCCCATCAAGTCTCCTCCTGAACACCTCCAATGACAGCGACTCCACCACCTCCCCAGGCAGCCCATTCCAATGGGCAATCACTCCCTCTGTATAGAACTTCTTCCTAACATCCAACCTGAACCTCCCCTGGCGCAGCCTGAGACTGTGTCCTCTTGTTCTGGTGCTGGCTGCCTGGGAGAAGAGACCATCATCCGCCTGTCTACAACTTCCCTTCAGGTAGTTGTAGAGAGTGATAAGGTCACCCCTGAGTCTCCTCCTCTCCAGGCTAAGCAACCCCTGCTCTCTCAGTCTCTCCTCATAGGGCTTGTGTTCCAAGCCCCTCACCTACTTCGTTGCCCTTCTCTGGACTCGTTCCAGCAAGTCAACTGAGGGGCCCAGAACTGGACACAATACTCGAGGTGTGGCCTAACCAGTGCAGTGTACACAGGGGCAAAATGACCTCCCTGCTCCTGCTGGCCACACTGTTCATGATGCAGTCCAGGATGCCATTGGCCCTCTTGGCTGCCTGGGTACACTGCAGGCTCATGTTCAGCCTGCCATCGACCAGTACCCCCAGGTCCCTCTCTGCCTGGCTGCTCTCCAGCCACTCTGACCCCAGCCTGTAGCACTGCATGGGGTTGTTGTGGCCAACTAGACTAGACTAGACTAGTCTAGACTAGAATAGAATAAATGAGGTTGGAAAAGACCTTTGAGATCATTGAGTCCAACCTATCATCCAACACTATCTAACCATCTAAACCATGGCACCAAGTGCTCCATCCAGTCACTTACTAAACATCTCCAGTGATGGTGACTCCACCACCTCCCTGGGCATCCCATTCAGCAAACAGAAACACTCATTACACCTGAGCACAAGACAGACTGAAGTTTTAAGAGAAAGCATATTATAATGTGAGATGAGAAAAGATAAAAACTGTACTTTCAAATTAATCCTTTAATACCAACTAGCAGGAAAGCCTTTAGTAGAGTTTGCTTGGTTTTACTGATAGTTTCAATGCATTGAATGCCTATCTATATTTTAGCCCCAGTGCCTTGATTCACATTCCCATTGGTTTCTGATGCTTAATCTCATTAGTACAGCTGTTTGTATTGATATAGCCAATAAGGTTGCTAATACTGCCCTAGCTAAGTGTTATTTATTGTATCTGTATATACAACAATATTAACACAGTCAAGCATCAGCATTGGTACTTGAGGGTACCATTAAGTTCACCCAGTGTTCAGTGAAAGATTTAATGATGAATTTAATAGTATTAAATAGTAAAAAAAGCCCTTGGCCTTTACATTCTCATTTAAAAACATGTAAGAGAGTGGTAAGTCAAGCAGTTATATTTCTTTCAAAGATTTTCCTTTAAATCATGTTCGGAATACAAGATCTGCTGTACTTTGGCTGTTACTGTATCTTGACCAAAGACAGCAGATCTTGGCCTATCACAATTACCAAAATGTTGGCAAATTCATCTTATGTTCATTCATCAAATATGGGTGAGTTTAGTGCTAAGATAATGATGACTAAGACTGGTAGAATATCAGCACAATGGTGTTGCCTGTGAGCTACCTCACAGAGACTTCTGTTAGTAGCAAATATAAGTAGAACTGTGAAATAAATGTGAATATATATAGGTAGGGTTTTTTTTGTTTGTTTGTGTGTTTGTTTGGTTTTTGTCCAGTAGTATTTTCCCATACCTTTCAGTGGCATTTACTTTGCTTTCTTTCAGTCTCCAAATGTCTGCTACTGAATGGACTTATCAGTATTCTCTAGCTCATCAACAAGAGAATTTCACCCAAGAAAGGATGGTGAATGGCTTTTTTCCCTGTCTCTGAGGCAATTGCACCCCTTAGGTCCAACACAGAAAACTTTGTATAATACCCTGCCAAATCTTTTCCCTTACATTCAGTATGAAAGCGTCAAGTGAGTTGAAGAAAAATGTATAAAGACAAAGATGCTCTCTACATGACTCTTATCAGTATAGGTACCTGTGACTTCTTAAGGTTGGAAACTGTGGGCCATATGTACAGGCTCTAGGGGACTTCTGTATGTAGAACTGAATGGTTATCACTATGAACAAGCAACTGTTTAGTCCTACATTTTTTTTTAAAAATGTATTTTCTAGGTCTATCCTGAAAAAGATTATACAAACACTTAGACTAGCAATATCAATACTGACAATTCAGAAATAACAGCAAAAACATCATATCTGAATTGGAAACCTAATTAAAAAGGGGGTTTTTTAAGCAATTTTGGCATTAATGAGAATATGGATCAAATCAAAATTATACTCCCATATACATGGGTAAGAGCACTTAGAACTGGATCCTTAGCAGCAAATCTTGCAAAAGAACAACAAAAAAAAAAGCCCAAGTGATTGTTTACCAGGCAACATTCACATTTTCCTCTGAAATTTCCCTGCTTGTGTATAGTTCTGCTGACACAGCTACTGGGGCATTTTGAGCAGACTCACTATATAACATCTCACAAGATATTGCACCTAGTTTAAAGCATGAGTTATGCAAAAGAGACTAAGAAAGGGACAGGCCATCCCTGTTTTCTCACACATCCAGACATGCTGGATTAATTACAGAGTGCTATATAAATGCAGATGTGTTTGATTCCACAGTGCTTTCCAAAACAAGGGTAAAATACTGTTCAGCCACACCACTGGTGGGAAAAACCCATACAGGGTACACAGTTCACTGCATAACAGTAAAGGGATGGGGAGCAGGTTAAAGGAAATATTATCCACAGAGAAGAAGAAATCCCTTTTCTTATCAGACAAGTTCCCAGGTCTCTGATGTCATTTCAGAACATGGGTTTTTGCTTGTTACAGCTAACATGCTCATACAACGAAACATACATTTCTCTATCTTTCTATTGCAGAAAAATGAACTAATACAGAAAACTAGGATCCTGCTCATGCCATTAGAATCAGGACTCCCGCATCCACCTACAGATTAACATCATATTAGTGCATGAGACCTTGGGTGGATCCACAGCTAAGACTTAGTTTATACATCCTTAAGTGTGGAACATACATAATATACATATTTTGCAAGGTTATTTGGGATACTGTGATCCATTGGTAACCCAGTATTAGGCATTTCTGAAATGTCTTTGTAGCACTTCATGTTTAGAAGAAGTTTTATATTAGGAAGAAGTTCTATGTTAGGAAGAAGTTCTTCTTGGAAAGAGGGATTGGCCATTGGAATGGGCTGCTCAGAGAGGCGGTGGAGTCACCATCACTGGAAGTGTTTAGAAAGAGTCTGGATGGGGTGCTTGGTGCCATGGTTTAGTTGATTAGATAGTGTTGGATGATAGGTTGGACTCGATGATCTCAAAGGTCTCTTCCAACCTCGTTAATTCTATTCTATTCTATTCTATTCTATTCTATTCTATTCTATTCTATTCTATTCTATTCTATTCTATTCTATTCTATTCTGTTCTGTTCTGTTCTGTTCTGTTCTGTTCTGTTCTCTTTGCCATCTTTGGATGAGATACTTTTGGTGAATCTTTCAGAGGCTCTAAGTTTTACTGCTTCTATGGGTGCTCAGAGATGGCTCACATTGAAGTCAATGGAAGCTGAATGTCCATAAATAGGAAAAAAATAAAAAGATTATTTTACCAGTGGCAGAAAGGATTTAAAAATGCTTAAGTAGCTAAAGTCCCTTCCTCAAGCTAACTGCTAAAATTGTATACTTTTAAGAGATGGAAAAAGGTTCCTAAAATTTGCTCTGTTGGTTAAATAATACTTACACAGGTTTTTGCATGCTGATTATGTATCAATTATTGTATAATTGCTTCATTACTTTAATTAGATTAAACTACATAACTGGGATGTCTAATTAAAGAACAAGGGCGGGGGGGGGAGGGAGGGATAGGGATCAGAAGGACCTTGAAAGATCATCTGTTCCACCATTCCTGCCAGAGCAGCATCACCCAGAGTAGCTCGCACAGGAATGCAACCAGGTGGGTTTTGAATGTCTCTAATGAAGGAGACACTACAACCTCTCTGGCAGCCTGGTCCAGTGTTCTATCACCTTCACAGTGAAAACATTTTGCTTTTTGTGTACCTGGCACCTCCTCTGCTTCAGCTTGCATCCATTGCCCCTTGTTGTATCATTGGACATTACCAAGAAAAGCCTGGCTCCATGCCCCTGACACTTGCCCTTCACATATTGATAAATACTAATCAGGTCATCCCTCATTCTCCTCTTCTCCAAGCTGAAGAGCCTCATCTCCCTCATGCTTTCCTCAATAGGGTGATGTTCCATTCTCTTAATCATCTTTGTGGCTCTGCACTGGACTGTCTCAAGCAGTTCCCTGTCCTTCTTGAACTGAGGGCAGAACTGGACACAATATTCCAGATGCAGCCTCACCAGGGAAAAGTAGAGAGGGAGGAGAATCTCTCTCAACCTACCAGCTATGCCTTTTCTAATACACCCCAGGATGCCATTGGTCTTTCTGGCCACAAGGGCACATAGATGGCTCACAGTCATCCTGCTGTCCACCAGGACTCCCAGGTCCTGCTCCCCAGAGCTGCTCTCCAATAGATGAGCCCCTAACCTGTACTGGTTCATGGGGTTGTTCTTTCCCAGATGTAAAAGACTCTACACTTGTTGAATTTAATTACATTTCTCCCCACCCAACTCTCCAGCCTGTCCAGGTCTTGCTGAATGGCAGCACAGCCTGAAGGGGTGTCAGCCACTGCTCCCAGCAGTGTGTCATTAGCAAACTTGCTGACAGTCCACTCTGTTCCCTCATCCAGTTCTTGAACAGTGGCTGTCCATACAGATTTTGCCCCAGTTTCTGGTGCAGGAAACACTGTTTTTCTCTACAGTGACAAAACCTGAAGCAGCTCCAAGTGCACTATCCCCATCCAGACCCTTTCAGGAGCACCAGCAGTAATGTTGTCATACAGAGGCAATTTACCATTTAGTACGTCACCAGTGTGGTATGACAGAGCACTGGGCTCCAAGTCAGCAAGGAGGGAAGGTGAGTCGTGGAGTCTGGGTGGAAAACTGTTTTTTAGTGTCAAGAAAGCTGCTCCTTTCCTCCAAGTGCTGGTCCACAGAGACCCCATTCTTGGTAACAAACATCTGGTAAATGCAGACGTGGGAAGAGGTATCTTACCCAAAGAACAAAGGGGGAATCACTTTATCAGAAACTGGCCTCTAATTTCCCAAATGGAATTGAGAACTTGGAGAAGTAAATGAATAAACAAAACATTAGGAAGCATGAGCTCTATCTCTAGGATACTCTTTAGTAACCCATAGGAAATAGAAATACAGAACAACATTTACCTGGACAAGTCTGCACAGGAATAAATTGGCTTCTAACCACTTCAGACGGGACACCAGAGCAATTTTGGGTGATCAGCTCAGTGTGCTAACCCTACAAGCATTAAATGACCTCTTACTGTCTTCATTTGTTGTGAGTCAATTGAAATTTTTGGGAAAAAAACAAGTAGATAGCAAAACAGATGGCATTAGAGATTGATATGCAAAAGTCCCTGAAAATATCTGCAGGTTGTGACACAATCTAAACACAGTATTTCCAGTGTTGAACTTACATTGTGTCTGGTCTTCATTGAAAGCTCTCAGAAGAATGAATGCTATAGGGTCGTGAGGTGATTTTTTATATATCATAGAATCACAGAATTGTTTGGGTTGTAAAGGACCTCAAGGATCATCCAGTTCCAACCCTCCTGCCATGGGCAGGGACACCTCACACTAGATCAGGTTGCTCACAGCCACATCCACCCTGGCCTTCAAAACCTCCAGGGATGAGGCTTCCACCATGTCACTTGTCACCAGCTCACCAGTTTCCTTTCTGAGTGGCCCACACCTTCCCTAGTCTTCTTTTCACCATTAATATACCTATAGAAATGTTTACTGTTCCCCTTGATCTCCTTGGCTAGATTTCATTCTAACTGAGCTTTTGTTTTTCTAACCAGGTCTCTTGATGCTCGGGCAGCTTCCTTATATGCCCCTATTCCAACTGTCCTTTCTTCCCTCCTTGTAGAGTTTCTCTATGTGTGACGACATGTCCAGGAGCTCCTTGCTCATCCAGGCAGGTCTCTTAGCATTCTTTCCTGCGTTCCTCTTTGTGGGTATACTTTACTCCTGGGCACAGAGAAGGTGATCCTTGGATTCTGACCAGCTGTCCTGGGCCCCTCTTCTCACTGGGGCTTTGTCCCACAATACTTTGGCCAACAGATCCCTGAAGTGATCAAAGTCTGCATGCCTAAAATGCAGGGTTGCAAGCTTGGGATACATCTTTCTAGTTGCCCTGAGGATCTTAAATTCTATTGCTTCATGGTCACTGCAGCCAAGGTTATCCCTGAGCCTCACATTGGTGAACAGCCCTTTTCTCGTTGGTTCCTCTGCCATTTGGAGGAGGAAGTTGTAATCTATGCATTCCAGAAATATCCTGGAATGAAAAAAAAATTTAAAAAAAATAAAAATTAATTGTTATATCCCCTCCAGGTATATGGATTTTAAAGATTCACTTCTGTAGCTTCAGAAGACACAGTAAGAGCCTGTGAAGAGCTCCATCCTGAAGCTGGAATGGCCTGATAAGTTGGGGAGATGCCTGTGAGGAGAAATGCCTCAAGAAAAGTGAAGCTACAGCTACCTAACTTCTGGCAAATGGATCTAAGATCTGAGACCTCTCAGAATCTGCAGAATTTAGGAAACAATTTTAGATGAGGCTGAATTTTGTCTTTGAAAGGATGAGGGCAAGCCAACAGTTTCTGAATCTCTCCACCATCCTCTAGGAAAGGCTACTTTCAGGCTTTTGCAAGCTATATTGAAATGCCAAGATCAAGGGTCTCTTACAGCTAGGAACACAATGCCTCTGCAAATAAGCTCACTTTAGGATGTCAAACTACATGATAACTGTAAATAGAAGGCATAAATGTCTGGTTATGGTCTAGACTCCTGGTCTGGACACACTCAGAAAAGAGCCCACATGGACACTGAAAGAGCAATTCTTGATCCAAAGCTCTGGCAGTCCAAATTCTTGAGAGGAAACTCAAGACATGTGCAGACAGAGGAAGCAATAGAAGGAAAAAATGGCTTGTTTGACTAGCAAAATAGTAATAATCTCACTAAGATTATGTAACAATATTTTGGCAGCCCAGCTGCTGCTAGGTATATTTACTATTTCCATTTTTTTCCTAGGAGTATCACAGCATATTTAACAAGCAAGTTGAAAAAAAAGGCATCATCCACTTCTGTATCCTAACCAAGATATGAAAAGTAAGTTGGGAGCAAAACTATCAAAGGCCAAGAAATGCCACATTTGACAATACAGGAAAATGGGTTTCCCACGGTCTCCAGATGGGCTCAGCATTCCTTCTTTTTTCCTTCCCCTGGAAACTTGTACTGAAATGATGGGGGCATGACCAAAAACATTGTGACATGAGCTGATATGAACTGTTTGGCTTCAACAACAAAGCTGATAGATGTTTTCTGCCTGAACTGATCAGAGAGCTGCTGGGAAGCAATCCAGTCCATACACTTCTTACATTCATGTTTGTAGAGGGTCCTATACTTGATTCTAAGACGTCTGGATGAGTGTTGGCCAAAAAGGACTTGGACTATCAGGTATTGACTGGCATCAGCTGTCAAATTTGGCTCTGAGTCTCAGAAACTATGATTCACAGAAAGGCAAGAGACACGGCTGGCAGATTCATCATGCTGGAGAAACAAAATTATCCTGATTCTGCCTACTTAAGTTTTCTAAGAATTATCATCACCCAGAGAGTCAGTGGGAAAGCCAAGAATTTATTGGAGTAAGGCTTTTATTCACTGTACACTTTTTTAAAGTGAAGTGTATAGCAAATAGAAGTTGTTAACATGGCGTTTTCTAGTCATGGAGATCTTTTCATTCACAAGTCCCTGTAGAGCCCTGAAAAGCATTTTACAGACCATGCTAGTCAGTGCCAACCAGAAATAAGCATTGTCTTGGAAGTCTTTGAAAATATGGAAAAACCCTCTTGTTCGCCGAGACTCAGGTAAAGTTTTTCATGGCTGTAACACAACCAGGTTAAGGTTGCCTATCAGCACCTGAACTGTTCTGGAGTGGGAGTTGGGTGGTTTTCAGTTCCATGCCTGCCAGTGAATTTCAGAGAGATGACCACTTGCAGATAAGCATGAAGAGAGATACAATAGTGGATGGGAGAGGAGGCTAATGTGGAATCCCGCTGCACATCTGGCCTGCTGACCAGCAAGGGTAGCCTTTCAGAAGCAATTGGAGCATGAATGGTTTCATAGTATATTTGGAAAGCCGTGATCATTTTTTATAAACCAGTGAAATTATGTACGATGTAGATATGGGACACACCATGGCAGGTGAGTTGGGGCATCATTTTCTGTTTTGTTCTAGGTTATCTTCCATTCTGTTCTGGATTGGTTGGGTGAGAAGTAACAGCTTCTTCAGTTCTCACAGGTGGGCTCTTGTTGTCCCAAGGCGTCATCTCAGTTAATTCCTCAATGTCAGTTAAGAGAGAATTTTCTGTCTTTT
Source organism: Melanerpes formicivorus (assembly GCF_026170545.1). NCBI lineage: Eukaryota > Metazoa > Chordata > Aves > Piciformes > Picidae > Melanerpes > Melanerpes formicivorus. The sequence continues at coordinate 29,897,784 of NW_027142353.1, read as the reverse complement.
GCACAGAGAAACAACAGGTGATTAACTGAGCCAACTCAGTCACCTATGACACAAATTTGCCATGAATGAAACAATCATGCAGCTAAGCTGATTCTGACTGATAACTGAGCCCATAAGGTGATGTGGTCATGCATGGAGGAGTTTCAATATAGACTGAAGAACCTTAACAAAGATATCAGCTTTAAAAACTGCTCAAACAAAATATGATTTTATGGATAACCAATGCCAAAAGAGATGCTGATTACTCAAACTCCTTTTTTACTCTGAAATGGAAGAAAGATTCCTCTGGACACTAGCAACACTTACTGGACTACAGTAAGTTGCATCCATTTTAGCAGCGTGTCATCAGAGAGATCAGAGATGAAGAGGAAAAGAAATAGGTCAAGCTGGTCAAGATGGATATTCATCACTCACCATTATCAGGGTCAGCCAGTGGTGTAGAGCAGATGAATTGTTAGTGGCAAAACAATGCTAAATTTTTCACTAATTATGTTGGAGGAACAGAGCTAAAGCTGTTGTATGATCCAGGAACCCAAATGTTAGAGCAAATTGCATAGTCAGAAGAAATGGAAGAGTGATGTGAGACCACTCTATCCCTTCCCTTGCAGTTACCAGGAAGCAGGTAGGGTGTTAATGGAGCTACACTGTCACTCAGGAATAGCCCAGTGTGTTCCAAAGGTAAGATCTGTATGTAGGCAGTTGTCCAAGAGAGAACAGGCAACTATCAGTTTTGAAATGTCATCAAAATCATTTGCTGACATTTTTTTCAGGAAAAATACATTGATGTATTGTGAAATTAAATATTTTGGCCTTTGCAATTTTTTTTCTTTAATTTACAACTTACTTACAACTAATTAGTCCTACCACAAGTTAATTATTTGCATACTTTTCCTTAAAAAAACAGGCTGCAGAGCATAACAAAGTTTTATATAACTCTTCCACAGCTTAAAAAAACCCCAAAAGAATTAACTTGCTTTATGTTTCTTTCACTCCTCCCCTCCTCTGGAGCACATGCCTTTAGAAATAACTGCCCTGATACCACTTGCCAAATGATATCTTCCAAGGAAGAGGCAAGATGAAATCCCATTGATATACTACTGGTGGTTGTTGTATTAGTGTGTACCAAGGAGAGGCATTTTTAAAGGCTCTTAGCATGCCAGTATTTATCTAAAAGAGTGTAATTAAACCCTGATATCACAGAACCATTTGCCCCCAAACAAACAGTAGCTATATTGACTGGAAAGTAATTACAATATGGTAGTAACAAAGGGATGAGGAATGAGGACAATAAAGAGCTATTTGCTGCATGCGGAGGTCTGCAGAAGCTCCTGGTTTCCTCCTTGCCTGGTTCTGGCAACCCCTCTGCGTGCCCTGGCTCCAGGTAAGCCTGCAGAGGTATCCGTGGGGACATGTGCCAGAGCCACCCCTGCTTCCAAGGAGCACATATGGCTCTGGCAGACAGCTCTCCAACTCAAGGAAGCTCAAGAGGAGTGGTAATGAAAGGAATAAACACCAGCACTTAGGAGACCAAAAAAAAAAAAAAAAAAAGGTGGGGTTTTTTGTTTGTTCGTTTTCATGGAAGATACTTGTGAGAGATGACGCCTGTTATCACCAACTGCATTTCTCTGAAATAGATTTGCATTCTCCAGGTGATAATGAAGTGAGGAAATTAAGTCAGCTCAGTCCTGTAAAGCCCCAAATCTTCCATAGCCTGACCCAAGTTGAGGCCAAACTGTACCCAGACTTGGAAATGATAATACATCTGGAGTTTGCAAAGGCACTATGATGGAGCATGGTTATTTTGAGAGGAAGAAATGAATTTTAAAGGAAATTTTTAGATCATTCCTAGAACACCCCTATTCAGCCCCTGGTTTTTGTTGTTGCTGTTTTCTTCAGCCTAGTTGTCATAGGCCATATCTTAAGTACATCACCACTGAAATTACTTCTCTGATTTTGAATCCCAAGTGAATGGAAACACATGGCTCCCTGCATGAAAACAAACTGCAGTGGAGGGGGAAACTAAAGATTAGCACTAATGCACGTGTTAGGTTTCAGTCTGAAATTCAGTTAATAAAAAAACTGTTCTATTTCTCCAAAAACTAACAGATGAAACCCTAATTGATAGATATCTAAGGAAGCAGGATAAGATCAATAACAGAGCTAATTTTGCAGAATTAAGGAGCAACATGAAGATTTTTAACGAGGAAGCAGACACCTTTGCAATAACTGCACTATGATATGTTGCCTAGCAACAAGATATAAAAATGATGTATAACGCCAGTAACTTCTTTCACATATGAAAACAGCACCCTACCAAGACAGCTTCATAATGTACTCTTACAAACTAAAAATCCGTGGAGACCATTAAAGCCTCCATCTTCTGTAATATAGTCTGTTAAACAATCATGTGTTTTTGTTAATGCAGTAAAACAGTGAATTTATTTAATGATTACCCAATGATACATCAGCAGCAGCAAGAAGGAATGTTTCTATTTTAAGCCTGTAGAATCTATCCAAGGATATCACACTTTGACAGAGAACAAATGAGCCAGGGCCATGCAACACCCAGGATGGCCAGGCAGGAAGATGCACTGTCAGTGCTTACAGGGGGATGAATTAAAGTCGCCCTGTGTCTGATAAAAACTAATGTTACTGGAATGCATTTACTGCTCTCAACCACTTTTTTTCTGTGACTTGCAGCTTAATGTAGTATTGCTTATGGATTACATCCTCCTTCTTGGCTCCAAATGGGAAAGTCTTGGAGGGTGGTAGAGTTGTAGGGTGAGCCAAAGAGTGATTTGCTAATGACTAACATCTGCTAAAAGGAGTACTGTAATGATGGTTCAGCAGGACAGGGGGAAGGAAAGGACTGTTGGAGGACAAGCTACTGGGTGCTGGCAGGGCCATCTGCAGCCCTGGTTGGGGGGAAGAGGCAGGCATCTGGCACCAGCAGCCAGAGCAGAGCACAGGGAACACTCGCCAGCCCAATTACAAAAGATGGTTCACAGCCAAAATGCAAGTCCTACAGCCAGACAGCCATGCCAAGACACCAGGCCTTCATCTCTAGGAGAGTTTGAGGAGGGACAGAGCAAGTAGGGGAAGGCTGCCTTGTGCTCTGGGGAGTCTGGCACTTTTCCTCTAAGGCATCACACCCAGCAAAGGGGTGAGGAAGACCTTAGCAGAAAAACCCCAGCAAGTAAAACCAGGCCAAAATAATCCAATGTATAGGGTCACAAGGTAAAGCATTAACAAGGTTCATTGGGAAGTCATCTCAGACTCGGATGGGAGTAACCAGATGTCTTATGGGACAGTTTTGCCTAGGTAAGCACTAAACAGAGAGGAAAAAAGAGGCTTTGCTTATCATCTGGGCATATGCACTTGGTTCAGGCTACCATCTTGTGTTGTCCTGAGTACTCACAGTGGCAGGTTAGCTGTGAAACAGCCCTGCAACCAAGCATGGATTCTATGAGAGAAATCTCCCTCCCATCCACTGGTCCCTGGAGGTCCCTTCCTGGTTGAGTCTCCCTGCTTCTCCTTTTTGAGAGTTATGTATTGAATATTTCCAAACTGCAATACCTGCAGATTATCTGAGGTACATGTTATATATGTCTGGAAATGAAGCAGATGAAAACTACAATTCTTTGCTGATCCCATGCTTTGAATTATAATATTTGGTCTGCCATTGACTTGCTTTTTTACCTTGATCAAACCACAACAGCTCTCTGTACCTCAGCCTACCCATCTGTTCAGATGACCTTCTCTGGCTGACCCACATTTTATGGGATGGCTAAGAATCTGCATGAACATGTGATAAAATACTAGGACACTTACAGGTGGAAACAATAAACCATGTTTGTTGCACAAAATAAGCATAAAGCATTCTTGCACTGATTGTATATTCTACAAACACAGCATGTCAATGGGAACCAAAATTCAGATCACTGGGATTTCAGTGCTGGGAGTGTGGTGAATTACAGGATCCCAGGTTTTGTTAGGATCAGACTACAGAGACTAAGCAATTGAACTTGGGTCCTGGGTAAGCAGGGAGGGGGTGACACATACCAAAGGGAGCAAAAGCAGGGAAAATTCCATCCAACTGCCATGATAGTTTCTGTTGCAAGCTTTTGAAAGTGAAGTACTGAGAGAAATTAAAAAGTACCATTCTTCATGTAGTACTGGGGATCTGCAGAAGTCCAGTGTCAGTAGACAAATATGATCAAAGAGAAGCTGGTGCAGTTTTCTTTAATCTAAGTGAAGACCAACTTTAGAACTCTGACAGAGAATTTCACTGTAAAAAGTATTATGTTAGGCAGTTATATGGATTAAAGGTAACTGGAAAGATGAAGACACTGGCAAGATATAGAAAAATATATAAATATGTAAATGCATAAAGGGAAGTCAAGTGTGACTCCCTTTCCTAATTGCCTAACATGATTCCCACTAGATGCATAAATTACAGCTCCTATTAACAGCACTATGAATAATAATCAGTTTACTTTCTGGCTTGTATCTAAATATACTTTCTATATGATTTCATCTTTTATTCAGCTGTTTAAAAGCAGAACATCTAATTACAGTTCCTATTAGTCTACATTAATTTTTTTTTTTTTTTGCCACAGAGCATGTGTGATGCTGATTTTGTAAAAACAGACAGAATTTTTTAGCATATGGAAAAATCATGTTATTATTAATCCGTTCCCACATGACTCTACATTTCAATTCCCTTAATTATTTAGTCATTGCTGATTATGTCTTCTCACAATTCATTATCCCATTTCCTGCAACGTGGGCATTTTATTCATTAAGTGTCAAAATGATAGGCCTGACCTCCAGGAAGATAATCAGGAAAAAAGTGGCAGATATAAAAGGTCTGGGTTTCCCTTAAGTGCTCACTTATTTCAGTAGCTATGCCACGTTTTTAGGAAGCAGCGGCAGAACTGAGCTGTTGTTGGTAATTGCAGAAAGGCGTGGGTCTGCCATGCTGAACAAGCTGTGTTTTTCCCCAACGTGTGCCAGTTGCATCAGCTGACTGTTTCTGCTGTGCAGTGACAAGAATGGGGTGGTGTGATGGTAAAGCAGTGCTGCTTATCAAGCAATGGCACAGAGTAATGCTGCCTTTCAAGTATTTAGCAGCTGACCTGCTGCTCAGGTCCACCTCAAAACAGGGAGTTTGCAGGATCTTGTCACCCTTGGGTGTCTCCTGCTCTCTCAAAGACCTTTAGACCATAGTAAGTTTTGAGAGGGAACACTTGCCTCCTTCTTCCTTTTGAACATGTCCCTCTGGCAAGGAGAAAAGCCAGGCTAGCTGCCTAGGAAGGAGGACAAAGGCTCGAGGTGAGGAGAAAGTTCTTCACTGAGAGAGTCATTCGTCATTGGAATGGGCTGCCCAGGGAGGTGGTGGAGTCACCATCCCTGGAGGTGTTCAAGAGGGGATTGGAGGTGGCACTTGGTGCCATGGTCTAGTCATGAGCTCTGTGGTGACAGGTTGGACTCGATGATCTTTGAGGTCTCTTCCAACCTTGGTGATACTGTGATACTGTGACCAAGGGCCCCATTTCCAGACTAAGGGTTAGACAATAGTACTGGAGAGGGACAGTCCTCGGTTTTCAGGTCAGGTGTTGTGCTTCAGACTTTCACTAGATTAAAACCAGGTCTGCACTCCACCCAAATGCAGAAGCATGTGCCTCCAGACTTCTGCACAAGCCTTGCCTCAGCCACTGGTGGGCGTATCGGCATCTCTAAAATAAATATTGATAGACAAGCACTTCCCCATGTGAGAACTACTCCCTGGCTCCCACGATTACTGCTGAGACAACCTGTTCAAAGCTGAGGGCACAACAGAGCAACAGATAGGTGCTTTCCTTCTAGATTTTAAAAGCCGATGATGTATCCTGTGAGGAAAAGGGATGCAACATCAGGGCAGGCCTCTTCCCTCTGCTGTAGAATGTCAAATTGTGTCACAGGAAGAACAGTATCCCAACATGACCAAGTAACAATTACACACAGTAATAAAACAAGAATCTGAAGAGGATCTAATTAGCTTGAAGAGCTGCTAATACTGTCTGGTAATTTTGCAAAGTTGTGACTAAATGTTTGCAGTACTTATGCTATATAATGCATACATACAGATATCACCCTATGTGTGTGTGCATATATAGAAAATGCATAAACCATGTTCTATTTATGGGGTTTCTATGAGCAAAAACTAATTTGAAAAGCTTTTCTAGACATTGCATTAATAGACAGCAGTTTCCTAAATAGCCTTATAGCTAGACAAATATTCTGCCTAATGCCATTTCATTTTCTGCCAGCTGCATATGATTTGCTTTTGATCTGGCACGCGCTTCATTATACATTATTAAAGAGCCAATCAGCGTGCCCCTGGAGTTAGCATCCTGCCCTCTGCTTATTTTTTAACAAATTTCCTCTTTTCTTTTGTACCACACCGATTAATCATTTCAGCTTACAGCGGTACTGTTTATGAACTGAGCCAGTGACTTCTCACCATCTTAATCTCTGGTTAGGCATGTTTTAATGCGCTGGGAATTTACTTAAAGCTTTTATGTATAGCACAGTGTGCTCTCAATTTCATACAACAAGAACAAAACCTGCAAATAGGACTGGTTTTAATGGTTTTAATAAAACAGAAACTGAAAAGACAGTATGATAAATGCTTGTTTTTCAAAACTGTCTTAGTTTTTATCTAGTTGTCCGGAGAGAACCTGTTGCCTTCCAATGTCTCTCTGCAGTCAGATCACTTCTGGTCTGGGCTATGCTGGTATCCTGTGCTTGTCTGCAACAGTGCTTTTAGATATCTTGCTTATTAAAGCAGAAATCTTCTGGGGCTTCTGAAGTCCTCACCTGCAGCATCCTTTTTTTTTGCAGCACAGCTGGCAGAGAAGCAGCTTTAATTCTTCTGTTAATATTACAAATATTTCCAACTAACTTTAAGATCTGTGCTGAAATAGCTGACCCTTTTTCTGTGTTATAACAGTAGTTCAAAAGACTCTTCTATTAAGGCAAGTGCCTGATCATTATGGTTTTTTTGTTGTGCTGTAGTTTCATCTAATATTAAGGAAAATGATTTGAGGGGACAGATAGAGCACCAAATGGATTTAGCTATCAAAAACTTTGTGGTATCTCAGTTTGATGAAGGAGGAGCCTGAATTTTTTTTTAAGGTTTTTTATTCTTTTATAAGCAAAAATGACACACCTATTCCAGTGCTCTCTATCACATGGGCAATGCCAAGGACTACAAGCTGAAGATCTAAGTCTGATTGAACAAATACTGAGCAAGGCAGAGAGAAGGTGTGCTCAAAGCCCAGCTGGGATGACTCAGAAATGAGGTTACAGGGTCAAGATCTGCCATGCTACATCCCAGAGCACCCCCCTTTAGGGCCACCTTATGGAATTCTATATTTCTAATGTCTACAGATTTTTCCCTTTTGTTTCTCTTTTGCATCATAATGAACCAAACCACAGACTTTTCTACATGGGAGAAATCACAGGCAACTTTGCCATGGGGGAGGGAACAGCAGATAAATCTTCACACACAGTTCAGTTTGTCAGGGATACAGGGAGACAACTCTGTGCTGCACTGGGAAGAGAAGAGACTGATCTCCTCCGGTCCATAGGGATGCAGAAGAGATAGGTCAGGATCCACCTGCTTCCTTCCACTAGTCACTTCTCCAGTATTGTTTGATTTTGTATTGTGTTGCAGTGTGATGGTTTAGCCCACCCACACCAAGAAAAAGCTCAGCTGAACTCAATTGGAGAAGCAAATGAAGCTGTATTTTACAAGCAATAATGGAATGCAATGACTATATACAAAATATACAGTATTTACAATATTATACAAGAATTTACAAAAAGGAAACAATACAGAAATCCTCCTTGGGAGGAGGATTACACCTGGGGTTCCCCCCAAGCTCTCTCCCCCATCCCTTTTTCCTCTGTTAATTAGAAGAAAAGAGAAGAGTAGAAAAAAAGGATGTTGGGGAATTTCAGTTAGCTCAAAGCTTTGTTAAGAAGTTAGTTTTTTCTTATCTCGTTTGCTGGTAAGTGACCTCTCTGTCCAAGGGCAGCATGCATGCATTCCAAGAGAGAGAGACGGAGAGTGAGAGCAGAATGTAAGACGGTAAAACTACATCCCACTCATGTACCAATGAAATTAGTTTAGAATTATCTTTCTTTTGTTTTCCTTTTTACACCAACTGTAGCTCCTAGCTTAAAGGCACAGACTAAACTGTCACAGTCTTGCTTGTATTTTTAACCTAACAATTTTTCATTCTGACTCATCTCTGTCCACATTTCTTCCTTTTTCTAAGGGCACATTGAGCACTCCATTATGGCTCCTGAGCGTGTCTGTCTCATTGCTGTAGTTTGGGCATCAATGACTCACTTTGATGCAGAGTTATTTATGTTCTTGAGCTGTTCCCAGAGGCAGATGATCAGTACAGACACTATGCTTGTATTCTCCAACCATCTTCAAATAAGGATTGGCAACCAAACAACTGGTGGGCCAGTCAAAACCTCACAGCACTACTACTTATTTCTGACTTTTTGCTTGTTTAAAAGTTTACTATTTACTAACAATGAAATTTAATCCCTCTTAGTTTTAGTCATTGTCCTGAAGGGACAAAAAGCCTCAAAAATGCTCTGAACGAGACAATGGGGCAGGAGCCAGCAGGTCTATTTTTTCAGGCTAATGGCCACATTGCCCAGGCTTGTCTGAACATGTCCTGGAGTCCAAGTGGGCCAGGTGTGTGTGCCTTTGGCCACGTTGGGAGAAAACCCTTTCTATAGGTTACAGTGTCAGGGTTTTATCTCTCAATCTTTGTTGTCACTGGCCATTATTGTCTTGGGAAATCTGTAAGTACCAGCCCAAAGAGCCAGAGCCTTGCCTTGCAATTGTCCACGCTCTGGAAGAAATCACAAGCCTTTCTTGGAAGCTGAACTGTGTTTCAGTTCACCCAGACAAGACTGCAAAGACCCCTCACTGTCTTATCACAGTATCACCAAGGTTGGAAGATCATCGAGTCCAACCTGTCACCACAGACCTCATGACTAGACCATGGCACCAAGTGCCACATCCAATCCCTCTCCAGGGATGGGGACTCCACCACCTCCCCGGGCAGCACATTCCAATGACCAATGACTCTCTCAGTGAAGAACTTTCTCCTCTCCTCGAGCCTAAACTTCCCCTGGCACAGTTTGAGACTGTGTCCTCTTGTTCTGATGCTGGTTGCTAGAGAGAAGAGACCAACCCCTTCCTGGCTACAACCACCCTTCAGGTAGTTGTAGAGAGCAATGAGGTCTCCCCTGAGCCTCCTTCTCTCCAGGCTAAACAATCCCAGCTCCCTCAGCCTCTCCTCATAGGGCTTGTGTTCAAGGCCTCTCCCCAGCCTTGTTGCCCTTCTCTGGACATGTTCAAGTGTCTTGATGTCCTTCTTAAACTGAGGGGAAAAGCCCAGGAGCAGACAGACGTGTCTTGCTGGGCTGAGATGTGAACCCCTGGAGGAGCTGAGTCCCCAGGACAGTTTTGTTTGATTGGAGAAAGGAGAAAGCACTGCTGTGAAGGATTGCAGCAGAGGAACCTCTTTTCTACAAAGCTTTCAGCTACAAAGCCTTCAGGAGTAAATCCTGTCTCAGCAATAAGCTGCAGACACCAACAGAAAGTGAAACTGTGCTCCTGCAGCTTCCATGTGGTTGACGCCATTTTGGTTTTGCTTAAATCCTAATGTGTGCCATGAGGTATCAGGATCAGTGAGTCATTACAATATCTGATTTTTATAAGCACCTATTGAAGGTCTGGTGCCCTAGGGAATTCTGGAGTCCCGCCCCCCCCCCATGGGCAATCACCAACTTCTTTGCCGATGTTCCTTTTTTTTTTTTTTTTTTCTTTACAGCTTGAAGTGCTGTTTGTTGTTTCTGGATTTTTGTACCTATTGTTTAAATTGTTGCTTGTTCCTACTGGTGAGGTATCTGTTCCACAACTAAATATTTAGAACCAGTAAACAGGTTTTGTTAATATTTTGTGTGGGATTTTAATGATTAATAAAGTTATTACTATTTTTATTAATTGCTCTGCTTATTGAATATTAATAGCCTTTTACAATCAGTCATAAAACAACTTCATTGTCCATTTCGGCAAATTGACTGAGATCTCTCTGTAGTCAGTGAGGAGAGAGGGATCTTCAGATTTGTTCTCTCCTCTCTCCCATGAGTACCTAGGGAGATTAAACTCATAACTTAGGTTAGATACCTATCTTCAAATAACTACAGGATGAGATAAATTCTATTGCAACTCACCATGTGACATTCAAGCTGGAGAAAATGTCTATTTTAAATGTTGTCATTTACTTTAGACTTTGGTAAACCTGTGTAATTTAGCATGTTATGCTTATAACAAGGAGAATGTTAGTAACTTCCCGTTTACAAATTTAATAGAAAACTCTCAACTTGTGTTGAACCAGTGAGATGAGTAATAAATGTTACAAGAACAGCTTTAGGCATTGCATATTAATAGCTGTAGTAGGACTGACATGCAGCGCCTTGGTTCTATGATCAGCAACAAGATAATTAGTAAAATTATCCTGCAAATTCATTATCTTGATTCCTTCCACTTGTGCATTTTATTCATTACATATCAAAATGAGGAGCTTTGCCTCCAGACAGAGATTCAGAATGTAATAGTCAGACACAAAAGATCTGAACTTTCTTTAAATATGCTATGGTAGATGTGACCTTAAATATTCTCTGTGATACCAAGGCATTTACAGCCATTATTCCGAAGAGAAGACACTCCATAATTTTACAGAGAAATGCACTTGTGCATTCTGTGGGCTTTCTCACACCTTAATTGTGCTTTGAGATAAATGGCTTAAACATTGGATAGTTCTGGAACATAATGATTTCTGTCTTACTTTAAATTCACCTGTAGTGCTGCACATTGCTCTCCATGGTCTCTGTCCTCCCACTATCCAGATCCAAGCAGTCACTGAGCTACACTGGGACTCCCTCAAATCCATGCATTCAGGGGATTTTGGGCTGAAACTAGGGTGCAGAAAAGTTCCATGGGCTGATCTATTGTAGGTCTTCTGCCCCATTGTACAGTTAGGACACAGGCAGATGTGAGATCAGAAGCACCTCTTGCCTACCACTGTTTTAGAGTCAAATGGATCAACAGTTTTCTCTTTGGAAAAAAAAAAAAAGTATTTAGTTTTGCAGATCCTTATAAAATGTTTAACGTTTTATATCTGCAAGGAGGTTAATGCATCCTTCCTGCTCAGAACTAAAACAAAGAGTTGAGCAGTCAATGCTGTGTCTGTTTCGCAAGAGATGCTCAAACTGGATGCCTCTGACACTGAACTTGGGGCTAGGTGCCTGCTCCTTTCAGCTCTCACTAGGAGTCATCGAAGGAGAGCAGGCAGCAACATGAAGGTGATTCACAGTGGGAGCTTGACTTGTTGCACTTGTGGCAGAAAAGTAGTGCAGTGCTTGGACAGACTGACCCCGCAGCCATCTGGATTCAGAAACGACAGCAGAGCAGTGCAGAGAGAACAGACATGAGCTGGAGAGAAATGGCTGGGTGCAAAATCAGCTACATTTTCCCTTTTACCTCTGCTGTCTTCAGCACTTTATTCCCCTTATCTTTGTCTCACAGAATGCTCCATTTTCACATACTTTAACAGACTTTCAGTTACAGCATTCTTAGAGTGCTTTTAATTTGGTTCATAAAAATGCATCTGCCAAAACAACTGCTTTAAAATCCTTGCTTTGGATTTTAAAGACACCTATGTTTTCACTTTTAAGACTTGATTCTATCATTGCTACAGGAAAACTCATCCATAGGGTGAGGCATGGCCTTAAATATTTAGTTAGAGTGATACATTTTGTGGGAAACTTGAGGACACATTGCAGTGGAGCATATAATTATGGTTCCACCATAATTAGGTACTTCTTTCTGGCTTCAAATACTGTGCGGTTCCTAGGATGTATTCTGCAATGATAACCAGTTTGGTGGCTCTTGGCCCAAATACAGGCATTTGAACAGACAGAACAAGATGCATCATGGATCAGCCCACTTCTTCATGTGTTGAGCTTGCTAGTAGGTGCATACACAACTTAGCCATCATGGCTTTTTCAGTGCCACATGACTTTTGAATTATCTTTTGTCAAATGAAGCATGTGAGAGAGGACATTCTCAATCTGGATTTGCACACCCTCAAAGCTGCTGCAGCCAGAAATGCTGTCAGGGGCTACATGAGTGTACCTAAAGAATAGGAATCCCTGGGCAGGCTGGCTCCTTCCCCAGTATCCCAGGTTCAAGAGATGGGACAACCCAACCAAAGACTTTAAGTCTGTCTCAGCTGTCTGGCCCTCCATCTGTCTTTCCAATATCTGTGGTTTCTGACAGTAGAGAGGGATAGAGAAAGGGGTAGAAAAGCAGACTCCTGTTGGTTAGTATTAAATCAGAACTCTGAAATACAGAAAGAAAGGAAAAAAAAAAAGAAAGAAGAAAAAATCCTTGAAAGCTTAGATGAGAAGATACGGGAAGATACATATACCACAGAAACAGTAATTTATTTGGAACATCCTTTACACAAGGGAATGTTTGATGATTCGGGAAATCTGTCTAAGTATAATTTATGAATTCCTTATGGCTGTTTTTTACCATGTAATGCTCTAGGAAGTTGATGCCTGTCCATGAAAAAGGTTGATAGCTAAAGATTAGCAGCACCTGAATAGATCTTACCCATGGAAATCAAAGGTTAAGGGCCATTTTTTTTCACCCTTGCCTCTCTACAGGGGTCTAAATTTGGATAATGAAAATCCCAGACAAAAAAAACCAAACCCAAACCAAACCAAAATCCCCCAAACAAAAAACTCCCAACAAACAAAAACCCAACAAACAGATACTAATCTTGAGTCTTAAATAAACCCCACAGAGCCTAAGTGACTCCTGTGAGACTCCAAGGGCCCAGAGATAAAGGCAGCTTGTTTAGGAGAAGAGAGCCTGGGGGCAGCTCTCTGAGTAGGGAGACACCAGGGATGAAAAACACTGCTGCCCTGCCCAGGAGGGGAGAGAAAGGAAAAGCCAGGATGAGCCTGGAAGACAGGGTGGAAATGACATCTTTGGATGCAAGGAGCTGAGGAGTGACAGCAAAAAAAAAAAATTGGAAAAGGCAAAGCATGCAGATCTTTTATTGTTTTGTCTAGAGACTGGTGCTGCTTCTGCAGCTAATGGGGAAAACCTGTGACCATTTCCACTCCCCCTACCCTGCAATGACTGCAGAACCTGCAGTGGTCACACAGTCTAGAAAACAGGATGCATATGGAAAACCTCCATAGCCTGCTCAGGCTAATGGAAGGTTGCAGGGATGTCAGCCCTGTGTGATGGCCCCAAACACAGCAGGCTGAAGTCCCTCTGCCTGGGAAAAGTCTGAAGTGCCTGGAAGCGGAAAAAACTACTTCTTCAAGCATCTCCTTTCTTACGCTGTAAGGCTGCTGCAGCTTCCACTTTCCCCATCTGATGAACAAGAGAGGGAACCAGGTGCCACAGTAGCAACTATATTTAGCAGTCTATTCTACTACTGATGTATATATACCTGCTTCCTATTGACTATAATGAGAATTATTCTGACAAACCACAAGGACAACTGGCTTTTTAGGATTCAGTTTGTAATAACGAAGTGTCTAAGGAAAATTATCCTCTTTTTGTCCATGTTAAATTATTCCAGCTTTTCACGAATACTCAGTAAGTTTCTAAAGGTTGGCATTTTTAGCAAAAAAATAATTTTCAGTGACAGAAAAAAAGCCACCCAGAAATGAAGAAAATGTTTGCTCAATTTTATAGGCATAATTTTCCCTTTTGGTGTTCAATTCAGCATCAGGATCTGAAGTCAACAAAAGTGGGATAAGGGTCTACAATTTTTTTAATTGGGCTCGTCTCATTTACACTGGAATATGTTGAAAACTCAGGGTTATAATGAACCATTACATATGCATACATGCAATGCTAGGAAAATTAATAATGTCTTAAATTTACTCAGTATTTATTCAGCATTCATGAGCAAATAACAAATAACTTGATAATATTAATGAAAAAAAGCCTGTGGAAAACCCACACAGATGGAGAGAAACGTTTTTACTGTGTGAACCCCACTTTCTCTCTCACCATGCTATTGTCATTACTCTGAATAACTTTTTTTCCCCCCAAGGGTAAAGTGACAGATTTGCAATTTCTATACAAAATTACGTATTTTTTAATTGAAGTTTGCATGTTAGCCCTTTAATGTCTGGGTGACTTTAAGTATAGGCAATATTATTGCAACAAATATATATTTTTAATTAAATTATTTTTACTGGCAACAATTAAACTTTCAGAAATGTGAGAGTTTTTCACCATCTTCATTATGACCTGTACACTGGTGCTTTTAGGATGATGGAGTCATAATCCCGTCATTTAAGGAGACATCAATAATTTGTACACAACATAATTTGGTCTTTTCCAAGTACCTCAGTTCTAAAACACACCTGATAGCATTTTACTTCCTACGCTACTAAATTCCAAAATAACTCCAAGAATGACACAATGCACCATGCACAGTAAATGCCATTTAGTGCAAATCATAAAGCACAGACACGAAAGCATTTTGGTTGGTGAAAACTTGGTCAGTATTCAGTCTCTCTTAAAATGTTCTATTAACAGTGCTTTGCATCCCTTAGACAAACAACCGTGCATGTTCTCATCTTTCATTCAGAAACAGTTTTCACCTTTCAATTTTTAAAGAAAAACCCCAATTCACTATTTTTCAAAGGCAACAAACTACAATGGCAATAAGATGCCAAAATATATAGAATAAAATACATTAGAGACTTCCAATCACATTTTTTTGCAGTGTGGCTAGTATTCTCCAAGGTCCTTTGAGTTTTGGCACAAGGCAGCAGGAAGCCTAGCGCATTGTGTAGAAGAGTTAGACCACTCCTCTGCTAGCACATCCATAGGACCATGTACCTGAGTTCTGGCCCACATATGTGCATATCATTAAATCTCTGATACCAGAACAGTTGTCACCTGGGTCAACTCTTGCTGAGATAATCCCTGCATGCCCAGGAGCCTCTCCCAAGAAGCAGTGTGGGCGAAACCACTCTGCTTTGTGGCTGCAAAAGTTTAGCTCTCTGGACACAAGCCATGCTAAGCTGATTGGCCTCAGGGTAACAGAAAAGTTATTAGTCCATTTTACTTATTAGTATAGACATTGCAATGGAATATTCTTGAAAGTGATTTAATTTCCTTTTAGCAGACTCCTCTTTTGTCCCACAATTTCCTTAAAGTCTTTCTGCCAAGTGAAGCTAACTGCTAACTCATGTGTTGCTCCTAAATATGATTAAATTAGATTAACAAAAGAATATTTGTCTCAGCTTCCAGATGAGGAAAGCTGCTTCTCTCAGACATAAACAGAGAGCTCACGCTTCCTGGGTCAGACCAAAATGTGACAGCAGTGGATAAGTTCCTAGTGACGGCTTTCAGTTGTGGAAAATCAGGCACCACAGAGGTGTTTTCTACATGAAAGAACATGTCAACTGAAGATATGAGTGTAGTAGACAGGAAAAGGTGCACAGCCAAAATACATGTGTAACATCATTCACTGAAACCCACATGCAGGTTTTCAGAGACATATCTTAAGGTGGGGATGGCAGTAGGCCTATCATTCTTCGGGCTCACAGGGCAAGCCAGGGCTGTGTCCTTACATGTCAGGAACTGTGGTGCAATGACTGCCTGGCTCTGCAGCCACAGCTGCAGTCTGAAACCCAGAACACACACACATACTGTGGGAAGCCCTCTCTCTCTCCCTGCCCAACTCCACAGCCACCTCTGGAAAGATGGCAAAGAAATAGGAACATTACTGTGTGTGGAAAATACATCATATAACAGCATCTACTCATGTTGTCTGATGAGTCTGTTCATTTAATTAAGGAACAAAGCACTGTTACCACAAGGTTTACTGGAGGACTCCATCACCTCAAGTCACACCTCCTTTGTGAGACAGAAAGTAGGTTGCCTCTAAAGGTGGCAGCTGAAGGCACCAGACTTCAGGCTCCCAGCAGTGCGAATACCCACTATTACCCAAATTTTATTCTTCTTTCATTAGGACTGATAGCACGGATTCTTTTTCATATTAATATAAATAATTATGCTGGACTCAGAAGAGCCATGGCAGGGATATACAAAACAAAGATCTATCTGGCCCTTTGCCATTAATAATGGGGAATCATTTCTCTGTACTGGAAGAAGATGCTGATTGTTAAAACACTCTAAACAGAGGGAAAAATTAGTAAGTATTTTACTGTATTATTTTTGTCTAGCAGAAAGGCTGTGTAATTCATTCTGGATCCTCTCTTGCTTTGTCAAATAACAGGGTGTATACACTCACTACAAAACAGCAATTTTGAAAATTAATTCCATCACATTAGCACAATAGTGTTTCACCATCTCTTTTATACTGGCCTGCCTTTGCCTAACATAATGCCTTTGCACAGTGGCTACTTGTGTTCTAAAAATAAGATGGGTGTCTTTCCTTTGTACCACCTTACTTGATTCAAAACTGATTTTGCTGTATTTGGACATGAAGTCCCAGCACATGTGTATCTAAAGCCACAGAAATTCCCTATATGACCTGCATCAGGAACTGGAAGACTGAAAGGAAAATCACCTCTAAGTGGCATTTATTTTAAGTCTTATTCCCACCATCTTGATATTCCTAAGTTTTTAGCTTGATCTCCTACTTACACTGAACTATTTAAAATTTTTCCTTTTTCACTGACCCTGAGATTTATTAAGTTCGAGGTTTAAATATACAGCATACTTTAAACCTTAAACCCCTTTGAGACACTATTTTCAATAACAGTGCCAGCAGAAAAAAATCAAGTATGACAACTCAGGGGGGCTGTTGATGTACAAATAACTAATTAAATTGATGTTATCACTGTTAGCATAGTATTTTAGTGCCATTTTACATGGCGCTCTCTAACTCTGACTCAATATATTAAGGGCTAGTGTTGTTTACATTTCTGTGTTTAATGCTTTGTCTGTGAAGGTTTATTGTCAGGTGAAAATGACAATGTGGGCAATAAAAGGATGTACCATGCACGGTGCCCAAAGCAGGAGCAGTTGCTGTTCAGATGAGCTCACATCAATTAACAGATCACCTGAATCTTTCTCCTCCCAGCCTTTTGGATGGAGAAAGAACTAACAGAGACCCTGGCTGCAGTGGACACACAGAGAAAGTCCAAGGCATTGCATAGGGACAGGTATATCCTGAAAGCTCCCAAGGTGTGAGAAGTCAAGGGGATGATGGTGTACATAGGTATGTCTCCTCTGTAGTCAATGCAGCCTATGTGGACAAAGCCAAAAGAAATCTTTAATTAGCTCTGGTACTGCTGCTAAATTTGTTCTTTCAGCACAAGGTACTATATGAACTGCTCACTCTCACTGAGAAACTGTCATCTCTGAAACTTACTGATGCTCCACAGTGCTGCCATCTACACCACCAGCAGTACTCAGGCTGGCTGGAGGAAAGCTGTCCTAGGTAAATCACTGCAGACAGTGGCTGATGTAGGAAAGATACTGTACAAATGAGCTGGATGTCACAATGTGGTAAGAAGGGCAATGTTAACAGGTGAGTATTGGAGGATGGATTAGATGGTTTGAACTATGTCTCAAAGTTCTGGGGATTTAGTGCCTTGGGTGAAATAACACATTCTCCAAAGTCTCTTGGGTATGCTTTTTCATTTATTTGAGTAAGAAAGACAAAAAGAGCAATACTGAAGAAATGCAATGAACAGTATACATTGGCCAAAATAATGGTTTAATTGCTCTGAAATGTAGGATATTAAAAGCAAAGTTCTCCTGAAAGACTGAAATGAATACAAATGGTATTTTATGCATCTGATACATTTTTAATATGATTCTGACATTTAAGAGTACTTCTGCATTCAATGATTCCAAGCAAGAAAGGTAGTGTTAGCAAACCAGGGCTGCTTCTAAGTCTCCATACTTTCTCTTTCCCCTACTACCCCTTTTATCTGAGCTTGCTGTGTTCCTCCTGAAAATTTTCCAGGACTTTCCTACCAGGCTTAGTCTCAAAACCCAACCCAAATTTCCCCATGAAGCTGCCACGCTGAAGGTGACCTTCTCACCTCCCTCCCAAAGTTGCCCAGCAATTTCTTTCCAGCAGTGAGAATGCATAAATCACTCTGCTAGTGCAGAGGAAGCTATTGCACTAGTGCTGTGTAGCAAAGTGGGTCTCATTCCACCTGTAGGTTTTTCCCTCTGCTTTGGAAAGCAAGAGGAGTGTTTAGAAATATATTGCTGATTACCATATTTGTGTTCTGTAATTCTTCACATGTCCAACTCCACCAGGAGCTTAACTGCAGCCAGTGGGATCTTGCAGTCATTAACATTTACAAGGCAGCAGTTCACAGTTGTTGAACTAACAACCTACCTCTAAGAAACTGATTTTTCTCCCCTCTAAGTATTGACACGTGCTCCACTGACTGTGAGGCTTATTCACAGTGACACTGTGTTTGGTAGGATTTCATGTTTTCACAGGATTTGTCTTGTGCAGACAGTTTTTAATTTACCTCTGCTCTTGTTTTAATTCAATCAGCTGATGGAGTGCAGCTGATCTCACAGCACATATGGCTTTTCAGGTTTGGAAAAAAACCCTTGAATATTTGATGGATTGATCCTTAACGCTTTCTGCTAAAGAATTAGCAAGTCTGCTAATGAGCCAAGGGATCCCAAGTGGAGGAGGGGGGGGGGGGGGAAACAGAAAAAGATTCTAGTTTAATTCTGGTTTTAACATGGTCCAAATAAAGGGTACTGTATTTCATATATACTGATTATTTTCACAGGGTAGAGAGATTCAAACAAATAGCTCATCAAAGTTGCAACACTTAAAATGTCATGTTTTTGGAAGCTGGTGTCCTGTGGCCATGGGGAGTCACAACCTATTTGCATGGCCACCAATGGGTGCTTATCCCTGGGGCAGGAGGCTCCTCACACCAAGCAGCCTACCCTTCACTGGAAGCAACATTCGTAGCTAAAGCTTCAGGCCTTTCTCTGCCTCCCCAACTGCTTTTTCTTGCTTCCCTGAAAGAAACTTACCTGGCTGCCACCCCACACCCCATCCTGCCTCCTCACTGCTCTTTGTTATCGCAAAGGAGGTGGCTTCTTCCATGTCAGCTGGCTGTGCTTGGTTTTTCTCCAACCCTTTCTCTGCATTCCTGTTGCTCCATCAACTTCCCACTGCCTCCACATCCTGCAGCCAGACCTTGTTTGCAGGCCAAACACTCAATCTATGTCTGTCTCAATGGATGTTCAACAACACCTCTCATGTCAACACCAAAAAACCCAGGGAATTCACAAGGAACATCTTCAATAATTAAAAGTTCAGCTTGCCTGTGGTTTTCCTTTCCATAAAGCTACCGCAACTCTAAGAAAACACAGTTGAGACTAAGAATAGCCAGATCAATCTCCAACCACTTATCTTACAAACCAAGAACTGCTTGCACTTGACACACTCTTTTCTCCTTAAATCCATAGCAAATAGACTCAGAGTGCATCTGATATTGGTTGCAATGTTAGCTTAGTGGAGGCACAGGACTCCTCCTGCTCACCTTCTTTTGCAGGTACTGCAGCAAAATAGATGTTTACTCCAAACCCCACCAGTCATAACAAAATACGCAGCTACACACACTAGTTAAATCAAATAGAAATCAGTCAAAATTATTAATCTTGCTTAGCAAGCCTGTGTTTTATCAAGGATGTGAATAGGCTAGCTTTAGTGTTATCTCAGGAACTCAGGTAGCAACTGCTCTAGGCACAGTGGAAAAAAGGATGTTTGTGTAGAGTTAACTCCTATTTTCTGCTTCAAAGTTTTCTACCATGTCCTCCACCAACAATGCAAAAGCTTAAAAGGAATCACCTTTTACAGCTACTGTCGAGTAAAGAAGCTTTTCTCTCCTGATTTGACATTACATCTGTGACTTGTCTCTAGTGGAGTTATTTAGATTGCAGGCTTTCTTAGAAGTTTCTCTATCCTCTAGGTGTATGCCTGCAGCTGGACAGAGAAGTCACTACACTTTGAAGAAGTTACTATAAATCAGTGCATGGGGTTAGATGAGGTTCAGGATTCCTGAAGAGATTATAAAGTCAGGAGGAGTCCTTACAACAGCTCCAATCTCCACAGGGTTACTGTCATGTTAATCAACCTCCTTCAGGACTGGAAGCAGCTCTGTCTCTTAGCTCTTGGGGGCTTTCTTTGGAAACTGCAGTTTTGTGCCAAAGAATCTGTCAATTTACAAAGTCCATGGAGCTCTGATACATTCAGTAAACAGCATCAAAAAAGGCTAGACTTAAGCTGTGACACCCTGCATTCCACCAGACAGGACAGAGCTGAAAAATACATGTCACAGTTAGTGCAAAATAAGATTTGGTGGTTTTAAAGTTATGCCTGAATTGATTTTGCAGTCCATGTTAGCTCTGGCTCTGTCCTGAAACCAGAAGTTGACAAGATCTATGCACGAACTAGTACTTGCCTTCTCTCACTTCCTGATGGAAGGAAACACAGGGGAATGGATGGAGCAGACCCAGGGCACATTTTCTACTGTCCTTGGTCTTGACAGGAATAATGGGCATGCTGTGGAAGTACCTATCCTCTGGAAACAGCCATAGCCTGACTTCTGCAGGGAACACACTATCTAGAAACAGAGGAGGTTTTCTGTTTTGTGTTGTGCAAGAAACAGCTAAAACAGGGTGCAAAGTTTCTTAAAAGATAAATTTTAAGTGCATTCTTCATTTTCCTGATGAATGGTACAGCAGAGTGGCCTTTCCAATACTAAACACATTGCAGTGTGCCTGCCACCTTTTCTAAAGGGAAAAGAGGGACTGAACCTCCTGTGGCTTTTCATTGATTGCCTTTGGGCACTTCCACAGGAGCTACACACACTCTGTCTGAAAAGGAGGCAAAATTCTGCTTTACTATGTGAATAGCACCTCCAACAAAAACATTGAAATGGCATTCCTTATAAATGATCTGTTTCAGAAAACCAGCAAGTCTGTGTTGAAACAAGATGAATCTGTTCAGTACAAAAAGAGGGCATGGAGAGGACTGGAAAACTCTGGATGCCAGGAACTTAAAAACTGAGTAGCAATGGAACATTATTACTATTGTTGCTTTCACCAATTATCAGTAACAGCAACCACTGCTGATCTGGATTAGTACTGCCAGAGTATCTACGCATTGCTTTTGTACTACACAGCAGTTCCCTGATCCAGAAAGTTCACTCTTCAGGACAAAAGAGAGCACATGGATATATCTGACGTGACAAAGGGACAAGTGGGACAACAACACTCAAGCACTAAATCACTGGTATATATCCCCAACCATACCACTGAAAAAGGAGGCTTTAAGAGAGGTAGGTATGGAGCTAACTGGGAAAGCCTCTTAGATCTGATGGGAAGCACGAGAGAATTTATTTGATGTAAAACTGTGCAACACTGTGACAGAGGCTGGCATCACCAGGTAAGCTAAAGTGGGAGCTGGTACGTTAGACCTTACTGCTAGACTTAAGGCCTTAAAATGAGACACAAACAGCTGTACTTCATGTGATAGAGAAGGAGATGATAGTAGTGAGATGTAAAGACAAATGTCTTTGGGCAAGATGTCAAGGTAGAAAATGATCTGCACAGCAGCATGGACTGAGGTGGGTAACACTGCATTTGTCAAAGGAAAGGATGTTGCAGCAATCAAGGTATGTAATGAAAATGTAGACCTGAAACTTACATCTTTGTGAGTGAAGAGCTTCAGCTAGAAATGCTATGGAGTAACAACCTGCAAGATTTACATGTAGTCTGAGGCACAGGGACATAAAGGAAGTTCAGAATAGAAAGTGATAACCAGTTTGTAGACCTGGAGGCTGGGCAGATTGGAGAGGTTACCCATGATGGCTGAGTATTTATGTGAGGACAAGAGCCAGAGGATGAAAACAGCATGTTCTTTATTTTATCCATACTAAGCCTCAGCAGATAGCAAGAGACTGATGAAAAGTTTGGTTGTTTAATTTATTTCTTAAGCAAAGAATTTGTGAATAAGTGCTCAAGAATAAAAGGTCCCATCCACGGCTGTTCTGAAGCTTCATAAACATGTTTCTTGAGGAATGCTCACAAGGAGAAAAAAAACAAAACAGAAAGAGCAGTGACTGTGTTCACTGGTTTGGAGATGCACTTTAACATTTGTAGCCATACAGTGCATTTTTCTTGTCAGCTGAGGTTTCTTACATACTTATGTTCCACTGCATGAAAGGAACCACGTCTCTTCTACATTTTTTTTGCATAATCATACAAACCAAAGTGCACAACCTAAGGAGGAAGACCAGCAGCCTCCTGACTGCTTGTTTTACAAGCCCTGTGTAAAAAAGGGGTGAATGAGCTTCACATCCCATCACACACTTAGTGCATCGTGAAAAATGTAAAAAGCTCTCATGAATTATACTGTCTACTGCTAATTTGTAACAAAACAGCAGGGACTGAAGCTAAGGCTTATTGAATATGCAATTCAGTCCTACAAAAGCCTATTTTGTAAATGTTAGCTGAGTAAAAGCTCTGACAGTGAAGTCATAAGCAATACATCATTACCCTTCGATAAACTCTTTGTCCGGTTTAAGAATTAAAAGCTGTATTTAACATATTCAGGGAGAATGGAAAAATGCCTTTAGAAAGAACAGCCTTAATGCACTACTAATCTCTAAACCAAATATTTATAGCCCAATAGTTTATAAACAATCTAAAATATTTGGGTAGCAAATATCCAAGAGCTGGAAGCATGCACAGTAATAGGGCCATTTTACCATTCAATCTACCTTGCTTGGTGTTTCAATTACTGTTATATCAGATTTACAAGCATTGTGAATTGTCAAATTATGTTTAGAAAAAGGACTCAAAAAATCACTAACTAAAATACATGACAAGGTTTCATTGTTTATAAATTTGCCTGCCTCAGAAGATAATCAATACCAAAACTGATTCAAGCCAAAAGCTGTCTGGATGTGTGTTAATTTGCTCCATGAAAATAAACTAGAAATTACTAAGATAAAATAAATATAATAATGAAATATGGAAATAACCATGGATTTTTCTCACTGTCATTATATAATGGACATAATGGAAATAATGACATTACATAATGGATTCTAATTAAATCCAGGTGGAAAATGACCTTCCTAGACCTCCCTTCAAAATTAAGATTTTTGACAGTCATGATTAATGGAAACATGCACTTTGCATGGTTTGTAAACCTGAAACATCATTGTACATTTCAGTTTATAATTTATCCCATTATCTGCTTTTGCATGCATGAAGGTCAGCGGTACTGGCACAATGTAGCAGTGAAATCGAGAGGCTCTGGGAGGTTGTTTTCACAGATTTTTCAATTATTTTTCATAAGGAAGTAATTTTGCCTATTTTTTTCACTAGAAAGATGACAGTCTAAAAGAATAATATTTTTGATAGTAGTAATTGCAATATTTTTGTTATTCTCCTGATTTTTTAGAGTAAACAAAATGGTACTGCAAAAAATAAGTGTTCTTAAGAATTCCTACCCGTAATATTTCTTCAATGCAGCTGTTATCTCCTGTTCCACTGTCCTGTAAACAAAATGAGAAAATTGTTTGTGTTTTAAAAAGAAATAGCAAATAGCAGGTTTGAGGACATGGTTGTCATGTGAAATATACTCCAACCTCTATTACAGTTTCAAAATGAGGCCAAGTGTTTCCAGCACCTGAAAAGTAGCACTGCTTAAAATATTCAAATTATTCTCCATCAAGCACTACAGGAAGATGTAATATTTGCAATGTTTATGTATGATTGCAACATATTTGTATAAATTCGTAGGATTTTGTTTACACCACTTCTGGGTGCAGTTCCTGCTGGTTTTGCTGTACAACATATGAGCATAAGCACAACAGCTATTGCATGTACACAGAACCAATATGTGCATTTATTTGTATCATATAAATAACATCTCTCTGCATCCTTTGTGCAGGAAAGGCCCTACAGTGACACTGCCTATGTGAAGCCTGACAACATGCAGGGTAGAGGCAGCTGTGATGCCGAGGGGAGAGCTGCAGAGATGGCAACACTGAGCATGGGGCATGGGCTACAATTTCCTAAAATGCTGACATAAACCCACCCATACATAGTGGAAATGAGGGCACAGAGGAATTCAGTCCTGCTGAACTGAGATACTTTTTCAGTACCTCCAGAGCCACTCTGGAGAGAAGAAATCAAAGCATCCCCCTAAAGGAATCATTCAGCCAGTGCCTCATCTACATGCTCAGCTTGGTTGTTCTTTAGGACCCAAACTTCTCACAGCAAAGATGAGGCAGCACAAATTCACCAGACTGCCATACTTATGCCACACCCTCTCTTGCCTGCCTCCTGCCCACAGCTCCCCTTGTGCTGTCCAGAATAACTGGGAGGTGAGGGATCACCATGGATGGAGATGCCAAAGCTTGAGAGGGTGCTTGCCTCCTCCAGTTTTCCACAAGATACAGATGGCTGCTACCTCATGCAATTTTTCTGGAGATTTACTTCACCATACTAAATTCACTGACAATTCCTCAAAGAAAAGTTTTATTCCTTTTGCAAAACATAATTAACTCAGGAAGCAGGACACTGGGGCTTGAGATCTTCCCATGCAGCAAGGGGGCATGGAAACAAAACCAATATGATTAATTTTCCTATCCTCAGAGAGCTAGCAGGGAGGTGAGCTTTGTCTTCACATCACATTTTCAAAAAACAGCTGGAAGTGCTGAGTTTTCAGGTGCCCACTGTTGAAACATTAAGGCAGTCTGATTTTTCAAAGTACTGAGTTCTTCTCATCTGGAAATTGGACTTCTCTACCTAATCGGTATTTGGGTACCCAAAAAATCACAAGGCACTTTCAAAAATTAATACCTCTGTGTCTACTAGACCCAAATGATCCCACTAGCCAGTTTGGGCAAGTCCTGCTCCTGCACACTATCATTGCCATTCTCCAGCCTGAGCTGAATGACTGAGGAGGCCTGGATTCACAGCCACTCAAGGCCTACTAGCTGTAACCAAGGTCAGAAGTGCAAGAGCCACACATATGCAAGTGAACGATTTATGCATTATAATTTTTTTTTTGTGTGTTACTTCATGCTAATTCATAAGTGCTTTATTGTCAGCACTCCTGCTAAATCTTTGCTGGATATGGTCCTTGATTGTTAAACAAATGTATCATGCTAACTCTTTTTGGTGTAACACAGTCCACCCACTTTACAGTTCACCAGGAGTTAACAACATTCATTTCAGAAGGAAAGGAACTAAGAATGCTATAAAGTCAGCCTTTGGAGAATTACTCCTACCTAATGTACAGATGCTGAAGAGAACCTGCAGCCTTCAAAGCAGACCACCCTGTTCTGATCTCAGCCCTCTTCCCCGGGAGCTACACAATGCCACGTGTGGCTTTCCTGACACTGGAGCAGGGGTGCAAGTGTAAGAGTGCTTGTTGTCAATAAAGCTAACAAGACAGAGAGAATCACCACAACAATCTCTGGATATCTAAGACTCTTAAAATTCATATTAACCAGGCTTTATTCCTTCTCTCCTTGTGGTTTTCCTTCCATTTTCTCCATTTCCTTCCCCAAACCATGGCTTATGACTTGTTATCCCATTAACAACAGTGAAGAGGGTAAAGCCCTCAACATGAGCACCTTGTTCACAGAGCAATGAATCAGCTGCCTGACCTCAAGTTTGCTTTTCTAGTCCATTGTTGTGTTCCAGAAAGAGGGTTGAGAAGATCTACTATCTTCCGCTGTATACATTGAACATACTGCAAAATGCTGCTTTTTACTTTTGTCTGAAGAGAAAAATATTGAAGGTAAATTTGGCAATGGACTATTCCAGACTAGAGTTAGAAACAAGCTTCTCATACAAAATTAAATATCCCTCCTAGAGTTGTAATCAAATAAGTCTGCAAATATCAGCAAGAAATTACACTTTCCATTACAACAGAACTAAAACTTCAGCTATTCCCCTAGCACATCTGGGCAGGCAGTAATGTCTCACAGCTCTGTCTCAATATCATCACACTGCCTATCAAAAAAAAAGAAAGAAAAAAAAGGCTAAAAAAAAGCTGGAAACACAAAATCAAAGATGTGAAAAACTCAAAACAATATTTGAAAAAAACCCTTAATGTCTATATTTTCCTCTTTGTCCTTCAACTCCTGAGTGCCAAATATACATTTCTTTATTTTTGCTTTGAATACTTGTGAGGATCTCACATTACTGCGGATACCAAACTTTCCAAAATCAGTGTGGGGAAGTTTAGAGACCACACTCTGCACACAGCAAGCGACTTCATGTGGCCTGGAGCTATGTTACTTTTTTTCATATAACACAACGTGGAGGGTTATTGCAGGACCTAAAGTGTGTCTGAAAATTGTCTGTAGATGTTGTTAAGGAAAAAAACTCTCTGTTCTCACTTGTAGCTCTTCTTTGCTACATTTCTACTTACATTGTAGAGAAACCCATGATGCCTGGGAATCTGGCAACCTGAATTTAAATTCATGGCCATATTTTAAATATTAAAACCCCCCAACTGGTAAACATTTCTTGAAATGTAAATTAAAAAGAAGCAATTGCAACAAATAACACAGAGCACTTGATGCACTATTTGCATCAGTGGACTTGCCTGATCCAAACCCTGTTGCTCTGGTCCTGGCTGTGTGACGCAGCACCTGCTTAAGGCTGATGTCAGTAGCGTCAGCAATCTGTGCAAAGTAGTCCCTGCACCCTCTCTATAGCCTGTGTCTTACAGTATACTTGTGCAATAAGCATTTTGATTACTTAACAAAACCACCACCACCAACAACAACAAAAGACAAAATAAAGGTTTTGAGGCTTCTGTTCCCAACTAAGCCAAGGAGCTGCTACACTGTATTTATTCCAACATTGATCAGCCTAGCTCATTTGCCTCCCTGTGCATTTTGTGATCTGTCATAACAAACTTGCATCACTGAACCTCCAGTGAACCATCAGCAAAGTACTGGCAAGTCCCAGGAAGATATCAGGGAGAAGTGGGCTCCAGCCTCTTCCCTCTCTGATGCTATATACCCATTGCCTTCATTACTTAGTCAGTGCAGCCTAAAGAACGCCAAGCATCTGCACACACGTGCGGCTGGCGCACAGTCTGGCAGGAGGATGTGAGGAGCTGCCACTGAGGATAACGGCAGCAGCTGCTGAAGAAATAGCCGGGAGCACTGCACCACTGATAACACGAGCAGCTAATTACCATGCAGAGCACAGAGAACTGTAAGAAACAAGGCTGACTAAAGGCTACATCAAATTCTTGAGAAATGGGATGTAATTTCAAAAAAAGCTACATCTGTACAAATTTTATTTCAGAGCATTACTTTATTTCTTTCCCCTTACCAACAGCTTTCACATGGAGATATATTAAGAAACCTCTCTGAAAAGAACTGCCTATCTATAACACTTGTCTCTCCTTTCAAATCTTTGTGTTAAGGAAGGAAAGAAAGAAAGAAGAATTTTCTGCAAGCATCTATTTCCACTTTAGCCTGAGAGATTTTTATGATGTAAGCTTTTGGTGCTGTTATTATTTAGACTGTGATAAGTGTTTTTACAAAGCCACCAAAAGATACTGGCTTTTGGCACCAGATTAACATCTCCAGAAGGCCACGGTACATATTCACCCATTTCCACTCAGCAGGTGCCAGGCTGACTGTGTCAGCACTTGAATGCCAGTCATCTGAAACTAGAGGCATGGCCACACCTGCCACATATACATCATTTGGGTGTTATCTTTGCTTCCTGGGCAGCTTCCACCCCTGCACTGCACAGGCACTGTGCAGCATTGCTTAACATGAGGCTACAGGATTTCCCCTGGGGCCTAAAGCAAAGCCTCAGGCAGTAAATACTGCAGACAATAACCTAAACCCATGACTAACAAAAAATAGGAAAAAAGGCCACATCAGTGGACCTTGTGAAAGCATATTAGAAATGTTTCTATGCCAAGGAAGACATGAAAGCATGGAGATACACACACACACACAAACATACCACTTTCTATAAAATTTGCTACAAAGGAATTTCCAGTATGGAGAAAATAAGTCCTTATCTTTTTGGTTATACATACATGTGGCCTCTGACTGTTGGGCTTTGGAGAACCATTGCACTCAACAAAGTTTCCCTTTGATTGTTTCTCTGGAGAGACCTTAACACCTTCAAGTCATAGAATTAAATGTTGAAATGCAAAAGGAAGTTGTGCCTGAGACCAGAGATGTGAATTCTGGGGTTTGTGGAAATACAGCCAGGCTGTGCAAAGGCATTTTTTTGGAAGAGATTATTTGCAAATACCCATAAAAAGGTTTTAGGCATTCCATGCTTAACTTGCTGTTGATATCCTTACATGTGCTAGATCATTCAAAAGGGTCTTTGTGGGATGGCTGTGCTGAACCTACACCTTTCTGGAGAGAAGGAGCACAACTTTGGGCCTTAGGAGAGGTGGGGTGGTTAAAAGATTAGACTTCAGAATGGTTAAAACCCCTGTTTTTGATTCCTCAGGAAATGCCCTCTTGCTGGAATGTACTTTCATCCTGATTTGGGGGGCAGGGGTGGGGGGGGGTAGGGGAGGCAGACAGACAGCTACATGTAAATTTTAAACATGCAGTTGTGTGGCATCATTACCTTCAAAGTTAAATTTTAAGAAATGTTCTTCAGTTGAGCTGAGATATGAAAGTTTGCTACTTTAATGAAAAATTTAAAGAAACACAAATAAAATTTGTATTTACAGAGTAAGATATGGCCTAAATCAAGTAGTCAGTAAACCAAAATATTGAAATATTTCACTCTGACTCCAAACTTGGCAATTTTTTTTTACTTTAAGAAAATACTTACTTCAAACAGGAAGGAAAATAGGTTTGGTCAAAATCAACAAAGATGCAGACATTTTTAGTTCTGATAAACTGGAACATCCCCTAAAAAAAAGGACAGAGTAAGAAAAACCTCTGACCAGAACAAAATTAAATTTGGTATTTTTAATTTATTTTCTCTTTTTTCTTTAATGAGAATGGCATTTTCATCTTGATGGTTGACATGAGACCTACCATTAAAGTTTTCATGTACATGTAAGAGGGCTGGACTTCAAGGAGCCACAGCAGGCTGCAGGCTGCTTCATTCCATCGATCAGCGCTAGTAATACTTGTGCAAAGCCCTTAAAGGGACAAGTCTCCTTGATTCTCCCTGAGGATGTAGGCAAGCAGGGCTGAACTGAGTAAGGTTACACTAAGGAAAGAGAGATTAGGAGACTGCTGAGAGAGACTGATTTTCTGTTGTTCTTGGTATTTGAAAGCTTTACTTTGCACTTATTTCTTACTACTGATTTGGAGTGCAAGTCGCCATGGTCAGCTGACAGATTACTTCTCTCCTGCACTCTGCACTGCTAGAAGTGGGAGATGTTTCTCTTATACTATTTGAAATTGCTGCTGTTTCTTCCTTAGGCACAGAGATGTGCAAGGGGAGATGGGGATGAACAGCTGAATTCTCCTCAAACACTGTGTCAGAAAGTGTTGCACTAATTAAAGTTATTAAATTCACCTAATTTACAGTGACTGTTAATAAACTGCTACCCTCAATAAGCCCACTCTCTTTTGAAATGGAGCCTTCATATTTATTGTGGGGATTATTTTTCCTACCATGGGATCTTGCAACACTGTTCTTGGTTCAAAAAGAAAGAGGAGAAAGGTTAACAAAGATTTCATTTCAAGGGAAAAAAAAAAAAGGAATGAAGAGCAAGTGATGAAAGCCATCTAGCTTTGCTTTAATGAAAGAATCTGGCTATACTAATTGGGGGCCTCACTGCAACTGGAATATCATGATGCCCTAGTCTTCTATTAGGAACATGTTCTGGCTAATTGAAGAAACTTAATCAAAGCTCAGTCAAAAAACTAGAGAGAAATGCCAAATCATATGATAGACTTGCTGTGCACACTAGAAAGGGGATGCAAATCATGCAAGAGTACATTTTGCTCTTGATGAGTGATACGCAGGACAGTGTGCTCAGCAGCATCCTGAGTATAGGGTAACAGCTTTCGGAGAGCAGAGCCTCCAAGAGCGAAGACTGTAGAGTAGTTTATAATGCCAAAAGCCAGAGTACCACTAGCCTTAGGCTATACTGGCCTTCTATGTAGACCTGAGGGGCACAAAAGTATCCTGAGGGTCAGGCTGGCATCTAGATGAAGATGGATTTACTGTGGATGTGTAAGTAAAGGCATGCACTGTATTGTACTTTAAATAGCAGGGAGATGAGGTTAGAACATAACTCCTCTAGTGTGAACCCATGGTCTGCCCAGGGCTTGAAGCACCTCCTGCCCATGTAGCACCTGACCTGAACTAAGTATGGAAAGTCTGGGGTCAGACAGTGAGGTGATGCTGAAGGTCGACTGTCTGGATGGCTACTGAGAGCTTCATTAGGGCTTAGACACCTACAGTCCAATTTGGAAGGGGTTTAGAAGTGCTGGATCCAGCCATGTGTTGAGAAGTCATCTTCAAACTGATGAGATGGTCTGAAACCAAGTCTCAGTGTCCACATCACAAAAAAATCAAGACAATTAAAGACCAAGAACCCTTCTGAAACTTCCCCATCCTCTCCACCCCTAAGGGCCACTGAACAGTCAATGAGTGCAACTGCATTGGTAAGATTTCATCTAATACAAGATTTGTGGGAAACAAAAGCTACTGGAAGATCAGTAAAACAATTTTACAGACTTTCACATTATATTAATAAAAATAAAAATCCAAACATGCCAGAATTACATTGTGACCCAGAACAATAAAAGGGAGTTGTAATGGAGAAGAACTGCTTTGTTCTATTAAGAAAATATAAAGGTTTTATTGTTATTGGGAGAAATTGATTGTATCAAATCAATATCATGTCACAATATATTAATGTTTTTCTTCACTAATGAAAAAACAGGGTCTGATGTGATTACACTCTCTTGCTTCCATTTGAAAAATATAATGAGATGGTAATAATGAAGACTGCAACTTGCAATTTTACTCTTTGCTACATGCTCGATCCTGGGAGGTGCTGTGTAAGTGTCCTCGGCTTTCAGTGAAGTCCACAAGAACTGAAGGTAACTGGCGTACACCAAAATGCTGTTAACAACCCCCTGAATGGAATTCCACAGCCCATCTTGTTACCTTTGACACCGTCCCCCACAGCAAACTGCTGGCTAAGCTGTCAGCCCGTGGATTGGACCATTACACTATGTGCTGGGTTAGGAACTGGCTGGAGGGCCGAGCCCAGAGAGTGGTAGTGAACGGTGCCACATGCAGCTGGCGGCCAGTCACCAGTGGCGTCCCCCAGGGATCAGTGCTGGGCCCTGTCCTCTTCAACATATTCATCGATGATCTGGATGAGGGGGTCGAGTCAGTCATCAGCAAGTTTGCAGATGACGCAAAGTTAGGGGCAGATGTTAGTCAGTTAGAGGGTGGAAAGGCTCTGCAGAGGGACCTCGACTGACTGGACAGATGGGCAGAGTCCAAAGGGATGGCATTCAACAAGTCCAAGTGCCGAGTGCTGCACTTTGGCCACGGCAACCCCATGCAGAGCTACAGGCTGGGGTCGGAGTGGCTGGAGAGCTGCCAAACAGAGAGGGACCTGGGTGTGCTGATTGACAGCTGCCTGAATATGAGCCAGCAGTGGGCCCAGGTGGCCAGGAGGGCCAATGGCATCCTGGCCTGCATTAGGAATAGTGTGGCCAGCAGGCGCAGGGAAGTCATTGTGCCCCTGTACTCTGCTTTGGTTAGGCCGCACCTTGAGTACTGTGTCCAGCTCTGGGCCCCTGAGTTTAAGAAGGATGTTGAGACACTTGAATGTGTCCAGAGAAGGGCAACAAGGCTGGGGAGAGGCCTTGAACACAAGCCCTGTGAGGAGAGGCTGAGGGAGCTGGGATTGTTTAGCCTGGAGAAGAGGAGGCTCAGGGGTGACCTCATTGCCCTCTACAACTACCTGAAAGGTGGTTGTAGCCAGGAAGGGGTTGGTCTCTTCTCCCAGGCAACCAGCACCAGAACAAGGGGACACAGTCTCAAGCTGCGCCAGGGGAGGTTTAGGCTCGAGGTGAGGAGGAAGTTCTTCACCAAGCGAGTCATTCATCATTGGAATGTGCTGCCCAGGGAGGTGGTTGAGTCATCGACCCTGGAGGCATTCAAGAGGAGATTGGACATGGCACTTGGTGCCATGGTCTAGTCATGGGGTCTGTGTTGATAGGTTGGACTCGATGATCCTCGAGGTCCTTTCCAACCTAAGTGATACTGTGTGTGATACTATGTGTGATACTAAAACCTGGAAATGCCTTTGTTGGAAAATTTCCATTAGGAACACCAGAGTCTTTTGGTTTTGCGATAGGAAAGGCTTTTTAATGTAGGTATGAACATCTTCCCTCAACTCATGCAGTCCTTCAACACCTGCCCCAAAGATCCTGCCCTGGGAACTTTTCTTCCCACTAGATGCCTGTCCCCCGTGCTGCACAGATGGCCAGTGGAATGTGGGTACTTTTAGTGATGTGGACACTTGTCTGCTAGGGCCTGGACTCAGATCAATTGCTTGCACATCCTGGGCTGCACCAAGAGAAGCATAGCCAGCAGGTTGTGGGAGGTGATTCTCCCCTCCTACTCTGCCCTGGTGAGACCCCACCTGGAGTACTACATCCAGTTCTGGCTCCCCTATTACAAGAAAGATATGGATGTGCTGGAGCGTGTCCAGAGAAGGGTCACGAGGATGATCAGAGGGCTGGAGCACCTCTTCTATGAGGACAGACTGAAGGAGTTGGGGCTGTTCAGTCTGGAGAAGAGAAGGCTCCAAGAAGACCTTATTGTGGCCTCCCAGCGTCTTAAAGGGCCTGGTGAAGGACTTTTTAGGGTGTCAGGTAGTGATAGGACTAGGGGGAATGGAAAGAAAATAGAAATGGATGGATTCAGATTGGATGTTAGGAAGAAGTTCTTCACCATGAGGGTCATGAGACATTGGAACAGGTTGCCCAGGGAGGTGGTGGAAGCCTCATCCCTGGAGGTTTTTGAGGCCAGGCTGGATGTGTCTCTGGGCAACCTGCTCTAGTGTGAGGTGTCCCTGTCCATGGCAGGGGGGTTGGAACTAGATGATCCTTGAGGTCCCTTACAACCCTAACAATTCTATGATTCTATGATATTGCCTGCATTTGTTTGGGGAGAATATGTAACATCCATATAGCCGCAACAGTTGGAAAAACAAGTGCTATGGAACTGTTAATCTTTTTGTGACATTTTAATATGAATTTACCATCAGCTAGTATAATATTCACTAAATTAAATGGATTATTTTGCCAAGAGATCCTTTAAAAATGTTAATTAGCAATAAATCAATAAAAACTATTCAACATTAAAATCAATTACATCCCTGTTTACATTAGTTAACTCCAAACATTTCTGTTTGTGTGCTTGTAATTAGCAAGCTATAAAAGATGCCATAAATAGGTGCATAATGAGAGGAACTGTTTATAAATGATAATTGGTATTCATTCCCACTGAGCTAAAGGTTATGTGATTATGAACTATTGTGCAGAAAGGGTTAAACCTCTTACAGATAGAAGATTTTACAGTACACAACTCTGCAGAAATTTCTCCCTCAAAAGGCCTTGATGGACGAAAGCTGCAATACATGAGTGTTTGATGAAAAGAGAAACATCTATCAGGCATTCCTTAAAGCCTATTTACATCCATTTAGAAACAGCTCATGGGGAAAAATCTACCCTTTGGGCAGTGGTGGAGAGATTAAGAAATGGAGTCTGGCATGAGGAATTCAATGTTGATGAAATATTGAATCATCTGAAGAGTATCTTTGTTAAGTCAAAAGGAAAGATATTAACACTAAAATTATTTTAAAAACTGTGGGTTACCATCCTGTTAACAAGTCTGAGAACAGGATAAAGGAAACATGGATGATTTTTGTCATGATGGGTAACAGAGACATTGCTCTACACTATACCTCACCAAAGAAGGTGTGGGTTTCACAGTGGGCTAAAAGAGGATGACAGGATCTTCATGCAGCAGCCTAGAGCCCAAATACTGAGTAGTAGCCTGTATCTCCTGAAGGTAACACTGGGCTGTTTCTCATGATAGGCTGATACACAGAACTAGAAAAACTGTTTTGTAGAGAAAAAAAAAATCTATCATTAATCCCTATTGCTGAAAATCACCTTCTCAATTTTAGAAACTGAGACCTGATCCAGACTTAATAGGTCTCATGATCTGGAGAGCAGACTAACATTTGGTTTGCTAGTCCAAGGATGTCACCAACATCTGACAGTTTTGACTTTGACAGTGCTTGCTTCAAAGCAAAATAAATGTCATCCTTTCACAGTAACTGCTGTTATGAGTGCAACAATCATCAAGAATGTTTGATGGAAAAGGTTTGAAGCATAGGCAGACCAATGTGCATATGGTGACAAAGTCAGTGAGGTTAATCTATTTGCAACTCCAGAAAGAAAACACTTTTTCTACTTTGTCTGCACATATATGTATGTATGAATCATACTAAAATCCTTTGCAAAAGTTGCCTGAAGAAAGTCTTAAATCATATCAACTGTAGTCTTAATATGAGAATTAATAAAGTTGCAGAGTAGACAAATATCTTCTTTAATTTTCCCATTTTCTCCTTCCCAAGTCCCACCAAAAGATTTGTTTTCCCATAGCCATTGCATATAGCCATTGCAGGACTATATTGGGTCCTCCTTGGTTGGGGAAGAGAAAACCCTTTGGCCATCTAGGCAGGAACCAGGCACTGCGGTGCTGCCGTGCAGAGGACTTGCCTCCAGAAGTCAGGATGCCTCTACATCTGTAGAACCATTTGCTCCAAGAAGTGGCAGCTGCCTAGAACTCTTTCCTGCTTTAGGGCTCTGTGATAGCAGCCTACTGTTTGGGCAATCAGAAGAGCAGAAGCAGAAGAATAAATAGTGTCCCAGGTTGCTGGGACCGTCCCAAGTAGTTGCATACTACTAGTTCACATTTTTTGATGGAAATCACCCTGGTCCCTCAGGTTTAAATTCATCTTAGTTCTTTGTCTTTGGGCTTTCATTTTTCATACAGTCTTTTAATAGGTATATTGCACCTGAAATTCATAATGTTTTCTGACTTCTGACCTGTCATTGTTACAAGCAACAGAGAAATAGAGAGTGAAAGCAGGAAGACAGTTTGCCCACAGCTTTTCCAGATTTTGCGTCTTTCATCTTGCTTTTCCTTCCAGGAGATATTTGCCAGTTCCCAGATCTATGCACTGAGTTAAAGACCAATACAGCTCCACTTAAAATACCCAGAAATACAAAACTGTACAGGCCATGGCTATTGGCCATGTTACTCAGAGCAGTAAACACTTTTTACTCTCACATCGACAGCTTTCTTTTTAATACAGAAAATGAGCAACGGGTCATCTGAAAACAGCACAGTGTCACAGCGGCATGACTGGTGTATAATCTGCAAAGCTCTAGCTGGTGCCTACAGAGAACTACTCTCCCAACAGCCTTACTGCCAAAAAATTATTTTCAATTCTACATGCGTCGGCATTTACACACATGCAACACACAATATAGAGGTGGGGAATAAAATGAAAGTAATAGACAATGATAGCAAAGTTTATTTTTTACTGGGCTGTGGACCAAAACCAGAACTACACTGCAAGAGAAGGGTGTGTGAAAGGTTATGTTGCCCTGAGGTTTGGTTTGGGTTTGATTTCCAACACTCTCATTGCCTTTATTCAAAACGTTGAGCTGCTTATTGGATTTCTATTTTTACTTTTTTCTTCACAGATGAAGAAACTCACCACTTAAAACCAGGTTATTTTATCTCTACAGGAAGAAATGTTAAATGTTGCCTCATTTAATTGTAAATGGAAACTACATGGAGAGAAATCATCTAATACTGCTACAGCTCACAGACATTTCCATCTGCGTCAAGTACGGCAGATCTGCATTTCATAAGTGGGAGAGGCAGCTCTCTGTCCCTTTAAAAACTGGAAGGTCTTGTGGCACCCCAAATTCTAACAACACATACAGAGAACAGGAGTACAGTTAGAAAGCCTGAAAGCCAGGAAGCCACATGCTTCCTTTTTGTTACATGATCTGGATGAGTTTATTTTTGTGGCTTTTATTCATGTTTCATGATGCTGAATTCTTTAAACTTGTTAATATTTTCCTTTTTTTTTTTTTTTTTAATTTTTTTATTATTATTGTTCTCTGCTGCTTTTCACTGTCTTATTTTATTCTTTTGTTCCCCAGTGTAAGTCAAGGTAATGTAGTCCTGGGCCCATTACCCTTCATCTCTTTCATCTGGCAGTGGATATCAACAAAGAAGTTATTTGTTCTCAACACATTAAACCTGTCTGTGTAGCTCTTTACAAATTCTGTTATACAACTTTGATACAGGCTGGAACGAGTTGTCAGATACCGAAAGGCAGGGGAGCACAAAGACCTCTCCGAAAGTCAAGCTATGAATGGTGTCATCTTGCTGTTTCGCTTTCAAAGGTGGTGCATACAGGTTTGCTGAATAGGACTCGTTTGACAGTAGACATCTGAATTTGTATTGCAGATCTAAGACACTTTTATAAGAACTTTGAATATCTTTGCTGAGTGCTGAGGATCAAAGCTTCCTATGTAATAAACTTATCATGAGTTACTCAAGATTTTTAGCATTAGTAACAATGACAGCTGATTTGCCCTGCATAACAAGCTGCCAATAGAATACAAAGATTGTGATCAATACTTTAACTACCGAGATAAAAATCTATCTGAAATTCAAGGATTATATTAAGGTCTCATAATTCACTTTATAAACCATCCCTATAATTTCATGATGAACATGCATCAAGTGTTGCTTGAAATACATTAAATCTTGATTTTTCAAATCAGAATACTAGAATAGTAAGTAGAATTGGCAGCATAAATGAATATAATGCATAAAACACATAAAGCTTTTGGCTGGCTTTCATATAGAGCATTAGAAACAGAGAAACACACATTGTTTTACAGTGATCTGCATTAAATCTGTTTGTTATGGGTTTGAAATACTCCAAACTGTTTGTTTAGGGTGAGAAAGTATGCTCTGCATTTATATGACACCACATTGTCATCAATTGTCATGCTTTGTTTATAGGACTGAATAGTTTGTAGTCATCAGACTACTATGTTTAATCTGCACTCCAGTTTTCTGAGAATGCTTATTAAACAGATCAAATCCTTGTATCTTTTATTTATTTGTTTGCTTATGGATGGGATGATGACTAGGTAATTTCCCTGAGAATTAATGAACTGGGGAAAGGCTTGGAGTTTCTGGTGCTGTTTTTTCCAGGAGAGGAGAGAAGGGCAATGCTGTTCTTGGCCTCTGATTTTCGATTGTGTGCCCATATTGCCATGCAGGAGAATTAGGTAATAAGGCCAGGGAAAAGTCAGGAAGATGCAGAAGTCTACACACATTCTATGGGCTTCCTTCAGTATTCTGGCTCCCTTTCCTCAGCCATACATCCAGCAGCATTTCCTGTATGTTTTATCTGCAGATGTCACTCTAAGTCATTTGCGGCCCAGGCAAATATTGGGGCAGATAGAGGACTTAGAAGCCTCACTAAACTTGGATTTTCCTGTACTGTTTGCAGCAACAGGTACTTAGTGAGGAACAGAATGAAATGGTTTTGGCAAATGCCTCTGGTTTTTTTTAAATCATCCTTTTTCTGCCAGAGAAATACAGCTATGAAACAAGATACTCTGGGTTACAGGCAAAGACTTTGAGCTGTTTCTGTGCTGTGGAAGACTGTTTTCTGTGATTTGGCTGAATCTCCTGTAGAGATGGTGGAAAAATCCACACTAAAGAACAATCCTTGCCTAATTTACATTCTATATACATTTATGCTATAAATACAACAGGGTTTTAAATACCTGCAGATAAGAAACTAATCAACAGCTGTGGACTGAGTGCCTGTTACACTTAATCTGGGGACTGTACAGGCAAGCAGCCCATCTGCACAAATCACCTGTGCAGGTCTGCACTTAGGGTCTCAGACATAGGAGAGGAACAGTTACTGCTACTCACTGCCCAGGCTACCTTGTTGATGGCACTATATAAAAGAATATATAAAAGATATATATATATATATATATAAAAGATAAAAGGAAACAGTGCTATTACTCATTCTGAGAAAACAATTACAAAATCGAGCCACTGCCTTTGCAAAACCATAATATTGGTTCATTTGCCACCCAGAATGCCTGTACGTCTAAGCTAAAGAAGAAAAAATACAGCAAGAAGCCAAGCATACATTTCCATCCTTATCTCTCTGTACCGATGCTCTCTCAGAGGTCCCTGCTTGCACAGCAGCTGCTGAATTGCTGCAGTTTACAGTCTGGCATATTAAAATAAACTAGCGCTGATTTTTGGTAATTTGCAGTCATGCAGTTGCTGCTGCTGCGTAAGCACTTGATGGATCCCTACAGCAGAGGAAGCTCTTCATCTGTACCCACTTGTGCATCAGACCTCTCAGTCTGTGCAAGCAGTAACTGCAGCAGAGACTGCCATGTGAACATATACCCAAAGTCACCCATTATTTGTGTCTTGTTGCAGTTTGGAGCTTGGTCAACACTACCCACACAAAACATGTAGCTCACAAAACTAGAATATCAACTGAAAAAGGAATGTCCTCATAAACCCTAAAAAACACCCAACCCTTAAAATCCTAAAATGAGCATTCTGAAAACAGACAGGCCTGTCCACAAGACCCCTGCTTTTCCAAATCAGGCCGGCAGACTTTAAGCTGATTTCTCAGGCTCTGTCCTTCACAAAGCAGGAGGTAGGACACAGTGCACACTTGAGCAGTATCTCCAGGGTTGTTACTCACAGCCACTAGGTGCCACCAAGAGGTCTACAAGGACTCAGTAAAAGTTCTCCATCAGCAGCCTGCAGTGATGCCCAGAAATACAGAATAGAAGAGAATAGAACAAACCAGGTTGGAAGAGACCTTCAAGATCATCGTGTCCAACCCATCAACCAATCCAACCCACCTAAACAACTAAACCATGGCACCAAGCACCCCATCAAGTCTCCTCCTGAACACCTCCAATGACGGTGACTCCACCACCTCCCTGGGCAGCCCATTTTACTAGGAATACCTCTAGGAACTCTTTGGGAGGAAACTAGCCAAACATTTCTGTTTACCCACCAATTACCTGTACACAGTCAGGCCACTGTGCTACAAAAATGTCCCCATAATTTGTTTGTCCACAAAATATAAAACAGCAAAGATCTATAGAACATACTGCTGGATGGCTAGCAATTTCTTCAGAAATCAAAAGGATATTAAAACTGGGAATTCATGTTCCAGACAACCAGCATTACCTTGCCCGTGGGAAAACTGTGAGAAACTGTAGAATTAGATGTAAGGAACTAGTTGTTTCTGCATACTGCTACCTGCTTTCCTGTCATCTCGGCTTCTTGCAAAGTGTAGAGGATGGCTTTGGAAAGGGGAAAGAAAGAGGATCAAACTTCTCCACCTCATTGTAAAGAACAATGCAAAACTGCATATCATCTTGTTTTACATGCTCTCACAAAAAGCTAAGTGAGCAATTGATGCATTCCCTCAGGAAAGCAAATGACATCTTTGACTTGTTTCATCCTTAAGGTCAGGTATCACTGCTGCTGAGCAGATCTTCTGCAGGAAGAGTGGAAGAGGGAATGCAGATGAAATGATGGTTTGTGTTTGTTAAGGGTCTAAACTCTAATGTCTGATATAAAACCAATGTGGTTTCTAAAACAAACTGCAAAAATACAATTATTATTATAATGTATAATTTACTAAAATATTTTGACATTTTTCCAGAGATAGTCTGTTTTCTGGTAAAGAGTTATTAAAGAGTGGCCAGAAGTTTGAAACATTAGCATTCCTATTTCACTCTCATCCTTCCAGAGGAAGGAGGAAAATACATGAAATAGAAAGTTTCAGCTCATAGAGATTCCTAATTCCTGGCATTAATGGCACAAATTCCTCCTCCTTGCTCTATTGACTTATTGCTCTCTCCTGGTGTGCCCATGTCAGCCATGCTCAACTCACATATACTTTGCTGAGGGGGTAAAAGTTAGACCACTCAGATTTGTCTCCATTTCTGAGAGAAATGAATCCAAATCCAGCTGATTTGTATACAGCTGCAGGCAATATAAACATGGCTGGTTAGAATTCTTTATATAGTATAAGCCTTTGTACTCCATACTTCATGGAAGTTAATAAGTAGGTGTCAAACTCTGAATTAAAATTCCCAGAAGAGGACACAGCACAAAGGACAATAAAAATGATTTTTAAATAATCATAGGGATAAATAGCATCCACTTCTGACAAATGTAAGTGCTGGCATAAAATGTTATTAGGCTACAGAGATTTTCTTTTGTTCAGGAAGTATGTTTTATTCTCCAGCAGTGTCATTCATCATCCTAATGAGCCCTCAAAATGTAAATTAAATAGCAAAGACTGATTCATTCAAAAACATCTTTGTGCTGTGTGTTAAGCCATTTCCCCACTTTTATCCTTATATATTGGTTCATTCTTTCATTGCAAAATAACCCCTCAGCCCTTGTATACTTTAATGGCCGAGTTCAAGCAATGCATATTTTCAGTAAACACCATTTATTCATTGGTGCTTTTGGTACAGTAATTTTTAAAAATAAAACCTACTCATTTAAAAATGTTGTGCCCCTTAATTTATATTTGACCCTGAAAATCTCTGAAATCTGTGTATGCATGTGGTTTTTGTTATACTCAGCATCACTTAGTCCAGGGAAATCCTCAATGGAACAGGATTAGTAGAAATTTCAAGCAGCTCTGATTTAGTGAACTGAATACATTAACAAGTATGCAAACATTGTATTTTTGGTAATGGCAGGAGGGAAAAAAAGAGAAGAACCCACTGTCATGAGCTAAATTAGTTCAGATTTCTCATTATCTGTTGATAAGGACATTACATATTCTTACCAGGAATGCAGAAAAGAGGTTTCATGTCTGACCTGAATTTATGCATGGGCACATACACAACAACAAGAGTGACAAGGAACAGGGTCTCTATGGAGCCAAGTCCAAACAAAAATGTAGCAGGAATGGGGAAAAAAAAAAAAACAAAACAGCAAAAGCATGTCTGGTTTTGGTATAATTAGTCTTCAGTTATCTTTTCTCTGCCTCTTCCCTTCACTTTCCATTTTTCCAATGCTTCTGTAAATGATCTTCAGTTTATTTCTTGTGTGTATATGTTTGTGTGTGGGCAAAATGAAGAAGAAAATGTTAAGTTTGCCTGATGACAAGAATGCTGTTACTAAACTGCATATGGAAGATTTAAAAGCCAAAATCTTCAGAATAAATTACATAAAATCCCAGCATTATGTGACATTATGCTTTTATGAGGTCAAAATGTTGGAGAGAGAAACCAGGGGTTACAATGAAACCATCCAGCTGTGAAAGAGGTAAGTACATGTACGGTGTCTTGCTGCCAGGGATCCAAAAATGGCCCCAGACCAATTCTTTTATTGCAAACCCAGAGTGATGCATCGGTGCAATTGAGTTAAGAGAAACTAAAGACGAGGTTAAGTGTTATAACTTTCAGATAGAATATCTTTGGTGATAGGTGACCTTTGAAAAGGTTTCTCCTAAAAAAGTTAAAATGGTGATTTATGGAAGTTCAGTGACAGCTCCACAGTGCAACTGTTAAAAGAGACCCATACATGTAATTGAGGTTAAACACTGCTAAGCAGAAAGAACAAAGAAAAAAAAAAAAGATCAGGATTATGGTATGAAATATTATCACTTAAGAAAATTAAGCATCATGAACCCGAGCTGAGAGAACTTAATAAACCATCTATCATTTATCTCTGAGTGCTGATTCAGAAATCAGAACAGCAGTTGTAACTGCAGTGATTGATTAAAATAAATGCATACAAGTATAGTGGTTTATAAATGAAGACAGTAATTTACAAATTAAGGACAGACGTCATGCTTGCAGAGTAAGTTGCTGAAGTTGAGAATATATTTGAAGATAATTCATACATACTCAACATGTAGGAAAGAGTCACATGATGCAAAAGTTACCTGAGCTTATTCTTTGCTTAATTAGCCTTCAAACACAGAGGAGGTACTGGGATGAAAGGCCTGCCTTTCATATGCTGTGCATATAAAACACACCTAGCTACACTACCTGTATTTTGACTAAATTTGTGAACACTGAACATCTCATTTCTTTACACTGCAGTCAAAACACAGACCCATGAATCCTATATACTACTGCAAATGATTCTCTCAAGGTAGTTGTCCAAAATTAAAGCACAAAGAAGTAACAGAACTTCAGGCCAACTGAGAAGTCAGAAAAGAGAAACTCTTTATTCTGACTCTCTAACATCCAGGAATCAGTAAGATTATGGATTTTATCATGATAAAGAAAAACAACAATTGTAATTGCATACTTAGAAATTAACAGAGCAAGGCATAGCAGCTTGGGTTTGTTTCGGGTTTTTGGGTTTGTTTGTTTGTTTTTTTCATCTGCTGTCAGTTTGCATTTGATTTTTAAAATCTAACAGAAATACCAAAAAAGAGAAAATTGATGGAACTGATCTGCCCTTGAGTCTTTCTGACTTTCTTCAGCATTGCTGAAGCCTCAGTGCTTCCTGGAGAGGCCACCTGACGGTTAGCTGTCAGTGCTACATTCAATTTGCAACCTCTGCTGATCCTTGGCACCTGCAGCCATTTAAAACATACTCCAAACTAAATACTGTCCTCTGGGACCCCAGGATCGTCCTGACAAACAAGGGACTGTTTTGCTCCTTACCTCGCACTTCTGGAAGGGAGGTACATTGCAAGTAGCTGGTTGCTAAATCTGAAATAATGTTTGCTGTTGTTAATTCAGGCACCAAGAAAATCACAGTCCACAGCCAGGGAACAGACTCCAGCTCCTGGCTGCATGCCACTTGGGCTAGCTACAGCAAGGAAGGGCTAATGATGGTTTAGATTACCCTTCTGTGGCAGTTGCCACCACCATGTCTTGGATGGCTCAGTGGTAATGTGAAACCTGGAGGCATTACATTTTCCATGATAAGCCAGAGACCCTCAATGGCAACGAAATGCCCGGACTGAGGAATTTTCCACTGGGCAGCACAAGGATGGCTTACTGTAGCTTGATGCTTTCATCGGTTCCTCCAAATTAAGGAGGACAACCAATAAACCTTTATTTAGAATAAACCTTTATTTAGAATAAACCAAACCAGGTTGGAAGAGACCTTCAAGATCATCGCATCCAACCCATCAACCAATCCAACCCACCCAAACAGCTAACCCGTGGCACCAAGCACCCCATCAAGTCTTCTCCAGAACACCTCCAATGACAGCGACTCCACCACCTCCTTGGGCAGCCCATTCCAATGGGCAATCACTCCCTCTGTATAGAACTTCTTCCTAACATCCAGCCTGAACCTCCCCTGGTGCAGCC
Source organism: Melanerpes formicivorus (assembly GCF_026170545.1). Lineage (NCBI taxonomy): Eukaryota > Metazoa > Chordata > Aves > Piciformes > Picidae > Melanerpes > Melanerpes formicivorus. Next base: position 29,854,146 of record NW_027142353.1, on the reverse strand, counting down.
TGAGACTGTGTCCTCTTGTTCTGGTACTGGCTGCCTGGGAGAAGAGACCAACCTCAGCCTGTCTACAACCTCCCTTCAGGTAGTTGTAGAGAGTGATAAGGTCACCCCTGAGTCTCCTCTTCTCCAGGCTGAGCAACCCCAACTCCCTCAGTCTCTCCTCATAGGGCTTGTGTTCCAAACCCCTCACCAACTTTGTTGCTCTTCTCTGGACTTGTTCCATCAAGTCAACATCCTTCCTAAACTGAGGGGCCCAGAACTGGACACAGGACTCGAGGTGTGGCCTAACCAGTGCAGTGTACAGGGGCAGAATGACCTCCCTGCTCCTGCTGGCCACACTGCTCCTGATGCAGGCCAGGATGCCATTGGCCCTCTTGGCTGCCTGGGCACACTGCAGGCTCATGTTCAGCCTACCATCAACCAGCACCCCCAGGTCCCTCTCTGCCTGGCTGCTCTCCAGCCACTCTGACCCCAGCCTGTAGCTCTGCATGGGGTTGTTGTGGCCAATGTGCAGAACCCGGCACTTGGATGTGTTCAATCTCATGCCATTGGACTCTGCCCATCTGTCCAGCCTGTCGAGGTCTCTCTGCAAAGCCTCTCTACCCTCCAGCAGATCAACACCTGCCCCAGCTTGGTGTCATCTGCAAATTTACTGATGATGGACTCAGTGCCCTCATCAAGATCATCAATAAAGGTGTTAAAGAGCATGGGTCCCAGCACTGATCCTTGGGCACACCACTAGTGACTGGCCGCCAGCTGGATGTGGCACCATTCACCACCACTCTCTGGGCTCGGCCATCCAGCCAGTTCCTAACCCAGCTCAGAGTGCTGCTGTCCAAGCCATGGGCTGACAGCTTGGCCTGGAGTTTGCTATGGGGGATAGTGTCAAAGGCCTTGCTGAGGTCCAGGTAGACTACATCCACAGGCCTCCCCACATCCACCAGGCGGGTCACCTGATCATAGAAGGAGATCAGGTTGGTCAGGCAGGACCTGCCCTTCCTAAATCCATGCTGGCTGGGCTTTATCCCTTGGCCATCCTGTAAGTGCTGTGTGATTGCACTCAAGATGACCTGTTCCATAATCTTGCCTGGCACTGGGGTCAGGCTGACAGGCCTGTAATTCCCTGGCTCATCCAACCGGCCCTTCTTGTGGATGGGCACAACGTTGGCCAGCTTCCAGTCCTCTGGGACCTCTCCAGTGAGCCAGGACTGCTGGAAATGTTTGTTATGATTCCCTCTTAAACCTTTGTCAACCCTGGTTCAGTTCCAGTTGCTTCCACAGTATTTCAGTGGGTAGATAGTAAATGTCTAACAAAGGACTTCTACACACTAGCTCTGTGGAGGGGTTAGCAATCATTGAATCACTCCAGGCTTCAGCAGTGCTCCAAGATCAGCAGTGACACAGGCACAAACAGGCCTTTTTAAGGAAATGACACGATGAGATGCTGATGGTATTGGGTCGGCAAGGGGGCCATGGCCTTGTGGGTTTCATCTAGATGGCAGTGATGACAATGTTGACAGTAATAATGGAAGTGAAAAAGATCAAAACACGAAGTAAGTTGCAGAATTAAGCTCATCTGTATAAAACATTCTCAGCTCCCCTGAGACCATGCATCGTGTTTCTTGACTGGTTTCATTTGCTGCTGCTTGCTACATGGGAGCTATTTGTGAGCCTAACTCTGGCAGCAGTAGCTATAGCTCCTCCACTCACTTGAGGGTTTTCTAGATTGTACAGGCTTGAAAAGTGACTAGTACAGAGAGAACAGGGAAGAGAGGGAGTGAGAAGGAAAAATTTCTTTGCAAGTATTATCTAACGTTTCTTAGTTAAGGCAAAAATACATGCTGCATTACTTGAGAATCAGATCATGACCATATAATGAAACACCAAATTACAGTGCAGAAATCTAACGAGAAAGAAATTAAGACTGTCATTAAGATTGCCCTTACCAAAATCAAGCTACTACTTTACTTCTGAGAGCGTCATTTTCAACTTTTTTTAACTGGAAAAGTAAAGTAAGCAGAAGGCAAGAAGCAGGTTCTGTCCCTAAAATCTCTTGGACTTTAAAAAAACCACAGCATGGACACCATGTGTGTACTGGTGACAAGCACAGATTTGTCAAAATTTTTAGAGTTTACTTTTAATGAGTGAACATCACCAATGGATGCTGTAGGCTAGATTAATTCCTTGGAGATCCTGAATAAGGAAAGGGGAGTGATCTTCTGGGTCATTTCAGCAGAAATGCCCCATTGTTTGCGGTGGCTGGGAGAAGGACAGGAGTCTGTCTCTGTCAGAGCAAGGCATTCAGCCCATTGGCAACAAGGCTGAAGAAACGGGTGGGAAAAGACTTATCCGTGTCTTTGAACATAAAAAGAAGAAAGAGAATTTTCACCTGGTAGACAAGAAATGTGATGATACAGCCAGATGGAAAGGGATCTTTGTGAGGGGAGTTTATAAGTGCAGAATGAGAAAACCTCATGAGCATGAAGATAAGACACACTAAGTCAGGAAAGAAGCAGGGCTAGACAGGCAGGACCATTTCAAAGCATGGATGAAAGGTAGGTGCACAGGAAGTGAAGGGTCAGCTCAGCGCTGCAATACCTCTAGCTGAAGTACATATTCTTCTTGGCTGGCTTCCACTTGCCACCTGACAGAATGCCCAGGTTTTTGCAAACTAGTTCACAAGGTTTAGTAAAAAGCATAGTTTTGCCTCAGAGTCATTATCAGACCAAGTCACCAGCACCTCCATTGCTGTTGAGCTACAGGTCATTTATTGAACAAATCTATGTGGCAGAATCTGGCCCTTTTTAACAAACCACTGATAAAAGTAGAAGCATTTCTAATCTTGGCTGTGACCCACTTCTACAGTCACGTGCCTACATTCATGTATTTTGTTAAAGGTGATGCATGAAATCACTTGGTGTACTTGACTCCTTTAAATACCTTGACAGAGAGTTCAGTAAATTACGAATGGTTTCTGTATAAGCCAGAGCCAGAGCAATATACATAATCATGGGTACTAAATTCAGGGGTATGCAGTAAAAAGTAATTATTTTCACAAATTTATTTTTACGGCTCTTGTACCAAATATTTCACATGAAAAATAGGAGAATAAACAAAATGGTATTAAAAAGCCTACTGCCCAAAGACTGTGAAAAACAAGCTTTTAAAAATACAGGCAGCATTTTGGATAAAATGATGTGTTAGTTCAAGGGCCATTTTCTTCTTTAGCACATGCAGTCTAGTCTTCTGGAATTCATGACCACTCAAAGCCTTTAATGAAAGCTGAGCACATTAGTCAGAATAACCTAATTGTTCTGTCTTTGAAGATAAACTCAGCTTTTCTTGCTCATTCCCACATGCAGACACTAGAAGTGTCATCATCATGTAAGACACTTGCTATTAAATCTCTTCTTGATACAAGGCTGACCTGAGGTATGTTTCAGAAATCTTTCTCTTTGTCTACTCTAATCCATCAGAATCCTTTCAGCTAAAACTACTGCATTTATACATCAAAACTCTATTTTTTTAAGTAAAGCTGTCACTTTTAAGGCATGCATCTTTTCAGAAAAATGTCAGGGATGTTATACTTGGGTGTCCTTCTGCCCAAGAGGCCAACAAAGCCTGAACAATGAAGCAAACAAGACAGCTAATCAATAGCAGTCACAGCACTGTTTTTTATCCTCCAACATCTTCATTTTCAACTCGGTACACATCATTACAATAGGAAAACAGGATAGTCAATCTCCATTAGGTTCAAGTACTGCATGAAAGAATTAATTTGGCTGCCTTAAAAATGATGATACAACTGCATGCCCTTAAATCTATTAGATTTATTCTAAATTTGCAGAAAATACTTGGATAGGCAGATTGCCTAGATATGAAGGCAGGGGCATATTGACTTGTTTTTTTCCTGTTGGCACATGTATTTCTTATGGTGATGATTTCTCTGAATATTGGAATACATCCTGTACATTTTTTAAGGCTTTAGTATGAAGCAATTTCACAAGTACCTGTGTAACTAATCAGACTGAAGGTTCACAATTGCAGTTTGTCAGAAGTATGTCAGTGGCATTGAGTATGGTTGCTAGCTCTAAAAAATATCCTTTAAGTTTCGGACTATCAAAGGAGTAAAGGGATTTACTTGTCCATAAGCCATTCAAATATGAGTGATGAGAATCAAACTCCCTTTGGCTATTTTGACAAATCCATTTCAAGTAACCACCCATTTTCACATTAAATTTGAGTTCGAAAGAGTCAAAGTTATGAACCTCCCCCTCCTCCATGCTGACTGCTTTCAGCATCTGGCACTGAACACTGACCTTATGTTAGCTGTACTTGTATGCATATATGCATATGAATACACATGCAAACACATACAGGCAAAGCCACTGAAATGGGCTGGCATATGGCAAGAAACCTCAAATACATACACTGGCACTTGCCACAGAGTGAATGGGGTAGAATGGAAAAGCATTCAGAGATTTTTAAGTCTCCCATCTTGTATGTCTGCTAATATATTGATATCTCCTACATTTAACTGAGGATGAGCACACAACAACTTGGTCGGCTGCAACTTTTCAGCACCTGACAGGCTACACTGCCAGGGGAATACTGTTCATGCAGCCGGCATTGAAATAATTTTGCGGTTTGTTTATTTTGAAGTAAAACTGAGTAGTCTTAGAGTTACTAATTGTGATGTGGTTCTGCATGATCAGACATGCTGGTTTTAACAAAGTAGAGAATTCTGTTCGTTAAGAAATAGCCCCATGTTTCAAAACTTTAGCCAATTTTGAACCTCTTGGTAAATAGATTGTTACTTTTGGGTTGTGGGGTTTTTGTTAGTTAGTTTGTTTGTTTGTTTTTGTCCCTTGGGGTAGTAAGCAATAAATACTTAGTCTACAGGCATGAACTCTGAGAAAGAGTACTTATGTAGAAGAGAAAATGTGAGAAATGTTCCTGTCAGAAAATTTGTTCCAAATATGCAATGTGTGTGGTACATTCTGGTGGTACTCTATTTAAAATTTTCAAATATACTTGATTTTCGCACATTTATGACTACATGTATGCAATTAGAGATCTAGGACAAGCAAATATGACAGAACTTTTCAGTGCTTTAGAGAAGCAGCACACCAGGAATGGCCTCTGGGAAAAAGAATAATGCAACATTTGGAGAGCAAAGCTCCATCATCTAGCAGCCATTCTGAATGCTTTTTAATCTATTTCCTCTCTTTTGCCCTCTGGAAGTTTTTTTCTCAATATTAGATTCAGCATGGAAATATTTGTAGCTTAGGCTCAAGTACACTATCCTCTTGAAAGCTGCTTTAGTACATTACATTGACTGTCTCAATGTTTCTGAAATTTCTGGAAAGTTATGTGCTTTCAGACCATCCATCGGTATGTGAGTCCTAGCTACATATCTTGAAATAGGTTTGTGAATTTGTTTTGGGTTTAATGTTATGCATCTTTGATTATGTAAAAAAGTGAAGCTTGTAATTAACCCACAGTCTACGTGAAGTTTACACAATGACTAGCTTTAAAACCATGCATGCATTTTAGCTTTCATCTGGATAGCACTTTTGCTTAAAACTTTCCTGGTTTTCATAGAAATTTTGAAAATATATTTTAATGATACTGTCCTTTGAAGGAAAGTGATTTTCCGGTCTACACAGATGCAATGAAGCTATGGAATTCCTTTTCTCTGGAAAAAAATAAGCTTTTGACAGGTCTTTAGAAAGAGGAAATGTATAGTGAGATAATTCACTCTGCATGATTTCATGATTATCATGGGATACAACTAGAAGTGAATGAAAAAAAATCTGTCACAGAGGACCTATGCTTTACTGTAGACCTATCAACTGCTGGCTAGAGCTTGTGCTGAGTTTTCACACCTTTTGGTCTATATCCTAAGGATGTACAGGACCACTGAGCCTTTTTTTTATTATTATTCCTTTTCTTTTCTTATTGTTATTAGGAGCATTGGAAAGAAGTGCATTTCCATGAAGGAACCTTGCTGATGGCAGATTGTGTTTATGCATGAGCAATGCCAATAGAAGCCAGAAGAAGCTTGTTTAAGACAGGGACTGAACAAAGTGACAGCTGAAGGCATGGCAACCAAGTAAGAGCCCTGATTACCAGTTATTTTTCTGGTGAAGTTTGGTGAAGAGTGTTCAAGATTTGCATGTAACTGTGGGTTAAATAACATGAACATTCATTCAGGTATCTCAGAAATGAGCACATTTATCCCAGGTAGAAAAAGAACTGGCATGAAACAGCTAGCTTTTCAAACTTCAAACTACTGCTTGGTTTTTGCCAGTTTCTACATTTTTTTTCCTCCGGTCTCCTGTCCTGCCATATCTACCCAGGATGAACCTGCACTTCTTGATGACTGTTGAACTTACGCTTTCCAGATCATCTCTGTCCCAAACACTAGACTGATTTAGGACTTCTTGTCTTCCAAAGTTTGAAACAGTGGGCTCCTCTCAGTTTAGCCTGACTGAGAAGATAAGTAATTCACTGCTATAATCTGTCCAAATGCAGCTTCAGTAAAATTTCCCCAAACTGGAAACTCCATGTTGCCCTCAGGGACTCCCTTGAATCTTAATTTTCTCATAGAGTTTTCAGATGTTCAAAGCTTCCAGGGACAAGAGAGAGAAAACTTTATTCCATGTGCATGCATGATTCCTGTTAATGTTTGCAAAAGTTAAAAGTTAGATCTGTTTATTGGAGGAGGTATATAACCCATTGTGTAGATTTGTTTCATTTTCTTCCAGGTCATTTGTATCCTTGTATCAAAACAATTGCTAGCAACCCTTTCTTTTTTTTTGCTATGGCAAAAAGTGGGTGTCAACAATAACTGTATTTTTTTTAAAAAATAAAAATTACATGATGCTGTTTCAAATACAGAGATAGTACAAAAAAGAACACACACAGTGATGTGCTATGCATCATTTTAAACCTGATAGACTCTTCTGTCAAGATCCCTGACACTGACAGTGTTAGATGTGTGTTTTTCACCATTTACTTTTAAATGGTGTAAACTTAAGGTCTTTTGGTCGTGCTTTTGGGGATATATTTTGAAACAAAGGTCACTTGGTTAGCAATAGATAAATAAAAAGTCAAGCATCCCCAGAAAAAAAAATAATCAATAAAGGTACTAAAAATCTAAGCTGATGATACATTTTTGTTCCCCCTTCACATAGCTCAGGAATGTCAGTATTTACTGGAACTACTGTAATATCAGATATTTCAGAAGAGTATTGATTTTACCACTCAAGTGTGACTAAAGGGATAAATAAATTGCTCTTGGGGTCAATCGATCCATTTATTTTTGCTGTTATTTTATAAAAAGTCAAAGCAGCATAAACTTTGATAAATAAATGTTATCATGAAAGAAATACTATTGATAGGAAGATTTTGAGAACAGTGTAAAAATATCTAGTCTGCCAGCACTGAGCTGCAAAATAAGATTATATTTATGCTGCTTTGAGTACTAACAAGGAGGACAAAATACGCCTTTTCACCATTGATTCACAGTGCAGAGTTTACAGTTCTGAATGTGGCTCAGTGAATTAGGATGAGTGTTACAATATGTAAAGTATAATATTCCACAAGATAGGAAATACTCGTGTGATGGGAAAAGGAAGAAGAGCTTTTATTTTTCTATTTGCAATGAATCTGAATCACAGTTGCACTGATGCATTCTACTATTTAAAAAATAAAACATTTGGTAACAAATGATTTATTCAAGTTGATGAGATAAGTAATGGAAATGCTCTGAAGTGACTTTTTGTAGCATTAATTGTGAGCAGAATAATAGCTCCTTCAAGAAGTCACAATGATTATTATAAAGATTACAGTGCAAAAAGTCATGCAGAGCCTGCCACAATGTGATCATAATGTGAATTTAAAGTGGTAAGAGAATATTAAGACAAATATGAGGTTCATGTAAGACATAAGAAAGTGCTGTCCTTGCGAGAAACTATGAGTCCACTTTGTAAACCTGCATATGTAAATCAACACGCAAAAAGCAATGACACCGAGGTAAAATGACAGAGGAGGTGTATAGCCCTTTTTACATGATACCTAGGTGGATGTTATCCATCTGAATTAACATATTTAGAAACCAGACACCTCAGCTCCTGGATAGTCACTCTGCTCTGTTCACAGTCAATGGGAAAAAGCAGACTCTGAGAGTGGTCCATCTTTCAAGGTATGTGCCTAAGAACAGATGAATCACCCTTTAGGGCTACTTGTTTGGGTCTTTCAATTATAAAAGGAGTCTAGGTAGACTTTGAAGCACAAATTTTAAACACTGCAAGCAAAGGGAAATGAATCTTATGCAACATATCACTGATATGAAAAATAACCTAAATTCACTGAAGTGAGAGATCAGTAGGTAATTGTTTGAGAAGCACTGAATTAAAAACAAACAAAAAACCAAATGAGCAAAAAACAAATAAGCCACCACCAAACAAAACACCACAAACAAACAAAATCAAACAAAAAAAAATAGAAGGTTTTAAAATTTCAGCAGTTTTAAATGGTTGCATGAGTTTGAATGAAGACATCATTGACAAGCCCAGAACAAAGATCTTCTTGCCTTTTTTTCTTAAAGTCTGGGTTAATGTCTCCTCCTCAGGCTCTTACAAAACCCAAGGGAGAGCTGCTGAAAAGATTACCCCCTTTTGCCAGTAGAAAAGCAGAGGTTGCTCAGAACAAACAAGGTCTTAATTTCTACTCAAGTAGTATACTAAAACTTGCAGGGCAGCGCCCTGCTCTCCCTGATGAGTGAGCATTCTAAGAGCTCCTATCTAAGGTACTGCAGCTACAGGGGAGAGACTGGGAGACAGGGAGAGAGAGAACAAGGAGAGGCAACTTTATGAAAACTTCAACATGAACAGCAACAGAAGTCCACAGCGAGAGGCAGAGGTGCTTTCTCATGAAAGGAAGAGGTGAAACACAGAAGCTTTTGAAAATCTACAGCACTACAAAAGCACAGCTAGAAAAATAAAAGCTGCTGATGGGAAAAAAGGGAGTGTTAGGTGGAAAGAAACTGGAGTGCATGAAGAAAACGGGAGCTAACAAAAGCTGACAGAACTTAACAAACAAGCAGGTTTCCTTCTGGTTTAGCATGTAAATGTCTATCAAGGGAAATCCACTGACGCAGTTCAGGAGTATGCTTTTTAATTTCCCTGAAGTAAACTCTGATCTGATGTCTCAGTTGAGATGCTCTTGTGAGAAAGCCTTTGTGGCCTATCTGGCTCCTTCCAGCCCTGTAGTCTAAGGTTAAAGTAAGGTAGTCCATATGTATCCTACAGTCTCATGTAGTCATGCCACAGACAGGTCATGCCAGTGAGAGCTGAGATCCAAATTTCTTCTGACAACATAAGGACTCCATACACCCACTCAGCTCTTTTGATGACCATCTAGAGCCACAGAGACCTGAGAGAAGAAGATCCTGGAAGTTGTACATCAGGGAGCTTTACATTTTAATTCTGGCTTTGAAAAGTGAGGCTAGAAACCCTAAGTTATAGAGAAGGCTACTGAGTGACAAACTTGACACACATGCAGGCAACCTCAACTCATGGAGTAGAGATGACTGTCAAGTGAAGTTTCCCTGTAATGACAAAGCTACACATTTGCTCCTGCACATGAACTCCACTGGAGAACTCAGGAACAGAAGATGATACTCAGCCAGCTTTAGGTCCATTCCAGGCACCCATTGTGACCCCCTCCCTTGTTGGTGAAATACTCTACAAGAAAACTGTTTATGTGTTTGAATTTGACCATATGTAGAATTCAGCTTGCTGAATCAGCCAGGGCTGGATGATAAAAAAGCACCAAACCAGCTACAGGCAATCCTTACATATTTATCTAGTTTAGAGATTAACAATGAACAATTTAACACCACTCGGAAATACCTACCACTACTTTATTTCATTTATAGTCAGAAGACAGAAAAGGAGACACAAATGCTGTGCAGAGCATATGTGTGTTTTACTGTCTGTCCTGCCAGTAACAGCTGCCAAATGGTTATCTATTTGCTTCAGCAAACCAATAATTTTGCAACAGCAACTGGAAACAAACAGTAGAGCTACAATATTTATCATGTTCCAGCAACAATATTTAAAATATTTAAGTATGACACATAAACATTTTTTCAGGTACCAGAATAGGTATTTATTATAAGTGTATTTCTGGTATAAATTAATTTATCTTCCCAATTTTTTTTTGCTGCCAGCTGGATCATATGTGACACAGTGCACACTTCCTGTGGCCTGGGATGCTGTTTTGTCTCACAGACTGGACAACAATACAACTCCTGCCTTTCTGTAATGCTGTTCTTTGAAGATCATACATATGTTTGGGAAAGATGGCAAATCAGCCACACCTCCGAAAGAAAAAAAAAATCAGTCCCACAGCCACGATATGAGATATGACTTCACTGCTGTGCTTTGATATAAACCTGGCTTAACACCAACAGATTGTCAAATGCTTGTTGTTGCAAAGCTTTGAAGCAGCAGCATGTTTCTAAGAAAAAACATAAAGGACAGGGAAGGCAACTGACTCAAAAGAAGATTGGAATTATGTTACTAGGGGAGAAAAGAGACGCTGCTGGACAGAGCTCCGCAGATGTGCCCTGTGATGGTGGCAGAGGGACACTGTAGTGGGTAAGGGTGCGGGCAGTCTCCAGGGAGATTGCCACTTGCTGAGGCTCCCCAGCAAGGTCGCTAGCAAGTCTATGCTGACTTCCACAAAAGAAGGAGCAGGGGCATTGAAGCTGCCTTGCCTGGGTTGTTTTGACATATGCTATTCCCGTCAGTTATTTTTAAATCATGTAGTTTGACAAATCTGCGGAATTCATTCACAATTTCTGATTCGCAAGCTCAGTTTCTCTGTTACTTCTAGGAATCCATGCAAGTGGTAACATGATGCTTTCTGTTCTGCTCTGTATTTAAAAATCTCTACAGGTTGTGTCTCTTCTTACTTATCAGTTCTACTTGTTGGCAACTGTGTTAAAGACTGCAATAAACAATCTAAATAATTAACTCATCCGCTTTCTAACACTTTAAGTGATGTATTATTTAAGAGTCCAGGCATTAAAGTCTCAATCCTGAAAACATGCCCTTAGGATCAGTTGCTTTGAAGTCATCTGCAAAATTAGGCAGGTCTACAAACACTTGAAGGATCAGATCCTAAAAAAAATGTTATCTTTATTGTAATGGTGAACAATAAACATAATGAATCTGTTTTGTGCTCCATCATACCTGGAAATATAGCATCTATTCAACTGCCATCAGAAAAGTAATCACATTTCAGTGTTTAAATTCTTTTCATCTGATAAATGAGTTTGCTTTATACATTTACTTTCTGCAGTGAAAGAATATTAAAGCACATCATGTTTAGAAGTGTAAGGAAATTGTTCTTTGGGAGGTTTCACTCCTGCCAGTATTAAAGTATTATGAAAAGCATAATGAACATATGGTTAACCCAATTTAAATGCACTTCTAATGAACAAATTAACCCAGTTAGCTGCATCAGTTAAAAAACCCCAAAATCCCTAAATCTTCCCTCTTAACACTGTCTAGCAGCATTATCATCATGAACACCATCTATGCTACCAGCTTGATATTTTAGATCCCAAATAGCAGGAAATCAATTAATTGGGAGGGCTGACTTGACCAAATGATAAAAAGTAGGTCAAGAAGGATCTGGCCCTGGTTACCAGCAGAACAGCACGAGGTAGAATTTTGCTCTTGTATACACAGACCGCAAAACCTGTGGCAAGTGTCCAAGCTATTTAGCCAGAATGGAATCTGCCCTTAAATCACTCAGCTGGCCACCCAGAGGTATGGTTTATTTTTACCCTTTCTGTCTTTGATATGGCTGGTGCTGTTTTTCTTTTCTTTAGTAGCCACACAAAGGCTGCTTAACATTTTCATAATACCTCCAGAAACTGAAAAGCTCTTCATTGCTCCTGGCCATTCAGATAAACTCTCCCTTCCCACTCCAGAGAATCATGTTATCAGCACAAACTTCCAGATAAAACTTAACTGTTACTGATTCTGTGCTGGAAAACCCAGCACAGCAAGGAAACAGCAGACGTTATTCTGCTGAACAACAACTTGTGTTAAAATGTGAATATTCAGAGTACTGTTTCTTGGTCCCAAGCTGATTCTAAGAATCTGCTAAAGGGTCTTTAAACAACAATGAAATTCAGTGCCATGACTTCAAGGATTACTGTGCTTTGCATATGAACATTTGGGCAACAGACACACAACAAACTCTAGCTGAATAAACCACAGTTAAATATTTCAAGGCAAGAAAAGGAAAACTGCTTCTTCCTCAAATCCAAATCAGTCCAACAGAAGCCCAGCATGTAAAATTATTCTGAAATGCATGCTGCTTCAGGAGCCAAGGTGTATATAAGAAATACAGCAGGAAATTAATAATCAAAACCTTGTTTGGTTCAGTAAGGGCTGCAGTCCCTTATACCTGTGATTCATTCTTTCCTCCTTGGAAAGGGGAATTATTTTCCTCCTGCAGAATGTCACTTGCAGGTGGTGAAGACTCGCTTACATTGAAGCATCCACACTCATATCATCTTGATTCACAAGAGAGTCACCAGAGAGAAATGTGCACTGAGAACATGTCACTCAACTGACCTGTTTTAGCTGTCTGCCTTAAATGAACGGAGATCAATGAGTCCTCATTTGTCTCCTGTGACAGTGAGGAGTCTAGACAATTATCTCAGATGTTGACATTGAAAATTTACATCTGATCAAATTAATTCCATCTTCACAAACCACAGTGGAAAAGGAGGAATGAGTTGGTTCATTGCGTGGCAAGATTTGGGCGAAAACTTCAGAGAGTTAAGAAAAATCAGTCCACAGCACTATGTAGGATGATCTGGCTTACCAATTTGCTGACCACTGCTATTCCCAGGCCCACCACATCTGTGGGACATTGCAAGGCACTCACATATTAAATATATATTTTTAGTGATTGTAGTGAATAAATTTGGCTGAAAGTATGCAAAACAGTGTTAAAATACCTGGTTTAAGATTATTTGTTAAGTCTTTGATGGCAAAGGAAACTTTACTGGGATCATTAGTGACAACATTGCACACAAAAGGAAGAAGCTTCAGAAGCCTAAGCAGAAGTTTGCTTTGTCTAACAAATAATAAGCATTGCTATGTAAAACAAGGCTCAAAAATCTCCTGAGTATCACAGCTTGTTTATCTTCCCCCCCCATTCCCCGAAGAATGCGTGCCCAAACCATTTGCAAACTGCAAGCTGTCTGCCTTGCCAGCCACACAGGTTCCTGACTTGGCACTGAGTCTTTAGATCTCACTTGTAAACCTGCAGCACTCTATCTGCAGGCACCAGTTGCAGACCAATAACATGTGTTGTTGTGGAGCTTAGAAACTCTGCCACTCCTCTAGCTGAGGCTCCTCTGGCTCTCTTTAAAAGGTGGACAAAGAAGACAGGAAATGAACTTTATTGATGTATCTGAGTATCCCAGATCATTTACATCAATTGAGCAGATGCCGCTAAAATGGTAGTATTTTGCTCAGGCATTTAAGCTGTTCAAAAAGCACTCAGTTCTTCTCTCCATGAACAGGAAGGGTGGCAGTTCATGAGTCAGATCAGCTGAACACTCTGTGTGCAAGTCAATTTGAGTTAACTGGATAATAATCATGCGTTAACCCTGTTTGCTCATCTCAGATTGTATTCTATTTGGTATTCACTAAAAAATATCACAAATAACAAATTAGAGACCTTGGAAAAAATGAAGCTTTAAGTAAGCTAGTATCCCAACATAATACTGTAAGTCTGAGGTATTTTGGCTTCATGTGTATTACAAATGATAGACAGAGACTTTTAAAATGAAGGGCCATTGAGCCCTTCACTAAAACAGTCCTGTTATTAACAGAAATCATATACAAAGACTGTGGGTAAGAAGAAGCAGAAATTATTTCATTCCATCATCATCAATCTAACAGTCAATTCATTTTTTGCTGTCTTAAGTTGGTGTTTTCTCTACCTTTTTAGCAATTGGACAGATCAACCTAATTGATTTGTACATCTGAAAATCAGGTTTCCATCTTATTGTCTACTTCACCTCTCTAAGGTCTTTGGTCTCTTTTAATTCCTTTTCTTTTCCTTTCCTTGCTCTCTTTTGACCTTCTTATTTCATCCTTCAAATTCCCTCCAAAACAGGCTTTCAGGTAGGTCTAACCTTTAGTTATTACAAAAATTGCTGATTCAGAAGTTGTCCAGAAATTTTGATTTAGCTTTTCCACATTCCATGGAACAAGCAGAGCTGTGTACTGATGCTGTAGTTGAAATGCCAAAATGATGGTATTTATGCCTCTGGAAGCCATGATTCCCTAATTGAGATAATATTATGCTGTATTTTATAATGCAGTTTGTCTTCAGCAATGACAGTTATACAGTTTTGAATAATAATAGATATTTTTTAAAAACTACACTAATCTCTTATCTTCCTATTTTTTATTTCCTTGTCCTGTCTGTTACTATAACCTAATAGTCATGCATTAGGGACCTAAAAGGCTCTATTCCAGCACAAGATGTACACTTCAGATAGATTGTCCCTCCAGCTACTTCCAAACACATTAGACAGCACAAACATGTTCATGGTCATGAATCTCCTATTGTCCCCTGCTACCTTCAAATACTTCCAAACATATCACTTTCTTTATGAACCACATGGGACCAGTGAACCCGGGTGGTATATTGACCATCAGTTGGTGCTTGCAGAAACATACCCCACCCAGACTGAGGAGGGCTCAAAACCTGAGCCCTCAACATGGGCCAGATTTGACACACATGCCATTTGCCATCTTTCCTTCCTATATCACCTGTGTCTGGTGCCCTGAGAGGCGTTTTATTTCCAAGGGTCCTTGAAATGGACACTCGTATGGGGGACACTCAGGCTTAGACAGTCAACAATGACACAAGAAAGTGGGGCAGATAAGGATTTTAATAGGAACTGTGATTTGGCAACTGGAATTCAGGGGCCTGGTGTAGCCTCCTTTATCACTGTAGCAGTTTGGGCTGGGTGCCCTCTGCTGTGTTCATATGAGGGGGTACTTCCTGTGTCCAAAAGTCCAGCCCAGTGGGTGGACACAGGAAAGCAGGTATTTCCTACCATAATTCCCTGTGCCACTATAAGATCCACCGCAGGGTCTGGCACTTCCTCTTTCTTCCCTCTCCGCCACTCAGTAACTTGGGGGAGATGTCTCCCAGCCTTGGGCCTGGCTAGGCCCAAGGCCGAGGGGATGGGCAGGCTCAGATCTGGCCAGCTGAGACTAGCCTAGCAGTGGGGGGTGGGGGTGGGGGAGGGGGGGGTGTGTGTGGAAAGAAGGAGCCCTGGGGGTCTTGGGTGTACCCTCAGGTGAGGATGAGATGTTTTGGGATCTCTTTTGTCACTGTGCTTCTGGCTCTCTGTAAACATTCACTGCTTTCCATTTAAGCTTTCCACCACTTTTGCAATCAGTTTGTCTGAGTCGTTATTTCTGCCTGTGGTGGGGAGGGGGTCTGCCTCAACCCATCACAATCACCATGCATTTGTGAATCTCCTGTCAACACAATTTTCAGTTTTGACATTTGAGTCTTTCTGCAGTCCATTATATGATATACAATGACACGCAGAAGTGAATCAGCAGCTGGTGAGAAGGACGGTCACCTCTTCACCAAATGGAGAAGGTCTTCACTGGTCAGCTGCATGACCCATCCTGCCATAAGTCATGCCATATCTGGTACAAGCACCTTCTCTGCAAATTCTGCTCTGCCTATAACTCCCTGAATATGCTCCTTCCTACCTGACTAAGGTGCCTGAATAATTACGTCGTGGGCAGCATGGCATAATCCTAACTTGATGTAGCTTTTTCTAGTCCTTCTTGTTTCTCTCCTGTATAATGGCTAATTAATTTTATATTCCAAATCAACCACTTCTGGAAGATCTGTTGAGGTTCATCCTCCTTCATGTGCCCTTGATAATGATGATTTTATAGCCCTTATGTTGGATGTTTTGGGCACTAATTGTGCCTTTATTTTCCTCAAGTAAATTAATTTAAAACAGTTTGAGGCTGGGATTTTGGGGTTATTTTCCTCCCTTGCAGTAACAAGTACCAAGAGCCTGAATTTTCTTTCCTTGCTTACCTTTTTTAGGCTATATTAGATACAAGCAGACTCATTACTGTGAAGTCCACAAACCAGAAAAACATTTTTTAGTTTAAATCCAATTATATGATGATTTTCTGAGCATAGCATTAAGATTATTAGCAGTAGGATGAAAAAAACGATAAATGCATAACTTAACAAAGTGTAATAGACCAAAACAAAGCACAATAACTGGGCAAATTAGAATATACAAATACAGCTGACACAACTAAATGATCCAAGAAGGTTCCTTTATCAAAAACAGAGAACCCAAACCCTCAACAAACCACTAAAAGCAGTCTGTCATTTAAATCCAGTTCATGCAGCCATAGGCACCTCAGTCCTGGGGTCTTTAGAGGGATCTGTTTGCACACAAAAATTCGCAGTCCCTGCACACAATTCATCCTTTTCACTCCTGGATGTGCCAAAATGACAGAAATTGGCCTGCTGTGCTCCTTGTTTTCTTCCCCCACCATCACAGGCATTTCCATGCCCCTTTCCTTGTAAAAAAAAAAGTTTGTTCCCTATGTGGGAAAATGATGGCTTAATCTATTACTGGGATACCTGTATCACCCAGTGTTGGCACCACGATTGCATTGAAGTGGTTCAGGTACCTTCCCATCCAGGCTCTGGACATGTGGCATACTCCACTGCCCAAACCAAAACCTTGCAACAGGCTTCCCAGCCTGCTATTCCCCACCTGCCAGTCTCACCATGAGAAGCCTTCTTTTAGCAAACCTTCAGGGCATGACCTTCAGGAGTATGGGTGCTTCCACAGCAAGGGTACTCTGCTAAGGTTAAGCAGTCTGAAGAGTCACTCTTAAGGAGAAAAAAACAGTGAGGACAGATTCAGAGCCATCTACCCTAAAGGAAGGGGCGGTAGCTGGCAGATGCTGCAAGCATCTAGCTGACACATAACACATATTTGACAACCTGCCAGGTCAAGAAGAGATTAGAAAATGGGCTTTCCCTTTTCCATGTGAGCACTCTCACCACTGACCTGCTGCTGCAGAAGTGTATGAAGGGGAAAGATGGTAACTGGGAGCACCTCAGGCTGCTTTGCCTTGGAGAAGGAGCTCTCCAGTATCTGTAGTGGCTCAGGCAAGTGAGTTTGGCATAAGCAGGTGCACCTACCTACAGTTCAGAGTTAGAGAGTTAAAGACACTAGCTGTGCATAGGACAACAGCCCAAAAATACAGCCCTATTTGTAGAATTTTGAGGCAGCTACTTTTGGTAAGGCTTCTGGACCTTACTCCCAGACACATGAGCTCTTCCATGTATTGTGTTATCTAAATGTATTATATTGCTACTAAATTTGAAAGCCATGTTATAAAGTAACAGCTACTAGAAATGTAACGTGCCAAGTATTAAAAAATGCTGTGTTCTCCCTATTAAAGAGGAGTAAACTTTGATTAGTGGAAGTGATTAGTCTATAAAATTTAACTTGCCATTTATTAACAACCTAACAACCTGGTGTTATGAAATACACAGGGTGCAAACCGCTGTGACCTGTGGAAAAGTGTTTGCCTGCAAAAGTGCAGATTAATAGTTCTACATTTAGCTAATTTTTATATATTATGCCAAATACAGCTCATAAATGCTTCTTCCTAATTTGAATTACTACAAGTTATTAGCAAAGACACACCCGGTCTTGCCACATGAAAATACATTATTAGTTGTTTCAGCAAGTCTTCTGATTTATAGTTAAGCTTACTGATTTTGTTTAAAATACAGTATATAACTCCTTTGTTCTAACAATCTAGAATCTGTATGTTTTCCAGGTTCTGTCCAGTGAGGCAAAAGTTTATAACAGGCTGAAGTTTTAAACTGTTAGAAACTAAGTTGTATACAGGAATACACAACAATTAAAATGCATCAAGAAACCATTGTTCTAGATATGTAAGATCACAGAATAAATCTAACTGGGTGATAGACTGAGAAAAAATAAATGATTGATCTCTAAAAAATGAAAGGTCATTTTCTATAAATGCTTTATAAAATTTACTGCTTGAAAGAGTACTTTATGAAAAAATGCTCATAGTGATATTTTACTATGCATTCAAGTGTCCTATGCTAACTACTTTCCTTAATTACACTGAGATTACAGATATTTTCAGTCTCTTATTCAAATATAGCATTCAGGGCAGTATCATTTGCAAGTCACATACTGGAGGTAGATCTGAACTTCAGATTTCACATAGCGTAGTAGGCACACCTTAACAATTTTAATTGGCCACGATATCACTAAGAGGTCAGCGGTGAAATCTGTACCCCGTAGTTTATGACTGTCATTTTATAGATTTTGATTTAGGGTTAGCGTTTGCATACCAATTGACAATCAAACTGTGATGTTTAAACTACTAGGCTCAAATGCAGGTGCTCTTCCTGAGCAGTCAGACACCACAACAAAACCAAGCAGAAGGCGGTAGCCTGTTCCTCCATGCAGATGCTGTCCTATCCCTACAGCTGGAGGCTGTAATCCTCCCAGTATTTGCACTGGATATGTGCAAACACAATTCTCTCCTGCCCTACATCCACCTTTGGTGGTAAGGATCAAACACATTGTGGTGCAGGCTAGGTATTAGAAAGATGGAGAGAGAGGAGCTAAGTAGAGAAACCTTCAAGAGGTTATCTTCATGATGACAAATGTTGTGCAAAGGGTCATAAATGCACAGGTTGAAGTGACGTTTGCCAGAGATTCTTGGGACGGTGCATTCCCTATAATACCTGTAATGGAACAGAGTCCTCACATTTCTCATGACACTGTTATTATTCTTAATGGGGATTAAAAGCCTTTCATGTTATTTGCTGCCTAGATTTCTTGTGAATTAACACCTCCACATCAGATACTATATTAGCCAATAGTAAGAATAAATGACAGACTGCAGAGTTCCTTTCCTGACAAGGGTGCTGCATTATCCAACCACACAAAGAGTACAAAGAAATTTCCAGGGTTTATTTATTATTTTGGCTATTACATAAAAATATTACAGAAATAAAAACTCTGAAGAACTAGTATGGTGTGGTATTGCTCCAGTCATAATGTGCTAGTACACAATCAATTCTTATAAAAGCTTTTCTCTTTCACAGTAGTTTAGTTGTCCAAAGGGAATAAATAATTTACTGCTTGTTCAATCCAGTACTTCTCTCCTATTATTTAAAAAAATTTATTCTACTTTGTGTTTACCACATAAAGTGTTCTTTGTTTACATTTTGACAATTTAAAATCATTTGCCTCTTTAAGGACACAGAGGATGCCCTTGGTCCAGTGAGCTCATCAACATTGTGCTGATGGCTTGAGAACAATTCCGGTGTACATTTTATTTTCCTTACTTCCGAAGTCAGTATGGTTCACTTGGACTTATTTTGATGTAAATTTTCGTGATTTTCACATTTTGAAATTAAAACCTTATAAAGCTTATGGACACAGACACGCATTCTTAATACACCTAAATGCAAGTCAGTGATGTTTCCCTGCTACTAGTTCCGATGGTACTGCTTCATCGCTGTCTAGAACAACTGGTTCACATCTGGTTAGAAACTACCCTGCACTTGACACATTTGTCAGGAAACTCTGCAGAGAAAGCTTGGAGCAGCTTGTGAGCACTAGAGCTGACTATGTTTCAAAGATGACCAAATGGTGTTGGCCAGCAGAGCCCCCTGTGTGGTGCTGCATCAACACTGCCCACACTCTGTCCACTCATGACTGCACAGAGGAGCTTTCCCAATTCCTGGACCAAGTACCCCCAGCACCTCCCATAACCTAAGATTTCTTGGAGAGGTCTAGTCATTTAAGTAATGCTTACATCTACCAGATCTTTTTCACGTTGTCAAAGATGAATTACTCTCTGTAGTTCTCATAAGAAAAACCTTTGTGTTTCAGTTGAAGGCAAGACTTAATTTACCATTAAAAATGGGAAAAAAATGGGAACAACTCTTCTATACTGTCTTGCCAAATGTCAGAATCTTTAAAGCATTTGAGGAGCAAATTTAAAAAGATAAAAATTAAAATGAATGCATGAAATAGCACAGCATATGCCTGTATTAGTTGTACCTTCAGCTGAGAAATCCATGATTTAATTTTTACTTTTAAATCTAATTTTTCAAATTGGTTTATTGGTGGGGGCAAAATCATTATTTACAAGCAAAATAAAAAGTAATTAGAGGATCACCTTTTCAGTTTCATCTTCTCCCCATCAGACAGTGAATCTAAAAACTAATCTAAAACTAATTTCATGACCTGTGGAGTCTTCCTCCAAATATTTTCGATGACAACATCAAAGTAACTCATTTACCATATTTGGTATCACATAGAGATTCTGAACCACATTCAAACCTCAGGTGTCACAGTGTTTTAAAACAGCTTTTGTTACTTGATTATAAAAGGGATCTATGTTAGTTCATCACTTTGAAAAGGACAGAAGATGTAATAAACTCTCTTCTAAATATGTTATCTATGTTGGCCTTGTTGTTGGTGTAATTCCTTCCTAATTGCTGCTCCAGTGACCACTGGTGACTCTCACAGTCATGGTAAGTGGTCTCTAGGTACATTCGCAGTATTCCCACTGATGTATTTTTCAGCTAAAAGTATGATGAATGCATAGCAACCTGTGAATGATTTTGAGGGCTGCCCCTCATCTGTTGACCCTTAAAACTTTGAAATAATTACAGTAAAATATTTAAAGGCAGGAATGAAAGATAATCTCTCTCTAAAATGCAATTTAATGAATAGTTGGTATTAAAAGGCAACACAAGAGGCCATCCTAAAATACAGTGTCATCACTGCAACTCCAGATTAAATGTAGTAAACCAGTACTGGCTAGTACTGAATTAATTCAATACTAGATTTAGTTAATGATTTCCTTGTTATATTGCAAAATTCTTATATCAGTGGTTGAAATTCCCCATCAGTTTTATGGTCTGCCTCTGAGACCACAGGGCCAGGTCCTGCTGCTGGACAGAACCATTTAACTATTGCTTGGTTCAGATCTGGAAGTTAGTGAAGAGCAATAGAAATGGAGGTGTAATATTTTTCATCACCTTAAGAAGCACACTTTTTGCACCATAAGAATAAAAACCCAGGCTTACTTTCTATAGCTTATTATCAGGAACATCATACTTGGATCAAAATGCACAACAGGTCATGACTATTCATGCTGCTTCTGCATGGAAATTCAGCAACTGATCTGTGAAGCGTCACATTCTTGAGACATTAAAGTTCTAGGATATAAATATTTGATTGCACTGAAAAATTCAATGTTGTCCTTCGCAGAATAACTTATACACTCACTAAACTGTTTCAGTCAATTGTTGTTCAATTGTTGATAGCAATCTGTTTACCATTAGCCCACTTTTAGCATACCATATGTATGAAAACCAGGTTCAAATCCAGGCATTAACTGGATTGGCTGCAAGCAGGGATTTCAGCCCAGGCCATCACACCTTTTCATGGACTTTTAGGTAAAAGTATCTGTGGTATCTCTTCCTTACCTTATTCTATCAGTCTAATTTGACATTCCCTTTGCTTTCAGCAGAAACATGTTCTACAGCAGCACTCTACCTTTGAGTTGGAGCAGAATGCTTCGATCAATTAGAAACAATTTCTCTAATTTTTCATTCTCATGAAAAAAAGATCTTTTCAGTTTCAGGTAATTCTTAAACACTTTTTTATTGGGCTAGAGAACTGAAGCAAAGTGCACATAACTTACTCAAGGCTCTTCTTTTTCTTGAAGTTTTCCTATTGCTGCTGACTGATAGTGGAATGGAATCTTCTGAGTCTTAAGCAAAACAGCCCAGTTATTTCCTGAATCAATTTCCTTTAATTCACTACAATGGGTTAAAAGTAGCCCTGAAGCATTACAACTGGTATAGGGGTGGGAAGAGGGAAGGCACTGATACACTCCAGAGAGGTCTGTTAATCACCAGCAGGAGTTAATGCTGGCTTCTCTGACAATCAAAAAAATAATTGTAAGATGTTATGCATATAAAAAACACCTCAGATCACACTTGAAGGCACCCACATGCACAGGATCCTCTTGACTCCAGGAAAACAAGAGGACACAGTCTCAGGCTGCGCCAGGGGAGGTTCAGGCTGGAGGTCAGGAGGAAGTTTTACACGGAGAGAGTGATTGCCCATTGGAATGGACTGCCCGGGGAGGTGGTGGAGTCGCTGTCACTGGAGGTGTTCAGGAGGAGACTTGACAGGGTGCTTGGTTACATGGGTTAGTTGATTAGGTGGTGTTGGGTGATAGGTTGGAAGCGATGATCTTGAAGGTCTCTTCCAAACTGGTTTATTCTATTCTATTCTAAAAGTGTGTGTTCATGGAGGTTGATACCATCCCACTATAAACCTCCCTGGATTTAATATTTATGTGCCCAGGAAGGAAGGTCCTGCCTCTCCAACCTGATCTCCTTCTATGATCAGGTGACCCGTCTGGTGGACGTGGGGAGGCCTGTGGATGTGATCTACCTGGACTTCAGCAAGGCCTTTGACACTGTTCCCCACAGCAAACTCCAGGCCAAGCTGTCAGCTCGTGGCTTGGACAGCAGCACTCTGTGCTGGGTTAGGAACTGGCTGGAGGGCCGAGCCCAGAGAGTGGTGAATGGTGCCACATCCAGCTGGCAGCCAGTCACTAGTGGAGTCCCCCAGGGATCAGTGCTGGGCCCCATCCTGTTCAAAATCTTCATTGATGATCTGGATGAGGGGGTTGAGTCAGTCATCAGTAAATTTACAGATGACACCAAGTTGGGAGCAGGGGTTGGTCTGTTAGAGGGTCTCTGCAGAGGAACCTTGACGGGCTGGACAGATGGGCAGAGTCCAACAGGATGACATTTAACAAGTCCAAGTGCTGGGTGCTGCACTTTGGTCACAGCAACCCCATGCAGTGCTACAGGCTGGGGTCAGAGTGGCTGGAGAGCTGCCAAACAGAGAGGGACCTGGGGATGCTGATCGACAGCCGCCTGAATATGAGCCAGCAGTGTGCCCAGGTGGCCAAGAAGGCCAATAGCATCCTGGCCTGGATCAGGAATAGTGTGGCCAGCAGGAGCAGGGAGGTCATTTTACCCCTGTACTCTGCTTTGGTTAGGCCGCACCTTGAGTCCTGTGTACGGTTCTGGGCCCCTCAGTTTAGGAAAGACTTTCTGGAATGTGTGAGCATGGGGCACACCACTGGTGACTGGCCGCCAGCTGGATGTGGCACCATTCACCACCACTCTCTGGGCTTGGCCCTCCAGCCAGTTCCTAATCCAGCACAGAGTGTTGCTGTCCAAGCCACGAGCTGACAGCTTAGACAGCAGTTTGCTGTGGGGGACAGTGTCAAAGGCCTTGCTGAAGTCCAGGTAGACTACATCCACAGGCCTGCCCACATCCACCAGGCAGGTCACCTGCTTGTAGAAGGAGATCAGGTTGGTCAGGCAGGATCTGCCCTTCCTGACTCCATGCTGGCTGGGCCTGATCCCTTGGCCATCCTGTAAGTGCTGTGTGATTGCATTCAAGATGACTTATTCCCAAATTCAGCTCTGTGAACTGACGCTACAGGTATGGTAGAAGGCAAGCATCTGTGTTTGGGACAGAATGGACCTTCAAAAAACATACTGACACAGAGATGCTAATATTAACTCTATCCTTTAATGAACTCCAGTCTTTCTGAAGCATCTATTGAATGTCCCAGCACTTCTGTTCTGTAGATTTCTGCTCTACTAGCGGTCATCTCAGAGCCAGTGCATGGTTTCTCTTTAACAGCAACCATATGGAAATGCTCACAGAGACTATCCCAAGCGGATGATGGCCACAAGGATTTCCCATGTAATACTTCATGGATGCTACTTTACGACAATAATGCTACACACTTCAGAGAGGTCCTGGCCACTTTTTTTGTCATTAGATGTGAGATGTAGCCTTACCAGATGTCCTTTCTGCTGCCCAGTGAGCGTTTCTTTGCTTCCATTATGGCTTTCTGTTGCAGCTCTTTAATTCATCCTGTCACTTTCTCCACTATTATGGCTTTGAGAGTTTATTTGCTGCAGGCAACGGAGAGCTTGAACAACAGTGTGACATGAAATGTAGCGCTAGGCTGCATGTACCTACTGTTGGTGTGCTGCTCCAGTCCAGTAGTACTGTCTGTCTGTGTTTTTCTCTTCAGTTTGCCTTTTCAATGTATTTTCTTGGCAATATTGACAACTGCTTCTGCTTTTCCATTAGATTGGAGGAGATGCTGAGAAGGCATGATATGGCCTAAGCCTGCTGATGCTGTACACCTCTGATACACAAACTAAGGTCCATTATCTATAATGACTGTTTCCGCAGCCCTCTCCTAGGCAACCTCAGCCTTATAGCCACCAGTGATAGAAACTGCCTTTTTTTTAATTTAAGGGATCCATTTCCCAGCCAACAACAAAAGCACTCTGCGTTCATTAAGGTAGGAGAGGAAAAATGAAGACAAGAAGAGCTGTGGGGTTTTGTTTAAACTTATACCTCAGGGACACCAGCCTCCTTTACAGCTGCCATCCAGTAGACCAAGCACTAAGTAGCTCAAAGCAAGATGGCTCCCTTAGGGAACTAATGGAGTATTTACACAATGAAGCTGCTGGCAGCCTGTCTGTATTAATACTGGTTAAAACAAAACTTGAGACACTCATAGAGCACAGGTTGGCAATTTAGAGGAGTGAGCTGGAAGTATTGGAAAACAAGAGAAAACAGAGAAGGGATGTAATCTTGTAAACATTGTTTTTGCTGAAATGCTGCTAAATATCAATAGTTCTCAAGGCCTATAACGGAGGGGGGAATGAACTTTTGAAAAATTACACTTGCTCAAAAACCAGCTTGAGACCATTGCTTGGGAAAGGAGACCTATGTCCCTAATAGGGACCAATACACCTCACAGCCTCTCCCTGCCCTGCCAAAGCCCTTCTGCAGCAGGGGAGGAAATCTTCCTCCCTCCTGGTGGTCAGTGTTAGCTTCAGGGCAAGAGAGCTATATTTGAGAGACCTCTTAGACAAGGTGCCTAGGTAGACTAATTTTAAACAACTCTGCTGGGAATACAGCAAAATCTCTGCTGTGCAACCAGTCTGTCCTTGGCAAAAGAGGATGGTCTCTCCACCAGGACACAGCAATAAATGTCATTAGTTTGAGCAAACAGATTTTCTCTGGGCTTCACTTCAGTTACCAAGACTAGACAAGGGATCAGCTTTAGCTGGGTATTTTTATTTCTTGAGCTCCCAAAATGTTAAAATTATATTGAATATAGAAAAGACAGAGCTTTAAGAAGTTTTTGTTTCAAATAAATTAACAATGTAATCAGAAATATGAAGTATGGCATTCTGAAATATGATATTGCATTTCAGTTCCCCTGTCAGTTGGGGATCTTTATAAATTTAACTTTATAAATTTAAGGCAATACTAAGATACTATTTTTCTTTTTTATCAAAAGAAAAATAGTATTTATTCTCATTCACATGATTAGAAGCAAAACCAATACAGAGAAATACTGTGTGGGCTAAAGGACTATAATTCTGTAATGCACTTAACTTTGATTTTGCATGGTGATTTTTTTTTTTTTAACCCCAACTGTTCCAAGTAATTGTATGGATTTTATGTCATCTAGGTCATCTTAAAGGTTTTATCCTTTTTATTTTCTGTTCTGCTTTAACACTGACCTCATTGTAATGGTATTTTTATACCTTTTTTTTTTTACATCTGGGTCATATTTGTTCTATGGAACATGTGCTTTCATTAGTTTATTTACTCCAATCTCTGTACACATGCTAAATATACTCAAGAGAGAGTCACCATGCTGTGAAGATGACAAAGTATCAGGACAAATCTGCATTCAGTTTTACTCAGTTTCAGGTACAAGGGCACATCTCACAAGGCACAGGTAAAAGGTCACCTCTATTGAGATCCTTCCATTCTCACAACCAAGGCAAGATCAGCTGGTTATGAAACTAATGACATGAAAATATTGCGCTAGTCTTGTCCAACCCTACGACACTGACCCATGATCATGTGAGGAATAAACCAATAACAATTTAGGAGAGATTGAAACTGTGTATCCTTACAGTCTTGCTCATATTTCAGAACAAAATGCTACTCAGAAAAAAAAAAAAAATCATAGTCTATATGTCACTGTGTCTATGAAAAGTGAAATTAAGGACTTTGCCTTTGTAATGCTGTGCTGGCAGGCAAACAAAACGTGTCCTGTGAAGTGTCAGCTGAACAGTTTTGACATAAGGCAATGACATGCCCTTCTATGAAATACAGTATTTAGTTATTTCTGTCTAACTATGGTCTGTGTGAGAACTTGTCAGCTCTGAGGTCCCAACAGTTGTGTCTTGACCGGAGAAAACCTGTTAATGCCCAGTTGAGCAACATCTTTTGCTTAGACTCTTAAGCATCATCCAGTGCTTAGATTTTGCATTTTCCATGTGAAACATAATTAAACTGTGGCATTCACTGTCACAAAGTAATGAGAAAAGCCTGGCGCTTAGCAGGATTAAAGAGCAACCAGATTTTTATATAGGTAATGAGAACATGTTCTGGTATCTTAGCTGACAAAGAGTTTTTTTAATGAGAAGCATAAAGCCCCACATTGCAGTGTATAAAGTCACTAGAAACTAAGAGAGTGGGGAGGCAGTGCCAGCTCCAGGCAGGCTATTTTGTAACTCAGTGACTTGCCTTGAGGCCAGAGGCAGAACGATGAAGCAGAGGGACAGCTGTCTTGCCCACAAAGGAAATGCCTACATTTCAGTTTGTATATGTAAAACGTAGCAGCTCAGTTATAAGTAAAAAAAAAAAACACCAACTTGAGTGAAATCAGTTGATAAAGCAAATCCAATCCTAAAGAAGAGAAAATGTACTATGTGCATGCCGTAAATTCTTGCATAGAAAGAAAATAAATAAAACCAGTTAAAGTAAATACAGCCCAGTAAAACTGAATAATGTCCAAAGTGCTCAGATATAATTCTCACAAATGAAGGTGTCTCTCTGTTCCGGCAGCCTGTGCTGAGGCACACAGAGTGCAATATTTTCTCTGACAGTAACAAGCAATTGTCACAAGGATATGAGGCATTTTTCTGTTCTCTCTAACATTCTTAAAAAAGCAGGTTTGGAGTGGGGAAAACTACTCTTAGCCTCAGAAGACTGCTTCCCCAGCCAGTGCAGTTTGCTGCAGAGCCTTTGACATCAATGGGGCCATGCTGATTTATACCAGCTTGAGGATATTTCTGCTCTGTTAAAGCTTCAGCGAGATGGTGTGATCCCTAGCTAATTTTATTAATTCTTATAATTATATTTACTCTCAAACCTGATGCTAGTGGTTGAATGCAAGAAGGAATCACTGAAATTTAATTTTACAGCTCTGAAAAACCATTTGTTCACATTCTCTGAGTTGTGAAATAGGTTTTACTCTCCTCCCTAATCTGTTCAAACAAATCTGGAAATGAGTACAACCATGTGTTGTTATGTTTACTTATTCATTTACATTGCTTCTTATTATTAATTTATAACTAAAAAATTAGCTTCATTTCCCCTCCTCTTTAAAGGCAAATTTGCAAGTCACTCATACAGTATATAACAGAATTAGAATTAACCAGGTTGGAAGAGACCTTTGAGATCATCGAGTCCAACCTATCACCCAACACTATCTAATCAGCTAAACCATGGCACCAAGCACCCCATCCAGTCTCTTCCTAAACACTTCCAGTGATGGTGACTCCACCACCTCCCTGGGCAGCACATTCCAATGGACAATCACTCTTTCTATGAAGAATTTCTTCCTAACATCCAGCCTAAACCTCCCCTGGTGCAGCTTGAGACTGGGTCCTCTTGTTCTGCTGCTGGTTTCCTGGAAGAAGAGACCAGCCCCCACCTGGCTACAACCTCCCTTCAGGTAGTTGCAGACAGCAATAAGGTCTGCCCTGAGTTGTTTGGGGATCCCACTTGCATTTTCTTTATAATGATTGTGGTGGGTTTGAGGTTTATTATTTGCCCCTTTTTACTAATAGATAGATTTTAATTAACTTCAATTTGTGTATCATTTTTACTGTCCAATTTTTCATCGTGACACTACAGAGGACATGGCCACAGGATGCTCTCACTTCGAGTACACATACCCTGCATTGCAGATTTTTAAGTTGTGAGGCTGTACACAGATGAAGACAAGCAGTACCAAAATTAAAAGGAAATGCATTATAGTTACCTGAATACATAGTGCAATACCACCAACAATTTAGTCTCATAAGCCAGCTTTAAATACAGCAATTTATGACAAAACCAGGTAGTAAAAGACTCAAGCCAAACAGCTCCCACACTCAGAATAAGAAGTTTGAGGGTTGCAAGAATTATGGGCCAGCTGTCTGCCCAAACAGATCAGGGTGGGAGAGCTTGTCCTTCAAAACTGATATAGGTCAGATTGACTGACATCCCTCCTGGAGTCTGAAAAGGGAACAACAATACTTTTCCCCCCTTATTCCTCAAATAAGAGATTGAAAAGCAAGTGCTTGAGCACTTACTTTCCCAAGGAATGTACTGCAGCCTTCAATCAGCTGCTTGCCACTCCAAGGTGACTCACTTCACATCACTAGAGCTATTGCTTTTCACAGTGACGCAACTCAAGTTCTCCATGTTACTGTACTTTTAATTCACAAGTCTTGCAGTCACTTACGACACACATGGCAGCTTCCTTGAGGAAGCTCTGGAAGTGAGGGATTGCCATATCCATAACTGCTCCTGCTTGTTAGGATTTCAATGAAGCTGTGCCATGTAAAAGAATACAGGAGCATGGACAAAACAAGGGAACCTCTCCTATAGCAGGTTCTGTGTGCTGGTCCTCTGAACTCTATGTAACATATGTGTCAGCTAGCTGGAAGACTGAAAAATTTGCTCCCTTAAGCTCAGATCTGAGCCAATGGCTGCTCTTGGCTCTGCTGATTAAGTCAAGAGGAAGTATGGTATCCAAGGAGCCTTGAATGCAGACTGCATAGGAAAAGGAGGAGGAAGACAAGGGAAGCAGAGAGGGAAGAGTCAGAAAGAGAAGTCCACTGTTAAAGCTTTTCACTCACTGCAAAGGTGTAGAAGGAGAGGACACAAAGTCACTTCAATGGAGCAGATGAGCATGTACATTGATATTTACAGAATCAGGGCCCCAGCATCCAGTACCTTATACTGCTGTTTGTCCTTTTGACAATGTCTCTTTTATTTGAGGAGTAATGTAGAGAATAAAGCTGTTTCAGAAAATACCTGGCATTTTCAGGCAGGAGTAATTACTCAAACCATGCAAAAAGTTGGCCTAGACTCAGTTACAGATGATCAAGGACAATGTGCTACTTCACAAGTTCAAAAGCTTTGATTAATATTTGCAGCTGCTATGCAGCTACAATGCAATACAAGTCTAGCCTTAGGGCTTTTGTGTTTCTTTAAAGCATTAGCCATTAATAGGCTAAGTTTACCACTGGGATACAGAGCACTGGCCCAGCAATGCAGCTCAAATGTATTTATTTTCCAGTCTATGGTTTTCAAGTATAGTGTATCATTTCTACAAGGCTTTAATGAGAGCCAAGACGTGTACATTATAAGCAACAAATTTCTATTTCTAATGGAGCTCAGTTCAGATCAGAGAGTGATTTATTAGCTTTCTTCAGCTTTTACTTGTATTTTGCTGCAGAGATCAGAAAGTTAGATTTAGATCTAAAATTCACAGGATAGCACCAAGAGTCTTGTTTTCAAAGACAAGAGTTTTTAATCTTAAATTTATGAATGTTCCATCCTGCTTAAGGTCAGTCATTCTGAAGAACAGTGAGTATCTGCCAGCTGCTCTGGACTGCCTCATTAAAATGAAAGCATTTAACTTCTAAAAGCAGAAAAGCCCCACCCCCAAACCCAGCCATTTTTGAAAGCATGCATATTTAGTGAAAAAGCAAAAGGAAAGACATTTGTCTAAATAAGTAACTCTTAACAAGATGTTTATTACTACAGTTATTGTCAGTAATAACAGAGATAACACGAACAATACTATCTGTCACCAGCCAGTGGAACCGGGACTGCCCTCTCCTGCAGAAGATGACAGCATTCACCCATCTGTAAACCCCTAAGCTGGCTGTAAAGGATGACGGATTCTAAGATCCATGAAAGTCATGAGTAAGTCCTGCACGCTGGCTCCCAACAGTGTATCTGGAAAAGATCCAGAAAAGGCTATTACAAGTTATGATAAATGGCCTAACATGATTGCTGGATCATTCAGAGATTAGCTCTTGTGCTGAATGGTCAGAACGAAAAGGTAAGAGGAAAAACAGAAGAAATATGAGAGAACTTAGAAAGAACTGTTTACTGTTTGAACAGTTTACAAAGCAGATATTCCCTGGAGGTTGAATTGAAGAGAACTTACCACACATTAAAAAGAATTTATTTCTGACATACTGAAGTATTACAAAAGAAGTTTCCACTGGAGTAAATTTTTTAATAAAACACTTAGAATAAGATCAAATTTTAAATATTAGCAATATAATGCCACAACATGCTCTGAATATTAATTAAAGCTGTGTTAAAAACCACAAACAATCTCCTTGCTTACTATCTAACTGAACTGGACCTGAGCAAAGCCTTCGACACTGTCCCGCACCACATCCTGGTCTCCAGGCTGGTGACACATGGGTTTGATGGGTGGACCACTAGATGGATAAGGAACTGGCTTGATGGCTGCACCTAAAGAGTGGCTGTCAATGGCTCCATGTCCCAGTGGAGGCCAGTGACAAGCGGAGTCCCTCAGGGATCAGTCCTGGGACCTGTCTTATTCAACATCTTTGTCAGTGACATGGACAGTGGCATTGAGTGCACCCTCAGCAAGTTTGCTGATGACACCAAGCTGTGTGGTGCAGGGAAGGGAGGCCATCCAGAGGGACCTTGACAGGCTGGAGAGGTGGGCACAAGCCAACCTCATGAAGTTCAATAAGAGCAAGTGCAGGGTCCTGCATCTGGGTCGAGGCAATCAAATAGCTCAACATGAGCTCTCAATGTGCACTTGCAGCCTGCAAAGCCAATCAGATCCTGGGCTGCATCAGGAGCAGTGTGGCTAGCAGGTCGAGGGAGGTGATCCTCCCCCTCTACTCAGCTCTGGTGAGACCCCACCTGGAGTACTGTGTCCAGTTCTGGAGCCCCTATTACAAGAGGGATGTGGAGGTGCTGGAGCGTGTCCAGAGAAGGGCCACAAGGATGATCAGAGGGCTGGAGCACCTCTCCTATGAGGACAGACTGAAGGAGTTGGGGCTGTTCAGTCTGCAGAAGAGAATGCTCTGAGGTGACCTAATTGTGGCCTTCCAGTATCTGAAGGGGGCCTACAGGAAGGCTGGGGAAGGACTTCTCAGGATCTCAGGTAGTGACAGGACTAGGGGGAATGGAATGAAGCTGGAAGCGGGGAGATTCAGGCTGGATGTGAGGAGGAGGTTCTTCACCATGAGAGTGGTGAGACCCTGGAATGGGTTGTCCAGGGAGGTGGTCGAGGCCCCGTCCCTGGGGGTGTTTAAGAGCAGGCTGGATGAGACTCTGTCCAGCCTGGTCTAGTGTGGGGTGTCCCTGCCCATGGCAGGGGGGTTGGAACTAGATGATCCGTGTGGTCCCTTCCAACCCTGAATGAAACTATGAAACTATGAAACTATTAAAACAAATAGAATACACACTAATAGCATATCTTGGTTGTGATAGAAATATTAACATACTATTTACCATGCACTATTTTTACAATCTATTTTATCCCTGCCCAATTCATTTATTTGTGGTTGTTACCTTAGTAAGGCTAGACTTTAATACAGAAAAAAAAATTATAAGGAAAGTGGAGAGGGGCACTTTGATCTTATGCCTCTTTATACAATTTTTCCTGGAGACGAGTCCATTTCTGCTTATTCAGGGTCTCTTCTTTCACACAGACCTGTTTGTTCTCACTGGAAAATCTGAGGACAGTAAGAACAGAGTGACTCCAGTTTACACGATCAGATGAAGTTTTTCTTCTGCTAATGGAAAAGGCAGACATCAACTCATCCCTCTCTTTACATAGATTTATTATGTTCAATAATTGTCTGTTATTATTACTGTACATTGTAATCTATTTCTAATGAATCCCTCTTGGTTATGGTGAGTCAAGTCTCGCATAATAAATTCTAATCTGTTAGTCATTATCTTTGTTAATATTTTACAGTCTACATTTATTACTGAGATTAAGAAATAGTTTGCACAGTGCTTAGTATCTTCACTATTTTTAAGTGCTATCTCTTCTAATTAGTGATCTCTTCAAATTTGCCTTTGCCTTCTTAAATTAGTACCAACTGCACTGGAAGCATCACTGTTTTCAGTTTTTTGGTATTTTTTTTCCCTTAAGTCTTCTGCTGGGAAATACAAGTTATAAAATTCCCATGTATTCTTTAGCACATTTCTTTGTGTGCTGTATCAGCTCATCTAATTGATGCTGCTTATGTTCAAGCCTACTACCAGATGCCTGGGACTGAAGCAAAAGTGACTGCACACAATCACATTTGGGCCTTCTTCAGCTATTTCTCTTCGTCAGTTCTGGAAGGCAGAGATTTCTTTGGGAGAAGTAGTAAATCCATTCAAGATTTAAAGCTGCTTCTCATCTAATAATTAGAAGGTTTTGGAGTGCACTCTCCTATTTGTAATACCCCTTACAGTTACAAATGTCTTGGCATAGAGATAATGACTAGGGAGCTATTACCAGGTCTTGTAATCTCATTATAAAACAGCCATCTCAGGCTTGATGTGAGTAACCCATGGAAGAATCCACACTCTGCATTAAAACACTGAGGGATACAGTGCTCAGCCCCCATTTAATTAGATGCATGGTAAGAGTTTGTTTAATGTTGCGCCTGTGAGCATTACAGCAGTGATGTGAGGGAAGGGGCCATTTCAGTCAGCTGAATAATTCCTAAATAGTATTATGTGCCTGAAGAATCCCCTTGAGTACCTCGTTGCACATCCCATTGTGGTGGTGAACATCCCTGAGCAGGCTGCCATCACGGTTGCTTTTGGTAGAATGGACCAGAAATGCTTTCTGCAGCCCTTGTATGGGCAAAGGGTTAAGGGTGTGTGGCAGTTTGAGGTGGGTGACCTCTGCTGCTGCCACATAAGATACACCTCCAGTGTCCTGAGGGTCCAGCCCAGTGGGTGGACACAGGAAGCTGCGTATTTCATACCCATAACGTCCTGCTCCCTATAAATCTATCAGCAAGGTCTCACACTTCCTCTTTCTTCCCTTGCTGCTCCTGTGGGAGATTCTCCCTATCTCTATCTGGAAGGGGAGTTATCTCAAGGCCTTTTGGGCCTGGCTAGGCCTAATGCCAGGAGGAGAATGGTGAAGGGCAATCTCAGATCTGGCCAGCTGAGATTAGCCTAACAGTGGAGGGGGGAAAGAAAGAGCCCTGAGGGTTTTGGGTGTAGGGAGAAGGGGAGTGCGGGAGATTTCTGGGTATGCTAAAAGGGACTCTGTATGCTTTGGGATCGCTTTTGTCACTGTGCTTGTGGCTCTGTAAAACATTCACTGCTTTTCCATTTAAACTTTCCATCACTTCTGCAATCCATTTGTGTGCGTCTCATAATTTTTCTGCCCCGGTGGGAGGCAAAAGAGGATGTGTCTTCCAACCCGTAACAGGGTGGATGAGTGACACTTGCTTTTAGTCCTCCTACAAAAGCTTATTGGCATTTGGCAATTAGATTTGGCGATTAAAGCTGGTTGGTAAACTTCTGATGTTAAGCAATGAAAAATGCTGATTTGTTCAAGATTTTAATGGGAACATATTGGGTTCACTTAAGTGTTTTTGGAAAGGCTCCTTAGGGCAAAATGGACTTGGGTAAAAAAATTGTAAGCCTTTGTAGCAGAAGATAGGTACTCTCCCAAGGCCTCACTCTGCTTTACTGGGGCAAAATCCCAACTTTAATATATTTGGCAAATACCTGGCCTGATTTGATAAGGTGCACTAGAAAAAAACATTCTCCCTGGAGGGAGGCAAGGATCTCTCCATAACAGAAATCTTCAAAAAGTCTCAAAGTGAACATGTACCATCATCCTACTGCAGTATCTGTAGGACATCAGGACTGCTCTCTGTCCACCTCTAAGAGCACCTCAGTGAGTCCTATAGTCCATCTGCAGTTTCTCCTGGATGTCTTTCTGAGATGTGACCTGATTTTCAGATGCCTGCTGCTGGGGTTTGTTTGGTTGTTGTTTTGGTTGTTGGTGGGGTTTGTCTGTTTGGGTTTTTTGGTTGGTTGGTTTGTTTTGGGTTTTTTGGTATTTGACAATACTTTATATATAGCTGCAAATAAATTTTGATTTATCTTTTCCTAATCTCTCAGAAGAGATTGTTTTCTTCAGTTTCCATTCCTCTATCTAACATGCTGTGTGGAGGAGCTTTCCTTTCAGCAGTTCTAACATGTTCTTGTACATGTGGTCAGTATATAACCATTTCATTTATTCCCAATGTGTTCTTCATAACTAATGGCCAATGAGCATTATTAAACCAGTGAGAGAAGAATCATATTGAATAGCTAACCTGTCAGCAACATCCTTCCTGCTGGACTGGGGTGTCTGACCAAGTTGACATTTGCATTGCAAATATTCACAGCAAAATAGAAGGAAGCAGGAAGGGGCAGCAGGCAGATACTGGTAGGAAATACTGGCTGTCCTTCAACATGCAAAATATCCATCCCCCAAAATCTGACATGTCAACACTGCTTTACCATGGTTTTGTCAATGAAGAGAAATCAATGAGTGAGACAATTCAGACCTCTTCCCCGACTTCACTGGTGATTCACATCTCTGATTTATGTGCAAAATTCGCTGTGGTGAACTTAATCATCACCAAAGAAAACAGAAAACACCTGGCAGTGGAATCACAGCCTCAAGAAGTCACAAGCAGCTGTTTTTTCACGCACTATGGTATAGGTAAATGCCCTAGAAAGGTTAGCTTTGAAAGCAGCACATGGCAAAACTTCCAGCCATTTAAGCAGGAGGTCTCCAGCTGAAGGAGTTTCTTCTCTACTAACGTACAACACCTAAGTTATGAAGCTCTAAGATTGGTTAAAGACTTTGGACACTTCTGTAACAAAAATATTTACTTGGAACACAACCATTCAAAGCTGCTGCACTGATGGAGAAAGATCAGCTATGGAAACTAGGGAAAAACAGACACGAAAGAGAGCAGATAGTAACAGGCATGTAGCCAACAGATTTTCCTTAACTGTGGAGCTCTCTCTGGGAACTGAGAATAATTTGTAAGGTCACAAGTCTCCTAAAATTGTTGGAAAATCTTGTGTGATCACCACAATTCAAATGGTGATATCTTCTTTTAAGAACAAAATTCCAATAAATTATTACAGTTGATATCAATTCAGTGATACTATCCTCATTTCCCAGGAAAATTTATACACATGCAAAGAATTCAAAGATTCAGAATTCAAAAATTTAAAAGGATGCACTTTTGAAAAAATAATAATACAATTGTCATATTCAGGAAAAGGGAAGAGATGGCAGAGAGACAAAACTTTATGGAAAGAGAAAGTGGGACAGAAAGCACCACCCCAGACAAAGGGAAACAAAATATAAAATGCTAGAGCTGTGTGGCTTCTGAGGCAGGGTGTACATCTGGTGGAGTGTGAGAAGTAGAAGAGACTTCAGAAGAGGACAGAAGTTTCCCACTGCCTTTGAAGCTGGGAAGAAAGGGAGAGACCAATAAAAGATTAGAGAAAAGAAAGAAAAATGAAGGAAGAGGGATCACAAATAAAGAGCAGCAAAATTCATTCACAGGGAAAAGAGAAATAAAAGGAAAAGGAGGCAGAAAGCAAACAAAGAAGAGAAAGTGAAAATAAAGGAACATGAGCAAAACAGTCACTCCTACATGTGTCTATGGAAAGCCATTGAAAATAGTTCTAAAGTCATCAGAAATATCTATGAGGAGACATCAGATACGTGTCTATGTAGGAGAAAACTGAGAGCTGCTTGCAGTTGTGAGATGAGCATGTGGAATATCATTGATAACCATGGGAAAGAGGACAACACATATGGAACACAAGCCCTATGAGGAGCGGCTGAGGGAGCTGGGGTCATTTAGCCTGGAGAAGAGGAGGCTCAGGAGAGACCTCATTGCTGTCTACAACTACCTGAAGGGAGGTTGTAGCCAGGTGGCAGTCAGTCTGTTCTCCGAGGCAACCAGCAACAGAATGAGGGGGAACAGTCTCAAGTTGGGCCAGGGGAGGTTCAGGCTGGATATTAGGAAGAAGTTCTTCAAAGAGAGAGTGATTTGCCATTGGAATGGGCTGTCCAGGGAGGTGGTGGAGTCACCGTCCTTGGACATCTTCAAGAAAAGACTGGATGAGGCACTCAGTGCCATGATCTAGTTGATTGGATAGGGCTGGGTGATAGATTGGACTGGATGATCTTAGAGGTCTCTACCAACCTGGCTGATTCTATGATTCTGTGATGTTTCCATAGTCTTCTGAGATGAGCCTCATTATTTTCCCTTCTGTGAGAATAATGCACTCACTGGTCACATATATGGACATAGGAAGAGCATGCAGATGTGTGCATACATTCACACACAAAGTATAGCATTTAGAAATGCTTGGACTGGTTCCAAGGTAGTTGAACAAAATGAGGCTAATAAAATATAATTAAACATTAATTACTCTAACTATCAAAAATAATTGACTTGTACAAAGCACAGCATTCCTATTAAAAAGGGACCTAAGGGTAATAAAAAGCATATACTATTCTGTAGTGCAGACATAATAATTGCTATGAAGCAATTAAATTTATAGGCAACTGTTAAAATTCTTTTATGACTATTTAAAAGTATAAGCACTGGACAGATTTGGCCCAAAATTATCTACTATAAGGCAGTCTTGGTATTATAAGAAGTAAACACTACCATTTAAAAATCAAACCAAACATACACTGCTGCTTGAAGTAAATTTGAAGTAAAACTGTCTGGAGCAGTCATTAAAATGCTTCTGTGTGTGTCCCAACAAGTCATCCTTCTTCCAACAAATTTTCTTCCTAAAAATCTTTTGAGCATGAGACAGCCAGAGCTGGCAGATGAAAGCAGCAGTACTGAGATCTTCAGATAGTGTGAAGCTACCTCACTTAACTTCCTCATGCACTGGTGATTTTTAACAGTGAAAGAAGGAACTAGCCTCAGTACAGGCAGAACTGGTGGAGAGATGCAGAGTGGTTGAACTAAGATCACAGTAAGTTAAAAACAGCCCTAGAAAAGACAAGTATTTCATTGGCAAGTGGGGCTCAAGTGGAGCTTTAGACTGAAACAGTTCATGTTGAGGACCTCCCCGCTTGTCTTTCAGGGTCTTTCAATACAGACTAGTGCTTAGGCTGCTCCTTAGAGTGTCCATTAGTGTCTGGAATGCATTAGGTGTATTTCTGGAATGAATTTTTGGTTTGCTTTCATTGGAATCTAATTTGCACACTCTAACACTGCTCTGTGAGGTGAACCAAGGTCTGGTAAGTGGCAATGACCAAGAGCTTGACTCCTGATTCAAAGCAGAGCACTAAAATAGATGTCCCAGAAAACCAGCTTTATGTTTTTTTCTTTTAACATTTACTTTTAAGGTGCAGGATAAGTATTTCTCCTAGTTTGCCTTCATGGAAAAAACCCCAAACAAACACAAAAACTCCAACAAACTTGAGCATTTACATGGAAAATAGTCTTCAGTTAGGTGCAGTGCCAAAGGCAAGGCATAATCAGAAGGGGCAACAATAACAAAGACTGCATGAGTCTGTTTTGCAAAGATAAGTGACAACTGCACATTGAAGACAGCATTTCTGGGCGTTCACACTCTGAGAATCTTTATTCACTCCTTTTGCATTGCCTTCTCTTCTCCTTGGCTTTGGCTGTGGCCAAAATTTACTAGTTATCTGGCTCTTTATCTCTCATCTTTCTCATTTAAT
The DNA here is from genome assembly GCF_026170545.1 of Melanerpes formicivorus. Taxonomy (NCBI): domain Eukaryota; kingdom Metazoa; phylum Chordata; class Aves; order Piciformes; family Picidae; genus Melanerpes; species Melanerpes formicivorus. Next base: position 29,816,011 of record NW_027142353.1, on the reverse strand, counting down.
TTCATGTATTCTATTTACTTGGAAAAGTTTTGTCCAAACAGAATATGAGAGTTGGCATGTAAACAGCCAAAACGCAGAGCACAAAGGCTCATTTTCCTGAGCCCATCCTTAATCAAGGAAATCAGAAATGTTGAAAATTTTAGAAAGAGAAAGAAGAATACATTTCACATATTTCTTAGGTGCTACTTTTTCTCTACTGCTAGTGTGTTGGCAACAGCTTGGTAAGTTAGTGACTTCACTCACTTTGACAAAACGTTGGCATTCTTACATAAAATGACTACTGAAAAAGAGTCGAATTTTTAAGGCAGATGTAACGCTTCATTGTGGGTTGGTGGGGATATCATGACACGAAACATATTTGGCATATGGTACCTTCACTTGTGCTACATGAAAAATATATATAGCAAAGTCAAGTCATTTGAAATTGTGAAAGAATGACACTGTCATCTGAGAAATTGTTATTACTATGAGATACTATCATCGTGTGTTCAAATTACTACAATTCACCAATGAAACTTCTATCTACCAACCAGCTCCGCTTTCAGGACATTTATTCATTCATTGGAAAATATGCCACCCCAAGAATCAGCTAAAGGGGCTAAATGGATCCTGAGCTTAGTTGTGTTTATTGGCCTCAGTGCTAAATCACGCATATTGTATTATATTGTATCATATAGTATCATATCATACTGTATCATATCATTAGAATGTCAAGAAAGTGAATAAAAATCCTTTTCATTCCAACTGTCCTACTCAAATTTTCCATGTCATGCTGTGCTATCTGGGCATGCAGCAGGCTGAGCTGCTCCTATGCTATAAATATTTCTCTTAATTAATCAGCTAAAAATTAAAAGAAAAAAACTATTTTTAGTAGAATATTGCTAGTCATGCTTCTGGAGTGTTATTTCTTGCTTTAAAATAAAAGGACTTAATTCTGCAGTTCTTTCCCATCAACATGTGTGACTGCCAGTTCAAGGAACATTTCTGTATAAAGAACAGTGATTAAAGATCCCAAATTCCAGGTATGTTCCATTGTCTCAGCATTGTTACTCAAACTGTTTAAGCAAAAATATTTAAACTGCTAATATATAATGCCTAAAGTATTTTTCAGGTTTGGGCTCATTCGGCCCGAAAAGAATGAGTCCATCAAAGAGCTTTGAAGAAAGATTATACTCTTTGGTTAAAAAAAAATAACCAATAACATGTTTTTTAAAATATTTTTTTCTAGCTTTCATTCCTACTAGATATGGACTTGGCTTTTTAAAGGTCTTTTGCCAACTAATTAGAGACAAGAACAATTACAAGCTGCCCTGTGGAGCCAACCCTCAGCTACTTCAACTCAGAAGGGCCCAGTTTTAACTTAAATTAGGCTTTCATTCTTAATTTTGAAAAGAATTTTTAACATTACAAATACATTGTGCATCTCCAAGTCCTGTATTAAAGCATGAGCTGTAGGAAGTATAATGCTTGTTTTGTTGATGGAGAGAAGATAGAGTGATAAAATAAAATTAGTCTGAAAAATGTGAAATTTTGAGAATTTAATGTTAGATGACTTCAGTTCATGTAGTTCACATATTTTCCTCTTGAATATATTTCACTTCTACCTTAAAAAAAAAAGATCTGCTGCCAGCTGCAATTCTTGGGCCAGTTAGCACTAGATTGATTTTACCATCAGCGTGGTATCTGAGGACTCTGAAGTCCCCTCAGCTTCTGTCATTCCAGATGAGCCTGGGTACCACAGATCCTGTGTCATATCTGCCCACCCCTTGAGTACACTTTGCTGTGTCCTTACATTTCAAATGGCTTTAGAAATATCCACATGTGAGAACATTTCATCCCCACTGGATGTGAACTGGTAGATGTTCACAGCACAGAGCTGTGGATAGAGAGAAGAGTTAAGCTCTGGATGACACAACAGGCTCACTCTGGTACCCAGAGTATAGGGCTCTGACTCCATGACCTTTTGGTTGGACACCAAAGATATAAAGGTGTTTCATGCCTCGGAGAGATGGACACCAACAGGGGAGGTAGGAGTGCTCTGCCCTGAGAAGGTACACCTGAGTTAGGCAACAGAACCCAACAAAACTAGCCCTACCTATGGGCAAGATTTCCTCATTAATATCCACATACAATAAAACATGACAAAGTCACAGAATCTGGCAAAATGAGACAATTGTTTTTACAATCAGTTTCGTCTCTAGGATTCAAATAATTTTGGAACAAAGTTCAGTTTCTACAGAATTGTGGTCACTGCAGCCTTTCCTCATTCAAAATACATTCAAAAAGCAAGTCTCATATTAAATGCACATCTGTATCATTCCCAGATGTTTATCTATCACGTAACACTTGGGTTTTGTAATACATTGTCATACACAACCAAACAAAGAGAATTTTCTTTTATTTATTTACATGTAAGACTGGATTTAGATATGGGAGATCAAGTTCACTGGGGGAAAAAAGAACAATGGATGATGTTGGTAATGACAAGGGCAAAAGAACTATTTGCAGTGGCAGCACGGTATTTGAAAAGCAGGACCTCACCCAAGATAGCTTGCAGTTTTGAAAGGATCAAATGGCTCCCTTTAGCTTAAGGATAACTTTCATACAAAGAAAGATGTGACTGGCAATGGATTGTGGTCTGGCTGCCAAGATTTATTGAAGATAAAGGCAGCAAGCTAAATTGTTTTCAGGGGAAATCCACCTCAGGATCTGGGAACTTCTTGCTGTGTCTGATGTGTTTTCTACATCAGAAGCACAAGAGATGAAGTCAGTCTTTGAAGAAGAGAGCCATCTGTGTAACACCGAGGAAGGCAACCAGCAGGACACTATGATAGTCCTGCCAAACCCAGAATTTTCCTGCTAATACAAATCCCATCTGGGAAGCCAAGCATCTATGCCCTCTCATCCTGCCACAACCAACCAAGGCCACAGCTCAAAGACTATCATGCCAGGCAATATGCAATTTTGTAATTAGTTTTATGAATAAAACCCAACAATTAGAAATTCTCTGTCTTCTCAGTAGCAGTTGTTATTCTTTTCCTAGAAAAAATGGAGACAAATACACTTTTAGCTATGTTAAATTCTTAAGAGAAGTGAGGAAAACTCCACAGAGTACAATAAAAATGTTTTAAAAATGCAAATGAGAAGTGACATACAACAGAGAAGGTGGGAAACGCATCTCCCAAGCAGCTCCATTATTGAATGCAATCCCAATACAGCTGCAATAAACCAACTTCTTCAGAAGAATTTTTTTGTTTTGAGTGACCTCTTAAAAATAGATACAGATCACAGTAGTACTATATTAACAGCTGATATCTCTGCATGATTAATGTAAATGTGTTATTGAAGTAAGATTAAAATGTATATACTTGTCACAAAACTAGGGCCACAATAAAAATCTGGTAATGTGAGAAAAGTCTTGCATACCTGTCTTTAAACCTGCTGAACTCAAGTCCTTTTCTTTAAAACACACACAGTGAACAAGGGAGTTCTTTCCATTTGAATAAGGAAGTTCTTTTAATTCCATGATTAACAATAAAATTATTTCTTAAAACTCATTTACATTGGCATTGCTGCTTATACTGACCCAAGATGACTGCATATTAAATTTCGCCAGTGGAGTAAAAGCGATGGCAAGAAATAAGAAATACCATCATCGTGTTCATTTAATGGATAAAACATGAAGGGAGCAGCAGCAGAGATAAGGGCCCTGGAGGCTGTTCAGTTTGTCACAACGTGCACATGCAGTAATCCCTGACAGTTCTTCTTGGGAGGGAGCATCGTTGTTTTTTTTCCCTTTGCTTTTTGCTAATGCAGAGCAAAGCTGAGGTGACTGCTTCTTACTAATGCATTAGACTTTTAACAGTGTAAACATGAAGGCAGTAATTCAGAGAACATTAAACTTGAAAGACATGTAACGTTAATTTGATTTACAGCGTAATAAGGAGCAGAGTTCTTGTGCTTTTCTTTCCAATCTAAATCTGAGCCCAGAAAAATCAAATTTCCGCCTCCCCGCAAATCCAAGCAGCTTCCACTCCCTTGTCTTATGTGGATGTAAGAAGAGACAAATTTGACCCAGACCATGATGTTCTTTAGGGCAATCAGTAATTTTGCTCTCCCATTTGTTTACATCACACTGCCAAAAACACTTCCAATATGCCAGGTGGTTCCCAAACAAAAAGCAAACGCTACCTGGACTTAAGACTCTTTAAGACTGAAGGGAGGAACACAAACAAGAGGTGAGGTACCAAGTAACACAATATAAGAACACACTTAAAAAAAAAAATCACTCATGCTACATCCACAATCAGTCGTCTCCTTTCTTCATGTCAGATGACACCATTATAATAAACAGTTCTGATTCTGCTTCTCTTCTGACTGCTGGCCAGTTTCAAGCTTGATAGCTGAGGCCTTCATTCTCCACCTTCAGCATTTCTTGGGGTCAAGAGGGCAGAGTCACTGCAGGTGATTTCTGGACTTCAGAGGTTGCATTTGGCCTCCACAGAGGTGCAGAGACTGGTAGGATGGGATGTGGAGGTTTGATAGAAAAATGCTTTGGGTGTGGAAGGGAGACAACTTCCTGTAGCAAAGAAGGGAGACTAAACTACCCAGCTTAAACCTAGATGACTACCATGAGGTCAAGCAAAGAGCTAGAATCTAGAGTTGAGTCTGAAGTGTTTCCAAGGAGAAAATTTCAAAAACATTTAGTTCTTTGCCATAGGCCTAAACTCTTTCCATTGGTTTTGAGAGAAGGCACAGGAGGGATACATGGTGTGTCGTGCATCCACCAAATGCTGCCTCATGCTCACCGCCCAAAAACGTGCATCATCATGTTGGATATGGATTGATGAAAAAAAGAGCTGATGTCACTGGTAATCCTGGACCAGACAAAACCAATGTCATGGGAGAGTTGAAGCTCTTGGAATATAAAAATCACTGCCTTTCTGATCTTTTGTAGAGTATGTACACTACAGAAAGAAATTGCTTAGAATGACTTTTCCCCTTCACCGACCCAACATCCCTGGAGGTGTTCAAGAGGGGATTGGACGTGGCACTTGGTGCCATGGTCTAGTCATGGGGTCTGTGGTGACAGGTTGGACTCGATGATCTTTGAGGTCTCTTCCAACCTTGGTGATACTGTGATACTGTAACATACCTTTGCCCCACGTAAACAATCCAGCTGCAGGAATTTAAGCTTCTGTGAGATAGAAAGCACAGGCATAATGAGTATGCTCAAATATGTCCTCTCAGATACTGCTGAGATGGTTTGAAAGGTCAGCTTCCAAAACTTACATAGGCAACATCCTGTGCTCATTCCCTGGGCAAAAGAAGGTAACACATCTCCTACTTCACCTGATGCAAGATATATGCATAAGCAGAAATAAAGAAAAATGTACGCATGCACCTGTGCCTGATAATGACTAGACCGATACAAAAAACACCCCAGGGCTAAGCCTAGAGGACTTTACCACAGTCACATGGTTACAACACAGCACAGACCTCTAGTAGAGAAAAATACTAAACAGCGAAGACATTAAAACAGAAGGCTGCAAAATGGAAACTGCAGATAACTTTGCCTAATTCACAAGCATCACCATGGAGCACAATGACCTCTCCACGAGGACAAGGAGGAGGACACTGCTAGCACCAACACCCGAGAAACATGAAGCCTATGTGGAGAGACAAGAGACTCTCCTGAGATCCAAAATTGAAATGGTCTCTGTCTTCCCCTATGCAAAGATGTGAACCTTTGAGAAAGAAAGCTGCCAGGCAAGGACTCTCAGCCTCTGGAATCAATTGTTCACAGGCAGTGGAAGAGATGGCATGAGAAATGAGATAATCACAAAGACAATCTGTGTGAAGGAGGGACCCTGGCAGAGTAATCAGGAGGAAGCATAAGCTGTTGAGCATGCTTCCCAGATGAAGGACACGTGCTTGCAAGAAAGATCACGTCCTTTTGCCAGTGCTTCTGAGGTGCGATGTGCCAAAGTTGAAACCAGCTCCTAAGTGAAATGCAGGAGCTTAGTGAAATGCTCATTAAGCTGTGAGGGCACTCTCAACCTCCCTGCCTCTCCAGGCCACCTACAGAACACTCACCAACCTGCCAGTCAAGTAACACCCACTTCAGGAAGCTGTCACGAAAGCTTGGCCCCCATGCAGGTAGAACTGTGGTGACTGAACTCTCTGCCCTCCACCTGACTGTGGTGGAGTAACCCACAAAGTAACCCCTCCATTCCCTCTTGCCTGCACTGCCTTAGGGGAATATGGAAGGTACCCCACATTGGGAGACACATGCAAACTGTTCTGGAGCTGCAAGAAGCTCAGAGGCCACAACCAACTGACTGTGGGATGACACAAAGCAGGAATGGGGACTCCAAAATCCCAAAGCAGACATATCCTTTTACACATATGAAATTAGTTACAGAGAAGCTGTACTCAGCCCCTTACACTGTTTGGCACAGATGGCACCTGGTGAGTCTGCCAGCATTTGCTCTGTCAGGCAGCAGTGCCACTGAGGTTGGTCAGCAGCAGTCTAGTCACCCATCCTGCAGAAGCAGGGTGGTGAGGCTGGGGACATGCTGTCCCCACTGCCTCGTTGCAAGAGGTGTTAGCAGACAACTCTGGCAAAGGCCTGAGCATCACTTTCTCAGCACAGCTCCCCGGTGTGTGTGGCTGTCCCCAGCAGCATCTGGCTATTTGCACACATGCGAGTGCACACTTGCACATGCACCATTATGTAATTTCAGCCCAATAAACATTTTCCAGACTGAAGAGAAATGTGATCTCCTGCAATGCTATACATGTGGCATTTCATTCAGCAGTTTTTCCAAATGGAAGACTTGTCATATAAACAAAAGTGAGTGTGTGTGTCATTTTACTGCTCCTGGATGTCCTGCAAGAGAAACAGCAGAACACTATTTATCAAAGTCCTAATGGGAAGAAGGTATTTTTGCTGCATCCCCTAAATATCCTGTTTCTGCTACTTTCCCTGCTTTCAGTGACAGCAAACATCATTTGACAGAGACCAGAACATGGTTGCCATTTTCCCATCTGCAGCCTAGCCTTTTCTTAAAAATCCCCCACAATGTGTGTGAGATTTTCAAGAGCACTCTTCTTGCATTTAACCTACCTCCACTCACATTTGAGTCATTGGTAATTGAGGGCAGTGCTGAACTTTTTAAAATTCTTGCTATGTATTTACATTATTCTTTCACAGGTTTACTTTAAATAATAGAAATGTATAACATATGCTGCATATATGCAAAGCTCACTTTTGCCTTTCCTGGCATGGAACTTTTCAGATAATGATCCTCCCAAAATGCTTGACTTTGCAAGACAAGCCAATGTATGATATGTGGGGTTTATCTTGATTCCATGAAGAAAGGAAAGGAAGGAAAGCAACTGGAGAGAAATTACACTGTACTATGGAAAAGATCAGGAAAGGAAACAGATGATCTGAAGGGTATTGATGAATCTTAGGCTCATCTATAAAATGCAACATTTTGGGGAAATACTATTCAAAATAATATGCATTAAGACTTTCAGTGAAATTGTCTTTCAATCACAGGTACCTGGGACAGACATAAGTATGCTTCAAATGAGATTAGCTCACTTAAGAGAAAGCTGCTAAAGGTACATCCATATTTGATAATATCTATGAAGCCAGTTTTATACCTAGCAGCTGGAACAAGGCCATTTGAATTAATAATGTACATTTTGAGCTTCAGCTGCAGCTCTGGAGCTATGTGAAGAGGGACCATGTTTTTGCAGTAGTGCAGTCTGTCTCACAGCAGTATATTACTTTTGAAAAACACTGTGAACCTTAGACACGCATCTCCTGAGTGGGGGTCGTCAGGCTTGCCTGAAGCTGGGCTAGTTTCCTGCTTGACCATGTGGTTCCCTCAAAGCTCTCCAGGGTGGGGAATGATGCTGCTGGGAAGATCATAGAATCACAGAATGGTTTGTGCTGTAAGTGACCCTTAAAGATCATCTAGTCCAACACCTGCAGTGAGCAGGGACATCTTTTAACTAGATGACCAGGTTGCTCAGAGTTCCCTCCAACCTGATCCTCAATGTTTCCAGAGATGGGCTTCTACCACCTCTCTGGGAAACCTATTCCAGTGTTTCACCACCCTCACTGTACAAAAAATGTCTTCCTTCTATCTAGTCTAAATCTATCATCTTTTAGTGGAAAACCATTTCTCTTTGTCCTGTCACAATAGGGCCATGCTTAAAAATATTGTCCCCATCTTTCTTACAGGCTCCCTTTAAGTACAGAAACGTCTCCTCAGAGCCTTCTCTTCTCCAGGCTGAACAACCCCAACCCTCTCAGCCTGTCCTCATAGCAGAGGTGTTCCAGCTGGGAGCAATCACTACTAACCTCCAGATGGGCCAGGGACTTTGGGAGTTGCCTGTATTCCAATTAGAGGAACTGGAACATGCCAAGGGAATATCTATGTTATCAGGGATTTAAAAAAATCAGTTCTGAATAGGAGCACAACAAACTTTTGAAGCATCCAAAACTGACTGGAAACTGGAAACTCATAGCTTCACTCAGTTCTATCTTTGACCATATACAGAAGTTCACAGATTCACAGATTGTATCAGGTTTGAAGGGACCCTCAAAGGTCATCTTGTCCAGACCCACCTGCAGTGCGCACAGACACCTCAAACTAGATGAGACTGCATGGGGGCCACATGGTCTGATCTTGAATGCCTCCAGGGCTGGGGCCTCAACCTCATCCCTGGGAAACCTGTTCCAGTATTTTACCACTCTCATTGTAAAGAACTTTTCCTTATGTCCAATCTAAATCTATCCTGCTCCAGTTTAAAAACATTGCCCCTCATCCTCTTGCTACAAGCCCTTCTGAACTGTTCCTCCTCACCCTTTCTGTAGGTCCCCTTCAGATATTGAAACATAGTTATAAGGTCTCTCTGGAGTTTAGTACTTCAGGCCCTGACTTGGTAAAAAGGCCCTGACTTGGTATGGGGATTTCTGTTGTGCTTTTAAGGAATTATTTGAGATTTCCAGGCCTCCTTCTGCCAGTGGAATAATCACTCATCAAAAAGGCCAAGCTAATCTCATTAGTTGCACGGAACAGAACAAGTGCTGCCGCATAAGAAGTCAATAAAGCACCTGCACTTGCTGTCACAGCGTATCAGTATATTTGCACCATTATTCAGAAGTGGTAATGACTGACATACCTGGCCTTACTATCATTACCAAAATACAGTCTTACACATGCTGCGAAAAAAATCACATCAAGCCAATGCCTGCCCAGAAAGTGACCCAAAGAAAGATGTACAGTTTTCAACACCCTCAAGTTTATTGACATACCTTGTATATTTTTCTAAGACTCTCAAGTTCCTCTGACCTTCAGATGATTGATCGATTGCTCAGTGAAGTTAAACCTGCTCCTCTCAGCATCCTCCACCTGTACTCATCCCTGGCAGAACTTCTATCATTTCTTGTCATCATCTACATGAGCAGCTCTCAAAAGTAAGCCCTCTCCTCTGTTTTACAGCTTATCACTACATTGCTATTAACTGAATTTGAACACAGATAAAGGAGGGATTTTTACAGATGTCTTATTAACAGAAGCTACTTATTCACTGAGCACAAGCTTTCTTAAAACAAGCTCTGAAAGGATCAGTTCCCCCACCCCTCTCTGCTGAAGTGCTGCTAATACTATTAATTCAGACCGGATGATTTTACCCTTGCTTGAATCTAGCAGAAGTCTTATGTAGTCTTGTATGGGGATTACACAGGTTTAAAATCCTGTTTAAAAGGCCTTCTCACAGCTCAGCTCAGGGAGGGGTGAATTTTATCTGCAACTTTTTTTTTTGGTCTTTGTTTATGTGTATATTCATGGGTTTGGATATTCATGGGTTTGGATCTTGTCAAGTTTTCTAGATAGCCTTTGACAATTTTATAGTACTCAACATTTTTTGAAAACATTACCTGGGGTAATATATATTGCAAACCCACACACTCAGACATTCAGTCTTCTCTCTGTCCTAAGTGCATTTTTGACTGGGACTGGTCTTAAATGTTCTTAATTGCAAATAAACATTTTGTTCCCTCCTTTGGATTTTTTTTTTTTACTTTTCTTTGAAAACAGATGATTCTTTTATTTTCCATTTATGAAACCTTTCACAGAAAATGATTACTTCATGTATGGGTCTTTGGTGGCACACAGAGCTTCTGCAGATATTATTTTAATTAGGTTGCTTGGTTCCATTTAATTTTTAAATGGCCATGGCAGGGACTCTGTGCTGTGATCTGGTGAATGGGAGGGGATGTCTGCTGAGGATTCTGACCTTCTAGAAGTGGCGTATTAATGAGACATTTTCTTAACAAGAGCCTCGTGTCAAGTCCTGTAATCAGAATGTGAGAGACACACAAATCAGCAGAAACATTCATTACTGCCAGAAGTTACCATTTCTGCATTGCATTTAAATATTATTCCAAAAGGAATTTAATCTTAACAGTGATTTGGGGTGAAAGGATGTATTACAGTGAGAGAAACAGTTAGTAAAATTTACTGTGGCATATAGTAATGCCTATAGAAAAGGCTAGTCCTCCTTTAGAAACAAAACCCCAAAACCTGTTAGATATGGGGCTGCAGTGCCCTGGAATAAAGCAGCAATTTAGTACAGGACTTCAAAATTGTTACCTGAATACATTTAGATTTGCCCTAAACAGCAGAGAGATTAATTGGTACCTGACTTTATACAATAAATTGAAATCATTCTAATTTAACACCTGTGAACTCATTATTAAGTCTTTCCAAGCAGAGAAACAATGGTGTTATTTAACATTTCTAACACAGCAGTGCAATAGGATCACACTGTCTCCATCCAAACTGTCTGGGATGAGAGGCCTAAAACATTAATTAAAAGAAAACCGAGTCATATACCTCATCACACTACTGTAGCTGGAAGATAAAATCCTCCAGGGAAATTGAGAGACCAATCTACCAACTATTAATACAAGTTTTCCTTTCTATGTTCACCAACTGATTGCATTAACACTCATAATGAAATTTAAAGTAAGCAAAGAGCAGACAACTCAGAAAGGTATACCTGGGTTTTTTTAGACCTACATGCTATTATTTGCAAAGCAAGAAGACATGATAACAGAAATATATTATGCTAGTGTTATAATCACATTGGACTTGGCTACTGCATACAGATACTACATTTTTTAATAAGTGATCATGTATATACAATAAGCAAAGTAAAAATTCCATTACTTTTCCCCAGTAAGTCATGAATGGGAGAAGAAAATTAATTTTTTAACACCAGATTTCCTAATGGTCATCTAGGTGCATCTAATCCGAAACAGTCACTACAAAAATTTCTTGCTTATGTGAGCTTGCAGCTTTTCTAAATATTTATCATTTGGGTTAACAAAGTTCACTTTTGGCCTCATCTGGTAAGTTGTTTCAGTTAAATCCCTTAAGCCATCTTTAAGCCATGAACAAAAATGAGTAAATGTAGTTTACTGCTGTTTTCTGAACAAAGAAATAGCCCTTGAAAAATGGTAAACATGGTGAGCGATTTTTATCAGTGACAATAAGTGTTCCTGTCTTGAGGTAGCTATAGTCGTAGTGGTTTAGACGAGCACACTGAGGAACAAAGCACAGTATTTCCCGAAGTCTACAGATATCCACATAGAATATTGTCTGTCAAATGCACACAGTAAAAAAAGCTTACGTAAGTGTAGGGGTAGTTATGTGCAAACCCACCAGTAAAACACATCTTTCAGATCTACAGAAGTGAGTAAATCAATCAGCTGCAAAGCAAAGACTTATTTTCTGCAAATCAAGTATGCCCTGTCAGTCTCTCTTGCGTTTCTCTGCAGCCATCAAGGTTCATTTGAGCAATCTGATTTGTGCATGAGGCAATATAGATCAAATTTGCCAGTGGTACAGTCTCCTTTATTTATTCTTTACAGAATAAAATAACTACCGAAATGACCTAGAAGTTCCCCTTCTCTCACTCAAACAAAATGAATTTCTTAGGAATAATGGACCTGATTCTCATTATCACTAAACCATGCCTCTCCTCCTTCATCCTGACAGTGAATCTCTTTACAGTGAACATAATGGAATTTAAATTGCCATTTCTAGACTAATTTTAGGGCTCCTTTATAATAGAGATAAAAAGAAAGCTAAAGGGGCCTTATCATAAATAAAAATAAGGCCATATGTAGTTCGTATTGATCCACCTACTTCCCACTTTTGGTTTTGTCTTGTTTGTTTTTTTTTTCCAGTACACTGTGCTTAGGAGAATGACTCTATGGATTGTATTTTTAAAGTCTGCACCAGGACTTTCAAAACTAGATCCTCAAGTATGTGGGGTCTGGTAGGTTTTGAGCCCTGGCACTCATCAGCTCTCTGAGCTCCTCCCCACTCCAGCTGTGACACTCCATGGCCCATGCTGCTTCAGTGGAGAAAAGAAAGTCTCGGGCTGTGCTAGATTCTCAGAAATTGTCTCCAGGTTACAAGTAACTAAAGAAACAGCAAGAGCTTCCAAATTACCACAAAAAGTAGCAACGCCCCAACCATGAACCCTCTCAGCATTTCCTGCTCTTTGCAAAACCCTCAAAAAGTTATGTTCACATAATCAGTGGTTACTGGATGTTTCAGTTGGAAACCTCCTTGGCCACCTCAGCACACTCTCAGCACCCCCAGGTCCTTTTCACTGGACAACTTTCATCCACTCTCCTCCAAGCCTATCAGGTTGCATGGGATTGTGGCTTTTTTAAATCTCTTACAACTGACCTCAGCCCACTGAAAACCCTACCCTCAAGCAGATCAACACTCCTAGCCAATTTAGTGTCATCTGCAAACCTACTGCATGTGCACTCATTTCCCTCATACAGATTGACAGAACAGCAGGTCAACACCTACAGACCACCAGTAAAACCAGAAAGAACCATCTGAGTGGGAATGTGGACAGTCAGCAATGTAGTACTTTTGGTTTATTTTATTTTATTTTATTTTATTTTATTTTATTTTATTTTATTTTATTTTATTTTATTTTATTTTATTTTATTTTATTTTATTTTTAATTCATTGTCTTTCCATCACTCCCTTAACAATTCATAAAATGCAGTGATGGATGCAGTTTGTGCAGTCAAAATGTTAGGACTTGATTTACTATATTTATTGTATAGGATACCGCCACACGACGTAGAAGTTGCTTTTTATAAATGATGATTAAACATTGTTTTTTTCCCTAAAGCTTAACATAGGGCTTACTGAATTGTGACCAAAGGTATATATACTTTTCTCCTGCAGCTTATATCTCTTTTCACTCTACAACTACCTGAAGGGAGGTTGGAGCAAGGAGGGGGGCAGCCTCTCCTCCTTGATGGCAACAGGACTAGAGGAAATGTTTGCAAACTGTGCCAGGGGAGGTTTAGGTTGGATATTAGGAAATACTTCTTCACAGAAAGGGTTATCAAATATTGGAATGCTCTGCCCAGGGCAGTGGTGGAGTCACTGTCCCTTGGGGTGTTCAAGCAGCGTGTGGCCCTGGTGCTTAGGGACATGGTTTAGTGTTGATCCTTCAACGCTAGGCTGAGGATGATCTTTGAGGTCCAACCAGATATATTTTGTGATTCTGTGTTCAACAGCTAAAGCTTCAGGTGTCCTCTGCCTGATGAAGTGTTTAAGATTACTGGTCTCAAGAAGTGGTGATGGCTCCACCTGGATAGGAGAAGGCAGCCCCTCTGATTCAGGCTTGTTCTTTATACAAAACACCTATAATTCTGTGCTTATTGCAATGCTTTCACAGCAAACACTCAAGAAAATACTAACTTTTTAACTTCTTTGTTCATTATTTATTATCGTTGTCACTTTTTCTTTAGAAGAAAATGGACAAATTAAAGAAGGGTATGTCTCATCAAATACACATAATGCAAACTTCAAACACAGAGACTTAGGACTTTGGGAGAACATAGAAGGGAAATAGTCAAGCTGAAGAGTTTAACAATGATACAGAGTTTAATTCTGCAAGATATCCTAGATTTCTGATGGGAATACTTCACAAATGAAAAACCACTTTTCAATTTAAATTAAATTAAATTTGCAATTAAATCACAGAGAGCTGTAATCCAGCAGGGAAACCTACTAAAAGTCACATATTTCTTAGCCATGAATTAAACATTTAGTAGAGTTCAGTCTACAGTGACCCACGATAGGAAGGACAAAAAGATACCTCCTGGGTTTCCCCCTCCTCTGCTTTGGACCATATGTTTTATAATAAAATGTTTCTGGCATCAGTTTAAGCAAGACTTTCTTCATTATACAGAGTTATATCTGTAAAGTTTACTTCAGAAAACAAATCTGATAGTCAAGCTACTTGTGTCAGAATTTGATAAGTTCATAAATATTTAAGCTATTTTATGCAATATGACCATCAAGTGACAGGCCAAAATAGCTCCTAAGACTTTACCATGAATGGAAAATGTGAAAATAATGGATTTTCTGAGCTGGCAGGTGATGTGAAATTTGTAAGGAAAACTGTCCTTGCTTGAGTTGAATAGTTTTTTTTTGTTGTTTCTTCAAAAAGAAAAGAAGGAATAATAAATTAATTGTGCTACATCAGACAAAACCACCTATTTCATTTGAAACCAAATGCTCTACGATAATTTTATCCCTTGAAACAGTAAGACATGAAGGACAATTGTGAAACAAGGAAAATCTTTCACATTAACAATCTGGAAAGTTTGCCTTTGAAATTTTTGAATTATCTATTTCAATGGTTCCCCTTTTCCCTTTTCTCCAGCTAAAGTGGTGAGTTTTGTTCATCTCTTCACCAGATGCTTCACAGAACTTATTCATAGTATCATAGTATCAGTCAGGGTTGGAAGGGACCACAAGGATCATCTAGTTCCAACCCCCCTGCCATGGGCAGGGACACCCCACACTACATCAGGCTGGCCAGAGCCTCATCCAGCCTGGGCTTAAACACCTCCAGGGACAGAGCCTCAACCACCTCCCTGGACAACCTATTCCAGGGCTTCACCACTCTCATGGTGAAGAACTTCCTCCTCACGTCCAGCCTGAATGTCCCCACCTCCAGCTTCATTCCATTCCCCCTAGTCCTATCACTACCTGAGATCCTGAGAAGTCCTTCCCCAGCCTTCCTGTAGGCCCCCTTCAGATACTGAAAGGCCACAATTAGGTCACCTCGGAGCCTTCTCTTCTGCAGACTGAACAGCCCCAACTCCTTCAGTCTGTCCTCATAGGAGAGGTGCTCCAGCCCTCTGATCATCCTCGTGGCCCTTCTCTGGACACCTTCTAGCACCTCCACATCCCTCTTGTAATAGGGGCTCCAGAACTGGACACAGTACTCCAGGTGGGGTCTCACCAGAGCTGAGTAGAGGGGGAGGATCACCTCCCTCGACCTGCTGGCCACACTTCTCCTGATGCAGCCCAGGATCTGATTGGCTTTGCGGGCTGCAAGTGCACACTGAGAGCTCATGTTGAGCTTCTCCTCCACCAGCACCCCCAAGTCTCTCTCCTCAGGGCTGCTTTCCAGCCAGTCACTGCCCAGCCTGGATTTGTGCCTGGGATTGCCTCGACCCAGATGCAGGACTTGCTCTTGTTGAACCTCATGAGGTTGGCTTGTGCCCACCTCTCCAGCCTGTCAAGGTCCCTCTGGATGGCCTCCCTTCCCTCCAGCGTGTCTGCTGCACCACACAGCTTGGTGTCATCAGCAAACTTGCTGAGGGTGCACTCAATGCCACTGTCCATGTCCCCCACAAAGATGTTGAACAAGACAGGTCCCAGGACTGATCCCTGAGGGACTCCGCTTGTCCCTGGCCTCCACTGGGACATGGAGCCATTGACAGCCACTCTTTGGGTGTGGCTGTCAAGCCAGCTCCTTATCCATCTAGTGGTCCACCCATCAAACCCATGTGTCACCAGCCTGGAGACCAGGATGTGGTGCGGGACAGTGTCAAAGGCTTTGCTCAGGTCCAGGTAAACGACATCAGTTGCTCGCCCCTCATCTATTAATGTTGTCACCTGCTCATAGAAGGCCACCAGGTTGGTCAGGCAGGATTTGCCCTTGGCGAAGCCATGCTGACTGTTATTCACAAAAATTAACCTAGCTCTACCAAAAATATGCCAAACTTTTTTAGGAAAACCTTGAAGCTCATGAGCTTCAGTGGAGCCAGGACTTCTCTTGCCTTTGTCTACATAAGAGATAACATACTGTTCCTAGAAAGGACTGAGAGCAAACCTGGTATTCTGAATTTTAAAGCTACATCAATGTAGATTTCATGCATTATGCACTCTCTTATGGTCTGTTATCTTTTGAACTGTAGCTCCAAAAGTCATGTCCAAATCATCTGGGAGAAAAAAGCTCATTATTATCCAAGGGAATGAAAAAATCCCCACAAACATCTTGCAATGGCAACAGAATTTATAAGATAACTAACATCATAGGAAGGAGTACATTCCACATGGAGTAGGGCACTGGAGGTGAGTCCTATGGTATTCTGGCATGCACCTCCTTCAGGGACACAGGGCTGTGTCTCTTTTATCCTTAAGTGTGTTGTATTTGCTGGTACACGGAGCAGTGAGGTGGAGAAGCAGGAAGTGCAGTAAATATCTCACTTTTTTTAATCCCTAGCCCTGGGGATCTGTTACCAAGCTGCTACTTCAGATCAGCATATCTGGGCATGGTTTCCTCTCCAAATTCCTGACAAGATGTATTTCAAGATGTATTCAGGTTTTGAGTGTTGAATATAGGGCATGTTTTTTCCCTTATCTTGATTGATAGTAAGTTACTGGACAGCAGGAAGTGACATTATAATATGTCTTTAAATCTTTTCTCTGCCTAAATGGGAAGACCATATTTCTCCTATTTTCACACCAAGTCATCTAGGGGGATCAAAGATTTTTCTGCCTCAAGTGCTTTACAACCTATCCAGGTTTCAGCTGAGACACAGCTAATTTTTGTCCCAGTATCTGGGTCAGTACTGTGTTTTGGATTTGCTAAGCAGAAGTCAAGCACTTTTCAGCTTCTCATACTGCCATGCCAGCAACTAGGCTGGGAGGCCACAAAAAGCTGGGAGGAGACAGAGCCAGGAGAGTTGACCCTAAATGGCTGAGGAGATATTCCATACCATATGGGGTCAGAGTGGCTGGAGAGCTGCCAAACAGAGAGGGACCTGGGGGTGCTGGTTGACAGCTGCCTAAACATGAGCCAGCAGTGTGCCCAGGTGGCTAAGAAGGCCAATGGCATCCTGGCCTGCATGAGGAATAGTGTGGCCAGCAGGAGCAGGGAAGTCATTCTGCCCCTGTACTCTGCATTGGTTAGGCTATACCTTGAGTACTGTATCAGTTCTGGGCCCCTCAGTTTAGGAAGGACATTGAGACACTTGAACGTGTCCAGAGAAGGGCAACAAGGCTGGGGAGAGGCCTTGAGCACATGCCCTATGAGGGGAGGCTGAGGGAGCTGGGATTGTCTAGCCTGGAGAAGAGGAGGCTCAGGGGTGACCTCATTGCTCTCTACAACTACCTGAAGGGTGGTTGTAGCCAGGAAGGGGTTGGTCTCTTCTCTCTAGCAACCAGCACCAGAACAAGAGGACACAGTCTCAAGCTGCGCCAGGGAAAGTTTAGGCTCGAGGTGAGGAGAAAGTTCTTCACTGAGAGAGTCATTGGTCATTGGAATGGGCTGCCCGGGGCAGTGGTGGAGTCACCATCCCTGGAGGTGTTCAAGAGGAGATTGGATGTGGCACTTGGTGCCATGGTCTAGTCATGAGGTCTGTGGTGACAGGTTGGACTCGATGATCTTTGAGATCTCTTCCAACCTTGGTGATACTTTGATACTGTGATATCATGCCCAGCATATAAACTAGGGAGAAAGCTGTCTGGCAGCCACTGATTGGAGACTGGCTGGGCATCAGTCAGTGAGTGGGGACCAATTCTATTCATCACTTGTTTTGTATATTCTGATATTTATTTTCTTTTTCCTTTTCTGTCCTGTTAAACTGTCTTTATCTCACCCCACAAATTTGATTTTCTTTTTTCTGATTCTTTTCCCCCTCCAACTGACGGGGCAGGGGCGGGGAGGAAGTGAGAGGGGTGTGTGGTACTTAGTTGCCTGCTAGGTTGAAACATTACACAATTCCATGCATTGACCCAAATACAGTATTAGACCTTTGGTTTTATAAGGAGTATATTTGAAAACATTTGCCAACACAAAAGTAAATGTTTTCTTACATCCTAAGGCAAAGGAATAAGAAGTTGGAGCAGACAGCATCCCCATGAAGAAGCCTTTTAAGAAAATTTTGTCACATTCAAATGTGGTTACTTGAAGTATTATTACAGTGTGATTCCACTGTGTATCACATATACCTCTTCTACTAATGTACCCTATGTAACATATGCTGAAGTTGTAAGTCATAATTCACTGTATCCCATTTCCAGTTTTATGTGTCAGCAAATTTCAGTGACATAATGCTACAGACCAACATTTCTGTATATTACTGTAATGATGATACTGCAGTGTGAAGACAACTTGCTAAAACTTATAACCTCTTGTAAATTGTGACCTTTTTTTTTTTTTTGGGGGGAGGGGGGAGTCGGGGGAGTGATGTGGGTGAAGAAAATCCACTAAGTGAATAATATACAATTCACACCTATAGGCTCAGTGGCCACTGCTCAAAACTACAGTAGTTATTTAGGTATGTAACATGATTGGCATGGCATCAATAGAAGACAGGCATGGAAAGCAAGCAATTTATTTGACTAATCGTGGACTTCTACATGTAAGCTAACTGCTCTATGTTCCCTAGCTGGTTGATGGAGCAGGTTGCACGTTTTTAAGGATTTATCTTATTCTAAATAGACATTTGGGAAGGTCAGATTAATTACACCTAAACCCAGCCCATTTATTTCAACTAAGTGCAATAAAAGCCTTAAGTCATCAGTTCACGTGATCATGTCTGTGTTAGAAGTGTCTAACAGTCAGTCCAACCAGACTAAATAGTTAAAAAAAAGTCAGAGAAGAAACATTTTAAATGTAACTTCAGTGGAATATCCAGATCTTCTTCAATTGGCCGGTAACTTCATTATCAATCTTGCTGCCCTCTCAACTCTCCTTCTCATGAAAACAAGCACATGACAAGGAAACATGCATGTCACATAGTAAAGAAGTTAAAAAAATCCTTCTTATATTCCAGTAGCAAGGACATGGACTGTTTTTCCCCCCTTTCTTTTATTTTTTCCCCTTTTTAAGTAAATAAGTACTCCCAGACAACTATCCCATGCTACCCATGCCAATACATCAATTCCCAGTATGACCACCCCCATGATATTTAATATTCTTTTGAGAAACAATCCATCAGTCAACTCACTTCATATTTACATATTTGCTACTTCAGATAACTTAAATTTGAGATACCCTGTTTGTAAGTAAGGTTTACATGCACTCTCTCATTTCTCCTGAGTAAAGAGTTAAGCAATACAATGAACTCTTTCTACTCGTGGAAGCAAAAGCAAATTGCTTCTCTTAGTAAAGAACAACAGATTGTGAATATTCTTTCAAGCCCTATACCTACTCTCACTGCATTTGAGGACAAGTTTGCATGGTTTCAGTGATGCAAGATAAGGCATTAAAAAGTTAACTGAATAAGAAGCAGGGCTGAAATTTTGAATTTAATGTTGCCTAGATCAAAAAACAAAATGAAACAAACAAACAAACAAAAACAACCCCCCCCCCCAAACAAAAGAACCACCACCACAACAACAAAAAACCCCCACCCAAACCAAGACATAAAATACTGGTGTGGAAACAATCCAGTGTGGAACAGACTATTAGCCTGTGATTGTAGGGAGAGTATAAATGTTTCACTCAGTAGGCTCTTAGCACATAAGTTTTAGTATCAACAGCTTATGTCTTCTCTTTATTCTGTTTTCATTTGCACTGCAATTTTTGGCCAATTTTTCATTATGCTATGAGGCATTCTTGGTCATTTTGTGTGTTGATTTGTAACAGCACTGCCTCATTAACGAATAACTGTAAGAGAGCATGTATTCAAAAAGAAAGGGTTTTTATCATTCTTTTATAATCTTCCCACTCCTTCTTCCTATTATCAAAATATTGAGGAAATAGAGTATTACACTCCCTAGCATTTACAAACTTCAGTTATCTTCTGGGCTCATATATGGGAATGAAATAATTGAGGAAGGAAAAATAAGCTTCCAATGTCTTTATCAATACATTATATTAATGCCATCTGTCCCACAGCTATGATGTCAGACTTTTTCACCTTCTTCATTAAGGCATAGTTCGTTTACATGAACTGCTGCTTAAGATACTTGCTGGAACACTTAACAGCTCCCTCATTTGTTTGGTAGTTTTATAAGTCTCTTGTGCTGGAGCAGAGGTACAACAGCTTGCAATGCAGGAAAAGAAAAGATAAAACTACCCCGCTGGGCAGATTTAGTCAATTTTCACTGGCTCTCGCACAGAAAACAAATTACAACCCCTCACAAAGAGTTCTCTCTCTGCACTGGCAGCCCTGACAAATGCAGACAAAAATGAGTAAATCCGGCAACTTCACATCAGGAGGAAAAAAATGGCTACTGCTCCAACAGCTGCTATCATAATTAAGAACAGATTTCATCACTAAACTCTTGCTGGTTGTGTCTGCGGCAAAACAAATACACAGATGTGGCACATTTGCATACTGAAAAATGTGTGCCATGTAACTGAAACAAATTTGCATTTTCAGCTCTTAAATATTCACTTTTTAATATGAAACAATGGGGGCAGTTTGCATGCCAATCCTCTGTCTTTGCTTATCAAAATAATTCAGTCAGTACATGAAATATGATGCAATATTAATACCTAACAAGTCTATATTTCAGTTGTGCAATACAATACCAAAATTTGTTATCATGTCCAATACAAATTCAAAGAAAATAAAATTTCAAATCACTTTCTGAACTGTCCTTTAGCACTTCTCTTTGTAAATGTTTTAAAGAGAAGACAAAAAAAGGGGAAAATGTGAAAGCAATTTCTTTTAATCATGACAAGCACTAAAATTATTGCCCCCTTATTTATCCACATTTTAAAAGGTCACTTAGCATCTAGTAGAGAAAAAATGCAAAGTTTTTAAAGTAAAAAGGGTATAGAATCATGCCCTGTGAAAGTAGTGTGGGACTATTAATGCAACAGTGACTGAACCCTTACAACTGCAACATGTCCATCAGAAGTTGCAAACAATGTCTTTAGAGCCACTCTTACAACACAGAAAGATGCTCTAGATTCTTTTCTCAATCCCAAGACACATCATCTTTAAGAGATAAGGCTATTTCATAGTTAAATAACCTATATGGTTTTATGCAAACTCTCAGACCAGTACTCTGGAATTGTTTTGTGCCTGCAATTCTGCGATAATTAAAGAAAGAATGTGATTATCAAGGCCCATAGACTGTTTAAATAGCAAATCTTCAGATCTGTTGATAATTTGAAGAAATTTTTCACCTTAGATGTATTTTAAGCCATTCAGTCATGCCACTATATTTTTCCCTAGAGAATGCATCTGTTCAATTTGAATCTTTATGTAAAATTGTTTTAAGTATTGTGTAGAACTAGATTATTGCATTGGAGCTCAGTTATTTTTCAGATAGATGCATGTCTGCTCAAAGAAGCCTTGAAGCCAGCTTTTACTATAGGTACTCAAACCTCCACATCCTCAGCCCTCCTCTACTGGTACTCATTTCAGAAGCTGATAAACTGTATATTACAGGCAGTTGGATTTTAAATTTGAACATTTTAGTGATATGGACCTTTACATAGAGGGCTTGGGACTTGCAAAGTGTTAGGGTAGGTATTTGCATACACATCTTTGCCTGCTTGCAAAAGGTGATAGTTCAAGAACCAGTTTCTAGAGAGCGAACACCTTTGAAAGGCAAATAATGAATGCCACTGCATCATCAGTTCTACTTCACAGAAGTATGTAACTATCTGCATGGTAAATGTCAAGATTTTAATGGGAAACCAGTGCAAAGAATTCAAATGAAATCTCTATTAATAGTGAGGGGACTGCTGAGGGGACTAAACAGCCAGGAAAGCAGTGTGGTGCTGACTCCTTTTTTTCCACATACAGTTTGCTTGTGCTGTGCAGTTAAGGGCCTCCAGATAATACAAGATACCACCTTTAACCTTCCAGCTGCCTCTACCACTCTCATCCTGTGTGGAAAACTGATGAGGTGATTTGTGCAGTCCCAAGGACAGATGCTGACCATTTTCTATTGCTGTTCTCTGGAAGTATGGAGAGCTGGCCATGCCTTCCACAGGCAGTGGGGACACACACTAAAAGTTACCAGTACCAAAGCCAGAGCCTAGATTTCCTGAAGCTAACTAGCACTGCAACTCCATTTTCTCTTGCACAGGACTACACTGATCCTGCACCAGCCAATCCTTTTCTTTCTTATTTTACATGTTTGTTCAGCAAGGGACATGAGAGATACCACACTATCGAGGTAATGCTATGTTTAAACACACCTATAATGCTTAATACTGGTTTGCAGCCTACTAGACATTACATGCTGACAATCTATGACTTAAAATAAGAGGGCATCAGATCTAATGCACAGGTGCAAAAGCAGGTGATTCTGTATCAGTAACTTTGAATGCATCAAAAAAGGAGGCCAAATTAGGACTTCCTCAATCAAGGCTAAATCTGTTCCACAAGCAAAATTCTTCAGCCTTGTAGAATGAGTCCTGTGTCTGAACCATAAAAATATCTTTTCAATGAAACTTGTTGGCCTGATGTCTTGAAAAACAGTTTTCCAGATCTGGCATAATGTCATTATTTATTCTTTCATAACAATATTTTCATCTTCAATGGTACCTTTTAAAGGCTGGTTCTTAAAAGCAAAGGGGTGTAGACAACTTTGGATATGGTGACAGGTGTTTCCTATCTTAATAGCAATCAACACATAACAATAAACCAGTTAACTCTAGTATTTTGGTGCTATCAAAACAATACCAAAAGTACCTGCTATATGAATCAGCTATAGTTTTGCACACCTCTGAGCTTAGTTGTGCAAGTGACATAGGAGAAACAGCAAGAAGCCCTTTTTTGTGCACATCAAATGTCAAGTCCTCATTCCAGTTTGTCTGGCAGATGTTGTGGGTACATTTGCAGTATTAGTTTGCAGAGGTTTCCAAGGGAACTCAGGGTCACGGCTGCTTCTGTTGTTTTTTTGGTTGGTTGTCCTGGTTGTGGGGTTTTTTTGTTGGTTTTTTTCCTCATCTAGTCTATGGTCCACTTTATCATAAAGTAGTATCAGCCAACTGTTCATTTCTTTTGTAGTTGTGCTTTTCATTACTGCTTTCTTTTTTTCATGCAATGAAAATAAAAAGCTAAGAAGCAGCAAATGATCAGAAAGTGCAAAAAAGGCTATAAAATCAGTGAATTTGCTTGCCTTTATATATTTTAAATTATTAATTTCTTAGGAACCACTAACCTCCACAAAGCCATCTACCCATACACTTAAGTACAGTATTTTGATTTATATAACAACAAACAGGATTCAGGAAAAAATTGGTGGGTTGGTTTTACTATCAGATAGCAGATAACTGAGCTCAGTTCCAGGACACCTGTATGAGTATTCCCAAGTGCATGCTGCATCAACAGCAGTCAGGGAATCATTTTGCTTTTGGAGAACACAAACTTTGGGAGCTGGGATACACACAGTCTAGATCTATCATTGCAATGCTGTTTGCAGGAAAGTCAGTGAAGCTCAGTTCAAACATAGTTTTACTCAACTTACCTACAAACTAAAATCCTTGTGTTCTTAAAAATATTAGTGTCTCTAAACTGTCTATCAATGCCAACTTTGCTTTGCCTGTATGCAAAGTACTAAAAAGATGAGGGTGGAGGCATGAGTTAGTTAAATCTGGAAGCTTTTGTCAAGCCTCATCATTCATATGCATTTTGAAACCTGAAACAAATACTTGATTGCAAGTTATAGGGTTGGAGGTAGCCTTCAGTCGCCAGGTACTGCTATTATAATGGAAAAATGGTAGCATTAGTTTAATGTATTGTAATAGCACAAGGTAATGATCCTTAGCTCAGTAGTACTGAAATACCTTGACAACAGCAGTTGGAAGTCAATGGGACCATTGCAAGTGCATATAAAAGTGCAGTTGGCAGACCATTAGGCATAATTTCATCACATCTTTATTGGAATAAAAATTGCACTTAAGCTTCTGCTGTTGTGTTGGCAATTTAGAAATGCTGTATCTGTGTACATGAATTTTACAAAGACCGTCTGTTAAATCAGAGATTAAACTACTGTTAGGGTGCATGGACATTGGGAACTTATTTGGGTTGACTTATTTGCGTCTCATAAGAGGCTAGGAAGTAAAGAGGTAAATCTCCAGTCTTTGTGGCATGAGGCAAATTTATACCTGTAGCGGCCTTGGTCGATGGTATGCACAAATGCAACACAGATTTTGAGCTAGTCTAGAGTGGCCTTTTCAATCTCAGCACTGCCACACTGACAGACCAGATGCATTTATAGACATCTGCCACAAGTCTACTTATTAGCGGAGAAATTAGGTCAACACACAAACAGGCCCCTTGGAAACCCTGCCTCTGAGGGCATGCTATCTGCTTACCCAAGTACTCTATGGTTTTGCACCGTTTTAGAACAGAGACAGCCCTGTTAAGCCGTAGAGTCTCCAAGCTGCTCACATAATAGTTTACCAGCTCCTTGAATGCATAGGGAGTGCTGCCACTGGCTTGCTAGCAGCAGAGGTTTCAGACATCACTGAGAATTCCTGGCTGGGCACAAGAATGCATCCCAGTTTGTCTCTGAGGGCAGGCTGTGGCTGCCACCAGTCTTCCCTGTTCAGACTTCCTCACCACAGAAATCAGTGTATGTGGCTGTGGACTGTTGCAGCCCCCTGATCCAGCTTTTGGACTCCAAAACCAACATGATCTCTAAAGCTTGTCATCCCTTTCATGGCGTTTTATTGGAAATGCTTATTGTACTAACTGACTTCTGTGAGATGCAGCAAAGAGAACATCATCCTAAAAAGTCTTAACAAGAAAATACAGCTTCAAAGAAAAAAAATCTTAACAAAATGCTCACATTACCAAAAGCCAAGAAGGCAAAGGAAATTCCTCTAGAAAACAGACTCATGCCAATGTCAAAAGCCATGACAAGCCAGGAATAAAAGAAAATGAGAAGAAAGGAAAAGGAAAATGCTTAGCTTTGTGTGGTCTCTGGAGGATGGAGATGATAATTGTCAACATGTTTATCATCTGGACACAGCTATTTCAGCTGTGCAAAAAAAAAATGAGGGCCCAATGACCCCAGACCAAAATTAGCACAAGGCCATTATGCATGTCCCCATTATTTGGTGGAACTACTTTCCATTTTTGTCTTTTGCTAACACACTTGGGATTTTCAACACCTTGTATCTTGAATCTCAGCCAAACGATGCCAGCAGCTGGGAGTCACCAAAGCCTGTGCAGCAATGGCACCTGTAGCACTACCAGCCTGTGCTGACTCACTGTAGGAAGCTAGCTGCCTTCAGTGAGCAATTACAATTTCCAAGTCTGACATTAGCTCTGAAACAATCACATACTTTGTACAATGGGTAAATTTGATTTAAGGGAAAGAAACCCAAAACAATCCACACTGCACTTCTTCAAAAATAAATTCACCAAGAAAGGGTTACGAAGCTCCTGAGCTGGCTGCAGAGAGCTACTTCAATTCTCTGCTCCCATGTATGAATAGGAAAACAACAGAATGCTACCAGAGGGCAGCCAACTCCATGCACAGAAAGTCAGAAGTAGGTTTGATTATGTAGGGAAGAATCAGTTTGTTCTCCCATTCAAAATATGTCATACTAGTGGGGAAAAAACAGCAATTAGTGTGAGCTCCACATAATTTGGTTTAGCACAGCTTACTCAACAGAAAAGTCTTCATTTATTTCCTCCCCCTGTAAGGCCTCCAGCTCACACTGGTGATTCTCCTCCTGCCTTATTCTGCACAGCTACTGTATTTCTTTCCATCAATCTCACACATGCATCTGAGCCATCCAGCTGGATTTCTTCAACATCCTGCCTGTTTCTGGGACAGAAGTGGCCTTTCAGCTCCAAAGAGTGTCCTTCATTATCACTAATGTAAACACAAAGAGTTTTAACTACCTTCTGCCCCTTTGCAGCTCTTTTGTTGGTCTACCTTCTCTGGATAGCAGAATATGAGGTAAACATCTCCTGTACCAGCTGTGTTGTGCTTTTCAGCTTCACCTTCTCCATCCTCTCCTCTTCCTTCCAAGTGTGGACATTGCTCACCCTATTAAGACTTCTCCTTCCAAATACCATCTGTGTTTTTCCATTTGGGCTCCTCTCTCAGGTTCGTCCCTATCTCCTTTCTTCAGGTATGATAGGTTAATTTACTTTCCAGGCTTCTGTTAACCTTTCCTCTGCTTTTCCAGGACCGATAGGCTCTATCACAGGATGCCTCTTGCTGGGTGCTTGTACAGCACCTTGCATAATGAATCCTCAGCTTTTCAAAAGCATTATCGGGAATTTAAGCTTGTCAAACTCAACAGAAAATCATCCTTCTGTACACTTGCTGAAGAATATATGGGAAAGGAAGAATACACAGAGCTGACCTGTCCTCACAGCTTTCAGTACCATACTGCAGTTTCCTTCTATCCTGTCCATTTAACCCTCAGTTGCAGTCGTGAATCCGTGAATCAGGATAGTCTGATTTTTAATCTGAGTCTATCATGGTTCAATCGATAATTTTTTTGTGTCCCTACTACTTGTTACTTAATCTGTGAAATACAGATTGAGAGAAAAAAAAAAATAAATAAATCCAGCCTATAAAACCTCTTGGTGTAAAGATAAGCACTTTATTTAATATCCAATTAAATGTGGCCACCGGAGAAATCACAGCTTACACAACTTTATCAGAAAAAGATTAATCTATTTCAAGCTTAACCCAAAATGTCATAAAAAACTCATGAATTTAGATAGGAATCCACTTATTATCCAAAGA
Source organism: Melanerpes formicivorus (assembly GCF_026170545.1). Classification (NCBI taxonomy): domain Eukaryota; kingdom Metazoa; phylum Chordata; class Aves; order Piciformes; family Picidae; genus Melanerpes; species Melanerpes formicivorus. The sequence goes on along the minus strand of NW_027142353.1, from coordinate 29,788,946 downwards.
CATTTTCCTATTGAGTAGGAACAGCCTAAATTGCTGCCTATATTTATACTTGGTTCAATCAAATTTCTGTACTCAGTAGCTGTCATTGATTTTTAGAACAATTATCAAACAGAAATGATGAACAAACCAAAGGAACATTATAGAGTCTTTTTCAACTCCACAATAATCATTAGAAAATGCACAACCTGCTCATTGATAACAGTTTAACAGCTCACAAGGTGACATCATCACATTTAAAAGATAGACACACACACAGAAGATTTTTTAAAAATATTATTAGCATTACAATTTGCCTTTTTAAAGCTAATTTGTTTTGATTGGTGTTTCAAACCACGCAGGCTGTATTGAAGTTATTTTGTTCATATTATGTGATTACATCCAAATCCACAATTTTATAATAAGGAAGCAAATAGTTGAATTTGTTTATTTAAGTTAAGCAGACTTTGTTGCCTGTCTACAAACTGATATTCTTCAGTTCATTAGCTCGATTTCTCACAGGGCCTGCAAAGGCATATTTAATTTCTGTATGGTTTGATTTGCCTACTTATTTTTAAGAAGTATTCTATATTCAAATTATTGAATAGCAACTATTTGGTTTCATCCATCCATTATTATGCTCAGTAGGACAGGCATTTCATAGATAGTTGTTTAATAAAAAAAGTGTATAGGTGTACTGGTAGAAGTAGCTATTAGATGCTGGGGCACAGCACATTTGATTTCTGTCTGCCAGGTCAACCTAAGGCAAAAGGTTCAAGTGCTATGGCTAAGTATCAGTACTAAGCAGTGATGTTTAACGGTCTATTTAAAATGAGTTCAGTGATCTAGTCCCATTCCAGTGGGTGCAAAAGTACCTACCTGTAATCAGGGAATAAAAGGTATCACTTAAAACAGCTGCAAGATCATAGCTCACACCTGGTTGAAACGCATTTGCTGAACTGTGTCTCCTTCTCTATATGGTAAATGCATTTGCCGTGCTCTATAAATACAGAGCTCATTTGCAAAGTTTGGCATGGGGCTCCATTTAATATGAATTTTGCAAAAAAATTTGAAGGATCATTTACCTGGACATCTTCCACTCACTAAAGTGAAAACCTAAGCTTCACAGAAGAGGTAGTAGATCATAGACCCATAGATCTGTTTATCTTGAAACAGACCTTTAAGATCATCAAGTCCAACAGTTAACGACACTGGCAAGTCCACCACTGAACTATGTCTCTAAGTGCCACATCTTCACATCTTTTAAATAGATCCAAGAATGCTGATTTCAACACTTCCCTGGGTATCCTGTTCCAGTGCTCAGCACCCTTTGTTGAAGATTTTTTTTTTTAATATCCAGCTTAAAACTCCCCTGGCAGACCAGCCTATGCTCTAAATAGATAAATATTCAGTCTAAGGGAAACAGTGGTTTTGTTCTCAGAGCCAAGCTCATAGATGAGATAGGAGGGGGAAATGCAATCCAGTCCATTTCAAGAGAAATAAAGGAGGCCTTCATTTGGATCTATTTTAGGGCATTCAAGAACCCAGCCTGGGCACTGCGCTCAGGCAGTGATGAGCTGAGAAGGTGGGAATTGAGCCTATGCTAGTTACTGCTGACCCCACAGCTGCCAGGGGTCCATGGTCCTGTCTCAGCCCCTGCCTGGCTGCTGTGCTGGCTTGCAGACAGCTGCCAGCACTCCATACGTGAGCTCGCTAAGCTACAAAGGCTTCACTCAGCAGAGCTCTGCCATGAAGTGGTAGCAGCAGAATTCGTGCCTCCATGAACCTTCAAAGATTTGTGGCAGGTACTTTTTAGTTGATCTTCCTTTGTGTCAGTTTTTCATCCCGTGCTTTTTATATAGCAGCAATTAGCATATCTGAGAAATCCCCATTCAGCATGTTTTATGGTCTCTGTGTATTGAGATAGTTCTGTAAGTTATGTGCAGGGATATGCCATAATTCCTAATGTACAACTGTCAGGAAATCAATCACATAGATTTATTCACTGAAGAGTTGGTGAGGAACCTGATTCTGAACAAGGAGCTAGAAAGTTTAATTACAAGAGAGAAAAAAATTACTGAAGCAGTGCAGACTGGTCAAGAAGCTCCTTTGATACTATAAAGATATGTCCTGAAGTTAACAGATTAATGCAGCACAGCATTTCTGAATTTAAATGCCATTTTCTGCCACCAATTGTTATTCTGCATTACTGTTGCTGACTTTCTTCAAAGTAATAACAATGTCAAAAAACAACCAAAAGTTTTACATCTCCATTTCTGGAACAAAACAAAGACAGACGAGAAAAAAGACCATCTTTCCTCAAGCAATATCTTCTTGACCAAAGGAACTTCATACAATATAGAAAAAAAAAAATTAATCCTTGTCAAGCTCTGATCTTGCCACTATGGAATGCAATGGTTATGCCATGGAATGCACGTGGAGTAACTCAGATGGAAGTGGTAAACTGTAAGTGACATAATCATTCAGGAACTGTCTCTGCCTCAAGTGACCTAAGTAATAGGAAGAAATGTAGTGAGAAACATTAATTCATAGTTTAGCAAAAAAGCCCTTACTTATGGTTCTGTGTTAACTTCCATTTCCAGCACAAAGTCACAGATGTGTTTCATGTGCTGCTCTGCTAAATGGCAAGCTGTGGTGCAAACACCAGAACACAGAATAGGGAGTTCTGTCTCTTCAGTCTTGCATTCACTTCTGACACTGATTCACCCTGGTTCTGCTTGATCTGGGCCTGCAGCCAGCCACAAGCGTGTTCAGTCTTGGTCTGGTGGCAGGACAAGGTGCATCCTGTCTTTTGCCCTAGCCTCCTGCACCATTTTCCAGCTGGTCCCTCTGCCCAGACTGCAGGTTAACAGGGCCAAGGGGAGCATGCTTTGTTTGTTGGGTAGCCATTGGCACTGCCGTTGAGAACAGTGTACCCACCTGCCTGCACCTCAGCTAACTCCTCTGTAACTAGATTTAATACGTTCTTTTCAGAGTTGTCATTAATGTTTATGAAAAGCTCCGAAACTCCTGAATAGAAGATATTACAGTAGTAAAAGACACAATGTTTATTGATGAGAAAGAAACCATGTATTATCAGAAGCTATAAGTCCTCTGAGTGAGGGCAGGGAAGAAAGACCAGATCTGTATAGAGGCTATTGACAAACATGAGTGAAAATATCGCATCTGTGAAGAAGGTGATGGCCCCCATCTAAATTTTTCTCCCTGTGGGGGAAGACAAGATACTTTAGAAATAACTGCAATCATGCTCTTCACTTCTTTGTCCTCTGGACATGTCCGTTCCTATCTGGAAACAGGAGCTGCTCAAGACAGAAGGGTGATCCCAAAAGCTTCAACACACTTCAACAATAATCTGAAGTTTTGGGGCCTGCTCAGCCATCTTTAAGCTACTGAAAGCTCTTGCATGCAGATTTTATCATAAATTACAACTGCTGCTTATGGTATTTTTCAAACTGTCCATCTCACATTGCACTTGGTCTCCCCATGGGGATACAAATTTAGGCCATGACTAACCCCTCATTTTTGGTGAGTTTCTCAAAGCATAATTTTGTTCTTTGCTCTTTAGGCTCCCATATAATTCTTTTCTCATATTCCTCCACTCTGATGGAGCCCAGCTCTTTTTTATGTTCTATTTATGTATGTTTAAGTTTTCCTGCATGCTAAACACTTACAATTTGGCACAAGACAGACCTGCATTATCTGCTTATAGTATTTTTCAAACTTTCCCTCTCACATTGTGCTCGGTCCTCCATTCCATGCCTTTTTTCCTAGACTGCATACTTGCGCTCTGGACTGCTACATCTGCGAAATCAGAAATTAACTAACTAATATGTTTTCTTGTATTAGATGTCTCTGATAATGTTTTCTTGTATCAGATGTCCCTGAGATTATAATTAAAACCTGAGGAGGCCTCTCAGAAAATAACACAAAATTGCCAACTCATGGGCATTCTATATACTTGGTATCTATCTTGATTTTGACTATGTTTGTGATCAATAATCTCACAGCTGTCTTTCCCTTTTCTCTTTCAGGTCTAGAATTTGTAGCAGTGACAAAAAAGAAACCTGTTTCTGCAGCTGAATGCAATTGTATAGCTACCTTAAAATAAACACAACATTTGATTAACAATAGTGGCATCTGAATAGTAATAATCTCTATCACATGCAAGAAAAAAATCTCATCACCTTCAACATCTTGTTTCAAAATTGTTACAAAGCAAAAAGTGTTTTAAATCCTATCTATCCTTTAACATGTGTTGGTGATAAAAGGTAATGAGAATACTCATGGGTTTTTGCCTTTTTAGCTACACAAGCTTCCCTTACAGCCACTTGCAGGGGAATATGAATAGCAAATTTGAGATTCAAGAGAAAATCCTGGATCTCAATACTCCTGACCCTATGACTCACTGGCTTGAAAGCTCACACTGAGTCTGTATCATTTAGAGAAACATAATGGTGGGGAGGGAAGAGTGTGGGGCATGTATGAGGGACTTTGGGAAAGCAAATGCTTATCCTAAACCGTTTAAGAAGCAACCTCAGTCTTTACAGCATGCTGGTTTTAACTCATGAAGTGAAAGGGGGACCATATTTCAGAACATGCAATTGTTATATATAAAATACAATTAAGAGATTTGAAACTGCTTGAATATGTAATGTACATAATTCTTTACAAATTTCTCTCCAGGCAGTCCGGTACCTGCTTTAACTTGGAAGCTATCTATTTTCATAGAAAGTTAAGCAAGAGTGACAGGAAATCAGATGCCTGTGTTATTTATCTTTTCTGAATTGAAAAAAAAAACAAAATAAAGCAAGCACCTTCTGTTAATTACTCTTCTAGGAAACTATTTTGTGATACCACAGGGATAGTTCTTCCATACTCAGAAATGACATGAAATGACAGCTTTACAATGTGCAGGATGAATATAGTATGTTACATGCAGATATTTAAGGGTATATTTGTCTTCATTTACTGTAAGCATGTATGTGACCAGCAATAAAGATTTTAACTGCTTCTAGCCTGGTTGCATGCATTTACAACAATTACTGGAGGTCTGACCTCTCTAACCTTATACATCAAGTGGCACATACACATTATTTATTTAGCTGGAATTAACAGTGATCTGTGAAGCTCACTGTATTTTCCTTTGGTACTCTTGCTCATCAGTCACAACTGACCCCGTGAGTATGTTCAGCACTGACAGTTTCATGTCACTCTGTGGCATGAAAGACTGGGGAAACTACAGAACAAAGCTATAAAATATTTTTCATGGATATTTAAAAAAATATATAAATCAGGTTTATATCCTATGCTCTGAAGACAGAAAGTAGGCAGAAGTGCTCTACCCTGCTACAATTACTGGAAAGGAGAATGTGAGCTGGCATTAGTAAGTGCTCTGCAGGAGCAGTGAGGGCTTGGACTTCACTGACACAACACCCTAGTGTTGCACAATGTGAGGTCTGAGAAGCAGAGTGTATCTAAGTATTTCACTGGTAATCTGAAATCTACAACAAGCCTTACTCTCTGTTTCTACCCTAACCCCTTCTAAGCACTCCTTTATTTAAGGAGCTGTGAAGCAGATGGGGAGGAGATGTTCAGCCAAAACCTTGCACTGAGGACAGCTCCTTGTACTTGCAGGAGTGCTGTGCCACAGTGCACAGCTCCTGCAGCCACATCCAGAAAATGGCCACTTTCTCCAACTGCTATATATCCTTAAAGGCCTGGGAGCAATACATATTAATGGGGCTAAAAGTGGAAAAATGATAGCAATGTCATGTATCCTCTGAAATGCATTTCACAAAGAAGGTTGATTAGGTTACTTTGTTTCCGGTAGGGAGGCTTTTTACTACATCCAGTTATCATCATCGTCACAAGCACTACAAGGGATTAAAAAATCAGACTAAATGTGCAATTAAAAACTGGTTTTGTAGTTCTAAAATGTTATTTCCTTCATCAATAACTTTAGTGCTTTCCAAAAGGAACTAAAGAAGCAATTATGCAGGGTTGTGGACATTTTTATGCACACACTTTCGTATCAGCTCCAAAGCTGATTCATAAACTAAACCATCCACTTGATTAGGAGGGGGAAAAAAGAGCAGAATATAATTTTCTCACAATTAATTGTATTCTTACTTTCACTGAGCTCTCCCTGTCACACAAGTGGTTCCTTTTTCAACTTCTGAAAAGATGGAAAGACTAGTTTTATCAAAGGGAGGATCTGATCTGACTTACGAGAGACCACAATGAACTGATCCCAGTAACTTTTCAATAACTTGAAAGAAAAAGAACCTTGAGGATAACTTGCAAAAAGTTAGGTGCATGCATTAGGGAATTCCGCTAAGAAGCATAAGTTTACATTCAGTTTCAACAGATTTTTCTCTGATGATAGCCATCCTACCAGTGAAAACCAATGATGAACAACAAGCAATTCACCATAGCAACAAACACATAGCACGTATTATACGGTAATCAATCCACACAGAAAACTTTAGACTCTATGCAAAGAAATCCCTTATTTCAGAAAGCCTATGGAAATCTTGGCTGGTGCTTTCTGAGGAAAAGTTTCTTATATTTATTTCTAAAGGGAAAAGAAACTTGTTTCACTGAGGGTAGAAACAGTAGAACAGTCAAGTAAAAATAGTGTAAATAGTGTTTTCTTTTTGTAAGAGCTGCCATGCAAGAATAATGAGAGGGATTAGACCCACTGTGTTCAGTGGAACTGCCTGCACGGCTTTGCTGTGTACCTCAGCAACTGCAGAATCCAAGAAAAGCAGAGGCTGTGTCACAATTTGAAAACTGTACTGAAAATCCATCTTTGTGCATCATGGTCTCTGCTGTGCTTGTTCAGACCATTTCAAACACCACACTATCCATTTAATACTCTCTTTCTTTGCAGTCCTAGTCTGTTGAACTCTCCTACATAAAACCAGGAAGTTATGCACAGCCTTCCCACAGATACTCTCGAAGGTCCTGAATAACCTATGATTAATGGGGATCTTTGCACCATACTGCTCTTGTTGTCCAGTCCTTCCTGTTTAATGTGGGAAAACATGCTTGATTTGTGGGGAAGGTCAGTGGTACCACTACAGGGATGAATTGAGCTGTGTCCTGTAAATGTAGCTTGCTAACTCATTCCCATGAACATCTGGGAAAGAAAACATCTACAACTAGCTCATACTTACAGTACTTACATTGCAAGAGTGCTGTAATTGCTAACTAGCTTCTTAAGCACTGCAATTCTTCAATGAAGATGATAAATGGTAGAGTATCAACACACTTAATTCTGAACTTCAGTCTCTTTGGGACCATCTTAGAACAGTGCCAGAAGAACTCTGGACCCTTTTTACTAATGTGTTCATCCTCTCCCCCGTGTTTTATCTAAAAGCATTTTCAACTGCTCTTCTGTTTTAATTCCCGCCTTTCTGTGACAGAGCTGAACATTCAGGAAGCAAATTAAAACCTAGATTCAACTCAGTCCTGCAACAATTCAACAAGGTCTGTTGGATCAAGGGAAAGGTGGTATTGTGCCTCTGGACAAAAGCACTTACTCAGATCTCATCTAAAACCTTTTCCTTTCTTGTGAGACACTGTCTCCCCTCTACTTTCCTGTATATCCAGATACATGGCATTCTCCAGGGGAATGAAGCATCAATCATGACAATCTTCCCAATTTAGTTTACACTGGAGTTTCTGTTGTCAAGTGAAATGTACCTGCATTTGTTCTTTCACATCTGAACTTCCACTTTCAATTTTAAACTGGAATAGACCATGCTATGCACCAAAGCTCTCCTTAAAAATGTCTGGGTTTGAATAAATTACTGACACTAAGTCCATATTTGTGAGGGTTTTTTTCAGAGGATGAGAATATGGGGAGGAAAGACCTGTGGGGTTTTTTTGGCTTTCCAATAACATATAGGGACAGAATTGATAGGTGAGAGAAAGCTATTAGATTTAAGGAACACTTGCTAGCGCATGTGCCAAATGCTGACAGCTATACATAGCCACTCAAATGAAAATGACTGCAGAGTATCTTAGACAGGCACACAGGAATTTGCCTGACTAAGGCCAGGGCAAAAATGTAAAAAAAAAAATCAACATTTACTCTATTGTGCATTGCTTCTGCTTCAGAAGAAGTTGTATACTTACAAACAGAATAAGAATTTATCCTCATGGTGACCTGATCTACATTTCACATCAGCATGATCCCAAATTTAATAGAATCAAACCTATCCACTTCACCATTAGATTGCTAGTCATTCTTGAATATAACCTCTATTTGCTTGCTCCATAACTCTTAGAGAAGCAAAGGACAATAGATAAGGATTCTTCAATGTAATAACAAAGCAGTATGCAGACTGTAAGGTGGAATTTAAAAAAAAATAATCAGATATAAAGAATGGGGTCTGCCATCTTAGGTTTTTCTTATTGTCTCAACCATAACAAAAATTTCAGAAAAGAGAGGCACTTGATATTCCTGCCTCTTTTCCTTTGTACCCTGGTATTACATTTATTATTTTTCCTCCTGTCCAGAACAGTAGTTTGTTTTTTTACTGACAGTAGTTCAAAATGTGAAACAGCAGTGCTTGAGATGATCAGTTATAATTTCTAAGGAGCATTATGGTAATTTTGGAAGGACCGGGAGGTTGGGTATGGATTCTAATTAACACTGATGAACCTGACTCCTAAAGATTAAATTCCCAAATGAGTAGCTGCTACCTTTCTACACACAGGTCTTTCCAAGTTATTCTCATTAAAACAATTTAAAAAAATTGTAAGATTCAGTCTATGTTGAGATATTAAAGGGCTTTTTAATACTGATTAAAAATATTAAATGAAGTATTGAACTACATTAAAAACAACCTTTTTCATTAATTGAAAAGTAATGATCTATAATTTGTATTCAAATGATTTTATTTCCAGTGAATAATAATTGTACTGCTGACAACTCTGCCCTGTTTGTCTGAAAACCTCAAGGGGCACAGAGTGGAGGATTTTGTATACCACTGAAGAATCACAAACTTTGCATGACATTGCTTCTTATTCTTCAGTTCTTACAGGGAGGCTTAACTTTGTTTCATGATGTGTTTATTTATCCACTGATGGTTCCTTCAAACTGGTAAAAAATGACAGCACGTAGGTATTTAGATACACTGACAGATTCTGGAAAGTTCTGTAAGCTAAATGCAAGTGCATGGAAGCAGAGGACTCAAAGGCATTAGTCAGTGGAGTTGCAAATCACAATACTTTTAACAATATATTTTTGTTTCCTGGTTTTCTTTGCAGAACTTGAAGCTGCCTTTAGCCACATGATACTCAAAACAAAACTGAAATGTCACACCAAGCACTCATCACCACATGCCCATTAAAAGAAAATCCATTCTGCAGGAGCTAGGGAAACGGTCATTTCTTACCATTCACCTCTCTACTTTGTCATGCTGGGCAGCTTCACCTGTGTCCTTTGCCCCCCAATTTTTCCTCCTTTGAATCTCATCTTTTATCTCATGTCTATACCCTGCACTCAAATCTTTCTTCCCCTCCTTGCATCTTTTTTCCCTCACAGCCTCCTGCACTTCAGTTCTCAGTTGAATTATGCAGATGCAGAACTTCTTTAGACCAAATTGAAAAGCAGACAGTTTGGACCATGGTATCAGTACAAACACATTTTAAGAGCTGGAAGTAGGAAAAAATATGTAATTGCAAAATTAGTCCTGCAGACAAAAAATAAAGGCTCTAAAAGTGGTTTAGGGAGTGATGATCAGTGGCACAAAGTCCTGTTTGGCTGCCAGTCATTAGTGGAATATTGCCACAGCCAACATCAGAGCTAATACTGTTTAACATTTTCATTAACAGCCAGAATGCACCCTCAGCAAGTTTGGAGAGGATACAGTACTGGGAGGAGGGGGTGATACACCACAGGGTCATGGTGTCACCAGAGGGATCTCAACAGACTAGAGAAATGGGATGACAGAAACCTCAAGTACTTCAGGAAATGGAAAATCCTGAATGTGAGGAGGTATAACCCCATCAGCAGTACAGGCTGAGGTCTGACTGTGTGTAAATCAGCTCTGCAGAGAAGGATCTAAGGGTCCTGGTGGATAAAAAAGTAACCATGAGCTTCACAGCATTGCCTGCAATAAAACCTCAGACCACGCTAACTGCCTTACCTAGCCCATGTTAGCCACACATCTTTTGTTTTAGCAGACACCAAGCTTCATTCCACCACCTGTACTCCAGATACCCTGTCCCCAGATTCTGCTTCTTGTATTTTTAAGACTGCTCTTTCTGCCACTCTCATTTCTGTTTCCATACAGCTTCCCAGCCTAGCTTGTTCCAACTTACTTGTCAGCTTGTTTTCCCTTGTTGTCATCATCCTATATGGCAACTCCAGTCCTCTGGCCATCCTATGGTCACTAGATACAAAGTCATTCCTGGGCATTACCTTCAGCCCCTCACTGAACATGAGGTGCCTCATTTTGCCTGCAAATGTCCACAGGAGCATGACACATTCTGTGCTAAGATCAGCTTAAAACTTCTGACATTGATGCAAAAAAGACGTTTCATGAGTTTGAAAGAAGGAATTTTAAAAATGCATGGAAATTCTTACAAAACTGCACTAGGAGATGTATGATACAAATAACAAGAATGGAAAAAATCTTTGTAACAAAAAGAATTATGCCCGAAATTAAAGGGAGGCTAGATTAGGCAATGCTGACTGAAAAATCTGTCAGTCTTGGTCAGTACTCCCTGTAGCAATACCAGTGGGTTACCAATTTTATCTTGTGCCACTTGGGATGGAAAATGTTAGAACAAAGGAAATGTCAGGATAAAGGAAAAAAGCTGAGCAATTTTATCACCAGGACTTTCAACCCTCGAATATGACATCTAAACACTATGTTTCATTAGTTCAAGTTTCAAACCTCGACATCTACAGTACGTAGTTTCTTCTGAGTTCAGTGAATGCCTTAGCAGCTACCCTGCAGTCTACTCTCTCCTACCACAGCCTGCATTGCCATCAGTAATTAAGAATGTTAGTTTAAAGGAATCTCAAATGCTTCTACAAGTCTAGAATCTGCAGTATACATTTACCCTTATCCATTGGTATGGATTACGTATAACAAAAGAAAGCTTTCTTTCCTGAGGTAAGCGAATTTGGAATGCAAATGGTAAAACCTGAATTTCAGACAAACAAATGATTGCCTATCAAAATCCCCTTCCAAACTAGTCCTTAGAGTATTGCATACACGTAAAGGGGAAAATTTGAAAGATCCAGACAACTGCCACAGGCATCTTTAATTCTAACAATGCTTTCCACTTGCAGATAGAAGCACAAGTCTAAAAGAGGTAATAATAGCTAAATGGATATTAGTATCTGCCATTACCTGATCTATCCACACAATTACAGCAGTTTGTGAATGCTAAATTTGCTTATCAAAGCTGACTTAAGAGCCTAAAACCAACTCTTTTTCAGGAAGAACATATCACCTCTGTGTTGTTTGGAATTGATGGAATTTTAACACAGAGAAAAACCACATGGGTATAATGTCTAAAAGAGCTGAGAGAAGTAATTGCTTCCAGAGAGATTTCTTTCCCAAACCAAATCAAAGAGGGAATACAACAGTCAACTTCATTTCTGAAAAACAAGCATTAAGAGGCCAGAAAACTCCACCAAAAATTAGATTTTTCCTTTCCTTTAACAATACCAGAAACAAAAATATTAAGAATAAAATCATCTTAAGACATACCACAGATGCCAAATAACAATAAAGAATCACCATGTCTGATTTGAGTAACTTCCAGTGATTCAGCCAGACAAAGCTGTTTAAGCCTACAAATACTATAAAATGTTCAGGTCGTAAGAGCTCTACCAATTTGCACAAGAGGATGAAGTGACCCTTTTTGTATTGACATACAGGCCTCTAAATACTCAAGCAAAAAAATCTTCCCTTATTCTACTAAAACCAATCATTTCCTTTCCATCCAGACGGCTCAAACAGAAAATCACAGACTAAGTAAAAACGCCAGGTGTCCTAGAGGCATAAAGAGAATGTGAAACAAACAAAAATAAATGAAGTCCAAGTAGAAATATTTCTTGTCTCCTGATGATAACAGAAATGCTGTTCAGAAGGTTTTTCAGACATGTTCTCATACATGTAGCATGGATGGGTTCTTTCAATGGTGTTTCTTTAGGAAGAAAATCTCCATCTTCATTGAAAACAGTTTGAAACAGAAACAGGTATGATGAACTATAAGAAGAGTCTTATTGACATACTCTCATCTATTCCAGAGGTCTCCTATTGTTTAAGTAATTTATTTAGTGAACTACTTTGACATCACTGAGGATGGCAGAACTACTTCTGATCACGAACACTCCATCTCTGCCAAAGACTAAAAAAGTCTACTAAGTATGAACAGTTAGAAGTAACAGCCAAGCCTAGCAAAAAAATTCAGTTTAAAAATATCCAGACTTTATATGTGGACAATATGGAGAAAAAAAAAGTCAGTGAAATAATACATAGTCAGTGCCATAGTAGGAGATGTAGTCCTGAAGATAGTAAGCATTTCACTATTGAGATATATTTACATTACTGTGAGGTTGATATTTACAATATGCTGTATCAATGTTATTAAAAAAAAAAAAAAAGGCACAAAGTAACATTAAAAATGAGACAGATGCAATTTTCACTTCTAAGACACCATCATCCATTCATGTTGAGAAGGCATAAAAAAACTTACCTCTTCTTGCTTAGGAATGCTGAACTTGGCTATCTTTGACTTCGTCCTGGCTGAATTAAGCTTGTTAGAAGGCACTCCCCTATACGACTTGGTCGTCTCTACTGGCAACTTCAGCTTTGGAGACTCATCAGGAGCCTGGTCTTGACCGTCCATTGGCCTTACATAGGCTGTTGGTTTCTGCTGAACCAGACTGGGCTTCGAAGCAAGCGAGGATGGGAAGTTTTGAACACAGTGCCCACCAGCGTGCTTTGCTGGCCTCTCTTGTGCTGGAGCTCCTCCTTCTGAGCTACAGTTGAGCTTTGCTGGCTGCTGCACTCTGTTGACATTGTCACCTAGTGTAGCCCTCAGTGAGCTTGGCTGGGCAGTGTTGGAGGAGGAGGGACTCGATGCATAGCGTTTTAGTTTCTCCAGATTGGATTTCTGGCTTGCCAGTTTGAAGTCACCCTTGTGTGACTCCAGTGACCGGTGCCCATGCTTGCTTGCTCTCTGCTGGCCCTCCAAAGCCACATTGTGTCCAGCCTTCTGCCAACCCATTGTGGCGCTTTTGCTCTGTTGGGCAGGTGGAGTTGGTGTAGAAGAAGTGGTGCTGGAAACAGGAGGAGGTGTCCTCGAGTCTGCAATGAGATGTTCATCAGCCTTGAGGAGAGATGTCTGAGGAATAGCAGGTTTTGGAACCCCAACAAGGTGGCTCTGGTTTGATCGGTCAGTTAACAAGTCTTTCATTTCATCATAGTTGCCCAGCGTATTCTGGATGCGATTCGAGAGCTCATCACCCTTGTTAGTCTGCAAAACAAAAATGGTGTGTTCTGCAATGGTCAGTGTAAGGAAAAAAGTTCCCTGCATGCTCATGCTGTAATCCTTACTGAAGTAGCACTGCCTTATTCAGCAACAGTGTTGAGCGATGAAATCGAAAAATCCTTATTGTCTCTGAAGACACTTGTCAACATCTTAAATCTACCCTGAACTGGAAAAGCTATAAAGGGCCTTAGAGTATATAAAAAAATAAATCTATCACTGGTATCATGCAGTAGTTAAAGTATATTACCTGGAAACTACAAAATTTATTATTGCAACTACACGGAATGGTTTGGATTAAATCTGACCATGATAAAACTTTTCCTATAACCCAGTGCACACCCTGTATAGCCCTGAGTAAAAACACTGCATTCCCATTTTCCTTATCTGCCTGCCTAAGTTTTTCTACAGCAACTGAGAAGCCACACAACATCCAGTGTAAGCATTGAATGAACCTCCCAGTCTAAGCCAATCAAATTTGTGAGGTGTTTTGAATACAGCTCATGGGACAATGGAAATACTACAGATGATTATGCCCCTGCTTAGAAAATACACTGACAGGATGCTTGCTCCAGTGCACTCTCCTCTTTGAAGGTGGGGGTGGGAGGGAAGGAAGGAAAAAGGTGACCAGAACACCATCCTCCTCCCCCCAAATTCTTCACATGCTCAGTGCTTACTGTGTGCAGCATGGGGAACACAGACACCCTCAGTCCCCTTTAAGATTAATCATTGCCTTTAAAATCATCCATTTACTTCTGACTGAAAAGGCAGAAGCCCCATATAGAAATAAAAGAAGCAAATAAAGCATACTCAAAAAGATTGAAAACTTGCTTTAAAAAGCTACTGTAAGCAAAAGGATGTATCATTAGCATTTATGCAGCAGAGATTTTTCTGAACCCTGCCAAGATTCAGGCATGTGATGTTCTTTGCTTTATGTTTTCAGAGGAAGACAGTAATGAGTGTTCTTCTTTCTCTCTTCCAGACATGGGGTCTGGATGGAAGAACTCCTATTGGCTTCAGAAGGCCAAGCTTTCATCACAAGACTGGTTTTAGAGGAAAACAGAAAGAAGGATAAAGAAGGGAGTCAAGGAAAGGGAGAAGTCCGCCTTAAAAAATACAAAAGATGAAGCAGCAACACCAGTTACTCTGGAAAATTCAGGGTATTTTTGCTTTTAAGCCTTTGAGTAAAATTAAGTTATTCAAACAAAAAATGTATAGGAAACTCCCCCAGTTCAGATTTTTCTTAAGATTTCCTGCTAAAAAAACTGAATCCAAGGAAAAGTCTCCCATAAATGAGTGCAGTGACTGTCACACGTTAGCTTTCAACTTCAATTGGAAGAATTCCTAAGTCAGACAGAAGTAGTCTTGTCTTGCTAGAAACTTGTCCCTTTCAAATTTCAAGGACACCACTTTGAAATTTTTATAAAATACATTACAGCTAGCTTTCTGGTATGTGTTTGTTTCAATGTTTGTTCAACCACTACAGCCTGACCTTCTCCCTGCATGTGCCTCTGTTGTAGTCACCAAGACAGTAACCTGCTATAGAAATAAATATAAAGCATTCATTCACAGACAGCAAGTGGGTTTAAAATTCCTTTGCTTCACAGGAATCACACTGAAGTAGAAATTATTAATGAGGCTTTTAAAATTGGAAGTATCATATACATCTAAAAAGAAAGAAAGTTGAAGATAATGTCTCCTGAGGTCAATTAAATGGCTTCTACACTAAGACATCTCCTTAACCAGCAGAATTACTTCCTGAAAGGCACATAACATTTTCCTTCTATCCAGTGGATCTCTTCTATGCTTCTGGTGTATCCTCCACCTTGCAGAGATGCCTTGTAGAGAGGCATTTTTCCAGCTTCCCTCTACAGAGACAGATCTGCCCTTGGGCCTGCAACCAGTCTGACTCAGCCAGCATGCATATGAGGTTTCCTTCCCTGACAGGAGCACGGCAATGTGGACCACCAAATGGAATGGGGCACCTGACATCAGTCTCCTGTAGCACAAAGAGTAGTAGGGTAGCTCTCCATTCAGCTGCCTCTAGGTTCATGAATGCAGGAGAATTTATGTGTTAAGTTTTGCCCCTAAGAAGTCCAACTTCTTTAACAGGTGACCCATTCTTCCTGATGGCTGCTATTCAGATGGGAAGGAAATAAAAGCCTAATTGCAAATTATCTGCAGACTATTAGTAGTTCAGGAAAGTCAGCAGATTGTCTTCTATATGGATGTGACATGAAGACCACACAGAGACATGCTGTATTAAAATATCCCAGATAACTGCAAGAAAAAATTGCAGCAAACTGACCTGTACCATGGCACATGCTAACAACTGGTTCATGGTGTTTGTTCCTTCTGTCCCACTGGGGACAACTTCAGGTGAGAAGATTCTGTGTTGAGCTGATCTCATCCAGAACAGTTCACCTACACTCTCTTGGGAACAAGATGGCATCTGAGGTAACTTGTAATGAGCCTTAGACGTAAGAGTTTATCCTATTATTGAAATATTGTTGGCCTTATTTAATCATTCACATGGGAAAAGTATGATCACAGAAGGAGTATGCAGGAAAAGGATTCTGTGCAAATTTTTCTAACTTAGAGTGCTCTGATATTCTTCTGCAATGCAAGATGAATCCGTTCACGTGAAGACTGCAAGGTACACCACTTACAAAATCAAATCTTACAGTTGTATGGAAGGCCATCAGATTTTTCTTCAATAAAAATACTGATATGGTTAATGAGGTAAGACATTCTATCCAGGATTTATCCAGAATGAGTTTCCTACTTTTCACCCCCTGTAAAAGCCATTTTACGTAAGATACTGGATTTCCTATAATCCTTCATAAAGGGTTGCTATGGATACTTTGAACAGGATAAGGGGCAACATGAAGAGTCAGAACTTCTCAGAAAATGCGATGTTACAGGAGTAGTGATACAAGTCAAGGTGGGAAAGGACATAAGATACAATAGATTTCCAGTCAAATTCTTTGGCTTCAGTTCATGTTTCTCAAGCTGTGATGAGGAATATTGAATTTAATCAGAGCTTGCAGTGAATGTCTGCTTAACTTCATTCCCTTCTGGAAACACCTGGGTGTTGGGTGTCATCCCAAGAATTTGTGATGGCCACACCAATCAAGCTATGGGTGAATTATACTACTGTCCTGGACTTTAGCTTGCTCCACATTCCCTTAGCAAAGCCAGCTATGGGATGCATTTCTGCAGCACCCTCTTTACACACTTGTCCAAAACAGGAACATTGTGTTCAAAGCTAAGAAATGTGGATGGAGCTATTATTCTGATCTCCCTATAGGACACCAAACCAGTAGCTTCTGTACTTCTAAAGACAGCAATGAATTTTCATTGACTCCTATTAAAGTTGATGGAATAATACTGCGGTTGCATAAGTGCCTTCAAGACTTCATAGCTCACAAACTACTGGTGGGTTCATGATACAGGAAGCCTGTGCTATGGCAGGAGGTATATTAGAACACAGGTAATAACAGAAATGCACTAAATATTCCAGTTATACCATTTTTTTCTAAGTGCTTTGAGCTCGAATATTAACAACTTCAGGTACAATGGACAAAACAACATCAAAACCTCTGAAAAAGGACAGGTCCTTTTTATGACTTTTATTAAGTCTCTGTTGCAGCAGAGCCCTACCAAGTGCCAAGACTCAGCTGACAAGCTTTTCAGACTTTTTTTTCCATGAATTAGCCCTTGATTGGTCTCACAGAATACTTTTTAAAGTAGAGCCCTGAGGAGTTTGAGACATTTCCCATGGTTTCTAAATGCCTTTGTAATGAATCTGAAATTTGGGCAGCTGGAGGTCAGCTTCAAGGCAGAGAAAACTGTATTCTATCAAGGGACATAATTTGAAAGTAGAAGATCTTTCTTTTTTTATTAGAAACTAGAAATAAACAAGTCTGGAACTCTGGAAAAACAGCAGGCTGAAAGCTGACCCTGGAGCATGTGAAGAAACACAGAAGCATCGAAGTCAGGCACACAAGCCAGGTTCTAAATGGGATTCTGTGCCAGTTTTAGGCTATGCCTTTAAAATTTAGCTGCAGATTTTGAGCAGGAAAGTAGAAAAATATAAATAAATCACTACTGGGTGTAAAAAAGAAAACAAAAGATTATTCTAAACAAATTCATTGGATAAATGTCTGTGGTAAAATGAGCTGTATCATAACAATTCTTCACATTTCACTTCCATTCCCATTCCTTTTCTTTTCTCTTGTGACCTTGGCTGTCTGCTTCACCTGGGAGATAACAACGCTTCTGGCTGACCTTGAGGTAAGACTAGAGCTCCTTTCTCTCAGTCTCCTTCTCTCTGGTACAGGAAGAGGGAGGAGGTTTGGGGGGCAGTGGAGCAGCTTCCCTGGTTGTTGGGACCAAGGGGGTTTTCATGTTGTTTGCTAATTGTAAATATCCGTGTAATATTGTAAATATTGTCTATTTTGTATATATTCATTTTATTCCATTGCAGAGAGTAGTTTTTGCATGTAAATACAGTCTCATTTGCTTCTAACTGAGTTGGTCTGGCTTAAAAGTTAATGCTGGGGGGAAACTTCAACCCACCACATTACAAAAATACAAAAATACCACGTTGCCAGCAGACATATAAGAATTCAGCATTCCTGTAGGTGAGACCTATGTGAGCAGCTGGGATTCCAAAGTGATTTATTTGCTATGTGTGAATCTGCTGTTGGTGATAATAGTTGTGTTCTTGTTAATTGCACTGTACTGGGAGAGATGTGCAATAAATAGGTGTTCTATATTTAGACAGAGTAGGCATAGGTGTAGGAGACATAGCTCTAACTCAAACCCAGAGATTTCTAGTGATGAAGAAGGACAGAGACAAGACAGACAGGAGAAACAGGAGGGACAGGGCAAATGTCTGCAAATAGGAAGGGAGGAGTTATTGGTAAAGCATCTCTCAATGAAACCACCGGCATTTCTGGCATTCAGCCAGCAGCAGTGGGGCAGACGCAGCCCACAAAAATGGCACCAGCAGCTAAGATGGTGGTCACAGCATCAGCACCAGCAGCTAAAATGGCAGCCACAGCTTCACCGGCAGTTATTAGAGAGGCAAAATCACTTCCTCCTGCAGCAGCAGGACCTGGGGGGAGCTCTGCAGCAGCCCCTGGGTCTCAAAGCCTGCCTGCCAATGCTGCTTCCTTGCAAACCTCCTACGCTCCTGCTAAGCCTGCTGTAAATTCAAACATAGCCCCAGTTAAATTGCAGCTTTGGACAAAAGGGGCAGGTGCAAGGCAGAGAACAGCAAGAATGATGGGAACAGGAAGATCCCTCTGCTGGTGAGGGACCTTCTGCTGTTAACAAGGATCCTACCGAGAATGGAGAGAAAGTTGCCTTAAAGATATAGCTGAATTACTGAGACCATCACTTGATAGAGGAGATGCAGGACAGGATACAGGTTTTGGTAGGTCAGGAGCTAGTGGAGGTGCTTCTGAATTTAAAGAGATCCTTAGGAGAGTAGCAGCAGGATTATGGGGACAGCAGCCTCAAGAGGAGGAGTCTGATGAAGAAGACAATGACATCCAAACAGCAAACGGCCCCAGACAGGAAATCAGGCATACATTAGAGGAGAGAATAAGCCAATTCTAGCCTGACTTGGCAGGTGTTTCAATACAGGCACACCAGCTTTAGTAGTGGGAGACAAGTCATCATCTCAGCTTGGAAGCCTCTCAAAAGATAGTGGCATAGATAACCATCTGGGCAGGTGTCTTGGTAAGGTTTCTTTGTGGACATGCCTTTTACTGGCAGCTCTTATGAGGTACCCATGCAGAGATGACCTTCCATGGAATCCTAAGCCTTGGAACACCATGGATGAAGGAATTAAGCATTTGAGAGAGGTGAGGTATGGAAACCATGGTACTCTGAATCCTGAATAAATTCCTGTGAGAACAGGTCTTGGCAAAAAGTTCATCAAACTTGCTCCTCCTAATTATGCTACTATTCTGGCAAGCAGAATTGTGGCAAGAAATTATGGGGGAATGCCTCCTACTGTTGGCCATTTCACTGACCAAATGGGACAACTGGAGGATAGTTTCACATGTGTTTCTTTGGTTTCAGTTACTGAAACTCTGTCTGGTGAGATAAGGAATTGCATGAAAGAGCTGAAGGAGGAACTTAAAACCTCCATATCCAAATTGGCCATTTTGCTTTGCCCAGGAGATAACGGTGTTTCTGACTGGCCTTTGAGATAAGACTAACACTGCTTTCTTCCAGCTCTTCTCTATCTCTCTGGTACAGGGGGTGGGGGGAGGTTTGGGGGGGCAGCAGAGCAGCTTCCCTGGTCTTTTGGACCGGGGGGGTTTCTTGTTATTTTGCTAATTGTAAATATTTGTATAATATTGTAAATATTGTATATTTTGTACATATTCATTGCATTCCCTTGTAGAATGTAGATTTTTTGCTTGTAAATACAGCTTCATTTGCTTCTAACTAAGTTAGTCTGGCTGAGTTAATGCCGGGGGAAACTTCAACCCACCACAGACACCTGGAAAGAGGTACTAAAGCATCCAAAGCATCAAGGACAAGTGATGCTGCATGGAGGGAACATCTCACAACACAGTGGTTGTAGCAGTAACTTGGACATTACCAGAAAGGCACAGAAGACAACACATGACAATGTTGTGATGCACAAAGTTACTGGGTTAGCTGAGGGAAAGGAGTGACTCCCCTAGGATACCACTCTCTAGTTTTATTCCAAAGGGTTTGGTTTGTAGGCTTCTGCAAAGTGCAGAAGATCCTGCTTGAGTCTTCTAACAGGGAGTGGGGAGAAACAGCTGTGCCTCACCACACCACTGTTACCATGAGGAATAAAACAGGGATTTGAAATTCCTAAGCTACTTCTGCCTTTGGTGAGGGCAAAACTTGTCTAGCAGACAAGAAAAAAAAAAATTTAAAAAAGAGATATTTCATTGCATTAACCTTGGCCAGGGCATAATGTTCACTGTATTGCTTGACCTTCGCACATGTGAACACAACTGTTTTCTTCTAAGTGATGCAACAACAGGGCATCTTCACCTCCTAGTTTTAATTCTATCCTAAATATTGTTAAGAAAACTCTAGTTTATTTCATTATTGTGTGCAGTGAACATTATAAGAAGGTTCGATTGACAGACATATAGATCAGGTAGATAGATAGACAGACAGATAAAAATCTGACTCGCAATGAACCATAAATGTTCTCTGTGAATTTTGTGAAGCTAACACTTGTTGGAGGGTGCTGAAATCTGAGTAATGACTTCCTCAGGCTGCATTTCTGTACTGTGGAATAAATAAATAAATAAATAGCCACCCAGCTGGGAAGCATCTACCTTGTACGGTTCACTGAAGAGGGAGTAACTTGTGTTAAATGTGCCATCCTCCTGCTGGGCCTCTTGATTTCTCCTTTCCCATTCTTTCCTTCGCAGCACGTTTCTATCTGGTTCATAGACACTGCAGCAAAAAAGAGGAATAGCTTTTTAAGAGTTAAAAATTAGCAGGCAACATACAAGCCAATACGAATTTAAAAGTGAAGAACTCTGTTTTTCAGACAGATGGTAAAAATAAGCAAAAAACATGAATCAGATGAATGCCAGTCCAAGCAGGCTGGAGAGCTCAGGTCTCTGGGAATGCTGGTGCTTTCTTCACACAGAGAATAGATAATTAAATTCTTAGAGAAGAATAAAGAAGAAATCACAGGGCAAGATCTAGTCTGTGCAAAACTTCTCTGCTTGAGATGTGACAAAGGAAATATCTAAGCAACTTTGACAAAGACTGAAAGTACTGTTAAGGCAGATGGTAATTACAGCTATGAGTAAATAGAAATTATGAACATATTTCCACTTATGACATATCCTCTGAGTGTTGTATGAGAATGCTCCTTTTTTTCCACATGGCTGTGTTTCTGTAGTGATTCTTTCATTAACTATCTCCCTAAAGAGCTGTTAAAACTACATGCTGTAGTGGTTTCCATAGTTAGACTACTGCTTCTGATCTCTGTTAATCAGCCAAGTCATGAAACTACTACTGAAACAATTCCTCTTTCTGATGGATTTGACACTATCACAACTTCAGAGCACGCATAAATGAATACTGGCATGATAGTGTATATGTGGCTGATAGAGTGCATCTGGAGTGAGACCAAAATCACTGCATTACACAATGGTATTAATTTATAGAAAATTATCTAATCTGGCTAATAAAAATTATCATCCCCCCCAAGAATTCTAGTTTGATGTATGACAAAGTAAACCAAAGAATCCTTTCCCTGCGTTTCCACAGAACAACACAGGTTTGCACATTTCAGTCTGCCATGTTTTATTCTCCTCACAAAGAAAACCAATGTGTCTAATAAGGTTCACATGTTATTTTGGGACAATCTGATGAGTACACTGATTGCTTATTTTGCTTAGCTCAGCTAATGCCTTTCTTCTGGCACTGAAAATCTCTAAAGTAGAAATATGTATTAATGTCATGTAAGTGTACCATGTGTTAATATGAAAAAGTTTGTCTTGCTAACCAGCTTCCCAGTTAGCAAAACGTATGCTGCATTGGCTACCCATGTGACATTACCTAGCATGCCTCAGGCAAGGCAGTTAAAAGGCCCACCACTACATGATTCTAATCCAAGGCCTGAGAGCGCCAAAAATACATAGGATATGTTAGATGCAACTAGTATTTTAAAACAATGCCTTAGCAGTCACCAAAGGAACACAAAATCTTCTTCACTTGTTAATATCACTAATGCAAACTGGACTGGAAAGTACCCTCCCGATGGGTTTGGGGACATCTGAGAATAGATGCCAAATGCTGAGCAGAGCTCTCAAACACTGGGGTTTACTGTGAACACAAGGTTTCAGTACAGCAGGTTGGAGACAATCTCCACCCACCTGTCAACCACTTAGAGGTAGTTGAGCTTTTTTGAGTTTTATCCTGGATTTCTCATGAGCAATCCATGATACTCACACCAACACTCTCCCTTTGAAAAGCAGTGCAATTGTAGGGGTGGAGTTTTCAGAATGAAAAATGCCTTTGTCCAGGAAAAAGAGGATAGCAGAGACCTTCTCATAGAGTCCCTGTGAGTGGAGATCACCTGCTGCACATGCTACTGAGGCCACAGGCAGAGCAGCTATCACTCACTGCTATGTGAGCAACGTTCCTCAGTCACTATATAATGCTATCTGAACAAACTCCCATCATTTAATTCAGGGTAAAAGACTTTCTAACAATGAGCTCTGTGTCTAATGAAGACTTTCTGCCACACCGAATAGCAGTTTTTTGGAGCTGCAGTGATCCAGTTAACTTCATCCTCAGCCATGTTTCCCCAAGTAGAACCTCTTGACTTTTTGAGACCCTTTGCATTTGAACTCTAGCTACAGTCACATAGAGATGGGCAGCTCCCCTGAGATTAATTACAAAACTGATCTCTAGCCAGTTTCTAGGAAGTAAACAAGCACAACATTTTTCTTCATACAAATTTAAAAATGCACTAGTGTCATATTCCTGAAGTGGAAGGGCATTTTTATCCCTTTATTTGATCAAGACATATGTGATGAAGACATACAAGTTGTCTGATCACTGAGCCCCTTCCTCAAATGAGAAGTTCACTATTGGCAATGCAATGCACACCATGCAATAATTTAGAATGATTATGCAAGTGGCAAAAATGACTAATATGCCATCTATAAGCAGTTAAGACAGGAAGAGCTACAAGTTGAGAGTTGTATTCCTTCAATAATACCAGATGGCAACATCTCTAGCATTTGTGAGGCTGCTTCTTATTTGCATGAACATTGCAGCAATCACATTTCCTTGAACGTATGTCACCAAATGTATTTATTTATTTTGGTTTGAGGAGAATACTGCCAACTGCTGTAATGTCTTTATTGCAAACACTTCAGTTAATGGAAAATTATTCTTTTTAATAGTTTTCTTCCTTATTGTTTTAGAATTTGTAATTTAAAACAATCCCAAATGTACACATATCCTTATTTTAGTCACTTACAGTGTTTGTCTTTTCCACAGCCAAGCCATGAAGAACAAGTTCACATAAATGTCAAGATTTTTTTCCTCACTGGGACATGTGTGCATATGTGGGTGATATATGTATACATATGTGTTGTAGGCACACTCACACTACAGTTTATTGATTGAAGAGTTTTGCTAGTATGGGTCAAAATGTTGAACTGGTATTGCAAGATTTGGAAACCAAAGAACATACAACCATCCATTTCTCAAGTGTCATTTATGTTCGTTTCATATGGGTCACACTCTGAAAGGATGAATTTAAATAGTTTTTAAATGTTATATTGTTGTTTTTAAATGCTGCGCCTGTTTCAAATTCATGCCTAAAGGACATGAACTGAAACATGAGTAAGAAGTCAAACACTTGCTAAAGTTTTACATGAATAAATATTGTATTATAAAAATTACACTATCTCAGTTTTAGCACATTGCTTTAAAATCACACTCTTACTTATCTCCGCCTTAAGATCTTCCAAAAGACATACTGTACTTACCAGAGAAACATGTCTGAATACCAATGTCTCAGGCTCAATTCACACATGGTCACAGCACCCCTACCTTATCTGCTTCCTCTAGGATACTTTGAATAATTTTGCTCTTAGGTATTTTAAAAATCAGAGTAAGAATGGATTTCCAAACTTCTCAGACTAGGCATGTTTGATAAATTTCAATCTGTTGTGATGCTTTTGGAAAATTTCCTTAATGGCCACCCATTCTACAATAAGCATTGCTCTCCATGAGACCAGCCTGAAGATGAGAGAACAGGCACACCAATGCCTGATGAGGGGGCAGCTGCAGCATCAGCCTCTGCACATTATTGACAGAAACACTCATAGGTTTCAGAAATGTTCATAGCTTTCTCCACACTACTCCTGACATCAGAAGGAACTGCTTCTTTTAGTCTTAATTAGAAATAGACAGAGGTGGCTCAGGGGACAGCCTAGGAGCAGAGCAATAACCTTACGTGAAAAAACTGGGACTGGATTTAATCTCCTATGAAGTCCAAAGAGTTATGTAATCTCAGGCTAGGCTGAAGGCAATCATATAAAAAGCCTAAAGTTTTTAGTGTTGAAAAGTCATCTTTTTTTTTTTTTTTAAAGCACACTATTTCTGACTCAATTTACTTCCCTCAGACATCACTGCTTGGAATAACTGAAATAAAATGTCTAATTTGCACGAAGAACTACATGGAGACAATACACTTGACATATTTTCATCTCCTTCAGTTTCAGGGAATGTCCAAGTTTTGCATTCAGATGAAGATGTTGTTTTCCACAAACTAAAGCATTGTACCTTCACTGAGTAATCAGACACTTTCTCAGATGTATGGTGTGCATAGCAATGCTGCTTGACCTTTTCAGAAACCACAAAATTGCCACATTACTAAGGGAAGATTCAGGGAGGATACTGTCATTTTTCTATAAGATCACCATCCTCACAACAGCTGGCATCTTTGAGGTTGCAAAAGAAATGAGTAGGTAAAGTGAGGGTGAGATTGCTGGTGCTCCCCTTGCCTTCCATCAGTTTATTTTCTGTCGAAGGCAGCAGTGATTCAGGCTGCAGTGACTCAGGCTGCCCTGCTGGCATGACACAGGAAGGCACTACCACACAGGGAACACACACCTGGTCACAATAGCTGACCAGGTTGTGGTTTGCAGTAACCTCCAATCCTTGCCCTTGCTCTTCCAGACCCTCCAATATAAATTTCCAGTCTAAAGACTTAGTTCATTATTCTCCAAATTGTGGGCTATGCAACCCCTCCACTCCCCACCCCCCCTTTCTTCTACCCTCCCACATACATAAATACTTTGATCCATATTTAGCAGGAGTAGCTTGTTTATTTGTAGTTAATGTTTTTGACCCAGGAGGCTGATCTCCTTCACCACAGCAGCTATACATGACACTTTCCACAAACCTTTCAGAACCTGAAGTCTAGATATATTAAATAACAAAAGCAGGGTTGATGCTTCACTCTAACATAGAACAATTTCTTAAATTGCCAAAACCACACAATTCTCACAGGCTTCTGCCAGGCTTTTGCTAGGGAAGATGAAGATCCCATTTGCAAGGGTTGAGCTTCCTAGGTTTTGACAACTTCTCCATTTGTGCTCCAACTGACCCTTCTTCTGTAATCAGATTAAGAGGTTCAATACAAAACGCTGTCACACACAACACTCACTTCCAGCATCACGGAAATGAACATATCCCCAAACTGTCACGTGCAGTCCCTAACTATCCCCCAGGAATGTAGAGAGCTGATTGTGTTCCAAACAAACAAACAAAAAGCACCACCCCAAAACACAACCTACACCATAAACAACTAATATAGACTTGTGTTTCAAGAATAAAACTAGACCACTGAACAAGCTTTCTGTGAGGACACATATATCTTTAAAATGAACTTTTAGCACATGGTCATTTCTGATTTATGAACAAAGTTGGAACTGCTTCAAAGCCATGAAAAATAGGCAGTATTTCAAGAATATACATTTTTAAATGCTTTACTGATATTATTCTCAACATTTTCCCCCAAATTGTAATCTGGCACGCAAGTCAATATAATAAATGTTCAGGTTGAAGTGAGGACATTTTCTCAAATATTTAATAGTCTAATTCTCCCCTGAATTACCATATTTATGCCAAAGTAGCTAAATAGAGTAATTCAAGGGAAAAACTCATACAACAGAAGTGGAGGGAGGATTCCAATCCTGATGCAGGACAGCGATTATGAATCCAAAATAAAAATGGAAATTGGATTCTGAATTTAAATAAGCCATCATTCCTGTATCTCCACAATATTTTAAACCCCAAAAGGACTAACCAGCCCCAGTTCTTGTACAGACAATAGTCCAAACATTTTCAGGAAATAGTCTTAATTCTGACAATTTAGTTACAATAATTCAGGTTGACTGCTGAATTGTTGTGCTTAAAATGAAAGAGCTGTCATTCAGTGCCTGTTTTCTATTTCACTATTCATGTCCATGGTTTTCACTGGCCAGTTTCTTGGTTCTAGTTCCCAGATAAGTATAAATGATGCCTGTTTGGGAACTATTTGCTATTGGGTTATGGGGAGTTCTTAGAGATGATAATTTACATTTTTGAGCATTAAACATTCTCCCCTATGACATCTGAACTATTAGCTTGATTACAACAACGAGGATGCCTTTGATAAACAAATGGCATAATCAATAAAATACCCTCTGACTCCTTTAAACTTTTAATCTAGTTTGAACAGCAGAAGTTAATTTGAGGATTTTTACAGTATTTTTTCCCATTTACAAACAGGAATGCCATGGGGTAAAGCAATTACTCTGATTTACTGTTTTCCCTTTGATTGAACATAAAGATGTAGCAGGGTCTCAAAAAAGCAGTAACTTAACAAACTGTGCTCCTATCCACAGACAGATAAAGTACCTACTTTGCTATTTCAAAGAGTTTACCTCCAGGCAGCAGCACAGAGCAAACATCAATCAGCGGCATGTGTCTGAGATGAGATTGATGTTTACTCTCACAGCTTTTCATGTTACACCCAATAAATTATTTTTCCTTCACCAAAATGCCTGGTTAAATTTCATTTTTCACTTTGCAGTATCAGTTTTAAAACTTTAGCTTCCAGCAGTTTCAAAGCTAGGATTCATTGGTGCTTCAACTTTTACAGCCTGTTTATGATTTGTATGAACCATGAAACACTACCATCCAAACATGAATATGATCAGGGAGAGCTGAGCTGGGCCGGTCACTCATGCAGTGGTAGCTGTAGGATGGAAGGTGAGAGATTGCTTTAATTATCTGCCTAGAAATTCCAAGTCCAAAACCAGAAACTGCATTTTCAAGAGCAGACACAGCATCTACCAAATGAATGCATCTTTGCATATTTTATCTGCAAAATCAGCACCTGAGTGCTCAACGTAGGCCTTCTGAGGGCTTGTGCTGGGCAAGAGGAAGAAACCAAGGAATGTCTACTTGCGGATGCAGGTGTTACCTTACAGGTGCTCACATCTGACACTCACAAAATGTGAGTGCTTTGCATGAAGCCTGACTGAACTTTAAACACACACTGAAATATGGAGAAGAGGTAGGGTTGCAATAGAGACTGGGATCTAGGTTGTTGAGTCAGAATAGTAAACATCACAACAGAGGAACATTAAAAAAACCCACCCTACTTAGTTTAACCTTCATGAAGAAAAGCAGCTCTTCCAGCTCTGACACAGACAATCCACGCACATTTTCCTATCTCACTGAAGTTTTGCCCAGTGAGAGAAATTCAGACACAATTCCTTTTTTTTCTTTCCCCTAGTTTCAGGAAAAATAACTTCAACATGTAACAATAATCTACCAGTTGACACTTACAGAATACTTCATTATTCATTGTTAACGGGTCATTCTACATTCAACCCTTTACTGTTTGCTTTTTGCTATTAAATGTTGGTACTTTCTTTTTATAATCTGAAAACTGCTTGCAAAAATACCTAAGATAGATGAAGATCTAATAACAACACTGAGCAAAGCAAGAAACAGAATATTAATCACTACTACTTTTAATTTTGCACTACTACAACAATATGTTGTTTGAAAATAAATTACCAAGTTACAAATTCACCACTATTAATAACCTTACAACTGGAAGGGATGTTTCTTTTTCTCCACAATACAAAATCACATTTAAAATCTCCAGAAAGTAAATGGAGTTCTTAGTTGTCAAGAAACAGATGCTGCAGATAAGGGAAGTATTCTCATCCTTATTTTCCAAGTGGAGAGGAAAAAAAAACCAAGACTGAAGAGTACAAACCAAAGCACAGTCAAGCTCTTTCATTTGATTTTGTTGAAGTTACTTTTACCTTGTAATTAAAAAGTGCAACAGCTGAGGTGATCAACAAAGAATCTCCTTTTTTCTGCCTAACCTAACACTGCTGAGTATCTGGGGCTGCTACACACACCCTTACCTAACTTGGTGATGCCTATATATGATCCAGTTTCTTCTGACACTTCTTCCCTGTCAAAGACATCAGACACAACGCCCCACTTGTCTGTTCTCCTCCACAATGACTTCTGCTTTCCATGGTATTCTTATGCATGGGAAACTGTTCCAGTTATCATCTGCCAAGCTTTTGTGGGTTTTTTCCATGAAACGTCTTCTTTAGGCTCCTTACAGTCATAATCAGTAAAAAAATGACAGCTTTTTTGATTAGCCATCCGGCTCATCTCTGTAGAGAATGTGCAGAGATAGGCAAATGATTCCTAGAGTCTTGATGCATATCATGAAGAGTATACAGACCGAATGCTGCAATAAACTGAATTCACCATTACATGTTTCTAAGGATATTCTGAGTGTTTTAAATGCAATTAAAAAAAAATACAGCCTTTTAAAGATCTACTTGACATTTTGCAGCAAGCATTTCATAATTTATTCAAAATGTTTGTTGTGCTTCTTATTGATGTGTTTGCTGAAAACTGGCTTTCAGTCAATAAAAAATGTTCAGTGTTAGTTTCCTTAGTAAAAGAAGTTAAAAGAAGTATCCTGGAAAATGTGAAAAAATGTGCTTTCCTGGAAAATGTGAAAAAATGTGCTTTACTTCTATGATATTTTTCTTGAAATAAGGCCTTTTTTCAGTAAAAAAGCCACCTATTTGCTCCCATTTTTCTCTAGTGTTTTAAATAGCCTGTTCTTTCAACGGGGCTTTGATCCATCTGCCCACAGCTAATTGCAAGACTGAGAAGTACAACAAGGTACACTTCACATAGCACACAAAAATTGAAAGCCCCGTAACTGGTATAAAAATGTCACCACACAGTTCACCCTCATGTGACTTGACTTAAAGTAGCGAAAGCAGAGATTGCATTGAATCATTAAGGCCAGATCGGAGAGCACTTTGCCACTACAGAGATAACAGCAGTGTCTATCAGAAAACATCTGTGGCATAGCAGCAAAAGGAGGTAAGCTTTACAGACTTCCATGGATGACAAAGGCCAGTAGTTTTAATTTAAGTTGTTAAATGTTTTTGGTGCCATTAAGAACTCGTATGAAACATGAGTGAAAGACACAGAGACTTTCAATACCTAAATGTAAAGGTTGAGAAAACTCTTGCCTGTATTTCAACTTTCAAAATTGATGTCCAAAATGCATTGGAATACAGTACTGAAGTAGAGGGCACAGGACTGCAGCTTTATGTAGTATTGTACTTCAACAAAAAAACAAAGTACAGTATTTCATTATGAATGTGTCAGCTGTTAGCAACCATCAAATCTATGACTCATGAAAATGTCTATACGTGTTTTATTAACAAAGTAACATTTCCAATTTGCTCCTACTATAATGGATAATAACTATAGGTTCATCAAGGTTAATCAAGAAAATTATGTAAATTTTATACTTTGTTTCCCTTGCCCTAAAATGTATTTTGGCTGGCAATCTTTTTTTATTTGTTCAACCATGATTTATAGCATTATGGAAACCACAAAACAGCCCCTGTGTGAAAAAAAAAAACCATTATGAACAAGTCAGCGCATAAGTCATCAGATTAGTATTTGCAGAAAATTTTTTCTCGGGGTCTTTAATGAACAGTCACTGACTTTGTTCCCTGAGGAAACAGAATCAGTATGTTTTGAGGTGCCTTGCTTTAACTTATCTTGTATATTTTATAAATAGATGGAGACTTTATTATAGCACTTTGTACTGTACAGTGTAGCCGTCGCTACATACAAGTAATGCTGAACTACATTTTAAACAGACGTATGTTAGCATGTCTATCTACATGACAAAAATAAATTTGAATGAAATTAATAACTATACATAATAATTATACATGCAGATAAAGGAACAACCAAAGTAGTTAAACCACAGGACAGCTGTACACACACAAAAATAATCAGCCACTGTAAACACCCAAATAATAAATCCACTAAAATGTTTGGGTTTGCTTATATGAACAGCTGAAATGTAGCTTACTATACAAAGAATTTTCGCAATTGTTTGTATCAGAGTCTGTAAGCATAATATTTTATTATGGAGAATGATGAGGCTCCACATTCTGATCAATTGAGGTAGAACAATTAGAAATGACATTACATATATATATACACACATACCCTAAACTTCATCACAATCTAAATCTATGTACCTAGTGACTACAGAGACAGCTTTCTTTCACAGGATGAAAAGGAGTGTAAGATGTCTAGCTTCAAGAACCTAATAAACCTGTGGTTCATATATAACTTTCAAGCAACAAACAGTGGAAAAATGCATATATACAGGATGTTTCACTCTCCTTTCACAAGAAACTAACACTGTATTGCACCATACATCTAGCTAGCTAGCTTCTCTAAAATACTCTGTATATATTTACACGTCAGTAAAATGCACTCCTTTGCACTCTCATGCACTCCCTTCCTTAACTGACATGCAATGGAAAGTGAGGCAATTTATCTGTCAATATAAATAAAAATGAAACAAACAACTTTTTTTAAATTTTTTTTTCTTTTCTTTTTTTGTCCATGCCTCTCTTGACACTCTACTTCTGCTTTAAGGAGAATGGTGGTGACATGGCCATGCCTCAAATTCAAACCAAAATGTGACATATTTGGAATACAAAACCCTGAATATAATAAAATCCAAAATAAGCTCCTGTAGTTTAACTCACAGATACAGCATGACTGTTGTCATGTGCCTCACTGTCAAGCAATTCAACATCTCTTTAAATATTTCCAAATCTCAAGAAAATTACATAAAAATGACAAAATATTATCCAAACACTTTAATGGTTTTGATAGATGCAGAAGCCATTCCAGAAATGCCTATGCAGAGATGGGGTGCCAGAGAGGCAGATGCTGTCTGTTGCAGAGGATGAGCCTGGTTCCAGTCCAAAGTGAAGAAGTGAGTGACCTGACAAAATCAGATATGGTCTTCTCACTCTCTAACAGCTGTTTCACCCTACTTTTTCTCAACAAATTTTAGCATTAACAACAACAGCAAAAGCTTATGATAGAGAGAAATGTTTTATTTTCACTGTATACTTTATTTGAAGCCTGAATTCCTAAATACAGATTCGTGACACAGTAATTATAAGGATATCATTTAAATGTGTAGCGTAACAAGTAAAATTATTCAGTGTTTCATTCTGGAAGTGGTAAGACGTATCTAAATTCTATAGATTTTTGTAAAGGCGTGAGGAAGGATCTAAATTATACATATTTTCCCAAAAGCCAGGGTTTGGGAGATATCTACAACACTTCTATTTGCATCATCCATAGCAAAGACAGCCTTTTATTATGCTAAGAAATTGGAAATACCCGGGTCAGGTTTTGTTCTGCTGTTTTTTTTTAATGTATCAAAACACTGGATTTCAGTTCAACCTTCTTTCACCCCTACTCAAGCTGGTTTCATGGGAACAACCTAGGAGAACCTAAAAATGCATAAAAAATGCAATAATTTAATTTTCTCCTGCTTTACCAGGGTAAGCTAATATAACCAAAATAAGTTAAAACACACATTTAAACAAAGAAGGGAGGAAAATAGGGCTGAGGGCAATTCAGCAGATTTTCCTGCTCAGAAAAGCCAACAAAATGGTGATGCTTAAGATAAGACATGGTCTGCAATGGGAGAAAAAAAAAATCTATGCAGGAGGAACTTGTCCTGTATCTTTGCATTGGGGAATTATCAACCAGTGATCTCACAGTCTTCTTGGGAGGGGACAGGATTGGAATGGCTAAGATTTTGAAGGCAAAACAAGCTCTGTCCTGACCACTATCCATGAAGTTCACTGAAAGTCATGTTCATGTTGCAAACAATCCAGCACGTTAAAGAATGCTAATTCTATGATCCTGTGCAGTTTGGATTTAGCTGCTAACATGCTCTCAGGCTCTCTAGTCTCAAAAGTGATGACAAAAAACCCATAGTAGATACACAAATTCTTGTTAAGAAATAACATTTGAACCTCATGGAAGGTGTTTAACACTTTAAAGACACAGAATGACTGTGGTAGATTGAACAGCACTTTTTTTTCTTTTCCCCACCAAAAGCCAGTACACCTCTGCATGTTGGAGTGGTGGTGTTCCTGGAGTGGGTTGCAAGACAAGTGAACAGTAGTGTTACTTCATCAGTGTTACTTGCTGGCAGAATCCTGAAATAGCACTGAACAGAAAGGCAAAAGAGCTGCTTGCTGCCCCCTCCCAGCTCTGCTGGATGGCACAGATGAGGGTGGGAGAGACCATGAAATTAAACCACTGTGGGTGAGCTTGATCTTTATTTGAATCCAAACAAAACACTCTATAATCCACACTTGGTAACTGGAATATCCCAGTGCAAAAAAATAAAGAGCTGTTATTAGTAAGAGAGTATTTTGTTGCTACCGTGCCACATTAAGCGGAAAACTGCTACTAAATTCAGCCGCCCTTAAAACTTTCCTAAATAGTAATGTTCATACAGCATCTCAGTTACAAAGGAAATGGCAGAGAATTATTTCTTTTCAGCTAATGGAAACCAAAGGACTTACATAAAGATATTAAATTTAGGGGGGTTTACTACAAGCTAAAAGAAAGCTTAGTGATTTAGTTGTTTATTTCAGTTTTAAATTCGGGACTGTTTCTTGGGAAACTGTGAAATAATTGTAATACTCATGGTCACAGTATCACAGTATGGCAGTATCGCTAGGGTTGGAAGAGACCTTGCGGATCATCGAGTCCAACCTGTCACCACAGACCTCATCACTAGACCATGGCACCAAGTGCCACATCCAATCTCCTCTTGAACACCTCCAGGGACGGTGACTCCACCACCTCCCTGGGCAGCCCATTCCAATGACCAATGACTCTCTCCATGAAGAACTTTCTCCTCACCTCGAGCCTAAACTTCCCCTGGTGCAGCTTAAGACTGTGTCCTCTTGTTCTGGTGCTGGTTGCCTGGGAGAAGAGACCAACCCTTTCCTGGATACAATCACCTTTCAGGTAGTTGTAGAGGGCAATGAGGTCACCCCTGAGCCTCCTCTTCTCCAGGCTAGACAATCCCAGCTCCCTCAGCCTCTCCTCATAGGGCTTGTCTTCAAGGCCTCTCCCCAGCCTTGTTGCCCTTCTCTGGACACCTTCAAGTGTCTCAATGTCCTTCTTAAACTGAGGGGCCCAGAACTGGACACAGTGCTCAAGGTGCAGCCTAACCAAAGCAGAGTACAGGGGCACAATGACTTCCCTGCTTCTGCTGGCCACACTATTCCTCATGCAGGCCAGGATGCCATTGGCCCTCTTGGCCACCTGGGCACACTGCTGGCTCATGTTTAGGCAGCTGTCAATCAGCACCCCCAGGTCCCTCTCTGTTTGGCAGCTCTCCAGCCACTCCGACCCCAGCCTGTAGCTCTGCATGGGATTGCCATAGCCAAAGCGCAGCACTCGGCACTTGGACTTGTTGAATGCCATCCCATTGGATTCTGCCCATCTGCCCAGTTGGTCGAGGTCCCTCTGCAGAGCCCTTCCACCCTCTAACTGACTAACATCTGCTCCTAACTTGGTGTCCTCTGCAAATTTGCTGATGACTGACTCAATCCCCTCATCCAGATCATCAGTGAAGATGTTAAAGAGGATGGGGCCCAGCAGTGATCCCTGGGGGATGCCACTGGTGACTGGCCGCCAGCTGGATGTGGCACCATTCACCACCACTCTCTGGGCTCGGCCCTCCAGCCAGTTCCTAACCCAGCACAGAGTGCTGCTGTCCAAGCCACAAGCTGACTGCTTAGACAGCATTTTGCTGTGGAGGACGGTGTCAAAGGCCTTGCTGAAGTACAGGTAGACCACACCCACAGGCCTCCCCACGTCCACCAGGCGGGTCACCTGATCATAGAAGGAGATCAAGTTGGAGAAGCAGGACCTGCCCCTCCTAAATCCATGTTGGCTGGACCTGAGCCCTTGGCCATCCTTCAGGTGCGCAGTTATTGCCGCCAGGATAATCTGCTCCATCACTTTCCCTGGCACTGAGGTCAGGCTGACTGGCCTGGAGTTTCCAGGTTCCTCCATCTGACCCTTCTTGTGGATGGGGACCACATTGGCCAGTTTCCAGTCACCTGGGACCTCACCGGTGAGACAGGACTGGAGGAAAATGATGGAGAGCAGCTTGGCCAGCTCATCTGCTAGCTCTCTCAGCACCCTAGGATGGATCCCATCCAGTCCCATGGACTTGTGAGTGTCCAAGTGGCTCAGCAGGTCCCGAACTAATTCCTCACGGATTTCCAGGGCATTACACTGCTCCCTGACCCCATTGCCCAGCTCAGGAGGCCACTCGTCCTGAACTCCTCCTGCCTTGCTGTTAAAAATTGAGGCAAAGAAGGTGTTCAGGACCTCAGTCTTTTCCTTGTCTTCAGTTACAGTGCTTCCCTCCAGGTCCAATAAGGAGTGCAGGTTCTTCCTGCCCTTCTTTTTAGTGTTAATGTATTTGTAAAAATGCTTTTTATTATCTTTGACTGAGGTGGCCAGCTTCAGTTCCAGCTGGGCCTTTGCCTCTCTAATTTTTTTCCTACATAATCTAACAACATCCTTAAACATACCTCAAGAAGCCTTCCCCTCCTTCCAAAGGTGACACAGCCTCTTTTTCCCCCTTAAATCCTCCAGGAGCTGCTTGCTCATCCAGGCCGGTTGTCTTCCCCGCCGGCTTGCCTTTCGGCACGTGGGAACTGCCAGTTCCTGTGCTTTCAAGAGCTCCTCTTTGAATTAGGCCCAACCAGCCTGGACCCCTCGGTTCTTGAGGGTTGATACCCAGGGGACTTTACAAATAAGTTTCTTAAACAGGCTGAAGTTTGCCCTCTGGAAGTCCAAGGTGAAGGTTCTGTTGGTGCTCCTCCCTATCACCCTGCACATTGAAAACTTCACTATCTCGTGGTCACTGCACCCTAGGCAGCCTCCCACGATCACGTCTCCCACCAGCCCTTCCCTATTGGAGAACAGCAGGTCAAGCAGAGCCTGACCCCTGGTAGGCTTGCTTAACAGCTGTGTCAGGAAGCAGTCCTCCATTCTCTCCAGGAATCTTCTGGACTGCCTCCTCTCTGCTGAATTAAGTTCCCAGCAGATAGCAGCCAGGTTGAAGTCACCCACAAGGACAAGATCTGAGGATCTTGAGACATCCTCCAGTTGCTTGTAGAATAATTTGTCAGCCTCCCCATCCTGGTTGGGTGGTCTATAACAGACTCCAACCAGGATGTTAGATTTGTTAGGCTGCCCTCTGATTTTAACCCACAGGCTCTCAATCCCTTCTTTCTCCACCTCAAGCTCTGTGGCAGAGAGTGACTCCCTAATATACAGAGCCACCCCTCCTCCTCTTCTCCCTTGCCTGTCTCTCCTAAAGAGCCTGTAGCCCCCCAGTGCAGCACTCCAATCATGCGTGTTGTCCCACCAAGTTTCTGAGATGGCGACTACATCATAGTCACCCTGGTGGACCAGGACTTCCAGCTCCTCTTGCTTATTGCCCATGCTGCATGCATTGGTGTACATGCACTTCAGCTGGGCTCCCGACTTCTCCATTGCCCCTAATTTGTGCCCTACTCTTTCCTCTGGAGGGAGGGACCGATTTCCTCACCCACCCCCTTCAGACATAGTTTAAAGCCCTCCTAATGAGGGCTTCAAAGCCCTCCTAATGAGCCCTGCCAACTCTAGTGCTAGGACTGTTCTGTTCACAGTTCTGCTGTGAACTAAAATAATACCTTAGCAACTCAGTGACAAAGGTTTGTCAAAAATTTCTGAGTTTTTAAGAAATTCTAAAGAACACTTTGCTGTTCCTGTGTTCCTGACATGGTAAGACCTAGCCCACCTAATTTGATACTAATGACATAAGAAAGAAAAGTAAACTGTTTCAGGAAAGAAAACATGAAAAGGATAGTGCACTAAATTAAAAGGAATTAACTAGTTGTATAGACCTAAGTATCAAGCTGAAGATAATATTATTTAAATTTATTACTTTCAAATTTATGTTTGCTAACTATTTAAAAGCCTATGTTTAACATCTTATGACATAGCTCATTCTAATACACAGATCAGCAGAATCACACTGCTCTGTGTATCTCCCTAGTGCCAAACTTAACAAAACAGAAATTTCAGAACTTCACCTCCCTTAATGAATCTACTTGCTCCAATGCTTGTGAAAATGTGTAACCCTAAAATGTTAACTGATTCACCAAAATCAAAAAGGAAAGCACTTTATAGAGTTAACAGCCTCTTGCTTCCAAAGTGGAAACCATCATATTGCACAGCCTTTTTGATGTCCCTCATCACAAAGGCTTACAAGGAGAACCAATCTTTCTGGTATGCAGCTTCAAAGCCACACATCTTACAACAGGCATGTAAAACAACACTGGTCTTAGGGAAGACCTAGGGCAGCAGAAGAACCATTTGAATGACTCTTGATCCCATTTGGGTTCCGTAATAGCAACCCCAGCACACAAAACATCTCCAATCCTCCAGGTGCTCCTTTCACTCTATTCCTGCTGCTTGTGTCTTTCCAACAACAAATTTCATCCCAGACTCACCCACAACTAGGCACTGAGAAAATGCACAGTGAGTAGAGTGTCTGATATGGGGACCTCTGCTATAGGTAAGAGGTGATGTAGCCCAGAAGAGACAGATGGATAAAGGAGTGAGGTATGAAAAAGGACAAATTTGGTTTGCCTGGTTCAGAAAGAAGACTGGGAGACACATGATAATGGTCTTCCCACCTAGGAAAATGTGTTGCAGAGCAGACAATGATGAATTGTATTCTTTGTCTGCTGGGTCAAACAACTTCATTTGCAGCAGAGGAGATTTAGATATTATTTTGGAAATGCTACCTAACATAAAAAGGAAGGACTGGAAAAGACCAGCTATTTACTCCACAGTCTCCTTTACGGCTTGACTATTTCATAACAGGTAGGCCAGTCCTCACATTGACCCTGTCCCTGACAGCAGCCAGTTATCGATAGGATTGTTTCTCAGCCAGGTTTCATACATAAAATGAGTAGGAAATATTCATCCACTAAAAAAAAAACAATTCCACTCCTTTCAGGCAAGCAACTGTGCCTTATCGGGTTTGATGGGATGCCTTTTCTCCGTAAGTACCTGCATGTTAGTAGCACTTAGTAACGTAAAGACTAGTTCTCCCCATGAGCAACATGCATTGGACATAGATTTCTGGTCTGGATACCTATGGAAGTCCCTGTGCAGCTGCTATACAATCTTGAGGGACTCACAGGTGCTATAGAGGTTAAACCCATCTGTCAGGCTGGCCTAGGGCTATCTCAGGAGAGACACACAGGGTATGCCAATGAGAGACATGAAGAAAGCAAATAGAGCTTTTCTAAAATATCTTGCCTTGGTGATCAAGAACACTAAACAATCTCTGATAGGAAAAAACTGCAGAAAGGGTGCTACTTACCACACTTCATATCTGCTATTTGAAACGTACTTTTGATTCCTTAAACTCTGTAGTGCACAAAAGGTCTAAATCCCCTTCACACCAACATGAAATGCAGTGTAGGCTTTGGAGACAGGTTGTGGTTGAAAAGAACAGCTGTCAAGAAGCTAACTGCCCCAAATGCTGAGTCCTGCTGCTTAACTTCACTGTAGACTACTCACTAAAAAGACTACTTTTTCACTTTCTGTCACAATTTGCAACTATGAGGTGAATGCAATCTACAGATTCACTTTTGGAATAGAAGGTCATAGAGTTTGAATTCTCCTACTGTATACTGCAATTTATGACACAACAGAAGGTATTGTACAAAAAATAAATTGCACAATTATTATTTCCTATTGACAGGTGTCATGGGTTTAGCCAATTACATCTGCTGTTGAGTATTCAGTACCATGCTGCTGTCGTGCCAGACTTCAAATGAACATGCTGAGTGAAGCAGAGCATCACGGGGCTTGTAGTTTGGACTGCAACATGAGCGGCTTCCTGTTTCTGGTTGCTGTTTCCAGTTTATGGGGTTTGGGTGTTGGTCTTTTCTGCTGGGCTGGCTGTGAGCTTGGGGGGTGGAGGGGTTGCTTTATGGCTGGCTTCTGCTGCTGCTTTTGCTTTTCTATGAAATAGCTAAGATAATTATGCATTGTATTATAATTTCATTGCATTCTCTCTTTATCTCAGTCCAGGGGTTCTTTGTGTTACCTTCCCTACCATCTGGGAATGGGGGGTTTGCTTGTGAAAGCAGGTGGTCTTAAACCAGGACAACAGACACACTGGGGCAAAAAAATTACAACTCCCCCTGTCCTCTACCAGAAAACATTTGTACTCCTACAGGTTTAGGAAAAAAAAAATCTGTTTTGGGATCTGCTGAGACATTTTTCTATAATGTGAAAATTAGGGCATCTTTTGTCAAAAATTAATTTTCCACTGGTTTGAATACTTTTGGTTACCTGTTCATGGCTTTCTATTCAGTCCATCATAAAAAGAAAATACTGTTGGCAATATTTATTTGTAGAGACAAACATCAACGCTAAGCACTTAGTAGTACATTATGTTTTTTTGAGGATGCACTTGGGGGAATCAAAGTATTTTATTGCACAATAGCTATTATTCTGTTTGTACTTTCATTCCTCCAAACTTAAACCATTCACGATGTTTTATATCTGAGCATACATAACCAAGAACACTGGCTGGGGTGATATTGCTAAGTATTCAAATAATTCCTGCACATCACTTACAAGAAGAATGCCTTTGGGTAAATATCTCTGCTTTCTGGTTTTCTTTGCCTCTCCTTTGTCAGTGTCCTTGTATGACATGTTCTGAGAAAAATCAACCACATTTGCTCCATTTACTGTTTAACAAAAATAAAGCATGAAAAATGCTATAAGCTATAAATAAAATCATCTCATATTGATATTACACTAATTTGTCAGGGGTTGAATAAATGTTAATTATACAGCTTTTTAAAAATCAGACTTGTTAATGTCATTTTTAATTTAGAATGTTACACTGTAAATGTTTTCCATTGTGTTAATTTACACCTGTTATTACAGGCTCCATTATTAGGTTTACACTGGAACAGCTACTTTGTGCCATTGAAATTTGCTTAAAACAGCAGAAACAATTACTAATTAGAAGGCTGTGTTTACTTTAATTATATTTATTTCCTAGTCTAGTTTTACATGTAGCACACTATGGAAGTGTATGATTCAATTAGCCAAACCCATTTATCTTAGGCAATTCTCCAAATGAGCATTGCTTAGAAAGACAGCAAATTCTTTCAGCACTACTTTGCCTCATAAATTTCATAGGTGACACTAATAAATACATATGGTGTCACTTTGCATGTGACCTCACTGCTTTCTCCCATTTTTGCTAATGCTTATTCAGTAATTGCAGATTACCAGAGTGACATTTTATTTAAACAAGCCCAACTGTTTTAATCAAAGATTTTAAACCAGTGACATGCGGAACCATCTTTAGCATTCATAAAATCAGAATCAATACAAGATAAGCATTCAGCTCATGCAGTTATCCACAAAATGTGAAACTACTACTGATACTCATCCACTGATACCTAGTCATATGTATTAGGCAGAGCTTTAAAAATCTGCAAACCCAGTGCAATTCAAGCTTCTTGGGAACAAGAGTTAATGTCTTTACCCTTTACAAATATAAGTAGTTTTTTTCCAGAGAAAGTTGTCTATTTATCCACTCTCACCGCTTAAAAAGGAGAGGTATAAACATTCAATACAAATTACTTCCCTGAAGTTCATTCTGAGTATTATGTTTTAAACCTGAAGGGAGATTTTTGAAAAGGCAACCCAAAAGAGTTATGTTTCTAATTGATATTTGCCATCTATGTAAATTATTTAAATTGTATTGGTAGGTAGTAAGGCACACTGTTGCTTCAAATAACATTATTTCAGTACTTACACCAAAATACTCTGAAAAATAAAAGTGAAGATAAAATTGTTGAAGCTAGGGGGAAACCCCAATGAGTTCTGCATCACAAGGTACTCTGCTTCATTTGGCCATCAAGGTTAATGCACTTATACTATGTCACTGTCACTGCACAGGCATAGCGCTTGTATGACACTCAAAGATGTCACACAGGATGTCAAGGTGGCTATAACAGGGCTATAGCTTCCCAAACAGGAGCATCTGTTCCCTGTGGAACAATGTGCAACAGCTCTGTTTATCAGCAGCATTACATATCATGAATTTAGATCATCACATTTTGGGCTGCTCAGGCCACATTTTGTACCTTCCACCACAAAGGGAATTTATTCCTAGTTCCATTTCTTGTTAACATACAGTGCGTAACAAGAATCACAAAAACCTAAACTTCTAATGAGAATTAAGCCAGTATCTTGTGTGGCCAAAGATCACAAACCCACCTTCTCCTAATCCACTGCAACACAGAAAATAAAGCAGTGCATAAATAGCGAGCCTGGTGTAATTCAGAAAATGCTGCTATTAAAAACTCAGCACTTTAAAAAAGCTAACAGACATATCTCAGCTGAGGCAATTATTTTGTAGGTTAAGAGGAAAGAAATATTGCTGCAATTGAAGATTTGTCTTCACAGGGGTTCTCAGGAAAGTCAAGGCAAATCAGATGAGGGAATGAAGTTAGTTCCCAATCAGATGAACATATATTATCATCAGCTTATCCTTCCTCCAGGAGAAAAAGGGATCAACTGTACTGATGTCAGATCACTTTGAGGATGGACCAAGAATGTTCATGTAGGGATTTAATACGTTTTAAGGTATGCAGACTTCACACATTTAGTGCCTCCTCTATTTTGTCATTGCCTTTATCCTCCTTGTGTGGTCACTGATAACAAAGACTTACTTAATGTACCCCATCTCTGACCTTTCCCTAACAGCACCTTCTCATTTATTTACATGAAGGGCACAGGGAAGGTGAAGTTATATGAAGTGCACTGGAAATTTATGATAGGTAACTATTTTTAATAATAAAATGTAAGATAACAAATCAAGCCTCAGTCATAACTCATTAAAAGAAATGGGAATTGAAAATGAATGCAATTAGTAAAAAATTCTGAACAATACCTTTTTTAAAAAGTCAATAATTAAAATAGAGAAATCAGTGTTTTGTAAAATAATCAAGCTCATACATGAGCAACTTCTAGCTTTCTTCAAGTGTCTTGGTTTTGAATATCTCTGTTTTATGAAAACTTCAATTGCTGTAAATGTGGGGTGGAGAGGGAGTTAGAAGAAGAAACTGATGAGATGGACTTAGTTATCTTTGCTGGTACAGCAGCAGGGAAAGGTGACCAGAGTATGCTGTACTGCCTCTGTAATTAGGGTATTCTCTTTGCAACATCAGGGAACAAACATCATC
This sequence comes from Melanerpes formicivorus, assembly GCF_026170545.1. Taxonomy (NCBI): domain Eukaryota; kingdom Metazoa; phylum Chordata; class Aves; order Piciformes; family Picidae; genus Melanerpes; species Melanerpes formicivorus. The sequence goes on along the minus strand of NW_027142353.1, from coordinate 29,747,115 downwards.
AGCTGAAACAGAAATCATGCCAATTGCATTGTTTTGCTTATTACAGTAATACATGTACTAGTATGGTACATAGAATTTTAATGAATCTGAATTCTTAAAGTGCTTGGATATATACATGCAAAGTAGGTATGTGCATTTGTAAAAGGAGCCTGTAGGTATTAAATTCAGCAGACTTCAGACAAATCTTAATTAATAAAAGAAATAAATTGATTCACTCTAATGTGTTCCCTCTGACACACACCTTCTTTTACCTGTGGGCTGTTTCTTTTTAGGCTTATTCAATATGGATTCCCCAAAAGGAGTTTTCTTATGTGCAACCATTGACTAAGAGCAATGATACTGCTCTTCTAATCAAATATTCACCCTGGTCTAATACTTTTTGCTCCACCATAATGTATTTTGACCAACAACAAAAACAAATAAGGATAAAAACCAGACAAACACAAAACAAAACAATCCCCCAAAACTCTAAACAAACAAACAAAAACACCCAGAAAAGTCTGGTATTTTCTTAAACGCTTGCCCAGATCAGCACTTTTTGACTACTTTTCACTCAAATCCACCAGGTAATTTTATTCAGGCTCAGTTAATGCAGTGCAGCACATCATATGGGTGGAGTCCAACAGGATGGCATTCAACAAGTCCAAGTGCCAGGTGCTGCACTTTGGCCACAGCAACCCCATGCAGAGCTACAGGCTGGGGTCAGAGTGGCTGGAGAGCTGCCAAACAGAGAAGGACCTGGGGGTACTGATTGACAGCTGCCTAAACATGAGCCAGCAGTGTGCCCAGGTGGCCAAGAGGGCCAATGGCATCCTGGCCTGCATTAGGAATAGTGTGGCCAGCAGGAGCAGGGAGGTCATTGTGCCCCTGTACTCTGCTTTGGTTAGGCTGCACCTTGAGTACTGTGTCCAGTTCTGGGCCCCTCAGTTTAGGAAGGCCATCAAAACACTTGAACATGTCCAGAGAAGGGCAATGAGGCTGGTGAGAGGCCTTGAGCACAAGCCCCATGAGGAGAGGCTGAGGGAGCTGGGATTGCTTAGCCTGGAGAAGAGGAGGCTCAGGGGTGACCTCATTGCTCTCTACAACTACCTGAAGGGTGGTTGTAGCCAGGAAGGGGTTGGTCTCTTCTCCCAGGCAACCAGCACCAGAACAAGGGGACACAGTCTCAAGCTGCACCAGGGGAAGTTTAGGCTCGAGGTGAGGAGAAAGTTCTTCATGGAGAGAGTCATTGGTCATTGGAATGGGCTGCCCAGGGAGGTGGTGGAGTCACCGTCCCTGGAGGTGTTCAAGAGGAGATTGGACGTGGCCCTTGGTGCCATGGTCTAGTGATGAGGTCTGTGGTGACAGGTTGGACTCGATGATCCTCGAGGTCTCTTCCAACCTTGGCGATACTGTGATACTGTGATCAGCTCCAGCTGAAATGTGGTTGCCTTTTCCAAACACAGAAGGGAATTATCCAAAAGTACTACATCCAGTGGAAACACACCACCACAGACAGATAATATATGATATAGTCATATATGCATTCTACTCCTAGCAGAAATGTAATAATATTTTAACCCAGTGTCCCAGACACAGTGCAAAAAAAACCAACCAAAAAAAAAAAAAACCACACAACCACAAACACCAACAAAAAAATACACAAAACAACCCAACCAAAAATCAAACTAAAACCCCCCACAAAACCACCAAACCAAAAAACCAGAAAGGCACTCATACTCGAGTTGGGGCTGCTAGATAAGCAATGACTCCATTAAGCTGTGCCTGTGATCTGACACCACCTGAAAGGCAAGGCTGCTGCCCAGGGAGCCTGCCTGGTGCTCACTCCGGCTGCTGTTTAGCAAAGGCTTCAATTAGTACTGACCTCAGCATGGGAATATTTCTCTCTGGGCAGGAAAGGAAATATCACAGACCTAAATCTCTCTCCCTGAGACTAGAGTGAAACCTGCATTCACCTCCTCCAGATCCAGTTGGGTAAAGGGTGCACTGGTGGGATCACATCTCACGTACTGCGTGCAGTTTTGGGGTCCTTACTACATGAAGGACATTGATGTGCTGGTGTGTGTCCAGAGAAGAGCAATGAAGCTGGTGAGTGGCTTTGAACAAAAGTCCTGTGAGGGAGCTGGGAATGCTCAGCCTAAAGAATAGGAGGCTGAAGGGAGGCCTCATTGTTCTCTACTACTACCTGAAAGGAAGTTGTAGCAAGGTGGGTACCAGCCTCTTCTCCCAGGTAGCAAGTGACAGGACAAGAGGAAATGGCCTCAAGTTGCACCAGAGTAGGTTTAGATTAGGTATTAGGCAATATTTCTTCACCAAAAGGGTCATTGGGCACTGGAAGAGGCTGCCTAGGGAGGTGGTGAAACCACCATCCTTGGAGCTTTTTAAAGGATGTTTGGATGAGTGTTTAGGGGTACAATCTAACAGTTGTGTATGGGGAGACATTAGGTTATGATTGGACTCAATGACCTTAAGGTCTTTTCCACAGCTGATTCAATGACTCAAGGAGCAGTACAGTAGCACAAACAAAAGCAAAGATGTGGATTTCTCCAACACTTGCAATGCAGGGGAACTGCACCAACTATTGCTGTCGGTAGTGGTTCACAATGTGCGTGCATGCACAAACCCACTGCTCTCCACAGGCTCACTGGCTACCTCAAGGCAAAGCTGCTACACACACAGACACAAATTCACACAGGCAACTGTGTGTTATGCACAACAGGGGAAAAACATACAGAAAATTGAGAGTAACAAGAGTCTAAAAGATAGATTTGGGGTCCACAGGGATCCTGAAAGCCAAAAGAATTGGCAAGCAGAAAAAAAGAAAATAAAAGAGCGGGGAAATATAAGAAAGGTGTCTATATTCAAATGGGCCCCACACAAATTTTAAACTAGAATTATTGCATTACCTTTCAAAGAGCTAACACTACAGAAACAAGGAACCACGTTCTACTGTAGCAATAAAGAAACTACTGAAATATGACATTTCAGGCTACCTTAGTCCAGTGGAGTTAAGATTACTTTTATTCCTGATTCACTCTGAAAAGAAAGGAGAAAATCCAAGCAGATCCTTGCACACAATTGAAGATTACTTTAAAATAGAGATATGTGCCATTTTAGCACTATTAACAAGCCTTTTTTTTCCACAGCATGGCAAACTGGACAAGCGCTGGGGACTCAAATGATTAACAATGCATGGATTCCTCCAAATCAAAGGTAAAGTAAGCAAAAACAGACAAGCAGAAGGAGACAGCATCTTAAAAAAAATTACCAGAGAGCTAGTTTTGGATCTAAAGGCAACACCAAGCCTGCCAACTTCTCAAAGAGGCTGCCAAGAAGCCAGATGCCATAACTGGAAGGACATTATCCAGACTTTTACATCTGAGTGTCATGAGTGCCTTTGAAAAAGGACAGAAAAATGGATGCTGGCAAGAGCTCAACTGTTTAATTTCTATCCCCACCCTAAACCATTGCAAAAATAATTAAAGACAGGATGTGTAAATACAATGTTGAGTATTTACAATGACCCACAAGGGTGAGCTAGCCCTACCAAAGTACTGGAAAACTCTCTGAGAACATGAATTAAAGACCCAAGGTCATCCCAAACACCCAGTTTGAGTCCCAAGGAAGGCCTTGTGATGACAGAGTTTATAGAAGTGGTACCTGCCCCTGCAGCTGGGGTGGGCACTGGACAAATCTATGTAGATACTCTCCCACCAAATACAACAGGCAGATGACTCATCCACAGAACTCAATGGGTTACATCTGCTTTATTGTGGCTATACATATGCCCCAGTGCAAGAAATCTCATCTCATCTCATCTCATTATCAGAGATGTCACATGGCCGTCACACAAGAATGATGCCTTTGTTTTGGATGTGCTGGAGGCATGTTTGATCATATCATAGAGAAGATGCTAACCACCCTTGAGACAGAAGTCAGCTGTAGATGATGAGAACAGCTTAGATGGTCTACAGCTTTCTCCATTTTCATACCTGAAGAAGTCAGTGCAGTGAGGTAGGTAAACAGCCTGCAAGTAATAAGCTGCAAAAAAAAGGGAAGAGCTGAAATGCCTCTATTCAGCAAAGAGACCAAAGGTTGACTACCTCTGCTCTGCAGCAATATCCTGCAAAGGAGTGCTGACAAATTTGATCCAGCCCCCTTACTGGTAAGAAAGAAAATTACCATAATATTTGGATTTTTAGAGTGAGTAGAAGAACTAGAGAAGTCTCTACTTAACTTCTAAAACACTTGCATAATTCCATTTAAATCACTGGAACTCCTTCTGTGCATCAAGTTAAACACTTGCACAGGGTCCTCTTAGGTCACAATCTTGCACTGTTTATGCAGAAAAAAAATGTAGCCAGATTGATTTGTATATCCTGCCATCGCTTGGCACTGAGCATTTGTATCCCTTGACATTAACTGGCATCTGTCAGGCACTCTCCCATAAAAAAGTTATTCAGTTGCACACATTTGTAATATCCAACTGCATATATTACTTGGGTAAAGGAAAGGCAGTTATTTTGATTTCTGCCATAAAATACAGCATAAGTGTAAACTATGAGCTGCAGAACACACACACACACAGAGATAAAAAATGTAATGCCTTTTTCAAATACTGGCCAAGTAAGCAGTATTCTACAAGACAAGAAACAAATGTTCATGTCAAAACTGCAAATGGAAGTGACCAAGCTTGCACTGGACTTGAAGGAGCGCAAGTTTCTGCCTCCCCCCAAGACTGTGACAGGTTAATGTCTCATCTTACTAAACACACCTGCTCTGTCTTTCCTTCTGGACTTCCTATAGGCTCATTAGGATTCATTAGGGCTTTGGGGGGTTATTTTTTAAGAAAACACCAGGCAGCATGCAAAAAAATAAATTAAATACTGAATTAACCTAAATCCTCCTTTTAGCTAGTTCAAGTCTTATTTATAATGTGCATGCACCACTTTGCATTTACCATGAAGCTCCTCAATTACTTCATAGATAAGTTAACCTTCTATCTCCCAGCAAATATAATTCATGCTCATTTTATACAACACAGCATTCTGCTGGCTATTATCCATCATTTACAAGTGTTATTTGTCTATAAAAATGACACTAAAAAGTTGAAAAATTGTTCTGCTTTGCCTGCTTCTGCGTGTGTTTTAACAAATGGTACCAATGCAAAAGGCTGTAAGTCATGTAAGAAGCAATTAGTCAAAGAAGCCATAAATATTTTTTTAAAAGGATATAAATGATTGCTTGCCAGATAGTAAAAGCTCTGAAGATTGCTACATAATAAAAGACTGAACATACACATACCTATCTCAGTAACTTCACCCCTGTGTGCACTCCCATTAGGATGAAAGAAGATTACTCAAGAAAGTAACATTAGCCAGGTGAGTAAGTGTTTGTCCTAAAATAGTTAAAATAGTATTCATCATTATTTATCGTTAATGAAGTTAATCAAATTCAGTGCTACTTACTCATGCATGCATTAAATAGAAACCTGAACATGACATGCATATTTATAGAACAGAGATTGAAAGATCATTATCTGTAGGGAAGAAAATCCAGCAAAGAAAAGGACGCATAAAATGTGCTGTTATCTTATTAGAACATAAACTGTTTTGCTTAAAACATAAATATTTATTTTCATTAATTCAATTAACCTAAATAATAGCTTCCACACATGACAACTATAGCTAATGTATGAATTTCATGATTTCTGATGAAGATGGAGGTCATAGCCATTGCTACCATCAACCAACTGGTCTAATTCCATGGAAGTCAGCAGAACACTCCTCAATTTATACCAGTGTACATATGGCATGTAGCTTTCCACTAACAGCATCTCTTACATTGGCTTGAAATATAATATACTGCACACCACCAGAAATTCAGAAGAAGAAAAGATTGTTCTGTTTATTTTTCAGTCAATAAATAAGGTGAGCACTCCTCAATTTCATCTTAAAATTCTAAAATTGCAACTGAAGATATTTTTTGTTGTTGGTTTTGGGTGGGGTTTTTTTGCTATTTAGATACCTGTATATGGGTTTCGGAGCCAGAAAGGTAGGTTGGGCAATCCCAGAGAGAGAAAGAAGGATGAAAAAAAACTGAAAGTGCAACTACTAAATATTCATGCCACTGACATTCTGTACCTTCAGTGAAGTTCTTGCTTTATATATGGAATGAAACCTATAGTTAAGCACATAACTCCACTAGCTAACAGTTTTGAAAGAGTTCATTATATTGTGAGGGGGAAAGGACTCTGTAGGTTGCTAAATATACAGTAATATGTATTGAGAACACAGGGAAAGCAGGCATATTTCTGCATGTTATTCTGTGGACAGGTGGGCAGAGTCCAATGGCATGAGATTCAATATATCTAAGTGCCGGGTTCTGCACACTGGCCATAACCCCATGCAATGCTACTGGCTGGGGTCAGAGTGGATGGAGAGCAGCCAGCCAGAAAGGGACCTAGGGGTACTGGTTGATAGTAGGCTGAACATGAGCCAGCAGTATGCCCAGGGGGCCAAGACGGTCAATGGCATCCTGGCCTGCATCAGGAATAGCATGGCCAGCAGGAGCAGGGAAGTCATTCTGCCCCTGGACTCAGCACTGGTTAGGCCACACCTTGAGTCCTACATCCAGTTCTGGGCCCCTCAGTTTAGGAAAGATGTTGACTTGCTTGAATGTGCCCAGAGAAGGCCAACAAAGCTGGTGAGGGGTTTGCAGCACAAGCCCTATGAGGAGAGACTGAGGGAGCTGGGGTTGCTTAGCCTGGAGAAGAGGAGGCTCAGAGGAGACCTTATTGCTCTCTACAACTACCTGCAGGGAGGTTGTAGCCAGGAGGGGGTTGGTCTCTTCTCCCAGGCAGCCAGCACCAGAACAAGAAGACACAGTCTCAAGCTGTGCCAGGGGAGATTTAGGTTGGATGTTAGGAAGAAGTTCTTCACAGAAAGAGTGATTTGCCACTGGAATGGGCTGCCCAGGGAGGTGGTGGAGTCACCATCACTGGAAGTATTTAAGAAGAGACTGAATGAGGCACTTAGTGCCAAGGTTTAGCTGATTAGATGGTTTTGGGTGATGGGTTGGACTCGATGATCTCAAAGGTCTTATCCAACCTGGTTAATTCTATTTTATTCTATTCTGTTCTATGTCACTTGGCATTTAAAAAATGACAGATCACAGTATCACAGTATATTAGAGGTTGGAAAGGAACTCAAGAGATCATCGAGTCCAGCTCCCCCGCCAAAGCAGGATCACTTAGGGTAGCTCACATAGGAATGCATCCAGGTGGGTTTTGAAAGTCTCCAGAGAAGGAGACTCCACAACCTCCCTGGGCAGCCTGTTCCAGTGCTCTGTCAGCCTTGCTGTAAAGAAGTTTCTCCTCATGTTGAGGTGAAATCTTCTACGTACAAGTCTGAACCTGTTGTTTCTTATTACTGTGCACCACTGAAAAGACCCTGGCCCCCTCTACTTGACACCCACCCCTCAGATATTTATACACATTGATGAGATCCCCTCTCAATCTTCTCAAGACTAAATAGCTCCAGAGATCTGTCTCTCTGCATAGACGAGATGCTCAAGTGTCCTAATCATCCTCATGGCTCTCCGCTGGACTCCCTCCAGCAGTTCTGTGTCTTTCTTGAACTGGGTAGCCTAAAACTGGATGTAGTATTCCAGGTGTGGTCTCACAAGGGCAGAGTAGAGAGGTAGAACTTCCCTAGACCTGCTGGACACACTTTTCTTGATGCATCCCAGAATGCCATTGGCTTTCTTGGCCACAAGGGCACATTGCTGTCCCATGGAGAACTTGCTGCCCACCAGCACTCCAAGGTCTTTCTCCATGGAGCTGCTTTCCAGCAGGGCAGCCCCTAACCGGTACTGTTGCATGTTCTTATTTCTTCCTAGATGCAAGGCCCTGCACTTGTCCTTATTAAACTTCATGAAGTTTGCCTGCATTCAGCTCTCCAGCCTGTCCAGGTCATGTTGGACATCAACACAGCCCAACGGGATGTCAGCCAACCCCCCCAGTTTTGTATCATCAGTGAACTTGGTGAAGGTACTCTCCATCACCTCATCCAGGTCGTTGATAAAGATACTGAACAAAACTGGAGCCAGGACCAGTCCCTGGGGAACATCACTAGTCACAGGCCTCCAAGTTGATCCTGTGCCACTGATGACAACCCTCTGAACTCTGTTGTCAAGCCAGTTTGCAACCTACCTCACAGCTCAGCTGTCTATGCCACATTTCCTGATCATTTTTGTTTAAAAACCTGTCTTAATGTTCAGACACCTGAAGAAAAAACAGTGCATTACTTTCAATCGTATTCTCAAGTTCTATGGTGATTTTAGTGCCTAGTTTAAATATTCTAGTTGGCACACAGCACACCTGTAGTCTCTAGATATCCATTAGACTTTAATGGGTTTGAAATGGAGGACAGTGTTATGGGGCTGGCAGACCTACCACAGTCCCATTTACAATGACACAAGGTAAATGGGGCATAAAATCACAATGGTTAATGCCACTGCTAGAACAAAAGGAGCCCACTCCACTTCCTCCGTATGGATGGTTTTGCACACGTAAGGGCCAGACAAGCACAGATGACCAAAATGAGGTCTACAGGTATGTGTAGGTAGCAGGATAGGAGAGGAACAGGTGGTTTGCAGAACAACACAGCTGCTGCCCAGTATGTGTGCTGAGGTGTCATTTCACTCTGTGAGCTGTATGCCCATGACTGCTTCCTAGATGGAGCACTTACCCCACTCATGACTGTCCTCTCTGTGGTAAGCATGACCCTTTGGGCACACCCACCACTGAAGTAACATGTTTTCCCTATGCTCTCAGTCATGACATGCCATGCCATGCAGGATAAAAAAAGGGAAGTGATGCATTCTCCTGAAGAAGAGTTTGTCACCTCCTTCCACATACCCCCAAAAATCACAGATATAGAGCATTTATGTGCCTGATAGAAGAAACAGTTACATATTTGTGCCAAATGTGTTGCAAACCTTATTCAGGAATGTTGCTCTTTACCATAAGAACTGTCCCTGCAATGCCACCAAGGCCATTTGGATCCCATTTGGATCCCATTTGGGATCCAAATTCTGACCATTTCAAGAGAACAAGCAGTTCATCACTGTGAGAAGCATGAAAGGAAGACTGAAATAGTCTGATATGTCTATTGAAGGGAAAAGTGAGTGGTTTTCATGAATGAGAAAAGCCCTTCCAACTGATACACTGTAGCTGTGTAGAAGCCAGCCTGAAAAGAATACTCAAAAGCCATCCCAGTTTCACAGAATAGTTTTTTATTTAACTCATTTCCGTGCAAGAGGTTCAAAATATTCCATGTTTTACGACAGCTAGGAAATATTAATAAAAGTCTACAGAAATCTGGAGATCCTTCTGCTTCTACATAAATAATTCCCCTGCCTCCTAGGGAAGTGCAAAGGCCACATGAAGATGCATTCCCTCTTTTCCTCTTTCCCCCTCCCCAGCTTTTCGGGGCACTTCAATGTGCAGGAATATCCATGTTCTTCAGAAGACTCCTTTATTGAGTCAAAATAACTGATTCCACACGCTTAATCACAGAATCCTTCTTCCATCCTCTAATTATGAAGCAGTGCCTGTTGAAATTAAAGCAGGATGCTTGTAAATATTTTCAGGCACAAAGGAAGAAGCAAAGCCAACTGAGCAATTTGGTAAGAAGAGAGGAGAAAATAACCCAGGCTTTCTGTATTCTGTAGTTACAAGTGATGAGACCATTTTTATTTGGGTAGTTCTACACAATAAATTTTAAAGAGTAGTTGCTTAAGTACATCTAAAGGTTAAACCTTTCAGCTGCTAAGCTGTACGTAAGAACAAATAACTGTCAAATACTTAACCTTTTACAGATTAAAACTGTCTGCCTAACAGATGTGAAATCATCATTGTTGTAATTGTTATAAGTGGATATCTGAGCATTTTCTGAGACAGATCTTCTTTCTTTTTTTGAGCAGTAATTTTATGCCCCAGGTCACTTGCATGTTCATGGCTGTGATAAAACCACTGCTTTCCATACGGAGTTATATGGGATTTTATAACTGCTGTACTGGTTTCCAGCACTGAAGTTATTGGTTGTAATGGGCAGTTTTAAATTGTTATAAGATGCACTTGTAGGGTCACTGTAAACATTTTATTGTTCAGTTGCTCTAAGTGGTTTTATAAGTGAATTTTCACAATAGTATGGCCAGGGCATAGGAGAAGAAAATGTTTCAATTTCTCATAAGCTATGAATGTTACTATAAAATACTCTTTGACAGTATTTGACAGAAATACACTCAGTTGTTAGAATGTCTAAAATGCCATTATATTATGTTTATAAGTGGTTAAGTGTTATGGATAGAAGATAAAAATGTTTCTACTATGCTAAATGACCACGGAAAGAGAACTTTTTCCCATAGATATATACACATATAGTAGGACAAAGTGCCTTGAAACCCTTCAGACATCTCTAAGCTGATATATGTTCTAGTATCTTATATTCAGACGTGGGATTTGTGGGTACAGATTTTGGCTTAGCCCTCATCATTCTGCTGAACATGTATCGGAAAAGTGGATTTGTCTCATATTGAGGCCCAAGCTTCACACTCCTTTCCCCTTCAGCTTTTTGCAGTTTTACATAGTTTTGGCTGAGGTCAGGATTCTTCTGGTGCAAGATGCTGCACTAGGTCCAGCACAGGCACAGCAACTGCCCTTCACAGACTGCAGCTACCTCTCCCACTGACTTTCCTGAAAGACCTCATTTACTCCAGCAGGAAATTTCCGGCAAGTATGTGTTTTGGGCTTCATGCCAGATACTCAACCTGCACTTTTTTTTCCATCTACCAAGTAAATACAGTTTTGAAACACGAAAGATTTTTAAATTAATTCTTTTTAATGCAGATCCATTGCACAGATCAATATGTATTGCATGACCAGGGGGCTTCCTTGGAAAGCAAAGCATCAGACTGGTGTCTTTCCATCATCTACTCCCACTTCCCTGGCTGTTATTTTGAACCTGCTAATCAACTTTAACCAAATCTGACAGAGGTTTAAAAAAAGTCCTACTAAAAATCAGCAGCTTTTATGCAGTTCTAATAACTTGGTCCTTCATCCATGCCATCTGATGGCAGCTAGTCATCCATCAGCATGCAAGCACCCTTCAGTCAGGCACAGCTATGAAACTGCCCCAGCTGCTGCTGTTTTCTCCCCAGGTCAACAAAGAGGAGTGTGAGGCAAATGCAATTACTGACAAAGAGTCTGGGCCGTGGCGTTGCTGGGTTACAAAACATGAAACTGTGATCTAGTTTTGGTAATTCCACTGCTCAAGGAAGCTTTTTGCTTTCCTACTTAGATGACTGATTAATTTTTTAATTTTTAAAATAAAATAGTAACACTGAATTGTCATGTTTGTCAGTTAGACCCTGTAAGTATCCAAAGCCAAATCACTAAAGACAGAAATGAGGTTTTGAAGAGCAACAAACATGTCAACAAGTACACACTCTCTTGAAAAACACTCTGCGAATGACCACTTGCACCTTGACTCATCTGAAAGGGAGATGCAAAAGTCACTGCATCACTACCACCCATGAGAGAGGTCATTTCCAGGACACAATGAAGCAATATGCACTGACCTGCACTCTGCATCGATGCAGTTTCCATAAGTTTATTTCTGAGCTGAACCTGAGCAGAGAATGCCAGCTGTGCCACATTGTAAAGTGGATTTGTCATGTGGATTTATCCATACGTTGTCCATTAAGTCACCCTTGGGAACAAGCACTAGTTAGAACTCTCTGATACATGTGAAGGGGTTTTATACAGAAAAGGGGGAAAAAAGGGAATGCAGCAATTCCCAGAGACTGCAGGAAAAAAAGAGAGGTATTATTAGCACATCGAAAGGCATCTGAAATATAAATTATTTGAAAGCACATCACTTTATATATCCTGTTAATTACATGGTTAATATTATGAAATCTGACAACTCCCCACAGACATCAAGGCTATTGATGAGTTCCATTTTATGTTAGAAATTTCTCTCTTCTTGTGCAGAATTACCTCTTTAACCTCTTTCAGTCCAATAAATTCACATTAAAATGTGACCAGGAGTGACAACCTTGGGAGAGGGCTAACCTCTTCCTCTATCATGTCATTTTAGCCTCAGTCTCAAATCGGTACAGCACTCCCATAGCTACTAGCTTGGCTCTTCTCTTGCCTCCTGAGTAGATGAAGCAGCATGTCTAATTAATTTACAATCCTTAAGTACAAAGGTAGCTATCAGCAAAACTACATTAAAATCAAACTACCAATAAGGTAATTGTAAAATTCTAATTTTCTGGGACATTTTCACTAAATACCATCTTAGCTGTGCAGCTGAATGTTTCCCAGTCTAGCCTCACAGCTACATGAAAGTCAAATATTTTGTATATTACAGTATACCTCACTCCACAGAAAAAAAAAAATGGGGGGGGGAGAAAAGAGGAAAGGGCAGATACTGTTTAATACAATGAAATGCAATTTAAAACAAGGTCAATAAGATACTAAGCTCTTATCCCTCAGCAGAGGGCTGTGTTATAAATCATGGGTTAGAAGTAAAAAACTGAGGGAATGGTTCTTGCCACTCATAGTTCAAAGACTGTTGTCAAAAGCTTTCTGTTCATAGAAATGCTTTTGGTTTTATTCAGCTGGCAAAAACTGTGCAATATTCTAAGTAGCTCAGACAGATAGCTTTTTTAGCTATACAGTTCAGAGCCAAATTTTCCTGAACAGCATAAGGACTTGATTTGGCTAATGTATACATGTTGCACTGTAGCCGGATCCAGAAATAACCAGCATCCGTGAATGCAGGCTGGGGTCTAGGAAGGATACATGCTAACAGCCAGATTCCCTAATCTGCTTCATACCCAGACAGACCAGACAAAACCAGCAAAAAAAATAAGGTTGCTGCAGTAAGCAGCTCTGACAGCACAGAGCTCCAAGTGGAAGGTCTACCACTGCCCAGCTCCCTACCTGCTTCTTGCTGATGAGAAAATACTGAATGTCAGGGATGGGAGCTTAGGAACATCTCACAGCACAGCAGCAACAGGCAAGATTCTCCACTGAGCTCCAGCCACCCTCATGAAACTCTCATTTTTGCTGGGACCAAAGAGCTGAGAGAGAGGAACAGTGGTTAACCTTCTGCAAGCAGCCATCCTTTCCTGCTCTTGACCCCAAGAAGAATAGAGATTAGGTGTACAATCTGAAGCCCCCTTCACTCCCCTGTCTTCACTGGTTGTCAGTGATACTGGCCAGCAACCTGAAGGGAATGAAGAATCCATTTTCTTCCTCCTTTCCCTGAATAAACCTCTTTCTGCAACCATGCTGTTCTTGGTCAGGGGCAGCAGGAGATGAGCTGTGAGAACTTGTCAGCATCTCCCTTGAGCAGGGCAGACTGCCAGCCTCTCTGAGGCAGGTATGTAGCAGCCTGGCCTTAAGCAACCCTTATTTCCTACTCTTATTCTCCCACTCTGTCACACGCATGGAATCCTGTAATCACATCCTCCTTTTCCCCTACAGTCATCACCATAATATAGTTCTACACTAGGTCCTAGGCCTTTGTGGTTGATGGAGCTCATACAAAAGACTCCTAGAGTAGAAGAAATCTGAACCAGCTGAAGACTTTGTTATAACAGCCCAGGGGTGGTTGCAGAGGAACAGATGTAGCATTAGGTGTGAAATCGCGTGCTATTTGCAAAGTATTGATTGGTTTGAGTGGTTCTGAGGAACAAACAACTGCAGCAGAAACAGAGATGTTCTTGCCCACAGGAACAGAACGGGACACTTATTTGTCCCTGTTTTCTTTCTGGAAGGAAATCATCTCCTACTGCTAACACCAGTCTGCACCACGTTGAGGAGTATGACGGAAGTTGCCAATTACAGATAAAGGCTATCTTCAATATTTGGATAGAAGTTGCTAATTTTAACTACTGTACCATATAGTGGTACTTCTCATTCTTAAAAGAAATAACCAGCATTTGGCATGGGCATTACATTAGCTATATTTTACATTTATTTAAGCAAATTTAGTTAAATAACTGCACATATGTGTGTAATTTTCCACATACCAATGCCAGCACCCTGCAGACTGTACAGCAGGCTACTCAGTTTACATTCTTGTGTATTTTGCTTGCTCACATATACACAAACCCACGGTTACTTATATTCTTTTAGAACTCTGACCTGATGACTACTAAGAAGTATTGCATGCCTCCTCAGAAAATACTGAATAGAGGATAGTTCCTGTATGAGAGTATGAGGACGCATATGCCTCTTCCCCAAGAACATACCTGGCAGGTGCAATCCAGATCTTCATTTGTCACACAGATACCAGTAATGGGCTCTCCAGAAATACTCTAAATTAAATGAGGATTATCTTCTGTCTTTTTAGGCCATCTTGGCATTAAGACAAAACTAGGTATATTTTCCAGGCAAACATGTTTTCTCTGAAAAGTTAAAATTTAGGATGAATATTCCCGTCTCCTCTGAAGTAACATTTACCAGTCCTCACTAGTGAGAAGCAGCTGGCTTCAGTTTATCTTGTGGGATAATAGTACACTTAATACATGTAATGACATTAAGATCTAAGCCTTCTTCTAAAAGACTTGGATAAAGGGATGAGCTGCACAGCTGGATGCAGAGTTAGGCACCCAGATCCCAGAACAGATTTCACCATGTTGCATTGGGTGCCAAAGCTCCCCATGTTGAAGATGGGAAGAAGCCAGCACCCAACAACCAGCTTCACCATACCCAGAGGTTATGCAAAGAGCCAAACTCCTTGCCTGCCAAAGGAAAATGTGAGAGATTATGCTTTTGTTGAGATCAGACTCCATTATGTAAGCAGGACTCACAGCCCAAGTCCCATCCATGTATCTAGATGCCACGTTCTACACATTGGCCACAACAACCCCATGCAGTGCTACAGAGGACAGAGTGGCTGGAGAGCAGCCAGGCAGAAAGGGGCCTGGGGGTATGTGGCAGTTTTAGGCTATGCCTTTAAAAATTACCTGCAGGTTTCAAGCAGAAAAGTAGAAAAATATAAAGAAATCACTGGGTGTACAAGGAAAACAAAAGATTATTCTAAACAAATTCTTTGGATAAATGTCTGGGATAAGAGAAGCTGTATCATAACAACTTTTCACATTTCATTTCCATTCCCATTCCTTTTTTCTTCTCTTCTGATTGTGGCTGTTTTGCTTCATCGGGGAGAAGATAACGTGCTTCCAGCTGACCTTGGGATAAGTCTAACCCACTGCTCTCTCTCAACTCCTCTCTTTCCCTTGGGACAGAGGGGTTTGGAGGGACAGTGGAACAGCTTCCCTGGTCTCTAACCAGGGGAATTTTTGTGTTGTTTGCTAATTGCAAATATCTGTATAATATTGAAAATACTGTAAATTTTGTATATATACATTGCATTCCATTGTAGAGCTTCATTTGCTTCTAACTGAGTTGGTCTGCCTTAAAGTCAATACTGGGGGGAAACTTCAACCCACCACATTACAAAAAAAATAACTGGCACCTATTCAATGTGGTTGATGGTAGGCTGAACATGAGCCAGCAGTGTGCCCAGGTGGCCAAGAAGGCCAATGGCATCCTGGCCTGGATCAGGAACAGTGTGGCCAGCAGGAGCAGGGAGGTCATTCTGCCCCTGGACTCAGCACTGGTTAGGCCACACCTTGAGTCCTACATCCAGTTCTGGGCCCCTCAGTTTAGGAAAGATGTTGACTTGCTTGAATGTGTCCAGAGAAGGCCAACAAAGCTGGTGAGGGGTTTGCAGCACAAGCCCTATGAGGAGAGGCTGAAGAAGCTGGGGTTGCTTAGCCTGGAGAAGAGGAGGCTCAGAGGATACCTTAGTGCTCTCTACAACTACCTGCAGGGAGGTTGTAGCCAGGAGGGGGTTGGTCTCTTCTCCCAGGCAGCCAGCACCAGAACAAGAGGACACAGTCTCAAGCTGCACCAGGGGAGGTTTAGGCTGGATGTTAGGAAGAAATTCTCCACAGAAAGAGTGATTTGCCATTGGAATGGGCTGCCTAGGGAGGTGGTGGAGTCACCATCACTGGAAGTATTTAAGAAGAGACTGGATGAGGCACTTAGTGCCATGGTTTAGTTGATTAGGTGGTTTTGGGTGATAGGTTGGACTCTATGATCTCAAAGGTCTTATCCAACCTGGTTAATTCTGTATTCTGTATTCTATCTTCTTGGGCATTTTGGTCAGACAACAGGGGTACACTTTTGGAAAGAAAACCAAAGGACACGGCCAAGCATACTGTTTTGATAGCATCATCATGATTAAAATACCAGCATAAGAAAAAAGGAAACCCAGATTCAAGTATGTCCCCATCACATGCACAGATTTAGGCTCAAGAAACTACTTATTATGCCAAAAGTTTTTTCCCCATTTTTCCTGGAGCTTGACCCCAGTATGGATCTAGGAATGCAGGAATCATGGGAGGAGTCCTGTGTTTCAACCCTCATGTCCCTAAATGCCATCATCACAAAGCTGTATAATGTGTAATGGTGCGAGGAGTAAGTAGTACAGATAGCATAGGACCATAGCATATAATGGACTCCTCTAGGTCTTTATGTACTGGGCTAACAAGTCTACTAACCCTCAAATTGCCCATAGGCTTCAGCACTAGCAAATCTAGAGATAACGTCTAAGTGTGCTTCTGCCAGAAAACAAGCCCATCTTGGGCATCTAGTTGGGTTGGGTGGGTTTTCTGAATTGTGGGGTTTGCTATATTAACTCTGCCTAAACTGTGCACATAAACCACTGCACTACACCTGGCTTAACAGCTGTAAATACTGAAGTAAGTATCTGCTTTGGCATCACACAACCAGCTAAATTAATCTCCTGGCATAGACTTCCAGGGCTTGGATCAACGAGCAAAATCAAAATACAGTCTCCAAATAACTCAGAGGAATTTCTGTCTGCTGTGGCAATCATTAGGTATATTAAATGACAGATAGAATGAAAGTGATTTTTAGTGGCTCAGATAGATAGCAGCTAGTACATTAGTACCACATTCAGCTTCCAAACAGCCTGCTAACAAGCATCCTTTGTGGATTACTTGCTGTACTTTGACCTTCCACAGTTGCTTGCTTTTTCTTTACACTGGAGACCTATGATTTTTTCATGCTCCCTTAGTCTGTACTCATAAGCAATACAAGTATGTCTCTTGCCTTAACCGACTGACTTTCTCAGTAACCACACACCTTAGATTACAGACTTGAGGTTTACACGCATTTCTGTAGGAAGTACTGTACAATGAGCAATCTTCTGACTTTCTGTCATGCTTAGAAAATACACTCTCACAGACAAGTCTGGTTCCACACCTCCCCTTTAAAGCCTGTGAGATGTTCATGCCCACAAGAAAAGGTTCACCTACCCTACATCCTCCAAGAAGCTTTGAGCACGTGTACACAGCACAGTGGGAAAGAGATCCCCAAACTAACAAAGACTGATGAAGGGCTTCACATATTATATCATGCAGCCCTATAGACTTCGGCTGAGGAGAAGAACAGTTGTTACTCTCAGGATGCTAAGCCCAAAATAATCAATATTACCATCTGAAAAAAAATGTGACAAAGGTGAAGAACAAAGATATTGTTTCCTATGATCACAGCTGAACTGCTTACAGACCTACTTATCAGATGTTCAGTGCAACTGCTGCCAAATATCACAGAGCATCACTTGAGGTAAATACAACCACAGTGTTAATAGTAATAATAATCATTTGCTTTTATGGTCACACAGAGTGTTTTTCATATCATTTTCCAATGCATCTGGCCTGTAACAACTGTATGGTAATTGAACGTTGTCAGTAAAATTATGTAAAATTAATTTTGACACCCTTCTCTGAAATGTCTGTTTGGTTCTGTGCCCTGGGAATGAAATGTTTTGATACCAGTGATTTTCTTCAGAGAAAATAGCTCCCCAAACTCCTGCTGCTAGCCCCCTAGCTGCAATACTGCTGAATGTCTCATATCCAGGCTCTACCTCATCCTCTATTTCCACTTAACAAGTCCATGGTTACTTTCAAAGATCCTTTTCTATGTCTTGCCATTATTAAGATAAAGTGAGCTCCTGTTGGATGAGTGAAAATATGATCAACGCTAATTTTCTGGTGTTAAAAAAATGTATCACACACACACAAAAAAAAAAAAAGCATTAGATGTAGTCTTTACGTATTAGGAAAGGACTGATACCACACGTACTAAAGACTTGACCCAAGCATGTCCCACAGTTGGTTGCAGTACTTTTGCTTAATTGCTGAGAGCTGAATCTTTGCAAGTAGATCATATTCATCAATGTGTCACACATAACTATGTCATTGTGCCAGAGAGTCATTAAAGATCTGCTCAAAGCTTCCTTCCTAATTTATATTTCCTCCACTGTGAGTTGCTTTGATTTGAGAAATCTCTTCTGCAAAAGCCGTCCATTGTTTGGGTTCTAAAAGGAAATGTAGGTGTTTAATTGTTGGATGTGGTTTTTATTATAATTTTCTATCACTACCACAAACCCTCTTCATAAATTGTGACAAGTCTGCTGGCATCCTGCTGTATCAGACTGGAGGTAGCTAACTCAAGAAGCATGTCACCCAGACAAAGAAAAACATTAATTCCCCCCAACGTTGTTCATAATTGCTAATGAGCTCAAAGGCAGTCTCCGAAATTGGCAAAGGAAACCACTGTAACAAAGTCCTAGGGAGATGCAAGACTACCAACTCAGTAGGGTCTAGTAGTATCCTAAATCTTTATTGAAACCATGCTAGCATCTTTGCTCTGAATATACTCCTTATTTAAACACAAGTGTGGTGATTTACAATCCAGGAAAGTGCCCAGCCTCATTCCTATGCAGCCCATATCATGACAGTAAGAAAGGCTCATTTGCCAGAGAAAGCAGAGAAAGCATTTTCCTCCAGTCCTGGCTCACCGGTGAGGTCCCAGGTGACTGGAAACTGGCCAATGTGGTCCCCATCCACAAGAAGGGTTGGATGGAGGAACCTGGAAACTACAGGCCGGTCAGCCTGACCTCAGTGTCAGGGAAAGTGATGGAGCAGACTATCCTGGCAGCAATAACTGTGCACCTGAAGGATGGCCAAGGGCTTGGGTCCAGCCAACATGGATTTAGGAGGGGCAGGTCCTGCCTCTCCAACCTGATCTCCTTCTATGATCAGGTGACCCGTCTGGTGGACGTGGGGAGGCCTGTGGATGTGGTCTACCTGGACTTCAGCAAGGCCTTTGACACCATCCCCCACAGCAAACTGCTGGCTAAGTTGTCAGCTCGTGGCTTGGACCGCAACACTCTGTGCTGGGTTAGGAACTGGCTGGAGGGCTGGGCCCAGAGAGTGGTGGTGAATGGTGCCACATCCAGCTGGCAGCCAGTCACAAGTGGCATGCCCCAGGGATCAGTGCTGGGCCCCATCCTCTTTAACATCTTCACTGATGATCTGGATGAGGGGATTGAGTCAGTCATCAGCAGATTTGCAGATGACACCAAGTTAGGAGCAGATGTTTGTCAGTTAGAGGGTTGAAGGGCTCTGTAGAAGGACCTCGACCGATTGGACAGATGGGCAGAGTCCAATGGGATGGCATTCAGCAAGTCCAAGTGCCGAGTGCTGCACTTTGGCCACGGCAATCCCATGCAGAGCTACAGGCTGGGGTCAGAGGGGCTGGAGAGCTGCCAAACAGAGAGGGACCTGGGGGTACTGATTGACAGCTGCCTAAACATGAGCCAGCAGTGTGCCCAGGTGGCCAAGAAGGCCAATGGCATCCTGGCCTGCATTAGGAATAGTGTGGCCAGCAGGAGCAGGGAAGTCATTCTGCCCCTGTACTCTGCACTGGTTAGGCCACACCTTGAGTCCTGTGTCCAGTTCTGGGCCCCTCAGTTTAAGAAGGACATCGAAACACTCGAGCGTGTCCAGAGAAGGGCAACAAGGCTGGGGAGAGGCCTTGAGCACAAGCCCTATGAGGAGAGGCTGAGGGAGCTGGGATTGTTTAGCCTGGAGAAGAGGAGGCTCGGGGTGACCTCACTGCCCTCTACAGCTACCTGAAGGGTGGTTGTAGCCAGGAAGGGGTTGGTCTCTCCTCTCTAGCAACCAGCACCAGAACAAGAGGACACAGTCTCAAGCTGCACCAGAGGAAGTTTAGGCTCGAGGTGAAGAGAAAGTTCTTCATGGAGAGAGTCATTGGTCATTGGAATGTGCTGCCCAGGGAGGTGGTGGAGTCACCATCCCTGGAGGTGTTCAAGAGGGGATTGGGCGTGGCCCTTGGTGCCATGGTCTAGTCATGAGGTCTGTGGTGACAGGTTGGACTCGATGATCCTCGAGGTCTCTTCCAACCTTAGCGATACTGTGATACTGTGATACTGTACAGGCGGCTATGCTTTCACTTCTACAAAATCAGTCACCTAGACCAAGAGAGGTCTCTTCCCTCTCAAACATATGCAGAGTTGGGGGTAAAGAAAACACTGATCTTCTGAGAGTTCCTGCAATTTCCTGATGCCATTTCTCAGTGGAGTTTCTCTTGCTCCAACTCAGATAAAAAATAATTTAAAAAAAACAAACCAAAACACAACAAAAACAAAACCAAAAAAAACATTAGCATTTCCAGCAGGCAAGTGGCAAAACAGCATTTCCAACAGGTGATTTGCACACAGCCACTCTATTTTCTACCACGTGGAGACATTTTGTGCCAGGCAGACAGCAACTTTGGTCCATTTTAGTATCTCCACTGTGGCCTAAAGTTCACCACTTTTGAACATCCTCTAAGGAAGCAGGACAACACGCAATCACAGCGTGGGGCTATCAGGTTTCTATGTCTCTCTCCCTGAGACAGCCTGACTTCCATCACCCTCAGGAAGGTCTCGTGGATTCATAGCTCATCTGGATGAGGGCATTGAGTCCATCATCAGTAAATTTGCTGACGACACCAAGCTGGGGGCAAGAGTTGATCTGCTGGAGGGTAGAGAGGCTCTGCAGAGAGACCTGGACAGGCTGGACAGATGGGCAGAATCCAACGGCATGAGATTTAACACATCCAAATGCCGGGTTCTGCACATTGGCCACAACAACCCCATGCAGTGCTACAGGCTGGGGTCAGAGTGGCTAGAGAGCAGCCAGGCAGAGAGGGATCTGGGGGTGCTGGTTGATGGTAGGCTTAACATGAGCCTGCAGTGTGCCCAGGCAGCCAAGAGGGCCAATGGCATCCTGGCCTGCATGAAGAACAGTGTGGCCAGCAGGAGCAGGGAGGTCATTCTGCCCCTGTACACTGCACTGGTTAGGCCACACCTCGAGTACTGTGTCCAGTTCTGGGCCCCTCAGTTTAGGAAGGATGTTGACTTGCTGGAACGAGTCCAGAGAAGAGCAACAAAGTTGGTGAGGGGTTTGGAACACAAGCCCTATGAGGAGAGGCTGAGGGAGCTGGGGCTGCTTAGCCTGGAGAAGAGGAGACTTAGGGGTGACCTTATCACTCTCTACAACTACCTGAAGGGAGGTTGTAGACAGGCTGATGATGGTCTCTTCTCCCAGGCACCCAGTACC
Source organism: Melanerpes formicivorus (assembly GCF_026170545.1). Lineage (NCBI taxonomy): Eukaryota > Metazoa > Chordata > Aves > Piciformes > Picidae > Melanerpes > Melanerpes formicivorus. The sequence continues at coordinate 29,725,530 of NW_027142353.1, read as the reverse complement.
AGAACAAGAGGACACAGTCTCAAGCTGCGCCAGGGGAGGTTCAGGTTGGATGTTAGGAAGAAGTTCTATACAGAGAGAGTGATTGCCCATTGGAATGGGTTGCCCGGGGAGGTGGTGGAGTCGCCGTCATTGAAGGTGTTCAGAAGGAGACTTGACGGGGTGCTTGGTGCCATGGGTTAGCTGTTTGGGTGGGTTGGATTGGTTGATGGGTTGGACACGATGATCTTGAAGGTCTCTTCCAACCTGGTTTGGTTTATTCTATTTTATTCTATTCTAATATACTATAGCTCTCCTACAAAAGTGAATGTTTTGATGGAAACTGAGAGAGTACTCAGGATGCTGATGATTTGAAATGGTAAGGGCATTCACCTGACACACATAAAACCTTAATTCAAAGAAATTTGAGAATAGATGTAAACTTTTAAGGATTTGAGATGTAATTAGCAAAAAATTCCTAACTCGACAGAAATACCGTATTTATGGGTGTGACATTGTTTATGTTTTTAGGATGGTATCATGACTTCAGGGAGTACAGGCACACTGAAAAATGATGCTTCAGCTTTAGTTTCCCATATGTTCCACTCCCCCGGACATGCCCTGGAAATGCTGAAATGAAAAAAGGAAGTCAGCTGTTTTGCGAGACTCCGAGGCACGTCACTCATGGTGGAAAACTGACATCCAGAAGACCTGGAAAACAGACAGTTCGTGCACAGCATGTCCATCCTGTATGCCTGCATTCAGGTGCATCAGATTTATTGTGCACGTACAGATCACTTGATCTATAGCCACGGTTTATTACCAGGTGCAGCGAGGCCAACATGATGTTCAGAACATGTTGGATTTACTGCACATATATGGGGCATCTGTGAGCACCCACAATCACCTTTTCTTCTGAGACTTCCCAGCAAGAAATACAGGAACCATACTCAAAACTTGTGTATTTACTTTGGTTCTGTACATATTTGCCAGCAGACACAAAATTCTGGGATAAAGTAAACACAGCTACTTTAGCATACTCTTAGAATGTATTGTGAGAAAGCTTGTTTGTACTTTTCAATCCCCCAGAGGGAACTGTGAGTGGGTAAGGGCAAACTAGCAGGATTTCAAGAGGGCTAGCCTGTTTCTGTACCACACAGCAGATACATTAGCACCTAATGAGTTATGATTACTTCAGTGTTAACAGATGACTTTTCTTCCACCAACCAAATCAGAATATAAGTACTACTGAAATTTTATTATCTGGTTTTGCATGTGAATAGGAGTTGAGGAAAGGAAAATACTTCAGTCACATATTTGTTCAAAAAAAACAGAATTCAATTTTATTTAAGGCCTTCAGTGAGAGGTAGGTTTCCAAGTAATTTCTCAAAGTAGGAATTAGGTATCTTTGACTGGCATCCAGGTGTGGGCTCCAAGACTCGCTCTAATCCCAAGCAGCAGTACTGTAATAGTACACCCTAGCATTATCCTAATAGGTGTATTTAATTAGTTCCCACTGGTGCCACACTTACTCTGACGATCTGCTCAATACACTAAGCCCTGAGGAGTTTCAATCTGTGCTCATTGTGGACACACTTGAGGCAAGAGAGTGGTTACCTGCATCTCCAGGTACTACACCAAGGAGCTCTCCCCACACCTCTGAGAGACTTGTTTATGTCCCATCCCTCCTCATAATGGCCACCATGAGCAAGGGGCTTGCCTCCTTAGCCACCTGTATCCCCACAAGTCCATGGGACTGGACAGGATCCATCCTAGGGTGCTGAGAGAGCTGGCAGAGGAGCTGGCAAAGCCACTCTCCATCCTTTTCCTCCAGTCCTAGCTCACCGGTGAGGTCCCAGATGACTGGAAGCTGGCCAATGTGATGCCCATCCACAAGAAGGGCTGGTTGGATGAGCCAGGGAATTACAGGCTTGTCATCCTGACCTCAGTGCAGGCAAGATTGTGGAACAGGTCATCTTGGGTGCAATCACACAGCACTTACAGGATGGCCAAGGGATCAGGCCCAGCCAGCATGGATTTAGGAAGGGCAGGTCCTGCCTCTCCAACCTGATCTCCTATGATCAGGTGACCCAACCGGTGGATGTGGGGAAGGCTGTGGATGTAGTCTCCCTGGACTTCAGCAAGGCCTTTGACGCCGTCCCCCACAGCAAACTCCTGGCCAAGCTGTCAGCCCATGGCTTGGACAGCAGCACTCTGCACTGGGATAGGAACTGGCTGGAGAGCCAAGCCCAGAGAGTCGTGGTGAATGGTGCCACATCCAGCTGGCAGCCAGTCACTAGTGGTGTCCCCCAGGGATCAGTGCTGGGGATTGAGTCGATCATCAGTAAATTTGCTGATGACACCAAGCTGGGGGTAGGAGTTGATCTGCTGGAGGGTAGAGAGGCTCTGCAGAGGGACCTTGACAGGCTGGACAGATGGGCAGAGTCCAAGGGCATGAGATTTAACACATCCAAGTGCCGGGTTCTGCACATTGGCCACAACAACCCCATGCAGTGCTACAGGCTGGGGTCAGAGTGGCTGGAGAGCGGCCAGGTAGAGAGGAACCTGGGGGTACTGGTTGATGGTAGGCTGAACATGAGCCTGCAGTGTGCCCAGGTGGCCAAGAAGGCCAATGGCATCCTGGCCTGGATCAGGAACAGTGTGGCCAGCAGGAGCAGGGAGGTCATTCTGCCCCTGGACTCAGCACTGGTTAGGCCACACCTTGAGTGCTGTGTCCAGTTCTGGGCCCCTCAGTTTAGGAAAGATGTTGACTTGCTGGAACGAGTCCAGAGAAGGCCAACAAAGCTGGTGAGGGGTTTGCAGCACAAGCCCTATGAGGAGAGGCTGAAGAAGCTGGGGTTGCTTAGCCTGGAGAAGAGGAGGCTCAGGGGAGACCTTATTGCTGTCTACAACTACCTGCAGGGAGGTTGTAGCCAGGTGGGGGTTGGTCTCTTCTCCCAGGCAACCAGCACCACAATATGAGAACACAGTCTCAAGCTGCACCAGGGGAGATTTAGGTTGGATGTTAGGAAGAAGTTCTTCATAGAAAGTGTAATTGGCCATTGGAATGGGGTGCCCAGGGAGATGGTGGAGTCACCATCACTGGAGGTGTTTAGGAAGAGAGTGGATGGGGTGCTTGGTGCTATGGTTTAGTCGATTAGATAGTGTTGGGTGATAGGTTGGACTTGATGATCTCAAAGTTCTTATCCAACCTGGCTAATTCAATTCAATTCGATTCACCCAGCCCTGGGTTTTCTGCCCCTAGAACAATGTCTTGTGCCTTCAGCTCACACACACTGGCCTTTCCCACTGTTCCTGCAGCTGAACCTGTCACTTTCAACCTGACTGCCGCAATTGTACTGGTAACTCAGAAGGTTCCAGGATCATGTGCATGGAGGTGTCATTTCTTTGTGGCAGATAATGGAAATTGCTCAAGTGCACACACTGCCTTTGATCTCTTATGACCATGGACTCTAATCATCCTACATCAGGGAACCTGCAGAACTTCAGCTCACTGGGATTATGATAGCTCCAAACTATGCATTACTGAGACTTAGCTTACCCACCTATGGGGATCTGTGGGCAAGGGCATTTTTCTGCTGCTACACATACATCAGTTTGCACAATTGGGACTTCACAGATGAGAGCCAGCTCTAGCTAAGATGCCACAGCAAACAGCATTTCCCAGGCAGGACACTGATTTTGAGACTCTTTCTTTACAGCTCTTCACTGGTTCCCACTTGCCTCACCATGAAGGCCCTTTGGGGTCTATACTCATCATTATGAAAAGTCATTACAAAAAGTCTTTTCTTGACTCATTAGGGCAATTCCCTCTTCATGTTTCTAACTAGCACCTTCAGGGTATCCCTGTGCTATTACTCATGCTTAGGCGGTGTCCTCATAAACATGCACAAAATTGTTTCATTGTTTTTTCTTAAAGTTCCTTTTATTGTCATCATGCTCACACTCATGCATTTGACAGCATGGTCAGGCTAGCAGTTTGCTGCACCCACTGTTCATTTGGGTGCTTAAAACTCTCCTGTCTTTTCATTCTGGTGAGTTTTGCTCACATCTATCACTTTCTTTTATCTTTCACTTTGCAAAGTTTTTGGTCCCACAACAGGCTCTTTGTCACATGTCTCAATAGCACCTAGTGCAGCAAATCCGGATCCCTACCTACAGATGTAAAGTCCAATGGTAACACACCTGAACAACAGTAACAACAGCACAAGGGTAAAATAACATAGCTGCCATCCTCCTCTGGAGTCAGTGCAGAGCACTAGCCATTCCAACCTATCAAAGAAATATTGTTATGATGGGAATATGAGGTGTCTCACTATTGATTCCATTGCAGTAAAGAGTTAGGATGTTTGCTCCGCTGGGAAATCTGTAGTTTAATTTCAAATCATTCACGTTCCAGAATTAACCACAACTATTTTCCTTCCTCTTTTTAATCCACATGGCAATTCCCCTCCCCCCCCCCTTTTTTTAGCTATAGGTTACTTCACTATGTTCAAGTGTGTCACAGAATTCATTTTTCTAGTTACTTTGACAAACCTGACATCTTGCAGCTGTTACACATCTTGCTCCAATTACATTTCCAGATAAAAAGAATTCCTAAAGCCTGAAGGCTGCAGATGGCTTCCTGGTGAGGGGTTAACTTCAGCTTCATACTAAAGCCTTTTGGGGGTCCCTTTTCTTGGGCTGCTGTCTTCAGTCTCCTCATGCTATGCCGGTCTAATTTTGATATCTCACTTACTATAACCTCCATTCTTATTCACAGAACAGGAACTGGAGCATCAGTGTCCATCCCTGCCTCCTTTCCACCCAAGGATGCCTGAGAGGAAATGAAGTATCTGTCACTTGAACCTTATCTCCACATATTATGCAGGCTGCTTATGAGAGGGCACAGCTGAACAAGCACATATCAACAGAATGAAAACTCAGTTCCTAATAAATTCTGGACTGTCCCACAGACTTGGGAAGCTCTTGACAACTGGTGATGCTCTCAACATCTGGTAAACCACTTGTGTCCAATTGGGTAGCCTGAGATATTTACACTGTGCTTAATGGTTACAGAAGAGATTGATCACCCTATTCTTGGTATCTATCCAAAAGGAGTATATAAAATCCTTTGATCTTGCTAAGGCAGCAAAATGTGTCTAACCATCAGTTATGTAAAGGTGGTTGTTATTAATTTGAATACTGCACAGAGAGGAAAGAATAGAAGTACCATATAATGAGATATATTAAGACTACAAAAGAATTAAGTGAGGCCGTTATGTTATGAATCATGATTTTATTGTTTAGCAGTCAGCTCTTGATGTAATTCAGATAATAATGAATGGGCTAATTCCTTCCACCTTTATGCAGGCAAAACTTCCATTGACTTCAAAGAGAAAGTTGTCCAAGTCAGGACTAGAAACTGCTCCATCTATCCCATTATTTGCAAATGCTCTTCTGAATACAAAGTGTTCCTTTATAATGTGCTATCACCAATAACAGTAACATTTGTATAATATAAACCTCTTACATAAGTGTCTTTCACGGTCAAAAAACCCTTTTTATTCTTATTGCAAACTGCCACATTAAAACTTCTGCAAACCATAATATGTATTATAGGAACATATGGAATTTCTCAGTGTATCATTTTGATCTTCTTACATTCTGCTCAATACTTTTCATTTTTCTCAGAAGAGTATATTATTTACTATTAGCAAAGGAATGATTTATCACCGCAAATATTTCTCTTTCTCATTAGAAAACAGCGCCAAAACTGGGAAAATGTACTAAGCCTTGTTACATTTTAACAGATGCCAGCAATCTTTGAGGAAACAAATTAATGACTAGCCCTACATCACTATCTCTACAGTTGTAAGTTAACACCCTATATAACATTTCAAATCAGTACTTTTAAGTAACTCTTAAAGTAATTACTCAAAAAAGTGTGCTTAAGCATCATATTTTCAGTTTTGATTAGGGCAGAATTCTTTTGCCAAAACCAGATTATTTTTTTTTCTGTGACTATAAAGTATTCACTTCCATCTGGAACTTATTTAACTTATTTTAATATTGTGAATCCTGATGCCTCAGAAAAGCACACAAAACAATAGATGGGCACTACTTGATTGTTTTAAATTGAAATTAATTAATTATGAAACAGCTGCAATAGTCTAAATTACTTATTTCCTCTTTCAGTGAAAACAAATTTACAGGCATTTGCAAAGCATACAAAAATAAAGAGAGAGACAAGAAAAGCCTGTAAGAAGAGAAGTCACGTAGAATTGTCTATGATCTGTATTTCAGGAAAGTAAATAATTAATAGCTCCAAGGAAGCATACGAGAGATTACTCTTCCATTATACAATGACATTGAGCAGTAAAATAATGCTTTAAATCTGAACAACAAATAAAGTACGGAATTCAGCAGAGTTTACCTTTCTAGATAATAATTTTTTTTTCAGATGAAAACAGCTATTTTTTCATATTACAACCAGACTATGACTTGAAAGAACCTTCTCAGTCATTTAGTCAAGACAGACGAGCAATGAGTGTTAGAAAACCTACTAAGGCATCAAAAGATCTACAGTCAAGGCCATTAAATAATAGCTGATCTGCTCTAGTTCTCATTTTCTGCTAATGGGTTTCTTTAAATGGGCTTTACATCAGCTGTAATTAGTTCAAGATATTGCTAGTTATATATTTCTAAGAACAAAAAAAAACCAAAAGTTGCATTTCTACCACATAGTATGTAATCATGTTCACACAGCCACACAGCCCAGCTAGTAAGTTCTTGTACAGTGTGAAGCCTTGAAGAGTGTCATGAAGATACATGTTGCTTGGATCTACAAATACCAGAGCAGGCCCAGGAGCTAGAGCATTTATCTGTGCTTTCATTTGTTGTGGCTATCTCAATGCCACTTCACCTCAGCTGCTACAGAATTGACCATACTAAATGGCTACATATATTGGTAGTACGTACATTTTTGCTTCTAATGGTAGGGATTCAGAACAGATTTTCATAGCCAGTAAAAGTAACCAAAAATAAATGAATAAATACAAAGGGCCAAATGCAAAACCCTTGCCATTTTTATGGTACAGCATGACTAGGTTCTGAAGGGATTCACTCCTTCTTAGGAACAGGTTCTTTTATCTGAGAAAGCATCAGTCAGACCCAATGACCCAAGAGAAACATACAACCCTGTGGCCCTTATGGGCCTATCCATACAGTGAAGGGGGTAGACTTCCACAAGCTAGCTGGCATACCCAAATACATAAGGCAATGTGGTGATACTAATTCGGATCACTTGGGATCATGGTGGTTTTCTTGCAGAGAGCCTGAATAAATAGAACAGCACCCAGTCTCCTTTTGTACTAAAATTCCTGACAGTCTTGGGGCATAACCACAAAAAAAGCACATTGGAACATTAATTTACTCTTTAAACTGGCAACATTTAGTTAAGGCAAGATCATGATGCTGCAGAAAATGTTACGTTCCCCTTGCCAAACAAAAACACAAATGAACAAATGCACACTTAGCTTTTATCACTTTGTCCTTTAAAAATAGTTGATGACAAGTTTCCTCCTTGACTACTTGAGAAACAAAAACAACAAAAATGTTTATAAGTGTCTTCCATTGGGTGCATATTAATACAACTATCTTCTTCAGAGTACCTCTGTCAACAAACCGAGGCTCCACAATCTACCACACTTGCGGTTTAGAACAAAGGGGAACAAAACCACTAAAGTTACATCATTCCCTCCTAAAATCAACAGACCTGACAGATCAACACTCCTGATCAATCAGAAGCAATCACTAACAGAAAGAATCAACTTTCTGTTGGTGCACTGCTAGAGGTAGATGCCACTTTGCAATGTCAGAACAAAAGCTAAACCTGCACAGTGGTGGTTTAGGATACCTGCCCACACTCATACATCAGAACAGGCTCTTCAAAACCTTCACAGTGACTAAAGCACAGAAAACAGCAAAAACAGGGAGATGGATGGTAGGAGAGACCACGGCAGGGATGGCTTCTGAATGTGAACCCTGCAAATGCAAACCAATCCTTTTTCCTCCTGATCCAGCTGCCTGTCATATTTGCATTTTTCATACCATTGCAGGCAATCACAATATCCTGGAACCTACACTGCACCATCACAATGCACAGACCAAAAAGGCCATCAATTTCTAATGGATTTCAAAAGTGATACAGTAAGACACGATCACAGCACAAAGCAGTCTAAACACACTCAGTGTAAGGAGATGATGTCTTCATCCTCTTATTCATCCACTCCTGCTATTCAGCCAAACATGGCTGAGCCACAAAGGGCTCTTTCTTTGGTCTAAAACACGTGAAAACAACCACATGGAAAGACAGGGTTACATTAAGAAGTTGTGCGGCTTTGTCAGATACAGCCTTCTAGTTTTCAGCTTTAAGTACTTACAGTTGTGGCTCATCTTTATCAAGAAAGAAAACATAGCAACAAAAAGCTCCTTAGAAAAGTTTTCCAGTCCCTTCTGCATAGTTTTAAAGTGTCTTGACTGCTGAGACCACCACTGCTGCATTGAAACTAATTTTTTTTTTTTTTAAATACATAAAGGGTCTCCAAGGACGAGTTTAAATTGTATTCTTACCGTCATATTTCCCAAGCTACAACCATATCCAAGTCCTCAGTACATGCAGGCAGGTTAAAATCTTCCCAAGAGGATAAAACGCAGTAAACTTAAGTCACTAAGACTACTTTTTGTTTGCCTTAAGATATTAGAAATTATGAGATACAAAGCTGTAAGAGAGGAACTCAAGTCAAGCTGCAGATTTTGGGGTTTGGGTTTTTTTGGTGGGGTTTTTTGTTGTTGGGTTTGGGTGGTGCTTTTTTTCCCCCCCCATTTGTTGTTTTTGGTTGTTGGTGGTTTTTTTACACCTTTGAAAAGACATAGAAAATGTTTAGCATGGAGTATTAATAATTGCTGTCATGTACATTTAACTGTCACTACAGTTCATTCACCCTTTCCCCACATAAAAATCTGTAGATACCTACAAATTATTAAGAAATTATACAGATTATTACCTGAATACAAGTAAGAGTAAATTACAAGTGTCCATTTTTGCTTTCCTGGAGCCTCAGGCAGCACCAGCAACCACAACTGGGGCCTTCACTTGATTTTAAAAGACAGAAGATCAGTGAGCAGCCCAACTAGTAATAATGTGAACATGGTGGGTTTGGCCAGAACAGGGGCCAGCGGGCTCCCGAGGACCAGTCAGCCAGCAAATCCAGCCCCCAGCGAAAGTAGCACTGAAATGGTAATTCGTATTCCCCAGCAGGGCAGGGTTACGAAGAGATGATTTTGTTCAAAACCAAAGGAGCTTGGTTACAGCTTGCCATTCTCCTACTTTCAGTTTTTCATAAAGAACTTGTGATTTTCTACTGGAATAAGCCTTACAGCTAAGTAGCCCATATGCAAAGAAACTTTACCGGGATTTCCCAGAAAATGCCATCGTATTGAAGTCTCATTTTGTGAGGATGTCACTTCATATTTACAACTTGTTCAGTCTGATAGATGAGACCCCGTATCAGAGAACCTAACCCCTTTGGTTTTGAGCTGTAATATCAGTTGTTCTTTATTTTCATTGATTTTACTTTATTGCTTCTATTGTCAAAAAAGTTATAATCAGATTTTAAGGTATCTCAGAATAAACTCCATGAGTGATTGCTGCAACTCTTTCTAGCCATGCTTTGCTTAGTATAAATATGATGCAAATGGATTAGTTTGTTATATGAGGTTAAAAACCTTAAATAGGTGCCTTCTCTAATGAGAGTCATGGTATTGAGTATATTGTTATTGCTAATAAATGGATGACAAGATGTTCCCACAGGCAGCATTTTTTCCTGTGGGTTTTTTTGGTTGGCTGGTTGGTTATGTGGGGGGTTTTCCGTATGTTTTTTTGTTTGTTGGGTTATTTTAAGAAATCTGCCATTTTCCTTAAAATATTCACACAGAATGGGAAATGCTGCATGCACCTCATCCCTTCTTCCAAATCCTCCTCCAGTAACCCAGAAAGGTTTCTGCCTCAATCTCTGATGAGAGGAGCACAAATCTACAACTCTGAGTGTTAGGAGGGAAGCCCGAAAGGCTGTTCTTTCCCCTAACCACACAAGAGGTCAAGGGTGCTCAAACGGTCCTCAGGGAAAGAGATGAAAGCACATTCACTGTTGCAGTGTTGTACCGTGATTCCATTTATCAGGAAAAAAAAAAGGGCTGAAGTTTTTTTTTTTTTTTTTTAAATTAATTTAAAAATTAATAATTAGAAATTACCAAGGACTGCAAATTAGAGATGATGGGCCAGATCCTCACCCAAAGCCTCTGGACTACGTGGAGACTGAAACCAAACGAGGAGGAGGTGGTACATGACATCCAGGAAATAAGCACTTGCATGGCAAAACAAATGTATATTTTAAGTATGAATATTCAGCTGACATGTACAAAGTATTATGTCCACGAAAAGCTTGCCCTTCTTTTTATTCATCACATTTAGTACATACAAATTGTTCAGTGCTGTAAGAAAAAGACCCACAAACAATGAAAGTAATTTCTGACCTAAAGTGCTTCCAGGCTAAAACCCAGGCATCAGAAGAGAGAACCTGCTGTGAAAGTGGGAGAAGGGAACAGCCTTTAGTTATTATTTGTGTTATTGCTTGCTTACAACTTATAATCATCACAGAAAGAGCAAATTTTTAGATGGGATCTCAATGCGGGAAAGGTGGTAGCTGTGAGTTGACAGAGGGAGGAAGGCAGAATGGGAAACACCACAAAGACAGAAATAAGGAGACAAAAGGCATTTCAAGCATTACCAGTAGAAAGAGGCCAAGAGCTACAAGGAAAGAAGTAAAAGACAAAGTTCAAGACACAGGTAGAATAGTAAAGAAGATGGGAGATACAGGAAAATCTTCATTTTTTTTGTGAGTAGGAGGTATTATCACTGCATATTGTCTGTAAACAGGGTAAGGTAAGCTGCTCCAGCTTCTTACCCTGCTGAGAGAATGGTTGTAGTGACCCCTCTCCCTCAGTGTAGCTACTTACTGTTATCTCAAAATAAGCATCTTGATCTTCTATTTTGACTGAAGAAGCATGTGTAGAATTAGCTGTCTAAAACTCTCTCCAGTAAACACTGTACAACATGAGAAAAAAAGCTTGACTTACACAAATACAAAATGTAGTGAGTAAAAGCTAGACAACCCAGGATCCAGAAGTTACAAAAGGTTCATTTATATGACTGCTGGATGTCTGGACACTTTTTGTTAACTTCTAAACAAAACTCTCATTGACTTCAAATAGAGCAGGAATAGACCCAAAGATAGCAAATGAACTAATAATTCAATACATGGTCTGTAAAGCACACTGAGCCACCTTACACTGTGGTTTGAGATACCAATCTCAACTTGGAAGCTGTACAGTCGTGCATTTTTCACATGACTACCCAGCCCCTACAAAACTGATGATAACTCAGAATATCCAGAAGTATCACATAAGTCCCAAATAAATCAATTACATTCTTTGCTTCCTCTACCTAAATAAACACTGTTTGTTTGTGACTAACAAATATCCTACATTCAGAAGTAGTTTCTTGTTTGGTACAGCACAGTAAATGTTTTAATAGTTCTGCTAATTGTTTCCAATTAACGGAAAAAAACTCAGCTTATGCATGTATCTTACTTACATAACCATGTGAGGAGAATCTTTCCTAAGTGGTCTTCACCAGGGCCATCACTGTGCCTAAACCCAAGCACAGAGCTAAAGAGCTGGTTGAACTTTTATCTAAATTTGTTAATTAAGGCAAATAACACAAATGCCTGTAATGCAGAACTAGTCATGGCACTCCAATTAGGTCCTCTGGCCTGCTCATTTGCTGCTTTCTATCTCATACAGAATATTTTCTGCTGTACATGGGGTATACGAAACACCTATAACAATTTTTCCCTCTCTCTTTGACTAGTGTAAACAAATACAAAGCTGTAAGGTACTGAAGAATCCACATCTCTGAGTCTGGACAAGTAAAGCTACACAAATACATACAAATAAATGCATGGAGAAAGACAAACTGGAGATGGGGCTGTGGTTCAAAGTCGTTAGTGTCATGTGTTTGGGATAACTGTGTCAGCAGTAATGACACTTTAAATTGGCCTGATCATCTCAACATGTTCCAGAAAAATAGGCATGACTTGTGTCTATGCTACAGATCAGTATGTTTTCTTTAAACGTTCTGAGTTTGTACTCAGCTTTCACTATTTGAATTATAGTAGTTTTCTAGGAAGCAGAAGTGTTATTGGCATCAATGCAACCTGGAAAAACTGCTGTTTAGAAGAAAAAAAGAAAGCTTACAATCTTCTACCATTGCAGGTCACTAGTTAAATATTGTCTTATAACCACAACATCACATATTATTACATTTTCTATGCTATAGCAAAGTAAAAGACATAGCATATATTAACTAGAGATAATAGTATAGAAGTAACTATTTATAAGCATACTGCTGTTTATCTGGAAACTCTTTTTGATTTTCCAAGAACATACCAAATAAGAATAAAATTAAAACCCAAAAACAACCAAACAAAAAACCTGCACTTTAGAACAGCACATTAATATTTAATCACAGCACTTTTAAGCAAAACATTCACCAAACACTGCAAAAAGTGGATTTTCAGTCATAAATTAAGTGTACAAATTGCCATTATGACTACATTCAAAAGAATAAAGGACAACGTTCATTCTTGCTGCATAGAAAATTTAGCCTCTTCAAGTGTTGCTCTTTGCCACAAAGTAATCCCTATCTATATGGCATACTTAGTTCCCTTCTTGGCAACAACTGCACTCCTTTGATGGCATCCTGACAAGCCTTCAGAGGTTAAAATTAACATACCAGCTTTGTTTTGGTCAGCTCAGTACAGTATCCAAATCATGCTCCTTGAGAATGTCCATAACCCCCATCAGCAAGCAGGACAGCAGCGTAAGAAACACACCCTGCCTGCAATGAGACCAATCTGAGGCCCTTTGCAACAGCTGCCACAGCATCAGGGCACTGCCAGCCTTCATGACAGATTCTGTAAGCTTTCCCTAAGTGTAAGCAGTTTGTTTTTTTAAACTCTGCTCATAGGACTTTTCAAAATTAGTATTCCTAGCCATTTGGAAGAAAAAAAGGGGGGGTGGGGGGTGGAAAAAGGCGTAATGATCTTCCAGCCCATGATCTCAGATACTCCAAGCCAAAGCCACTCAGTGAAACTTAGTACTGTAAAAGGATGCAAACACAGAGCAGCAAACACCTGCAACACTCCTGCCCCAGGGATGAGCTCTGCTTAAAGCAGGTGTTACCGCCTCACTAGGCTGGACATTTTTGGGTTCAACCCCTATGCAGGGGTGAGAGTTTAGTAATGAATTCAGGCCTGCCGCTCTGCAATGGCTTTTATGATGCTATTTGAATCTCTTCTGTTGAGCCCACCTCCTGAACAGCAACAATAAAGAAAACCAAACAAGAAGATCTATGCAAGTGTAAAATCACTTGTAATACAAACACAGGTATTTTTAATCTGGTAATTTAACTAGAAAATGGTTGACATCATTTTGGACCCATACAGGAGCTTTATGCCAACTACCATCACTTGAAAGTGGCTCAACAACAGTTGAAAAGCATGCTGAAAAGGTTATGTAAAGGAGCAATTGCCAGACACAGCCTAAAGCCTTAGTTTTACAGTTACATTGCTAGCTTTTCAAATTCAGTATTAACTCCAAGAGGCACTTAAAGAACAGACTAATCAACAGCATGCTTTTGCTGGAAAAATATATTTCCCCCAAAGTTTGTCTTCATTCAAGGAGAAAAGGGAAAAGCATTAAAATGTGTGAAAGTACTATTTCTTGTTTAATAGGGGGGAAAAAAACATGTAATTTAATCACAAAATTGTGCATATGGACTGAAAACTTAAAATCAGACCAGAGATAAATGTTATAGTTTGGATATAAAGTGAGGACATAACCTTAACTTGTGTCACTGGCAGAAACACTGTAATTAAAAACTTTTATGGGGTAGTAGCTAATTTTGCATTATATGCACTCTTCAAAGTTCCCACAGCAATATAAAAGTTTTATTAGACTAGATGTTACCAATGCATGCATTTATAAGAACCCGCATTAAGCGGTGCAAGCTGTTATCATCCCGGGGTCTTTTGTATGAAGTGGCTCAGCTAACGGAGCTAGCTGGTCCGGTCTATTTTGTTACACCTGCCACGAAAGAGATAAGCCGGCGCTGCCAAACGCGCACCCTGCTGACAGAAGCTATGGATCACCTAATGTGTTCCCCCACCACCGAGGGGAAAAAAAAAAATAAATAAAAATCATCCCCTTAACCGACTTCGGGTAAAAGTAATCTCAGCTCCCCAAACTACCGACCTAAGCAGCCGGACACAAACTGCCACCGCTCTCCCTGCGCCGCGCCCACCCCGCTGTGGAAAGCACAGACAGCCTGCCCGCGGAGCTGCGGGCACCGCGACATCCCACCGCAGAATGGGGAAAGGTTCGCCGCGATCGCGTCCCACTATGGGCTCCCAACGCGTGCCACCGCGGCGGAGTCCCGGGAGTCTGCGTTGCCCCGGGGGTCCCTCCCTACACACTGGGTGGCTCTGGTGGTGACCGCCACGGATTTTCGTCCCTCTGCCGACTCCAACAGGGGCCCGCCGCCACAGGGCCGAGCTGTGCCGGGCCGGCGGCGGGGAGCGGCGGCAGCCCAGGGGCGGCGTGACTCCCGCAGCAAACTCCGGGACTTGGCAGAAGCAGCGGCCTGGGGAGGGTGGTGCGGGGGGAGGGCAGCACTTCCCACCTCCAGCTGCTAATGACATTTCTAGAAATTGTTTCCTCTCCTCCCTGGCAGCCCCGCACCCGCCGCCGGGGAGGGCAGGAACGGGGGTGCGCAGGGGGAGGTCAAGGGCACGCAGTGGAAGGGGAAACAGCAAGGGAGAGTAGAGGAAAGGGACGTCGCGGAGGGGGACAATAAAGACGGCCCAGGGCGGTGTTGCAGAGCTAAGGGGAGTGCGTGAAAGGGGCGTGCAGGAGCGATGGGGGTTGAACTACAGGGAGTGCAGTCCGGGGTGCCAGTGACGGGTGAACACAGCGGATTATTGTGTGAGCCACGGGGTGGGAGACATTAGGGGGTGGGGGGAAGTTCAGGACACCCCTCAGCCAAACAGCACATTCATCTCCCGGAACAACCCTGGCAGCCAGAGGAAAGGGGCATAAGACCAGCGATGCTAGGAGGGCAAGTGACAGGGGAAGACACCTCCCGAGGTACTGCACACCCCCTCTTGCCAATGCAACCGCCGCCACACTTATTACACCTCCCGAGCCACTGCATGCACACCCCTTATCGCGCACCCACTATTACTGCATTCCCAATTTACTGCAACCCTCCAGGTAAGTGCACACTCACCCCAAATTATTGCACTCCCGCCCCCGCCCCTCCCCCCCGTCATTACACATCTCCCAGTTATTGCACCCCTTTCCGCTCTTGCACATCCCCCGTTCCAGTACTCCCCGCAGATCCTGCTACCCCGCACAACCGCATCACCCGCCGGCTGCTTCTCCCCTCGCCCGGGGGGAGCCGAAGGCACCACTCACCACAGAGAGTCCAGGTCCCACTCCTGAAGGAGAGCTAAGTCGAAGCTGTCCATGGTGAGCGATATCAGCGCCGCCGCGCTGCAACCACACGGTGTCCGGGGCGCATCTTAACTGCACCGCGGGCAGGGCGAGGGCGCGGAACACCCCCGGCGCCGCCGCTCCCTCTCCGCACACGCACGGACCCGCTCCGCCACCACCTTCCTCCCTCTTCCCTAACCTCCTTCCCCCCACTCCTCCCCCTCCCCCCCCCCCCCCCCAAAAAAAAAAAGCTAAAGAAAAAAGCAAAAAAAGGCAACCCCAGTGAACACCCTCTGTGTCACCAGTCGTTTGGAAGCGGCTGGGTTCGGCGCGGCTTGATGCGGCTCGACTCGGCCGCCGCTGCCGCGCACCGCTCCCGCCCCGCTCCCCCGCACCTCCTCCCTCCCCTCTGCGCGCCGGCAGCGCGGACAAGGCGGCGCCCGCCCTGCGTACGCTGCGCCCGCTCCCGCGCAGTGCCCGCGCAGCGCCTGCCCGGTGCTGGGGGAGGGGGCGGGCCCGGGCCCAGTTTGCCGCACGAGGAGAGTTGGTGGGAACTTGCACCCGGAGACGTTCGCCCGGCTCAAGTTGGGTTTGGGGTTGTTTCCCCCGCCGCCTTCCCCCTCCTCCCCCGACGCGCGTCCTCCTCCTCTTGGCCCCGTGGGGCCCTCGGCACACCGGCTTGCCAGCACCTCACGCGTCGGGAAGGCCAGGACGTGGAGACAACAGCGGGGAGAAACTGGGACGAGCTTATTGTGGGTCAGGCCGTGACCTCGGTCCCACAGCGCTGAGAGCCGACCGCCCGGGGTTCCAGCACAGGCTACCCTAGCCCTCGGGACCGACAGCCCCTCAGCAGTTGGGCGTGCAAGCCTGGATTAATGAGGTTTTGTACCGAGACTGCCTTCGTTGTGTAAAGAGCTGCACCTGTGCAACTCACAGCTCTTGCAGGCTCCATCTACATAGAGGTCTGCAGAGCAGATTAAAGATCCCTGGTAGGCATGAAGTCTTTGAGTGGTCTCTGATTAAAAATAAAAGTACCAATTGTCAGTGCTTGCCACCTTCGCACTGTCCAGCCTGTGCGAAGGGCTGGCTGTGTATCTGGCTGGCCAGGGGAGGCAGGCTCTCCTAATTTGTAGTTGCTGAATCACATTAAAAGAGGTTAACACACATTAAATACTTTCCAGAATATTGGGCTTTTCAGCTATGCAGTGAGTAGCTGCCAGAGAAGTGCTATGTCATCGCAGAGAGGAGAAGAAATGTGCAAAATCCATTATGAAAAGAGTGGGCTATTCACGTGACAGTGTCGATGCAAATATCCACCGGGCAATCCCACACTAGGGAGATTCCTGCTCTTGGACACCAATCCAACCCTGCTTGCAGCTGGCTAGGGGCATCTCAACATGCATGCAGCCCTGGCAGCCCACAGCCAGGCACGGACTCTACTATTTATGCAAGCTTCTGAACCCTTTTTGTGGCTGTATGTTATTAATTCCTGAGTTAGTTTTATTTCATTGAGGGTTGGTAACCCTGCACAAGCTGCTGCTGCACCTTTGGCTGCATAGGCACACTTCAAGGGAAAGGTTTGAAAATCCATACATTTATACTCGGCTCTCAGCAAGTCATCTGAAAATCCCAAGCCACTCCAGAACTGCTACTGTTCCCTTGCACAGCCAAGGTGGTGCTGCCTCCTACTGCCAGAAGTCCCCAGACCCTGTGGATATGGTGCATCTCCAGGCCACAGGTACCCATGGGTGCCAGCTCTTGCCAGGTCTATCTTCTTGCTTTTCCCAGGACTGGGAAGGCTTGTGGCACCCTCTGTCTAACATCTAGTTAACCTGTGTAAATGTAGATGAAAATGAAAAAAATTAGGCCACTTGAGATGCCAGGCTTGGTCCAGCATTAAGAGACACATAAACCCACCTGAAAACAGCCTTTTCTGTCACCTGGGGTAAAACTTAGCATGGCTGAAGGCTGAGCCTGCAAAAGGAGGTAAGATTCTCAACAGATACATTACCATGTGTGAAAGAATGAGGGCCAGCATATATACACTGATCTTTTTAAGCCATAGCCTGTGCTGCCTCATTCATTTTAAGGTGAAATTTTGTAACCCACATTGCAGTATGGCTCTGATTCTTTCCCCAAATTCTGGCTTGCACAGTGATTTGCACAAGTGCTTAAATCACCCTTTAAATGGTATATATGACAGCAGAGCCTTAGGCTGTCTTTATGAACTAAATCGCTAGAGTTAGACCCCCTTGATGTCAGCACTGGAGCTGACCATAGGTCAATCTGTAAAGGGCAAGGTGGACAGCAATGCTCACAAGTGGCAGCTCACAAATGTGTAGAAATTCAGAAGTGAAACACAGTAGGCTAAATTCATCATCCAAACTGAGATCAATAGAAAAATGAAATGAACAGCATGAACGGCTCTGAGTGAATTAAATTTCAAACCGTAATGCATAATGATAGCAACATCGGCAGCATGTTTTATGTTTTTAATATGTTTTAACACACAAGACTTTTTTCCCCCATTTCTTGCATGTATATTAACATTGTGGTGTTCTTTTCCTTCCCATCATGGCCATGATTCTTTTCTCATGCGGAGCAGAGAACATCAAG
Source organism: Melanerpes formicivorus (assembly GCF_026170545.1). Classification (NCBI taxonomy): domain Eukaryota; kingdom Metazoa; phylum Chordata; class Aves; order Piciformes; family Picidae; genus Melanerpes; species Melanerpes formicivorus. Next base: position 29,707,263 of record NW_027142353.1, on the reverse strand, counting down.
ACTAATTGCATTGAAATTAATGTCAATTGAAAATCTCAACTGCTTTGGGTAGCTGCCAAGTGATGAAAGTTTCGCCTTTTTTCCTCAAGACTTGATGGCGTTTTCAAAACTCCTTGTCTGTGAGACCTCACCTACAGGTTAACATCTCACCCTTGATTTTGCTTCCTCAGCAATGTGCCCAGCCACACAGGCTTGTGGCTTTTCTATGCTTCCCTTCTAACTCCTCAGCATTACACTGTTGTTCATCCTTTGTGGCTGGAGAATCCTCTACGCTCACTCATTCAAATCCTTTCAGCTTTGTCAGCCATTGAACAGTAACCTCACCTGCTGCTTTTTTGACTTTAAGATGTCCAACCTGTCACCAAGCATGGTATGATTGTTGCCATAATGTAGAGTGAATTAACACAGACTGTTTAAAAGGAGTTCAGGCCAGTGCCTGGAGGAACTATGCTGCCTGTTGCAATCTGCAGCTTCCCTGCAGCCACTGGTTCTCCCCTGATAACCCTTGCTGTGTGACTTGTCAACATACTTTCAGCTCCTGTAGGGGGTGAAGTCTACCTCTTTAGGAAAGCATGGTGTTATATAAATAAAAATATGCTGTGTGCTATCTAATCCTGCTCACTGTACATATATTTTTAATGATTCATGTAGACATTACTTGCCCCCTCATTGTGCTCTTTCCTCTGTTAACAACTCTTCATTAAGAATAAACAAGCAACTGTGCCCAGTCAAGCAGACTTTCTAAGAAGAGCTGAAGGCCCAATTCGAATCCATTACATAAAGAATGCATGTAACAAGAAAGCTGAACATCATCTTAGAAGTTGACATTTCCCACTTCTCAGACTCCGTCTTGAGTGTGGCATAGCAACTGCCTGAGGAAGAGTAAAGATAATTTTAATGCAACATAAAATAAGGGGGAGGTGAGAAATACTATATTCATAGTCAACATCCTCTATGCAAAATATTGCCATAGTATCTCTTTGGTATAACCTACCTTTAAAACATGTACCCAGAGGCAAAAGGAATCCCCAGTGTATTTGTAAGACCATAGCTGAATATTTTCAAAGAATAGGGAGAGGAGTTCTGGAGGTGATCATAGTAGGAAATCCCTTAGCATCAGTATAGTGTGTCTCCAGCAGTTGCTGGTGGCAGTTGCACAGCCATATATACCTGGTCCAGGCTTAGACTGTGCATGCTGTACCATGTGGTTTCAGGGACTAAATGAAGGCTGTCCCCAAACCCACATTCTCACCAGTATATCCTTGCCTGCTATTGTCCAAACAGTCCAACCTATCAACAGTTCCACTGGAAATCAGATGGCTACATTGCTCCAAAGGAAGGCTACCAGGAATGGTCGTACATTTGTCATTATGCAATACACTTTTAGCGAGGCAGTCTTCCCAGGGCAGATCCGGCAACTGCTATGAGTGCTTGTGTAGGCTGGGACAAGACATATACAGCTCCTCAGTGAATGTTTATGTAAAGTCCAGATAAAAATCCCTTCCAAAGGATGAAAAAGCCAAGAAGCATTATATTTGTCTTTCTTCAGCAGCTCATCACCATACTGAGTAGTATCTACTTCAGCTGGGCACTTGCTCTACAGGGGGAAGGGATCCTAAATCAGAGTTGGTATCACAGAATCAGTTCCTCAGTGCTTTAGGGCATATTTTGTTTGTCCCAGGGGTCTCTAAAGTAGTCTGGTGAATATACTTTATAATAGGATTTCTGTTTAGATTTAAATACAGTGTTCCACTATAATTAGATACTTAAAGGCTTAAGTGTAAAGAGTTTTAAATGTAGGATTGTTTTCGTAGCCTCATCATTTACAGCAAGGCAAACCAACTGGATTATCTAGTCTAACCACCTGTACATCACAGCCTACCCATTTTCACTGTTTTTCCCATACTGAGCTCAGTAACTTGCAGTTTGAGCAGTTGCCTAGCCCAGAATTTAGCACTTTTAACATAATTTGCAAGTAATTTTGTTCTCTAAATAACTTTACTTTCCCCCCGTATCTATATGTCTTTGACCTGATAATGTTTCATAAATTCAGCCCTAAGCTGCAGCACAATAGTGAGTGTTGCTTCAGCGGAGAGTGAAATAAGCTCTGAATTTGGTTTCCCTACTCATTTAAAATTGCAATATGCTTTAAAATTTCTTAGGACGAAAGTTGTATTTATGTCCAATTGCCAACACATGGCTAACCTTTATTCTGACTCAGCATGTGTGTTTCTTGAGTCTATGCTCATATATACCCCTTTATTGCATTATTGCATGCTATATCCATTAGGTGGTTCTTCTCTATCACTATAGGAGATGCCAAAAATACTGTGAATTATTTCTCTCCTGCAAATATCATCACAGTCTATTTATATGCTGTATCTTCTGAGATTTGATAAGACCGGAGCGTAATATGGCATGGATACAGATGCTGTCAAAGTTAAGTTAACACAACATATTTCATCGCCCTCCCACTTAACATGCAAACTACACAAATGGTTGCAAACTATCGCTGTTTTAAAGAAACAAAATATATGGATTTAATTTTTAATGATTTAACTTGGCAATTAATCCAAATTATTAGTTAACAATACCTAAAACAGAGAACTATAATGGATTCTCTGGATAATGAAGATATTTATTATTTTAATAAGTTGCATGGCTGGAAGTCTAAGGCAAATCTTAGCCTACTGGCCACATATTGCTCTTGATTCACACACAGGACCCCCACAGAGGTAGGTGGACGGCTGCGTCCCCAAAGAAAGAGATATAAATTGCTGCTTCTGAGTATTGATGACAACATCTATCATGTCAGCTGCAGAATTGATCCATCTTAAATTATGAGCCAGAGCTGAAAGAATTATGCCAATTAGAGCCACAGAGATTTTTTTTTCCTCTTGTTTTTCTCTTTCCTATATTTTTTCCCCCACACAAAAGGCTCTGAGACCTATTTATATTATGAAAGCCCTTTTGTCGTCTGAGACCCAAAGAAAGATTTTAAAAGAAAATGTAATTGCTGAACAGAAGTGCAATGAGGGCCGTTTCAGGCTCAGGGGAGGGGAAGGTCAAGTTTTTAACCTGGAAACAAAAGGACTGAACCCAATGCTGGGAGTGGGCTTTCCCTGGAGCCCAGGTCAAACAAAGCTCTTTTGCTGGATGGTAGCTTTCTCAGCGATGGGGAGGGCATGACCTGCTGGCGATGAGCACGGCAGGTACACGCCATCCTCCAGAGCAGAGCCCAATAAGTGGTCTGCAGGTTGGGGTCAGGCATGGGGGGTGTGGGGGGGCAGTGAAGAAGGTGTCCTGATGACAGCTCCCCATTGCCTGTGCCTACCAGTCACGCCCAACAGATGTCAGGGGCCATCTCACAGTGGCCAAGGGACCAGCAAACAGAGACTCAAGCTGGACACCACTGCCAGTGACACATGATGCCATTCAGATATGAAAGAGAGAGGTTTTTAACCTCTCCTTCATCTTTCCTCCAAAGATTTCTGAATTTGTGAGCAGTGTCATATTTGGTTAAGTGATTACTATATATTTCCTTTTCTCTTATATTCCTGTTTTGTAAACTGCTTTAATAAATTCTGTAATTATAATTCTCAGTGGCTGCACTGGTTTTAAGGTTGAATCCTTTCAGAGCATCTCTTAGAGCAGCAGCTCCCTAAAGGAAACATCCGCGTGACCGAGGTTGCTGCCTGGCTGCCTTCGTTGAGCAGGCAGAGGCAAGCTGGAGACAAAGGCAGTGGTGCACAGTGCAATCCTTGCCTGAATTGTGCTGTGCATGTTCCCCATCTCAAGACACTGTCTGCACTGCGCAGGCAAACCCTGAGAAAAGCCAGCACTGAGACATCTGGGAAAGATTTATTATATACATATACATACACATATACATATATATATGTTTTGTGAATTACATTCACAAACCAAAACAAGGAGGGGAGGCAGATGGTCCCCGCTGAACAGCTTCAAGGGCTTGTGTGTGCTTTCTGGGTGTCTTAAGTGCTGCTGTGAGATGGGGTGAATACGTGCTGTGGGACATGGGGTGGACATGGGAATGTGGCCAACATGACATTCCCATATCAGCCTATTGTAGCCTGACATGGTACCCAGGTTATCCTCTGGCATCTGAAATGGGCTGTCCGCTCCTTGCTGTCCCATATAGGTCACCCTACCTGGGCATGTAGCTTGATACTGGCCAGAATACAAGCCCCTGGCACCTACTCTTTTCCAAAACTGAGCTAAGGTACTCAGCTTGGGAAGCAGGTCCTTTACCCCCCACACCTTGCCTTGCATGGCAAGGGTTTGTTGGAGTCAAGGAATCAATCCATCAGCATCATCTGGCAGGTGTGGATTTGGACTTCCCGGGGTATTACTCCTTGAAAGGGGCATCTAATGGTGTGGAACAAGAGATGACAATGGTAATGATCTGGCTAGATGAAAAGGTGACTATTCAGAAATAGCAGGCACTTAAAAAAAACCCAACAGTTTAGGGTAGGATCCTTTCATCAATTGGCAACACCTCAGGAGGTCACAAAGGACTTGCCTCATTGAAGTGTTTCATCTGCCTTTCTCTATCAACTGTGGGCACTGATCAGTCACTGGACTTGCAGAATTCCTGATGGGTCCAGTGTGGCCCATCTGACCTCCCCATGCTATTTTGATACTGGATGAACTGCATGCTCAGCAAAGCCCCAGCAAGCAACTCTCAGCTAAAGTTCTCATTTCTGGAGCATCATTCAGGAAAATGCTTTGTTTCATGAGGATAAGAGAGCCTTTTGGAAAGGCAGCAAGGTGTTTAAAGTAATATTTCTGGATGTCTGAGTGTTGTGGGTTTTTTTTTATGTACAAAAGAGTGTCTATCCAAGTTAAAGGGCACAAACCTTAGAGAAATTCAAAGGATCTTTTGAAAAGAGGTTAAATATATTTAAAATTTATGAGTGTGCACCCATGCAAATTGGGAAAGGAAATTAAACTGTATCTGCAGAAAAGGAAAAATAAATCTACTTTCATATGATGTAATTTAGAAAGTCAACTGTTCCTTTGAATGATGTCTGGACGAAAGCATAAGGTATTACTAAGGAAGTCTTAATATCTGGGCTTAAAAAGCCACACAGGGTTACAGGGAAAAAAAGGTTTGTGATATATGTGTATACTCATTTTGAAGAGTTTCCAGTAGAATGAAAACTGTATCTCATTGGCTTTCAGCTAAGAGAAAAATACACAGAGAGACCAAATGCAAGTTTTTTTTCAAATTCATCAGTATTTTCAGTACAACTAGATCTGTGTTCCACATAACTAATTGGAAAACCTACACGCTGGTGTTTTTTCCTAAGTATGACTAATATTTGTAGATCTCTCTTTCCTGTGCTGTGCAAAATAAACTTCTAGTCAAAATAACCAGGCTGAGAACAAGGAGGAAGAGTGATGGGAGTGAGATGTAAAGCAGAAGGAAACACTTTGTGCAGGTATTTCAGGGCGATTTAAAGCACTATCCAACTTCAAGAAAGCAACAAGAGCAGTATTTTCGTTTTAACTAAAGGTAGAAGTTGTCTATGTTTTGATCATGGCATGGCAAGGGGCGCTACAATCTGTGTGCTGTGTTAAAAGAGCTGGTGATCCCATCTCAGTTCCTTGTAAGGAGGTACTCACCGAACAGTGCTGAACAATTGGGTCCCTGGGTAATAATTTTATTGGATAGTCCAAGAAGGGAACTGCCATGGAATTAATATTGCTGCACTGTGCTGTTCCAATTCTGAGGGCAAGAGAGGACTTCACTTTATAATGCTGACACCGCAAATCCCTTAATGAGCACTAAATTCACTTAACAAGATTCTACTTCCCTCAGATTCCTAGTATAGCTTAGCACGTCAGATTTACCTTGGAGTTTTCTGTGTTTCACTGGTCTATTCCATCAACCTGAGCATAAAGCCCATATTCTTTTTTATTCACCCTACCTGTTTATTCCTTAGTATATTTACCCTTTTATTAAGAGCTTCCACTTGGTTAAGACTTGTTCAAATATAAGCTCAACAGGAAGCATTTTCCTTTATACTGTAATAACTCTATATTGTTGCCTAGAGGGTGACAGAAAGTAACGTAAGATTCATAAAAATATAACTGTCTGAGCCAAGTAGATAGAATTATGGTAAGCATTAACCAAAGCGTATTTCTCTGTCCTATAGGGTGACATCAGAACATCTTAATGTTTCCTTTCTTGGGTCACATAATTCTGCAAAAGAACACCAAGAGAAATGTCAGACTGCTTCTGCTTGATCGTTACATTCTGTACCAGCCTTTCAAACAGGTTTGCAAATAAAATTACTCTATTTCATTATGTGTCATTTTACATTTTGCCCATGCAACACCCCACTGAGACCATTTGGTTTAAGACACTTTTCTCTTTCTTTTTTTTTAAGTTATAAGCAACTCGAATTTTATACTCATTTACGCTGTATTTCAGGATGCTTTCTAGTAGCCCCTTTTCAAGTTTAACCATTTAATGAGTACATTCTTAGAAAAAGAAAAGTGTGTGCCTTTTTTTTTCCTTTTTTTTTTTTTTTCCTTTTTTTCTTTAATCTGATTAATATTAAAAAACTCTGGACATCCAAAAGGCACACTGCTGGGGGAAATTTTAAACCCATTTGAACTATCACGGTGGTTTCTGAACACGATTTTTTGGTTTGTTTTCTGTAAGTTGGATGAGGGAGGTGCAGACATGCAAACTTTCCCTTCTGAGCCACGGAGGGTGAAACAGCCCTTATGTTTCACTCTCCTACAGCAAGGAGGTGGTTGAACCCCATCTTCCAGAATGCCATGCTCCTTGCTCCTGAATGAGAGGGTTAGCATTTTGGATCTGAAATCTGGTAAAGCCATATGTGTTCTGTGTCAGCAGCTAGACCACCTCCTTAGCATCTGCAATCAACTTTTATAGCGTCATACTATGCTGCAGAAGAGCTACCTGTGTAGAGCAGCTGTCTCCAGCAAAGAGGAAGCAAAATCATAGTACCAGCAGTGCAGATGCCACAGGCAAAGTCGAAAAGGTGATATTTGTCACCAACTGCAGATTGAGAAAGAAACCTCACACCTGAGAGACTAAAAAAAAAAAAGGTGAGAAGATAACATTTTCATTATTTCAATACTTAGTTACCAAGACTGAAATACAATGGATCCAGGTATATTTGTGTTGAGTAGACAGGATGAAGATGAAAAGTCTAGGCCACTTTTTGCATCTCTAGACTTGAGGATTCTGATGTTTTCTTTGTCCTGGTTGCCTGGTAATAATTTAATATTTTTATTTCTATGTTTACTTTCATTCTTAAAAAGCCAAGAGGTGGAGATATGTTGACAGACTGGAAAAGGAAGCTATTATTAATGAAAATTATTTTAAGTCTAAGATTAAAATAGTGCTCCTGCATATAAATTTGCTTCAATGAGCTGGACCCAATGTAATGCTAAATCACTGCACGAATTAGGAAATATGGCAGACATACTGTCTGGGGACTAGAGGGTGCCACCATTTTTGACGGTGCAGATTCTGTTTTCCCTATATCCTTCCTATGTGCACATGCAGCTTAGATGCATGTAATTAGGTCATTGTCCATCTCTGGTATGTTTTTGGTTTTTTTCTCCTAAAAAGAAGAAATCCAAAATCCATGAAAATCAGTGGCAATTTTCCAGCTGCCTTGAGTGCAAGTTGGACCAGACCCAGAAAGAAACAGAGTATAGAAATCTGGGAGGCAGCAGATATCTCTGTTGTTTCCTGGTAAAGCTAGAAGGGAAATCTTGCAAGATAGCATGCATCCTGCTGTTTGTTGTGTCTAACTAATACATGCATTCACTATCAGCCTGAAAAATCAAACAAGGAGGGTAAAAAGCATCTATATAAGACAGCAAGATCTTTGTGAAGTTTTGAAGGGCTTACATAACTTCTCTGCGATCGCAGTGAATGGTGTCAATATTGTATTCCCAAGTACTCAAATTACATTGTAATACTAATCACCATCAGCCTAGTGTAGAAAAAGCCATGTTTTTCCATCTACTTGGTCAGGCTGTAGACACCTGAGGCTCTCAGGGCAATTGCAGTGTCAGCTTCTTAAACAGCAAATGGAGAAGAGAAAGCTATCCTTGTTCCTGGTGTGACATCCTTCATGACTGTCTTCTTCAGGAGAAGAGATCTCCATTTGCACATAGTCTGCAGGCCAGCTATATAAAATAAGCTGGAAAAAAGCTGAATGGGTTTGCAAAGCAGCAGAAAGCACTGACAGATGTACTGTGGCAGAGGTTGTGGCAAGAGCTTCACCTGCTGTTGGAGGATTGCCTTTTTCTCCAGCGCCATACATAGATGCCCAGACAAGATTGAAAAAAAAAAAAAAACCAAACAACAAACAACAAACAGGCAAACCCATCACATCCTAACAATGCTGATGCATGAAGAAGTTAATATGGAATGGTGCAGGGACTGATTCTTAGTTCAAGATGGAGCACAAGTTCAACTGAGTTGTACCAGAATGTTCCTGCACTAGTACTGAAGAAAATCTCAGTCATTGCAGATACATAGATCTAGTTTTGTATGTAACCACTGTATTAGTTTTCTAACCAAAGGTGCAGGCTATTCTATCCTACGTCTTTCCATCCCGTAGAGCAAGAACAGTGCGCTGTCCCATGACAGAGAGGTGGAAAATGTCAGTGCAATCACTTACAGTTGTGATCACACAGTCATGATGCAAAGTGAGAACCAAAGATTTTGCTGCTCCCTTCCTTTTCTGTGGAGAAGAGCCTGAAGAAGGGACTTGATGCAACTCTAACCAACTCTCTGGAACCAGCTATCATGTTGTAAGCAGGGACATATATCCTCCAAACTGTTTATTTCGTGACTGCAGAGGAAGAAGATGATTTGCCTCAAATGCCTTCTTATTTATGTTCTCTCCTAACTGTTTTATTATGGCTAATTTATCATCCTTAGAGGATGCCTCTTATTCTGTGCAAATTCTTTTAAAATTATTATACTGACATGGAAACAATAGATACTTGATTTACATTGTAATCTTCAGTAAGAGGGATATTTGTGTTTTTTAAAGTGTTACGATTTTAGTTGCTTCTCACTGGGTGGTGGGTTTTTTTTTGCTTATGGTCTTGTATTGCAACACACAGAAAGAAAGGGAGTTCAAGCATTCATTAGAGACACCTCATGACGAGATCCCAAATCCTAATCCCTGCCTAGGACACCACAGTTATCAGTACCTACAGAAAACATTAAAAAATCTCTTGGGTAAATAATGACTGAAATGATGATACAGTGGGAAAAGGAGTACATTTTCAGTTCACTAGGGTTAGCAGTCACAGCCTCTATTTTCTAAACAAAGATTACTACCCTTTCTCTGGAGCGCACATACACTTAATACACAACTGCAACATTAAAGCTGAGATAAGGAGGCAGAGAAAATGCACAGGAGGAGGCTGCATACAATACAGCATTTACAGACCAGCTCCCACTGTATTGTTTAAACTCCACGTTCTGGCACTACTCTGTTTAAGCCAAAATAACCCAAATCAGCCCACCTTCATCGTGTAAGCCAACCTCAGCCCACTTCACACTGCAGAGCTCCAGCTCGGAGGAAGTTATCACCTCTCCTGGAACAAACCCAGTTAATGGCTGCTCAGAAAAGCTTTTTTTTTCTTTTTTTTTTTTTCTTTTTAGCTCTCTCAGTGCTTGAAGTGTAGCAGTTTTTAACTTGTGCCAACATTAAGAATGTGTCTTTTCCAAGTGATGTTGCCTATATGAATTTGGAAAGGAAGGCATCACACCCTGCCCAAGGCTGTGTGCTTTAGTGCTGCCGAGGTCAGTATCTGGAGGGAGGACCTATACTCTTCTTTATGATGTTCAATGTCACTCTGTGCACTGGGCACTTTTATCACCTTAGTGAAGAAGAAAATTACTTGGGGAAGTAAAACTAATTTAGAAACACCTTCTTTTGTCCATGGGATTGAGTCTTTTGCCTGGCAGTTAATACTTCCTCTCCCTACAAATGAAAACAGCAATATTGAAGCACAGGGGACAAAATTGAGTCAAAGAGTAATTTAAGATCAAATGGAAGGGCAAACGGTAAAGTTTCATTAATGCTCTTCCTGCTATCCACTAATCCTGCTGTGCTGCTCCTCCTGCATTTGAGAACAGTGTGGGATACCAAGGAGAGAAATACCATCTCTATTTCTCCAACAGGAGATGCATTACATGCAAAACTGGCAGCAGTTTCATTTTCACCACCAAAAAAACTCTTATTTTCTCCCTCATATAGTTATTTAATGTCCCTCCTTTATGGGCCAGCCTTCAGAATCATGGCACAAATGATTTTACTGGCTGTCTGACTGTCATTCTCTTTAACACAGTCTGTGGTTCGCTAGTTGATGATAGCTTAAGCGGAATTTAATTGGTAACATATTGTCGGTTGAATTAGAGGCCATATGATACAGATTTAAACCTTGGTAATTTTTGCATAAAGAACAATCTGTCAACAAATCACCGCAAGAAAAACAGCCATAAATCAGTTTGTCAGGTTTATTAGTAACTGCAGAAGTTTTGTTGCCTGGTTTGACTACAACCTTTTTTTCCCAGCTGCCAGAAAATGTTCCTCTAGATAAAGGTAACCTTGTAGGTGTGCAGACTTTATGCTTCCTGTGCACAGGGATGTGCATAAATGTATACAGGGATGTATGCAATTGCAAAGCACTGGAGATAATGACCCAGCTATCTCTCTTAGCCTTGGTTTCCTAAAGAGATCAAACTGCCGCACCACACGTAGCACTATACCTGAAGGGAGGTTGTAGCCAGGTGGGGGTTGGTCTCTTATCCTGGGCAACCACCAACAGAACAAGAGGACACAGTCTCAAGCTGCACCAGGGGAGGTTTAGACTGGACGTTAGGAAGAAGTTCTTCACAGAAAGAGCGATTTGTCATTGGAATGGGCTGCCCAGGGAGGTGGTGGAGTCACTATCACTGGAAGTGTTTGAGAAGAGACTGGATGAGGCACTTGGTGCCATGGTTTAGTTGATTAGATGGTGTTGGGTGATAGGTTGGACTTGATGATCTCGAAGGTCTTTTCCAACCTGGTTAATTCTATTCTATTCTATAGTCACATCCACATTAAATGTATTTAACCATATAAGCTGAGGCTACATTCAGAGGAGGACATTGCACTTTCTCTGTGCCTCTGTATTTCTGCTGACTGATTTTGCATCATTGTGCTTCTCTTCGATACATTCACTTTTTCCTTTTGCTCCAAAGACTGATGATAAAATTTTCCTGGCTTGAAGATGGGAAGATGGGACATTGATGCAGTCCTTTTTTTTTTTTTTTTCCCTGAAATTGTGCAGTTCTGAAGCAATTTTTCCAACTCTGACAATATTCATCCCTGTAGACTGTTCCTGTAGCATGGATCATATCACAAGTGATCAGGCTGGCCTCATGGCATGAAGCAGTTAGTTTTGTCTTGCAAGCTAGATGAAGCACAGAGAAGGATGGGTTTGCCTGCAGGGCCTTGAGGAAAGGAACTGTCCCCCATCCTGGAGACTGGAAGCACAGCAAGGGACCACATCCCCTGGTGAACCTTTCTCAGGGGTATCAGAAAGGGGCCCCATTAATCACTTAGCAAAATCCCCTTGACTTTGGGTAGACACCTACTGTTTGATCTACATATACACCCCCTTGCTCTCCCACACTGAACATACACTGACACCGGTTACCCTCTGACAGTAGCCTATGTCTGCTAAAGGGAAGATATCCTCTTCCATACCAGTGCATGGGGATGTCCCTTGCAGTCTGCATCTGACAGGAGAAATTTTTGTTAATGGTCAAGAATATGCAAAGTAAAAGAAGGTAAGGCACTGACTGAACAGCTATCCAGTGGCCATCATTATGGGAAATCACAAAAATGTGCCCCATTAATATGTTATTTTAAAGGATTTCTGACATAATGTGATTACCCTTGGGTGGCAGTGACCAAGAAGCATGCTTGCCACTCACCCTAGAAAGTGCAGGATGATCTGCACCACTGTTCATAAGCGTGATATAAGGTACAGTAGTTGTTACAGCAGCATAATGTTCCCATGCAGTAACAAATATACTACACAGAGACATACACATAATTAAAACAATGCTCGCTGGCTTGCTAGCACCATTTGCCAAAGAATAAGTTGCATGCAAGTGGATTTGCATACAAATGAGATACTGTCAGAACAATAATGGGACTTTGATAAGACCACATACTCATGTCATTAAGTCACTTCAGTACCTAAGGAATATTTAGTTAGCATTAAATGACGATAAAAGTTGATCATTTCCCCTTCCCCTGAAATTAAAACAAAAGCCAACAAGGTACATCCAGTTAAAAATATTAGGATATTTTTAAATTTAAAAGATACCACTGTTAATGCCATCTTTTAAAACTTTCATGATACACTGTGCAATTAAAATTGTACTTTCTAACAAAGAAATTAAACCTATTTATTGTTAAGAGCTATTTTCACTGAGACTCTCTGTCACCTGCCTGCTTGGTAAGTGCAGCTGTAGTATGTTTTGTGATTATTTTTTTTTTTAATGAATAGAGCATTTAAATGAAGATATTTCAATTTATGCTTATATGAAGTTGTATGCTGAAGTGTAATTAAATCAGCCTAGACTAAATAGATAATGAAATCTTCTATTGAATCAAGAGCCTTCAAAACCCCCTTTTTTTTACTGTACTTGGAGACCTCTTGAAATTGTCTGAACTTTGGATTTGATCCAGCCATGCTGAAATCAATGGCAATTTTTCCATTGACTTCAGTGAAAACAGGTCCTTTGGGAACAGTTTCAACTGAGATGTATTGCTCTACTTAGCTGGTAAAAAAGAAGCAGCACCAAACCCACAACTTTTTGGAGGACCATCTTATGGCAATCTCAAGGTCTGTACATCCTATGTGTTTTAGAAGTAAATAGTCTTCCAGTAATTGTGATGGTTTTGTGTGTAAATAACCAGAGGAAATGTTAAACACTGAAGTAAGAACTTGTCAAAGGAAATGTCAAGACTTACAATAATTTTTTTCCTGGTGGTGGGAGACCTGCTAACCCTGTATTGCAGGAAATGGTCTCGCAAATTCGTTAACTTCTTTTTTAACTTGAAAAATGGTGCAGGAGTCACTCAGAGGAGGGTAAAAATTAATATTAATGATTTCATTTTGACAGGAATGAACTCATTACCATGCACATTTCTAACGTTTTTCAACAGTTAATTTTAGCTGCTGAAAAAGACCTCTCTTGCTAACTGAAAATATGGTAATTGCACATTAAAAACTGTGTATTAAGAAGTCTTTCTTTGCCAAAGTTACAAGAGCTTGACAGGGTTTTATAAACCACACTAAGCACCTCACAAACTTTCAATCACACATTATGAGAGGACTGAAAAATCCAAAATTAAAATCAGTTGCCTGATTCAGTTTTGGTAATGTGTAATTTTTTAGTTACTGCTATTATGAAAAAACAACTAAGACATATGGAAGAAACACACTGGCCCATAAGACTCTGGATTTTTTTTTTTAAGAAAGAAAATAAAGCATTGTAATAACTGCCACTTACAGAGATAGAAGGTGTAAGTTTTTATTTAGAGAGAGAAGTATTAGCAGTTATAAAAAATAAAAAGTAGATGATGTAAGACAAATTCACATTAAGATGAATATCTTAATTTAAGCTCTTGTGCCTTGAACCTTGGGCACTACTTTTATTGTTTGCCAGCAAAATCTAGATTTGGATGCTGTCGGGCTCCAGGGGTGCTGAGAATCTCTAGGCAATGTATGAGACTCACAGATTCCCAAGTTGTATTGGGTTGGAAGGGACCAAAGGTCATCTTGTCCAACTCAATGCAGTGAGCGGAAACACCTATGACTAGATTACGCTGTCCAGGGCCACATTAAGTCTGATCTTGAATATCTGTGGGGACGGGGCCTCAACCACATCCTTGGGAAATTGTTTCCGGTATTTACCATTCTCATTGTAAAGAACTTCTCCCTGTTTTGTTCAAGCTAGACAAACCCACCTGATGATTTCAAAACAGTTGCCGCTAACAGATTGGCCATTTAAACCTTAAAGATCTCCCAGAGGAGTTTTCTGGGCTTTCAAAAGGCTCTGCTTTCACCAGGGCAGTTGAAAGGGATGGAGCAGGACACCAAATGGTGAGATTTACTCCTCTGTCCCTGGTTGCTACCCTTCCTCAGCCCTGCTGCAAATCCTCCTGCTGTTTTACCTTCCCCAAAGCCATACTGTAACTATCTGCTTGCAGAGCCCGGGGCAAGCAGTTCAGGAGTCCTCTTGGTGCCACATGTGAGCTATGTACTGATAAAACAAGGCAAACAACTCCCTCCCAGAGCTGTCAAACCTACAAAATACACAGCCTGCAAAACAAAGGAGATTGCCTTTATTTCCTTTCCATTCTAATCATCTTCAGGGCTATTTGTAACAATAGTAGGCATAACACTGCCAAGCACAAATGTGATTTCCAAGTTGGAGTTCCTTTCAGAAAATAGATTAGTTCAATTTTCCAGATGTCAGACAGGTGTGCAGTTAAGTATACACTGGAATTCAGTTTTGGTGATTAACACACATAATGACTATTTGGCTATGACAATCAGATCCTTATTTTCAAAACCTACCATTTATTTTTCTAGTACATTTACTTCACTCATAGCCACCAGCCAAAACCAAGATCAGCTACAAGGAAATTAAGAACCGATTTATTATGCTTGTGCTGTTTGTACAACATTTTTCATCACTAGAAAAAAGTGACTGCAAAAAGGAAGGGTAAAGAGGTTATATGCCAATACAGAAAGAAATGAAGATGTGTCATTCAATTCCACATGGTGTTGTTGGGAAAAAGATGAAAGAAAATGCATTCAAAATTTCCCCATATCACTTGCATCCCTTGGCATTTTGCTCTCCAGAAGTCATTCACTTCCAGAACAATCTTTAACTCTGAAAAAATTTCCCGTTCTCAAAATCATCCCCTCAGCATTAGCAAGTGGCTTGGACTTGGAGTTATACAGGTCAGTATCTTTGAAAGGCTGCTTTTGCAAGGAAAACCAAAAGTAGTAAAAGATGTTTCTGTGTCAGCTTCTCTGACAGGGCAACCTTTGCCTGTGCTGGCCTCTCACATTACATTTTGAATAAGCTGAAACTGGAAAGAGGAATCACAGGTCAGGATCAAACACGTAGGCAGAGCTGATCACGACACTAAAATTTTGGTTCTGTATCTGGATTCAACCTGAGGATTTCACAGAATCACCAAGGTTGGAAGAGACTTCAAAGATCATCAAGTCCAACCTGTCACCACAGACCTCATGACAAAACCATGGCACCAAGTGCCACATCCAATCCCCTCTTGAACACCTCCAGGGACGGTGACTCCACCCTGGGCAGCACATTCCAATGGGTAATAACTCTCTTGGTGAAGAACTTCCTCCTCACCTCGAGCCTAAACTTTCCCTGGCACAGCTTGATACTGTGTCCTCTTGTTCTGGTGCTGGTTGCCTGGGAGAAGAGACCAACCCTCTCCTGGCTACAACCACCCTTCAGGTAGTTGTAGCCAGCAATAAGGTCTCCCCTGAGCCTCCTCTTCTCCAGGCTAAACAATCCCAGCTCCCTCAGCCTCTCCTCATAGGGCTTGTGCTCAAGGCCTCTCACCAGCCTCGTTGTCCTTTTCCAGACACGTTCAAGTGTCTCAATGTCCTTCTTAAACTGAGGGGCCCAGAACTGGACACAGGACTCAAGGTGTGGCCTAACCAGTGCTGAGTACAGGGGCAGAATGACTTCCCTGCTCCTGCTCGCCACACTCTTCTTGATGCATACCAGGATGCCACTGGCCTTCTTGGCCACCTGGGCACACTAGGTTTGATTCTAGGCATGTCCATGTACCTTCATGATACTGGATAGAGTTACTATGAAGTCCTAATATTTCAAGGAATTAATTAATCTACATGAGATAAAACCAAATCATTAATAAAAGCAGTTGTGTGTCCTCAATGTATCAATAGATTTGATTTCAAAGGAGCTGCCCATGTGCTTGTCCTGTGAATGCTATGTCATATGTGGGAGAGTCTAGTGCTGTGGTATATCTATTGTATTGCTGGTATTGATCCTGAAAGTATTGTTCACTGATTGAGGGATAATTAAGTGCTGTTAATAAATCAATAAATTGTTTTGATCCTTATTTGGGTTTTCCTGCAGTAGTCATAATCTGTCTTTAGCCATTGTGGATAGACCACAATGTTGTGTCCACTCTATGCAGCCAAAGAAGTGTACAGTGGTTGCTGATGAGAATTTTCAGCATAATAAAACATGTCTCCATCCTAAGAGTGAAACAAGGGTGTAAAACTTAGATGCATGGACACAAGAAGGAAGCAGGATTGCAGTGGTCAATTTGGCTTAGTGAGCATGGCAAGTGCTTTTCCAGCCTTATTAATACTACTGAGATTCTGCTGAGTCTGTCAGCCCCACACAGTTTTAAATCTTCCAATTCAAGGCAAGTGAGACTTCCTTGGGCACTTCCTTGCATGCTTGTCTCTTTCACAAACACACCTACACAACATCTTGCTGGTTGTTAAGCTTCAACAGCCTTTTCTGAGCTTTCAGAACACTGTTCTATTTCACAGATGCCAAAATACCTTAACTTGACCTAGTCCCTTAGTTGGTTCTTTTAAAGTTGCCTTACTGACATTTTGACAAGGACCTTTGTATTAAGGCTAATGAAAGACTATTGGGTGTGGCTGTTCGACATTCCAGTTTTTGCACCCAGATATTGCAGTATTATATTGCTTTTCAATGAACAGGTTTAAGATTTACATCTGGCAAAATACCATATGAAGTTAAAAAATTAAAAAGTGAAATTATCTTTTCCAGTTGAAGGTAGTCATCAGAAAATAACCTCTTCATCTATTTTTCACTCATTTTTATTAATTTTGAGGATAGTGTCAGATGAAGCATGGACTAGTTTTTTTCTGGGTCAGACTCCATGAGGGTGAATTATTGTAGGTGGAACCAATAATAGCTCTGGTACACTGTAAAAGCTACCTCAAATAAAGGTCTCTCAGCAGCTTTGAAGATGCATTATGGGTCAGTTGCTTGTTCAAGCAACACCTTGACAACTGTGTCCAGTTCTGGGCCCCTCAGTTTAGGAAAGATACTGACTTGCCCGGAGGAGGGCAACAAAGCTGGGGAGGGGTTTGGAGCACAAGCCCTATGAGGAGGGGCTGAGGGAGCTGGGGTTGCTTAGCCTGGAGAAGAGGAGACTCAGGGGAGACCTTATTGCTGTCTACAGCTGCCTGAAGGGAGGTTGTAGCCAGGTGGGGGCTGGTCTCTTCTCCCAAGTAACCAGCACCACAACAAGAGGACACAGTATCAAGCTGTGCCAGGGGAGGTTTAGGCTGGATGTTAGGAAGAAATTCTTCATAGAGAGAGTGATTGCCTATTGGAATGGGCTGCCTGGGGAGGTGGTGGAGTCACCATCATTAGAGGTGTTTAGGAAGAGACTTGATGGGGTGCTTGGTGCCATGGTTTAGTTGATTAGATGGTGTTGGATGATCAGTGGGACTCTATGATCTCGAAGGTCTCTTCCAACCTGGTCTATTCTATTCTATTCTATTCTATTCTGTTCTATTCTATTCTATTCTATTCTATTCTATTCTATTCTATGTAAAACTGGACGTAGAGAGGTTTCTCCTGTCACGGCATTAGGCCCATCTTAACTCCAGCCTAAAGTATTGCTTTGTTGCACTAGCACAGTGCTTGAGACACTTGCTGGCTTGGTTCATCATGTCCGGCCCAAATTGGCAGAATTGACTTGGAGATACCAGAGTGACTTCCAACCTAATGAGCACAGGGCTACTGGGAAAGGTGACTGCCTCTATTGAACATAGGCTATTGCTGCAAAAGTCAAGCAAAGGTCTTAGGGGTCTTGAGAGAGCTTGAAAACTTTTCCACTTTTCCCATTTGTGTTGAATAGTACAGTAGAGGGCAGTAGCTCCTCTGTATCCTTTCCTTGCATGGCACCCCATGAGCCCTGAACCTAAAGCATTGCTGGTAAGATTAACATACAAATTCAGCTGGTTTCCAAACAAAAATCTTTACTGGATTGAACTTGCTTCCAGTAAAGCACAGGAATACCTAGTACATGCCAGAAGAAGAAGGTGAGTAGAAAAGACGGAAAGAGAAAGCAAAGTTATGAAATACATTTGTTTGGTGTTTAAATATTGCAATGATGAATATAACCTAGATGGGAGAAGCCCATGGGGCTGTTCTGTGCTGCACTTTCCTATAGTTTGGTAAATAACTTGCAAAGATATAGGATATTGTTCAGAGTTTCCAGCTGTAAGCCACTATCTAAGGAAGTGAACACATATTTATTTAAAATTGGTGAATATATGTTTGGTTTTTTAATTTGTGGAATCATAAACTATAGTACAGATTGAAATATATTTATACATATGATTACCCTTCTAAAGTGAGTAAACAATAGCATGACTATTTTGTAGGCTGGTTATTCAAAATCTGACATGTTTTTTTCCCAATGCTACCTTTGTTTCAGAATAATCTTCAGGTACAAATTTGGTTTTCAAAACATTCAATATTTTTGCATCAGTTTGTTGTGGGTTTTGCCTGTTTTCTACTAAAAATATGGTGAAACTATGATCAAATTAATATATCAATAATGGTGTTCCATTCAAAGTTGCATTAGGAAGTGCAGAAGCTTTTCTCCCCATTTTTCTACATGGAAGCTGGCTTTGAATGATCACACATTCATTCAAAAATATAATTCATAGAATCATAGAATCAATAAGGTTGGAAAAGACTTCAGAGATCGAGTCCAACCTGTCACCCAACAGCTCATGACTAACTAAGCCATGGTTTCAAGTGCCATGTCCAATCCCCTCTTGAACACTTCCAGGGACAGTGACTCCACCACCTCCCTGGGCAGCACATTCTAATGGCCAACAAGTCTTTCTTTGAAGAACTTTCTCTTCACCTTGAGCCTAAACCTCCCCTGGTGCAGCTTGAGAATGTGTCCTCTTGTTCTGGTGCTGGTTGCCTGGGAGAAGAGACCAACCCCCTCCTGGCTACAACCACCCTTCAGGTAGTTGTAGAGAGCAATAAGGTCTCCACTGCTAAGCAACCCCAGCTCCCACAGCCTCTCCTCACAGGGCTTGTGCTGCAAACCCCTCACCAGCTTTGTTGCCCTTCTCTGGACATGTTCCAGCAACTCAACATCTTTCCTAAACTGAGGAGCCCAGAACTGGACACAGCACTCAAGGTGTGGCCTAACCAGTGCAGTGTACAGGGGCAGAATGACCTCCCTGCTCCTGCTGGCCACGCTGTTCCTGATCCAGGCCAGGATGCCACTGGCCTTCTTGGCCACCTGGGCACACTGCTGGCTCATGTTCAGCCTACTGTCAACCAGCACCCCCAAGTCCCTTTCTGCTTGGCTGCTCTGCAGCCACTCTGACCCCAGCCTGTAGTGCTGCATGGGGTTGTTGTGACCAAAGTGCAGCACCCAGCACTTGGACTTGTTGAATGCCATTATGTTGGACTCTGCGTCTGGAGAGCCCTTCTACTCTTTAACAGATCAACACCCGCTCCCAGCTTGGTGTTGTCTGCAAATTTACTGATGGTGGACTCAATCCCCTCATCCAGATCATCAATAATGATATTGAACAGGATGGGGCCCAGCACTGATCCCTGAGGAAGTTCAGATATGCTGGCTGCCTGACCCAACACCTCACTCACTTGTAAAAAAAACATATTTTCATGTTTGTTTGGGTAACTCAGATCTAGGTCTTTACCACTTCTCTCCCTTCTTCTTAATAGTTTATTCAATCTGACAAAGCTTCAGCGTTTTTTGTTTTTTTCTTTTCTTCAGTGAGAAAACCCTCTTACAGTGTGTCAATTTCAGTATTTGCTTACTCCACTAATGCACAAATTAATACATTAAAGTTTCCCTTTGGGATGCAGCAAGTGGAGCTTGTACAGAGCGCTTGTAACAGTGGGTAGCTGGACTCAGAGCTGATAAACCTACCTGCTCCCTCAGACCACTTGTTTCTCTCTTCCTTTCACCCTTGTCTTAATATTTGTCTTTGTGGCAATAATTGGTGCTGGTACCTCAGTGACTCATTCTGGTCTCATAGGCATGTTAATAGACCGGTAAATGTTTGGGACATTTTCTGAAATACTTTTCCACCAGTTGCCAGAGTGAATGAAGATTACACTGGAAAGAATGCCTCAAAAATGAATTAAAAAAAAATACTAAGATGTTCTGTTAATTTATTTTCACTATTTCTTGTTTCTATCAATTTGACTTAGTTGGAATTTGCCTTAATTTTCTCTTTGTTTATGAAAACTGATTTTTAGAAGGGCCAAACATGCCATTTCCTATGTATGAACTGGGAGAGTCACAAGACCTTTGGAACATATGGGCTAGTCCACCTTAAGCCAGATTCCCAAAAAACAGGGTTAAAACTTTGTAATGAGTGTTCAAAAATTTCCTCAAATATAGATAGGGACAAAAGCACTTAGCACTCAAAGAGTGGATACATTAATGAGAGCTTTGGGGTTTTTTTCCCCTTGAAATTTTGATGTGAAAAGCACTATGGAAATGCAAAGTGTTATTGTCACATCTGTTATCAGAGCTGGTAGGGTCACCTGCCTTTTTTCTTTGAGTCAAAACACATAGCTATGATTTATTTTTTTGTCTCTCTGTGGCTGCTATAAAGACTATTATCACAGAATCATAAAATGGTTTAGGTTGGAAGGGACCTTTAAAGGTCATCTAGTCCAACACCCCTGCAGTAAGCAGGGACATCTTTAACTAGATAGATTTCTCAGTGCCCTGCCAAATCTGGCACTGAATGTTTTCAGGGACAGGGCAGTTTTTAACAGTGCTTCACCACCCTCATTGTAAAAAATGTCTTCCTTATATCTAGTCTGAATCTACCCTCTATCGGTTTAAAACCATTATCCCTTGTTCTGTTGCAACAGATCCTGCTAAAATGATGGTCCCTACCCCTTTTACGGGCTTTAAGTACTGAAATGCTGCAATAAGGTCTCCCTAGAGCCATCTCTTCTCCAGACTGAACAACCCTGACTCCCTCAGGCTTTCTTCACAGCAGAGGTGTTCCAGCCCACTGATTATTTTTGTGGTCCTGAAATCTTATTTTATACATAGAACATAAGTAAGATTGTATTATTAAAATTTGTCTTTATGAATTGGCCATGTAATCAGGTGAGTATCTAGTACCTCATCATAACTTCACCTGGTCTGTATTACTGATTAAAGAAGAAAGTTAAGTACTAAGCATTTTATTTTTGAAGAATATTTTTTGGTGTTCCAATAATGACTGTTTTTGAGAGAATGTCAGGTTGCTTACCAGTTTATTGTTTGCCCCTTTATCTCACCGTGTCAAAATTAACAAAATGGATTAACATCTTCTTGATCTGATACTTTTTAAGAAAACTGATTTTTAGCCAAAGCTGTTTCTGTTAGATTAAAAAAAAAAAAAAAGAAATTACAAAAATAAATCACAGATTCACAGAGTATTATGGGTTGGAAAGGACCCAGAAAGATCATCTTGTACAACACCCCTGCCAGAGCATGATCATCTAGAGTCGGTCACACAGGAAAACATCCAGGCAGGCTTTGAATATCTTCAGTGAAGGAGATTCCACAACCTTTCTGGGAAGCCTGTTACAGTGTTCTGTCACCTTCTTAGTGAAAAAGTTTCTCATTGTGTTTATGTGGAACCTCCTATGCTCCAGCTTGCACCCATTGCCCCTTGTCCTATCACTGGACATCACTGAGAAAAGCCTGGCTTCATCCTCCTGACACTCACCGTCTATGTATTGATAAACATTAATGAGGTCACCTCTCACTCTCCTCCAAGCTAAAGAGCCCCAGCTCACTCAGCCTTTCCTCATAAGGGAGATGTTCCACTCCCTTCATCATCTTTGTGGCTCTGCACTGCACTCTTTCAAGCAGTTCCCTGTCCTTCTTCAACTGAGGGGCACAGAACTGGACACAGTATTCCAGATGCAGCCTCACCAGGGCCAGAGTAGAGGGGCAGGAGAATCTCTCTCAACCTAGTAGCCACACTCCTTCCAATACACCCTAGGATCCCATTGGCCTTCTTGGCCACAAGGGCACATTGCTGGCTCATGGTCAACCTGTTGTCCACCAGGACTCCCAGGTCCTTTTTCCTAAACTACTCCCCAACAGGTTGGTCCCCAACCTATCCTGGTACATGGGGTTGATCTTTCCCAGATGCAAGACTCTACACTCATGCTTTTTGTATTTAATTAAATTTCTCCCAACCCAACTCTCCATCATGTCCAGGTCTTGCTGAATGGCAGCACAGCCTGAGGGGGTGTCAGCCACTGCTCCCAGCTTTGTGCCATTAGCAATCTTGCTGACAGTGCACTCTGTGCCCTCATCCAGGTTGCTGTTGAATGGATTGAATAGAACCATCCAAGTCCCTGGGGAATTCCACTAGATACAGACCTCCAACTAGACTCTGTCCCATTGACCATAACTTTCTGACTCCTTTCCTTCAACCAGTTAACAATTCACCTCACTATCCAGTCATCCAGACCACACTTCCCCAGTTCCACAGAATTAACTAGGTTGGAAAAGACCTTTAAGATCATTGAGTCCAATCATTAGTCTAACACTGACAAGTCCTTGAGTAAACCATGTCCCTAAGCACTACATCCACACAAATCTTGAATACCTCCAGGGATGAGGACTCCACCACATACCTGGGAAAGTTTCAATGGCACATGCAAGTCCACTATGAGGTTGTAGTTGCATGAGCAAGTGACTGCTAGCTATGATAAAGCTATCAACACCTGCAAAGAAGCTCACAATTCATAGGAATATTTGAACAGATGTTCTGGGTCAAATGAATCACGAGGGACACTGCAGTCAATGGGAAAGCCACAAGGTATGCACATGAAGTTGTGTGCAGGTATACACTTCTCTGCTTAGGGGATATGGAAACAGATTTGTATAAATACTTGTGTATTATCCTTGCTTGTAAGCCTGTCTTTTTGAAGAGTTCAGTATGGAACTATTATAAAGGTTTCATTTTGTCATCAGAAATTTTATGATATGCATAAAATTAGCATTTATAGGATTTGAGGTTGGTTGTAAAATTTTCTGCTGTTGAAACCTGGTTTATGTAGAAGTAATTAATTTTGCTCAATGAATTTTATACAAATGCTTTTTTTTTTTTTGACTGCAACAGTATGAGATATTTGATGTAATTTAACTGTGGATTTCTGAGGGGGGTTTTACTGTCTGAGATAGAGTTGCCTATTCTTGAGCAAGGAAACTATTATACAACGTTATGTTTTGTGCTGCTATGTAATGAAATGCTATAACTGATACAGGTCTTTACCACACTGACTATGATAAAGTACAATATAAAATAAATTACCATAAAACAACAGCATTTTTCTAATCCTAGATGCTTATATAAAGCATTTTGAATTGTTGCGTTTTAAAGAAGTGACAATTGTTCTCTCTATATTCACTTGATTCATGAACAGTGCCATTTTCAAGCGTTTGTATTTGGTTGACAGTTCTCAGGAAAAGAAAATAATAAAAAGCCCTGTAACAAGTAGTCAAGTGGCTATAAACCAGGTCCTTCCATCCTGACAGACTAATTAATCTGATCAGTCTTGAACACCAGTGTTTGTTGTGTGAGCAGTTAGCATTCAGGAGCAGACAGCTACAGCAGTCACATATAAATGTTGCTTTGCAATCCCAGTTGCCTTTGGGCTTCATGATGCTCTCACCAAAGCCACAGGCAAAATCCTTACTGATTCCAGCTTTTAGAAAATCAAGTTGGCTCAGTAACTGCCACCTTCCCACAAAAACAAATACAAAATGGTAAACTGGGAATTTGCTTCTCAAAAGCTGAATCACCGAGTTCATAAGGACTTCTGCATGTGATTTTGCTTGGCAGGAGCCTGCCCACACAAGAGTGATTCAGGAGCTGGAGGAGGAATCTGACCTCCTCTTGACTTCCTTGGCACACACAGAATGAACTGTGCAGAACCTTGGAGTCTCCTGTGGCCATACCCAGCACTGTTATGGGTGCAAATAGGTAGTTGTGAACTGGGCTGTTATAGGCTTAGATGTTATGAGATTGCCATTAAATGTTCATGCTGTAGTGTGTTAACAGCTGAGATTTCTAAGAAAGGCTTAAAAAAAAAAATCCCAAAATACTTCCCAGGAAACAACAAATATTGTAAATTCAGAGTTCTGGGATTATTAGGAATTTATAAATTTCTCAAGTTCATGGAGCAGTCTTTCTCAAAATATGGGCTGCAGGTCACAGCAACAGGCTGGTAAATTTTTGCCATTTGCACAAAGCATCATGTACAAATGCAAAGAAAGCTTGGATTTAATTCCTGTCATTTTGAGAATATAGAAGATTTTTAGCAATGTGCTACTAGGAATGATATGAAAAGCATAAAATCAAGTTTTTTGGGTTTATTTGCATTTATTTTAAATTCTCATTACATTTCATATCACATTATGAGCAGCAATTGCTGCTATAGAAAAGCAACAGCCTAGAGCATCAGATATTCTCTGGTGGATCTTTCAGACCCAAACCTGCTTAGCTTTTAAGATTAGACAAGATCAAGCCTACTTAGACAAGGAAGGCTATCTGTTTTCAAGGATCCAGCTGCTATCCCTTCAAACACAACTCACTGCGGGTTCCTGTAATTTATTAATCCAAAGATAAACCTGTAAGTCTGCAATATCATTATTTGACTTCATTATACCATCAGCTTGAACATTTTATCAACCGCTGTGCAGGTACCAGTCAAAAAACTGAGGAGATTTGTCAACCCTCATAAGTAATATCTCCCCTCTTTTAACTTATCAAGACTCCAGTTTAGGAGAGACTTAAGCACTTTCTGTGGGGGAGCAATTTGGGGGAGAAGATTAAAGACTGGCATGTGTTGATGACACTTTTAGTACCTGGGACCTGTGTTGAGGATGTTGCCTGTGAAAATGTAGGTTTAAAATTGGTCTGTACATGTATGCACACCATTGTGTGAGCATGGGCACACATGGTGCTGTTTTGTTACTTCAAAATTTCTCATTTCTTCAGAAAGGCGAAAGCTGCAGACTCTACTCAGCCCAGGTGAAATTGCTAATTTTTTTAGAAACCAAACTAGTCTGGAGTTATCTCAGCCACTAGAATTTATGTACTGGATTTATAAGTGAAAAAGACTTTTTCTCAGTCAGACAACTCCAAACTGGCTAAGTGACTGGATGGATGTTAATAAAACTTCCCTTTCGTCTGCAAAATGATTGTGTCTGGTTGCAGGTGGAGCACGATAAATCAGTGCAAAAGCTGCTTTCCTCAGAAAGTTGTAAGGAACTGAAAATAAGGGCTTAGAACATAAGTGCCATGTTAGTTGTGGTTTCAGAGTGTTATGGCTATGATGGTGCAATCCACCTGCTAAAAGCATATTTAACAAGGTAAATACATAATTTTATATATGCATGAGTACAGAGTTGACAAATCCAGAACTGTTAGTCCTTACAGTGTACTTTCCTGGGATGCTCTGAAAGAGTCTCTCACACAGGTTTCTCACATAATTATGTGTCTCCTAACACCCCACAAGGAGACACATAAGGTTTTCCCAGGAGTCTTTTTGAAAAAATTGAAAGTGAGTATGAAGAAAAGCTGAGAGCCTTGGGGTTGTTCAGCCTGGAGAACAGAAGGTTCTTATTGTGGCCTTAAAATACTTAGAGGGTATAAGAAAGATAGGGACAAACTTTTTATCAAGGCCTATTGCAAGAGGACAAGGGTGGCAAAACACTGTCACAGGCTGTCCAGAGAGGTGGTTTCCATCCCTGGAAACATTCAATGCCAGGTTTGGTGGGGCTCTGAGCAACCTGATCTAGTTGAAGACATCCCTAGTTCCATCTAGTCCCTAGTTGGTAATTTCCAACTGAAACTATTCTCTAATTCTATAATTCTATTCAGTAGCACATTGCCTCACACCTCCCTGGCCTGTGTGTGGTTGAAGCACTCTCTCCTTTCTCACCCTCTGTCTTTCTTTGGCTGGCATGTAGGATTTTGCAAGAGTACATGATTCTGGAAGCTGATGTTTTAGATGAACACAAAATACCGAAGGACTGGCTGTGAAGAAGGAAGGGGGAGGAAGTATATGTTGATATTTAAGAATCCTTCCAAACCAATATAAAAATAATTTAATTTGTGATTAGGTCATAATTGCTCATATCCAGTGTAATACAAGGCAACATGCAGGAGTTGCTATAGGTTGTGTTGTAGATCCCTGTTAGAAGCAGGGATGTAGCCTCCATGCTTTTATACATAATTTCCTGACACCACATGTTCTAAAAGGTCTTCAGACAAACTTAGTGAGGCTCAACAGATGTAATTCTGCTGCTAAAGAGAAGCTTACAAACCATGCTCTCTGCTACTTTAATAATAGTAGACACATTTGTACACTTAATATCAAAGTGTAGCAAAAAAGAAATCAAACTCCAAAGATATTTCAAGTAAAACACATTATGATTTGATACCATAGGTTTATTTTAGGAGCTCCAGAAGCAGGCAATGATTGGGGTGACATGATCATTGCTATTGCCAAAGTGCCTGGTAATGTGGGGGAATGCCTGACCTGGAGACGTCTGAACCCTCCCTGAACAGCAACCAGACAGTCAAATATGACTATCCATTGATGCAGTCATCTAAGAGCACGGCGAAGCACAGCCACAAAGCACCTATTGGTGGGATGCAAATTCTTGTAAGGGTTTGGTAATACCCAGATGGGACTAAAGAATGTGTCCAATTTAAGGAGAATATAGGTGTTGTGGAGGTACACCTGCAGAAGACAACTGCAGTACTATAAGCTATCTGACTTAGGGGGACTAAACAAGCTGCTTGCAGAATGATGGTACAAGGAGGAACACCAACAATGCCCATGCTTTTCATTTGGGAGGTCACTATGAAATCTTGCATACAGCCAGCACTCCAGCCTGGAGAGCAGAGAGGCTGTGAGTTCCTTCTTGTTTTAGTGCTAGCCTGAGCAGAGTGTGGATAGGTGCGGGTCATTATTTTCCTACTGCACTGGGACTGAAATCTAGTAGGAGGTATCACCATCATGTGTCACCTTCCAAACTAACACTATGACCTTCCCTTTTAGTTAATGTAATGAATGAACAAACAAATAAATTAAACCCAAACAAACATCCAACACAAGCATTTAAGTGATGAGAATTAGCCTCTTCTTCACCAGTTCTTTCTCCCCAGGGTGAAGGGAGCCTGGGACAGACCACGAAGAACCACTTTTGGTCAAGAATGCCTGAGTCTGCTGCCAAGTAAACAGGCAGTGTTGCACACTGGGGCAGCATCACAGCCACACTCTATCTCAAAACATATACATTGCCTCTGACTCTTTTAACACAAAACTCGTAGTTATCAATCTTCAGATTTTAATCAAGTAGACCAGGGTTACAGTGCTTTGCCCATAGGCCATGAGAAGTTACTCCATGGTTGCTAGTGGTTACTCATTGACTGTGTATGTAAACCCATTGCTAACATTGCCTGGCTTCCCACTTTTCACCATCCCTCTGTTCCTTTACTACCACAACTTCCTTTAAAAAAAACATCTGAAAAGCAAACGATGCCAGAATGGGTAGGGATATCTTTGCAAGACACTTATTATAGAGATGGTCTCCAGATCCTCAGCACAGTGGGTAAGATTTGAAGATCACAAGCTATCCTTGTGATTGTACGGAGAACAACCACACTTTTCTAGGTTCTTTTCCAAAAACTGCTGGATGATGTCACTGTGAGAAGATAGATTGCAATCTAACAGTAACTGCTTCTAAACATTCTCTCCAAAAAGGCTATAATGAGTGCAGTTTTATAGAGGTGGTCTTCAATGTGTAAAAAGGCAAAAACTTTTTCAGGGCCCAGGGAACCGAAACAGTACATTTATATTTTCCAATCTAGTATCCTATCCATACAGTTTAAGAGGTTAGTTCAAAGGACTGTTGATTTACCTCCTATAAGCATCTGACTCAGGAGTTGAAGGAGCAGATGTACAATCAAGCAATCTTGGTCTCAGGTAGGTGATTTCTGCTACCACTTAATAAAGGTGCTAAAAAGGCACTTGGAAAGCTTGTTTTATCATTCTGTGATTATTTTGCCTGGCAATTGCAAACATCCTTGTTAAGTCTGACAAGAATTAACTTATGCTTTTGGCAAATGCCAGTGCTTTCCTTCATGTTCCCCCCTGATAAAAGTAGTCTGACTTTGATACTGCTTAAAGCAGTCCTAGTCTTTGTTCTTCAGAAATTATAAAGCATTTCTAATTCTGAATTTTATAATACTACAATATGGAGAGACAGATTTTATCTTAATAACATCTATATTATGATAAAGAACTAGCTACATGACAGGAAAGCGAACATTTCAGTTCATCTACAATTCTACATCACATCAAAAGGCACTACATATGAGAATGATATGCTAAAACTTCCCATTATGCAGTTTGGAAACATATATTTATTCCAAAGGAATTGGTATTGTTAAGAGTAACCTCAATGGCTGATCTAGATAATGTTTCACAGCCCAAACTGATACTTTAATTACTGTGTAATAAGATACTGATCTTATTTCTGTTACATCTTTTGTGAGCAAGATGCTGAATGTAAAGAGTTGTTCCCTGATAAAATAATTGCAAATAATAACAAAAATGCTATCCCTTCTGGCTGTGTTGTAACAC
The DNA here is from genome assembly GCF_026170545.1 of Melanerpes formicivorus. Taxonomy (NCBI): domain Eukaryota; kingdom Metazoa; phylum Chordata; class Aves; order Piciformes; family Picidae; genus Melanerpes; species Melanerpes formicivorus. The sequence continues at coordinate 29,678,414 of NW_027142353.1, read as the reverse complement.
CTAAAGTGTTGTGAGTATTTAATATAGCCAGCAACAATGTAGGATAAACTGAACAAGAATGCTATTTCCAGAGAAAGGCAATGATTTCTGTGAAGGAACAGAGAATCAAGCTGAACCATTTCTCACCCCAAAGAGACAATTAGCCATTTATTCTACGTAAGAACATCATGATAACCAAAGTCATCTGCACCTTTCAGAAACCAAAGATGTGAAAATACACAGAGTAAACCATATGCATGTGAGCTTTTGCTTAATATGCACATTGGTAACTACATACTCTTATTTTAAAAAGTCCCTCTCTCACATAGGCACCTTCGTTCATATAGGTGCACATATGCATTTACAATGGGCCCAATTCTGCCTACCTTGCTCATACTGAGGGGCATCTTTCCCTGCAGTAGTCCCACTGAAATCAAGCAGAGATAATGCTCTTCAATCTGAGTATGGGTGGCAGATTCCACCTATATATAGCACGTCTATATTTATCTTCATTTTAAGTGGTTAATTTAGGTCTGTATCACTGAATTAAATATAAATTATCTGCTAGCACAAAAGCAGCTTGGGAGCAATTACAGTCCCCTGTCTTCTCCCCACCCTAAATACGCTAAATATCAATGTGTAATATGCAAATCCTAGCTTGCTTTTTTTTTTTTTTTAAACTAACCAAGTTGAATTCTTAATAACAGACAAGAAGAAAATCATAGCTTAACATACACCAGTAGATGCAATAAATAATGAACAGCACTAACAGCTTAACATCATAAGGAAACAGATGGAAAACTTCCCTCCAGAGATCATTGCATCTAGTATTAGAGAATGAGTTTCTGGACGTGCACAGGGTGAACAGTTCAAGTCTGAATTACAATGAGCTTGGTAACACTTTTTTATTATAAATGTAGGAATTTCATGTCTTCCTTTTAGAAAGTACTGCTGTTATAGCATTCATCTGTTTCACTGAAGACATGGAAAGCAAAAGGCAAAATCTTAAACTGCTAAAGCATGCACAGCACAATCAAATCAAGATCTCTCTCTGGGAGTACCTTGGCTGGGTTTGTAGAATACAGCAGGGCTACAATGCCATCATCTGTCCAGGAAATGCAACAGAACCCAACATAGAAGCCAACTCTTGACTAGCAGTGTCTATTTGGGCTACTGAAAAACACTGTTGAGGTGATAGCTGTTGTGTCTGTAAGTCAATAACTACTATACGTTCAGAGAATTCTAATGAAATTATGTCCAGTCTGTTTCTCTGATAACATTTCCCTTCCAATATCAGGTGGTTTGGGTGTATGTTCAATGTGCCTTTCAAAATGCTAATAAAAGAAATGGAGATTTCTCTGAAAAGTGAAGCACATCTGTGTAGTTTGAATAAACCACACTGGAGAAATTAACCAATTGCCACATTTTTCATGCATTTGTTTGCTTTTTTTTCTTTGGTATGTGGTGTCCAAATAACATATACACACTGTATAAGCAGAAGCAGCCCAGCTAAAGTAAGAGTTCATGTTTGAATTCTTCAACTGCACTACTCTTAATGGGCATTTGAACCCTTTGGTCAGCTTCTCTGACTTTCTAATTTGTGCACATATCTGTACTGCATGGATCAGAACAGACCCTGTCCCTCTCATGTGCTGTCAAGAAGGTGTCTAAGTGTGGTACAAACCTCCACATCTAGACAGAATGTCTTTCAATTGTCTATTGCAGCAACATCTCTCTGCCACGTATGCAACTACACTTCATGTAAAGTTTTGTGGAAATAATAATAAATAAAGCTTCTGAACTCTTCTGAAGGAGACATCCAAACAGGAGACACAGACCAATAACAATTTCTAGTGTGAATGTTTTGGAATAATCCTGATAACCTTGTATATAATCTTAGATGTGTTTGAGAAGATATTTTAGGAGGTCAAGAGGACTCTTTTCAGTGGTACCCAGAAATGGGAGAAGGGGCAATGGGCACAAACTGAAAACCAAGAGCTTCCATCTGAAGGGAAGGAGAAATTTCTTTACTGTGAGGGTGCTGAACCCCAGAGCAGGCTGCCCAAAGAGGTTGTGGACTCTCCTTCTCTAGAGACATTCCAAACCCAGCTGGACATTGTGATCTTGAGCAATCTACTCAGGTGGGTGACCCTGCTTTAGTAGGGATGTTGGACTAGATAATTTGCAGAGGTCCCTTCCAGCAAATCTGTGATTCTGTAATTTGAGAACAAGAAGTTTTTCTCCTCACTCTCTTCCTCCATTCTCTTCACAATCACCTCACCCATTTTATAGATCACAAAAGAAGCACAAAAACTACATGCTATGTTTGGGGTCTCAAAGTCCATTTCAGCAGATCATGCCAAAGCCAGTGGAGGTCCTGTCTGCTCTATCAGCTGTTCGGTAACATAATCTCCAACTTTAGATGAATGCTGCAATCACTGCTTTCTATTATGGCTGAGGATATATAAACATAATTAAAACTTGTATTGATTTTGAAGCCAAAATTTCTAGATAACTAAAACTCTGGAGCAACTGTAGGGTCAGCCAGAACACCTTTGGTAACAGGGTGAGGAGTGGAAGCTGATATTCTCCTGACAAACCCACTAAGCTTATAAATGTCTAGCACTCATTACGTAATGCTGGCCAATACTTTAAGGTTGCTGTTCCAAGACACAGATTACTTCCAAATGCAGGACTAAACAGAAATAAATGGAACAGGTCCAACATCAGAATGGAGGAGACACCAAAGAGTTATTTCAATAATAGAGACTACTCAATAATTTTATATTGCACAGTTTGATACTGAATCAAGTAAATCTTCTCTAGACACCTACAGTCCATTGTGATCTGAGACCTAGTGATATACCCCTCAGACACGGAGTGTAACAAAATGAAATAAGAACTGGAACAACAGTTTCCAAAATAATAGTAATAATAAAATCCCACAACTCAAAAATCCTGAAACAGCTAAAAATCTCTCCCCTGTGGCCATGCATGAATAGCAACTGAAAATATACCAGGTTTCATGGCTGTGAAGTAAGTAAACCATTTGCAGGAAGAGTTTAGTGTTTCCCTTCTGCCTCATCATGGGACGGTGTTGGCAGCGATGAGCTGCAGGGATGGGCGCAGGGATGGGCACAGTGCAGGAGACAGCCAAGGACACCAAATTTCCTGTGTTCTCTCACAGCCCATCACCTTTCCTGCTCTGAGTGCTGAATAAATGGACACACCATGGCTAGGAAGGAGAAGGGGTTGAAACTGGAATTTTGCAATTAGGGTTGAAAACAGGTGCCCAACGAAAGAAGTTGCCCGATTTCTCCATACACTCTCACTGGCAAAAGCAGAAATACTGGGGCTTCGTCATTCAGGCTTTCACGCTTGCCCTTCATCTTGCATTCCTCCTTCTCCTGCTAAAGGAGTAGCCTGGTCAGCTGTAGCTCCACCTGGAAGTAACAGTCCACTTCTGTGGCTGAGAAGCTTGGAGCCACATCTGCTGTTTCTCACTAAGGGAATGGGAGATTCATACCACGTTTCACCAAAAATCAAGTGGAGCCAGTGAGCTTTGTATTAAACCCTGACATGAACTTCAGGATCATGTTCAAGACCATACATGATGAGGTCAGTGATTACAGAATCATAGAATCACAGAATCTCTTCAGCTGGAAAAGACCTAAAGACCTTTAAGTCATCAAGTCCAACTGTTATTTAACTATGCCAAGTCTGGTGCTAAGTCATGTCCCATAGCACCATATCAATGCATCTTTTAAACATCCGCAGGGATGGTGTTTTAATCACCTCCCTAGGGACCCTGTTACAGTGTTTGGTAACTCTTTCAGTGAAGAATTTTCCTCTAATATTCAACCCTGAGACAAAGAGATACTGAGTACCTCAGCCTTTTCCTCATCCTTGACCACTGTGTTCCCCCCTTGCATACAGTAAAGGACAGGGATTCTCCTTAGTCCTCCTTCCATTGCTAATATATTTGTAGAAGCATTTCTTGTTGCCTTTGACAACTGAAGAGAGATTTCTAGTTGGGCTTTGGCACTTCTAATTTTCTTTCTACATAGTCTCATGACAATCTTGTAGTCCTCCTGAGTGGCCTGCCCCTCTTCCAAAGACCATGAACTCCCTTTAATTTACCTGAGTTGCAACCAAATTTCTCTATTCAGCCAGGCCAGCCTTCTTCCCCACCAACTCGTATTTCTGCACATGGGAACAGCCTGCTCCTATGCCTTTAAGACCTCTGTCTTGAATAATGTCCAACCTTCCTGGACTCTTTGGCCCTTCAGGACCGCCTCCTAAGGGACTGTGTCAACCAATCACCAAAACAGACCAAAGTCTGCCTGATGGAAGTCCAAGGTCAGAGTCCTACTGCTCCTTGTCTTGAATTCTCAAAAAATCAAGAACTTACATTTTAGTGATCATTGTACCCAAAATGGCCCCCAGTCATTACATCACCCACAAATCCTTCTCTGTTCACAAACAGCAGGTCCATCAAGGTGCCTTCCCTAGTTGGCTGCCTCACCAGCTATGCCAGGAAGTTACCTTCCACACACTCTGGGAACATCTGGGACTGCTTCTTCTCTGCTGTATTGTATTTTCAACAGACATCAGGGAAGTTGAAGTGCCCCATGAGAACAGGGGCTAGCAATTATGAAACTTCTCCCAGATGCCTAAAAAAATATTTTATCTGCCTCTCCATACTGGTTGGCAGGTCTGTAATAGACTCCTTTAGGATCTTCTTAAGGTTCTGTCTTGCCTTTTGCCTTCATCATGTTAAATTAGCATTTTTTTCTAAGATCCTAGAGTGACTCTAGATCACCATCTTCATAGCATGACTGGACTTCTGGTGCATCAGCTAAATTTGGATAACATAAAATTTCTTTCCAGTTTTCCCTGCATAATCAGCTTTGTCTGCCAAGCAAATCCTGTGTGGCATTGTTGCTGAGAACTAGAATGTTAACCAAATGAGAAGAAAAAAGAAGAAAGTGTGGAATCTGGTGAGAAGAAGTGTGCCAGTTTGATACTGGAAGCGCAGATTCTCTTCTTCCTTGGCCTTCCCCTGCATTTGATTCCCTTTGGCACACTGTCTACCCACTCTTGGTGCTTTCATGCAGCACTTCCTTACACTCTTGGTAGTTTTGAACAAGAATGAAAGAAGAGAGACTTATTCTCACAGGTCTTTTCTTTCCCCTTCTCCTTACAGTTACTTTACTTTTGTTTCTTCTGTGAATTCAGAAGCCAGATAAATTTTTAAAGTTCAGTTTTGGGGACTTTGCAAGAGATCCACAAGCAAGTGATAACTAGAAATGTGTTCAGCAACCTTGCTTGGCACAGGAAAAATAAAAATCCTCCCAGTGCATTTGAGGTTTTTCAAGGAAACCACATATTTTGCATTTGAGGCTTATTCATGACCTTTTTTTTTTTTTTCCCCCATTAGGTTATGACATATTGCCTGACAATGGCTGGATTTATCATTTATTAACTCAAACCCCTTTAGAAGTGACATACTTTCTATAGAACTTTGAGAAACCCTAGAAGATGAGGAACAGGAGAGACCAGAGAGAATGCTGAGGGAAACTTTGAAGGCAAAACCAGAAAATTGCAGATGTTGGGGAAGGGGTCTTGATCCTAAGCAGATCCTTATATCACCTGACTTACTAAGAAAGTGAGGTTTAAACCACTAAGGTGGTGAATTCACACCCTCCAGCATACCTTACAGCAGTCAAACATGTGCATGCTGGTAGGCTGTGGCAGAAGTAGGCTGTGCCATGAGGGCAGTTTCTCTGTGCACAAGCACCAGGACTGGTTCCTTAATTATCTTGCAAAAAGATGCCAAGAAACATGAAAGGTTGAAAAATAGAAGCACAAGAGAAGCCAGAATCAGTAAGACATATATTTCTTTAAAGAAGACCAAGTTCAATGAAATTATGTGAGACACTAAGCTTCTAGACCTCAGTGCAAAGGCAGGGAGTGGAAGAATTCAGGTTGTGTGCCGTCACCATCTCATGGCTCTTTAAAAGATGGTTTGGGGCTGCTTGGCTATCTGTGGAAATTTAATATCAGCAGAAAGAACTCTCACTTTTCCTTCTTTTTCACACTAAAATTAAGCACAATTCAAAACAGCTTTTCACCACTTCAGATTGAAGACATGGTGAGTATTTGGACAAGAGAGACCTACTTCATTCAGACCCATGTGTGTTTATCCAGGAGCAGGATTCTGACCCACTTGCCTCCTGGAGCAACCCAAGCATTATTTCTTGTGTTTGCGCTCCAATTTGCTTTGTGGACTCAAATAAATTGAAAGTATCTAGCCGCCATTGAGTTGCAAATATTCCATATTCCTCTTATTAAAAAATAACTGCCCACAGAGTTCCCCATTTTCAAAGCTCTTTACTATTATTATCATTATTATTAAATATTTATCTTTCCATACAGCCCAGAGGGAACAGTCAGAATCAACTCCCTATAGCACTGCGAGTAGTGTTACTTCCCAGTCTGCCTTTCCAACCACTCTTGTTCCTTCCACACAGCTGATGAATATTGTGGACAAAGTCCAACCAAAGAAGGTTAAACTATACAAACCTCCAGCCACACTACTGGCCTCTGTCATACTGCCCATCTCCTCCCAGTCTCTCCAGCACCCCCTCGGTGACACCCCGACTGTCACTGCCTTCCAGTCACACCTCTGCCATTACAGTCTGTTGCGCTCCTACAGCACCCCACCCTCTGCATATTGCTGAGGGCTCTGCAACCATATGCCACAACTGGTGTATTAGTCCAAATTTCCCGAGGGAGCATGGTGTACCCATCTGACATCCCTGCATCTGATCCTCTGAGTCACAGGTAGTGGAAAAACGTGTGGGGGAAAAAAAAATCATCAGGCATTCTGTCAGCAAAGTGCTTCCCATAGAGCATGCAGCGCAAGTTGCTCGCGTGCACCACTTACTCCACTGTGTCTACAGAATAAATTACGCTCCAGAAATTTGCTCTCAATGGCCTCTTTCAGATAGTAGCAATGTGTAAGATAAAACCTGCCACTTTATGTTGAGTCACACTCATCGAGTGCAGGTTTAGCAATAGTAATACTTATCTTTTATGTAGCACTTCACATTTTCCAGTTGCTGCGCAGAGATTAATTAATCTGTTAGACCTATATAAGCCAGGCCTGAAGCACATATTGGAGGACTGACAGATGCGTGCACTGCTGCATAAGCTCAAAGGCACCTGCCTGACCCACACAGACGTTTAGTTGGAGCAAGAAAATATGCAGGAGCCCCGCAATCTGCTCGGATTTAATCTGGACCATGGGTGCTTGAGGCTTTGTTCGTCTCATCTCCACTCAATAAAAAAAAGTAAGCACACACCAACCATTCTACCACACATGCTGCAAACCTCTTGCAGTTAGAGTACTTACTGTCTCTGAGGCTGGGAAATGTGAAACAAAGAGAGAGAGGTTTGCAACCTGATTTTCATTAGTGCTCACTGCCCATGGCACCCCAGTGAGACCTCCCTTTGCTGTGGCTTAAACATCCTCTGACCCATGTCCTTCTAGCCCTTGCTGGGCTTCTTCTGAAATCTCTCCACGTGTTGGAGAAGAAGGTGATGCTTGTGTTGGCAGTGTAGGAGAAGGCTCACATCAGTCAGTCATTCTGTCTACTGACAGCACTCATCTAGCCTGGCTGCCCAGCTGCTGTTAGTGCTGCTGGTGGAATGCTTCAGACACACACTTTCTGAATTAAGCCAAGTCTGGATAATTGGGAGTTGGAACCGACTCAAACATGAGCCAGCAGACGAAGGATCATGTTGTTCACTGAATTGCACGTTGACAGTGAAAGAAAAGCATTTGTGGTGGAGTGCTGCTGCCCTCCAGATGGGAGCATTGGCCAGTGGAACAGGTCACAGTTTCACGAAAGCATTGATTTTCATCTCAAACTAGATTTGTGCAGCTCTTCTCACCCCAGACTATGCCTGAGGCAGCACAAAGGCAGATTGGTGACTTGCACTGAGAATGTGCCCAGTGCTATATCTTAGCTTTTCATAAATTGAAAACCAAAACCCACCAAAAAAAAAAATCCCAAACAAAACAAAACAAACACCCTGTACAAGAAACTACTGACATTTTTATACTTTGAGACTTTCTTTCTTGGCATCTACCTTCCGGATAGCTCCAGAAAATGTAGGAAGGCATTAATATGCACATGCAAGATTGCTCCTACCCTTATGCCTGTCATATACCTGCTATGTGGAGAAAAATCTTACACTAAGCACATGTAAGATGCTCAGATGAGATAAAACAGATGTGTTTGTCAAACTTCAACATCGGCCTTGAGAATATCAGTTGAATTAAGAGTCAAAAGAGTTTTTAAATTACTAAATGCATGGCTCCTTTTATTTGTCTGTTAGTTTCTAGGGTCATAAGTCAAAATTTCAGGATAATTATTCTCAATCAGAAGGACTAGCAGTCCAGCTGTTATTTGAGGTGGAAGATGAGATTCTCCAATAATCAAAAGACTCCAACAACTGAGATTTTTTTTAAAAAGGTCTCAATTAGCCAGAAAATTGTAAAGGGAGCTGGAAACACTGCTATGAGACATTAAGTTTTCCATTTTTCTGACACTGTGCATGTTTATGTTTGTATTCAAGTACATTTTTCTTGCATTTAATTACAGTGACACTTCTGTTAGCCACAGATGCTTTCCCATCTTGCATTCCAGTCACCAACTCCTGTGGTAGAGGCCATGTAGCTGCTCTAGGCTCCCAGTGGTATCCAGTGATATTGCCGGTGGAAATTTGTTATTTTGCACAGAAAGCAATGTTTTGGCACTTTAAACCATGCTGTAAGGAGACTCTCTCATGATTCAAGCACCTTGAGGTGTCTTGTCATCTCCATCTCATTGGGCTGTGTCTGTAGAGATGTATCTCGTCCTCTCTGCTGGGGCTCAGACAGACCTGCTGTGCAGCTCAGAGGTGTGAGACACTGAGATGGCAAATTATATTTGTCTCGGTGTTTCTGAATTCTCCCTTGTCTTTGGAACAAAGACATGAGAGTATGATGCTGTAGCATTAAAAATGAAAAGTGCCCAAAAGCCACCAAAAGGAAAATACTAGTCATAAACAGTGCAAAGAGAGCCTTGAGTCTCTCCTTGTGTTTGCACAACCCCTGTGAAGTGGGATTCAATGCTGAGAACTGGACCCTGTCCGTGACCTCACCCATGGGCAGCTGCCTGCGCTTCTGGAAGAGGATTATTCTGGGGACCACATCCCCGCTCAGCCCCTGCAACTCTCTGGGTGCCACCTGGGGCACTGCTTTTCTCTGTGAAGGTGAGCAGCTCTTGAAGCCACAGCAGGCTTTTATACCAGTGCAAGTCCCCTGTCCTGCATATGCTGGCTGACCCTGAGCTCCTAATATCTTGGAGGAGACTCGAAAGGCCTGACCCAGGACATGATGCGTTTGTAGAAGCTAGTCTGCAATATTGTCAAAACTATCAGACAGTCAGTTTTAGTTTTTTACCATGCAACTGATTCCTTGTTGCATCTGAGCATTCAGAGAAAAAGCAATAATATTTTTCTGAGCTTCCTTTAACCACAACTGTTGCTGTGGATGGAGGATTTAAGTGTATATGTAGTCCTGCGATGTGACATTTTCCAGAGACAGAGCTCCAGATGAAATCCCCTCACATTATAGTCAGAAATGACCATGCAATGACTGTTGTTTCATGTAAAAGAACAAAACAACAATAAACAAACCCACCAAACCACAAAACCACCAAAAAACAGAGGGTCACTTTAAAAAAACCCCACATTAAAAAAATGTGTTTCTACTATGCCCAGCAGAAACAAATGTTTTCCCCTCTTTCCACCCCCATGACAAATGCCCCCTCCAAGACTGTCAGTTAGATTTTGTAAAGTCCTTATTATCACACTTCACTACATATCAGGATGAATGAAGAGAGCTGTGTAAACATTGCAGATATCTTTTCTTTATTACAGCTGCAGCCACTCCCCAGAGACATTATTAATGTCCACAGCTCTCGTAGAGGCGCAGCGTATGCTGGCATCTGATTGCTATTCAGATCAGCAGCCTCCCTCCGTCTGTCTGTGAACCAGCACATTAGTAGGTACATAAAGGGCTCTTGCTGTGGGCTGAACAAGTTCCTAGGGCCTCCGTCATGAAAATATAATGGCAGTGTGATTGCCAAAATTTTGTGAAAATTGTGCTAAGCCAAAGCAAAACAAAACCCAAGGTAAGGGATGCATTTTTCCTGGGCAATTTATTATTTATCACTGCTCAGCAAACCCTTTTGTTCTTGTGTATGGCAGTTACTCTCCATTTATAGCTCACTTGGGTGTATAATTCAGAAAGGAGATATATGATGTTTTTAAAGAACATAGGGGTAAGTCTCATTCCCTGGACCAGGACCAGGCTCGACAAGGGTTAGCTATGTGAAAAATGAAGGTTTCAAAACAAAAAAATGGCCCACAGAGTCTGTAACCACTGCTGCCTTGGGATTTCTGCAGGAGAAACCTGATGCATGGAGTCAACAGCCAGAAGTATTTCATGGATCAAAGAAGGGTCCTGTACTGCTAAGAGCAGAGCTGCCCACCAGTGGTTTTGAATTACATGTTGAACTGTGGCAGAGGCAATCATGCAGCCACAAAAAGCAGCACCCGTGAAGAGGACCTGGGTGAGAGCTGTTTGCCTGCCTTGCCTGTGGTCATGAAGCTGTGTGTGCTGGGGGATGAGCACTCATCACACCAGCCTCACACCATCTGCTTGAATCTATGACAAATGGATCTGTGACACCATAATATTCCAGAACCTACAATTTTTTGATGTGCAGCAAGCAACATATCCATTGTCCATTCAGCCTGGAAAAATGGTAAATACCTCTCCTTTCATGATACACCTGCATCCTTAGCACAGATACATAGGGGAGAAGAAAGTAAAAATATATTTAGCAATGAAGTCCTGAGCAAGGAGATTTAATTAAGGCAGGAAAACTAGTGCTCACACAAGAAGATTGGGAAGACACAGCTACTTGAGGAAACACCAGAAGAACAGAAATACCTTGCTGTCTTGTTCCCAACCATATCACAGGTAGCCTCAGTTCCCTCACAAGGGAAAAATCACCAATGTTACTTCATTGTAGATGTGGCAAAACATGCAGTCCGTGGTTACATACATGTGTCCTATGTGCACTCAGAAGGTCCTTTTGGAAACATAAAAAGTGACCAAACTTGTCAGCTAGTGACAGGCGTCATAGAAAGCAACCCAGAAATATGAATTTTTCAGGCAAATCTGTCTATATACACGAAACATGCAGAACTGTGATGTGTATGAGTAGGCAGTTGTAATAAAGGTCAGGATGTGGGAGAGGCCCGTGTCCAGACCTCTGCAGGAATTTATTTCAAAATGAAACCAGACACTGAAACTGGAGCAGACAGGAGGAAATATTCTATCCTCTCTATTGGCTGATGCCATGCATTCATCATTGAGTATTTCTATATAACAGCCTCCTATAGATCAAGAATGAGAAAATTATAGTATTGTATCTTTTCTAGAGCTCCCATAAGTGCTAACCGTGATTACCAACCTGGACCTGCTTTTGTCTCATTAATGTACATAGGAGGAAGCCAGTCTCTGGAATTTGTTGACATCATGGTATCTTTGCCCAGCTGTGTGCATCCTCACACCAGGGGTTTACACAGTGTAAGAAGTTCCTTAGCTTAACACAAGTGCTGTCTTTCCCCTCACTGCCTACTTCCATGGCCTAGAAACCACTACCAACTGCAGTGCTGGTGGAGGTTACCTGATACGCTGTCACGGCACCTGCTTTATGAGCTTGTCACCACCTGGGGCTGCAAGCTCCTGCCTGTGGTCTCTGAGTACCATGCAGCTCCCTCACTTGCTTTCCTCATAAAGGAGGATGGAGAGGAGGCACACTGCTGTGCAAGTTTCCTTTAGTCATTCTAGATGTTACACAGCAAGAGGCACCATTTCCTCCCATTAAAATGAAGATGAAGCTTGCAATGAGCTGTGGCAATGACCTGATTCTCTTTAACATCACAGGTTGTCAGGACAGAGATGCAGACAGCAGATGCTTCAGAGGAGGGACTCTTGACTCGTGCAAAGATCCAAGACAGATATCTGCTTTTCAGTGAGGGCAGTTATTTTGTCATGAAGTCCTTGCCCCATTCTGCAGCAGTATTGAATTGCTTCTTCTACCCCTCAATGTATGGAAATATACTCCTCATGGGAATCTTATGAAGAATTTCAGGAAATCTGAAAAACCTGTTTTGTCTGCTTTGTGACAAAGATACACTGCCTCCAGATGCTACCAAAAAGGGGTTAGACGTGTTGGGCAGGCAATATTTTCATTTATATATCAACATCACAAAATCACATTACATTTGCATTTAAAGGCCTTGTGAATCTTCTTCCCTCCTGATAAGAAGCACAGATGAACAAAAGTGACCTCATACCTTGGAATGAGAGGTTTTGACAGAATTATTCTTGTTGTAAGTAAAGAGCTATCCATGTTTCCAAACAGCAATAAGCTACACACAGATTGAAGTGCTCTTTGCTCAGAATATAAATTGCAAAAAATTGCTGAGCCCTCTCGGAAAATGATTGTGCTCAGAGAACACCATATTTTCATGGAAAAGTTTTATTTGCTAGGCACTTTGGTACAATTACTTCACCATGTACAGTGTGGCTGAGTTGCACTGAAAATTGATACTTTCCATAATGGTGTCTCATTACTGATGATTCATTGGAGAGATGCTACTGTGATAATTAGTATTTTATGGGTGAATGGGCCACACAGTCTTTGAGAAGTCCAGTTCCCTGAAAAGGATTTATTGAAGTGGTTGGTTTCTGATAGCCATGTAAATAAATACATACTAATGGAACATAGCAACGATGCTTCTGTTGGCAGGTTTCTGTGTCTCACCATAAAGCAGCTGAAGAACTAAATCTGCATATACAAACCAATAATGGTTAGGGTCTTTTATGTGTTTTTTTGCAGAAGCAGTTTTGACTGAATGTACAAAAAGATGCAAATTTCTCATCTCCTTCAATTTTTACCTCCCAGGATGTCTTCAAAGCTTACTTTTTAACTTAGATATTTGGAGAGGCTGATGTTGGATGAATGAGCACTATGATGCATCTATTGATGGCCTGCTGCTGTTTCAGAAGCTGGCTCTGCCCTCCCACTCCATTAACACACTTTGTCTGTGAAGTGTGCTGGATGCTTTGAGCAATGCCCTACTAAAGCAGTTCTATGTGGTCAGAAAAAGGAGGGATTTTAACAGTGGCTGTAGTGGGTGATAGGGCAAAGGATGCAACACATCCTATCCTGGCTGCTTCTGCTCCAGTGGTTAAAGACACCAGCCCTAAGTACTTGTCACCACTGCTTTACTGAAATTACTGCTCCCTGAATTTACCAGCTGAGCTACCCATGTGAAAATGAGACAGAAATGCTAGCTATCTTCTAGGTCAGCTTTTGAGGCTGACAGGATTTAGGGAGCATGCATAGGAGCAGAGAGCTAGCAGGTCTAAGGGCAGCAGAAACTGGGCATCTTCTTCAAGCAGAACTGCTGCGGGCAGGAAAAGATACAGGAATAGAAAAATAAAAATAAAAAATCAGCTGAAACAGCAGCTTGGCAGGTTTAACTTCCCAGTCCTGTGAGCTCATGCAAACCCTGCCTGAGGGCTCCTGGGACAGGGTGCAGTGAGTGAAGCTGGCACAGATCTTCCACTCTGTCATCTTCAGATCACTGTGAGACAGCCAAAATAAGGGCTCACAAGCAGTCCTCATTCATTTGGCTCCAGAAAAAATGCTCAACAACAACAAAACCCCCAGATTTTTTCTGGTGCAATTATGGTGTCTATAAACACAAGTTCAGCTTCAGTCTCGACATTTATATTGCTTCTGGAAACTCCTGAGACAGGCATAATCTTACTGAGCAAAATCCTAGCCCCACATAAGTAATTAGCAAAAACTCCTACCCATTTTTATGAGCAGACTTTTGTGCATCATGAGCAGTTTTTGCTTAAATCCAGAATTCAAGTGTGAATGTATAAACTTAAGATGGATTATTATCACTGTAATAAAAATATATAAAAGCACATTCATGTACTTAGGAAAAGGAAATAAAGGAAGGATATTTGCTAATAGAATGCATAACACTTTACATCTGCTAGTATAGTTCCAGGGAATTTAGACCAGATGTTGGAAATCTGTCATCTTTTATTTTGAAAGATACTCTTCCAATGTATATAATCTGGTGTGTCAATTAAAATATGTTAAAGAGTAAATTTCTTCCTCAGCATTATAAACTTATTATGACAGGGTGGCTGAGTCATGCTTGTCTGAATTGCTTCAGATTTTCTGCATTCGTTCAGCCAGACTCAATTCCATGCAGACATGAAGAGGACCAGTTCCTTACCTGTGCCAGCCACAAGGGCACGATACAAGCTTTCAAAGGTTGACAGGTGGAGTGGGATGTCCTTCCCCTTAGTTTGGCACAAACCTGTGTTGTCAGGGACAGAAAGCTGTTTCTTCTTAATGTGAGGATGGTAGCAGGCTCTTTGCATTGCTGTCTTGCAAAGCCTAAGATATTAGGTGAATGTGCCCTCTGACTAGACACTGGAACAGAGAGCAAAAAGAGAAGAGATTGTCTGTTTTAATGTACGTTAGATGTTAAGGCCCTGCACCTCAGCTCACCACAAGATATCTACATATTTCTGAGGCTTTCAAACTGTGGGACTACAGGAAGGTCATGACTTCTCCCTCCCACACTTGAGCACTCAACATTTTGACTTTCTTGCAAAAGGGCCTGATTGTAGTTGTGCTGTTTGAGTAACAAAGAGACAAGACTCATAGAAATTTGGAGAAAGTTGCTGGCCCAAAGAAAGATTATTCTCACACAGATTCTGAGGAAGAAGCATTCATGTGTATATACATGTGCAAGGAAGGCAGCCAAGCTAGGTCCCTTGCTTGTAGCCAGTCTCTTGGCACTTGCCACCTCCCAAGTGCCACGTACAACTTAATATCTTTCGGAGTAGCATTTTCCATTGTCTTTCTCATCACTTATTTGGAGGAGCAAGTGGTATGTGAGAGCTCAGCCTGGAAGAGGTGTGACCACCCTGACCACCAGCATGGGTACCAGTATCTGCTGGGCTGCTCCCATAGAGACACTTTTCTTTGCAGGGTCACCTATCACCTCCCTGACCTGTCTTGCAGTCTGCTGTGTGCAGGCTACACCCTGACTCAGGAGCTGCCTGATTCAGCTTTTCTTCAGCCAGTGCTTATGAGGCCTGACAACCTCTCCTGACAGCCCGTGCTACAGTGAGGGAGGTCATTTTTTGTATTTAATCTAAGCCGGCTTTGCTGAAATATTGGTCCAGTCTTAGTTGTCTCCTCTGCAGGAGACATGTGGGACAGATCAGCTGTCTCTACTTGTGACCGTTTGAGGCTGTCCCCTTAAGAAAGAGAATATTGTGGTCGGATGTTTGTAAACGAAAGACGGATCTCAACTAAATTCATTGGTAGACTGGGGGGAAGCACCCTTTGAACTGGGAGTACAGCAGAGAATCCTGGGCATTCCTGCACTTTTCCTCAGTCTTGCTTTTCTCCCTCTGCAGCTCATAACCGCTTTTAATTAATTTTTCTCTTTTTCTCTCTTTCTAACCCTCTCTGGGGAAAGGGGGAGAGAAGGGGGAGCAGAGGTGGGGACCCCCCCCCCCCCCAGCAGAGGAGGGAACCCTCATTTCTGTGTGACTTTGTTGTATATTTCTGTATATATTGTAAATACTGTAAATTCTGTATATATTTCCCTGCGTTTCCCTAAACTGCTTTGTAAATATACAGCACCCACTCCTTTGCTAATTCAGCTGTGAGGTTTTTTTCCCCTTCAATTTTCTTCCCTCTACTCACAGTGGGGGGGAAGGGCCTGGCCTTTCCCTCAACCCTACGACACTACTAAAGCTAAACTTATTTCCTTTAGGCTTGGTTAACAGGTTGTGTTTTCCTGACTCTGCCTTTTCTAGCAGTCTCTTCTGAACTGTCTTCTGCTGGGTCTCACTTTTCTTCAAGTGCAGTAACCAAAACTTGACCTAGTCTTCCAGCTGAGACCATGTCAGCACTGAATAGAGCTAAAATGTTCCTTCATGCGTTGTCACATACATGTAGGAATATGAGGTTTGTCTTTTTCATTACAGCAAGACACAACAGACTCACATTCAGCCTCTGATCCACTGTAGTTTGTAGATTTTTTTGATTCACAGATTTATTTATTTATTTGCAGACCTGGTCCCTCTCTGGTATTTGGCACTTTGGACATTTCCCTGGTAAATTGCATATTTTTTCTTTTTCTTAGGCCCATATCTCAAATGTATCAAGCCATCTGAAGCCTGTCCCCAGCACCACAGAGGGTCCTTGCCCCTTTCTGCTGTCTATAAATGTGACAGGCCCATTCTTGAGTCCATCACCAGTGCCACTGGTTTCATTGCCAAAGACACAGAGCAATCACAGGGCTACGGCAGCCTCCTGCCGAGCCCTTCTTGATCAAAACTTCCAATCTGATAATGAGCTAATCACTGGTACTCTCTGAATAACATTTTCCAGCTTGTTTTGTGCTCACCATGCAGAGGGTCTGTCTAGACCACACACTTGCTGCGTCTGCCTGTGAGCACTCTGCAGGAGACGCCGTGACCAGACATACATTTGTTTCTGTCAGCAAGATCTGTCACCCTGTCACATGAGAAAATAAGGCCGTTTTGACAAACCCGTGTTGGCAGCTACTCCTTCTCTGCTCCCTTCCAGGTGTCTGATTATTTGCTTCAGTATTTTTTACTTCACTATTTTTCACAGGAATTGGTGGGTGTAGACTTCCCCAGAGGCTCTTGCTCTCTGCCCTAAATGATAGCCACCCTACCTCTCCTATTCCAGTCCCTCAGAAGATGGGGCAAATGCTCAGCATTTGCAAAATCTTACAGAAAATCCCCAATTTTATTTCAGCCCCCTGTGCACCCTCCACTTCAGTTATTTGAGCATCTTAAGATTTAGATCAGGAGGTCTAGACAAATTTGAAAGCACCATATTTATTTACAAAGTATGTGTTAACTGGGTGCTTTGAACTTGGTTGGAGGGCTTGTTTGTTTTCAGTGTTATATTAGTTACATAAATCTCCATTTTATATTCCTGCATGAAAACTTCACTGTCGACTAAGACTGTACACAAAGACTGAGTCACTTCCTTTGAGGCACACTATGCTAAAACATGAGATGAGTGTCTGAGATCTCCATTTTGTTGTGAAGAGCTAAAATAAAGAAATCTTCCAAGAGCAGCTGGCAGAAAATATTTGTAATGAGAGCTGCCAGCTACTAGAGGAAAGTGGCTTATTTATACAGGGGCACCACTGAGACAAACTGAAGAGACAGACTGTGTTGGATTTAGAAAATGAAAATCACCAGAGTGGACAAGGCTGTGAAAACTATATAATATAAAAAAATTAATCTTGTAACCCAGCAGCACCTGCATCTGGCAATCATGCCTTCTGCAGGAGCTAAACCTTCTTGCTCTATCAAATAAACCCCATAATTACATTGCTTAAGTAGGATATTAAGTGGCATCATATTAAGCCATTATATGACCCTTGTCATCATCAGCTCTGCCAGGCAGTGAGGAGAGCTGTTGCTCCCTGCTGATTTCTCTGGGTATCTATCTAAACATACTGTGGTAATTAGAAACATCTAAATAAAGCCCTGCCCGGGATTACAAAGGCTGAATGGAAGAAACCTTTCTGAGCAGTGTTTACAACCTGCTGTTATGTGTGTGCACACATCCTTGCCAATATCCCTCCTTTGATATGATCCAAAGCTCTACAGGGTAAGAAAGTGAAAGGTTCAAGGGCAGCATCCTTTTCCTCCTCTGATTGATAGAACCTGTGCCACTGGTCAAGAAGATCATTCCGCAGGGCTTGAAAGACAAATCTGCTAATTCCCCCTGATTTACTCCTTTATGCCTTTCTCTGAAGAGAAACCTGCCGGTTTCAGATGCCAGCTTCATTCTAGGCATCCTTCCTAATTACCTGAGCCACTATCATTAACTGCAGCATGTATATTGATCACTATCATGCATGTTGCCTTTCTAATATTCAATGACAGTGAATCAAACTGTGTCGCAGATGTGGATTTCAATGACAAGGTATGTCTGAGTGCACCCCGCAGATTTCCTTTCCTTATAGTTGAATCGGAAGAAAGAAATAAATAAACCTCTCAAATTTCCATCTTTTAGCTCTATGTAAGGGAATGATTAGTTCAGGAGCACTACTGTGGACCTAGTCCTGTGAAAGATCTCAGCTTCAGGTGGGAAAAACCCCCTGCTGACAATGAAAGGTGTTTGGGAACATGCTTCCAGACTGGATTGCCTCCCAGATTTAGGGAACAGATGGCTTAGAAAGGTTTACGTTCATTTTTCAAAGCCCCAGTTCTAGCATTTGTCTTTCACTGAATTGTGTTTCAACAGAAAATGTCTTCGCTTTCCACAGGAAAACTGCCACAAAAGAATTTCCAACTCTGTGCTGTGCTGCCGTTCCTGCTCATCTCTCACTCACAAGATTTACCCTTGCAATGCCTTGGCTCAGATGCTTCTGTGCTTTCCAGTGGCTGTACAAGCAGTACTTCATGTCACTGTCAAGTAACGTTAATAGTGGACACAGTTCATAATGATGCCTTTCACGCAGAGAAAAGTCACAGATATCAAAGACCTTTGTCAAAAGAGAGGTTTAAAGATTTTAAGGTACATAAGGAAAAATAGAAGTTGTCCACTTCAGTAACAAAAGCAGCCTTATATTTTATAGCCAAGGGTGAAAGCACAATGGGTTGAGACATGTCAGTAATACAAAGGATTTTGCCTAAACTATTTGAAACAGTCACATGAAAAGGACTCTCTGAGAAATATTTTGATATTAATTAATTGTCTGTTAACAACCCATGCTTTTGTTCCTCTCCTTCATGAGTGGGTTGTATTCTAGATTGGGAGGGCCCACTTCTATCCATGAGATGGTCCAAACGACATATGAGGCACTACAACATTTGACAAACATCTTACCTTAGATACATAGTATCTGCCCCTGAAAGGAGGCTGTGAACTAGATTAATTGGTAATCCTCTGGCCTTTTTAGACCAGACTAGCTATTCCAAAACAAACAGACTGCAATAGCTGCTCTGGAACAGCTCACCAGGTAGCTTTGCTTCCCTGAAAAAGATTATTTCTCCTGAATAATCACAGACCTCTGAAAATACAGTGGCTTTTCTTCAAATAGCATGCCCTAGTGGGAACTACTTCCAAGCTGCTATTGGGAGATGATGTATTCTGCAGCAGTTATTATAGCAAATTTAGTCAGGTAGAGAAGGTCAGTGGAGGTGTTGACTAAAAATGCTCTTGGACCAACTTACCTGGAGGTTAAGGAGCAATTTTCTTTGGTATGGAGTGGAAGATTTTACCTAAGCACTTTTCATATGTGCACAATTGATGCTGAGAGAAAAGAACAAAATCTATTTTTGTCTTTTGTCATCTGTGCCTCAATCAAAGTATAAAATTACTCTGGTCCAGCGATTGCCTGCCCATATTCATTCCACCTCCAGGGTTTCCATTAACGCAGCAGTTACACTGTCATTTGGGCAGAAAGCCCAAGTCAAAGCAACTGCTTCATTTGATCTGCATCTGTCCTAAAGTAATATCCCTCTGCTCTTTCCATCGTGCTTCTCTCTTGAGGCAGCAGACTGCTGTTTTTGTGAGGAATGACTGCCTCCATTTGACAGAAGAATGCTTTGAAGCGATCATGCTAAGCAGACAGCACTGCTGCTACGAATTACTGTCTACAGCACATTATGGTGACCTCCCTACCTTTCTTTTCCATTTCATATGAGGACCTAGAAAGGAAAGGCACCCTTGTGTACATGGTAATCATTCAAATTGCTGCTTTTCAGCAATTCTTTCAAGGTAATGGTGAGCAATTTTGGTGAAAGAGGAGAACGCTCAAATAACTCAGATCCCACTCTAACCCTGTGTTTAGCAGAGTGGAATTTACAGGCAGCCCCTGTATTTCTGGGTGACTGAAAATTTAACATTCCTGAGGTCCCAGTGCAAAATTGGACCTTCTTTACTGTCAGAATATCAGGTTATATTTCACATAACCTCTCCCTCAGGGAATTTACAGATCTGATATTCTAATGCAGCCTATTACTTCTTATAACAATTTCACAGGTTTTCCCCAGTTTATGTATGTTTCAAGTTAAGAAAAGGCCCTAGCTAGGAGAAGGAATGTGTAACACAGCGAGGTTGCCTTCCCCTGCCAAACTAAGAAAGATAACATTTCACTGTTTGTTTATTTATTTAGATTTTTTTTTCCTCCTCTGCAGAACCCTGAGAAGCCACAGAACCGTGAGCACATCCTTTGGAATCCTTTTCATTAAAGTGTCTTGATTTGCAAAGGTCATGCTTTGACAAAGAAAAACTAGGATAGTCTCTGTATCTTTAACATCTAGGAACTTTATGACAAATTTAGGAATGAAAAAAAATTGTTATTGCACTGGATTCATTTTTTTGGAAGACAGATGAGGGAGAGGTTATGTGGGGAATGTTTATTCCAAATGACCTTAGTTTTTCTATCAGGGAGAAATTGTGCCAGCTCCCAGTCCTAGAATGAGGCCCATGTATCCGTTGCTAATGATAACAGTGACCTCTTGTGGAAATGTCAAAAATATTTTCTAACTCAAGTTGTTTTTAACCTGATTCGAGCTTTGAATCTCGTTTCACCATCTCTAATACATTTGTTACTGTTCATAAAAGAGTAACCAGTTTAAGATAGTCCCTTCTCCCCTGGCCAAGTTTAAGACCAGGCCCCTAATTCCAGTGAAGCAGATCTTAGAAGAAGTTGTTAGAAGTTAGAAAAGAAAATACTACGTGTATGTTGTTATTTTAGAAGAAATATATGGGCCCTAGGTTTAGTAAGGAGGGGGTTTGCCCCAACCCATTACACTAACCATCCTACCATACCCAGAAGTCACAAACAGATTTCGGTATTTCTAACTAAACTCAGGACATCTGTTTGAGCAAGAGAAGCTTCTTTGTGCTCCTTTAATTAAAAATGCCACTGATCGAAGCTGGTTTTGAATGTCACCAGTAACCACACCTGGGTTAATAAATTCAAAGTCTCTTCATACCATTCATTACTACAGATGCAAAATGTATCTTCAGACTATTGTCACAGGATATTTTGTACCATATTTCTCTCTTTGGTTTCCAGCTGGATGGCATGCCATTTCAGACTTGGGTTTAGCCCTCATGCCATGGCTTCTCAAAGTCATAGACACAGGTCTGATCTGCAGTTAGCAAAGAGCCTGAAGTTTGTACTACAGAAGCTGAGCTTCATCTACACTCTGCTAAAGGAGCTGGCAGCTTCTGTAGAAAGACAGGATTCATAAACACAGGCAACCAACACCTAATTGACACTGGAAGATTTGCCAGACATCTGTTGTCAAAACCTGACTACTTTGTAAAAGGTCTGCTAATAGCTAGGATTTTTTTTTTCTACTTCATCAATAGAATTAATAGGGGGAAAAAAAGTAACTAATGGCAAAGAATGGTGGAGAGAGGGTCCAGGAAAGGCCATAATTTTCAATAAGGATGTCGATATTTGCCAGAGGTAAAATGTGATACAGATAAGGGGACTTAAAACCCAGGAAAAAAAGTTGTCATGGATCTGTATTACCTTAACTACAGAGATATCAAATTACCTTACATTTGAAGACATGAATACACACTCTTTTATTTTTATAATGGATGGCTCAGTTTTTTTAACATATCTTTCCATTTAGGAATGTCACCTTCTGAAAACATTGTAATGTCAACATTTAAGAAGAGAGAGAACTATTTGGGTACACACAAGCCTATCAAGCTGACATTAACAGTGTGCAAGACTTTAGAGCAGTTATTAATTAAAGGACAACTAAAGACCCAGGCTTAAATGAAAAATGGGATAAAATCAACAGAGACTAATCAGATTTCTGCATCTATTTGGTCTAAAAAAATAATTAGTCTTATTTGGTTTTGACACAGCTCAACATGGGACCTTAGCAAGATAGCTTAAGGAGATGGTGATGAGTGAACAAATCATAAAGCTTACAGGATGCAGTAATGGCAAGTTGAAAAGGAATGTAGTGGGTTGAAATTTCCCATTACATTAACTAAGCATGACCAACTCAGTTGGAAGCAAATGGAAGCTGTATTTACAAAGCAAAAACTACACTCTACAATGGAATGCAATGTATATGTACAAAATGTACAGTATTTACAATATTATACAAACAGAAAAAAGCACAGAAACCCCCCTGGTCCCTTCCAACCCTGAATGAAACTATGAAACCAGGCAAGCTGCTCCACTGCCCCCCCAAACCCCTCCCCTCCCCCTGTAGCAGAAGAAAAGAGAGAAGCTGGAAAAAGAGCAGTGTTAATCTGATCTGTTTCTCAAGGCCAGCCAGAAAGTGGTTAGGTTCTCCCCAGCAAAGCAGAACAGCCAAGCAGCTAGAGAAGAAAAGAAGGAATGAGAATGAAAGTAAAATGTGTGAGATGTTTATAGAACACTTGCTCCTATACCATATATTCTGTCCAATGAAATTAATTTAGAATAATCTTTTGCTTTCCTTTTTACACCCAATTGTGAATCGTTTATGTTTTTCTACTTTTCTGCTTGAAATCTGCAGCTAACTTTTAAAGGCATAGCCTAAAACTGCCACAAGGAATGATGTAGTTAGAAATGGGAAAAAATACCTAGTGTTTTTTCTCAAGGATCAGTCTTGGCAGAAGTCTTTCCTGAGGTTTATGTAAGTGTAGGAGGGTTTTACAAAGTTGAAAGGCATCACTACAGAGGAGAACAAGGATATTGTGCCTAGAGACCCATAGGACTGAACTGAATGGAAATGAAACTCAGTCTTGCAAAATGTATTTGGGAACCAGCAATGAAAAGTTACCTGGAAGATAAGTGGTAGCCCAGTGCCACCCTCCTTTACCTGACATACAACAGTGCAAGTGCAGCCATCTCAAAACAATGACTGATGTCTTTCCAGGGGAGCTCACAGGGTACCTGGTGCAGAGATGTGCTCCTACAGCCACCAGATGAGAGGTTAAAGAGAGGTGTCTATGGTTTGGGCATCTAGGAGAAAAGTAATGGTGCTTACTAGACAACAAATCTTATGAGCAGTGGCTGAAGTAAATGGGGTTGTCATCCTGGCCTGTTGGGGGAGGCGGGATGGGGGTGGGTGCTGAGGACAGACCCTCTGGCTTTTTACAACTTCCTGAAAGGAGGTTGGAGCCAGATGAGGGTTGGTCTCTTCTCCTACATAGCAAGCAATAGGACAAGAGGGAACAGCCTGAAACTGCACCAGGTGGGGTCTAGATTGTACACCGGGAACAATTTCTTCACAGAAAGGGTTGTCAAACCCTGGAACAGGCTGCCCAGTGAAGTGATTGGGTCAGCATCCCTGGAGGGCATTAAAAGGTTTGTAGATGTTGTGCTGAGGGACCTGGTTTAGTGGTGACCTGGCAGTGCTGGGTTAATGGTTGGACTCTATGATCTTACAGGTTTTTCCCAACCAAAACTATTCTATGATTCTATAATACAAATTGGAACATAGAAATTATGAAAGGCAAGGAGAAAAAAGTGGAAGAAAAAGAAAAAGTGAGCTTATTATGACCCACCCATGACACTGGGATCTATTAAGGTGAAGATTCAGTCTTGAAGGAGGTATGTCCCATACAGGTGGGGAAATACTGGAATATAATACAGTGTGCATTTCTAGGCACACATATTAAAGACAAGGGAACTCAAAAGAGGATTAAATGCAGAGCTGGACCACTTTGACCTTCAGACAGACAAAAGGAATGCTGAAGAAGGTTATGATTACTCTGCACAATTACAGCTGGGCTGGAGGACATGGAAGCAAAAATCCACAAAGCTTACATCAAGCACTGCTGCTAGAAGATTTTTTAAGTCTTTGCTTTGACCAGTCCATGCCTACCACAGGACAGATGAAGAATCAAAGTCTCACCACAATGTGAATAGCCTGACAGGATTGTAAACAGAATATCATTAAGTGAAAAGATAAATAGCCCTTCCACATATATCATGGGGTAGACATAAGCAACAATTTGCATTTATGTAAAAGTGCAGTCTATTTCCTGAGCACCAAATAAAAAAAGAGCACACACTTGCCTGAAATGAGCAGTCATTTGAAATGTGAACCAGTGTTTGCTAATGGAGTTTTGGCTCATGCCAGCAATTTCAGTTATTAGCACTGGCTGAATGATACCATCACTATACAATAATTCTATAATCAGAATGCTTATAGCAGAGGATAGGGGACACAGCAAGCTTTGTAAAATGATGCTGTAGCTGTTTTTTTATCCAGAGGCTACTTATTAACATCAATAACGTCATCCAGAAAAGAAAGAAAAAAGGACAAGGATGTCATCCTCCAAAAAGAAAATAAAAACAATGCAATGAGTTTGTTTCCTCATGTTGATGGTCCCTTGTAGGTTTTTAAAAGAACCTGTGAAATTTTATTGACAGGTAGTGGAGTTTTTCTTTCCTTTACTTGTACAGTTACTTCATAGTGAAAATAGCATATATAGAGAAACACATAATCAGTACAGCAGACAGCTGATAAACAGCCTAACCACAACATACTCCTATTTGGTTTTGCACAAATTGTAATGAGCGTTGTGAAACTGGGACACACAGTACTTAAAGCATTATACTATATCAGGAGACCATATTCCATTACCATTTCACATGGGGGAGCAAGGAAGAAAACTGCTGTTCATTTTGCTTGTTTTGTTTTCTGTAATTATTTTTTGACATTCATTACTTTACAAAAATTCCACATTTCTACAGGTCTCAAAACCTCTCTCTCAAGTTTCAGAAAGAGTAGTGCAGCAGTATCACAGCCAGGGATATCATTTCACATAGGCAGTGTTACTGTCTCCACAGTTTTTGATCAAGCTCTCTTGTCATTAATCCAAGCCTCTGGCCTTCATGTGTTTAATTAACTTTCTTTAAAGTGATGCATGGTTGTTTACAGCAATATAATTGTCCACCTGAACAATGTTTGAGACACAAAGAGGTTGTGACACAACATCCCTGTGATTCCTGGGCTAAAATGCTCCAACAGTGTATGGTCAGCATCAGAGCACTGCACCCTCAGGTGACACTCAAAAAAGAGTAAAGGAAAAGCTGTCCTCTTCTGGGTGAGGGGGCAGCAGGAATGTAATGGTAGGATGTCCAGGCTCCTGCCTAAGAGCCCACAAAGATAAAAAGCAGTGCTGAGTAACTCACAAATCCAGATTCAGAGCTCTGGTCACATTGACCATCCCACAGACAACAAGAAAGCATCACTACAATACTCAGCTGCTGCATTCAGGTCTGAAATGTCTGCTGGTGCTCAGGGAGTCAGTCCAGCCCTGTAAGAGGTTGTCATGGGAGCAAAAAAGGGAAAACCTAGCAGAATTAGGGCAGAGGAAAATAAAAAGGGGGTGTTCAACTGTTAAGAGTTATAAAGGGAAGGCATGTTCAAAAGTATTGAGGTGTGGGGGAAGTGATGCTGCAGCAGTTATAAGGTCTGTGCTGCTTTTTGTGGCTCTCCACTTTAGTTTCAAATTTGTGGTACAATATTTGCAAACAAGAAAGGGTAGGTGCAGGGAGCACAGGGTCATAGAGGAGCTCTGACAGCCTCAGAAAAGGAAAGTGCCAACAGCCCAAACTTACTGCTGGACCATCTACCACATCCAGTACTGTGTCAGAGAAATGGCCAAGCCCTTGCTGTGTAGTGTAGGGATTAGTCATGCTCTGAAAGAACAAGATGACACATTGATTTACTACTAAACCAAGTAATTCTCAGGGTTTTCAGAAGAAACCCAACCCAGATTTCTCAGTATTTGTTTCATCTGATTGATCAGTAGCAAAAACCTGTGGATTTTTCCTTACTGGGAACTGAAATCAGCATTAAGGACATGTCTCTTCTCTGCTTGGCCAGCTATTTTCATCAGAGTTGCAAGAACTGAGGCTTCTGTATCACTGGGAAATCTTACTGAAATCAGAAAGTGGCCTAAGATTTTTGTTGTGGAAAGGATTGTTCCTCCAGCCGTGAGACCTTATGGAGTCCTACTGTTGGGTAACACTACTTTGGAGCCCTCTAGAAAGATGGGAGGGATTATTCCATGTTTTACACATTCTGGGTATATTTTAACCACAATAGTAAGTAGCATGTGCAACATAACAAAGTCCCTATCAGTAGCTGGTTGTGGTTCAGTTCTGGCATGTCTGCAGCACAGGTCAGGATGATGTATTTACCTCCCAGCAGCTGTAGGGAGAGGAAGCTGGTTTCAGTCACTTGGCACTAGGTGCTTACTGGTGTTACTGAAAGGTAGAGTCACAGCCTTGCACTCAGGCATGGTTTCCTATCTAAAAATCTGACAATAGAAATTAATCATTAGAAGGAGCCCTGGTGTCTCTTTCCAGAAGCAATCAAGAATCAAGTTCCTTCATTGGCTACTGAGAAGGATACATAGATGGAAGCAGGTTTGCAGGGCTGTTCCCAAGCTACTTCTGGGAACTCGTGAAGTATTCGTGGCTCAGATGAATTTTTTTCAAAATGCAAATATTATACTAAAAGCCCCAGAGGGACACAGAACATACAGGCAATAACTGTCTGCACAAATATACCCAAGAAAAATACTTGCATCTGTATAGCACTCAAAGACACAGAGTTAATGGCAGAAGCAGAGTCAGTGTGATATAGGGCAACCTTGGTAGGGTCAGGGTGAAGCCCTTGGGCTGGCTCAGAGCAGCACAGGAGGCAGTCTTTTCACCTGTGCAAGAGCCAAGAGCTAAGCAGAGGTGAGAGAAGACAGGGTAACCAATCAGCCTGGTGTTCCTGTTAGATGATATACAACAAGGGGAGCTGGGTGATCAGTGGTAGCCAAAATAAAGGCTCACTGTGATGGCCATAATGACAGCTACATTCAGCTCCCCTACACACAGCTCCAGGACCTCCTGTGCTGTGCAGGAGGGGCTGGAGCAACAGGAAGAGTATGATAAAACAGGTTGGGATGGCAGTGAGGGGTCTCAGCAAAACCACCCAAATTCTGGATTATTTTCAGACTCTCCCTGCTTCTCTCCTTACACTCCAACTCCTTTGCCTGCTGTGGTGGCTCAGGCTGGGTGCCCCCCTGCTGTGGCCACATGAGACACACCTCTGGTGTCTCCAGGGTCCAGCCCAGTGGGTGGACTCAGGAAGCTGCATATTTCATCCCACAATGTCCTGCTCTCTACAAAAGCCACCTGCAGGGTCCTGCACTTCCTCTTTCTTCCCTCACCGCTCTCTGGTAATGGGGAGAGCCATCTTGAGGCCTTTTGGGCCTGGCTAGGCCCAATGTCAGGAGTCTCAGATCTGCCCAGCTGAGATTAGCCTAACCGTGGAAGAGGGGAGGGAAGAAAGAGCCCTGGGGGCTTTGGTGTACCCTCAGGTGGGCAGAGGGAAGCGTTGGGATGGGTTTTGGGTATGCTTTGGGCTCTCTTTTGTCACTGTGCTTGTGGTTCTCTGTGAAACATTCTCTGCTTGTCCATTTAAACTTTCCAACTCTTTTGCAATCTGTTTGTCTGGGTCTCATCTTTTTGCCCGTGGTGGGAGGGAAGGGAGGATCGGCCCTTCAACCCACCGCACCTGCTAGTCCAGGGAAGAGAGACAGAAAAGGTATAGAGGTGAAGAGCAGGGAAACTCGGCAAACAATTGCTAGATCTAGATTTCAGAAGGAAAGCACCTGGATGATTCATAGAATCATTTAGGTTGGGAAGGACTGTTAAAAGATTGCCAACTGCATTGTTACACCATATCCTTTAGTACCACATCTACAAGTCTTTTAAACATCTCCAGGGATGGTGACTCAACCACCCCCCTGGGCAGCTTGTTCCAATGCCTGGCAACACTTTTCATGAAGAAATTTTCCCTAATATTCAATCCTAATCTACCTGGTGCTTATTAGACCATACATGGAGTACTGTGTTCAGTTTTGGTCCCTGCTGTACCAAAAAAGATGTGGACAGGCTAGAAAGTGTCCAGAGAAGGGCTATGAGAATGATTAAAGGACTGGAAGACCTGTCATATGAGGAAAGGCTGAGAGAACTGGGTTTGATCAGCCTTGAGGAGGCTTAAGTGACAACTTATTACCATGTATCAGTACATAAAGGGTGGCTACCAGGAGGATGGAGACTCCCTTTTTGAGTCATGAGGAAAAGACATGGGGTGATGGGTACAAGTTACTCTGGGGAGATTCTGATTGGGGTCCAGATGAAATTTTTTCACCATGAAAACAGTTAGACATTGGAATAATGCCCCAAGGCAAGTAGTGGTTTCCCCTACACTGGACAATTTTATGACTCAGCTTGACAGGGTGCTGGGCCATCTCATTTAAACTATGCTATTACTTAGAAAGGTTAGACCAGATGATCCTTGGGGTCCCTTCCAACCAAGCATTCTGTGGTTCTGTGAATTTAAACTTCCTGGCCCTAGGCAGAAGAGACCAACACCCATCTCACTACAACCCCCCTTAAGGTGGCTGTAGAGAGCGATAAGATCTCTCTCTGAGCCTCCTTTTCTCCAGGCAAAAAGAGCTCCAGCTCCCCCAGCTGGTCCTCACAATACTTGTTCTCTAGACCCTTCACCAGCTTTGTTGCCATTCTCTGAATACGCTCCAGCAACTCTGTGTTCTTCTTGTAGTGAGGGCCCTAAAATTGAGCACAGCATTTGAGGCGCGGCCTCACCAGTGCCAAGTACAGAGGCACAATCATTTCCCTACACCTGCTGGCCACACTATTCCTGATAGAAGCCAGGATGCTGTTGGCCGCCTTGGCCTGCTAAGCACACTGCTGGCCATGAGCAGACAGTTTGTCCAGGAGGATGATGTGGGAAATGATGTCAAATGCTTTACTAAAGTCCAGATAAACAACATTCACAGCCTTTCTCATCCATTAAGCAGGTCATCTTGTCATAGAAGGAGATCGGGTCAGTCAAGATAATGAAGGCTATTTTGACCAGATCTTATTCCATTGAGCTTTCCCTCTCATCCCCAAAGATATGGCTGTATCCAAGGGGAGCAGCCCCAACTTTGGGTAGGCTGGGAGAGAGAAGAAAGGTGTCAGCCTGCAAGTGGTGACAAGAAGTATGGGATCATGAGGAAGGGCAGAAGAAACAGCCAGCCAGCAAGATGGGTCTAGCTCTTGGCCACAACACAGCCAGGTCAAAGAGTGAGATCTGTGAGCATCTATGACTTTCTCAAATACTAGGTAACAGTCCTGCATTCCAACAGTGCTTAAATGATGACACACACTCAGCTACAAAAGCTCACAGCTGACCTCTCAGCTGCCACCAGTGAATTGGAGAGCATTGAGATGCATGGTTTTAGTCTGATTAGCATCTATTTTGTGGTCACTTTCCTCACAGACAGTAGAAACATCTTCTAAGTTGTTTGTGTGCTGCAGGCAGATTTCTCTCTGCCATATATTCTGCATTGCTAGCTCTTTGGCTTTCTAAAGCTGTGGGCAGACAAAATGGCAAAATTGTCTGTTGACTGAAAAAAACAAAAGAAAAAGGCTAAAATTACACTTTTATCACATCATGCAAATTCTGCTGCTAGCAGAAACATCTCTGACTTATTCTGGCAAAAGCCTGGATGCAAAGCAAATATTGGTGTTGATCCACCTGCTTTTAAGGTTGCCTGGCTGCTCAGCTCACTTGGGCCTCTGTGAATCTACCACAGACCTTTTGCATGGAGATACCTTTTCTCTCTTGGCAATGTTCTGTCAGCTTACCCTTAGCACAGTCTCTAGGCGTACCAAGGATAAGAAGGTCATTGGGAGCACTCAACATGGTTTTACCAAGGGGAAGTCATGTTTAACCAACCTGACATCCTTTTATGAGGACATAACCAGGTGGATAGAGGATGGTAGTGTGGTTTCTCTTCATCTCAGTAAAGCATTTGACACCATCTCCCACAGCATTCTTGCAGCTAAACTGAGGAAGTGTCTGGATGATCAGGCGGGAAGGTGGATTGTGAACTGTTTGAAGGAAAGAAGTCAGAAAGTTATGATAAATGGGACAGAGCCTAGTTGGAGATCTGTATCTAGTGGAGTCCCTCAGGGTTCAGTACTGGCACCAGTAGTATTCAATATATTCATCAATGACCTGGATGAGGTCACAGAGTGCACTGTCAGCAAGTTTGCTGACACAAAACTGGGAGCAGTGGCTGACACACCAGAAAGTTGTGCTGCTGCAGCAAGACAGGCTGGAGGGACAAGTGGGGAGAAATTTAATTAAATACAAAAAGCATGAGTGTAGAGTCTTGCCTCTGGAAAAGGACAACCCCATGAATCAGTATAGGTTAGGGGCTCATTTGTTGGAGAGCAGCTCTGGGCAATAGGACTAGGGAATCCTGGTGGACAGAAGGATGATCATGAGCCAGCAATGTGCCCTTGTGGCCAAAAAGACCAATGGCATCCTGGGGTGTACTAGAAAGGGTGTGGTTAGTAGGTTGAGAGGTTCTCCTCCTCCTCCTCTACTCTGCTCTGATGAGGCCACATATGGAAAATTGTGTCCAGTTCTGGGCCCCTCAGTTGAAGAAGGACAGGGAACTGCTTGAATGAGTCCAGTGCAGAGACACAAAGATGATTAAGAGAGTGGAACACCTCCTTTATGAGGAAAGGCTGAGGAAGCTGGGGCTCTTTAGCTTGGAAGAGACCGAGAGTGACATCATTAATGTTTATCAATATGTAAAGGGTGAGTGTCAGGAGCATCGAGCCAGGCTCTTCTCGGTGATGTACAATGATAGGACAAGGGGCAACAGGTGAAAGGAGATTCCACATGAACATAAGGAAAAACTTTTTCACTGTGAGGGTGACTGAACACTGGAATAGGCTGCCCAGACAGTTCGTGGAGTCTCCTACACTGGAGACATTCAAAACCCGCCTGGATGTGTTCCTATATGACCAACTTTAGGTGATCCTGCTCTGGAAGGGGGATTGGACAACATGATCTTTCTGTGTCCCTTCCAACACCTAACATTGTGTGATTTGGGCTTGTAATGGTCAACACTGATTATGAGGAATTACAGAAGGCATCTCAGAGAGAGAGTGGGACTGAGCCTGGACTCACTGGCCTGATAAATGTCTATGCCAGCACTAGCAGCACAACAAAAATGGAAAAATAGATTGTGGGCCTACAGGAAAAATCCTTTCCCTTGTTCAGCCTCTGATGTCTCCTGTTAGTGCTTCTTAAGTCCAGCATCTGAATAGGTCAATGGTGAGCTTTTAAGGCCACCTGCTCAAGACTTCCTCAAAAAGTCTACCTTCACTAGTCTATCCTCCCCTCACTCAAGCCCTAAACAGACCAAGCCCCTACAGTTTGCCTTTAAACTTCAAATAAAAGGGCCAAGGAGCATAACAGGAAGCTTGCAAGACTAGTCCAAAACCAAAAGTAGTCCTGCACACACCCATTGGTCAGACTGTGAACATGCTCGCCAAGCAGGACTTTGGATCATGGAAGTTCCCATGAGTTCAAAACAGTGCCATAAAAAATATGGAAGAGAGATGTACTAAGGGTTCAAAACCCACAGACATCACATCTGGCTCAGGAAGTCTCTTCAGTGCTGGAAGCTGGGGAACGAAGTATTATGCTGTTCTCCCTTGGGGTTTTGGCTACTGCTGGAAACTGGGCACTGGGCCAGACAGGCCTTTATTCCAGTCCAGACTGGTGGCCTTACCCTCCTTTTCAATGCAGTGTACTCCAGGCTCTTTGGTCATCATGAACCATGTGTGTACAAACCTGGGCTCGTATCCTGTCCTCATTCTTGGGAAACATGGCAAACAGACAAACTCTTTAGGACACTCCCCTGCAATTTCATCCAAAATTTACTGCCATTTCCCCAGTCTTCCACTCCTTCCCCTTCCTGCACACTTAGCCAACCAAGACCTTACACTCCATTTACAGAGATGAAGCCAGAGTACTGCAAGCCCCGGTGTACATGATTAGGAGATGCCTGCTAGGATTCCATGTGCCACTTAACAGCATCATATCTGAAGCCAAACAGCATCAAATGGTTTCCTTCATAGCCCCTCTCCCAGCAGTGCTCATCCCCTGCCACACACGAGTCTCTTGTGAAACTTCTCATTACCTAGAAAAACATGCAGTTTAAGAAGAGCTGAGAAAGGCGTTAGGCTCCTACCAGATAAAGTCAAAACCCAACCTGCACCCTCACATTTGTGGCCACAGCTCAGAAGTTAGCATAGTGCAGGGACCATTCCCAATAGATAGCCTGCGTGAAGCTGCACATATTGGGTGGGAAAGAGGGTTTAACACTGTGGACACACAAAGCTGCTCTGTGTCAAGCAGTGCTTGTGCCAGAGAACAATCTCACATGCAGGTTGTGAACAGAGGCTCAGCTAAAAATGTCCCTGCTTTTCCTGTGTTCCCTCTTCTGCCTCAAGTGAATGAAAGCAAAGCAATGTGGTATCCTTAGCCAATCCTGCCAGAGTCCTGTGCAACCCCTCCCCTCTTGGTGTGTTTTTATTTGCAGTGGCTGTTCCCTGGTTTCTGGCCAGGTGGGTGCATGTCAGACGTGAGCCATGCACTCCTGTTCCAGGACTAGCTTCAATCCCATACGTGCTTGCAAGCAAACCCACTCCCTACTGGGGACAGATGACTCAAGTGAGAACTCGGAAATATTTAACTCCTCTCTGCCAAGAGATCTTCCAGCACTAAATGCAGAAGGAACAGAGTGCTGAGAGAAAGGCAAACTGCAATCAGCAGCTGGCTCTCTAAGTGGGACTAGATATCTCTACTTAAAAACAGAGGTACACCCAGCCCAGGCTGTCTCACAACTGGAAGGACATCAACTATTATTGATGTCTTGGTAGGCACCATCCAGGAGAAATTACCTGGTTGTTACCCATAGAGATAAAAATCAGTAAGCCTCTGCACTGTAAAATTAGCATGTAATGACAACATCTGAAAAGCTCCAGCCAAAGCTGACACTTACGCAAAGTCGATTACTGCAAAGTAAACAAGAAAATTACTTGCTTGAAAGCACCATCTGGTAAGGAGGTACCTCTGCAAAACAAGGAGCCTGTGATTCAGACACACAGCATCTGAATGCAGTCTTGTAACTACCTACACGGCAAATAAAATATTCAAATGTGCAAAGAGTGGGAGGCACATCTTTCTTACAAATCCTCCATTCAGGAAAGTGTGATCGATTTACGCTTGTCTAGCAAAAGGAAACACACTAGAAAGAAGACATTCTGGGACTGGGCAAAACAAAATGAAACAACAACAACAAAAAATATTTTTGTGCACAATGAATTTGAGGAATTTGTTGACCTACTGTGGCACTGAGGTCACAACATTGCAGAGAAGGGGGGGTTTTACGAATGCCACTATACTCCACATTGCTTGCTAAAGCTTGGAGCTTCCCTCCAGCTGTGTACACCGCAAGTTTGGAATGCGGAAAGCTTTCCAGGACATACAGAAGCCTGACATAGATTTGGGGAAAATACCTTGCCAAATTCTTTTCCATTCTCCTGTTCAAGCATTTCTTTTGCTTTTCAAGTGCCTGGTATTAGTCTATATTGAGAAAAGACATTAAGTCACTCGGAACATCATCTACTTCCCACAGAGGATTTGCTACTAAGATTGAATGTGCTTAATCCTGAGTTTCATAGTTACATCTGGGGTTGGGAGAGAGGGACTAGAGATCTGATTCTTAACAGTAAGAGAGAATAAAAGCCTACTCTAAAGTTCATCTTTTCTGAACAGCTTTTCCACAGTCACTTAAGCTTTGGGGATGGTGCATTTTAAGCAAACCAGGTTGGATAATTCAGATCAGTCATTCTTCTGGAATTACTCTGGTCCCATTGCAGAGCACCAGGCTTGGGATTTGGGCGGTCCCTCACACTCTTGGACCCTCCGCTTCCAGCGGAAACAAAGAATCAAGAGGAACAGGGAAGAAGCTGGGAGAGAAATATATATAGCATCCACACTCAACTAATTCTCTGAGTAAGTAACTTCTGCTTTCTTTGATTACTCTGTTTGAACACCAGTCTCCATCGGCTATTAACCTTTGGGTCCAACTTCCACACAGAACTCCACAAATTTGCTTAAACATAAGTTGATCTCAGAGTGTCCCACATGAAGAAGCAGCCATTCATGTATCCACAGAGAACAGCATCATTTCCAGACACACCAGCACAGTGTTCGCTGGAAAACTGGCAGGACTCCAGATAGCTGCTTAAAGGTGCCAGCAATGGAGTCAGCCTTTATAGCAAAGACCAAATGTAACTTGGGCTCTGGTATCATGCACTTGAGTGCAGAAACCAACTTTAATTTAGCAGCCTTGTTAGACATCTTATTATAGGATCTGTTCTCTGTAACACAGAACATCACTAGTAGTTTAACTGGAACTGCTAGAAGGCAGGTATCTCCATTAAGCTTCCTTGGGATAGGTCTAACCTGACCATTAAATTTTAACAGAGAGTGTACGGGGAAATGACACTGGCACTCGGCAAAGGCCCTTGCTAAGTGGATTTTCTTTCAGGCAATGGATGATCTTGCCTCCTTCCGTTCAAGCCAAATAATTTCAGATACAAGAAAACAAAGCTGGGATGGAGAACTTACACATTTTCTAATACCATGGCTACTTAATCACAGGAAGTTCATCTGCTAGAACATTGTTAGCCAATGTCAGCCAGCCAGTGCTATAAGGTGCCCCTGTCACCAGCAGAGAAGATGGAAGTATTTGCCTCAGGGCAGGGCTGAGCCTAGGTTCAAAGCTGGGTATCTTTCCTCTTCGGATGGACATCACATTATGTATTAAGCGTAATGCTTTAAGTGTCTGCCTTTCTCTGCCAGATCTGCTCTGAAAGGACATGAGAAGTCCTGCTACCTGAACCTACTTGGACTACAGCATTGGTCCAAACCAAACTGGCTAGGGAAACTTCCACAAGCATTTGATTTCTTACCTTTTATCTCCTTCCTCCCTTCAAAAGAAAAACAGCACACTGCAAAGAGAACAAGGACTTGTGAAGGGCCTATGAATGACAAGAAAGACCCCAGCCACAATACACAGTAGGTCTCCCATAGGATCCATTAATTGAACTGAGAGTGAGAGGATTTCATGTTGTAACAAACACGAATGGGCTGAAGGTTATTGTTATGGTTAAAGAAAGTTATGCTCTTGAGCACCTGCAGTATACCACCCTTAAGCCTGCATGAACTCAGTGCATGAGAAGTTTCAGCTCTGTTCCTGAAATACACAAAATAGAGGAGAGGAGCATCAGAGCTGTTTCTCTAACTTAATCTATGGTGAGGTTAACTGGCCTGGTGACCAGCTTCTGGTCTGGGTTCTGTGTTCCAAATTCAGGTCCACCCAGGGGCAGGGCTCCTATGTGGCTGTTGTGAGAAAACAGTAGCAGGTATCTATGAGAATAAGCTGCAAGCAATGTTTGAAAGCAATAGTGTTTCTCCTATGTATGTATGAAGTCCCAAATTTAGTAAAGGCTGAATCCCACATATGGCAGAACATCACTATGAAAGCTGTCAGCAAGTGATACTAATCTCAATTTAGAAACAACTTGTTCCTACCATGTAATGTGAATGCAATTGAAAACATGTCTGTCTTTTAGCTGCAAGTGTAGTATACACATCCTTAAGAATAACTAACAAAAGGGATGGCACAGATCCACTTTTTTTTTTTCCCCATAAGGAGTCTCAGATTTTTCGGTCCAGATTACTCATTTTTCTTATTCTATGGCTCAAAGAGCCAACAACTTCCAGCAAGCACCAATCCTTCTGAATGTAGGTACTGCTGGATAGAACTAGGCAGCACTATTTCAAGTTCACAGAATCAATAAGGTTGGAAAAGACCTCAGAGATCAAGTCCAACCTATCACCCAACACCTCATGACTAACTAAACCATGGCTTCAAGTACTGCATCCAATCTTTTTTTTGAAGACCTACAGGGACAGTAACTCCACCACCTCCCTGGGCAGCACATTCTAATGGCAAATAACGTCTTCTGTGAAGAACTTTCCCCTCACCTCCAGCCTAAATCTCCCCTGGCACAGCTTGAGACTGTGTCTTCTTGTTCTGGTGCTGGCTGCCTGGGAGTAGAGACCAACCCCCACCTGGCTACAACCTCCCTTCAGGTAGTTGTAGACAGCAATAAGGTCTTCCCTGAGCCTCCTCTTCTCCAGGCTAGACAACCCCAACTCCCTCAGCCTCTCCTCATAGGGCTGTGCTCCAAATCCCTCACCAGCTTCATTGCCCTTCTCTGGACACGTTCCAGCTGCTCAACATTTTTCCTAAACTGAGGGGCCCAGAACTGGGCACAGTACTCAAGGTGTGGCCTAACCAGTGCTGAGTCCAGGGCCAGAATGACTTCCCTGCTCCTGCTGGCCATGCTATTCCTGATGCAGGCCAGGATGCCATTGGCCTTCTTGGCCACCTGGGCACACTGCTGGCTCATACTGAGCCAGCTGTCAACCAGCAGCCCCAGGTCCTTTTCTGCCTGGCTGCTCTCCAGCCACTCCAACCCCAGCCTGTAGCATTGCATCAAAGTTCCCACTCTGATGAAACAGCAAAGCAAAAGGTTTCCACGTTCAAGGAACAACATCACTAAGGTTCAGGGAAAGGGGCACAATTTGCTATGCTGCCCTCCCAGAGCTTGACATCAGCTAGCAAAGGAGATGTAGTGAGGGAAAAAACCAGAAAAAAAAATAAATCTGAATCGTATTAGCATTTACTAGCTTCAGCAGTTGTTTTGCTTCTATTGCTCTCAAAGCCTTGAGGCACACAATAACAGCAAAAAGGAAAGAGGGATCAGTCACATTTCCCCACCTTCCTTTGGTGAAAGAAGTGATGAAGAGTGCTGTTGTCTAGCATAACAAAACAGCTCAGGCACTTACATGTGCACTCCAGCACGCACTTGCAAGAACAGCAGTGCTGTAACTGCTGTTTGTTTGCTCAGACACTCATTAAACACAGGCACAAAGGCCAAATTCAATCCAACACCTGAAGGGAAAAACAAAAAAACCAAAACCACCAAAACACCCACCCAACAGTATTTAGAAAAGATGCCTCCAGAGTGGCTTTGCTTAGCTGGCAGCAAGTCACATCTGAGAGATATGCTTCCTGCAATCTGACTCAGCTTTGCCTTCCCACAACTGCATTTTGCTGCTGCCAGAGCCTGGCCAGCATCCCACTGCCCCTGCCACCAGGGCCAGCTGTGCCCAGGTCTCACCTCACAGCATCCTGAAGGTACTTCATTTCACTGGGCTCAGTCAATAAAGCATTTTCAGTTTTTTAATTGCAACGATATTTTTTTCAGAGCTCATTCTGTGGGGCCAGTTGGGTCACACTTAGTCCTAAAAACCAATCTGTGAATCTACAAAAGAACAAGCCCACTGTGTAATCCTCTCCCATCTTTGTCACGTCCCCACTTCCAGGAGAGCTAAGGGTTCATCTTCATTGTCCCACATCTGCTGAGAGCTCCTTACTCCCCAGCAAGCTCCACCATGCCTCACACCCTATAGCCTCCTCCCCTTCTTTTATGCTGGGGCTAAAACATTTGCTATGCAACTTATGAACCCTAAGATCTAGCCACTGATTCTAGGATGCCATTTGCCTCATAAAGCCTCATGAGGCCAATTCTCATCCCTGTGGTCTTGGTTGGGGACATCAAACCATCATCCCACTTCTGATAACAGCACACCTTGTTTCTGTTTGGTCTGTACCTACCATAGCTCCAGCTCTACCATTGCTCTAGCCCTCAAAGAGCAGTGAAGCTTTCCCATAAATCCACACTCTTATAAATTCAATCTGTTTTATTCCAAATATCACATAAATTAAATACATTTCCCATGAATATTGCAAATATACATGAAATGAACATTGCAATTTTTAAAAAAAGTTTTGGCTTTGCTTATGCAACAAAAATTGCCAAATGTGGTTAGAACATGAACTTCTCCTGTATTTACTAGATACAAAAAGGTGCAGATTAATAATTTATATTTATACATATGTACACACTCCATTTCATAACTAGCTTTAAAACAGTAAAAAATTGTTTCAAGTTTATCTACATTAAACATACTCATTTAAATCTGGTGAGAAGCCCCAGATAAGAGTTGATACAATCATTTCACAACTGCAAAATTAAGGCGCTACCAAAATACCAGTTCCACTAGTGTAAAATGTAATAGGAATAGAGAGTGTACAGCTTTCTAGTTATCAATTTAAAAGTGGACTGGAGAACGAGGAAAAAGGAGCCGTAAGAAACATGACAAGGTCTACAGGTTAGAAGTATAAAGAGATCTCAATGACTATCAAATAAACATATTAAAATACAGTAGATAAAAGGCCTCAGTGGCAAACAATTAGTATGCTTCTGAAAGACAAAAAAAGGTTAAAATATATATACTTTTGTAGCTTGAAGCTTTACAGGTGAACAACAGGTGTAGAGGTAGAGGGATTTTTTTTCTTTTTTATTTTTGGGCCTCTTTATGATGTATAAAGAAGGGCCACATTCACCACAGTGAAAAGACTCATCATATATCCCAGCATCCTTGCTTGGACAGCAAGCAAGAAAAGTGTAATGAGCTAGAAAGGCAACGAATGCTGTCTATCTCTTCCAGGAGCTAAGCTCCAATGCTTCCACATGTACCTTGGTGACAAGTTACACCTAAGCATAGATTGGTCATAATGTGGACATTTCCTCTAGAGAAAAAGAAACAGCTAGCTTTTCCCATGAGGTACTACTGGATGCTGTAGAGATTATATGGCAGAGATAATTTGGTAACAAGAAATTTGGTACTTTCCCTTAGAAAGCAAGTACCACAGGGCAGTGGTGATTATTTTTTTTAAATTATTATTTATTAAAGCTTTGCTATTTGATCAGCATTCAGTGTTTTGGAAGAAATGTCAGCTTCGGGCTGCTAATTACTTGCATCCATACACAGACAATTCCTATGTTGTTATCATTTTATCCAAAACATCAATCACTGAAATATTCACAAACCGCTTTAAACCTTGACTAAAAAAAAAAATCCCTCTACGGTTCAGCTTTCTCTTCCATAACTATCATTCTGTTAATTATGCAGGCCTTTGTGAGCACAGTAATGTCACTTTCCATGTAAAATGTCTTTGCACGTTAGAGAGCAGCAGTAAATAACCTCTCTTGTTCTGTAGGGTTTCCTCTCAGAAGTACCTCAAAAGTAGGTATCATGAAAATAATTACTTTTGCAAAGAAGAATATTCACATTAGTTACTGAGGCAAAGCCAAGGAGACACTAGCTAGCACCTTTTTTTTGTCTTTTCTTTTTTCTTAAACACACTCCTACGTGGAAAATTAAGCACATGTAAGATCAGGGACCAGCAATATACAAATACCATCGATGTCCCCTTGCAGCTAAACTAGTAATACTTAAAATTACGCCAGACACACAAAGGAGCAAGATGAGCAAGTCTAGAAGAAATACACAGCATGAAAAGGAATGGAAAGAACAGGAAGCTGAACAAAAAGGATTGCGAGATCAAATACAGTTCATCTTCCGGTCTGAGAATGAGTATGTAAAACCATCCTTCGGCAGCTCAGCTAACAGTGGGATAAAGACCTACTGACTGCTGATATTTCCTCCTCCATATTTCGAACAATCATTTTAAAATTCAGTGATGACTTCTTTATCAACTTTAAATCCCGGAGGAAATGCATCCAACTGGAATTTTGAGCATTTTGGTGGTGGTAGCAGGACTTGCAGAAGGCTACTGTAGAGATTATGACATCATTGGTTGTAAGTTATGCACTTCACAATTCAGAGAATATACTTATAAACTATTTAAATAGAAAAGGCGTGTTCAAGGTAGAGGCAGTTACAGTA
The DNA here is from genome assembly GCF_026170545.1 of Melanerpes formicivorus. Classification (NCBI taxonomy): domain Eukaryota; kingdom Metazoa; phylum Chordata; class Aves; order Piciformes; family Picidae; genus Melanerpes; species Melanerpes formicivorus. Next base: position 29,638,384 of record NW_027142353.1, on the reverse strand, counting down.
CATTCAGGGTATGTTACAGAAACCATTTGTGGTAGCCATTTGCTGAAAGGAAAAAAACCTCTGTATTTTTGTTTCCCAGACCACACAGGTTAAAACTACAATACCCAAACAGAGCAGGTAATAACTCAATCACTGCATTTTAATGCAGTCTTCTTCCAGAATTCATGTGCAAAGTGGAAAAAAAAAATAAAAATTAAATACATCTTCATTGACAAGTAAGAACAAAAGAGCTAAAAAATAAACCAGGCACTTTGACCATTTAGGTAAACAGCCATTTCTTCTTACCAGACTTCTGCACATGAACAAGTCTTTACATTGGTCTTGCTATGCTTGCAGCATATGAAGATTCAAGTCAAACTTCTTTTCCTGTTGGTAGCATCAGCTCTACTTATAGGTAACTATGCCAACTGAATTGGTAACACTGTTAGCTTTTTCATTGGCAGTTGAGTAAATGTTGATCATTTGACTGACAAGCAATCAATTCAATAGCTATCCAAGTTAGATATTAAGAAATCAATACATTAAAAAAAGATAAAAATCAAAGACATGTGAAGGTTAACACCTGACTTAAGCTTGCATTGAGACTTGCCTTTATAGGTTCAGTTTATGCCTCCTTTCACTGTGTTATTGTGGACTGATTTTCATCACATACAGCAACTGGTACTAAACTACAATACTTTTGGTTTGAATTGCGTTCAGTAGAGATCACCCCACTGTGATGGGAGGTTAGCATCACACTGCAGGCAGAAGGGAAATGGAATCTCCCCATGTTTCATCCTGGCTGGCTGGGCCCACTCACAGAGCAGGTGTTCACAGCAAACTGCAGCACGCCTCCTTCATACTTGGAGTGAAATCATTATTTCACAGCAGCATTTCTCATACTTTAGGGAGCCGGTTTGGTGTTAATTTAGTGGTAAGACCAGCTAAGATTAACTTTGATTTTTCTTTTCAAAAAAACCAAAGTACACCTTTCCAAACATTTTGCACATACTCTATTTTCTACAACACATAAATCACAACATGAGGGATTACCTAAGGCTACCAAATAATGTACTTACTCAGCAGCTATTATTCTTTCAGTTAAACATCTTCGATGCCTTGACCACAAACGGCTTACTTTTTTTCCTCACAGATTCCTATTTGCTGAAGAGGGAGAGGTGTGGGTGTATGACAGACTGCCTACTGATTCACTAACAGAGTGTACTGTCGGTTATAGTCTTCATGCATACTTCTGCCAGGCAGAACAACTCCTCTTCTGTTCACTACCTTCAAGAAAGTCTAGGAAGCACCTCTTCAATTCACTGTCCGGTTTCCTTTTCCTACCAAGTAGAAATCCAAATCGCGTACACGCCAGTGGTGCTACTCTAGTACTCAACTCTTGCTGACTAGAAACATCAACTCTATTATAGCACTTAGAAGCAATTATCCACATCTGTCAGCTATACTCTAATTGTAGCACAGCTTTGCAGAGGCTCAGATTTCACCAGGAAAACAGGAGAGAGTACAAGGTTTGGCGAATACCCAGGATAATAAACCGATGCAATCAATGGATGCTGGACACAGTCAGAAAGGGCTGTTCTTTTTTGAAGGAATCTTAAAAAACAAAAATGAAAACTCCCAAACAACCCCCCTCCCCCAGTCCCTCCCCCTTTGCTCTCCACTGTAACAACCCATTGTGAGATGTTTTTGGAGCCCACTCACTACTGAAGTCCATGTTATCTGGGTCTTTTGCGAGTAACAAATATCAATACACGTCTGATGGCGATAAGACGATCTTTAAGGGAGGTCATAGCCAATATAGCCAGCTGAGCTCTATTTTCCAGAGGCAAAACTGCCAAGAGCCACCAGTACCAGGCAGGACCACTAGGGTTGCTCTGCAAAAAGATGGGAAGACATGCGATCATGTATTCATCATCCATCAAAAACACCACCTTCTCTCCCACCTTGTTTGCCAAAAAAGCCACCAAACAGTTCAATCAACAACTAAACACTTAATTTTAGGTGCTCTCCTTGTCTATATACACCATTAAGACTTCTCTGCTCAGATACCAACCCACACTGATGTATTGTGTTCCATTGATTGTTTACCATGTTTCATGCTTATAGACAAAAATTGGTTAAGTAAGAATTTAAGATGTACAAAGCTACACAAAAAATCTGCCATAAAATGGTCTTGTGTAAAAATTCTGTATAGAAAAAGGCTGCTAAGTAGGAAGGTTTTATTACCTGTGGCTCTGGTTCTTTTCCTGGCATGGACCCAAAATGATTGAGAATTTGCACTTTCATATTGTCTTTAAGAGAAGTAAACCAGGCAACAGCTTGATCGTAAACTGAATCATGAAGACGGACAAGTTCTTCGTATTCCGGTCCTTCAACCTTATTGTTAAAGAAGGAAGATGGAACAAAACAGGTTTGATACCGTGGAGTCTACACGCTTCTCCAGAAGCCAGTGAAGCAAAATAATGCAGTGACTAGTTGTTCAGATGTCCTTATCTAATCAAAGTGTAACCAAGCCTCAAATTTCAAATTGGTGATGCAGAAGCCTCTTTACCCTCCCTTAGATGCTCTGAAGAAACATTTCTTGGAGCAGATACTGCCTTGTTAATACCCATTCCTAAACACTGGCACAAAGAAGAATCTGCTCTCTAATCCTGAAACATCATATTAAGCATCTCAAACCCACAACCCTGAATCCCCGTCAGCAGAAAGGCCTCTAAACATTGTTAAATTATCTGCCAAAACAAAAGGAAAGCCACTGCCACTGAGCACAGAGACAGGGGGTCTATGGTACTTAGAGACCAGCAGTATTTTATAGAAGTGTTAAGGCCATGGTAGGACAGTCATGGAAGAGGAGGAGGGCAGACACCCAAGCAGGCAGGAAGCAGAGAAAGTGGATTCTCTCTCAACACCAGGAACAGCCATAAAAAAAAAAAAAAAAAAAAAAAGCAAAAACAAAACAAAAACCACCCCCCCAACCACCTTACTGAGGCAAAGAGTGTCTTAGTTGCACAGGCCTGCCTATTAGCATTAGGGAAAATTAAAAAGCATAAGCAAAACCCACTACAATTGGTGATCTGGTTGCATGTTTTGATGGGATGGGGGCTTGGGGTTTTTGTGGTTGTTTGGGACTTTTGTGGTTTGGGGTTTAGTTTTGGGGTTGTAGGTTTTGGCTTGTTGGTTTTTTGGTTGGGTTTTTTCTTTGGAGGAAGTGGGGATGCTTTGGAGTAGTTTGGATTTTTTTCCCCTGTAAGTTGTACATGCCACTGTCCATCTGAACTAGCTGTTCTGGAATCCCTTTGCAGTCAAGGAGAAACAGATCTTAAGGGGAATTAATTGCATCTAAGACAGAGTGGATAAAATAGCCAGCTTTGGACTGAGATTTCTTACCCCCACACAGTACATGAATGTAGGGTGCTGAACACAGATGTCAGCCTCTCAAGTGAAACAAGGTAGATCTCTCTCTATGAAGAGGCGGGTCTCTGGCACCATCTACAAACAATACCTGTGTTCCACCACCCTTCACAGGGGATTTATACACAGCAGAGCCCTCACTCTGACCATTTGCAGGGGGAGGCACTTGCACACCATCTGCTTTTCCTTCCCTGGTAAACAACTGCATCAATCTGCACAGGTGAGAAAAGTCCTTTACAGACTTTCACTTCAACTGTGACTGTGCTGAAAAGCTTCATGACCACACTCAGCTTGACCAATTGGCAGGAGATTACTACTAAATCAACACTAAGAGACATCAGGGTTTTACAGACATGCTCTGAAGATGATCCATCATTAAGCATGACAAAAAATTCACCCTTTGGCCAACACACATCACAAGCACCTCACTTGATGCAGGTTTCAGAAGAGCACTTGTTTTTAAAAACCAGTCCTCTCCTTGCAATTCTCTGCTCTCAGCCAGCTCTGACAGATGTTTGTAGAAGCATGGTTAACTACATGTCGTTAAAATCTTATTTTAAGAGGGGACTCAAACATTAGTTTCAGGACCTGTTCTATGTATGAGAGACTGGAGGTCATATGAAGTCTGTTAATCTCCTGTTCAATGCAAGAAGAGAACAGTCAATTCTCAAACAAGAAGTGTGTGTGCTTTTATGAGGGTTTCAAGTCCCTGTCAGTTTTAAATACTACTGTGACCTCATCTACACATCAAAACAGATCTTGGCACCTGAGCCTCAAAAGCTATCCCTGAAGGGAGTGCAACAGTAAAGCAGAAATAACAATAAGGGCAAAAAGGAAGAAAGGGAAGGAAGAGATAAAGATTGTTCCATGGTTTTCAAAACAGAGCTTTAGTATTTATAATGATACTGGTTTTAAAATAATGCACAGCTAGTTTGAAATGCAACAAGGAAAGGCTATTTAAGTGAATCCAGCAATACATGGGTATGAATAACTTTGCACCATAGATCACCTTTTTATCTTCAAGATACTCGATGTTTGCTGTGTTATATCCATCTCGCTGGCCATGGCTTAAGACCCTAAAACGACGGACACCAACTGTATCAACAACTGAGCGCCCATCAGGAAAAAACTTTACGTCCCTGATCTCTAATATACAGCCATGATCTGCAAATCTGAAATGACAGAAGGGCATAAAAGTGGAAGTCATCAACAAGTGTTTATACACATTAGGACAAATACTGGGCCTAATTCACCACTTCATATTTGAAAGAGGATCCTGCTTTGGTGACAATACCTTTCTGCTTACTTACGTAAGCCACACAACCCCCACCCTTTCTGCCTTCTCTCAGAGATCCAGGGCAGCACCATTTTCAGAGTATATTTGCAGGGTGGGAGGGTCAGGAAGGGACAGAAAACTAAATGAAGTGTTTTTCATGCTGGGGGTTGCCAGCTACTCATGGCAAATTCATCTGGTTTGCAAAGAAAACAAGATGGATAAAGATACCATAAGAAAATCAAGAAACTGAGAAACAAATGCAGAGCTGGGAGGGCTGTCTCCCTACTCTGAGGTGTAAGCAGAGCATTACAGCTTTTCAAAGGAAAAAGCTTCTATATAGCAAGATTTTTCTTGCACTTGTTCCCTTTAAATTTAAAAAAAAAAAAAAAAAAACCACCAGAGAAAACCAAAACACCCCCCAATCACTCCCCCCAAAAAACATACCCCAAACCCTGCAAAACAAACCCATTACACTCTTTACAAAAGCACATTTGTATCTGTTATACTTTAAGTAGGCTCAGGTTTTAATGACACCCTGGAAACAAGCATGCAACATTTTTTGACTTTAAATTATCAGGCTTACCTACACTATATTTGTGCTGTAGTGAGTTCACTAGACAGGCTGATTGCACAATGACTCTTCACCATGATATGTTGATCTGCCACCATGTGCACCTCAGCCTACTGCTAAGCAGGAGAATGCACTCTATCCAGTCTCATCTCAAGATAACAAATCCCTGCAGGGTTCAATAAACGTTTTGCCAGAGAAACATTTGTTTTACTAGGGCTTAGCTATTTCTTACATTGGGGTAATGAAGAAACAGTGACACTACGGAGAAATAACTTGTGCTTCTACTCTGAACAGAAATCATGGGTTTCAGAGGGAAAAAGGAAAAAAAAGCTCACCACTGAACAACTGTTCTCTCCTGGCCAAGGTACAAACTGAGGAAGAGCATGAAGAGTACATCTGGACACAGATATGCCCTGTTGCTCTACCAGGGGGATCATGAAAAGTGAGTTTATTATAGCAATATTAGGCTGAACACTGTTAAAGTAACTGCATAGCGGGTTAAAATTATTTATTTTAATGACTTTTATATAGAAAATAATCTAGAAATAAAGGGATTTATTTTCTCCTTTATTGTCATTCTTTGAGAAGCTATTTCTGGATAGAAAGTCACTTTATTCACAGACAAAAAAAGCACCTGGAGATGAGTATAAAATTTTAGTGGGTGAGTATGCTCTACATTCTTCTCCCAGTTTTAACTTAAAATTGGGAAACAAAACAGAGGAAGATAATGAATTGCACATATCTTGCCATGGCATTCCTCAAGGGAGGTATGTGTCTGTGTTTTCATAGATGAGGCAAAACAAGTTTTCCCACTTTTTGTATTCCCAGCTGATTTTGCGATTTTGAACAAAAGAACTTCCTTCCTTGTGTAAGAAGCTACAACAATCTGCCAGGTGTCTACAGACGAAAGCTTCCTGCACTTCAGTGTTTGATTTAAGGTATCGTGCTTTAAAAAATTAATTCTTTTGGTAACTCAAAACAGATAGAACATAAAAATCTAACCATTCTTGTGGCATTTTTAAATACATTTCATGACACTATCACATAAACTAATTCTTGTGGCGTTGGAATTGTAGCCCCTCAGCACTCTGTGTTAGACCTGACTCCAAATAAGTCTGGCTTTTCCACAAGCCTCTACAGATGGAAGGAAAGTTATCACTGATGTCCCAGGGTCATTTTGTCCTCACTATTACAAATATTTGCTTCCAGAAAATTGGTAACAGGCCTGGAAGGGACTGTGGAGCATAAACTGTTGCTGGAGCCTGATCTCCACTGAGTGCAGCACTGATAACATGCCAGATGGCATGAAGCACAGTCACAGTTGACTGGGAAGCTGTAGCATCTCCTTTATTCTTACCACCACCTTACTGTCCAGTCTGGAAGGAAAATGAAAAAAAAAAAACAAACCCAAACATAAAACAACAAACCCACAACACTAAATCTGAACTGGACAGGGAAAGGCTGCTAAGCCCTGGTATGACTGCCCTCCTCTCATATCCAGTCATGATTACCTACAAAAATGCTGCTCCAGAGAATGCCCATCTAATGCATTCTTAAAAATTCCCATGCTCTCATCATCCATTCAACAGCCATGCCAGTCTATCTTCTGAAGTCATAAACTATCTATTAGATCTCACAAGGTAGACCTCTCTTAAGACCGCTTCACTTTTTTTCCCCCCCACAACCATCTTTTTATCACTCCCTTCATTCAAAAAACTTATTATCTATCAAAGGACTGAAAAACCTGAAGGTTTTCATAGTATAGTTTGGGTTGCAAGGGAGCTTTAAAGATCACGTAGTCAGTCCCTCCACAGGGAGCTAGAAACATACCAGTGTCAGAATTCACAAAAATAAATTGAAGATCATACAGAAAGACAATGTAAACCACTCACTGTGGATAGTCTAGACATTGCAACACAGCAGTAAAGACAAACAAAAATTTGACATTCAGCAGCAAAACAAAGTTTCAGCCAAGGGTATACTTAGTCTCATTTAAATGACAGCACCTATGCAGAAAAGCTGCAGATGGTTTGAATTTTTTTTCTTTTTATATTATCTTTTATTTTTAAAACTGAGTAGACAGAGGAGCTATCTTATCCAGACAGTTTCCACTAGAACAAACAGGCTAGAAAGTTTTCCAACCACATAGACAATTACGTGCTATTTCTGGAGCCTGTAGTAGCAGGAGGATTTGTATTCTTGCTATCCATCCAACAGGGGAGCAATAAAAATTAAATCTTTGTATCAAAAGAAAACTAAAAAGCCAGAATCTTTAGCATTAGTTCATACAGGACTGGAAGAACGTGCAGTGGTTTGGGGAGACAAGTATACTGTGCTGTAGTACTCCATTAGCATCACAACAGATGCTATAGCAACAGGACACTCAGCTCATCTCCTTACCCTTTTAATTCATCAGCTAAGCACATGCCAAACTGCTTGGTACCAGTTTCCATGCATCTTCTTATCATTAGACGGTAACGAGGTTCAAAGACATGAAGTGGGCAAGGGATGGTAGGGAAGGCCATGGTGCATACGAAGATGGGAACATCTTTATTCAAACTGTAAGATAATTACACAAAAATAGAAAATGCTTGCCGTAAGACAATGGTTAAAACCTGCTACGTTCAGCATAAACCCTTTAATATGACACTGACTCCAGCAGCTGCCTTCTCTATAAACATGTATCTGGTCAAGGTTCGTCAGTTTTACAAGACAAACACATTTCAGGACTTCAACGCCTTAAGAGAACAATCCCTCTAAACAACTTTCACAGAGGAAAAGTCAGGAAATAGCCAGTTTCCCAAAACTTATCGACACATTTAGCTTAAATACAAGTAGCAAGCTCTTTGTGATAACTACTCACAGTGCTATAGTACCCAAGAACTAGCCATGCTCAAAACAAGAGGGTAGAGAATTCCCAAGCTCAGTAGAGTCCGTTTATTTTGAAGAAGCCTACTTAATTTAACAGGCTTAATTGTATGTTTGATTTTCCTTTGTAAATGAGTTGCAGTGCAAGATCCACGAGTCACAAAACTGGATCCTTGAACATCTCCCAGCATTAAGTATAACCCATTTATAAATTGAATTCTACTCCCTGAAAGTGCCTATTATAACTTCTAAAGCTATTATATTGTTTCAGAAGAAAATATTTTTATTTTAAGAATACTGTGCATCTTTACCATCCAAGCATATTTTTCTTGTTTATCTGCCACTAACATGCCAAAAGTACAAAACATCTGGCAGACTCATTCACAAATTCATTCATTTTGCATGTTTTCATAAGCATATGAAGCTTCTTAAGTAATTGATATTGAAAAACATTTTTGTAACAGCTGTCAGTAGTAAAAAGGAAGCCTACTTTGACAATTCCTTAATTTCTTCCTCATAAACTTTCTTCCTTTCAGATAATTCCTCTGGCAAGTAACGGACTATCAATTCTTCTGTGAGGACGGTCTTCTTGTAAGTTCTGCTTGCCAGAAACTGCAAGAAGAGTCAACTCTTAAGTCTGGTAAAGAGAAGACAGGCAACATCTCTTCCTACCAACCCATCCCTCTTCTAAGGCAAAACAGCACATTAGTCAGAATTGTACTGTTTCTTCCTCGTCAGCTTTCAGGCATCAAAGCTTCCACTTTAGGATACATAGTTCAATCCAGTGCTCATTTAATTGCAACTCCTTGCCCTGTTTCTGGTTGAAGTTGTAATAGAGCAAGAAGCAGCAATCCCTCCTCACTTTTCACCTAGAGCTGCCAGGTTACTGGCAAGAAGTACTCCAAGGATGAAACATATTATACCTGCTGGAGCAGAAGTGTTGACCAAGGAGCAACAACTTCTTGTTCACTGCAGGTAGATACACAAACTGGAGATACAGTACGAGCAATCCCCACTTCTCTCACAAGGAATGACAAAGCATATTCTGGAGCAAATGAGGTCTGTACCCAGCTTGATGCTGCGCATACTACTGTGCTGTTCTGGTTTCATAGAATCACAGAATAGTTTGGGTTGAAAAGGACCTGTAAAAGTCATCTAGTCAAACTCCCCCTGTGGTGAAGAGGCTTATTTTTAACTAGATCAGGCTGCTCAGAGCCCTGCCCAACATGACTTTGAATGTTTCTGAGGATGGAGCAACACTTATCTGGGCAACCTGTGCCAGTGTTTCACCACCCTCATTATAAAAAAATTCTTCCTTCTGTACAGTTTAACCTATCCTCTTTCCATTTAAAACTATCACCACTTGTCTGTTACAATGGGCCCTGCTAAAGACTGTCCCCGTCTTTCTTATAGGCCCCCACTAAGTATCAAAAGGTCACAATATGGTCTCCTGGAACCTTCTCCAGGCTTCATGAACAACCTCAACTCTCTCAGCCTTTCTTCATAGGAAAGGTGTTACAGCCCTCTGTTTTTGTGGTGCCCTGAGCCTGTTCCAACAGGTCCACGTCTTTCCTGTGTTGAGGACTGCAGGCAGGGTCTCACTAGAGCAGAGCAGAGAGGAGAATCCCCTCCCCTGACCCGCTGACCATGCTGCTTTTGATGCAGCTTGAGTAGAGAGCATACAAAACCTTCACACAGATGCTTTCAGAAGAATACGGCTTTACACATTTTTGGTAATTGGGGCAAGGCCATACTTACTTCTGACAGCTTTTCTTTGCAGAGTGGGCAATGCGGATTATGGTCAAGGCAACGCTCAAGGCATTTGAGGCAAAAGGTGTGTCCACAGGGAGTGGTAACAGGTTCGTAGAACAACCTGAACATGAAAACATGGAACAGAAAAGCTAAGCTGCCAACACAAACACTGCAGATTCCAAAACCATGGAAAGCAGTGACCACATCTAGCCACCTCTTCCATTCCTGCTTTATGTAAAGCGTAAGTGGCAGTGTTATTTAAAGGTATTTAAAAAAAAAGCTTTTCATTTTTAGAAGTAGCAAACAATGGAGAATACCATGCATAACAGAGAAGAACACCAGATGCACCAGATGCAAAACTCAGCAAGAAGGAACACAGAAATTACATAAGACATTGTCTGGCGGGTTTCCCTTCTGACACCATGAAAACTCTTTTCACAAGCTAGAAAACTTAATGCCAGGTCAATGCAGTCATACCTCATGCACAGGGAACACTCAAAGTCCGATGCATCCACCAGGGTTGTTGGTATTTCACTTGAAGTGACAGTGGTGTTTTCAGATAAAACATCTGCATCTAGACAGTTAGGAAGATGATTCAAGCATTACTGCCATTTCAGATGCCATTTAAGTTAATTTTCCATAAACAGTCTCCTAAAAACCTAAATAATCTCTCTTATTTTTTGAAATTTTGTTCCAAACAAATGGGTTTTTTTTTCATTGAAGTTTTAAGACTTTCTGGCAGGAAATGTTTTGAAGTGCAGAAGATGATTTCTATGGCCAGAAAAAGCATTTTAAAGGAGAATACCCATGATTTGCTTCTCCAAAAGTGGTTGGTTGGAGCTTTTTTTAAGTCTAGTTTTTAAAATACTTTGCTACTGCTTTCCCACCACCATCACCACTCCCACGTCAGCCATGCCAGATGTTTGAGAGTACATTAAGTCCAGAATTTAATTTGTTTACACACAGCCAAACTATTTCATCACTGTTTATTATAGATTTCTCAGCAGGAGTGAATTTTCTTACAAGTATTAAAAAAAGCTTACACTCTTCCAGCCTAGACTGCTGTGCAAATCTCAAGTTTCAGACAACTTAAAGTTTAAGGACTACTGGAACTGCAGTCACTAATATTGATTTCACTAGTTCAGCACTCTGCAAACACAGGGGCAAAACACTTCACTTTTGACCAATCTTGGTTTTTGAGGGATGATGTAGTTCACACACTTGAAGAGTATGGGCTTCAAACTCCACAGCAGCAGCAGCGGTTTAGCTCAAGAGCTATCAGCTCAAGCTTAAGATTCTGTATCCACATCTTTATGGCTCAGTGATGAGTTGCAGCAGAGCCATGAATGCTGCCCCCACATACTTTCCATTAACTAAATTCTTGATTGTTTAAAAAATAGATTTTAAAAAAAGGCTCAACTTTTTTCACATGGAGCTAAAACACTAGGATGTTTTGTTAAAGGGTAAGATATGCTCAGCATCTGTTTCATCTCGAGCACAGATGGGACAGGGAAGAGGACAGTGGCCTACAAAGAAAAACAGCTTTATCTTTAACCTACATCTCTCATGTTAGCATTTAGTAATAGTAAGAACCTAACTGTTATTTCTGCAAATAGTAACATGGCATGAGGATCTAGCACAGAGCAGAAATTAATGGTTATGGGCAAAATGTGGTCTCTGGCCTTTGCTGTGAACATACAGGCAGCTCAGATTTCACAATCTATTTACCGAGTCTGCACTTCACAGGCAAGTACAAGGTTTTCCCTGCACAGCAGTGTGATCAATGAGATTGGCCATACCTTCATCATTTGCAGACATGGGAAACAGACAAGTAGCACTTGAAGATTTTCATATTTCAAGGCAAGGAGGTGTGGGGTTTGGTTTGTTTTTTTCATTTAAGGGGAAAAAATGCACACTGCTGTGGTAACATTTTCAAAATCCCTTTTAACTAGCTATTCACTACTCAGTGCCATACATTTCCTTCAGGCTTTTTATGTTGCAGTATTAAAACCACTTTGGAGATCTCTGCTAGAAGCTTGAGAAGCATACCAATCATAAGCACAGCTATCAAGTGACAAAAAACTGGGGAGGCTTATTACCCTTCAAAAGGCGGCTTTGTTTGCTTGGAAAATTTCATGTAAAGTTGCATGTGACTGTTTCTGATGCCAGTTAAAGATTAGTTTCCAGGATTACTACATCTTTCCTTCGTATAGAAAGACAATGAAGTTCAGCTATACCTCCAAGACCCAGAAAATGGAAATAGCTCCATCAAGACAGACTAAGCTGTTAGTGGATTACAAATTGGAAATGGCCCATTTGAGAGAGAAAACTACAATGCTCCTTGAATGAACTGAAACTGCTCTTGTGTAAGGTAAATAGGCTGTTAGAGCAGAAACAGGCATGCAGAACAATAAAGTATTATTCCAATCCCTGTAGGGAATGTTTCACTGACACCTATAAAAAGGGAGAAGGAAGAAAGTTTATCATTTTTCAGTATATGCAAAAGAAATACCCTTCCTAAACCACAACACAAACCTTTTTTAGGAATCTTATTGGGGGCATCCAGACTTTGTAAATCCCTCGTATCACTGGACAGTTTTCTTTTTAAGCTAACCCCAGGTAAACTGGAGAGAATAGCTCCCAAAGACTTCTTGTTGTCTTCAAAATAGAAATCCAGAACATGATGGGAAACAGGAGAATCAGTGCTTCTAAACACATCAGATTCTTGGGACGGGGTTTTTGTTAACCTGAACACAGTATCCTAAGGAAAAAAACAAACAAACAACAAGAGTTATATACAACAGGGAATGATTTTGCCTTTTTTTTTCTTATTAGTTGCATACATCAGCAATAGATCATGTCCCTACACTAAACTTAGCAAGGGAAGAAAAGGTTCACAGCAAAGATGGACATCCAGTTGCACAAAACTGGGCAACTTCCCTCCCTACAGCTCCCGTCTCTAGAAATTATATTCCTGTCATACTACAGCTCTGAGAGGGGAAAAAAACCACCCACAAATGTAAATGACCTGCACGTGAAGGCATCATATTGTTTTCTAAAGAAAGAGCTTCATTCTCTTCTGAGGAAGTACAACTCAACAAGAAATCCAACAGGAATGCTAAACACAGGCTTACCATGAAAGTAGCTACACAAGTATAATGTCATACAGATCTGACAGGTCCTTGTGTTACTTTTGTCATTTTTATGTTCAAGGATTTTTACTTTACCTTTGAGGACCCAGCAACAGAGCTATCTTCTGCAGCTGACTGTGTGTTTATGCTACTCAGAAACGCAGGCTTCAATCTTGTATGCGATGTTCGACTAGAGAAAGGTGCCGTTAGACTATCATGCACATTTTCAAAGGCTGGGAAAAACATCTCACACATAATCTAGTCAATTAGAGAGAAAACAAAAATAATCATAATTACAACACGGACATTTATGTTGGTATGAACAGAGACCTCACAGCTTCTGGATGCCAAGAAACTTGCCACAACCAGGACATCCTGCATTCCCCAATGCCCACGGGAAACCTGAATGGCTGTCCCTACCAGAACCACAGATGCATCCCAAGGTGCTCTTCTGGTACCCACCTCCTTCCCCAAAGGCGGCTTTTCCCCACAAGCACTCAGGAGCTGGGGGCATACTGTTGCATCCTTCTGCCCCTACCCATGTCCACTATGGCCCACAGACCCCTGCCTCCAGAAGTCTCCATACTATGCTCTCCTACCAAAAGCAGTTAACAGAGGAGTGTTTAAGCTCTCTTCCCATTCTGCACCCAGTTTCTTTATCCTCAAGCAGATTTAGCTAAAAGCTGTGTAGAGCCTGTTCTTTTTCTCACCAGTCCTCAACAAACACCTGGCCAAATCTCTCTTTCTTTTTATAAAAAGCTGCCTGTATGGAAGGTCCTGAAGAACCTGACCATGGCTGGCTAGCATTAAGTACATGTCACTTCCAATAAGAGACAAACTGATACAGAAACTGCAGGATTTTTCCAAGACAGGACAGCACACAGCTCTCCCTTCTCAACTCTCTGCCACTTCCCACTAAAAAGTGGTTTTCTGATGGGCACTGAAATTTGCAGCCTTGAGCCTAGGAAATCCAGCCAATATATCACAAGTGTATCCTACAAACAGCAGCAGCCAAACCTACAGATTTGCAGAGGAATCCACAAATATGCAATCCCTCTGGCTGAAGCATCAACCAAACTAAACAGGCACCTTGCACAGCACAGTATTAATAAGGTTTATTAGAGAATCTACTGAATCAAGTTACCCTTTGGCTGTTTAATGTCACCTGGAACAACATGAATTGTATGTGGCTGCAGAAGTAAGAACAGCTTTATGGCCAAGAAGTGGCCAATAAATATATTTTATACCTTTTGGGCTTCTTTCTTCATCGAGCTCCATTCAGGATTTAAGGCAACACAATAGAGAAACTCCTTCAATGCTTCCTCAGTCCTTTCCAATCCAGAAAGAGCTTTTGCTTTCACATAATGGCCCTGTTCACACAAAGGAAAGATACAAATCTAGAGATCATTTCTGAAGTGGGAGCAAGGCAAACTTGGAAATTCACACCATTCTGCAGATGAAGATATTTTGGGTAACAACCTCTCTGATACGTGTGACTGAAGGAAAAGTTAGGCCTCTTGTGGTAGTTTAAGGCTGTGCCTAGAAAATTTTCCACAGTTCTTGAACAGAAAGTAGTAGAATGTAAATAGAAAAATAATGATGAGGTCTAAATAATCCCATTGGTCTGAAATCAAACATAAAGTTAGTTTTGTATACTAACTCGTTCTCTTTTTGGCTTCCTTCGCTCTAGCAGATACTAGCTGGCTTTTGCTTAGCTGCTGCTGACCTTGGCTGTGTTGCTTTGTTGTAGTTAAGTACTAACAGCAACTCTGCTCTTTCTCACCTGGTGTACAGAGGGAGGGAAGGGAGCAGAGAGGTGGAAGCTGTTGGTAGTCTCCTGGTTTTGTCCAGGGGGTTCTTGTGTTGTTTATAAATTGTAAATATATGTATATAGTGTCTAATTTGTACATATTAATTGCATTTCATATTTTAGATTGCAGTCTTGCTTGTAAATACAGCTTTGTTTGCTTTCTTCTGAGCTAGTCATGGGAGGAGGTGGGGGTGGAATTTTCAACCCACCATACCCTTTTTCTGAAAGATCATCTCCTGGGAACCCACTGCTGCATCATTCCCTGCCAAAGTCCCCACTCTTTCCTCAAGGGGGATTCTGATGTAGAATGAGATGCAGGTCTCTCCAGGGACCGAGACTACTACGTATCCTATCGGGCTCAACACACCACAGAATTGTTTCACACACCAGGGCAAACTTCATAGAATGATTTGGTTTGGAGAGAACCTTGAAGATCATCTAGTTCCAACTCCCACCCCTGCCACAGGCAAGAACACCTTCCATTAGACTAGACTGGTCATGGCCTTATCCAATCTGGCCTTGAATACCTCCAGGAAGCAGGCATCCACAAACGCCCCGGATAGCCTGTTCCAGTGTCTCCCCACCCTTACTGTAAAGAATTTCTTTCTAATATCTAGTCTAAGTCTACCTTCCTTAAGTTTAAATCCATTCCCTCTCATCCCATCACAAGCCCTTGAAAAAAAGCCCCTCCCCAACTTAACAGTAACAAAGCTGCAAGGGAAAGCCAGCAGCAAGGGGCAGGCTGGAAATAACAGCTGAGGAAGCAAAATATTTTAGGCTCAGGATCCTTCCACTTCTGAGTGCCTTACCAGGACAGAGGTGATTTTTTTCACCAATTTGGCCAGAGAAGAAAAACACTATGAAATTAGGGCAATTTACCAATCCTTAACATTCTAGCCCATCCTACCTCTCCTATATCCTAGAGAAACACATCCATAGCCATGGATGGGGGTTAGCTTAGGGACAAGTCCTACTTTGTTATTCGCAGCAAGAGAAAAATGCCTCACCTTTGACTTTCCCTGGAGATATTGATTTGTAATTAAAATCTGACTACAGAAGTTACTTCCTCAACAACAAAAAGTGTGGATTTAAACATTTGCCTCTTGCTAATGAGCAAATGTATTTATTATAAAGTGTGCTGTGCAAGTCCATCTCTGATCCATATGACTATCTCCAGGCTATGCTGAAAGTACAGTTTCACTAGTCTAAGAGATTGGTTAGATAAGTAGATACACTTTTCTATTTTTCAGATGAATACCAAAAGATCTGGTATCACATAATCTTCCTGTGCATGCACCTCCCTCACTCTCTCAGTATAGCCTGTCAAGCTGACACTCGTTAAGATTTTTAACTGTCTGCTGTCAGATAAAAAGGAGGCTTAAAACACAAGCAGGTAATGGCCACCGCATAGGACAGGTTAACAAGAATCCAACGGAGAAGCACAAGGATGATTAAGGGACTTGAGCACTTCCCCTATGAAGAGAGACTGAGAGACCTGGGGCTGGTTAGTCTCGAGAAGACTGAGAGGATCTCATCAATGTGTATAAATATCTGAAGGGTGGGTGTCAAGTGGAGGGGACCAATCTCTGTTTGCTGGTATGCACTAATAAGAAGAAACAACAGGTACAAGCTTCAGCATAGAAGATCTCACCTCAACATGAGGAGAAACTTCTTCACAATGAGGGTGACGGAACACTGGAACAGGTTGAGGAGTCTCCTTCTCTGGAGACTTTCAAAACCCACCTGGATGCATTCCTGTGCAAATTACCCTAAGTGATCCTGCTTTGGCAGAGGGGTGGGACCTGATGGATCTCTGAAGGTTGCTTCCAACCTCTAATGTACTGTGATACTGTGACCACAGGATGTTAGGGGCTGGAAGGGACATCTGGAGATCTTTGAGTCCAACCCCCTTGCCAGAGCAGGGCCATACCATCGAGCATGACATGTCGCTTGGTGACCTGAACAAGAGGTCTTAGCCCACATCAGTCTCTCAAGGTGAGATACGTTTTCCTTTTCCTGAATGCAGTAAAGAGAGGCCTAATCCTGACCTTCTTAACATTTGCACAGCCTCTGTAAAACCTTTTGAGAGAGGTCCAATATGCCCAACAGCACTGTGGCTTACTCCACTCAAGAAGTTTGGCCTTACTGCCTTCAAATAAGAAAGGTTTTAATGGGTGACAAGGCAGATAGCTTTCAGAGACAAATATGTAACTTGTCAGAAACTAGATGCTTCTGACAGCACCTCTCTGTTTGCCCCACATCTTCCCCAGCTGGAACTAGAGAGCTAGCCTCCCATACTGAGGCAAGCCAAGAAATTCATACATCTCATCAGTCTTCACAGGAAAACCAAGGTCTGTCTAAAATCCTTCCCCAATTCCCTGTGCTACCTCTTCTCCAGGTAGTACCTCCGGGGGCTTTATCTGGTCAAACCTGTGCTGCAGTTTTGCCACTGATGAGTGAGGGACTGACTAGAGGCGTAATCCTAGGTGGGGCAAGCTGTCAGACACCCAGTCTAGCCTTAGGCAATCAGCATTAACAACAGGCACCACATGCTTCTTCCAATTTTCCCTCATGACATCTCTGATACTTGCTTCAGACTGCTTGTGAACCAGTGCTTCTTGTAACAATATCTTCAGTTATGGGGAAAAAAAAAAAAAAGGCAAAAAATAAATCCAAGCCCCCTCTATGAATCACAATGATGCAGGAAGGAATCACAGAAATGAAGTCTTAAGTATTAAAAGGATAATAAATAAATAATGCACTACTGCCTGAGGTGTTCCTCAGAAAGGCACACTGGCTAGCACGCCATCAAAGCCACCCACTTCTTGGGAACACACCATCCCAGAGACTTTGAGCCATCCCTGGTCACCACAACCTCACAGGCCCTATTTTGCTGCCAGGCTGCAGCACTGGCCCTAGCAGATCAATGAGCATCAGCACAAAACCGTATTACAAGTCACCCGCCACTGAAATCCCACTGGCTGGAGACACATTAAGGACCTTCCAGACTTGTCCTGTGAGTAATATAGCATTTAGCAGACATTTCCAGCCCTGTTAATGTCTCAATGTTCTCCCAGCAACACCCTCAGCAGCAGTGTCCCCAGCATAGAGAGAAGCCACCCCAAGAATAGAGAGTTTTCATTTGTATCTTTATAGCATGCAAGCACTGTACCGCAGGCCAGTTGGGTTTGTTTCGGCAGAGGACATCCGCATCATGAAGAGCTTGCTGGTAGTTCTTCATCAATGTACAGAGCTCTGCTCGCTGTGCTATTAGTGAACACTTGCAAGGAGCTGGAAAAGAAAAGCAGTTGCAAGAAACTCCATTAAAAGATTAAAAGCATTAGGATGTGTTAAATACAGTAACCTAGTTTCCAGCCAGAGTAGCTTTAAAAGCACTGTTGCACAATGGTTACATACATACTGTCCTGTAATAAGAAAAGGCATTTTCTTCCTTCTTTCTTAAAAGGTATTGCCCTCACCCCTATGTTTTATCCAGCAGAACAGATTTCATACTCACACACAGCATGTCACTTGCTCTCTCTCTCACCTTGCCTACAGAGCACTATTAGTAAAAAAGAAAAAAGCTCTAAGAATTTTTCCCCACAGTGTGGCTTTAGTTGAAAGGAATAACAAAATCAGGACTTCAGCTAAAACAACTCCTGTGAAACAATCATTAAGAAATATGCATACAGCCTTTGAATTTCATATTTACTTCTCCACCTTTGGCCTCCTCCAGGGAGGCAAACCTCTCATGATCATACACATTGCCTCAATATCCACACATTCATGAATTGTTCTGGTTGAATAGATTATGAACACTTCACCAATTATTTTGTCCTTTTCTAAAGTCTCTGTAACACATTTTAAGATTGCTGTATCTTCCTCCAGCACAAAATTCCTTAGAACCACACAAAAACTTTGGCTGATCCATATTCAGCTTGCCCAGGACCGCGACACCCAGGTCTTTTCTACAGTGCTGCTTTGTGGCAGAGCCAGTCCTACTGCACAGGGTTATTCTGTTCCAGGTGCACTTCCCTTTGCTGAAGCACAAAAGATTGGTCAGCCCAGGCCCAGGATGTTAGTCTGAACAGGAGCCCTAATCTCCAGAACATCAACTGCTTCTTCCTCCCCACAGTCTGGTGTCACTGTCTCCTGACAGTGCACTCTGCTCAATCATAGAGGATTTTAATAAGGTGCTGAACTGTCACCCACACTACCAGCACCTGAGCAACACCACTAATGCAGACCTCAAGCCCTTAGCCATCACCCCATGTGTCTGATGATCCAGGGAATTCTCCACCCTTCCCACCTCTGCCTCCCTATTTTGACCAGGAGGATGCTGCCACATCAGCAGCCCTTCAAAAACACAGTAAGCCCCAAACAACACCCTGCCTTTGCCTGGTAAAGCAGTTATCTCATCTGAGGAGGTGAGATTGAGGTGTGATTTGCTCATACAACCTTTATATGCTTGGATGGTGGCAGCTAAATGCAGTAACCCATACAGAATCATGAGCTGGTTAAAGCTGTCATAACAGAGATTAAACTTTAAAAAGGCTGCAGTGTGCTGAGAGACATCACTGCCTTATTTCTACAAATTTTAAACAGCTCCAAGCTAACTTCCTCAAGACTGCTGCTGCAAGTGTCATCTCCTGCATGTACCCACACAGGGCTCTTGTCTTCATGCCTCTCCTGCCCTCTCTGCTCTGGCTTCACTGTCTACACCTTGCTTCAGCATAAGCATCCTAAACCTGTTCTCAGTAAGAGCACATTTCTCATACAAAGCCTGGGAACACATGTACATGAATACAGATGCACAGAAGAGGAGGCTGAGGGGAGGCCTTATCGCTCTCTACAACTACCCGAAGGGAGGTTGGAGCTAAGAGGATGCCAGCCTCTTCTCTTTGATGACAAGTGACAGGACTAGAGGAAATGGTTACAAGCTGCACACACCACAGGAGGTTTAGGCAGGGTATTAGGAAATACTTCTTCACTGATAGAGTTATCAAACATTGGAATGGTCTGTCCAGAGCAATCGAGAAGTCACCATCCCTGAGGGTGTTCAAGTGGTGTGTGGACCTGGTGCTTAGAGACATGGTTTAGTGTTGACCCTTCAGTACTGGGTTAAAGGTTGAGCTGGATGATCTTCAGGGTCTCCTCCAACCAGATAGATTCTGTGAATAAGCACATAATTGCTGCAGGTGCTACCACTCATTAAGTTCAAGCACCCACCAGAAGGGATGACCCAGGATCACACCTCCCCCCCCCTTCCTTGAGCTGGCACTAGTTCTGATGCAGAAAACCAGGCTCATGTGGTTGCACAGAGAACCAGAGCAAGGAATCAATTGTCTGAAAGCTAATCCAATAAAAACAAGCAAATAAAAAGGTCTAAGAGGATCAGTTTCCCCTCAAGTGTTTCGCTGTACAGCCACGCTAACACAAGTGCCAGGACATGGGATGAGAAAGAAAGCAGCAGCAAAGACTGATGCCAGATACACTAACTGCAGAATGACATACTGGGGGTGATGCTGCCCCACTGGTCCCGACTGTGACAGACTGCTAGTGTGATCCATAGTTCTAAATGGCAATTCTTAAAAAGAAAGCTAGTTAAATGGAATTGAAAACAATTAACTTAAGATCTTCAAAATCCAAATCCAGCTTTTTTTTTTTTTTTTTTTTTTTTTTAGTAGCTGCTTAAATATGAAATTATTTGAGCCTCAGCAGCCAGGGAGAGTGCTGGGTGAGGTGGTGGGGTTTTTGTTTGGTTTTTTACACCCCTGGAGAAAAGAAGCAGTGGGAGATTAGTGGGAAGACAAGGCAGCTTCCTGTTTCTGTTCACTACTGCACATTTCATGCTTTTCACATAGTTCAGACTCATTGGCTCTTTTTCAGGATCTTGTCTCCACCTGTAAAATTTTAAGCAAAAAAAGTCACCATAGAACACAATGGTGTGGCAAAGGCTGTAAGTTCTCCCGAAACAAAAGTCAAAGGCTCTCACAACATGAAGGGGAAATGACCTACTGAAAAAAGCAACCCCAAGGCAAAACAGAAAAAGCTATGTGTATTCACGACTTGTACCTCTTGTTCATTGAGTCTCAGTCAGAAAGTCTAAGGTGTGGCCCATTCTAATGAGTAACTGGCAAAGAATGTTTAGATGGGGGGAAGGGGGGGGTGTAAGAAAAGGGCAAATGACAGCTTTACTAAAGAGCAGTATTTGAGACTATAGTATAACAAGCATTCCACAGGAAGATGACTTAGCAAGACAATGGCAAATCACTCCTCCTGTAATGAATTTCTTTCTAACATCCAGCCTAAACCTCCCCTGATGCAGCTTGAGATTGTGTCCTCTTGTTCTGCTGCTGGTTGCCTGGGAGAAGAGACCAGCCCCCACCTGGCTGCAACCTCCCTTCAGGTATTTGTAGACAGCAATAAGGTCTCCTCTGAGCCTCCTCTTCTCCAGGCTAAGCAACCCCAGCTCCCTCAGCCCCTCCTCATAGGGTTTGTGCTCCAGACCCCTTCACCAGCTTTGCCCAGAGAGGTGGTGGAGTCACCATCACTGGAGGTGTTTAAGGAGAGACTGGATGGGGCTCTTGGTGCCATGGTTTAGCTGATTAGATGGTGTTGGGTGATAGGTCGGACTTGATCTAGAAGGTCTTTTCCAACCTGGTTAATTCTATTCTAAGATGCCATTGCTGCAGTGGTGCCCAGCTGCCTCCATTCAAACTAATCTAACTCAGAGACATGGCAGCCCAGCCCAAATGCTCACAAGGTCTATGCCCAACCTGTAGTCCCATTGTTCCCAGCCTCCTGCTGCTGGTAGGACCATCCCAGGATGGCACAGCTAGACACGCTGAAACCTCATACTGCGTATCTTAGTGGAACCCCGGCATCAGCTTGCTGACTCCAACTTAAGGCGCCTGTGGAAGTGAATATCCAACTACAGCCTAAACCACAATATTTCTGTGAGTACTGGTATGTTATATTGTTCACCAACACAGGTGCCATGGTGAAAAAACAATCACAGAAGGTAAATGAAGAGAGCTTGAGGACAGAAAGTTGTGAACGCTGCTATACTGCGATAACTGGCAAGTTCATTTTAAAACAAACCAGTGGCTGTTGTATGACTCCGTCTCCCCCCAATAACAAACATTGTTTCTTCTGGAGGTTAAAGAAAAAAAAAAATTAGAATTTGACTAAATTGCTTATTTTAGACCTAATGTAAAAAAAGTATAGAAAATTTTGTTGTTTCTACAATACCAGCAGATGGCATTTCCTGATTAAAACTCTTGTGGGAGCCTGCAGCTGCACAGCAAAATTTCTGTCCTGTCCGCATCAGGGAACCAGCTGCTGAGGCTCCCAGAATTTGTGGCTTCAGGCAGCTGGGACAGAGATTTCCTCAGAGCTGCAGGTCCTGAGAGCCTTCCTATGCAGCTCCTTCCCTCCAGCCATAATCACATAGCACCACACAAATACCAGCCAAAGCAGTGCCCAGAGGGGAAGGCTTGGAATCTCTACACCACCTGGATTGAGGGGCCTGGTGGTTCCCTACCTCCTGGGCTATCCTTGGGCCCACCAAGTATTGCCTACCCTGAGTGTGGTTGTGAGCCTCATTGTCTCAAATTCTTTACCTTTCCACTCATACCACCTTTGCACTTCTCTGTAGATGTTTGTCAGATTGAGGTTTTACTGATGCAGAAGTTAACATCCAAAATTCATCTTGCAGATATGCCCACGCATTCAACCTTTAAAAATAAATAAATAAGCCCAAACAACTTAGAATCACAGATGGTCTGGGCCAGAAGGGAACCTCCAAGGGTTATCTAGTCCAACCTCTCCACAGTCAGCACGAACATCCTCAACTAGACCAGGCTGAACTTGTGCTGCTTCCCAAAAATCACTAAGTACCAGGACAGCAATTAGAGCAGTTAAGAGGATTCACCATACTGATCACAGATGGTAAAACTTTTACTGTAGCTACCATCTAGAGTTCTTCCAGGAACTCAGCATAGAGAGACCAAATTTGAAGTTGCTAGAACTATTTCTTATTGGACACTTCTTCCTTGAAAAGCATGTTTTATTAAAAATAGGTTCCTATCCTACAGATGTTTTCTGAGTGCCTGAACAGAACCAAAGCAGCGTGATCATCACAAAAACACCTGTCAGCCTCCCTTGGATGAGTCAGTCCGCACAGCACTTTAGGGGAAATTTTCCCCACATTTTAAAGGAAGTACTGCCCCTACAAAGAAATTTGGCTTGTTTTGTTACATTATGCATTCAATTCTGAACAGTTCAGTAGTGGAAGTCTTTTCAAAAGCTTGAAAAATAAAATATTTATTTCAATAATAAATTAGCACAGTTTGGAAATTGACTGAATAGCAAGCTACTTTTTCTCCTGCAGACTTCATGCAAATACGACAAGTTCACACACAAAAACCGGATTCACAGGGGTTGTTTGGTTGGGGGTGGAAGGGTGTAGAAGGAGCACACTTAATAGAATAATTAACAGAAGCAGTAAGGAGTTCAGGCTTCATTCCACAGCAAAGATGAAAACCAGAGTCAGTTCCTGAAACTGATTAAGAGGGACAATGAAAATGACAGATGTCATGGTTTAACCCCAGCTGACAACTAAGCACCACACAGTTGCTCACTCACTCCCTCTGTCAACAGGATGGGGAGAAGCAAAAGAGTGTAAGTAGAAAAAAACCAAACAAACTTGTGAGTTGAAATAAGGACAGCTTCATAGGTAAAGTAAAAGCCTTGCACAAGTGAAACATGAATTCGCTTCTTCCCATCATCAGGCAGCCATTAGAAGCAGAAAATGCCCTGACTTTATGAGCACTGCTCAGCAATATGGAAAACATCCCTACGTTTTGAGCACAAATCCAAAACACAGCTACATATTAGCTACTGTGTTGATAACTGATTCTATCCTAACCAAAACCTGCATCACGGTGTATAGTTGCAATCAGCAAGCCCAAGCGTCCTCAGTTACCAGACCACTTTAACTGGATTCATAATGGGATTTAAAAACAAAAAACTAAAACAACAACAAAATAAAATCTGAAAGTCACAGCTTTTCCTCCCTACATTTACATGACAGGCAGTTTTCAGAAGAAGTAACCTTAGACACCAGAGGAGTTATGCAAGAAGTTTTAGCGCACAAAGGATGCAAGGAAAAAGATGACTCTTCCTCCATAAGCCCACTCTTGCAACAAAGCACTCCTCCACTATGACAACCAAGCAAGCACCTGCTAACAGTACTCCGCAGACAAATGCAGCAACTGTTTCCACCAGTTGATCAATGCTGGCAGACATAACAGCAAAGTTCAGCAGCTCTTGAAATAAGCTGCAGTAAGAAGGAGGGTAGGGCACCACCAGTCTTCTGCTCACAGCCTGGATCACCTTGAGTACTGTGTCCAGTTCTGGGTCCCTCAGTTTAAGAAGGACATCGAAACACTTGAGTGTGTCCAGAGAAGGGCAACAAGGCTGGGGAAAGGCCTTGAGCACAAGCCCTATGAGGAGAGGCTGAGGGAGCTGGGATTGTTTAGCCTGGAGAAGAGGAGGCTCAGGGGTGACCTCATTGCCCTCTACAACTACCTGAAGGGTGGTTGTAGCCAGGAAGGGGTTGGCCTCTTCTCCCAGGCAACCAGCACCAGAACTAGGGGACACAGTCTCAAGCTGCACCAGGGGAGGTTTAGACTCGAGGTGAGGAGAAAGTTCTTCACCGAGCGAGTCATTCGTCATTGGAATGGGCTGCCCAGGGAGGTGGTTGAGTCATCGACCCTGGAGGCGTTCAAGAGGAGATTGGACGTGGCACTTGGTGCCATGGTCTAGTCATGGGGTCTGTGTTGATAGGTTGGACTCGATGATCCTCGAGGTCCTTTCCAACCTAAGTGATACTGTGATACTGTGTGGATCACCAGGCAAGCAGCTGGTTTGTGCTCTTTTCTCACCCACATTCACACTGCCTGCCGCCAGGGTAGTAAAATGCATCACCTCCCCTGACAGAATCTGCCATCAACCTCTATTTGGTTTATTTTATCTTCATGCAAATATTAAGTGGTTTATTTTGGTTTTCATCCTTCAGAAATGTCTATTGCCAAAGTCTTCTCTTCTATCACCTCCACTAAGAAGATGATTCAGGCAACACCTCAAAGCCCCAGTATCGCTTGCACTGAGCAGCTAGAGGTGATCCACGCCTGACTACACAGAATCGAAGTACAAATCATACCAAGATGAAAAGAATTTGAAAAAAAAAAGGAGGAGAAAGAAAGAAAAATAAGAGGCAGATAGGCAGAGAAGACCTATTTAAACTAGAGAGGACAAACTGCAGCCACCACTTCACTAGCAGAATTGAAGCTGCAGTGCTTCCCCTTGCCTTCCCACCCAAATATAAAGAACCTTCACCTACTTGCCGCTTTGCCGTGCAGCAAGCTTAACTAGGTGCTCTCTGATCTGGGGGACATCAAGAAATTCCATTGTATTATTCACTTTGAAGAAACACACATTGGCAACACATCAGATGGATTATTCTTAAGAACATACAATTTTAAGATTGAAGTTAACTTCTGTCTGCACCTCAGTATTTTGCTGTTCAAAAGCACTGACTTAAGAACACAGGTTTTTACATCCTACATGTTTAGGATTTTCAGCAGTTTTAGTTCAGATTCACCAAGTTCTGAGCTAGGAAGCTCCTATGCTGGAGCTGCTATCTGTTATAAACCTGGACTGTCATCACTGCTAAGCACAGGTAATCACTACTCCCCTCATCACTCCAGAGAAACACTGGAAGTTATATACTACCTGAAGTAAGAGCTGTAACAAAAAAGGTGAAGCTAACTTTGTGCCTTTGCTTTTGTTTTCACCTCTAGCCTCATGAGGCAGAGGTACAACACTTGGTCTCATGCCAAGACCAATTACGGTAACCTACAGTTTAGTTTGCATTTCCACAATTGCAGAGCCAGCGATAACCACCTTTACAAATCCACTGAGTAATGAATTGCAAAAGTCCTTGATTCAAGAACAGCCCAGCATAGAGCTAAATGTAATTAGATCGTATCCAAATCCTAATCTTTCAATACTTTGTATATGCACGCTACCCTTTCCAAATAAAATATCATGAATCCTCCCCATATTTTCAGTTCCCACTCTACCCTTTGGACACTTGGGCACTGCTTCAGGTGACATACACTGAAGTCCACTCATGGCTGCTTGGTATCAGTATAATAAAACTACTGAGTACACAAACGTGACTCATTTTCAATGCTTACTAAGTTTCCCAGCATTTAGTTCAGGGTTTGGGTAAGGTTTCTTACCAAAGCCTCAGTCAGAGCTGAAGTATGCTCTCAAACAGCAGGTACAGTGACTGTCCCAAATCAGGGTGCCTACAGACTGAAGTAGGAACATATAACAGGCAAGCTTCAAAAAACAAAGCGAACCACCCCATGAGGTCAGCCCCTTGCCTGATCTTCACAGCACCCTCCTAAGAAATGTGCAGAGATGTGCCAGGTGCACATGAACCTGTGATTGCAAAGAGACTCCAAGGACTCCCTTGACAGCCAGGTGGGGCCAGACAAGCAGGTCTGCCATAATCATAGTTAAACAGAATCATTTTTACAGTCAAATATTCTACCACAGTATAATTTGACAAGCGATAACCTAGCTATCATATTTGTCATGAGTACCCAAACTACGCTCATACCAGTTACTGTTTGCATCTCTGTAACTTTCTCTTTTTCCAGTTAAAGCTCATTTCAGCTCAGAGTTTCTGACTCTGAACAATGCAAGAAGGATCTGTTTCTCAGTTATTACTTCACTACTGTCCTCAAATACTTAATGTGTTTATAAAAGAGAGGAGTGGTGCAGTATCCTACTAATTTTAAGATGAAGTGCAAGTCAGTTCTATAAATGTCATCTTCCAAAAGCAAAAGGCATCCTGTTATACTTCAGAAGAAAAGAAAAAGAATATGCTGTTTGAAGAGACTTCAAAAATTCTTCACTTTCTTATACATAGGTAGAGTTTGTTCCCTAGGACTGCTAAAGTAGTTCAATTATTTATAGGAAGTTACATCTGGGTTACATACATGCAGGGGTATGGGGAAGTGTCACCCTATCTCAAGGAGTACATAATGAAGTTACATGTGCAATGCTAACTAGCTAAATATCTGTCTACTGTACAGCACGATGCCTTCTCCCCTTCATACCCATGATGGATAAGCCTTTTGTCCACCACTGCCCTCATACTGCAGCTATATACAACCCCCACTTTCAGGTGACCCTCTCCAGAACTTCCAGAGATCCGACTACAGGATCTAAGCTTTCCACTGCAAGCTCTTTACAGATCAGGAGTAATACACACTTCTGTTCCAAAGCACTTGACACATTTCCAGTGGTGTCATATATGAAGTATTTACTACTATTTTCAAGTACTACTTCACTAAAAAAGGGAGGGGGGTGAGGGACAGAAATCTGCAAACGATTTTAAGTTTAAAAATAAAACTCAGACTACTGCCAACAGTCTCTAGCCTTGACTCCTACTTCTACACATTTTTCTAGCCCTGTAAAACAGAACAAACAGGTTTTGAAGACATGCTGCAGGCAGATTTCAAGAGGTACTTTTACAGAGTTGCTTTTTTAGCACAAATCCTGCAAAGCAGCAAGCATCCACAATATTTTGTGGCATGTAATTTCAGAAAGACTACTTCTCATTCTCCACTGGAAAGTCATGCTTTCCTTCAGGAGCTACAAAATTAAATATTCTTTTGTTAAATTATTAAAATGAATGAACCATTTGCTGTTCCAGGAGCCATGACAGCTTTTCGTTTTTTTAATGGTTGGTACAACATCAAAGACTTACATCTTTACTACTGGAAAACAGAACGCACTCTCAAGACCCCATGAGGAAGAAAGATTGGGTCACTCATTTTCACCACACCACAAAAAGACAACTGACCTTATCTTTCAGTGACAACGTTCTAGAAATAAAGTACAAAAGAAGAGAGTATTAAAGCGTATGCAACACACACAATTCACACATAGGTGTATGTGGATGCCCTCTGGCAGTTTTCTTTAAACACGACTTCTGTACAAGTCCATCGCTAATGAGCACAAGTCCTTAAAAAACAGCAGCAGGAGGACAATGAGGGTATGGTGATTCCAAGCAGGTGAATCCCCTGCACACTACCTGTAACACTCCAGTGAGCACAACTGGGGAACAGGGACCACCACTGACACTGTCCTAAGAGGCTCCATCTGCTTGTGAACAGACACATTTTGGCCTGAGACCTCATCTTTCCACACCTGATGCTCCCTTTACAGCTCTTTTCTATTGCCTCCTGGCCTGCCCACCCTCTTAATTCAATTCTTATGGAAGGAGAATTTGGAAGGTGCCAAGTAAGTTCCCACAAATTGCTTGACCACAAAATAAACTAACGCTGAGTAGTAACATTAGGCTTTCTTTTGGATCAGGCCGGTTTATGGTGAGAAAACTCTCTCTGCAAGGTCTGGCTAAAAGAGGCAGATCCTCATCCTCCCATCAAAGCTCAAGCAAGTTTTTACATTTTGTTTTAGCAATGCTCCAAACATCACCCTGTGGGTTGGTGGTCAGCACATGGTTCTCCACACCAGCAGATGTGAGATGGAAAACCTCCAGCACCCAGACAGCAGTATTTTCCTGCAAGCATACTAGCTCTCATACTATGTCAAGTTCAATACAAACTCACCTCCTCTCTTTGGCCTTTTCCACACCATTCCTGCCCACTGGAAACAGATCCATGCAGACAGCTTGGGAAGAAAAGCCCCCCACTTTGCACATGTATGCATCTTTAACTCCACTGTATAAAGTTCCTTTTGAGCTTACCTCCTGCAAGCTTTTTCTGAACCCCTTGGGGAGGACTTAAAATACTTACGCAGCTCCATGTATCAGCTATAACCCACTCCCATGGGAAACCTGTTTCTGCTCAGAAACAGCCCATCACACCAGAAGTAAACACAACCACTTCAAGGAATCACTGCAGCTTTTACTGTTCTCCAGGGACAGTTATGCTCCTCAGGCTTTGCTGATTCCAAAGGGGGACTGCAGCAATGGGTCATTACAGGCAGATGCAAACGTGTCTTACGCAGAAACAAACTATCCTGACATGCCAGTGTCGATACACAATGTGTGCCACTATGTTAGGAGTCAGCCAAGACTGCACTCTGCATAGCAGACAAGTGAGCACCTGCTTCACTATGCCACAGGAGTTGGGGCATAGCCATTCCTCCCCACCTGAAAAAGCTTATTTTGAGTCAGGGTTAGGTGGATGCATCAGGTGCACGGCCCTTTCCCAGCTGCAGAACTTACAGAATGCCCAAGACCTACAGGTGCTGACACAGCTCAGGAACCAGAACCACTACAAAAACAGCAAGAGGAGCCAGAGGACTGCACCACTGGGCTTTTTATCTGAGCAGGCATCTTCAGGCTTATTTACAAGAAAGGTATGGGACACTAACAGGCTGTCTCAGTAGAATAATAGCATTGTGGGAAAGGATCTCTAAGATGGAGTCCAAATGTCAGCCTAACACCACCATGGTCATTAAACAATGTCCCTGAGTGCCATTCTCTACATGTTTTTTGAGTACTCCAGGCATTGTGACTTCACCACCTCTCTGGGCAGCCTAATCCAACACCTGACTGCTCTTCCAGAGAAGAGATTTTCCTAATATCCAGTCTAAAGCTCCCTGC
The DNA here is from genome assembly GCF_026170545.1 of Melanerpes formicivorus. Taxonomy (NCBI): domain Eukaryota; kingdom Metazoa; phylum Chordata; class Aves; order Piciformes; family Picidae; genus Melanerpes; species Melanerpes formicivorus. Next base: position 29,608,846 of record NW_027142353.1, on the reverse strand, counting down.
CACATTTTCAGGCCATTTCCTCTCATCCTATTGCTCGTAATTTTGGAGAAGAGACCAGCACCCACCTCACTATGACTTCCTTTCAGGTAGTTGTAGGGGGGAAAAAAAAAAAAAAAAGAAAAGTTATACCCCCTCAGCCTCGTCTTCTCCAGACTAAATCACAGTTCCCTCAGAAGACTTGTTTTCTAGACCCTTCACCAGTTTTTGTTCTCTTCTCTGGACCCACTCCAGCACTTCAACATCTTTCTTGTAGTGATGTGCTCAAAACTGAACACAGATTTGAGGTGCAGCCTCACCAGTGCCAAGTACAGGGGCACAACCACTTCCCTACTCCTGCAGGCCACACTATTGCTGGACATCAGGATGGTGTTTACCTTCTTGAACACCTGAACACACTGCTGGCTCATGTTCAGATGGCTGTCAACCACCACACCCAGGTCCTTTTCTGTTGGGCAGCTTTCTGCCCCAAGCTTGTAGCACTGCATGGGATTGTTGTGGCATAAGTGCAGGACCCAGCACTTGGCCTTATTAAACCTTATACAACTTACCTCACACAAAGGAGGGCACAGAGGGATGTCCACTGGAGACATGAGCCACTGTCACCCAAACCCTTTAACATTCCACACATGTGTCTGCTTACAAGTGAGCCCTCACTCCAAGGAATGGTCAGTTTTCTTCTGAGCTGTACAGCCTATAATTTCAAACCCAGAAGAGTAGCATGACATGTACAATATGCTCCTACTTTACATGCATAAGACTATTTTTCTGATAAATACTGCTCCCAAAGAGTGACTTTGTTGTTGTACTCCAACCCGTCATGACACACTCTTTGTGAGTATAAAGTTACACACTGTAGTTGTGAAAAGCCCTATACAGACTTAACCACATTGGAAAAGACCTTTGAGATCGAGTCCAACTTAACACCCAACACTATCTAATCAACTAAACCATGGCACTAAGTGCCTCATCAAGTCTTAAACACTTGCAGTGATAGTGACTCCACCACCTCCCTGGGTAGCCCATTCCAATAGCCAATCACTCTTTCTGTGAAGAACTTCTTCCTAACATCCAGCCTAAACCTCCCCTGGTGCAGCCTGAGACTGCGTCCTCTTGTTCTGCTGCTGGTTGCCTGGGAGAAGAGACCAACCCCCTCCTGGCTACAACCTTCCTTCATGTAGTTGTAGACAGCAATAGGTTTCCCCTGAGCCTCCTCTTCTCCAGGCTAAACAATCCCAGCTCCCTCAGCCTCTCCTCATAGGGCTGTGCTCCAAACCCCTCACCAGCCTTGTTGCCCTTTTCTGGACACCTTCAAGTGTCTCAATATCCTTCTTAAATTGAGGGGCCCAGAACTGGACACAGTACTCAAGGTGCGGCCTAACCAGTGCAGTGTACAGGGGCAGAATGACCTCCCTGCTCCTGCTGGCCACACTGTTCTTAATGCAGGCCAGGATGCCATTGGCCCTCTTGGCCACCTGGGCACACTGCAGGCTCATGTTCAGCCTACTGTCAACCAGCACCCCCAAGTCCCTCTCTGCCTGGATGCTCTCCAGCCACTCTGTCCTCAGTCTGTAGTGCTGCACGGGGTTGTTGTGGCCAATGTGTAGAAACCCGGCACCTAGATGTGTTAAATCTCATGCCGCTGGACTCCACCCATCTGTCCAGCCTGGCAAGGTCTCTCTGCAGAGACTTCCTACCCTCAAAAAGATCAACACCTGCCCCCAGCCTGGTGTCATCTGCAAATTTACTGGTGATGGACTCAATGCCCTCATCCAGATCATCAATAAAGATATAGAACAGGATGGGCCCCAACACTGATCCCTGGAGGACACCACTAGTGACTGGCTGCCAGCTGGATGTGGCACCATTCACCACTACTCTCTGGGCCTGGCCCTCCAGCAAGTTCTTCACCCAGCTCAGAGTGCTGCTGTCCAAGCCGTTGGCTGCCAGCTTTGCCACGAGTTTGCTATGAGGGATGGTGTCAGAGGCCTTGCTGAAGTCCAGGTAGACTACATCCACAGCCTTCCCCACATCCACCAGGCGGGTCACCTATACAATCTTTCTCATGAAGCAACAGCCACCAGTTCCTCTGTAACTGGGAACTGCTTTCTAGAAAGAAAAAACAACAAACCAACCCATGCACTCTCCCAAAAAGCACATCTTCAAAATACTTATGTTAATTTGTCACTGAAATCTAGCTCTCTTAGTTTAAGCCTGGATACAGAGAAACAACTGCATGCCTCCCAGACACAGTCCCTCCAGTGACCATCTCCAGAGAACAACATGTGAGAGGAAAATGGTACAGAAAGTACCCACTGCACAAAAAAGACCCAAACTAAAGATTAAAAACACCACCCATCCTCAACCAACAACAAACACCCCCCCCCTAAAAAAGCCCAACCAAACCTGCATATAATATATATTTCAGTTTAACTGACGTAAGAGTTCACATAATCTGAAGACCAGTTAGAAGTGATGGCAGAGAGAAAGCCTACCTCTGATACCCCAGCTCTCTGAATTTAATCTGTGTGAGGAATAACCCTGAGAGCAAAATTTGGACAGTACTTGACATTATGATAGCTCGAACAGCAAAAAAAGCTTGGCACAAAGGGCAATCTGCTGCAAACAAATGCTTGCTTTCAAGCAGCTTGACATGTGCTTGCTTTGAAGCTGTGGTAATCAGATACCTTGCAATAATGAGGGATCTATTCCAATATCTATGGCAACAAAAAAGCCAGCAACTTTGTTTAAAAATAGCAGAGATCACCAAGCTATGAGCATCTCAAGAGGACTAGAATAATCAAAGATTAGAGCTGATTTTCTTAAAAATAAAAAACCCACACACAACCACACTCCATAGCAAAGTCTATCAGAGCAAACACAGGAGCAGCGTCAGCATTGTAGAACCAATAGTTAGGCGCAAAAGATGGAGATACTTGCTAAGGGTAAGTTTTTGCAAGAATAACTAGTTCAACTGGAAAATGTTGACAACCTGAAGGAATGCAGACCTCTTCTGAGAGCTGAAATTAGAAGCTGATATTCTATTAGGCCACTGGAAAAAAGTGTACTGGCTACATGACAGGAGCCTTTTATAGTTTAGGCTTCAAGCACCTTGAGAACTAAAACACAAATCAGAAGACAGAAAGCTGCAACCAGAAGTGACAGGACTGGAAAACTTGCTTTAGTTATTACGTCACACAAAGCCGCTTGTTACAGACAGAGCAGAAAAGTACTCAACAAGGAACACCAGTAAAAATTCCTCTGATCTGCACATCCTGCCAAGAAGCCTGGAGTTTTAGCTAACCTTACACAGTAATTGTATAATCAATGTGTTCACATACCTTCAGTCTCTAAAAAGAAATCAAAGGGATACTCAAACCCTTGACAATTAATAGTAATACAGAGATATCTGGAGGTAAAAAAAAAAGGAGTTATGGTCTTACACATAAGAATTCTTAAATACCTGCTTTTCAAGTTGCTCCTATGCTAATGCTTAAAAAGTACTCAGCTATTTTTTTTCTTCCTATTTACTATGATACTTGGCTTGAAAGCAAGTAAGCAACTCCAGCAAGCCAAGAGTCAGTACCTGACGAGCATGTAGTAAGAACTTCAGAACATGAGGCTCAGACACCAGTTCAACCTGTGAGAAACTACATGTTACTCTGTGGTTTCAGGATTTCAAAAACTAACAAGATACCATACCTGCTACTATTTTTAATTAGATTTTTTAAAGTAAGTTTTATTAAGCCTTTTTAGAGTCACTGACAGAATCAGGAGTTTCCAAAAAGATTCCCAGAGTTCTTGGGAAATCACAGAAGACTGAAAGGACACTGTAAGGGAGGTTTATTTTAAGACCATAACACAGCAACCACAGCTGGACAGGGACAGGAGTGGTAAGGACAGGCTGTGCAAGAACACTAGCAAGACAATAAGCACGATACAGGCTTCCCTCTCCTTCCACCCCCTGCAGACAGCAAGAAACAAGTAACAGTGAAGGAACAGGTCTCTAAAAAACACATGAAGGACTTTCATTGACAAGATACTATTTCTCCCATCAGTGAGACTCTGAATCCTATACATTACTACTCTACTACTGAAAACTTGCTGTATCTACCACTGACCTACATTGAGCTTCTCCCCTCTGCTTCACCTTCTTTCTTGGGCTCTCCGTCCTGCCCTACTTTAATAAGGATTATTTCAACTAAATCATGTAATAGTTTTACAAGCAGACTCGGTTAGGACTGAAAACTTGTCACATCTATCTAGAAAAATGGAATAAATAGCACAAGTAATGGTTTCCACTGCCAGCATCAACTGAGAGGCAACTGTATGCTGTGCTATCCCATACTCGCCTAGTATGTAACTGCAGCAAAAACTGAAAGCGAATCAGGGACTACCATTAACAGTGGGTCTTCCTCCACTGCAGCCAGAAAAAGACAAAAAACCCACACAGCCGTTTATCCAAAGTAGTGAAACTAGGTTCAAGAAAAGCTATGTTACTCAATTTAGGGAAGAAGCTCTTCCACAGAATAGAACCAGTTTTCTACGTTTGTCTTCCGGAGAACTTCACCCACTGGATTACATCCATGCTAAGACAACCGAGCCTTTCTCCCTCAGTTAAACCGGACATCTATCCCGCTCAGACTGGTGTAGTAGCAGACCCCTGGGGATTTGCTGAGATCCCGGCTCTATGCCTCTCTCCAGGCATTTCAGACACTAATGGAGTTGTACCACCCCCACCGCTTGCAGAGCAAACAAGCACGCACGCAGACAAGCATTACTATAAGGCTACAACTGAGCGAGCAGGATCCACCTACTACTCGGCACAGAGACTGAAAACAACCTAGCTCAGACAAACTAAAGCTGCCAGCGGTTTGGCAGAGGAGGAAGACAGACGGTGTCATTTTTATTTAAAGCCAGACTCTTCAGAAGATATTTTGCACACAGAAATACTGCATGCCTATAAAGAGATTACACTCAAAACACGGACATGCGATCTTCACAAGTCGAAATGCAGATTTATCTTGAATATTACACACAGTGCAAGATAAAAAGTTCCCTGAGCCTGTATGTGTATTTATATTTCATTAAGTGTTCTCAAAGGCTGTGTTTTGCTGAAGATTCGACTACGTGTAGCTGAATGAATCCGATCCACACACTTAATTCCTTCCACGATGCCGGGTTCGTGTTTAACACGGCCACTGCTGCGTATCCATTACTAAAAGATGGTTTCCCCACAAATAGGAAAACGGGTTTTCCAGAAATACTGCATAATGAGTCATCGACTGCAGGCAGCTTAAACGCCAGGCACCTTCTGAGCAAGGACAAAAATAACAGAGGAACGAAAATAGCCATTCACTTGGCGGGGGGGCGGGGGAACGCACTGGGAGGATTCATTCTCAAACCTTCCTCCAGGTGCCCTCTCCCACCACTCACGACAGATCCCTCCCCGCCCAACTGCTGAAGGGAAAGGGAGCAGCCCAGGGGCCAGCAGGCAGTGCTACCCCCACCTCGCCCCCTCCTCCTCCTTCGCCACCGCCCCCTCCGGCCTTCCCCCGCCGTCGCCGCTCACCCATTTCCAGGGCCTGGTTGTACTTCTCCAGGGCGGCCGGCAGCTCCTGGCGCTCCCGCAGCGCGTCGCCCTCGGCGCGGAGCCGCTGCGCCCGACTCTCGGCACCGAACCACTTGTGCAGCAGGTTGCCCAGCACCACGTTGACCCGCGGGCGAGCAGCTGCTGATGGCGACGAGGCGGCGGCAGGAGTCGTCTCGGCAGAGCGGCGCGCTCGGTGGCAGCGGCCGCAGTCGCCGGGCTCGGCACAACGGCGGCAGTGGGTGTGCCCGCAGTGCAGGGTCACCGGCTCGCACAACAGCCGCCGGCACAGAGGGCAGGCGAAAAGCTCGGGCGGGCGGCAGCAAGCCGGGTCGCCCAGATCCTCGCCCTCCGCCCCGCCGCCTCCAGTTCCGCCGCTCCCCCAGGGTGGGAGGCGAAGCTCTTTGTCACGGATGCTGAGGGCGAAGCTCTCGGCGAGTTCCCGCAGCTCCTCGGGCCGCAGCCGCCCCAGCCGCGCCGCCGCGCCGTAGGCGTCCAGCGCCTCGGCCATGCGGCCGGCCCTCGCCAGGGCGTCGGCGCGGCGGAGGCACAGGCCCCGCTCGGGCTGCGGCAGCCCCGCCAGCTCCGAGCCGTAGATCTCGGCCGCCAGCTCGAAGTTGCCGCCGCGGAAGGCCTCCTCCGCCACCTGCAGCATCTCGGTGCAGGGTCCCCCCGCCGCGGTAGCGGACCCGGTCCCAGCGGCGGGGGGCAGCGCGCAGGGCCCCGGGCCCAGCTCCATGCCCGCACGGCGCCGCCGGCCACGGGTTGCCCTACTCCATGCCGGGCCCGCGGCGCTGCCGACTCCGGCTTCTTCCTGGGAGGGGAGGGGACGGCGACGGAAGAGAGGGAGAGAGGGGGCGGGTCACATCGCTGCAGCAGGGGGGCGGCTCCCGGGTAGCAAGAGGATGGGGAGGGGGGAGGGGAGGGGGCGCGGATGTGGGAGAGGGAGAGAGAGGGAGGGAGGAGGAGGATAGTGGGCGACGCACGGCACGCGCCGCCCCGGCGGGTCCCTCTCCTGTTTTATGTAAGGGGCTGCCGGTTGTGTAAGCCTTCTCAACCGCCCTCCCCCAGGGCGGCGGCACGGAGGGAGCGCAACTTCCCTGCCTCCGGGCCCGCCCGGCGGCTGCCGCCAGGTGCCGGTGTCGCACGTGCCTGCCCGCTACCGCCGCCGTCCCGCCCGCCTGCACTCCCGGCCGGGCCACCGGCGGAGGCTGCCTGCATCTGCGGGATTGAAGGGGGGTTTCCGCTGTGCGACTCTTGTTGGGCTCAGCCTCTTCCTTCCCGTTTCCTAGTGCCCGGCATTAACCGCTTGCTCGCCGCGGTTGCCCACCCCTCACTGCTTCTCTCCCGCCGGGCGCGGTCGCTGCTGCTGCTGGCGCTACAGCCGAGACCCCCTCGGCGCTAGGCTCCTTGCTTCAGCGCTGCCCGGTTGCCGGGCGCGGCACCCCCGCACAACACTGCACGGGGTGCATCGGGAGTGTGTTATAGGTTATTATTTGGTTGTATTTCTCTGTCCTCGAGAAACCAAAACACGCGCGCTCTCTTAAATAATAATAATAAAAATAAATCCTAAAGTTAACAACTCTTAGGAAAAAACAAAAACCTTTTCTGTGAGTGGCAGCCTTGCCAGCTCAGCGTGGGATCCGCGAGTCGTGCTGAGTGCTGGCTTGTGCATCAGCAGCAGCAATAAAGATAATGCAGCTGGAAGTTAGTTAATCATGCGTGAGTCAGAAAGGAATCCAACTTGCTCCGCAGGAATAGCAGGAGGGGAAAAAAAAAAAAAAATAGGCAACTTTTATTTTAGGCGCAACTGTAAACAAAACATTCAGAGGAGCAGAGAGCCTGCCAGGTGAATGAGGAGGTACCTGTGCCCAGATGCTTTTTGGACTGTAGCTGGGCAGTGGTGGATGTTTTGGTTTCTGTCTCTCTCCCACTAGGCATTAAGTCCCCAGATGATGACCTTTTAGCTCATGTTAGGAAAATCTCATTCTTTAACTATTGTACCAATTAGTCTCTATAGTATGAAAATATATTTACTTTCTTAAGATATATATAGTTTATATCATGTACTGGATAGTCATGCTTAAGTAAACATCAGTATTCATGGTGAAATAGGCATGACCAAAGGACCCCAGTTCATGGCAAGAAGCAAGACAGTCCCTGTCCTAGAGTTTTGCAGTGAGGGTAGTGAAACACTGCAACAAGTTGCCCAAAGAAATGGTAGAAGCCCCATCCCTAGAAACACTCAGGGTAAGGTTGGATGGGGCTCTGTGCCCCTGCAGAGTCATTGGACTAGATGAACTTTAAAGGTCCCTTGCAACCCAAACAATTCTATGGTTGTTCTACGATTGTCTTCAGCTCCAACATTGTATCTGTGACAGGTTACTGACTTCAGCATCCTGTCACTAGTTCATAATTCTTCATATTTTCACTTAGAATTAGGATGGGATTGAATCCTATTATGTTTTTATCAAAGTCATCTAGAGATGTGATTCATAACATGAGAACAGAAGCAGTGCAGCTAGTTCTGCTCTGCCACAGCAAGGACAAGCCATAGGATTCTGGACAGCTGATGAAAATGTGGACTTGCTGCTTGAACCATCCCTCAGTGTTATACCCTGTTCCTGGAACCCCGACAAGGAGCACCAGGTTTTTGCTGATTTTTCCTGTTCTGCTTCCCCAGCTATTAGTCTCTTTCGGTAGGGAATCCCCAGCTGCCCTCCTTGCTTTCCTGTCAAAGAGAGAGCAGGCACATCCATCTTGCTACACATTTCCCCATGCATCTTGGGATTGCTGCATGATGGCCCTTCAGCCACAGTTGTCCCTTCTGATGGGCAGCTCAGTGGGCACTAGCTTAGGTGGTGCTATTGAAGGTGGCCAGTCAGCCCCTCCGTTTGTTGCTGCACTTGTGTCATGCCAAGCCAGCATGCTGGGATGGCTGCAGTCCTTTCCTCATCACTGCATAGCAGGTGCTTCTAAAAGGTCCTTCCATGGAGTGAGGTTACTACTTTATTTAGCAGCACGATCAATAACCTCTTGGCATGCAGCCTCTATTTTTTTCAAGACATCTGTTTGCAAGGGAACAAAATTACCTTGCTGCTGTTCAAACTGACTCAGCATGCTATGTTTGTCCTTCCTCCCATGTACAGAATTACTTGCCACTGATGTCTGAGCACACCTGCGTTGCTCTTCTCGATGCCTATTTTGGGGGCCATGTCCTTTCACAAGTCTGCTTGCTCCAGAACATAGTTCATTTGTATAGCTGGCCATGGCATTACTCTATACTTGTATCTACCATTCTCCTATCTGAGCAGCAAAGCACTTTGATGCAGCTCCCTTTTGTGACACTGGTAAGAATTAGCTGAGCCATGGATCTTGTATGGATGGTGAAAATGTGGGCTTGCCAGTTGGACCACCCTAAAGTATGAATACTTCACTGGAAAGAATGATAGCCTAGGAAACAGAGGGAAAGAAACTAAAGTATAATTATTCATGATCTGTACTTAAGAAGCTCATGACTCTCACTGAAATTATCAGTATTGTGCCTACCTTAGCAAATATGACATAGGAGACTTCTGCCAATAAGTTCAAATGGAACAGGTGGCACATGACATGTTTGTGTGCTTAATGTCTTCTTTTTGGGTGAACTACGATCAAAATAAAATGAATTTTCATAAAGGATCTGAAAGCCAACTGAAATACAAACGTTGATTTATAACTTCTGTTAGAAGAAAAGCTGTAGTTACTGTGTAGGATTGAAATGTTGCCTACCAGAGTACCTCTTGTACTCACCAAAACCATGGCAAAACTTTACCTAGCTTCATCATCTTAAAAAATAATTGTCCCGTGACCCAAAATTAGCCACTATGTGGCAGGTTGTTAGAGATGCTCCCTGTTAGCAGTATTATTTTCCTGTTAATAGTATGCTTCCACTTAGGAGTGGCTTCGTCACACTCGCTCAGGCAACACGCAGAAGTCCATCCGCTTTCCAAAGGGAGAATTACAGGTGCCTACTTCACTGGGTCACTGTTACATGCTTCAAAGCTGACACAAGGTTTCCTTTAAGTTTGTAGGCTAATTTTCAACCTCTTCCAGAGGCTTAGCTTTCCCAAGGTTCTCCCCAGGGTAGAATTTTACTTGAAGTTTGAAGGGTGAAGGAAGGCATGAAGCAACTTTGAAATGACAGCACATACATATTTGAAAGGCATTTTTAATTCCTTTAACACTTCTCTATTCCAAGGTAGTTTGAAGTGTTATATTCCAGTTTGTGTTGATGATCTTGTAGAGGAAATCTCTCTTTTATTGTTCTGGAATAAGTTAATTAGGATATAATCAGTGCATAGGTGTACACACACATACCACGCTAAAATGTTACAGAAGCTGTAAAATCAAAGACATGGAAATTAAGATACAGTCTAATTAAGGCTGTGTATGCTTATTTAATGTCTCCTTCATGCATTAACCTGACACAATTTTAATTAATCACATACTATTTTCTTTACAGGATGCATGCCACAGGAAACAAGATACTCAGTAGGGATCCAAAGAGTAATATTCTTCCTGGTTGCTGTGCAGTCCTCTTGCACCTTTTAATTTGTATTAGTTATACCTTCCTTAAAGAAGCAGAGTTAGAAATTTCCCCATATGCTTTTCTATAAAATTGTCAGTACAGCATTGGAATACTCCACAAATACATACACATTTACATTTTCAACAGGAGAATAGGGTGAAAGGAAGAATAGTGCTCCATTTAACAGTTGGGCATTTGAGGTACAGGTACAGGTGGCCACTAACATTGGACACTCAATTTAGCAAATGAAATTTCAGAATAGGATTTTTCAGATATGCAAATTATGTCAGAAATACAGCTTCCTTTGGCTGAGCTGCAACTGGACGGTGGTGCTGAGACTTCGGTCTCAGTTTGGACCTCAGTTTGAGCACTCTGCAGACAAGAGCTATAAGGTTAGTGATGCCTCTCCCAAGGCATAGAACAACTGCCTCACATTATGGCATCAAGAAAACACATGCCAGAGCACAGAACACACTTCTTCCAGCCAGGACTCAGCTGCTTTTCTCCTTCCCTAATCACTGTCTCATTACAAGCTTCCCACCTTTCAAAAGAAAAGGTCACTGTATGATTATTACTACAAAAGTATTTGTCAGCTTAATAAATTTGCCTCAGATGAAATAGAAGAATTTTTTTTTTAAGAAAAGCTTTTGGTTTGTTTTTTTTTTCCAGAAAAATCATTTTAATAAGAAAGTTGCAGGGTAATGTCAGTGATGAAAAAGTTGCTAGCTAAAATCCATTGATGTTAAACATCATGAAGATTATTTTTTTTCTCCAGGAATACATGTAATATATTAATCCAGCTGCTCTGAATTGCAGGAGCTAGGACTGTTTCTGGAGGTTCACGTGCTCCCTTGCAACACCCCAGGCAGGGGGACGGATCTTGTCTTTTCAGCATCACACACGTGCATCATGTACAAAGGAATTATTCTTAACTACATCCTGCATGGACTGACTGGAAGATTAAACATTTTAATAATTGTCAAACAAATCATTAACACATCCTATGATGCAAAAGGAGACAATTAAAGTGTACTACTGGATTCCCTTCCAATTGCTGCAAGTAGCTCCTCACTCAGAGATAATCACTCTTTAAAAAGTCCCCTTCCCTATCAGTCTTTCTAGTATGAAAGTGTATTAACTTTGTTTTATATATATATTAGTTCACATTATACGCTGTAATTTAACAAGGTAGTGAAATTTTACTGGAGAATCATATTGTTCATATTTAAATAAAAAACAAATAAAGGAAAGCCCAGCCCAGCCCTGGAAAGAAAGACTTTGCTTCTTGAAAACTTAGAGCTGTCAGTAAATGATAAAGGATACCCCAGGACAACCAAGGCGCCACCACCATCCTGCCCATTTCTAACATGTCTTTGAAAGCCTCACAGCATTGTCTAGACTTCCAGGTAAGTAACTCTAGCAAGGCTCACTATAGGGAAGTTTAGATCAGTAGACAAACAGCAAGAACGTTACTTTGTAAACCTTTACTGTGATTAGTAATTGGTAGCGTGGGTGTTAGTAACTGGTCAAATTGTGTTGTACTTGAATGTTTGAAAGACATAAGAACCCTGCATGAAACCACATGCAGAGTGCCACAGTTTGTCTGGCACACCTTATGCACATGAATAAATACATACTTCAGTAATTCTCTACATCACGTTGGAGCCTCTCTCCCCAGTCAGCACAGGCCAGTTCCGAGTAATCATGACAGCACCTCTTTCCTAATTGGAGGGCTAGAGGGGAGTGGATGCCAGCAGCAGCATCCAGTGGGCTGGAGGGTGGCTGCCATCCTGATACATGCAGCTGTGGACACAGCTCATCCAAAGAAAGTCTCTTTCCACATCAATTCTTTCGCTATTTCCAAGCATGACTGGGGAAATTCTCAGTCTCATTCAGTAAGCATCAGCTTGGATTTTCAGAATATCACTAATGTTTTCCATATTGCTGTTTTGCATGCCTGAAGAAATAGCAAGACCAGAGAATATCTGTTGCTGACACCGTCAGGGCTTTTGGCAGGCACAGGATTGGAGTGGGTCCTGTCCTTGGGTGTTGATCTCTAACCACCTTACGATACCCGGGGTAATTTTGCCTGCCAAGTGGGAGGGGGTTCTGCAAGCAAATCCCTGGTGAAACTGGGCCAAGTTACACATGTGCTGTGATCCTTGTGCTTTAGAAACGCCCCCCTCACACCCCTCTGGATTGCTTTACATGCTTGAGTGCAGCAGCACCTGGACCATGATGAAAGCTAACAGCCTCAGCATTTACCCTCTATAGGTGAAAAGTGCCATTGACCAGGCTCACATTGTACCAGGGCAGCCTAAAGGTCAGAAAGATGTGCACAGCATGGCAAAGGGACCATTCTGGCATCTGACACTGAGCTAATTTTTAAAAAGGAGGGTAGCACACTGCAGTTGGTGGCATCCCAATTTCCTTCTGGTGTCAGCCACTCACGTGGGTGTTTGTCCAGCCAGATGGTGGGCACAGCAAATGGCATCTCCGTGAGTATAGGAGACATCTATTATGACCCAGGGGCCTCTCCTATTTCTACAGTACTGCACAAATATTTTTAGAGAGATGGACTTCCTTAGGATTGTGGATGGTGACCAGCATTTCTCAAGGTATGCTTTCTCCTGTTCCTCCTAGGACATCATTATCTTCTCAGATGTCTCTTTTCACATAACATTTTTTTCACTGAGAGATGTCTTGTTTTTCAACTACTAATATTAGCAGGAAATGAAGTTGAAATGTAGCCTCTTGCACCATTTCAGAAGGGATTCCTCTCTAGTTTTGCAGTATCCGTGTACCACTAGCAAGTTTCTCTGAGGCTGTGCTCTGGAAAATCTTTTCTAGGAGACTGGAGGACATCATGGTGGTGTACTTCCCATAGTTCATGTGCTGCAGCACAGGTGCTACCCTAATTAACAGGGGTGTGGGGGCTTTTTTGGGAGTGTTGCCTCGGATTCACCAAAGGTATAGCAGAAGCTCAGACATGTCTTCCCCCACTTTAAAATTGTCAGTCAGTTGCAATCCAACATGAAAAAGGCAAATAACATCAGATGCACATGTGAGATACTGCTTTGCCTGTAAAAACTTTCTTGTGCTGTTTTGATGACTTCTTTGGTGTGAGTCAGCCTATGACACATTTTCACAAAACTTGCAGATATTATGCTTACAAACTAAATGTGGGTCAGATGGGAAAAACATCTTGAAGAGCTGACTGTGTTAAGGCAGAAAAGGGATCATGTTTCTACAGGTGGAGATCACTGCAATGTCTTATTTCTCTTGGAAATAAGGCCCTCGGAAATCTTCAAGACCCTACTTGAGGAATACTCTGGTAGTCCATACTGCAGCAATCCAACTTCAATTAAAAAGTGATTGCAGGTGAGGTGTTCTGTGTCAGCCCCTCACAGGGCACCTGTCACCTTAAGCCTCACTATCACCAGCTCAAGCATTAAAAACCTCCCAATGACATCCCTGACCCTAAAAGTCTAGCAGCGTATAAAACACGTAGGCAGTTTGAAAGATAAAATTAGGAGAGAACACAGCAAAATAATAATACATCTGTTGTCCTTTGCTAGTCAAGTGCAAACAAGTTTCTACCACCTCCTAAACAATAAGCTTTTTTTTTTTTTTTTTTTCCCCTTTGGCAGGGGCAAGTATTGGAAAAAGAGTGTAGTGTTTTTTCATATTTTGATTAAACACTGATTTTGGGTCACCATAGCAGAGCAGCATGCTTCAGCAGAAAGGTCAGCCATCCTGTTCTGCAGGGTGTGGCTGAGGGGATGAATTTTATCAGCCTGTACAAGTAAGGGCATTGCTGTTTGAGCCAGAGCTTTCAGTTTTTCCATTCAGCAGACCGTACTGTGGAAACACGTGCTCAGGAACCATCACTGGATGGACTCTGGGGGTCTTGGAGAGGGCGCTGGCTCCGTGCATCTCAGCAAGAAGGCATAATGCCTGTTTCCTGCCCCAGGAATGAAAACCTGTGTGCTGGGACTCTCTTACAGCACAATGAGGATGCCAAAGTCAAGATGAAGAGAGATGCGCGGGGGGGGGGGGAGGGGGGGGGGGGCGGAGCAGCAGAAATGACAATGTTGGGATGGTGTCACCCAGCCACGAGGTGTGGTTGCACACATCTGCCCACACTGAGCCAGCAGGTCACATGCAAGACTACCTGCCTCCAGTGCCACAGGTCAGAGAGAGTGGTACTGTGACCATCTTTTCCACAGCAGAAGTGACCTTCACCAAGAGGAACATCCATTACCTCAGAAGCCAAAAAGCCTGTGGAGGAATCTGCAGAAAGTTTTTGCTTATGCAGAAGTAAGGCAGACAGAGGACCAGAAGAAGGAATAAAAAAAAATGAACAGGATGGGATCTTTCCCTTGAAGGCTTGAACAACTGATTAGTGAATGGGCACTATCAGAAAAGAGACCAGAAATGGAGAGCAGCCATTTCAAGTCATGTGGCAGCATCATGGCTGAGACTCAGAAAATAATACAGAATATGAAGAGACATAAAACTTCATCTGGAAGAAAAAACAGTGCATGCAGGAATAGAAATATTCAGCCAAAGCCAGAGTATTAGGGTCAAACCACAGTAAACCACGATTACAGGTCTGAGTAACAAGTACAGTGGTATGGATGGTTTGGATCACGTGCGAAAAGATCTAGCCTTTTCCCATGGCTAAGTAGCCTGCAAGGGCTGTGAAGAAGATGCATCATGACTTATTTTAGCTGTAAGGAGAAAGAATATATTTGCTGACATTGCTCAGAGGGGTGCCAGAAAGGAAGGCTCTGAGGGACAGCATCCTTCTGCCCCAAGATGGAATGGATTAGGACCTTCAAGAAAGGACAATCAAGAGGCAGTGGCCACAAAGCTTCCATGAATGAGAATACATAAATGCAAAACATATTAGGTAGAGAATAAAAATGGATTGGAGAGGACCTGAAGTAGAATTAGAAGAAAATAAAAGAAAAAAGATAATAATAATAAAAGAAAAAAGATAATTGAACTCTCATTATTTGGTCAAGCTAAGAGGGGTAGCAAGAAGACCTCCACTCTGGATTTCCGGAGGGCGGACTTCAGGCTACTCAAGGAACTAATTCAGAGGGTTCCTTGGGATAAAGCCCTTAAAAACAAAGGGGTCCAGGAGAGCTGGACCTACTTCAAGGAAGAACCGTTGAAGGCGCAGGGACAGGCTGTGCCAATGTGCCGGAAGATGAGCCGCCGGGGCAGACGGCCAGCCTGGATGGTTAAAGAACTTTTAATGGAACTAAGGGAAAAAAAGAGGGTGTATCACCTTTGGAAGAGAGGGGAGGCAACCCATGAAAAATTTAAGGATGTTGCTAGGTCTTGCAGGAAGAAAATTAGGGAGGCAAAAGCACATTTGGAGCTTAGTCTGGCCTCTGCTGTGAAGGACAACAAAAAGTCCTTCTATAAATACATTAATAGCAAGAGGAAGGGCAGAGACAACCTCCACTCCTTGGTGGACACGGAGGGGAACGTTGTGATAAGGGATGAGGAAAAGGCAGAGATACTTAACACCTTCTTTGCCTCAATTTTTACTAGCAGGACAGAATGTCTTCCAGACAGCTGGCCTCCAGAGCTGGCAGAAGGAGCCAGGGAGCAGCATAGTTTTCCACTGTTCCAAAATGGGGTAGTTGGTGATCTGCTCAGCTGCCTGGATCCCCACAAGTCCATGGGACCAGATGGGATCCATCCTAGGGTGCTGAGGGAGCTGTCAAGCCGCTCTCCATCATTTTTCAGCAGTCCTGGCTCCCTGGCGAGGTTCCAGAGGACTGGAAGCTGGCCAACGTGGTGCCCATCCACAAGAAGGGCCGGTTGGATGAGCCAGGGAATTATAGGCCTGTCAGCCTGAACTCAGTGCCAGGCAAGA
Organism: Melanerpes formicivorus; assembly: GCF_026170545.1. Taxonomy (NCBI): domain Eukaryota; kingdom Metazoa; phylum Chordata; class Aves; order Piciformes; family Picidae; genus Melanerpes; species Melanerpes formicivorus. Next base: position 29,592,793 of record NW_027142353.1, on the reverse strand, counting down.
TCATGGAACAGGTCATCCTGAGTGCATTAACACAGCACTTAGAGGATGGCCAAGGGATCAGGCTCAGCCAACATGGATTTAGGAAGGGCAGGTCCTGCCTGACCAACCTGATCTCCTTCTATGATCAGGTGACCCGCCTGGTGGATGTGGGGAGGCCTGTGGATGTAGTTTACCTGGACCTCAGCAAGGCCTTTGACACCATCCCCCATAGCAAACTCCTGGCCAAGCTGTCAGCCCATGGCTTGGACAGCAGCACTCTGAGCTGGGTTAGGAACTGGCTGGATGGCCGAGCCCAGAGAGTGGTGGTGAATGGTGCCACATCCAGCTGGCAACCAGTCAGTAGTGGAGTCCCCCAGGAATCAGTGCTGGGCCCCATCCTCTTTAACATCTTCACTGATGATCTGGATGAGGGCATTGAGTCTATCATCAGTAAATTTGCTGATGACACCAAGCTGGGGACAGGAGTTGATCTGCTAGAGGGTGGGAGAGGCTTTGCAGAGAGACCTCGACAGGCTGGACAGATGGGCAGAGTCCAACGGCATGAGATTTAACGCATCCAAGTGCCGGGTTCTGCACATTGGCCACAACAACCCCATGCAGTGCTACAGGCTGGGGTCAGAGTGGCTGGAGAGCAGCCAGGCAGAGAGGGACCTGGGGGTGCTGGTTGATGGTAGGATGAACATGAGCCTGCAGTGTGCCCAGGCAGCCAAGAGGGCCAATGGCATCCTGGCCTGCATTAAGAACAGTGTGGCCAGCAGGAGCAGGGAGATCATTCTGCCCCTGTACACTGCACTGGTTAGGCCACACCTCGAGTCCTGTGTCCAGTTCTGGGCCCCTCAGTTTAGGAAAGATGTTGACTTGCTGGAACGAGTCCACAGAAGGGCAACGAAGTTGGTGAGGGGCTTGGAACACAAGCCCTATGAGGGGAGGCTGAGGGAGCTGGGGCTGCTTAGCCTGGAGAGGAGGAGACTCAGGGGTGACCTTATTGCTCTCTACAACTACCTGAAAGGGGGTTGTAAACAGGCAGAGGTTGGTCTCTTCTCCCAGGCAGCCAGCACCAGAACAAGAGGACACAGTCTCAGGCTGCGCCAGGGGAAGTTCAGGCTGGAGGTCAGGAGGAAGTTTTACACGGAGAGAGTGATTGCCCATTGGAATGGGCTGCCTGGGGAGGTGGTGGAGTCGCCGTCACTGGAGGTGTTCAGGAGGAGACTTGACAGGGTGCTTGGTTACATAGGTTAGTTGATTGGGTGGTGATGGGTTGGACGTGATGATCTTGAAGGTCTCTTCCAACCTGGTTTATTCTAATTTTTTTATTCTAAAATAAGAAAATAATGTGCTCTGGGTAGCACATTAACAGCATTTGGAGGTGAAAGGGCAGGCAGGAAGGGTAGTGCCCTGTTGTGTGACAGCTGCAAGGGACATTTTCCATGTAGTTTGGCGAAAAGCTGAGGGGAAGAATGAGGCAAAGGGTAAGAGAATGCAGAAGGTGAGAGGCTACTGTCTCTAGGGAAGGAGAGGCTGAAGACAGAAAGCAGCACAAAAGCTTTCACAACAGCAGTTCCATGAGGACATGAAACACAACAGGCACTTTCAAATGGCTGGAATGTCTTCTCAAATATCATTTAGCTTTGAAGAAATAAGCAAGATTCTATGTGGGGATGATTCGGAATAAAAAATACTGAATTCAGCTGAAGGACCAGAAAGAAGGAAGAATATAAGAAAAAAGATAAAATGTTTGCTTTGTTTGATTTTTTTTTTTTAATTTTCTTTTACCTTGTGTTCCCTGATGCATGCATTAATTACTGAGGAAAACAAGATCACTTTAGGGATTTGGCTGCCGAAGATAAGGTTACTTGTATGTAGGCTGGCTCAGACGCAACAAAGATAATCCCTTATCCTTATTCAAGGTCCTCATCCTTGGGTATTATCCAGCCAAGAACTGATCAGTTTTAAGATGGATCCAGATTTTAAGGAAGCCAACAGTAAAAATTCAAAGGATTAGATCAACCTTCACATGAAATATCTGAAAGCAGCTCTGCCTATCAGAAGGACTGTGCAAACAAAATGTAGGTATTGTCTCTGTCACAAACAACTGGCAGGATATTTTGTGAATCACTCTGAGAGCAAGAGAAGAGCAATGGAAAGTGAATGCCTGTGCAATCATCACCATCTCCCCCCATAAAAACTAGTTATTTGGAAAGAAGCAGGACAAGAAGGAAAAATACACTCTGTGATTAATGGCAATTGCAGTATGTCAGCTAGCATATAAGCAAACCTTTCAGAAATGCAGAGTACAAAAATAGGCATAGGAAGTTTGTTGTAGTTTGATTCAAAATACATTTTTATGAATGCAGCAGTGACTAGAAGGACTAAAACCACATTAAGAATATCTCTGTAAGATATTTAGAATGGGTTCTCTTAAATCCATTAAAGTTTCCAGCAAAATTTACTTTGAACAGCTAGCAGGGTCATGCAGAACTAGATACGGCTTTCAAATGTGCATGAAGGTCATATATAAAGCTCCTTCTTCTACTCATGCAACTACACAAGCTAAGATTTTGTTGTTTCTCAGTCACAGAAACACACTGTACTTTTGCTTAAGAGCTACAGGAAGATGTATTTTAAATGGCTGTCGCTATAAAGCGCTGATATGGAGTAGCCACAGCCAGCCATTAAGGCTGACCATTAATTTACATGTTATCACATGAGTAAGCCTTTTTCTAGACTACTGTCAAGCAGCCTCTGCACGATACATAGTCTACAGAGACTGTCTTTATTCTCCCTGCTTACATACACACTAGTAATCAGCAGACTCCACATCACTGTTGCTGCTTCTAGCAGTCTCTTCTCTCCAGATTGCTTGGCTCAGATCCACTATAAACATTATTTAGATGGTGTCTTTCAGCTTCCTTATTTTCCTAGGTGGGGCAGCAAGCCCAATCCTTCAATAAAGTCAGCAGATTTTACGTACCACAGAGTCAATGCCAGGTATAGTAATGCAGGCAGGTGTCACTGATGACTTACAACTGCATTCAAGACTAATTAGTTCCAAGGTGTGCTATATCTCAGTAAGCAGTCAACTGGCTCACTTCAGACTGAAATTCAAACTGGCCACTAAGTGTGGTTTCCAGACACTGGAAACCTAATCCTCACATCTCTGGTTTGTCAGGTCAAAGAGAACAAACAACAATGCCATCAAGTGTGAATAGATGCAGGTGATTTACAGAAAGATACAGACTGCTGCTACACAGCTACAAAATTAAATGTCTTCTGGATACCGTGCCAGGGGTTTAGATTTACACCATGAGGGAATAAAAGAGCTCCTAATACCTCCCTCTTTTATTCCAGGCTCAGTCAGCCTGATTTGGTTCTTAAAGCAAATTTCTGGGAACAAGGACTGAGAAATAAAACAATGCCTTTTCTTTTGTTTTTAACATTTCTTGCTTCTTGCTTCTCTTGAGCCTATATATCATGGAACTGACATACAAGGTCAAAAAAGTAAAAAAGCTGACAGTGCTTTTGCAGTGCATACCACGAACAAAGCCTTATTCCATGGAGGGCTACAGGAGTGGTGATGTACATAAGAATATTAGGAAAGAGAGAAACTCTGCTGCTACAAGTCAGATCCAGTTCTTTCCAGCTTTAGTGATTGTTGTGATATGCCAGAATGGACATCATATCTAATCACCTTGCTGTAGCAAGCTGTTAAGCATCCCAAGTTTGAAGGGACAAAGCTTGAGGAAAGTTTAGAGTAGCAATAAATAATAAATATTTAACTGTAATGATAATGGCAGGTAATTACCTGAGGAGGTAATTAAAACTAAGACATTTTACTAAGGGCTGTGACGACTTCTCCATTAATGGACCTTTGTAAATTCAGGTCGGATTACTTCCTCCTCCCCTTTCCTAAACATGCACTCATGGTCAAAAGAGAGCCAGTTCAGGAGTACTGTTTAATGCCTGTAGGATGTAGAAAGTCAGAAGAGGTTATTACAGAGCTTCTGTACAACCTACGAATCAGTCCAGGACACAGATCCCTAACACAAGTATTTTCTAGCCTCTCTGTACTTCTTCTGGTTGGAAAGTCTCTCTTAGAGTTGTTTGCCCATGTTTGGGTGAATTTTCACTTGGGGATTGCACAGCTGCATTAATGTTGCCCTGTCTTCACCAGAAATGCCCAAGTACATGCCTAAGTAACAAATACTAGGCACAGAAGTAGTGACAATGCTTGACTTGCTGCCAGAAGATCTGCATGAAAGCATTCACAGCAGGGCAGCTTAAGGGTATTCTGACTTAATTTAGAACACAAACATAATTTTTCTTAATTAAAAAAAAAAATACACTCCTTGTTTCCAGACTCTGACCCTGGACCTCCTCCCATCTAAACAACCAAAGAAACCCCCATGATACACCGAATAAGCAATGCTGATGTAAGCTAATTATTACCCATTTCCAAGGATTTTCTCTGTGCACTTTTCATTACCTTCATACAAATACCTTAACAGTTTCTGCAGCTGTAAAAGGATTATTAACAGAGTGGTTTGCATTCCTACCACACACTCAACACCCCAGTTGCTATGTGGGTGTCATGCTTCAATCAAGGCAATGCGTAGCAGCCATTGAACATTTCCTGTATATCTCTGAAAGGCGCAGCACATGCACAGTACCATTTAAGTGTCCTCCAGTAAAACTGCATCCATAGGTGCTGCAGGTTAAAAACCTGCCAGTGAGTCAACAGCATGAGCTGCCAAACCAGAGTAACCTCCTGACAAGTGAAATTGATGTTTGTGTTTTGCTCAGCATGTCACACCCAGTATATGTTACTTGGAAAACAGCGTGTGAGCAGGAGATCACATTGCCTGGGTAGGAAGGTGCTGGTGGAAAACAAGGTAAGGAGGTCAAGATCACAGCCAAGCAGCATTGTTGCTTCATGTCTCAGAGGGGATTTTGATCACGAGGAATTCTACAAGGGGCCTTAGTTGCATGCCAAGTGGGTTGAGGAGAGTAATGTTAGCTGGAGAAAAAAGGCTAGCAGCAGATAGGATCATGTGTCTCTTTCTAGCCCACTTGCAGTGAATGGCATTTGCCAGCATGTCACCTTCTGCATAGGTCACTTCATGGACTTGCAACAAGCACATTCCATGGGCTCTTCCTATGCTGTATAATTTCTATTTTCAAGAAAAAAGGGAGACAAAAACAAAGGTAAGAAGTAAGCTGACAACAACTGCGCTTACTGCCTACTCAGACCATAACAACAGAACTATGTGTGGAAAGGATCTCTGGAGGTCATCTATTTCAATTCCTGCTTAACACACAGCCAACCTCAGTTAGATGAAGGCACTCACTTGAGGAGGTTGCAGTGTACAGCTGAGCTCCACACATCTCCAAGGACACTGGTTCCTCAGCTGCCCTGGGCAGCATTGACATGCGCTTGCTGTAAAGAGCCTCTTTTCTTACCTTGAGAGAGAGTTTGCCAAAACTTGTGACCACTGACTGTCATCCTTGCAGCAACAAGAACATTCCGTCTTCTCTATAGCCAGCCACCCATTAGGTAGCTGAAGGACATTTTGTTGAGCTTCATGAAGTTTCCACTGACCCAACCCTCAGGACTTTCAGTTCCCTGTACCATCTGGAGTAGCCTTTTTCTGCCCAACAATTTAATATCATCCACAAAATGGCTGAAGGTACACTACAGCTCATCATCAGAGTTCAGTGATGAACACATAACATAACATAATATAATAATATAACATACTATAGTATAATGTAATATAATGTAATGAAATGTAATATAATTATATATAATATAATACTGAACCCTTGTATTAACCTTGGGACACTGTTTGCTACACTGTGCCACCTGGACACTGAGCCATTGATTGAGTCTGTTTGAATCCAACAGTTTGGCAAACTTCTCATTCATCTTTGCACTCCTTCACACAGCCTGCATTTCTTCATCTTTCAAATGAGAGTCCTGTGGGAGAACATATCAAGAGACATTTTAGTGACAATATAAAACAATACTCATTGCTGTGCCCTCGAGAGCCAGCTGCTCCTAAAGAAAAGGTGGCCAGGCTGACCAGGCATGACATACCTATGATGGACTGATCCCAGTGGCCATCTGGTACTTCATGAGCATGAAAATGGATTCCTGGGGTATTTGCTGTGCAATTCTTGCTGCCCAAGGGACAGAGAGATGGCTGCCTGCCCTGGAACTCTCTAGATCCTCACTCATTAGTGTTAGCCTATTTCCCCAGCAGGAAAGGTCTCTGCTGTGAGTGCAGCAGTTGTGCATTTGTATCACCCTCCAGCCTCAAGTGTTTGTGAGGAAAACTTGTGGAGCACATGAAGACTTGTGCAGTGCATTAATACATGCACCATAACTGCCCAGAAACTCTTCCCAGAATTAAGATTGAGATGAATGGATTTCTGTACTGTGGCTTTGGTACTTTGTAAGTGGTGTACAGAAAGCCTAAGGAAAAAATACCCAGCCATTTTGTAGTGTCAGCTGAGGCAGTTAAAACCTGGTTTCACAGTATATCCCAGCTACAACCTTGACTGACTTGCAGTTGCAAGCTGATGGGGCTCATGCAAGTCATATTGCAAGACTTGTGGTTATAGAATGAGGAACCTCTAACCAGTGACATCACTCATGAGAAATAAAAGTTAGGTGCATAATTAGCATCATAAAAAACTTTTGTGGCAACTGCTGTCAGATTGCCAAATTATCTTTTTTGCTTTGTGCAGTTGTCGCCTCCCTCAGTACCCACCTTCGATCTTCTACAAGAGGTAAAAAAGCAGACCCATAGGCATTTTCTTTAAGAATGTGCTCAAGCCAGGGTCTCCTCTCTCCCAGGAATGAGACTTGAATTCTGTGAAAAAAATAGCATGTGATACTGTAAAAAGAATAACTCCTACACTAAGAAGCATGGGTGAGAAGGGCAGGAGGAAGTTCTTTCATACCAGCTGTTGCAAACTCAACCAAGGTGAGCTGAAATACAAACTGACAGACCAATCTGTGAGGAGAGACCCCATCCAAAAAATGGCCCAAATCTCCTAAGCCAGTGGCTATTTACTGAGAAGTTCATAGATAGGTTTAATTAATTTTCCCACAGCCTACCCCCTTAAGCCCACTGTTTCATCTTTAACATGTGTTTTTCCCTCCAACTGCTTTTCCCATCTGCTTCAAAGATACAGCATTTTGTTATCTTTACACCCATCCTTTCTCACATGAGTCAATGTATAACAAAAATGTCCCATCGCTTATCAGCCTCTGGGGCTCCTACATAGATGTGAAGGCCAGCTAAATATTTTGTTAAACTACTCCCTTTGGGCTCCCACACTCAACACTTCCCAAATGTAAATTTCTAAATATAGGCCAAAAAGAAAGGAAAAAAGCAAAGCAAGTCTCATCAGCTCCAGCTTCCTTCACAGGTTCTTAATGCAGGTCTTGTATGGTCAAACCCTTGCTTCTCTTCCATCTCCCACCCTGTTGCATTTCAGTCTTATTACTTTCCACTCCCAAACTTCCCTAAAGTGCTCAGTCTTGTTATCCATGCTTATATCCCGGAGTACCACCAGATTACCTTTGCTCCTCTAGTCCCAAGTGGCTCACCACTTGGGTCTTCTACCTGTTGCACTGAGGCGCAGTGACTGATGGAAGGAACCATTTTCACCATTTTCAGGCTGTGACAGGTCATACCCTCTATGAAGACTTTACCCACCAGACTCTAGAGCTTTTCACAGTTTGTGTGTCCTGACTTATTCAAGGACTCATTTTCCCAGTGTCTTTATCACACAAACAGCAAAAAGCACATTTTAAACACTGAAGTGACTTCATTTTATGTCCTTCATCCCTTGCAAGAGATCATTGTATCACACCAAGATTTTTTTTTCCTTATGGGCACAACACAAGCTAAGTAACTTTTCTAGAGAGTATTCCCAGAAATGGCATAACCCTTTCAGTTCTCAGAAACAGTCAGCAAAATTAAAAGTAATCGAAGGCAGAGGCTTATAAAGAAAGCATTTAGGAAACCTAATTACAGTTGGAACTATCAGCTCCTGTAAAAGAAACTACCTCAGCCAAATGCCCTAAAATGCTTGTATGCGTCTCTAAGCTGAAGACAAGGTACTCTGGGATCCAGTCAGGCTTGCAAAACTCACCTCAAATAACACAGGCAAGTGTTAGACAAAGCAAAACTCAAGTAACTACACGAAACCTGAAGGTTTCTGACTCTCACCTATGCTTGCCCTCTCAGGTGGGGAAGAGAATACACTAAATCTTTCTGTGCCTTTAGGTCAGGTAAAGTGCCCAGCACACTCGATGTGTTTCAGAATGAGACATTTGGCAGAAAGTCACTAAGTACGTGTTAAAGTTTCAGGTGGCTCAGCAAAGTATCACTTGCCATCTGGACCATTGCTGCACGGATTGCAAACACATACACCTCTGATTGTTTTCTGTCAGGGCAAAATTAAAACAATGCATCAAATTAAGCTCCTGACAGTATTCAGTGTAAACTGCATTAGCTGTAAGCACCGGCAGCCTACACCCTAAGATCACTCTGCATGATTGAACCCAGAGGTTACAATTGTCTTTTAGATATCTGCTGATAACATATCCATAAATATTTTATTCCTGTTCCATCTCCTACAGGAAGAAACATGTTACAATATCTTCCACACTCTCAGCCTCATAGGAAAAGTTTTGTTTTAGAGGCACAGTCATCAATAAAGCTTATTTGGTATGTTGTCCCTCCAGCAACAGCTTCTTCACATCTGATGATAGCAGTTGCCTTCTGCATAAAATATTTGTTAGTCTCCCCTTCAGGGACAGGGAAGAAGAGATAGATTGAAGTTTCAGGATTCATTTTCAGGAGACGATACCTGTTTGAGCAGAATCAGCAGAGCCTGCAGTGGTCAGGCCTAGCAGAGGTCCTCCCGAGCAATGACACTTCACAGGTATCTGTGTGCGCTGTGCCACATGGATAGTAAAACCAGTCTGGATAGTTAGAGAAGGATAGCTGGACTTGTAACAGAAGTCTAGTTTCAGCATGTTGCACAGCCTCACTCTTGGATAAGGAAGGGAGAGGGGTCAGGGATTCAAAAAACTTTAAATGAAGAAGTTACTCCATGACACTGCTTTCCCTTTTCTTCCCTACCAAGTCACTTCTGTTTGTGTCAGAGATCCAACTCAAACACAGCACCTTAAGCTTTCCATTAAAGAAGAACTTGGGGAATTAATGCTGCTTTCCTGGCTCCTTGCAAAATTTGACATTCAACCATCTCCAAATATGATTAACATGCACTGTAAAGCCCTTCTATTAGCATACAAGACAGGGCTGGATATACAGGGATGTGTGAGAAGCCCCACTTGCCACTGCTGATCGTTTTCCTACCAGTCAGATCACCTAGTGCTCACACACCAGACCTACTCCCTTTCCTTACAACTATGACTCACTGGTCTGTGAGAAGAGATGAGTCTTGAACGATCAGCTGGGATACAAAGTCAAGGCTTCTGCTGCTGTAACGGACAGTGGCATAGCAACCTAGTATTATTTTGCTTCCTTTACACACACTAAAATGATGAAATCTCAAGGTAGGAAACTGCCTTCCAGGTTCTAGCCACAGCTAGCTGCTGACCAGTTCAGACTGGTTTGTGTTTGTGGCTGTATCATCTTCTTTCGCCTGTCCTTCTCTGGATATGGGCTTCTCCACTCCTTCATTTCCCACTATGCAAGTTCTGCTCACTCTGAGAGGTGAGGTCTTCATTCTGCTTAAACACCAGCAGCCCCTTTCTGCATCTCTGCTAGATCCCCTCAGTCACACTTGATGAGAACTAGAAACAGGAGGTGAGATCTCTCCACAGCCCTAGTCATTGTTACAGAATCACACAGAATCACAAAATGTCAGGGGTTGGAAGGCACCTTGAAAAGATCATCTTTTCCAACCCTCCTGTCAGAGCATGATCACCTAGAATAGGTCTCACAGGAACGCATCCAGGTGGGTTTTGAATGTCTCCAGTGAAGGAGACTCCACAGCCTCTCTGGGCAGCCTGTTTTCAGTGTTCTGTCACCCTCACGGTGGAAAAGTTTTTCCTTATGTTCATGTAGAACCTCCTACGCTCCAGCTTGCACCCATTGCCCTTTGTCCTATCATTGGACATCACTGAGAAGTGCCTGGCTCCATGCTCCTGGCATTTGCCCTTCACATACTGATAAACACTAATGAGGTCACCCCTCATTTTCCTCGTCCCCAAGCTAAAGAGCCCCAGCTCCCTCAGCCTTTCCTCAGAAGGGAGATGTTCCACTCCCTTCATCATCTTTGTCTCTGCACTGGACTCTTTCAAGCAATTCTGGAGGTCCTTCTTGAACTGAGTGGCCCAAAAGTGAACACAATATTCCAGGTGAGACCTCACTAGGGCAGAGTAGAGGAGGAGAACTTATCTTGACCTACTAACCACACCCCTTCTAATACACCCCAGGATGCCATTGGCCTCCTTGGCCACAAGAGCACATTGATGGCTCATGGTCATCCTGTTGTCCACCAGGACCCCCAGGTCACTTTCCCCTACATTGCTCCCCAAGAGGTCAGTCCCCAACCTATACTGTACATGGGGTTGTTCTTTCCTACACATTGATTATTTATTTGCCATTACTGGAAATGTTTAGTTGAATGCATACAGAATCAGTAACTTTCTCACAGCCATGTCATGACACTGGATTCATTAAAGCCTTCATGTTGTCCCTCTGGCCTATCTACAGTCCAATTATATAGTTTCTAATGCAAAGTGTTTAAACCTGAAACAGTTTCATCTAGAAGCTGCAGAAAAGAGGCCAAAATAACATCCTGGTCTCCAAACTGGTGACACATGGGTTTGATGGGTGGACCACTAGATGGGTAAGGAACTGGCTTGATGGCCGCACCCAAAGAGTGGCTGTCAATGGCTCCATGTCCCAGTGGAGGCCAGTGACAAGTGGAGTCCCTCAGGGATCAGTCCTGGGACCTGTCTTATTCAACATCTTTGTGGGGGACATGGACAGTGGCATTGAGTGCACCCTCAGCAAGTTTGCTGATGACACCAAGCTGTGTGGTGCAGCAGACAGGCTGGAGGGAAGGGAGGCCATCCAGAGGGACCTTGACAGGCTGGAGAGGTGGGCACAGGCCAACCTCATGAAGTTCAATAAGAGCAAGTGCAGGGTCCTGCGTCTGGGTCGAGGCAATCCCAGACACAAATACAGGCTGGGCAGTGACTGCCTGGAGGGTAGCCCTGAGGAGAGAGACTTGGGGGTGCTGGTGGACAAAAAGCTCAACATGAGCTCTCAGTGTGCACTTGCAGCCCGCAAAGCCAATCAGATCCTGGGCTGCATCAGGAGAAGTGTGGCCAGCAGGTCGAGGGAGGTGATTCTCCCCCTCTACTCAGCCCTGGTGAGACCCCACCTGGAGTACTGTGTCCAGTTCTGGAGCCCCTATTACAAGAGGGATGTGGAGGTGCTGGAACATGTCCAGAGAAGGGCCACGAGGATGATCAGAGGGCTGGAGCACCTCTCCTATGAGGACAGACTGAAGGAGTTGGGGCTGTTCAGTCTGCAGAAGAGAAGGCTCCGAGGAGACCTAATTGTCGCTTTCCAGTATCTGAAGGGGGCCTACAGGAAGGCAGGGGAAGGACTTCTCAGGATATCAGGTAGTGATAGGACTAGGGGGAATGGAATGAAGCTGGAGGTGGGGAGATTCAGGCTGGATGTGAGGAGGAGGTTCTTCACCATGAGAGTGGTGAAACCCTGGAATGGGTTGTCCAGGGAGGTGGTCGAGGCCCCGTCCCTGGGGGTGTTTAAGAGCAGGCTGGATGAGGCTCTGTCCAGCCTGATCTAGTGTGGGGTGTCCCTGCCCATGGCAGGGGGGTTGGAACTAGATGATCCTTGTGGTCCCTTCCAACCCTGAATGAAACTATGAAACTATGAAACAGAAGTAGGAGAAGTAGGAAAAATCTGCCAATGCTAGTTAAGAAGAGTAGTGCACAAAGCAAATCTACCATGCTGTATTTTAAGCCCCAAATCCATCAGTAAGCAGCTCACAAGAAAAAATGAAGTGATTTTTCTCTGGCAAGCAATCATATGATAGACCCTTACATGGAGATAATGGTAATGCACACAAGTTGTTTTCCATTGATGTGGCACTTCCAATAAACCATTAAGTCAATACCAAATTCACAATTACAATTTTTCTCGCTCTCATACAGACATGTATTGAAATGGTGTGCTGAGATTAAAACATAATTAAAACCCTGTTGTTATCCCTGGTCTGCTTCCAGAAAAGTGCAATTGTGTTTATACTGTCTAGCAGTGGAGTAGAATATTAGAATAGAATAAACCAGGTTGGAAGAGACCTTCAAGATCATCGTGTCCAACCCATCAACCAATCCAACCCACCCAAACAGCTAACCCATGGCACCAAGTACCCCATCAAGTCTCCTCCTGAACACCTCCAATGATGGTGACTCCACCACCTCCCTGGGCAGCCCATTCCAATGGGCAATCACTCTCTCTGTATAGAACTTCTTCCTAACATCCAACCTGAACCTCCCCTGGCGCAGCCTGAGACTGTGTCCTCTTGTTCTGGTACTGGCTGCCTGGGAGAAGAGACCAACCCCCTCCTGGCTACAACCTCCCTGCAGGTACTTGTAGAGAGCAATAAGGTCTCCTCTGAGCCTCCTCTTCTCCAGGCTAAGCAACCCCAGCTCCCTCAGTCTTTCCTCATAGGGCTTGTGTTCCAAACCCCTCACCAACTTTGTTGCTCTTCTCTGCCACTGCTCAGAAAGAAGGAACGAACACCTTTGCTCCCTCTTTGTTATGCAATCTCCTAACACTTCATGGGACAAAGGCCTAGCCTTTAAGAACCTACCCTGATGACACCAAGAAGTAACTGAGACACCAACAGGGAGCACACCTACACCCTATACTTGACCTTCGTGAACAGGCTGAGAACCTAAGAGACAAAAGCAGCCAAACAAGAGCTACAAAATGGAGCTAATAGTGTGGGAGTCCTATTCTCTCCAGAGTGTTTGGCGAGTACTCTTGCTTGCTGCCTTTTCACAAGTACAAATGGTACGGCAAAGACCAGTCAAACCAAGCAAGTGCAAAGAGTCAACTATTTACTCTACAAAATACTTAAGGCAGAATGAGAGTAAAATAGGTGGATCCAAAGTGGAGCTTTGCAGTATGACTGAGTTTAAATTTTACTTGCTGGAAGCCATTCAAAACATAACAAAGAGGACAAACACAGAACAGTAATAATGTTTCCATAAGTGAATTCCTGACCAAGACATTAAACATCTAAGGAGTAGCTCAGGCAATCTTGATGTTTCACAGTCACCACAAGACTTGATGATCGCTGAGGTCTTTTCCAACCTTATTGATTCTATGATTGATAACAACTCCCTGAATGCTCCCTTCATGTTCCTCAAAATTACGAAGAACATTTTGTATTTCCCATAGCCTCTTACACCCTTCTGACAAGAGAAGAACAGGTCATACGGTGGTGTATCTTCTGAAAATTTCTCAGGACATGGGAAAGGTAACATGAATAAATGAGAAAGGCTGTAAGCAGGAAAAAAAAAGTAAGATCTACAAGACTAAATGTTCCTACTTCCTAACTCACAGCAAGTGTGCAACATGTAGTTGTTAAATGAGATGGTTATTCCACAACAGCTTTTTCTTCTTCTGTGCTTCCAGCACAGCTATACATTCTTCCTAGATGAGATCCATTTACTTAGGCATGACTGAGAGCCTCAGCTAGCTTTTCATGATAAGATTGCTTTCTGAAGTGTGTGGAGACACCTTATGGTCCATGTTTACCCTTCTATTTGCAGGTTTGCTTTTGCCCCACAAACTGCCCAGAAATTATTGTACACATCCAGGGCAGTCAAGGTATTTCTGGCAGTTATGGCGGGTACTGCATTTCCAAGTGTGTAACCATCAGGATTATTTTTTCTTTACTTCTTTTCCACCTTTAAAAAAAAAAAATCTTTCTGTGATGTCAGACAGACACTTGCAGCAGTTGTTTCATGCTTTCAGCCTGCCATGTGCATGCTTTCCCATTAGCAGCTGCTCCTCTGGTATACACATACACCATACTGGGGAGCACATTTGCTCCTCTAACACTTCCCACAAAGCTTCAGCAACTTTCTTTCAACATGGAGTCCAGCATCTCTGAGGGGCTTTAAAACAACTGCCCACACCTTTTCTTAATACTGTTCTCTCAGACATTGCCTTGCCTAAGCTTATCAGTCTGGAATTTTTTATCAGCATGGCTCCTTTTTATAACTCAAAAAACCCCCAGACATCTATTTTTCCCTTTCGCTCCTGCCTGGATTAAAAGGGTAAAAATATGATTTTGCAGTAGCTAGCTCCAAACAGCACCATTTACATGCTTACAGCAACCTCTTGCCACCAGCTGCATGGCTGCAGGCCTAATGCTCCTCATTTCATAAGGGAAAAAGTCTCCTGATGTATACCAAAACGGGCTGCAGACCTTTAAAGCTGCTAGGGTGGCAACAAGATGTGGCACCGCAGGCTCCTGCCACACACCGTAATGAAAGCTCAGCTGCACACAACTGCATTAAAAGCACAAAACCAGAGATATATACAAGGTAGCACCAGAGTCGGCAGCACACGTCAGTGAGAGCTGAACTTGCTCCTCCTCCAGGAGTGAGGCACCCTGCACTTGCCAGCCTGAACACTGCAGGCTTTGATGCTAATAGGATCATTTCCTTCTAAAGCCTTCCCCACTGCAGCAGCCCAGAAATATGCACAGCTAACTTAGGCTGAAAGGGAATCTTCCACCACCCACAAGCCTCCTTCTACAAAGAAACTGCATCAGCCTCTGCAGATGGCATGTAACAAGCAATTAGCAAAGACAACTCTTCAAGACCCAACTGCTGGGTCAAGTTTCTTTTACACCCTCACATTAAAAATAAACACATTAAATTTACACCTCCTTCCAGATCCCTTCACATTGCTGTAATAATAAGATGGGGGGTTAGTGTAATCACGATAAGGCCATTAAGCAGAAAGATAATTCACCCGCTGTCAATTAAGAGATATCAGATACAGCCAGGATACACTGAGGAGACATCCTTTTTCATCTGAGAAAATAAGCTTAAGAGATCCCTATATAATCACCCTTTTCTCAGCAAACTGTCTGGAGCACAGATAAGATCAAAGGTGGCTTTCACAGCCAACCAAGTTATTAACACCTCAAGGAAAAGTAACGTTACACAAAAGCCAGGGCTCTCTGATGACTTCCTTGATCTGAGGACAGAGAAGCTGCAGCAGCAGGGGGCTGTTACCCTGAGTACAAACATGGCAGCACCTTAGCCCGAATAGGCAAACAATATGCTTATCTGTGAAAAACTGTGTATTTTCAGGCCGGTTTTGCATTGCTACTACTTTTAGGGATCAGTTTCCAAAATAAAAAATTGCATATATATTTTAACTACAGAAAAAACATCTTCATGGCAAGTGATCTGAAAATATGAAAGTTATATTGCGCTGTGTGCCAGAGTTAAAATGGGGGAAAAAAAGTGATAAGCATTGCCCTTAAAGTTGCTTCACAAGCAAGGTAATTCTGGATCCATTTTCACCACAAAGAAGAAAAAAAAAGCCCAACAACCCCACACCTCAAAAACACTCCAGTCAACCGCTCTCTACAAGTGTCTTAGGTTTTTACAGGGAACATGAATATCTTTATAAGGCTGCTGGAACACATTTTAATTCATGACTTTTGTCTTTGTTAGTTGAGATCAAAGGTTGGACTTGGAGCACTAGGGGAAGGGAGTCCATGAGAAACATGAAGCTCCACGATGAACAGAAGCAGTACAACTCAGTTTCCTGTCTGTGCTTTCTCTAAAGCTAATATATAGCATGGACTCTCTGATGTACAAAGAACATTTCCTCCCCTGTTTTCAAGATTACTGCAACTCACTATCCCTAAGAGCTCTACTTTCATCTGCAAAATGTGATTAAAATGGGCCAGAGGATTCAAAAGCTGCTGAGGAGCGACAACAAAAAGACAGAGATGGACTAAGTAAGAATCTGAGTTTTTCTGAAGCTGTAACAAGGAGGGGGAAAAAAAAAAAAAAAAGGTAACAATCTGGGTCAGCAGTTCCCTAAACATGACACAAATATCACTTGCAATTTGAAAGCAGCACGCAAATGACATCTAAACAACCAAATGACCTTCATGCATGCCACTGGGACAAAATTTGTAAAAGCCTTGTATAGAGTACAATTAAGCTAAAAGAAAACACAAGCATTTCATTGATGGTAACAAGCAGGGCAAAAGCCTCCTCCCTGACACAGTATGCTCTGGCCACCTTACATGCACCAGACCAATAAGGAGAACCCTAGCATACCTCATCAATGGCTTTCATGTTACCCAAGTTCCTGCAAGAGCTAGGACAAAACTGTGTCACCGTTACTTCAGCCACATGACCAAACAACCCAGTACTTCCAGAGAGAAACTATAGCCCAGGAGGGTATTATTGAAAGGAGAAACTATGTGTTTGAACTAAAGAAGAAGTAACGAACTTTCTGTTTCAGCCTGAAAAACACGAGAGTGTGTTGCTGGGAGAGCAGTACACACACACCTCTCTGTCAGTCCGTAGCTCTGTCCACATTTGTTGTCAGATGCCAGTGAGAACTCAATACAGAGAGAGCTATTAGAAAAAATTATTATAGAGAAAAAAAAATGTTTATGTAGCACTTTCCACCTGGCCTTTTTAAAGCAATTACTACATTAAATAATTTACCAAGAAGAATAAAACCACACATTGCTGTCGCATGTGATCAGTAGCTTATGCTTTCAGAAGAAAACAATTCTACTTTATCTTTATTAGAATTAAACTTTAAGGCCTGAATTCACTATACACTATTCACACTGTTACATTTTAAATTGGCAGAGAGGTAATCAATCAGCTCATTAGCTCCAAAATGCATTTAACAGTACATTTTGCTAAGTGTCCGTATTAAGAAAACGACAGAAAACCTGGAACTGTTAACATCATTTTACCCTTGGTTAAGAACTAACAAGTTAGGGCACTGTAATTGTGGTTTAAAGGAAAAAAAAAAATTGAGAAAAGCCCCCACCTTCCAGCTTTGTCACCCTGGACTATTAATGACATCCAGTTAACAATTCTCCCTTATTTCAATTAATCTGTTGAGATCTTTCATTTCCAGCTACAACAGAGTTCCTTTTTGTGGGTAGCAGCACATGTCAGCTTGGCACAGATTTTCTTTTTCACAAGGGCAAGATGCTTCCTTGTGTTGATACACAAAGCTACCAAAAGCTGTGGCTGAAGAGCACATTCCATAGCACTGGCCATTATTAGTATTTCTAGTCAGCAACATGAAGCTGATCTGTAAATTAATGTTTTGGGGTTAATATTTTAAAAAATACAGTTCACATGCTCACTGTGACAGAGTAATTCCTGTACTTCACATACAGGATCTCTCACCCCCATGGCCTATGGGATGAAGTGGCAGCTCGCTGACTTTTATTGCTGGTGAACTCTAACAAGAGACTGTTCTTCATGAGACACAATGCAAGCACAGGTAAATGTAATGGCTGCATCCTTTCCGGTTTTTGTTCGTTTGGGTTTGGGGTTTTGTTCTTTTTTTTTTTAAATGCATAAAAGGGGTACACAAATTTAAGTGACATTCAAACTCCTGTCATGTAGGCAAACTCACCCCATTGGTAACATAAATGTCAGGCATTTTTGAGTCAGGACATCACAGCAGTGAATCACTAGCAAAATCATGGATTCATTACATCTCCTTTCACAGTAGGGAGATGAATTTTCAGAGGGGGGTAAATTTTTGTTCTCTAAGGTACTGAACATTGAGCAAGTCTGGATATAAAGAAAAAGGCAAAATTGTTAAACCAAGTAACTCTAGCAGCTCTTATCTATGATATCCTGCCTTTGTGGCTTCTTTATTACTCTTAACAGTTGGAAGATAAACCCAGTTAAATTAAGTGAGAGCATCTTGTGATGTGTGTATGTGCTCCTGCAAACAGAATTAATACTTTATTTTAAATTAATATTCCTTAAAGTTTCCATAGCAGTTTCATTTTTCTTCTATGCTCCATTGCATCTAGTGTTCTCAGATAACTTACACAGCCAGGAGTAAAATAAAATATTGAAAATCAAAAGAAGAATTATGAATCTCAAGAGATCAGCAGTAAGTATAGTAAGCACTTGACAAAACTATAAAGACAACTGGGCTCTGGAACCAGTCCCTTTTTTAACACCTCTAAAGTTCCCTAATTTAGGTTCATTTTGTGACAGATAAGAATGGGATTAGATTGGCATTGCCACGTGACAGAACCCAGATAATTTTGTCAAGCACTTAATAAATTTTTAGCTCTGTATTGGCCTCTCATTTTCAAAGCTCATGGGAGACTACATGCCTCTCATGAGTGTGAATCATCAAGTTCACCCACAAGTCAAGAGCTAACCTACAGCGGAATCATCATCTTTATAAATAGTTCACAAAATTTAACAATTGTCATTCTCTCTGGGAGAAGAAGAGGAAGATCATAGCCCATTGGTTCTTTTTTTTTCCTGGAGGAAAGAGGGCAGAAGTGGAATTCTGTATTTCAGGTAACAGAGACTTCATTCCTAACAGATGGCAATGTCACATATTGGAAGTGTGATCAGTAAACAACAACTGTAAGCCCCTACTTGTTCATATGACAAACATTTCACTGAAAAATGGAGCAACATCAAAAAGCTAGAAAACAAATGGTCATTCTCAGCTCTGTCAGTGCTGCAGCCGCTATTTGTGCGGTTCTAAGTAATTCACGAGACACTGCCTCAGAGCTTACCCCAAGTGTCAGTCAGTTAAGCAAGAAATCTGGCTCCCGATAACCAAAGAGTTTAAAATCGCCTTCGAACCGCGCGTAGAGGCGCCTTATGTCTCTCTTGCTGATCCCTGAAAAGTACCACTCCACTTTTGTTCTGTTGTATGCCGTTATGCCTGGTGGAATCGTGGGGTATGACACCAGGTGGTCTATGCCGGCTGCTTTCAAGATAAACGGAGCATCATCCTCCAGGGTTTCATGATGTCCAATCACGCTGTAGGTGATTTCGCAGGGGGCGCAGAGTTCCACGTACGTCACCCAATGAATGATGTGGTCGCCAAACTGAATGTCCAGCCACCGGTGATTAGGGTCACCCAGGTAGCGTACAAAGTCTTCAAACTGCAGCCCTCTGGTCTCTGTGCGATTCTTTCGGTATTTACGAATGATGCCAGGAGCAATTTCATGCCGGTACCAAGGTTCAAACCGCGGATTGTGCACGAACTTGTCTTTGAATGCAGAAATAAGTCTTTCAAATGGATCTCTAACAATGAAAAACTTGAAGTATAAATTCAGTCTAAAGAGAGGAGGGCAAAAAAAATAATTAAAAACCCCAAATAATTAAGGAAAGGATTTAGCAGTCTTTAAAGTATGTTTAGCAGTGACTTGCAAACTGTACATACACTGACCACACAGAATCACAGTATGTTAGGGGTTGGAATGGACCTTGAAAGATTGAGTCCAACCCCCCTGCCAGAGAAGGATCATCTAGAGTAGATCACACAGGAGCACAGACACAACGGTATGAATCTTACACCATAGTCTATCAATATTATAATCAATAAGACCACAAATACTGTTTCTGTCTTTTTGCTAACATTTTTTTGTATGCAATTCAAAGCGAAAATTGTTAGTCTTAGTTTTCACATTATTCAAACCCAAGAAGCTTACTTTTTCCCAGTCCCTATAAACAGGAGACAAAAGATGCTGAAAGCTCTGAATCAAAGATATTTTTCATGCCATGCGATTACGCTCAAGAAGCAAAATGCACAAAGACATAGAAAAAATGGCTTGGTGCATCTAAATAAATAAAGGGCTGCATTTTTTCACTGGCAGGTAGTTAGACAAATCACTGCTTAAGTGAAAAATAGTAATTCTGGTGTTTTATTTGATGTTTTGTTGTGCTGTCAGTAATGGCCATTATTTTCATTAGAAATGGTTTTCAACAGTGGCTCAGTTGGTAGTGCATAAGACCCTTAATGGGAAGGTTGTGAGTTCAAGCCTGCAGTGGGCAGTAGTGTCCTCCCTACTCTAGTCATGAGGTCTGTGGTGACAGGTTGGACTCGATTATCTTTGAGGTCTCTTCCAACCTTAGTGATACTGACAGTGAATACAAATTTTACACTTTGTTACAATACCACTGAGCAGTCTGTAGTCTGAGGTTACCTGTTGGAGGAGTAAACTGGAAACAAAGTTTATTTCAGTAAATAGCTTAGAAAGGACATTTAAAGCCCATTTCTCACTGAAATAGGGTGGATGGCATCTCTCCAGCCTCAACATTCACTTCAATCAGTCCTCAAGTTCTCCTCACTTAATCATAACCAGGCAGGCCTAGAGGTCAGCAGACTAGATCAACAGATCCATGCCATTCCCCTTTCCACACCTAAACTCTTTGATATTTTGTTTCAGAATTCCCAACCAAACCCTTATTATACATCTCCAGCACAACTTCTGCCACAGGCTGACTGCAACAACCCAAATTGTGATGACACTTAACTTCAAACACTCCAGCTATGGCTCATTCCCTAGGTGAACAGTTGTTCTGAGCTTTGCCCAGAGATAACACCACATATATAAGGGGCTGACTCTTCATAATGGCTTAATACCCATAAAAATTATGCAAGCACAAGCTTAGAAAAGTGCCTGCTGTCATTTTATGTCCTGTTCTCTCCCTGCTGCTACTCCCTAACAGGGATTATATATAGCATAGGCTCTAGTAGAGGTGAGAGAAGAGAGTCAAAACTCTAGCTAATGTAATTTAGAACACTCTGCTATGAATGCTATGAACAGCAATTTTTCTGGTCTGAGAACACCCAGAAGCATCCAACGAGGAAGACAGTGGTTAGCTTCTCAGGCTGAGAAGCACTAATATTTTAAATCTATCTTGTTCAATCTCAGTAAGTAATACTGCCTTCAATGACTTAGGTGTACAGTACAGATTTACTGTACAAGGCATCAGGGTGGACCTTCCAACTAAACCTTCCCTTCTGAAGGCAAATTATGTAACAACTAGGTATGCAACAAATTACAGAAATCCTATCCAGAGGAAGCTGGTTGGCTCACCTAACTATATCACCAATTACACTGGTGCTCTCCTCCAAAGCCAGCAGGGAGGTAGTCACATCTGTGAGGATAACAGAACAATGCCACAAAACAAGTGACGGAGCAGAAACCCCACTGTCCTGAATTCCAGATGTAGGCTTCAATGGTACTCTTTACTGTCCATAATACCACTGACTCCAAAGCCCTCCCACACTCCTGGGAAACCACCTCTTACCGTTTTTTAATCTCAGAGTCAGTGAATGAGGACAAGCGTGGAAGGCCATTCTTCTCATGATCATGTACGATATTTTCTGGGATCTCTTCTATGGAAGAAAATGCTCCTAGACAAATCAAAAAGAGAGAGTAAGTGAATCTTTCAAGAGGGGAAAAAAAGTGAGTACAAACAAGCACGTATGCCTCTGGCTGACAGCTTTTTATCTTTCTCTTATTTTTAGCATTTACAGTTACTATATTTAAAACTGTTAAAATTATGAGAGATTCTGACTGCAAAGCTGAAAACTGGTAAAATTCTTTAGGGTATGTGACATTAAGTTTCAGAACTGTATGGCCTCAAAACTCTCCTAAAAGCACATTATGCAAACTTCATCAGTAATTATGTCTAAGCCTCTATGTAGTTCCCCACCTCAATGTCCTCATTCTCTTTCCCTCTGCCTACACATAGAAATAGAAGATGACTTTGAGGATTAACCCCAAAGAAGGAAACGGCTTTTTGGCTGAGTTTCTACTACCAACAAAAAATAAATGCTGTGGATTGCTTTTGGAACTGCTTCAACACAGAAGTACTTTGCTGACAAGGTCCATGAAGTTCTTTTAATGGCTATACTCCACTGAAACAAAAATTCCAACCATACAATACTACACAGAATAAAAAGCACCAAAATTAACAATAGAAAGCCTCCAGGTATTAATTTCTGCAAGCACATAAGCTGACAAGAAAAATAATGTCACTAAATTCTGATGCATATATTTTAAGATCCTGATCCTGGAAGTTTTTATGACCTTCAGAAATTTCTCATGTGGGTCCCTTAGGCTTTAGACATAAGCCTTTACCCAGCAGTATCATTTCAGAGTACCAACCTGCAACAAGAACAGGGGGGTGGGTGTACAAAACAAGATCTTTAGGTGTTCACCTATGGCCTTCCATGTTCTGAAATTACACTGAATAATGCACACTGCTCAGTTTCCCTGATTTGTAATTTTTTGGGTGGTAGTGGTGGTTGCATTGTAATTGTTTTCTAATTACTATGTTTGGTAGTCTCGGTGAATGTTCTATGGTCAAGGTCAGATTACACAGCTTTAGAAACAGAAACCTTGCATTCATCCAGAACAGAGATTCAGTAAAAGAAGGAGCAATTAGTTTCCCCCTGGTGCACAGCTGCATTTCTCCATCCTGAAACTCCAAATACCACTTTGGATGTAAACCCCTCAAGTACCAGTCCTGCCTGAGGAAACTATCCAAAGAGAAAGTCAGGTCAACTGCAAGTGGCAGTCTTCAGCGTTCACATGGAAACAATTTTTTATTGCCATCCAACATGCTAGAATGAGGAAGTTCAAAGGGACATGCTCCCTGCTGGTAAGACATGAGGCATCCTCCACTTCAGAGTAAGTACATCCTTGTCTGTCCTCAGCTGCTCTTTGCATGTTATCTCTGTTACATTCTGATAGGAGCAGGTACTTCCAATGTGCTCAGTGAGTTTCATACGTAGTACCTTCTTAGAGCATAGCTTTCATAGGTATTTAATGCACATGCCCCTATCTATGTGTGTACATGTTTTTGCTGGATTTTTGGCTCCCATCCATATACCACAGTTGAAGCTTTTAAAGATGTACTCCTTGCAACAAAAGTTTCACTGGGGGACATCGTTCCTTTGTCAATTTATGGCTGTTTCCTTCTGGGTGTGCCAACTCGTTAACACGAGGTAAAGAAAACACAAACACAAATGCAGAGCTAGTTGTTGACAGAGTGCTTCTAGCAAGAAAGCTGGCTTTACAATGTTCAGGTTATGCCCACATCTTGATGAGATATGACATCTGCAACCTCAACTGACTTGACTATCTGTAATAAATTCACAGCCTGGGCACACGAACAGGCAGGAGGAACTCATGTTAAACAAAGGTGTGTTATGTTAAATAAAATCTTGTTAAGTTTATGAGTTAAAGTAGCAGTACAGTAGAAAACCTTGAGGAAACTACTTATTTTTATTGGCATACCAGGCTACTAGATGAGTATGGCAGCCTACATAGACAGGCAGTGTTCACCCGGCAGATCGTTCTGAAAACACACTAGTCCCTTTACTCCTTCTTTTACAGTCTTTTAACCAAACTACCACCTGAAGCACCTCAGAATTTTCCTAACACCTATGATGGCTCACTGACAGCACATACATAAGATTTCAATAGTACAGACCAACAGCAGCTGCTGAGTTTTAACTAGCTTTTTTCATGGCTAAAACCCCCTACTTAAAAGTCAGTGGCCTGAAGCCAGAAATTTTGTATTATTGATTTTTAGAGAACTGTGATACCTTGTAGTTTACTTGTTGCAAACACTGTGAGTGCCACACCTTCCAAGGGAACAAATCTACCTACCACAAGTACTCTTCCATGATTCAAAATGCTTTTGAGCCAAGTAATAAGAATCTTTATTTTCACAGAAAGAACAGGTATATTTGCTTTAAAAGAGATGTTTTGAAAGGACTAGAAGCAATTGGGAAGAATCAGAGGCTGAAATCAGTTATTAGTGTGCAGAAAAGAGAAACAATCCATTTTTGTGTTGTCCCAATTGGGACCATTAGTGTTCCTTCCACAAAGAAACCCACACACCCAGAGCAGAGTAGATACCATTTAAAACAATCAAGACTTTTTTCCACTGAGTGTTGCCCACTTTTGGCGTCTGACAAAACAGGATCTTGTGCTTGTCACACACAAATATGCGGTCCAAGACGAATTTGGAAACTGAAGTGTGAGAGAGATTTTTCAGTGCAGTGTCTCTGCAGACATTCCTGAGAAGCTCAAGTCTTTCCATATGAACCAAGGGCTGGCGGATCAGACTTCCAGCAAAAGCTTTTCCAGTTGGCTTTATGAAATGCAGAGGGGAAAGAAAAAAAACAAACACAAAAGTGCAAGAATTTAGTTTTCAGATCAAATTCTAAAGTATAGAAATCCTCAAACTGTGCATCCTAGTAACTCCCAGATTCACAATTTAAATGTTACTATGTATTAATAGAGTAGCACACAACTTCCTTCCTGAGCTGCTGCTGTATACATTGCTTTGACTCTTAAGTCATTTGGCAGCAGACAGTAGCAAGAACTTTTCCATAAAACAATTTAAGATCACCATAGAGGAGCAGAGTCTTACATGTGTGGATAAAACATGCCTTGACCAAATATTGAAACTACCACAAAACTTGAACCGTAAGGAAACTTCTGAGGGGCTGGGTATAGGAATTTCAACTGAAATTAAGCTTTCATTTCTGAGAAGACAGGGCTTAGGCATGCTGACCCATCTGGATAGAAAATAAGAAATTACAATAGAAGTTCTGCGCTGTTTTCTAGCACCTGTAGGCATTCAGTGTTTCAATTTATCTATTGTGCCCCAAACTGAAATGGACAAACATTGTGTGAATTTTTGTCCATTTCAGTGCGTACTGTGGCAAACAAGAGTAGTAGGCAGAATTCCTCTCCCTAAAAATTAACTATTTGATATGTCTTCTTTTTCTGAGAGAGGACAGGAACCAAACCCACCTCTGTCTCATGATTAGTGTTGAGAGAGGAGAAAGGAGCTTATGTAACTAACAGGTGACAGGAAACTTTAAATATCTATTGACATATCTTTCCCTTCCACTAATAGATTTACAGGGTCAGCAATCCCTAATACCAATACATACTATGGGATACATACATACTATGGGATGTAATGACTGAGAGCAGCCCTTTAGAAAAGGACTTCAGGGTACTGATGAATGAAAAATTGAGTATGAACCAGCAGTGTGCAGTGCAGCCAGAAAGCCAACCATATCCTAGCGGGCATAAAAAAGAAGCATAGCCACCAGGTCATGGAAGGGGTATTTCCTCTCTACTCTGCCCTGTTGAGATCCCACCTGGAGTACTGCATCTAGTTCAGGAGGCCTCAGCACAGGAAAGATACAAAGCTACTGGAACAGGTCCAGATAAAAGCCATGAAAATGTTCATGCCCCCAGACTATCTGTCCTATGAAGAAAAGCTGAAAGAGTTTGGTTTGTTTAGTCTGGAGAGGAGAAGGCTCCAGGAAGATCTTATTGCAGCCTTTCAGTGCTTACAAAGAACTTACAAGACACACACAGAGAGTTTTTACCAGGGCCTGTAGCAACAGGACAAGGGTTAATGGTTTTAAAGTGAAAGATGGTAGATCTAGATTACCTATTAGGAAAACTTTTTGTCCTGTGAGGGTGGTGAGATGCTGGAAGAGGTTGCCCAGAGAAGCTGTGGATGTCCTCTCATTGAAGGTGTTCAGGTCAGGTTGGAGGGGGTCTTTTGAGCAACCTGATCTAATGAAAGATGTCCCTGTCCATGTCAGAGGGGTTGCACAAGGTATGTTCAAAGGTCCCCTCCAACCCACCCATTTGGTGATCTTATGATTATAGGCACAGCGTCCATACTAGACATGACAAAGGAATGATTTTCATTTTGTGGCGTCTTCCATAAGGAAAAAAAATAATATCTCATTCTGCTTTTTCTGTTTGTTACTTTTGTCCAATATCCTCTGGTCAGAATGCAATTTGAACAGCCTGACAGGTTGTTTATCTGTCAAAACAATTCCTTTTGCATGCAATCAGGATTAATATTATTGTTTTGCATTTCATGCTGTCAGGAAGTCAGAGGGAATAGTTTTTGATCCAGAAACCTTATTATTCTCTTCCATACAAGTAAAGGAAGGTATTAAAATTCACTACACAGATCTGCCAGCCTTTCACTGAACAAAGTGTTGCTCCCAAGTATTTTGAGGATAACTTATATTTCAGAGTTTTTACACACAAAACTAGAAAGTATTATGTTTATACAAGAAGCTCCCTTCCATATTGCATCACAAAAATACTTTAAATATAGGATGACTTACGCAAGCAAAGGAAAAAAAAATAATTTGCCTTAGCCCCACTGTGTAACTAGCTTCAAAGTTACATTTGCATAAACGATTTTCAGAACTTCCTTGTAAATTAGCAAGTACCACATTTGTTCTGCTTTATTGGTGAAAGCACAGAACTATGCATCTAAAGGATCAACTGCTATTGACTACTATTGTGTTCATATTCTACTTTGGAAAACATGCTGAGATGTGAAGCAGAGAGCACAAAACATGAAAAAGAAAAGGAGACCTGATAAAAAGAATCTGAGAGATTGGACAGAGAAATAAAAGAACAGACAATACACAGGCTTGCCCTCAAGAACCACAACCCTGATGACTATGGCAAGGAAGAATACAAGCAATTCAAAACTGGGTCATTATATAAAAAAGGCCAGCAAAAATGCCTGTCCTGACTTGCTAAAGAAGTATTGTAATGATTTTCTCCTAGAAATGGAAACACATTAAGTTGAATCATTCAGATGAAACAAGACAGCAGGTTACCATAACAAACTAACTTTGTGAAGTTAAAATGAATTCTGCTGGCTCTATCTAAATAGAACAGTCTGAATAAATAATGCCTGTTTAGCAATTCCTTTTAATAACAGGAAGCCCTTTCTCAATCTCTTTTTTTCCCCCCCCAGTCTTTAATACACATAACCCTTATCTCAATTGTATGTACCTGAAAACCTTCAGGCCAAAGTTTTTCCTCTGGCACATGTACCTCCTCCACTTTTGTCACAGCTGTCAGTATCAATGGCTCTTGCTTGGCACCATAGCCTAAAGAAGAGAGATAAGAGCATTACAGAAGGTGAAGGGAGGGCAACTATTTCTGCTTTACAACTAACACAATGAAACATCACTTTCTGTATTAAGCTTACAAAACATTAGGATTTGTTTTCAACAGGGAAGGTGCTAGACAAGACATAAGACAGGCTATGAATATTTCAAAGGATGTACTCTATGGGAATTCTGGGTGCAATTTCAGTGGAGTTTTATTACAGAAACACATCCATTATCTTTTATTTTGGTCTTTTTTAAACAAACTGTGCAAAAAGACAGGAAAATCACAAATCCAAATGTCACAACTGGTAGACAATTGAATGTACCTATAGGGACTTGACAGTAAGAGATTTTTATTTTTCAATAACCTTCCCAAAGCATGTCCAAACAAAAAACTCAATCTATCAGGTTTCTCCCTCCCTTCAAGACAGCTTTCTTCTGTAAATTCTTGGTCATTACCAGTGTCATTAAGAGCCACCTTTTATTGCTTTGGTGCTCTGAGTAAACATCTCTAATGAGCAATGGATGTACACTGGAACACAGGAAGTTCCACCCCAACATAAGGAAAAACTTGACTGTAAGGGTGAAGAAACACTGCAACAGGCTGCCCAGAGAGATTGTGGAGTCTCTTCTTTAGAGACTTTCAAGACCTGTGTGAATACATTCCTGTGTGACCTGTCCTGGGTGACTCGGATTTGGACTCAGTCTTCAGAGGTCCCTTCTATCCTGTACCATTCTATGATTCTATTTCTGGACAGATGTCCTTCCTTAAAGACCGCCACAAGAACAAACTCAGCTGATATGCTTTCTTTTTTAATGACTTTCAGGCAGCTAATAGTTTGAGACCAAGTTAAAGTATGCAAGGAAAGAACCCTTTTCATCTTTCAAGATTGGTATGCTACCAGAAAACTGTTATTTTTAACACAAGGCTGTAGCTTTACTTTCCATGTTCCAGAAAGATGGAAAATAATTTGAAGCAGCTTTCCCTAACCACAAAGCAGAAAGAATATGATTTCTCCCTGAAAATCTATTTCCATCCACATTGGACTACTTTTCCCTTCATGCAGTTTCTTGCATGAATATTCTTTTTTCAGCTGCATCCATAGTGGCTTACTGGTTTATGGTCAAGAAAATGTGCAAAAATAAAATCTGATTGAAAGAATCTTTCAAAGAACAGATGAGCAGGGAAACAAGAGTAGGTCAGAAGGAAATAGAATAGAATAGAATAGAATAGAATAGAATAGAATAGAATAGAATAGAATAGAATAGAATAGAATAGAATAGAATAGAATAGAATAGAATAGAATAGAATAAACCAGGTTGGAAGAGACCTTCAAGATCATCACATCCAACCTATCACCCAACACTACCCAAACAACTAACCCATGTAACCAAGCACCCTGTCAAGTCTCCTCCTGAACACCTCCAGTGACGGCGACTCCACCACCTCCCCAGGCAGCCCATTCCAATGGGCAATCACTCTCTCCGTGTAAGACTTCCTCCTGACCTCCAGCCTGAACTTCCCCTGGTGCAGCCTGAGACTGTGTCCTCTTGTTCTGGTGCTGGCTGCCTGGGAGAAGAGACCAACCTCTGCCTGTTTACAACCCCCCTTCAGGTAGTTGTAGAGAGCAATAAGGTCACCCCTGAGTCTCCTCCTCTCCAGGCTAAGCAGCCCCAGCTCCCTCAGCCTCTCCTCATAGGGCTTGTGTTCCAAGCCCCTCACCAACTTCGTTGCCCTTCTCTGGACTCGTTCCAGCAAGTCAACATCCTTCCTAAACTGAGGGGCCCAGAACTGGACACAGTACTCGAGGTGTGGCCTAACCAGTGCAGTGTACAGGGGCAGAATGACCTCCCTGCTCCTGCTGGCCACACTGTTCTTAATGCAGGCCAGGATGCCATTGGCCCTCTTGGCTGCCTGGGCACACTGCAGGCTCATGTTCATCCTACCATCAACCAGCACCCCCTGGTCCCTCTCTGCCTGGCTGCTCTCCAGCCACTCTGACCCCAGCCTGTAGCACTGCATGGGGTTGTTGTGGCCAATGTGCAGAACCCGGCACTTGGATGCATTAAATCTCATGCCGTTGGACTCTGCCCATCTGTCCAGCCTGTCGAGGTCTCTCTGCAAAGCCTCTCTACCCTCTAGCAGATCAACTCCTGTCCCCAGCTTGGTGTCATCAGCAAATTTACTGATGATGGACTCAATGCCCTCATCCAGATCATCAATAAAGATATTAAAGAGGATGGGGCCCAGCAGTGATCCCTGGGGGACTCCGCTACTGACTGGCCGCCAGCTGGATGTGGCACCATTCACCACCACTCTCTGGGTTCGGCCATCCAGCCAGTTCCTAACCCAGCTCAGAGTGCTGCTGTCCAAGCCATGGGCTGACAGCTTGGCCAGGAGTTTGCTATGGGGGACGGTGTCAAAGGCCTTGCTGAGGTCCAGGTAAACTACATCCACAGGCCTCCCCACATCCACCAACTTCACAACTTCACAACTGGTGGTGGAGTCACTATCACTGGAGGTGTTTAAGAGGAGACTGGATGACACACTTGGGGCCATGGTTTAGTTGATTAGATAGTGTTCGATGATAGGCTGCACTTGATGATCTCAAAGGTCCTTTCTAACCTGGTTAATTCTATTCTATTCTACTCTATTCTATTCTTTTGTAAGACCAGCTTATTTGCAGAGGTACTGAGTCCATAATAGTCATGAGGTCTTGGGTGACAGGTTGGACTTGATGATCCTTGAGGTCTTTTCCAACCTTATTGATTCTATGATTTTTTTCAAAACCAGCTACGACCAAGGAAAACTAAATTAGCCCACTGCTCTCCTCTCTAAGACTTGTTTAATAAACCTCCAAACAGAGGTATGCAATTTGAAAAGGAACATCTAATATATTTATTCACTATCAAGGGATTGAAAGAAATGGCACTAGTAGTATCAGTGCTTCAAAAGTCACACAGGCAGAAGACGCAGAAATATGGATTTCTTAAGACTTTAAGTCATGTTATCACCTTCACCCTAAACTCTCTGTAGGATGGCTTTGTAACAGTAGCTCCTCAGCAGACAAAAACTGTAACATACTGCGTGGTGTCATTAAATGGCTTGAATTCGTCATCATCTTAATACCATCTGGACTACTTAAGCTAAGCAAAAGCCCGTAAGCTGTTTGTCAGTCAAACAGCAGAGGATAAAACGGAATGCAAGAAGCAGAGCAGAGGTGGCTAGGCTAAGCACACCGAAAATGAAATTAAACTTTCCACACATTTTACATAATACTGCAGTCACAGGACAAGCAGTCACAAAGGGACAGAAACTAGTATCACTCTCTTAATTTCTTGTCAGTCTCCTCTGTCTCTAAACAGGTAACTTTCCTGTTGTTTTGCACATGACTTCTAGTAGATCCAGATACTGAAACTGAGTTAATTTGAAAAAAGCAGAGCTCACAAGACAGCACTGCCACACCATCCCCTCTGTTCTTAACTGCCAGAAAAAGAGACGGTAGCTTTGCAGTTGTCTACCAAGGAAAGCAGAAACTGAGTATCAGCACCGTCACTTCTAGAAAATTAGTTATTCTGTTCTCAGTCCTACTGAAGAAGTGGTAACCTGCCAAGAACTACTTTGCACAGAAAGTGTATTTGTGTGAAGCATTATTAATTTCCTGTTTCACATCAAATATTAAAGTTGAACTTACCATCCGGGTCTTTAAAAGTCAATGTGATAAACTTGCTAGCAACCATGAACATGAATATCACCCAAAAGCATGCAGCTAGCAGCAGCCACTGGTGGTGCATGTTGTCAGACTTGAGCCATATAAAGTTGTTGCTTCCTGTTTGAAAGAGGAAAGACTGACATGTTAGTTATTCTTGTTCTAGTTTATCAAATACTTTCCATAACCAAATGGACAAAACTCTTAATATGCATGTGTGCCATTAGCACAGCAGTAGATTTCACTTGTTAGTTTTTGTCCTTTTGGCTAGGTTTTTAACCAAGGTTAAGGCTGAGGCAACATAACTTGCTGGCTACTACCAAAGGAAGGCTCCACTCCTTCACCTCCATGTACACAGTCCCACACCCCTCCTTGTGTTCCCAACAGCACTGTCTGACAGCTCAGGCACACAGACCAGCAAAACCTTCTTTTAAAGTTCAGTTTATTTTTTTTATTTAACTTTACAAGAAAGCTCATTGTAGGAAAGGAGGGAGAATGAAAAAAGCTCTGCTCTCGGTGGTAACTCATCAGCAGATCAACCAAGCTGTAACATTAACAATATTCTTAGCTGTCCCGAGTCAACTCCTAACATGTGACATCAACTTCTCCTCTGCCCAGACTACATGAATGGCTGGAAGCTACTAGGCCAGAGCACTAAATGCACACACACACAAATATTCAAATATATTAATGTCTTTTTCTAATCTTGTCACTTTTATTGCTAGTCAAGTATCAAACATAGCTTCTGGAAGTTTCTTTCCCCATTTCCACTGTGGTAAGTACTATCCATGGGGATAGTAAAAAGAGTTCTCATGCAGCAGTGCCTACCACCTGTCACTACTGCCCTGGAGGTAAGCCTCAGATAGTACTTCCCCAGGAGTACAGGGAGGGTTACGCAAACAGTTGAGACTGCAGACAGGTACTGACTGAATCCAAGTAAAGTGAGGATGAGGATATGGCACAGTATTACAAACACACAGTGTTTGTCCTATTCTGCAGTCTATGTATTTGCTGTAATCCCCCCCAAAAAATTAAATAAATTACAGTTAAAAGTTAAGATGCAATGCAAGAAAACCAATTACAATACAAAAAAAGACTTACATCCTCAGCCACTAAAAGAAATGTACAATTTTAAGCTACATCTTTTGCTCAATTTCCAACTCTGGATAAGCAATGCACTCTGGGAATCACTGCTTCTGATACTGAGTATCTGTGAAAGTTCCACTGCAAAATTTAAGCTTCTGTAACTTTAAAAAAGAACAACAAAAAAACTAAGAGCAAACATCACTGCCTGCCTACCAAAACCTGAGACTCCTCAGACATGAATATCCTGCAAAAATAGAGCACCACTGTCTCAGTTGTCATTGGAGACACAAGACACTTGAAGGCTTGCACTCAGGTGCTGCAAAGTTCGAATGTAAGTGAAGGCTTCCTTTTGAGGATATATACAACACCAACTTCAGAACACTTAACCAAAGAGGGTCTAACACAAAAATCTCAAACAGTAAGATCTCAAAATTCCTGTGAAGTTTGAGCTTGTAGCCTCAACAAGAACAAAAAAATGAAAACATTCATATAACTAGCAATAGGATGAAATTCAGCCCCAAAGTAACCACACACAACTTCAATTAGAGTCACATCTGTGTGGTTTATGATCACACTTTCTATACAGCTACTTGAGTGAATTGCCAGAGAGTAAAAGAGATGCCCTCTTTCCCAGCAAAGATTTTAAAATCATGCTACTTAATATTTCTAAGCAAACTTCGCATTACATGTTCCAGTCATACACCAGCATTCCACCTTCTTCATTTCCACAATGCTTAAATTAAGTGAGCCTGGTTTAGATGCTGTTTCAGTATGCCCACCTGCAACACCAGTTCTGCTGCTACAGATGCTGATCATTTTTCCAGGTAAGCTTTTCCCTTCCAGCACATCAAATGTTTCCAGGAAGGGTTCTCACTTTATCTGACAGAAGCAAAATATCTTTGAGGTAAGCCGAAGACCTCTGCAGGCAGGCAAACAGTTCAAACCAGATTTAGGACCCTAAGGATGTACATGAAATGAGTGAGAGGAGGAAAAGAACAGAATACCTCAAGTCTAAAAAAAATAAAATAATAATAATTTTATCTGGGATGTCAATGTTCAGGCCTAGTTTATTTTCTCAGTGCAATATTTGTCATTTTGATTTCTAAGAGATCTTTTTTCTTTCCTTCTTTTAAGATTTCATTTTTAAGTACCTCTCCTAAAACCACTGTATTTAGGTAAAAAGAGGCATCAACTGTCATTTGGACAGTTACAGGTGCTGCAATCTCCATGAACACGATGCTTGCCACCTCCCTTTTTCTGCTGCAATCCCCTAGCTGCCAACTGAACATGCAATGTCTGAGACATCTTATTCCTCAACATTGAAGACTGCTGGCCAGGATGGACAAATTATACAGCATGAATTCCAGAGCACTGAGCTCTTTCCAAGTAGTTCAAAAGTTATTCTCATCCTGCCATTGAGCTAATGCACAACTAGCCCTAAGATTCATGCTGAAAACCACCAGGCAAAGGCCCTCATTTTTCAGCCTGCCACAACATCTCTCATTTAGAATACTGAAATTTATCACCTTTGCCTTCAGACATCACAATAATTTGGAATTTTTTTTCCAACTCTTACAGGTGAGAGAAATGCAAAATAGATGTCAGGACACCAAATGAACGATATTTTTACTTTTTGGGTGGCTTTGCTAAAACCAGGAGGACCATCCAATAGTCAAAATACATTCAAACCTGTCTTCAAGGCAGAAGACTAACAAAAACTTGCAGGGAACTCTCCGCAGGAGGAAAACCTCTCTAACCATCAACTGCAGGTTTCTCAGACATACAATGAACGGTCTGGGCTAGGCCTCTCTGTTTAACCCAGTATATCTGGGTAGAAATGGCCTCCAACACGCACAGCATCCCTGCTAGTCTGCCCACTTTTATACTGCTAATAGATTCACACCATTTAGTAAGGATTATAGATCTGCATCCCCTTATGTAATTTATGTATTGGATTTCTAAGAAGCTGTGTTAAATGACATGGGAAAGCAGTTTCCACGTGCTCCAAGCTGAAAAGCAGTTAGCACACACAGGACCCTGCTGGCAGATCCTGTATGCTAGAGATAGGAGAAAAACATTTCAGCCAAAGATACCTACAAGCAGCACACTACTTACCTCAAGGACTGGACTCAGAGAACAGAAAGCAGACAGCATTGCAGTCACATCCTTAATAATTACCACTACTACCCTCCAATGCATTAAAGCCAAAGGGGAAATACTAAGCAGTTTTGCCTACTGCTGTTTTATAAGCACAGCAAATCTGCAGACATACTTTTCAATACACCAGTCTCATCAGAGGATCTGTCAGAATGTAATTGCCATGGCTGGCACTGTCAACTGACTTCTACCATCCTAAACAAAACTACATCTGTATCAGCATCTCAGAATCACTACGGTTGGAAAAGATGTTTAATATCATCAAGTCCAACCACTATCTAACTCTACAGGACTGTTCAAAATTATACGCAGGTGTAACTCAAACATTATACTCACTTAAATCCAATGGATAGGGATGTTTTTAAAATAATGAGTTTACATCATTTCTCCTTCTCTAGCTTCTCTAATACTCTGATCATTTTCATACAGTTTCTTTCAGCTGCCAAATGTGTCTTTTGCTTGTCTAAAACGTTTTTTTTCTTTAGAAGAATAAAAAACTACAAATTGTTGAAGGTTTAATCTGTTTTCTTACAATAAAATACAGAGGGATTTTTCAGGTTAATCCTTCTCCTTCTTATTGCAATTTTACACTTTTTGGAAGCACAAGATCCTCAAAACCCCTTTCTCCACCCATTCCTCTGTACTTCTTGTGCTACTTCCCCAAAGCTAAACTGTCAACTAACCCTTGTATCAGCCAGATACCACTTTTGCATGAGGTAACAACAGGACTGCAAACACATGAACCAAAGATGCCTCATGAACAAAATGTGGCCAGCAAATAACGTGCTACCTGGAAAAAAAAACTTGTACTCTGAAGAAGACCACTGTTGCCATGTGAATTATGGGACAAAGCATTGAAGATGAAAACAAGATTAAAACAGTGCACAGCCTCTGCTCTGCAGCTTGCTACTTGGATGAGGGCTCCTTGGCAGATAAGTCCTTGCATGCATTGTGAATGACAGCAGCACACTGGTAGTCTTGAACAACCAACTGCTTGCCCATCAGCACATGAATAATGTTTTAATTTGAAATGGAACAGGTAATGAAGGCCAAACAACAGCCAGGTGGGATATGTAATGCATTTCTATCAAGGACTCCTGTGTGTTATCTTTAAGTTGGGATATGGACAATTTATTGTGCTTATTTAAAAATAAATAAATAAATAAATAAAAGGCTATCCCCTATCCCACTTTCCTTTGGTAAGCTGTGTGGTGCTACCAAATAACGTACATCATAACAGGCATTTCTGAAAGGTGGTTCTTTCCTACGGCTTTCCTCCACCCTGACGGCATGAACAGACCTACCGCCTCTGCTCTTCCAGCCACCACTGGAGAGCGGGATCCTCCCCGCGCACGCACAATTCACCTGTCAGCGGGAAGAAAACGAACGACCGGAGCTAGTCCCTGTAACTGCTGCGTAACCCACCTTAGCCCGGGGCAGGCTCAGGCTGTGCCAGCTCCGCAGCCCCCAGACCAGCAAAGGGACCCCGCCTCCCTACCCAGCACGCCCATGCCCTGTATGGCAGGCACCAGCTCCACAGGGTTACCCCCAAGCTTTTCACAGCTCGAAACGGCAGCGGCTTCCCTTTTCTCATCATCGAAGGCTACATTCACTACTCAAGGAGGGCGGGGCAGGGGGAAGAGGGAGGGCGTCTTGGCCATGAAGAGGGGACACGGCCATGGTCTGAGCAGCTGGCGGTAAGCTGAGGCTGCTTCCCACAAGCCTGGCTCCGAACGCACGGATCTGGGCCTCTCGGCCGCCGGGCCTCTCCCACCGGTCCCGGCCAAGGCCCCACTCCGGGGTACCGGGCCTCCCCACCAGCGCCCCCTTCCCGGCTTACCGGCCCTCCAGCGCTGCTCCCGCCGAGGACCCACTTCACGCGGCTGCGCGGCTGGCCCGCTCCGGCGGCCCCAGCTGCTCGTGCTGCATCCCCCACCGCCCGGCTGCGGGCGGCAGCAGCGACGGCGGCGCTTGCCCACCCCCGCTCAGTCCCTGCTGCTACTATCATCGTTCAGCCCTGCCGCCGTCACCTCCATTTTCTCCCACCGCAGGCAGGCCTCAGCTGCACCGCCAGCCCCGCCGCTAAGAAAGAGAGGAAGGTGAAGGCCGCCACGGAGACGAACCGAGAAGACCCTGAGCACAGCCCTACCGCCCGGAGGCGGGAGGGAGGGCTGCTCTCCTTGCCCCGCCTCGCCTCGGCGTGGAGGGCGGTGCTGAGTCTGATCGCTGTCTCGTCGCCCAGCACCGCCGCAAGCATTAGCGCGTGTTGTCGCCCGATGTCTTCCAGTTTCCACATGGTACCTGGTGCTTCTCGGCTTCTCGGGACCCGGCGAGCACCCAGCTGGCCTCACGTGTATGCTCTTGTATACACCTGTTTGGTTGTGGAGTGTGGTTTTTTTTTTTCCTGTTAGAAGTATCGTTAATTCATAGTTTCATAGTTTCATTCAGGGTTGGAAGGGACCACAAGGATCATCTAGTTCCAACCCCCCTGCCACGGGCAGGGACACCCCACACTAGATCAGGCTGGACAGAGCCTCATCCAGCCTGCTCTTAAACACCCCCAGGGACGGGGCCTCGACCACCTCCCTGGACAACACATTCCAGGGCTTCACCACTCTCATGGTCCCTAATGCCCGTATTTCAATAAAAGAAGGCTGAAAATGTAGCTTTTATGCAACTGCAGGCCTCCCGACACCCACAAATCCCACGAAAAGAGGGCGCTGGTGATGGGTCTATTTTAAAGAGCTATTTAAATAACTCCTTTTGAGTGTGCGTTGCAGTGCATGGCTGTAGGGGTGTTACGGTGCCAAAGTGGTGTATCCTAAACTCAGGGGACCTGTGTTGCCACAGAAGATTGTCTCAAATGGACGGCTTTATCTGCTCCCCTTTCTTTGTATTCAAGTAACCATGACAGTCTACTCCCAGAACAGTATGTTGCATCTTGAACGCTGCTTGGGTGCCTTCACCTGTGCCAACTAAAGGCAGTTGCTGTCACTTTCACAACAGAGTGTGCAAAGGTGAAGCAGCAGCCACCCAAAAATACTGGGGGTAACATCATTCACAGGTGCCCCAAAAATGACTCACCTAAATTGAGGTCCCAGTGTGCCTGTCCAGTGAGTGGTGGGTGGTCCACACTGCTATGGGGCCCTCTCTACCAACCACTCTTAGGCAGGGAATGAAGAGGAATTTAGGAATGAAAGACAACACCATGAACTGTTGGTGTGCACCCACCACCAAGAAGACATGGACCACACAGGACACTGATGGAACTTGGAGTGGTGATACTTCTTTCCTCGTACCTCTAGTCCTCTCTCTCTCTGGTACTTACTAGGTAATCAGCTTGCCTGCTTTTAGAGTCACTGTATGACCAAAGTGCACAAATGTGTAATTAATAAATCTGTAATCATTTTGGTCATTTTAATGTCAGTGTGTCTTACATCACTCTTTAAGTATCCCTAAAGAACCTTCTGGAAACCCTTCCTCTGAGATTGGGTAACGACAACTCTGCAGAAATAGAGCTCAAATGGTGGGGCAGGGCCCTTTTGACTTCCTGGCGAACAGTGCAACACTAGAATAACAAAAAAGAAATACATTTAAAAAGTTTTAAACTGAACACTGAGGCACTGGGGACCTGTTCTCCAGTATGAAATTTGATGATGCAACACAAAGGATGGGCTTTATCACCTGATCCCAAAAGATGTGCTCCTGTTTCCTGACCCAGCACAAAAACTGTCCTGTGGTATGTCCTGTTGTGTCTGGCCACCAGAATTTATTTGCACACTGGAAACTGGTAAACTGAGTGGGAGGCACAGGGAAATCCCATCTTTCAGGCAAAGAGTCAGAGAAAACAGCATCCTACAGGCAGCCTTGTGGATAGTCCAAACTAGTCATACAGGGATGCTGCATGAGAAGCAGAAGCCCTTGCTTCCAGCCTTCATCACTTCTTCCATGTTTTCATCTTCTTACCAAGTATGTCCTGTCATTGTAAAGACCCACACAGACAGGGTAAGTTTGAACCAAGTAATGGGAGAGGAAGAAAACGTGACTGAGAAATCTAACTGTATTTTGAGACTTTGGGGAATGATCACTGAATCCCAGGCCAGGTGGTCTGATATCCATGCTATGCAGGGTTGAGCCCCTCTGCAGTAGGCTGTTGCAGTTCATGCACTTCACCCTGGCTTTCCTGTGAGATCCTGTGTGGAGAACATAAGGCAAAACTGCCAGTTGTGGGATTGTGTGAAAAAGTAAACACCTAAACTACATCCAGTCCCTTGAAACTGATTTACCATAGAAGACTTGAACCCTAACAAAATCATGGCCTGAACACTAATAAAATCTGTGAATAACACAGGGGAGCTTGCTGCAGGATTAGAGCCAACAGTTCAAGACAGGACAAATTCAGGGGAGACAGAATTGTAGTAGCAGTTTCTGTTTGTCTCTGGAAGTAGAGTTTAAAATGCTTTCACAACTAAAAAATATATTGTAAATTTATTAGAGTCCAAATCAAAACTGATAAAAGCAACCTTAAAACTACTGCCTCTTCTAGAGCAAGGAAGAAGAAACATAGAACAGGCAACCTTAACTTACATATTCACCTCATGTACTTCCCAGCCTCTCATTTTATAGTCTGTGTCACTGTACAGAGCTTGAGTTTGAGACTTGCTGACCCAGATACACGTTACTTGTACACCTTCAAATCCTGAGTAGCAGGCAGTAGGACTCTGTGTGCTACATTAGATACCTCATTGAATTACCTAGCAGCAGCTCTCTTCCCTATTAGATTCCTTCTGATTCATGCCTTTCCAGATGTGACTACCATGGTGCACTATGCTGTAGTCTGGCCAAGGAAGTCCAAGGGATATTGTCATTGATATGGATGCTGCGGTCAGCCTACATTATACACAAACTGTGCATTCAGTGCTACGCTGGCAACTGCTAGTCAACAGTGAAGAGTAGAGACATAAGTCTCACTGGGAACCAGTAGCCTAAACCCAGTAGTCGGAAACCCAAGTTCTCTGCCTCACTCTATGTTTGTGCCTTGGGACACCTCATCTTTGTGCTTCCCTTTCTCTACCTGTGAAGCAGAAATGGTGATAGTGGTAGCTACCTTGTTGGCAAAATATGTTGGAAATCTGTGGCTGTTACTAGTTTGAGTCTTGCATAGGCTAGACAGGTTCTTCTTTCTTCAGGCTTCAGAGTGATGACTACAAATGTAGCCATGCAGAGATTCATTAATAAGCAGTCTCCAGCTGTGGAACCAATTCCTGCCAGATTATCATGCTCAGACCAAATATTTTAACCTTTCAAGTATGTTATTACTGCCATGTATAATAATTAATCCAGTATAAATGGAACAAATTTTCCAAACTAAGCACAGTTAATAAGCTTTGTTGTCAGTAATTGGGCCTGAAAGTGTCTGATGAAGTTGAAGAATGTCTTGCACAGGCAACTGTACATTTGGATTATACAGTCACTAGTTCAGGCCAACAGGATTCTTGCTACTACTAGTGCTAAACTGTACTGGGGCTTAGGGCATTGAAAGGCAGCAAAATCAGTGTTTTGAGTCTGGGTTAGTTTTAATAATAGTGAATTTTTACACTGCCAAAGCAATATAAAGGACAATTTTACTCTCCTGTCTCTGGGACTCTCTAGAGTGACTGTGGCTTCCTCAGAGATACACTGCTGAAACCCATGGAAATGATGCACCCATTTTTCTCTATGGAGGTAGGCCTAAATTGGAAAATTTCATCTTTATAGTACATACAATTTTTATGCCATTACAAAAGTGGGGGGTTATGTCCTAATAACATGTGTACCTTTATTCCAGATTTGACATTTCTTCCTAAAGAGTCTTACTTGGAAAAGATCTACATGTGCAGCTTGGCCAGACAGGAGGGCCTGGTGTGGCACTGGATACCTGAGCTACAAGAGAACATTCCAGCATTTTTAAGACATTATTAACTGTCAGTGGCAGGCTGTCTTGTCTGCCTTCAGTATGAGTTAATTCTAAACAGAATTTAAGCATACTGAAATGTTTAAATGAGCCCCTGTCGTGGACAAGATAAGTAATCATCCATACTGCAGTATGCATTTGAACACATCCAGCCTAATCACACTGAAAACACCCTCATTTTCCTTGCCCTTCCAATATCATCCTATTCAGCAGAAGCATAGGCTTACCTATATTGTTGAACTTATGTTTATTTTTGGCTCTTTGCAGTTATTTCAGGTTTTAATCCAATGCCAATTACTAGGATTAATCTCGGTAGCCCTTTTAGTCATGCTTTGCCTCCATAAGAGCCGACCTTAAGACAAGTCACCTCTTCAGCATCAAGTACTCAGGAAGAATAAATCTTGTTTAAATTGGCAGGAACACATGCTTTTCCTAGGGCAGTACCATTACCAGTGAAATCACTGATCTGCTTCATGGCTGCATGTCTGAGGCATAACTGATCACTAAAGGAGGTCTCTTCTGTGCAAGTACCTTGCAGATATGGCACCTCTGGCATGTAATACATTTATTAGAACATGATCTTCATAATTTAAATATAATACATAAATGAATATGTATTTCCTGAATTATGTTTAATGCAAAATAGCTTTAGCAAGGAGTGAGCTGTAAGAGGCATGTCTAAAATAGCTGGTGTATAGGAAAGACTGAGCTGTGTGGAGGGACTTGGGGGGTTTAGGGCTGATATCTGCAGCAAAATCAGACTGGCTGCAGTGGAAGCAAGATCAGATCTGTAAACAGCAAGTAAGAGTTGTTTTCATTTGAAGTTTAAGTCTGCTTTTTATTTCAGGGTAGAAGCAAGTTTTATCTCATGATAAGTTCCTTGGAAACTGTTAAATCTTTATGTACCATTACACCATTTGATTGCCTTCTGAGTAGGACACAAGAACTTTAGATGGAGGTAAGTAGGTAATTAGTTAAATCATCTACTTTACCTTATATTCTTAAGACACTTAGTCTGAGCTGGTAGTTTGAAAGGGAAAACAGCTTTGTGGGGTTTATTAACAGCAATAAGCTCAATATGATGCCAGGATTGGGATAGAGTGGGTAAGAACTACATTTAATTATCAAATGAATGCCAACTCAAAATGAACCCAGTGATTCAAAATCACTTATATAGGTCATAAAATAAGTACAGCCGACAAGCAAATTATCATGCCAGTGCAGCAAGATAAGTCAATTCTTTAAACAAAAATCAGAAATAATAATCAACTTTTAAGTCCCAGTTATGGGTATTTTCCAAAGTAGAGAAATAAGACAATTGACTGAATCAATTAGTGTTCAAAACAAGTTACTTTGCTTCAAAGTAACTTGCAACCCTCTTTTAACCCTTCCCTTTCCCCATGGCCTGAATCAGACAGCTGGCTTTAACTTTCATTTCTCTCTGTGGCTGGTAGAGTCAAACTGGCAAGCAGCTGAGTCTTAAATGCACCTGTTGCATCCACCAAGGGACACATTAGTTCCAGGCTGTTTCCAGGTGACAAAAGTTGCAGCGACACTGCAGATAACAGTGCTCACCATTGCACCTGTGACTTGGGCTCCAACGAGAGTAATCTACAAAAGCACTCTTGGTTGAGGACTATGCATTGAGGTAAGGAATAGGGGCTGCACTATGCAGGACATGGGTCTTGAGGAGTGGCTCCCCGTCATCAGAACACATACTATCTTTGCACTGCCTTGGGCAGTAGGACATGCCAAGAGCAATCACAAACTGGCCTTCCTGTGTTTGGATTGAAGAGCAATGCCTGTTGTTTTATTCAGTCTTCTCTTCTACAGGCTAAACAACCCTAGGACTCTCAGCCTTTCCTCACAAGGGAGATGCTCCTATCTGCTAATCATCTTTGTAGCCCTCTGTTGGACTCTTTCCAGAAGATCCCTGTCTCTCTTGAACTGAGAGACTGGGGAGACAGGTATTCCAGATGTGGCCTTACTAGGGCAGAGTAGAGAGGGAGAAGAACCTCCATCTATCTACTGGTTACACTCTTCCTATTGGACCCCAGGATATCATTGGCCACAAGAGCGAATTGCTGGTTCACTTTTAACTTCTTGTCCACCAGAACTCTCAGGTCCTTCCCTGTGGAGCTGCCATCCAGTAGAATAGAATAGAATAGAATAGAATAGAATAGAATAGAATAGAATAGAATAGAATAGAATAGAATAGACCAGACCAGGTTGGAAGAGACCTTCAAGATCATCGCGTCCAACCTATCACCCAACACCACCTAATCAACTAACCCATTCAACCAAGCACCCTGTCAAGTCTCCTCCTGAACACCTCCAGTGATGGCGATTCCACCACCTCCCCGGGCAGTCCATTCCAATGGGCAATCACTCTCTCCGTGTAAAACTTCCTCCGGACCTCCAGCCTGAACCTCCCCTGGTGCAGCCTGAGACTGTGTCCTCTTGTTCTGGTGCTGGGTGCCTGGGAGAAGAGACCAAACTCTGCCTGTCTACAACCTCCCTTCAGGTAGTTGTAGAGAGCAATAACGTCACCCCTGAGTCTCCT
Source organism: Melanerpes formicivorus (assembly GCF_026170545.1). Lineage (NCBI taxonomy): Eukaryota > Metazoa > Chordata > Aves > Piciformes > Picidae > Melanerpes > Melanerpes formicivorus. The sequence continues at coordinate 29,550,250 of NW_027142353.1, read as the reverse complement.
CTTCTCCAGGCTAAGCAAACTCAGCTCCCTCAGCCTCTCCTCAGAGGGCTTGTGTTCCAAACCCCTCACCAACCTCGTCACCCTTCTCTGGACTCGTTCCAGCAAGTCAACATCCTTCCTAAACTGAGGGGCCCAGAACTGGACGCAGTACTCGAGGTGTAGCCTAACCAGTGCAGTGTACAGGGGCAGAATGACCTCCCTGCTCCTGCTGGCCACACTGTTCCTGATGCAGGCCAGGATGCCATTGGCCCTCTTGGCTGCCTGGGCACACTGCAGGCTCATGTTCATCCTACCATCAACCAGCACCCCCAGGTCCCTCTCTGCCTGGCTGCTCTCCAGCCACTCTGACCCCAGCCTGTAGCACTGCATAGGGTTGTTGTGGCCGATGTGCAGAACCCGGCACTTGGATATGTTAAATCTCATGCTGTTGGACTCTGCCCATCTGTCCAGCCTGTCGAGGTCTCTCTGCAGAGCCTCTCTACCCTCCAGCAGGTCAACTCCTGCCCCCAGCTTGGTGTTATCCACAAATTTACTGATGATGGACTCAATCCCCTCATCCAGATCATCAATAAAGATATTAAAGAGGATGGGGCCCAGCAGTGATCCCTGGGGGACTCCACTACTGACTGGCCACCAGCTAGATGTGGCACCATTCACCACCACTCTCTGGGCTCGGCCATCCAGCCAGTTCCTAACCCAGCTCAGAGTGCTGCTCTCCAAGCCATGGGCTGACAGCTTGGCCAGGTCAAACCCTAATCTGTACTGGTGTTTGGAGTTATTCTTCCCCATGTGCAGGTCTCCACAACTTAATGTTTCCCAAGATATTAGTGCACAGGTGGTCTTGGGCTGCAACAATAAAATCTTGTTCTCACCAAGGTGAGAACACATGGGAGATTGTCTATCTGAAAGGTCAATTTTTTAAATGGGTGTATTTTAACCAGTTTTGGCAACCACCACCAAGGATAGCCCTGAAAATATGAGAGGTTTGGTAAATATAGAAAATTTTATGACATGGCTTTTAGCCTCACTATGAGGCAAAAGACTTGAGAGCATAAGGTTATTTCAACATACAGTATAAATCTTTGACATCTCCTCGAGTGTAACTCATGGTCATCCACCAAACCTGTTGTTGGGACCAGCCATGATAGGTCAGCCATAAGAAGCATCATGGCTTATCTTCAGGACGTTCTTCATCTGAAAAGAGAGAGAATGACTTTACATCTTCTTGCTATTTATTCAACTTACACAAAAGAGGGTTAATGAGATGAAATCTGTGTTCACTTGCAATCACAAGTATCAGAAGACACTCAGTTACAAAACACACAGTGAAATGAAGACATCGCCATTACTATTCCACTTGATATTTGATAAACAAAAATATTGAAGGGGCCAGTGTTATACTTCAAACAATGTAAAAAGTAATTTCTCTTTAATGTATTATACTATGCTTATATCCATCACTGTAGTGTTCAAAAGAAAGTATTGGGATGTTTTTGACCTGATGTTGCTCTAAATTTTGAAATATAAAAATGAGCTCAAAATGATGAAATTAAATTAAACTAAACAAAGATGTGTTTTTCAAATGTGAATTAAGTATTACCACAAAAAAATTTATTTTTTAATGGTTCAGGATTCCATCTTGGAGCACATACCCTACTGAGGTGATTCTGCTCTCAGTTCCTTTATAAATATTATGGGTAGCCCAGATCAACTGTATTAAGCATTCTTCCTCTTGCAATCTAACATAATGAATTCTTATTTAATACAATTTTTTGATCATGCAGAACCAAACTTTCCCCTTTGTTAGGCTGTCAGCTTTTGCTACAGGACACGAGGTTCTCTGTTGATCTTCAGGCCTACAAGAATCTCACAGAATCACAACTATTTGTTGGGGTTTTTTTTAGCATAAGGGACACCCCAGCCCTGCACTTGGAAGCATTGCACCATTTAGTCACGTTTCCCTAGCAACACTGTCTTTAAGCTGTATCCCCAGAAAAGAAGGAGGCTGCCATTCATCCACCCACTTAGAATTTACTCTAGACATTCTGTCCCTTTATTTTTGACATCATTTAACAAGTAGGCTTTTCTTGGTTTGAATAAAAGGACCAGAGCGGTCGGTGTGTGCTTAGTTGTGACATCCTTATTTCCTAATTTACATGCAGTTTCTTTGAACACTCACTTGATTAAGGAAACCCTGTCACTGAGCAGTGTCTCATATCCAACCAATGCAAAGAGGGCAGATTATTTTGTTTTCCAGGAGCAATAACAACAGCAACACACTGGGCCTCATTCTCTCGGATAACTCGTAGTGCTAGATTGTGCCTAGCACTGTTGTATGAATTGGCTCCTGTTACAGAAATTACTGGGTCATATCAGGTTCTACTGTTCTCTCAGTGATATTGGCTGGAGTTAGAACAGGGAAAATTCATTTTGGCTATGCTTTCTCTGAACAGAAGGTGAGGAGCTCTGCTTCTTTGCTTCTTTCTTTGTTTTATCGTCACACCCTCATCAGTACGAGGTAAACCTTAAGCTATTGCACGTGTTTCATCTTACCCGACTTCCTCTTCTCTCAGGAAAAATCCCTTTTGTTCACTAGGATTTTACAACTGAATAAGTGAAGTGCATTACTGATTCTGTGGTGAAAATAAAGCTGATTTTATAAATGCTTGTTAATGGTTGTTTGATACTGAAGTTACTTTAGTACTGCCCTTTAGAGTTGCAGAGAAAATCAAGAAACATAGTAGCATCGTTATGACGTGCCAAAACCTCAGCATATGACTAGAACCTGTCAGGCTATACTGTGAAGTGACTATGCCATTTTATTTTATTTTTTTATGTAAAACCAGCAGAAATTGTATACACACATATGTTCCGTTGAGTAGAACAGAGGACAGCTGAAAATATTTTTTGACTGATAGCTTGGATTTTGGAAATGTATCCAATATACTCGCTAGAATTTGGGTTTGAAATTTTAGTTTGCATCATGAGCTTTAATATAATCTTTTCTGTCTTCTTTAATGTTGTGCTCATGCATTTCACCGTAGATAAATTGGGTTTTAATTTTACATCCCTCTTCACTCTTCCATTTAAACACTGTGTTGCTGGCCAGGAATGTGACAACTTTGTCAACAGAAAGAAAAAGAAAATGTGAATTGCATGCAATTAATTCTTCTGTCTCAGGACTATTCATCCAACTAAGTAATCATAGCATGATCTCCAGTTTCATATGACTTTGTGAGAGTCACATATCTCTAGCCATCTCTAATCACTGAGGTTAGCAGTGATAAATCAAGTGGATTCACCAGATATTACACCATATCTTTTTATCACATCACAAGTGATGTGATGCAGTCATATTGTGTCATCTCTACTAAAACATCTCCCTGGTGAGATATACTGAGGAGAAGGTGGCTGACATACCCAGTGATGGGGTTACCTGTTTTGTTTCTGAGTTTTGGCTTTTCCTCCAGTCTTAGCATTTAAGTATTTCCAGGTAAAAACCCTAAGTACTCACTTCTTCAAATCTGTTGTCTTTACAGCAAACTATACTGTGGGGAAAAAAATCTGTAATATCCAGGCAAAAATGCTAGAGAGGCTCCACCCCCTCCTGCTTGTTCCTGATAGTGGGGCTGAGACAGGCAGGTACTGTGTTTGACAGAATATGAGTGATAGAATAACTCCTCTGCTGAATCAGAACTTAGCTTTCTCTGTGAATAGTCATGGTGAGAGTCTCAGGTCTTTGCTTCATTCTTTGTCATAATTTCCCTCAAGTCATTCTCATTCTCTCTTGAAGTTTTTTCTCCTTCTTTTTGGCTTCCCTTCTTTATTTTGGAGATTTCAGAGCCAAAATAAGGTGCAATTGCCATTTAAGAGAGTCAAGATGCATTCTCAAGATGTGTTACTGTAAGAGGGAAAAGAAAGCTCACCTTACTGCATTTCATGCAGTGTTGCTGGCATTGAGGGGCATTCAGGTGCATAACCATCACAAGGAAAAACTGAACATAATTTAAACTAAATCAGGGTTGAGGAGGTTTATTTATTAACAGCACACAATCAGCAATTTGTGAGTAATATATTTAAGATCAATATTAAGTGATAAATCACAATGCTAGACACTCACAAACTATCACTGAATGACAAAATGTTGAACATCCTTTTATAATTAATCCCCAAAAGTTCCAAATAGGGAATGGCAAGTGCCCACTTGTCGGGAAGAGCACAATGGAGACTATGACAAGCACCAACATGGTTAAAGCATAGCTTAACTTTATTCTGACATCTCTTGCTTTCATAGGCCTCTAAGGTTAAGCTTGTTTACACAGTGCTCTGCATAGCTAGTTTCTGTGATTAGCAACTCCTTCTTTCCAAGGTCAGACAGCGGCAGATCAGCTTTTTTCATCAGCTGCCAGGTCTTCTTTTCTCAGCCTTCTGTGCTGCTCCAAGGGCGAGTTGCCCACTGCCCCAGCTCCTACACTTCTTCCCAGGCCTGATAGTGTGGATTGTTCATTATTCCCATCAGGTATCCACATTCTGCCAAGAAATCCTCCGTAATACCCCCTTTTTAATTTTTGAACCATCCATGCTTGGGAGATGATTTTTGTGGTCACTGATACACAGCAATACTTTCAAGGTCAACCTCTTTTGGGCCCATCAAAGAGTCCACAAATTCAATACAGTTTTCCAAAAACAGACTAATCAGGCAAAGCAACATCAATAGCATTACAATCACAGTTAGCAATATTAATAACCCAGTTTTAACAATCAAAAGAAACTAACCAGAGAATTCTCATCCTTTACACAATCCTTTAAACCAACCTTCATTATCAATCTGCAAATGTGTTACTCACTATTCCAGTTCTTGAATATGCTTGTATATAGAAACTAAGTAACAGATTCATGCAACATAATTTTTTAGACTTTTAACAACTATGATCTTAGTCTATCAACAAACTCTGTAGCAGTTCTGTTTTACAAGGTAGCTTACGCCACGCCGTTGGCTCAACATTGGTGGGCTTCACAACAAAAGGTAAAACAATCGTATAGAACTTGTTCGCCAGTCTGGTCTGATCACTAACTAAGGAGTAGCCATTTCCATTATACTTACAGTTCCATTATTTTCAGGCCAGAAGAACTTAAAAGCTGAAAAGTATTTGGTTGGGTTTTTTCTCCTTTTAAAAAAATAAATTATTAAATAGTTTTTATTTGTTTGTTTGTTTTTGGTGGGGGGTGGTGGTGGTGGTGGTTGTCTTGTGTGTGTGTGTTTGTTCTGTTTTGTTTTGGTTTTGCTACAGTATTTTGTGGAGTGATATAATCTAATGAGGTAAGAAAATACTCAAGTCTCCAGGCAAAATACTTATGTCTCCAGACATAGCTGCTTCAGCCAAAGAGCAGAGTAAAAGTTAACTCAAGTCTTAAAGCTGTCAAGTCAGAAGGCACACAAGAGTTCATACAAATGAAGTGTAATGTGTCAGGGAAGCAATGAGTTTATTTTCAATGCCTGTAAAATTCTGTGTAAGTACAATTGGTCTCAATCAGAATAAGAAAACTGATTTCTTTCACATTAAATGAGTTAAATTACAAGAAAAAAACAGGTATCTTCAGCAATAATTGTACGTGACAGTGTTTGAGTACTTACTCATTTTGAGTGGCACTCAACTCAGATCTCTGACAAGAATATATGCTGCTAAAAATGGTTAAGGGACACAAAGCTTTAGATTAAACGCCTTGCTTCTTCCTAGGCAAACCTGGAGTGTCTGGGCACCTGAGCTTCCCAGATGGTTGGCTTGGGGTTTTTTTTTTGTGTGTGTTTATGGTCTTAAAGTCAGGCATATAATGAGCAATATCAGCAACATGGGTTGGTGGGTTATATGATACCAAAATAGATTAATGAAGTTTTGTGGTTTCTTCACTCTGGCTGGTGGGTTTAGAGTGGGTGGTGTTTGAGGAAACTTTTCTGGGTAGTAAAAATGGTGTGTGATTGGTTCTCCCTGTAACAGGCCCTTGGTGAGACAAACATTTATTATAATATATTCTCTTCAGATACACTAATAGAGATTTAGGATTTGGGTGTTTCTCAGAAATCTGAGATATACAGTATAGCCTATATCCTTTACTCTAGCAATCACTGTAGGGTATCCATTACCACACAGTGTGGTAATCCCTTTACAAACACAAAATTATTATTTACATATAACTATATCCAAAGAAAGTTAAACCTACATGAATTCAGATTTGGGAGTCATGGATGAATCAGTGTCAGCATTATAATTCAGCTATTAAAATCAGATCTGCTCAGCTGGTGATGCTAAGTATGTGTCAGTCACTCCAGTATTTGATTGGAAGACCACCTGGACATTTTTGACAGAGCACAAGCTATCCTGGAACAAATCATTCTAGACAAATCCTCAACCACAGATAATGATTAAGTTATCTCACTGGTTGCCTAAGAAGAACAGCTTATTGCTTCACTGTCCATCTGGGGAAGCAACCAATGAAAATAAGCCAAATAAAAGTTCAATATTGAATAATATCTTTTAAAACACCTCAAAGTGTACTAATTATAGCAAACTTTCAGCCTACTGTAGCTCCATACTGTTTCCATTCAGCACAACCTTGTAAGTGCAAATTGCTTAATTCCAGAGGAATTGCCACTTCTTCAGCTAAACATAGCAGGCAAAATCACACCCAAGAAATTAGCCAGGAAACTGTCCAAAAGAATGCAGTATTAAGATTCTTGGTCTAGTTCCCTGACTTCCCCATGATGTCCTCCATTTTTACACTTTGGTTAGCTTCTTGTCTTTAAACTCCTAGCTTATGGGGCAGGCTTATACTGATCCTCTTGAAAGAGCTGTTGACCTACTGAACTTCAAGACCATGGCTTTTGAGATGTAAAGTATAGCAATTCAGCTTCAAACAAAACCATAAAATTAATTATTTTGTACATATTTGCCATTCTGACAACCAAAGCAATACCTTAGATGTCAGTTTTACAAAAGTATAGTGTGTGTTGGCAAGGCAAAGCTTGGGCCCACAGCCAAAAAAACCACCAACCCCTCTCCCCCCCCAAAAAAACCCCAAAAACCAAAGCACTCCAGCAAAAATTAGATGATGTTTCACTGTTTGGACCACTTCTCTGTGCTGTAAAGGTAAATGAATGTTAAATAAACCCACCCTAAACACAGCCTTCTATAGATCATAGAATGCATTGGTTTGCAAGGGACCTTTGTTATAGATGACTCCAGGTAAAAGTTTCTGGTAACAATATTATTGGCAATAAAAGACCATAAAAAGGCAATAAAAGCAAGCAAGGCAACTGGCTGGGCATGCAGGGGATGGTACCAAACTTCACCCCCACAGCACTTTTACAATAGCTTCCTGTATCTTATATAGCTACATCATCTACATAAACAAACTTATGCTAAATAGAAGGCAGGCATATGATAATGAGTTCTCAGAATAGGTGGACAAATCCCTGCTCAGGCACACTCTGCATGGTAAGGGTCTTCCCAAGGCTCAGTTGTCCAGGCTTCTTATCTAAAGAAAACAAATTCCCAGTTCTGGATAGAACTGGGTGTTTATCTTAATACAGCTTCACCTTGCCTTGGTGTCTCCAATTAGCCACACAGTCTCTGTTTAAGTTGGTAAAATATGCAGTGTACCCTTTGTCCTAAAAACAGGCTCTTGCAAGCTTCTGACCCTTAATCTTAGTGCACTCTGAATTTTATACTTTTAACACAAATCACTAGTATATTCATCACAACCTTTAAAGGTCACCTGTGGTAAGTAGGGACACATTTAACTAGATCAGATTGCTCAGAGCCCCATCAAGCCTGATCTTGAATGTGTCCAGGGACAGGGCCTGTCATCACCTCCCTGGACAACCTGTTCCAGTGTCCCACAACCCTCATAGTAAAGAACTTCCTTTCAATGTCCAATCTAAATCTACTCTTCTCTACTTTAAAACCACTGCCTCTTGTATTGCTAGGTGCCTTTGTAAACAGTCCCTCCCCAGATTCCTTCAGGCCCCCTTCAGGTACTGGAAGGCCACTTTCAAGTTCTCCCTGGAACCTTACCTTCTCCAGGATGAACAGCCCAAAGTTTCTCAGCCTGCCTTCGTAGAAGAGGTGCTCCAGCCCTCTGATAATTTTTGTGGCCTTCCTCTGCACCCATTCCACCAAATCCATATCCTCCTTCCTGTGTTGTGGCCCCAGAGATGGACACAGTATTAGCAGTGTAATACTTAACAGAGGACAAGCTCTGGGAGATGTCTGCAGGCTTTATGGCAGGTGTGCTTATCAATATTCTATAGCTTTTCTCATCATTCCAAACAGGTCATGGGTTAGGAATAGAAAGCCCCCAGAGCAGGATAAGGTTTTATACCAGGAACTGCCATGCTTCAGAGGGTGAGAGGCATACACAAGCAAATGCAGCACAGCACTTGGGAAATACATGATGGTGACATTTTGCTGACTCTGTCCTCACTGCCTGAGATAACACATTAATTTCACTGCAGAGATCATTTACAGAAAGAGGAAGCCAGCCCTTCACCCTTACACCTGTTGCAGCCAAATTTTCTTCTTACTCTTCATTTATCGATCACAGCATGCTTTATTCTAAAATTATGGGTGCCATGATATTGCTGTTGCTAAATATATACCAAGCCTCCTGACTCACCATAAAAACTTCCTCATTTCTCACTGACCCACCACTGAAGCTTCATTTCTAACTCATTTGTGAATCACTGCAGGTGCTGAAACTCTTAACATATTTCTCCCTCTGCATGCAGGAAGTCCAGGACCTTAAAGCAGGAAAGGAATCTGTTCTGTGCAGTAGAAGCTTAGTGCTGATATATTAATTGGTGAAGCCACACCTTAGCTATCACCTATGAAATAAAATGTATGGCAGAAAAACTGATCTAAGGAAAGTGAGTATGTTGATAACATGACACATTCATCTATTCAAAACTTTAGTTTGAAATGCTTTTCCCCATACTGCTAAGTGACTGATAAAATACTATTTCCAGACTGGTAATAAGTTGTAATGATTTTTTCAATGGAAGTTGTATGACTTAATTTTTATGTCAACCTTGAATATAAGCCTCCCTTGAAGCAAATTAATAATAAGTATGCTTAGGGTACTCACTGGGAAGGGGTGAAATTAAGCCCAGAATCCTTATTGTGCAAAAGAAAGAGGATAGGAAAATTCAGGTAGCTCTTCCCTAGGCTATTGCAAAAAACTCCCACTCATAAACTCTGACATATTTAAATACTTTGAAAGAGGCTATTACCTAACAGACTGTGTGAGACAGAAGTGGGAATTTAGGTAGATAATAAGTAGCCTGAGAAGGAAAGTAGCAGACTCTGCCTTTCTTACTAGACCGAAAAAGCCAGAGAACTACAGTGAATAATCACTAGCAACTTCATAACCATTTAATACTATGCTATGCAAAAATGTAACAAATAATTAGGATGTAAGAGTATTAGTATCTAATATGCCAAAAAAAGATAGTAGAATGGCTAGCTGAGATCCCATGTTTCAGGAGCATGGGAGTGATTTGGGTGAAAAATCTGCAACAATCTTGGCAACAGAAACACTGTTGGTGAACAATAATTTTCAGTTTGGTTTAAGTGTCAAAAGACAGAAAAATATATTTAATATGATATTGTGCAATCCTTCAGAGTATTTTCACTTTCTGTCATTTTACTGTCTATCTCTGACTGTCTGCCCAGCTCACACCAGTCAGGCTCTGCTTTTGCATTTCTGTGACCATGTTGCTTAAATTAGATTACACCAGACAGGAACCTGCTTCTTGCTGCCATCAGAAATAAATGCCATCTTCCTTTTCTGAGGAAATTAAGCAAACACAGTCAGTCCTTTCACTCCAGGATTGCACAGGCTTGGACAGTGAGCTGGTTTTGGCTGGGATAGAGTTAATTTCCTTCGCAGTAGCTAGTATGGGGCTGTGTTCTGGATTTTTGCTGAAAACAGTTGGTGGAAACACAGGGATGTTTTACTTATTGCTAAGTAGTGCTTGCACAGTCAAATCTTTCTCTGCTTCTCACACCACCCTACTAGTGAGTGAGATGAGGGTGCACAAGAAGCTGGGAGAGGATACAGCTGGGACTGTTAATCTCAGCTGACCAAAGGGATATACCATACTGTATGATGTCATGCGCAACATATAAAGCTCAAGGAAGAAAAAGTAAGGGGAGAGGACATTGGGAGTTACAGCATTTGTTTCCTCAAGCAACTATTAAGTGTGATGGAGCTTGCTTTCCAGAAGATGGGTGAAAACATGCCTGTTGATGGGAAACCAGTGAATTAATTCCTTGCTTTCCTTTGCTTGTGTACATGCTTTTGCTTTACTTATTAAACTGACTTTATTTCGACCCACATATTTTCTCACTTATTCATGTAAAAGTTGGAGAGGAGTGAGAGAGCAGCTGTGCAGTGCTTAGTTGTCAGCTAGGGTTAAACCACAACAAATAGTAAGCAGGGTCACTGTGGAACAGGAGTCAAGGCATCCTGGAGCCCTGCATCTTCTTGTTACTGAAAGCCTGGTACTATTTGCTATGAGAAACCATCATGACAAAATTCAGTGCAATCCCCTTTAGCTTCCACAAAGAGTGAAAATTATACAATCAGAAGGAATAATCTCTTTCAATACTATCCTGTCTTGAAACTCTCATTTCCAGTCAAGATGGGTGAGAGGCTGACAGCAAAGTGCCTGCTGTGGCAACGTCTGACCTCTCCTGACAGCTCCCCACTCAGATTATTACACCAAAGGGCTGTTATGAGACTGACGGCTGTCTCTCCCAAGGGAAGGAACAAAGGGTCTGCTAATGGTGCTGGGGTCACTCAGCTGCTCCTGTGCCTCTTTATGTACTCAGGACACATGGTTGTGGAGCTGACAAAGTCACATGAAGACTGGATCCCCTTTTCTTCCCTGTGAGAAAACAGGTGTGTCTCCTCTCTGTCTGCCCTGAGATGCTCCCACCGGCAACAGTCTTGCAGTCATCCTTTTAGTGCACAGTGCAGCCATTGAGGGACATCAGGAGATGAGCTGGGCTGCTGTGCCAATACCTTCTGCAGCTTTTCATGTCCTACATCCCACACAGAGCCAATGCCTCCCAAATACCTTCACTACATATGTTAGAAGTTAGACAATTGGCTATGTATTTGCTTCAGTGATCCCAAAGTTGTTGAAAAAAGAGGTTGTGAGGACTCACCCTTTTCCCAGCCCCAGAGCAGATTAGAAATCATTGCCCTTAGAACAGAGAAAACCAGGAAGCATTTTCCAAAGCCAAACTCAGTGCTTAAATGAGGAAGAACAGAGAATCACCTTTCCATTATGAGATCTATGCCTTGCCTATAATCTTACCTACTAAAAAAATATAGTAACAGAAAGATGGCTTTCCTTATTTCCCAAGAAGGTAAATATAATAAGACGGGCCAGGAGCTCTTCTATATATATGAAATTCACATCCCTTCTAATTAGAAGGCAAACTTTATTTCCCAAGCTGCCACGAGGAGAAATATTTCCCAAAGATTCAGTAAGCGCTGCTACAAAACTGCACTTTCTGTTTAAAATTAAAACCCCAGCATCTCCCTTGCTGCTCCTGGCGCGGCTCCTTCTTTCCTCCCCTCCCTCCTTTCTTTCTCTCACCTCGACAACCAGCGCCGACGGCAGTTTCCAAAGGACAGGTGGCTCCCGCAGCATCACGGCAGCCTCCCGCGGGCGGGGGTTTCTCGGTCACGCCGGGTCGGAGCGAGCGGGGTGGTAGGGAGGCGATCTGTGCCCGGGAGCGGTGCATGGGGCAGCCCCGGCGCCCATTGGCTCGGCGGCGGCGTCCCGGGCTCGGCGCGGCCCCATAAAGGCTGCCCGCCCGCCTGCCCGCCTGCTGCCCGCTGCTGCCCCGCCATGGTCCCGCAGCACGCCCTGCCCTGGCTTCTCGCCGTCTGCTGCCTCTGCGCTCTGCCTCGAGGCTCAGGTATGTGGCACCCCCGACACGGGAAGAGGTGTGGGTTGCGGGGAGCATAACGGAGCCCTTAAGCCTTGGAAAGGGTCATTTCCCCTCGAGGGGAGTCGTCGGTGCTGTGCTTCGCGGCATCCCTGCTCAGCCGTGTTCTCTCCCTTGTCGCTGCAGGGTTCCCCCAGCCTTTCTCCCGCTACAGGGATGGCATGAACCTGCCCAAAAGCCAGGTAGGCTTGTCTCTGCCTTCCCTGCCAGCCCGTTTGAAAATGGTGTGTGATGGAGGTGTAGACCAGAGCTGGTGCAGCCCTAAGGGGGTGGGAAACGAGATTTGCCTGCGGTGGGGAAACGAAGTGGAACGTTTGCAATAAACGGGAGATACATTAGGAAATCCTTGGAGTGGGTGGCAAAGAGAGCAGGGAGACTAAAGCCCTTTGCTGTCCGGGGAGGTAGATGGGCAGGGGTACGATGTGCAGCTGGGTGCAGAATAGGATAGATACCTGGGAATACCTGGGTCAGCGAAAGATGAGCAGGATGAGCTGAGCTAAAATGCAGATCAAAAGGTGCAACAGATGCACTGCTAACGTCTGATCCTTACTTTTTAAAGCAACTGGCACTGTGTTTCAGTCAGTGGATGGAACTGTCTAATCAACCCCAGGTAAATTGACTTTGGCAATGTGTCTGACCTGTAGGGACACTCTCTTCCAGACATGTTAATTGCCTTGTGTAACCTGACCATCTAGGTCTGCAGGTGGCAGAGCCTCCTCTAGAGAACCAGTGGCTCTGGAGAGCAGAATGAGTTTTCTGGTGTGTGTAATCTCCTTGCAGAGTTAACTTAGACCTAGAGAAAGAGAAAAAATGTGCATATCTGCTCATCACAGTAGTAGTTAGCATGGAAGCAAGAGGTGTGAGTCAGTGCTGTAGGAGTCAGAGGCAGGGTCCTGGATGGTCCTGCCTTGGTGGCGGGTGAATGGGTTTTCTCTGGGGTGCTCAGAGGAGAGGGGAGTAAGAAGAAGTTTTCACACCATGTTTCTGCTGTGGTGCACCTGGCCCAGAGCTTGCAAACAGCTTAAAAAACACAAGCTCCACTGTACTTGATACTGACCCCAAGGATAATTTTCATTTTCAAAGGAGAGAGAAAAATCTTTGCAGGATCAGGAATTATCTGGAGACTTTGAACATTTTGTGCTGATTTTTTTTTTCTCTATGAATATTTCAGTTTTATAAACCAAGCCTTGTGAAAAACAGTTCCCAGAGCCAGTTGTTCAGATGTCTTACATTTTACTTAATTTGTAGCTGTAGTTATTTCTCATCTAACATGATTGCATGCATCAGCAAATCCCTGTCCTGTGGCAGTGAGTATGGAACATTGTATTTCAGTATATGGTTAAAGATTATAGCACTGATTGACTGAAATGCTTGCAGATAAAAATTACTCTAGATTAAATATGCCCAGCCCCAAAACTATTTCTAGAACACTTGCCATAGGAAAATGTATTTTAAATATAAGAGTCTGAGTTAGATCTCTTTATAATACAAAGTCTGTTGTGGACGACATTATTGGTATTGTGTGTATACTCTTCAAAGTGCTAGCTTTTCATCTCGTAGTAATGTCAGTAAGTCTCTGACTGACTTGAGTTGTTTTAGTGGAACTGTGTTCAATCTGCATTGTACTGGAATCAGACTCAAACCTCCTTCCTAGCAAACCATGTACACCACATCCTCTCGGTAAATGTATTAAAGTACAGTTTGGTTTTGCAGATCTCTAGCACTGTTTTGGATCTCTGTTATTCCATGTTCAACCGCATGCATACAAATGAGGTAAGGTGTAATTGCTGCTTTCATTTCTGACCACCTTCTCCTTAAACTTAGAGCAGCTCCTCCAAAAACCAGTTTAGGGCATTTCTTTCCAAACTATGCATAATCTAATATTGTCATAGTTTAGCAGATGTAGGAGAGTATATGGAAGTATTTCTTCTCCTTAATAGTTCACATGCAATTCTTAACTCCATTATATTACATATGAAATTACTGTGTTTCACCAATTTTCAGCTCAAGAACCAAAACATCTGCTTTGAGCTGGGATCAATACTTTTAACCTGATCCTCACTTTTGAACAATACAGAGTTAAATAAGCTAAAAATACACATAACATTGAATCAACAGCATACTTAAGATCATGCTGAACATGGAGGCGTATGAGCTGCTTTACCGATTTTAATACTTGTTTGAGCTTAGATTTTTGTGTTTCTGTCTCAGATCCAAAAGACTGAGAGTTATTGAGACTAGCTCTTCCTTGTTCCTGCAGTCATACTAGGACTTAGCTCAATGTCAGTTCTGCTTTGTATAAATTTTTTATTGTCATCTGTTTATTAAGAGCCTTTCCCATAAAATTTATTCAGCTCCTGGGTATGTTAAAAAGGTCAATTTACTTGTGCAGTTTGAGCCCTCTGCTTCAAATGATGAGTAGAGCCTCCAAGACAATAATAGAAAGTATTTTGACATGTATTTCGATATCTCTTCTTGCCAGTGTCTTTAGTTTATTATAATCCCAGGCATGCTTTCCTAAAGCTGCTCTAATACTAGACAATACTGAAATTGATTGTATGAAAAATCCTAGCATTTCAGTCGTACACGTGTAATGTTTTTGAGTTTAGTATTGATTCCTGTGCTTCTGTAGCATAGCTAATGAGAGGCCATTCAGAATCATCTTGTAACCTTGAATAGGGCCCTATTCCGGATTACTCTTTTGCTTACTAATGTTTTAAATTCCTTCCCTCCAGTTTCCCATGCACATGCTTTTTCCATCTGTGTCCTTGTTCATTGTATGTGCTTGTCTTTCAAGCCCACCTCAGGTAACTAAACCTGTTCATCAAAACAACTGTACCTGCAGCACACTGCCATTCTTGGCTGGTGAGGAGCGTGCAGCACAGCAGCCATGACATAGGCAAGAAGGCTGCAAAACCTGGCTGATGTACCAGGGCTTTTTTAGACACAGAGCTTTATCTGTTCCCATGAAGGCATGGGGAGAGTTACTATTCCTTGACGTAAGGCTGAGTTAAACTCAAGCAATTTCCTGAAGAATAAAGGGTGTAGGGCTTAAAACCATAAATCATGCCTGGGTTAAAACCCAGGTCAATATGGAAGGTGAAGATCAGCCACATCTTAACAAGGTAAGAGGCACTGGCACAAATCAAGCCCAAGGAATGGAGCTGCTGTTTGTTCCAGTTCTGCTTTATCCCTACCCCAGAGCACAGCTATGCTTTGCTGTACATTGAGGGAAGCATGTAGAATGATGGTAACAAATGGGGTAACCTTGGTTAAGGCAAGATTTAAAATCAGCCTGTAATAATATGTTTGCTGCTGTTACTGTATTTGTCTGTGATAATTGTAAGATTATCTTCTCACATGGATTGCAGCAACCTCATCAGTGACAGAATTACTGTAACAAAACAAAGAAATTACAGCATCTTGATTAACTTACACTGTCCACTTGCAGGAATCAGAGATTGCTGCTGCAAAGTTTACAAAGAAGGTATGTAAATGTGAGGACAAGCAAGCAGCAATGGACAGGGAAGTGCTGCCTTTTCCCTGTTTCTTTCGCTGCTTTCCTTGTTAGTTTTACAATGGTTGGGAAGAGAGCTGTGCTGACCCTACTTCTGCAAAGCAATCCACCATGTGTAAAGCTTTCTTTTATAAATCTTCTAAAGCCTTTGAATCTTTAATTATGGTAATTTAATATATTTACACTATACAGAATGGAGAGTTCTTGACAATGCCCTTTGGGTATTAATTTTTAATCAGTATTACAGATGAATGGGCACTGGGGACTACCAGCGTGTTGTGTGCTACTGAAAAAGGCCTTGAATTACTGTACTCTGGTGGAATGATACTGAAACTTGTCAACAGATCTATGGAACTGAGTTTGAAGTATTTTGTTAATTGTTTGTGTTTTATTTTACAGGACAGTCATGAGACTATGGGCCGACCTTTTTTCCTTTTCAGGGTATTTGAATCTCTTACTTTAAAAAAGATTCTGAATCACAAACAATGTTGTATGTATTTACTGATACTTAGAATCACAGAATGGTCTGGGTTGGAAGGGATCTCTGAAGGTCATCTTGTCCGTTTTAAGTAAAAGCCAAACTCCCCTTGCTTGAAAGCCTAAGGAGCTATTTTCCAAAAAAGCTCAGCTTCAACTGAAAGATCACAAGATGAGATCTGGGGTAATAATGGATTAAATACCTTTTTTTTCTCATTTGAATGAGTGACTCTGCCAATGTTATCTTGGGCCAAATAATCTGGTGACAGAAGTAGTATGTGGCTTGTATCTCTGAGACTGATTTGTTAGATAAAACATGTGTGAGCTGAACGTCCACTTGGCTGGAAAGACCTGGCCAGTAAGCCACACTGCAAACAGTGACAACCCAAAGCAAAATTACGGGTGACATCATTTCTCTTGTGTTTTACACTTACTGGCTTGCTGAGCTTTGGCATGGTCTAATGCAGAATATGCTGGTTCATATACTCTGAAACTAACATCAAACTAGTTTTCAGGAGTATCTTCCAACACAAAATGCTGTGAAGTAGGTCATGACAGGTAACCAAAGTTCCAATTCAACTGTCATTTTCATTTTAGCTCACTTCAAGTGCCTGGCCAGGTACTTTCAGTGTTGGTATTTATATGCTCTTTCCGAGGCACCTATATATAGTAACCCAGTGAACTGGGACCAAGACCCTTAATGAGAATAATTTAAGCCAGACTGTTTGGCTGTTTGGACAAAGACTGAATGAATATTTCTCAAAGGCAAACTGCACCCTGCTGGGATCCCCTGGTATTGGTCATGTTTTCCTTTCAAAGGATATCTTAATGCAGCTCTCATGTATTTTGTCTGCATGGTGGGAGATGTATTTTGGTGGGCTTATAAATCTGGGATCTACTACTTCTGCACAACCATCTAACTATTGTTTTTCAGCCTCGAAATGGAAGAACTATTGAAAGCAGTGGTAAGTAGGCATCTAAAAATGATAAAAATTTGTTCTGGATTATGTTTTGTGTGGGGTTTTTTTTGTTTGTTTTGGTTGTTTTTTTCCAGTAATGATGATTCTTGTGACAGAAGGAGTTGCTGAGAAGTATTACAAACCTAGATACTCATGTGGGTGTTTCATAATGTCACTAGGAGATGCCTGGGCAGAAATGCATTTTTTTCATACTCAGTGTACTCTCTTGACAAAAGGATTGTTTTCTTCTCTTTTTAAGGTTCAATAAGGAGGAGCTTTCATTCCCTGTAAAATGCTAGAAATGATGCAGAAATTATAAAGTTTAAAACCAGTGTAAATCATACTTGGGTCACAAAAGCTAAATTCCTCTTTGATTCAAGAGACCTTCAGTCACCTAATCCTACATGAAAGCCCACTAGTGCAGATCTGTACATGAAGCTGGAAGACATCCTCACATAAATATTAGGACCCTTTTTTACATCCTTACCTCCCCACCCCTGCTCTTTCTAGTTAATGTTTACCTAAAACGGAAGACAGAGAGATCTAATAATATCACCTAGCACTTGCATATCCATCTTTGAATATATAAATTACAGGTCTTAGTGAGCTTTAATGGTAAATAGACAAGACAGACAATGAAGATGTGCCCCCTCTTCTTCCAATCTTCTACCTCACAGTAAGATATCACCATTTTCTGTTTAATGTAAGAATTACTTCTAGATGTTAGCTGAAAGTGTTAGGGTTTTTTTTTGTGTGAGAACCGGACACAAGGAAAAAATATAAGTAACAAATACCTTCACTGTATATTCAGGATTAAACCATTTCATAAAGGTTCATAAACTTGGGAGTGTTTGTAGAGCTGCATTGGTGCTTGCTCTGATCTTAGGCACTGCCCTGGGTTACTTCTCATGGATGAAAGGAAGAAATAAAGAGCTACATGGATCTCTGGTTTGAATCAGTGCAACTGTTCCTGTGTTGTTCAGCCCATGTGTGAGGAAATAGCTCTGAAATCCAGGTAGTACTGCCCAGGTCTGTTTAATGTAACTGAAAGCAGGAGCTGACAACCAACATAGATTCTGGCCAAAGCAATCAGAATACACTTGCATGAAAGTATTCTATGCAGAGTACTCCAATATTAACAGAATTGCTGTGCCATCAAACATCTCTCATTGAAGTGCTGGTGTAGAAGCTGCTATGCCTAGCCTTATGTACACCACAGGTCATGCCCTAGCGTTATGTACAGCAGTGAAGTTTTATCCACAGCTCAGCTCCCTGAGCCAACCTGGCTGCAAGATGCACACCATACCTTCATAATCTAAAAAGAGGGTAGAATTAGGACAGTGGAGAGCAAAGAACTGTATGAGGAGGAAGGTCTTAGTACAAATAACAAGTCTTGGCATTTGTTTGAATTTTAAAATTTTCATCCATCTTAATCTTTTGGTGCTAGAATGTAAAGCCATTTAATTTCTACCTTCAATAAGGACCAGACATACACAACTGAATACTAAATCATATTCAGATCAATATCTCAAAATATGATACTCTGATTTTTTTTCAGAATACCATGGAATATGAAGTTCAGGGGTCCATTTACCAGCTTGATGATTTGGTTTACATAATGAAAAAGGCACTTCTCATTCCACTGGTTGTCTGTTATGTGACTCAGTTGTCTGGAATTTGCTGTTCCATGTAATAAATTTGCAATCATTAATTCTTCTTGTTGTCCTTTTTTATTAGAGCAGGTGCTAGACTTCATTGGGCTATAGTGTAGCATTGCTTTGTTCCAACTGTGTTCAAAGAAAATCAATTATTTTCAAACCCAACGGTACATTTTATATTTGTTTATAACATCTTCCCTAATAGGGTCATGAATTCCAAGCTTGCCCTTTTGAGTAGACAATATATTTTCCCCAGCACTCCAGAATATGCAACCCAAACAGCATAAGATATTAAATCCATTATGGACATTTTAGTAATTCATATTTTTAATAACTACAGGCTTGAGTGTGATAATTGATGAATCCAAAGCCCTTTGAAAGAAGGGGAACAAGTACTGCTGTTACAGCTGATTAATTAGTAACTCCGTGAATTTTTTTTCCAGTCCTGCCTTACTGGCTACTGGCTATCATAAAGCACAGATGACTCACTTGTGAGAGATATACTGAACATCTGCCCTTTTTACCAAAATCATACATTTAAACCTGGGGTGCAGCCAATTATGACTGCACTGTATGGAGTGGGATGATGTATTTGGGTAGGTGGACATATTTATGGGCAGAAAACTTAAAATACTAAGCAGTTACTTCCTTGAGAAAGAAAAAAAGCATAGCAAAAGGCAGGGTGTGTGGGATGCATAACAGGTTGGGATTCCTCAACAGCATTGGCTTCCTCAAGCCCTCTGAGTTGAGCTGAGTAAGCTTGTCCTGGCTACTTAGTCCTAGTACTATGGTATGGTACCACCTCAGTTGGCAGCTGCATGTGAACTAGATTGGAGAACTCTGCCTTGAAAAACTAACCCTGAGAATCCTGGGGGTGGAAGAGGGTTTAGGGATTTTTAACTGGGTAAGTTCCTGGCTCAGGCGGTATTAGCAGAAGTTTGGCTGGTAGATAGAGGGAAGTAATGAGTTACTTAGCAATTGTTAGACCATATCTAGGGCAGACTTTCTAGTTTTTGGATCTGCAATATAGGAAAGGCATGAAAAAAAATGGAAGCAGCTCAGGGAGGGCCTCCAAGGTGGTGGAGTCTCATGCATTTGCTCCATGAGATGATTGTATCTGGGCAGTTGGGATCACAGAATGGTAGGGGTCAGAAGCAAGTGAGATTGAGACATGCAGCCAGTGCAATGGGTTGTCCAAAGAGGTCATGCCTCCTATCCTCAGAGTTTGTCAAAAAAACCTGGCCTGAATTCCTGCTTGGGATCAGATTTGATGTCCCTGAGGTCCCTGCCAGCCTCGATTATTCTGTGACAATCATACAATTTCATGCTACGTATTTCAGCCTCCAGCAGGGTCAAGCTCTAGCTGAACTGCAGCTGCTGTGCCTCCACTTGAGCAGAGAGTGCTGGTGGCCTGGGGGGTCACTGCACACTGTGTTGTTGAAACCTGTTGGAAATAATTACCCCATGAAAAGACTACCAAAATGATGCTAGCTCCTCTGGCTTCTGAAGTATTTGGGGCCATTGGGAGTGCCGCTCTGGGACAATCAGCCAGGCCAGATGCAAGTGGTGAGGATGCACTGTGGTAATGCAAAGAAATGGGACATGATGATACAAAAGCACAGCAATAGCACTTCTGGCCTGCTTAATCACAGAGGCCAAAACTGAATGATATCAAGTTTTACCCTGTTCTGCATAAATATTTGTGCTACCTTTGGCAAGAATAGAGTTAATTTTCTCCATACCAGCTTGTATGGTGCTGAATTTTGGATCTGTAAGCAGATCAGTATTGATAAAACAGGGATGTTTTCACTATTGCTGAGCACAGCCTCAAAGCCTTTTCTGCTTCTCTCCCCACCAGAGAGTAGGCTGTGGGTTCTCAAGAATTTATGAGAGGACACGGCCAGGATAGCTGACCTCAACTGACCAAAGGGATATCCCATACCACATGACATTGTGCTTGGTAATAAAAGCTGGGGGAAGAAGGAGAAAGAGATGTTCAGAGTGATGACTTGAGATGTCTTCCCAAGTAACCATTATGTGTGCTGGAGTCCTGATTTGTGGAGATGGCTGAATGATGGGAAGCAGTGGATGAATTCCTTGTTCTGCTTTGCTTTACCTATTGAACTGTCTTTATCTCTTCTGATTCTGTCACCTTGTCTGGGGGAGTGAGCAAGTAGGTGCATGGGGCTGAGCTGCTTACTAGAGTTCCCACAGGAATATTGTATCATAGACAGCTCATGTCAAGCTTCCACGATCAGCAGTGGCTTCCTCCACCTACAACAGATTTCAAGAAAAACATCTATTTGGGCTTTGAAACTGCTGATTAATAGGTCATAATTGGCAGGTGAGTACCTAGTTTAGGTTTCTCAGCCATATTTCTGTAGTAGTTGTGGCTCCTCTGTAAAATGCACATGAGAGCTCTTGTTCACTACTTAGTGGAAACCTTTGCTCCCTGGAGCAACATAAATGTCACCTATGAAACAAGAGAGATTAATAACATTGAAATGTAAAGGTTGTCTCTGGTCTGAAGATCTTTCTGAAAATTCACTGCAAAACCCACAGCAGAAACTAAGGAACACAGACACAGGTGACAGCAAGTAGCACAGAAAGATTTCTGCAAGAAAATTAGAAGAAAGCTCAGTTCCAATTTTCAGCAGGAGAAGAGACTATGAGTAACGTGACAAGACACATAAAGTAATGAGTGTATTTAGAAGAGTAAATCTGATGCTTATCCATCTTCCTGTAATAAAGAGTGCTCTCAATTACACTGAGAAGCAATATACATTTAAGCTGCAAAGGGGATTTTTTTTCTTCCTAATGATTAATCAACTTCTGAAACTAGTTGCCATACTTTTAGAGTGTGTGGTGAGAGCTCTGCCAGCTCTTGGGAAGGCAGGCATGTTTGGGAGTATATACCTTCAAGCTGCCTAACTTGCCTCAAAAATCAATGTGGGCTGGCCCAGGACCTCCTGCATTAAAACCCTGACCTGCTTGAGCTGGGCTCACCAAGGCATTGCTCAGCAGAGTGCACAGTAAGGCACTTGGAAATACACTCATGGGTGGGGGAGTGAGTACTGCCAAGCCTTGCATGAAGCATGAGAAGAAAACTCTCGGCGCTTTACTTCACTCTTTCTGGTCCCTTTGTGCTCCAGTTCCTTGAACAGCTTCACTCCACTCTCAGCTCCTTCAGGGAAGCCCACACTTACTAAATCTTCAGGCAACAGCAAGCTGGTAGGGGTGGGAAATGCTGGAGGATGGAGTCAGCATTCAGAATGGTCTTGGCAAAGCTGCCTCGAAAAAATAAGCATTGCTCACTGAGGAAGGTATTACACATACTGAAGAATAATTAACTGCAGCTTTGCAGCAAAAGGGATGGGTAACTGTAAACAGTCAAATATCACAGTGTTGGGAAGAATACAAAAACATGATGTGGAATGAATAAGAAGCTGTAGAGACTATGGGAGGTGTTGTACTGCTGATCATAGAGAAGACTTCGTGTACAGAGTACCACTGGAGAAAAAAAGAGGACCAACAGGAGTAAGCTCATCAGAAAGGCAGAGGTCAAGGGAAGCTGGTACCCTCAATAAAGCAGGGTTGGTTTGCAAGAAGGAAAGTTTGAGGAGGGAAATGATAAAATGCTTCATTTTAAGCTCACCATTCCTAGCAGTATCTATCATGTTCATGGATGGATGATGGCAGGAGAAGCAAGCTTAAAATGAAGAAAGATTCACATTAAATCTGACAATCAGGAGAATGAAGCACTGGCAGATAGACAAAGTTACATTTTCTTGGTCATAAAAATTCTTCAGGGTGCCCAGCATCTAATTTGGGCTCTGAGTTACAAAAGTCCTAGCTGGGAATTAACTGCAAGCAGCATTTTCACTCTTTGGTGATACATTGTGGTGTGATGTTTATTCCTAATAATGTTTCATTTAATGAAAGATTAGTACCATTGTTTCATTGAACATCGAGCATACTTCAGATATAAGTTGCTTCTGGAGAAGTGGAAGATTCAGTCTTAAAGAGACCAGCAGTTATACTTTACATATTTCTATCTCGTGATAATACTGCCACAATAACAGCTGTGAAAAGTAGCACCTGGCTTCCAGAGGTGCAGGGCAGATCTGGGAAGGACATTGCTTTTGGAACACTGAGGTAAAACGAGAGAAAACATCCTAGCACAGAAAAAGAAGCATATGGATTGCATAAAAAATAGAGAGACCATTTGTGACCTGCAAACTCAGCCTGCACACAAACTAGAGTCCTTTGAAAACACAATGAGAAGCTTCATATGACTGGCAAAGAGGGCTGACCGATGGCTAATGAGATGCCATGTCCACATGACATGAAATACCATCTTGGAACTAGAAACACATCAGCTGACTGCTTGCCACACCTTCACAATTCTTGGCAAGTAATGAGACAGAAGTAGCTGCAGAAACTGCAGATCTACATGCTGGAGATTTAAAACCACTTGCTTAATATAGCCAGTTGGGTGCAAGATAGCCAACCGCTTGACAGGCTGGCCGAAAGCTGCTAGCATCCCCTTCCAGCTTTCCTAGTTGACATGAGGCTGCTGAATGAACTCCAGCAACATGATGGATATGCTTATTACCCTGAACAGAGCAACAAAACTTTTAACTCTTCTGCTAGGATCTTAGAGTCAAGCAGTGGTCACAGGATTACTGCTTTCATGTGGAGACTGAAGACTTGTCTTAATTGTCTTTTTGAAACTACTCACACATTACAATTTCCACACCTCTGCCTTATTAAACATGGTAAAAGTATATGTTTGACTGGTCTGGACTACCTAAATTGTCCTAATCTAGATACCTGTCACCCTGATATATTTTTACATTAAACAACTAGAAATATCTGCCAAGTCTCCTTCTCCAGTCACTTCTGGATCTACTTTCCCACACTGCAGAAACAAAAATGTGACCAATCTTACAGCTGGTTATGATTCACCATCTAAAATTTTGAATGTTTTTTTCTAGGACAAAGAACCTTGTAAACCAAGCACCATCTATTAGCCTTAAACCTGCTAAGAGATCAATAGAGAAAGTGTGAAAGACAATACTTGCAAACTTGAAAGAAAAATGTTTTGAATATCTTTATGACAAACCTTGTGCATCCAGGGATTTCTACACAGCAATTCAGATAGCACCTGTTAAATTACAGTATCACAGTATCACAGTATCACTTAGGTTGGAAAGGACCTTGAGGATCATCGAGTCCAACCTATCAACACAGACCCCATGACTAGACCATGGCACCAAGTGCCATGTCCAATCCCCTCTTGAACACCTCCAGGAACGATGACTCAACCACCTCCCTGGGCAACCCGTTCCAATGCAGGAACACACTTACTGCAGGGGGAGACCCATGCACATAAGTAGGTATTTCTGGATTATAGTATCTAAACATCAATCATTGAAAGACTTAAATATGGACTAGAAGTTCCAACAGAAAAGGCAGGATATGCATGAACTGACCTTAGAGCACGAAGGACCAGCAATCATGTGTGACCCATCAGAAAATTGGCAAAATCCAGGAGCCTCATTCAGTGTAAGGCCAAGCTCATATTTCTTCTCATGGTCCCAGAGTGAAAGGATATGCTGCAGCCACCCACTGTGCTAGGCAGCATGGCCTCTCCTCGAGCCACAGCAGAGACTCTGCTATGTAAATAAATACCACAAATATCCTTTCAATATAACTTGGTAGTCTGATAGCACATATTTTCTTCATTTCCACTGCTGTGTACAGTCTCATAGATTATGTAGAATCTAAAATAACCCAAAGTCAGTGTTTTGTGACTCACAATAGAGCACACCCTTGACTTCCAAGAGAAGATGTTTAGCATTGCAATATTGGGACCAGTCAGCAGAGGGCTAAGCCAATATCAAATCTGTAACGCTCAAAGCAAAGGCATGAAGGCCCCTGTCATGGATTGAACTGAACCTGCTGCTGCTATTCATACCATGCTGCAGTCATGCCAGCTTCAAAAAATGAAAGTGCTAACTGGAGCACAGTATCATGGGGCTTGAAGTTCAGGTTGAAATGTGGGAAGCTTCCTGTTCTGGCTGCTACTTCTGGGTTCCAGTTTCTTGGGTGTTGGCTCTTTCCTGAAGGCATGGAGGTGGAACAGGTGGGAGCCAGCTAGCTGCTGGTTTTGGTTTTCTGTTTTATTCTGGGCTGTTTTTTTCCTGGGTATTTCACTCTGCTTCTTCTGCAAATGGGCTAAAATAAGGTAATCATGCATTATATTGTTAGATTAATTAGATCACTAGCTAAGGTAATTACACATTGTGTTTATGATCTCTTATATTAAACTTGTATCTCTTTATCTCTGTAAACTTGTATCTCTGTTACTCTTCCCCTCCCTTTTGTTCTGGGGGAGCAGGCAGGTTAACTCTTGTGCTAGACCATCTTGTGCTAGACCATTACAGCCCTTAGCCATCTCTATGGTGGAGTGGCCACTGGTGCACCGTACTTGACCTGCTGCTAACTCAGGTAATTAATGAGTTCAGACCTTATGCTCCCTGAGGTCATAACTCGGGATGTTTCCCCTCCTTACAAAGGGGACAGAAGATAGCAAGCTTATAAACACACAAATCTCAGCAGAGAGTGAACTCCAAGCACTCTGCACAACCAAGACATTCGTCAGCAACATCAGTCCTCTAGACAGGTAAAAGAAAAAGAGCTTTTCCAGGTATCATTTCATCTTCATGCTTCCATCAGACCACAGCTTCATTGAATTGTGAAGCACCATGTACAAGCACTTTCTAATGTGTGTTATTGAAAACATCCATTTTCCTTGACAGACAATTGCACCGTGCCACAACTGAGTTAGGAAAGTAACACTACATCAAGATAAACATGTTTTGCAGCATTGGTAACAAGGGGTGTCAGAGGAGCTGCATTTTGTAATTTATCATTTCTTTGCTTTACAACTAGGTCTTGTAACAGCCTCAGCTACAGGTGACTAGACCTAAGCTGAAAGCTGTAGCATAGGATATGAAAGAACTAGTTATGTGCAAAACTACTCTGTAGCTATGTCTTATTTTACCACAGTAAATGAGCACATTGTTGATCAACAGAACTAGCAAAGTTATTTCTATTAGCTTTGTACTTTGAGAAGCATGTTCCATATTTTATTTAATGAAAGATAATTTTTATTATTATTTTATTTGAATAAATTTATGCTGTGGCTCTTATTTCAGGACTTACACAGGTGCTCTTCCTTTTACAGAGCTACTTATTTCCATGCTACTTATTTCTAGGCTACTGGTTGAAAGGCTCTGCAGAGGGACCTCGACCGACTGGACAGATGGGCAGAGTCCAATGGGATGGCATTTAACAAGTCCAAGTGCCGGGTGCTGCACTTTGGCCACAGCAACCCCATGCAGAGCTACAGTATCACAGTATCACAGTATCACTTAGGTTGGAAAGGACCTCGAGGATCATCGAGTCCAACCTATCAACACAGACCCCATGACTAGACCATGGCACCAAGTGCCACGTCCAATTTCCCCTTGAACGCCTCCAGGGTCGATGACTCAACCACCTCCCTGGGCAACCCATTCCAATGCCGAATGACTCGCTCGGTGAAGAACTTCCTCCTCACCTCAAGTCTAAACCTCCCCTGGCGCAGGTTGAGACTGTGTCCCCTTGTTCTGGTGCTGGTTGCCTGGGAGAAGAGGCCAACCCCCTCCTGGCTACAACCACCTTTCAGGTAGTTGTAGAGGGCAATGAGGTCACCCCTGAGCCTCCTCTTCTCCAGGCTAAACAATCCCAGCTCCCTCAGCCTCTCCTCATAGGGCTTGTGTTCAAGGCCTCTCACCAGCCTTGTTGCCCTTCTCTGGACACGCTCAAGTGTCTCGATGTCCTTCTTAAACTGAGGGGCCCAGAACTGGACACAGTACTCAAGGTGCGGCCTAACCAGAGCAGAGCACAGGGGCACCATGACCCCCCTGCTCCTGCTGGCCACACCATTCCTAATGCAGGCCAGGATGCCATTGGCCCTCCTGGCCACCTGGGCACACTGCTGGCTCATATTCAGGTGGCTGCCGATCAGCACACCCAGGTCCCTCTATGTTTGGGAGCTCTCCAGCCACTCCGACCCCAGCCTATAGCTCTGCAGCTCTCCATCAAGAGGGCCAATGGTATCCTGGCCTGCATCAAGAACAGTGTGGCCAGCAGGAGCAGGGAGATCATTCTGCCCCTGTACACTGCACTGGTTAGGCCACACCTTGAGTACTGTGTCCAGTTCTGGGCCCCTCAGTTTAGGAAGGATGTTGACTTGCTGGAACAAGTCCAGAGAATGGCAACGAAGTTGGTGAGGGGTTTGGAGCACAAGCCCTATGAGGGGAGGCTGAGGGAGCTGGGGTTGCTTAGCCTGGAGAGGAGGAGACTCAGGGGTGACCTTATTGCTCTCTACAACTACCTGAAGGGAGGTTGTAGACAGGTGGATGTTGGTCTCTTCTCCCAGGCAGCCAGTACCAGAACAAGAGGACACAGTCTCAGGCTGCGCCAGGGGAAGTTTAGGTTGGATGTTAGGAAGAAGTTCTACACGGAGAGAGTGATTGCCCATTGGAATGGGCTGCCCGGGGAGGTGGTGGAGTCATCATCATTGGAGGTGTTCAGAAGGAGACTTGATAGGGTGCTTGATGCCATGGGTTAGTTGTTTAGGTGGGTTGGATTGGTTGATGGGTTGGACATGATGATCTTGAAGGTCTCTTCCAACCTGGTCTGGTCTGGTCTGGTCTATTCTATTCTATTCTATTCTATTCTATTCTATTCTATTCTATTCTATTCTATTCTATTCTATTCTATTTCTATATTTACCTAGAACTGCTCAGCAGACTCAGAAGTAAACAGATGAGGAGAGATGGATAATCAAGCAGACAGTGTGATGCTATAAATTTTATTTTCTTAGTAGGAGGGCCAAACACTGAAGGGAGTAAGGCAGTTGAGTAGGGAGTGCATAAAATGTGAAATAGGATATCTAAGCACTAGATCTGGCTCTCTTGATGTATAACTACATTTCAGTGAACCCCTTAAGGCCATGATTTCCATACTTACCAAGACTTACTTACTTTGGTGAACTGAGACTTATCTGTGAGTATGAAGTTGGGCAAGCACACTACCAAGATGGCACATTTCTGCCTGCCTTGGCTTCCTGTTTTATGAAAGAAGGGTATTGTTACTTAGCCTCAATGTTTTGCTGTCATACCCAGTTCAATTCTGTTCAGACATAGCTTCAAAATCTTCAATACTGTCTCTTAATCAACCTGGACAAAACCCCAGCATTCCAATGAAGCCAAATGTTGATGATCTTGATATTTCTCTGAATTTGTTCCTAATTCCTATGCTTAGAACAAATAATGACATTAATTACTGTAACAGACTAGTAATGTTTGTTTGCAGAGTTTGCCGTATGATCAAATGGGAAAATTTATCCTCACACTTAAATTTATTCTCAAATAAAGCTGCTATCTTATTACTCCAAATGCTTGATTAATTATCAGTGTAATTAGTCCTACTGCAGTAAATATTTAAGTACTCCTTAGTGTACATTTTGCAAAACCAGGTGCCAAACCCCAGTTCTGCATTCAGCCCATTCAGACTAGTAACACTTCTAATGAGAAAATCTTTTCTCATTCTATCGACAGCTTTCTGAGTCTACCATTTCTCTGCTGATGTGTTGTATGGCAGCAGTGGTGTGTCATAACTGTAACTGTGTGTGTTTGCTTTTCAGCAGCACACGTTTGATCTGTTGGTGGCCAGGGCTGACATGAAGCTTAACAAGCTGCATTCACTCTTAACAAAAGCTGTGGAAAGTAGAATAGGTCTGGAGAATATCAGTGGTCCTGTTGAGTAGGTAATAGGACAGGAGGTAAAAATGCACAGCCAGAAGGGATGGAAAGACATGTGTCTTGCTTGACAACCAGAATAGACTAGAATAAAATAGAATAAACCAAACCATGTTGGATGAGACCTTCAAGGTCATCGTGTTCAACCTATCTCCCAACACTATCTAATCAACTAAAACATGGCACGAAGCACCCCATCAAGACTCCTCCTAAACACTTCCAATGATGGCAACTCCACCACCTCCCCAGGCAGCCAATTCCAGTGGGCAATCACTCTCTATGAAGAATTTCTTCCTAACATCCAGCCTAAACCTCCCCTGGTGCAGCCTGAGACTGTGTCCTCTTGCTTTGCTGCTGGCCGCCTGGGAGAAGAGACCAATCCCCACCTGTCTACAACCTCCCTTCAGGTAGTTGTAGACAGCAATAAGGTCTCCTCTGAGCCGCCTCTTCTCCAGGCTAAGCAACCCCAGCTCCCTCAGCCTCTCCTCATAGGGCTTGTGCTCCAAACCCCTCACCAACTTCGTTGCCCTCCTTTGGACATGTTCCAGCAAGTCAACATCCTTCCTGAACTGAGGGGCCCAGAACTGGACACAGTACTGAAGGTGTGGCCTAACCAGCGCTGAGTACAGGGGCAGAATGACCTCCCTGCTCCTGCTGGCTACACCGTTCCTGATACAGGCCGGGATGCCTTTGGCCTTCTTGGCCACCTGGGCACACTGCAGGCTCATGTCCAGCCTACTATCAACCAGCACCTCCAGGTCCCTTTCTGCCTGGCTGCTCTCCAGCCACTCTGACCCCAGCCTGTAGCACTGCATGGGGTTGTTGTGGCCGATGTGTAGAGCCCAGCCCTTAGATGTGTTAAATCTCATGCCGTTGGACTCTGCCCATCTGTCCAGCCTGTCCCTCTGCAAAGCCTCTCTACCCTCTAACAGATCAACACCTGCCCCCAGCTTGGTGTCATCAGCAAATTTACTGGTGATGGACTCAATGCCCTCATCCAGATCATTGATAAAGACATTAAAGAGGACAGGCCCCAGCACTGATCCCTGGGGGACACCACTAGTGACTGGCCGCCAGCTGGATGTGGCACCATTCACCACCACTCTCTGGGCTTGGCCCTCCAGCCAGTTCCTAATCCAGCTCAGAGTGCTGCTGTCCAAGCCATGGGCTGACAGCTTGGCCAGGAGTTTGCTGTGGGGGATGGTGTCAAAGGCCTTGCTGAGGTCCAGGTAGACCACATCTACAGCCTTCCCCACGTCCACCAGATGGGTCACCTGATCATAGAAGGAGATCAGGTTGGTCAGGCAGGACCTGCCCTTCCTAAATCCATGCTGGCTGGGCCTGATCCCTTGGCCATCCTCTAAGTGCTGTGTGATTGCAGTCAAGATGACCTGTTCCATAACCTTGCCTGGCCTTGAGGTCGGGCTGACAGGCCTGTAATTCTCTGGCTCAGCCAAATGGCTCTTCTTGTGGATGGGCATCACATTGGCCAGCTTCCAGACTTCTGGGATCTCTCCAGTGAGCCAGGACTGCTGAAAAATGATGGAGAGTGGCTTGGCCAGCTCATCTGCCAGCTCTCTCAGCACCCTAGGATGGATCCCATCTGGTTCCATGGACTTGTGGGGATCCAAGCAGCTAAGGAGATCTCTAACTACTTCCTCCTGGATCACAGGGAAATTATACTGCTCCCTGCCTCCATCTGCCAGCTCAGGAGGCCAGTTGTCCAGAAGACAATCTGTCCTGCTGTTAAAATGTGAGGCAAAGAAGGTGTTAAGTACCTCTTCCTTTTCCTCATCTTTTGCTACCATGTTTCCTTCTGTACCCACTAAAGAGTGGAGGTTGTCCTTGCCCCTCCTCTTGTTATTAATATATTTATAGAAGGATTTTTTGTCATTCCTTACAGCAGAGGCCAGTCTAAGCTCTAAATGGGCTTTTGTCTCTTGAATATTTTTTCTACATGACCTAGCAACATCCTTAAACATTTCATGGGTAACCTCTCCTTCCTTCCAAAGATGATACACCCCCTTTTTTTTCCCCCTTAATTCACCCAGAAGTTCATTGCCCATCCAGGCTGGCCGTCTGCCCCAGCAGCTCATCTTCTGGCACATTGGCACAGCCTGTTCCTGCGCCTTCAAGAGTTCTTTCTTGAAGTAGGTCCAGCTCTCCTGGACCCCTTTGTTTTGAAGAACTGTTTCCCAAGGAACCTTCTGAGTTAGTTTCTTGAGTAACCTGAAGTTCGCCCTCCAGAAGTCCAGAGTGGAGGTTTTGTTGCTGCCCCTCTTAGCTTGACTGCATACTGAAAATTATTTCACGGTCTCTGGATCCCAGACAGCCTCCAACCACCACATCTCCCACCAGCCCTTCCCTATTTGTGAAAAGCCCTTCCCTATTTGTGTCAAGCAGATCATTACCCCTGGTAGGCTCACACAGCACCTGGGATAAGAAGCTAGCCTCCACACACCCTAAAAACCTTTTAGACTGCCTCCTCTCTGCTGTGCTGAGTTCCCAGCAGATATCTGGCAGGTTAAGATCACTCATGAGAACAAGGTCTGGCGATCTTTAGGCAGCCTCTAGCTGCCTATAGAATGATTCATCAACTACTTCATGAATCATAGTATAAATGAAAGAACATCACCCAGTAATTCCTACCACAAAGGGAAGTATTCTTTGGTTTGCTTAATTCTATCACAAAATGCTACTTCACACAATAAATTTTAAGTTCACTTCCTGATGATATTTGCGCTGCTCTTTCCTCTTTCTATTTTTACAGCATTTTCATCTCCATTTCCCTATTTCGTAGTTTCTCACCACTTCAGCACTGCTTTTCCCAACAACTGCTTTACCCCTGCCTCCTCTGCTTGCCGTGGCACAGTGTGTCCTGATACAGATGGAAAAGGCAATGGACGTTCTTTCAGGAGGAATGTCCTTTGAAGCAGGTACCAGAACAAGTTTCCTCTGAGAAAAGCTGTAGATTGTTAATGTAGTGGAAATATGTTAAAATTGTCTGGATGTGGAAGAATCATTTTACTTTTTTTTTTTTTTTAAATCACAAAAATTACTATAAAAAAATAATTATGGTTTCCTAGAAGAGAAGAGATGGATTATAGGAAGTAGTAGGAGGAGAACTAACTTCTTAATAACCTGCATACTCATTTCTACCACAGATTAGTACTGAATTTGTAATTTCTGTTAAAAAAGACGGTATGACTTCACCAGTTTCTGGATCTTTTGCCATGATTTCAGGGGAAGGAAGACTAGGTATATCTGAAGAGAGAGTGATCTTCAAAGAGGAATACCTTAAAGACAAGAGGAGCTCCAATGTACACATCTTTGAACTTACCAGAAGAATATTTTAATTTGCAGTATGAAGTGAAACAGTTGTTTAAAAGGATATTATCTTACTGGGATTTAGCATTGCTGAGATTGTCTTGCTGTGGAAGACAACCCATTCTGCCCATCAGAAGGGCACAGGGGAAGTTCTCATCCAGAAGCAGGCTATGATCCACATCTCTGTATCAGTGTGTTCCCACCAATCCAAACAGATTTAAACCTTAATCATAGTGAGAATTGAGCCTGTGGGATAATATGTAAAAATAATGTCCTAGACTAATAAATAAGAAGTACACTGAGGCAAGCTTCCTGAGTCTACTACCAAATGGTGTCCCAATAAGCAGGATCCATGTAGAAGGTATCCTGGACAAGCTGGGTCCCATGTTATCTGATGTGTTATAATGATGCTGGTAAGACAAACAAATATTGTATCTTGTCCCAGCATGTGGACAAGTTCCCCCTCCTTCAGGAGGAAGACAAAAGCCAAGGCATTACCCAGGCCAGTATGCACCCAGCGCATGCAGCGCTCCTGCAAACACCAAGTATGGGCATAATTCTAGCTTCACACTTTCTATAGGCTGAACCCTGTTGTTTACGAGAGTGCCCATTGGTCAAACCCAGCCTCGAGGAAACCTATGAGTATTGCCCCAGTTGGTGGACAAGTTGCCCCCCCTCTTTCGCTTTCTCTCTCTACTTGCTCGAGAAAACAGGTCTCGAAGCATAGTCTCTGCCATTGAGCTCACTGCCATTTCAGTGGGAAGCTCTCTTGGGACCGCCCCGAGACCAGCAGCCTCAGAAGGCACCCACTGCTCTCCTTTTCAGGCGACGGGAACCGCCAGGACCCCGGCGATCCCAAGGCACGCTGCGAGGATCGGCATGGCCGTCCCTTCACGTGCCTGCTGCTCGTGATCCCTACGTCACCAGCGGCAGAGTTAAAGAGGCAGCGGCGGCTGGCGGGGGCTGCATTTCAGCGAGCAGCTCGTGTTGTCTCGTGCTCTCGCTCGGCGGCAGCCAGCCGCGCGCGCCGCCGCACTTCCTCAGCTCTTCCTCAGCTCTTTTGTCCACAAGGTCACGTGGCCAGGGATAGGGATGGCTGTGACTCGCAGCAAAAACTCCTTCAAAAAATCAGTGTCGACCCAGACTGAGGTGGAACACAAGCAGGTACGTGTCCAGGTGTCTGGCTGCAGAGAGTGCTGGAGCCTGGCTCTTGTGGGCTGACAGCACCAAGTCCAAAAGGTACTACAGCAGCCAAACTGAGCCTTAGGTGGCTTCACAAAGACTTCTTCGAGCAGGGGTATGTGTAGAAAGATACCTACGTTTTGGTGCTTAGGAAGAACAGAGGTACACCCAGACCAGCTGATGGCTGAGAACACGTTTACTTGCCCTGGCTTGGCAGATAGAAAGCTCACGCTTTGATAAAGGCTGCAGCTAGTACATTGATGCATGAATGCTTTTTTCTCGGTCTGTGACTTTGAGAAATGCTTTTAAAATCTAACTCAGTCTAGTGACTATGTCCTCTGTTTTCAAGAGAAATCAAAGCACAGAGATAATGTAGGGTCAGATGCTTCACTGGTTACACACTTCTAAGAATGTGGGTGATGACTCTTCCCAGGTCCCAAGCTGTTGTAGGCATAATAAATTTAAAAAAGGTTCCTAGCTGAGTTTAAGTGAATTTGTCTTGTTTGGGGTAGAATGATTAAGAAACACCACCACAACACTGCTGGCAAAAATACTGTCACAGATGCTATGCACAGCACTGCAATGAAAGCCACATGGATAGCTGGAGCTGGAAAGAATACATTTTTCATTGCAATTCTGGTAATGGTTGTGCTGTTCTCTCCCACACATTCATATAACCCCTTACTTGGGAGTCTAATGAGCTGTTTATACAAACAAAACAATTTCCAGTAGTTCTTACATCCAACAGCTTCAAAATAAGTCAATGAACATTAGCAAGTTAGTACACCATTTGGCCTCTGAAGTCAAGGAAGTACATAAATTGTAATACAAAGGAGTGCTGAGGAAGAAGTGAAGCTGGCAACAGCAGTGGAAACAGAAGCAGAGCCTAACCTAGCTGCTAGGACATCCTTCACAAACCCTATGTCTCATGTATTATGAAGGTACTAATTTGTAGCAGAGTGGTGAATAACCTGGCAATGAACAGGGCTGAGGTTATGACAGAAGACTGAATGTATGTTTTAATATGCATTTAACCTAAAAATGGACCTTTTTTAAAAGTCAAAGATTAAAAGTACCCTACTGAAACATGCATAATTAAAAAAGGGCCAAAATAAGCTTTACAGCTGCAGGAGAAAAACAGAACTAGGAGAATTAATGAGTTCCCCCAAATAATATCTTAACATCAGGCATTATCTTTTCAGTTGTCTTGAGACTTCACAAAACCCAGGAATGAATGTACTAGGTGTTCAACATTTGGAAGTCCAACAGAAATACCCATAGCACAGAGAACTGGAGAGCCACAGCAAGGCATATGTCAGGAACATATTTCAGTTACTAAAGGCAGGGTAGAGCTGTATGATAGCTGCTGGCTCCTGTCAGTATCCTCTAGTATTCCTCCAGTTTCTTCTCATCTGCTGAGTTTTGCCAAGAAAAAGTGAGGGTGAGCCACTGCTGAAGGTAGTGCTTCTCCCCACCATTTCTCACCCTGTGCACCTATTGGGCACTCAGCTGTGTGATACCACATCTTCCCAAGCTTGTTGCCTCTGGAGCAATGGGATGTCTTGAGTTTGCCAGCCACCCCACAATCACACTTAAGTCTGCATAAACTTTTGGTAAAGCTAGGTAAGTTTAATGTAAGATGTATTGAAGTGGTTGTTTAACAACAGAGACCAACTGGCAACACCCTGATGGCTGCTTTCTTTCTGACTGAGTCTCAGGGTGAGTCCTGTACCCTGAGCAGCAGCAGCTCCTTTTAGTTAGCACATCTCACCAGAGGCCATACAGCTCCTTGAGACGAGGATATTCCCTTAAACAAGCCAGGGTCATGATTTGATTCCTCTGCAGAAATGCTGAGACTTGGAGAAAGGTTTCTAATTTCCTTTTTTCTTTAATGACTTTTACAGGCACAGGGTTTTGGTGAAACCTTTGTGGATCATGACTCAACTCGTGTACCTGGTATTATACAACTTCAGATGGAGACCTATGAAATCCCACAGGGGCTTCACAGTGGCAGCCAACATCATAGAGGCTTCAAACCCAGCTTCTCCCTCAGCAGCTCCAGCCACCATCTCACCCTCAGTCTCTTCTTCCTGCCCCCGTAGAAACTTTCAAGTTGTGCCAACACTGCTGTGAAGGGTGGACCTTTGATTTAAAAGGCACAAGAGAAGAACAAATTTAACACAAGCCCCACAGCCTGGTTCACAGAAAATGCTGTGAGCAGCTGTGTTGGTGTAGCAGTGCAGTATGGCAGAAGCTGCACAAACCTATGCTGCTGTAGGGGCACCCATGCTGTGGGCAGCTGGCTTGGACACCAAGAGCAAGCCTCTGAGCCAACACAGCATGAAACATGATCATCAGCCTGACAGGGGAACAAGGGACCATTTTTCTTCAAATGCAACTCATATGGTAATATTGATTGAAACTGCTGTAGAAAAACATCCAGCCACCCCCCGAGGAGCTACTTTTGCTTTCCAAAACAGGGGATTTGGTTTGTGGTATGTGTCAGCAGCATTTCACTTTCTAGATCTCTAGTCAAAGATTTCCATGTTTACAAAGATAGCAATGGCTAATCTTACAGTTGCCCTAAAAACACTTGCCTATTATCCACACTAGAAACCACTTATCACTACCACTGTACTCCTTGCAGCCAGTTATAAAGGGACTGACCTGATACCAACAAATCCTCCTCCCTTTGCCTTCTAATAGACTAGCCTCTATTAGGTGCTTGCAGCTTACACACATACTAGAGGTTTCACATACAGAAGTTTCTCTGGCTACAGTCCCACAATACCTCATTGCTGGCTTCTTAATTCCTTAGCTTGCCCATACAAGGAAATGAGCTCTCTGCAGCCCATTCTTCACAAAGTTTCAATGATCACAAAACCAGAAAACCATAAAGTTATTTGATTTAAACTACAGAAAGAAGCAGAATACAAATTGCTATAGAGCAAGTATAGGAAAGAGAAGCTCTCAAAACCTTGGGCTGGTAGTGTCAGTCGTGAGGCAGTTGCCTAAACAGCCTGTTTACCTGGCTGATCTGAAGTTGGTGGCAACTAGGTTTGCGGGATGTGAGGAGAGGGTAGGGGCATCCCTCCAGATGAATGGTACTTGGGTTGAAGCTCTGGTACTGGTGGCTTTGGACCGAGCTACAGCTCAGAACCCCCCTGGGGCTCTGCAGGCTCACGATTTACATGAGTAATCATTGAACAAAACCTTTCCAAAAGCACTCCTGAAGTGTCACGCAAGGATGGCTGCTTGCAAGCCCGAGGGCGAGAGAGTGCCCAGCACTGCTGCTGGACGGAGCAGTGTCCGTCAGTCCCGGGCTGCCCCATGAGGCAGCGACACCCTTCTGCCTGCAGAAGGGCAGAGAGCAGCGACGCCCTTACCGGGGGGGGGGGAGGCTAGACAGGCGAAGAAGGAGAATTTGTAGGTGGCGCTGCTCTTCCCGGTGTGCGTGCCGGGGCTCCCCGCCCAGGGCACGAAACTGGATCCCCGTCAGGAGCAGGGTCAGGACCCGCACAGATGCGGCGCGGCGACCCGAGCCTTTTAACAAGCCGTTACTATGGCGGCTATGGGAAACGCTGACGGAAAAGGAGAAAAAGAGGCAGGAAAAAAGCGCATAGCAAGAGCTGAAACCCGTGAACCCATCTAGGCGTAGCGCTCCGGACCCGCTGCTTGCAAACAGGACGCTTCCCCTCGCAGCTCAGGCTCTGCAACTCCCGCATAATCCAGCACGCGCCGCCGCCTCCGACGGGAAGCGCCGCCTGTTCCGCCCTGCCTCCCCTAGCCCAGCCGCTGCTGCTGCCGCACTGACCGGACGTTGCCGGCGGCATGCAGGTGAGCAGCCGAGGAGCCCCCACCCCAGTGGTCTGTGCTGCGGGGAGAGCACTTACAGATGTAAGCTCTCAACATAACGCTATTCACATATAGTACATCTCTACTACACGCGGAAAGCTTAAAAAGTACTCTCAGCAATTTTTACTTCCCCGTTGCCGCTGCATCCTCCACTTTTCTTCACGTCACTGCGTTACTTGCACACCAGCCAAAATCTCATCAAATTGCCATTGAAAACGAGGCAGCAAGCAATGACTGTACCAGCTGTCCACCTCCTTGAAATCACGGTGACCACTCAGGCAGATACTCTCCTTTCCCATTTCTGTGTAAGCACAGCTTCGAGTGAGTCATTAACTCACCTGCATACAGATGGCTTTCAGCATCATAAAACCTGGCCAGTAGGCTCCAACATCTTTGTGTCTTGAGGGGGTGAAGGAGCTAAGTCAAAGTCAACAGGACAGGCAGATCTTTTTTTCAAATAATAAGCTCATACTCCAGCTACAGTTTTGGAACTGGTCCTAACCAGCTCTTACCTGTGTGACATGCTACAAGCTCTGTAATATATTGTCTGTGGGGTAGACTAAGCTTAATGTAGCTTCAGTGGATCTCTGGTTGCCAGTTTAACACCAAGTCTCAGAGCCCACTATGAACACAAAAACCCTGGGCACTTTCTGGGTGAAGACTTTCAGTAACACTGTCAGCAAAGACCTGGGAGCTTGTTTAGATATGGAGACTTCTGGTTTTCTATATTGATAGAGGCAAAAGTGTTGCTACTACAAACAGGGGAAAAAAACCCCACCAGTAAATTTTAAATAAATACCTACAGTTATGACAAAAGGGAGCAGATAGAGGTTTAATGTCATGTCAGAACAGTCTGAAGAGAGATAGCTGTTCACTACAGCTTTATGAGCAAGAAGATTTTAAAGCACAGAGTTACTTCAAATGGAGTGGTAAACAAGCTCAGAGGCACAGAACTAATTGCACTATGAATCTATGATGGAGGAAAAGCTCACATGAACAGAAGTGCATCTTGACTCACCTGCTTGTTTGACAACAGTTACCTGTAACATTTTCAAAAGTAAAACATGTACTTTACTTTTAAAAAGCTATTTGGGTGATATCCTAGTCTTTCTTGGGACATTTTCTATGTTACTCTTACTCTAGAAGGGGAGCTGAGAAAAGACAGAACACCACTGTTGCATTCCAGGAACTGTATCACAAGCTTTAAAAATACATTAACATTTTCAGGAAAATACTTGACAAAGAAGAAAACACATACAAGTTAGTGCTACTGAGTCCTATCATCCATAAGCACATAGACTAGACAAGCAAGTTTCACTGGCTACCACCTTGTTCCTGAGAATAAGTAGCATTTCTGACAGTTCTATTGGGAAGGAGCTTGTCGAGGATGTTTGGCATAACCCTTCCTTGAGCAATGGTCACACAGGTGAAGAGCTTGTTCAGCTCATCATCATTTCTCACAGCCAGCATAATGTGCCTGGGTATAATCCTTATTTTCTTGTTTGCCTGTGCAGCGTTCCCTGCCAGATCCAGGATGGCTGCACTTAGGTACTGCTGCACTGCTGTCAGGTAGATGGCAGCACCAAAACTAATCCTTCTAGCATAGTTCTCTCTTTTAAGGGACCTGTAGACATGACCCACTGGGAACTGCAGACCAGCCCTGGCTGATGCATTTTTCTTTACTGCAGCTCCAGTTTTGCCAGCTGCTGTGTGTTTCTTCCCATGTCCAGATATTGATGGGTGACAAGACACAAATAATTGGAGATGTTCAAGTTACCCAGGTGCTTAGGCTACAGCTAACTGTTAGCAAGAGGAAACAAGAACAGAGGAAGCTTGAAGACACTTTATTAATAGCAGAGCTAAAATGTTAATTACTACTGCCCTTTTAGAGCCTACCTCTTAGGATGAGAGCCTCTTTGTAAAACCCAAGTAGTCTGACAACCTGTCAAGAAAAGCTTGTTGAAATAGATGTGAAGCAGTCATAATAAAATTGGATTTCCCTTGCTTTTTAGGACATGTTGGGGTTGAGGCACAGTGGGTTTTCTTCGTTATTTTCTTAGATACTGTAACTTACATCAGAGCTAAGAAGGCCAAGCCTTCCTCTTCTTTCAAGAGGAATCTGTATTCCAGCTTTTTCCATTATCAAGTTAACTATTTCTTTAATTTTAAATCTAACAACTGAAAGAGTATACACAAAATACTCCAGAAGTTTTTCAAATAAAGTTCCCAAGGGAAATTCTCTGGCTGCTGTGAGATTCCTGGAGGTGTTTTACACCAGGAAAAGGAAGAATTTATTTTGATAACACTATGCAGATTGAAGAACAGAAGTACCCATGCTATTTACCAAAGATTAAGGAAATTCAATGCATTAGAGTGCTCATATAAGTTGAGTGACAAAAATGCTCATTTAAATAATATTTCTAATCTATAAGTAAATAGGACAGTTACCTTCCAGGAGCGCTGCTTTCAATACAGAAAAACATCCACCATTAGACCAATGCATCTTGCTTTAAAATTTAAATATTTAAGAAATCCAGAATAAGATTTGGGAGAGAGGAGCAAAAAACATCCCAGACCATAATGAAGCCCAAGCAAACCAAGCTCTAACTTTTATGTCCCCATGATCAGACAGTTTTCATCTTCTGTTACTCACATGACAGACATACTGTGCTACAAACGCAGCTGACTTACAAAATAGCATAAACTCCACAACCCCTCCAAATCTTTCACTACCTATTATAAAGGAAGAATATCATAGTATATAAAAAAAAATTGTCCCATTACCTCCCCCCCCCCCCCCCCCCCCGGCATTCTGTGCTTTGCTACAACATAGATTCAAAGGCAAAAAAGGCAAATAAGGTTCTCTTATGTGTGGAGCAGAACCTTTTTATTAGCAACTTTTTCTCCTCATCAGTGGACAATTAATGAGTCATTTTCACATGTGGTTCATCTTACTTCTAATTTCTGAGTTAAGGAAAAAGGAAGAAATATGTTATAGATGCCCAGAAGCAGATTCCTCAGGGGCTGAGAAGCCAGGGCGTTTCTAAGGGATGAGCCACTGCTATATTTCAGTCTCACTGTGACACCACCAGCTCTTACCCGTTCTGGTTTGAGTATTTCTGTCTGTACACAGTGTGAAAAAAAGCAGTCCTTTCTTTCCTGCTGAAAGCCTAATTTAAACAGTACATAGGGGAAATGTGCTTTATAACACAATGTAGTTTTAGTTGAGCAGGATGGGGAAAACTGGATTTTGCTTTATTTGTGTCCTGGGCAAAGGGAATTATGCTTCTAGTCAATTTCTGTCTGAGTTCCAGCAAGTGATATGATGGTTCTGCTTCTAATATTTGGGCTTCTGTCTGCTCTTCTGGTAACTCTCTGCCCCAGAGGTGGCGTAGGGTTTACTGTGGAAATGTAGAGGTTCTGGTGTCAAGGATCCTTGGCTAGTTCCTCTCAGTTTACCTGGGCAAAAATCTCATGCCATGCAAACAAGAATTTTTGAGCATCTTTTAAAAAATGAGTGCACACTATGCCCATGCTCTTCCTGTATTTGTTTTCTGGTATTCAAAGAAAGTTACAACCAGCAATGTACAAGATCCATGGGTGTTGTGAGAAACTGGTTATAATATTTGGCTTTCGCAAGAGGAATTACTGGGGACCGTGGGGCTCAATCGTTGGGCTGGATTGTTGGGCTGATGGTCTGTATTGTGTGGGGTATTGGGAGAGAAAGGGGAGGTGCCAACAGGTGTAAATACTGGCCAGGTCAAAAGTGCAGGTTTTGTCTGTCCTGATGGAGAGGGGTGGGAGCGTGCTGGGGACTATATGAATATGTACGTTTTAATGTATGAATATGTCTGTTTGCCGTCTCTGTAAGTTCACCTCGTGTTGTTGGGGTGCGCCTCTAGCAAACTCGCTATGTGCCCAGCGCTGTGTTGCCTTTATTTTATAATAAACTGGTTATAAATTTTCAGCAGTGAGTTCGTTTCTCACAGGTGTGAATGGTGTTTCAGCCACAGAAGATGGACCACCAGCAGGACCTATGGAAAGCCCAGACCCTGACAAAATGTTTGTATAGCAAAACTGGCACCAACAGCTAAGCCTTGAGTACTACATGCCAGGTACTAACTGTGAGTTTTGGGGGACTGTGATGAATCTGTGGACCTTCTGAAGAGCTCTGGTGAGGAGTTCAGTTTTAAAAACATTACTGTGTTCCCATGAGAAGTTGGAAACTACCTGGACTGGATGTTGGAAACTACCTGGACTGGATGTTGGAAACTACCTGGACTGGATGTTGGAAACTACCTGGACTGGATGTTGGAGGTTGAGAAACCGCAACATAAAATCGGAGGCCACCTGGACTAGCTTAACAAGTAAATATAGCAATGCTATCACTGACCCATTAGAATCTTGAGAAGAGTCTGTTAACCAATCACATGCAGCCACACTAACAAGATAGATACAAATATGTGTTGCTTGCTGGAATAAATGGAGTCTTTTGTCTTTCTCTATACTCTGCTTGCGTTTTATCTTCATCGCTCTGACCGTCACCCTATCCCTACAGCAACAGTGAGTCAGAGCCAAAAGACTTTGGAGTGCCTGTAAAAGACTCAAGAATTGTCATCCTAAAAACTTTAGCTCACATTTTGCCCTGCTGGAAAGCTCCATAGCCCTTTATTTTTCTGATTTAAAGTTCTCACATTGTCTATATTTGTGGCTCCACCTATCTATCAGTCAGCCACTTTTTCCCCCAAGGATGAGTGTTTAGTCCTTGCTGAGCGAGTCTGAATCTTCCTCCACCTCAGGGCCCTCAGAGATGTGTATGGGAGACTTTGTGTGCATCCAAATAGCCACCAGAAGGACTGATGTCCTCTTACAGCATGGCTATACATTTATTTATTTTTTAAGTCAGAGGCAGGAAAGGTGACTGTGCCTTCCTTTTAGTTAAACCAGACTTAGCATAGCGTAAGTGCCCCATCATGCTTCCAGACACATGGGTATTAATAGAATGTCCATGATGTTATAACATGTTATAAGGGAGGGCTTCTCTTTCGGGCCCCTGTCAGAGCAAAGACATGGTGGTTTCTCTGCATGCTCAGAACAAACACACGTAGGACATGCTGGTGAGCTGTATGGGAGTATTTTTCTGAGGACTCAGAGCTGGGGTTCTCCTTCTTGGGCAAGAGGAAACCTACAGCAGTGGAGAGCCTCAGAACTCACCAATAGTATTTGGATGCTCCTGGGGAAGTATTCCCTATTATTTGGAGTGTTTCTATGATGGTGCTCAGTTTGGTTTATGTGTTCAGGTTTATGGTAGTTTCAGGACACTGGCTGGTGAGTGTGAAAAGCCAAGGACATGCCCATCTCAGCACACTGCCTAGTTGGGATCCTACAACTCACGGGCACACTACTTCCCCTGCAGGCTCCTACCATCCGACAAGGACAAGCTACCACAGGCTGGGCAGGATGAGGGGGGAACACAGCTCTGCTATCATACTGCCAGGGTGCCCATGAACTCAATTTAGCAGGGCTGACACACAGAAAATGCACTTTCTTTTCCTGCCTGATTGCTTCAGAAGTGAGACAGGAGTGCTGGAAGGTATTAGGAAATACTTCACCATTTAACTTCTGAAACAAGAGTTTCAGAATGTTACACGTTTTTTAGTCTGATACCAAAATACTTACTTTGCTCTCCAGTGTATAATTCTGTTCCAGGGTTTTTAGCAGGCCACTTTTAGGACACATGATGTTGTATCCCTCACTGTGCTACTGAAACAGTGATGAAAGTGGCAAGGCAAGAGCAGAGCTCCGGTGCAAACCTGGCTGAGCTCTGATGGCAAGGATATAGCACGGTGATGAAGAAACATTTCTTAGGTTGTGCCAGCTGCAAAGCTATGCCACGGTGAAGCCACCATGAACTACGTTCTACATAGTTTCTAAAATAATACAGGTTTGTGGGATATGAGGAGAGGGTAGGGGCATCCCTCCAGATGAATGGTACTTGGGTTAAAGCTCTGCTACTAGTGGCTTTGGACCGAGCTTCAGCTCAGAGTCCCGCTGGGGCTCTGCAGGCTCACTATTTACATGAGTAATCTTTGAACAAAACCTTTCCAAAAGCACTCCTGAAGTGTCACGCAAGGATGGCTGCTTGCAAGCCCGAGGGAGAGGGCAGAGAGCAGCGAAGCCCTTACCAGGGGGGGAGGCTAGACAGGAGAGGAAGGAGAATTTGTAGGTGGCACTGCTCTTCACGGTGTGCGTGCCGGGGCTCCCCGCCCAGGGCACGAAACTGGATCCCCGTCAGGAGCAGGGTCAGGACCCGCACAGATGCGGCGCGGCGACCCGAGCCTTTTAACAAGCCGTTACTATGGCGGCTATGGGAAACGCTGACGGAAAAAGAGGCAGGAAAAAAGCCCACAGCAAGAGCTGAAACCCGTAAACCCCTCTAGGCGCAGCGCTCCGGACCCGCTGCTTACAAATAGGAAGATTCCCTTTGCAGCTGCAAGAGACGCGAACCTCAGTAGCAGCACCCCGACA
This sequence comes from Melanerpes formicivorus, assembly GCF_026170545.1. Taxonomy (NCBI): domain Eukaryota; kingdom Metazoa; phylum Chordata; class Aves; order Piciformes; family Picidae; genus Melanerpes; species Melanerpes formicivorus. Next base: position 29,506,852 of record NW_027142353.1, on the reverse strand, counting down.
AACGCACCCCGCGCGGCCGGGTCCGTCCTTATTAGGCCGTGTGGGAAGACGACGCCGTGGTGCGCCCGCCCCGCTGAGGAGCGCCGCCTCCTCCGTCCGCGCACGCCGGGTCCGATCCTGCCCCGCTCCGCCCCGCCCCGCCCCGCCCCGCTCCGCTCCGCTCTGCTCCGTTTCGTTCCTCTTTGCCCTGCGGCTGACCGCTCTTCGGCCTTGCAGGCGGTATGCAGGTGAGCAGCAGAGGGGACCTTGTGTGTGGTCTGTCTTGCGGAGGAATCCAGCTCAGAAGAGCTGGGGCGGGGCACCGTATCGGGTCACAGTCGCCGGGGTGGCATGGCGGCCTTGGGCCCCTCTGGCATCCGTGGGCCGCCGTCGGCAGTGGCGCGCTCTGAGGCAGCCACGGGGGAGTCTGTTTTCATTCCCCTTTCTAGGAACGGCAGTGTCTGTTGTGTGGCGGTTTTGTTGTGAAGTGTCATGCCTTGTTTCGGGGTGTTTGTTTTTTGAGCACGGTATTTCACTGTTGTAGTAAGCAGATAGGCAGGTGAGCACTTCTGAGCACTTCCGTATGTTGATGGACGACAGTAGATGCTCTGAAGTGCTGTGTCGAGGGGAAACTGACCACTGTAAAAGACGCAACCTCCCCTGGAAATCTAGGGTACTTTTTGCTCTGTTACTTTCTTTTCTTTCCTTATTTTCTTCATTTTGTTACACAGCCTGCTCTGTGTTGGGCTAGGAAAGAGATATGGTCTTGAAGACACCTAGTGTAGGCTACACAGATAGAAGCCGTAGCACAGCGTTGTGTTCAGTTTTTTTGTAGTAAACTTAGGTCAGTATATTGTAAGGAACCAAACTCAGCCTGTTAGTGGTTATCACTGATTTAAAAAAAAAAAAAAGGTTTTGTGTGGTGTGTGTATTTAAAAACAGAAAGCTGCTATTTAACTTGGAAACACCTTCTACTGAGCTTCTCATCAATACATGGGTACCTGTTGCTCCTGTTTCTCAGGGTCATTGTGACTATTTCACAGTAAAATGTCCTTTTAGGAACATTGGTTTAGGTGTGATTCTGTAGTAATAGGCTGATCTGTCAGAGTCTGTGCTAGCTTCTGGCTAAGCATTTGTGTTGTCATACAGACTTGAATTTAAAAAGGAGAATCCAGTTAGGTCTGCAAGGCTGGTGCCTGTGCTTTCCAGCTCACCAGCACTTTGCAGTGCAGTGACTGCTATTTCTGAGGCGTTATACATGCTTGCTGTGGCCACCATGATTTCCTGTCACCCAACTGATTTCTTCTCTTCCTTTCACTTTGTGAGACCTGCAGTGATGGTTATAGCACTTCAAACTTTTGTACCCTACCAAAACCTCCTATATGTGTGTAAGTGGGATGAAATAAAACAGTCTTTCTTCAGGGCACTGATGTGGGGCTGCAAAGAAACCTCAAGAGGATGCACACTGTGACTTTCTGGTGCCAGACAAATAGCAGTTTACCAGGGTGCTGTGCATTGTGGAAAAACTAGTATGTGTTGAGTTCTCAAAGTAATAAAGTTCATCTTGAATACACATCATCCTCTTTTGTTGTTGTTGTTGTTCTGTTATAGGACCCAAATAAAGACACAGAGTGGAATGACATCCTGCGCAAGAAAGGTATCCTTCCTCCAAAGGAAAACTTGGAGGAAAAGGAGCGTGCAAAGGAAGAAGAGCAACTTGCCATCCTTCAGAAGTCTCTTGGTGAGTGACCAGCCAACTCGCGCAGCAGCAGGACAAGTGACTGCTGGGAGAAGATTGTACAAGAAATGGCTAACAGTAGTATTTATATACTTGAGATGCAATGTCTTTTCCAAGCCTGCAAGCAATACCAAAGCTGCTTCTCATATAGGATGTTCATCTCCTGACAGTTTCACACAGATACTTTCCTGAACTCATACATTGTTACAGCACAGAAAAACTTTGTTCTTCTTGTCAGGTCTACGTTTTTATGGAAGTAAATGCTTGAAAACTGAAATAAGAACAGTGTGAAGGGACTCTGACATGTGAATGTGCAAGTAAAAGTATTTCATGACATTACCTGTCACTTGCTTCCTCCTTCCTCTGTTCAGGTGTACTGGCTGTCTTGTGTGTGTGTTAGGTAGGTCTTTGCTGCAGTCACCAAACTTGAAAGCAAGTGCAAAGTACCTGTCTGCTAGTCTAGGTGTGCTTCAGCTTAGTCCTTTACATCATTGCCTTTCCATTTATATGTCTATCATCGTTGTCTTTCCATCTGTATTTTCTAAAAGTCCAGTAGCAAACATACTTCAGGTAAGCCATTTTTCCCATTGTTAATCTGTCCTTAAAGTAAATAAATTCTATTGGACTGGTAAAAGCTGTGAATTTTAATTCTGGAATAGGATTTTTGCTGATTTGATCTTTCTTCCATTCTAGTGAAAACTTACGAGGACATGACTTTGGAAGAGCTAGAAGAGAATGAAGACGAATTTAATGAGGACGATGAGAAAGCTATTGAAATGTACAGGTCAGAGCAGCAGGCAGAATTTGGCTTTTTTCTTTTGTATACTGTTAGATATTGCTGAGGAAGGATGTTGTTAGGCCTGATGATAGAAAAAATGGCTTGTGTGCTCTCTTGTAGAGCATCTAATTTTCATTGATAGAATTTAAATTTGGTATCCTTTACAACCTCATTTTGCAAAGATAATGTGCATCTGCTGAGGGCATAGCTGGAGATTCAGAAAGCTTTGAAAATCACCTTCAAGATTGCTCAATTTTTGCTTGAGTGAGTTTAAGGTGATGCAGTTTTACGTAATTACAGGGTTGGTTTTCCATTATCTCTTTATGCCTACCATCTCATGTTTTTTGTTATTTAGATTGATAGTGTAGTATCTGCAGAGGGCAGAAATGGAAAAAAAAATCATGGAACATAGTTGTACTTCTTGCATGTTGTCTGTTTTAACTTGTGATGCAAGTATAAGAGCACCTACTGACTATGTCAGCTTGCTTTTGCTGGTTTGAGCTTCGAAGAAGTTTTTAATGTGCCTCTGAAGTCTAGGTTTCAAGCAGCCCCTTTAAGTCTTGCACTGTCAAAATGCATTTATTCTCAAGATCTCTTTCCCATTTCTTGCTGTTCAGGCAGCAAAGGCTAAAAGAAATGAAAGCAGCTCAAATGAAGAATAAATTTGGTGAAGTTTTGGAGATTTCAGGAAAAGATTATGTTCAAGAGGTTACCAAAGCTGGAAAACGTGTATGGGTAGTCCTGCACCTCTACAAACAAGGGTAAGAATTTGGTGTTTTAACCTTTAAATCTTTCTCTGTCAGTAGCTGAAAGTACTCTAGACAAATGTGTAGTTACTGTGGAAATTAAAGACTGATTCTGGAGTTGTAAGAAGTGAATTGGTAATTTAATTACTGCTGACTCAGTACTGCTGAACTATAGCTCTAAAATGGCTTTACATCTGTGCATTCATCTATGCAGCACAGTGTGACTTGTACCATGCAGCTGCCATAGAGGTAGCTGCTGCCACAGATATATCCAGGCCTTGGAAGTGATTCTGGATAAAGTGTGAGGTGCTGTGCATTAGAATGATCTCTCTGTCTTTAACCTGGTTTCCAGAAACACAAAATTCAGTGAATGAGGTTTCCAGTCCTGTCAGTATGATAGAAAAAGTTGTCAGAAAGGTCTGATAAATTGCTACAATTTTCTGGAAAGGGATGGAAATACTTGGGCTTTGTTCAATGTATCTGACAGCCTCATAGGTGTTCATTGTCACTTGAATACTTTCTTACAGGAGCTGCTTTTCATAGTTTCATAGTTTCATAGTTTCATTCAGGGTTGGAAGGGACCACAAGGATCATCTAGTTCCAACCCCCCTGCCATGGGCAGGGACACCCCACACTAGATCAGGCTGGACAGAGCCTCATCCAGCCTGCTCTTAAACACCCCCAGGGACGGGGCCTCGACCACCTCCCTGGACAACCCATTCCAGGGTTTCACCACTCTCATGGTGAAGAACCTCCTCCTCACATCCAGCCTGAATCTCCCCACCTCCAGCTTCATTCCATTCCCCCTAGTCCTATCACTACCTGATATCCTGAGAAGTCCTTCCCCAGCCTTCCTGTAGGCCCCCTTCAGATACTGGAAGGCGACAATTAGGTCACCTCGGAGCCTTCTCTTCTGCAGACTGTACAGCCCCAACTCCTTCAGTCTGTCCTCATAGGAGAGGTGCTCCAGCCCTCTGATCATCCTCGTGGCCCTTCTCTGGACACGTTCCAGCACCTCCACATCCCTCTTGTAATAGGGGCTCCAGAACTGGACACAGTACTCCAGGTGGGGTCTCACCAGGGCTGAGTAGAGGGGGAGGATCACCTCCCTCGACCTGCTAGCCACACTTCTCCTGATGCAGCCCAGGATCTGATTGGCTTTGCGGGCTGCAAGTGCACACTGAGAGCTCATGTTGAGCTTTTTGTCCACCAGCACCCCCAAGTCTCTCTCCTCAGGGCTATCCTCCAGCCTGTATTTGTGCCTGGGATTGCCTCGACCCAGATGCAGGACCCTGCACTTGCTCTTATTGAACTTCATGAGGTTGGCCTGTGCCCACCTCTCCAGCCTGTCAAGGTCCCTCTGGATGGCCTCCCTTCCCTCCAGCGTGTCTGCTGCACCACACAGCTTGGTGTCATCAGCAAACTTGCTGAGGGTGCACTCAATGCCACTGTCCATGTCCCCCACAAAGATGTTGAATAAGACAGGTCCCAGGACTGATCCCTGAGGGACTCCGCTTGTCACTGGCCTCCACTGGGACATGGAGCCATTGACAGCCACTCTTTGGGTGCGGCCATCAAGCCAGTTCCTTATCCATCTAGTGGTCCACCCATCAAACCCATGTGTCACCAGTTTGGAGACCAGGATGTGGTGCGGGACAGTGTCGAAGGCTTTGCTCAGGTCCAGGTAAACGACATCAGTTGCTCGCCCCTCATCTATTAATTTTGTCACCTGCTCATAGAAGGCCACCAGGTTGGTCAGGCAGGATTTGCCCTTGGCAAAGCCATGCTGACTGTTCCCAATCACCTCTTCACTATTCTTTTGAGCGAGTAGTGACTCCAGGAGGATCTGTTCCATGATCTTTCCAGGCACAGAGGTGAGACTGACTGGCCTGTAGTTCCCTGGTTCCTCCTTCTTGCCCTTTTTGAAGATGGGGGCAATGTTTCCCCTTTTCCAGTCTGTGGGGACTTCACCAGACTGCCAGGACTTTTGAAATATAATAGAGAGGGGTTTAGCAACCTCATCTGCCAGTTCTCTCAGTACCCGTGGGTGTATCCCGTTGGGTCCCATGGACTTGAACACTTTCAGGTTCTTCAGATGATCACGAACCTGATCTGCACTTACAATGGGCAGTTCTTCCTCCCTGTCCCTGGCTTTGACTTCCATAACATCAGGAGTGTGGCTAGAGGCCCTTGCAGTGAAGACTGAGGTAAAGAAGTTATTAAGTACCTCAGCCTTTTCCTCATCACAGGTGACCATGTCACCATTTTCTTTTCTGAGGGGGCCCACACCTTCCCTAGTCTTCTTCTTCCCATTAATATACCTGTAAAAGTTCTTAGTATTCCCTTTAATCTCCCTGGCTAGATTCAACTCAAACTCTGCTTTGGCTTTCCTGACCAGGACTCTTGCTGCTCGGGCAGCTTCCTTGTATTCCCCCTGTTCTACCTGTCCTTCCCTCCACTTCCTGTAGAGTTTCCTTTTAAGTAATAGTGTGTCCAGTAGCTCCTTGCCCATCCAGGCAGGCCTCCTAGCATTCTTACCTGCTTTTCTCTTTGTTGGTACACAGAGCTCCTGGACACAGAGGAGGTGGTCCTTGAATACTGACCAGCTGTCCTGGGTCCCTCTTCCCTCCAGGGCTTTGTCCCATGACACTTTGGCTAGCAGATCCCTGAAGCGATCAAAATCTGCACACCTAAAGTCTAGGGTCGTGAGCTTGGAATACTTCCTCCTGATTGCCCTGAGGATGTTAAATTCAACTGCTTCATGGTCACTGCAGCCAAGGCCGTCTATGAGCCTCACATTGCTTACCAGCCCTTCCCTGTTGGTGAGAACAAGGTCCAGCATAGCACCATTTCTTGTTGGTTCCTCCACCATTTGGAGGAGGAAGTTGTCTTCTATGCAGTCCAGGAACATCCTGGATTGCTGGTGCCTTGCTGTGTTGTCCCTCCAGCAGATGTCCGGGTGGTTGAAATCACCCATGAGGACCAGGGCTTGTGACCTGGAAGCTGCTTCTATTTGCCTATGGAGGGCCTCATCTGCTTGGATCTGCTGGTCAGGTGGCCTGTAGGAGACCCCCACAGTAATATCTTCTTCCCCTGTCCTGCCTTTAATTTTGACCCATACACTCTCAACTAGCTTATCATCCCTCCCCAGTTGGAGCTCCAACTTTTTTTCTTTTTTTTTTTCTTCCTGCTTTGTCCTTCCTAACACAATTTCTAAATATCCTGTCTTCATAAGCCAGTTTCTGTGTATGATAGGGGGAAGGTTGTATTGCTAACCTTAAACCAAAAAAATCTACCACTTGCCAAAACCTCCAGTGATGCTCCTTTACTTTGAATGCTGGAATGCTGGACAGCAAAGGTGTTCAGAAGTTGCTTCTGGTACGTTTGTGTCCCGATTATTAACTGGAGTAGAGTTAATTTTCTTCCTAGTAACTGTTACAGTGTGGTGCTTTGGATTTAGGATGAGAATCATTTTGGTAACACACTGATGCTTTAGATAGTACACAGCTTAGCAATAAGTCACTGACATTTAGACTTGTACAGCCCCACCAGCAGAGTCTGGCCTGTACAAGAAGCTGGGAGGGGACACAGCAAAAACAGGTGAGCCAAAGGGATATTCTGTACTGTATGGTATCATGCCCCGTATATATAAACTGGAAGGAGTTGGCTGGGGATGCTGTAGCTTGGGGACTGGCTGGGCATCAGTCAGCAGTTGCTGAGTTACTGCTTTGTGCATCACTTGTTTTGTATATTACTTCCTTTTGTGTTCTATTAAGCTTTTTCATCTTAATTCGTGACTTCTACTTCAGTCTGCGTGTGGAGGGTTGAGAGAAGGCCTAGCTCTCCCTCCCCCACAAAGAGGGGAAAGAAAACCCACAGCTAACTCGGTGGGAGAAGCAAAAGGAATGCTATATTTACAAACAAAAATGAAATGCAGGTTATATATATATACAATATACAGTATTTACAATATATATACAGAAATATACAGCAAAGAAAAATACAGGAACAAAACTCCCTCCTCCGGACAGAGGAGGGTTCCCCCTCTGTAACCCCCCTCTCTCCCCCTACCTCCCTTTTTTCCCAAAAAGGGCTAGAGAGAGAGAAAAGGTAATTAATAAGGATGAAATTTTGTTAGGCCTCAAAAAAGCGCATGCAGGATTAGTGCTTATGTGGTATCTAAGGTCAAACTCCAGCTGCTCAAAAGCAGACAGGCTGGAAAAGCAGGACAGAGAGAAACTGAGAAAAATTCCAACTGAACTCAAAGTTAAAGTTGCATTCTACTAATCTACCAATGAAATTCGTTTAGAATATCTGATTGTTTTTGTTATTATTCCAAAACATTCAGCCAGAGTGTTCCAGCACTGTCCCTTTCTTAAAGGCACAGCCTCAAACGGTCACACTGCGCTTCCCTCCAGTTCTCTTTGGTGAGATCGGAAAACGGGGGTGTGAACAAATGTCTGTGTGGTGCTTAATTGCAAGCTGGGGTTAAATCAAGTCTTTCTATAAATGCTACTCATCAAGATGGTATTTCTGACTTCACTGCAAAAGCAGGTTACTGCCTAGTTTGTCTCTTCCTTGTGCATGTCTGTTATTGTTTTTCATAGGATTCCACTTTGTGCCTTAATAAATCAACATATGAGTGGCCTTGCAAGAAAGTTCAGAGACGTGAAATTCATCAAAGCAATCTCTACCACCTGCATTCCCAACTATCCTGATAAGAACCTGCCCACAATATTTGTGTACCTGGAGGGAGACATCAAAGCTCAGTTCATTGGGCCTTTGGTGTTTGGTGGCATGAACCTGACAAGGGACGGTGAGTGTCTGCATCTCTAGTCTTCCAAAAGAAAAGCAAACCTGCTTTGTTAAGAATGAAAGAAGTGAGGCTCAGAAAGGAAGTACTAAAAATCAGATTTGTTTGGCTGGGTTTTTTTTTGTTTGTGTACCCTTATGGCTCAACAACATGCCATTAAGGCTATCAAAAGCGTTCAATGGCTGAGTAGGTCAACATACAGATATTAATTTTGAGTGTGTGCAAATATTAACACCCTCTATTGAGTGAAATATTTTTTCCTCAATGTATAAAAGGGTAAATAGTACATTCTTCAGAGCTCTTGTAACTGAATGACTAACCTTGTCCTCAGTTGCTTGTTAGTGTGTGCACTTGATAACTAGCACTTGCCTGCACCATTGTAGGGTTTCTTGTTTCATTTTCAAGCCAATGGTATGTACTATCCGTTTTACCTTCCTGACATGCAGGCTTCACTCTTCATGAACCTTTCAAGAAAGCCTGTCTGTTTCTCTAAATGGGGTTGCCAACCTGAAATTGGGCTGCTTCCTTTTCCTCTTGCCACCTCCCAGAGATGGCAGCTTGTTAAGCTCCTGCCTCAGTGGTTCAGGGGGAACAGGGGTCCACCAGGAAAGGCTGTTACCTTTCCTGGAAGTTGCAGTTTTCCCTAGACTATTTCTCTGTGACCACCTCAGCAGCCTGCAGACAGGTTGGATTGTGCAGCTTCATCAGCATTATATGATTCAGGAGATGTAGGTCTTGCAGAGTGCTATCAGCCCTTCAGTATAAGCTGCAGCTTGGTGGTGGGTGGTTGGAGAAAGTATCCTACTGGCAGTGCTTGAAGACAGATATCAGTAGTGAAAAAAGTTTCTTCTTGGAAAGTGGATGCAACTTGGATGTAACCTACTGGATTTCACTTCATTTAAAAGGTTATTCATCAGCTTTCTGAGTAGGCATATTGCCCCAGATGCTTTCAAGGTCAGATTTCAAAGGTATGTTTATCTGAAATGAACCACATTTAAGCAGCATTTCAAGGTCCATGCTGAATGATGTTGCTGCCCATACTGGGATAGGATGCCAAGTTTAGTTGGTGTGTTGTTTTTTGTGTGGTTGGGTTATTTTTGTTGTTTTGTTTGTTTGTTTTTTCTTTTTTGTGTGATGGGTTGAGAGAAGGCCTAGCTCTCCCTCCCCCACAACAGAAAGAAACCACAGCTAGCTTAGTCAGAGAAGCAAACCTGTATTTACAAGCAATACGGAATGCAGGTTGTATATACACAATATACAGTATTTACAATATATATACAGAAATATACTGCAAACAAAAATACAAGAACAAAACTCCCTCCTCTGGACAAAGGAGGGTTCCCCCCCAGTACCTCCCTCCCTCCCCCTACCTCATTTTTTCCCAAAAAGGGTTAGAGAGAGAAAAGGCAGTTATTAAGGAAGAAAAATCTTATTAGGCCTCCAAGCGCATGCAGGATTATTCCTTATCTATTACTCAAGGTTATTCCGGCTAGTTGCTCAGAAGCTGACAGGCTAGAAAGGGAGAATAGAGAGGAACTGAAGAAAATTCCAACTGAACTAAAACTAAAAGTTGCATTCTACCAATGAAATTAATTTAGAATATCATGTTTTCATTTTGATACCAAAACATTCAGCCAGAGTGTTCCAGCACTGTCCCTTTCTTTAAAGGCATAGCTTCAAACAGTCACATTTTGTTCATTTGTTTTGTTTTCTTACTAAACCCCTGAAGTTTACGGGATGTTTTGAGACTATGCTGTAGAAAACACTCCCCTGCCTTAAGCTGTCAGAAGAGGAAAAGCTTGCCCATGTGTCCTGAAGGGACAAAAAGCCTCAGAAATGCTCTGAACCAGACAATGAGCCAGGTAGGCTTCTTTCCAAATGTAGTTAAAAGCACGCCCTTCTCTAGGTTGCAATATCAGGGTTTTATCCCTCAATCTGTGTTGTCACTGGCCATTATTGTTTTGGGAAATCTATAAGTACCATCCCAAAGAGCCAGAGCCTTGCCTTGCAATTGTCAACACTCTGGAAGGAACCACAAGCTTCACTTGGAAGCTGAACTGTGTTTCAGTTTACCCAGACAGGATAGCAAAAACTCCTCACTATTTTAGCATTGTAAAGCCCAGGAGCAGACACACACGTCTTATAATAATAATAATAAATAAACCAGGTTGGAAGAGACCTTCAAGATCATCGCATCCAACCCATCAACCAATCCAACCCACCCAAACATCTAACCCATGGCACCAAGCACCCCATCAAGTCTCCTCCTGAACACCTCCAATGATGGTGACTCCACCACCTCCCCGGGCAGCCCATTCCAATGGGCAATCACTCTCTCTGTGTAGAACTTCTTCCTAACATCCAACCTGAACCTCCCCTGGTGCAGCCTGAGACTGTGTCCTCTTGTTCCGGTACTGGCTGCCTGGGAGAAGAGACCAACATCCACCTGTCTACAACTTCCCTTCAGGTAGTTGTAGAGAGCAATAATGTCACCCCTGAGCCTCCTCCTCTCCAGGCTAAGCAACCCCAGCTCCCTCAGCCTCTCCTCATACGGCTTGTGTTCCAAACCCCTTACCAACTTCGTTGCCATTCTCTGGACTTGTTCCAGCAAGTCAACATCCTTCCTAAACTGAGGGGCCCAGAACTGGACACAGTACTGAAGGTGTGGCCTAACCAGTGCAGTGTACAGGGGCAGAATGACCTCCCTGCTCCTGCTGGCCACACTGTTCTTAATGCAGGCCACAATGCCATTGGCCCTCTTGGCCGCCTGGGCACACTGCTGGCTCATGTTCAGCCTACCATCGACCAGTACCCCCAGGTCTCTCTCTGCCTGGCTGCTCTCCAGACACTCTGACCCCAGCCTGTAACACTGCATGGGGTTGTTGTGGCCAATGTGCAGAACCCAGCACTTGGATATGTTAAATCTCATGCCGTTGGATTCTGCCCATCTGTCCAGCCTGTCGAGGTCCCTCTGCAGAGCCTCTCTACCCTCTAGCAGATCAACTCCTGTCCCCAGCTTCTTGTCGTCAGCAAATTTACTGATGATGGACTCAATGCCCTCATCCAGATCATCAATAAAGATGTTAAAGAGGATGGGGCCCAGCACTGATCCTTGGGCACACCACTAGTGACTGGTCGCCAGCTGGATGTGGCACCATTCACCACCACTCTCTGGGCTTGGCCATCCAGCCAGTTCCTAACCCATTGCAGTGTGCTCCCATCCAAGCCATGGGCTGACAGCTTGGCCAGGAGTTTGCTGTGGGGGATGGTGTCAAAGGCCTTGCTGAGGTCCAGGTAGACCACATCCACAGGCCTCCCCACATCCACCAGGCGGGTCACCTGATCATAGAAGGAGATCAGGTTGGTCAAGCAGGACCTACCCTTCCTAAATCCATGCTGTCTGGGCCTGATCCCTTGGCCATCCTGTAAGTCTTGCTGGGCTGCGAGGCAAAACCCCAGAGGACCTGAGTCCCCGGCATAGTTTTGTTTGACTGGAACAAGGAGCGAGCATTGCTGTGAAAGGATTGCAGCAGAGGAACCTCTTTTCTACAAAGCTTTCAGCTACAAAGCCTTCAGGAGTAAATCCTGTCTCAGCAATAAGCTGCAGACACCAACAGAAAGTGAAACTGTGCTCCTGCAGCTTCCACATGGTCAATGCCATTTTGGTTTTGCTTAAATCCTAATGTGTGCCATGAGGTATCAGGATCAGTGAATCATTAGAATATCTGATTTTTATAAGCACCTATTGAAGGTCTGGTGCCCTAGGGAATTCTGGAGTTCCCTCCCCTTTGTGGGCATTCGCCAGCTTCGTTGCTGATGTTCCTTCCTGTACAGTTTAAAGTGCTGTTTGTTGTTTCTGGATTTTTGTACCTATTGTTTAAACTGTTTCTTGTTCCTGCTGGTGAGGTATCTGTTCCACAACCAAACATCTCGAACCTGTAAACAGGTTTTATTGAATATTTTTTGCAGGATTTTTTATGATTAATACAATTACTAATATTTTTATTAATCGCTCTGCTTATTGAATATTAAAAATAACCTTTTGCCAACTATAACACCATGAGATCACTGATTTGAGAACAGCTTTTAACTACAGTGGCTGCCTAATTATTCACCAAAGTGAGAGGTGGCAGAACCCATTACCTTTCTCACATTTTGAGCACATAAATAATTGATTTTGGGGTGATTCAAAAGTAATTGAGCCAGCTTAACTCAGTCATTACAGAAAGCTGAGCACTGAATTTCTGCAGTTACTCCTTCCTTGTTCCCTAAGCCCCTAAGACTTCCACTGGAGATTAAAGAAAGTGTGATGTTGCATTCATTGCTTTCTAATGTCTGAAGGAAATCGGTTATAATGATAGGCTTTCCAGCAGGGCTGGAGGAAAGATTTCAACTGAATATGTTGTATTGACTTTTTACCACTTGTGGGAAGCCGTCCAGTTTGGGCCTGTATAGTAATAGGCCCACTACCGATGGTGGAGTCTCTCCTACCGTCTTGCTAATAATTGGTACGTGGTGTAGTGGAAAAGGGATGAATTTGGTTTGCAGGGTACATCCCTGAATAATACCTATAATACAGATGTGTAAATGGAATTGCTACAACTTTTTGCTTCACAGTAAATCTGTTCCTGTCTTTTGATTGTGATGAACGTGGTATGTGATGTAATACATGAGCAGTATTCCTTCACTGACAATAGATGTGCAAACTTGTTTTCTGCTCTTATGTAGTTAGAAGGAGGTGGAATTAATTTTCACCAAGGGAGTTGCCTCTAAAGCTGCTGCTGGGTTTCAGTCTTCTCTTTTGCACTCCTGGTTGGAAAGGGAGCATGGAGGCATTGGAAATGCCACTGTTGGGCTGCAGAGCAGTACCCTGAGCACTGTACCACCACTAGTGACTGTAAAAGGAGGGCTTGGCTGGAGTGAGTGCAGGAGATAGGACAGGGTCTGAGACCTGGTGTTGAAAGAGGAGGAATAGATCAGGGCAGTGTTCTTGGTGGTGGTAATTAAAAGTGATAAGTCAGCTGGAAAAGCAAGGGTGAGTTTTGGGTTTGCTTCCCTGTATTTATGACTCACTTATTTTGCTCTCCACAGAATTGGAGTGGAAGATTTCAGAGTCGGGTGCCATCAAGACAGGCCTGGAGGAGAATCCCAGGAAGCAGATCCAGGATCAGCTCATGTCTTCAATCAGGACATGTGTCTCAGCCAGGGAGGAGAGTGACTCAGAGGATGACTAAGTACTTCATTGGCATTGAGATTGCTACAGTAGTCCTGTAGCGAGTGTTCCCACCTGTAGCACTGGAGAGGCTCATCAAGATCTCACTGAGCCCCAGATGGGTAGCACGTTAAGACAACTATTATCTAGAAACTTTCAGAAAGTAAAAGCAGTTGTTGATGGTTTTGATTGGGGTTTTTTTGTGGTTGTTTTTGGTGTATTTTTCTAAAATCAACTTATTGCAGCTTCACTGAAGATCCTGAAAGACATTTTATATTCTGAAGGCTGAGTAAGTCTTACTCAAAGCTTTAAAATACAGACATCAATAGAAACAGAGGTCTCTTGTAATTATTTTCTTAGTAAATTGCTGACTGGTTAAAGAAATCTGAAGTGACCTTAAGTGCACTGTTTTCAACAAGATTAACTTGTATAAATCACATATAAATAGTTGGCACTAAACAGTTTGTTAGAGCACTTATTTGGGCCTTCTCTTAGCCCATTGTGCATAGATGTTCCAACAGCCTGGACTTTGTGCAGCGCTAGGGGAGGCGGCCCATGATGTGTGTGCTGCTGAAGGTGGCATGTGGTCCTCTACAGAGGTGTGCTGGCAGAGTGGCCAGCAGGAGGCTGTCAACTGGGACACTGGACATCTTGAGAGAGGCCTTAGTGACAGTGTCTACTGGGATCTACTCAGTCCAGAATCTCCTTTCATTTAGCAGCAGCATTTTGTCTTTTACAGAGGCTGAGCTTTCTGTACCATCTTATCTGCTAATTGAATACAAACAGTATTGAAGATGGTGGTTGGTGTTCAAGTGTGACACTGCTGATTTCTTCCACAAAATCAGAAATCTGATGTATTACTATAGTAATGCCATTGCCAAATGGGAAGTAAAATGATGTTTGAAGACCTGACATCTTTCTGTATGAAAGACATCTGTCTTCTAGGTACAGCAATGAAATTGAAGCTGCAGAAGAGGGTGAACTGAAATACCACTGTAATTATAGATCTGCTGATACTTGGAGTTTCTTACTTATTTTGTGTTGGATTTAACGTCCACCTACACCTTGAATTTGTCTATACTTGGTCTGACAATCTTCAGGAACTTTGGCTAGCAAGGCTACCCCAGGGACATTTTATTACATTGCTGATGAATTCTGTGGGTGGATGGTTATAGAATGCAACACTCGATAAGCAGAAGGTGGGTTTTTTTAGTTTAAGCATGTCACCTGCACTGTCTTCCTTGTCAAATCAGCGTGTAGTTCAGGCTACAAATAACTGTTGCTTAAACTTCAAAGTTGTAAGATCCTGATGGAGACATCCTTTTTGAGATCTGGATCATGGTTTGTGTATCAGGTCTCTTGTTTTTTCTTTCGTGTTTTTTGGCAAAATGGCTAAAACATTGTGCAGGTGAGCTGAATACAGGTCAGTAAATCCTGAATATTGTTGTTGTACATTGCACCATGCTTCTCTTGACACTGGACTTTCCAAAATACTATCAAACTTGGTTCTTTTCTGTACTTATCTACAACTTCTTATTCTCTTCCTAGATTGTAACTACATTTTTCCCCTGTTGAAGCCTGCACTGCGTGTTTTGCTGCTTTCACTTGTCCTCATTTAACTGTGCTTTGAAATGACCTCTGAGTACATGGACTAGGTTCTTTTTGGAGGAAACTATCTAGGGGAGCAGCCCCCAAAAGGAAAGTCAGTCCAAAGAGCTTGGCTAAAACTAACCTGAAATAAGACCCTCTGAAATGTGCATAGAGTAGATGTTGCATTCTCAGCCTCTCCTTCCAAATCTGCTGTACTTGAACTGTCTGAATTGCTGATGCAGACACAGCTGTCATACACTTCTTAACTTGTCTTTAATTTAAAGTTTATCAGACCTTCTAGGAAGGGAAGGTAGAATCTGTAATCCATTTTGTATCATTGCTATGACAACTTCAATTTGAAATCTAATTTTTAAAGCAGGCAATTCTTTGGATTTTTTTTTTTTACTTCTATTATTCTTTCACTTACTGTCTCTCACTTCAGTGCCTCTGTGGAGGCAGAGTAGCAATTATGCTGCAGCTGCCCTTTCGCTGTCTTCTACACAACTAATGGTTTGTGGACCACACCAAGAGTGGAGCTCCAAGCAGCATGAGCACCGCAGGCTCTGTCCTGTGGGATCTTTGAAGTGTTTAGGTATAAAGACACTTCAGATTGTCCCACTGCTTGATTTGCTCCAGGGCAGCCCTCTCTTCTTAGCATCATGCACAGGACAGCCCAGGCAGCAAGACCTTGAGCCAGAATAACAGAAAGGAGTCTGAACAAAAAGCTTTGGATTACACTCTGAAAAACAATCAAGAGAACTGGTCTTTCAAAACCAGGCAACCATAGCATGCTAACCATAGATGTGCTAGAACTAATCAACAGGGAAAGCTGATGGGTAGTGTATCTTCTGACTGGAACATACATGCTTGCAAAAGCCTTAGTGAGCAACTCCCAGCTTGAACCCTTTTCTGGCAGGGAGATTCTCAAGCCCTGTACTCCAGAAACTCTGCAAAAAAGCCTCCTGCTTGCTCCTGTTCACCTTGGCACCGTGATTCTTGTTCCCCAACCTGCAGAGTAAGCTGTCTTAGATGGGATGGTGTCCTCTTGTAGTGGTATGATGGTTTAATCCACCCATACCCACATAAAGCACAGCTAAACTCAGCCAGAGAAGGAAATGGAAAGCTGTATTTTACAAGCAATAATGAAATGCAATAAATAAATATATATAAAATACACAGTATTTACAATATTATACAAGAATTTACAGCAAATGACACAAACGCAGATCCTTCGCAGGAGAATCCCACCTCGGGTTCCCCCCAAACCTCTCTCCTCCTCCTCCCCTTTCCTCTAGTAGTTAATTAGGTCAAAAAGGAGAAAAAGAAAGAAAAGGCTATTAAGGAAAAATTGTTAGTTCAAAGCTTTGTTAAAGAAGTTAGTTTCTTATTTCATCAGTTCTAGCCCAGGGTCAGTGGCATGCTCTCTGGCCAAGAACAGAAGGAAAGACTGAAGACAGACTGTAAGTTCTTAAAGCTACGTTCTACTGATCTACCAATGAAATGTACCAATGAAATGAAATCTACCAATGAACACAAGCCCTATGAGGAGAGGCTGAGGGAGCTGGGATTGTTTAGCCTGGAGAAGAGGAGGCTCAGGGGTGACCTCATTGCCCTCTGCAACTACCTGAAAGGTGGTTGTAGCCAGGAAGGGGTTGGCCCCTTCTCCCAGGCAACCAGCACCAGAACAAGGGGACACAGTCTCAAGCTGCGCCAGGGGAGGTTTAGACTCAAGGTGAGGAGGAAGTTCTTCACTGAGAGAGTCATTCGTCATTGGAACAGGTTGCCCAGGGAGGTGGTTGAGTCATCGACCCTGGAGGTGTTCAAGAGGAGATTGGACATGGCACTTGGTGCCATGGTCTAGTCATGGGATCTGTGTTGATAGGTTGGACTCGATGATCCTCAAGGGCCTTTCCAACCTAAGTGATACTGTGATGCTGTGAAATTAGTTTAGAATTCTCTCCTTTTGTTTTCCTTTTTACACCAAAACATTCAGCTGGAGAGTTCTGCAGCTGTCTTTTCTTAAAGGCACAGCCTAAAACTGTCACACCTCTCACCAGAAGGGCCTGAATGAGGCACTGCTTTGGTGCAGGTTTGAGCCCCTCAGACAGAAGCGAGAATTGAACTGAATTGTCAATGTCCTTGATGTGATAAACCCTTGGAAAAATAACAAGGAGAGGTAGGACTTTGGGCTGTTTCATTGCAGTTTTCCCACCTAGAAGGGTCTTAAAAGGGTCTTAAAAACCACAGTTGCTTTCCCCTTTCATATGTAGTCTAATGGGGTTTGTGAGCTCTGGGACCACCAAGAGGTCTGAGCTGAAAAAGACTGGGATTGTGTATGAGCTTCCAGTTGTTCTGAGCTGCTCGCTCTGGTGAGCCAGATACCTTGTGCCTATGAATGACGCTTATGACACAACCCAGGTAGTTGTTATGTCTCTTCGGCAAGAAGCAAACCAGGTCTGCCTATGAGATTTATCCAGGAGACTATGTACAGGGAGGTAGCCTTCTGGCCTGCTGCCTTGCAATTTAATAGATGGTATTATGGAATTTATGGCAATTCTGGAAAACTGCTGACAATTTCACTTCTGCTGTCTTTTATTCTGAGTTGCTTAATGTGTTGACATGTTGGGGGCTGCCATTTGAGGATGCTGTGCTGAAAGTGGCACAGGATCAGAGGATGTTAGGGGTTGGAAGGGACTTCAGGAGATCAAGTGCAACCCCCCTTCCAGAGCAAGGCCATAGAATCTGTTGCAGGTGACACGGGAATGCATCCAGATGGGTCTTGAAAGTCTCCAGAGGAGACTCCACAACCTCTCTAGGGAGCCTGTTCCAGTGCTCTGTGATACTCAGTGTCACAGTGTTCCTCCTCACGTTGAGGTGGAACCTCCTGTGCTGTAGTTTATATCCATTACTACCACAGTCCTATCACAGCGTGTAATGGAGAAGAGCCTGTCCCCTCCCTCTTGATCCTCAGCCCTCAGATATTTGTAAATATTTATTAAATCCACTCTCAGTCTTCTCCAGACTAAAAAGCCCCAGGGCTCTCAGCCTTTCTTCATAGGGCACATGCTCCAGCCCCTTAATCATCCTTGTAGCCCTCCACTGGACTCTCTCAAGCAGATCCCTGTCCCTCTTGAACTGGGAAGCCCAAAACTGGATGCAATATTCCAAGTAAGCTCTCACCAGGGCAGAGTAGAGGGAGAGAAGAACCTCCTTCGATCTGCTGGACACACTCCTCTTAATGCACCCCAGGATCACATTTGCCTTCGTGGCCACAAGGACACATTGCTGTCCTATGCATAACTTGTTATCCACCAGGACTCCCAGGTCCTTCTCCACAGGGCTGATCTCCAGCAGATCACCTCCTAACCTGTATTGGTGCAGTGTATTATTCCTTCCTAGAAGCAGGCCTCTGCACTTATCCTTGTTGAACCTCAATAGGTTCCTCTCTGCCCAGCTCTTCAGTCTGTCCAGGTCTCACTGAATGGCCACACAGCCTTCAGGTGTATCAGCCAAGCCTCCCAGTTTGGTATTGTCAGCAAACTTGCTGAGCAGACTGACCCCTCATCAATATCATTGATGAAGATGTTGAACAGGACTGGATCCAGCACTGATCCCTGGGGGACTCCACTAGTTACAGCTCTCCAGCTGGACTTGGCACCATTGACCACCACTCCTTTGACTATTTTGTAACCAGTTCCTAATCCATCTCTCTATCTGTTCTTCTATTCCACACTTCTTGAGCATACTCACAAGGATGGTGTGGGAGACAGTGTAAAAAGCTTTGCTAAGGTCAAGGTGGGCTACATCCACTGTTTTCCTTGCATCTACCCATTCAGTTATGGCATCATAGAATGCTATCAAGATTAGTCAAGCAGGATTTCCCCTTGGTAAATCCATGCTGACTGCTCCTGATAACCTTCTCTTCCAAGTGCCTGGAGATGACTGCCAGAATGAGCTGCTCCATCATTTTTCCAGGGATGGAGGTGAGGCTGTAGATTCCTGGAACATCTTTCTTGCCCTTTTTGAAGACTGGAGTGACACTGGCTTCCCTCCAGGCCCCTCTCCTGTCTGCCAGGATTTTGCGAGGATGATGGAGAGTGGTAGAGCAACATACCAGCCAGCTCTCTCAACAATCTTAGGTGCATCTCACCAGGGCCTACAGACTTGAGAATATTCAATTTGTGTAACTGATCCCTAACCCAGTCTTTACTGACTAGTGGAGAGTCTTCCCTTCTCTAGGCTGCTTCTCCTTCATCCAGGGTCTGGAATTCATAGGGGGAGTTCAGTCTTAGGAGTAAAGACTGAAGCAAAGAAGGCATTCAGCACCTCTGCCTTCTCTGTATCCTCAGTTGTCAGGGCTGCCTCTTCATTCAGCAGTTAGTCCACACCTTCCCTGTTCTTCCCCTTTATACTGATGTAATTAAAGAAGCTCTTCTTTACCGTGATTGAGAGATGGGACGGAGCTTGATGCAAGCAAAGTGTCTACTTTATTGTACAAAGTCTTTTCTTTATATAGGCTAACATAATCAAAAGCAACTTGTGATTGGTTATTAGATATGCCCATGCAACAGTTACAGACTCATGATTAGCTGCCGAGAAAATACCACAGAACACACATCTCTTATCTAGGTTCAGACAGAAGACAAAAGACTGCTGCAATGTTTATGAGCTCCTATTTTCAGGTCCTTGTGTAACTTCCTTGAGTGACAGTGGCCATTGGTAGTCAGCTAAATGCTTTTTTTCCCCTCTACACAGCTGCACTCTGTTCCCAGGGTTTATGACCCACAAGGGCTGAAACATCAGCTCTCAGCTTCTGTCAGCTGAGCGGTGCTTGAAGTTCTGCTCCCCAAATTTCAAACTTTCATTTCCCCCTTTCTGTTGTACAACAAGAACCCTCTGAAGAGAACGATCAAGCAAGCCTTGTAAGCATTGCAATATACAAGGTAACAAAAGTGACAAAAAGAGTAAATCAACAAAAGCATAAATGATTGTTTTAAGAAGGCTTCATAATCACCTAAGAAAGAGGTGATGGGACTGGCCCGTTATCCAAAGGCAATCCCACAAGGCAAATAGAAAAAGGATTATCAGGAGAAGCAGTAGCCAGACATAAAGTATCCTGGCCTGTTAAGTTATCAAGCATAATCCACACATTAATTTTTGGCAAAGGAGGGGGAAAAGGGTTTGTAGAACCATGGGGAACCCTTATCCTTAACATAATAAAAAATATCAGACAAAGCATATCGTAATCTGTTGAGTCCTTAAGAATTCAGTTATGCCTCCATAAATTTTGGTAAATCACACTTAAAATCACATATGAAATGAAAATTTGAGAACATAATATTCTTTATTCTTTTTTTTGTGACAGAATACCTGAATTCCCCTTTTTTTGTTCCTTATAACTTAAAATGAAAATGTCTTTTGTGCTATAATTAAGTTTGACTTTCCCTATAACTGTTTAAAATTACACCAAACTGGTGAGTTAACATATAAATCCATGTGAACATTTTCTCTAATCACACAACAATTAAGCAATCACAATAATCAGTTCTAATTTAGATGTTTTTTGGTACATTCTTCTGATGCTTTTCATCTTAGATTATCATAACAGTCATTGTGATCAGTGTTAGGTAGTTCTGCTGATCTTGAACTTCCTGGGAAATGCTGTTTTTCCATCCTCTTGATTCTTGTGCTGTTGTTTGTGGAGATGGTTGCAGTAGTGCATTGCAAATTGATGTTTCCCAGTGTTGACATGGGTTAGCTATTTCTTGCTGGCATCACCAAACCTTAGTTATAAAATATGCATCCCTCTCTCTCTCTCTTTTTTTTTAATATATATATAATCCTTATCTTAAAGCTATTATGAATTAAAAAAAAAAAAAAAAGCTCAAAAAATCATTCTATAATATACCTATATCAAACTTCTTGTTCTCTTTAACTTCCTTTGCCAGTTCTAGTTCCAAGAGGGCTTTGGCCTTCCTTGTTGCCTTCCTACATGCCCTGGCAACTACTCTATAGTTCTCCCAAGTGACAAGTCCCTTCTTCCATGAGCTCTAAGTATCTTTCTTCCATGAGATTTCCTTCAGAAGCTCTTTGCTCATTCATGCAGGTCTCCTGACATGTCTACTTGAATTTTTACTCAAGGGAGCACACCTGTCTAGGACATGGAGGAAGTGGCAGATGCAAGAATAATCACAAACCCAAAGAGGTTAAATGTTCTGTCCAGCTGCTGAGACCCATGTAGAGCATCATTTCAAAGGGTCTCTGCTCTTCTTGGTATTTGGCTAAGTGTGAAAACAATTTCTTAACCCTGCTTTAAGGCCTTTTGTAGAAATTAGGTCCCTGCAGAAAATGGATAATGAGATCTGTTTAACCTTTCGGCAGAGCAGAAGCTATGGAAACAAGTAGAGGTGGTTGAGCTTTAGCTTACAGCAAACCAAGCCAGCCAATTAATGTACATAGCAGAATGAGGCAATAGAATGGGAGATGATAATTGGAGAGCATGAGTTCTCATTTGCCAAGATCTGGGGTGCTGTCTCGGAATGAACTATCAAAACTTGCAGTCTGTCAACAGCTGGTGTCAGATCAACGCTCACATCTCTGCAGAGTGAGGAGGGTCTGTCATGAGAGAAGTCAGAGCTAGTGGTCCTGTAAACAGTGCTGAGGCTTTGACAAGTTCCTTCATATGGCTGTGAGAGCTTCCCTGACTCATCTCACACTGCATCAGTATCAGCAGGTGGCGGGGAGAAGTAACCCTGGGCCAAAGACAGGCAGATGATTTGCTGTTAATGGAGAGTCAATCTTGATTTCTTTTTATGAAATGTGACTGTACCACTACTGGGAAGAAAGAAGAAGCAAAAAAAAATAATTTCTTTTTCTTTGGGGCACAAATCTAAAGTCCACTGTTTTTCCAGGCTCTGTGAGCCGCCAGGCTCCAGCCCCAATCCAGATAAGGCACCACTCTGATTTTTCCCTGACCCAGACATGCTTGCATTCACAATCTGCACTTGGCAAGCCTTCCCAGACCTGGAGGATGATGTTTTACACCCACCTCACATGCAGAGGGAGAGCCAGCTGTTGTACAAGTAGGGTAAAGTCATGGAGGGGCAAGTTATGCTGTGAATTCTTCTACTTATGGAGGCCCCTGACTGTGGTTGGATTTGAGGCAGAAGACTCCATGGGATTGTGATCACAGCAGGTGAAATGAAGGATGGTCCTTTGAATACCTCTGCTTTGCTGTACCTAGTTTGGTCAGCTCAGCCTTGCCTGCTTTCCTTTTGGGTCTGCCCTACCCTCTCCCTTCCTAAACATGCTCAGGTGGATATTTGGTTGGCTTCCCTGACAGAAGTAATCTAACTTAGATGAGATGGTTCCCTATGGGTGTATGCTTCTAGGTCTGCTGGATTGGAGTATAGCATAAGCACATGATGTTAAGCCCTAAGTTAGGATGCTGACACCTGAACACAAATACTTGCTTTCATGCTGTTCATTAAGATAGTAGTTCTGATCTGCAGCAATTCCCATGAATTTAAGAAGGTGTACTTTTAATTCCTGTATTATAAAGTAAAGTTCACAATAATTCATCATTATTCTCTGGAAATCTGGGAAAGTTTCCTATTTCACAGGCTGCATAGCAACAAGAGATGAGACTTCTAATAGAAACCTTATTAGCTGAGTTTGGACTAGGTCTTGTTTTGTGAAGGGGTAAAGAAAAAGCACTGTTACAGTATGAACCTTTTGCATATTTGTTGGGATCACGTCATGTCTAAAGAAACTTTACTGTCACTGAGATCAAAGGGAAATGCTTTCCCTTCTCCATTCTTCTAAATCACTACATTGCTAAAACTAATCTATTCTCTGTCAATTATTTGGAAGGCAGTTGAACTCATTTCTCATTAAAGCCCATTATAAATCACTTTTCATTTCAATCTCGTTCAGCTAATCCTGTCATCAAAAGATTGCAGGAGGCATAAAATATTTTATTGATGTACTTAGCTCTTCACAGAATCAAAAATAAAGTATTGAACATTTTAGGTCTGTGCTTCTGCAGATGGCTCTTGTGATGCAGGGAAAGGGTCATTCCCTCCTGTGGAAGGCAGAATCATTAAAAAAAAAAAAAATCCAAGCAGTATGAGACTCTCAGACTCTCTAAACTTGTGTGGGAGACTGATGAATGATCTGACTTGTTTTCATGTAATGTGTTAAACCTTTCATCTCTTGAAACCATGTCAAATTTTTCAGGACTTCACCAAGTTAATTTTAAAGTACAGGGCTCACTGAAGGAATTGAGGTCTGATAAAAAGTGGCAGGAAAAACATCAACTGGTTCTGAGGTTGTTTCTATTTAACACTTCAAATGTTAAATGAGCAAGGGAATACATAATCTAAAGCAGAACAGTCCATGTAACAGATGTTAATGGACATTTAGTGAGATGAATGTAATTATGAATATTGTAAGCTTCTGCTGCAAATGGAAGTAATATTTCTTCCAGTATATTGAATACCTTAAACACAAAGATGTTTCTTGTGGAGGTGTTTGCTAGCAAGGGCAAGTCTTGATTTTTCAGACGGCTGTTGCCTACCCCTAAAGTGACACTGACTCCTGCTATCCTGATCCCACTCCCCTAAATACCCATGGGAATGCTTCCTTTTAGGAGGGCAGCAGAGCCAGCTACTGAGTATTTTTTTTTCTTGCCTGTTTGCAGTTTATCCTCCTGTGAAACAATACAGACTGTCTGGGGCTGTTGGAAAATGTCATTAATTATCTGCCCATAGACAGATGATTTCTGTTATGTGAAGCTGAAAGTATGGATGGGTGGTGGGGATTATCATTGATAAAGACATTAAAGAGGACAGGGCCCAGCACTGATCCCTGGGGCACACCACTAGTGACTGGCTGCCAGCTGGATGTGGCACCATTCACCACCACTCTCTGGGCTTGGCCCTCCAGCCAGTTCCTAACCCAGTGCAGAGTGCTGCTGTCCAAACAGCTTGGCCAGGAGTTTTCTAGGGGGATGGTATCAAAGGCCTTGCTGAAGTCCAGTCCACAATCTCACTGTGTATGTCATTGATAAAAATATTAAACAGTACAGGTCCCAGTACAGACCCCTGAGGAATACCACTTCTCACTGCTCTCCATATGGACTTTGAGTCATTAAGCACCACCCTCTGAATATGACCATCCAGCCAATTCCTTATCCATTGAACAGTCCAGCCATCAAATCTATCTCTCTCCAACTTGGCAAGCAGGATGTTGTGGGGGTCCATGTCAAAGGCCTTGCAGAAGTCCAGATAGATCACATCCATAGGTCATCCCTTGTCCACCAGGTTGGTCAGGCACGACCTGCCCCTAGTGAAGTCATGCTGGCTGTCCTGAATCACCTCCCTGTCCTCCATGTGCCTCAGCATGGCATCTAGGAGGATCTGCTCCATGATCTTGCCAGGCATGGAGGTGAGGCTGATGGGTCAGCAGTTCCCAGGGTCCTCCTTTCTACCCTTTTTAAAAAATGGGTGTGATGTTTCCTTTCTTCCGGTCACCAGGGACCTCACCTGACTGCCAGGACTTCTCAAATATCGTGGAGAGCAGCTTGGCAACCACATCAGCCAATTCCCTCAGGACTCCAGGATACATTTCATCAGGTCCCATGGACTTGTACATTTTCAGCTGATCATGCACCTTGTCTTCACTTATAGTGGGAGGCACCATGTCACCCTGGTCTCCAACTTGTGGCTCCAACACGAGAGCAATGAGGAGAGTAGTTGCCAGTGAAGACTGAGGCAAAGAAGTTGTTGAGAATCTCAGCCTTTTCCTCATCTGTTGTTCCTAGTTCTCCACTGTTGCTCATCAGGGTGGGTATGTTTCCTTCAACCCTCCTTCTCTGGTTAATGTGCCTGTAGAAGCCTTTCTTGTGTTTTTTTTTTACATCCTTTGCCAAGTTCAGTTCCAGCTGTGCCTTGGCCTTCCTGACACAGCCAGGCAATGCAGGCAATGTCCCTGTACTCTTCCCAGGATTCCTGTCCCTCCTTCCATTTCCTGTGAAGTCTCAACTTGCCCTTTAGTTTGACCAGCAGGTCACAGCTCAACCATGGTGATCTCTTGCCCAGTTTCTTACATGTGGGGAGTGAGATCTTTTGTGCTCTATAGAGAGCATCCTTAAAGATCTGACAGCTTCATTCCACTCCCTTGTCCTTGAGGGCCTGTGGATTCCTATTTAGTAACTCCTTGAAAAGCTGGAAGTTTGCTTTCCTAAAATTTAGAATCCTAACTGCACCTCTCATGGGCTTCATACCCCTTAGGACAGTGAACTGCACTAGTGCGTGATCGCTGCAGCCCAGGCTGCCTTCAACTTTGACATTCCTGATGACTTCACTTGCACTTTTGACCAACAGGTCAAACAACGCATCTCCTTGAGTAGGGCTGTTAATTTCTTGTCTTAAGAAGTTGTCATCTAGGCACTCCAGGAGCCTCCCAGAATGCCTGCAGCTAGCTGTGCTACTTTTCCAACAGATATCAGGTGGTTAAAATCCCCCAGCAGGATGAGAGCCTGTGATCATGATGCCTCCTCAAGCTGGAGTAAGAAGGCTTCATCAGTAGGCTCTACTTAGGCCACCTGTAGTAGACTCCTACCACAAGGCTCCCCTTGTTGTCCCAATCCCTAGTACCTACCCATAATTCAACCTGCTTGTCGCTATTCTTCAGTGACAACTCTTTACATAGAGGGCAACATCTCCACCCCTTCTTCCTTTTCTTCTGTCCCTTCTGAACAGCTTGTAGACATCAACAGCCACACTCCAGTCACAGGATTCATCCCACCAAATTTCTGTAATCGCCACTGTGTCATAGCTTTCCTGTAGCAGGATAGCTTCCAACTCCTTCTGTTTGTTGCCCATGCTGTGTACATTGGTGTCAAGGCACTTCAGCTGGGCTGCTGGCCATGTCACATTCTTACAGGGGGCACCCCACTATTCCCCCAAGGTGCTTCATGGGAACTACACTCCTGTCTCCTATTACATCAGAGGCCCTAGGTTCAGCTCTGCAAGACCTTGCTGCAGTGTTCACATCATGCTTCAATGCAACTGTTTGGAGGCCCTTACTATCACCCCATCTTTCCATCCCTGATGTGTCATCCTGCCACTTGCCACAGATGATATTGTCATCACCTCTCACCTCAGGTGAAATGGCAGGAACTGTCCTGGGAGGTCCATCAGCTCAAGAAGAACATGAAATGACATCTAGCTGGCAAACTGAATAGTGCTGGATAATGGGATATGAATTGGATCCTGTGGGATAAACTAAGTTCAGATCAAGGGGCTGGTCATGGAAGTGCTTGAAGGAGTTTCTTCTTTTCTTCCCTCTCCCTCTGAGAGCTTCCACACAGTGGAAGCGGTGAAGGGCAACAGGCATAGGCAGATAAAAAAGGTTCAGTTGGGAGGCTTAAATGAGAAGTCTGTTCATCACTGGAGAAAAAGGGTAGAGGTGAGGAAGATAAAAAAGAAAAATGTGAGTGCTTGCATTATGATGAGGATTCAGAGATATTTGATGTTGGGAGAAGCATTGTTCTTCTCAAAGGATGAGCTTCATATGTGTAGCTGGAGAATGTCCTCAGGAGATAGCAGTGGATGAGAACATTAGATCACAGTCCAAGAGGAGAATTTTGATGCAGACCCATGTAAGCTTCATCTATGACCTCAGTGTATAGGAAGACAAAAGTCAGATAAACACAGATGCTCTGATCCATAGAGAAATGTTAGGTAGATTGCAAGTAAGTGCCATTATTAATGAGAGCAGTCATCAGGCAAGTTTCCAATAAGTAAAATTGATTGGTAAAAAGGTCATGTGTAATTCAAGCCAGCAAAATATATTGTTGTGTTATTTGCATACTAAGAAGCTATCTTTAGCATAAGCTGAGCAAAAGCTATGAATCTTTCAGGTGAGAGGAGCCATTTATATCCAGTTTCAAAAGGCACATTAAGCACTAATGGCATCTGGCATACGTTACAGATGAATCCCAGTGGATAAGATTGGCTTTCTCTACGTTAAGATATTAACCAGAACTTTCAATGCAAGAGCACTATACCGCCGGTTTCAAACCTGCCTACTGCTCTGTGCATTTGTGTCATATTATAAAAGAGATATCAGGGCAATTATAAAAACAGCTCAGCAGTGATGCCACTGCTGGCTTATTGGTTGAAGTCTCACCCTGAAAACAGGAAGAGAGAGGAAATGTCTTTGTCCTTTTGATGAATGATAGCTAATACTTCAGACCTTACATCCTCAGGGTGATCCTTACAAGAAACTGTTGACCAAGGGCACTGGTGGCACCTCTACAAAACACACAAACCCTTGTCCTCCTCCTCCTCTCCTGGTGCTAGGATAACCAGTGTATTGGGTTTGCATGGCGTACCCTGTGGCTTGGCAAGTTGAACTCACAAGAGTATAATGCTTTACTAGATACAGGTACCCAGAGTAATCTGATGCCAACAAACTACAAGGGGTGGAACCCATCTGTGGTTTTGGTGTGACAGGGGGATCCCAACAGCTGGATGTGTTGGAAGTGGAGTACCTGAATACAAGCCACAGTTTGCTTTCACTCGGAGGGGTGGATGGAATCACTGGAATTGGCTGCCCCAGGGGTGGAAACACAGCCCCACTGTTTGGACTGGTCATGAACTGATCTAGACTGTGCTGGAACAGGGTGGAGCTCCAGAGCATCTGCAATGAGCAGTCTTCTGCACACTGCAAAGTGATGTCATTTTGAGTGAAAATGGGCAGTAAATGGTGTTTGATGTTAATTGCTGCTGGGCATGACATAGACAGTGTACAATAAGGGGTGGAGAATGTCATGGGTTAAGTCTACTACTTGCCACAAAGCTGCTTTCGAAAGATCTGTGTCGACCCACACTGAGGTTGAACTTAAGCAGGCAGGTGTCCAGACAACTGGCTGCAGAGAGTGCTGGAGCCTGGCACCTGAAATGGAGGGCAATGGCGATAACACCTGCGTTAGGTGTGAGCAGCTCGATTATATGCTTAATCTAGTGGCTGAAGTGAAGGAAGAAGTTGCTAGCCATAGGACTGTTAGGGAATGTGAAAGGGAGGTGGATTTGAGTAACCAGGCTCTGCAGGCACCCCTAGAAGAGGGAGGTGACCCAAGAAGCATCAGGAAATGGATACAGGTCCCTGTTAGGAGAGGCAAAGTAAAACCCTCATGGATCCCCTCACCTCCTCAGCTGCCCTTGCAAAACAAATATGGGGCACTGGAAGTTGAGGGTGAAGTGAATGGGATGACAGAAGAGGCACCATCTGAGGTGTTGCCTAAAGCAAAACAATCTGCTCCCTGCGTCAGGACTTGTTCCCTTAAAAAAAAGAGGAGGGTAATTGTTATTGGTGATTCCCTCCTGAGGGGAACAGAGGGCCCCATATGTCATCCGGATCCTTCTCACAGGGAAGTCTGCTGCCTCCCTGGGGCCCGAGTCAGAGATGTTACCAGAAGGTTGCCTAGTCCTGTACAGTCCTCTGATTACATTCCCTTGATAGTTATGCAGGTAGGGATCAATGATGTTGAAACCAGAGGTTCTAAGGCAATCAAAAAGGACTTTGAAGCTCTGAGAAAACTGGTTGAGGGGTCAGAGGCACAGGCAATACCCTTAGTTGCAGGAAGGAATAGTGAAAGGAACAGGAAAGCAGGTGGCTGAGAGGCTGGTGCCACCAACAGAATTTAGGGTTTTTCAATCTTGAGGAACTTTCTATGGCACCAGGTCTTCTAGCAACAGGTGGAGTACATCCATCCTAGAGGGGGAGAAAGATCCTAGCACATGAGAACAACCTATCCCACAGAGAGAAAAGGGTTCTAGGAAGGGAGTTGGCAGGTCTCATTGACAGGGCTTTGTGATGGGTTAACACCCATCCTGAAAACAAGGGGGGAAGGGCTTGCGGGTGCTTTTCCCTCCATGCAGGGTGTTTTCCCCCTGGGAAACTGAGTCTGTTCCACTCCCCCCTCCCTGCCCAGCTAGGGTGTAAAAGGGAGGACGTTGCAGCCATTAGCTCTCTTTTTGGCTCCTGCCTCTCCTGGATGAGAGCTACTGCGCCTGCCTTCCTGCTCCTCTGCCACGTGGTTGGGCTTGATCCTTCTCCCTGCTGCCTCGGCGCCTCTTCAGAGTAAAACTGGGTTTGTATTCTTGCTTGGGTTTTTTTTTCCCTCCATCCATCCTTGTTCCTTGCCCTTGTGAACTTTATCTGTTATTGCTTTCTATCTATCTATCTATCTATCTATCTATCTATCTATCTATCTATCTATCTATCTATCTATCTATCTATCTATATTGTTTAAAGAAAAAACTCTTTACCTCTCTACTTCCAAGCTGACTCCAAATTATTTCTTGGTGAACTTGCTCCTTCCCTTTCTTTTTCCTCTCTGTTGGGAAGTGGAGAGAAGGACAGGTAGAACAGGGGGAATATAAGGAAGCTGCCCGAGCAGCAAGAGTCCTGGTTAGGAAAGCCAAAGCAGAGTTTGAGTTGAATCTAGCCAGGGAGATTAAAGGGAACACTAAGAACTTCTACAGGTATATTAATGGGAAGAAGAAGACTAGGGAAGGTGTGGGCCCCCTCAGAAAGGAAAATGGTGACATGGTCACAAGTGATGAGGAAAAGGCTGAAGTACTTAACTTCTTTACCTCAGTCTGCACTGCAAGGGCCTCTAGCCACACTCCTGATGTTATGGAAGACAATGCCAGGGACGGGGAGGAAGAACTGCCCATTGTAAGTGCAGATCAGGTTCGTGATCACCTGAAGAACCTGAAAGTGTTCAAGTCCACGGGACCCGACGGGATACACCCACGGGTACTGAGAGAACTGGCAGATGAGGTTGCTAAACCCCTCTCTATTATATTTCAAAAGTCATGGCAGTCTGGGGAAGTCCCCACAGACTGGAAAAGGGGAAACATTGCCCCCATCTTCAAAAAGGGTAAGAAGGAGGAACCAGGGAACTACAGGCCAGTCAGTCTCACCTCTGTGCCTGGAAAGATCATGGAGCAGATCCTCCTGGAGGCACTACTGACACAGAAGAATAGTAAAGAGGTGATTGGGAACAGTCAGCATGGCTTTGCCAAGGGCAAGGGTGATCTTTAGAAGTTGTAGGGCTTGGGAATTTTTGCCTTTCTAAGGGCTATTTAGATCCTCCTGGAGGCACTACTCACTCAGAAGAATAGTAAAGAGGTGATTGGGAACAGTCATCATGGCTTTGCCAAGGGCAAATCCTGCCTGACAAACCTGGTGGCCGTCTATGAACAGGTGACAAAATTAATAGATGAGGGGCGAGCAACTGATGTCGTTTACCTGGACCTGAGCAAAGCCTTCGACACTGTCCCGCACCACATCCTGGTCTCCAAACTGGTGACACATGGGTTTGATGGGTGGACCACTAGATGGATAAGGAACTGGCTTGATGGCCGCACCCAAAGAGTGGCTGTCAATGGCTCCATGTCCCAGTGGAGGCCAGTGACAAGCGGAGTCCCTCAGGGATCAGTCCTGGGACCTGTCTTATTCAACATCTTTGTGGGGGACATGGACAGTGGCATTGAGTGCACCCTCAGCAAGTTTGCTGATGACACCAAGCTGTGTGGTGCAGCAGACACGCTGGAGGGAAGGGAGGCCATCCAGAGGGACCTTGACAGGCTGGAGAGGTGGGCACAAGCCAACCTCATGAGGTTCAACAAGAGCAAGTGCAGGGTCCTGCATCTGGGTCGAGGCAATCCCAGGCACAAATACAGGCTGGGCAGTGACTGGCTGGAAAGCAGCCCTGAGGAGAGAGACTTGGGGGTGCTGGTGGACAAAAAGCTCAATATGAGCTCTCAATGTGCACTTGCAGCCCGCAAAGCCAATCAGATCCTGGGCTGCATCAGGAGAAGTGTGGCTAGCAGGTCGAGGGAGGTGATCCTCCCCCTCTACTCAGCCCTGGTGAGACCCCACCTGGAGTACTGTGTCCAGTTCTGGAGCCCCTATTACAAGAGGGATGTGGAGGTGCTGGAACGTGTCCAGAGAAGGGCCACAAGGATGATCAGAGGGCTGGAGCACCTCTCCTGTGAGGACAGACTGAAGGAGTTGGGGCTGTTCAGTCTGCAGAAGAGAAGGCTCCAAGGTGACCTAATTGTGGCCTTCCAGTATCTGAAGGGGGCCTACAGGAAGGCTGGGGAAGGACTTCTCAGGATCTCAGGTAGTGATAGGACTAGGGGGAATGGAATGAAGCTGGAGGTGGGGAGATTCAGACTGGATGTGAGGAGGAGGTTCTTCACCATGAGAGTGGTGAGACCTTGGAATGTGTTGTCCAGGGAGGTGGTCGAGGCCCCGTCCCTGGAGGTGTTTAAGAGCAGGCTGAATGAGGCTCTGGCCAGCCTGGTCTAGTGTAGGGTGTCCCTGCCCATGGCAGGGGGGTTGGAACTAGATGATCCTTGTGGTCCCTTCCAACCCTGAATGAAACTATGAAACTATGATAAGGATTCTCAGTCTTGGCCCCATCTGAGCTCTTAAGTGCCAGTTAAGGTTCAAACCACTACAGGCTTTAAACTAGATTCAAAGGGGGAAGGGGCTGAAACCAGTCCCCCCAGACAGGGGTCTCAGTGTGGTAAGCTGGGGTGAAACCAGCAGCCCAGCTGAAGTGCATGTACACTAATGCATGCAGCATGGGTAACAAACAAGAGGAGCTGGAAGCCTTGTTGCAGCAGGAAAGTTATGATGTAGTTGCCGTCACAGAAACGTGGCGGGACAACTCACATGACTGGAGCGCTGTGATCGACAGCTACAGGGTCTTCAGGAGAGACAGGTGAGGGAGAAGGGGTGGAGGGGTGGCCCTGTACATCAGGGAGGCACTAGATGCCATGGAACTAGAGATCAGGGATGGTTGGGTTGAGTGCCTGTGGGTGAGAATTAGAGGGAAGGCCAACAAAGCTGACATCCTGTTTGGAGTGAGTTATAGACCACCCAACCAGGATGCAGAGGTTGATGAATTATTTTATAGGCAGTTAGAGTCTGACTCTAGATCGCCAGACCTTGTTCTCATGGGCAGTTTTAACCTGCCTGATATCTGCTGGGAACTTAACACAGCAGAGAGGAGGCAGTCTAGAAGGGTTTTAGACTGTATGGAAGATAGCTTCTTATCCCAGCTGCTGAGTGAGCCTACCAGGGGTAAGGCTTTGCTTGACCTTCTTTTTACCAATATAGAAGGGCTGGTGGGAGATGTGGTGGTTGGAGGCTGTCTGGGGTCCAGTGACCATGAAATAATTGAGTTTTCAATATGCAGTCAGACTAAGAGGGGCAGCAACAAAACCTCCACTCTGGACTTCAGGAGGGCAGACTTCAGGTTACTCAAGGAACTAACTTAGAAGGTATCTTGGGAAACAGCCCTTAAAAACAAAGGGGTCCAGGAGACCTGGACCTACTTCAAGAAAGAACTCTTGAAGGCACAGGAAGAGACTGTGCCAATGTGCCGGAAGATGAGCTGCTGGGGCAGACGGCCAGCCTGGATGGGCAATGAACTTCTGGGTGAATTAAGGGGGAAAAAAAAGGGGGTGTATCATCTTTGGAAGGAAGGGGAGGTTACCCATGAAATGTTTAAGGATGTTGCTAGGTCATGTAGAAAAAATATTCAAGAGACAAAAGCCCATTTAGAGCTTAGACTGGCCTCTGCTGTGAAGGCCAACAAAAAATCCTTTTACAAATATATTAATAGCAAGAGGAGGGGCACGGACAACCTCCACTCCTTAGTGAACATGGAGGGGAGTATTGTAACTAAAGATGAGGAAAAGGCAGAGGTACTTAACACCTTCTTTGCCTCAAATTTTAATAGCAGGATAGGTTGTCTTCTGGACAACTGGCCTCCTGAGCTGGCAGATGGAGGCAGGGAGCAGTATAGTTACCCTGTGATCCAGGAGGAAGTAGTTAAAGACCTTCTTAGCCACTTGGATCCCCACAAGTCCATAGAACCAGATGGGATCCATCCTAGGGTGCTGAGAGGGCTGGCAGATGAGCTGGCCAAGCTGCTCTCGATCATTTTTCAACAGCTGGGAGAGAGAAGTAAGACTGTGAGGGAATCAACTCCACAGACACCAAGATCAGTAAAGGAAGAAGGGGAGAAGGTGTTTCAGATGCTGGAGCAGAGATTCCCCTGCATGTGTTTTAGGGAAGATGTATTCATGGACAAAGCATTGAAATGGGATCAGCCCTGTCCAACCTGACATTGAATGTTTTCAGGGATAAGGCATCTACCACCATTCCGGGCATCCTATTATAATGTTCCACCACTCTAGTTGTAAAAATATATGTTCCTTGTATCCAATCTAAATCTACCCACTTTTAGTTTAAAAACATTTGACCTTGTTCTGTTGCAAGAGGCCCTGCTAAAAAGTTTGTCCCCATCTTTCTTACAGGCCCCTTTTAAAGTACTGAAAGGTCTTAACAAGGTTTTTTTCTGGAGCTTTCTCTTCTGTGGGCTGAACAATCTCAGTACACTCAGTCTTTCTTCATGGAAGAGGTCTTCTAGTGCTCTGGCCATTTTTGTGGTCCTCCTCTGCACTTGCTACAACAGATCCATGTGTTTCTCATGCTGAGGATTCCAGAGCTAGACAGAGTACTCTGGGCGGGATCTCAGCATACATTGGTGTTGCAAGATTTTTGTAATTTCTATCTGCAGTAAGCTATGAATCACTATGAAGGCAATTGATACTCTAGTATAGTTGCTGTTTTGTCTGTCTATGCCAGATTTTCCTGTATGGGAGTTCTCTGCTGCTGCTGTACTTTCATGTGTCTGCATGGCTGCTGGCACTTGCAGATAGTCTGGGAGTAAATGCTGCTGTTCCAGCTGTAAAAAAGAACATCGTAGAACTTTGTTGGCCCTTATTTTCCACTCTTCTATTGATTTCATTGCAACACAGATTACTTTTTTTCATTAAATACATATAATGGAATGCTTTGCAAGATTAAAAAAAAAAGAAAAATGTGCTATCCCAGAAAGCAGACCAGATCTAATCATTGCTTGAGGACTGGTACAAGATAATGCTGTTTAGGGACACTTCTCCGTTCAAGGGCTTAAATGCTGCTTCAGGCATTCTAGAGCTTTCAGGAGAGGTGGGAAGGATGAGAAACTTCTACAGTTCACAAACATGGCAGGCCCAAAGTAAATGCAATTGTGCACAAGATGGCAATGTTCTCCACAAAAAGGGCCTTTCCTTGCTACAGTCTGCCTGTGTACTTTTCAACATAATGCTGGTTTCAGTGA
This sequence comes from Melanerpes formicivorus, assembly GCF_026170545.1. NCBI lineage: Eukaryota > Metazoa > Chordata > Aves > Piciformes > Picidae > Melanerpes > Melanerpes formicivorus. Next base: position 29,472,735 of record NW_027142353.1, on the reverse strand, counting down.
AATATCAATGATAGCATTTGAGATGCTCAGTTCTGCTGCCTGCAGGACTGAAGTCTCTGTGAATACATCCAGTCACATCCACACACCAGCTGTATGTTTGAATATGTCTTGCTGCAGGAATGTGTAAATCTGTCCCACTGGTTTCTAACAGCTTTTGGTAACACACCAGACAGCAGCTTGTTTTCCCTCTATTCTGACCTGACTATTATTGCACATAGACGTGATGTCTATAGCACTAACTTCACAAGAATGTTTTTCACTGTCACTATGTTGGTTACAACAGCTGTCCATACACGCTTCTGATTCACCCGTCACCACAGCTCCAGGCATCTTGTCTACAAAAACATCACATCTAAATCAGCCTACAGAAATAAATTGGATTCAAATCCCATAAAGGCTGAGGAAAGGGCTCAGCTTGTTTGTGGCAGAACAGTCTCATCCCAATACATGAGAGATGTGAAAGTCTTCACAGGACTGAATTGTGTCAGTTTCTCATTGTCATCTCTGTCTGAGGTAAAATCATTTCCATGCCTTTCTCTGGGGTGGTCTACTTCTCTTTTAGAGAAATGCCTACATAAATAAATGGCTTTTACTGAGTGAGCATTAGGACACTGCTGAGAGTAGAGAGCACCCTAGATGAGGAGCAGATACCTCTAGACTGAGAAAACTGTATTGAGTGAAAAAGCTGAGGGCTAATATCTTTCAGTGGTCTTAGAAAACATTCAGAAACTGAAAAACCAAAATAGTCTGCATCAGATGCTGTATTGATTTGAAAGAAGAATATGGAGAAAATATTAATCCAAATTGATTGTGCAAAAGAGTCCCTGGCTTGGCTTTGCAGGTACCAGTCTGGGTGGGTGGCCACCATGCCAGGAGACAGACAACCTGGGACTAGGCATGAGAGCCTCTTCCTGGTCCTTGTGGACAGCCAGGCACTTGGTAGCCACTACTGTGGAGCAGTAGCACTCAGTCTCCTTGTAGCTGAGCCACATGTGAGGATGTTGCCACAAAGGTGCCACTGCTGTCTCTCCCTGGTGCAGCTCTGCCTTCTTGTTTAGCTAAGCAGGAGCTCCAGAGAGGGCTCTTCAGGAGAGCAAGAGAACTTGCCACCTCCACTAGCAAAACCTACTTTCCAGACTTGGTGAGAGCACATCTAGGCACAGCCTTGTGTGTTGCTTAATAACTGAAAGGTACACTTCCTCCAGTGGAATGAACAGTGATGTGTAATTCAGGAGCATTTCAGTGTCTTTCACTCATGGAACAAACTGGGAGGTATTTTAGCCCTAATATGATACTTAAAAGGCTCTTGTCCCAGCTCCCTGCTACATGTGGGATCCAGCTCATCCTCATGGGTTCTCTCTCCTCTCTTGCCCCAAAGAGACATATGTGTCTTACACTATATTACACTATTGCTTTGATGCTTCGTTTACAGAGGCAGAAATTGTCTAGGCTGACTCCCAGGTTTTTTATAGCCAAAACCTCCTCAACTTCACCATTGTAACTGAGGAAAGCAATATCAAACTGCATAGTTTAGAAATAAGATTTGGACTCCAGATGGACACTAAAAAAAGGCCAAAGAGAACCTGCCTAGAAGCATGAGCTTCTGCTGGAACACATAGCATTCAATATATCTGTTAATAATGAGAGTGGTAGGGTGAACATCTCTCCTTACATTCAAGGAGGATGTACATACACTCTTTCAAGTCTTGGGATTTAATGCTATGCTTTGCAAAGCTATAGAATCATAGAATAGTTTGGGTTGAAAGGGGACTCCAAAGGTCATCTAGTCCAAGCCCCTCTGCAGTAAGCAGGGACATCCTCAACTAGATCCAGGAATGAGGCCTCAACCACCTATCTGCGCAACCTGTTCCAGTGTTCCACTACCCTCATGGTAAAGAACTTGTTCCTAACATTCAATCTAAATCTGCTCTTCTCTCGTTTGAAACCATTGCTCCTCGTCCCATCACTATACTGCTGTTTTGTGAGATGTCAGGATGCTGTGTCTTGGTCATCTGTTTATTGCTTGGAACATGGATTGTCACTCAGAACAACAACAAAACCCCAAACCACCACCACCAAAAAACCCAACAAACTTTACCAAGCATAAGTGATGTTCCTTTAAGATGGACTGGCCAATAGGCAGTTTGCCCCCTTCTTCAGAGCCCTGCCTAGGTGGACTTTAGTTTTCTAAGCTTAGTTTTCTAAGGTGCAATGGGCACAGTCCACAATTTGTGCTTCTGGCGTGGAACACAGGGGCTCTCCAAGGCCATGTGTACAGCATAAGTGTGCTTGGTGGTCCAGGAAATTTCTTAGTTCAGGTACATGCAGTGCCTGTATGAGCTCACTGCCTGTGCCCATGAGCAGAGTACCCCATATCTCTCCATTCCTGTACATAACTGACATTCTGTTATTAGAACCTCCACAGAGCTTTTCAAACTTTAAATAACCCAGCCTCATAATTGCTCTGGGAGCTAATTAAGCTGCCTGGTTATCAAAAGTGGAACTGAAATGCGGAGTTGGGATCTAGATTTTGGATGAGATATCCTTTTCTTTTGCAAGCCAGGCCACAAAACAGTAATACAAGTGTTGTGGACCAGTATTTCTGCTTCTGTCATGGCTCAGCATTGACACTTGATTTAGATGTTTAGAAAACTCCAATCTCCTGACCTCATTCGTGGAACATCTTCCCATCAGATAGAATCGTAATGTATCTTGTTAGAAAAGCAAGCAGAAGAGGATGTTTTCTAAAAATCTAAACTGTACCTAGATCATGGTAATTTTGAGAGCATCACAGACACGTTTTTGTGTCTTGATGCAATACTATTGTCTCTCCGTGTCTCAGGCTTTAGTTTAATCTGTGATGGACTGAACTTTTTCTTTTTTTTTTTCTTTTCCCTTTTTACCATGGCAACCTCACTATGGTGATTTCAGGGCTAGGGAGCTTTGTATTTATCTTGACCAGCATGAAGACGTCTGAGCCTCATTAACTGGGGAAGGTGGATAGATAGCATATGGAATACACCACTCATAAGATGGCACTTCCCTTCCTGGGGCAGCTGGGTCATTTCTATTATCTACAGGAGCTGCAAGTTTCCTTTTGGAAATACTGAGTTACTAACTGTTCTCTCTGTCCCAAGGGAAGAAAATCCAGACAGATGGCTTCAGAGAAACCTTGAATCTTTGAGGGAAGATATCCTCCTGGAACAATAATTAATGCTGGTGGGATTTTTTATTTTTTTTTTTTGAGAAACTTGGAAAGAATTCAGTATCACCAGAGGGCATTAACACAGAGCCTGGTAGAGAAAGGACAGAGAAAGATAAAGAGAGGAAAAAATAGCTACCACAAAACAGTGATCCTGTTAAAATGACATTGAAGAATTCTATTATCGCTCTTTGCCCCCTCGCCTGCCTGCCTTCGAAGATTGGAGGTGAAACACAAGCGCTTGTCACCCAGACAAAGCCTACTAATGATCTCTGCTAAAAGGTGGCATTCACACTTTGCAGAGGGACACGTGGGGCTCCAGGCTCACCACATCAGCAGTCTACCAGCAGAGAAGCTGCATCTGGCTGTGGATGGTGACACTCCATGCTGAAGGGAAGGGGATGGTGGGACAGAAGTGGGCTTGGGCTACTTACCCAAGCACCTCTTTGGCTCGGCTGATCAGCTCTGCCTGTGCAAGTGAGGCTGAACAGTGATACCATGCCAGCATTGCCTCTGTGGGAAAGGAGGATGGTGTGGTGTTATTCAGCCTTTATGAGGACCCCAAAGAACTGGGCAAGTGGGGTGGACTTCTTCCTTACTACATCCCAGCTCAGATGCCTTGCTGTGTTTCTACGCAAGGGTCTCTTGTTCATATTGAAATACCATTATTTGAACTTTGGATATGTTGAAACTTCTTGTTGGTAAGGATCATTAGAAGCATACAAAGTATAGGGGAAGAAAAGCTAGAAACTAACCGAATCTTTTCCAAAATACCCAGTAACTACTAGCTTAGATTTGTTGCTTAGTTTAGTACTGTGTGCTGTATCTCAGTGTTCCCCAAAACAGTGGTGATTTTGGGATCCATGAAAACTGAAACTAAAGATTGCTCTGTACCCCAAATTCCTGGGAAAATGTAAGACCTCTCTGTTTAGCCCATATATGGGGCTAATCTATAGCAGTGACTCTATCCCCTTCCCAGCAGAGAAGGGGAATTACGAAAAGAGAGAAGACCTACAGCTTATAATGAAAATGGATTTAATGAAATAGCCAGATTAATACCAATGACAACACAAGATAGAAAGGTTATACTCAGCCCAGAGAAAGTGCAGCAGTCACAATACCCAGAAATGCGGTCCTTAAGAGCAGGAGAAGGAACCCAGGGAGGAGGCTCTGACAAGAGATCCAACTCACCCTCCATCAACAAACTTCCTCCTTTATGCTGAGTGTGATGCTCATGCTATGTGATACACCTGTAGGCTAGAACTGCTAATGGCCTGCCTCCTGTGATTCTGAGCTAGCAAAACCAGGACAACCTCTTTCCCCACTAGCAGCAAAATCTTCTTGCTTTCACTTCCTGAACTTATTCTGTCAGTACGTTCCAGCAAATGCTTGTTTATGCAGGAGTATCTAGCGCATCATGCACAGGATTGAGAATGCATTTTTTCCTTACACACATCCAAAGTAAGTTTTGAATTCTATTAATTTCTCTCTCTCCCAGTTTTTTTATTTTTTTAGTAAGAAAACCTATTTGGTTCAGGATCAAAGGGATAGTTTACTGCTCTTTGTTGAAACACATATTCTCTTTTACCCTTGGAAATTACTAAATGTAGCACAGAAAACTCATACACTATCTTGTCTGCTTTACTCAGCAGAGATAATGTCTCAGCTGGAGTACTCTGTGTAGTGTCGGGCACCACATTCCCAGAGAGATCTGAACCAGCTGGAGTGAATCGAGAAGGGAGCTGCAGGAAGGATCAGAAGGCTGGAAATCACAACCTACCAGGAAGAATGACTGCCTTGGGTTTTCTTTGCTTAAAGGAAAGAAGATTAAGTATGGGGGAAAGCAGAATGATAATATTCCTCAAATATGCAAAAGACTACTGCTGAGAGAAGAGGAAAAAATTCTTCTCTCTGGTGGAAAGCGAAAGAAATAATGGGTTCAAACTGAAACAAGAATAATTTAAGTTAGCTTTTATGGAAAAGCTTTCTAACAGGAAGACAAATGAAACACTGGATAGGATTGTCTGAAGAGACATGTCACAGACCCCACAGTGAGTCTCTCAAACCAGATTAAGCAACTGTTCCTCTTGGGCAAAGCAAGGGAACAGATAACCTTGGAAGTTAAAGGGACTATTACGACATTTTGGAAGAAAGTTAATTCACCTGGAAATTCAGCTACTGGTTAAGAGTCAAGCTGGGGAAAAAACCAAACCAAAACAAAAAACAACAGAACAAATTTTGTTAATGATTTTCTATATCTTGCAGTTCTTTCAAGCCTCTTAAGATTGACTAGCCATGTCTGTACTAAAATATCAGAAGATCACACGAAAATAACAAAATGTAAAGGGGAAATGTTTATAGGTTTTCAGCACTGGACTGCACATGACAACTCTCAGCCACTGACTTACCCAGGGGCACTTGGAGCAGAATTTCTTTCAGGAAAGCACTTCTCTTTCCAGATTATTGAGGTGAGAAAGGCAGATTTCCCTCCTGCCTTCTACAGGAGCTTGGTGTTGCCAAAGGTGGTTTGGAGAGTACTATTAGGATGATACAGGAAGGAGAATGACACCTGTTCTAAATGGTGGCTGAGCACTGAGCTGTGTGTGTAAGAGGATGGAAAGGGGAAGAGATGATAAGAAGATTGCCAAGTTGGCCACTGCAGCTGAAAACAGACTGCCAAGCTTCCTCTTCTGTATCTCTGATGCAACCTCTCAATCACCCTTGGTACAGCCCTTGTAATGTTCTGCCAAATAGGATTACTCGCAGGCAAAGGGAGAATTTATGCATTCCATAGGATTTGTTGAAATAACAATTGATGAGGGCACAGCACAGTATTAACTGGGAAAAAAAATCTGTATATCTACCTATCTATCTATATCTATACGCAAGGGACAGGAGGGGTGGCTGAGTAGGAAAAGGATGGTTGCAACCCTGTTTGGTTAGTTTTAAGCCCAGGCAACCTTTGCTTATGTGCAGGGAGTCTTTTTGCATGCCTTGTACTTGTAATTGCTTGCTGATTGGGCTGCTGGCAAACTGGTGAAAAGAGAGATGATCCCTCATCAGTGCAGAAGCTTTCATGAGACCAGCTCCAAGGAATAATTTCAGCAGTGTCTAAATATTCTCTGGCCCAAGTTTCCTTACACCAGAATGCCATTTTATTTACATATCTGACAGAAAGAAATCAGCAAGAAGTCTGTCTGGGAACTGTCTCCTCACCCTCTCGATATGTTTTGAAGTAGATCTGTGAGTTTGTCTTAAAGGGAATTTGTAGCTTGGAACTTCATGCAAATACATTTGGAAACACAAAACCAGTCAAGAGGTCAGAAGGCCAACAGCCACTGTTAATTGTCTTACAGCTAGGCAGGAACTGAAAAGCTACCCTTCAGCCTCCCTCAGCTCTAGAGGGCATAGCACAGTTGTAAACAGCTGTAAAGAGCTGCCAGAGAAAGAGAAAGCTACACCTTCCTTTTGCTTTTTGCCTTGTGTGTGGGGAAAAAAAAAAGAAACAGGGAAAAAAAAATCTCTCAGGAAGCTACATACAGATTACTTCTCTTCCTCTTCTGAACCAAAGACATCAGTCTTCTTTCACACAAGATGTAAGCCTCATGTTGAAACACCTTGTGATTATAAACTCTCCTCAGCAAAATTACTGAGGGTCAAAGAATTTGGGGACTTGTATGATGATCTGATTGTCAGGACAATTAGGTATGGGCTGTGCCCTTTCATTTCTGCTGGAAACTCGATGTAATTACAGCTCTTTTCTCTGGCCTGTGTGATGCTGTTGGTCAAATGAGGTGATAAAGATATTCCTTCTGGCCACAAAAATCTATTAACCTCACTTTGCACCATGTGTGGCTCAGGCACACAGAAATTCCTATCCACCATCTGAAAGCTCTCTTGTCAAGAAGAAAGAAATAGAAATACTGAGGTGAACAGGGCTTTTCTCCAGTTTTTCCATTGAAAGTGCTGGAAAGAAGCTCCCAGGTGAAGAGTTCAGCTTTGAGGCACAGCTAGGTTTTGGAGGCTTTGTGACAGACATGGCTGAGCTTGGGACGAGTTGGGCCCATGACTGAGGTGACTTGCAGAGCTGCTCAGTAAGTGATGGACAACTGTGGGACAGGTGGACCACAGGGATTCTCACTCTCAATGAGGGTGCTGCTTGCTTTATTTAGAGGGGATGGAAAAGGAATATCTGGTGGAAGCTTGCTACCCCTTCTTATAAAGGAAAGCTCTTGAGCAAAGGAAATTAGGCTGCCCCAGAAAATGGCCAGAAAATCACTATACTCCAGAGAATGTAATCCTTATTTCTGCACATATAGGGCAGAAGGATTTTTCAAGTCAGTATTCTACTTATTTATCAACTATTTTTAGGGACTAGGTTTTGGACACAGGGGCTACTGAGGACTTCTAGTTAATTTGGTGATCTGCTTTATTGAGTGGGAGATTAACCTGTCTTAAGTAAGGTATCTAAAGGTAAAAATGCCCAGGACTGACCCAGCCAGCCTTTTACTCCCTTTGTAATTGGCAGGAAAACCAGAAGTGATAGTGAAGTTAGATCAGACTAATCACCTTCTGGAGATGCCTGTTCTCCTGCATCCATCCAAGGTGTCTCAGGTGACCACTTAAAGGATCAACACCTGACTTACAGGAATCCAAACCTAGTTGAGATATTCTCTGAAGCCATCAGAGCAAAACTGCAATGCTTTTCAGAGATGATGTAAATATTATTAGGGAGAAAAAATAGCTTAATTAGCTCCAAGTCATGAAGTCAGACATTTGCAACCACGGGCCAAATCCATCCTGTAGGCTGATTCCATCTGCCTTAACTCTGCTTCTGCTGTGGCTAGGTGGTGGGATAAGAGGCGATGTGCAGCTGCTGTTAGTGCCCTGGGTGAAGTCCAGCAGTTCCTGATACCTCCTACCATGCTTGCATGCAGCCAAAATCCTCAGCCCAGGGAGATTCTGCATTCACATGCCTTGTGAAAGGAGTTTCCAAATGGGCATCTGGACTTCAGGAGCACAAAACAAAGCTTGGCCCACCCCATGAATTAAGTCATTCTTCTTGGCTAGAAAAAGACTTAGGAAAGTAAACATCTTGAAGCTTGTATTGCACAGCCCTGCTTTTGAAAGCCTGTGCTGAGAGAGGTCGCATTTGTGTAGTTGGGGTTCATGCAATTCTCTTTGGAGGAATTTTCACAAAGAAAACAGGACTTTGTGTTTTCTGACATTTGCTTTAACTAAAAGCCATTGTGAGGACTTTCACAGAATACCAATTAGGCTCACAGGTTAGCAAGTGAAAAGTATATACTTCATGTTGGCCGAGGTCACTGCACAGCAGAGAAAAAAAATCAGACCCATTCACAGCCTGTTGCAGAACTGCAAACCTGATTTCTCCAGTTTAGCCAGATGAGGGTTGATCACAAAAGTAACGTCTTTCTTCACACACCAGCTGATCCAGCTGTTGGGCTGCAAGCAATATCTGAAACAGAACATGGTAACCTGAAGGGTTTCTGCTCCTGTGGGCTCATTTGGGCTCTTCTTTCAGCTATATCACCCAGTCTGGGAAGAAATATTGCCTCACTATAAATCATGACTTACTTCTACCTCTGACAGTCACAGCTGCTGCAATGTTGCTCTTCATTCTTCTTATTTTTAAAAAATCATGTAGTTTAGGTCCCTCTTAAAATATCCTCATGAAGTTCAGGGTTCTGGTTTGGTTTTTTTTGTAAACACTTTGTGTAAGTTTTACAGGTGCTGCCTGTTAACATTAGAGCCACTTGTACCATGGGATGGCTTGTGGTTTTGGGTCACCAGGGAAAGTTCAAAGTTTGGCTGCCCTGTGCCTGTCTTAGGGAGATCTAGGCACTCCAACAGATCCTGGCATGGCCTGTAGGTGATGAGGCAAAGCAATCCTATATGCCAGAAAAACCTTTCCCCTTCATTCCTGTGTCTTGAAAATGTTGTAGGGCAAAGCATACCTTGTGTGCTGACGCTCCTTCTCTCCATGGCTACCACACAGCAAACACACTTGCATGGTTGGTGTGGTGGGTTGAAATTTATCCCCCAGCATTGACTTTTCCAGACCAACTCAGAAGCAAATGGAGCTGTGTTTACAAGCAAGAACTACTCTTTACAATGGAATGCAATGAATACGTACAAACTATACAGTATTTACGATATTATACAGATATTTACGATTAGCAAGCAACATGAAAATTCCCCACGTCAGAGACCAGGGAAGCCATTCCACCTCCCCCCCCCCGCCATGTCCCACAAGAGAGAGAGAAGCAGAGACAAAGCAGTGGGTTAGACTTAATTAAACAATTTCAGCCAAGGCCAGCCGACAAGCAGGTTAATCTCTCCCAAGTGAAGTAAAACAACAGAGATAAGGAAAGAAGGAGACTTGTTTAGGTACAACTCATCTTATTCTAGGTATTTATCCAATGAATTTGTTTAGAACAGTCTTTTGTTTTTTTCCTTTTTACACCCAATAGTGATTTATTATATTTTCCTACCTTCCTGCTCAAAATCAGTAACTAAATTTTAAAGGCATAGCCTAAAACAACCACAGTTGGGGATTGAAACTTGGAGAACAAAGTGGAAGAATGAAAAGGGTTCTCCAAGGCAAAGGCAGCACTCACCAAGGCAACATCAGTTTGAGCTACAAGAGGGACAGACCATCCCCTAATAATGTTCTTGCCTGTATATAGCTTGTCTATCACCTAACCACTCTACAGCCCACCCTTTTCTGGCCAAATACAACATAAATTCTTCAGAGCAGAATGCCTGCTCAGGCCACCTAGTCTCACAGCATCAGCATAGGAGGAGAGAGATGAGTGGTGGACTGCTCTCATTGTTCTTGAAATGCAGCTGGAGTTCTTTAGTGAACAGCCCCAGGGGCATGCCCTCCTTATGTCTTACAACTGTTTTCAGAGTAGGCCATGGAAAATGTGGGTGAGGAGGAGTACATTGTAATGTTAGAACACATCTTCCCAATGTTGCATGAAAACTCTACTTTTCATATGGCAGTGGTGTGCAGTATTTATGAAAAAAAGTAAGGCCAATGTAAGCTGGAACTATTGACTCCATTTTCACTCATATCTCTCACTTAGCAGACAAATTTACTTGCTGTGTCTCTCTGGTGTGCAAAAAAAGAAATGGAATACCCCTGATAGCGACACTGTCATACATAACATAATGTAGCCATCTACGTATCTTTAATCAGGATCTTTCCCTGCTCATAAAGGGAAATTATCCAAGTAACCTCTTTTAAATTGACCATACTAATGTTTCTGGGATAATATCTCCATCGTTTCTCAGCATTTGTCTCCATCTGTCACATTAACCTTCCTCTAATTTGTCTGTTTTAAATGCCAGCTAACCAGGGTCAGAGGCAGCCACAGGAGGGCCAGTACGGCCTTGAGATAGTTCTTTTTCCTCATTACCTGGCTTGGCGCGTGTGTATCAGGCACTTAGTGGCAGCTGAGACTGAAGCCCCTAAGAGTCGCCCAGTTAATCTGCCCCTGGAACAGAACAGTGGAAAATGTCATTTTTTCTTTATGGATGTAGTTCTCTCACAGTTGATCTAAGTCTCAGTACCCTAACTCTTCACCAATGTGTCTCATTGTTCACTTTAACATTTCTATTGCTTTACACCATGATCATGTCTGTGCTGCAAACAAAAGAGTTTGGCCCTAAATTAAGTGTCTCATTTGGTACAGTTCTTATACAAGTATACAGTTTGCATCCTGAAAGTCTACTTATCTTTAGTTCACACAAGCTGAAGGAGAGAGCAACTGCTGTCTTTTCTAAATGTTAGTCTGCATGGTCATTAGCCTAAGCAAATTGTTTGAAGAAATAATTGCTCTCTTCAGGTTGATATGAGGCGTTGGTGTGTAAGTGTAGCATATACTATCAAACATGATTAAACTCATTAATAAAAAAACAGTTTTCAATGCTAGCTAGAATTCATCATCAATCAATGATAGTGTTGTCTCAAAGCAGTATTTGGAAAGTACATACAGACACATGCATGTGCTGGCACACACTGCCTGGTTCATGGCCCACTCTTTTTTAAGTTCTCTGGGCACTACATGCAAAGTGTAATCCTTATTTCTTTAAATAACTCATTTCTTCCTCTTTCAATGAACTTACTCATGCTCTTTGAACTTCAAGGTAGAAAAATCAAAGGCAGTCACCATGTCTCTTAGGAGTTCTTGACCTACTTTGTACTGATCAGTTCTCATCTCCTATGGAAATGTGGAAACTGTGTCAGAAGGGTTTACACAATAAGCTGTCAAGAATGTTTCTTCTTTTAACTTTATGCATTTCAAGGAAAGGAGCCTTAAAGGAATATGCATAAACTTTAGGTGCAATTGTAGGAAAAGTGTCTGTGCCAACAGATAATGTAAAAGATACCTCTGTGAGCTCAAGAGGCTACTTGAATGAGTTGTCAAGTGCAATTCAGAAAAGTGTCTCTAAATTTGTTCATATTGGCAGTAAAATCAGAACTATTGTAGAGTGATTTTGTTGGCAGAGAAACAAGAAATTCAAAAATGTGACAGAGGAAAGGCAAAGAAAAACATTTCCCCACTTAAAGAAAAAATTCCACTAATCAGTCATTGCTCAGTGGCATGAGATAAAGGCTCACAATAAAAGGTAAAGATATTTTAGGAACCTGGGACTTCATATTTAACATATTTCAGCAAATAATCAGAGGTCTGGTTAGGAACTCTTAGGCCACTGCTCAAACGGACAAATGCTCATTAAATCATCTGTCCAGGACACTGCTACTCAGAGATCAGGACAAATTAGGTTTATTTGTGAGGTATCATTTGAATTCTCCCCAAAAGCCTGAAGAAAAACTATTTGCAGCCTTGTTCTGTTTCTGCAGTCTTCATACTCCTCTCTGGGACTTTCTTAACAAAGGGGGTTTCTCCCTTAGCCAAGCCTGAGTACTGTATCCAGGAATGCATTGAGGTATGAAATGACAGTCTTTACAGCCTGGAAACGATTAATAATCAACCTTGTGAAGAAAGAGCACCTTGCAAGAGTAAGAAAGGGTTTTGCTCAGTGTCATTAGTGGTCAGCCTCATGACTGTCATTGCATAGTCAGACACAAGTGGTCACATCAGACAGTGCTGGTCACTCCTGTAAGCCTTGCAATGCTCTGTGCCAAAACATAACAAAAAAAAATTCACTCAGGGCATTTGTTGCTTGGAAATGCCCTTGCTTCTGGCAGCAAGCACCTCTCTGCATGGGTAGCAATGTAAGTGTGTTGGATACCACCATTATAACACCACCATCCTTCTTGAATGCAAAGAACTTAATTTTTGATAAATCCATTAAGAGGTTCAGTATCTTCATTGTGCCAGTATCTCTGCAGCCACATGTGTGTGTATGTAGTCATACATGCATATGCATGCGTCTGCTTTTTCACAAGCCTTTACTATGGAAACTGGACACCTGTATCTCTCTGTCTCACAAGCACTTTGTAGGGAGAAAAGTGACGTAAACCTGCATTGTTACTGCAATTCATCCAGTACTTTTCCATTGAGCGCTGCCAGAAAAATGCCACCAGTCCAAGGGCAGTTTTTCTTAGACTATATTGGAGAAAGTCTGCCTGTAGGAGAAAAACTGATTGTTATAGGTTGAGGTCTATGTCCTAACCATAGCTTCCGTAGCCACAACTGGGACTTGGTTTGGATATTGCTCCTTTCTGCAGTGCTTGTCTTCAATTTGGAGGTGTTGTGCAAGGATGAGGATTATGCTGTGCTTCCCGAGGCTGTTTGATGTGAGCTCCTTCAGACTGTTGGAACTGAACTCCATGCTAGGAAAAGAGGTGTGTGACCCAAGCTGACCCTTATCCTAGCTGGTGTGATGCTCTCTTCTCCCCTTCAGCCAGTCTGCTCCACTGTCTCCTGAATAGACCATAAGTTGCTTCTCTGGAAGAAAAACAGATGTGATAGGCAATTTCCATTTAAAGCCTGCTTGTGGGGATGCTTCTCTTTGGCATGGTTTTGTAAATACAGGTGGACATGTTCCCATGCATTCAGAGGAATACATCATGCTGCTGTGTTCTGAGCACAGCTATTATAATAAGGGAAGTCTGATAAATATACACCACCATACATTAAACCTACACCCTGCTAGAGCCATCTCCTCTCCATCTTGTGCATGTACCAGCAGTAATGAGGTAACAGTAAACTGATTTACATTCCAGGACTATTATCTGCAGTGATGCACTCCATTAAATGGGCAGACAGTGGCTTACTTTTCATAATCCATGGTGACATACAGGAAATGAAAGTGACAAAAATTATAGATAGCTCTTTGGCTGAAGATGTAAAAGAAAAGACATCAAGGAAAGACAAGCCCAGGGGCTTGCTCCTACAAAATGCCACGCCAGACTATGATGTGCCAAGTGCCCGCACTTCCACTCAAGAGCTGTGAAAGGAGGGTACTGAGCCTATCAAAGGGATGCAGGATGGTGCTCCCATTTGGGAAGTAAATATTTATGTCTTTGCAAATATAATTATCTGTGGGTCAAAGAACATGAAACCATGGCCAACCTTTGAATTTGCTACTTTTTAAGTATTTTTATATTTTTTTTTTTTTCTGAAGGAGCATCTATGAACACATCTGCTGGTGTGCATTTGAGGATTTAGCTCAAAATTGGCTTAATTTGAAAAACAAACCATTACTGACCCTAAGATCATGAAGGCAAATAGTGAAATTAGAAATTGCTACAAAGAGTCTCAGATGCCTGACACTTGCATTAGGCTGCAAGGTTTTTTAAGCCATAGGACCTTTGAATAGAGATAAACACTCAAACTGGGTCAGCTTACAGGCATTCAACAATTCCACATCGTTCCTCAATGGCTGCTTCTTGGGTCATCGTTTGTGTCCCCATGTTTCTGAGGCCAGTTATGTGCACCCTGGGGCCTTTGGAGTTTCGGCAAGAGCCATAGTTAAATCCAGACATACTTGGAAAATTGTTATACTCAAAATTAGCACCCTAAAAAAAGACTTAAGTCATCCACACATCAAGACAAGACAGCCTTTAAAATCAGAAACATAAAAATAAACCCCTACAGACTTGCCTCAAAAGATAGCTCCAAGTCAACAGTGCTGAAGTCTAATAACTGCAATAGAAACATCTTTTGAGCAAAACATACTGGTGAAAGCAATGTTTATTGTGTTACAACAATCAATGCAATCTGCAGGGACTGAATCAAATGGCTGTACATTCTACCCTGGGATTCGTTATGCTTTCATGAGTAAGGGATGCTAGGATGAAACGCAATATACATGTGGGAATGGTTAGAATATTGCAGCAGGTTGAGAGGCCAGTTCTCCCACCTTGAGCATAAGAAAAGACTCAGACAAATGGATTGCAAAAATGGTGGAAAGTTTAAATGGAAAAAGAAAAACCAACGAAAGTTTTACAGAGAACCACAAACACCTTGACAAAAGAGAGATCCCAAAGCATACTTAAAGGTGACACATCCCCCCACCTGGGGGTACACCCAAAACCCCCAGGGCTCTTTCTCTCCCCACCCCCCTAGCCTTGGGGCTAGCCAGACCCAAGAGGGGGGCCATGAGGTGGCTTAACCCATTACCCAGGTAGCGGTGAGGGAAGAAAGAGGAAGAGAGGACCCTCTGCTGATGTCTTATAGGGGAGCAGGGCATTGTGGGATGAAATACCTGGCTTCCTGTGCCCACCCACTGGGCTGGACCCTTTTGGGACATCATAGGTGTGGCTTGTGCAGTGGCATCAAGGGCGGGCCCCCAGCCTGAACTGCCACAAATATAATTCCTCTTTTTCAGCTTGGCATCTGACAGTGACACAGGTTTTTCACTGCTTTCCTTAATATATCAAAATGTTTCTGTCACGTGGTTGAAAAACCACTAATTCGTGAAAATGCAGACTAGATGCCACAACCCCTATGCTAACAGATAACCTTTCATTTATAGATTCACAGAATTGTTTTAGTTGGAAAATATCATCTGGTCCAAATGTTGACCTGACACCACCATGGCCATTAAACCACTTCCCAAAAAGCCATGTGCACGTTTCCTGAAGACTCCACCACCTCCCTGGGCAACCTATTCCAATACCTAACCACTCTTTCCATAAAGGAACTTTTCCTAATATCCAAACGAAACCTCCCCTGGCATAACTTCAGACTATTTCCTCTCATCCTATCATCTGCTAAAACAGAGAAGAGACCAACCTCTACCTCACTCCAACCTCCTTTCAGGTTCTAGAGAGCAATGTGAGGTCTCCCTTCAGCCTCCTCTTCTCCAGACTAAATAATGCTGGTCCCTCATCACAGGACTTGCTCTCTAAACCCTTCATCAGCCTTATTGCCCTTCTCTGGACATGCTCCAGCAAATCAGTGTATTATAGTGAGGAGCTCAAAAGTGAACATGGTACTTAAGGTGCGGCCTCACGAGTGCCAAGTACAGGGACATGGCTGCTTCCCTATTCCTCCTGGCACAGACCAAGATGCCATTTGCCTTCTTGTCCAACCTGAGCACACTGGTCATTCATGTTCAACTGTCTGTCAAGCAGCACCTCCAGCTCCTTTTCCACCAGGCAACTTTCCATCTGCTTCAAGCAGATGTTGCATGGGGTTGTTGTGACCCAAGTGCAGGACTTGGAACTTGGTCTTGTGAAACCTCATACAGCTGACCTCAGCCCATCTATCCAGCCTATCCAGATCCCTCTGTAGGGCCTTCCTACCCTCAAGCATATCAGCACTCCCACCCAATTTAGTGTAATCTGCAAACTTACTGAGAGCACACTCAATTCCCTCATCCAGTTCATTGATAAAGATATTAAAGAGAACTGGCAGCGTTGGGTAACACCAGTTGTGACTGGCTGCCAACTGGATTTAACTCCATTTACCACCACACTCTGAGCCCAGCCAGACAGTTCTTAACCCAGAAAATTGTCCTTCCATCTAACCTATAATCCATTTAGATATAATTCTGGAATACTACCATCAGGCACTCTTCTCCTGGCATGCAGCATTTGATATCATCATTCATGCATATATTTTTGTGTGAGTTAGACTTGCAGCTCATATTTTCAATGTATTTTTGTAAGTCTCTGGGCTCCTTTGCTTTAAATTAAAAATATAACTGCATGAAAAGGATTGGCACTGTCACCAGTAGCATTTCTTTATTCAAAAGTGGAGATGAGGCAAGCAAAACTTAAATTATAATCAAGTAATACCTATCTTCCATGCAGCTATCATCCCCTTGCTTGCCAGTACTGAGGTAAATATCTGCTTTTTCTCCCCAGTGTTTTGAACATTAATTTTTGTAGGCTATGCTATAATTCCATGTATTGTATCTGAGTCCTGCAAGTGCCCCAACTCTGCTTGCTGAAAACTGGAAGTTATTTATTTTTTAATGACCCTTCAAAGTTATGAACTCATCAGCTAGCAAAAGAAGTAGCTGCTGAGTTGCTGCTATCATCACTAAACCAAAACAAACACACAAACAAAAAAGTCAAGACTTGGAGATCCCTTTAACTTCTAACTAAACTTAAAACAGGTTAAATTAAAAAAAAAAAAAAGAAAAAAAAAAAGAAAAAATTGTAATTGTCAAACTGATGAATGATTATTTATAAATCATGTTTGATGAGAGAATCACTGTTGTGAGACAGTGATGTAACTTTTAAGTTAAGAAAAACTTTTACTTTGTAAAACTTTAAAAACAAACAAACAAATAAACAGAAACAGATCTAGGGAAGTTCTTCTACCCCTCTGCTCTGCCCTGGTGAGACCACACCTGGCATACTGTGTCCAGTTTTGGGCTCCCCACTTCAAGAAAGACAGAGAACTGCTGGAGAGAATCAAACAGAGAGCCATGAGGATGATTAGGATACTTGAGCATCTCGCCTATGAAGAAAGACTGAGATGCCTGGGGCTGTTTAGTCTTGAGAAGAGAAGACTGAGAGGGAATCTCATCACTGTATATAAATATCTGAGGGGTGGGTGTCAATTGGAGGGGTTCAAGCTCTTTTCAGTGGTGCACAGTAATAAGACATGGAACAACAGGTTCAAACTTGAGCATAGAAGATTTCACCTCAACATGAGGAGGAACTTCTTAACAGTGAGGGTGATGGAGCACTGGAACAGGCTGCCCAGGGAGGTTGTGGAGTCTCTCTGGAGACTTTCAAAACCCATCTGGATGCATTTCTGTGCAAACTACCCTAAGTGATCCTGCTGTGGCAGGGGGGTTGGACCCGATGGATCTCTGAAGGTCCCTTCCAACCTCTAATGGACTGTGATACTGTGATAATGTGGGAAATTAACTCCCTGTGTTTTTTAAGGCCGGTCTTTGCCCCACTAGCTACAAACCTGCTAAGAATACGTCTACAGAAGAAAGCAAGCAACTCCTGATAGTGCTGTAAGCATCCTTGGAGCTGTGTGGGTTCAGTGTGTAATTCAATATACTCTAGGACACAGCAGAACTGAAAGGTTCATATTTGGTGCCAGGCTGGCTATGGGTGCTCTAATTTTCTTTCACAACACCACACATCTGGCTCCTCTAGAATATGGGCAAAGCAAGACTGCTTCTACTTGCAAAGAGTTTTGGACATTTCCTAATCAACATCTCCCAGTTCTTAAAGAAAGTGCGGAGATGAGGGGACAGGAGGATTGTGGTCATGGCACTGGCCTGAATCTCTGCATTTTTCTGTGCAGCCTTGGGCTAGTTATTCTTTTTACTCTCATCTTAACTCCTCATCTAAAAAATCAGGATGAAAGCACTGGCTTTTATAGGGTATAAGAATGACTTTCTAAATGTTCTAACAGGTTTGCATACTAGGGCGAGGAGGAGCCATCAAAGTACCAAGCCAGAGGGAGCAAACCAGAAAGGCTGAAATGTTAAATAATACATTGCAATAACTCTGTTTTAAATTTATTTTTTGTAATCAAGAGAACTTCTTGAAGGACAGTAAAATGATGCAAACATCTCATCACAACACAACCCTTCCTCTCTCCTATGCTGTCGCTGTGCACCTTCAGAATGAATAGGCAAACTCAACTTCATTTCAGCTTGGGACATGGGCTGTCAGTCACTTCTGACAACAAGCATTTGGTACCCATTTTTAGCAGGATTTTAACAGATCAATCTTTATCTGGTGGTTCAAAGAAGCAGTTCCATCTGCCTGCAGCTTGGTACTTGCAAATGCTGTGCTTGATCTTTAAACGTATCGTTGTTCTGAGTCACTGACTGCTTCTTTCTTAGTGTAGGTGATCTGATTCACCACAGTGAGTTAATAATATAACTAGGGAAAATTAAGTTCCTATTTCTATAAAAGCATAAATGTTATCTGAGATGGTGACATTTACGATTCACTGAAAAATATGATTTGTTTTATATGGAGTTGTTCAGCTGCCAAGAAGCTTTTTTTATTTCTAGCAATTTAAGTTTCTCTGTAAAGTAAGATGATTTAAGACAGGCAGAAGATGCCTTCTCCTCACTGATCCATTTTGTCTGCCTTTTCCTTTTCCTTTTGGTCTGTAGCAGATGAAGAAGTGGCACTGGTTAAAAATCACTGAATAAATGTACACAGATAATTTTTCTTTGTACTATGAGAGAGGGAGAAGAAAACCTTATAAAACACAGAAGCATTAGAAGGAAAAAAAAAAGAAAAAAAGAAGCAGGCGATTCTATCATGATGGATAACACTTCCACAATTAAACAAAAAAACACTTGCAATACCAAAGAGCAGAGCACATTTCATTTTTATCTGCAGTGTCACTCTCCTAATGGTTTCTGTCACAAAACCTAAACAAAACAAATCTGTGAAGCAGACAAAGTCTCAGCTTTCGGGGATGCAGAGTTCTGCCAGGTGGATCAGAAAAGTAGGTCAGTGGGTCATTACTTCAAACCTGACGGGAAATAAACCCTGACCCACTGAAAAGGAAGAGGCTTAGCACAGTCGTCCATTTGACACACTCCATGCATATAATTTTCTCTAAATAAGCATTGCAGTTCAAGTACTACAAGCCAAAATGCAGATCTGCGGACATCTCAAAGACTGAAAAACCGTTTTCTTGGCGTATTGTGCAGACCTCACAAATCACATTATATAGATGGGGGGTTCTCACGCTTGAAGAGCAACATCTATTACAATTTCTGTGCACTTAAGTGTATTGCAAATAATTTTCAGAAGCCTTACAGCCTTATTTCTATAACTGACCAAGTCACTTAACCCTTAAAATGGTTGTTGTATTTCTATGTCCTCAAAAAAAGCTCAAAAAATGTTGACATTTCATTTTCCAAGAAGACATGATAGATCTCACATTGGGAATTTCCACCTGGAATCTTATACTTTTAGCTGCTTTGCAGCTTTCCTCTTAAACACAGTGAGGGACATGTGGTAGGAAGTCCCATTCTCTTAGGCATGAGGGGATGATGCCATCCCAAGCTTCCTGCTGCTCTTCAGGCACCTCTTACAGCATTGCTGTGGTGGGTTGAAGTTTCCCTTAAAAATTAACTTAGCACGACTAACTCAGTTGGAAGCAAATCGAAACTGTATTTACAAGCAAAAATCTACACTCTGCAGTAGAATGCAATGAATATGTACAAAATATACAGTATTTACAATATCATACACATATTTACAATTAGCAAATAACACAGAAACTCCCCTGGCATCCCTCTGGTTCCCCCAGAGATCAGGGAAGATGCTCCACTGCCCCCACACCCTCCACTTCCTTCTCCTCCCCCCTGTACCAGGGGGGAAAAAAAGGAGTTGAGAGGAAAAAGCAGTGTTAGTTCTTATCTTTTCTAAAGGCCAGCCAGAAGCATTATTATCTCCCCAGCAAAAGCAGAACAGCCAAGACAGAAAAAAAGAAAATGAATGGGAATGGAAGTGAAATGTTAAATACTGTTATGGTACAGCTTTCTTGTCCCAGACATTCTGTCCAATGAATTCATTTAGAGTAATGTTTTGTTTTCATTTTTACACCCAATAGTGGATTATTTATATTTTTCTACTTTTCTATTCAAAATCTGCAGCTAAAGTTTAAAGGCATAGTTACTGTATGGCTGCCTGCTGCTCAGTGAGTCTTCTCCACTATCTCACCTGCCCTGTCTTGACCATCCCAGCAGAAAACCACCAGTGACAACCTTCCCCTTCTGCCATTCTGAATATTTTAATTTTTGTTTATTTTACCTCTGTTGTTATAGACCTGCTTAGGTGTTTTTGTTGTTGTAAGATTATGTCAAGCAAATGTGGTTTTTTAATACATTTTTCTCAGGCACTTAGGTGGGATTTTCCCCCCTATTATTTACATAATCAGAGATTCTTGTTTTGTATTGTTTTAGTTTGGCACCAAGTTTTCCCATCTCTCATATTTTTTGACATCAGAGTTTTGGATTTCCTCCCCTGAAAAGCCCCTTTCAGGAAATCTAGAGCCAGTGGTTAAGAAATCTGATGCAGCTTGGAAATCCTTCATGATACATCAGTTCTAGGAAACATCTGACAAACAAAATAGTCCTTTGGTGAGTATAGTCATTAAAAAATACATATAAGCAAGCACAGAAAGTTGGAGTTAAGAATTCTTATTTCTCTTCCATTTAATAATTTCCTTGCTTTTCTTTGGCTTTTCTTTTGGCTGACATTGCATCTTTTCTGGACCACTTGGGAAACTTGAATGCAGACATGGCATAATAAAAGTAACTGCATATACTATGCTGTCTGCTGTAGCTCAAACTTTTCTGAAATGACAAGCAAGGTAATCAACCTAAACGATGCATGCAGTGACAGCAGATAACCACCTACATTAAAGCATCTCTGCTCAATACCAAAGTGTTTCCGGGTACCTACTATGATCACAGACCCAAATGTCTTCTCTTGGCCAATACAGCTTGTGATTCTTTGAAGGATGAAATAATTCATCTGGCACAGTGAGTGTGTCTAAAGCAGAAGGAGGAATGCATGCAAAGCCTCCTAGTTCCCATGCATGGTGCTCACCATTGGATTTCATAGCAGGTAATTGCTTTTATGTGCCTTGAAAGAGGTATTAAATAACCTAGTGGATACCTACATGTAACAGATACTGATTCAAATTAAAGTGATGTAAGCAATCGTTTCTAATTATGATTTCAGTCATTAACAGAGAATGGCTAATCCTTGATTGCCACTTACTTTAAATTTGTGCTCCTAGAATATTTCCCTACACAAGGGCTTGTGCTCAATAATTGATGTGAATTTATATTTATTTTGCAAGATGAGAAGGTAAACAAAATCTACATAAATTTATCTGTGGAGTTATGATCTACAAAAATTTATTCGGATCCTTAATTTGTAAGTTACTTAATTGTGAAATGCCATGTCTTATTTACTAGATGATTCTTCTTCCTTATTTACAATTAGAATGAAACGGGAATTAATTAAAATATGTGAAATCAACACTTTATTATTGTTTGAATTATGTCAGTAGATGTACTGTATGCATGGGACAAAGTGAATATGCCATGGAACTTCAAGCAACTAAAGTCTGTCATACAAAGGAAGTAACATTTCTGTTTGTCTATGCAAATTGATTATTTATGGTCACCTGACTTTTGATTACTTTGGAACTGATATGTTTCACCCTCTCTCATATTTTCTACTCACTACGTATTTTTGGTTTTAAATGAGAACTTGGCTGTAAATTTAATTTGTCTAGTCCTTGACCATAGCTACTTGGAAAAAGAAAATGAAGCAGAAAGTGTTCCATTTGTATTTACAGTAGAAAATACTTCTGATTTAAAAAAAAAATAATTAATTTTCACTGTAGCAAACCCTACCTTTATGCGCTTACTGAATAACTTCCCTTAGTTGTAGATGACTTTCTTTAAAGCTGTGGCTGCAAACATAACTGCTTGTTACTTTTAATGTAATTCATATTATTCTAATGTATGATAATAAATTTAGACCTTTCTTTGTGCTGTCACATCTTACACCCTAGTTTTAAACAGCTATTGTTTTCAAGATAAAAATAAGATGTAATTTCAACTGTAATATCCAGATTTTTAATGAAAATATGAATATACATGAAATGGCTTTCCTCTAACCAGTAGAGCAAGGTGATCACACCAACAAAATAGATTTAGGAGCATTACTTATATGTCAGTTTGTTTTATGCAGTAATAACTTGCAAGTACAATATTATTAATTACCTCTCTAGCAGTTGGAAATGCTTCAGTTATATTGTGTTGATGAAGGAACATAGTACAAATGTTGTCTAATTTATTGTTAAATCCTGTGTTTGAGCCCTTGTGGAAATTGAATAAAACAAAGCATTTGCTGAGTGGGTTGTTAAGTTGAGAACCAGAACAGGGATGCCCACCAATTTAAAGAAATGAAGGATCACTCCAGTATTTATTTGACCACTCCAGGTAACGTGAAAATAAAAGTTTGAGAAGCAGTCAAACCCATTTAAATTAATGGGTCATGATGCAAAGTAATAGCAATGGAAGAGATAGCAATGGAAGAGTGATTTGCACAGAGGTGCTGCTATTGAAGTTGTCACTTTGGCTCTAAAGGTCTTTCCAAACTGCAAATGCAAATCCACTTGCATGAATAGACAAGGGCAGTAGCTAAGCTCCGGGTTGTTATCCTGCCTCTTGGTATCCATCTGGGAGTCACCTCTATTATTTCCATTTGGGGCCTCTTGAGGACAGATCCTCATGGGGTAAAAATGTCCCAGTCCTTAAGGAGCCAACACTTGCTGAGTACCTGTCCCTTTACTCCACTGCACACTTTACTGTGGATCCAGCAAGTGTGGATTATACAGCAGGAATTGTCTTTGAAATGTATTTCTAAAACAATGCATTTAACATAAGAAAGCCTGGGAATCCAAAATGAAAGTTTTTACATACTTGGCATTCATTTGTAAGTTGGCAGTGACAGCTTTCATCCTACAGAAAACATTTTTCATCTCATGAAAGTTGAAAATAGCTTTGCGCAATACTGGTGCCTCTTGCTAAGATGGGGCTTTTCATCCGTGACCTACTTTGCTTTCTGCACAATATACCTAATGAGTAATAATGACTTTGGAAAGGGCAACACTAGAGAAGAAGTAACGCCTTAAGATGATGTCTGTGAAAACATCAAACAGAATATTTTTCATCAGGCTGAATAAAAGAATATGGTTAAAGTACACATGAGTTTAAGAATTAAACAATGCTCAGCTGATGGGAAAAGGCTCTTCGCACAAAGTGGCTGTCAGGGGGTGGGCTGATGACTGTGCTGCGACAGCACAGTGGTGGGGCTGTCAGAAACCCCAAGGGGCATGCACAGTGTGATCATTCCTGCAAGCACCCACAGCACCTACTAGCAGAGCAGTGTGGGAACCTGCTGCTGTTGATGTGCCCCAGTGGCAAGGCCAAAGGCCCTGATGAAACTATGTGTCCTGCACAGGGTCAGTGACTCAACCACCTCTCTGGACAGCTCATTCCAATGCCTGATCATGTTTTCCATGAAAAAAAATTTCTCTTGTCCATGTAGAACAACTCTGACTGTTTCAGCCTTTGATCATCTTCATGGCCCTCCTCTAGACCCACTCTAACAGTTCCATGTCCCATTTTTTATTGAGGGTTCCAGAGCTGGACACAGTACTCCAGGTGGGGGTTTCACAACAGTGGAGCAGAGGGGGAGAATCACTTCCCTTGACCTGCTAGCCACACTTATTTTGAAGCAACCCATGATACATGTGATCTGGAAGATTCAACATATACATGATCAGCATGTCCGGGATTGAGAATAAATTTTATTCCATACCAATTAGTGCAGATGAGTCCTGAGAAAAGACAAAAGCCATGAAAGCCTATGTGTAGCAGAGAACAGCTGACTTCCTTCACAATACGTCTAGTAATAAAAAGGAATATTAGAATACTGATAGTCTCAACTTTCACAGTAGCTGCAGGGTCTCTTTATAATACAGACATAATCTCAGGGGGTGTTTGTTTAAGTGAAAACTATATCTGGTGTGTTAAGTAGGGCAAGTTCAATTTCTCATCAAGTTCAAATCCAGATCTTGAGCGACCTGGTCTAATAAGAGGTGTCCCTGCTACTGTCCAGGGTCGTTTGAACTATGTGAGGTCCTTTCCAACACAAAACATGCTAAGATGACCCCATCTGCTAAGCAGTGCAAAGCTCTAAGCAGCCATGAGGACAGGAACCTGCTGGGATGCTCATCTGCAGGTGTCTCCTTCCCAAGTGGCTTGCAGGCAACCTGTCATGACAGTGGCACAGCAGTAGCATCAGGCTGCTCTCAGCAGCCAACTTCTTTCATCCTTCTGTGGGAAGAATGACTACCCTGCACCTTATTCCCCCTCCTCATAGTGTGGGGCAGGGGGCTGCCAAACACAGTTGTCCTCTAATGAACCAGTCGTCTGCTGAAGAGGCTGCTCAGCATTTCCTTGGGAAAATACAAGGTGTTTATCAGTCCTGCAAAGTCCCCAGGGAAAGCAAGGAGCCCTGCTTTGTCACTGATGCCTCCTTCTGGCCTTTGCCTGGAGCTCTGGGGCCTAGCTTGCCTTGAGTGTGAGAGCCATGCAGAGGTACTCTGATGTAGCAAAGCTCTTATGCACATAGAGCCATACTGCTGAATTTTAAACACACTGCATTGAACTGTGGTCTAATATCCATCCATTCTGACAGAGCTCCTTAGATGGGTGACCTCAAAAGATGGCCATAGAGGAGGGGGTCTAAGCTGGAAGCACTTCAGTGGAGTTTCAAAACGGAATTATTGTGTGACAACAGAAAACTTCTTCATCTTAGGCAGTAATCTGGGAGCAATCAAAACGTATTTGCCTTGCCAGTTTCTGCAGAGTGGTGGCTCTGCTGTCTGCTTATGTGCAGAGGGAGGGAAAGGGCTTATCAGACGCTCATCCAAAGAGGGGTTCCCACCAGACGGACATCAGCCTGCTGCTTGGGGCTGGCCTGTCACCACAGGGAAAATCCCCACAGACAGCAGTCTCCTAATCTGGCTCACATCTTAAACCTTTGCAGTTTATTCTGACCCTTGATAGTCAGCTCTGCTTCTTAAGGAAGCATTAAGGTGCCGGAGTTTGTATGAACATGGAGTCCCAAAATCTCTTTGATTACAGAGACCTAATCAGGGAGATAAAGTGACATCCATACAGAGTATTTCTTTCTGTTGTCACTTCCCTAACTTTTTCTCCCCAGCAAAACCATCCTGACAGTTGACCATCTGACAGCTAGAGGGGTAATGGGAGGTTTAGGAAAAAACCTATGGGGTTATTTCAGATCAGAAGACTCCACATCATAAACCGTCATTAAAGTCTGAATTTAAGGTTGGGAAAGATGAGGCCTTTGCAGGACCAATGCAATTAATTCTCCTCCTTAGCTACAGCCTCAAAATATGTACATGGAGTCTGAGCTCACTTCTGCTGTGGAGGCTTACATCTGTGAAACATTTCTTTTACCATGAATTTCCCAGCGACAAGGGAACAGGGCAAGCTCCTCTTGTCACAAACCAGCAAACAAAGTTTTTGCAGGAGAAGCACCATGCTGAGTAAATCTTCCAGTGACTACTAACTTCTGGTAAAAGCAAGAAGTTTGTATAAATTAAGGCCCAATGCTAAGTAATTTCAGTCATTGAAACATGTTAGTGGGTTTCTTTGCTTGAGAAGGATTTTTGGGCGGTTTGGGGTAGAGTTTGGGTGTTTTGTGGTTTGGTTGTTTCATTTGTTTGCTTTGTTGTGTTTTAAATGTAATCCTTCTCTCTCTGCCATCTGCCTCAGCATTGGAATTCTGGAAAGCCTTAGTTCTTTACAGTTTACTAGAGCTAATTCCAACTTCAGTCCCTCTTGCTTTCTTTTCACAGAGGAATTTGCACAGTAGGATGTTTTTAATACAAAGGAACTTTGATGCAAAAAAAGTAATTTATTTCTCCAGCAACTTTCAGTATTCCCTTAGCCAAAGGTAAAGCAACAGCATCCTCATAATCAACCCCTTTCTATTTGGTCCTACAAAAAAAGACTAGGCTTATGTTTGCCTGCAATCATTAAAAGAGTGTGCATGTGAGAGAAAGAGGAGAACAGGAAAGAAATAAACATCTGTCCTACCAATATACAGCCCTATTAGCTGGGCCCTGGGGAACTTTCCTCTTCTTCCTTCCCCTTTGCTCGCATTCACACAGCTTTCCTTCCCTCCCCAGTGATTACTCACACCGTGGTTCCACACTCTGGCAGCTCCTTGGGGCAGGGACTTCATCCTACATCCTAAAAAGCATAATGTCACCACCACAAACTAGCCATTCTGCAAGCAGCCAGAGTGATGAAGCCTGCTCTCTGATAAGACTTTTTGGGGAAGAGTGAGAAGGTGCGGTGGTTTAGGCTGGGTGCTGGCCCGATGCCACTGCACAGACCACACCTGGGAGGTCCCAAGGGGTGGGCCCAGCCCAGGGGGCCTGCTCCCCTATAAAATGCCCATGCAGGGTCTTCAATTCCTCTTTCGTCCCCAGCTGCAGCCTAGGTAAAATGGCCTGAGCCACCTCCCTTGGGCCTGCCCAGGACCAAGGCGGGTTGGGGGGGGAGGAAAGAGCCCTGGGGGTTTGGGTGTACCCCCAGGTGGGGATGGGATGTTCTTGGGTATGTTCTGGGATTTCTCTCTTTGTCACGGTGCTTGTGGTTCTCTGTAAAGCTTTCAGTGTTGGTTTTTATTGTTTTTCTATTTAAACTTTCCATCACTTTTGCAATCCTTTTGTCTGAGTTGTTATTTCTGTGCGTGGTGGGGAGGGGGTTTGCCCCAACCCATTACAGAAGGGAAGGAAGAAAAGAGCAAATCAAGAAGTTCTTATCGCTGTCCCTCAGTGGAGAGGGGAGACAAGAGTAGCTTTAGAAAAATGAACTCACAGAAGAATTTTAGAGTTAAACTAGTAGCAAAAGATAATGATCACTGGAAACTTGATTCAGTGCAGTATATTTGGTAGTCTTCCTTGTTTGCAGAAATATTTCACCTTGTGTGAATGCCTCTCCAATGTTTGTTTCATAGATTTTTTTTTGTTTCATCTTAACTGCCTTAACGTCTATTAGAAACACAGCCTTGAGGCAAACTTTCTCACAGTAGTGCCTTAGTTTGGTGCAAGCTGCAGTACATGTAGTTATCTCTGACAGCATTAGTTCTGCACTTGGTACGCTGTCAAACTGGCTGCAAGATGTATTGTGGAAAAAGAACATCTGCCCAGCAAATAACCAAACCAAAACAATACAAAAAAACTCCAAAACCCAAACCCAAACCAAAACAAAAAAACATGTCTGAAGTTGCAATTAGCTCTGGTAAACTGTAAAGAACTGATGTGTTTAAAGGTCATTTGAATGTGGTGCTTGGGGATATGGTTTAGGGGTGAACTTTGTAGAGTGGGGTTATCAGTTGGACTTGGTGATCCTGAGGGTCTTTTCCAACTTGAATGTTTCTGTGATTCTGTGAATTCTCATCAAACAGGACCTTAAGTCCTTCTCCTCAGGACTGCTCTCTATCCATTCTCTGTGCAGTCTGCCTTTATTCTTGTAATTGCCTCTACCCAGGTTCAGATCCTTGCACTTGGCTTTAATGAACTTCATGAGTTTGAGATTGACCCACCTCTCAAGTATGTCATGATTCCTCTGAATAGCATCCATTGCCTCTAGTGCGTTGACCACACCACACAGCTTGGTGTCATCTGAGGTTGCACTCAATCCCACTGTCCATGTCTCTGACAAAGATGTTAAACAGCACCAGTTCCAGTACTATCCCCTGAAGAATGCCACTTGTCACTTGTATCCTCTTAAACTTTGAGCCATTGACCGTTACTTTTTGAATGCAATCGTCAAGAGAATTCCTTGTCCACTGAGTGCTGCCCAGGGAGGTGGTGTAGTCACTATCCCTGGAGGTGTTCGAAAAAGGATTGGACATGACACTTGCAGCCATGGTTTATTTGTCATGAGGTGTTAGGTATTAGGTTGGACTTGATGATCTCTGAGGTCTTTTCCAACCTTATTGATTCTATGATTCTATGAGTCGTCCATTGATGAAATTCATGTCTTTCCAGTTTAGAAACCAGGATGTTGTGGGGCACAGTGTCAAATCCTTTGAACATGTCTAGCCAGATGACATTAGTTGCTCTTTCTTTCTCCATCAGCCCTGTTATGCCATTGCCAAAGGCCACAAAATTTGCCATGTTGGCTGCAACCAATCACATCCTCATTTTTCATGTCCCTTAGCAGATTTTCCAGAAGGATCTTGCTGGGCACAGAGGTGAAACTGGCTGGCCTGTATTTTCCCAGGTCTTCCCTTCTTCTGTTTTTGAAAATGAGGGTTGTGTTTCACTTTTTCCACTCAGTGGGAACTTGACCAGAGTCCCATGACTTTTCAAATATGATGGAAAGCAGCTCGGCTATTTCATTGATAGTTTCCATCAGGTCTCACGGACTTGTGCAGCCTCAGATTCTTTAGTGATTTCATACATGACTGCCACTTACCGCGGGTGGTGAAACTTTAATTTTCTTCCCCTTTTTACATTCTCTAACTTGGTATGGTAGGTTGAGAGACCAATTCTCCCACCACGGGCAAAAGAAAAGACTCAGACAACTGGATTGCAAAAATGGTGGAAAGTTGAAATGGAAAAAAAAAGAAAAAAATGAAAGTTTTACAAAGAACCACAAGCACCATGACAAAAGAGAGATCCCAAAACATACCCAAAAGCATCCCATCCCCACCTCCTCACTTCCCCCCCTCCTCAGAATTGGGCTTAACCAGGTCCAAGAGAGGCAGCTCAGCCCATTATCAGGTAGCAGTGAGGAAGTGCGGGACCCCCTGATGATGTCTTATAGGGGAGCAGGGCATTATGGGATGAAATACCCAGCTTCCTGTGCCCACCCACTGGGCTGGACCCTCTGGAGCATCACAGGTGTGGCTTGTGCAGCAGCATCCAGCCTGACCCACCCCACTTGGGCAGTGTGGTGAGAGCCCTTGCTTGTACATAATGAGGGAAAAAAGGCATTGAGTACCTCAGCCTTCTCCTTATACCAAGCGACCATGTCCATTGTTTCCTTCCAGAGAGGGCCCATCTCTTCCCTGGTCTTTCATTTATCAGTGACATACCTATAGAAGATTTTCTTGTTGCTCTTGATGTCGCTGGGCCAGATTTAATTCTATTTGGGCTTTAGCTTTCCTGACCTGGTCTCTTTCTACTTGGACAACGTCTCTGTATTCCTCCCAGTATATCTTTCCTTACTTCCAACCTCTACAGGCCTCCTTTTTATGTCAAAGAGAGCACAGGAGAACCTTTTTCATCAATGTAGGTCTCCTGGATACACCATTCCTGGGTGTGAACAAGAGAATCCTTGAATATTAACCAGCTTTCTTGGACCCATATTTCCACTCAGGGCTTTGTCCCATGGCAGCCTCATTGCCCTTCTCTGGACACATTCAAGTGTCTCGATATACTTCTTAAATTGAGGGGCCCAAAACTGGACACAGGACTCAAAGTGTGGCCTAACCAGTGCTGAGTCCAGGGACACAACCTGCTGGCCACACTATTTCTGATGCAGGCCAGGATGCCATTGGCCTTCTTGGCCCCCTGGGCACACTGCTGGCTCATGTTCAGCCTACTGTCAACCAGTACGCCTAGGTCCCTTTCTGCCTGGATGCTCTCCAACCACTCTGTCCCCAGCCTGTAGAGCTGCATGGGGTTTTTGTGACCAAAGTGCAGCACCCAGCACTTGGACTTGTTGAGAGGTCTCAAGCATAAGCCCTACAAGGAGAGGCTAAGGGAGCTGGGGTTGTTTATCCTGGAGAAGAGGAGGCTCAGGGGAGATCTTATTGCTGTCTATAACTACCTGAAGGGAGGTTGTAACCAGGTGGGGGTTGGTCTCTTCTCCCAGGCAACCACCAGCAGAACAAGAGGACACAGTCTCAAGCTGTGCCAGGGGAAGTTTAGGCTGGATGATAGGAAGAATTTCTTCACAAAAAGAATGATTGACCTTTGGAATGTGCTGCCCAGGGAGGTGGTGAATTCACTGCCCTTGGAGGTGTTCAAAAAGTGATTGGACATGGCACTTGGTGCCATGGTTTAGTTAGTCATGAGGTGTTGGGTGATAAATTGGACTTGATGATCTCTTTCCAACCTTATTGATTCTATGATTCTATGATGCTCCCCATAGAAGAATTCTGAAGGGGGCAAAGTCTGCTCTTTTCAAGTACAGGATAGTGAGCTTGCTGCTCACCCTCCTTGTTGCACTAAAGATCCCAAATCCTGCCATTTTGTTGTCACTGCAGCCAAGGATGCCCTTGAGTTTCACATTCCCCACAAACCTGTCCTTGGTGAGAACAAGGTCCAACATAGCATCTTTCCTCACTGGCTCCTCAAACATTTGGAGAAAGAAATTGTTATCAATGCATTCCAGAAAACTCCTGGATTGCCTGTGCTCTGCTGCATTGTTCCTTCAATAGGTATCAGGGTGGTTGGAGTCCTCGATGAGGACAAGAACATGTAAACATGAGGCTGATCCTATCTACAGAGGGGCACATTCTCTCTCTAATCTCTCTCTCTTCCTGGTCAGGTGGCCTGTGGCACACCTGCACAATATCTCCTGTCCCTGGCCTGCTTTTAGTTCTGACCCATTGCCTTATCCTTGTGCTCATTAGCTGACAATTTGCTTCTGTACAGGGATATCTCAAGCTTGGGCTACAGTCAAGACAAAACCCAATTTGCTGGACATTATAATTTAAGATCAAGAATAACCAGAGCATAGAAAAAGAAATGATTGTCAGGGGTGCGGTGAAAGAGGAATGCTGTCAGGGAGTAAAGAGGAGAGTTCAACTGCAGCTTAAGTAAAAGTAGTAAAGCATGGCAGGCTGCTGCTGTCCAGGCCTGAAGAGCTCTTACTTCTTGCAGA
Organism: Melanerpes formicivorus; assembly: GCF_026170545.1. Taxonomy (NCBI): domain Eukaryota; kingdom Metazoa; phylum Chordata; class Aves; order Piciformes; family Picidae; genus Melanerpes; species Melanerpes formicivorus. Next base: position 29,441,612 of record NW_027142353.1, on the reverse strand, counting down.
GCCAGCAAGGAAAAGAGTGTGCTTCACAGCTGTGAAAACCCACAAGTTTAGTCTGTCTGGAAATACTGGTGCACCTCCAGGATGCAGCACAGAGTTTACTTTCAGAAAGAGATCCTAATATCTCACAGTATCAAGATTTATCTTGTTGGGTTAGTGGGGTGTTGATTTTTTTGCGTTTTTTAGGGTTTTGGGGTTTTTTTTTGGCTTTTTATGGATTGTATGAGCAGTTAAGGGCTTCATCTGCCAAACTGTCTGGAACCAGAAGAAAAAGAAACAAAGTTCTAGCTGCCTTTTGTTCTGCAACTGCAAGTTAAAGTGTGCCAAGGAAAATTAAGATGTGCAGAAAACTCATCTCACTATTGACAGTGGAAGCCTCTGAGGCATTTCAGGTGCTTTACAGCTTTCAGTTAACTCAAGCAGGGCAAGTTAACAATAAAACTGTAGCTTGGAAATGTTAAGAGTATCAAGCTCCACATGAAAATGAACAGGAGAGAAATCAACACAGCAGTGCATACAGGAAGCTCACATAAGCTTGGTGTTCCTACTGCAATGCTTGTTCTTACCAGATGAAGAAGAGACAAAAACATTCCTTGAAAATGTGAACTGGAGAGGGGAAATCTATTCATAATTTAATTGCTTAAATCAGTAGTCTTCGTGTCTTTCAGCTCAGTTTGTACCATTTCTCAGGAAAAGCAGTGAAGGTGGTGGTTTGATGATTACACAGCTTACAGTCCAATGATGCATCAAAAAAGGGAGATCTTTGGTCTCCATGGGAACCTACTTCTCTTTGTTGAATTGATAGGGCACTCACATAGCTAAGGAGTGTTTTACTGGCTGTGTAAAAAGAAAGTGATGAATGAAGTGACTCTGACAATTGGATCAAATTCTTCCCTGAAATACAAAACATACATATTAGGAAGGAGGAATAGGGGTACAAACCAATTCCTGCTTGTGCTTATGGGACAAGCTAGCTGAAAACGGGTACAGGTCTCTTAACGGATGCCATGCAAAAACAGGTTCAGAAAGTAGAGAATATTTTTTTCCAGCCCAAATACAGAATTTGGAAGCTGAATATGAAACTGGAAGAAACAGGGTAGCTGTAAATATGCTCTCTAGAACAGTGATGTCCATACTTTTAGATGTACTGCATACAAATTCATACATTGCCTTTCCTGCTCACCTAAAATCAACCCTGGACAATCTCAAAAGAACACCTTGCCCCAGGACAGGGACAACATCTATAGAGTATTTTGTAGGCTCATAGAGTGGTTTGGGTTGGAAAGAACCTTAAAGATAATCTAGTTCTCAGCTCCCTGCCATGGGCAAGGACACCCTCCACTACACCAGACTGCTCAAGGTCCTATTTAGCAGCCTGGCCTTGAACACTTCCAGAGAGGGAGCATCCACAACCTCCATAGGCAACCTGTTCCAGGGTCTCACCACTCTCACTGTAAAGGACTTCCTCCTAATCTCCAGTCTAAACCTACCCTCTTTCAGATCAAAGCCATTGCCCCTCATCCTAGCACTACAAGGCCTTGTAGAAAGTCCTTCCTTAGCTCTCCTGTAGCCCCTCTTCAGGTATTGGAAGGCTGCTCTAAGGTATCCTTGGAGCCTACTCTTCTCCAGGCTGAACAGCCCCAACTCTTACAGCCTGTCTTTATAAAGAAGGTGCTCCACACCTCTAATCATCTTTCTGGTCCTCCTCTGGACCTATTCCAATAGTTTGATGTCCTTCTTGTGTTGGGGGTCCCAGATCCCAGAATAAGAGTGCTTCAGGTGGGGCCTCATGAAAAAAGAGTAAAGGGGGAGAATCATCTCATTTGTTCTGCTGGTCACACTTCTTTTGATGCAGCCCAGGACATGGTTGCCTTCTGGGCTGTAAGTGCACATTGCTGTCTCATGTTGAGTTTTTCATCAACTGACATCCTCCAAGTCCTTTTCCTCAAGACTGTTCTCAAGCTACTCCTCCCACAGACTATATTTGTGCTTGGGATTGCCCTGCCTGTAGGCTGTTGCACTTGGCCTTGTTGGACTTTATGAACCTGGCATTGGCCCATGTCTCAAGCCTCATCCACTGATGCTGTAATTCCATCACAGAAAGCCACCAACTTTGTCGCATGATTTGCTCTTGGTGAAGTCATGTTGATTACCACCAATCGCTTCTTCATTTTCCTATGTCTTAGAAAAGCCTTCAGGAGGATCTGCTCCATGATCTTGCCAGGCACAGAGATGAGACCAACTGGCCTGGATCTTCCTTTTTCCCTTTTTGAAGGCAAGGGTTATTTTTCCCCTTTTCCAGTCACCAGGAGTTTCACCAAACTGCCATCACCATTCAAACATGTTGGACTGTGGTTATACAACTTCATCCCTCAGTTCCCTCAAGACCTGAGGGTGGATCTCATCAGGTCCCATTGACTTGTGTACCTTCAGGTTCTTCAGAGGGTTTCAGACCTACTTTTCACCTGTAATAAGCAGATCTTCCTTTTTCCAATCCCTACCTTTGTCTTGTGCAACTTGGGCAGTGCAGCTAGTAGCCACTGAACACCACAGCCTCTGTATACCTCATGACCAGGTCTCTGTTTTCCTTCTGGAGAGGCCCCACATGATCCCTAGCTTTCTTTTTGTCACTGATGTACCTGAAGAAATTCTTCCTATTCCCTTTTATGTCTCCAGCCAAATTTAATTCTGCCTGTGCTTTTGAATTCCTGACCTCATTCCTGGCTGCTCAGACAACTTTTTTGTAATCCTCCCATGTGGCTGGTTCTTGCTTCCATTCCCTAGAGAATCTTCTTTTCTTTTTTTGCCAAAGTCTAGAAGCACCTTGTGCATCCATGCCAGCTTCCTGGCACTCTTGCCTGCTTTCTTCCTTCCTGGAATGTACTGTTCCTGCACTTGGAGGAGATGGTCCTTGAATGCTGACCATCTTGTTTGGGCCCCTCTTATGTCCAGGACTTTATCCCACAGCATTCTGCCAAGCAGATCCCTGAAGAGAAGTTTGCTCTCTTGAAGTCCAGAGTAGTGAGCTTTCTTTGCACCCTCTTTGATGCCTTAAATGCTACCATTTCATGATCATGCAGCCAAGGCTGTCCTTGAGTTTCACATCACTCACCAGTGTCCTGAAGAGTCAAACCCCAAAACATGTCCTAGCCCAGAAAATGGGCTAAGCACCTGTGAGTGTACAAAACTGGACAGTTCCTGGGGTACAGATAGCCAAGGCAAATAGAATGGAATAGAATGGAATAGAATAGAATAGAATAGAATAGAATAGAATAGAATAGAATAGAATAGAATAGAATAGAATAGAATAGACCAGACCAGGCTGGAAGAGGCCTTCAAGATCATTGTGTCCAACCTATCAACTAATCCAACCTGCCTAATCAACTAAACCATGGCACCAAGCACGCTTGAGTGGTGGTGAATGGTGCCACATCCATCTGGCGACCAGTCACTAGTGGTGTGCCCAAGGATCAGTGCTGGGCCCCATCCTCTTTAACATCTTTATTGATGATCTGGATGAGGGCATTGAGTCCATCATCAGTAAACTTGCGGATGACACCAAGCTGGGGGCAGGAGTTGATCTGCTGGAGGGTAGAGAGGCTTTGCAGAGGGACCTCGACAGGCTGGACAGATGGGCAGAGTCTTGATGGGGTGCTTGGTGCCAGGGTTTAGTTGTTTAGGTGGGTTGGATTGGTTGATGGGTTGAATGCGATGATCTTGAAGGTCTCTTCCAACCTGGTTTATTCTATGTAATTCTATGTAATTCTATCAAGTTTCCTCCTGAACACCTCCAATGATGGTGACTCCACCACCTCCCCAGGCAGCCCATTCCAATGGGCAATCACTCTCTCTGTATAGAACTTCTTCCTAACATCCAGCCTAAGCTTCCCCTGGTGCAGCCTGAGGCAGTGTCATCTTGTTCTGGTACTGGCTGCCTGGGAGAAGAGACCAACATCCACCTGTCTACAACCTCCCTTCAGGTAGCTGTAGAGAGCAATAAGGTCACCCCTGAGTCTCCTTTTCTCCAGGCTAAGCAACCCCAGCTCCCTCAGCCTCTCCTCAGAGGGCTTCTGTTCCAAACCCCTCACCAACTTCGTTGCCCTTCTCTGGACATGCTCCAGCAAGTCAACATCCTTCCTAAACTGAGGGGCCCAGAACTGGACACAGTACTGAAGGTGTGGCCTAACCAGTGCAGTGTACGGAGGGAGAATGACCTCCCTGCTCCTGCTGGCCACACTGTTCCTAATGAAGGCCAGGATGCCATTGGCCCTCTTGGCTGCCTGGGCACACTGCTGGCTCATGTTCAGCCTACCATCAACCAGCACCCCCAGGTCCCTCTCTGCCTGGCTGCTCCCCAGCCACTCTGACCCCAGCCTGTAGCACTGCATGGGGTTGCTGTGGCCAATGTATAGCACGTGTGATTAGCTTTGTAAACACCTGTGAGTGTGCAAACCTGGACACTTCTTGGGGTCCACATAAACATACAGTATGAGTGATTAACTTCATTACACAGCGGTGAACTGTATGTGCCCCTGGCCATGTTTGGATATGCTCCATCCTATAGGTCCAGTTATCACGTTTCTGTGTTACCAAAGGGCATTACTTGTCTTGGGACAGTATTTAAACCAGCCAAGAAGTTAGTCAACTTGCTTTGTTCTCACTCAGATAGCAACAAGAGCCAAATATTGCCAGAGTAGCAGCTGAAGGGCATGCACTAACAGGCAACAACAACACCTGGACCTTGCGCCTGGACCAAGGCAGAAAGGGGAAAAGCTCCCAGAGAATTGAATCCCAGAAGAGCCACGGAAAGACTACAGCCTGGTGACAGAGCACACAAGAGAGAGAGAGGCCTTCCTAGCCCTCTCCAAGCTAAAGGCAACTCGAATTGTAGTCATAGCATCTGGGAAGATACCAGACAGAAGAGCAAGTGGTGGGTCCCTGGCTAATCTGCCACAGAATCCCATTTGTGGGAAACTGCACATCATAGAACCTTTATTTCCTATTTGAATTGCTGTATTGAAATTCTTAGATCTGTGCTTGAATCGTTAACTGTCTTCATATGTGGAATGTAATATCCACAAGTGAATAACAGAATCTATAAATATACTTTGTAAATAAGTTACGGCAGTGTCTGAATCTGCCACGGCCCAAGGGATTAAGTAAATAAAACATACATTTTATTACAACCAGTCCCTCCTTGTTGGTGAGGACAGGGTTCAGCACAGCACCTTTTCTTGTGCATTCCTTACCTCTCGGAGGAGGAAATTATCATCAACACACTCCAGGAACCTCTTAGACTGCTCGTACCCTGATGTGTTGTCTTTCCAACAGATATCAAGGTGGTTGAAATATCCCATGAGGACCAGGGATTGTGAACAAGAAGCTGCTCCTATCTGTTTAAAGAGGGCCTCATCTGCTTGGTCTTCCTGGTCAGGTGGGCTTGATTAAGTTGCATTAGAATGGAGTCCAGATTAAAGCTTGCAAACGTGAAAAATAGCATAAGAAGTCTCAGAAAGGTCACATGCCAACACTATTGTGAAGAAGTAGAAAGTGATGAAGTATAGTCCTTCCTTCAAAAAAACTCTGGATGTTTATGAGATTTCTTTGACATCCAAAGGAGAGCTCTCATCTCTAGGCAGAGTTTTGTTTAGAGACAGCAGGATGCCAACACCCTAAGTAACACAGGATATTATGTTAAAAAAAAATAATTAGGAGCTAATATAGAGTTAAAAATCTAAGATAAAGGTCCTGTGGATATTAACAATTATAAGGTCCACTGCTCCCTTGAAAAAAGAATAAGCATTTTTTTTTGATTGTCTGGGAAAATGACGTAGTTATTCTACTCTATTTAATTTGTTCTCTTGAGATAATATTACATGTGGATATTAGAGACCAAAAGACTTGTGTTCATGTGAAATTCATTATTAGTCTGTGTCTGATACATTGTTCAACAATTTAATGACATGATTTCAAGTGGTTTCCAGTGAAGCAGAGCTTCAGGTATGAAACCTGTGGTCTGTATCACATCAGCTCAGGGGACTGGTGAAAACAGAGGAGGAATAAAGCACTAAGTAAGAATAATGCACCAAGTAAACCAAGGCAAACTCAAACACAGATCCATGTTTTATGTAGTAGAATAAGAGGGTATTTCCAGCAAAATACACACAACCATAAAGTGATGGTTTACTAAACAGAAAGCTGAGGGCCTTTATGCCTACAGTGCCAGAAATTCTGTCAGAAGAAGCAGGATATGCAAGCAAATAAAGAAACAGACAAGGCCAATCAAGGGAAATCATGATTTGGGGTCAAAGGAAGGGTGCAACTGGGGATGGAAACTAATGCTTGCATAGAGACATGGCTATTTGGAGAAGTTATTGAGCATCCTGGGACATACAGCAATGGACAAGACTTCTCATTCAGAGGATCTCTTCAGAGTGTTTTGGGTCAGCTCTTCTGCCCAAAGACTGAGGTAAGCCCTGTTGGGGCAGGCTACAGACAGGGCAATATACTGAATGACTTCAGCCTCTCACGGATGAAGGGAGACCAAAAGTTCACATGGCTAGGAAAGCACCTCGAAGATTAACTGAACAGAGAGCTTGGTGCATAGTTTGTCTCTGCGAGCTTGACAAGAGCTGTGATGTAGCCAGTGTGGTGTTTGGAACAGTAACTCCAGGGGACACAAATCTGGAGATGAGAAGAGCACAAAATGCCTGGTATGTACATTAACCATGGCACTCTCTAGCACAACCGTGTGGACTGGGGGATCTCCACAGAGCCCTGGGGAAGGGCTGAGGCCTGTCCAGAACTTGGGCCTGCAAGTGAGCTTGGCTCAGCAGAGGCCACAGCCAGGCAGGGCAGGACTATGGGGAGCTGTGGTGCTGCTGCACAGGCTGCTAGCCCAGTGGGGGATGACATGGAGTCCTGGGCTATGGGTAGGACAAGGGGAACCCTAGGGACATGGGCAGAACCAGGAAAGGCTGGTGGTGCCATCAGGGCCTGGTACAGCATGGTCACAGTATCACTAAGTGTAATGGGTTGGGGCAAACCCCCTCCCCACCACGCGCAGAAATAACGACTCAAACGGATTGCAAAAGTGATGGAAAGTTTAAATAGAAAAACAATTTATAAACAAACAACAATGAAGGTTTTACAGAGAACCACAAGCACTGTGACAATGAGAGAGATCCCAGAACATACTCAAGAACATCCCATCCCCACCTGGGGGGGTACACCCAGATCCCCCTCCCCCAGGGCTCTTTCTCCCGCCCCAACCCAGCCTTGGTCCTGGGCAGGCCCAAGGGAGGTGGCTCACGCCATTTTACCTAGGCAGCAGCGGGGGACAAAAGAGGAAGTGAAGACCCTGCATGGGCATTTTATAGGGGAGCAGGGCATTATGGGAATGGAATACCTGGTTTCCTGTGACCACCCCCTGGGCTGGGCCCACCCCTTGGGACCTCCCAGGTGTGGTCTGTGCAGTGGCATCCAGGCCAGCACCCAGCCTAAACCACCACACTAAGGTTGAAAGAGACCTTGAGGATCATCAAGTCCAACCTGTCGCCACAGACCTCATGACTAGACCATGGCACCAAGTGCCACATCCAATCTCCTCTTGAACGCCTCCAGGGACAGCGACTTCGCCACCTCCCTGGGCAGCCCATTCCAATGACTAATGACTCTCTCGGTGAAGAACTTTCTCCTCACCTTTAGCCTAAACTTCCCCTGGCACAGCTTAAGACTGTGTCCTCTTGTTCTGGTGCTGGTTGCCTGGGAGAAGAGACCAACCCCTTCCTGGCTACAACCACCCTTCAGGTAGTTGTAGAGGGCAATGAGGTCTCCCCTGAGCCTCCTCTTCTCCAGGCTAAGCAACCCCAGCTCCCTCAGCCTCTCCTCATGGGGCTTGTGTTCAAGGCCTCTCACCAGCCTTGTTGCCCTTCTCTGGACATGTTCAAGTGTCTCAATGTCCTTCTTAAACTGAGGGGCCCAGAACTGGACACAGTACTCAAGGTATGGCCTAACCAAAGCAGAGTACAAGGGCACAATGACTTCCCTGCTCCTGCTGGCCACACTATTCCTAATGCAGGCCAGGATGCCCTTGGCCTTCTTGGCCACCTGGGCACACTGCTGGCTCATGTTTAGGCAGCTGTCAATCAGCACCCCCAGGTCCCTCTCCGTTTGGCAGCTCTCCAGCCACTCTGACCCCAGCCTGTAGCTCTGCATGGGGTTGCAATGGCCAAAGTGCAGCACTCGGCACTTGGACTTGTTGAATGCCATCCCGTTGGACTCTGCCCATCTGTCCAGTCGGTCGAGGTCCCTCTGCAGAGCCCTTCAACCCTCTAACTGACTAACATCTGCCCCTAACTTGGTGTCATCAGCAAATTTGCTGATGACTGACTCGACCCCCTCATCCAGATCATCAGTGAAGATGTTAAAGAGCATGAGGCCCAGCACTGATCCCTGGGGAACATCACTGGTGACTGGCCTCCAGCTGGATGTGGCACCATTCACCACCACTCTCTGGGCTCGGCCCTCCAGCCAGTTCCTAACCCAGCGCAGAGTGTTGCGGTCCAAGCCACGAGCTGACAGCTTAGCCAGCAGTTTGCTGTGGGGGATGGTATCAAAGGCCTTGCTGAAGTCCAGGTCGACCACATCCACAGGCCTCCCCACATCCACCAGACGGGTCACCTGATCATAGAAGGAGATCAGGATGGAGAGGCCAAGAGACTTCTTCAGTGGAGCACCTAAGTGATTCCTTTTCGTCTTCCTATCTAACATTATGCTACTGTATATAACATTATGCATGAGAAGGCACAGTCCAACCCAATTTTTACTTCTCTTTATTTGGCATAGGAACAGATAGGTTGATCAAAATATGGAGGGGAGCCCAAGGTTACTGTTCCCTCTTCTCCCCAGGACTGGTGTTTCAAGCACTGCTTTTCTAGGTGCACTAGCACAAATCTGAAGAGTGTTTGTGCCCTCAGACACTTAGAATTTTTACAGCAGTATTACTTTCTTGTGGATTTCCAGTAAGATAGAATACCAAGGACAAGTCAAAAAGCAAAGCATGAGCTATTTTATTTCTCCCCACTTTCTATTGCTAAAAGAGCATGAGAAGCACTTGAGGGCAGTTTGAGAAGTGCATCTACCATTCAATATGACAAGTAGGTTAATTGGAATGAAGGAAAATGTGACCCTGGACTACAGCTGCCTCTTAGGGGTATTGAGTTTAATGTTGTTGTTATTGTGTTCTGCAACATTGTGAGACAAAACAGAGTGACAGGCTCTTCCCAGCACAGGAGCCGTTCTCAACAAATGGAGCTGCGCTGAGTGACTTGGATTAAATTTGACTAAATCTTGCTCCAAGAAGTCTTTCCTGAGAAAATTCTGTAGCACTCAAAAATATTTTAGGAGTGACAATGCTGGGTGTCCAGCTTGGCAGAAAAGTACAGAGGCTATAAGAGAGCAATACCATTTGCATCTTGCAGGCAGGAGAATGTGCAGATCACCTGCCATTTCTATTGCTGCCTGTGCATGCAAAAGACTCAGTTCAGTGATGTTGTGTGAATGCTGAGGAGGAAAATAGTAATCTTTTTTCTTTTTTTTTTTCTTTTTTGTTTTTTTTTTTTCCAGAGCAGTTGAAAGCATTGCAAGAAAATGTGTGCAAATTAATGTTAAAGAATGGTGATTTTTAGTCTAATTCACTTGTTCTGGTCTGTTGAATGCAAGACAGTCTCTATGGAAATTCAGACAGTAAGAGTTGAGGCTAGGCACATTCAAATTTAAGTTGACCTCATTACATCTCAGTGTTAAAAGCTATTACTAACATGACTGGAGCTTATTCTCATAAATCAGCCCTTCAGTTTCTGTGAGACTTCACCATGGAATCAGGTTTTGAAGAAGGAAACAAGTTGTATTCACAGCACCAGGACTTCTTGCATGCCTAACTGGGAAGCATGTGGTGATGCCAGCAAGCACGGGGCAGATTTTGCTCCCTGGCCAATGTCTCTGCAGGCTGATGCCCCTCCTTCCTTCTTCACCTCTTGCCCCCATGTAGCATCACCCAGAGGAGGGTTGAGATGACAAAGGAGGATGGTGAATGGTGAGGCCCTACTGCAGGTGCCCCAAGACCTGAGCGAGACCAACTTGGACTTGTCACTGAGGTATGTCTTGGATGTGGAAGACCACTGGGAACCCAGTCTTAGCTCTGTCAAGAGCTCCTGCCTGGAAATGCCTTCCTGAGGCAAAAGGTTGGGGCAAGGGCACAGCTGTAGACAGAAAGGCCACACTCAAGGTCTTAATACTCCCAGGCAAAGCCTAAACTGTGAAGAATGGTAAGAAAGGCAGCGTTAGCAAGAGGACAAGAGAAAAATGTGATTTGAGGAGATCCTGAAGCCAGCTGGGATGTATACACCCGCTAGATCTGGAAATGCTAGAGGGTTATTTTCTAGGCAATGGCAATTTTTAACTGGGGTATGCGAACTGTAGTAGGATCTAAAAGTAAAAAATAATGTCTCAGGAGCAAACTGTGGGCAAAGCTGAAATATATGTTTGTGTCGAGGGGTTGGAAGGGTAAGGCCAAAAAAACCTCCTCCCTCCCCCCTGTAAAGTAAAGGGAAAAAAAGTTGAAGGGAAAGGAAAAAAAAACCTCACAGCTGAATTAGCAAAGCAATGGGTGCTGTATATTTACAAAAGCAATACAGGATATGCAGGGGAATTTACAGAATTTACAATATTTACAATATATACAAAGATATACAATAAAGTAGCACAGAAATGAGAGTTCCCCCCTCTGCTGAGGGGGTTCCCCACCTCCGCTCCCCCCTCTCTCCCCCTTTCCCCAGAGCGGGTTAGAAAGAGAGAGAAAGAGAAAAAAGTTAGAATCAGTTATGTGTTAATTGGAAAGCAGATAATACAGGCCTTGCAGTTTATCAGTTTCAAGGTCAAGCCTTGGCCGAAAGCCCAGAAACAATGAGCTGCTGCCACTGAAGGAGGGGGAAAATAGACTGACTGCAAAAGTGCAGGAATTCCCAGGAAAACTCTGCTGCACTCCCAGTTCAGAAGGTGCTTCCTCCCAATCTACCAATGAAATTAGTTTAGATCCTTCTTTTCGTTTACAAACATCCGACCACCATATTCCCTTTCTTAAGGGGACAGCCTCAAACGGTCACAGTTTTGTAAATAGAAATCAGTCTAACTTATGCATTATTTTCTACATTGTATCTGCTATAGTAATCCTTAAATAAAACTGCTCATCTCTGCACGGGAGGTACCAGGAGAAAAGGCAGAAAGGAATTCTTTCTAAAATAAGTATACCCAAGAAACCCTGAGAGATGGACTTAAAAATGTAAAACATTGTCCTTGTTTCATCTCCTTGTCACAAAACAAAATTGACTCAAAACACAAGCTTTTATTTGCATATTAGTTGTATTATTTCACCTTAAATGGAATTTGTTTCATAAGTTCAGTTTTACATGTATCACTAGTATCACTGGGAGCAAGATTATACTCTACCTTGGACTGTAGTAGGCTGAACATGAGCCAGCAGTGTGCCCAGGCAGCCAAGAAGGCCACTGGCATCCTGGTCTGTATCAGGAACAGTGTGGCCAGCAGGAGCAGGGAAGTCATTCTGCTCCTGTACTCAGCACTACTTAGGCCACACCTTGAGTACTGTGTCCAGTTCTGGGCCCCTCAGTCTAGGAAAGATGTTGAGTTGCTGGAACATGTCCAAAGAAGGGCCACAAAGCTGGTGAGGGATTTGGAACACAAGCCCTATGAGGAGAGGCTGAGAGAGCTGGGATTGCTTAGCCTGGAGAAGAGGAGGCTCAGAGGAGACCTTATTGCTGTCTACAACTACCTGAAGGGAGGTTGTAGCCAGGTGAGGGTTGGTCTCTTCTCCCAGGCAGCCAGTACCAGATCAAGAGGACACAGTCTCAAGTTGTGCCAGGGGATGTTTAGGCTGGATGTTAGGAAGAAGTTCTTCATAGGAAGAGTGATTGGCCATTGGAATCTGCTGCCCAGGAAAGTGGTGGAGTCACCATCACTGAAGGTGTTTAAAAAGAGACTGGATGAGGCACTTGGTGCCATGGTTTAGTTGATTAGATGGTGTTGGGTGATAAGTTGGACTTGATGATCCTGAAGGTCTTTTCCAGCCTGGTTATTGGGTAAATATCTGGAATAAGAGGAGCTGTACCACAACAATTCTTCCCTTTTCACTTCTCTTCTGATCTCTGGCTGTTTTGCTTCACTTGGGAGAGGTAACCTGCTTATCGTCTGGCTTTGCCTAAGTCTAACTTCTCTGCTCCTCTCTCTTGTCTTTTTGTACAGGGGGAGGGGGACCCAGGGAGGGAGAAGCAGGGAGCTTTCCTTGGTTTCTTGACCAGGGTTGGTTTTTTTTGGTGTTGTTTGCTAATTGTACATATCTTTACAATATTGTAAATACTGTGTATTTTGTACATATTCATTGCATTTCATCACAGAGTGCAGTTTTTGCTTGTAAATAGTTTCGTTTGCTTCTAACTGAGTTGGTCTGGTGAAAGTTAATGCTGGGGGGAAACTTCAACCCACCATACATCCTTAAGGAAACAGACCAGTGGTGGTTATTTTTGAGATCTCCAAAGAGGAGTGTGAGATTAAAAGCACAATCTGACAAGCTGTTCCTGTTGCTGATGTGTCTTATGCATTCTGCTCTGTTGTAGCAGTGTGACACTCCTTTATTCTTCTAGCCACTGTCACACTTGAGGCACACCACCTCAGCTCTGCCATTGCAGCTTCACCTCCACTAACTGCAGGAGTGAACTGTTGAATGATCTCCTTTGATTTATCAAAACCAAAGCAAAGCAAACCTCAACCGCTTTATAGCAAGGATGGGCTTTTAAACCTGAGGGTTAATGACATCAGAGGAATGATTAAACCAGAAGAACTATTTAAATGGCAATATCAGACAGTGACTAGAATAAAATAATGACTGAGGTTGGATCATCAGTGCTCCACACTATTTGTGATCCTACATGGTGTGGACAGTGAACTAGTTCTTGAATCACTTTCTGCATGTGCCTTAGCATGAATTTGCAAATACATTCCCGGGGGCTTTCTTACCTCACTGTTCCAAGAATGAAACACTTTTTTCTTTTTTTTTTTTCCTTTTTCTTGATATTTGCATCACACAGAGTGACTGGAAAAAACAAAGTGAAATACAATGACTTTTTGCTGGTATATGAAGAAAGCAGAAAAGAAAGAAATGTTATTGGTTTTAGATAGCAATGGTAATGGTGTTGTACAGATAAACAAATACTTGGAAACACATTAGGACTGTGATAGTCCATCTGGGACATGGAAATAACTTGTCTCCAACAGAAATGAAATCATGTCTCCAGCATGGAAAGGTCAGCCAGGAAGATTATGCTAAATTCATCAAACTGTGATCCCTACTGACTAGCTATCACTGGTGTGCACTAAAGTAACATAGGGGTTCATGGTGTTTTCACCAAAACAATACAATGTGGCCAGAATAGAAGCTGGTGGGGGAAAATGCATTGATCTTTTCATTTCCTGTGTACTGAGAAGCAGGATTCCCTCAATGAAACTCAGCACATATCTATCTTTCCTCTCCCATCCTTTATCTGGCAAAACCCACTTAATGACTTTAGAGACGAATCACTATTCCAGCCAGCATCACCTGGCAGTAACAAGACTTAAGAAACTTCTCCAAGATTTCATCTCAGTGTTTTTATTGAACAATAAAATGTTAAGTCTGACCTGACTGTTCTCCCTAAACCAAGAAGAAACAAATAATTCAGTAGAAAATTTTGCAAGGAGATCCTCACACGTTTTGAAACTGGTTCAAAGCTACAACCATAATTGTCACAGCATCCACAGATTAGATGACATTTACAACAGTTTTTAATTAAATTTACTTAATTTAGATGTTTATCAGCCAGAATCCATTGGCACACTTTCTTCCAGCTTTTTTAAAGGTTAAATGAGCAATATATGTAATGAGGTCTTTAAGGGAATATGAATTGTGTCAGCCTTGAATTATCCCAAAAGCCAGTCCTGTGCTGGAGGATTTGTTGGGTGCTGACAGAGGGGAAGGTGCCTACTGCTCACTCTGCTGACACCAGAGTGCAGTGTCTGACCTTCACACCAAGTGGTCCTGACTGGGTCAGAGTCTGGTGTGATCACAGCAGAGTTATCTGGTTTCAGGGTAAGAATACGTTCACAGCTCCAGCCTCTCATGGATGCTGTTCATACTGCTGCTTCCAGTTGTCTTGAAGATGCCATGAGGTAGTGGCTGAGGAAGATGTTGTTAAAGACTCCTCAGAAGGCACTGAGCTGAGACAAGACCTTATGCAATGTAGCTGAGTGGCAGTAATGAAAGAGTAGTGCAAGCCCATCTGAATGAGGAGATTCTTTCCATCTCTAGAGTAGCTGAAATGCTTTGCTGAAGTCAGGCTCGGGGGAGGAGAGTAAAGGAAACAATGTACCCTTTTCATCCCTAAGTTGAACACCAATCCTCTTCCTTTATACCACAGGTATGCTCTGCTTATGCATCTAAAGTGTCATGTAGTGTGGTACTGCTGCACCTTTTAAAAAGTATATGCTGAAATATGTCTTGGAAAGAATATGATCACAAGCCAATGCAAAGCAGAATGAAAAGCACTACTCTGAAAAGGGCAATTACAGTGAAGCTACATATGAGAGTTGCAGATGGACGCAAAATGTAGTTGAATGACTAACAAGGAAACACAGGAGATGGCCTCCTAACAGCACATGGACCATATGGTATAGCAAAACTTGGGGAATCATTCTCATCAGTGCGGTGGTTTTATAAACGCCAAGGTAAAAAACCACATAAGCTCTCCTGAAAAGCCCACCACCTCATCTCAAATTGACAGATTAGTTCAAAGCTACTTTATCAACTCAGATATTACAGTGCTGAATATGGTGAGAATAAGATAGGACAAAACAGAATACATTAGTGTAAGTCCGCTCAGGATGGTAGAACTCTGCTATGTTGTGCATCAATGAATCTTCTAAATCTGGCATTAGCACTGATAAAGTGTTGGTCAAGTTATTTTCACGTTAGCTTTTTCTTCTTCATACAATTTGTTGATAATAAATTGATAATAAGTGGCATCTAATAACAGAATACTTCATTACCCTGCATGCTAGAAATAATCACCCCAGATTTTTTTTTTTTTTCTGTCCAACTATGTTATGCAATTGTGCAGGAATGGCCTTCACAATAGATAACTCACCCATGTTTAAAGAGACCAGTTGCTGAAAACAAATACTCAGATAATCTGGGCTGCCATATAGTGGGAAAGATGGAACTCACCATAGAACTGGCAAAGAATGACTGGTAAGTCCACAGGCAAAATCAGCATTATTATTATTTCACTGAGCTTCTCAGAACTGAAGGTTGGTCTGGGTCCTCTAGCAAAAAACATCTGAAAGGATGCTTGGTTTGCAGTCTGATGTAGGTGCCTCTACTTGGGCATGCAAGCTAATTACTTTTGGTGCTGACCATATGTCTGCCACAATCTTTAAGAGTTGCTTTCTGATGGCAGAGTTCTCAGGTTGTATTGGTAGCTTCTTGTCAAAAGCTGTGGCTAAGAGACAAAAACTGTATCCTTGTGATGGGTTCAGCAACAGTACCAGGCATTTAGTTTTTGCTCAGTTTGTCACTTGTCTTTGACAGTTTCAAAACCACTGCTCTGAAGTCTGAGGTCCTGAGCTCATTGTGCTTGTCTTATTTGATACTGATTATCTTAAACAATTTGACAAGACACTGGGAAATGGAAACATGACATTTATTACACTACAGAATGAAGGATTTTATGTTCTAGCATATTTTTGGCAAATTGCAGTAAGAAAGTCACATTTAAGGATAGAGCAGACAGCTCGTAAGCAATATGCTAACTTATTTTTTTCTGTCCAAACCGTAAGCTATATGACAGCTGCCCTGCTAATGAGAAAAATGCAGTAATCATTACTTATCTGTAGCAGTTGGCAACAGTTGTTTGAATTTCTGGTGAGCAAAACTCTCTGATCTGTTTTTCTTGTGGTAGTTTACATACAGTTTCTAAAGTTTGCATTGTTAGTCATACCTATATTTAGAACTTTCATTAGTGATGACTCAAGACATGGAGAAAAACATAAAGAGAAAAGATATGACTGTAAAACTCAGTAGTTGTGAGAAAAAATTGTTATCCTGAATTTCACTCTGTGGCAGTGTGTGTCTTGAATTCAAATTGGAATTAATTTAAGCAGTGAAAAATGTTTTTAAAATAATTGACAGCACAGTGAAACTAATTTATAAGCTGATTTTTATACACTGATCTTTGCTTTAATTGCTTTAAGTGCTTTCTTTCCCTGATTAAAAAGAAGCTAGGGTAACTTAAGGCAAATGTATTCAGTTATTTACTTTAACTGAAGAACTCTGATTTCACTTGCCAGGTAGAAGGGGCTGATGAGATGTTGATTCAACTTTTCATCAGAGAGGGGACAGTAAGTCAAACCAGGTTTTGTTGAGTTGTTGTGTTGTTGGTTGATTGTGTATTTTTATATCTACACCATGCGTGTAGAAAGCCATGCATATTCTGCCCTCTTCATTTGAGTGCTCCTGACAATGGCCTTTTCATGCTGGCATAGGAAGACCAAGAAACTTCGTGCCAGATGGGGCTTTTGCCATTGCAGTCCCGAACAACACAACAATGTTCACTTTGAACAAGCTGATGCATATGGATTTCTATGGTGGTGGTGAGTAAACTGCAGGCAGCATGGCAAGGCCAAATTTGGGTGGCCTGAGCCCTAGTTCACTGAGTGAAATTGAGCAGCCTGCGATCATTTTTTGCCTTCCCCTGCCTGGCTAAGAAAGCACCCTGGTCCTCTGGCCTGATGATCTCCCCACACTGTCTCTGCTGTCAAGAGCTGCAACCCTGTACAAATAAACAAAACATAGGTGACTTAAGAAAATGTTGCAAAGATCTCTCTTACAGGCTCATAGTCTTTATGTAGTCATGTGATCCCTTCATCTTCTGTGGTATTTCATATTAATAATCAATAAATTATACAGAGGGTGTTTTATTTTCCAAATTGGCTTTGGAGAGAATAAAAAAACTACTGTGAAAAGAAGGAAACAGGCAAGGTGAGGAAAGATAGATACTATGAAAACCACCATGTTTTCTTTGTTTCTATTTTAAGACCATCATGGATAAATTGTGGCTAGTATGTGGATTATGTAAGACATTGGCCTAATTCTGCCCTCAACTTTATTCCAAAACTGCCTTTTGACTTACTGTGTGGCGGTGAAAATGCAATTTTTCATCCAATTTCCTAAAAAAGGAATGTCTCCAGTTTCTGAATGAGTTTGAGCGTGAGATGATGCCCAGAATTAATTCAGTCAGTTGAATGGATACACCAAGGTCACTCCTAGACATATTTCACAAGGAAAGATTAATTTATAGTTGATAAATTAGTGCAGCTTCAGTGAAGTCAATTGAATTACTCTTGCTCAGTTCAGGCCTTGTAGTCAGATCACTTCTAGAATATGAAGTGTATCTTGTCTACTATCAAGTGGAGAAGCTAGTTTAATCCTTCTAGGTGAGAAAGATGAGGGGCCAAGTCTTCCTTTCAAAAGGTAAGAAAAATTAATATGTATTTTAGAGGAACACTGAGGAACATTTAAATATAAAAGAATCCTGTGGAAAATGATACAAAGTTAAAATACTCCAGGATACCCCAGGAGTAGATCAGAGAGGCTGGAGATGGTGGCTGGCTGTAGGGCAGCAATATCTGGAACTAGGCTGCACTCACAGAGGAGAGGTGCCATTAACCCCTCCGTGCACAGAGAACTTCCAAGAGTGGGAAGGGGGAGTTCTGCCAGTTGGTGAAATGATCACTAATCATAGAATAATAGGATGGTTTGGGTTGGAAGGGACCTCTAAAGGTCTAGTCCAACCCTCCCCTGCAGTAAGCAGGGATGTCCTTAATTAGATGAGGTTGCCCAGAGCCCCTTCGAGCCTCACTTTGAGTACCTCCAGGGATGGAGCCTCAAACAGTTCCCTGGGCAACCCGTTCCAGTGTTCCACCACCCTCACGGTAAAGAACTTGTTCCTAACATCCAACCTATATCTCCTAACATCCCATCTAAATCTACCCTTCTCTAGTTTGAAGCCATTGCCCCTCATCCTATCATCACAGGCTTTTGTAAACATTCTCTCTCCATCCTTTTTGTAGGCCCCCTTCAGGTACTGGAAGGTTGCTATTAGGTCCCCCTGAAGCCTCCTCTTCTCCAGGCTGAACAATCCCAGCTCCCTCAGCCTGTCTTTGTAGCAGAGGTTTTCCAACCCCCTAATCATTTTCATAGCCCTCCTCTGGACCTGCTCCATCAGGTCCATGTCCTTCCAATATTGAGGGTTCCAGAGCTGGATGCAGTACTCTTGGTGAGGTCTCACCAGAGCAAAGTGGAGGAATAACCTCTCTTGATCATAGAATCATAGAATCATAGAATCATAGAATCATAGAATCATAGAATCAACCAGGTTGGAAAAGACCTCAGAGATCATCAAGTCCAACCTATTACCTAACACCTCATGACTAACTAAACCATGGCTTCAAGTGCCACTTCCAATCTTTTTTTGAACACTTCCAGGGACAGTGACTCCAACCCCTCCTGGGGCAGCCCATTCCAATGGCAAATAACTCTTTCTGCAAAGAACTTTATCCTCACCTCAAGCCTAAACCTCCTCTGGCACAGTTTGAGACTGTCCTCTTTTTCTGGTGCTGGTTGCCTGCGAAATGCCAGGAGGAAGGACAGGGGAGGGACAGTCTCAGACCTGGCCAGCCTGGCACTAGCCTAGCAGGGGGGGAGGGAAGAAAGAGCCCTGGGGCTTTTTGGCTATAGCCTCAGGTGAGGAGATGGGAAGTGTTAGGGACCTTTGGGTGTGCTGGAAGGGACTCTGTACTCTTTGGGGTATCACAGTATCACAGTATAACTTAGGTTGGAAGAGATCTCGAGGATCATCGAGTCCAACCTATCAACACAGACCTCATGACTAGACCATGGCACCAAGTGCCACGTCCAATCTCCTCTTGAACACCTTCAGGGATGGTGACTCCACCACCTCCCTGGGCAGCCCAATCCAATGACGAATGACTCTCTCAGTGAAGAACTTCCTCCTCACCTCGAGTCTAAACTTCCCCTGGCGCAGCTTAAGACTGTGTCCTCTTGTTCTGGTGCTGGTTGCCTGGGAGAAGAGACCAACCCCTTCCCGGCCACAACCACCCCTCAGGTAGTTGTAGAAGGCAATGAGGTCACCCCTGAGCCCCCTCTTCTCCAGGCTAAACAATCCCAGCTCCCTCAGCCTCTCCTCATAGAGCTTGTACTGGCCACACGTCTTTTGATGCAGCCCAGGATGTGATTTGCCTTCTGGGTTGCAAGGGCACACTGTCTGCTCATGTCCAGCTTCTCATCCATCAGCAGACCCATGTTCTTTTCTGCAGGACTGGTTTCTATCACCTCATCCCTCAGTCTGCATTAATAGTGAGGATTGTTCCTGCTCAGGTGCAGGACCCTGCTCGTGCCCTCATTGAACCTCGTGAGGTTCACCTGGGCCCACCTCTCCAGCTTGTCCAGGTCCCTCTGGATAACTTCCTGTCCATCTGGCATATTGACAGCACCACTCAGCTTGGTGCACAGCAGTGCAAGACCCTGTTGCCTTTATTTTGACCCAGGAAAGTATTTTTAGAAGACTCACACTCAGCCTCATCAGCAATTTGTTCACACAGCTAGTTCAGTTTTCAACCACTCTTCTCATATCTGAGGACACTGAGAAGACTCACAAAAACTCACAGTTTGTGTGAGGTGTTTGAAAATTAGCCTCTGCAGATAAGTTCCTTTACTTAAATATCTCTGTAGCATATGTATCAAAGCACCTGGAGATGGGAGCAGTCACTATCCATCTACCATATGTATGTGCACACAAATCCAAACAAATGTGGATGGTGTGTAGCTAGAAAATCCCATCTTTGGGTGTATTTTGCTATTCTAATAGAAAAATGATCATTCCAGGGCACATGGGTATATTTTCCAGAACATCTGTCTCATCAACTCAGTTTTCCTGAGTGTTAGGCTTTAGTGTAATATCAGAATTACTCATCAATTGCTCTTTGGGAGGTCTGTGTGGCAGTAACATAGGAGGAAAATATTTTCCCTTGCATTAAAAATAACAATGTTGCCTGAAGATCACAAATTATTTTTGACTTTTTTCATGTTTATTTCTCTGAGACCGATGAGTGGAAAAATAAATATCCCACACTAAAAGAAAAGGGGCATTTGCCTGCATTCTGAAAAGGCTTGAAAACGATCACAGTATGCTGCCTTTGGCAGGAAAGGGTACACAAATTAAAAAAGCAAAGAGAGAAGGTGCTAGAAATTATTTCCTAATACCTAACTCATCTGCAGGAAACACAGAGTGAGCCAAGGTGGTGCTTGTTTTTTCTTGTGAAGAAAAACCTTGCTATTGTGAATTAGATCCAAGTGCCTGTGTTTCGATATGATACATTGCCATTTATCAGAGAAACGAGTTTTGTGAAATCTGCTCCCCCCAAAATAACTTTGAACAGGAATCCAATGAGCATATCAAAGCTGTTTCAGAATGCTTATGGTCAGAAGTATTTATTTCTTGTGAAACCACTGTAGGGTGTTGCCAATGTTGATGAATTTCAGATTTTGATTTTGAGATCCAAGCACTGACTAATAAAATACATAACAGCTGTCCATGCAAGTATGAAGACTACCATTGCCATTCATTTATTTCTTCAAAGTGGAAGCATTTTCCCAGTAAGTTTCAAAAATCTCATTCAAACACAGTTCTACAGAGAGAAAAAAACCAAAATTACTTTCATGCTGATATTCTGGGGTTTCTGCCATCACAATGACAACTAGCTCAAATCTTCTCTGTTTACTATCAGAACAAGGTTTCTAACTGCCAGGCTGGATCAGGAGGAAGTTGGTGGCAGCGGGAGATTGCCTGGGTTACTGCTGGTGTCAGTGGCACATGTGACAGCTGTAAAATGTACTTCTGCCCCATTATAAAGCAAGAAAATAAATTTCTTAGTTCTTCTTTTCTTTTTTTTTTTAACAACTTCTCTGATTCCTGCCCTTGTTTTGCTGTTTCACGCTGTTTCCATGCAGCATAGAATTCAACAACCTAGAAAGATGCTGCTATCAAAATGACGGCCCCTTTTTCTGCAGAGCCACTGGATGAAGATCCTCTGCTCAGCTGGCACTACTGGCTATGTCTTTTGTGTGGACCTTAAGAATGAGATTATTCTACTGAGTTGCTTCACACTTATTGATCAACAAGGGCATCACCATCAGAGATAAGGATATCCCACCCCCTAGTGCTTGTCAAGCCACAGCTGGAATACTGTGTTCAGTTTTGGTCCCTGCTATACAAAAAAGATGTGGACAGGCTAGAAAGGGTCCAGAGAAAGGCCATGAAGATGATCAAAGGGCTGAGGAGCCTGCCATATGAGGAAAGGCTGAGAGAACCAGGGTTTTTTTTAAACCTTGAGAAAAGAAGGCTTATAGGAAACCTTATCATCATATTCCAGTATTTAAGGAGTGGCTACAAAGAGAACAGAGACTCCCTTTTTACAAGGAGTCACATGAAAAAGATGAGGGGTAATGGGTACAAGTTACTCCTGGGAAGATTCCGATTGGACAATGTGGTGGGTTGAAATTACCCCCCAAAATAAAATTGCCAAACCAGCTCAGTTGAAAAGCAAATGAAGCCATATTTACAGGCACACTAAAATCTAGACATATGGAATGCAATAAATAAGTACAAAATACACAATATTTATGATTTATAAACAACACAAAGAGCCCCCTGGACAAAAAGCAGGGGGTTACCAACAGCTTCTCCTCCCTACTCCCTTCCCCCACCCTATAAAAGGGAAAAGAGAAAGAGAAGAGCAGAGAGTAGCTTGGTAGTACTTAGCCACAACAAGAATGCAGTCATGGTTGGCAACAGTCAGGCAAAAGCACCAGCTAGCATCAGCTAGAGCTAAGAAGCCAAAAAGAGCAAGAGTTAGTTTACACAACTGACTACGTTGATTATCAAACCAATGGGATTATTTAGACCCTATTATTATTTTCCCCTTACATCCAATGGGAATTTATTTACATTCTACCACATTCTACTCAATCTGTGGTAAATTTTCCTAGGCATCAGCCTAAAACTACCCAAGACAACAAGAGGAAAAATTTTCACAATTCACAAGAATAATCAGCCATTGGAATAATCTTCCCAGGGAAGTGATGTAGTCCCTAATATTGAACATTTTTAAGGTTGAGCTGCACAGGCTGCTGGGCCATCTTGCCTAGACTGTGCTTTTCCCAGGAAAGGTTGCACCAGGTGTTCTTTGAGGTCCCTTCCAACCTGGTATTCTTTGTTTCTGTGATTCATCATGTGATTCATCACATCCCCCACAGCAAACTCCTGGCCAAGCTATCAGCCCATGGCTTGGACGGGAGCACACTGCAATGGGTTAGGAACTGGCTGGAGGGCCGAGCCCAGAGAGTGGTGGTGAATGGTGCCACATCCAGCTGGCGACTAGTCACTAGTGGTGTGCCCCAAGGATCAGTGCTGGGCCCCATCCTCTTTAAAATCTTTATTGATGATCTGAATGAGGGCATTGAGTCCATCATCAGTAAATTTGCTGATGACACCAAGCTGGGGGCAAGAGTTGATCTGCTGGAGGGTGGGAGAGGCTCTGCAGAGGGACCTTGACAGGTTGGACAGATGGGCAGAGTCTTGATGGGGTCCAATGGCATGAGATTGAACACATCCAAGTGCCGGGTTCTGCACATTGGCCACAACAACCCCATGCAGTGCTACAGGCTGGGGTCAGAGTGGCTGGAGCGCGGCCAGGCAGAGAGGGACCTGGGGATGCTGGTCAATGGTAGGCTGAACATGAGCCTGCAGTGTGCCCAGGCAGCCAAGAAAGCCAGTGGCATCCTGGCCTGCATCAAGAACAGTGTGGCCAGCAGGAGCAGGGAGGTCATTCTGCCCCTGTACACTGCACTGGTTAGGCCACACCTCGAGTACTGTGTCCAATTCTGGGCCCCTCAGTTTAGGAAGGATGTTGACTTGCTGCAACATGACCAGAGAAGGGCAACGAGGTTGGTAAGGGGTTTGGAACACAAGCCCTATGAGGAGAGGCTGAGGGAGCTGGGGTTGCTTAGCCTGGAGAAGAGGAGACTCAGGGGTGACCTTATTGCTCTCTACAACTACCTGAACGGAGGTTGTAGCCAGGTGGGGGTTGGTCTCTTCTCCCAGGCACCCAGGACCAGAACAAGAGTACACAGTCTCAGGTTGTGCCAGGGGAGGTTTAGGCTGGATGTTAGGAAGAAGTTCTATACAGAGAGAGTGATTGCCCATTGGAATGGGCTGCCCAGGGAGGTGGTGGAGTCACTGTCATTGGAGGTGTTCAGGAGGAGACTTGATAGGGTGCTTGGTGCCATGGTTTAGTTGTTTAGGTGGGTTGGATTGGTTGATAGGTTGGACGCAATGATCTTGAAGGTCTCTTCCAACCTGGTCTATTCTATTCTATTCTATTCTATTCTATTCTATTCTATTCTATTCTATTCTATTCTATTCTATTTCCAAGTTATATCTGGTTTAACCACACTCCATGTCCCAAAAAGTCAATTTGCACTGCTAAAAAAGGAGAGGGTGAAAACCCAAAACTTCTTTCTGCTGACAGTACCTGAGTGTATCCTTCTCAATAACAGAGAGAAGTCCTCAATCAAAGTAAATTACATAAAATTTACAAAGTCCATTTCTATTGACCAAATCACCTCAGAGCATATACCACTGTGTGTCAGGATACTCAAAAGTGGACTTTAAATCTAGAAGACTAAAGTATTCCTCAGAAAACAAAACAAAACAAAAGCCACAAAAATAGTCTTCCAGGACACAAACCAACATCACTCATCAGGAGATATTAAATGTATAAAGAGGCTGAGTTGACCTGCACAGGCTCCTAAGTGCACCCAGTAATGCCTGCTCTTCCTGAGGATGCCTTCAGGACTGGAGTTTCTTTTTTTCTCTGAAAGAGAAGAAATTAAAATCTGACTTGACTACAAGGTTGGAATCTGTGCTACGTGGGCGTGACTCCCGTCCTTCACGTCTTCCCTGTTGCTCTAGTTTACAGTCCCCACTTGTGGCACTGTGCTAGCTGCCAGGCAAGGTGATGGGCTGGGCCACCACATGGAGCTATATAATGGGCATGCTGGCTGGCAGGGCCCTGCATGCCAGATGCCTCAGCAGACAGGTGCTCCATGGTGGCACCTTTGCACTGTCCATGACAGGAGCTAACACGGAAATGCAACCCCTTTCTCCTGCCACCAAGGGTGTGATTTAGTAGCACAGTGTGCGAGGGATGTGTAAGGGTTAGGCACTGTGGCCATGAAGGCATATACAAACCTCATCCTCCTTTTCTGAGCCTGAGTTTATCACAACTAGGAATTCATGGGTTGGACACCCAGAAACAGTGCCACTGGGCACCATTACAGCAGCACTGCAACTGCTTTCCATTAACCATGACAGATATAATTTGGTAAGCAAGAGGATAAGAAATTGGGACTTACATGGCCAGCTCCAGCTTGCAGCTACCTTGTGGTGCAATTTGCCTTTCTCTTTAAAATCCTTCCATTCTCTGCTGGAGGAGAAAGCAAGCTGCTGTGCTGCAGCTCACAGCTGCTGGGGTGGTTTTGTCATGTATCAAGTCCCAGAGACGATATTTGTGGGAAACTCCCTTAAAAACCCTATCGTTTTGAACACAACAGAGATGAAATTCCAAGCCGCAGACAAAAGCCTCTGATATCATTGCTCACACACTGCTTCAGCACGGCTTGGTGCAGTCAGGACAGTGTTCTTCACTTGCACCCCAAGACAAGGTGCCTGTCTGTGAGTGCTTAATCTTTACTCAGCAACTAGTACATCTGAATCAAACAGCAATCAGTCTCCCCACTGTGTCTCCACAGGTTGTTAGCCACAGACCTTGATTTCTAATGCAACGAGGCATTGCTAATTAGGATGACTTTCTTCTCTTTAGCTTAATAAAAATATTCTCCAACCACAAATGGAATTGACATAAATCCAATTCAAGGGAGGGAATCCCCAAACTGGATTTTTGTACCTTCAGTGGAAAAAACACCAGCAACTAAACAACAAAAAGCTAAAATAAACCCCAGGTAACTAAAAATTGTAAATTCAAATATTTTGAAGGGTGTTCATTTCTTATGTTGTTGAACCCTTTTTAGTGCACCAAGAGGACAATATCTCCTGTCCTTCTCAACTTCTATCTATTTGGCATGTGTCACCACAGATCTAGGAATGGGCTAATTAAAATTGTTATGTTGCTAATGACAGTGCATCTTCTTTCACTGAAAAGTTCAAACTACAGCCTTCCTCTTGATCTGCTGTTAGATTTTTTTAAGCTCTAAATTAGAAGAAAAGCATATACCCTTTTAATGCCTATAAGAATTTGAGCTCATTAATGAGGAAAAAAAAAAAAGAGAGAGTGTAAAGTAGGCTTTCTATTATAGCTGTTCTTTAATTATGGAACAGCATGTGCAAAAGCTTTTACTCATAACTATGTCCTCGATTCTATTACACATTTTAGCAGAGAATGCATGTAATAGAAAAACAGCAATAGACTGCAGAACTTGTCCAGAGCCCTGCTCTCCTAGGGAAAAGATGCCAATGGTATTTTTGTGCTGTTACTCCTCAGCAGCCTCTTTGCACTTTCCTCCGGGTTACTTGCACAGCATGACTCACTGCCTGCTGGTTTCATTGAAACAAAAATATAGACACAGTAATTATTGCATTCAATCATAAACTGCAATCAATACAGCAGAGTTTACATGTTCTGTGCCCTAGAAAGCCACTACAGGGTTTCCCCCCCACCCCACTCTATGGTATTCCCTGGTCTTTTTCACTACTAAGGGATAACAGTTGTTCCAAGTGTTCTAGCAGATGTAGTTGAGTCTCTCAGAATGAAATATGTAGGTCAGAGCAGGAGACATTCATTGTTTTCTTTGATGTACCTTCATGTCAGCCTTTCTTTGGATGGAAAAGCCACTTCACAATACTCACTGACTGCCTTGCGGGAGTGTTACTGGAGGAACCTAACAGCAGTCCCTCCCCCCTCAGATTTCATCTAGGGGCAGGGATATTTGTGTTCAAACCAAACCTGTGGCCTTTTATTTATGGAGTCCAGGAGATAAATCTCAAACTAGTCTTCTAGCAAACGCAATTATCTAGACAAAGTCTTTGTGTGCATCACAACACCATTGCAGTCTGGCAAACTCAGAGGATCTGATGAAAAAATGGCTCCCGGGAGACCCAGGCAAGTAGGATAGGGTGGGGGGAAGGACAAGGGGAACTTAGCCAGGTCAAGATGTGGGGAGCCTCTCCAGGAAAAATAATAAACATGACTTTTGGCTTTTAGAGACACCATGTGTCCCTGTGTTAGTCATGATTCCCTGAGGGAAATATCCTCCCTTCAATGCCAATAAAATACCTGGTTTGATGTTAAGTATTACTTGCTCTTCTGCAGTGTCTTCAAAAGATAGGTGCTCAAAGGAATCACTTCTGCCCCACAGATCTGATGCTCTAACAAGAAAAACCACTGTGGTATCTTCTTCCCATCACAGGTCAGGAGATATCGCAGCATGAACTCTAGCAAACTGTAATTCCCGCTTTCTTAATGACCACCCTGTATCTGGAGCTAATAAAATAGAAAGGTTTTCCCTTTTCCTCTTAGCAGTGGTAACTGCCTAAAGATGAAAAATAGCTCCCAGAAGGCCAGTGTAAAATGAAATCATGCCAAGGAATTCTACATAAAGGTTGCAATTCCAACATGTCTCCTCTGTTGCACTTGGGATGTGCAGTAAGTGATAGCTGAATAAATCAAACCCCTGGAGTTCCATCATAACCATCAGGTTAAAAGTGTCATTATCTAATTTTAACTAAAAGTTCTGATTCATATTTTTTTTTTTCCTTCTCACATCTGGGATATCTTGGATTGTGTGCCACTCACATTATTGTTAGAAAAGGACTGGTATAACTTTCTGAAAAACAGCCTTTTTTTTTTTCTCCTTTTTTTTTGGTCATAAATCAGTTTCATTCAGCTGCCTGTCTCCCTTTTTTCCTCTTCCCCCATTTCCTCCTCCTACTCGTTAGTCTGTTCATCACCTTCAGTGAGTCACACAGCAGGCTGAGAAGTGAAGTCAAGTTCAACTTTATACAAAGTCTTCTACTGTGTGGTTTGCTGGGTGATGCTCCGGATCCTTCTCTGTCCTCCAAACCTGACCTGGGACAGACCTTCACTTCTGAGGATACACATTTGACAATCAAGATGAGTCCTCAGCTGCACCTGGAAATCTATGTTGTAGGCATTTCTGTCAGTGATACAACTGACACAGAAGACTGCAGGTGAAAATTCACACGCCTTGCAAAAAGGCTGCAACCCTGAACCCTGAATTATGTCATGCTAATTTAAGCCCAAGAGAAGGAAGTAATAGTAGCACTACTGGCTAACTCTGTTTTCTGTCTATCCCTGCCACTGGATGTGTCACCCTTAACACTCTGAAATGGATCTTGCCTTATCACACAAAATGTCAGCAGAGGCCATAATATTTAGGTCACAACAGCTTACTGTACTACCTGAAGGAAGGACTAAATGCTGTATTCTCTGACCTCATTTCAGCAAGGTCTGTAAGCATGTGCCTAAACACACAGCAATCCCTGAATAACCCCAGAAGGCTATACTGACTGATGAGCTAACAGGGACAAGCTTTTACTAGTTAAATAGCACTTTCCCGAACCAGATTTTAGTGCGTGATGCAGACTCCAGACTTTTTACTCTCTGTCTGGAATTTTGTGATGTCTCAGCAATAGTTGCCTGGCCCCAGTAGAGGCATCCAGACTGCTCAGTTTGGTAAGAGGCACTTAATTCTTTCAGTGGGGAAAGTAAGAGAGGCAGAAGGGCACTCCAGAAAACTTACCTGTTCAGTACAGGGTTGCTGAAACACCAGTGATGATCTAGCAACCCTTCCTCCATAGGTCGGGGGTCTGATTCTTGACTGATATCATTCCCTTTGGCCTTGCAGGACTCTGGTCATGCAGTGCCCTCTTACCTGAAGGGTACTGACAAGCATTGGTGTTATGGACCTCTGAGTAGTGCAGTGGTTGAGTTTGTAATCCTGAGAAACATGGGGTTTTACTATTTTCCCAGTGGAATGAGCTAAACAGGTATATAGGGGTTGGACTTTGCAGACACAGCTACTCTCCCTCATTGTGCATATTCTAGGAGCTGGAGAACTGTAATTGGTTATGGCTACCAGCTGGTAGGTTCTTGCTGTTGCACCTTTCATGTTTTTGTCATGCAGCAGTTACTAGGGAAAATAAAAAACAGTCTTGGGAGAGAGTTTGGAGGCTTTCTTTCTGTCCCTCCCTTTTTAATACAGCAGTCCTTACACCAGAGTTACCAAGCACAGCATTTTCCTGCTGTGTTTGCTCTGTTTCTTCTTTACCAAGTGGTAAGCTCCGAGTAGCTGGTGTTGGAGAACTCAAGCCTTTATCCTGGGGAAGATTCATTAGGTGGTATTTTCACTGAGTGTTTTCATAGATGATGTCCCTCACAGCTGCAGCTCCCCATGTAGGATTTTGTGCATGTGCTGCAGGCTCAGGTACCAGCTGGATGCCCTTGGGTACCAAGATTCTACCCTACATACACTAACAGAGCTGTATCACCACAGCAGGTCCTAGGTACCCAGAGATGTCCCGGCTAGGACTGGGGGCTTTCTGAACAGGTGCCCAGTTCCAACACAGATGGTAAGGAAGTGGTCTGCATCCTGCCATTAGTGCTAAAGTCTTAAACAAATCTAACTCTGTTCCTACTGTTGCAGAAATGGTTGTGAGTCTTCACTGTACTTTTAGTGCTTTTAAAAGTCCTACAGATGCAGCTATTAACAAGGCTTAGAGAACTCTTAAATAGACTTCTTTTTCCAAAACCTGGGAAAAGCCTGTGTTATTATTATGAAGAAAAGAATTTTTCAAGTCTGGGATTAATTACTGCTTGCTTTTTTGTCTGTGTTTAAGTATTTGGTCAGTCCTGAAAGATGCATAAATTACTGAAGCCAAACTGTTGAGTTAATAAGAAAGAAATTTTCAAACTCTTATGGTTCCATTTTAAGTTCCCATGGTATTAACGCCAGCAGAATAACTTACTGCAACTGAAATGCACCACATTAAGGGCTAAATTATGCTAAAATAGGTCAAGCAGCAGTGAAGGCAGCTATTTTGACTGAACTAGGGTTAACAAGATGCATGTAACAAATGCCTCAGGAGAGCAATCACATGCGCTTGCTGCACATGATACCACAGCAGGATACCCATAGCTTCAGGTTCCAGCTAAATGGCATCATGGTGTGCTCTTTCAGGCAAGAAAATAGTTGTACAATTGTTTGGATATGATCCCCTCAGTTTATGTGATATAACCTGACAGTTTAAAGGGTCCCGTAAGTATGTTCTCACTGAAGCCTATGCAACTTCTACATACTCAACTAGGCTGTTTTTAACATAAAGCAGAGGGAGAGGAAAGAAGTAATTAATGAAAGAGACTCCTGGAATGACAGCATGCCCATGACAGCATGCCCAGCTGCCTTTCTACTTGTTTCTGAATAAAGAAAGAAGTCAGGAGGCAGAAATTTGTCTGAGGTATTGAAATTGGAGAGTAGATAAGCAGAGCATTTGAATCTCGTTGGACTTTGTGGCAAAAGAGATGAAATATACTTCTAGAGTTAGCATCCTTTCTAACAATAATAAAAATAAAAATAAGGAAGTTTTCCTTTTATTTTTTTCTTTGATTTTTCAGCAGTTCCATATATCACATACAGAACAATATGTAATGCGTATCTTCCTTGCCTTGCCTTCCCTTCCCTTCTCTTCTTTTCCCTTCCCTTCTTCTTCCATGCCTTCTTTTTCCTTTTTCCTTTCTTTACCAAAACACTCTGTAAAGAATTGCTGTACTTTCCTTCTGGATACCTTTAGCACACCTGTATGTTATGGAACAAATATCTTACAGGGGAGACATGACACAGAGGGAAACAGATAGAAAAGTGTGTGAACCTGCTCTTGCCAAGCAGCTGGGCCTGAATTCTTCAATATATACACTTTGTGCACAAAACAAATCCTACGTCTAATGTGCCAAATCCACGTAGTTTTTCCAAAAGTTGAGATATATATATATACATATATATACATATATATATACACAGAGAATATTAAATGTAGGAACATTTGGGAATGTGTGTTGGATTTTGCTTATTTTTCTCTAAAGCTACTTGATGGTACTGAGTGGTAAAACATTTTAAAATTTCCAGTCATTACAGCAGTGTGCATTTTTATGAGGAGTTTTGCATTTATTATTTACCCAAGAAGAGAGAGAAAGGAGACAGAGAGGGATCAAGCACATACTCAGGAAATGCACTTAAGGAAACTAGTTATTTAAAGAAATGAGCTTTTTACTGCAACCAAAATACTGTTTTAGTCAATTTTCTTCACTGAAAGTTTTTATTGTCACATCTGGCTGGGCTGCTTTTAATGCAACATAGAGAGAGTACAAAGAAGTCACTGATGAACAGTCATCCCACATCCCAATTCAGGTCTAAAATACCACACAACCGTTTTCCAGATAGGAACACTGATAACAAAACCTCTCATGTTCTCTGTGGTTGCATTGGTTTATCAAAACTCTTCAGGGATGACAGCTAATTATTTTTTTTTCCCCGATGATATGGGAAGTCCAAATTCAGTACTATTATTTTGCCTTTCAGAACAGAACACATTGAAATGCTGTGGTTATTTGTACTATACCAGATTATGTGTCAAAATGACTCATTGCCAATGTTTTAATCTTGAGCTAACTGAAATTTACATCTATGTGGGGTAGATAGTTTATTTTTTAATAGAACATCATGTATCATTGTCCAGCACAAAATAAATGGGAGATTCCCATTTTCCCTTTTGGTATGTGGACTTTTCAGCATTACAGCATTTCAGATGAGGGGAACTCCAGTTTCTGGACACTGGAAATTCAGGGGGTTTACTGTCTGTCACAGCTTTGTTTAATTTCGTTGTTGAAATTGTTTCGGAATGAAGGTTTTAATGTTGTCACCCCATTACAGTGATCGGAACTAGCAAAAGACCTGTTTGGAAGCTATTTTAATCTGCCTTTGACAAACTGATCTGGATTCACCCACCTTGAGACACATTTCCCTTTACCACAAATGAAATGTGCAAATTATCTATGATAATTAGATTTGACCCAGTTACTGGATTTGGGAACATACTTCTATCTTGCCTGCAGCTGAATATCCCTACAGAAAGAGAATCTCACAGTTACGACAGGCTATAATCAGGGTTCAAACCCTTCCATCAGAGACACAAAAAAAGATGTAACTAAACTAGCACTATTCCATTGCCTGACATTGTCTGTTATTTCTTTTTGCACAGTGAATTATTCATTATTAATGATTTAGCGCTCTCTGGTTTATCTACATGATGACAGCTCCTCTCCCCTCCTGCCATTCCTGCCATGTGCACACCCTCCCACAAGAACACTTGTGACAAATAATGATGTCACATCCTTAAACGTATCCAATTATTGGCTATGAATCCAATGAATCCAATGGTTCAATTAATCATTCCTCATTCATCTTACAACTTCAATAAGTTGCGGGGTATCAATGCCTGAGTGTTACCGCTTTTGTTTGGAGATAAGCCCTATGTACACAGCAGTGTAGTAACACCTGATGGGAAACACATGCCTGAGAAAACCCCCATAGCAAGATTGCATTGTGCTAGGAAATTCTGTTTGTTGGCTGTCTGGCATCAGAAATGTTATTTATCCTTTTTGAAATCCCAAGTTAAAATGCAGGGACTTATCTGCTCAGATCGTGACCTTGTACCAAACCAGCAAGACATTTAGATTCTGTTCAACTCTCCATGAGTTGCCATCCATGTTCTTAGCACAGACTTTGGGATTAGATGACATCTGGTTCCTGAACTTGCTTTTTTTGGCAAGTTTCTAGTCAACAGAGGAAAGAAGCAAAATATTTCTGTGCAACACAAGAAGTGTGGTGGGGGTTGTTTTCTTTTTTTTTCTAAGCACACACTGAACAGGGAATAAAAGGCATTTTCTTTTGGTGATGTATTCTCCAGGAGTTGCAGCAAAACAAAAGGATTCTGCCCAAAGCTTGCAACAGCAATGGACATTGGTATAAAGTCCTTGTTAGCGACATCCTTGTGATAAAACATAAATATTAGTAAAATAAACTATCAGTAAAACTCCTACTCAATCTACAGATCCCAGGGGTAAAAATGTGATTTTGTCAACAGTTTGTACCAAATGTCAGTACCAAACACATTGACATTTCCATCCTGGCAAACCCTGTCTTGTGTGGCTAGCCTGATCCCAGAGCAGACTAAAGCAAGTAGGTGTTTACCCACTTACACAACTTTACAATCAGAATGAGAAAGTGAAATAACTTGTCTGAATTGGAAATGTAGTAGTTATCCTGAAGGAAGGAGAAAAGAAGCATGTGGTGAAGCAGCTCCTCTAGGCTGGGGCAGTGGGAAGCTGAGAGCATCTCATTTATTCAGCCACCTTTTACACCAGATGCTTTTTATTTGTATACTCTCCTCAAAAGCACTTTTTCAGGCTCAAACTCCATTTTGAGGCTATTGAAGTAAATAAGCCTTTCAAAACTTCTGCATTTATGATTTATGAGGGCAGTTAAGCCCTTGTACAAAATGAAAGACTGAATGAGAGAATCTGGAAAGAGGCAGAACCGATGACCTAAGTTCATGACTAAGTGCCAGAAAACTCCTGAAGCCTAATTCCACTTGTGCATTAATGTGCCACTTGACCTTGGGCAAGCTATTTACCTTAGTGAACTTAGTGAAGTTTCTTTCAGATGCTGATAAAATTTGTAACACTAAATATGCCAGGGAATGAGGACACCTTCACACCTGTGTTTAAAATATTTTGAAAATCAATAGCACCCTGCAAATACTTCATTTTTTTAATACCCTATTTGAAAAATACTATATTTGATGTGACTAAACCAGTTACACTGCTCTACTATAATAAATTAGACTGTGATGGTATCTTGGAACTCCTTTTTAATTACCCTACTCTTGACAATCAAATGAAAATACCACAAACTGATTCATTTACTAGCTGGAAGGATTAATGTAGGAATAGCGTTGTCTTCACACATTAAATCAGATTGGAATGTTTAGGGTCTGAAAACTTTGTGGTCATTGCTTCCATTCCTGGTCTTAGGAAGCTGGAAAACTCAAGATTAATTGACCATACTTTTCCCTTTAAAACTTACTTCAAGGAGAAATTCCTGGAAATTAACTGAATGGAGAAGGATTGCTGGAGATGCATGTTTTTCCTCATGAGCAATTAGACTGTAAGCCACATACCAGGGCTTGTTTTTGGGAATCCTGTTTTTCTGTAGTTTTCAGAGCAGAAACCAGCCCATACAGATGACAAGCGCTGCCACGTGGGTGCTGATTACTAGTGTTAGATTCAGCACCAGATCCCTGCTAGCTTGGGTTGTTCTGCTCACCTGCCAGCTGGTGCAGAAGATAACCCAGGCACCAGGATTAAGCAATGGCCCAAGCCCCTCTTTCTCTGCATATGTTTATGTTATGAATGTGACTGTTTGAACTCTTCAGCTTCTGGGTTTGCCCTTCACAGAGGTAATCAGAACACCTGAACACTCTTAATATCAGTGTGGTTTTGCATTTATTCACTTAACTCTTTTGAACACCATGAAGAAGAAATTTTCCTGGGCCAGGGAGAGTGCATGGCTCCCAGGAAGGTATAGCCAGTGGAAATATTACACTGCACCTTGCAGAGTCAGATGCTTCCTGTGCCCATCCTGCAAGGCTGAGCTCCTGCCATGATCCTCCCTGCAATCCCTCCTCCCCTGACAAGGGGCATTTAGCAGTGTACTCCTCCACTTTTGAGATAATTTTGGTGAAGTCTCACTCTACCGGCTGTCCAGAAATTATTAACAAAACAAACAAACAAATAATATTAACAAAAGACAGTTTATATATTTTCATTTTTATAAACCTCATAGAAAACATTCAGGATCTCTTTTAGAACCCACAACCAACAAAATCCACTTTGGTCTTAAACTCCTGTTACTGGTAGGAGGAAAAGCATTGGTTATGTAATCTATATTCTACTATGTAACAGATACTAAATATAGTGCAGTTACTTAGAACAATACAAAACATCACATTATGAGAAACAGTGCCGAGGAAGAGAATGCTGCCATTCCAGATCGACACATTTTTAGTATTATGTTCCTCAGGAAGAGCATCAAATATTTTTCTGAGTGACCTAATTTTCTTTGTCTGATCAAATGTGCCAGATGCTTCCTTATTCAGAGTTGCCACTCCAAGTGAAAAACTGTTTTCTGGCAGCCACTTGAAATCTCATCTTCAGTTTTCTGTTAGGGATTATTATACAATCACTGCCTGGGCAGACTGAAAGCATATGGTAACTGGGCTGACATTATCTCTGCTGTTTCAAAGTTCCCCAAGGATGTGTTGTCAAAGTTAGTCTCAGGTATAATCCAGCCCCCCTGGTGCATTCAAAATGCCACCCAAACTCAGTAGTGACCAAGCAAAATGGGCATGCAGAGCTTGGAATCTTCTTTTTCTTGTATCTTCCTCTGAGGTGTGGGAGGTTATTTTCCTTTTGTAAGTATTCCCATCACTTGATCAGGTGAAAATTATGAGGATGGCTCAGTGCCTTTTAATGTGCAGTTTCCAGCTAAAATGGTGCCCTTTGCATCCTGGCTGAAGCTTGAAGGACAATGTTTTGGTTATACCTGCCCAGATTCTTACTTACTTTGTTCAGTTCCTGCTGCACTAAATTTTCTGCTTTCCTGGGGACTAGTAAGATGGTAACCCTAATGGCTTGATTTAGCCTTTCTCAGTATTCCTGTTATTGGTGACAGGGAATCAATATTTGTAGGAATAAACAGCCAAAATGCTGTGAGTGAACCCCAGGCATCCCAGCCTATGCTTGTGCATTTTCTGCCACACAAGGTATGGTAGCTGGAACATGACAACTTCCAGGATGATGTGGACTTTCTGAGCCCTTCTGGCACCCAGAGGGAATGTCTGTATAGCTAAACAAGAGAGGCATGGATTGAATGTGGGCACTGAACCCTCTCCTGACTGTGTAGACTGCATAGGTGCTAGCTTCTTCCTTTGATCCATTTTGTACCTTGCTAACCCTGCAAGGCGATATGTGGCCAAGGGGGCTACCCATAAGGCTCTACCACTTGACTTAGGGTCTAGGGCTGATTCTCTGCACCTGTTGTTTTCTAGTACAGAGATAGACTGCTTTTCTTTTTTCTTTTTTCATTTGTTGAAAGTATGGAAGAAAAGTTCCTATTATAAAAAAGTCTTCTACTACTAGGTGGTAGGCAATAGACATTGACTGAACGGGGCAATTACCTACTCAGTGTAGATGCTCAACAAACATCCTCAGATTGCTCCTGACCAACAGGAATGCAACATTAATCCATGCACCTGAATGAACTGAATGAACATGCCTAGCCATCAAAAATCAGGAGGGAATTTTATTGCTATTGCCATTATTTATTAGGTGCTACCTTTCTGCTGGAGGGCCCAGTCTCCTACTAGTCAAGAGACAGCCTTGAAGGCTATTTCTCTACTTCTGGCCAAGAGGGTGTAGTGGTTTGAGCCTTAACTGGGAGTTAAAAGCCCAGATGGGGGAAAAGGCTGAGAATCTGTCCCCCACTCCCCCCTCCTCCCTCCAAACAGAGAGGGAAAAAAAAAAAAAAAAAAGGGTAAGGAGCAAATCCACTAAACAATAATCTAGAGTTGGCTTGGAAGTAAAGAGGTGAAGAATTTTCTTTAAACAGTATATATATAACAATAACAGGAAAGGTTCACAAGGGCAAGGAACAAGGATGGATGGGAGGGGGACAGAAAAGAATAATACAAAACCAGTCTTTCTCTGAGGAGGCACAGGGGCAGCAGGGAGAAGGATCTGGTCCGGCCATGTGGCTGAGGAGCAGGAGGGCAGCTGCAGTAGCTCTCATCCAGCAGAGGCAGGAGCCAAAAAGGAGATCCAACAGCTATGATGTCCTGCTTTTTATACCCTAGCTGGGCAGGGAAGGGGGAGTGGAACAGACTCAGCTTCCCAGGGGGAAATGCCCTGCAGGGAGGGTAAAGTACCCGCAACTCTGCTTTGGTTTTTTGTTTTCAGAAAAGGGCGTTAACCCAACACAGAGGGCAATGGGCATTAGGATGAGGCATGCTGGAGATCCAGGGAGGTGCAGATAGGGTAGAGGAGTTAAAATGTGGAGAGCAATCCTTGGGCTGATCTGCCCCAAGTTGCAACAGCTCAGTACTAGGCCAGAGAGCAAGCTGGCAATCAAATAGTGTCCATGACTCAGGGTCCAGTGCCCTACTCAGTCCATCTCTTAGCTATCAGCATGCACCACTCCAGACCCATCTCCCGGCACTCACCACTAAGAGGTGCTTATTTGGTGTAGTCTAACTAAAGGTGTCAGTTTAAACCAGCATAGGTAAATGTAGAAATGTGGATGTTCAATAAACACTTAATTATTTCAGCCTAGTTTACTTCTGCTTGACTAAGTGGATTAGAAATTGATTTAAGATTAAAAAAAAAAAAAAAAAGAAAAAGGAAAAAAAAAAGTAAAAAAAGCTGCTTTGAAATTGTGGTACCTACATGGACAACACACTACTGTAAGAAAATCAGTAACAGGTTGTGCAATGACAAAGCTGTCATGGAAATGGAAGTTAGCGTTCAAAGCCATTTAGATTTAAGTTTCTTTAACTTATGCTGAAGTACTACTGGTAACTACTACTGGTAACTACTGTTAGCACCTACTGCCTCAACAAAAACTAAGTGGGTCAAAATCCTATTTCATTTTGCAAATTCTATGCCCAAATAGAATTAAAAAATACCTTTTTTTTTCCCCTTTTCTGATTTAAATTAGTGTCTATATACAGCTCAGGGAGTCCTGCAGAATTTTAAACAGGCAGTATTCAAATAAATAAATAAATCTGCAATATTCACGGCTGAGCTTGCTCATTTTCTTCTAGACAGTCTGTAATTTTACTATAACTTAATCATGACCTAGACTGTAAAATGATTTCTTAACTCATTGCTACAGGCAAGTTGTCCTGTTCACACTCCAAATTAAGAGAAAAACTTTACTGAAATACCAACAACCCAGAGCAGATACGTCAGCTCAGTCAGAATTAGCCAGGACCTAGGACATAAGCAGAGAAAGGTATAGAAAGAAATTGCAAAGCTAAAGAGCAGTGGTAGTGCTGGCTTCAACAAATTCTGCCCTGGGGCAGAAACACTGCCATTGTGTTGATTTTAGTTGCCTAGAAGCACATTGAAGGCGTTTTGTTAGTAACTCCTCCCAGCTGTCAGGCATGATAGGAAAACCCTAATAAATGCTTTCCAACTGTGAATTTGACATTCTACTATCCCAAATTCCCTGCCAGTGGAGGCAATTGGTTTCCACTACTCCCCTGAAAGCCATGCCCTAGTCCTTATACCTTGGAGCCCTGCTTGGTGTCTGAAGCACCCTTCTTCAGAAACAATCAAGAAAACAAAAAGAGGCAACTCTGACTGTTCCTGCTAAACATTGCTCTAGAACTTTACAGTCATTTTCTTTCAATTTATCAGTCATTAAAAAATGGCTGAGGTTATCCTGAGTAGCCAGCTGTGCTGCAGAAGGCTGCACTACTCCATCCCACTCCCAGCTGCCTGCTACCCAAGATAGCATTCTCTACATGGAAGACTTAGCCAGACTTTCTGTAATTATTAGTGACTTGCAATGTTATGGTCCATCCAGTATTTATCTGTGCAGAGGATGACAAGGAGGTCTTGGAAGAGTTCTTTTCCCAGCAAGTCTTCTCAGACCATTTATTTGTTCAAATTCAAATCCCTAGACAGCAGTGTGGTAGTAGTTCTTTTCCTTGGTATGTAAGAGAATTTGAGAGGAAGCTATCACACATACGCATTCTTCTCTCCTTGCTCCTCCTAATTCTGTTGTCTTGAAAAGCTTCTAATTTTGTTGTCCTACCCACTTAGTTTTCTTTCACATTTGTTAGACCTTCCCTGTAAAATCTAGTATCTTCTACTTTCTTTTTATTGTGTGCCATGCCCTGCATTTCATCCCTACTGCCTGCTCTTTCTAGCTCCCCTATCAGCTGTGAATCCTCTGTCATCAATAATCCACCACTTTAACTGGCTTAGAGTTTCCTTCTCTCTCTTTGTCCGGGTCAGATGCCAGATTAGACCCAGCAGAAGTCTGATACTATCTCTGTTGTATGTATTAATCTTCTTACAAGTATGGTCTGCTCTGTATTTAACCTCTCCTCCCTGCATAGCCAGGTGTTACTGAGAGCTCCAGCAGCATTATTTGCTTTTCCATGTTAATAAGTGAAGCACTCCTCAGCACCACGTAACTGCAATTTTATATAATAGGTTTAGCTCAAATTGCTGAAGCCACTAATCCCAAGCACGCAGTCTGAATGACCACTCAGACTCTTCTTCTCCTGACAGCCACTGATGTTGTAGGGATTTCAGCTATTTGGTACTGTGAAGCCAAAATTCATCAGGTGAATGATTCCTTGGAATCAGTGGGTTACATTGCTTAACCAAGGCAGTAAGATTTGCCTTGTGTCTGTGCTACAGAGCTGTCTACAGCTGTATAAGGGAGTGAGATAAATCTTTGATTTTGGATTTTCATCCCCATGTGGATTACACTGTATATCTGGGGATGTGCCTAGTTGGTAAGAGAACAAGAACAGAAGCTGTGACTCCTATCTTCTACTCCTGGCTCAGTCCCAATGCATTGCGTGACTGTGGGCAAATCACTTAAGCTGTCTCTGGGATAATAATCGATGCAGCAATTCCAGGAGGCTTAATTTTGAAAGTGTCAACTCATATATTCTCACTGATGCGCCTCAGGAGATGTCCCCTTCCCTTCAATGGGAGCAGGAGCAGGGCCTTAAGTACTGACAGCAAGATTTGCAACCCGTGACCCCCTCTCCCCCAATCTGCCATAACTATTTCATACAAAATGTTTAATAATAACACCAGAAATGCTGTCCCAGAACTCTGAAAGCCTCTTATCAACTCCAATTTCTAAAGTACAGTGTACAGAATCATGTGTCATGGTTTTCTTTTTGCTACTTTCAGCACTAATTCTTTCTTGTTATGCCAGCAGATGCATAAATCTGCAGCTGGTGCTTTTTGGCTTTGGTCTCACTGATTGCAGGACTTAATTGTGGACAAAAACAGTTGGATTTTTTAATTGATTTTCTTAGTGTGTTTTTGTGTGCTTGAAATCCTAAACTTTCAGGAGTGCCTAGCAATGGGCTGGGGATTTGTTGCAACAGGGGCTAAAGTTTACATTTGGGAAGAGCTAATTGCTGCATGTCCATCTTCTGAAAATCCAGTGTCTCAAAGTGGAAATACAGGAAAGAGTAATCATTTGCAAATATCCAGCACATGGGAGATGACACCTAAATATTTTCACA
Organism: Melanerpes formicivorus; assembly: GCF_026170545.1. NCBI lineage: Eukaryota > Metazoa > Chordata > Aves > Piciformes > Picidae > Melanerpes > Melanerpes formicivorus. The sequence continues at coordinate 29,401,881 of NW_027142353.1, read as the reverse complement.
AAGTAAGTCAAATTCAAAGTAAGTCACATAATAGATCATCTCTTCTCACAATGACTGTATCCCCTTCTAGTCACAATGACACCCAATCCCTGTGGCAGCTATGATAAAGCCTCTACTTTCATGGGTAAATAGTATTAGGAAAGGTTTCTCTGAGTGCACTTCAGGAGCAGAAGGCAAGAAAATGTGAGCCAGCACAGTTGTCTGCAGTTCACAGCAGTGACCTAGTGGAGCGCCTGATTAGCACTTTTCCAAGCACCGGGAGCGGAACAGACTTCAACAAAGTCAATGCAAAAGCATTCAGTCGTTAAGACCTCATCAAGGTTTAAGTCAGAAGACTTGTATTTATGTAGTGTAGCTGTTTCACAATGTGGTGTCTCAAAATGTCTGCTACCACTCACTTTCAAAGCATATGTATAGCACATAAAGTCTTGTCACAGCTGACACCTTTTTCTGAATTTGCTACACCAGAGTACTCTGTTGCTGATGCAGCAAGCTGTTTTCAGAACTGGTTTACTTATGAGTATTTTGGAGGAGGAAACCAAAGTAAAATGTCAACTATTTTTCAATGAACTATCTCCATCCCTGTATTTTAAGCAATTCTTCTTTCAGAGGTGTTTTAAAAATAGTCATTACAAAATACAGAATCAATACAGAATACAGAATTAATCAGGTTGGAAAAGACCTTTGAGATCATCAAGTCCAACCTATCACCCAACACTATCTAATCAACTAAACCATGGCATGAAGTGCCTCATCCAGTCTCTTGTTAAACACTTCCAGTGATGGCGACTCCACCACCTTCCTGGGCAGCCCATTCCAATGGCCAATCACTATTTCTGTGAAAAACCTCTTCCTAACCTCCAGCCTAAATCTCCCCTTTATAGATTATTAAAAACAAAACCACAAACCCAAAAACCAACCAACCAAAGAAACAAAAAAAACCCACAAAACCCCCACCCCAAACACCAAACTTGGGTCAGGAAAGCATCCTTCATTATGATAACATTTAGCACATGCCAAGTCTATCAGGTCCCAGCTCAAGGGCAGAAAAGATGCAATGATTTATCACATACAGAGTTGCAATGAACAAGAGGTCACAAAGCCTGTCTCCATGCCCCCAAGCAGTCCCAATGATACCTCATTCAATCCCATCAGAACCAGATCAAACCCATTGGTACAGATCTCATGCTCATCTGCCAGAGACATGCCTTGTAGGCAACTCACTCCCCTTCTGCTAACAGAGGTGTGCAGTTGCCTGCAAAGACAGCAGCTTCAGCTTTAGGAACAATTATGGTTTCAATCACTATGAAAAGGGAAGGCAAAACACCCCAGGTTACCGGGGTGCTAAATAATTTAGACAGGCGCTCCTCTCCCGCTACACAGAAGTGCTGTTAGCTGTAGTGAGCCTGACATGCATGCCACAGAGAGAAAAGAGGAGCACAGCCCAAATTCTGCCCTCAGAGGTGTATGCACACAATTCCCAATGACATATGTGGGAATTGGGCACATGGCTTGAGGGCAAAATCTGGCCCTTTATTTTTGGCTGCTCTATTATGATTGTGACACGCTAATTTCTAATTCCTTTAGCAAAAAAAGTAACACATGAAGGCTTAAATTTTAATGTTGCCAAATGTCAGAAGCACCTCTGCAATATACTTTTGAGCAAATTTATGAAAACAGGTTTCAGGAACCATGGCCATGCTTGTTATTGGAACCTGACATGTTCAATCAGTTAAAATTCTCCTTATCTTTATTGGGGTTTTGCCAAGCTAAGAACTGAATAAGGGCTTCTGGATTTAGTTCAGTGGTAGTTGATTTGGACGTTGGTCTCCTGACAGCCATGGTCACAGCTTCTCACCTAGAAGGATGGATGCAAAAGTACAGATGTCATCCTATGTTTGCAGGGTAATAAACCTCCGAGGAGGTCCACTAACCAATACATAAGGTGCAAAACAATACAAACCAATATGTAGGAATAAAAATGCAGCTGGATACTTACTAGTGGAAGGGAAAAAAACAGATTAGTCCCTCACCAATCCCCAGCACCACACTCCTCACTCCTACTTACATATACAGTGAAATAAAGCAGGTACTGGAGTCATCTAAGAGGAAAGATGAAAATCTCCACGGCTGCAAGCATGATGTTTGAGCCCACCTTTGTCAAGTAAACTACCATGGGTCAGCAACCTGACACCTATATTCTACCCCTGCCAGAATGAGGGGGTCAAGTACTTCCTGAGGAGATATTTGACAGTGTGCATCTGCTTGGGCCACCAGCAGCAGGGTTCATCAGGCTAAATGAGCTACGTTTCCACACCAGGTGCAGGTGGACACTCAGGTCTCTGGGAGAGGAAATGAGGGAAAGGATGTGCCTGAACCTGACATGTTTCTGAAAGGAGTTACTCAGCCAGCACAAGCTCCTCCTCATGGTACAGGACCAGAGAAAAGATAGCAAACAAGGAGCAGCATCTTCTTCCTAGGGAAGCTATGGTGGGTTGTGCAGGATGCCCCACTGCATGGCAGCTGAGCAGGGAATTATCATCTGCTTAATCTGCTGATGGAAAGGGTCTCCGTGGTCCTTGGCCCTCTTTGCTGCTCAAATTTGGGTATCACTACAAAAATGTGTCCCTCTCATCTGCCTTCCATGGCCCTCAACAGGGTGTCTGGCTGGTCTTGACGGATTTGGAGCTGTCAGGAAAGATGGAATAGGACAAAAATTAATAAATAACTTAATTACATTGAAAGTGCTGCTAGGCAGGCAGAAAGCTGCATGGAGTTCAGCAGAGCTGTGCCACTTTGCACACAGTAGGGAGAGGGCAATAAACCAGTGGTGTCAAGGGAAGCACACAGGACATAAAATCAGAGGGATACCTGGAAAAAAAATGAGGCAGCAAACTCCTACTTCTACTCTGAGCTCCATGAGTCCCACCTATGAGCTGCCCTTTGCTGGGGACTTGCTGGGGCAGGCATGGTGCAGCTGGGCAGCCATTGTCTGAATGCTGCTCATCTCCCCCAGCACCAGTGTTGACTCAAGAATGTCCTCATTTTGCTCTCAATGTTTTGTTTCATAACAGCAGCGAGCCACTGGCAGCAGAGCATGTCCAGAGGCTGGCTGGAGCGTCAGGAGCCCTCTGCCTTCAGCATCATGCCTGTAACAGGCACCCCGAGCCTGCCATTGTCCTCCAGAAATGCACAGCCTGTCACAACTCGTTGCTTAATGCTAAACTACCCGTTATAAATAAACATGGTCCTAATAATAGTTTGCCTGACCTGACTCACTGTAGGAAACGGCCTCAAAAATAAAAGAGGATGACTTTCAAATGCAAGAGTTACAATTTTACATAAATAAAACCTGAAAAGGGCAGTGCAGGACAGGCTAAGGGAAAATTGTATCACAGGGCTGCAATACCAAGGTGCAAAAAGGGGTTGTTTGGCTGCTAAATCTGATGCTGTCTCCCCCTGTAAGTTTGCTGGAGTTTGACCAATGGATGTGGAGAAATATTGCTTGAATCGTCAGATAGCTGTTAGTCACCCAGATTAAAAACAAATTCCATTGACATTGTGTCATGCCTTGCGAGCCCAAAACAGATATTGATGTTTTCATCTTGTTGCAGGGAGGAGGGAGATGGGAGTGGGTAAAGTAAGAAATCAAAATCACCCAGATACTGCAAGTGTTTCATCTTTGTTTGAAAAATGACACTGCAACCCAGTGCACATAGCTGAGGGTGAGAGATAATGCAGTCCAGCCTATCTCTCTTACTCTCAAATGAAGGGGAGACAAAGACAGTGTTATCAAACAAACCCAAAACTTCTAATGCCTGTACAGAATTGTAAGCACAAGTGTAAGAACCAGATTCACTCAGTGGTTGTGAGCAAGGATGAGGGCTCATGAAGGCCAGAAGTGCCACCAAGGCCAGAAGTACCACCAGGCCAATTCGCCTCAGGCTGGCCATAGGAACTGACCCCGAAAAGAAAAATGGAAAGGTCATTTTTGTAGGTGACTCCCTGCTGAGGGGAGAAGGGAGCCTGATATGCAGACTGGACCCACTTCATAGAGAGGTCTGCTGTCTCCCTGATGTCCTGGTAAAGGATGCCGTAGGTAAACTTCCCACCCTTGTAAGCCCTTCAGACAGTAATCTGCTTCTGTTTTTTCAGGTAGGTAGTGATGATCCATAGGAGGCTCACAATCAAATAAAAGAGACTTTGGGACCTTGGGGCAACTGGTAAATCCCTCTGACATCAACAATGGAATAGGGAACACTTAGGAAGAGCCAAGAGGTCAATTCATGGCTCTGGGACTGTTGTCATTGACAGGGGGTTGGATTTTATGATCACAGCTCAGTTTACAGGGCACCAGGGCTGCAAGCAACTAATGGAATGCACCTGTCCCAGAGGGGGAAAAGGATTCTAGGGCAGGAGTTGTCAGGGCTTATTGATAGAGCTTTAAACTAGATCTGAAGGGGGAAGGAGTTTTTATCTCATGCTTGCCTGTGACAAACAATGGGGCACCTCACCAGAGGCAGAGGGATGCAGTGCTAGCAAGGGCTCTCAACTTGTTGCCTGAGTCAAGCCAAGGACAAACCACTGGGACATGCCGAGGAAATCAAGGGGGATTCACCTCAGAGGGTGACACAGCCAGCCCAGCTGAAGTGCAGCTCTATGCAAATGCACAGAGCCTGGGCAACAAACAAGATGAATTAAGAGCCACTTTGCTACAACTTCCTCCTCCAAATGGTAGAGGAACCACAAGAAAAGGTGCTATGCAGGACCTTGTTCTTACCAATAGGGAAGGGCTGGTGACCAATTTGAGGCTCAGAGATAACCTTGGCTGTGGTGACCATGAAGCAATAGAATTTAAGATCCTCAGGGCAACTAGGAGGATGTATCCCAAGCTTGCAACCCTGCATTTTAGGCATGCAGACTTTGATCACTTCAGGGATCTGCTGGCCAAAGTATTGTGGGGCAAAGCCCCAGTGAGAAGAGGGGCCCAGGACAGCTGGTCAGAATCCAAGGATCACCTTCTCTGTGCCCAGGAGTAAAGTATACCCACAAAGAGGAACGCAGGAAAGAATGCTAAGAGACCTGCCTGGATGAGCAAGGAGCTCCTGGACATGTCGTCACACATAGAGAAACTCTACAAGGAGGGAAGAAAGGACAGTTGGAATAGGGGCATATAAGGAAGCTGCCCGAGCATCAAGAGACCTGGTTAGAAAAGCAAAAGCTCAGTTAGAATGAAATCTAGCCAGGGAGATCAAGGGGAACAGTAAACATTTCTATAGGTATATTAATGGTGAAAAGAAGACTAGGGAAGGTGTGGGCCACTCAGAAATGAAACTGGTGAGCTGGTGACAAGTGACGTGGAGAAGGCTGAGGTTCTCAATGACTTCTTTACCTCAGTCTTCACTGGCAAGGGCTCCAGCCACACTGCCAGAATAATGGAAGATAATGGCAGGGCCTGGAAGAAGGAATTGCCCATTGTGAGTGAAGATCAGGTTTGCAACCATCTGAAGAACCTGAAAGTGTTCAAGTCCATGGGACCCAATGGGATACCTCTACAGGTCTTGAGGGAACTGGTGGATGAGGTTGCTAAATCTCTCTCTATTATATTCCAAAAGTCATGGCAGTCCAAGGAGGTTCCCACAGACTGGAAAAGGGGAAACATAACTCCCATTTTCAAGAAGGGAAAGAGAGATGACCCAGGGAACTATGGGCCAGTCAGTCTCACCTCAGTGCCCAGTAAGATCATGTAGCAGATCCTCCTGGAGGCACTGCTGAGGCAGAAGAATAACGAAGAGGTGATTTCACAGTATCACACTATCGCTAAGATTGGAAGAGATCTCGAGGATCATTGAGTCCAACCTGTCACCACAGACCTCATGACTAGACCATGGCACCAAGTGCCACGTCCAATCTCCTCTTGAACACCTCCAGAGATGGTGACTCCACCACCTCCCTGGGCAGCACATTCCAATGACGAATGACTCTCTTGGTGAAGAACTTTCTCCTCACCTCGAGCCTAAACTTCCCCTGGCGCAGCTTGAGACTGTGTCCCCTTGTTCTGGTGCTGGTTGCCTGGGAGAAGAGACCAACCCCTTCCTGGCTACAACCACCCTTCAGGTAGTTGTAGAGGGCTATGAGGTCACCCCTGAGCCTCCTCTTCTCCAGGTTAAACAATCCCAGCTCCCTCAGCCTCTCCTCATAGGGCTTGTGCTCAAGTATAATCCTCATGGCTTCACCAAGGGCAAATCTTGCCTGACAAACCTGGTGGCCTTCTATGACAAGGTCACAACATTAATATATGAAGGCCAAGCAACTGACATCATTTATCTGGACCTGAGCAAAGCCTTTGACACTGTCCCACACCACATCCTCCAAGGTGGTGTAGCATGGTTTTGATGGATGGACCATTCAGTGGATAAAGAACTGGCTTGCTGGCTGCACCCAAAGGGTGGCTATCAATGGGTCCATGTCCAAGTGGAGGCCAGTGACAAGTGGAGTCCTTCAGGGATCAGTACTGGGACCAGTCTTGTTTAACATCTTTGTTGGCAACACGGACAGCAGCATTGAGCACAGCCTCAGCAGGTTTGCTGATGACACCAAGCTGTGTGGTGCAGCAGACACGCTGGAGGGAAGGGATGCCATACAGAGGGACCTGGACAGACTGCAGAGCTGGGCCCATGACAACCTCATGAGGTTCAACAAGACCAAATACAAGGTCCTGCATGTATGTGGCTCTGAACAACCTGACCTAGCGAAGGGTGTCCCTGCCCATGGCAGGTGGGTTGGAACTAGATGATCCTTGTGGTCCCTTCCAACCCTAACAATTCTATGGTTCTATGAAAGGGTAGTGAAGTGCGCAAAACTGAACAAAAAAATTTAGGTGTGGCCTAACCAATGACAAGTGCAGGTGCACAATCACCTCTCTAGTCCTGCTGGTCAATTTCTGATACAAGCCACGCTATTAATGTCCTTCTAGACCACCTAGGCCCACTGCTGGATCATATTTATATGGCTGTCAACCAACACCCCTAGGTCCTTTTTCTCTGGGCCACTTTCCAGCCATTCTTCACCAAGCCTCCAGCATTGCATGGGAATGTTGTGACCCAAGTGCAGGACCTGGCACAAGTGGATCAGAGATGGAAATATTGAAGAAGGTTCAGATTGGATATAAAAAGGTTTTGCCTATCAACACAGACAGTGGAGCTTCGTTGTTCCACAGAGGCTGTGCTGTATCTGTGCTTGGAGGTTTTCAAAACAAAGCCCTGGCCAGCATGGTCTGACCTCAGGGCTGGCCCTGCTTTGAGCAGGAGATTGAACTGTACACTTCCTCAGATTCATTCCAACAGGAATTGTTCTCTTATTCCTGAAATAAATTCACACTTCTTTCTGCTCTTCTATTATAACTATGCTGAATTAAATCCACTGAAGTTTGTTGGTAACTGTGCCTGAATCATCAATAAAATGCCATTACATTTTGCATTAATTAGAACATGGTATGATACTGTATCATGGTATATTTCTACCAGTTACAAGCAAATAAAATATACTGTATGCATCTTGAGGCAACAGACAGATTTGGAAGGATTTTATCTTTGGCCAGTGCTATGCGTATGCATAGAGCTGACTATACCTTTGGTACTAACTTTTTGTTGCTTGCCACAGAACTTTACTAATATCCTTTCTGTAGAGTGTGTATAGGTGTGTGCTTTTAATTTCGAAGTTTATAAAAAAGTCAAAAGAGGAAGACTGAAATTCCATCCTGGGACATCATATTGATTACAGCAGTTTGAACCGATACCCCACACGTACACTCATCATTTGAGATGGTAGAGAAAAAGATAGCAGGAGTGACCTGTCATCAAAACCAGGCCCTCTCACAGATTCACTCTATCCTTGGGGAGAGAATGACTTGCTGTTATCCTGTTACCTGAAATTGCACTTAACTCAAACCAGGTTAAGATAAAAGGTACATACAGTCATTAATTCATTAAATTAGATAGGAAGATACATGGCTATATTGGGTAGATGTCCCTTAGCCACCAGACTCGGTAAATTCAGCCAGGACTCCAGGCGCTGTAGGTGGCACCACCAGGTGCATCTGTTGGGACATTCTTGAGGGATCTTACTCAGGGTGCACTGCTTCTCTGAGTGCGCACCACAAGAGAGCAGCTCCAAGAACTTGCTTTATCTGTCTTCACTTCAGATCACCTCTCCTTCACAATCAACTCACATTTCTTTCACAATCATGTTTGATTTTGTGTTCAGGCTTCACCCTGAGCTCTTTCAGGGGTCCAGAACAGGTTCATCTGTCATTCTGAAGCTACACTATTCCTTCCTTCATCAGGAGGCATTCTGGCCACTCTCTGAAATAAAATAATAGGTTTTTTTTCCCTTCCTAGAAATGGAGATGACCCTCTGTTGGATGATAATAACCTCCTGAATTTAACTGGCTAATAAACAACTTTGTTTCAGCAAAATCCCTTTCCTTGACTGGCCACTTGGCATTTCTTTAGGACTTATGTTATATAGCACTATACCAGGAGCACATGACACAAACCTCCGTACCAGATAGCTGCATGCAATTCACTCCCTGCTCTTGCCTGAGATCAGGCGCAAGCAGTAGTTAATCTTGTTGGGATACTGACAGACTTCTCTGTGTTAGGCTGGGATGACTGTGGTACAATGCAGGATTTAATTCTCTTGCAAGGCCTGCCAGTGCTGGGAAAAGGTGACAAGAATACACAAAGCTTCTCAGTTGAGAAGAGAAATAGCAAAGGCTTTTCTTGAGGTGGAATTCAGGTGGCTGTCTCATGCTATGAAGCAACCAAGAGACAGCCAAAAAACACAAAGGCTGGCAGGCAAGTCCAAAAAAAATACAGGAGGATCGAAAATAGAACAGCTTGTTAAATAATTGAATAGTTCTATTAAAATAGGTGGGGGAAAAAATGTTGTAAACATTTATCTTTCATGTTACCAAAGACAGTAGTTCTCATTTTCTGTTAGGACGCTAGGCAAAAATCAGTGAAAGCACTGTAATACATCACGTACAACTTCAGCTACAATGCAAAGCCCAACAAATTCAAAACCGTTATGTGACTCAAATATGTGTACTTGAAATGCCTGCCTACACCATGACAACTGCTTTTTCACACTAAATCTCTGCCTCATTATTGTCTTGGATTGTTATTGGAACTGGGCTGAGAATAAAAAGGCAGCAGCCTACCTTGCCAGATAGCCTTAGCTAATTAACATAGCAAACAGAGTAATTTTGTTTGTTTTCTCCTCAGAGTGAATCTGCAGCATTCCCATAAAAGCTGAAACTAATCAGACCTGAAGAAGTATGGCAACCATTAGTCCCTCTGAAGTCTCTCAGAGACCTAGGCAAATGCCAGACAATAAATCTGGTAAGACAAGTCACTTATATACATCTGGTGCATGTCATATATCTCATATTTTTCACAGAAACCAGCCTGAAACCTTCTGCTCCATAAATGGTCATGAGTATTCTGTCATCAACAGTAAGAGGGAGATGTTTCTGTTTAAGCATTGCATCATCACGCTTAACCGGGTATGTCAGAAAGATGTGAGACATTCAAGGCATATTTTATAATCATTCATGAAAGCCTGGCACTCTCCCAGGGCATTTGGTTTGAACTTCTGCTTGACCCCAAAGTAAGGATGAGGTAAAATGCCCTCTGCAGGTGCCTGCCTCTATCCTTTGACTATAAAGGGAGTTTAGGTGACAAAGTCATACTTAGATGTTTGACTTTCAGATGCCTGAGTTACAACAGATGTATCCTGCCTAGGCAGGGTATTATTGGAAAGAAACATATAAAAATGTGCTGGAGGCTTAATAAAGTTTAATGCATTTCCAAATATGGAGCTTAAAAAGCTGCAATGGTGTGTGTCTCCCTCCCCCGGTAGCTATTCATCTTGAGGCAATGCAACTCTTTTTTTGCATGTTTACGTACCTTGTCATTCTATGCTCAGGGAGGAAAATGTTTGGTTTCTTCCATACTTAGAAGAATATATGAAAAATGTGCAGCTTTCTCTTGTAGCTGAAGTAAAGCCGGTTTTGTGAAAAGAAAATGCCCAACTGCTGGTAAATTCACCTTCTCTCCAGGAATTTCGAAGATTATATTCTATTTTAGATAGAGATTGCTTGGCTAGTCAGGGAACAATGAAGTATATTCTTTACTGTACCACTGATATAAATAATTACTGTCACAGCATACATTCTAAATACTGACTGTAATGACAAGTAAATATTGCCTAAAGGACATGGGAAGGCCTTGGGATATAATGAAATGTTTTAAGTAAAAAATTTAGGACAAATATTACTAATCTCCAAAGTACTATTATTTTTATACCTCCGGTAATATGTTATCCAGATAGAGCCAAAGAAAATAGTTATTTCTTTTTTATTAAACTGCATGATTTTTAAGTATCAGTGTTGTAAACCTTATTTGAAGAGTTCTCCAGATGAAAAAATGTTGAGCCCCTGTGGCATTTTTTAGCTATGTCATTTTTAAACCAGACAATAACATGGTTTTGTAACAGGTCACATGAGCCTGGTTCACCCATGGGAGAAGTGTGAGCATGCAGGCACTGACCACAGATAGGTTTAGGCAGGAGCAAGTCTCAGTATGTGGCAGTGTGACAGGGAAAGGAGTGAGACAGCACATAGATGGAGAGAAAAGGAAGCATGCCACTCTCATCCCACCATCAGCATCGCACCACTGAAAGCTGCCCTCTCCTTGTCTGGATGCACCTCCTGGCCTGCAAGGCCCCGTCCCCTGTTCAGGGATGACTGGCACTTGCTTCCTTGGATTAGCAATATTAATATACATTCCCATGCCATTACCAAAGTATAGACTTGATGGACCTTACAAATAACAGTGGAGTCATAGGAAAGAAGAATTATAAGTGCTTCTAGGGCTTTAAACCCAGACTTAACAATCAAAGCCCAATGGAACAGGAGTTCTGTAATGACCAGTCAGAGAGGTAAGAATTCCCCGTAACTCAGAAATCAATAATTCAGCCAGGAGTAAAGATAGCACAGTCTTCATTATCCCCTAATTTAATTGTCATAGATTAAAGCCTGGCAAATCTGGGCACAGATTCCTGTTGTCAGACTTCAAAGACAGCTCCTGAAGCCTTCTGCCAGAATCAATGATCATCTCAATATCCTTTTCTCACACAGCATCTGTATCTTCCCCAACATTAATGAACATTATTTTTGCATGCTTCTAAGAAGACTAAGAAATACACTCTTGAATCACATTTCCCGTGTGAAGGTGGAAAACGAGCCCTTCTACATTTGTTATTCTCCTGCAACAAGCATTAAGACACAGTGTGGATACTAATGAGTGACGTGCCATTGCCTGCCTCTTACTTTAGTTCAGCCCTGAAGAATATTGAAGATGAAATTTCTCAGCTGAAATCATAATGTGCTCTATGGATTACATGTTTCAGTCCTGTTCTCATAACAAATAACCAAGCTGTCAAGATTGCTTGCTATGCAGAATTGCAGACCTCTTGGGTCATTGTTTCAGAGGAGTAATTTTCTTTAAAGCAGCCTTGCTTGTCCATTTTTTGAAAAGAGAAAACAGAAATACTAGGTTTCAAGGAACTCGGTGTGAATGATACACATTGGTTTGACATCAGCTTACCACCTCTCCATGCCTTTCTCAATATGCACCATAACTGCTAATTACAAAGAGAATTAGGCTCCAGAGCTGAATTAAGGTAGAAAATACCTGCAAGAATTTCTGATGGAGCCGTAACTGGTGATAACCTTGTTTCATGAAGAACATCCATTTTTGTTCTTACAACTGCACAATAGTGAATAGTCAATTATTACCATATTGCCATTGTCAAGCGTAAGTCACAATTTTCCTGTGGGCATATCTGTGTGCAAATCAGTGTCAGGGAAATATAAGATAAATTAATATCTTGACTCTTTACTGCCCTATCGATAATTCCCTCAGTGCTACAGCAAAGCTCATGCATCTCTATTCCTTTTTCCATCCACTACAGTTTTGTTTATGGGTTAGAGTATTTACTACAGTCCAAAATTTTCATGGCTGGTAGTAGGGGTAGATGCTGAAAACTAATTGATGTAGCTCTTTAAACAGAATTGATTTTGAACCTAGCATTTGACTAGTTGAAGGGCGCAGTCACTCAGCATGAATAAACCAAAAAATATAGGCAAGTTGTTTCTCACCACTCTGCTCAATAAGTGGGGAGAATAGAATTATAACAACCAATACAGGGAAATACAACTGGTGCCAGTTGTTCTGTTAGATCACTGTCTTTCAAAGCTAGGAAAGCTGTCCAGAAACCTTTGAATTTTCCAGGAGGACATCTGTAGCAGCAACAGTGAAAGAGACAGCTGGGCTACTTTAAAGAGGAAATTTGCTCTTCAGGAGGAAATCAGGTCATGAGATTGGACAGTCTTCTCTCTGGAGTCTGAGAGAGTAAGTTTGTCTTCAGAGCACAGGCAAAGGACAAATGAGGTCAGATATGGCGGGGGAGGCATCCCAGGCAACTCTCTGGGAGAGACACTTGGAATAAGGGCATACCATCTTTCCCCAGAACTTGCTGAAAGGTAGAAAGAATATGAATGTCTGTGGTAAATGAGAAGTGTTCCTATACAAGGAGCAAAACCCCTCAAAGTTTACCATATAAGATAAACACCCATTCCCTGCAATGAGAGTTTCCCTTTGGTAGGTCTTTCCATAGCAGTCTATTATGTGGCTGCTTATACTTCTGATGTTGTTTACCATCACCATAACCCTCCATCATTTTTACATACGAACAAGCTCTCAACAGGAGCTCAGGCTCCATTTTTTATTCTTCCTCAGACATTCATGGTTCTGAAAGAAACAGATGAAAATATACAACAAATATAATGATATTGCAAATGTAAGTTCAAAGTGCTTACAGGCAGACAGGACATTCAGAAGTGTCAAAAATGCTGGATAATGGTAAGTAAAGAAAACAACAGTTCTCCCTGTGTCTCAGTTTCTAATGTCCACCCAACAGTTTGTACCCTGACCTACATTTTCTCTAAGTAAATATAGTCACTTGCATTTAATCACTAAAACAGACATATTCAGAGATGACAGGATGTCTGGGTATGATTCAGTTTGATAAGGCAGGCAGTCAAATACATGGGAAAAGAGATATTCACTAGAATTACTCATAAAACTGCTTGATAATGTGGGAAGCACAAAAAAACCCTACCACTGGTAACCCATAGTAGCTGAACAGGATAATCATCACAATTAAACTACTTGTTTGTAGCAACAGCAACAACAAAAAACATCCAACACCAAAAGCCATGTTTCTGAAATTAGGTGATTCCAGAAAGGATCTTTTCCAGCAAATTCTGAGAGAGAAAAATGCCAAAAAAAAAAAAAAAAAAAATTAAAAAAATTCCAGATTCATTTTATTCAAAGGCTTTTGTGTCCTGCTTTCCTACTGCAGTGTGCTGAGATTGTGGGAGATCAAGCAGCTGGTTACCTCACACTTGGTATTCAGTGCTACGGAAGAATACATTGTAAGGGATGCCTTACTCCTTGCCCTGAGTGCAGCTTATTAGCTAAGACTACTTTCAAACGCAGTATGAGCACTGTCCTTAGGGCTGCGTTGCACTAAATGGTTCTTGGGGCAGGGGTGGGCAATAAATAAAAATGGCTGGCACGGGATGCAGCATCAAGAAAAGCCTGGGGTGAAGCAAGTAAAGGGTGTCCAGCAGGTCCAGGGAAGTTCTCCTCTCACTTTATCCTGCCCTGGTGTGACCATGCCTGAAATATTGTATCCAGTTTTGGGCTTTCCAGTTCAAGAGAGATGGGGATCTACTGGAAAGAGTCCAATGGAGAGCCCCAAGGATGATTGCAGGGCTTGAACATCTCCCCTGTGAAAAAGACTGAGAGAACTGGGGCTGTTTAGTCTTGAGAAGAGAAGGATCTTATCGATGTCCATAAAAATCTGAGGGGTGGGTCTCAAGATGAAGATGACAGTCTCTCTTCAGTGGACAAGAAACCACGGATGTAAGCTGGAACACAGGAAGTTCCACCTCAACATGAGGAGACTTCTGCAAGGATGATGGAGCACTGGAACAGGCTGCCCAGAGAGGTTGCAAAAAGTCCTGCTATGGAGACTTTCAAAGCCTGCCTGGGTACCTTCCTGTGTGGCCTGCCCTAGGTGATCCTGCTTTGGCACAGTGATTGGACTAAACGACCTCTAGAGGTCCCTTCCAACTCCAACTTTCTATGATTCTGTGATTCTATGATTGCATGAGGTGTCTGTGGAAAGGAACTGTGGATGCTCCCGCATCTGTTTTCTCTCCATGGCTCCTCAGTTTTCCTCTTCAGCTATCTACTGACCCTTTTACAGCTCAGTCCAGTGGTACAGCTCACCCACTGGTACTGTGACAGTCTGATGATACTATTGATATCCATTAGCTTATGCAAGTGTAACGCACAGGAAATATGACCTAACCTAGTGAAACATCGCAAGAAATGATTAAGCCTTAAATATCAGAGAATATCGTAAGAAAACCATATGCTCCAGCATTGCTTAGTTATGGACTTACTAGAAACAACATAAGGTTCAGAACTTCATGATGCTGAAGGTCTCCTCTGAGAAGCAGAGAACCCTTGACATCCCCTGCTTGACTGCTCCCAGTTCACGAGCTGAGTGATCAGTGCAGCACTTACCTGAGCTCTGAGCCATATTATAAGAACAGTTGCCAGGAAGTTTTCTGCTCCTGTGGCTGTCATAAGGCTGAATGTATTTTACCAGGGGACAGAGAGGATTCATCTCTGAGCAATCAGAAATTCTTATGTTGGACTACTGACTTCACCCACAGGATTTATACATTCAGTGAATGTTGCTGAGGGACCAGAGGTTGTGCCAATACAGAGTAAAGGCTCACTTGGGCAGGCCTGGGACTGCCACATCTGCTCCTGCAAACACTCATAAGGAAGAGTGTGGCACAGAGAAAGGGACAGTCTTAGCAAAGACTTGATGAAGATGAGGTGGAGGAGGAGGTGCACTTTGCTTGCTGTGCTGCATGTTCATATGAGTTGACAGGAGGTAGCAGTCCTGCAACGGCTGGCTGCAGCAGAATATGTATAGTGCAGCACTTCACTGAAGTACTTAATGACCTCTATTCTCCATCTTGCTGCTGATTATGTTTACAATTAGGATTCTAGTGCCATGATTTCAGTTTCAGAATCCAAAATCAGGTTTTCCTTCAGTTAATAATTCAATGTCTATTGACTGCAGTAGCTGCAATATCACACTCTCAATTACAGTTATTACACAAAAAAATCTTTGACCTGAAAGCAGGCAGATAACAACTTCACTTTCTGGATAATCACTGCAGTTAATAAGAAGATGAAAGCTATTTTAGTAAACTTCTCTCTCTGCATATTAGTTTTTGAGGAGAGGTGGGGTGTGTTTCATTTCAAGAGCAAGTGGAAACATCAGGTCATGGTGATCACCAAGGAAACAACTTTCTTGAAAAGCAAAGATGCGGATTTACAGAACGAGTGTAGTTTGACATGTAGACTAGTGTGGTGCCTGTTGGACCTGCATTGGATAAGGATGAAAACTGACCTTTGTTGTCTTTTCCCAAGTCCTTTAGGAAATCTTTATAAGTGGTTTTAGTTGTTACTTAGATCTGAGGTTCAACAAAGTCATGTGTTGCAACCCCATATGCTGGAGGCGTTGAAATCTGCTTTCTGCACACTGATCTGGGGGAAGTGAAGGTGAAGGTCCAATGTGAGACGCTGAAATGTGGTAAAGGAGGGAATTAATGTCATTGAAAATTTTGCTCTCCTTTTGCCATGACATGTCTTTGGAGAGGCTTGCATTTGGAAGTTGAGTCAACTAAATTGGCTCAGAGCAGCCTGCTGTGCAGAGTGAGAGCAGTCAGGAGCACTGGAGAGCTAGAGTGCCCTTATTTATTGAAAGAGTTCTTTCTGACACAGGCAGAGGAGCTATTTGTGCTGCAGCATATCCTTATGAGCTCATTGTGCTTCCTTGAATCTGTTTTTCTGGGTAGTGTCCTGTGGGAAGACTATGCAAACTTCACAGCCTCAGCTCTGCAGTTTTATTACAGCTAAGTCAAAATGCCGTGGTGCCAATTTTCTTCCATTTTTGCTAATTGTTAAAGGAAATATCTCAGTTGTGTAGAATAATGTGCAAATGTAACATACGACTTATTAACAAGAACTCACTTTTTCATACACTGTAAAACTCCATCTGTCCCATCATCTGGAGTTGGCTAGTACTCATCTAACACACAAATGCGGATCAAGAATAATAAGTTTTAAATATCCAGTGTATTAACCAAAGCAGGAACTGGTTTTATTTTACAGAAAGTATTGGAACAGCAGAGTCATTGCTGTGATGTGAGTATTAATGAGGGCATTATGTAGGAGTTTCTGTTCTTGATATCAGGTAACCTAATCTATAAATTTGTGAAACTGTGGCCTGCTCTTATGGGTGGTGTAAGGAGCTAGGTCTACAGGACTTTTTCCTACCTTTGGAGAGAAAATGGCTCATTTTTTTCCTATCTGCTGCTGATAATGAAAGGGTGTTAGCATATAAGACTGCTCGAGCGTACGTTGGCAGAAATTGTTTTTGCCAGCTCAAGGTTTCTGACCTAATAAGCACAGTGACTTTATGGCACTTGGAAAGCGTGCTTTGCAAAGAGGCAGCTTGTCCTTTGCTTGCTGGCAGGGCATTTCAGGTATGCACAGCTCCTACCTCAGTACTCCTTGCTTCAAGCAGACAGAGCCTGGACCTGTCCCATATTCTGGTGCCTTAAAGCTGCATTGACTATCATTCTCTAACTCATAATGTTCCATTTTTAGTAAAAAAATCTCATCATACACAGATTTTTGATTGGCCGTTAAGGGTTAGAGTTACTTAGATAAGCAAAGGAACAAAGGGTATCCTTGATAACTTAGGCTCTAACTCAGCAAAAACGTGTCACTTTGCTCACCTCTGTTCACAGTTAAGGCCTGAAGATAAGTACATGATTAAATGCTGCACTGAACGGCTGTATCATCATGCACATTGCACAGATTAGGTGCATCTTAAGGAAAGGAAAGCATAACTTATCATTAAATACTTGGCCTCTCCTGCTCTTTCCAGCAAACTTGTGATGTGGTGATCATTGTGAGGCAGTCAGCAGCATCTACAGCAGACAGACAGGATGTAGCCCTTGGAGAAATGCAAAATATTTAGCTTATTAATTTTTCATATGTGATGTGAATCAGTAAAATAAAACAACATTGTTAAACAACAATGTTCATTTCTAGATCTGACCATCTCTCAGAATTCAGGGAAATGTAACTAATTAATGTTATCAATAATTTTAGAAAAAAAATTAAATCACAATTGATTTAATGGATATTTTCTACTCATTTTATACAGAACGGATTCAGCTCTGTGACAATGAAACTAGCTAGCAACAGAGATCTCTGGGAAGTCCTATGGGATAATACTAGGACTAAGTGCAACTATATATTACATAAATCTTAGATTTTTAGAAGACTTTACATGGGCAGAATAAAATGTACTTGAAGCTCCAATACCAAAAACACCCCCAAACACTATAGAATCATCAACAACACAAAGCCAACCAAACCCATCCCCATATTTTCATACACAACAGCCAAAATAATGTCCTCTTTTCTACAAAATTCTGGTGGTTATAAGGGCTTCCTCTCCCTTCCCTGATTTCCCCCGCCCCAAGGTGTTTGAGTGTGAGTTTCCCACCAGAGGCAGCCCAAGACTTTCTGTTGAGGAAGAAATACCAGTACGTTATGAATTCTGCTGTCTTGAGCATTGAACACCCTTACACTGCAGAGGAAACAAGAGTGAGCATCAGATCCAGTCCCTTAACTGTTTCCGCTGCATGGAAGACATGACCAGCAGAGACGATGTCTTGTCTCTGGATCTTCCCAGTGCCAGCTTGCCCTTACAGGCCAGTTCTGAGCATGTATGGTGGCAGTACTGGAAGGTATGGGGTATAAAAATTACAGATGTAGGTAATCCAGTCAGCAAAACACATTCCTATGTAATAAAACTATACACAGAACAAAAAGTTAGAGGGAGAAAGAAGTGATAGAGATGCAATTTTTTTGTTGTTTTTCTTGAAAATAAAATATAAAAGATAAAGCTGGCAAGGAGAAATGCACCCATGTTCCCTAGTTGAAGTAAGGATGTGTACAAGGAGTGTGAATTCCCAGGAGATCCAAAAAGAAAAATTTGAGGTTCCAGCTACCATCAGGTAATTCACCAATGAGAACTCTGCTGGTGACTAGACATGCTGATTATGGTAGGCATGCCCAACCTCCCATTTTGTACCAGTTTGTACCATTGTAAAATTCCATTAGGATCCAAATGTGGCAGCATCTGGACCATTTACCAACTCCTTGCCCTGCTGAGCTGGGGGGTTTCCCAAAACAATCCTAGCCACCTACTTTAATTTAAAAATGTAAGAACTGAACTGTCTCAAAGCTTAATGGCAATTATATTATTGCTACACAATGATGCAGTGAGGATTTACAGAAATAAGAGGGAAAGGCAAAGGGAACTCAGGAGGACTGTATAAATAAGTGCTTGGGTGCAATGAAACCATGAATGCAGGTGGCTCCTGCTGTACCATTGGCCGACTCAGTCGTGGCTGCCCTCGGGTTAAGAGCAGCTGGGATCTGTAATCCAGTGTAACATTCACAGCCGCTCCCTGCCGGGGTCAGCTGAGGACTGCAGCTGCTGGGGAATCACAGGAGGGATCACCAGGGTAATTCCTCTTTCCTCCCCTCCTTGCTTACTCTGTCTGGCAGTGTGCAAAGCAGGGGTAAGTCTGAATTCCTGCACATTCCCAGCTCTGGTCAGTGGTGTGTGTTTGGGGAAATTAACCCAGGAATCAGAAGCATGGAGGGAATGCAACCAAGACTTTAACTGCTCCAGAAGTCCTTACCTAGGTGTGAAAAGGGTGACCTGCCACAATCCCTTTCTTCTCTTGCTGTGAGCTTAGCAACAGTAGGCTGTTCCCTCAGCTGAACTGACACCATTTGATCACGTTTGGGGCTGTTTGATTGTGTACAGCAAGGTCCTTAAGATGTGCCTAAAGACTGCTCTTTTGCTTGTGACTCAGAGGAAAAAGGATGCATTTGAGGAACTAAAATGTTCTCAGTATTAAATCTGCATTATTTTGGATGGAGTGAAATACTTGCTATAAATTTGAACAGGAAATGGATTTGACCAGCTGGTCCATGACACAGACACATACATGTAGAAGTTCTCTAATGCAACAGCATCCCTATGGAGGGAACTATAAGCATAAAGAAACATTTGCAGTAGATGGGGGGAGGAAATGCAGCTTCCTAAGTTTAAGGTAAGGTCAGTGCTGGGCCTAATATAAGAGCAGGCCATAGCAGGTTGGTTTATTGTTTGGTTGTTGTTGGTTTTTTTTCGTCCTACTGAGAATAACTGGAGCTCTGTAGTGCCAAATCCCATCT
Organism: Melanerpes formicivorus; assembly: GCF_026170545.1. NCBI lineage: Eukaryota > Metazoa > Chordata > Aves > Piciformes > Picidae > Melanerpes > Melanerpes formicivorus. Next base: position 29,382,331 of record NW_027142353.1, on the reverse strand, counting down.
TTTCCCCTAGGGGAACCAAGCAAGCCCTTTTAGGACTACCCTAATGGAGAGGGCAAGCCTAAATTTCAAAATCTACCTTGACTCATGTGATACACTTTTGCATTTTCCTCTGTCTGCTAATACTGCTGTGCTGCACTGTGCAGAATGAAAGAGGCAATTTAACATGGCGTTAAGCCGTGTGATGCCTGTGGAGCCTGTAAAGAATAGTTTCATAGAGATGCTTCTTGTGACCAGGCAAAATGTCATGCTGCAGCACAGATCCTGCCTGGTACACTGCCTCCAGCTGTTTCTTGCAGGGTCAGTCTTCTGGAATTGTGCAGGTGAGGGGATGGACTTTTGTCTGATGTGCTGGAATAAATTTTCAAGTGTTATTTTCCCAGTCTGCCCTTTCTCCCTCCCAGAAGGAATCAGCAAGCGCTAAGCCTGCAGCTTGCCATAACTGTGCTCAGCCGTCAGAGGTACTTTTCCTACAGCCTCAGGTGGCATTTTCATTTTGAGAAAAACAGGTGCTTCAGTTTTAGACAAACCTAGGCACTAGCTGCTCAGTTTGACCATTTGTGGAGGGATGATCCTGCTCTACTTGGAAAGAGGAAAAGCTCAAATGATTCACTGAATTTGGGCTTGCTTTAGTTCTCCCCCACTTCCCCAGTAGCTGTCCCAGGTCTCATCTCAGGTAGATCTTTTTCTTCTTCTACTTCTTCTTCTTCTTTTTTTCTCCCCCAAAAGGAAAAAGCATCCAGAATGACTGTAAAAAAACAAGGCTGAGCTTTGCCCTAAGGAAGATGAGTGATGTTGTTGCAATTCAAAGTCTAAATGCTATGCAAAATGCCTGTTAAAATAGAATTGTTTGCATTAAAAAACCCACAAAGTTTTCCTAAAGGCTGATGTTATTACAAATAAATATTCCCTGAATGCTAAACCCTGGACATGTAAAATTTGTAAAATTACAAAGAAGTCAAATGGTCACACAAGCTTATTTTCTACAGCAGATTTTTGGCTTGTTCACTGTCCCAACTATTGAACAGCAGAATGTTATCAACAGCTACTGCTTCCTCAACAAAACCATAAGAGAGAAATAAATCTCATAAAGAGATTGCTAGGCAGCTGTTCACCAATAGCTATATGCTTGCAAGAGTTAGACAGTATTATTTCTGTGTTTGTGCAGCTCAGCACTTGACTAGGAATCAGGGGATATCAGCTCAGCTTCTCCAGACCACCTGGCTGCCTAGCAACTTTTGCTGCATTTACCAGTGCTGGATCTCTGTTTAAATGAGTTTCAAAACCCAAATCCTTCTCATCAGTGCAGAAAAAGATCTGGGGCTCTTAAATGGTAATATGTGAGTGCTTTTCTATCAAAAAAAAAAAAAAAAAAAAAAAAGGCATGTTGTTTAGTATAAGAGTCTATGTGCCTATGATGGAAAGCTACTGCACAGTTTCTGCTATTGTGACACAGACCTTCCCTCCTACTATCCAGCAAATGCACACAATTAAGCTGGGAGTGGTTTTTAGGTAGCACTCACGAATAATGTCAGCAGAGCAATGGTGATGCCAATGGTCCAGCAGCCAGCTGAACTTGACAGCAGTGCAAGTGTAAATGTGCCTGTAATGCCCACCTGCAGTGTCACACAAGTGCAGGGACACAGCAGGGTGCTCAGCCAACCTCTTACAGCCACCAGCCAAGGTAGCCCTGCTGACTCCAGGCATGCTAACAGCAGAACAGCTTCACCATGCAGCATGGAGCAGAACTGTGCCTGAAGGGGACAGCTAATCTTTACGGATGCTGGACAGCCCTGCCAGCCACAGCTACAGTCCCACCACCACCTTGCTCAGCATCACTGATGACTTGTGTGAGCTGAATCTGTTTGTCAAACTGCATCTGAAGATACTGCATGGCAGGTGATTGCCTGGGGCTCAGCTTCTCCATCTCTCCACACTGACCCAAGCCTGTGCTGCTGCTGGTGTGGCCGTGCATCCCTGCCTTATCCCTCATATCAGCTCCAGCACTCAGGCAGCTGTCAGAGACTCCCAGGCAGAAGCACACCTTGCTCAACATGTAGCCTCCATTGCTGGTGAGGGGGCACAGGGAGAGCACGTAGCAAGCAAAAGCAGGACAGTTGCAGCATGTTTGTGCATAGTGGTGAAATTGCCCCTGCTAAATGACAGCAGAAGGTCTCATTGTAAATCCAATGATGGCTTGTGGGAAGCCTAGGTCTACCATGGCAGATGGGTATGGCCTGCCTGGGAATGGGGTGAAACCCCATCTCCACTGAAATTAAAGAGTAGACCAAGCAAACCTCTGTTAAAAAAAAAAAAAAAAAAAAAAAAAAAAAAAGTTTAGTGTGATCCTGTCTTAGACTAGCCTCAACTGGATGTCTCCCCCAGTCATGCTTTCTATGCTAGGGTCCACCAAACTCTTCATACAAATAGGCAATAAAATCACTCTACAAATAACTGTGATGCGCTGCTGTTCCCTTAAAAGCAGAGCTAAAAGAGAAGACTTTAACAAAGCACATTTGGGTTAATCAAGTGAAGCTATGACGGTCTCATACTTGACATATGCATGCACCCAAGCATGACTCACCCTTCTAACAATGACTCCTCATTAGTTTTTCTTGTGGGTTTGTATGTCTTTTGTCCATCCCTGTTACATTCTTTTGCCATCATGTTGCAAGTGCAATGATGATTAAAACAACATTAAAATGACTTTTAATTAGGCCCTGCTCTGTGGCACGCGTGCGAAAGGGCAGAGAGGTTGCATGCCTTTTGTTCCAATGAAAAACAGAAGACTATCGGTGATGATTTTGAATGGGGGAAGGAGGGAAGGACAGAAGCTGAGGTAACTGTTGATTCTGGAAAGACAATGTTGCCAAGCAATGTGATCATACCTTTGGTTACTGCATAAGGAGCTGCAGCAGTTTGGTGAGCTTGAGGGGAGTGACTAAACAGCTCACAATCTGCATAAAGACATTTTACATTTTGAGCTGTGTTTTCTTTGCATTAGGACAAGTTTGAAGAACTGAGTTAAAGTAGCTGACCTCCAGCCACATGGACCAGGCTGCTTTCCCTGGACATTTTCTGCAGGTCAGGGCAGGACACTGCTTAGACCATGCATGACTTTGACTTCTCTTTTGGGGATTGGCAGCTCTCTCCCCAACAGGATGAAAGGCTCTGCAGCCTCTGCTCACCAGGACTATCACTGTCATGTGTCATTGCCCATAGCTTGTAAGCATGCCTGTATGTAAGTCATACTCTGCACACACAGTGCTCAGATGCATGTCAGGTAAGAAAGCATTGGATGGTTTGAAGTGCTTTGCTTGTTTCTTCCTCTGCCGAATTGTTCAGTAATCCTCCACATGCCATTTAGTGGTAGTAAACAGAATAGACTTCTACATCTCCTAGTAGTGGAGATATTGAATAAAATTATTTTCTTTTTAGACAGACCCTGTAGCTCAGCATTTTAATCAATTGCCTTTTGGAAAGTGAAGTCCTTTGGCCAGAGGGGTGAAAGTAAAGGAAGAAAATAAAAGTATCTTCTTATTTCAAGCACCCAGGTCTGTTTGTGTAAGCAGAGGGGAAGAGTTTACAGTGGATTACAGGTCATGATTCATAATGACATTTGCTCTTAAATTGTTACCAGCTTTATTATCTGTACCCATTAAAAGTGTATTTGAAGGAAAGGATATTAACAGCAATGCCAGACTCTACATGTGTTTTGTTTCATACTGTATGGTTCTAAAGAGAGAAATAAGCTTTTTTTCAGTCCCACTTCTACATTTAATAGTATTTTTAAACTGTGTTACATGCCCTGTTTCGTTTTGTTCCACCTGCTTCCTTTTTCCACTTAATTTTCTTCTTTCTATTACAGTTTATGCCTCTACTTTTGTGTGTCAAGCTTGTAATGTATTTCTTTAACATGGTTCTTCAGATTCTGGTACTTTTGCCCCCTTAGAATCAGCCTGCTCTCATCTCTTTTTCTCTGCAAGGAAGTCTCTTCTTTCTGACTGTGGCTTTCTTTAGCTCTTTGTTCCCCATTTCTTTCCTATTTAATGCATCTCTAAGACTTCCTTTTTCTTCTCTTTGTTATATGTCTCTCTTAAGGTACTGCTCCTCTTCTCTTTTCCATCTCCACTCGCTCCCTCATTTACCTGCTCTTTCAAATGCTCAGGGCTTTCCCCCTTTGTTCTCTGCTTTCCATCCCTTCCACTCTTCACCTCTTCTTGTTCGTTCCTCACCACAGTCTCTTCTTTCCCTCTTCTCACCTTCCTCTTGTCTCTTCAGCATTGCACATGCTTTTCTGCACGTTCCTCTACTTTTTTTATAATTAATCTTTAGAATATCATGCTGAAAGTGCCAGAAGGGATTGGAAAGCAGGAGTGGTAGAAGATGAAACAAGGCTGTGGAGAAGAGACGGCAGAGGAGATCAGAGGCATAGGGCACCAGCAGAAGAGTCTCATCACACCCTGCACTTTCTGTGAACTGCTGCCTAGGAGAGCATTCCCATTTAGCCAACACACAGAACTACAGGCTGAGCAATTACTGCAGGACCAAGCCAAGTGTGCCATGAAATTTAATTAAGGTCCACAGGCTCTGGTGTCTGGTGGGGCCCAAAGAGAGCCATTTCTCTGCCTGTGAGAACCAGCCTGTCATTATTGGTGTCCCGGTGCAAACAGCCCATTAATAGTCGCTGGAAATGTTCTGTCCCCTCAGTGGCTTTCTGTCAGGCCTAGTGTGAATATTACAAATTAAGCAGAAATATTCAACAAGATTCCCTGCAGACTCCTAATTATCCTTTGTGCAGTGGCATTTCTCATCTGCAGATCTGCTAGTTGTGGCAGAATTGAGTGTGGCCTGTGAGAAGGAATGACACAAGCAGCCTTCTGCAGTTAGCCTCTGCTGGTGTGGCAGCATGGCTTGTGATGGGTGGGGGACCCCAGGTGCCATGTTCTCAGTGAGCTGGTGACCACAACACTGCTGCGTGTTTATGGCATCACAGCAAGGTGCCAAAAGTATGACAGGTATTCCAGGATATTATCCCCACCTCCAAAACAATTTCAGTGCTGCCACCTGGCAGAAGACCCCACTGCAAGGACAGGAACAGTGTGGAGGGCTGGGCTACTCTGCATGTGCAACATCCTTTTTTCACAGAGTGGTAGGATCCACTCCTTCAAGTCCACTTTTCCCATGCCCCCTGCCTCCTTCCAGACCAGGTATGGTGGGCCACCTAAGAGCCAATCCAGCTTGGCACATAGTACCACAGAAGTGAGCAAACAGCAAGACAGGTCAGAGACCTGAAGGAGAAGATGCCTGAGAGTCTTTTAAACTTATAGAATCAATATTTGTGTAATATTCATGTTGTAGGACTAAATATTTGCTATAGGATTAAATATTTCCGTGGTGCTTTAGTAACTTCACTAGCTTCCAGTGCCTGGGGCTGCTGGTAATGAGCCAGAGTCACATACCAAACTGAATTATCATTACTAACACGTTTAGATGCAGCTTCATACCTGATGAATGACACCTGCTGTGGAAAATGAGTGATGCTATTTTTGGAAGGTATTTATCTGGTATTTGGAGGGTAGCTTTAGATGTATGCAATTCAGATGCATTTCGTTAGGTAGGATAACGATCCTTACATTATCATATTCAATGAAACTCTGTCTACAAGTACGTGTTCTGTAGCTGCTGTATGTGTGCAAAATGTGTATCCTAGATACCTAATGGCAATGGCAGATGTAAGCTGTAAATAAATTGGTGAGTCGAATGTGTATTACTGGGCCCAGGTCACTAAAATCACTAGGAGCTTAGTCTGGAAAGGAGTGAAAAATTGGATCAACCACAGTGAAGACAAACAATATTATTTCCTTTTTGGAATTAAAGCAATATTACAGATATAAAATTGGATGACATTTTGCACACCATTTGGAAAATCACATTACAGATTTGCCAAGGCACTTTCAGCTTAAAACTGCCTTATGGAAAACTTCTTGTTATTTCTTTTGAAAACTGCAGGTACGTTCCCCTTCTCCCTCCCTCCTTGTTCTACTGTCCTTGCTCCTCCTAATCATGCTCCATAAGTGAAACAAAATAAACTGATAAATATTTATGGACAATAGTCACACCAGCAGAGGGGTTTATTGGTATCTTTTAACTTTTTCTGACTTGCAGGTAAAAGTGGGAATTATCAGGATGCACAAGTGTGTTTGCACACTTGTCTTGCTTGATCCCTATTGAAACAGACATTACCTGGACAGTATTTAGTGTAGGACTGAAGTGGGATTATAAATGTGGCTTTTGCAACTTCTTTTCCCTTGTGATACTACCTTTTTCACAGTAATGTCACTTGCACATTCAAAGCAAACCAGTGAAAACCCTTTCCTCTCTTTCTCCTAGGGAAAACAAAAACCAATCAACATTTCCAAATGGACAGGTCTGGCTTGTCCCAGTGTTTTGTGACAGACACATGCATTGCTGTTGCTGGAAATGCCAGTGGTGCTGCCATCAGCTCAAGGGCAGACCCAGGGGGAAAAAAAAAAAAATCAGACCTGCAGTATTTAATAGGCATTATAAGAGCTGCAGGCTGGCAGCCCGTGAATTAAAGCTAGAGCAAAGCCAAAGAGTAGCCTCACTCTTAAACTTCCCTTTCATTTATTGTTTTCTGTCTTTGTTCTGATGTAACTCAAAAGCAGGATATTTCCCAGGCAGGTACTTATGCCTTAGGCTATCTCTTAGGATCAGCTGGAGCTGTGACAAACCAGGTCTGGAATACTTGGGCTCTTTGTCACTAGGCACACCAGAACCCCTGTCACTGGGGACATCAGGGAGGGACCTGTGACTCAGCTCAGGACTGTACAAAGCCTCCCTTGCCTTTCTGACTAGAGGTGCTTGTTGGCAGCAGTCCCAAGAGGAGGAAGAGTCCCTTTGCCCATAATGTAGTGCACAGGTGCATGCTTAGATCATCTGCCTGAGCGCAAAATGCTCACATCCTAATCAGAGCTGATATTTATATGCCTCTCAGCCTGGGTTTATTCCCCGTATCTTACTTGGTAGCCTACTTTATACAAGTTAGAGTTGTTCGCGGGCTGACATTCGTCAACACGCTTTTGAGATGCATATGGTACTCTTGAAAATGTGGTTTCAATTTTTTTTCCCCACCAAAAGACAGCCAAATTCCTATTCCCAGGTTTTTTTCATCAGCATGGCTCAAGACATTCACTTTCCTCTTCTTAATTAGCAAATTGCTACTCAGCAAGTAAAAATTAATTTACCCAGTGCTTCTTCTTGACTTCCAAACCTTGCTTCACAAAACTCTTTCACAATACCATGATGGCATATTATGGGATCTCAGGTTTTTCTGAACAGCCTTAGGTGCTTAACACATATACTATTTAAATAGTGCAGCTTCACTGCTCACAGTGGGAAGCAGGCATCATTCATAAAGTTTCTATTTCCTCAGGAGATCAGCACTGACTAATGTTATGCACAATTAAGCATTTTAATATAATTGTATATGTGAGATGTTGAACCAGGAGCTTTTTCCACATTAGGTCATGCTTTGAAAAACAGTAAGAAAGGCAGGTGTTTCAGTAGGATAATTTCATTTAAATGGTTCATTTTTCCATACTGCTCAAAATGTATTTTATAATATTGATGTCCCAAAAGAAAGGGTTCAGTGAAAAGCTATGATTCAGTAATAGAATGAACATATGCACAGAGCCAGATTCATGTGGGAAAAGAAGGGCTTTTACACCAGCACCCAGAATTTGAGATTCTACATTTTTCTTCAGAAATGAAGAAGAATCTGTGTTCTTCACAAAACTAAGTACTCTGTCATTTATGTCGTGTTTATTGGTACTAATTTCTTGTGCTTATCTATAAATCTCCAATCTTACTCTCAGAACTCTGCATTCAATTTTTCAGTCCATATCTCTATTGACTGTTGAAGCCCGCTCTTGTAAGCACTTCTCAGTAGATCTATTAAATACATTAGAAATGTTTACTCTAAAATTAACCTGAAATTCTTCTAGTTAACTCCCTCAGGCTGCTTTAAATAATGTACAAATAATAAAGCAACAGAAATAGTCTATCTTTTCCTTATCACTGAATGGAAAATTTACCTTCCAAAATGACCTAAAGTAAGCAGACTTTCCTTAGCATATGAAACAAGATATACACTCTCTATTCAGAATTGTGAGTTAATGTCAATTGGGGTTGTGCATTTTATTAGGGCTATATTAAAATCAGATTTTCAACATCATATCCTGCAATGACTAGAACTTGTTAAGGCTTTCCATTAATGTGAATTATACACAAGCTTTATCTAGACTAGTGATTTGCAATACCCATTTACAAATATTTATCAATTCTATATTCCTTAGAAATTAACAAATGAGGTAGTGATGCATTCATCTTGAGGAGATTTTGTGAATAGACTGAAATTGTACCAGGGAAGGTTTAGATTGGATATTAGGAAAACTTTCTTTTTGGAAAGATTGGTCAGGCATGGTAATAGGTTACCTAGGAAGGTGGTAGAGTCACTCTCCATGGAGGCGTTCCAGATACATGTGGACATGGCACTTTGAGATGTGGTTTAATGGCCGTGGTGATGTTAAACTATCAGACTCAATGATCTTAGAGGTCTTTCCCAACCAAAATAGTTCTACAATTCTATGATTTCATTCCTTTGATCTCATGTGAGAACTAAAATAAATTAAGAACTAGACTCTAGTCATCCTTCATCATCTTGTTTCACAGAAACCAACAACTCATGTACCAGAAATGTCTGACCAATCAAAAGATGTCAGTGGAGGAAAATCCAGTGCTAGATCTCTAAAGGTAACTTTAGAGCATTTGTTAGGAACATCTTTCTAGAGGTTCCTGTCACATAAACTAATGTCTCTTCAATCACTTGCAACTGTTATAAACAACATTTGTTCTGGCAGAGACAAATTACAATAGACACCTATAACATCTGAAAAGTGGTGTGGAAGGTGAGTGGGGAATGACAGTTCACTGTTTCACCAGATGCTGGAACAAGGGGGCATTCTTGAGAAACTCATCTGAAGAAAATCAAGAGACTGAACATTTCACACAGACCATGTTTAAATTTTGGAGCTTACTGCCACAGCAAAAGGTCCGCAATTCTCATGCTGAAGAAATGCATGTCAAGGGGGTCCAAGACATGAACAGGTTTCAAAAGGATTTTAATAGCTTTGTGGAGGAGACACCCTATAGGGCCATCCAATTGCCTGGATGTTGATTGCAGAAGTTGTGACAACACAGAAAAGGAAGGATGGCTTGTTTTTGGTCTGTCTCCTGACTGTCTTGTATTGAAAACCAGCTGTGAGGTTGGATGGACCCTGACTGGCCTAATTCAGACTTCATGGTAAGCATTAGTGGCAGCTGTTTCAGAATCATATTCTTTGGATAGTGCATTCAGGTGTTCTTTCAGATGTTTAATTTTATTTCTGAGGAAATTGAAAGTTCAAATACATTTTGTCTATATAAAGGATATTATGAAGCAATTTATTATCTTTCAAAATCTGTCACTTCAGTGTTCATTCCTGACAATGTGAGAAGTTCTGCCCACAGAAGAGAAGGCCACACAGCTGCCCAGATGAGTCTGACCTTATAATCCTTACAGAGGGGTGTTTAGCTGCTGACACAGATGCTCAAATTTATTGAATGAAATATAGATATATGTACATGAGCTAGGTGTCTAAGCTTTTGTTAGCGGCAATGGAAATTTGGTCAGTAGGTAACAAGTTAAGAGATACAATTCACAGTGTTACAAGGTAAACTTCACCACTTGCTTAGCTGAACTGTCTCTGGCTCCCCTAATGACAGGCTTTAGATCTCTAGTCACTATTGCAGGAGCTTAAACATCTGACTGACCTGTAGACACCTAAATTTGGATGAATTGAATGGAGAGCTGGAATTATGCAAAATGTCAGTTAAATCCTACAGAGTTATAAATAATTAATCTACAATGGATGGAATTGGTATTGCTCAGGAGTCTCAGATTTCCCCCACACCAGTTCATGGCTCTTCCTTCTATGAAAGGTATGATTGCTTCAGGAGAGAGCAGTGCTTTTAGATGTATACAGTTCATTGCATTTACATCATAACATTAACTGGGAACTCAGGTTAAACTAGCCCTTCTTGGTACAGATGGGGACTGTTCCTTGGCATCAGGAAGTATGATTAGTAGCTGACAACCAAGTAACTTCCTGAGGTTCCATGAAAGTATTTCTTTTTTCTGACTTTTAAGCAGATTTTTTAAATGGTGGAATCTGTCTCTCTGGAATTAGATACTCTATGGCTGTGTCAACATAAATAGCATGCAGTTTCTAGATGTATTGGAGTCCTATTCTGAAAGTCTCTAAAGCTCATTCCAACTTGAGTCCTGGCATTGACATCTGGCTTTGAGGGGACATGAGTACGGCACACAAGACTAGAATGTTAGTTTGTGAGGATATTTTAATGGAGAACATGATCGGGACCCAAGGCTCCTCATTGTGCTGTGATCATACAATACTCTCAGTCTTCAAAGCCAAGCTTGTGAAAACAAACTAATCCATCAATGCATCATAAGGTGCACCAGCAGATATCTGAGAACTGAAAACAAGCTGGGGTACAACTACAAGGACATAGCATAGCCCATTTTTATTTACAAAACAATAGCACAAAGAAGTGCTGGCATGTGTTGCTGCCAGAGTACTATTAAAGGAGCAGTTTAACTAAGTGTGCTCTGCCTCATCACACAGAAGGGGTTTCTGAACATCCTTCTCAAGTGGCCAAAGACCAAGAGAGATAGGTTTCATACAATTTGGCTGTACTACATTTATCTCTACCTGGCAATGACTTTGTCATGCTGGCTGCGTGTTGCACGTTCTGTACCTCATCCCAGCATCGCTCTCTGCATTTAGAGCTGAGAACATAACCATGTCAGTTCTTCTGCTCAAGATCTAGCTGAAGGAAGCTAATGTGATCTCATCCTTTTCCCCTAAATCATCTTGCTTTTTAATTCAGGCTCTGTGTCCTGATCCTTACATCACAGCAAAAATTATGTTTCTTTTCCCATCTCTTGACAATTTGTCATTGATGCCAATTTGAGGATCAGGAAGGGGTGGGGAGAAAAATCTGAGACATGAAGAGGTGAAGTGACTTGCCAGAGGCAATATGGCAGCTCACTGAACTTCAGGCTTTAGCATATATCTCCAGGGTTTCAGCAAAGTACTTACATCAGTAAGTCACACCAAATCCCTGCAAGTCTTAGCCTACACCTCCCACCAGACCTCTGTGCATCTCATTCAAGCTTCTTGGCCTCTCCTTCTCTCAGTGCCCCACATGTCTGCTAATGGCCTCTTCAGCCTCGCTTCATGCCTTGTCAAAATACTGTTAATACTCTTCTCACTACCTGTTTTTCCAAAGGCTTCCTTCTCTACTAGGCAGGAAGGAATGGCTCCATGCCATCTTTCCATGTCCGTCTTGTATTGTTGCAATTGTACAACATGCTCTGATTTCTGTTTGAATAGCAAACTGTTACTCAGCTTCCACTGTGAATAGTGGCTGCCTGAGGCAAGCTTGCTCAAAGAAAAGATCTTTGCTTTCTATCTTTCTAAAAATAAATAATCAAAGAAAGGCAAAAGTCAAAAACTCCTCATGCCCCAAAGAAATGTACTGCATCTCCTTGAAAGACTTCCAAGATAGAGTGGAAGGGGTAGGAAATTCACAGATCAAAGGTTTCAGAAATACGATGTTCTGTTTGTGTGATGCAGACCAGAGCTGCTTGCTTTCCTCAGGAGTGAATAGGCCAGCACACTCCTGCCAATACAGTATTACCAACAGCTTTTGAAAGCTGGATGCCACTGCTGAGTGTTGCAAGTAGAGATTATTCTATCTGAAATGAAGCTCTCAGACTATTTCACTTACTCTCATAAAGCAGCTGGAGATACTTAGGCATAACTTTGGAGGGACATTTTAAGGCACAGGTTCAATATTTTTACCTTGTGGCACTCGGCTTGAGGTTGTTAGACTAATCTCAGAGTGACAGCAGGGAGTACTGGCTGCTGCTGCAGGAAACTGGTGGAAAACCTGGGGGCAAGAAACAGAGAGGGATTTTGGTGGTTTGCTTGGTTGAGTCAAGTGGGAAAGAGGTATCAGTTACCTTGGAAGAAGGAAGCATCAGACTTAAGCTTAGGTCATCACTGATTGTTTTCTTATAGTACTGTATTAGTCTTACTCAATCATACCAATACTCAGACATTAGATTACATTTTAGGAAATAAAATCACACATCTAGCAAGGATTGTGACATGAAAAAGGAAGTGGGTAATTATGACATTTACAAGAGTTTTCAAGTAATAAAAACATCTAACTACAGCTTTAAGGGAAAGGAAGATATTTTTAAATAAGCGTGCTTCCTTCCTGCAAGTAATAGATTGCAATAGCAACTGGCAGAAAGAGTCATCTGTTGTTTTAGTTGTTTTCCTGGTTTCATGGGATTTAGCTCTAACAAAAATATTTAAAAGGAGGGTGTACATTGTACTGCAGGGAATTGTCAGAGGCGAGTTTTTTATATTATTCTATTCTATCTTACCATATTACAGGGAATTGTCAAACAGGTTTTTATACTATTCTACCCTATTGTGAATCCATTTTCACAAATTCAGAACATTTTGAAACAAATATTTTGTGGTTAGGCCACACCTCGAGTACTGTGTCCAGTTCTGGGCCCCTCAGTTTAGGAAAGATGTTGACTTGCTGGAGCAGAGAAGGGCAACAAAGTTGGTGAGGGGCTTGGAACACAAGCCCTATGAGGAGAGGCTGAGGGAGCTGGGGCTGCTTAGCCTGGAGGAGAGGAGACTCAGGGGTGACCTTATTGCTCTCTACAACTACCTGAAGGGGGGGTGTAGACAGGCAGAGGTTGGTCTCTTCTCCCAGGTAGCCAGCACCAGAACAAGAGGACACAGTCTCAGGCTGCGCCACAGGAGGTTCAGACTGGAGGTCAGGAGGAAGTTTTACACAGAGAGAGTGATTGCCCATTAGAATGGGCTGCCTGGGGACGTGGTGGAATTGCCATCACTGGAGGTGTTCAGGAGGAGACTTGACAGGGTGCTTGGTTGCATGGTTTAGTTGATTAGGTGGTGTTGGATGATAGGTTGGATGCAATGATCTTGAAGGTCTCTTCCAACCTGGTCTATTCTATTCTATTCTATTCTATTCTATTCTATTCTATTCTATTCTATTCTATTCTATTCTATTTCCTTTTGCTGCTCACATTTTCTGTGGCTGATCCCTCTTCCCCCTCCAGGATGTCTATGTTTTGTGTACATTATTTAAATATAGCCCCTCTAGAAATCTTGGAAGCTACAATAGAATATTCTAGCCATTACTTCCTTTCAATAGAGCTAAAGCTGTAGATAATACAAATTTCTATTATTTTGGATTGAATTCAGCAAAGCTTTTAAAAAAAAACAAAGGTAAATGGGAAAAAATGTTTTTGAGTTCATGTAACTGAAATACATTGTTCATCTCAGAAGATCTTGGAGACACAAGAGCCATTGTGCCATGTTAGCAGTTATTAGGGAAGCAAACGCAAGAATACCATCATGTACCTATGCAGATTTCATGTGTGCCCACTTGGATTTCCTGCTGAATAGTATGTGCAGTCCTAGTTCTCATCTTAAAATAAATAAAGTGGAAAATATTCAGAGAAGAGCTACAGAGATCAAAACCATGTTCGTTTCCATACTTTGGTTCTTGGAAAAGTGATGTCTGAAAGAAGATACAGCACATCTCTATAAAACCACGAGTTGTGTAAACAGCATGGAAAGAGTTTGATTGTTTCCCTTCCTTTCCAACGCAAGAATGAAGAGGTTCCAAATAAATCTAGCAGGTTCAAAATGAGCAAAACCAGATGGCTCTTCATAAAGTGTATAGTTAAGCAGTGGGGCTCCCTGCAAGAAGACATTGCCTTTGGTAGTTACATGGGTGTATGGGGAGCTCCTGAGCATAAACTACTGACAGCTGAGAGAGCACTCCAGGGAAGTGCACGCTTGTGCTGTTCTTATTCAATCCCTCAGACTTCTTGTTATGGCCACAGTTGGAGACAGCATATTTTTGTCTGGCTGTTCATTGCTGCTCTTATTTTCATAATTCATTTCTGTTAAAACTATCTGAGTCCCTTTCCTTGCTCCAGCTACATCCTCAAGCTCAGGCATGAACAGGGCTGTTATTGTAGATGATTTTGTTTATAAGGAGGTGCTGATGTCAATGATTTACTGAAACATACATGGCAAAGCTAATCAGTAAACTGCTTTGGCATTAAGAACAGGAAAAGATGATAAGAGTGTCAAGAATGAGGGAGTAATTCAGTTATTTTAGAGTCTCGTAACAACTGGCACTACAACAATACAGCCTGTGAAACTTTTAAAAGATAAAGCATTTTTCCATGTGAAGTTACAGCCATGGCAATACAGACGATGGAGCTTTGTTGCCATTGATCTATTCTGGCAGAAATATGTGCTTGACCAATGTTAGCATTAAGAAGGTGGAAACTCACTTCTTGTCTGAATCACAAAGGTGCACACTTCCCCTCAGAGACATAGTTCCTACACAGAGCCTATGAATAGCCCTTCGAAAAATATTTTGCTGTATTTAGCATTTTATTCAAAGCATTGTGTAAAATGAATTCTCTATTACTCTGGGCTGTTCATCTGCATGGAATACCAACAGTAATTGATTTTCTGATGGTGCACGAACGGCTAATGTAAAACTTCTACCGAAGACGTAAAGGTGAAATCTGTTTTCCCTGCAGAAAACCTATACAATCTAGTTTTATACAGGAGAGGTACATCTTAAAAGCTACTTTTCCAACCTGTGGCAAGGAGGTAGGTACCAGCTCATCCCTTCCATGGTACCTTCAAAGGTAGTAGCATCAGCCAGGCATTGGTAGTAGTTTAAACACCTTCTGTTCAGTACTAAATTGATAGAACAGTTTTGCAGCAGAAGCTTCGTTAAATGCATATTCTTCCATGTAGGCTGTGTGACTGCATCTACACAGGCTGCTGTGTCCCTGTGCCCAGCACTTCCACTCCACTCCCTGCAAACCTCCTGGCTGGATGCTGATTCTGCTTCCAGTGGTGTGGAAGGAGAAGACATCAGCTGCTGCAATGGGCTCAGGTCTGTGTGCAGCTGGTGCAGTAACATCAGGATCAGGGCCTGTGGGCTGAAACAACTCGCTGCCTTCTCTGCAAATGCCGCTGAGGGCAAATATTGCCTACAGTATCTGCTGATGCTGGAAGACTGCAATTATGTGTGAAATCTAACCTAATTACAGTTGCTGAGGAATTTTTCTCCATCCTCTCTGTCTCATTTACAGTTCTCCCACATTTTCCTTTATGTCTCCTTTCTTTGAGTCAATATTTACCTCTTTAACACTTTCTCTTCCTCTGCTTCCTTCCTACCTGCAATGCTCTGTGCAAGTGGAATAGCACAGCCACTGCTAGCAACCACATCTGTGCACAGCCTGCCCTGATACAATCATAGAATTGTTTCACTTGGAAAAAACCTCTAAGACCATCAAGTCCAATCATCAACCTAACACCATCATGGCCATTCACAAAAATCATGAATAATTGAATTGCCTAGATGGGAAAAGACCCTTTAAGATCATGAGTCAAATCTTTAGCCTAACACTGACAAGTCCTCAGGTAAACCACATCCCACATCTACACAACCTTTACCTCCAGGGATAGGAACCCCATCACATTCCTGGGTAACTATTGCAATGCCTGACCATTCTCTCAGTAAAGTAATTTTTCCTAATATCCAACCTAAACCTACCCTGGAGCAATTTGAGGCCATTTCCTCTCATTCTGTCACCTGATACTAAGGAGACCCCCACCTCACTGCAACCTCCTTTTAGGTAGTTGTAGAGAGCAATGAGATCTTCCCTCAACCTCCTCTTCTCCAGATTAAACAATTCCAGTTCCCACACCTGCTCCTCATAGGACTTGTTGTCCAGGCCCTTCACCAGCTTCATTGTCCTAACAGTGGAGGCCAAATAAAACTCCCAAATTTTCACAGCCAAAATCCTGACTTTGTAAAAACAACAGACCACCTTCCCTCATTTTATGCAAAATCATACTATGATACTATGATTTTGCATTAGTGAAACTGTTTTTGAGAAGTTTGTTGCTGCTTTGACACTCTTCTAGGGTGTTCCAAATGAAATCAGAACTGTGTTTGCAAGAATATTAGGGGGAGAAGCTCACTGCCACAAAAAAATGGAAAAGCAGTCCATGAAGCTGCCCATTTTTGTTGACATTGAAAGGAAATAATCTATCTCAAGGGGAAAAAAAAATCTGTTTTTTTTTTAAACTGTATAACTATACTTTTCAAACAGCAGATTGTTTCAAACTTTTCCAAACAGCAGATTGTTTTAAAATGTAAAATGCAGCTCAGTAGGAGTTTTCTTATTGTTACCAGGTATTTAATATCTGTTCAGACAGAGGTGAGCACATTGCAGGTCACTCCGAGTGCCTCATTGACATCTTGTGCCTACTAACTGCTGTGGTCCAGGCAACACCAATAAAAATACTGAAAGAGACAATGAAGAGATTAACCTGATTTGTTTTTTTTTAAAGCCAAGATCAACAATAATGTAGGTGGCCGTGGAGGAAATTGTGTGCTGGATTTGTTCAGGAGGTCAGAATCAGCAGTCCTAACAGCAGTCCCCTCAGATATAGGGGCTGTCTAAAAGAAGGTAATGAGAAAGATCTAAGCATGTATGCTACAAACATCCTGGCAAAATCTTCTGAGCTGATTTTCTAAAGTCAAGCTGATAAATGCAGACTTACACCTTGTCCTGATATTGATAGTTGCTTACTGCTTTGAAAATCATGACAGGAGCTGTATAAGTGAAGCTAGATCCATATAACCACAAGTTTGAAGATTTGTTATGATTTTTTCTATTGTTTACTTAACTTTCACATTTAAATTTTCCATATTTTTACTAATGTGTCATTAGTAAAAATGTAACAAGCTTACAGTACATTCAAGAGCGGAGTGAAGCACAGAACCAAAGGAAGCTGAGGACAATACGAAAGAGCAAGCGTGTGGTGGTATAGTATTATAACTCCAAGGTTGTAACCAAAAACAGTACTCAGGAAGAGAGAGAGGAGGGAGCAATCAGGAAAGAATTTGGAACACTGCAGAATCCTGAAAGTGAGATTGAACTCCAGGCCTAACCTAGTTCCTGCTGAGGTCAGCAGAGGGGGATCAGGCTGCCTGTTGTATGGAGAGAAGCAATGGTTTATTACACCTTCCTGCTGCTCATCAAGAGCTTCTGGAAGAGGTAGGAGGTCCCTGTGAAACCTGCCAAGAATTTAAGTATTTGCAGAGATTGATAGGGATGGTGTCTTGCCAAAAAAATACTACCTCAGTCCAACACTAGCACTCTTGTTTTTCTTAGTCAAGGTAAAGCTGAAGACAGTGTGTTTGCATTCAGACCTCTCCCAGACATTCTTAATTCATGTTGTGGCACTATAACCCTTTACTATCTTCTGTTTCACATGGATTTCCAGAGGAGAAAGTTCTTCACCGAGAGAGTCATTGGTCATTGGAATGGGCTGCCTGGGGAGGTGGTGGGGTCACCATCCCTGGAGGTGTTCAAGAGGGGATTGGACGTGGCACTTGGTGCCATGGTCTAGTCATGGGTCTATGGTGACAGGTTGGACTTGATGATCCTCGAGGTCTCTTCCAACCTTGGCAATACTGTGATACTGTGATACTGTGAAAAATAGCAGATCCTTTACTTCTGGGCGTGAGTTTTAACTTCATTTTCTTGAAGAGCCCCCAGAGCTAAACAAGTTCCATCACCCTGATTTTGGAACAGAGCCTTTATCCCAGGTGCGACCATGCCATAATTCCTTATTTGTATCAACCAGGACAGTCCCACTGAAACCAGACTTTGCATAATGTGTATTCTGGCCCTGCTGTGAGTAAATGAAAGGCCTTGTATGGGCTAAGAGGTGCACTGACACTAAGGCCACTGCCAGCCAGAAGACAAGTGGACTACCTCTTTCCCATATAAGAAGGAATTCCTTCCACACCTTTGAGATTTGGCTCACCACATGGACACACAGACACACATACGGTATGCTACATCACAATACAGTGCATATGAGCTCATGCTGCAGAGCTGTTTTGTTTGAAGGCTGGCTGTAAATACTCAGCCACACAATTGCCAGGCAGAAGGATTAGGCCTTTCTGGCCATCCAGCAGCAATTTCAGCGCTTCCAGACATTAAGGCTATTCAATATTTAGTCACTAATTTTTCAATCCATGTCTTCACCCTTCCCATTCTGTGTATTAATCACTTAAAGAAAATCTGCAACCCTTTTTTTTTGATGAGCTGGGAAAGTAAAATCCTCAGGTAGGAAGTCTACATGAATAAGTTCTTCCTTGAAACCTGTAACAATGGGTATATTTTTGCTTCAAAATAGATCAGACTAAGGTAAGCTCAAATCAGTAAATTGACTCATCTCTTGTAATAACCAGGCAGAGAAACAGGTAGTTCAGTTTTCTAGCTGAAGAGATCCCTGAAGACCGACCAGAAATCTTATTCCAGCACTTGACACAGCACCAGAGAATGTATCTGAAGTTCATTTCACTGTGGCATCTCCCTGCCTTTCCCTGATTTGGAGGCTGTGCTGCTGGTTCACAAGTATGCACTACCTCTCCCTCCTTGAGGAAGCTGTAAGCTGCAGAATGGAAAACAACACTGATCCTGTGAAGACCATTCCTCTCTCCTGAAATTTCTGCCAGAATTCGTTACAGAAGTGTGTTACCCTTAGAAGGAGTTCCATATATCTGTCCCTCATACTCCCATGATCATCACCCCCAGCCAGCCTGCCTGGAAAGCAACAAAGAGCTCCCAGCAGCCATGGCAGATATGACTCTTTTGAGAGCAGAAGCCACTAGATTTACCTGCCGTGTATTTGTCTTTGTTGTTCTCTTTCATTGTGGAAAACACAGAAACAAATGGCCCAAAGTCTAATGAGTAGTAGTCAAATTAATCCTTGTCCACCTCCTTCTTACTTGAAAACATAATAGTTTCATATTCGGTGCAGTTTGGTTTGATCTTTGAGAGTCCTTTATTCTTTCCCATCATGACCCCCCCTCCTGCAGTGCTGTCCCTGATTTTTGCACAAGTGTTGCCATTTATATTTGTTAAAAGATGCTTATTTGGGAGACCCCTTTTTAGTTCCACACAAACACTAATCCAAATGTAGGCCTTCCATTTAAATTGTGCTTTATTTCCCTGCAATGTGTGCTTGTGTCTTTGAAATTATGAAATCCCTGAATGGTTTGGGTTGGAAGGGACCTTAAAGAAACCTAGTTCCAACCCCTTGCCATGGGCAAGGACACCTTCCACTAGACCAGATAGCTGAAAGCCCCATCCAACCTGGCTTTGAGTGCTTCTAGGGAAGGAGCATCCACAACTTTTCTGGGCAACCTGTTCCAGTGTCTCACCACCCCCATAGTGAAGACATTTTCCCTAATATCTAATCTGTATCTACAATCTTTCAATTTTCATAGAATCATAGAATCCATAAGGTTGGAAAAGACCTCAGAAATCATCAAGTCCAACCTATTATCCAACACCTCATGACTAACTAAATCATGGCTTCAAGTGCCATATCCAATCCTTTCTTGAACACCTCCAGGGATGGTGACTCCACCACCTCCCTGGGCAGCACATTCCAATGTCATAGTATCATAGTATCATTCAGGGTTGGAATGGACCACAAGGATCATCCAGTTCCAACCCCCTGCCATGGGCAGGGACACCCCACACTAGATCAGGCTGGCCAGAGCCTCATCCAGCCTGCTCTTAAACACCTCCAGGGACGGGGCCTCGACCACCTCCCTGGACAACCCATTCCAGGGTTTCACCGCTCTCATGGTGAAGAACCTCCTAAAATAGTCCCCCACTACCACAAATTATGCAGTCGAGTTTCCCGCATTTGGGGAAATCGCAGGGGTCAGCACACCCGGAGTGCAAAGGATGAGCCTCGCCCTGGGAAAACCACCTGCCTGATCATGGTGTCTCCCCTGCCAGGTTAGTATGTCCAGTTACTCTTTCTGTGAAGAGCTTTCTCCTCACCTCAACCCTAAACTTCCCCTGGTGCATCTTGAGACCATTACTTCTCATTTTACCATTGAACTCCTTGATAAAAACTCTTCTCTAGGTTAAACAGTCCTCTAAATGTTAAAAGCATCGATATTGTACAGGTAATGCTTATTCTTCCAGGTCGTGATGGCCAGGCTCTATCTCTGGAGCCAAGCAATGTCTGAGGTAGCTCCTTTGTTGAGAGTTACATCACATTGTGGTGGCAGCACTGCATAATCCAAATCCCTGGTGGAAAGAGAAAGCAAGCCAGCAGAGTTAAACACAGTATGTCTGGGACAAACTTGCACCCAAACCCACGTGCCTCCCATGGGTTTGCCACAACAGAGCAGCGAGGTCCCAGGAGAGCTGCTGTCCTCTCCCGTTCCTCCCCTTCACCTTCCACCCTGGGAGGTACCTAGCTTGTGGTTCACAGCCCATTGACAACCCTGCTGTATCATTTCTGGACTGTGAAGGTTGTCCCAATTATACTAGTCAAAACATAAGATGCTGCAGCTTTGCATCACAGGCTCCTGGTGCCTGAACAGTTTACTTGATGATATTTCATGATTATAATTTATTTATTCATTTAATTGAATGCCAGCCCCCTGCCTTAAAGCTCTTACATGTGGCATCAGTGTAACCTTTTCATTAACTTACAAACCAAACGCAGTATTGACAGTACTGGGTTGTTTTCCATGTGTCACTGTATGGGGAGAATGTGCCTGTTTTAAATGGCTGGTGTTTCACAATGTGGGACTCAGGTATGTACTGTGAAAAGCCTGCCTCTCCCTCTGCCAATCTGCTGCTTGTTCCTGTAATTATAATTTACACTGGTAACCTAGGGAATTAAAAAACAAGCCTTAAGTAGCCTCACTTCTTCACTTGTGCAATGGGGTCCTTAGAAATTCACACGGAAAATATTAAGCAGGGTAGAGATGTGATTTTGTGCATACGCCCCTGTGTCTCTGATTGCCTTTCTCGACATGGTATTTTCCTCAAGGTACTTGATTTCACAGCTTTTGAAAGCCTAGGGTTGTTTGGGGGGCAGGGTTTTGGTAAGTTTTCAAAAGGACTGGAATATCAAATCATGTGGTGTATATAATCATGGGAAGTTCTTTTTCTCTAACCTTACAAGGCTTGAAGATTTTATGCTATGCTTCATTGTGCAACACAAGAAAAATACCTCAGGAACAGAAATGCCTTTTATTCCACTCCCCATGTATCTGATGCTTTATTCCCTCAGGCACTACTTGTTTGCCAAAGGATTGTTTAACCACTGTTTGACAATTTCCAAGTGGGAAAAAATGCTGGGTTTCATCCAAAGGAAGGGAGGAGCTTTTCAAAGTTTTGTATTTAATTTTGGTTAAAAGTAAACAACTTTACCCTTTCAACATTAGTCATGCCTGTTGTATAAAGAACAGTGTAAAAGTGCTCAGCAAGAGTGTAACATTTTTCCATACTTTGTAATTGTTAACATTTGGATTTGGGGTTGAACTGGATTGAATAAGTGGCTGGGTGTGGCATACGGGGGCTTCTGGGCATCACCGGACGACTGAGAGTAACTGGGAGTAAACGGGAGTAACACAGGGTGGCTGGTAAAACCCCTCCCCCACCCCCTCCTCCCTCCCCCCAACCCCCTCTGTAGGCAGAGGAGTCTCTCCTGGACGGTATTTTGCAAGGATTAACCTGACTTTCAAAATAAGGCAGAATGGCAAGGGAGGGAGTTTCGCCCACCACACGAACTCTGCTGGCACAGGTATGACCACATGCGCAGGCGCTTCTGGTGGGGACAGAACTTTCACCAGCTAAAAAAGGCTTTTTCCTCCCCAGGAAATCCCTTATCAGAACAAAAAATTGCAACAGTCATAAAAAGCAAATCCTGTATCCCAGGAGGAGTCTGCTTCTGTGGGTGGAAGAGGTGACTGCTCTAGGTGTTTCTCTGGCACAGCAATAGGGAGAGAGGGGGTGTTGGCCGAGTGAACCCAGTACTGCCAGCAAGCCCCGACTGCAGAGTTGGTGCGAGGTTTACAGCAGCCAGGGGGCAATAACCTGCAGGGCTCGGGAGAGGCGGGCAGGGCGGCCGGGCCCGGGAGAGAGAGGGACGTGGGAAGCCGTGGGGATACCAACGGGCTGCGCCATGCCGTGCTCCTGCTCCCCAACCACTTCTGCCCTCCTGGGAGAAGAAGGGCAGCCCCAGACTCCGCTCCCTGCCGCCGTCAGAAGTCGTCAGGAACACCTGGCGAAGTGAAAGGAGCACTCCGAATCAACAGCTCCTCCCAAACTCCAGCACACTTCCTTATCTCCCACTGGCCACTTTGCAGGAGTATTGGGGGGGAAAAGAAAAAAAGCACAGTGTGGAATAAGCAGGATGACCTACTTCACAAGAAGAAAAACAA
This sequence comes from Melanerpes formicivorus, assembly GCF_026170545.1. Taxonomy (NCBI): domain Eukaryota; kingdom Metazoa; phylum Chordata; class Aves; order Piciformes; family Picidae; genus Melanerpes; species Melanerpes formicivorus. The sequence goes on along the minus strand of NW_027142353.1, from coordinate 29,359,756 downwards.
GGGGAAGAAAAAAAAAAAAAAAAAAAAAAAAAAAAAAAAAAAAAAAAAAAAGGCAAGCTCACTCTGTCAAGGTTTTGCTCTAATTGCCGGCGCGGCGTTGCATAACCAAATCGGGAGCTCCTGCCTGTGCCCTGTGAGGCCGGCAATCTGCCGCAGGGCAGCGAGGTGCCGTGCCCCCCTCCGACTAGGCTCCTCCGGCGCCCGCCGCCGGCAGGAGCGTGGGTATGGGCAGGGCGCAGGGTCCCCACCGGGCGGTGCAGGGAGGGAGTCCCCAGCCCGACGAGCAGAGACGAGCCGAGCAGGGACCCTGCCGGGGTGCCTCGGGAGCTGGCGTCCAAGCAGCTGGGCGCAGCGCTGCCCGGGCGGGGACGGTGGCACCGTGGCCGGCTGGCGTGGCGGGGTCTCCCGGGGTCAAGCTATGGGGGTGGAGGGGGGAAGGGGGCGCCGGTGCAGCGAGGGGTTTCGCTATAGACACAAGCAAAGGCGGGTATGCCGGGGTTTGCCTGAAGCGCTGTAAATCCGTCCTTCTTGCGGGGCTGACTTTTTGGTAGAGGGGTTTTACTTGTACGGTTTTGGGGTTTCCCCCCCTGCTTCCCCTTTCGTTGTCTTTCCAGCTTCTCCTTTTCTTGGATTCTCGCCTGTCTCCTCCCACAGAACGAGAAGGGGGGGGGGGGAAAAAAGGTCACGTATGTTTGGAAAAATATGTAGGTCAGTGGAACATTCCCTGCACTTGTGCACGGGAAGCCGGGGCGGGAGAACTCCTCTGCAGCCCTCTCGCTACCCGTCCGCCCAGCCCGGCCTTCTCGGAGCCCACCGCGAGAAGGTGGGAGGCGAGAGCCGGGTTCCCTTTCCCCCGTCCCTGACCCATTTTGCTCACCGGCCTCGGGTTTGGGTGTCCGTCTTTCCCCTCACCCCCCTCTCTCCGATCTCTGCCGAGGAAGGCGAGAGAGCGGCTGAGGAAGGCGGCGCGGAGAAGCGCCGCGGCTGCTGCCAGCCGCCGGGGCCGCAGCTGCCCATGGGCGCGGGGCGCGGGGCGCTTTCTCCCAGAGCCGCCGGCTGAGGGCTCGGGGCGGCGGCCCGGTGGCGGGGGCAGGCGAGGGAGGGCGGCGGCGGCGGCGATGAAAGGCCGTCAGAGAGGATGCCCTCACCTCGCCCTCTGGGCTCCAACTTCACGGAGAACTATCGGCTCCACAGCCCCCGAGCCCGCCCTGCCTCTCCCGGCCGCGCGTCCAACTTAATGCCCCAGCAGGAGCCTCAGACAGCAGACCCTCCGGCCCCCGGCCTTCTTCTCTCCGCGCAGCAGCCTGGGCTCTCGACGGCCTCCCGCTGCCGGCGGAGCCCCTGGCCCCGGCGCGCGTGGGTCCCGCGGCGCCCGGGGTGGCGGCAGCGCGGTATGCGGCGGCCCCGCGCACCATGAGACACGGCACCGCCACCGGCACCAGTGGCAGGCAGGAGGCGGAAAGCATCCCCGGCTCCTCATCAGCGAAGAAGAGTTTACCGGCTCCCGAGGCCGGCCTCCTGCGCTGCTGGAGCAGCGGCGGCCGCTGCCGCAGCGGCACCGGCAGGCACCGGAAAAGCGGCGGCATCCAGCCCAGTGGCACAGGCACCGGCACCGCCGGCACCACCGGCACCGGCACTAGCGGCGGCTCCCGCGCCCAGGTGGCCACCGCGGACAGCAGCAGCAGCAGCAGCAGCAGCAGCGGCGGCGGCGGCAGCGGCTGGGGCTTTCCCGCCGCGCTCCCGCAGCACCGGCACCCCAGGTAACGCGTGGCCCTATGGCCTCGGCCCTCCCTCCGCCCAGCGGGCGCCCACCCGCGACATCCGTGCTGAGCAGCGCCCACGCGGGATTCCCGTCCACACGTGTCCCCCCGCGGCAGTGATCGGGGTCAGCTCCCCTCCGTCCCACGGCACCGCGGGGGCGGCGGACGTGCCCGGCGCTGCCGCTCCTCGGCCGCGGGAAAGTTTCTGCGTGGGGAGCGTGGCGTGTGTGTCCCGACCGGGCTGGAAGGGTGCTGGCAGGCTGGCCCTTCCCTTTGTGAAAATAAGTTGCCCCCAAACCTGTCCCCCTAGCCATCTCATTTTGGTGTGGTTGGGAGTTTCCTGACGTTGGGGTTTCATATAGACTGGACTGGAACAGGATCTGTTTGGTCAAGGAAAACTTCCAGTCAAGACCACTGGTGGTTTTGTATGGGTAAAGGCTCCCTCTGAGTGCCAGAGGTTGTGTAGGGTGCCGGGGCAGCCCCATTGCTGCTGCAGCTCCGCTCCGGGCTTCCACTTGTTTCTCTTAAGTGTTCAGAATGGGGGGGAAACGTGAAATCCATGGCCGAATGGTAGCACGGGGCTTCTTCCTGAAGGAGTTGTGTGGTGGTGTTTTCCAAGGTGGACACAAGCCTGATTTGTAAATTAATGAGCACACTCACTCAGAAACTTTCCTCCATACTCCTTAACTGTCTGCAGGATGGCAGTTTACTTTCACTCAAGTGACTCAGAAATAATTAGTGGTTACAAGCATTACAGCCATCAGAGGAACATGAATCTTTTCATGGTGCTCAATTCTCCAGAAAGGCTGTAGGGTTTGACTTTGGATGGGAATGGCTAACCTGACTGTTCATCTCAACAAGTGGTCACTGTGTCTCGAAGTTGAAAATTATCACTTCCTTACTCTGAATTTGTATCCCACTGTGGGTTTAGTTTGCTTGGTGATGCTAAGTAATTAGTGTTCACAGTTTCCAGACCTAGCCAGCTCATTCACTGATCTGTGTCTGATTCTGAGAACTGTCAGCTGGTGGAGGGCCCAATCCTGCAATAAGTTTCTCTAGAGGAATATGGACACGGAGTTGCTCCTCAGACATGGCTTGGAAGCAAGAGTATTTGGAGAACGTAATTGCCAAACTGTGCACTGTCTTAGTGAGCATGTGAAGATGAAGGTATTCCAGAACCAAGAATCCAACACCACGGTAATTCCTCAAACTGGTGGCACTCCTGTGCCCTGCTCCAGAGCCTGGAGACAGCAGACTTGCCAAAAATTGCGTTTTCTTCACACAAATAAAGGTGCCACCCTACATGTGTGCAGGATTGAACCTACAGAATCATGATTACTGCCCCATTTTCTATCTCAGAGCATGCAGGAGCACTTGAAGGAGTTGTTATTTATCCTCAGAAGCAATATTATCTGCAGTTAAAATTACCTACTGTTTTCCAGTACAGTACTCTGCTTTCAGGGACATCTATATTTTTTTAAGCTGAAACCTAGGCTGACATTTTTCCAGGTTGAGTGCCTGCTGAAGATGGATTCTCTTTGGGAAGTTTCAGATCAAACAGTTCAGCTATTTCTGAGAATGAGGTTAGAAGGATTTGTATTCTTTGGCCACGTATCTGATTAAGATGGTTTAGGTATACATCGTGTTGCATTAGGAGGCCTTCATCTTTCTTTTTCCGTGTATCTATATTTTTTTAGCTGTGTTGAGAAACACTTTCACTGAGACAGTTGAATTCTTGTGGGTTTGTGTTTTGGAGCAGGAAAGATATTTGGCTTGTGATGGGGCTGTGTCTTATGTTTAGCATATGAAAAACCTCCAGAATTTTTCTCAGTTATCATTTTGTCACAATGCTCAGGTCGCATACTCTCGATGGAGGGATGTTAAGAGCTTGACCTTAATGGTATCACTCACTGAACATGTTGTTAGCACAGAGCATGCTGAACATCTCAGTGTTGTTAGGAGCTGCCCATCTTCCAGGAAAGAACAAGAGACCTCCAGCTGGTGGGTGAAGGGCTAAGTGGACTTTCCCCTGCAGTTATTCTTCCCAGATGTTACTGCTATGGTGAGCACCATAAAGAGGGAGCATTGAAGACTATCCACTATGTCTTTGGTGACAGGGTGTGCCTGCTGATGTAGAGGCAGTGTGGAGAAGAAGGAGGAAACTATTTAATCCATAGGTGTGGAGCCAACAAATGGTGAGACTAGAATGGAAATGTAGTATTGGTCATGAAGGCATAGGGAATAGCAGGGACCTTGAGTTAAGTCAAAAGACTTGAAGACTTGATAGTGTCATAGGTGAAAATGCTTGGGAACAAGCTGCAGGGAACTGTAGGTAGATATGGAAAACCCAGACTAAGAGAAGGAATGGTGGGCAGAAAAAGTGATCAGAGACTTGTGGTGGACATGGACAGAAGATCTGAGCCTGGAAAACCAGTAGTTTCTCGTCTTTCAATGATTGTATTATGGTACTGCTTTTTTATTTTTCACACCGTCCACCTCGTGCTGCCTAGTGTGTTCTTCTGTCCCTGTTTCCATTTTTGCTCCTCTCCTCTGGTCTTCTCACAGAAATTGTTACTGTCTTGTTGCCATGAGGAGCAACTACTTTTTCCTTCAGTCATGGATCCTGACTAGAAGAGGAGCTATTTTCATCATGTAGCCTAAGCTCTGCAGTCATGCTGAGCCCATGTGTTTGTTCTCTTTATCCTGTATCTCACCATCAGGCAACATTCCAAAGAACAGGACCTGGCAGAGGAGCCAGTCTCAGGCCTCCACTGTGTTGTCTGCCCACCTTCTTCTATTGCTGGGTTTGCCGCAGACAGGGTAGTAATGCCCCAGTCAAAGTCCCACACTAGGTTTTTGTGCTGAGGACCTAAAAGGCTCAGTCCAATTGGTGAGTGCTGCTGTAGACTAGGGTGGGGGCTCCACATTTTAAACCGCAGGAAGAGCTTATAGCTCAGTATATGGACAGCACATCAAAACAGTGAAGCTCCATGGATAAAAATAGTATGTCATCATGTAACTGATGTATCATCATACATTTGTTGAAGGTAGGAAGAATAAGATGAACAACTCCTCTTTTTGACTTATAGCTCTGGCATTCTTTAAGGATAGGATGTTTTATACAGCAATCATTATAATTTAAATAATCTTTACAGCGTTCCAACATAACTTTTGAGCAATCAGATTACTTATGTCACTGTACAACAGATGATTGGCAAGTACCATACCACTGAAAAATGACAGTCAAATATGTATTTTATGTGTATTTGGTTGCTTGCTTTCTTTTTAAGCTGAATTTAAGTAACTTCCATTTGTATTTATAGCTTTGCTTCCAGGCTCTTAGGGCAGATGCACTTGAGTTTCAGATTTTGTAGAGGGATCATTACCTGCATAAAAAAAGTAACTTTCCCAGATTTGGCTTAGCTTTCTGTCGATCCTTGCTCTTATTAAAACTTACTCTCGAAAAATTAGGCTGAGGCCATGCAAATATTTGTATTTTAGGTAATTTATTTAATTTTGAAATAATCATCATCTGATAGACTGACTTGTTCTTTATGAAACTTGATTACTGAGGTTTGAAAAAGAAACACCATGCAATAGCATTTAAGCACAATGCATAGATAGTGGTGGATTTGTTTGTGTAGTGGTGCTTTTGGTATTTCACAATGTTTTGGGAGGGACTCTGTTGAGATCTGCTATGGACAACTGGCATGCATATATATACACACACACACCCCAGTATATTGCCAACTGAGTTCAGAAATCCAAGAGCTGGAGGGCAGGAAAGGCACGGGGGGTGAGGAGAGCCATGGTCATGTAGGCTTGTGCTCTGAGTAGGCATCAGTCTAACCAAAATGCATTCAGTGACACTTTGGTAAAACATTTCTGTCCCTTCATCCAAGGACCATGGATTAGTGCGTCTTGCATGTTGCCTGCCACACTTGGGAGCACCCCTAACACCAGTTTTAATCTTGCTCCAGTCTGAAAATTCACCTATGGTTTCAGAAAAATAAAGCTCTCACAGAAGTTAGGTTGCTGGTGAGCTTGGACCTTTGTGACTCTGAAATAGTACTGCCACATTCTTTATCTGGTAATTTGTCAGCACCTGCCTACTTTTTCTTGTCCTCTCCTTTGCCTGTAAGCTCTCTAATGCAAGCCATCTCTTTCTCATGTGTCTAGTGCAGCAAGTAGCATGCCCAGACCTCAAAGATACTCTAAAAATGACCATGTAAATGGTAGGAACTAGGAGATTGTCTCACCTTCTCCTGTTTGGGCACAAGTCTGTGTAAAACAGCTGGGTTTTTGCTGGCCTGATTATGACAGAAGGTGTTTTTCAGGTCTTTCACCACTCTTCTTGGGGATCTGTGCATAAAATAGAAGACTTCTAGCCAAGTGAAATGATGACACAGAAAAAAAATCTGAAGTACATTTATGTGCATTTGAGATTAGAATGGAAATTTGGAAGTTCAGGTGTGAAACCTCTTTGCCATTTCAAAACATGCAAGAAGTGCTAGCATGGCAGAGCATCATCTACTGGGATATTTCAGTTACCCTTTCTCTTTGAGTATCTTCATGTCAGATGAATGTAATGTGCACATCAGGTTGCAAGTCAATAGAAGAAAGTGTGTGTACAATCATAGAAATTCATTGCTACAGGTCACTGAAGATGCAGAAGCCTAGATAAAGTCTTCCATGGATAACTCATAAAAAAAAATCAATGCAGTGCTCAGATGTGAGTTTGATAAAAGAAGGGGAAAAAAAGACAGATAGAACTAATGGTGTTTAATAAATGATCATTTAATAAAGGATGGAAAATAATTACAACAAATGTCACTATTTCACAGTATAAATTATGGTGTGCCCTCATCTTCTCCATCATGCGTTGTTGATCTCCCCACCTCAAAGGTGTAGAGCAGCAAAGGAGGAGAAAGGCAGAAAAGGTGTTCAGAGGAGCAGAGCAGCTCCTGCTTGAGTGAAAATGCTGAGAAAGTGATGCAATGGAAGTCTTTAAAGTTATCCAAAGCATGGAGAAGGCATACTGGGAATGATTGTTTACAGCAACAGAAGCAGAGGGCAGTGGGTGAAGCAGGCAGTTATAGGGATGGAAACAAAAGGTGATGGTTCGTCACATAATGTGGTCAGGCTGTTGAGCTCCTCACCACAGGATGTGGATGCTGAGAGGTTACATCAGCTAATGAGGTGACTGGATGAGTTCATGGAAGAGAAATCCATCAAGGGCTATTAAATACAAAACCACTGCCTCTGGCTTAGGAAGTTTTGAGCTGCAAATTCTTGGAAGCTTGGTGAGTATCCTGAGGAAATGTCACTGTTGGTTTCCCTTGTTCTTGTACTCATCTCTAACTACCCTGATCTAGCCATGGCTGAGAGGTGGTTCTGAACCAGGTGGTCTTCTACTCTGTCTGCTCTGTGAAATGAAGTGGGCTAGTGTCTGACTACTGTAGGCTCCCAAGGCTAAGGGGCTCCTGGTGGCTTGCACCTTCACTGCTCAGGGCTGGTTCTGTTATAGCATGTCAGCTGTGGGAAGAGTTAGTTAGAAGAAGTTAGCTGAAATGCTCCAAAGCAGAGCCAGGGTGTGAGCTAGAACTTCAGCAGTGCTGCAAAAAGCAGAACACAGTGCTCAAGCTCGCTCCCTGGTGTCCTATTATTGAGCTGTACAGGCATAGAGAGGATAGACAGCCTTATCTTCTGGGTTCAAGTAGGTTCAGGAAGCAATTATATTCATGGAAGCAATCCCACCAAGAGGCATTGAATAGCAAGGTACAATCCCTGGCTGAAGAAGTCTCTGCTCAGAGACTGTAATATTGCTACATGGCTGCCCTGCTCACTAAGACTTCCCAAGCCATTGCTGCTGCCTGGTGTCAAGGAGAGGTTTTGGGTCAAGGTGGTCATCTTCCCTGACCTGGTATTGCTGTAGTTACAGTTTTAGCTGCCTGTGCAAGACTGGGCTTTGAAATTCTGAACTGAGAATGTGAGGAAGTGTTGGAAATTAATTTTCTTCAGATATCCACTGTACTTAAGCACTGGGTAAGACAATAGTGTTGCGTTGACGGCTGTTTACTAAATCAGACACAGTTTACTTAATCATCTGAAAGGCAGATTTTAAAGCTCTAGATTGCACATACCAGGTCTGTGCTAAACCAAAGGCTATATTGCTGTTCACTTAAGCAACGGCCAAAGCACAACACATTCAGATGCAGCCCATGCTGATGATACATGCTAGCTTTTATCAAAAAAACAGCAGCAATCCCAGACTCAGCAATGCCTACATTTCTAGATGCTAACTCATACAGAAACTCCAGTGCAGCACTTAATGGAGCTCACAACTGCCTAGCTGCATATTTTTGGGCTACCTTATGTAATAAAATGGCAGGCCCTTACACTGCCTGCGTGAGCAAGGTTGCATAAGCAGCCTGGGGAAAAAACTGGAGCTCCAAAAGCCTTCCTGAATCCTGCACATCTTGTTTGTTTTCAGTTAATGTTGTTTAATAAGTGATATTAGCCCATTCCCCCTCCCCCTAAGTTATCTCGGAGCAGTGATACAGATTTAATTTCTTGTACAGACATCACATTTTAGAGAAGTCATCAAACTTTTCAGTCAATTGAGCAGTCTGCTGTCTGGGTAGCCTCAAATTTTCAGTAACTGGCACAGAACTCACTTAAAAATAAAAACATATTAAAGACAAAACCTTGAACAAGGAAATCTATGCTTTTCATTCTCAGTTCTAATTTGATAACTGTTCTTGAAGTTCATCACTATGGTTTGTTCTATCTTGGGATAAACAATTTATTATTTCAGCAGCTGTATGTTTTGGGGTTTTTTTCCTCTTAAAAATAGACAATACAGTTCAATCATTGGGAAGAAAACAAGCATGAGAAAATCACAGTCAGCTTCAACAGGCTTACAGATGGCAATGAATTTCTTTAAGCAATAATAATGGATTTTGATTAGTTATTATCATTTTGTCACTGATGAGCAGACCAGACTGTTCTTCTCTCAGTTCGTTCTGTTAGGTGTGTCAAATTGTTAAGCTGAAGAGCATCTGTAATAAGGCAGCTCCCATTTGTAATCTCTAAATCAACAGGTGGATGTAACTGTGCAAAACCTGGGAATTACTGATTATCTGATTGAGTCAGTGACTGAGTGAATCTATCATTGAGCATGTCCTAGAATTACTGGTTTGGGATGCCTCTCATTAATGTCATGGAGAACTGACATCATCTTTCCCATGTTATGGGTAAGAATGGTATGCTTGCAAAATCTTGTCAGTAATACATATTATTACATTGTGCAACATGATAAGCTGGAGAAGAGATATTTTTTCTGCTATTCCTAGCTCTTTACTTATGATTCCTAGACTTTACTTATGATATTTTGTCTTTTTCAGGTTTTGACATTAAAAGCAGTAAAAAAATTTACATTGGAAATTTTGCATTAGACAATACCCACATTCCAATTATGCTTCCAGAGAGAGTTCCTTTAATTTATGACTTCTAAAGAGGAAAAGTGCCGTTTGATTTCTGCATGAGCCATTAAGGCTACTACATAGTTAGGCAGAGTCTTCATCTTGCTCATCAGACTGATTATTTTGAATTGGCTTTATCTTTGGTTAGCAAGCTGAGAGGAATATTTTACTCTCCAATCTACTTATCCTTCTTTTTGATATTTTAATGCAATATTTGGGAAAGGTACACTTTCACAGAAACAGCCTAATCAAGCAATATTTCTGTGAATCAAATGGGTGCATTTCCAAAAATTTCAACAACAGCAATTCTGAGTAAAAAAATTAATAGGTCATTCACATTCACTCTTGTGTTTATATTTTTTTTTTTTTCTGTAAGAAGAACTGAAGAATCTTGCTTGTTTTCTGAGATGTTACTGAACTCAATGAAAACTTTGCTGAAATAATTCTGAACCTTTGATTGTTTGTAAAGTGGCACAAGTCCATTTTTTAATCTTTTTTTCTTTTCCAGCACAAAGGACCTTATTGTTAGCTGATTCACATTGATGTTGCTCAGCTGGTTGTAGCAATTAATTTTATACTGCCTGGCTTCTAATATCCATATTCTTCAAAAATGTATCATCTTTCTTTGACAACAAAATATCTTGCTACATCTTGCTATTATTCAAGTATAAGAAACAAAGCTGCATTACCCACAAGCCCTATGAGGAGAGGCTGAGGGAGCTGGGGTTGCTTAGCCTGGAGAAGAGGAGACTCAGCGGTGATCTTATTGCTCTCTACAACTACCTTAGGGGAGGTTGTAGACAGGCAGAGGTTGGTCTCTTCTCCCAGGCAGCCAGCGCCAGAACAAGAGGACACAGTCTCAGGTTGAGCCAGGGGAGGTTTAGGCTGGAGGTTCGGAAGAAGTTCTACACAGAGAGAGTGACTGCCCATTGGAATGGACCGCCTGGGGAGGTGGTGGAGTCGCCATCATTGGAGGTGTTCAGGAGGAGATTTAGAATAGAATAGAATAGAATAGAATAGAATAGAATAGAATAGAATAGAATAGAATAGAATAGAATAGAATAGACCAGGTTGGAAGAGACCTTCAAGATCATCACGTCCAACCCATCAACCAATCCAACTCACCTAAACAACTAACCCATGGCACCAAGCACCCCATCAAGTTTCCTCCTGAACACCTCAATGATGGAGGGAGAAGAGACCAACATCCGCCTGTCTACAACCTCTCTTCAGGTAGTTGTAGAGAGCAATAAGGTCACCCCTGAGTCTCCCCCTCACCAGACTAAGAAACCCCAGCTCCCTCAGCCTCTCCTCATAGGGCTTGTGTTCCAAACCCCCCACCAACTTCGTTGCCCTTCTCTGGACTCGCTCTAGCAAGTCAACATCCTTCCTAAACTGAGGGGCCCAGAACTGGACACAGTACTCGAGGTGTGGCCTAACCAGTGCAGTGTACAGGGGAAGAATGACCTCCCTGCTCCTGTTGGCCACACTGTTCTTGATGCAGGCCAGGATACCATTGGCCCTCTTGGCTGCCTGGGCACACTGCAGGCTCATGTTCATCCTACCATCAACCAGCACCCCCAGGTCCCTCTCTACTTGGCCACTCTCCAGCCACTCTGACCCCAGCCTGTAGCTCTGCATGGGGTTGTTGTGGCCAATGTGCAGAACCCGGCACTTGGATGTGTTCCATCTCATGCCGTTGGATTCTGCCCATCTGTCCAGCCTGTCGAGGTCCCTCTGCAGAGCCTCTCCTACCCTCTAGCAGATCAACTCCTGCCCCCAGCTTGGTGTCGTCAGCAAATTTACTGATGATGGAATCAATGCCCTCATCCAGATCATCAATAAAGATGTTAAAGAGGATGGGGCCCAGCACTGATCCTTGGGGCACACCACTAGTGACTGGCCGCCAGCTGGATGTGGCACCATTCACCACCACTCTCTGGGCTCGGCCATCCAGCCAGTTCCTAACCCATCGCAGTGTGCTCCCGTCCAAGCCATGGGCTGACAGCTTGGCCAGGAGTTTGCTATGGGGGACGGTATCAAAGGCCTTGCTGAGGTCCAGGCAGACTACATCCACAGGCCTCCCCACATCCACCAGGCGGGTCACCTGATCATAGAAGGAGGTCAGGTTGGTCAGGCAGGACCTGCCCTTCCTAAATCCATGCTGGCTGGGCCTGATCCCTTGGCCATCCTTTAAGTGCTGTGTGATTGCACTCAAGATGACCTGTTCCATAATCTTGCCTGGCACTGAGGTCAGGCTGACAGGCCTATAATTCCCTGGCTCATCCAACTGGCCCTTCTTGTGGATGGGCACCACATTGGCCAGCTTCCAGTCTTCTGGGACCTCTCCAGTGAGCCAGGACTGATGAAAAATGATGAAGAGTGGCTTGGCCAGCTCATCTGCCAGCTCTCTCAGCACCGTAGGATGGATCCCATCTGGTCCCATGGATTTGTGGGGATCCAAGTGGCTGAGGAGATCTCCAACTATCTGCTCCTGGAACATAGGGAAACTATGCAGCTCCCTGGCTCCTTCTGCCAGCTCTGTAGGCCAGCTGTCTGGAAGACATTCTTTCCTGCTAGTAAAAATTGAGGCAAAGAAGGTGTTAAGTACCTCTGCCTTTACCTCACCCTTTGATACAACATTTCCCTCCATGTCAACCAAGGAGTGGAGGTTGTCCTTGCCCTTCCTCTTGCTATCAATGTATTTATAGCGTGTACTTGATGGGGTGCTTGGTTGCATGGTTTAGTTGTTTAGGTGGGTTGGATTAGTTGATAGGTTGGACACGATGATCTTGAAGGTCTCTTCCAACCTGGACTGGTCTATTCTATTCTATTCTATTCTATTCTATTCTATTCTATTCTATTCTATTCTATTCTATTCTATTCTATTCTATTCTATTCTATTTGGTACCTCTCTCACTGTCCTCATTTAGGCAAAACTCCCACTGAAATCAAGTAGAGTTTGGCTAACGAAGAATTACTGACTTCAGCTTCTGAAGGGTCTAAACTTTATCTACCACTTTTTTGGGTTTGATTTTTGTTGTTGTTGTTTGGTTTGGTTTCTTATGTTGATTTTTAAAAAATTATTATTATTTTACTTTGTATCTTAGCTTGTATTTTAACTGTACCCTCTCCTTATTTTAGATTTAGATTTTTGAATCTTCAGCTTCCTTCACTAGGAGCTTTTTTATTTTTACTTCAGCCAGGCTTTAGTACTTTCTACTTAGCACCTTGCCCTCTCCTCTTTTAAACTCTCCACTTATTGTCTAGCTCTCTCTTTCAGTTATCCTTCTGTTCTCACCTTCACTGACTACATCACTGTAAGAAGTTGATATACATCATGAATGTTTCAAGGAATTTCATTTAGCTTGCTGAGACCTCTACTACATACAGGTGCCTATATTCAGGTTCTTGCCTTAGGGAGAAGCAGCAGTTTGTAAGCTTGGTGATAGAGACAGAGATTTACTTGCACAATATTCACCTCTATAATCTTTCCTTCTGTGTAGGATCTTAGAAGTTCTTCTGAAGTATTCATGCAGGGTTTCAGCAGTAAATTGAGTTTTGGAGTGATTAAATAAATATTTGGCATAGTATAGTAGTCAAAAAAATACTTAAGGATTTTGAAGTCCATGTAAAGGGGTTTTGTTGAGGGTGACAAAATTGGAAATCTCCAAATAAATGGGTTTTATTAATAATTCTACTGTGCAATGTTATGAGCTCAGACCTCATATATAATGCTTTCTGTGCATCATTTTTGTGATCCGTAAACTAGGGCAGCTTTATAGAGTATTGTAGGCTACAATCAATTCTGGGTGTCATTCATAGCCAGGTATCTAAGGAGGATGTGAAGTGAGTGGCTCTGGGATGCTAAATATACCATTGGCAGAAAGAGGAGCCACAGAGAAGGCTTTTTGGGGCATTGATCCATCTTGGTGGTTAGGATACATTAGGCAGTATCTTGTCACTACAGGCACTTTGCTTCCAGCTGTGCAATGCCTGATGGCATTGGAGCTTTCCCCTTGATGTCCTGGCTCTTCTGGTGACACACACCTCTTAATTATTTGCATTTTTCAGATGGAAAGCATTTTGAAAGTCCAGGTACTGTTATTGTCTTGCATCTTTGATTGAAATTCAAGTTCTTTTCCAGAGGACCTACTTTGTTCTTGTGAAATAAATAGTAGGTATATGGATTCTTAATGTACAGTGTAGCATTTCAAACTAATGTCACCAGCTTACTGTTTCTTAGCATCTGTATCCCCGCAGATGTACTTCTTAAAGCACAAGGCAAAAAGCTAAACTTGCTTATTCTCCCTTAAATAAGCAAACACATTTTCTCTTACTGTAATAGTTACAGATAATTTTTCATGGTGTCCAATTGCCTGTTACTCTGGCAAACCCTAAAATGTACCAAAAACTACAGGCTATATAGAGAGAGTAATTCCAGTTACAAAGACATTTCTTCTTCTTTAATGCAATTTCTATTTGACTTTCTTGAAACTCTCCTCTTTCCAAAGAACAATTTAAACTATATCTGAACAATAGATTTATTGTTGTCGCCTGAATGAGAAATGTGATGATAGCTTTTCGGTTTCCATTAAAAATAGATTACTTTTCAGAGGACTGAAGGATAGAAGTTCAATTTTTAACTTTGAATTTCACATTTCCTTCACCTGGTCTATAATTTTTTTTTTTCCCTAAAGCTCTAATTGGCATTAGACTTGGCATATTTCTCTGCGTATTTTTTTCCCAGTGTGAAACTATTAGAAGGTCATTGCACTGGTTAATGAAAGAGGGCTGACATTCTTTGTAAGTTGCATTTAAATATCCTGCTATGCAAATTTGCCTTTTCATGAAAACAAGTTTAAAGAGACATCTTGAAAAATTTCCCTAGAAGCTTTGAAAAATGCAGGCTACATTCATTCAAAATCTGGATATCCAGTGGTGGGAGGTGATGACACATTTCAAATTTGCTGCTGTATAATTAGGAGGGGATTCCATGTAGGAGACGTGAGCATAAAAATTTGGTATGGCTCTTCACAGTGCTGCTAGTTTTGCAGCTGAATTCCTCAGTACTTTTCTTAGAGTGTATAATCAGTTACACTTGTGCTAATTTAATCAATTATTCTCGTGCACAAACAAACAAACACACACAAAACCCAGCTAATTTCAGACTGTCTTTGAAACATCATAACTAGAGATTACATTTACAATGAAAGAAATATAATTTTCAAGCCTTCAGAGTGAATTTTTAAATGACAAAGATATATTTGGGAACTATCATACTTTTGGGTACCAGCAGCTGTGTATCCTCATGCAAAACTAGATTTGGCTGAAAGACCAATTCATAAATATTGTATCTGAAGATTGCAGCAAGCTTCCATATTTGCAAGAGATAATGTAAAATGTGCAGCACTTTTTTCTTCACTCCGAGAGGTTTCAGCTTAAACAGCTCAGTCTCCCAAATCTGATGAATAATGGCAAACAAACAAAAGTATTCATAGCTTTGTGAATCATGAGGACTGGAGACCATTCTGTCTGTGGATGAGAAAAGGTCAGCCTGCTGTGGTCAGTCTGGACACCCTCCTGTTCACTGCCAAGCTGTGAAATGGCTGGGAGGCAGGAGATGTCAATAAATAACTTGACTTCTGAACTCTGTGACTTCCCATCTTACACTCTAGAAGCTTCCAGGCAAGCAAAAGACTGCTCCTAGCTTCATTGCTTGGAGAAACCAAGTGGGGGATGGAGGAACCTCTCATTTCTCAGCTAGAAAAATAATATTTTTTTCTAGACCTCTCTGCCTTGATCTTCTGTTTGGGGAAGTGAAGGCTGTAGTGGGGGAGGTAAGACTTATCTTTGATCTGATGGCTTCTTTCTTTCTGAGCTGCTCTTCAGGAAAAACTTTTCCCCCTTAGGGATGCAGCATTTTTATGAAAGAAGCTCTGAGAGCAGGAATACTGTGGAAGATCCTGAGCTTGCCTGACGTGCGCTTGACATTTTAGCGCAGATACAGCAAAGCAGCTTTATTCAGGTAAACACTTAGGCACATGCTATTCATTACACATTTGCTCAGAATTTTGTCTGAGTTTCTCTGCTGAATATGGAAAGACTGAAGCACATATTTAAAGGCTGAATGGGTCCCCTGTCTGACTCATATATAGCTCAGTGAAGATTGGTTGCATGGAAAGGGAGCAGTCATCGTGGGAGCAGGGCAGCTCAGAAGTGCTATGTGCTGTCTGAAAATCAGAGCTCGACAAAGGGGCCTTGTTCTTCTAGGAGGAAGCTTTTTACCTGTGTAGGTGTGGTAGTTTAAGGCTATGCCTTTAAATTTTTTCATAGATTTTGAACAGAAAGTGTTAGAGTGTAAATAAATCACTACTGGGTGTAAAAAGGAAAGTAATGATCATTCTAAACAATCCCATTGGCTATTGTTTACCATAAGATTTAGTTTGGAAAACAACCTCTCTCTCTTCTTCTTTCTTCAGCTCTGGCTAAGGCTTCTCCTGACTTTACTGACCTTGGCTGCACTGCTTTTGTTGTGACGGGTATTAACAACAATTTCTCTGGTCTCTTTTCTCTTGTCCCTTTTGTGTACAGGGGGGTAGGGAAGGAGGCAGGGAGTGGAGAAGCTCTTGCAGCTCCCCTGATCTTTGGCCAGGGGGGTTCTTGTGCTGTTTATTAATTGTAAGTACCTATGAATATTTAAAATACTGTGTATTTTGTACATATTCATTGCATTTCATTGTAGATTGCAGTTTTGCTTGGAAATACAGCTTCACTTGCTTCCAACTGAGTTGGTATGGCAAAATTTAGTGTTGGGGAGGAATTTCCAACCCACCACAGTATGGCCCCAAGAAGAGGAGGGAGCCTGGACTTCTTACTTTCACCTGTGCATTTGTTCTCCTGTTTCTCTTAATTTTGCATTAGTCTGCATAGGGCTTGGATGACCTGAAGTAGGTTTATAATCAAAGTTAGTTTGGTTGTTCTTCAGCTGCATGTTTGACAGTTTTCAAATGTACCCATCTGGTACCCCAAAAGAGGACAGTGTTCTTTTGCAGAATACTTTGGGCAAGCTGTATCTAAAGGCAGAGCTGTGTGCTGAGTCCTCTGAGGATTACTCTGACTGCATCAGCCCTGGAAGGTTTCTGAAAATTATGATTTGTGAACAATGAACACATACTCAAACCTTTTGGCTCTTTCTAGTTACTCTGTTCATGAAAAATGTTGGTTCACAGTTTTGCCTGAAAAACTTGAATTGATTCAGGCACTGTTGTAACCTTTTTTGCTTGTTTTGAGCATCTGAATTATGAATCTAGATTAATGTTTTGCAAGACAGAGAAGGAAAGTGAGAGGCACTTCAGAGTGAGCTCAGAAATGCTACTGCAGGAGGGTCATTTTGACAAGCTGAGTCTTGTCTGCTCTTAAAGGTCTTTGCTGACAACAGTACACATAAGGGCACAATGGTAACTTTCTCTAGCAGATATGTATTGAATGCAGTTACTTTTCTAGCAAAACTGAACTGTTTTCCTGAACAGAATGAGCTATCCAAGTGAAGAGATGTTTAGGGCAACTATGCAGATTTGGCACAAAGTTGTGTCCAATACAGGTTTCATGGAAGGTTTTTCCACATTCTTCACTGACAATGCCACTCAAAATTTGAAGTACAGACTACATCTAAATAGGATGCATATAATGGGATCCAAAACCTCATCTGATGAATAGGCTGAATTGTTGCATTTCTTCCTACACTTTGACCACGAGTGTGGCTACAGTGGAGATTGCATATTTTTCAGGGATTATAAGGTAGGAAGTGGCTCACTTCAGGCCAGCCTATTTTTCTGCATCTCAATCTGGAGTTAATAACTTTTTGGATGGTTCTCCCTAGTCTTATTTCCAAGCTAGTCTACAGGTTTCTTGTGGAGGAGTGTGTTTGATATGAACTCCTCACTCTGCCAGAGCATGATGCCTTGTGCAAGAAAATTGTCTTAAAGAACAAAGCCAGTAACTGGGGAGTCACAAGACATTTCTGGCAGGAATTCAGGCAGCACTGCCTCCATAGCATATTCTTCAATTTAAGACTGATTTTCCATTGCTTTATCAAATCTTACCCATTTTTGCTAAAGCCATAGTTGCAAGGGTGCTTTAATCCATGTAAGTCTCCATTGCTACAGCAAAGACTTACAATTCTGGACACTCCTTTCTGTTATTTCCCTTGTCCTGGTCCAGTGGGCCAGAGCAGGAGGCTGATCTTGCTGAAATATAGCCTTTTGTGTTTGTGTGGGTTAATTTTCAGCTGTGGTGTTTTTCTAATCTGATTCACTGTGCATCTGTACGAAGTGGGGGTGGGTGGGGTGTCTGAGGGGGGAAGATGGGTTTCCTTTGGAGCAGGTGTGCATTTAAGCCACTTTTACACAGTCCAATGAATGTTTTCCATGATATGCAGCAGCCAGGAGAAGTGGGGCTGGGGTTTATCCTCTGACAATCTGGCAATTGAAGAAATGGAGGCAAGGCTGAGACTGATTGAGGAAATTTGTAGAGGTAAGACAATGAGATAGTGCACTGGGGAGGAAAATGAACCCGCAGGAAAGGGAACATGGAGCATGGATGGAGTAAAAATGATGACCAGCAGAAGGAACATGGACAGTGGATGAGGAGCAAGGAAGATGATGAAATTTGAGCTGAAATCAATGGCAGTGGAAAGAAGGGGGAGGGATGGAAAAAAGGCCCCTAGTTGAGCTTGGTAAGAAGGGAGTGCTGTGGACAACTGGAAACCAGAGTGTCAGGAAGAGAAGAGATCCTGGAGGTGAACCTGGGAGAGGGAGATCAGGGTGGTAACATGAGTGCAGCGCAGTATGGAGGAAGAAGCTGTAGGAGAAAAAAAGATCTTTGGACAGAGTCTGAAAGTGGGATTGTAAAGCAGGGGATGACACTCAGTTTTGCTTGGGAAGTACCTGGAACTTGGAAGACCAAAAATAGAGAAGAGCATGTGTTCATCCTAAAGTGGGCTGGAGCGAGGAGTCTGAGGTACAGAAGGAGTTGTCAGGCTGAAGGCTAGAGGGACAGTCAGGGGTTGCTTGCTCACCCAAGCATCTGAGAGGAGAACCTGGTGCTGGCAAACTCAGGGCTTCTGTGCTGCCTTGAAGCCTAGGGTGAGAGCATCTCCCACTGCTCCCCTTTGTCTCAACCTACACTGGGAACCTATGACCACTCCAGCTGCCACAGCTTGTTAGCTGATGTGACTGGAAGGCTGATGATATTTTGGCAGTGGCACAACAATGCCAAGTAATTAGATTTTCTGGGTTTTTTTGAAGATCTAGCAAAGTCATACACTCACAGAAACTGTATTACATGCTAACCACTATGGATGCAAGGTTCAACACTCAAAAATTAAGAAATAGTAGAATTAAGTCTGCCTGTGTAGTTTTAATTTATTCACTTCCTGCATATTCATTATGATTCAGTACTTAATGATTTAATAATCACACTATGATAAAATAGTTTTTTGGTTTGTTGTTGCTGGTCATTTTAAGTTAGATTATTCACTGGCAGCTCCCAATCAATTCTCTGAATCACTGCACAACTGCTGGTGTGAGCTGAGTGAACAGGGGAAGGATGTGGCTGCTTCAGTGCCAGCATTGCCATCATAGCATGACCCAAACCAGTTCTCCAGTGGTAACTTTCATCTTCATGCGGTAAGATAATGACTTCAGTTTTATTAAATGCTGGCAAATCCTGGCAGATTTTAAAATATTCTTTTTGCAAAGAGCCTACTGATCTGCAAAGCAAGGACTAACATTTCCTGAGAAGATATCGTCTCTATTTCCTAAGTTTTTTGGCTGAAGTCAGGAATAATTATAATTCCAAGGCAGACACCAGACTGCAAACTTTCAGTGATTTGATGATGGAAATGTTCTGTGTAACCCAGAAAGGTTCTCAGAATTGGAAGAACCAGGCAAAGCTTCCAGGCAGGCACTGTCCCCAGACTGCTCTCTAGAAAAGTCAAGAGTTGAGGGACAGCTGATTAATTTAACCCTGAATAAAATTTGTATTTCTGCAGCCAAATACATGAGTCTAATAAAACAGTAAAGACTTCAGACTTTCTCACTGATGATTCTGTGAAGATGTAGTTGTATTTACTGAGGAAAGGTTTTCTTAGAGGAGCTCCTAAAGAGGTTGTGTACAAAAATAGGGTTAAGAAGAGGTATTTTATGCACAACCCTGCTGAATCTTGAAGGGTGGTTCAGATCAATGGCTGCCACCACTAGCAGCACTGCCTAGTTCAGTTATTTTAGCCGCTAACAGGCCCAAGAGATAATTTAGAAGAACAGGATGAGCACAACGTAAGATACTTCTGGCTCATGGCCAGTTTTCTTACATCCCCTGAGCCACAGCAGGCAAGGGAGGTGGCATGTGGTGGCTGGTGAACTTGGCAAGCTGACTTCACTGATTTCCAGTGACTAGCAACTGGGTTCAGGTCTACTTTGTGCTGAGCAGATCTGTGCCACACACATTTAGAATGAGATTCTGACTACTTTGAACTTCGGTTGGCCAAGATTTTGGCTTTATGACCCAGAGATTTATGGCTATACCAAGGCTATTAGATGCTGTTTTCTTATGTGCCTTGTTCTGTTCACCACTTTCCATGACTAAACATGCATAATTATTTTGGCCTCTTTATCTATTTTAAAAAGGGGAGCTTTGTGGTTCAGTATGCTTGAGAAGGGTTGGGGGGGGGGGGGGGGGGGGGGGAAGGGGGGGAGGGGAAAGGACTTTAATTGCAAAGTAGTTCCCTGGAAAGTTTGTTTCTATTTAGTTACACGGCTAAAAAGATGGTTTAAAAAGGTTAAATTTAACATAGAATTTGTATTCTGAAACATATATCATTGAGAAATAATAAATCCTGAGTCCACAATGCTACTTTCTTGTTTATTTTCAGGTGTGTCTGCTGCTGTGGGTATGGTTAAATCAGTCTTTTGAGATTTTAAATTAAAAATTCTAACTAGTTTAAATAGAAAAAGATTTTTTCTTACTATAGCTAAAGTAATTTTTATGACTGCCTTAGTGGTATACTTTTCATTTTAAAGAACTATATACTGTTTTTATATCTTACACAATACCAGTTGTTCATGTTCAGAACTATATAAAGCTTCAACAGTTCTTCTCTTATACATACTGCTTCAAGACTGTCAGTATGTAACCAAACTCTTGAGATCAGACTTTCTAATCAGTTTTCTGATCTTGTAATTACATCTTTTAGAAGCAGACTGACAGGTATTAATGACACTTTTAATAACTATTTATAATTTGCTCTCGACAAAACCTTGTGCAAAATTAATTTTGTTGTCTAATTATTTACTTGTTAAGCTAAGGAAATAGAATCACAGAACTGTCAGGGTTGGAAGGGACCTCAAGGATCATCTAGTTCCAAACCCCCTGCCATGGGCAGGGATACAAACTTTACAAAGTAATCTTTCTGAAACAATGTTGCCTCTTGCTGAGCCAGAATTGCATGTGCTGTTTTGCATTACATCTGTAATTCCACAAGGTGTTAAAACCTGTGCTTAAGTTTGAAGTTATTTTTACTGTTGCAGTGACTTGATTACTCTCATGCATCAATGTCTTCGGGAGAGTATTAAGTCTTGTTTCTATCATATATTTTTATGCTCCAAGCCTATATGTATGCAAAATATCATCCTTTAGTTGTGAGCTGTTTAAGAACAAAATGTTATGCATTTCTTTTCTGCTGTTGCATTCTGGAAAGCTCTGAAATTAGAAAAGTGTAAACAGCAGGTGTCCATACGTCACATTCTGTCAGACTGATGCATTAACTTGCTGGGTTATGGGCTTCAGTCAGCAAAAAGCAAACTGTAAATAAAAGTTTGACCTGGTTTTCCATGTAATTAAAATAGTCAGATTTAAAACAGATGGAAGGCAGTGGACTCTGCTAAAAGAGCAGGCAGAAGTTGAAAGCAGAGAAAGTCATTCTTTCATTTATCTTGGTATATGGTGTCCAAGAGCTCTCCTGTGGACTTTAGAGGAATACAGTTAACATCTGAAGTCCATCTATTACATCTACAGTAAATACACTGTTGTCATGGTAATGCAGTGATCAAAGTCTCAGGGAAAAACTCTGTCATTTCTGTGGTTCATAGTGTGAAATGAAAAGAAGGCTTGACAAGAAATAAAATAGAATTTTTAAGTATATACTTTAAGCTGACGTTACAGCCTCACAAAGAGATGTTATAAATTTTAATTTACAGTGAAATTTTAGTTTAATTAGGTGGGGGTTCATAGTTATTCTGGTATTATGAGTACTCAGAATAAGGCAGTCATTGCCTAGGAAAGGTGGCGGCTTTCTTCCCCAAATCAATTTATAATTTTGGGGGCAAAATTAACTCAGATTGAACCAACTGGACCCCTTGAGATGCCTTGCAGGGAAGTTACTGTGAGCAACTGTGAGGATTCAACACAAGTATACTGATGGATGAAGGGTGAGGTTTTATAACAGACTGCATCCTATTTAAGTCCACTCTACCTTTGAGTGCATTTAGATGATGGAGGAACAGTCCCATTTGCACCTCTAATTTGGAAAATGCCAGCTTGCCAGCCTCTGTCCCCCACCCCTAGCTGAGTGCTTCTGCCAGTTGCCATCTGGTCTCCAACCTAGTCAGGCATCTGCAGAAGTATCTTCAGCTGTCTGTATCACAAAATAAAAGGGAAAAATGAAGAGATTGCCATTTTGTTTCCCACATTACAGAACTGAACCAGCTTACAGATGGGTCAGGGACCAGCAGTAAGGATGACCAGAGCAGGGAAAGTGGGAGGAGAGAAACACCTTCGTTTTGTGCCCATGAGCCCCTTGGCTGGCCTCTTGTTTGTGACCTTGAACATTCAAGATGCAGAGCCTGAACTGCTCCCCAGGCAGGTGAAATGCATGCACCAGAGGAAGCGCAGGATAGAACAGCACCTTGAAACCCTACCTCCCTTTACTACTTCAGTGTCTTAGAAAGGGCTGTGCTTAGGGCCATCTGTAAGATACAAAGCCCTGGTCCCTTCTGCATTTAGGCAACAAGTCTTTCCATCTGGCTTATGCATCCTACCCTACTGGGTCCTGCTTCCTGTTACATTGCATGGGACACCTGGTTCAGGCTTCTGATTTCCACTCCACTAAGAGCTGCTTAGGCTTCACAGAATATTACCCAGCTCAGATCTGTTTTCAGATAAATGGTCTCCTTTGCCAACATGTTCACAACGCGTTTCTAACCCCAGTCTAGCATTACTTGCTCACAGTGAATTTCTCATGATTCCAAAGCTTTGTCCTTCACTTCAGCGCTGTATCTTAATGGAGTATACATATGCATTCCCACAAATCTTGATAGAACAAGCTGTGCAAGCTTTAGTCCCAGTGAAAGGGGGTGACTCACCTGATGAAGTGCTCACTAGTCAAAGAAAAAGATCCACAAAGGAAGTCTTAAGTGTTAAAATAATCTTTTGTTAACAGGATTTTGACTTCCTCGATCACAATGACTATGTATTACAAGTGGTCCCAATGAATGAACTGGAAATACTTGCAGACTAATAAAGTAGCTCTTCTGGGAGAAAGGATACTGAATTCCAGCTATAGGTCATCAACCTTGTGTTAAAGTCTCAATCAGTCTGGTTGATGTCTCACAGTTAAAGTTCCATGAGAGTCCTTTAATACACAAGTAAGCTACTTAATCTGAGAGACCCCTCCTGGCATGCAACAAATTTCATCAGTATTGAAGGGACTATTGAAATTATGATTACAAAAAAATATGTGAAATGTTGCACAGTATGGTGATGATCAAATGCTAAGCATTCTCCTAACATTTCCTGGATACCGGTGTAGGGCCACAGCCTATTGTCCAACAGCCTGAAACAAAGCTGTAAGTACAGAGGAAAATGTAAACACAAGAGAAAATTCAAAGGAAAAAGTGGAAAACCAAACAGGAAAGCAAAAAGGGAGAATCTTACTTCCAAAGGGCATTATTGTCTGAACAGAACTGATGGGGGTGTGGAAACCACAAGGGTGGTCTCCATGCAGGTTTAAGACTGCTTTCATTGTATTTTTTAAACACAAGCAGTACAAAATTTGAGTACGTGTGAGCCGTCATGCCTCAGACCTGTATAAACATTGTGATTTATAATCCTGAGTTTTCTCTGGATTTTTAAGAAAATCCTTCCCAGAAACAGATTGGTGACCTTAATATAATTTTATTCAATAGTTAATGTGTTAAAAAACAGTTTAACTTTGCAGTCCTAAGTGATAAGAAAGTACTTGTCTTGAGGATATTACTGGCTCACGCAGTTTTCAGCCTACACAAAGTAAATAGAAAAGTAGTTTTGTCTGAGTAAGGACTTTATGATATGCCCCAGAGGAATTAAAACTCCAGGAAAGGAAATGGAAAAAGCTAGAAAATGAAGAAAAACAAGTAGTACAATTTAAGAGCATGTTTAAAGCATATAGTTATTTTAGAACATGTATTCACCACCTTCCCTTACAGGGTTTTTAGGATATACAAGTAAGTACCAGATGATGTATATTACTAAATCATAATGCAAAGATTGATAAATGTATCTGCAAAACTTGCATTTTTCCTAGACTGTAGCCTGAGTATTAAAAAAATAAATAAATAATTAAAAGAGAACAAAGAAATTAAAGTATTAGAAGCACTTAAGCCTCTAAATAGACTGCAAATTTGGTACACAGAAGCTTCTATCAGTCTCAAGGCAGCACTTAGCTGCAGAGGATATCAAGCATCAAAGGAAGGACCATCACTCTTCAGATGCACTCACCGTTCTCTTTTGTAATGTACACTGTAAAAATACAGCAGCAGGATGTTGATGCACCTTGGTTAGGTTTTTAAAATCTGAGAAATACAGAAGTCAAAGAGACATACCGTGATACTGTGGTAGCCTGATAATTTTTTAAGAATTAAGTCAGTTTCAGTGATTCCTCTTACTCCAGAATCCTCATCCTGTAGTATCACAGTATCACAGTATCACAGTATCACCAAGGTTGGAAGAGACCTCGAGGATCATCAAGTCCAATCTGTCACCACAGACCTCATGACTAGACCAGGGCACCAAGTGCCACATCCAATCCCCTCTTGAACACCTCCAGGGACGGTGACTCCACCACCTCCCTGGGCAGCACATTCCAATGACCAATGCCTCTCTCGGTGAAGAACTTCCTCTCACCTCAAGCCTAAACTTCTCCTGGCGCAGCTTGAGACTGTGTCCTCTTGTTCTGGTGCTGGTTGCTAGAGAGAAGAGACCAACCCCTTCCTGACTACAACTACCTGAAAGGTAGAGCAATGAGGTCTCCCTTGAGCCTCCTCTTCTCCAGGCTAAACAATCCCAGCTCCCTCAGCCTCTCCTCATAGGGCTTGTGCTCAAGGCCTCTCCCCAGCCTCAGTGCCCTCCTCTGGACACGTTCAAGTGTCTCAATGTCTTTCCTAAACTGAGGGCCCCAGAACTGGACACAGTACTCAAGGTGTGGCCTTACCAGTGCAGAGTACAGGGGCACAATGACCTCCCTGCTCCTGCTGGCCACACTATTCCTAATGCAGGCCAGGATGCCATTGGCCCTCTTGGCCACCTGGGCACGATTTACAATTCTGCTCCTGAGTGTTTTATACATTATTTTTCCCTCCATGTCTGATTTTGCCATTCAAATAGAGTGTAAGCTAAATGCCAGAACACATCAAAAGGGTCATCATGTAAATTGAGTAAAGGGTTTTGGTTTGGTGTTTTTTCTTTTATTTGTTGTTTTTTTCCAAAAATACAAATATTTAATTATTTTCCTTTAGATGATTTTCTTTACATATTTTTGGAGGGGAAGAGAAGACTTGCTAGCCTAGGTGAAAAGGTTGAGAACTGAATGAAGAAAATATATGTTTAAGAAGGCCAGAAAGAGTACATGTGAAAAGGTAGCAATGGGGTATCCTGAGATCCTGGGGAGCTAGAGACAGGGAGAAGGGGATTAGCCTGAGCCTGGTCTTTTGCTATCCACTGGCACATCTCAAGCATTTAATAGCTTTTGATAACTGTCTTAAAAATGGATTGTTTGTGCCCTGGGAGTTCCTGTTTGTCTCCTTTGACTACAAAGGCAGTTTTTGACAGTTAGCTGTACTGCCAGCACTTGTGCTGTAAAGAAGTGGAGTTAAATGAGATGAGGCACAACCCAGATGTATAAAAGTTAGACATTGTTACTTCTAAGGTACTGGTTTCTTAAACCTTGCAACCTGTCTCGTCTGTGTATTAAGATAATAGCAATGATTTTTTTTGAGGAAACACAGATTATTTGATCATGTTTAGTGCATGTGGTTGGTGTGTGCATTTTGTGTATGCTTGTCTGGATATCCTTTGAACCTGTCGGCCAATCTGTTAAGTTTGAGACAAAGGTGAAGATCTCAAAATTATTGAGTTTCTTCAACTTTTGTGACAATAGACATGTGTCCCTGCAGGCACCAGAAAAAAAAACAATAAAAGAGCTTTCTGATGGAAAGTAGCAAGCCATCTATTGATATTGGTATTACTGGTCCCAAACCTTTATTATCAGCAAATGTTTACTTTTGGATTCAGCAGGGGGTTAAGTGGATTACATGTGCAATGAGTTGTTCCACACTTGTAACATTGCTCTTAGCACAAGAGTAAGGTGACATGGAGCTGTTTGCTCTTAGTCCTTGTTTGTGGCCAGCCTTTGCCTAAAGCCACCCCTGACATGGGTCCTCTCACACCTAGGAAAACCATGGTTTTGTGCCTTTGGTTTTAAAAGTTAAACATTTTTAGAATAAAAAGTCAGCAACCAGGAAAGAAAAGAAGTAGGAACTGTATGGCAATAAGGAAAACTGGGTGAGCTTAGAGCTGGCTATCTTGAGTTCATGATGATAGCAGTTTTGTCAGAGGAAGCATTACAGAAGTGGTTGTCTGGAAAAGCTTTTGTGCAGTGACAACACAGTGTCTTTTCTGGCCACAAAAGAAATCACAAGTGGAAGGGAATACTGATAGGAAATGTTATATTATTATCATAGATCTAATAGAAGATGTGACAAAGTGAATATCAGGGAAATCCCAAATCACTAAGAACACTGTAGCCTTTAGGTACGCTCTTGGCCAGCTTGCTATTCTGGAGATATATTTCAAAAAATAATAAAGAAGGCTGGAAGTATGGTGCTGTTGATTATGTAAGTAGGAGCCACTGATCTGGGGACTCTCATGCAGCCATCTGGCTTCTCTTTGAACTTCCTCAGGCCAGCCTTGTCAATGGCATGTGAGCTGAGAAAGGCAGTCACCATGTAAAGTGAGAAGATAAAGAAACTGTCCACTGAGCACCAAGCTTGCTGGTCTCTGAACTGCTGATAAATATCACAGGCTTTATCTGGAAGATTTGAGGTCCCCCCTGTCATGGATTTGTAATTTTTCTCCTCCTCCACTGCTTAATATTTTATTTCCCCTCAGAACAAGCGAGTGCTGGCTACTCTGCTTGCCCTAGATGAGTCACTCCTCCAGAATAAGCCTGACTGACTTCAAAACTCAAGTTACTCCGCATTGAGTGTAAAATGTTGAGACAGAAAGAGGCAGACTGAAAATGAGGAAATGATCCTGCCAAAATCCAGTCCCCATCACATAAAGTCATGCTATTTCATGTGTGAGGTGGCGTGCTGTTTTGAACTGACTTCAGCTGATTGTGAAACAAAAATGATGTTGTAATTGCCACATAAAGGATTCTGACATAGCAGGAGAGAAGACTTCAATCTGTCACAACCTGTTCTCTTTAAGGAAGAAAAGGTGACTGAGAAAGTGTTATTTGGCACAGAACAGTGAATCAGAAGCAGAAATATAGTCCTCTTTATTTTTTGGAAGCCTTTACACTTTCTAATATGCCACTTGCTGCTCTTGAAGACTCAACTCTTCGTTCCTACCTGGCAGCAAACTAAGAATCTACTTTTCTACAAACATTCCAGAAAAATACAGCTTCTTCAGAACCAAAAGTTTAGTCAAACATGCAGTATAGGAGTTAAGACAGCAAATGGTTCACTTACCCACAGGCAGGCTGCTCTCTGGGTGACATGTCCTGGCCAGGGAATTCCTGCACAGCCCCAATGCAGGAAGATTGCCTTTTTCCCATCTCTACACTTCTAAAAGTACCCAGCTCACTGTCAGGAATGTAGCTGATGTGGCAGACAGGACTCAAGCAAGATATAAAGGTTCTTGGACTTTGGTTATAACACCTGCTTTATCTTTAGGGAGTCTGGGGAATGTTGGTGTAGAACTGGCAGTGAACCTCCATAGGAGCCTCATGAAGCAGAGCAGTACTGCTTTATAGAAGTGCAGTCAGACACCACCAGGCAGCCACCTCACCATGAAGAGTATGAGCTGGGGCATTTTCAAAGGAATTCTCCAGTGAGTGACATTTATTTGACATTTTTGTAAAGAGGACAGAGATAAAAGGGTTGTATAAAAAAAGCTGAAAATTTCTTTTATATTCTAAGTATAGCCATAGCCAGGCAACAGTATATCATCCTGGAACAGAAGAACTTGCAGGACATAGTAGTAGATTCATGTCTTAAATCTCTGCTCTTCCTAATCCTCACCACAGGCCTACCCATAGTTGTACGGTTCCCACTCAGCCGAGACTGCAATACACTCACTGTGTATGTCTTCTGGCACCCATCAGTGAACATAACCCTTTGGACCCAATGGTAATGCTAAGATGGGCCCAAGTGAATGATGCATATCCCACTTAAAGCCACTTTCAGCCTCTTACTTCACATAGACCAACTTCTGCTTGGGATAGAGAAAATTAAACTTAAAATTAGCATTGAAGCTGGGATATAATTTAATACTAGTTGATGAGAGGAAAAACTGTGGTTATTGTGAATGAAGCCCAGCTCTTGGAACTCTAGGTAGAGGCTGACAGCCAGCAGTGTAGGAAAAAAGGAGGAGATATTGGGTGACTTTTACATAGTGTTTGTGATAAGAGATAAGGTTAAATGGAAATATGGAGGTATGGAAATACTGAATGAGGAGAAAAAAAAATGAACTGCACAAGGGCAGAAGGCTGGTATGAAAGGAGAGTAGACAGGACCAAATGCTCTAAGCTGAATTTTGGCCCCATGAGGGCTGCTGCAAGATAGGTAATGAAGTCTGGGGATACATGTTGAGAAGGGCTGAGTGGCAAGAGTTACAAGGATAGGCAGTGCAGTTTGCTGCTGGATCCTAAAACCTCTGTAGGGGAAGAGGCAGAGAAGGAAAGAGTCAAAGTTTACTTTTTTTTTTTTTTTATTCATAGTTTCATAGTTTCATTCAGGGTTGGAAGGGACCACAAGGATCATCTAGTTCCAACCCCCCTGCCATGGGCAGGGACACCCCACACTAGACCAGGCTGGACAGAGCCTCATCCAGCCTGCTCTTAAACACCTCCAGGGACGGGGCCTCGACCACCTCCCTGGACAACACATTCCAGGGTTTCACCACTCTCATGGGGAAGAACCTCCTCCTCACATCCAGCCTGAATCTCCCCACCTCCAGCTTCATTCCATTCCCCCTAGTCCTATCACTACCTGAGATCCTGAGAAGTCCTTCCCCAGCCTTCCTGTAGGCCCCCTTCAGATACTGGAAGGCCACAATTAGGTCACCTCGGAGCCTTCTCTTCTCCAGACTGAACAGCCCCAACTCCTTCAGTCTGTCCTCATAGGAGAGGTGCTCCAGCCCTCTGATCATCCTTGTGGCCCTTCTCTGGACACCTTCCAGCACCTCCACATCCCTCTTGTAATAGGGGCTCCAGAACTGGACACAGTACTCCATGTGGGGTCTCACCAGGGCTGAGTAGAGGGGGAGGATCACCTCCCTCGACCTGCTGGCCATACTTCTCCTGATGCAGCCCAGGATCTGATTGGCTTTGCGGGCTTCAAGTGCACATTGAGAGCTCATGTTGAGCTTTTTGTCCACCAGCACCCGCAAGTCTCTCTCCTCAGGGCTACTTTCCAGCCAGTCACTGCCCAGCCTGGATTTGTGCCTGGGATTGCCTCGACCCAGATGCAGGACCCTGCACTTGCTCTTATTGAACTTCATGAGGTTGGCTTGTGCCCACCTCTCCAGCCTGTCAAGGGCCCTCTGGATGGCCTCCCTTCCCTCCAGCGTGTCTGCTGCACCACACAGCTTGGTGTCATCAGCAAACTTGCTGAGGGTGCACTCAATGCCACTGTCCATGTCACCCACAAAGATGTTGAACAAGACAGGTCCCAGGAGTGATCCCTGAGGGACTCCGCTTGTCACTGGCCTCCACTGGGACATGGAGCCATTGACAGCCACTCTTTGGGTGCGGCCATCAAGCCAGTTCCTTATCCATCTAGTGGTCCACCCATCAAACCCATGTGTCACCAGCCTGGAGACCAGGATGTGGTGCGGGACAGTGTCGAAGGCTTTGCTCAGGTCCAGGTAAACAACATCAGTTGCTCGCCCCTCATCTATTAATTTCATCACCTGCTCATAGAAGGCCACCAGGTTTGTCAGGCAGGATTTGCCCTTGGCAAAGCCATGCTGACTGTTCCCAATCACCTCTTCACTATTCTTTTGAGCAAGTAGTGACTCCAGGAGGATCTGCTCCATGATCTTTCCAGGCACAGAGGTGAGACTGACTGGCCTGTAGTTCCCTGGTTCCTCCTTCTTGCCCTTTTTGAAGATGGGGGCAATGTTTCCCCTTTTCCAGTCTGTGGGGAGTCTTTGGGTAATTAAAGACAGGATTAGATTTAGGCTGGTGTTTATGGTTAAAAACACACAGGGCCAAAATGTTCAGTCTGCAGGTACAGTCATCTGGGCTGCAGTGAGAGCTAGGGACCTCTGATGAAAGGTAGTGTTTTTTCTGAGTTTTACTGATATCATTTGTTTGGGGTTAGGGGAAAGATGATCTGAAGAGTTTAATTTTTGGATTGTCTAAGGCCCAGAGTGTTGGGATGATACCAGGTTGCCCCAAGGTGATTGGACAAGATCAGTTTTAATTTGGGGTTTAGAGGAAACCACAGAAGCTGAACCACACCAGATTTACAGCCATAATTAATCCTAAATTATTGGACCACTGACCTTGTCCCAGCCCTGCAGATCCAGAATACCAGATACGGATAGGAAATGATCTCAGTTGTATCTCTAAAAGAAGCTCATATGCCCTTCCTCACACATGCTCTTCAGCCCCAAAACTAGCTGCCATCCTCCATCCCTGCTGAACTTGCAGGGTCTATAAGTTAACACCCCTGATTCCACTGATGCCCACTACTCCATCCTTTAACCCTGTCTCTAATACTAGCTGTCCTCTTTGCTATACTCCAGCAGTCCATATCTACTTCAGGTTTATTCATAAGACATTTGCTTTGCTGACATTTGTTCTCAGTCCAGCTCAGTGGGCCTAAAATGCTTTCTAACATTGTTCACAGTCATTCCCCCTGTAATATGGACACTTGTACAGGACTTAAGACAAGTGATTTTGTCTCAGCACCTGTGATGTTTCAGCCAGAGCTGTTTTGTTGGATTTGAGATGACAGCAGAAGATAGGCAAGAACTCTAAAAATATTTGATAATGTGCATGTGCCACATGCAAACATAACAAAACATAGACAGCTGTAAGCTGCTTGGCTTCTCAAGCTGCTTGACTTGCTCAAGCTTGCTCATTTGCTCAGAGGGAACAAGTCACTGACCAGATACTGTTCTCTTCAGCGGCAGAGGCAGGGTCTCAAGAATGGGTTCCTCTTTCTGCTTTCCTACTGAGGATCTGCTGCCTTTAGTAGTGTTATTCCTAGGCTACCAGCATGCAAATCCTCCTTAGCTTCTATGTGCTGATGCATGACAGGCCTTCATAGAACATATGTATTTGTCAAAACCGTGAAGTCATACCTGTTTTAAGGTTACTTTGACCTGGTTTTGTATCAAAGCTTTTCATATCAACAGCAGTTTTATTTCAGTACACTAATAATAGCCCTTGAAAAAAACCTATGTATCAGCAAAAAGACTCCCCACAGCTGCAAATCAAATTTAAGAGTTTATGTGACACAGGGGTGAGTGCTGAGGAAGCTTACATGTTTGCCCAGGCTAAGGCATAGCCTTGTGTTTGGTAAATGAGGCCTGCAGCAAGATTTTGCTGTAGGCTGTAACTGTAATATCAGCTAATGCCTACAAGATCCACTATTTAACTCAGGTCTTTGAGCCCAAACTCTAGTTCTACCCTAAGACATTAAAGCCCAGACTGACATAACCTAAAGCATGTTATTCTTATCCAGCTTTACAGGTGGTTGTGCTTTATTGTGCTTACATTCTTCTGAGCTTTATAAGCCTTGTTCTATCCTAACAGTGAGATTTGCTTTTCATCCCCATCAGTCTTCAACCCCAACCTTAGCTCCAGCCATACCATTGACAGACTTGAGCAACTCAAGCTTTCAGAATTAAGAAATATCTGAAGCCAGATACCAACAGATGCCATTCCTAAACTTGTATTAGTGGACATGATGGTTTTGAGCTGTAAACCCCTAACAAAGAATGGTGCTCTGGGAAGCAGCTCGGCAGCAGACACAAGGCTTGTCCTTTGAAAAATACCAGCAGAGCATGGTCAAGGTGCATTTCAATTTGCCTTTTAACTACAGCCCAAGAAGAGGCCCTGAACATTGTCTTCTGTTATTTTCTGGTTGAATTTATGCATAAGGAGTAATGTTTGTGGATAGAGACAGCTTTTTCTCAATGCCTTATGGTAAAACTGGTGCTTCAGAAAACAGATATATACATCATGCTATTGTTGGTATTTTGGCATTGCTTTTGAGAAAGGAGGAGTGCAGTTAGTTTACTTAAGCTCATTGGAGAAGTTCCATTGGGATGATGTGTATTTTCCTGGGTGAATAATTGAATAGAAAGGAATTAACCAGGTTGGAAAAGACCTCAGAGATCATCAAGTCCAACCCATCACCCAACACCATCTAATCAACTAAACCATGGCACCAAGTGCCTCATCCAGTCTCTTGTTAAACACTTCCAGTGATGGTGACTCCACCACCTCCCTGGGCAACCTGTTCCAGTGGCAAATCACTCTTTCTGGGAAGACTTCTTCCTAACATCCAGCCTAAACCTCCCCTGGCACAGCTTGAGATTGTGTCATCTTGTTCTGGTGCTGGCCGCCTGGGAGAAGAGACCAACTCCCATCTGGCTACAACTTCCCTTCAGGTAGTTGTAGACAGCAGTAAGGTCTCCTCTGAGCCTCCTCTTCTCCAGGCTAAGCGACCCCAGCTCCCTCAGCCTCTCCTCAAAGGGCTTGTACTCCAAACCCCTCCCCAGCTTTGTCGTACTTCTCTGGACACGTTCCAGCAAGTCAACTTCCTTCCTGAACTGAGGGGCCCAGAACTGGGCACAGGACTCAAGGTGTGGCCTAACCAGTGCAGTGTACAGGGGCAGAATGACCTCCCTGCTCCTGTTGGCCACACTGTTCTTGATGCAGGCCAGGATGCCATTGGCCTTCTTGGCCACCTGGACACACTGCTGGCTCATGTTCAGCCTACTATCAAACAGTTACCTCTAGGTCCCTTTCTACCTGGCCGCTCTCCAGCCACTCTGACCCCAGCCTGTAGCACTGCATGGGGTTGTTGTGGCCAGTGTGCAGAACCCAGCACTTGGATGTGCTCAATCTCATGCCGTTGGTCTCTGCCCATCTGTCCAGCCTGTCAAGGTCCCTCTGCAGAGCAATCCTACCCTCCAGCAGATCAACTCCTGCCCCCAGCTTGGTGTTATCTGCAAATTTACTGCTGATGGACTCAATCCCCTGGTCCAGATCATCAATAAAGATACTGAACAGGATGGGGCCCAGCACTGATCCCTGGGGGACACCAACAGTGACTGGCCGCCAGCTGGATGTGGCACCATTCACCACCACTCTCTGGACTCAGCCCTCCAGCCACTTCCTAACCCAGCACAGAGAACTATTTAGCTCTAAACTATATTTTCACAATAGAGGTGAATCAATGTATCTGATTCCAGTTCATACACATTCATTTTACTTACCAGGGGAAACTGGTATAGCCAACTTTTGATAAGCACTTAAATTAATTCCTTCCAGACATTTCATTTAATGCCTTTCAGCCTGATTGAGTTAAATTATCAGGACTAACTACTTAAGAGTGCCAAAAAAGAAAGTAAAACATTTTCAGGATTAGATATTTGAGACAGGTTTACACATTAGCACGCTAAATCCATACAATACAGGTGTTAAAAAAGACTTCAGCTACTCCGTCATTAAAAGCAAGAGCATAGTGTGTGTATCTTGACATAAGCTTCCCTGTAGATGGAAGAACTGCATCACTGTGCTAATGCAGATTATGCTGTCACTATGTATTTTAAATAGCACCATGATATAATTTTTTGGAAGAAAGGGATGTTTTCATAACGTAAATGCCAATGGCATCCTGGCCTGCATTAGGAATAGTGTGGCCAGCAGGAGCAGGGAGGTCATAGTGCCCCTGTACTCTGCATTGGTTAGGCCACACCTTGAGTCCTGTGTCCAGTTCTGGGCCCCTCAGTTTAAGGACATCGAAACACTTGAACATGACCAGAGAAGGGCAACAAGGCTGGGGAGAGGCCTTGAGCACAAGCCCTATGAGGAGAGGCTGAGGGAGCTGGGATTGTTTAGCCTGGAGAAGAGGAGGCTCAGGGGTGACCTCATTGCCCTCTACAACTACCTGAAAGGTGGTTGTAGCCAGGAAGGGGTTGGCCACTTCTCCCAGGCAACCAGCACCAGAACAAGGGGACACAGTCTCAAGCTGCGCCAGGGGAGGTTTAGGCTCGAGGTGAGGAGGAAATTCTTCACCGAGTGAGTCATGCGTCATTGGAACCGGTTGCCCACGGAGGTGGTTGAGTCATCATCCCTGGAGGCTTTCAAGAGGAGATTGGACGTGGCACTTGGTGCCATGGTCTAGTCGTGGGGTCTGTGTTGATAGGTTGGACTCGATGATCCTCGAGGTCCTTTCCAACCTAAGTGATACTGTGATACTGTGATACTGTGAAAATACTATTTTCTTTGGTTTATTTGAGCTGCCTTGCCACTCTCACTTGGCAGGGCCATTTCTTTGCTTTATACTTTGGGGTTCAGGCACCAAAGACACAGACTAGCAGGTCTCTAGTCACACCAGGAAGGCCAAGTGTGAAGCAACACCACTATATGGCTTTACCATGAACCTCCTACAGGAAATGATGGGTCTGGTTTGCACCTTGGCATCTCCTACCACTTTGGGGGAGAAAGCACACAAAAGCTTTCTAGTTGAAAGGCATGAGCTACCTCATAGAGGACTGCCATCCCTAGCCGGCCTCCTAGAACTGGAAACTTGCAATGGCAGTTCACATCATTCCCACATCATCTCCTGAATCAGAGCCTTGAGGTGGTGATTACACAACGTGAAGGAAGAAGCATCAGGCCAATGAGGAGTTTTATTGTAGGAAACACCTGTATTAGTGGACACTTCCTGCAGAAGCTTATGAGTTATATACAAACAAGGCACTTCTAATACGAAATGTTGGAATATTTATGTATCTTCCCAGTAGCTACATGTTACTGTAAAGCTCAGGAAATCTGAGTAACTCCAGTAAAGATAGAATATATTCCAGTTTTCTACAAAACCAGTATTCCAAAGATTTCTTTGAAAGATAAACAAAATATCTCTTTAATTGTTCTGTGGTGTGTTTTTTTTAAATCAAAATGTACCATTTTCCAGGTAGAAATTGCTACCACATGTTTGGAAATCCTCTGCTTAAATCATATTTCATAGATAACATTTCACATTAACCTCTTGCCCTCTACAACTACCTGAGGGGTGGTTGTGGCTGGGAAGGGGTTGGTCTCTTCTCCCAGGCAACCAGCACCAGAAAGGGGACACAGTCTCAAGCTGCACAAGGGAAGGTTCAGACTCGAGGTGAGGAGGAAGTTCTTCACCGAGCGAGTCATTCATCATTGGAACGGGTTGCCCAGGGAGGTGGTTGAGTCATCGACCCTGGAGGTGTTAAAGAGGAGATTGGACGTGGCACTTGGTGCCATGGTCTAGTCATGGGGTCTGTGTTGATAGGTTGGACTCGATGATCCTCGAGGTCCTTTCCAACCTAAGTGTTACTGTGATACTGTGAAAGGTATTCTTTGTTTGAATGTGCAAGGCCCAGATACATAAGGACCTGGAAACAGGTACTGAAACCTTCTATTTAAAAAATAATTTTTAATCTTCATTCCCTTCTGTGTTTTTGGAAGCTGCTTTTTTTCAATGCAAAGTAGGAATACAAAATTGGAAAACTGGCGAAAAGCTTGAATCTAATCTATTTGAGAAACACCTTTTGTCAGATTGAGCAGGGGAAAAGATGTGCAATGTTTAAAATAAAGGCTGACATTTCACCCCTCAAAATATTTCCAATACAAAGAAGTATTTCCAGTTTGGTTACTATGAAGTCACTTTGCTGTGTTAGCTGTATTATGCAGGATGATGTGTCTGTGCTGTATGGCATTTTGCCTTATGGCTTTAAATCTCCTTACACCATATCTGAGTCTTATGGAGCCCACCTGTTAATGAATCAGTAATGGTGGCACTCTCAATTTACAGGTTTCTAGTCCTGTCAACCATTTTACTACTTGAAAGATACATCAACTAGCAGAGGAATATCAAGAAGTACCTTGTGTGCATTAAAGCTCTGTCTTTAACTCTGGACATTTTTGTTGGTGTTCAA
The DNA here is from genome assembly GCF_026170545.1 of Melanerpes formicivorus. Classification (NCBI taxonomy): domain Eukaryota; kingdom Metazoa; phylum Chordata; class Aves; order Piciformes; family Picidae; genus Melanerpes; species Melanerpes formicivorus. Next base: position 29,323,761 of record NW_027142353.1, on the reverse strand, counting down.
AACCCAGGAATTTTTTCCTCTTTCTCAGAGATATATCACAGAATCACAGTATCACCAAGGTTGGAAGAGACCTCAAAGATCACTGAGCCCAACCTGTCACCACAGACCTCATGACTAGACCATGGCACCAAGTGCCACATCCAGTCCCCTCTTGAATACCTCCAGGGATGGTGACTCCACCACCTCCCTGGGCAGCACATTCCAATGACGAATGACTCTCTCAGTGAAGAACTTTCTCCTCACCTCGAGCCTAAACCTCCCCTGGCACAGCTCGAGACTGTGTCCCCTTGTCCTGGTGCTGGTTGCCTGGGAGAAGAAACCAACCCCTTCCTGTCTACAACCACCTTTCAGGTAGTTGTAGAGGGCAATGAGGTCACCCCTGAGCCTCCTCTTCTCCAGGCTAAACAATCCCAGCTCCCTCAGCCTCTCCTCATAGGGCTTGTGCTCAAGGCCTCTCACCAGCCTTGTTGCCCTTCTCTGGACATGTTCAAGTGTTTCGATGTCCTTCTTAAACTGAGGGCCCCAGAACTGGACACAGTACTCAAGGTGTGGCCTAACCAGTGCAGAGTACAGGGGCACAATGACTTCCCTGATCCTGCTGGCCACACTATTTCTGATGCAGGCCAGGATGCCATTGGCCCTCTTGGCCACTTGGGCACACTGCTGTCTCATGTTCAGGCAGCTGTCAATCAGCACCCCCAGGTCCCTCTCTGTTTGGCAGCTCTCCAGCCACTCTGACCCCAGCCTGTAGCTCTGCATGGGATTGCCGTGGCCAAAGTGCAGCACCCGGCACTTGGACTTGTTGAATGCCATCCCATTGGACTCTGGCAGAAGTCTGTATGTTCTAGCAAAATAAGGTATAATAGAGTTCTTATTCATAAAGAAGTAAGTAAACATTGGTTTTAAAGTGAAAGCTGCAGATACTTTGGTGTTCCCTTAAAAGGTAAAAAAGGGAAAATCTGTTACATTTTATATGTACAGACACTTCCAGAAAATTTAAATTGCTGGTTATGCTACATTTGTTTTAACAGGAGTCGGTGAAATGTATTTGACTTGGGACTGCAGGTGTAAAGTAAATGTGGGATTAGGGAGGAAGGTTTGTGAATGAGCATTGCTTCTGTCTTTCACTTGTTCGCTCTTCCTTGTGATGAGAACCAAAAAAAACAAAATATAAAAAAGGGCAGGGAAGATCAGAGGGAGAAGATGGAGAATCTGAGACAATTTCTGTAGTTTCTTCTGCTGCCCCAGAAAAATCTTTCTCAATCCAAAGAGCACATGCTAAAGCAAAGAGACAGACTGCTTGTCATTCAAGGTCATTTCTGAGCCCTAAAAAATACTGTGTGTGTGTTCCACCATGAAGTAACTGTCCCGCTTTTAATAATATCAAAGTGAAAGTTTCCAAAGCAGAGCAAAGGGCAGCCCACTCATCTGTGTGCAAAGAGATGGAAGAGTGCATGTAAGGCTGGACACGCAGGAGTGAAAGTGTTCATTTGGACTGGGCAGTGGCAGCAGCCATGGTGGGTAGAGCAGAGGGAAATAAAGCACTTTTGGAAACACTTTGGTTTGGGAACTTTTTGCCCAATTGCTCAAGTTAACATGCTTGATGAAATAAAATAAAATAGTGGATTTGTGTGACTTGAGTTGTCATGCAATGCTGTGTAGTGTGCTGGAAGCATGCATCTCTGCTATTCTGTAGAAATAGAATGCATGTATTTGAGCTCTTTGTTATGTTCCCTCTTTTCTGAGTTCTCTGTTGAGAGTAATTCTCCCTAATCTTTTAAAGCATGATGAACAGACCCCAGGATTGCATTAAAGGCTGAAGGAAATGTAAGGGTAAAGGGAAAAGAATTGCTGTGTCACCTTTGCTCTGCAGGAGCCTTAAATTAACAAAAGTGTAAAACTCTAGCGGAAAGTGGTACAATGTCAGAGCAGTTAGTTTCCTAGTCCTTCTTCAGTTTTTTACTCTTCTGCTCTTTTTGTTAAGGAATAAGTCATCTCTCAGATTTGTTTCTTTCTGAGAAGAGTCATATCTGTGTTTGTAGCAAAGGAGCATCCAGCTTAGCTGAGCCAGAGGATCTTGGAGTAATTTGGTTGTTGATTAGTCTCTGGTGCATAGGACAGGTATATCAAACAGGCTTTGACTTACACCAGAGACTGACAAACAGAAGGAGCCCAGGCCATGCTGCTTCTGCCCTGGCTTTGTTCTCTGTCCCTGCCCTTGGTGGCAGGTATGAGAGCTGCAAGCTCTGCTGAAATACAAAAGCATCCTTGCTTGTTCTGCTGTGGCACAGCCTTGCAGTGGCACGTAGGTCCAACACGTTGGTAAGGTGCCCATCCCTGGATCACAAGTTTCAGAAAGCAGAAGAGATGGAGGAGTCTTACATGAGAGAGGTGATTCTGACACTTTGACCTGGTGAGACCTTACCTGGAGTACTGCATCCAGCTTTGGAGCCCTCAATACAGGAAGGACATGGACCTGATGGAGTGGGTCCAGTGGAGAACACCTTGGCTACAAGGACTGGCTGAGGGAGCTGGGGCTATTCAGCCTGGAGAAGAGAAGGCTTTGGAGAGACATAACAATGACCTTCCAGTACCTGAAGCCTACAAGAAGGCTGGAGAGAGACTGTTTACAAAGGCCTGCAGTGATAGGACAAGGGGCAATGGTTTAAAACTAGGGAAGAGCAGATTTAGATTGGTTGTTAGGAGCAGGTTCTTTACCATGAGGGTAGTGACACACTGGAACAGGTTGCCCAGGGAGGTGGTTAAGGCCCCATTCCTGCAGATATTCAAGGTGAGGCTTGACAGGCAGCCTGGTCTAGTTGAGGATGCCCCTGCTTACTGCAGAGGGGGCTGGACTAGATGACCTTTGAAGGTCCTTTCCGACCCAGACTATTCTATGATCAGTGATTCTACTTTTTCCCATGTGCTATCTTACTGTGTTCTTCAAAACTTCACATTCTTCCAAAATGGGACAAAATACCTTATCTTTTCCCAGCTCTCCTGTGATTGCATGTTCCAGTATTGACATTTGCCACCAATCTGACAGGAGAGAAGATATGGACAAGGGAAGCAGTGCTTGGATTGGCTATTGCAGCAACCAAGGTGTTAAAGTTGCTTGCGCATGCTTAAGTAATGACAATGCTGAGGATAGTGGAGGAGAGTCCCACAGGAACAGAACATGAACATTAATTATAAGGGGGAAAATATATTATTAACATCAGACCGCACACTTACAGGAGATCCCAGTGTGACTATTAAAGGAAATTAATTACCACCTCCTTACCTTTCAGACCAACTCTTCTTTATGTGAGAATAATTCCTGCATTGTTACTACTAGTTTTATCAGTTGTAAGAGAATAATTGTCCCAAGTATTCCATTCATGGCTATTGTTCATCTGTATGTTCTGAAAAGAAGCACTTCCAATGGAAACATTGTATCCCTTTCAAGGGGAAGGCCCACAGAAGAGGCCAGGCTCTGTAAAACAGAAGGATATGCTGCCCTGATAAGTGTGAAACAACATCAATATCGCTCAGCATGGCAAACCCAGGACCAGACTTTAGGAGGCAGCTTGTCACCATGCTACAGGAGACCTCTCTTTCCCATAACTACTTCTTTCATCACATCAGCCACATATGGCCATCTTACTGGGTTGTAAGTTCTGGGATCAAGGATCTCTAGAAATACTAACCTTTCAGAAATAGTTAGACATTGATCCTTTGAGGCCAAGTAAAACAAACAAACCAAAATTTAAAGATACTTAGTCTAAATTATTGTCCATTTTCTCCACTGCCCTAAAACATGGCAGTTAAAATCAAGGAGATACTCATACTTTTTAAGAGTGCTTCTGCTTCACAACCCCCATTTCCAGAACACAATGTATTCTCCAAATGCATCTTGCATAAACTCACGTGAGAAATTTTTGCTGGTAAAGTCAGAATTGAGGTCAAAACTGGCCTAAAAGAAAGCTCATTATAACTTTAACATCCATAATCCGCCCTGCAGAGTGAGATGAATACAGCAAGAAGGCTATGAATGCATTGTTTCCATTGTACTCTTGATTAACTTATAATTCACAAGTGAGAAAGTGTGAAGGAAACTACTGACTGATGGAAGGTCACCAATTCCAAGTGGAAATAAATGATATATAGGCATCCTGTTCTTCACTTTATTTGTGTAACAGCATTTTGGATTCTGTCTCTCTAGGGTAAAGCCCATTTAAAGTCTTCAAATATTTTTGCAAAGACAAGGCTGGAAAGCTTGTGTAATCTTAGTAGCAAAAGAACCATATATAAAATCCACATCATCCCAAAGCAGCCAGTGACTTTTTCCTTGAAGAGAGTGCTAATTCCCCAAATTCTTCCTGATTGTTCTTGGATAGAGGCCAGTAATTATCATTGTTCTTTCAACCTCACGTGAAGTCTGCCATCACCATATTATTTCTAGTATAATAATCCTATAAAAATCCTAGGGTTTTCTGTAAGGTTCACCTTTGCATTGCAAGAAGCATTCTCTTCTCAGAAAATCCTGACTACAGTTGTGGCTCTAATTGGTATCAGGTTCCCAAATTCTGGTATCAAATGTGTGCACAATCCTTGTTACTCCATCCACCCTCAGGTTTTATAGGAATAAGTTTATCAATAAACAAAAGCTATACAGCAAAGAAGTTGAATCAGTTGCTCCATTCCTTTGTAGAAAGCAGATACTCCCCAAGTATGCCTCAAGCTCCTGAACCAATATTTTATTTTATTACGCTGAAATGGAAGCAGTGTATAAACCAGTATCTTTTTTTATTAGATTGAAATGGATGCAGTGTAACAGTAGCTAGTCTAAGTACAGTGAGAAATCAACATACTCCACTTGTAAAGGCTGTAGAGAGTTTGAATAAAATAAGAATGAAATCCAGAAAGTGGTCAATAATACAGACATAGCCAGACAAAGAAAAACCTTGTTCCACTATCCCTATATTTACCTCTCCTGTTACGTAATACTGCTGCAATAGGGCAGCCAGACATGAATAAAGTGCTCTCATACTTTATTTTCTTCTTAAGCTCATTGCAGAAATAACAACCACTTTGCTTAACAGAGTCAAATTAAGAGCATGTGGCCTTCTGAATTTTTGGTGGCTAATACGATTGCTTTGGAGCAGGTTGGTGCACATTCTCACATTCAGTTACTTGGGACAAAAGCAAACTAAGTGTACCATGAAAAATTTCATCACATAACATGGTGTCCAAAAGATGAAGTATGTCTCTACTGTGATATTTTTATTACGCCTCAGAGAAAACCTATTTTAATGCACAGCTGCAAAATGAACCACAGGTCTTAAAGCAAAAAAAGACATGCAGTAACCAGTATGGACTAGCATTTTCTGTCATGTAACCTGACAGAAATGAAAGCACATGAGATGGGACATCAGCCACATCTTTCTGAGTGTTTTGTTTGGTTGTTCCCCCCTCCCAGTGGTAAATTTGCATTGTGTTAAGTCCTTATGTTGGAGTTTATAACAATGACTGTTTGAAAGTACTTGACTGGCTATATAAAGAAACCAGGGAAAGCTATGGCATGTCTACGGAATCTTGAGGCATGGAGGAAACAAGACATAGTATTGAAATAAATTCTTAAATACTGCAGAGAATGCCTTTGTTGAGCCTAAGGCGCAAGAAATATGGCACACAGTATGACCAAAAAAAAAGTCTTCAAAAAAAATCTTCAGCCAAATTCACAGTATCACAGTATCACAGTATCATCACAGTATCACAGTATCATCACAGTATCATCACAGTATCATCACAGTATCATCACAGTATCACAGTATCGCCAAGGTTGGAAGAGACCTCGAGGATCATCGAGTCCAACCTGTCACCACAGACCTCATGACTAGACCATGGCACCAAGTGCCACGTCCAGTCTCCTCTTGAACACCTCCAGGGATGGTGACTCCACCACCTCCCTGGGCAGCACATTCCAATGACGAATGACTCGCTCGGTGAAGAACTTTCTCCTCACCTTGAGCCTAAACTTCCCCTGGTGCAGCTTGAGACTGTGTCCCCTTGTTCTGGTGCTGGTTGCCTGGGACACCTACAGCATGCAGTGCAGCTGGAGCTCTGTGGAATGGGCAAACTCCTCACCCAAACCATGAGTCCACATTAGCAGAAAACCGTTTAGAAAAGGGAAGCAGCAGCTATGTTTTGTTGTTCCAGGTCCACTTCAGTGGCTCAGTGTATAGCACTAGGTCAGTATTACAGAGCTTTAGCTCTGCTCATATTGAAGGACTTGTCACTGATGTGAGTAGGAACAGAGACTGGTCTTATTTCTCCATCCTAACTGAAGTGCTGAAGGATGCTGGCAGATGAATGGTATTTCCCCTGTACCACATCTGGACAGGGCTATGCTGTAGAAGAGGTGGTTCTCACCAGGGGTGTGGGAAGTCAGGAGGGCAGGTTGAATAGCTTTATGCATTCCAGAGAGATACAAAGTCCAGACTGAGCCCAAGATAATTGGATTGATAGTTTAAGAATAAGGAAACAGCAGATGGCTTTGAATGTATGATAAAAGCAACAGGTCAGAGACTTGGCTTGTGATGATTAGGTTTTGAGAGAGAAAGAGAAGAAATCTGCCTTCTGAAACTTGGCACAAAGCTTCAGTCTTTTTTTGAACATCTCTTTGGGATGACAACCTATGATCCTTCTTTTGTGTGTGTGTTGGTGGTTTTTTTTTCTTCGTATGGTTTCCACATGACTGACTCTTATGGTCTGCAGTTTAGTTCCCGAGGAGTAGACTAGAGAAGGAAAAGTGCCTGCATCTGTGAAAAAGATAATACAAGGGAAAGGGTCAGAGAGACCCTGTATCCCAGGGAGCCTTCTTAATATACCTCACCACTGACTAAACAATAGATTGCAATCCATGGCATAATCAGTGTAATTCCTAGCAGCACCTATATTTTCTTTCAAGGTTTCATGTTTGAGCTTTGCCCAGACTGTTGTTGCTTATCTGTACCACTGAGAATCATCTGAGAAGCCAAGGAATTGTAATGCAACACAAAAGAGCTGAAAGATAGCTGTGAATTTAGGAGCTGTGCTAGCTGTTCAGAGATTTATTATCCTTTTTTTTTTTCCCCTTTGGGTAATGAACAAGTTAGAACCTTTCAATATTTCAAAAAGAGAGCAGAAAATATTCCTGAAGACAGGCTGCTTAAGTTCTGATTCTGTATCTGAAGTCCAGTACCAATGTTTTTTCTCATGAAAAAAAAAAAAGTAATTCATTCAGGTAAAAGAGAGTGAGATTGACTCCAAAAATTAAAATCAATGCTTTAATTCAAGCGCATACAATTACCAGCTGTCGAATGGCATGTAATACACACTTCTACTGAAAAAAAAACCAAACCTGCACAAAAGACAGAAAGGAGGCTTTGACAAATGGTAGAATTCTTATGATGGCTTTTTTTTTTTTTTTTTTTTTTTTTTGGTGGTTCTGAAAGAAAGGCTGCAAAGTTAAGCACTGCAGATTATAAGATGATAGGGCATTATGCAAAGGGCGTGAAAGGACTGATGGTGTTTTTCAGAACATATATCACTGCTCCCTGTAATTCTCTGTTGTCACAAATATATGGTGATTAGCTATTTATCAGTGTGAAATCACATCATAAAACATTCCACATATCACTGAGTTTCTCATAATGGGTGTCACTGTGAAGATTAATACGTAAGTCAGTCTGCATAACTTCATGAGATACCTTCCTTTGCCAAAGTTCGTGTTGAGTTTGGCAAACAGAGAATGAAAAGCTGATGAAATAGGAACCTTTACTTTTGTTGACTGGTCTGTGAAACAGCATACTTATTTTTTCACTTTAAGGTAACACTGTTTTGAAGTGGTAGTAAGAATACCCTTCTAGTTTTGTAGGCATTTGAAATATCTCACTTGCCTGCCCTACTACTATAGTCCTCCTCAGAATGTGTTCTAGGACAAGAGTTACCCTTGCTGTAGCTCTGCAGATCTTTTTGCCATATGAAGGCACATTAAAGATCAGCACTGCATATCAAGGTCAATATTTTCCATTTTGGATGTTGAGTTCAGCACTTTAATCCGTATTTACCCATCTGACTTAACTACCCTTCCAAGCATCCACACATCCTTCAATTACAGTGATTTATCACTACCAGTGTTTCCACTGATACTTCCACAGATCTCCACTGGAAATCATATTTTATCTAAAATATAAGCAGTATAATTACTGCTTCTGAAAAACAGACCAACAAACACCCCCATCAAAACCAACAAAGAAACAAAGGAATTTTGATATTGAAAAAGGGAAATTGTCACACATCTCAGAAGACCTCTGAAAACCCATCCACACATTCAGGCAGCTAAGTATACTGCCATCACTAGCTTAAAAAAACCATGTTTGAAAATGTTGCCCTGAGCCCATTCAGAAATACATTATTTGAAATTAGATTAATGATGAAGCCAAGGGAAATATATCCTTCTCAGGTTAGAGTGTGACTGATGGCACCCAGTTCAGCAGGGAAGGTGGATGTACATTCAAATTGATTTATTAATGTTTTTCCCAGAGTCAGTAAACTCGTTGATAGTTAATGGCACAGAAATATGAGTTCAGCTGAAATTCTTCGTAAATTAAAAGTATTTAATTTAATAGTAATTTAGAGTATTTTGGAAAGTGCCAGAGCAAGATAACTGCATTTGCAGAGGAAGCGAGATTGAGAGAACTGTCTCCTGAACTGATGTGAGTAACGTATTTTTATAGCCAGGTAGGTCAGAATTCTGTAGGAGTATTACTACTTTCCTTCACATCAATATTTCTGCACAGAGAGAGAGAAAAAATGTGTCAGAAAAAACATTGTCTTACATCTCACTCTTTACTCTTTAGCTTCCCAGGATAGTTTAAGACTCCTCATTGTTTCTCAGGATAATGTCAGTTTTCAAATGGCCTAGAGCGAGAGAGTGGCCTAGCTGAAGCACAGCTGCACCTATGTGTCAGTTCATTCCAGTAAAGTAATAAATACATAAAAGCAAATCTAAGGAATGCCAGCCTTTTAATGGCCCAGCCTCCCTTTTATGGTTCCAGCTTCCTTCGACCACCTTCAGCTTAAACCCTTTCGGCTGCCCAGTGGCAGCCAAACACCAGTTTCTCATGGCCAGTTTGGTTTGGCTGGTATAGCTGCATTCACATGCTCCCAGCTACCCAGCTCCAACACACAAGATGTCATTTAAGGCAACGCAGATCCCCTGACCTGGGCAATGGATCCAGCACAACAAAGGGAAGTGGGGATAGGATGTGTGCATGCAAGAGGAAAGCCTCACTGTGCCAGGACCCCTAAGGGTGGTTTATCTTCAGGGGAGAGGCTGCTGGTCCGGAGTGCCACAGTCAGGGGAAGAAGCAAAGACAGGGAGAGGCTGTTGCTGTCTGAGGGAAAGAAGGTCCCTAAGTGGGTTCCCAAAACGTACATCTGAGCCCTTTTGATTTCCAGGGGTTTGACCCAGGCACTTGTTTTTCAAGAAACCAGATCAGTTAGACATTAATGGAACAACATCAAAAAGGGTGGGTGACATAACCCCCAGTATGTGCTGCCAAAGTGCTTATTAAAATTTCTGTGTTATTTTCCCAGGAATTTAAGGAATATGGAGCACTTCACTTAGCAAAGGTAGGAGGGCTTTTTTCATGCCCCATGTCCTTGAGACTGTGGTGGTTAAAAACAGCAAGGTGAGAGTTTTTGAAGGAGAGAGCCAAGGGCCTGGAACTGAGATTTGGATGAGGATCTCCCTCTTTTTCTCATGTCCACTTGAAAATGCCCTGCTCTGCTTTGGGAGATTTGAGAAACTCCCTGCCATAGATTTTAGGACTGGAACTTATTCAATCATGGTCAGAGAGGATAAAGTGTAGTTAATTCTCTGCATTTTAGGTGGTTTACATTGGCACAGGCTGAAAGGTTTAGAGTTCTGAAGTTTACGCATTCACAAAGTCTTGGTGTTCGGATTTAACATCATGTACTTTTTTCACTTGAAGTAGGAAACAATAGGAACCAGCAGAAAAGTTTTCTCAGGAGCTTGCCTTTTGAAGTATCTAAAGGAAGGGGTGGGGGGATGGGTAGAAGGAACACACATGGGGAACCAGATATTTTTCTGTTTCAGAGCAAAAAACCCCAGACTCAAACACCTTGAAAAATAGCACAGCATTGGGGTGAAGTGCAATTTGTTTAAAGTGCTGTGATACCAAATTTTATACTGCCTTTGGCACAGTTTCTAAAAATTAATGTGTAGTTGCTATAGTTTCTATATCCACCCTTGGGACTGCTTTAAACCCACTGGACAAAGACCAGCAATAGCACCTTTGCAACAAAACATCCCACTCCATCCTGTGACAACAGCTGTTTTCTGGGGTCCCCAAAACTGCCTTAAGGATCCCTCTCTTTGTGTGGATTTTAGAAACAGGACACAGGGCTTGCCCTTTTCTCCCCATCTCAACCCATAGCTCTGCAACTCACCTCTGCCAGCTGCTTCACACACGGCTATGAACCAGAAGACCCAACCTCAGCTCCCCAACAACTGCTTCTTTTTCTTTCCTGCTCTTTCACCTTTTCCCTTTTATACCCCTAAACTGAGCTGCCCTACACTGGGTAAATATGTAAACTAGCAGATCTACAGTGAACTGCACTGATGCTTAACTACTTGTTTAAAGCCAGATCAGATACGTCTGCAAGAGCTGCACTCACAATGCTAGCTATAGAACAGATGGGATGTAAATTACTTCACTTTCTGCTGATAGTTCATTCTGATTTTTGTAGATTACCTGCAAAATTCATGGTGAATCGAGGGTTGAAGTCCTACTTTTCCAAATGTGGTGCTCCAGTAATGACCATGGCACTCCGTCTGAAATAAAATGTCATTCAGCATCAGTAGAGATCTAAAATCATGTCAGGTTTTTTTCCCTTCCCAGTTCTTACCCTGATAATTATGAGGGATAGGTAACAGTGTGCAATAACTCAGGCCTTTTGGGAGATAGACACATACTTAGTGTGTCTGTATGAATATTTGACACAGATGGCAAATAAAATAGCAAGTCAGCTTGATATTCTGACAGCTTTTTTTTTTTTTTAATTGGAAAGGAAGGATGAACATTCCAAATGGGAAGCAGCACCCATCATAGCCAAAAGATGTTTTCCAACCAGTATAATTTGGCACAGAAGAGATACATTATTTTGCAGTTCTAACTCATGCAGTACATCAGCGTGAGGTGAATCAGCACATCAGTATTTCACTGTGCTTTTCAGTGTCTCTATTCTTTCTTTTCAAAGTTAATATCTGTCAGAGGCATAATTTAATATTTTGCTTTGGGGCTTTTATGACTTTCTCTGTTTCTGAAACACCACAGTTGAGTGAATACGCTAAAATTTAAGTGCTCTTTATGCTCTATGGACTGTATCCTGCATTTAGCCTGTATTAAAGAGGACATTAGCTTGAGACTTTTTGAATTCTCTGTTTCATTTTGATCAATAAGGGAGAGTTTAATGTACAATATGAAGTAAGAAGATGCTGGTGTATGAATAAATAATAGAAACAAATGCAGTTAGACTCCTCTCTCATTCCCCCATTTCATCAGTTTAAAGCTAGTTTTATGCTAATCAGCCCCAGATCACTGCAATACACTATGGATTAAAAGATCAAGCCATTCAAGTGATTTCCTTGTGTGGGATCCCAAAGACATCCAAGTTCTGGAGCTGGATCAGTTTTAATTGATCCTAAATAATCAGATACAGGAACAACTATATGTTGAAATTAATTCATTCGGGCTCTGATGCACTGCTTAAGCTGTAAAGTTCATTATCTTAAGTGTTCTTCAGGATCCCCCTTCTCAAGACACACCCCTCTAAAGGCATGCCTGGGATGGCGTCTGCTCTTGAAGCACCAAGGGAGAGCAAGGCTGGCTGTCTTGTAAGCTTCCCATGCAGCACTGCCACACCATGTCACACAAGACAGCAGTATTTCACCACAAAAATAGAACATCTATCAATTATAGTTGAGGAGGCAAAAACCTCCCTATAAAATTCAGACAAAATTCTCTGTGAATGGTAAAGCCAATAGCAGATAGAAGGACACAAGGTGCAGTAATTAGGGAGTTAGAGAATTTCCCATGTGGCAAGGGAATATTACCTGTTCAAGCTGGACTCCCATTGGAGAATGATTACACAGAGATTTTTCCTACTTCTGTACAGGCTTTGGGTTTGTTTTGTCATCTCCTTGTCTTTTGTCATGCTGACCCATTAGAGTTCTGATTACCTGAAATAAATAAATACAAAGGACAGGAAATGCAATATGCTCAGTACAGTAAAGACTTGAATTTGTCATCCCTTAACGTTTTGTTTTTCAAATCACTGTATTCCCAGTAGCACAGCAAAAATAATTTGCTTTAATGCAGTTGCTAATAATGATGATATCAACACAAACCTCTGTTCATATGTTGAGCTCATTGAATAAAGCAGCTTATCATTTATCTGTGTAGAAGCTTTTAATTAGTTTTCTGAATTTACTCTAGAGATTAGTGGGCAGATAATGTTCAATATATATTTTATTGTTTTAATTTCTTTATCAAGGTATTGACATTTGTATGCTCTTTGCTCTTTGCTCTTTTACTCTCTGTTAGTAACTATAAAATATTTGACTGCAAACAGACTAATAACAAAATTCCTCTAGTCCGTTGCATTTGGGTGGTGGTGGGTGGTTTATAATGTAGGACACAGCATCAAATTCTGCTCTATCAGGAATTATAAGCTATATTCAGAAAAGATCATTTATACTGTTGCCACTTGCGGACACTTTTCTAGATTTCCAGCAGTAGATATTTGGGGAGGTGCCTTTTCTAGCTCACATACCATATGAATTTTTTGTGAGCTTAGGCATTTCTTTTTTATTGAGATTTCTTTTTATTTTTCTCCCCTACTGCCACCTTTTCCTTTGGTCCTGACCATCAATTATGGTTGGCCACCACAGCTTACTTCGGCTACACCTCCCACTTGCCTGTTGGACTGCTCTGGTATGGCAGAGAAACTACTTGACGTCCCTCAGCCACTCTGTTTCATGCAGTGGGTTGTATCCTTTGCCTACTCCTATGGTTGAAGCTCAACCCTTCAGCTGTTCAGGAAAAGGGCTTTAAATCTTTGCTTCCAAGGAAGCATCCATGTCACAGGCTTCCCTGATGTCAGCCAGTACTGACAGGCAGCTGCCATTTTGGTGCACGGACTGTGCCCTTTGGTTCCCAGAAAGAGAAATCAAGCCCAGACTGATGAAATCATCTTTGTTCTTCCTAATTTCTTGTGTCTTGGGAGAAGGTGCACCTTCAAAGTGTGAATAAAAGGGAATGGATACCCTAAGTAAACAGTGCATCATTTTTATTTGAAGTAGTGCTCTGTGTAAATAAAAAGTTCAATGTTAGGGTTTGGTTGGCCCAGTAGGAGAAGGATTAAAAATGCTCATTAATGGCATTTAAAAACAGGAGTTCAGTTATATTAGCTACAAAAATATAATTATCATAATTAAGATTGCAAAGCACTAATGAAGCTCTTTAATAATTATCCATTTTCCTTAGAGATTCATTTTGTAAAACCTGATTTGAATTTTACATCACTATGGAGAAACTTTATCATTGTAAAAATGGGAACCACTGGTTACATGAAGAAGCTGAGAACAGCAGCACTTTGCACATTGGTGGGGACATGCTGGCAACACAGCTGGAGTATGGTGCAGCTTGAGATAGGAGGGACTTAAGGGCATAAACATTCAAGCTGGTGCAAAATATAGATGCAACCCTAGTCTGATGCTGTGTCTGAACTCTTGCCAGTTTTATGGACTCAAGGCACAAAAGTGAAGGATCACAACTGGAGAGTATGCAGCTGTGAAGCCAGACAGATTGTGTGTCTCTGGTCTTCATATGTCTTTATACTTAGTAGTGCCCAGCCAAACCCTGACCTGCATCCTCCTGCCTTGGTTTTATCACCTGCAAGAGAGACAGCAAGCCATACAGAGCATTAGTCTGTATGGTCACAGGCTTGCAGGTGCCATCCTGAGAAGAGAGAGGCAGCAAGTTCTGAAAATTAAATGACAACAAATTTTGCATTTAAAAATGTCTCCCCAAAACATGCTTTCATGATTCATCTCCCTAGATGCTTAAATATTTAGTTCTGCTGACAGAGATGTGATAGTTACTACAGAGCAGAAAATTTAGAGCAGTATGTGAGTTAGAAGCAGATACATTATCGAGCTGTTAACACAGAAGCGATGGGATTATTTGTGTTGATGTCTCTATTTATTTCTTTATATTGTATAGGGATTTTTTTTTCTTGTGCAGCAGCAGATTTAGGCCACAGCTTTGCCTCTTACACAGGACAGAAAAGTTGTTGATTCTTGCAGGCTCTCTGCAGGGGTGGTCAGGCTTCCCCCTACACATCCTACCTCCAGCCCCCAGCAGTGGCATAGAAGCTGAGTCCCCATGGGTGTCACCATGCTGGGATGCCCATGAGGATAGTGAAGGCCAAGGAGAGTACATGCTGCCTGGCTCAACTTCTGGTCTACTCCTTGGAGCTGGGCCCACTGGTTCTTGCTGACTGAAGAAGCAAGCAAGCTCCCATTGGGGTGGGGAGAAGGCAAGGGCACTGAGAGTGCAGAGTCCTTCCCACCAGGTCCTGCTCAATGAAGAGAGAGCTGCCACATCTGGTTATGTGCCTAAGACCAGAAGGAAATTTGGCTTCACGTTTAGTTTCTGCCTGAAATCTCCGCAGAAGTATGTGAAGATTTGTTTCAGCATCTTCTATGCAAAGGAGACACCATCACAACTGGTGTAAATGGTGACAGTTAATTAGACAGCACTGTCAAAAGTTCAGCATTTCTTCCTGCAGTATTTTTTTCTGCTGTTAGCAAAATTAAACCTAGGCTCAGAGCTTTTACAAGAGTAATTTGGTTCTTGAAGAGTCATCCATAAACAAATAAATGACTAGGAGGAACAAAACCAACCTGTGTCAGCTCCTGGAAATGTTGATTTATACTCTAGTGCCACTGCAGCCTGTTTAATAGATGGGAAGGATTAAAATGATCTTGTCAAGAAACTTTTTTTTTTCCCCTACCAGGAAAAAAAAAACCCAAAAACAAACAACAGAGGGACTTTGACAAGAGTCCCATTGAAAAAGAATGATTTTATGCTTGTGTTGGTGCTTCCCATGTAGTTCATTTGAAACAAAACAACAGTCCTTGAGTTTTTGACAAATTTAAGTCTTTATAATGTTATACTCCCATATTCTGCCAGTTTGCCTGCACTGGCTGAACATTTGACCATCAGAACATCAGAGATCAGATGTCATATTATTCTACTTATTTAAATTTTATTTCCTGGACCAGATAGACTTGAACAGATCCTTAAAACTGAGAATACTTTATAGCTGAGACCATTTTCAAGGGAAGATTTCAGAGCTAACAGTTACAAAATAATCTGTGCAGCTCTGCCTCTACATGTAGGTCTGGATTTTGCAAAGATGCTCATACACGAGGGACTTCTTTTAGCAGTATAGAGTTAAGCCTTGGTACCCGCAGGACTTCTGATACTATGAGGATTCAAGTTTTGTAAATACCTAAAACAGATTAAAACCATGAGAAGTAGAGGGAAAAGTAACAGGTTTTACAGTTAAGGGCCATTCTCATGTTAATTCTACCTTAAAGTCAGTATTTTTTGAAATTAATGTCTAAAAGTGATATAACAGACATGACATACAGATATACAACATTGAGATGTGTATCCTATATTCTTTTCTCCTAGATGGCAGATTTATAAAGCAGGTGGGACATCAGTGTAGGGGAGACAGTGCACAACCTATTTGTAAGCCAGAAGAGCAAAGGCATAATAAAATAGGTTTTTGGAGCACATATAATACAGGAACTTATTAAAGGAGGCTGATATGCTTAGTATGCTCCTGATCATAGCTGGATCCAGAATCACAGGACAACTCAGGTTGGAAAGGACCTTAAATGGTTTCCAGTCCAACTTTCTGTTCAAAGCACGACCAGCTCTGAAGACAGACCAGAGATCAGGCTGCTTATGCCTTTTCCCAGTCAGGTCTTGAAAGCCTCCAAGGATAAGCATGGCACAGCCTCTCCAGGCAGCTTGCTCCATTGCTTGGCTGTCCTCATGGGGAAAAGTTTCTCGTCTCCTTTCTCAACTTATGCCGGTTATTTCTCACTCTCTCGTGCTGAACCACAATGAGGAGTCAGGCTTTAGTTCCTCATTTTGACTCCTTCCAGGCAATGGGGGGACTTTCAGGCATCCCCAAAGCCATCTCTTGTACCTCAACCCCTCCTCATGAGGCAAGTGCTTCAGCTCCCACCATGCTGGGGATCCTCTGCTGGACTGTCTCCAATTAATCTTGGGGGGCCCAAAACCCTAGGTGTTGTCTAATGAGTGCTGAGTCAACTTCCCTGGAGCTCCCTCAAGTTCACTGAGTTGACCCTCAGGAGCGCAAGTGGTGTTCTGCTCAGTTCCCTCAGTGGCAGGAGAGTACACTGAGAGGAACAGGAGAACCCCTGACATCAATAATTGGCTCAGGGGATGGTGCCAGCAACGGAATTTTGGGTTCTTTGATCATGGGGCAACTTTTACTGCACCTGACCTGCTGGGTCCTGTTGGGGCGAGATTATCTAGAAAGGGCAAGAGGGTACTAGCTTTGGAGTTGGCAGGGCTCATTGGGAGGGCTTTAAACTAGGTCTGAAGGGGGTGGGTGAGGAAACCAGTCTCTCCAGAGAGGAGAGAGTGGGACACAAATTAGGGTTAATTGAGAAACCAACAGCCCTACTGAAGTGCATGTACACCAATGCACGCAGTATGGGTAACACACAAGAAGAAATGGAAGTCTTGGTCCACTAGGGTGACTATGATGTAGTTGCCATTTCAGAAACATGGTGGGACAATACACATGATTGGAGTGCTACACTGGGGGGGTCACAGGCTCTTTAGGAGAGACAGGCGAGGGAGAAAAGGAGGAGGGGTGGCTCTGTATATTAGGGAGTTGCTCTCTGCCACAGAGCTTGCAGTGGAGGATGAAAGGATTGAGAGCCTGTGGGTTAAAATCAGAGGAATGCCTAACAAATCTGACATCCTGGTTGGAGTCTGTTATAGACCACCCAACCAGGATGAGGAGGCAGATGAAATATTCTATAAGCAATTGGAGGCTGTCTCAAGATCATCAGATCTTGTCCTTGTGGGTGACTTTAACCTGCCAGATATCTGCTGGGAACTTAATTCAGCAGAGAGGAGACAGTCCAGAAGACTCCTAGAGCACATGGAGGACAGCTTCCTGATGCAGCTGTTAAGTGAGGTGCTTGGTTGCATGGTTTAGTTGATTAGGTGGTGTTGGACACGATGATCTTGAAGGTCTCTTCTAACCTGGTTTGTTCTATTCTAGTCTAGTCTAGTCTAGTCTAGTCTAGTCTAGTCTATTCTAGTCTATTCTAACACCAGGGTTTAGGCTCTGCTTGACCTGCTGTTCCCCAATAGAGAAGGGCTGGTGGGAGATGTGATCGTGGGAGGCTGCCTAGGGTGCAGTGACCACGAGATAGTGAAGTTTTCAATATGCAGGGAGACAGGGAGGAGCACCAACAGAAACTTCACTTTGGACTTCCAGAGGGCAAACTTCAGCCTGTTTAAGAAACTTATTCAGAATGTTCCCGGGGTAGCAGCCCTCAAGAACCGAGGGGTCCAGGAGGGTTGGACCTACTTCAAAGAGGAGCCCTTGAAGGCACAGGAACTGGCAGTTCCCACGTGTCGAAAGATGAGCCGGCAGGGAAAGCGACCGGCCTGGATGAGCAAGCAGCTCCTGGAGGATTTAAGGAAAAAAAAGGATATATCACCATTGAAAGGAGGGAGAGGCTTCTTGTGGTATGTTTAAGGATGTTGTTAGATTATGCAAGAGAAAAATTAGAGAGGAAAAGGCCCAGTTAGAACTTAAGCTGTCCACCTCTGTGAAAGATAATAAAAAGCATTTTTATAAATATAATGCTAAAAAGAGGGACAAGAAGAACCTGCACTCCTTATTGGACCTGGAGGGGAACACTGTAACTAAAGATGAGGAAAAGGCTGAGGTCCTGAATACCTTCTTTCCCTCAATTTTCAACAGTAAGGCAGGAGTTCAGGACGAGTGGCCTCCTGAGCTGGGCAATGGGGTCAGGGAGCAGTGTAGTGCCCCGGAAATCCATGAGGAATTACTTTGGGACTTGCTGAGCCACTTGGACACTCACAAGTCCATGGGACCAGATGGGATCCATCCTAGGGAGCTGAGAGAGCTGGCAGATGAGCTGGCCAAGCCACTCTCCATCATTTTCCTCCAGTCCTGGCTCACTGGAGAGGTCCCAGGTGACTGGAAACTGGCCAATGTGGTCCCCATCCACAAGAAGGGTCGGATGGAGGAACCTGGAAACTCCAGGCCAGTCAGCCTGACCTCAGTGCCAGGGAAAGTGATGGAGCAGACCATCATGGGGGAAATCACTGTGCACTTGAAGGGATCAGACCCAGCCAGCATGGATTTAGGAAGGGCAGGTCCTGCCTCTCCAACCTGATCTCCTTCTATGATCAGGTGACCTGCCTGGTAGACGTGGGGAAGGCTGTGGATGTGGTCTACCTGGACTTCAGCAAGGCCTTTGACACCGTCCCCCACAGCAAACTCCTGGCCAAGCTGTCAGCTCGTGGCTTGGACAGCAGCACTCTGTGCTGGGTTAGGAAGTGGCTGGAGGGCCGAGCCCAGAGAGTGGTGGTGAATGGTGCCACATCCAGCTGGCAGCCAGTCACTAGTGGTGTGCCCCCAGGGATCAGTGCTGGGCCCCATGCTCTTTATTATCTTCATTGATGATCTGGATGAGGGGATTGAGTCAGTCATCAGCAAATTTGCAGATGACACCAAGTTGGGGGCAGATGTTGATCTGTTAGAGAGCAGAAGGGCTCTGCAGAGGGACCTCAATCGACTGGACAGATGGGCAGAGTCCAAGAAGATGACATTCAACAAGTCCAAGTGCCGCCTGCTGCACTTTGGCCACAACAACCCCATGCAGTGCTACAGGCTGCCAAACAGAAAGGGACCTGGGGGTGCTGATTGACAGCTGCCTGAACATGAGACAGCAGTGTGCCCAAGTGGCCAAGAAGGCCAATGGCATCCTGGCCTGCATTAGGAATAGTGTGGCCAGCAGGAGCAGGGAAGTCATTGTGCCCCTGTACTCTGCACTGGTTAGGCCATACCTTGAGTACTGTGTCCAGTTCTGGGCCCCTCAGTTTAAGAAGGACATTGAGACTCTTGAACGTGTCCAGAGAAGGGCACTGAGGCTGGGGAGAGGTCTTGAGCACAAGCCCTGTGAGGAGAGGCTGAGGGAGCTGGGATTGTTTAGCCTGGAGAAGAGGAGGCTCAGGGGTGACCTCATTGACCCCAGGAAGGGGTTGGGCTCTTCTCCCAGGCAACCAGCACCAGAACAAGGGGACACAGTCTCAAGCTGCGCCAGGGGAGGTTTAGGCTCGAGGTGAGGAGAAAGTTCTTCACTGAGAGAGTCATTCGTCATTGGAATGTGCTGCCCAGGGAGATGGTGGAGTCACCATCCCTGGAGGTGTTCAAGAGGGGATTGGACATGACGCTTGGTTCTATGGTCTAGTCATGAGGTCTGTGGTGACAGGTTGGACTCAGTGATCTTTGAGGTCTCTTCCAACCTTGGTGATACTGTGATTCTGTGATTCCTTCCATCCACTAGGACCCCCAGATCCTTTTCCCCTTCACTGCTCTCCAGTAGCTCTGTCCCCAACCTGTACTGCTCCATGGGGTTGTTCTTTCCCAGGTGCAAGACTCTATGCTTGCCCTTGTTGAACTTCATTACATTTCTCCCTGTCCAGCTCTCCGGGCTGTCCAAGTCTGTCTGAATAGCAGCACAACCCTCTGGTGTGACAGCCACTCCATCCAGTTTGGTGTCATCAGCAAACTTGCTGACAGTGCACTCTGTGCCCTCATCCAGGCCATTGATGAATATATTGAACAGCACTGGTCCCAGTACTGACCCTTGAGGGACTTCACTAGATACAAGCCTCCAACTAGGCTCTGTCCCATTGATCACAACTCTCTGACTTCTTCCCTTCAACCCTTCACAGTTCACCTCACTACCTGAGTGTCCAGACCACACTTCATCAATTTAGCTGCAAGGAAGCTGTGAGGGATGCTGTCAAATGAATTTCCTGCCACCATCCCTACACACCCAATAAAGTCAATACAGAAAGACAATATCATCACAAGATGCTTTACGATCCTTTGCCACTTTACTCATTCAAAAGCTTTGACGGATGTTTGACTGGGCACAAACTAGTTACAATTAAGGATTTAGCTGCCTTGCACCTCTGTTCCCCTGTCGAAATGCACAAATTAACTCCAGCACATCATCCAGGCTTTGCAAAACTCTTGCTTCTGCAAATGGCAGCTATTGGCATGCAGGAGCACAAGGGTCTGAACCACCTCATGGGACCTGGGATAACCCCAGGTGCTTCATTGCCACAGCTCACTCAGAAGGCAAGAGAGCTATCAGCGGACCATTGCAGTCACATCCTCCCTTCATCACACACAGCGATGTTACCAAACTGACCTACTTTCCCTGTCCGCCCACGGAAGGCTAATCCTGTTTAGCATTGCTGGAAGGGGATGGGCACATGGAGAAGTGCTCTGAGTTATACAGATGGCAGTCTTTGCTGATTAATGTTAGTTTAATTTGTTTGCCTTTCTGTTTCCAGCCGTGCAAGGGGAGAGCAGAACAGAGGTTGAACCCAGGGATTCATTTAGCTTGTTCACTGAAGTCTGAATGGCTTTAGTTATTCAGTAATAGTAATAACAATAATAATAAGGAAGATAACAAGCACATATGTACTGACAGTCATCAGAGATCCCAAGCACTTCACAAACTTTATGCATTGCTCACAAGCTAAAGAACACCTCTCACTTACCCTGGCTGTTCTCCAGCACAATGCTGCTGACGTTAGCCCTCTCACTCCTGACTTAAACTGATGCAAATTATACCACAACTATAGGGGGTTTGCAGGCTGCACACCCAAAAAGTCAGCCAGCACCAGGGTAGAGGGAGGAAAGCTGGCAAGTATCACACAGCAACAGAAGCAAGGTTTCTCACACAGAGAAAAGAATACAGCTTCCCACTAAATGAGAATTCTGTAACAAATAAAACCCAGTATATGGTCTTGGCTTTTACTTCTCTTCATTGTAATCTCATAACACTTAGCTGCATTACCTGGGAGCATCTACCTGCCATCCCCACTTCAGAAGAATGGAGCATTAGTTTATGTCACATCCCATCATTTTAATTGTCTGCATTTGGATTATTTTTTAGTGTCTGTTTTGCTTAGAGCCTGTTACCACCTAGAGATTCATTGTATGAAAAATGGAGAAGCCTGTGAGGTTCATGAAGGCCGGTATTTTCTCCAAATGTTTTCTTCTGCTTTGTTTTTGGAAACCTTTAAACAATCCCTTCTCCAGTGTAAACAAAATGTAGTAATCTAGTGAATGCAGGAAGACTACGCTGCGCACTGCAGGCAAAACTAATTGTTAACTCCGAAGCTGGATGCTTACCATGCTACCAGATTTTTCCTTTACTTAAAAAGCCAGTGATTCCCATAACAACCACAGCATTACATGACCCATGGTGACTGCAGACAGCCATTCTCCCACTCTTCTCAAGTAACAGTGTATGTCATCAGGAAAGTGATTCTTTATTGTCTGATATTTTCTTAAGGCTACTCTTTTTACATTTGGATAAATCAATGTTGAGTGCAGTGGGTGGGATTGCAGTGTGTTTAGTTATGGACTCCAGCATGTTCTTGCAACAGTTTATAGGTTTACATCTGAAAAATAAGGATGGAGTGGCACATTTCAGTTTGATGTGTCCCTGAATCTGTTGGTTTGTTCTGATTTCTGTTTATACAAATTCTTCCTCTGTGTGATAGGATAGAATAGAATAGAATAGAATAGAATAGAATAGAATAGAATAGAATAGAATAGAATAGAATAGAATAGAATAGAATAGAATAGAATAGACCAGGTTGGAAGAGACCTTCAAGATCATCGCGTCCAACCTATCACCCAACACCACCCAACCAACTAACCCATGCAACAAAGCACCCTGTCAAGTGTCCTCCCAAACACCTCCAGCAATGGTGACTCCACCATGTGTTCATGCCACAGCTTTCATGATAGGGTATTTGAGTGCTTCATCCATGTCAAAGATGGAACAAGGTATTTAAAATGGTCAGGTGGTCACTGCTTTCTTGTCACCATGTGACATTTTTTAAGACTTGCCACTTGCTAATCTTTCTCTTTGCCCCTCAGAAAGGCTTGGGAAGAAAGTACTTGTTAATGGGGGTTTCATTATTTCAGAGCTCTGTCTCAGCTGAGAAGCAGCAGGTACAGCTGCTAGTGCTGAGCCATAGCAGTGCTCCCTAGTGTGGAGATGTGCCCATCTAACCCATACTGTGGAACATCCATGGGCCATTACTATCTGATCACAGTGCCCATCAGACCATGTCTATCATTGTAGATGTCAGGGGATGTGACTGTGATGACAGCACAGTAATCAGCCACACTGTCCCCAGTACTGCTGGATGGCCAGAAACTATACCCCCTGGCTCATGCCCAAAACCTCTACTGCCTTTCAGTGCCTTCTTCTTGTCTTAGGTCCCACTCACTCTACACAGAACACCATGTGTGGGTGGATCTGGGCTTTAGATTCTGGACCACCAAAAATATCTCCATGCCTCCTTTATAATGCCAAGTTCTTTGCTCCTTTGGCATTTGCTCCTCCCCTTCAAAGAGGGAACTGGAGAGTAACTCCCTGATGAGGCAGTGCTGAGCAGAAGTAACATAGACACTTGAGGCTAAGCAAAGGGTCTGAAAAACACAGGAACATGTCTGCCCTCCACCCTGTTGCTAGTTTTTGTCACTCTTCACAAAGATAACAGTTGTTGGGGAGGGTCTGCCCAGAGGCCAGAAGGCAGTTCAAGTTGTTTCTTCCCAGTGTCCCAATTTTCCATACAACTCTTGCCCATCTCTTGTCTGTGAGAGGATTGTTCTCCAAGTGCAGTGTCATCATTTTTACTTAGGATGGTAGTATTGTACCAGCATCCTGAGTGGTCTGAGTGTGAGGTCCAAGGGAAGGCTCAGGTACAGCTGTTGTGTGTAGGAAGCAACACCATGTGGGCAGCACCTGTCTCGCTAGGACTGAGCATGCCTGATGATACAGGACATGTGGCTGAATACGCCAAGCAGGCCTGTGGGGTGGTGAAGGCAGAAACCCCACCATGCCAGAGAGAGAAGGGAAGGAAGATCCCAGTCTTTCACTCAGCTGCTTAACACAGGGACAGAGGAGCACAAGCACTGTGATTTCTCACTAAGTTTCAACAGGTGCATCCCAGGACCTGTAAAAGAAATCTAAACCTCTGATGTAATTCAGCTGAGTTTAAAAAAAAATATTATTTAAAATTTTCTTTAAGTGTCAGGTTGATTCATAGGAACTGGGTTGAGCTAGCCATGTGGCAACTTAGCAGGAAATTAACAGCTGATTACTTAAATTTGAGTGTCAGTCATTTTATAGCATATTCTTATGAGTGATAGGGCAGGAAGAAGAGGAACTAACTTCACTTACATAGAGGAGGTAGCAGTTTGACTTGCTAAAAACCTTGTTTCTAGTGCAGGATAAGGTGATCAGTGCCAGATGAATTTTATAGTGCAAGCTCTGTGTCCACTGGGAATAGACTGTATCAAAATAAACATGTGCAACCTTTCTTCTGGAGAGTCCCTGGAGTGAACTGGCTCTCTGCCCGAATTACTTCTTTCCTGAGCTATGATTTATTGTATGAATGAATGTGGGGGGGATGTTTGTGCTGTAATTCTCTATCTGATAACTAATCCAAGGGTACATGGTTAACAGTTTTCCAAAATCCCATTCTTCCTCACCAGTTGCTCTGTATCTCTCAGTGTATATCTGAGTACCATCCTGATGGGTGTATATGAGCTTTCTCCTCCTTATTCCAGGTGATTCCCATCTTTTTGAGTGCTGGTGTCTTGTTGATAATGATGATATTAATGAAACTCCAAAGGTAACTGTGACTGTTAAAGTCTCCATTGGCAGGAGTTACATCATGTAGTGTTGTTACCCACAGGGTTCCAAATTCTTTTTGTTCAAATTTTGATAAATCCTTGTGCCACTTTATTTTTTATGTCACCTCTTTGCAGGGGAACTGTGGCACAGAGCCATGGTGTTTACTGCCTGCCTTTGTCGTTGGAAGAAGTGAGAATTGCCTGCTAAACCAGGCACTGATGGGGATGAGAGAGTGAATTTTCAGTTTCCTATTTGGGACCCTTCCAGCTGAGGGACTGGAAGGATAATGTAAAGCAAACTGGTTGTACTAAGCACATACCTAAACTCAGTGCCATGGGTTTCTCCTCCAGCTGTAAGCCATCATCTGGTGTGGCTCAGGAGAGGGATGTTAGTACTAGTTTGCAGCAGTTGTATATGGCATATGATACATATGTACTGGCAAACACTGTTAGCAGTGCTTACAATGCTCTGGAGAGTTTGCCATGTAAGAAAACAGAAGCAAAATGACAATTAGATATTTTCTAACACTAGCAAGAGCAGAGCAGGTCCAGAATTTCATGTCAGTCAGCGAGAAATCTTGTTTACTGGAAGCTGGCCATGAATTGCTTTACAGATATAGCCAAATCCTGGGCATAACAGTCCAGTTGGACCTGTTGCTCTCTGGTAAGGGTAGAGGCTTCCCAGCAGCCTAATTCCTTGATGCTTTGTGTGGTACAGCTCTAGGAAGCCCCTTTCCATTAGGTACATTTTGCCTTTCCAAACAGCTCAGGGCTGAGCAGCACTGCCCCATCCAACTCCATCCTTCCTCAGAGCCACCTAGAGCTCTTGCCCCTGTATTTCTGCTTTGTGTTGGGAATCTTTTGTAGTCAGAGATGGTCTCGGTGCACCAGAGGAAGACCTTCAGGGATTCAGATTCTGCTGACATTGCTCCATTTTGCTTGTCATACTCTAGATTCAACAAGAGTGCATGTAAAAGAGCCTTTTGAGTAAAGGTCTGGCAAAGAAAGATAGCGAAATCCTAAATATTAACACTTGCCATATTACTGATGGTTTCTGTATTCTTTAATAACACAAGCGAACATGTTGATTGCAATAGGTGAGCAAATAACAACAAAACCCACTGGATCTTGTCACTACCCATTTTTGGGGCTAGTAGTCTGATTCTGGAAATGGGCAAATAGCCACCTAAAGTATTTGTAAAATACTGCTAATTAAAATTTAACTGGGTCTATAAATTTTCCTAGTCTAAAATATATGATATGATTGACTTGGCTGTTTGCAAGGACAAATAAGTATCTGGAGAAACATCAAAAAGCTACATGGCATTACTTGTTATTTTGTTCTGTATAAGAGAATTCAGCAACTTCAATTTTCCAGTTATGACTAAAAAAGCTAGTCTCTTGACCTTCATACTTCCTATTCATGATCCTCCATCAATGAGCTGAACGCTGTGAAGTAGCAGCTTTACCCAGCAATTAGTTACCCATGGCTTTAATTCCTCATTACTCATATTTGATAACAAATTACAGGGTAGTTTCATGTTCTTAGCTAACCATTGAGTAATGAGCAGGTGGAATATCACTGTAAGAGAAATAGAAGCAGAAAAAGGGAATTTATCCACTGTTATTTCTAATAAATTTTTTCTCCCATTTTTCCATAAAATGTTCTTTAAACAGGCAAAATTATGTTTGACCTGTATGTAGAAAATACCAAGGGCTTAAATAATGCCTAGCAATTAACATCCTCCCTCCAATTTTATTCATATCTTACATGTTGAGGACTCATTAAATGAGAAACATTGATTTTTGAAATGAGGGTTATAACTGCCTGTCATTAGTCTGCCACTTTGTAAATGATGCTGTGATAGTATCCAGGGTTTGTAACTGTGTTGTGCTACTGGTTTGGAAAATGTTTCAGTGGGATGCAGCAGCACACATCTTTTGAGCCTGACATGGGTGTGAGGTATTGTGAGAGGCTGCAGCATTGCAAGGCTTCCTCCTCAAGCTCAAGTAGTTAAGGCTCAAGCATCATTTTTAATAAGGTCATGGAGCAAAGGAGGGTGGCAGTGAGCTGGTGACAAGTGTTTCTGAGGATCTTAGCCTCCAGCTGGACTGCTTTTGTGTTGTTCCCTTTTCTTTTCCTACACAAATATACTTAATTTGCACAACTTATCACTTTTTACTCTGTGGCTTTATGAACACATCTTGTGTTTGGGGTACTTTCTTTTTATAGATCAAACTGCTGGAGCAACTGGACTATAAACCTTGATGGTGTGTCCCAAAACGTTGGTAAAGATTAGCAAAAATAGGGATGGGGATGGCATAGTCCCCACACATGGTGCCAGCACCATGCTTGCCAGGCAAGCAATATGTTCTGGGCTGCAGGAGAGTTTTTTCATGATGCAGTTTAGGCAGTGTGGTTTATGAGGGTGCTTTAAATTTGGGGTGCAATTCAGCAGAGTTACTACCATTTCTTCTGGCCTTGATTCAGGGCATACAGAGGAGGGTGAAGGGTATCCTAGTAGGAAGATTGACCTGAGAAATCAGAGGCATCTGTGATGCCTTCTCTTGCACTGGGGATGGGTTTTAGAGGAATGCAGGAACACTGAAAATGCTTTTTCAACTTAATTAGACCCCAGAATTCACATCCAGCCTGA
Source organism: Melanerpes formicivorus (assembly GCF_026170545.1). Classification (NCBI taxonomy): domain Eukaryota; kingdom Metazoa; phylum Chordata; class Aves; order Piciformes; family Picidae; genus Melanerpes; species Melanerpes formicivorus. The sequence goes on along the minus strand of NW_027142353.1, from coordinate 29,296,936 downwards.
TGGTTTGCAGAGAGTAACCTTCACATGGCAAAATCCCCCAAGAAGTGGCTGGTTTTGTGCTGTGCTGACGCACCATGTTGTGCCTGGGAGCCTTGATCCTTGGCTGGAGCCCCTAAGGCTAGCATGACTCTCAGGAATAACATTAGCCACAATGGTTTCCTAAAATCAAGGACTGTGGCATAAAACACTTCTGACACATTTATCTGACCTGGATATCATCACTCTGTTATTAAAATGAAATAGAGCGACTCAGATTAACCTGCAAGTAGAGCTAAGAAAATGACAATTTGTAATGATTCTCGCATTCCTTCAACAGAAAAAACTGCTTAGAAAATCTAATGGATGAAGATGAGAAAGACAGGGCAAAGAGGTGAGCACTTTTTCTTTTATAACTCTCTGTTTAACTTGGGATGAGCTTGATACTGTTTGTTGCTGCAGAAGCTGTTTTATCTATTATCAATTAATCAAAGAAAGAGAGAGTTGAACATAGCCAAGCTCAACTTGAAAAACTGCCATCTCACAGATTCCTATTCTTGGCTATCCTGTAGGAAGAAAATAACATAGCAAAGTTTCCTGTGGAAAATGTCAAACAAGCCAAGGCATTGATCGTTTTCTTCACATTACTGCAAAACATGAGAACTGAAGAACCTACAACATACTCCTGCCACTGTAATACATTATCTGAGCTTCCTGAGTATATAAAATGTGGATTTCTTGCAAAACAAACAAACAAAAAAAAAAAAACACTTTGGAAAAGGAAACTAAAGAAGTGGGATTTTCCCCTATTGTGATGGTCATTTATCCAGCAATGCCTATCTCACACTAATGAAAGCACCCAAAAGTTACATTCAGAGCTGAGAAAGACCAGGGAAAGTGCTGTGTCAGCTGTAAAATGGCACAAACCTCTATTCACATACATTCTGTACTCCATCATCAAGTCCCAGTTGGCAGGAAATCATAGTGAACACTTTTTGGGGTGGGAAAGGGTGTGTTTCAAGGCAGAAGACTCGTGGCAATAATACTTCGAATAACTGTCAGATCTGGCTGTCATTGGCAGAAAAGCTGTTTGGAAGCTTTTGAAGTTGTTGTTTTTCTGGATATGTTATCAATACCACAGCCTGCAGTTTAATTGCTTTAGAGGGAGTTGTGGGTTGCCTGCATTTTTGCCCTTAGTTCCTTCTAATGAGAGTATTTCCAGTCCAGGCACAACTAGTTGATCCAGTTTCATCTCTTGATTCCTTCTCTGCTTCTTTCCTCCCTGCAGCTTTTTCTCACTAATATAGGTCAGCACAGGCTGCAGCCAAGCTCAGCCATTCCCTTTGGCTCCCTCTGAACACAGGCGTGCTCAGGCTGCTGAAGGCCTGCCTTTACTACCAGGAGTAAAGCGCTGATCTAACCTCCTCTCCTTAGGCTGGTGAGGAGTGACCTGATGAGACCAGGAGACCCCAGAGCCAGCCGCTGGAGCCCTGCTGCTGCCACTTTCCACCCGGGGCTTCATGCCCAGGAGAGTGCTGATACAGGGTGCTCTGACCAACCATCTGTCAACGGGCCAGGCACCTGGGGCCTGAGTAAGAGGTGGATTCAGAGAAGGGATTCCTCCTGATGCCAAGCCTCATAACAAAGCAATATATTATAGAATTGTGGAATGGTTTGGGTTGGAAGGGACCTTTACAGGTCATCTAGTCCAGCCCTCTGCAGTGAGCAAAGGACATCTTTATCTAAGTCAGGTTCCCGAAGCCCCATCCAGCCTGAACTTGAATGTTTACTGGGATGGGGCTTCTCTGGGCAACTTGATCTAGTGTTTCACCACCCTCATTGCAAAAAATGTCTTCCTTATATCTTGTCTTGTGTAAATCTACCCTCTATCATTTTAAAACCATTACTCCTTGTTCTGTCGCAACAGGCTTTGCAAATAAGGCTGATCCCATCTTTCCCATTACTTTCCCTGTAAGTACTGAAAGACTGCAAGTATGTCTCCTGGAGTCTTCTTTCTCCAAGATGGCTCTTTGGAGAGAGTGTAGGACAGTGGGAGGTGTCACACTTCCCCAGAACCCTAGGATCAAGGGAAGGGGGAAGCCCATCTTGTATTGCCACTTCACATGCTTACAGCTTGATTATTTTCAAGATATTTGTGTGCTAATTGTTCAAAATAATCCCTGCATTGAACAAATGTGTATAGGACGACAAGAGGATAGCATGTATCCTGGCTATCAGAGATTGTCATCACTGTCTGATATAGTTTTCAAGGTGTTTGTTCCTGGAGGGAATTTTTGCCATACCCTGGGGCAAGCCTCTATCGAGGTGGATAAAAAAGAGTAACTTTGAAAACAAAAAAAGGATCTCACTTCATTAAACTGTAATTTAAGTACATTTTTCTTTTTAGAAATAAATCTAAATTTGAAATGAAGTTTGAAATCATGGGAGGCTTCATGAAAATCTAAAGCTACTACAGCATATTAAAAATGTTCAGATTAATTTAAAAGCTACAGGTTTTCTTCCAGAGCTTTCTCAAAATTGGGAAAAGCCATTGGCTGAACATTTTGCTGTTGTATCTTCATAACTGGAAACTCTCATATGTCCCATGCTGCAGAGAACATGCTTTCTTTGATTTATTTTTCTTATTTGGTATAAGGACCAGGTCCTTCAATGATGAGAAATATGAGATGAGATAAAAGAGCCTAGAAAAATTTTCTCTTCTTTCATTTTCTATGTTAAAAGTAGGTGAGACTGGATCAAACTCTTTGGGGATGGACCCAAGCCAGGAGCTGAATCTCTCAGGTTAGAGACACACAAGCACACTATGTACTATCTGCTGCAATTTATTAGGCACATACAAGGCTGTATTATGTAGTCATGAGAAAAGCATCCATCCTTTCCTCAGTAGAGGCACCTGCGCTCCCACCCTTGTGCCTAGTGTTTAGTTTTTGGCCAAGATGTATAACTGTTCCTTCAGGACACTGGTTATTTTGAACCCCATTCTGCATTCTGTGACTGCCTGAGGCACTACTTCACTCCAAAGACCTGAGGACTAAAATATGGATATGATGGCACCACACTAGGGAGCATCGAAGACCTCTTTGAGCTGTTCTGATCTTCTGGAGATCAGAAACCATCATTTCATTTTCAGTTCTTTGATGTTAGACTTGGCTTACTTTGTTTTATAGATTTATTAATTTTAAACAAAAATATGGCTTTTGCATGTCTTTCCTCTATCTGCTTTTCTTCTAGCTTGTTTTAGTAGCAAGTTATTTTAAAATTGTAATTCAATTGAATTCCAAATTGCAGACAAAACCATCTTGAAATGAACTGTAAGTAAGTGTTTAATAAATTAAGACTTTCACCTGCCATTTTCCACTCAAACAGAAAGTAAATTTAACTATTTTAATGAAAGTATCTGGTACAGTTACTTGCTTTCATACATATACAATGTATCCCACTGGACAGCAAAAAGAGACACAAAATTTAGCATAAAGCCACATTTCATTGTAAATCATCAAGATGTAATGGCTACTAGTCAGCAAGTGTCAGTCTCTCTTTGTGACAATAAGCAGCAAATATGTAAAAAAACTAAAATGGCTATTTAAACCACATTTTGAATGGATTATTTTGATCATTCTGAATTCACAATGTTTTACACTGCTTTTAGCTGCATTCACTAAAAATCCAGATTTTATTCATACTGTTTCTTCTTCCCCTTGGATATGTTGTATGTTTTTGGAGTAGCAAGGAGAGAGAGCTAGGATGAGTATTACAGAATTAAGACAGAGACAGTTTTGGCTTACTGTAAATGATATGCCTTAGCACTGAAGTAAGCAAAGCTAAGGAGTAATCTTCCAAGGGATGTGATGAAAACTGCATTATATAAGACATTTGCAACTGGACTGAACAAAGCATTTACAACTATGCAGGGATGGTTTAAATGACCTAATTGTGGTGGGTTTGTGGGGTGTTTTTTTGTTTTGTTTTGGGATTTTTTTCCTTTTTAAGGTTTTACTGTGATCATTGATTGAGATACTGGTAGAGTTATTTCCACTGGAGTAGTTTTTACATTTCCTTTGTGAATAAAATGTCAAGTGTTAAAAATCAATCCTTCATATTTCTGTCAAGGCTTGCTTCTTTTTTTTTGTTGGTTTGGTTTGGTTTAATTTTGTTTTGTTTTGTTTCATTTGAAGAAGCAGCACTTTCCCTATGGATTGGTGGTGGTTTGTTTTATTTTCATGGCAATCAAGACCCTTTGTGCTTAAAATGAAGCAAGGATTGAATTATGAGGAAGTAAAATGTCAATGTTCTTAATGTCCCCTTGAACTGTACAGAAATAGGATAAGGCTGGAGCTTTTCACATCTTGTTCTGACAGCTTTTTGCACTGCAGACTGGGCTGAAATCAGTCAAGCAGTATCCACCCAATCTCTTGTGTTCAAAGCTGTAAAATAATCAAGAGCTGGCTTGTGTCTGGCGTGTCTCCAAGTGTGTTCAGGGTTAAGAGCAAGACAAACAAAAATTACCCCTCTGTCAGTAGTAACATCCAGACGCCTCTGCTGTGATTTCTCTGCTGAAAATGTTTATTACCATCCTGGTCCTTGGAGAGATGTAGATGCTTGGTTAATTTTTTATCTGATTCTCAGCAGTGTGCATTCAGAGCTGCTTATAAGGTACAGCAGAGTTATCTGGGACTGAGAAACTCTGAGAACCAGCCTCTTGGCTTTTCTTTCCTGTCTATGTGTAACCAGATTTTTAGATCTTTACGTAATTAACAACACAAATATTGTCTGCTTGAAGACCTTTCAGCAGAACAAACAAACATTCTGGGTTACATTTCAGTTTTCACATGGCTACAGGAGTCTGAGTGATAGCCTCCAAGTAGAATATTTGTCATATTCATTGAAACAATTCAGAAAATATTTGCTCTTGTATAGGTTGGCACATAATTAAAAAAAAAATAATTAAAAAATACAGTGCACACACTAAAAAGATTATCAACCACCTTAATGACAGTATTATGATGGTGTCAAAATGGATCAGATCCGATCTTCCCATGAGGTGTTCAATCACAGCAGCAGAAGTAGGCTCACTCTGAAGAATCTGCAAACTAAACAGACAAGACTGGCAAAGAAAGCTGTAGAGTCCCCATTTTACATTTAGAGTTGGGGCACCATGACCATAAGTAATTTGCACACAGAGATTAGGGGCTGGAACTTCTGAGCCCCCAGGTCCAGGAGCACTTCCCAGCCTCAGACCCAGTCCATGCAGGGATGAGGCACACTGATGCTCTCTCTATCCCTTCTACTTGCCCTGGTTACCACGGAAAGGAGGCTGAACTAGATGGCATATGAACTTCTAGTCAGGTCCCTAATCTTAATGATTGGAAGACAACCACCCTATTTTTATCTTCTGTAAGCCAGCTTCAAGGTAGCCCAGAGGACCAAGGTGGACAGGTCCCTCTAGGTAAACCCAGATTCAGTACAATTTTTGAGCTGCAGGACAAGGGTTCTTCTCTCCTATTAAGACTGTACAGATGAGTGTGACCCATAGTTTTACCAGTCCTCCCTCTTCTCCTCTATGGATGATTTTACCATTGTCAGTATTCCTGTTGCTCTGAGTTCCTTCTTGGAGTGGACAGAGCTCTTTCACCTACAGGTTTAGTGCTGACCTGATAGGCTCAACTGGAGTGTCTAGAGGGGCACAGAAGGGCAAGCAGAGTCTCCATCTCCCCAAAGACAAGAGCAGAAGGTAGGAACAGTTGCCTTCTACTTGTCTCTGCAGCTTTGCTGGAGGCTTGTGTTAATCTTCACATACAGCACACAGCAAACCAATTTCCATGTGCATATAATGCAAAGAGAAGATGCATGATGACTTTTCTCTGGGTCTGCTCATCCTTTTTCCCCCCCCCTGTCTACAGGGCTTCCCGTAACAAGTCTGAGAAGAAAAGGCGTGATCAGTTCAATATTCTTATCAAAGAGCTCAGCTCCATGCTTCCAGGCAACACCCGCAAAATGGACAAAACTACTGTGCTGGAAAAAGTCATTGGCTTTCTGCAGAAACACAATGGTAAGATTTACTGCAGCTCTTCGTGCACTTGCCTGACGGTTCCTGCAATATCATGTTTCCTTCAGAGATTATCAGAGTAGCTCAAGGGGTCTAAAAGTGCCAACATAAGGTTTGGGGTTTTTTTTCTCTCTCATAAAAAAAAAAATCATTTGCAGGCATTCCGCTGCCCAGATCCATCTCCTTGGCTCCTCTTTAGGATGACTGTCAACCCGCTAGAGAATGGACTGAATGTCAGGAATTGAGGGAAGGTGGGGAGCAGTGCCCTACAGCACGTGTAAAGAGGGATGCTTCGAACAAGCAAGATGTGGGGCCAGAGGGAAGATTCCCTTCCTTGAAATCTGCAATATTCTGATCAAAAGAACAAAGCATTCACTCAAGCCTCTCTGCAGAAAAATGCTGGGAAACAATCTATTCAGCCTCCTGCTCCTCAGTGGACTGTGTAGGACTCAGTTTTCCACAGTGCACAGAAAATTCTGACCCGAAAAGGCCAAAGTTTCTGAAGGTGGTTTCAGGAAATTGCATACACAGATAGCTGACATGCTTCATCCAGGTCGCACAAGCAGAAACTACATCACATTTACACAGCGTGGAGTTGCAAGAGTAAAGTTCGTTTTTTATAAGGCACATAACAGTGACATTTAAGGCCCTTGGAAGGGTACCTGCACAGAGGGTAGAGGGCATTCTTGACCCTGCTGATCTAGCCACTCATGTCCACCCTCCAGCGGTGGATAATTGAACCATTTCTCCCTTATAAATTGAGGCACTGGTTTAAAATGGAGTTCTCCTGCTCTGCTCCTCTGAGGTGTAAACTTCAGTTGATGACTGTGAGAAATGTCCTCAGTCCCACAAAGCAGAAAGGGGTTTCATGAACTGATGCACCACATCACCAGGCTTGCCTTTGCTCATCCAACACCTCCTGTCCTTGCTCCCTGGAGAGCTCTGGGTGAAGTGGAAAAGATTGTAAAAACTCTTGTATCATGACTCCCAACATAATGGAGTTACAAATGTCAAACTTACTGAGGAAGTAATTATAGTGGTTCTGTTGTTAGAAAGCAATTTCTCCTTAAATTAATTTTTGCCCCACAAGATAATTTCATACAGGAGAGTGAGACTAGGACATCTCTAAGTTTAATAATTGTGTATACCTATCAAAAAATGACAGTAATAACATATCTTTTCTCTTTTAGCTGCCCAAGGCAGAGTAAAGAAGGATGTGAATATGCTCAATTATAGCACCAAGCAAAAGAACAGTCACATGAGATTTGAATAAGTGTAGATAAGTGTAGCTGGTAGCCCAAATAATTTACTCCAAAAGGCACTTCATTTCTGTAAGAACAATTGTGTAAAAAAAAGCTAACAGTCACAAATGTTTCACAGCAAGGGTCAAAAAATGACTTTTTTATGTGCACTTGCAAAAGAAAGCAAATATTATCTATTTTTAAACTAGATTAGTAGTAGTGCAATATAATACAAAGCATCAACATTTTAAAATGTTGGTTATCTTCACTGTACTTTGGATCTGGTCTATTCAATTCATTTAGTAGGCTAAACCAAGATTTTGGTCAGAGAAGGGGGTCAATTTTCCAATTTTTTTCTTCATAAGCATCCTCCTTCTTTATAATCCACAGAATCTCCCAAATCTCAAATAATTCATCTAGCAGTTAGTTTCATGTATACCAGCATTTCTGTATATCTGCTGCAAGTATCCTCTGTTCTGAAACTATTTAATAACAACCTGATGGTCTGATCTCTTTTTGTTCCTTGGTCTGGCTTCGAAAGCTCTTTTTAACACCACAGGGGCTGCAGAGATCTGCTGTGCTATCAGTGATAGTCCTGAGCAGTTCAGGAAGCCACTCAAACAAGCTGGTGAAAGCAGACAGCTGCATCTCCACCTATAAAGCCTGAACAGAGGTTTTGATTTCTTTATAGGTGACAATATGCACAGGCATTGGTATAAACTTACTCTCTTTAATATCCTTTAGCCCCTTGCATTTCTCTGGCCAGTTTTCCTCTGTGCTCTATATAGGGAGTATTGGGTATTACAAACTCTGGAAACCTTAATCAATAGGATTAAGTAGCAAGCATCACCAAAAGAAGACAAGGCTGGCCTCAGCATCTCCTTCCTAGCAGAGCTGAATGAAGGAGAAGAAGAAGAAGAAAAGAGTGAGCAGGAAACCAAACTAGCTCAAGTCTTTCTGGAACAGAACAGAACAGAACAGAACAGAACAGAATAGAATAGAATAGAATAGAATAGAATAGAATAGAATAGAATAGAATAGAATAGAATAGAATAGAATAGAATAGAACAGAATTAACCGAGTTGAAAAAGACCTTTGAGATCATCAAGTCCTACCTGTCACCCAACACTATCTAATCAACTAAACCGTGGCACCAAGTGCCTCATCTAGTCTCTTGTTAAACACTTCCAGTGATGGTGACTCCACCACCTCCCTGGGCAGCCCATTCCAATGGCAAATCACTCTTTCTATGAAGAACTTCTTCCTAACATCCAGCCTAAACCTCCCCTGGCACAGCTTGAGACTGTGTCTTCTTGTTCTGGTGCTGGCTACCTGGGAGAAGAGACCAACCCCACCTGGCTACAACCTCCCTCCAGGTAGTTGTAGAGAGCAATAAGGTCTCCCCTGAGCCTCCTCTTCTCCAGGCTAAACAATCCCAGCTCCCTCAGCCTCTCCTCATAGGGCTTGTGCGTCAAACCCTTTCCCAGCTTTGTTGCCCTTCTCTGGACTCGTTCCAGCAAGTCAACATCCTTCCTAAACTGTGGGGCCCAGAACTGGACACAGGACTCAAGGTGTGGCTTAACCAGTGCTGAGTATAGGGGCAGAATGACCTCCCTGCTCCTGCTGACCACACTATTCCTGATACAGGCCAGGATGCCATTGACCTTCTTGACTACCTGGGCACACTGCAGGCTCATGTTCAGCCTACTATCAGCCAGTAGCTCCAGGTCCCTTTCTACCTGGCCCCTCTCCATTCACTCTGACCCCAGCCTGTAGCACTGCATGGGGTTGTTGTGGCCAGTGTGCAGAACCCAGCACTTAGAAGTGTTAAATCTCATGCTGTTGGACTCTGCTCATCTGTCCAGTACGTCGAGGTCCCTCTGCAGTGCTCTCAACCCTCCAGCAGATCAACTTCTGCCCCCAGCTTGGAGTCATCTGCAAACTTACTGATGATGGACTCAATCCCCTCAACCAGATCATCAATAAAGATATTAAAGAGCATGGGGCCCAGCACTGATCCCTGGGGAACACCACTACTAACTGGCTGCCAGCTGGATGTGGCACCATTCACCACCACTCTCTGGGCTCAGCCCAGCACAGAGTGCTCCCATCCAAGCCATGGCCATCCCTGTGGGGGATGGTATCAAAGGCCTTGCTGAGGTCCAGGTAGACAACATCCACAGGCCTCCCCACATCCACTAGGTGGGTCACCTGATCATAGAAGGAGATCAGGTTGGTCAGGCAGGACCTGCCCTTCCTAAATCCATGCTGGTTGGGCCTGATCCCTTGGCCATCCTGTAAGTGCTGTGTGATTGCACTCAGGATGACCTGTTCCATAATCTTGCCTGGCACTGAGGTCAGGCTGACAGGACTTTAATTCCCTGGCTCATCCAACCGGCCCTTCTTGTGGATGGGCATCATGTTGGCCAGCTTCCAGTCCTCTGGGACCTCTCCAGTGAGCCAGGACTGCTGGAAAATGATGGATAGTGGCTTGGCCAGCTCATCTGCCAGCTCTCTCAGTTCCCTTGGATGGATCCCGTCTGGTCCCATGGACTTGTGGGGATCCAAGCTGCTGAGGAGAGTTCCAACCACCTCCTCATGGAACGTAGGGAAACTGTGCAGATCCCAGGCTCCTTCTGCCGCTCTGCAGGCCAGCTGTCAGGAAGACGTTCTGTCCTTCTAGTAAAAATTGCGGCAAAGAAGGTGTTAAGTACCTCTGCCTTTTCCTCATCCTTTGATACAACATTTCCCTCCATGTCAACCAAGGAGTGGAGGTTGTATGTTCTTGTATCTTCTCTATTAATGACACTGCGCTTTATGGCTGAGAATATCATACAGAGATGGGTTTGAACTGATTAATTCAAAGGACTGTGGCTTAGAAAACCAGTTAGTGGCTTAGCTGCTCCTCCCTAACTTTACTGGGAGCTCTCCAGTGATCCAGGACTGCTGGAAAATGATGGAGAGCGGCTTGGTCAGCTCATCTGCCAGCTCTCTCAGCACCCTAGGATGGATCCCATCTGGTCCCATGGACTTGTGGGGATCCAAGCAAATAAGGAGGTCTCTAACTATTTCCTCCTGGATCACAGGGGAACTATACTGCTCCCTGACTCCATCTTCCAGTTCAGAAGGCCAGTTGTCTGGAAGACAACCTATCCTGCCATTAGAATTTGAGGCAAAGATGGTGTTAAGTACCTCTGCCTTTTCCTCATCTTTTGTGTGGTAGTGTGAAAGTTTAATCCTCCCACCGCAAAAAGCACAGCTAGACTCAGAGAAGCGAATGATAAGCTGTATTTTACAAGCAGAATGAAATGCAGTGAATATATACAAAATACACAGTATTTACATTATATGCAAAAATACAGGAAAGAACGTAACACACAAACACCCTCCCGAGGAGAATCTCCCCAGGGTTCCCCCCAAACCCCTCTCTCTCTTCCCCCCTTTCTTGTCCAAGGCTAACTGAACAGAAAAAGGATTAAAAGAGAAATGGATATTAAAGGAAATTTCGTTAGTGCAAAGCAGTTGCTAGAGAAGTCAGTTTTCTTATCACATAAGCTTCAGTCCAAGGTCAGCAGCATGCATCACCAGTCAAGAACAGAAGAGAAAAGCAGCTGAACAGACTGAACTCAGACTAAGTTCTTAAAGTTACAGTCTAACTGATCTGCCAATGAAAATCATTTAGAATTAAACTCTGTCAGCTAAATTTAAATTTCTTTGTGGAATATACTGAATTTCACCATTCTCTTGCATCACCCAGTAAGTGTGACCAGGACCTTCAGCTGAAACAGGACAGGTTTAGCCTCTCCTGAGGGAGAAAATACCCAAACAGTTTTACCTAACAGATTCTTTTCTGTAACAACAGGAACTCTATCACCTTCTACTTCCTGTAGCAGGTCCAGCTCGGTTCACTGAACCTCTACTATTTACCAGCCAGGTTGCTTGTGCTCAATGTTTTTCCCAGTTTTTCAAAGATCCACCCCCCATGGCTTCGAGAGTGGTCTTCAGCAAACCATTGCAGCATTCAATCTTCCCTGCAGCTGGTGCATAGCAGGGGATGTGGAATACCCACTCGATGCTGCGCTCTTTGGTCCAGTTCTTTACAAGACTGTTTTCGAAATGAGTTCCGTTGTCTGACTCAATCCCCTCTGGAGTTCCGTGTCCCCACAGGATTTGTCTCTCCAGACCAAGGATGGTGTTGCGTGCAGTTGCATGTGGAACTGGATAAGTTTCCAACCCTCCAGTGTTTGCCTCTACCATAGTAAGCACGTATTGCTTACCAGAACGAGAACGTGGTAGAGTGATGTAGTCAATCTGCCAAGCTTCACCATACTTGTACTTGGACCATCTGTCACCATACCACAAGGGCTTAATTTGCTTTGCCTGCTTAATAGCAGCACAAATGTCACAGTCATGGATGACTTGTGTGATAGCATCCATGGAAATGTCTATGGATCTGTCACGAGCCCATTGGTATGTTGCATCTCTGCCTTGATGTCCTGACGAATCGTGAGCCCACCAAGCTAAGAACATCTCACCTCGGTGTTTCCAGTCGAGATCAAGATTAGAGTCCATGTCTACTTGAGAAACTCTTGCAGCTAGATCTGCCTGATAGTTGTGTTGCTGTTCCTCAGTAGCTTTGCTCTTAGGAATGTGAGCATCAGTGTGTCTCACTTTCACTGGAATTCTCTCGATTTGATCAGCAATGTCCTGCCACAGGTCTGCTGCCCAAATGGGTTTTCCTTTTCTCTGCCAACCATTCTTTATCCAGTCCTTTAGCTAACCCCACAGAGCATTGGCTACCATCCTTGAGTCGGTGTAGAGATAAAGCTTTGGCCATCTCTCACACTCAGCTACATCAAGAGCTAGCTGGACAGCTTTTACCTCTGCGAACTGACTGGATTCTCCTTCTCCATCCTTTGCCTCTGCAACTCGGCGTGTTGGACTCCACACTGCAGACTTCCACCTTCGCTTGTTTCCAACAAGACGAAAGGAACCATCCGTGAACAAAGCATATTTCTTTTCATCATCAGGAAGGTCATTGTAAGGAGGAGCTTCCTCAGCATGAGTTACTCTCTCCTCTGGAGGTTTGGTACAGTTGGTACCTTCAGGCCAACTTGTGATCACCTCCACCAGACCAGGTCTTTCAAGATTTCCCATGCAAGCTCTCTGCATTATCAGAGCCATCCACTTGGACCATGTGGCATCTGTGGCATGATGTGGTGTGTAACCTTTACCTTTGAACATCCAATTCAAAACTGGTAATCTAGGAGCTAAGAGAAGTTGTGACTCAGTTCCAATTACTTCAGAAGCTACTATCACTCTTTCATAAGCAGCTAGAATCTTTCTCTGTTGGAGTATCATTTTCCTCTGAACCTCTGTAACCTCAACTCCAGAAACCAAGAGGTGGTCCTTGTGTCTCACCTGGAGCTCTTTGCCACAAGCACCAGGTTGGACCATTGTCACTCGCAGCCGTGTACAAAATGTTCTTAATGTCTGGACCATCTCGGACAGGTCCCAGACCCACTGCTTGAATTACCTCTTGCTTTATCTGGTCAAAGGCTGCTTGTTGTTCAGGTCCCCACTGGAAACTGTTTCTCTTTCAAGTCACATCATACAGAGGTTTCACAATCTGACTGTATCCAGGAATGTGCAGTCTCCCAAATCCCACTATCCCCAAGAAATGTAGAGTTTCTTGCTTGTTCATGGGATTTGCCATGGTGGAGACTCTATTTACCACATCCACTGGAATGTGTCGGCGTCCATCCTGCCACCGCACTCCCAGAAACTGAATCTCTGTGGTAGGTCCTTTCACCTTGTCTCGCTTGATGGCAAAACCTGCTTTCAGGAGAATGTCAATGATTTTGTTACCTTTCTCAAAGACTTCCTCAGCAGTTTTACCCCAGACGATGATATCATCGATGAACTGGATGTGTTCTGGAGCACCGCCTTTCTCCAGAGCATCGTGGATCACTGCATGACAGATGCTTGAGCTGTGGATCCAGCCCATTGGCAGTCTGTTGAAAGTGTACTGGATTCCTCTCCAGGTGAAAGCAAACTGAGGCCTGCATTCCTCTGCTATGGGAATAGAGAAAAATGCATTAGCAATGTCTATGGTAGCATACCATTTGGCCTCTTTGGATTCCAGCTCATACTGGAGTTCCATCATGTCTGGTACTGCTGCACTCATAGGTGGAGTTACTTCATTCAGGGCTTGGTAGTCCACCGTCAGACGCCAGTCTCCATTCTGCTTTTGCACAGGCCACACTGGACTGTTGAAAGGTGAATGAGTTTTGCTGATGACTTTCTGACTCTCCAACTGACGAATCAAATTCTGAATGGGCTACAAAGAGTCACGGTTGGTTCTGGATTGTCTGTGATGCACAGTCTGAGAAGCAACCGGTGACTTAATGTCCTCTATCTTATGTTGTCCCACAGCTACAGATTCATCAGAAAGCTCAGGTCTAACAGACAGCTTCGAATTTTGTCTATCAGTTTCTACAGATGCTACTCCAAAAGCCCATTTGTAACCCTTAGGGTCTTTGAAACGCCCTTCTCTCAGAAAATCAATTCCCAAAATACAAGGTGTGTCAGGTCCTGTGACAACAGTATGCTTCTTCCACTGTTTACCAGTTAAACTTCTATCACCTTCTACCTTAGTTAACTCTTGAGATCCACCAGTGACTCCCAGAATAGTTATAGGCTCTGATCCCTGATAATTTGATGGCATTATGGTGCACTGAGCTCCTGTGTCAACCAAGGCCCTGTACTTCCGAAATTGTGAAGTGCCAGGCCACTGGATGTACACATCCCAATAGATTCTGTTATCTCTATTATCCCTCTCCTCCCTCTGGCAGGAGGCAGGGCACCCCTAATTATGGGGAATATGCCCACATGTGCAGTGAGCACACTGTCCAGTGTTAGAATTGGAATCACTGTTGGAGCTATTAGAGTTGTCCTGGGAAACTGTGGAAGTAACAGCTACCCTTCTGGTATTGCTACCTCGGGTTCTGCCACTTTGCAGTTCCCTCAGTCTCGTGAAAAGATTGGAAGTTGGTTGACCATCCCATCTGTTCATGTTCTCACCAAATTTATCATGCAGAGTTATCCAAATATTCCCATGATTGCCTCTGTGGTCTGTTTTGGTTTGGCCTGTTTTGGAATGACCTCCTTGGAGGACATCTATTCCTCACAGCTGAAACTTGCATGCATCTGGAGGGAGAACTGGAATTATCTCTTTGTGTCAGTTGGCGTATGGAATTTGTAAATTCCTCCTTCAGCTCTTTCATGCAGTTCTCCATTTCTCCAGACAGAGTTTCAATGGCTGAAACCAAAGAAACACGTGTGAGACTATGCCCCAATTGTCTCATTTGATCAGTGAAATGGCCAACCGTAGGAGGAGTTCCACCATAATTTCTTGCCACGATATTGCTTGCCAAAATAGTAGCATAATTAGGAGGAGCAAGTTTGATGAGCTTTTTAGCAAGACCAGTTCCTACAGGAATCTCATCAGGATTCAGAGTACCATGGTCACCACAGAGTACCTCTCTGTCAGCAAGCTCTCTCAGATGCTTAATTCCCTCATCCATGGTATTCCAGGGTTTAGGATTCCATGAAAGATGATCTCAAGGTGGGTATCTCATGAGAGCTGCCAATAAAAGGCATAACCACAGAGAAACTTTACCAAGACACCTGCCTAGATGTCTATCTATTCCACTATCCTTCAAGAGAGTGCCTAGCTGAGATGTTGATTTGTCTCCCACTATTAGAGCTGGTGCACCTGTATCAAAACATCTGCCAAGCTAGAACTGGCTCATTCTCTGCTCTGATGTAATCCTTCCTCACATGCCTTATCTCTTGGCAGGGGGCACTAGCATGTTCAATATCATCCTCTTCCTCATCTCTCTCATCTTCCTGAACATGTTGGCCCCATAATCCCGCTGCCACACTCCTAAGGATCTCTTTAAGCTCAGAAGCACTTCCATTAGCTGCTGTCTTACCAGGACCTGCAATCTGCCCTGCATCTCCATCCAGTGATGGTCTCAATAACTCAGCTATATCTTTAAGACAAACCTTCTTTTCCTCCTCAGCAGGATCTTTTTTAGCAGAAGTTCCCTCATCAGCAACAGTGGGATCTTGTTGCTTCCCCCCATTGGCTCGTGGATCTGCTCTGTGCCTTCCACCTTTCTTTTCTAAAGCTGCTACTTGCTTAATTGGAGCTGTATTTGAATTCACAGCTGCCTTAACAGAAGCCAACAGGTTTTGAGATGAAACAGCTGCTGCAGAGGACACTTCCGGTCCTGTCGATGGAGAAGGAAATGGTTTTGCCCCTCTAATGCCTGCTGAGGACATGGGGGCTGCCATTTTAGGAGCTGCCACTGCCACTGGCTGATTGCCAGAATCACCACCAACACCATTCAAAGCAGCCTTCCCAAGAGCCTAAAACTGTCACATTTTGTTACTATGTTCCCCTCCATGTCCACCAAGGAGTGGCGGTTGTCCTTGCCCCTCCTCTTGCTATTAATGTATTTGTAGAAGGATTTTTTGTTGTCCTTCACAGCAGAGGCCAGTCTAAGCTCTAAATGGGCTTTTGCCTCTCTAATTTTTTTCCTGCATGACCTAGTAATATCCTTAAATTATGAGATCTGTCCTCCATAACCCTATGGGGTTATGGGAGCTGTTTTTCGAAGGAAACACCTCACTGTGGTGCAGCCAGCTTCAGTTTCAGTGCAAAGTGGTGACTTATGCCTGCATCCCTTCATGGGGCACCCTCAGCATGCTGTGGGGCCAGGACTGTCCAACAGTGGGGCAAAAAAACTCTTATGGGCTGACAGCACAGAAGACCATTACATCTTGACAGGATTTGTGATGGGATCCTGGCGCTCCATTCCCTCTCCTGGGCTGGTCCTGACTGTGGGGCTGGCAGTAGGCACAGGAGAGAGTGAGGATGCTTAGAATGCTCACCTTTAGCTCACATTTTGGAGAACAGCTCAGCGGTTTGTGGTCACAGCCCTTTTGGGTCTCTTCTGAAGGATTTTTCTTTCTACTCCGTATTTGTCACACAAGCTGTACACCGAACTCCAGCTCTCCAGCATCCTGAGTATGAAGCTGTAAATTGCAAATATCAATTTGACACATGTTAATCCTTGCCTTGATATTAATTTCATGCAGAGTGGTTTTATCTTTTGATCAGTACCCAAGTAATCCTGTGTGAGGCCAATGGCTATATGAATACAAGCTCCTACTGAAGTCAGTTCAAACTGAGCTGAGAAAAAAATGAGGAAAGTATTTCAGGACTGGCCCCAGTTCAGAGAGTTGTTATTGTTTCTGTATGCAAAACCCATGCTTGAAAACTGATGTTCTTAAATATAAAGGTGGTTTCTGTCTTTTCATAACAACTCATATGTAGTCATGCATGATATAATTTCTTGGAATTTAATAAATTCTTTTTTGTCTAGAAGTCTCAGCACAGACGGAGATTTCTGAAATTCAACAGGACTGGAAGCCTTCGTTTCTCAGCAATGAAGAATTCACTCAGCTGATGCTGGAGGTGAACATGCATATATGCTTTTCCTAATTTTGTCTAGCCATCATGGAAATGCCTATACATCTAGACTAAAATGTCATCAGCAGTTCCAAAAGAGGAAGTTTCAGGTGTTGCTGTATTTGACTGTCAAGCAGAGCTGTCACTGGAAGAACGGATTTGTGTCCCTCACATGCTGCTTCTCACTCTCAGTGGTGCAGTTGCACCGTGCTGCCACAGCTTGCAAAGCTGCATGCAGACTCCCAAGAAATGCAATGCAGGGGAGAGATTCCAATCAGAATACTTTTACAGAGGTGAAGAAAAGGGCACGCAGCAGTTTTTCTCCTATTCTTGAAAGGCGTTACTATTGCCTAATATTTATGCAAGACTAGTACCTAAAAAGCAGCAATGTCACATCCCTCTAGTCCAAGGTGCTGTACAAGCAGATAAAACCTGACAGCTTCTCTTGGTTTAATATAGGTAATACTTCCACTCTTATGCTTTTCAAGGCCTGTATCAAACACTTTTTATTCTAACAGGGAGCAGTTATTTTTCAGTGATAGTTTTAAAATTACCTTTAAATTATACCATAGGTGCTTTTAATGCTAGGTGGGATTTGAAGGGACGTGACTCAATGGTGTTTATGTAGGTTTGAGATTAAATGCAAATTAGCTGCTAAAATGCATTTTTCTCTCTCAGCAACAGCTAGAACATTATTTAGCAAGGATCTTCTCCAGTACTAAGCACTTGGAGGTTGCATGGTCCTGCAGTGTCCTTTGAGAAAAAGCTTCTCCTCCCACAAATGTTGTGAATGTGGGGTATGATCCAGGCTCTGGCAGCAGGCAGGGAGGATTGCTGGGGAGCTGCTGGACCCCACAAGGAGTGGCATGAAGCCAGGGCACGTTGCCGGCCCCCAGGGGCTGGTGGTCCTTCAATCATTGCAGTGCATTGTAATGAGACTTCCCTGGTCCAGTGTTAAGTGGTGCTTTGCTTTCATTGTACTGACTGCTGCCCATTCCCATCTCATGTGGGGGAAGATAACATATGTAACTCCTTCAGTCTGCACTAAAATATTTACATCAGATAGCAATAAATTGGCAGTTGTCTTGACTGGCTGAGCCTTTGTTGATTCTACTTGTATGCCACACACTATTTTAGATTAAAACAATTGCTTTTAGTTTCCTGTATTATAAATCACCTTCTTGCTACTGCGATTTTCCATGCCCTTCAGGATAATATTGGATATTGGGAGTTCCTGTTGATCTAGTTGTTTATCATTCTCTGCTTTTTTTACCTTTCTACTAATCTTATTTTACTAACATTTGAGAAGAGTGGTTGAAGTTTTTCCCATCATATTTTTAAAAGATACGAAGGTTTTTCTCAAGCACTGACTCAAAATAGTCAAAGCATAATTGACTGCAGTAATATATCAGATTTCCTGAAAATGGCCTTTTCTTACTCCACTGAAAAGGCTGTCATCAAATTACATAAGAGAAAGCATTAGGCTCTGTTTTTCCATATAGGATGGCTGCAGTAGTAAAATCCTGGAAGCAGGATATGCCCTCTCAATGCTGGAAGGGCCAGTTGCAAGCAAATAAAAATAGAATTAGGCATGCATATGTTAACTTGATTTCACCACAAATTGTTCATGTGAGCCACTTTGTATAATTTGTTTTGGATATGAAATAAAGATTTTATAAAAAACCAGCAACCTTCACCATAGTAACATGCACAATCCAGCTGCCTTGTAAAACCACTGCTCTCTTCTACGGGTTAACAGCCTTCATGCCTTTTTAGAAAACAGCTTGAATGTACTGCACTAAAGAAAACCGTGTTCTCTGCACATAGATTAACAAAATCAAACTAACTATAGCAGCTGGAGGGTTTTCAGAGATGCTAAACACAGCTCTTCTACTGGGGTATAAGTTATTGACCTGCTTTTCAAAGGATTGTATCACCAGCAGATTCCCATTGACTTAAATAGTTGTGGGTGCTCAGCATTCTCTGGAAAAAGGAACATATGTTTGTGTCTTTATTCAAGCCTTTGTGTTTTCCTTTAAAAAAAAATAATTAGCGTTTTCCAGTGTTCTCAGAATTCTTTCCCTTATTGAAGTCAGCAGGGGGGAAGGATGTGCTGAGGCTCACAGGATCAATTGCTAGACTGGCTTAGAGGCATGCCTGGGTTTGCAGTCAGGTTTTGTAACACCAAGGCACCCTGATCAGGCTGTTTGTGGTACACCTGTCTTCTGAACAGGTTTTGCCTCAGGAGTTTAGTTGAACTCTGCTCTGATTCAGTCATGCTTGTAGTGCCTGTACTGCTCAAATCCTGCAGGCAACACTGACTCCAGATCACCAGAGAATTGATAGGAAGGACTGAGATCTGCTCCACTTGAAGGCAATCGGAGCTTCACCAATGACTCCTTATTTACAATAGGAAGATTTTAATATAGTCTCTGAGCACTTCCTACTGAGCCTTAAGTTTTTTGGCGTTCTGCTCAGAGTAGGTTGGTTTAGATCTGGACATCTACCTAGATATAATTTTGAATAACATTTAGCTCAAAGCTTCAGAGGTCAGATGAAAGAAAAAACTAATTATGAAGGTGAAATTGCTCCTGTGCAGAGGATGGGGGTAAGGCTGGCATTCCCCTTCAGTCCTTGGAGTGAAGAAATTACCACAAGGTGGGACTGAGGTTGGGAAGA
Organism: Melanerpes formicivorus; assembly: GCF_026170545.1. Lineage (NCBI taxonomy): Eukaryota > Metazoa > Chordata > Aves > Piciformes > Picidae > Melanerpes > Melanerpes formicivorus. The sequence continues at coordinate 29,277,432 of NW_027142353.1, read as the reverse complement.
AACTCTGCAGAAGGGTGAATTTCTCTTGGAATGAGTAATCTAATACCATGACCTTTAAAATAAATCACTCAATTAAATCTCAAGCTAAGGATTATTTGATCATTTGCATTGCTTTTACTTACATGAAAGCCCAGTAATACACAACGTTACATTAATACAAACTCAGATTTATGGGGTTTGCAGAGAAGTACAATTTTGAGATAGGACTGCATCCTTTTATCGTCCTTTGATATTTACACAGAGCTCAAAAGTTCATTTCAATAACTTCCAAGGGATCCAGTCGTAGTCGTTTTGCATTATTAAAATGTGTGATTAATTTAAAAACTGAGACATGAAATGCTCCTGTGAGCCCTTTGTTACTTCAGTAGTAGGTTTTACTAGACTACAAAGAGTGTTGTAAAAGTTAAATCAGACTGTAAAATCAGAGAATTGCTGTTCTGCAACTTGAGATAACGTTCCTACAACTTGATGATAATAATATGGCACTGAAGTAAAACGTTTTTGATCAACATGCAATGTGATGCCCTGTTTACACCACTTATTCCTGTTAAAGCACTTTCCACTTGTCTGTTTTTCTTAGGCATTAGATGGCTTCATTATAGCAGTAACCACAGGTGGAAGCATCATCTATGTGTCTGACAGCATCACACCTCTTCTAGGGCATTTACCGGTGAGTAATTCTGGTACTTGCCTTTCTAGTGCGCATCATAGGATCAGGCCCTGCATATTTAGAAGCAGATGTGAAATGGTGTGGGGAGGTATGTTTTCCTGAAAATGCAGTGAGAGATTTTGTCCTTGCATTATTCTGGCCAGTGCTGCTGATTAGCTCTGTTCTCTCTCCATCTGATTCATACTCTTCAGGGTTTTGTTGCTATGAGGCATTTTGGCTTGAATGGAAAAAGCACTGTGGGAGTACTCTGGCCAGGGGAGGGACAGGGTGACCTGATTGATCTTTTCCATCTCTGATTTCTAAGGTAGCAGAGAATAGCACCAGTGGCCAGCAAGGAGCTTGTTAAGGGCCTTATTCAGCTCCCAGGGAGGCAAAGGACAAAACCCCCACTGAATTCAGAGCTAGTTGGGGGGGCCACTGCCAAGCTGTCCCGACAGCTCAGCTGTGCTTTCCCAAGGTGGGGCACCCTGCTTCAGGGAGGTGCTGGTGGAGCCAGTACTCAATGCTCAAGTCTGGCACATAGGGCTTGTTTTGCCTACAGGCTGCTGGGTCTTGCTGTGGGAGACATTCCTGCATATGCTGTCTTGAGCTGGAGAAGCAAGGAAGAGGGGCTGCTCTGAGCCCTGCTCCTGTTGCTAAGGCTGCTCTAGGAGAAATGGCACAATAATTAAGGACTAATCCTCACGTTCTTCTTTAGTAAATTGCTCTCAAATAAATACATGCCCAGGAGAAAAAAATTACTGCCAAATCATTATTGTACCACCCCACCACCACCACCACCATGTTCTTAGGAAAATTACAATTCCTCTCTTGTTTACTTTTTCACCAAGTACATGCTGTGCTTTCCATCCAGACAAGTGGATCTCACACTCACTACCTGGCTGTAACACGAACAAAAATTATTTTCTTCTCAGACGAAAGGAACTTAATGAAAGGCGGCAGCTCCTGGTAAATGCAAGGATATTGCTATGCAACAGCAGATTGAACTGAATCTATTTCAGTATTCTTTAATCCTCAACAGTTGAGAAAAACAGTAGCTGACTGTTTTCTGACATTTGCCTTCATTTCAAAGGCAGAGAGCCCAGTCCTGCATGCAGGCTGTGGTTCTCCATACATTTACTAACTTCCATGGAATTTCCTTGTCCTTCATGGTTTGGGGGTTTCATTGTCATTCCTTCCAAGTACTGACTATTAGTGGAGATAACTGATCTGCTGCAGGAATGTATTGATCTTCAGGAAGACAGATACTGTGCATAAAACTTTAAGTCTTGGCTGAACATGGATAGATTCATACTCATAAATCCTGAGCTGAACCATCAGAGGCCAGATCAGTTCTTCCTCCTGAAGTCATGCCTTCTGTGGTAATCTTGCATGGTACCTAGAGCAAAATGAGGACCAAGATAGGTGTTATTTTTGATTTGGACAGAAACAGCACATAGCAGCCCAAGCCAGGGAACAAACTACCAGGGCTGGAGGTGGAATAGGAGTTCCTATAGACCTTCTCAGACCACACTCCACTCTGATGGAATGATGATGGCTACCAACTTCCCCACCACCCTATGCATGCAGAGTGACTGGGTACTTCCCAGAGACTTTGAGCAAGCAATAGAGGCTTCTGCCTACTCAAGATTGTCTAGAACCATGGGTAGGGGCCCAGATGACTGTGGAGTTAGGTGCACACTGGGCATTTTAGTCCCATGATGACTTTTCCATACCTATTTTGAAGCTTTAAAATTGATCAGAGTGCTGTCCAGAGTATTTATATTCTCTTCTTTTGTTTACCTCTAGGATCTATTTGTAAGCTAAATTCCAGTCACTGTTTGAGGGACAAAATGCCAATTTGTTCTCCTCTGTGGAAGCACAAAAGAAAAATAAGCCATTGCTTTGAACACTGAAAGGAAAGCAAAACTGGGTAGAACATAGAGCAGGTCTCTCTGAGTGGCCCTATCAAGAAATGCTATGTCTTTTCTTTCATTAAAAACATGAAAGACTCTGCTGTTGAGAACAAATATATCCAATTCTCTTTAATACAGTTTCCCTAAGTTCCACAGAGCATTTTCAAACACAGATTTCCTCTGTTGCAATTCATAATAGCTATTAGAAGATCTGGAGACTACTCCTAGGGTTGATTGATGTAAAGAGAGGTTTAGTTCACATGGAAAGATTAACTGTAGTTGAAGTGAACTCCTGGAAAGCTGGTCACATAGCATTTGCCAGTCAGGCAATGCACTGTGACCCCCGAGACTGTGAAGTCTCTGGAGGAGTGTCCTCCCTGTGCCTTGTTGTTGTCTTTGCTGAGTGAAACAGTTAAACACAGGCAGCAGAATGACAATTTCCAGCCTACAGGAAGAGATGCTGCTTTCTCATGGACATTGCTTGTGCCAGGACTTGTGCAGAAGGTGCTGTACCTGCTCGTGGACTGGGAGAGTAGTGTCCACCTCATTCATCTTTAATCTCATAGCTGAGAGGTCCATGCTTGGTGCCTGCTCACATGAGTTTCCTTGCGGGTTGGCAGGGAGTTGGCTGTCTCTGGTGGTTTGGTCCTGGCTGGGGGCCAAATACCCACCAAAGCCCCTCTACCACTCCCATTCATAGATGGACTGGGGAGAGGGAAAATATGACAACAGACCAGTAATAAGTTAGAAGCAATTTAATAATGCTAAGCACAATGTGGTGGGCTGGAAATTCCCCTCAACATTAAATTTGCCAGACCAGTGCAGTTGGAAGCAAATGAGAGCTGTATTTACAAGCAAAACTAAAATCTACAATAGAATGCAATGAATATGTACAAAATATACAGTATTTACAATATTTACAAGAATTTGCAATTAATGAACAGCACAAGGACCCCCCTGGCCAAAGACCAGGGGAAGCTAATAGCTTCTCCCTCCCTGCCCCCCCTTGCCCCTTGTACACAAGGGGACAAGAGACAGAGCAGAGAAATCAGCACTTAGCCAAAACAATGTAGGCAAGGTCAAGCAGAAGCCAGCAGAAGCAAAAAAGTTAGTATCTCACAGCCCGAGGAAATGAGAAGAGAGAGAAATGATTTACCAAACTAATTCTTTTGGTAGATAACTCTCCAGTGGGATTGTTTAGAACTATCATTATTTTCCTTTTCAGACCCAATAGTGACTTATTTACATTTTACTACTTTCTGTTCAAGATCTGTGAAAAATTTTAAAGGCATAGCCTAAAACTACCACACAGAAGCAAAAGGCTGCACATGGAAGCAAAAAGCAAAGAGGGATGTTATTCTCTACTTCCCATCAGCACAGGGTGGTTGATTGCTCCCGGGAAGCAGAGCTCTAACGTGTAGTGGTTTCTTTCGAGGACAGACGCCATGGACAAATATTGCCACGCTTCCTTCTTCCACTTAGTTCTTGTATCTGGGCTGATGTCATATGGCATGGAATACCCTTTTGGCCAGTTTGGGTCAGCTGTTCTGGCTGTGTCCCCTCCCAAGACCTTGCCCACCCCTCAGAGTACTCCTGGGGCAGGGAAATGTTGGAAAAGCACAGCCTGGGTGCTTGTTTCAGCAGTAGCCAAAACACTGCTGTGTTATTAACACATAGCTACAACACTGCAAAACACAGCACTAGGAAGATACTCTGAGAATTAACTCCAGCTCAGCCAAACCAAATACACTGTCCAAAGCCAGGAATTCTTTGGTGGCGCTTATCCTGAGGGGGACTCTTTCATCCCAGGGGCTCCCTGGTCAAGCTCAGGCAACTGCTCTGGTGGGTTGAACACTTAAGGAAAACATCAGGGTGGAAGAATCCAGGACACAGCACCTTATAGTGTACAGAAGTGTTGCATGCTGTGTTGCTGTTGCAAGGTAGCAATGGGCATCAGTGTAGAATATACAGATTGATATAGGGGCCAAATCCTAACACATGAGAGCAGAGCTATCTTGATCTTTTTGGCTTGATGGGAAAGAAGTCTGTCTTATTTTCAGACTTCCATCTCCCCCTGCCTGTAGTGACCAGGCTGATTGCTTCCCTGCAGCAGGAATAAGATACCATATGCCCTCCTCACCCCTCCAGAAAGCAAAGAAATGGCGAAGGAGCTCCATTTTGGAGTATAGGTGTTTTGTTGAAACTGCACAGGTATTTAAGCTATATACCAAGTGACTGCAGAACATGGGATGAAATTACTATGTATTGTTTTTAAATCAGCACCCATGTATACAAAGCTGTTGTTTCTTTGCATGCCACAGCTATTAGGGATAAATACTCCTAAGTTTCTGTTAGCAAGACCTGCGGATTCGAAGATGCAGAGTGGATTCCAAGATGCAAAGTAGATTCCAAGTTTAGCAGCATAACTATATGTTAACATAGTTAATCTAACCACTCTGCCCACTATCACTGTAATGTATCTTTCATCCACTTTGCTTGTCTCATTCAGCAGTGCTGTGTGGCTGTGTCTGCCAGCAGGGCAGAACTGCCTGCTGTAGAACAGTTAGGGTAATTAGACAAAGCTGTAAACCATTCCCCTCAAATTGATATATTTTTTTCTGTGGTGATCAAATTTTGTCCATCTCTTTGGTCACCTTTTTGTGCACAAGATGTCTGATCTTTGGATTCTGTCTAGAATTAGCTCTGAAGCTCAGAGGGCTGGAACACCTCTCCAATGAAGGCAGGCTGAAAGACTTGGAGCTGTTCAGCCTGGAGAAGAAAAGGCTCCAGGGAGACCTTATAACTACATTTCAATATCTGTAGGGGACCTACAGGAAAGCTGGAGGACTGTTTAGAAGGGCTTGCAGTGATAGGATGAGGGGCAGTGGTTTTAAACTGGAGCAAGGTAGATTTAGGTTGGATATAAGGAGAAAGTTCTTTACAATTAGAGTGGTAAAATACTGGAACAGGTTGCCCAGGCCCCATCCCTGGAGACATTCAAGATCAGATGTGATGTGGCCCTGGACAGCCTGATCTAGTTGGAGGTGTCCCTGCTCACTGTAGAGGCATTGGACAAGATGACCTTTGAGGGTCCCTTCCAGCCTAATGCAATCTGTGAATAGTTTGACTGGTATTTCCTACAGCTCCAGGAAGACCATGAAATATTTGCTTCCATCTCTCTATTTGACTCATCGAGATATTCTTGATTGACATATTGATTCAGGAACATTGTTGGAGTCTTGATATGTACAAGATCCAGAAATTCTGTACTATGCACTGTTTAACCAGTGTGCCTGAAATCTTCAGGAAGCAAGGGTTGTGAAACACAATAAGAAGTAGATAGTTTGGGATTTTTTCCCCTCAAAATAGTTTTAAAAAGTTGATATTTCCTAACAACAAACCAAACATTAAAATGTGGTTATGGTGTACATGATGGCAGTAAAAAATATAAATGCCAGGACATGGAATAGCTCAAGGCAGGAGGTTGCTTTGAGGAGTATGCAGAACAAGTCTCTTGCAACTCCAACCATAAGTGTAGTCACTGCAGTGTAGGCCTCTGCAGCTATCACCTTAAACAGAATGACACTGCAGAACTGATTTTGAGTTGGAGCTTGGTCACAGAATGGAGATAAAAGGTGGTGCTTCCTCAGGTCACTGGAGACACAAGAGTGGGTTTGAGGAGTGGTGAAAGCTCATATCTAGTCCTCCTGCAATTACTGCCGTGTGAGTGATAGATTATTTAACTTCTGTGAGACTTATGTGAAACTGGTGGATAAGTATCATTATCTACCACTTACAGGTAGAAGGGGAACGAGAAGGAAAATATAACTCTTCCGAGATTGTACCATAAGCCTTGAGCAGGACTCACCACTGCAGTTTCCTGTCAGGTGCTCACTCTTCATATGTCCCAAATTGCATGAGTATTTGTGTAAATATGAACAGAAATGGTGTTTATAGCTGTATCTGTGTGCACATATATAATAAATATGTGTATATATATGGATAGATAGATACCTTATAAATAGATTATATAAATAGAGAAACATTACATAAATATGTGTGTATTTGTATTCATAGATATGTATATAAAACAACTAATCACATACTGTATCAGTAGGATGCATAGTAACAAGGTACACACTAAAGTCATAAGAATAACTTTCAAGTATTCTTCACTACCAGAATATTCAAGTAACAAGGATACGTAATAAATACTTATAACTGAATAATCTAATGTATTATTGCATCATGATAAGTTTATAAAGAGTAGCACTTCTAATTTTCAAAGTATACTCACTATATTTCACTACTGTGAACAGGAATTCCACACAAAACAGCAGGCATGGGTAGAAAGCAGAAGGAAACCGTAGCACAGTCTTACGTAACTACATAAATAAATGATGATGATTAATAACTTGCCAGTCTCATAAAGGGCTAACACATTTTCAACACAACTATACGGTCTGATAGCAGCTGCTCTGTTGACAAATGAAGTTGTGTCAGTATGCCAGCTCAGCCCGAGGTAGTCTCAAGTGGGATGAATAGAAATCAATGCCATTAGAGTGTCACTTTATTTCAGGACTTCCATTCAGGTACACTCTTCTAGCAACAGCTTATGCTGAATATGGTGAGACCTTCCTCTTGGCAGCTGCATGGCACTCTTTGTCTTTTCCTCCCCGGATCAGGGACGGCTTTTTGCACAAATCCATTGCCTCTTTCCATTCCCAAATCTCACCACCTAGATTTTGGATGGACAGCTGACCGTAGGGCTGGAGACACCTTGGCATTCAGTCCATGGCCGAGGGCTTGTGCCAGCGACACAATTAAGTCCCTTCCCCTGGGAACTAACCACGGCTACTGCAAAGTGATGTCCAGACTGGAAAGTCCCCTTCTCCCTGCTTCCACCTGCTGGAATGAAGGAAGTGGAGAGCATCAGCTGCCACCCCAAGGGCACTTCCCAAGAACTGAGGAGGTCTGCCAAGGGAGACACTGGATTTGGGGCTGGTGGCTACACCTAGTGCTGAAAATTATGCTGAGAACCAGCTCACAGAGAAGTAGCCACTTGGTTTGCTGAGTAGTTTCCCCCATGTTTTAGGCTTTGTCAGGAGTCACTGGAAATAAGTGAGAAAAATCCTGTCAAGTGCCACAGGCTTCATATCCATGTTGCTGTGCATCTCTCCAAGCATTGCTCATCATATATTTCTGTTTTTCTCAAAGGTTCTTTTTCTTTGCAGTGTGATGTCTTGGATCAGAATTTGTTAAATTTCCTCCCAGAACAAGAACATTCAGAAATTTATAAGATGTTATCTTCTTGTATGCTTATGACGGATTCTGCCTCATCAGATTACCTAAAAAGTAAGTTTTGTTTTGTCTTCCCTAGTAAATAAAGAAGCAGGATGGGGATAAAAAATTTTCTCTCAGAAAGATTTTTTTTCTGTGATGTCTAATATAAAAGTTATGCTTGTAGCTTTTTAAAAAGATCTTGCCATCTGGAATGACCCTTTGGTTCTATTTTTAAAGGAAGCTCGCTGCCTTTATTTTACTAGGCTAAGATTACTTGCAGTTATGTTAATTATTAAATATCATATCTTTTGAGACAGCCAAGGAAAATAGGTTAGCTGATGGAAATGGAGAGCTCACCTGAGACAAATCACATCTTAATTGATATTTATATTTCAGCCTGTTCAAGATGTTGTTCAGAGATGTGCTAATGTCACATACCTTTGGTTTGCATTATAGTTGAAAAGTATCTGTAAAATCATCGTAATTCTTTTTCAAAGTGCATTTTATTTTTCTTAAGAACTCTTTTACTTGCCTCTAGGAGGTAAGGTCGAGGAAATGAGAAAGCGCACAATCATGTAAGATATAGTGCTGCTTAATATACTGTATGTACAAAACCTGCAGCTGATGGATATTATGCCAAAGTTAATTTAATAGATATTTTGAAGTAATTAGGCATAATTTTTCAGCACAAGGTGTAGCACAGCTGTGAGTTGTGAAAAGCCTAAAAGGGGGGGGGGGGGGGGGGGGGGGGGGGAGTGCAGGGGACAGGGTGTGGAGGGGGGAAGGCTATATCTTCTTCATTACACTGATGCCATGACAGTGTAACTCCTTGTGATGGAAATGGTGGAACAGTAGTCTCCAAGTCTGTCCCTGACATGTGGATGCTGAACAACCTGCATCCCTGCAAGGTGCTTACTTGCAGAGGCTCTGACCCTCCAATGTATCATAGCACATTGGTAGTTAGGACTCTGAGCGCTAACAAGCTGCTCTCATGCCGCCAGTTGTGAGACTGAGGTTGGAAGACACCATTGGTTGTGTTTAGCTTGAATTGTATATTTATTTCTTCTTCTTCTTCTTTTAACAATCCAGCTGACAATGAACTAGAGTTTTATTGTCATCTTCTGAGAGGAAGTTTGAACCCAAAGGAATTTCCAACATATGAATACATAAAATTTGTAGGAAATTTTCGATCTTACAGCAATGGTAAGCTTTAATTGTTGTATAAATGTTACTTTAGCTGTAAAATAAAATATGAGTATTGCTCCATTGAACAGGACAGGCTTGTAACTGAAACATCATGGGGTAAATCTTGCTTCACATGGATTTCGCAGCTGTTTTGCAATAGCTGGACAAATTCCTCTGAAGAGTGAAACTGTGTTAGTTGTTTCTGTTACTGCCCTTCATGTGTTAGCAGTGATCCGGGACTCTGGGTAAGTCTACAGATAATGACAGTTTCAGAGGAGAGTTTGTTTGTGCTCAGTAATAGTGTGCTAAGACTGTACCTATTAGCTAAATAATAAGCTTGCAACCTCATCTGCTATCTTCCATTAAACACAAATGCTGTGTGAGAGCTGATGATCTGCCAAATCTGCCCTCTCACCTGTCTCTGCAAAATTTTGGGGAAAGGCAGCAGTGCTGCATAATTGAGTGCCTGCACTTGTCACCCCTCACTGCAGTTAGGGGTCTCCTGCTGCTGGCATCAGAGTGGCTGAGGACTCTTCCACCCACCTCCCTCTCTAGCTGCCATTTTGCATTCATCTCCAGCACCACAGAACCCAATACTCTCAAAAAAAAAAAAAGAAAGAGAGAGAGAAAGAAAAACAGTCAGCAGTGTTGCTAAAGCACCACAGTCAGCCTCAGGAAACTGTCTTTGAAGGAATGAAGAGCAGAATTTTACCTCACCCATCCCCTAACAGATTGCTGCATGGCCATTAGTGTCAGAAATGAAATACTCTTTTATTACTTTCCCTTCTCCTGCCTGCCCAAGTTTGCTTTAGTTACTTGCCTGATTGAACTCCAGAGTGGCATTTCCAAAGTTGCTGGTATTGTTCCAAATAGGTCATCCTCAGCAAAAAAATTCCCTACCGTGCTTTCCAAAAAACACATGCCACGCTGAGAAAAAAAATGTCCCTGTCCCCATTTAACTTTCTGCTCTTGCTCCACATGACTAGAATAGAAACCTACGTGCAGGATGGAGATATGTATTTCTTGTTTGGTGCCATCTGATTCGAGGCTTTATTTGTATAAAAAATGTAACTGCCTGTATGCTTTCTAGTTTGAATGATGTGAAATGCATCTCTCTGACAGACACACACATCAAGCTGTTCTGTTTTCTAGAGCAGAAACTGGATTTCAGGTGCTGACTCATAAGGATACATCTCTACCAGGGGAATTTCTGATCCATTTTCTTCAAGGATTTTCAGACTTTTATTTTGGTGTGACCTTAATATTGCCCTCTTACCCATTAGGATTTTATATTCCAGCATTTATATCAGTGGCTGTTTCTCAGAAGAAAAGCAAAACTTGCATTACAGCTATCTTCCCTAGCTAAATGCATACAAACTAAATGGAAAAATACTGATTTCCAAAGACCCCATATCATTTTCCAAAGACCCTAGCATACAGTTTTCAAATGAGATGTGCTTTCTGCTTCATTTTTTTTTTTTACATTTTCCCCCCTTTGTGTCACCTTTAGCTAAATCTTCCACTTTCTTTTGTCTCTTACACTTTCTTCCTATTTCTGCTGCAGTCTGACCTTCTGGTTGACAGCCCCTGCTCTGTGAGATAATGCCTTCTGGACCCCTTCCCCTCTCACAGCAGCCTGCCCATCCTGACTTTAGTTTCCCTGGTTCAGTGCAGAACCTGGTCGAAATTACTTGCTTCAGCAGCGTGCTCCAGCACTGCTCTCACTTGGCTGGAGGTTGCCTCCTCTGCTCCCTCCATCAGCCTGTCTTCTAAACCAGCCACAAAACCACCTCCCAGCAAAGTTGGAATCAAGTGCACCAGACTCATGACGTAGCAACAGCAAACTCTGTTTGCTTGGGAGCTGATAACCTTGGGCCAAGGACAGATTGAGCAGCCGCAGGAGGGTGCAAACCCTCGAAGTGGCTGTCATTGGCTCTGCCAGGCTGCCGGCTGCGCCCTGAGCCAGGCACAGAGAACATCAGCTCGAGCAAGCACCCAACAAATGCAGCCATCCTTTGGGCAGCTTTCCAGCCCCAGGGCCGGGGGCAAGCAGCTGGTCTTGAGACATAGATACCTTTGTGCTGGATTCCTGCCTCTGCATGACCATTCACACCCCAGGGCGCCCCATTATCAGGCACCGTCCCCGAGCCCATGCATCTAGGTCTGTCACTTCCCAAATCTGCCAGGAACTGCTCTTTTCCTCCCATTAAATAAATACCCTCACTCTGAGGTGTGAGTGTTGCCAAGAGAGCAAGAATGACAGTGATGGGAAGGGTGGTGGGGGAGAGGACAGTGCTCATCCTGTGTGTGTAGGATCAGCTAGCACCAAACCCTGCATTTGAAGGTGTTTGTGGAGGAAGAAGGCTAAGCTAAAGATAAGAGTTAGCTGGGGGAGAAAGATAGCAATTGCAAATTAAGCCAAATTAGCAGGAGACATTCCCTATGAATGTATTCAAGAATGCTTTTCCCTGTAGCTTTTTCACAGCAGTGGAAGTGTGAGCATGTTTTTACATATGGGAGACTGATACAGGATGTTCTTCTCCAAATACAAATATCTGCCATTCCTTTTATAGCCACCCAATGCCAAATCCTACCTTCATTTCCAATGGTTTTATGAGTGTACTCTGAGTCCACACTGCCTGCACATTCCTGCCACAGTGACACCAGAGCCCCTATGGCTGGAGAGACTCCTTACCCATGGGCAGGCTGTATCCCATCAGGATGCCCTCAGGATAATTAAGTATTCCATTCTTATTAATATAAAGTCATGGCAGTGACAATTCTGACGAATCTTTCACCTTTCCTTCTCCCTTATACTTGCTTGTTGCTCATGTAATGGTGGTGTGTAGGGGAAAGGAGGTCATGCATGCTGGGGTCCCAGTGACCTTGCCCCTTCCCTTAAATAGAATAAATAGAATAAACCAAACCAGGTTGGAAGAGACCTTCAAGATCATTGCGTCCAACCCATCAACCAATCCAACCCACCCAAACAGCTAACCCATGGCACCAAGCACCCCATCAAGTCTCCTCCTGAACACCTCCAATGACGGCGACTCCACCACCTCCTTGGGCAGCCCATTCCAATGGGCAATCACTCTTTCTGTATAGAACTTCTTCCTAACATCCAACCTGAACCTCCCCTGGCACAGCCTGAGACTGTGTCCTCTTGTTCTGGTACTGGGTGCCTGGGAGAAGAGACCATCATCCGCCTGTCTACAACCTCCCTTCAGGTAGTTGTAGAGAGCAATGAGGTCACCCCTGAGTCTCCTCTTTTCCAGGCTGAGCAATCCCAGCTCCCTCAGCCTCTCCTCATAGGGCTTGTGTTCCAAACCCCTCACCAACTTCGTTGCCCTTCTCTGGACTCGTTCCAGCAAGTCAACATCCTTCCTAAACTGAGGGGCCCAGAACTGGACACAGGACTTAAGGTGCGGCCTAACCAGTGCAGTGTACAGGGGCAGAATGACCTCCCTGCTCCTGCTGGCCACACTGTTCCTGATGCAGGCCAGAATGCCATTGGCCCTCTTGGCAGCCTGGGCACACTGCAGGCTCATGTTCAGCCTACCATCAACCAGCACCCCCAGGTCCCTCTCCACCTGGCCGCTCTCCATCCACTCTGACCCCAGCCTGTAGCACTGCATGGGGTTGTTGTGGCCAATGTGCAGAACCCGGCACTTGGATGTGTTCAATCTCATACCGTTGGACTCTGCCCATCTGTGCAGCCTGGCAAGGTCCCTCTGCAGAGCCTCTCCCACCCTCCAGCAGATCAACTCCTGCCCCCAGCTTGGTGTCATCAGCAAATTTACTGATGATGGACTCAATGCCCTCATCCAGATCATCAGCAAAGATGTTAAAGAGGATGGGGCCCAGCACTAATCCCTGGGGCACACCACTAGTGAGTGACTGGTCGCCAGCTGGATGTGGCACCATTCACCACCACTCTCTGGGCTCGGCCCTCCAGCCAGTTCCTAACCCATCGCAGTGTGCTCCTGTCCAAGCCATGGGCTGACAGCTTGGCCAGGAGTTTGCTATGGGGGACGGTATCAAAGGCCTTGCTGAGGTCCAGGTAGACAACATCCACAGGCCTCCCCACATCCACTAGGCGGGTCACCTGATCATAGAAGGAGATCAGGTTGGTCAGGCAGGACCTGCCCTTCCTAAATCCATGCTGGCTGGGCCTGATCCCTTGGCCATCCTGTAAGTGCTGTGTGATTGCACTCAGGATGACCTGTTCCATAATTTTGCCTGGCACTGAGGTCAGGCTGACAGGCCTATAATTCCCTGGCTCATCCAACCGGCCCTTCTTGTGGATGGGCACCACAATGGCCAGCTTCCAGTCCTCTGGGACCTCTCCAGTGAGCCAGGACTGCTGGAAAATGATGGATAGTGGCTTGGCCAGCTCATCTGCCAGCTCTCTCAGTTCCCTTGGATGGATCCCGTCTGGTCCCATGGACTTGTGGGGATCCAAGCTGCTGAGGAGAGTTCCAACCACCTCCTCATGGAACATAGGGAAACTGTGCAGCTCCCTGGCTCCTTCTGCCGCTCTGCAGGCCAGCTGTCAGGAAGACGTTCTGTCGTTCTAGTAAAAATTGCGGCAAAGAAGGTGTTAAGTACCTCTGCCTTTTCCTCATCCTTTGATACAACATTTCCCACTATGTCAACCAAGGAGTGGAGGTTGTATGTTCTTGTATCTTCTCTATTAATGACACTGTGCTTTATGGCTGAGAACATCATACAGAGATGGGTTTGAACTGATTAATTCAAAGGACTGTGGCTTAGAAAACCAGTTAGTCGCTTAGCTGCTCCTCCCTAACTTTACTGGGAGTTCTAGTGCTTTAAAGGGCATTGAACAGAAATGCCAAAGAGATATTCTTTTTCTGCTAAAGTAGAACAAATACCTGATATGTATCAAGGTGACATGTCACCAGGATTGCCATCAGGGAGCCAGACCAAGCACAAACTACATTGAGCTCATGCCACTCCCCCAGAGGAGCAGTCACTGGCATCTTCCCCCATCCCAGAAGAGGTAGGGAGATATATGTGTAGTCCACAGAAGTTGCCTGGGAAAGTTCACATAGCTCAGGGTATGTGTTCAGTCTTTCAGAAGATCACTGTCCTGAGAGCTCCCAAGCTCAGCTATAGCTGGAGGCTAGAGGAGCTGCACAGTCAGGATTAGAAGGAGGGTCCACACTTGCAGTGGTTCCAGGGATGGTGTTTGGGAAGCCATACCCTGTAACCCCTGCTACAAGGACGTTTCTGCAGCTGATTCTACAACAAGGATGTGATACAAGCCACCTGCACATGAGCGAACCCCCGTCATTAGCTGTGCCCCAGCAAGAGCAGCCGACTAGCGAAACAGCAACACAGGCTTTGCAGAGGGACTGCATGAGTCACTGGCTGTGCTAAATCACATACAAGAGATTTGATTTTCCATTTGGGACAATTATATAATCATCATTAATTAAGCTTCAGTGAGAAAAGCAGGACTGTAACCTGATGTAAAGACTTAATAGTCCCTTGAGAGGAGGAGAGGCAGCCCATGGGCCTCTCAGAAGAAGAAGGTGGAGTTCTCTCTTTGCTTCTGTGAGAAATGCCTACTTGGTGTCAGAGCAAGGGGGTTTAGAGGTTCTTTTTATTGTGCAAATAGGAGCTCTTTCCAATCTTTTTGTATATTTCAGGTTGTGGTCCTGTAATCCAGATTTAACATAAGAGATGAATATGTGCAAACATCAGAAGGAGCTGAGTGCTATCACTGTACCCAATGACCAGTAGTACCTGATAAGGGATATGGTCGTGTCACTATCATCATTGCAGTGGCTCCCATCCAATTTTGCCTGAAGGCTGAGAGGGGAGGAAAGTAATAAAGCTAACCCTCAAAAAAGTCCAAGGAAATGCTTAGCTCACAGTATAAAATGTCATATAAATAAATTATTTTACAAAGCCTTTTAATAGCTCACTCTGATAAGAAAAGATAAGGTGAGCTGGATTTATCCCTCCTGTGAAGATTGTTTGTAAACAGAAAGAGATCTCTCATAATTATATAACCAAATATTAGCTTTGTTATCCATTTCTGAGGTGATATACTAGCTTTAAAACTCCTGGAAGGGACAAAGCCAGAGTCATGCCTTTGAAAGTGTTCACTAATATAAAAAGGGCCACCATCATCTTTAAAGCAGCAGATCCATTCTTTCATCCAAAATGCCTGAAGTTTTCCTCTTGAAGAAGGACATAACTGCTACATGAAAAGAGTTCATGATCAAGTAATATAATGAAATATTACAGTAGAATATAAAATCATGCATTTTTTGTACCCAATTACATGGAAACCCAGAAAGTATCTGGTTACTGGATGCTAATAATAGCAGATACTCTACTGTTAGCTGATACATCCCTCGGAGATAAAAATAACCATCAAGAAAATTGTTACACTGAGGAGGAAAAAAAATCTTTTCACTCCCAGAAATACTAATTCAATCTGAGCTCCATTTTAAAAGAAATAAACAGATTTATACAGAAGATACATTGATCTTGAGCCTCCATAAGCATATGAAAAAACAGCTGATAACAGGAATAACTCCAACTGCAACGAATGTTTTGATCAGAACCGACAGCTGCATATTATTATTTGCTATTAACGGTGTCGTCAAAGCTGCAGCTAGCAATCTGCAGTGCTTATGCAGGGCTCTCTACAGGCACTTAAGGAAAAAGACACTATTCCTATCCTGAAGAACTGACTTGGGGTTCCCATCAATGCAGGATGGAAAGGGAAAAAATAGGAGGAGGAAAGAGGAGAGAGTAGATCAGAGCAAACAAGCGATGTATGCACACATCCCTGTTACTTGTCCAAAGCTACAGTCTGGCTTGCCACTAGGACTTAAAATTTTTTCATTATATATACTAACTACTGAATATTCTGTTTATCTGTGGTCTGAATTTATTTACATGAAGCAATATTTTTTTTTTTTTTTCTGGTCTGTTTGGCTTGTATTTTTTGAAATTACTGTTCAGTTTGTTTGGCAGTCACTAAGACTGATTCTTTAAACATTAACATCTACTGAAAAAAATAGGAGGAAGGATTTCTTCTTTCAAATGTCATAAAGGAGAGGTTTGCTGGTTTAGGAGGAATATGTTTTAAACATCCTAAGTTAAAATCAGATGATCCAGCAACTGACTGCTGTACTATCATTAACTGAATAATCTGGCAGATGGGGTTTTTTTAAACATGTTTTTGTTCATTTCATGTGGCATGATTTGTATCCCTAAGGATAGAAATCTTTTTGTCTGTGGTAGTTACAGGCTTGGTTCCTTATATCTATTATTTATTTTTAGCCAATCCCCTGTATATAAGCAGACCAGTTTCTTTCTGTCTTCTTGCATGATATTTGCAGGAAATGTAATACTTCTACAAAATAATTTTGTGGCAGCTGTAGGAGCATTAGGTCTGATAGGTAACCACAAAAACTATTAAATTCATTATAAGGAGCATCAGCTGACTGATATATGTGAGACAACTGTTTCACCTTTCTGATTATTAGGCTTTGTCCCATGACAATCTAATTCCTTACTTAAGGTATTCTGTACAGCTCATTTAATTGTGAAACACATATGCCCTCATTTAACCTAGCCCACCTGTTTATAGCCAGCTTAACATTTTCATCAGGCTCCTTCCAACAAAAGCACTCCAATACCTGTATTTGATTTTTAAATGTTAATATCATCATAGCCTCAGACTTCATCCTATATTCCCATTCCACTAATTTTCTGTGGTGCCTTCAGTCTGCTGCTGAACTTTGCCACTCCAAGGTGTTGTGTGTTTCTTTTAAAGAGGTTTGGAGAACTATAAAGTATGTTTTATTTTTCAGAAGGCACATTTAAAGATTGCAAAGATTTTTGTTGTTGTAGTTGTTGCTTTTGGGTTTGTTTGATTCATGTAATGGCCTCTTGTTTAAGCTACACTTTAAAATTTATCAACAAAAAAGCTGAAATTTGCTGACTGGCTGCAAAAGCAGAGCACAACAGTCAGGGCAGTTAGAGCTGTGGAAAGAATAGATACCAACAAAGTAAGTCAGGCAGCAAAGTTATTCAGAAACAAATATGGGATTTTTTATTTTCAGTTATTGTTTTTTTCAGATCAAGATAAACATTTCAAGGTGGTGGCATCACCAAGGCTTTTAATAGTCTGGACTTTGTCAAAGGCAGTTGAGTATGGAGATGGCACAGTAGCCGTTCAAAGATGGTATATCTTTTAGCCAGGCCAGCTCTGCCTCATCTCCTTCGGCTGATTCATTCCTTGCTGCTGAAGTTCAACATTCCCAAACGTTGCCATGAAATTGCAAATTTACTACATAGCTATCTACACAACAATTACTACCCTTTTAGTATTTCATTTACCTCTTGGTGATATAAACCTACTTTGTAAATGCCACATTCAGGGATACAGTCTGCTCTTTTCTGGGAACGCTCCTCAGGCTCATGGCTGTTTACATCAAGCAGCTGATGTAAAAAGCTATCGATGTCTTTGGTACAACATAGTCTCTACTATATCTCCACTGTCTTCTGCAGCTGCTGTCATTTGCAAGCCCATGGGTTCACTAACAAGGCTGACTTATCATACTGGTACTTGAAAGGCTGAATGTTCTTACCTTATTTTCAGATCCTAGAGCCTAGACTAAAAACATTTGCTACTGAATTTGGCTATTAGAAAGAGAAATGGCCCCATTAACTTCAAACATGACAAGGTATTACATAGTTAACTTGGAAGTAACTTTTTACAAGGTTCTTAATGTGGGTTTATAGCAATCTTATTCATTTTTAAACAGCATTGACTAGAAAATCGACAGAGTTGCACGAAATAATCATATCAGAGATGGATCAATAGCTTTTTACTCCTGTTTCCTGTAGCTCCTAATTCTTTCTTCTTTTTTCTTCCTCTTGTATTAATAATTTCATAGAAACCCTCATATATGCACATAACCCCAGGAGCAGAATGGGAATACATATTCCTAGGAAGTCCCCAGAGCAAGTGTTCTTTGCTGGTGAAAGGAGGAAAATTTTGCCCATATTTTTTATCTCAATATCCAGTCAGCCATGCCCTCCAGACTCAATTGCTAGAGGGGGCTGTAATCTCTGTGGATGTTCACGCCCCCAGATGAGGCATCTTTCTTCCTCTTTATTGGCACAATATATATATTATGCACACAATGGCCTAAATCAGTTAATCATAGGTGTGAATTTTCCTCAGACTACTTACTTTTCTGCCTCATACCCTGTTACCCTTGTTATCAGCTATGTATTGTTATTCAGAGGCTTTCAATAGTTTGAAGTGGATTCCAAAAGCACATGTGATAAATTGAGGCTTCTTCCATCTCTACAATTTATGCTAGTGAACTAAAGTCCAGTGCAGAAGCACACCCTAGAATTAAAAATAAATAATCTGTCCCCAGAGAGATATAAGCCTCTTCATTTTCACTGGAATGGACATGCTTATCCTTAATTTCTCTTATGCAGAAGAGACAAACAGTAGGAAGCTTTCATAAGGTTGTATATAGGGGCCTAATAGAAAGGAAATATAGTTTTGTATTAGCATTTATCCCTGTTAGCTTTAGATTAACTCACTGGTGAACTCTGCTAGATGGGACTATCCTCATGCAAGACAGTCAGCAGGGTAGGGCCCAAAAGGCCAGCCCAGCTCCCACTTCAGCTGAGCACACAGTTTTCTTTTACCACTGTGAGAGTAGGAGTACCAACTCTAAACAGCTCAAATTTGGACAAAGAATTTGCCTGATGACATTCTGACATCAGAGTGTGGGCTAGTTTAAGGCATCACGTTCTTTTGGCAGCACATCTCTGTGGCCAGAGGTGCTTGTGAGCTCTAAAAGCAATGCAAGAGATGTGGAATCATGACAGACATATGTAAAAAGCCATACACAAAATCTGTAGTCACATTGCATCCAGTTTTTCCTTCTGCCCAGTGTTTCAGAAGACACTGGGCCACATGCAGACTCACCAGAAATGCCCATCTCTGGAAGCTAGTGCCATACATGGGATCCTCTTTGCTCTTCTTAGAAACAAAGGAAAACTGAGAACCCTGGGAACAGTTTTCCTTAGACACAGAAATGGATGGTGCACTTCAGCAGTGAGAATCACAAGCAGCCTCTTGCTAGCTCTATGAAACCTTCCTAGCTGAAAGAAGACTTCATTGATCCTAGCTTCCATTGGTGACTTGATGAGCTCTCTTCAGCTGCCTCTCTTGCCATTAGTCTTTTTCACTGCCTCATGGAAGTTAGCGTGCTAGGCATGCTGCTGCATATTTATTTTATTTTATTGTGAGTGGTGAAAAAGATCAATGGGGTGCACGGGGTTTCTTTCCAGAAAGCTGCTTTATACTGTGTAATAATGGTTGGCCTTATTTTTATCAGGATTAACCTGTAAGATTCATACTTGAAGTTAAGCTCTCATGTCTTTCTGCCTAACATGACTGACTTGGATTTAAACATATGCATATCAGAGCACTTCTCTGAATAAAATTAGTATTAGTACATGTCAAGTTGTGGTAGGTTGACAGGCTGATTCTACCTCTATGTGCAAAAGAAAAAGACTCAGGCAAACAGATTGCAGAAGTGGTGGAATGTTTAAATGGAAAAGCAGTGAAAATTTTACAGAGAACCGTAAGCACAGTGACAAAAGAGATTCCAAAGCATACCCACAAGCATCCCATCTCCACCTGAGGGTACACCCAAAACTCCCAGGGCTCCTTCTCTGCACCACACCCCTCCCCCCCAGCCTTGGGCCTAGTCAGTCCCAAGAGGCCGTGAGGTGGCTCACCCCATTACCAGGTAGCAGTGAGGGAAGAGAGAGGAAGTGCAGGACCCCCGCTGATGTCTTATAGGGGAGCAGGGCAGTATGGGATGAAATACCTGGCTTCCTGTGCCCACCACTGGGCTGGACCCTTTTGGGACACCACAGGCGTGGCTTGTGTGGTGGCATTCGGGGGGGGGGGCACCCAGCCTGAACGATCACACAAGCGTGCAAAATATTCAGGGAGAGCAAATTTTCTATAGGGCTTGACTCCATGTCCTGGGTTTTTTTTTCCTTACCTAGTGCCTAACTCCACTTGCAATGGCTTTGACGAGGCTGTCCCAAGGGCTTACAGAACATCCCCGGGAAAGCAGATCTGCTTTGTTGCGACGGTTCGTTTGGCAACACCTCAGTTCTTAAAGGTAAGTGCATACCATGGCTCTCATTCATTTTAGAACTTCTCAACTTTCAGACCGGGTGACACGCAAAGTCCTTAGTTTTGCTAGTTGAATGGATTACAGATATCACATTTCATGCATAAAAGTCCACTGGAGAGGACTATCAGTGCAAGCCAAGATCTCTCAAAGTGGTGTCACTTCTGCCTGCCTTGCACAGGAAATGGAAACTTTTTTGCTCTGGGAAATGCAACGTCACTTTCAAATTGGGTTGTTCATTGCTGCTTTCTGTTCCTGCACTGGGACAGTGTACAGATGGCCACCAATGCTTTCATTTGTGCCCCTCTGTGTCTTTGAGTGACTGCTGATAGTTTCTCTTCTCCCAAATCCTGGCAGCAAGATGTGATAGTAAGTTGCTTGTGGAAATAAAGATAGACCACCCAACCTTGTGCCTGGCACTGCAATTCCCTAATTAGCAAATGTGAGCTACTGAATCAGGTGTCTTGTCCTCAGAGGTTAAGAGGTTTTTATTCTAACTGAGACCTAGCTGGTATGAAATCACTGCTTACTTGGCCTGGTGCCATTACTGCTCTGGGACTTGCAGGGCACCCTTGACTGATTCATGGCCCTGGTAGGAAAGTAGAGTGCCTTCTGAGTAAATGAGGACACTTTCCATAAATCTTAACCACAGTAATCATATTAGCACTAGAGGCTGTGTGGTGGGTTAACGCCCATTCTGGAAACAGGGTGGAGGGCTTGCGAGTGCTTTGCCCTCCATGCAGGGTGTTTTCCCCCTGGGAAACTGAGTCTGTTCCACTCCCCCCTCCCTGCCCAGCTAGGGTATAAAAGGGAGGGCATTGCAGTCATTAGGGCTCCTTTTGGCTCCTGCCTCTCCTGGATGAGAGCTACTGCGCCTGCCTTCCTGCTCCTCTGCCACGTGATTGGGCTTGATCCTTCTCTCTGCTGCCTCCGTGCCTCTTCAGAGAGACTGGTTTTGTATTCTTCTTTGTCCCCCTCCCACCCATCCTTGTTCCTTGCCCTTGTGAACCTTACTTGTTATTGTTTTATATATATGTTTTGTTTTGTTTTGTTGATTTGTTTTGTTTTAAGAAAACTCTTTACCTCTCTACTTCCAAGCCGACTCCAAATTATTGCTTGGTGGATTTGCTCCTTCCTTTTTTTTTTTTTTCCTCTCTGTTGGAAGGGAGGAGGGGGGAGAGGGGGAGAGATTCTCAGCCTTGCCCCCATCTGAGCTCTTAACTCCCAGTTAAGGCTTAAACCACCACAGGCTGGAATTAAGGTTCTCCAGGAACCTTGAAAGCTAATTCCCTTGTCTTTGGGTAGATAACGTCTCAAGATTAATGGGGAAGCAAAATAGGCTGCGTGTAGCAATAAGCTGCCCAGTGTTAGAGAGGATGCAGCTATTGAACAGCCTGCAGAACATGTTAGCTGCCATGAAAACCAAGACACCAATCACTTCAGTTTGTCTGGATGACTGACTTAACCCTTTCCGGCTTAGGAGGGCAGAATTAGCATTTCACTTGCACATAGCAATGTTTGCATGTTGCACCTTGAACTTTACAGTGTGTTCTTGGCATCAGTAAGGATTCTGACATATACTGGATTGGGAAGGAGAGGGGAATTTAAGGTACGCTTGAAAGCTTTTGCCTCTGTGTTGCAAGCAACTTCAACTTTGTGAGCATTGATATGTATCAAGGAAACACTTGATGACAGCACACCTCAGCTTGTCTTCCTGTCCCTGGAGGTTTTAAAGCATTGATGATCTGAAAGACTTCTCTTCCCAGGAGGGACCGCAGAGACAACAGGAGGGTGTTACTGAGTCCACAGCACAAGGGATCACAACACCAGAGAGCAAGGGGACAGTAGCATTAGGGCCAGTGACCAGGTTGTCCTTATCAGTGATGAATGAGACCCTCCTGCAGGAGAGACATGGGGGACATTTGTAACACTGGATACCAACTCCTGAGCATAGATGCTGGCAAGTCTCAGGCCAGGAGTCTCCAGGCTGACTCTAGGCAGCTTGTGTATCTGTAACTGTCCCTGCAAACTGTCAGTGGGAGAGGAGAGGTCAGCAGAGGGGAGCTGTGAGCAGGCTAGTAGTTGGCCATGGGGCTCACAGACAGTCCCAGTGTGTGCACAAGTGTGCACCATGATGCCATCCTTCCTTCTCTTCCCACCTCCCAAACACTCACCAACGGCCTCCTGATCCTCATTCCCTATGAAATAAGGATGTCCTGCCATAACAAACAGCCCTAAGCCTTGCCTCCTGTAATTCACTTACTAATGATTGTTTGTTATCATGAGCACCAAGGGCTGTTGTGAGTCTTAAGAGCCAGCTTCATCACTGCAGAAGTAAAGTGCAAGCCAAAACCCACTGCCTTTCACCTGCCTGACCAGCCTGTGCAGGTTGCCTCTGCAGCTATTGAGCGAGAAGGAGAGTGTGTCCCTTTCTCAAAGAGAGCTTGGAGGGCAGACATGCAAACGAGCCAGGCAAGGGCAGTGGGTATCTTTAGTAACACAAAGAGAGTGAGGAAATTCAGGTGGGACCAAGCCCAGGCTGGATGTTAGGAAGGAGTACCACTCCTCAGGACAATGGGTAGCACAACCACCACATCCTGGGTACTGCTTCAAAGCCATGAAAACTTAGGCACCTCACGTGTCTCCAGTTAGTCATCTGCTCTATCACCCAATGACCTCCACTGCCCAGAGCAGAAGAATCTAGAAAAGGAAAGGAGATGCCATAGGTTGAAATGGAAATAGATTTAATAAAATAATAATTTAAAAATCTAATATAAGTACTAATATTAATATAAAGTACACAAAGTTATACTTGGTCCATGTAGTGATCACGAGCTGTGCGAATGCTTGTCAGGCACTGTGAGTGTGACAGTCACAGCAAACAGGAGCATAGGCCTCAGGAGTAGAATGACAGGTGAGATCCTCCAGGGATGATGACCATTGAGGAACAGAGACCATCCCCACAAACTCAACATTACAGGGAGAAAGATGCTTATGGTACAGAATACTTCTGTTGACCATCTTGGGTCAGCTGCTTTGGCTTTCCCCACTTCCCTGCTTTAGTACATGGCTAACTCAAAACTGCTAAAGAGCTTGATCACTATGGAGACCTGCATACCAAAGCTGGCCACAAACAAAACTGTCCTATCAACTTTGTTGTCGACGAATCAGGTTCTTCCGTTTTATCAAAAGTGCAGCTTTCCTGAATGGAAATTTGGTTCTGTGGTTCTATCCCAGAGAAATCAGGACACTGAGGAACAGCCTCAGCTCTTAAGTCCATGCACATCACATATTCTTCCCAACTCCTGCAAAAATGTTGGCAGTGGTATATACAATAGATTGCTCTCTGGAATTGCCTCTATTTCCTCCTCTTACACACTGTGTATTTATAGTTAACAAAAGCTAGGTGAAGCTGCCAGTCGGTCACTAAGTTGCTTTTCTTCACCATACAGGAGATGTGCATCATAGAAGAACCTCTAGAAGAATTCACATCAAGACACAGTCTGGAGTGGAAATTTTTATTTCTGGATCACAGGTTGGTGACAAGAAAAGCACTCTTGGCTGTGCTTGATGCTTGTCTACAGCTATTTTCATAAGAGGAGTTCTCTCAAATAGCATTATGTTTCACATCTAAATTGCATGAGCAGAAGGGCAATTCCTACAAAAGAGTATATTTACTATTTTACCCTGCATTTATTTTTATCAACCTTTTAAAAACAAAACTACTCTCCTTCTCAGGCCAAACTTGTAATTAGCTTGTTCTTGTTTCCTTTAAAATTATCAATGGACCAAAGCCTGTCACACAACAAAATCATCTAATTAATATACAGCTGCAGAAATCATTCCTTCCAAATCCAGCCATTGATTGTGTGTGTACAATTCCCACTGAGATACGGAGGGAATGTCTGTGCTGGCCTGAGGCAACCATACTGGCAAAGGTACAAAGCAACTGCCTCAGCACACCACTGATGAGCTTTGCAGGCACCCAGGAAAGCAGCACAGTTGATCTCACCTCCTACCTCCCCAGTCCTGGGGGATGGTGGCTTCTTATCACCTTGTAACACATTAGTCTCCTGCGCAAGGCACATGTGAGCTGCAGCAGAGTCCCTGACCAAGGAATAGTTACAAGTGGCTCCCTCACAGTGGACTCTTGTATGAAGCTGAATTGCTTTTCTCAAGCACATTTTCCCTGGGAAGATGGTGTTGTCATCGCCTCGTCCCTGGTGGGGTTGGTGGCTGCCGGCACTGTTGTGCCCAGCTGGGCATCACGGGCACAAAGTGTTCCCTGGTTCCTTGTGAGAGACAACTGTACACTGATGAGCGAGAGCAGATGTGGTATTTTTGCATATTCATGTCAATACATAGAACTGCTGTTTCTTTTGTGGCTTATGAATTCACCTATATTGTGCCTAACTGCAGAGCACCGCCAATTATAGGATACTTGCCTTTTGAAGTGCTGGGTACTTCTGGTTACGACTATTACCATATAGACGACCTAGAGCTGCTAGCAAGGTGCCATGAACATTGTAAGTATTGCATAGCCCAGGTTCCTGTGGAGTCACAGGACACTTCTTTCAGTGAAATGTATTTTCAGTTAAAATTGATTTAAACTTGGAAGGAGAGGTTTGACCCTTGCTTCACATGTGTATATCTTAGTGGTGTTATAGCAGATTGAGGGGACCACAGCTGATTGGTGTCTGGGCTAGACTTCTCAAGCTCTGAAAAACACAATTTTATCTTCTCTATCCCCAGACACAGTCAGTGTGCCTCACTGCATGGATAAAATACACCAGATCAGGCACCTGCTTTACTAGTAAAGAATATAGAGGAATAGCTCAGGCAATCTCAGAGGGGATCTTATTTTGTAAAATTCTTGCAGATTATTTACCCTAATGTCCATTTTATATATGGCATTACCTGTGATTATTCAAATATAGTCTATTAAGATTTAAATGAAAAACTCTTTCACTAAGTAAAGAAAATGAGGCAATGCTTTTCAAATATTTGCTAACAGAACTGGCTGGAGCGTCTCAGTTTGCCATCTCTGGGCAACCTGAAAATATCCTATCAACATTAGTTTTTATATGTTCACATTAACATATAGAAAGGCTAAATATGTGTGTGGTTGGGAACCCCCTGAAATAACTGGAGGGAAAGGCAAACATTAATTTTGACAGCAAATCTTTAAAACCCATATTACACTCCAGCTTACTGCATTTTGAATTCTTGTCAGTCTGTGAATTTTCTGTTTCAAATGATTTTTGTCTTTGCACAATGTTATCTGCTACACTAATTTCATTCTGAATCCATCTGCTCACAATACTCTTTCAAGAATTTTTACAATGTACTTTTCTGCTAGAGAACTTAAGATGATCACTCTTAGAAATTAATCCCAGATGGCTAATTAAGTACTATGTGATCAGCACATAAACCATGGTAAGATATATATTTAAATTGTAGCAGATATTACTGTATTAGTGTCCATAGTTAAGGTTAATTGTATTGTGCAGGAATGTACCATTTGAAGTGTCAGAAAAAGTTACCTAATGATGTAGATACTTGCTCTGTCATAAGACTGAGAGGACTAGTCACTCAAAAGGTGCTTAGACTCTTACCTCCTTGGGGAATCAATGGGTCCATAGATACCTTTGTCATACTTCACATTTCATGCCATTTTCCTGTCATAAATTGTGCTCCAACTTGTGTGTATTTTCTGCTGACAGTGATGCAGTTTGGCAAAGGGAAGTCGTGCTGCTATCGGTTTCTGACCAAAGGACAGCAGTGGATCTGGCTTCAGACCCATTACTATATCACCTACCACCAGTGGAACTCCAAGCCAGAGTTCATTGTGTGCACACACATGGTGGTAAGGTATGGAAAAATCCTATCAACCGGTGAGGGCAAAAAGGACAGTAAGATACGGGCATCTTCATGACTGCCAAAATTCTGTTTTAGAAAAAAATGGTATCTTTTATGTAGCAAAAAAAGAAGACTGAACTCTATGAAGGGAGGTGGTTAAGAAAAGACTGGATGAGGCACTTGGTGCCATGGTCTAGTTGATTAGTTGGGGTTGGGTGAGCGGTTGGACTTGATGATCTTGGAGGTCTCTTCCAACCTGGTTGATTCTGTGTTTCTGTGATATGTTCATTATAGAAAAATGATCAGACTAAACCTTACTTTATCTTAAGCTTTATTTGTCAATCAGGAGTTTAGGGGCAGATGAACTTAAAATTTTCCATTTTGTGCAAAAAATAGGAAATAGATGCCCTAACTATTCTTGTAATTAGTTAAGCTCTAATCCTTATACTGTTCTTCCAAGAGATGTGTGGAATTTTCCAGTGAAGTGATAAAGTGGTTGTAGGCTGTGAACTTGACCTTTAAATATACTTCTTTAAGCTATTAACCTGTAATTTAACTTGTAAAATGTTACAATCATTTGCTTCTTTATTTGCTTACAGCCCATTTTATGAACTATAGCAGTACTGTGTTGACACATACAATTATATTTTGCATTCAGTTATGCAGATGTTCGGGTGGAGAGGAGACAGGAGATGGGCTTGGTAGAAGTGTCCTCAGAGGTCGTGTCCTCAGCACTAAAGGTACAAAGAGAAAAGTTTTTTCCTGTGAATATATGTAGCAATCACAACTCATTCCTATGGTAACATCACTGAAGACTCCAGCATTGTCTTTCTGGGTGAATTCCCTCAACTAGAATTCACTGATTACTGGAATAATTTTAAAGTAAATTGGATAAGCTTATGAAAGGATAAACCTGGAGATTAGTAACAGCCACAAATTAAGTGGAACACGGGCAGGGGCAATGTGAGATATCGCTACCTTTCCTTGCAAGGTACAGTTTAAAGATTAATTTGGACATGTTCTGGCAAACAGCCTTCTTGACTGCCTCTTGGTGATCTGCTGAGGGAAGAAAGAAAAGCTCCTCCTTGGTGCACAGCTGAGTATCTCACAGAGGTTGCAGCTTCTGTCACATTCAAATTAAGAAAAAGCTACAGTTTCAGGCACAAAATTACTATGGCAGTAGCTTGCTATTTATTTCCAACTCTGTGATAGCTCTTTATAAAATGCTTTAGTTGCACACTATTTGGAAGAGATGCTGACACCCGCGCCTAGGTCTTCTGCTGGCCTACCTAGAATTAGTTCTGCTCAAGTTGTTTTAGACCAGGCAAAGAACTGGACATGCAACCATCACTAAATGTTTTTCAACATGTTTTTATCCTGACATGCAATAGCTATTCCCTTTTCCTGGTTTGTTTTAGGACAGCAGTGCCAGCTTGGATCCTGAACAGCACTTTAATGCACTTGATATTGGTGCCTCAATCCTCAACGCTAGTCGGACACCCTCAGTGTCATCCAGGAGCTCACCAAAATCTTCCCACACACCCAAGTCAGATCCAGCATGTGAGTAGCATTCTTTGGTTATTGCATTATTTTCAGTTTAACAAAGTTACAGAGTATGTGCCTATTGTGGCAGTTCCGTAGATGCTAATTTGACAGTTACTTACAAGGTATCAACGACATGTGTTTGTCACTGACAACAAAGTACAAAATCTGAACTAATGACATCCAAGAGGGAAGGTTCAAGAGCATCCACTTATACACTGTAAAATGAGTAGCAGGACTAGCTGTGAGACCTGCTGTTGTAATCTGTTATGAAAATCAGGACTTGCAACACGACTAGACTTACATGAGTAATAACAGTCTGTGGGCAATTCTACCTGCCCAAGATACAGGATACACTGGCCTTTATTTGGGCACACATTATACACTCTTTCTGCTTCCTGGTCTGGAAGAAAAGCCACTGAGCTGACCTAAATTTACAGTTATTCAGCCCATATAAAGGGAGTTGCATCTGTTTTAGAACAGCTCGTGGGTGCTTTTGCTCCATCCACTGGAGCACAGAATCATAATCTGTCTCTTTTATCTTTGCCCTGGCCCTCCTTATCAGTTTAATTTTACTGCCATTGAAGTCAACAAGAACAGCCTTGACTCCCACTGGAACTTAGCCGGGACACAACCATTTCTAGCTAGGTCTCCTTGTAATTCTCACTTGAAAGGGGTATGATTCCCGTGTGTGCAAACTCACCAATACTTCCCTTGCAGCTACACCAACAAAGCTGGTTGCAGAGTCCAACACTCCCTTGCCAAGAACACCAAGCACGCAGCAGGATTTATCTGTGCATAGACTCAGTCAACCTGCTACTCTTCAGGTAACTTCACAGTCATCTAAACAGGCAGACAGTATAAAGTATGTGCCATATATGCAGCTTAGCAGATAAAAATTACTTATGCAAAAGCCATGGCATTAGAAGAAACCTAAACCTTAAAGGGGGCAGACTTATAAATACAGTTTTGTTTTGTTTCCAACCTAGGTTTCTTTGCCTTCTCAGGCTCCATGTGAGCTTCTCCCACAGCAGTTGCTGCCTCAGGCAACTCTGCAAAATCAGACTGCACCTCTGGCACAGGTTAGTTGGGGATTCAGAAGTGGAATAGGTTACTTGCCTTTATTCTGAAATTTTCTGCTTTCATCTAGTAAATAAATTCGAGTCCACGTTTTGGGGCACTTTGAGGTTACCTCCTTAGCAACCAACATCTGCAGATCTACCAGCTCTCAAAGCAGCTTAAAATAGTGTGGAAAAGTAATCTGAATTTAACACTTGTGTTTAAACATGGAACTGCATACAGGCATTTAGAGCAAAAGCCCAGGCTCGGGTACATACAGGTTCAGGTGCACAAACATATCTATTTCATAGGAGGACCGTAATGGGTTAAATCAAAACCTGTCCGTTCCCGTAACACAGAAGTGAGGGGAAAAACAACAACAGACAAAGAAACCCTGAGACAAAGAGAGCGAGATAGGAGTTTACTGAATAAATGAGAATACAATGCACAATTACTTTAGCCTATCTGCAGAAAAAGCAAGGTGGAAAGCAGAAGCAAGCACGCTAAAAGCCCAAGCCAGGGAGCCACTCCCCCATTCCTCCCTGTCCCACTGCCATCACAGCAGAAGAGAGCAAACACCCAAAACTCAGAACCCCAAAGCAGCAACCAGAACTGGAAGTCTCCTATGTTATAACCTGAACTTCAAACCCCACAATACATTGCTCCAGCCAGCACTTTCATTTTGAGGTCAGCATGAGGCAGGATGGCATGAATAGCAGCAGACTGAAACTCAACCTATGACAAAGACAAAACCAAAAAGATAGAGGAAGTGTTTTAAGCTTTGCTTCTACAGCTCCCATCAAAATCAAGGTCACAATGAGAAATAAAAACAAACTGAAAAATTAACAAAGATTCAGTCCTCCCAGAAAAGTCTGTTTGTCTGTGCTGATGCAGAACTAACCAACAATAAGGGACATACAAACGCAACAAAACCCTTTTTGTGAGTGTGCAAGTAACAATGAGGTTGCTGCTAGAGACAGATTTCTCCAGCTGAATTTATTAACCCCTACCTCAAAAGCAGGTGATGGCCAAAAAAGACACTTTGGTGTTTCATTTGCAGTGGCTTTTGAAGGGACAAATTGGAGTACCAGGTTCTCTTTACACTGTTCCTCTCTTGTGGTCATCCTGTGATGATGCACCCCATCACCTGCTGATTTTAGAAATTATATAGGCCTGGATCTAGGACTCTTCTACTATTGGTACCCTAAGCTCCATCACAAGATCCCAGAGTTTCTTCTTGTAGTATATAAAATGCAGAAAGTCCTGGAGATCCCTGCTTTAAAATAACAAAATGTCATTTGTGATGGGTTGAGGCAGATCCCCTCCCCACCACGGGCAAAAATGAGACTCAGACAAACGGATTGCAAAAGTGGTGGAAAGTTTAAATGGAAAGTGGTGAATGTTTACAGAGAGCCAGAAGCACAGTGACAAAAGAGATCCCAAGGCACACCCAGAAACATCTCATCCTCACCTGAGGGTACACCCAAAACCCCACCAGGGCTCTTTCTTCCCCCCTCCCTTCCACTGCTAGGCTAATCTCAGCTGGCCAGATCTGAGATTGCCCTTCCCCCCAGCCCTGGGCCTAGCCAGGCCCAAAAGGCCAGGAGACACCCCCCAAGTTACCAGGTGGTGGCAAGGGAAGAAAAGAGAAAGTGTCAGGACCCCTACTGAGATCTTAGAGTGGAGCAGGCTATTATGGGATGAAATACCTGGCTTCCTGTGTCCACCCACTGGCTGGATTCCTTTGGGATACAGGAAGCGTCCCTCATATGAACACAGCAGGGGGCACCCAGCCCAAACTGCAACAATCTTGTATGTTTAATATTCTTTTCACAACTCCTCATCAGCTTGCAGTGAAGAAACAGCATATCTGCTCTGAGCATTCCTTTTATTTTACAAATAGTTCTCTCCGCTACTCATTAATGCATTTCCAAACATCATTTATTTTATTATAAACCCATGTCTGTTTTGTTTGACTTTTTTCTACCTCCCTTTCCTATCCATCAAAGCTCTTTGTGAAGAGATGCTTTACAGTCATTTACTTCCCAGTAAAACAATCTTACTGACATGCCAGCTCCATTTCTTCACTGCCAAATCTGAAAGCCATCCAGTGGCACGTCCACAGGTTAAGCCTCTTCGGGCTGGCTAAATCTCTGTCAAAGGAAGAAGGTTGGCTCAAGTCTGTCTACACAAGCCACCCTCTTCTTGACTGGCAGCAAAGTCACAGAAATGCTCCTGGCAAAGCTCAAGGTGGACCTTCACTTGGTGTGGAGCAGGGAAATAGAACCAGGACATTGCAGCTCAGGTTGCTGAGGCTCACAGTCCATAGCGATACTCCTGGCAAAGGTATCAGTTCTCCACAGTTTTGGATGATTTTCCTAAACTATTAGTCACTTTCTTCAATTGCTTACCTCCCACCTTTATATAATAAACATTCCAGCCCACAGCAAGGTAATCGATTATTTAAAAGACAAGGTGCCTGCAGTGCAAAGCAAATGAGTGAGGAAACCCAAGTAGATACATGTGCTTCCCACCACGAACATTGCCTCGGTTTCCTAGTTGACCATTTCCCTGCAGTTTAGTGGCAGAACACAAGCTCATTGCTTTTATAAATAGCCTGGACAGGTGCTGTGCTGGCAGTCCATGAAGAGGGGCTGTACAGGTTGTTCCCCATTGCCTTTCTGCCACTCAAATTCAGCTGAAGGTCACTGATGGTGGGAACTGAAAGGCGCTGTGTGAGCCTGGCCACGCAGAGTCCCAGCACTCTGACAAGCATCCTTGCCGCTAACATTTGGCTATGGGGTAGCAGCAGGGGGAAAGACAGTTTAAGTGGACATGACTGCATCTGCAGCAAGCAGCCAGCTCCTGCCTCAGGCACCATCTGCTTGAACTTTGATTAGTTTTTATTTTGAGCAAAGGCTGAGATGGTTTTGCCTCTGCCGAAACACAGTTTTAGCATCTGCCGTGCTTGTCTCAATGAACAGACAGCACACTACTAGATGTCATCTGAATGTAAATGGTTTATTTTAAAGCAAGTGCTCCCTATTAGAATATTTGTTTATTTGTCTTCCTCATTGTAATAAATTAAAAATCCCCTACAACACAGCCAATGCTAATGACTGAATAATAATTAGCACTAATAATCCATTTGGGATGGCACAGGTGTTATTCAGGAGACAGAAAGAATGAACAAGTTGTTCAGTGAGCTGCAAAAACTAATGAAACCTGGTTTCCCAGGAGCTGCATCTTGCAAGGCTGGTGCATGGACCCAGCCTTTCAAACAAGAGGAAGGGACAAGTGGATCCCTCTCTCCTTTGCTCACCTAAAGCTTTCCTGAAAGGACAGCAACCTGGTATTTTTGAGATTTCACAACTCTTTTGCATGTCTTGTTATGAAACTTGTAGGAACAGAATATCTTTAAGATTTCCATCATTCTGCTTGTCAGGTCTGAAATGAGGGAAGCATCTCAACAGGTGCAGGAGCCATAGGGCCCCTCCCCTGACTACAGCACTCAGCACAGAGAGAGGGAATAACCCTGGCACACTGGGGTGGCACTCAGTGGAAATGCCCCTCCTTGGGCATGGTCTTTCAGATGTCTATGCTGGTGGAGAAGAGTCACAGCCCAGAAGTGCCAGTCCCTCTCCTTGAGCTGTAGTACCTGTCTGGCCTGTCAGTGCTGGTACATCAAGCCCATTACTACCAGAACTTTTGCTGACATGATCCCAAAAGCATCAGGTTTTTGTTTTGCTTTGTTTTTTAAGAAACTAGACTAAAATTACTGCTGTAGGGTTATTTTGGTCTGCATTAATAAAATCTTGATTAAACTGGTGCAATTATAGATATCTTGCAGGTTTAGTCTTCCATGTTTGACTGTATTTGTAAAGCTGTTGCCTTTCCATGTATAACTCACACTTTTATGAGGATCATGCAAACCTTTGTAAATACCTAAGTGAAAGGAAGTGCAGCTTTATCTAGTACCAATGATAGAGTTAAGGCTGTGCAGTGTTTTCTGTGGAACATTTTGAATTAAGTCCTTTTAATTTATTACACAATTACATATTTTTCCCTAATTAGTAGAGCAGCTAGTTGGCCATTGGAATGGGCTGCCCAGGGAGGTGGTGGAGTCACCATCACTGGAGGTTTAAGAAGAGACTGGATGAAGCACTTGGTGCCATGGTTTAGTTGATTAGGTGGTGTTGAGTGATGGGTTGGACTTGATCATCTCAAAGGTCTTTTCCAACCTGGCTAATTCTATTCTATTCTATTCTATTCTATTCTATTCTATTCTATTCTATTCTAATGATCTGGCAATAAATACTCTCTGGTGCATGTCAATTGCTGTTGCTGTCACATTATGCAAAACCAATAGAAGCTCTGTAATCACAGGGTTCATGGCTAGAGTTACCAACAAATGTGGAGGTTAGAGTGAAAAGGGGAAAAAGGCAAAAAAGAAAGTTCCATACTTTCTTTCATAATGGCTAGTAGACCAGCTAATTTTTGTTGTACTAAGACAAAAAGCACATGATAAAGAGAACAGAAAACAATATTATATGAATATGCTAAACATAAAAAGGCACTGAATAAAATCAGGAATACTAATTTTAAATGAAGAGCAATATGTACTTTTGTGAACAATTTTGTAAAGCAAATATACATTCAAAACTAAGGCTTGGAAATGGATTTTGTTTCTTATTGAACTACCAAATTATTATAAAATTAGCTGTTATAAAATTCCTTACATTTTTTCACTGAAGAAAATACAGTTCTTTTCCCCAAGTGTCTTCAAGGAGTTTGAAAAGTCTGTCATCAGCAAGCCAGGTGTTAAAATGAAGCTTTTGGCTAAAACTGTTTTTTAATTTCTTTCTGATAAGGACCCCTCTAAAAACTTGAGTAGTCCTCAATAACAGAGTTCATACAGAGAGAACTAGGTTGCAAGACTCAGCCTCTTAAAAAATCCTGTACAAACCCAGGTTAAAGTAAGACTTAGCTGCATCTCATCTAAGCAAGACATAGCATCATTCAACTCCAAAAACCAGGTACCTGAGACTCTTCAGAAACACAGTCGGGCTACAACAAGCAGCAGTTGCACCTCGAGGCACCTATCCTTGTTCCCTAACATCACATGTTTCCACTTGTCCATTCCCCTGATTAATACTTTATATATGGACTAGAAAGGGAGATTCCGCTCTGACTTCTCCTCTTTAACGCCAATTAGAAGTAACATAAACTTCCCTTCAGGAGCTTTGACACCATTTCTCTGCTCTAGGGAAGGACAGACTTGCACATGACAGTGAGGCTGTTCGAAGGCAAAAGCAGAGGGGATCGCTGTGCCAGAGGCCAAGTGCTCACATCATCTCTTTGGTCAGACAGTACAAGCTGCAAGCACTCTCAGATGCTTTTGCTATTGAAATGGGCTCTGGGGGCCTCTGCCAGCATGGGTCACCTTCATGGCCCTTCTTTCCCCTAAGCAGGGTTGGCCATGAAGCTCCCCTCTACCTTGCCACCACTCATAGAGCAGTGACCTCCCAGACTCTGCAGGGACTGCCACCCTCCACCTGGTAAATAGAGAAAAAACCTCTAAAATTCTCATCCTTTCTCACTTAAAGGCCACTCACTTGGGGATTTCAGCTTTTCAGGAGGGAACGTGAAGGTCTCTCACACCCTTAGCTGGTTTAAGGCAAAAAGAGTTCACCAATATTAATCTGAATTGTCACATTTAGATTTGTCTAAGTAGCTAGAAGTTTCATTTACCTGTACGGTGTTACTAGCACTAGAGCTCTCCTTAATTCTCTTCTTTTTACTGCTTCTGTTTTCCTGATAAAAAGCCCAAAATGGTGTAAGCAAGTTGCACTTCCATGGGTCAGGAAGGCTCCAGCAGCGTGCATCACTTCACCCACTAGCACAGAGCTATTGGCACAACTACAGGAACAAGGGATCATTTTCAAGTCACAGGAAATTTATTATTTTTCTTTTGCCTGGACACTCCCAGCACCACATGTTTATAGACAGCTCTTGGATGCCATGATTACAGGAAAGCTTACAGATGTTTTTGAAGTGTTTTGGGTTTTTGTTTGTTTGGGTTTTATTATTATTTTTTAATGTGAGCTCGTGCAAAGCAACTATTCCAAAGTCTGGTAAAGTAATAATTAACTTTGTTGGACTTTGAATTATACCTGATAACACCAAATAAAATGAGAACTTCTTTGCTGTGTGCAGTGGGTTAGCACCCATTCTGAAAAAAAACCAAAACAGGGTGGAGGGCTTGTGAGTGCTTTGCCCTCCATGCAGGGTGTTTTCCCCCTAGAAAACTGAGTCTGTTCCACTCCTCCCTCCCTGCCCAGCTAGGGTATAAAAAGCAAGACATTGCAGTCATTAGGGCTCCTTTTGGCTCCTGCCTCTCCTGGATGAGAGCTACTGCGACTGCCTTCATGCTCCTCTGCCACATGGTCAGGCCTGATCCTTCTCTCTGCTGCCTCCGTGCCTCTTCGGAGAGAGACTGGTTTTGTATTCTTCTTCTTTGTCCCCCTCCCATCCATCCTTGTTCCCTGCCCTTGTGAACCTTACCTGTTATTATTATATATATATATTTGTTTCTTTGTTTGTTTAAAGACAACTCTTTGCTTCTCTACTTCCAAGCCGACTCCAAATTATTGTTTGGTGGATTTGCTCCTTCCTTTTTTTTCCCCTCTCTATTGGGAGGAAGGAGGGGGGAGCGGGAGAGAGATTCTCAGCCTTGCCCCCATCTGAGCTCTTAACTCCCAGTTAAGACTTAAATCTCCACACTGTGTTAGTCCCCTCCATAATTCTTCATGATTCCACTTTGTGTGAGGTATGCTGCTCCTGGAGGTTGCTCTTTCTTCTTGACCCTGACTAGTGATCTCCATTTTATATTCTTATTTAGTGTAGCCTTTCTTCCACTGGGCTAAGCTATTAATTTTACATCATGTATAAAAATAACTTTATGAGTATTCACTGTATCACAGTATAACTAAGGTTGAAAGAGACCTCGAGGATCATCGAGTCCAATCTATCAACACATACCTCATGACACAGTGTCTAAACCATGGCACCAAGTGCCATGTCCAATCTCCTCTTGAACACCTCCAGGGATGGTGACTCCACCACCTCCCTGGGCAGCCCATTCCAATGACGAATTACTCGCTCAGTGAAGAACTTCTCCTCACCTCGAGTCTAAACCTCCAACGGTGCAGCTTGAGATGGTGTCCTCTTGTTCTGGTGCTGGTTACCTGGGAGAAGAAACCAACCCCTTCCTGGCTACAATCACCTTTCAGGTAGTTGTAGAGGGCAATGAGGTCACCCCTGAGCCTCCTCTTCTCCAGGCTAAACAGTCCCAGCTCCCTCAGCCTCTCCTCATAGGGCTTGTGTTCCCTGTATTCCTTTGTGTTCCCTGTATTGCCTTGTGTTCCCCGTATTCTCTGTATCACAGAATCACAGAACATTAGGGATTGGAAGGGACCTCAAAAGATGATCTAGTCCAAGACCTCTGCCAGGGCAGGATCAGCTAGAGTAGGTCACACAGGAACATGCCCAGGTAGATTTTGAATGTCTCCAGAAGAGACTCCACAACCTCTCTGGGCAGTCTGTTCTAGTGTCTTGTCACCTTCACAGTGGAACCTTCAATGTTCCATCTTGCACTCACTGCCCTTGTCCTGTCACTGCACATCTCTGAGAAGATCCTGGCTCTGTGCTCCTGAAACTCGCCCGTCACATATTTATAAATATTAAAGAGGTCACCTCTCAGTCTCCTTTTCTCCAAGCTAAAGAGACCCAGCTCCCTTAGCCTTTCCTCATAAGGGAGATGTTCCATTCACTTAATCATCTTTGTGGCACTGTGCTTGACTACTCCTCAGATGTAGAACACTAGAACGTGTTTACTGTAGTCAGCTGTTGCCTAATGCTATAGTGAGTCATCATCAAGAAAGCTATTGCAGTACTGCTCTTTCCATGTGGAAAAAGGAAACTGTTAGTAAAGCACACCTGGAATACGCAGTTATGCCCTACTAAGGGCTCCAAACTACAGGCTAATAAAAATAATGCACTCTTTTGCCACCCTGTTAAGATGCTCTTCATATTTTAAAGTAGCATACTTTCAAAAACAGCCCTTCTCATAACTCCCTAACAGAACAGGGTCAGTTGTAAGCAGATCATTCTATCTGAAGTGATTTAATATATGTGCATAAAATTGAAAACAGACAAGGTTTATCTCTGCCTACATGATAGCAGCTTACAAACATGTCTTTTATTCCTTTGGGTGTGCTTTACAATTAAGAAACTAATAACATCTTACAGAACAATGTTCTATTAAAGCCTGTTTGACTGACTTTTCCCTCTTTTTTTTAAGTTCTCAGCACAGTTCAGCATGTTTCAGACCATCAAGGAGCAGCTAGAGCAGCGGACCCGGATCCTGCAAGCTAACATCCGGTGGCAGCAGGAGGAGCTCCAGAAGATACAAGAACAGCTCTGCCTGGTCCAGGACTCCAGCATACAGGTGTGTTACTGCTGGGAGGTGAAGAAGGAAGCATCCACTCTCATGTGGCTGTTGATAGGGTTGGCAACTTAAATTAGCTCCAGGGTACATAAAATCTGGTCATGTGGAAACCAGCCCATCTGAGTGAGGATGCTGCCCTCTGAAAACCTCTTGAGTAACTTATGTCAAGAAAGATTTAAGAGCTCTCCTGGGGAAAGGAACAAATATCTCAACCTAAGGAGAAGAATTTGAGACACTTACAGTAGCATTTTCATACTCTATCTACTGAGTCAGAGACAGAGCACCTATAGCAGAAAAATGTTCAGGTTCAGATTTGCCAATGATTATGTCTCTCCAATTCATTAGCTTCCATCCAGTCACTGCTTGCTTCCTTTTTGCACCATTCATGCTCAGTATGTTACCTGTCTAGCTCTTCTTTAGCCAACAGGCAGTGCTCATCTCTTTCGTTCACTTCCTGTTTTTCTGACCCTACCTCAGACTGGATACAGAGCACAAGAGATTAATTTGCTTCTCAGAGTTAACCCCCCACAAAAATCTCAGTTGATGTTTGCTTGTTCACACCTGGGGAATGTCTCAATTTACTCTTCACTGGGCCAGCTTAAATCTTTATGGTGAAGCTGACTAAACCTGCTCTTTTTCTGCCTTTGGTACTGCCTACACAAAGCTATAATTCACCAAGTACAGTATCTGCAATTATTTCACCAATTCTGCTTTGTACTACCTCATACACCTACCAAAGCTCAGAAATAATAGCAAGTGCAGTTCAGTACATCACAGGTTTCACTTAACAACAAATGGACAAATAATTCCATATTTTTGGAAGTCTTCTAAAGGTGAGGTGATTACTGCTATATTCTCATAATTTACCTATAGTGCCAGGTTAAATGGCCATTGCTAGAAATGTTGCACTGGTGACCTATTGTGATTAGTGTACTCACCAGATTTTTTTTAGAAGCTCTGTCACAGACATGAATGCTTCTAGTACTGTTTCAAGCACAGGACGAAAAACTGGGACTTGCTGAAGTCAGCAGTAATTCTACTCTTAAGATCCACAGAAATACACTCTCACCCATCACTACTACCTGTGAAATGCAGTTTCATGTACTACAACAAATTGGTATTGTCTGTTTAGGCAATTAAGGGATCAGTGAAGCCAAATTAGAAACTTTGCCACCTAAGTTACGGCATGTGCACTGCTGTAATACCGCACAAGAATGGTGGGTTCCCAAAACAGGATTTTCTGTTCCCGGTGTCATATAACCATGTGCTTACAGACCAGGTTTGACTTCAGTGTGTTTCTTCTGTTGGTTCTGTGCTGACTTTGATTAATTGGAAGGGGAATGGCTGTCTGCAATTAAATGGCCTTCAGTTCAGAATCATGTCATATGCCTGAAAGCCATTATTGTTATTATGAATATCAAGAGACGTGATACTCTCACTGCCTCTCTTTTAATTGGGAAAAACCCCATTACTTTCTCCCACTGGAGTCTTCAATAGGCACATACACTTTATTTAAACTTTCTTTTTTTATTATTTTTTGCATCATTCTGGCAAAAATAGAAGATCAGAGCACATTTTTATATGCAGGAAATGGGTTTTACTTTTACATAGCTGTCTCCCATATGCACTAGGGTACATTTAATAACCCAAAGAGCATGGGACAGATTTTCAGATTTACTCATAGGGAGCTCAAGCAGAGAAAAGAGGAATCCCAGTGGGTAAATGGTAGGTAGTTCTGTACTACTCAATCCATGCCAATTTGTAGCTCAGAGTTATATACCATTTGGGCTGACCTCTCCCCCATTAAGACTGTACCAGTTTGGATCAAGTATTTTCAGGCCCGTGCAAGTTCTCTGGTGTCAGTACTGACCATTTTCCAGCTTACTGCAGATGCTAAATTGAGAGGTATGGGGGATTGAGGGCAGCTCAGAAATGCAGGGGTTCCGTATCTTCCTGAGGGGACAATGAGAGACAGGGAGGATCATTGTCTATAGTTCAGGTGCCTTTCACTCTCCTCAGAGCAATCAAACAAGGCTATGCAATGCGAGTGGACACACTGACTCATGGCCAAGGCCTTTTCCTTCTCCCACTTTCTCTAGGCTAAAGAAATTACTGTGCTGTTGCAGGGACAGAGTGAAACCAGGAATTAGCTTTGTCTGATTTGGCTAGAGGCAACTTAAAAGAAGACCTCACTGTTTTGCATGCAGCACTTTTGTGACTCACAAGCAGCAAGAAGTAAACTGTTAAATCAGAATTCCAACCATGTGCTTTGCCACACAGATTTCATCATTCGGGGAGCTGGATGTCTGCAGACACTGATCTGTATCTGTTATCAGAACTACAAAGCATAGCAGCAAACAGGCGAACGCTACTGTTGAGCACATTTCTGGTCTTTTTAATATTCTGCATAGAAGAGCTGTAAGCATGGAGGAGTGCCGTAGGCTGTCTGAAAAGGGGGAAGTGTTCCCTGGTTTTTCCTTGTTAGCTGATTTATTAGCATATCTTCCCCACTGGTTCACTCCTTTCCACACAGAAGTGTACAGGTAGCTCCGTGGAGCATTAAGCCCCATTTCCATTTCCTTCAGAGATCTTCAAAACCACAGTACAGCAGTCCACCAAGAAATGCTTTCCCAACCAGACAGATGTTGAGCTTGGTAGTTTGAGGTAAAAACTATTTCCAAGAACCTTGTGCGATAAAAGATGAAACTAGCTGGAGGATTGTGCGCCCTGAACAAAAGTGTTCAAAACTCTATTAAATCTCTGCTACTGCTTTTCCTGACAAATGAAAGTATGAAGGACAAGGGTAACCTCAGAAGTCTGAAGGATACTGTATCTGCTCCAGATTCAAACAGCTTAAT
This sequence comes from Melanerpes formicivorus, assembly GCF_026170545.1. NCBI lineage: Eukaryota > Metazoa > Chordata > Aves > Piciformes > Picidae > Melanerpes > Melanerpes formicivorus. The sequence goes on along the minus strand of NW_027142353.1, from coordinate 29,237,344 downwards.
GAATTGTGGAAGGGGAGGAAGGCAGAAGGGCTGAGCCTGACCAGCCTGCAAGAACTACAAATGAGCCTATCTGCAGCCACCTATCATTTGCAAACCCGGCTCCCTTCAATGTCAGTGAATCTCGGCTTCTCAGTGCTGTGCTTCTTATCTTTCCATATTTTACATAAAGAAAGTGTCTTGATGTCTGTAATGATGAGCCCGAAGGCTCTAATCCCCTGATTATCCAAAGGACAGGCAGAGTCAAAGAGCCATTTTCCCCCCAAGGTCTTGCCAGTGTGATTCATCCATTAGCTGTAGGGACCATCTATCTTGGAATGAGGGGGCAGCAGTGTCAGAGGGTCCCTCCCCTCCCTCACTGCTTGGCTGTGTATGTTAACAAGCTGGCCAATTAAAAAATATTTGTAAGATGCTTCACTGACCTTGCAGTCCACAAAATCAGCCATGAGACATGTCATTAGCAGCAGTGCAGTTGGGGCGCTGCTAATTTATCTACTTGGATTTGCTCAGACTGGAAAGATTTCATTCTTTATTAGTGGGTTTCTGTTACATAAAGCTCCCGTATTTCAGTGTTTCAGGGTAATTGAGGCAGAACTGTCCCAAAAGAGGCACATTATGAAAAAATGCCATTATGTTTTGTGCAAATGAAGCATGTTTTTGCTTTTAGGCTTAACTAGCAGGTAGATATTCTGTGCTTCAGTCCTCTCTCGTGTTAACTCTTGTTTTGAGTCTTGCAATTCTGTGGGGACATGGGTTAAGTGACAGCACCACTTCCTCCTCTGAGCTTGTTTATCGCAGGATGTTTATGTTCAGACAGTCCTAGTGCTGCTTTGGTCATTATAATGCAACAGAGGGTGCCTAGGTATGAAACACGTGGAGCCCTTTCAGGGTACGTATATGTGAACTAATGAAATTGCTTTCTTGGGATAAACTTGGCTGTAAACTTTTAGCGCGTTAGCAGGCAACAATTAACCTTGCTGTTTCTACCCAGTGGCACACTCTGGTAACTGCAAAGTAGGTTACTCCGCTTTCTTTCAAGGGTAAGCTCCATGGCCTTCATCTGGAAGTGAGGCATGCACACAGGTAGGTCCCTGCAGAGTAAGTCATTTGCTGCAAGTTCATGCCCTGCCTGACATTCACATTGATAGATGCTGACTTTTACATTGGGTGAACTTAGTATTTCTCCAGCACTATCCACCTTGTACAGGGAGGACATTTAAGATAATCTTCCTAAAAGTCTTAATTTGTGGTTATCGGGCCAGTACCCATGGGTTCACACTCCCCATCACATGTTTTAAGCACACCAATTGCTTTACCTGTTCTGAATTTTATACCAAATGTTTTATAACATATTTTGCATCAGTGGTGGCCAGTTTCATTGCCAGAGCTCAGCCTCTATGCACAGAAAATAAACAAGAAAATGAATGTTCATAATTCCTGTCTTTGATTTATTCATAATAAGACCTATTTACTTGGCAGATGCTGCAAGACCATCTGTCTTTTTCTGATATGTAATGGCTCCAAACTCAGTGAGCAGTGTTTTTAAAAGAAAACACTCCAGCTAGTTTCAGACCTGCTGCTAGCTGCCCCAACTCTGTTCCTTGACCCATTTTTTTCTATCAGATGTCTTTGAGATGTGGATAGCCTACAGCACCTAAAACAAGCCGTTCCTTTAGGTCCATTAGCATTTTCATTAATGGTCCCACTCTCCCAGTTGATTAATAAAAGCTTTGTCTGTACCTTTTTTCTGAGTAAAATCTTGGCACACAGAAGTTCATTAAAAATGTATCATATTTCAATACAAACTGTGTTTTCAAAGCTAGATAAATAAGTGCAAACATGATGGATCAACCCATACATACACATTAGAAAAGAAAAAAAAACAAGGTAATGTATTGTGCTGATCCTTTGGAGAAAACTATGGGGGTTTTCTAAGAAAAATTAGAGGGAACACAATAGTTTAGGGAATTGTTAATATAGCAATAAGCTGCAGAGAGGTGCACTAATTACTGGGCATACCTCAGATGTACTGCTAGGCATGAGGCTGATGGATAAATAATGAAAAGAATAATTGTGATTCTGATTTCATTTAAACCCTAAGCTGCTCTACTAAAATTAGTGAAGTTTCACACAAGTGCCATTGGTGTGGAATCAGCATCGAGTCCAAAAACACCTTCAACTGCATGGGCAGTGTACCTCCATACTGTCCTTAGTGGCAAGAGGATAGATTTGAAATATTGTAAAGATAGCTTGTAGCATTAATAATACATAGTTTTTAAAATGCCTTTTTCCTCTGTACAGCTATAATAAAAGAAATAGTATCATAGTATCAGTCAGGGTTGGAAGGGACCACAAGGATCATCTAGTTCCAACCCCCCTGCCATGGGCAGGGACACCCCACATTAGATCAGGCTGGCCAGAGCCTCATCCAGCCTGGCCTTAAACACCTCCAGGGATGGGGCCTCAACCACCTCCCTGGACAACCCATTCCAGGGTCTCACCACTCTCATGGTGAAGAACTTCCTCCTCACATCCAGCCTGAATCTCCCCACCTCCAGCTTCATTCCATTCTCCCTAGTCCTATCACTATCTGAGATCCTGAGAAGTCCCTCCCCAGCCTTCCTGTAGGCCCCCTTCAGATACTGGAAGGCCACAATTAGGTCACCTTGAAGCCTTCTCTTCTCCAGACTGAACAGCCCCAACTCCTTCAGTCTGTCCTCACAGGAGAGGTGCTCCAGCCCTCTGATCATCCTTGTGGCCCTTCTCTGGACACGTTCCAGCACCTCCACATCCCTCTTGTAATAGGGGCTCCAGAGCTGGACGCAGTACTCCAGGTGGGGTCTCACCAGAGCCGAATAGAGGGGGAGAATCACCTCCCTTGACCTGCTGGCCACACTTCTCCTGATGCAGCCCAGGATCTGATTGGCTTTGTGGGCTGCAAGTGCACATTGAGAGCTCATGTTGAGCTTTTTGTCCACCAGCACCCGCAAGTCTCTCTCCTCAGGGCTGCTTTCCAGCCAGTCACTGCCCAGCCTGGATTTGTGCCTGGGATTGCCTCGACCCACTTGCTCTTGTTGAACCTCATGAGGTTGGCTTGTGCCCACCTCTCCAGCCTGTCAAGGTCCCTCTGGATGGCCTCCCTTCCCTCCAGCGTGTCTGCTGCACCACACAGCTTGGTGTCATCAGCAAACTTGCTGAGGGTGCACTCAATGCCACTGTCCATGGCACCCACAAAGATGTTGAATAAGACAGGTCCCAGGACTGATCCCTGAGGGACTCCGCTTGTCACTGGCCTCCACTGGGACATGGAGCCATTGACAGCCACTCTTTGGGTGCGGCCATCAAGCCAGTTCCTTATCCATCTAGTGGTCCACCCATCAAACCCATGTGTCACCAGTTTGGAGACCAGGATGTGGTGCGGGACAGTGTCGAAGGCTTTGCTCAGGTCCAGGTAAACGACATCAGTTGCTCGCCCCTCATCTATTAATGTTGTCACCTGTTCATAGAAGGCCACCAGGTTTGTCAGGCAGGATTTGCCCTTGGCAAAGCCATGCTGAATGTTCCCAATCACCTCTTTACTATTCTTCTGAGCCAATAGTGCCTCCAGGAGGATCTAAATAGCCCTTAGAAAGGCAAAAATTCCCAAGCCCTACAACTTCTAAAGATAAATGCCTTATCTTGCAATGAAAGAATGAGAAGTATATAATTTACAGAAGCACTATCAGAGGAGTTGCTAGGTCTTTTGCACAAGTCAAAAGCATAGTCAGGTTAGGAAGAACACCCAGTGACAGTTACCTGATGGGAAATCAGAAAAATGACAGTGACTGTCTGTTTACACATCTTCTCAGTGATAATGACACAGCCATTCAACACAGAGAGCTCTGGCCTGACTGTGGCCTCATTAAAAACATTTGACAACCCAACTGTATGCAGGATGTTGAATTTTCAGAGACAAATTCAAAAGCAGCCATGTCTGAAAGGAAAGCTGATTTTGTTGACAGGAGAAATGGAAGAGCTGGAAAGACATGGAGTTACTCTCTTCATTCTGGTCAGGATGCCCCAGAACACAGTGAATGTTCAGGGAACTGCCCTTATGAGGGCTATGCCTGCCCTACAGAGAGGAGACTTGTACCTTCAGAACACAGTTTGCAAATAATAAATGCAATTGCAGAACAAGAAATCAAGAGACAACAGAATTGTCAACATAGGAAAAAGGTGATTTCCAGCTAACAGTAAATGCACAGTGAATCCAGAAATGTGACAACCTCATGTAAGACCTGTAGTCTTCATTAACTGAGATAGCTGGGCTACGTAAATAAACCCTCCTCCCTTCTTTTCCAGATGTTCTTACAGCAGCCACCGGTGCCCATGAGCTTCAGCAATTCTCAGCAGACAGAGGCACAACAGCTACAGCAGAGGTCAGGGGTTATTTCTCAGCAGCAGCTTGTACCAAGTCCTCAGCTTCAAGGGCAAGTTGCATCCTCACCATCAGCAAACCAGCAAGCACTGAGAGAAGTGAGCGTGGTATCAAGCCAGGTAATAATTTCTCTGAATTAAGAAACATTTCTATGGAAAGAAGATACCAAGCTATTATTAAGCAAGCAAAATCACATCAGTCCTGTAAGTGTGCTTTTGCCTTTCCGTCTCTATTTTCCTATCCAAAGGCAGCCACATACAGGGTATCCCTATAGCATTTACTTTAAATTCCTATTTAAAGACCCTAGCCAGGAGGGTTATTTGAACAACTGTTTCAGCTTGAAAACTAAGCAGGGGAGATGCAAAAGGTCTGGATGAATCACTGCTCTTCAGTTGATCCTGAAAGAAACCTGTCCAGCTGTACTGGAAACTAGCAATAGAAGCAGTGTGACCTCTCAGAATAAGCTGTACCCCTGCTTGCCCTGCATCCAATCAGATGCCACCAGTACAACAAAACTTACCTGCTTTGGTGGCACACAACTGGAAAACATTGAGATCTATATGAGACCCCCAGGTTGTAAACATAACAGATTCTTGCACCCAGAAATGAAGTTCAGCCTCAGTACTAGGTGAGATCTGCCACAGGTAGTAGGTTTGGCAGGGTTGGGTTTTTTTATTGCTGGTTTCTCAACATTTCCAGTGTTTGCTCTTCCACTCACCTGTTGTACTTTCCTTCACAGAAAACTTAGCTCCTGTTTCTGCTGATTGTACAGCAAACATAGCTGCATCATTATCTTCAGACCTCTCAGCTGTAGCGTTTAACATCCTACACACCTGCATTATAATGACTCTAGTAAAATTATAACCTCCTATAAAATAAAACACCTTTCCCCCCACCCCTTTGTTTTTTTCTTTCTTGGATCGGAATGGATCTTAAAGATCATCTAGTTCCAACCGCTCTGCCATGGGCAGGGACATCATCTGCTAGATCAGGTTGCTCAAAGCCACATCCAACCTGGTCTTGAAATAAGGTTTATTCATTTTTTTCCAGCAGAGCTTGTCACACCTCCCTTTCTCTGTTTCTTCATGGGGTGTCATTTGTCTCTTGACAGCACGGCCGGGGTGGCTGTGCTTCCACAGAGCTCTGGTCCCACGAGTTTTGCAGGCCGGTAGAACGGAGCATGGGGCAGCAGTGGGCATGGAAGCCACGGCAGGCGAGAGGAACGCTACCGTGTGTGGTATCCTGACGGCAGCCGGGTGGACGTATCGCTAGGTGTCAAAGGCGACTGCGCCCCGCCTCACTGCCACGGCCCCGGCCTTCAGGCTTTCTCCTCGCAGGGCCGTGCTCAAGTTTCGTTCTCTCCCCGCTCTCTTGCAGGGCCCGAAAGCGGCGAGGAGCTCGGAGCTGGCGCCTGGCAGCGGGCGCCCCGCTTGCAGCGCTCCTCAGCCGTTCCCTGCAGCCCCCGCCGGCGGCGGCACCGCGGCGCCCCCTGCCGCCCTGCCGCGGGGAAGCACTCCGGGTCCGGGCCCGAGCCCGGGCCAGCCCGGACCCGGCTGCAGCCACGACCAGCAGCTCAGGTACAGCCCGGTACAGTCCGGTACAGCCCTGTACGGCCCGGTACGGCCCGGGAGCGACGCAGAACCAGGCCCAACCGCCGGGCCTGGGCTTCAGCGCCAGCCGCTCTCTTTGGGTTCTGCGTACGCGGTCAGGACGGCCGTGCCGCCTCTCACCTCCAGCTCTGGGGCAGTGGGATGTCTCCGTTTTAACTTGACTGCCTCAGCTTCCCGAGCGGGTGGTGAAGGATCCACCTCAGCGTCCAGATAGACACGTGAACCAAAAAAATTACATTCTCATGCTCAGAAACCTCAAGTATCCCCGTTCCCACTATGCGGAGCAAAACAAATAGCACTCTCCTGAAATCACAGAATCATAGAATCGTTTTGGATGATTGAGTCCAACCATTAAATCCTAGTGGCCAGCTGCTAGCTGATTTCAGATTACCTAACCATCAACCTTGTGCCATGTCTATGAAAGCACCGTTTGTTTTCAAAATGTGGGATTTCTGTGGTCCTTCTGTTACAGCAGTGTCACTTTTTCTTCTTTCCATGTACCAGACTCTTGCTCAGCCAGCCTATTCAGCCTATGATGCCAGGGTCCTGTAATGCAAGACACCCTTCAGACCTCAGCATGACGGGATCCCAGGCTAAGTACGTGACTTGTCAAAAATAAAACATCAAAGTTGCTTTTGAAGGGAAATAGCCTTCTTTAGGAAGATGATGAACTAGTTATAAATATCAAGAACATGTTATTGTGCTGAGCCTCCTTCCAGTGTCAGGGTCAGCCTTACCCTGCCTGGTCACATCAGGAAGGATGACAGAAAGAAACAAAATGTGCCAGTGGTGTTTCAACAAGCCAAGGCTGGGGGAATTTTTCTCTATCACATGACACTTGCTTCAGCACTGAAACTGCTGACCTGCCAAGGGAGAGAGAAAGTCAGCACTGGCTCAGTTGCAGTCACTGGTGCCAAGAAAGCCCCTGCTCTCTGGGCAGTGAGACACTGGTGTAACGCTAGTGGAGATATGTCTTAGCTACACCAGCAGAACAAAGAATTAACAGGCCCCTGCACCTGAGCAGTCTTAGAAAAGCTGCTAACAAACCACCTCGGTTGTTTGTCTCCTCACAACTTGAATGAAGGAGAAAACATCAGTCTGAATATGATTGTAAACTGCTACAATAACAGGCAACTGTTTGCACTCATTACTTTAAAAGTAATTTTGTATGTTACCTCATGAATTTAGGTATTCAGTAGTTCTTTTTCTAACCATCACTATCACTGTTTCAGATTATATATCTGTTCACTCTAAATATACAGCATTTCAGATCTGCTTTTGAGTAGCTAAGTAAAAGAGGCTTGATGTGCAATTCTTGTAAACTTACTGACCCACAGGACACATTTGTAAGAGCTCACATCCGAGTAAAGTACCCAAACTGTAGCATTCCTGGCTAACCTCTAATGCTGAACAGCTGTTGAGCAAACATATGCCACACTATGATCTCATCACAGGATAAACAGAATGAGGCTGGCTTAGCAAGAGCTCCATTGTGGCTTTGCCCACAGCCTTCCACAAAACAACACATACTTAAGTTTTCCTATGCAAAAGCAGACTGGTGAGAGTAGCTTAGTATTTTGTTTCTGCCCCATTCCTCATTCCAGAAGACTTCCAGAGGCTCCATCTGTTCCCACAGTGTGGCTTGAATTGATGAGAACTGCTGAAAATACTTGGCAATATGTATATGAGCAGCTTAAGAAATAATCGACCCTAGCCATCTCTCTGAAAGAGTTTACCACCCCACATGCAGTCACAGGAGAGCCCAAGCAGCAGAATGGGAGGTGTATTCACTTCTCTCTCACTGGAGTTCAGAGTTCAGCGTATGAATACAGAATCAGAGGCCATTTGGTTTAATGAGCTTGGGATGTGAATGGTGTGGCTGAAGAGAAGGCACGCATAAGCAAGAATCTTTAACAAATTTAAAGTGTGGCCTAGACTTTGAGGTGAGATGTGTTCTTCCTTCCGAGTCCAGCTCATGCACAAAGTAAGACAAAAACTGTGCTGCCAACAGTGCCACCATTCATATTAGCAGGTCCTGTGCACAAGAACCCTTTATTAGGAACCACTGATGGGGTTTCACCTTTCATCCCCATCATAAGAGAAGACTTTTGTTTTCAACAGTTTATTCTTGATTGTTTTGCTTGCTTCTTCCACAGGTATTCTCAAACCCAACAAATGTTTCAAAGTTTGGAAGTGCAGACTTCCAGCAGCAGCTCTCCAATCATACTGATGGGACAAGCAGTGTTAAACCAAGGGTTTGCCACTACACCTCATTCCCAGCCATCCTCTCTGCCACCTATGCAACTCCAGCACCAACAGCATCAGCAACAACACTACCTGCAGGTAGGGTAGGTCAAAGAGGATGATGCATAAAATGTACATGCAGAGTAGTAAGGTGAATGGGCAGTGCAAATGGGGCACTAGGTTTCAGCAGGAGCCTCGCCATGGCAAAATTGGCCATTTTAGAGACACTGAAATGTGCAAGACACTGATATAGTGACATGTGCCCTTCCAATATAGCAAGGAAGCAGTGAGACCAGTCAGAATATTTAAAAGTATTTAAAATTACTAATTCTGTAAATGTAATCAGATTATCCTGGGTATATTTAAAGTGTATTTCTAGACAGAGAAAACTGCTGCCTTAGGATTTATTCTGTACTCTTTATTCAGTATAAAATTTGCTTAGTTTACGAGTCAAAAGATTACTTTTATTACCAGCATCAACATAAAATGAGATCTGGATCAGATATCTGGATCCCTTCAGTAAACTAACATATTTTCTCCACTCCACAAGGCAAAGAAGATAAAACTGGAGCACACTGCCTGGAAGAACTAGGTGAATTGAAGATGTAAAAATACTTATTTTTGACCTAATTCAACACACACTAAAGTAAAGGGGAAGGGAGGAAATGAGGCATTTCTATATTGCTCAAAAGGAGCTGAACTGAGTCTGTAAAACCTGATCACATATCCACTGGCATCACCAAAAGAGTATCATCAACCTCAAATGGCTAAACTCTTGTTATTGACATGAGACATAGCTGAGAATTACTGAGAAAACTATGGCAGATACTGTTCCCAGTAAAACAATCTGCAAAATCCACATCAGCTTCACCACTGTAAGGTCATGCCCTACTGTAAGCTCACAAAAGGAAGGGCTAGGAAGGATGGCACGAGGTACACTAGGATCCTCTGTTTCATTTCTATGTCCATCCATGTAATTTCTGATATGTTTGCCCATCCTGTTCCTAAACAGGCTTTTCAGGATAACCTGCAAGTCCTGGGCAGTGCATTCCTCTTAGAAAAGCTCTCTCAGTGCCTAACCTGTAATATTCTTTGTTGTGATTTATGTCCATTCCTTCTAGCACTAGGTAAGCTAACCCCATGCCAAACAAGCCCAGAAATAAAAGCCAGCGAACTAGTAGTAGTTTTCAGCAACCTGTATACTGAGAAGGAAGAGCATTAACATTTGAAAGAATCGACCACCACGATGGATTTTATTTTATCTGTAGGTGCAAACACCAAGTTCTTTGCACAATGAGCAACCAGATTCCTTGCTCCTGCCACCTTACTCACCACAGCAAGGAAACATGGGGTATCAGCAGCAGCAGCAGCTAACATCACGGAGAAGCAATAGCTTATCAGAATCATCAAATTTACCACAGCCACTGCGATAGAGTCCCACCAGCACAACCAATGCACAATTAGCTTTAACCAATGGGCACATGGGGCAGAGGAGAATGACTTTGTACTTACTGTTTTGGCTTTTGCACAAGCATTCCTTTCAAAGCTCTATGACAGAAGTACACCACAGAGCGCAGACTGCCACAGACAGCACATTTACAGCGTGCTGGATTCAATTTGTGTTGTCTTGTGAGCATAGTATGTACTGGCAGAGCAAAATAAAAAGGAACACTATCCTGGGCAGCCTCATCATTGATGGGTGCACAGGAGTAGGTGTTCCATCTTGGTGTGTCACTCTGAAAGCTACCTGGCAATTCCAAAAGAGTGTCGACAGACTCATGAGGTACTTGGCCTTCACTGTTTCAGTTCTTCTTTTGCGTATTGAAAGCACTGCGTCAAAGGTCTATTGAGGAGAGAACGAGAGATTATTTTTGTTATTATTGTTATTATTTTGCACAACTGCACAGAGGACAAAACCTAGGCACTTTCTGTAAAGAGAAGTTTGTTTCCTTATTCTTGTGGCCAAATCAGCACATCCAATAGAGGAGAAAGCCCAGTCATTGGTGAAGATGGTCTACAGCTCATAACCTTGGTTTAGAGTCTGAAAAGTATTATGCAGCTTACCCTAACTGTTCTTCATTATTGGTGGGGAAAAAACAAACAAACAAACAAACAAACAAAAACCCACCACAACCCACACTGGACTGTTTTCTGTATGGATTGTGGTTGCAAAGGAGAAATATTGTAAGCACAACCATACAACTCTCCAATAGTACAACATGGATCGTTCTTCAACCTGAACTCACCTACTGCAAGTCTCCGAGAAATATGCACTGTGTTTTGGCCCACTGACTTGGGATGCTGCAGACTATTACATATCTCTTTCATTATAACATTTAGGATTTAGTTTTCCTTTGAGGGGGGAGGGAGGGGGAAAGAAATGCACTTTTCGCTTTTTTTGTATGTTTTCTGTTGATATGTTTCTAAGAAAGATTTTATGTAATTATTAAATGAAAAGTAGTGTATTGTACAGTTGTTGTAATAATGACCTATTTCTATATAAAATAAAATTATATGGAATTATGTGGAAATTATTTTGTATATGAAATATCAACTCATTTCACAAGTATGACAATTGTGCTTGTGCTTTTTTTGTGAGTGGATATTTTGTAATAAACTAATGAATTAGAACTGTTTTGGTGAAGGGAACTACTGTTTCATGCTATATACAACCCAAACTATTTTTTTTTTTCCATTAAATGATGGACAATTGTCTTTATTTGTAGAATAAAATAAAATAGCCAAAAGGCTTTATTGCAGGACTTGCACATATTTGCCTGTGCTGTTCAACTATGTGATTCACTTTAGGTTTTTACTATCGTAGCCTTGCACAGTGTTTGGCACCCCATTACCAAAACCAAGTGTTATCCTATGGGATCTTTGTCACGGCGAGAATGATAGCTCAGGAAGTTATATTAGCTGCTAGTCAAGACAGCTCGTTTTATGCTCTTTCAAAACTTTAAAGATCTCAGGCACCTCTGTCTTTCCAACCAAACAAGTTTGGATTAGGACAAACCAAACAGTTTACAGAACAGTTTGACCCAGCACAGAACCAGGGCTTTGACCTGTGTTCACCCCCAGTGTTTTAAGATATTGCTGTCCTGTCTCTGCTGGAACTGCCACCATGTCTACAGTGTAGAGGGTCTGGTTCCCACTTTGGCATCTTTGTGCAGACTCTTTTTCACATTAAATTCAAAGTGACTATAGGAGAGAGCAGCCAAGGTACAGGTGTGCTTTCCCTCTGCTAGCTCTGCTGCAGGATCAGCCATCTCCAACACGGTATGAGGTGGATAACTGAGCATAGTAGTAATTTCATTCACAGCATTAAGACTGAGAAGGGATGGCCCGCAGGGCAGTTTGCAAACACTCCAACCAGCATTAGCTTCAACAGAGTGCAGATCATGCTGTCTTTCTGTATCAGGGATCACATCATCAGGTCCCAGGTGTTCAGCTCTGATTTCTATGCCATAGAGGAACAACAGAGATAATAGGACTGAGAGCTGGAAATAGGAAAAGCAAACTTTCTGAAAAACTAAGAAGGTTCATTTGCCCTGAGTTCTGATAAAACAATCTCCTGCAGGAAACCCACTAGCAAAATGTCCCTGCTGCTTCCACTGCAAGACTGCTAGCACAGTGCATATGTATTTTAGTTCATACAATCCCTTTGTTTTACTACATTTATGGAGGATGAGGGATGGAATCAAGGATCTGGTCTCTAAAAAATGTTTAGAGATCAGAGCTGGTCTCAAGAAACTGGTTCTATTGCTAACATTAGGTACCAGTCTGAGTTAGCCTGCTCCTCATCTCTTTAAATTCCTGTATTCAGTGAAGCAAGAGTGACCCCACCAGATGAAGATGGAACAGCTAAACTCTAAGGTGGTTTCACTTAATGTTTGATAGAACCTCTCTCCTTCCATTAACTATACACAAATCCAAGTGAAGACCACATGGCCAAGTTTGAGGCTAACTTCACAAATTCCACTCACACCTGTTAAGGGCTTATTCTGGAAAGCAGAAGGAAGAAAATCTGTTGCCCAAAAAGTTCATGCAGGAAAGAGGCAAGGACGGAATATGAACACATCTGAGGGAAGTACCTGTGGAAGCAGCACTTCATGGATCTCAGTTGCTATGATGGAAGTCACAGGAAGAGAAAATTCATTTAAGAATCTGTTTTACTCTGAGGGGTAGTTATAATACACCCCTCTCCTGGCTGCCAGTAGGTATGTTCACACCAAGCACAGTGTCAGAGCAAACATTTATATTTCTAAAACCAGCAATACTCTAAGTTAACAGGGAAAAGCTTAAGCAGGGTGAGGTGACCTTTTAATAAGCTGATTTATTATATAGTTCAGAAGGAATCAGAGCAGTTGCAAGAAGAGATTTGTGCCAATACCTAGTTTTTTATGCTCTGTCTCATTTCTTCCCTGTACATAGATGCTAGGCTTAGATTATTGTACTTTTTGCCCATTGCGCACAATGCACTGCCAGTCCTTTTCACAGGGCTGGGTGGTTCTAGTTCATTATAGCCCAGATCTGGCCTGTTGCAACATAATCGCTCACCCTGGGTCATTTTCTAAGCAGGTGGCCAGACAGCATGGTTACTATGAACTACTGCCTCATGCTGGACTAGAATCATAGAATGGTTTGTGTTGAAAGGGACTTGATCTTTAGATCACCTGGTTCTGACCCCACACACACCATGAGCAGGGACACCTTCCACTAGACCAGGTTGCTCAAAGCCCCATGAAACCTGAACAATTCTACAAAGGGAGCATCAACAACTCTGGGCAACCTGTACCAGTGCTTCACAACCCTCACAGTGAAGAATTTTGACTATTGAATCTAAAGCTACTGTCTTTCAGTTTTAAACTGCTGTCCCTCATCCTGTCACTACACCTCCTGATCACAGTATCACAGTATCGCCAAGGTTGGAAGAGACCTCGAGGATCATCAAGTCCAATCTGTCACCACAAACCTCATCACTAGACCATGGCACCAAGTGCCACGTCCAATCTCCTCCTGAACACCTCCAGGGATGGTGACTCCACCACCTCCCTGGGCAGCCCATTCCAATGACGAATGACTCTCTCAGTGAAGAACTTTCTCCTCACCTCGAGCCTAAACTTCCCTTGGCACAGCTTGAGACTGTGTCCCCTTGTTCTAGTGCTGGTTGCCTGGGAGAAGAGACCAACCCCTTCCTGGCTACAACCACCTTTCAGGTAGTTGTAAAGAGCAATGAGGTCACCCCTGAGCCTCCTCTTCTCCAGGCTAAACAATCCCAGCTCCCTCAGCCTCTCCTCATAGGGCTTGTGCTCAAGGCCTCTCACCAGCCTTGTTGCCCTTCTCTGGACACACTCAAGTGTTTCAATGTCCTTCCTAAACTGAGGGGCCCAGAACTGGACACAGGACTCAAGGTGTGGCCTAACCAAAGCAGAGTACAGGGGCACAATGACTTCCCTGCTCCTGCTGGCCACACTATTCCTAATGCAGGCCAGGATGCCATTGGCCCTCTTGGCCACCTGGGCACACTGCTGGCTCATGTTCAGGCAGCTGTCAATCAGCACCCCCAGGTCCCTCTCTGTTTGGGACCTCTCCAGCCACTCCGACCCCAGCCTGTAGCTCTGCAAGGGGTTGCCATGGCCAAAGTGCAGCACTCGGCACTTGGACTTGTTGAATGCCATCCCATTGGACTCTGCCCATCTGTCCAGTCAGTCAAGGTCCCTCTGCAGAGCCTTTCTACCCTCCAACTGACTAACATCTGCTCCCAACTTGGTGTCATCTGCAAACTTGCTGATGACTGACTCGACCCCCTCATCCAGATCATCAATGAAGATGTTAAAGAGGATGGGGCCCAGCGCTGATCCCTGGGGGATGCCACTGGTGACTGGCCGCCAGCTGGATGTGGCACCATTCACTACCACTCTCTGGGCTTGGCCCTCCAGCCAGTTCCTAACCCAGCACAGAGTGCTTCTGTCCAAGCCACAAGCTGACAGCTTAGCCAGCAGTTTGCTGTGGGGGATGGTGTCAAACGCCTTGCTGAAGTCCAGGTAGACCACATCCACAGGCCTCCCCACGTCCACCAGACGGGTCAGCTGATCATAGAAGGAGATCAGGTTGGAGAGGCAGGATCTGCCCTTCCTATATCCATGTTGGCTGGACCTGAGCCCTTGGCCATCCTTCAGGTGTGCAGTTATTGCTGCCAGGATAATCTGCTCCATCACTTTCCCTGGCACTGAGGTCAGGCTGACTGGCCTGTAGTTTCCAGGTTCCTCCATCCAACCCTTCTTATGCATGGGGACCACATTGGCCAGTTTCCAGTCATCTGGGACCTCACCGGTGAGCCAGGACTGGAGGAAAATGATGGAGGGCGGCTTGGCCAGCTCATCTGCCAGCTCTCTCAGCACCCTAGGATGGATCCCACCCGGTCCCATGTACTTGTGAGTGTCCAAGTGGGTCAGCAGGTCCCAAACTAATTCCTCATGGATTTCCAGGGCACTACACTGCTCCCCGACCCCATCGCCCAGCTCAGGAGGCCACTCGTCCTGAACTCCTCCTGCCTTGCTGTTAAACATTGAGGCAAAGAAGGCGCTCAGGACCTCAGCCTTTTCCTCATCTTCAGTCACTGTGTTCCTCTCCAGGTCCAATAAGGAGTGCAAGTTCTTCCTGCCGTTCTTTTTAGTGTTAATGTATTTGTAAAAATGCTTTTTATTATCTTTCACAGAGGTGGCCAGCTTCAGTTCCAGCTGGGCCTTTGCCTCTCTGATTTTTTTCCTGCATAATCTAACATCTTTCTTAAACATATCTCGAGAAGCCTTCCCCTCCTTCCAGAGGTGACACAGCCTCTTTTTCCCCCTTAAGTCCTCCAGGAGCTGCTTGCTCATCCAGGCCGGTCGCCTTCCCTGCCGGCTCGCCTTTCGGCACATGCGAACTGCCAGTTCCTGTGCCTTCAAGAGCTCCTCTTTGAAGTAGGTGCAACCAGCCTGGACCCCTCGGTTCTTGAGGGCTGCTACCCTGGGGACTTTACAAATAAGTTTCTTAGGCTGAAGTTTGCCCTCCTGCCTGTGGATGTAGTTTACCTGGACCTCAGCAAGGCCTTTGACACCGTCCCCCATAGCAAACTCCTGGCCAAGCTGTCAGCCCATGGCTTGGACAGGAGCACACTGCGATGGGTTAGGAACTGGCTGGATGGCCGAGCCCAGAGAGTGGTGGTGAATGGTGCCACATCCAGCTGGCGGCCAGTCACTAGTGGAGTCCTCCAGGGATCAGTGCTGGGCCCCATCCTCTTTAACATCTTTATTGATGATCTGGATGAGGGCATTGAGTCCATCATCAGTAAATTTGCTGATGACACCAAGCTGGGGACAGGAGTTGATCTGCTAGAGGGTGGGAGAGGCTTTGCAGAGAGACCTTGACAGGCTGGACAGATGGGCAGAGTCCAACTCGTGGTCCCAGCGGCGGGAGCGGCTGAATTTAAAAGGCTCTGCTGCGGCTCGGGGGGTTCACTTCGTCGGGCAGCTTCCTCGAGACAGCACCCAGACCAGCAACCGCCGGGGACCAGCCGCTGCTCTCCTTTTCGGGCTGCGGGAATCGCCATCGCTGCCGAGTTTTTAGCCGCGGGGAAGGAGCAGCCGCTCTTTCACGTGGTCAGACTCGTGGTCCCAGCGGCGGGAGCGGCTGAATTTAAAAGGCTCTGCTGCGGCTCGGGGGGTTCACTTCGTCGGGCAGCTTCCTCGAGACAGCACCCAGACCAGCAACCGCCGGGGACCAGCCGCTGCTCTCCTTTTCGGGCTGCGGGAATCGCCATCGCTGCCGAGTTTTTAGCCGCGGGGAAGGAGCAGCCGCTCTTTCACGTGGTCAGACTCGTGGTCCCAGCGGCGGGAGCGGCTGAATTTAAAAGGCTCTGCTGCGGCTCGGGGGGTTCACTTCGTCGGGCAGCTTCCTCGAGACAGCACCCAGACCAGCAACCGCCGGGGACCAGCCGCTGCTCTCCTTTTCGGGCTGCGGGAATCGCCATCGCTGCCGAGTTTTTAGCCGCGGGGAAGGAGCAGCCGCTCTTTCACGTGGTCAGACTCGTGGTCCCAGCGGCGGGAGCGGCTGAATTTAAAAGGCTCTGCTGCGGCTCGGGGGGTTCACTTCGTCGGGCAGCTTCCTCGAGACAGCACCCAGACCAGCAACCGCCGGGGACCAGCCGCTGCTCTCCTTTTCGGGCTGCGGGAATCGCCATCGCTGCCGAGTTTTTAGCCGCGGGGAAGGAGCAGCCGCTCTTTCACGTGGTCAGACTCGTGGTCCCAGCGGCGGGAGCGGCTGAATTTAAAAGGCTCTGCTGCGGCTCGGGGGGTTCACTTCGTCGGGCAGCTTCCTCGAGACAGCACCCAGACCAGCAACCGCCGGGGACCAGCCGCTGCTCTCCTTTTCGGGCTGCGGGAATCGCCATCGCTGCCGAGTTTTTAGCCGCGGGGAAGGAGCAGCCGCTCTTTCACGTGGTCAGACTCGTGGTCCCAGCGGCGGGAGCGGCTGAATTTAAAAGGCTCTGCTGCGGCTCGGGGGGTTCACTTCGTCGGGCAGCTTCCTCGAGACAGCACCCAGACCAGCAACCGCCGGGGACCAGCCGCTGCTCTCCTTTTCGGGCTGCGGGAATCGCCATCGCTGCCGAGTTTTTAGCCGCGGGGAAGGAGCAGCCGCTCTTTCACGTGGTCAGACTCGTGGTCCCAGCGGCGGGAGCGGCTGAATTTAAAAGGCTCTGCTGCGGCTCGGGGGGTTCACTTCGTCGGGCAGCCCGTATTCTCCTGTACGCTCACGCGCCGCCCATTTTTTTTTTTTTTTTTTTTTTTTTTTTTTTTTTTTTTTTTGTTTTTAAATTGGCAGTAGGTGCTGTGGCCAGGGACAGCCATGGTTGTAACTCGCAGCAAAATCTCCCTTAAAAAATCAGTGTCGACCCAGACGGAGGTAGAACAGAAGCAGGTAGCTGTCCAGGTATCTGGCTGTAGAGAATGCTGGAGCCTGGCCCTTGAGACGCAGGGTAGTGGGGGCAACTCTTGTATAAGGTGTGAGCAGGTTGACTATCTACTTAATATGGTGGCCAGACTGAGGGATAAGTTTGCTAGCCTTAGAAATGTAAGGAAATGTAGGAAAGAGATGAACCAGAGGAGGAAAGAGATGAACCAGAGGAGGAAGGAGATGGACCAAAAGAGGAAAGAGGTGAATCAGAATCAGAAGAGGAAAGAGTTGAATGGGAGTAAGCAGGCTCTGCAGGCTCCCCCAGCAGAGGCTGGTTATTCAAAAAGCAGAGGTGAATGGACGCAGGTTACTCTCAAAAGACGCAAAGTTAAACCTCCTTGCCTCCCCTCACCTTCCCCACTGCTCTTAGAAAACAGATATGGAGCACTGGAAATTGAGGGTGAGGTGGTCCTGATGCCGGAGGACACACCATCTGGGGTTCTCCCTAAAGCTAAGCAGCCTAAGATTAAACAGCCTAAGGCAAAGCAGCCTAAGGTCAAACAGTCTTCTGCTGGCATCAGGACCTGTTCCCTCAATAAAAAGAGGAGGGTAGTTGTTATTGGTGATTCCCTTCTGAGGGGAATGGAGGGCCCTATATGTCGGCCTGACCCATCTCATAGGGAACTCTGTTGTCTGCCAGGAGCCCAAGTTAATGATGTTACCAGTAGGCTGCCTAAACTGGTACAGCCCTCTGACTACTACCCCTTACTAGTTATGCAGTTAGGGAATGATGATGTTGCAACCAGAACTCCCAGGGCTATCAAAGATGACTTCAGGGCCCTGGGAGACCTGGTTGAGGGGTCAGGGGCACAAATAATTTTTTCATCAATACCTTTAACTGCAGGAGGAAATACAGTAAGGAACAGGTCAGCAGCTATAGTTAACAAGTGGCTTAGAGGCTGGTGCAGTCAAAAGAATTTTGGGTTTTTTGATATTGGGAAACTTTCCACTGCACCAGGCCAGCTGACAACAGATAGAGTACATCTGTCCCAGAGAAGGGGAAAGATCACTGTATATGAGAACGGACTGTCCCCCAAAGATAAAAAAATCCTGGGTAGGGAATTGGCGGGTCTCATAGACAGGGCTTTAAACTAGTTTCGAAGGGGGAAGGGGCTGAAGAGAGTCCTCTCAGACAAGAGTCTGGGGGCGACAAGCTAGAGTTGGAGGTGAAACCAGCAGCCCAGCTGAAGTGCATGTACACTAATGCACGAAGCATGGGTAACAAACAGGAGGAGCTGGAAGCCTTGATGCAGCAGGAAAATTATGATATAGTTGCCATCACAGAGACGTGGTGGGACGACTCACACGACTGGAGCGCTGCAATTGACGGTTACAAGCTCTTCAGGAGAGACAGGCGAGGAAGAAGGGGTGGAGGGGTGGCCCTGTACATCAGAAAGACACTAGATGCCATTGAGATGGAGATTAGGGATGATCGGGTTGAATGCTTGTGGATAAGAATTAGAGGGAAGACCAGCAGGGCAGACACCCTGGTTGGAGTCTGTTATAGACCACCCAACCAGGAGGAAGATGTTGACGAAGCATTCTATAGGCAGCTTAGGGCTGTCTCAAGATCTCCGGACCTTGTTCTCATGGGTGACTTCAACCTGCCTGACATCTGCTGGGAACTCAACACGGCAGAGAGGAGACAGTCTAGAAGGTTTTTAGAATGCATGGAGGACAGCTTCTTATCCCAGGTGCTGCGAGAGCCTACCAGGGGCAAGGCTATGCTTGACCTCCTCTTCACCAACAGGGAAGGACTGGTGGGTGATGTGGTGGTTGGAGGGTGTTTGGGGTCCAGTGACCACGAGATAATTGAATTCTCGGTTTTTGGTCAAGCCAAGAGGGGCGGCAAGAAGACCTCCACTCTGGACTTCCGGAGGGCAGACTTTGGGTTACTCAAGGAACTAATTCAGAGGGTTCCTTGGGATAAAGTCCTTAAAAACAAAGGGGTCCAGGAGAGCTGGACCTACTTCAATGAAGAATTGTTGAAGGCTCAGGGACAGGCTGTGCCAATGTGCCAGAAGATGAGCCGCCGGGGCAGACGGCCAGCCTGGATGGTTCATGAACTTTTAATGGAACTGAGGGAAAAAAAGAGGGTGTATCACCTTTGGAAGCGAGGGGAGGCAACCCACAGAATGTTTAAGGATGTTGCTAGGTCTTGTAGGAAGAGAATTAGGGAGGCAAAAGCACACTTGGAACTTAAACTGGCCTCTACTGTGAAGGACAACAAAAAGTCCTTCTATAAATACATTAATAGTAAGAGGAAGGGGAAGGAAAACCTCCACTCCTTGGTGGATACGGAGGGGAACATTGTAACCAAGGATAAGGAAAAGGCAGAGATACTTAACACCTTCTTTGCCTCAATTTTTACTAGAAGGGCAGAACGTCTTCCTGACAGCTGGTCTGCAGAGCTAGCAGAAGGAGCCAGGGAGCTGCACAGTTTCCCTATGTTCCATGAGGCGGTAGTTGGAACTCTCCTTAGCAGCTTGGATCCCCACAAGTCCATGGGACCAGATGGGATTCATCCTAGGGTGCTGAGAGAGCTGGCAGATGAGCTGGCCAAGCCACTCTCCATAATTTTCCAGCAGTCCTGGCTCACTGGCGAGGTCCCAGAGGACTGGAAGCTGGCCAACGTGGTGCCCATCCATAAGAAGGGCCGGTTGGATGAGCCAGGGAATTACAGGCCTGTCAGCCTGACCTCAGTGCCAGGCAAGATCATGGAACAGGTCATCCTGAGTTCAATAACACAACACTTACAGGATGGCCAAGGGATCAGGCCTAGCCAGCATGGATTTAGGAAGGGCAGGTCCTGCCTGACCAACCTGATCTCCTTCTATGATCAGGTGACCCGCCTGGTGGATGTGGGGAGGCCTGTTGATGTAGTCTACCTGGACCTCAGCAAGGCCTTTGACACCGTCCCCCATAGCAAACTGCTGGCCAAGCTGTCAGCCCATGGCTTGGACGGGAGCACACTGCGATGGGTTAGGAACTGGCTGGAGGGCCGAGCCCAGAGAGTGGTGGTGAATGGTGCCACATCCAGCTGGCAACCAGTCACTAGTGGTGTGCCCCAAGGATCAGTGCTGGGCCCTGTGCTCTTTAACATCTTTATTGATGATCTGGATGAGGGCATTGAGTCCATCATCAGTAAATTTGCTGACGACACCAAGCTGGGGGCAAGAGTTGATCTGCTGGAGGGTAGAGAGGCTCTGCAGAGAGACCTGGACAGGCTGGACAGATGGGCAGAATCCAACGGCATGAGATTTAACACATCCAAATGCCGGGTTCTGCACATTGGCCACAACAACCCCATGCAGTGCTACAGGCTGGGGTCAGAGTGGCTAGAGAGCAGCCAGGCAGAGAGGGATCTGGGGGTGCTGGTTGATGGTAGGCTTAACATGAGCCTGCAGTGTGCCCAGGCAGCCAAGAGGGCCAATGGCATCCTGGCCTGCATCAAGAACAGTGTGGCCAGCAGGAGCAGGGAGGTCATTCTGCCCCTGTACACTGCACTGGTTAGGCCACACCTCGAGTACTGTGTCCAGTTCTGGGCCCCTCAGTTTAGGAAGGATGTTGACTTGCTGGAACGAGTCCAGAGAAGAGCAACAAAGTTGGTGAGGGGTTTGGAACACAAGCCCTATGAGGAGAGGCTGAGGGAGCTGGGGCTGCTTAGCCTGGAGAAGAGGAGACTTAGGGGTGACCTTATCACTCTCTACAACTACCTGAAGGGAGGTTGTAGACAGGCGGATGATGGTCTCTTCTCCCAGGCACCCAGTACCAGAACAAGAGGACACAGTCTCAAGCTGCGCCAGGGGAGGTTCAGGTTGGATGTTAGGAAGAAGTTCTATACAGAAAGAGTGATTGCGCTATGGAACGGGTTGCCCGGGGAGGTGGTGGAGTCGCCGTCATTGAAGGTGTTCAGAAGGAGACTTGACGGGGTGCTTGGTGCCATGGGTTAGCTGTTTGGGTGGGTTGGATTGGTTGATGGGTTGGACACGATGATCTTGAAGGTCTCTTCCAACCTGGTTTGGTTTATTCTAATAAAGTTTATTCAACGGCATGAGATTTAACGCATCCAAGTGCCGGGTTCTGCACATTGGCCACAACAACCCCATGCAGTGCTACAGGCTGGGGTCAGAGTGGCTGGAGAGCAGCCAGGCAGAGAGGGACCTGGGGGTGCTGGTTGATGGTAGGCTGAAGGTGAGCCTGCAGTGTGCCCAGGCGGCCAGGAGGGCCAATGGCATCCTGGCCTGCATCAGAACAGTGTGGCCAGCAGGAGCAGGGAGGTCATTCTGCCCCTGTACACTGCACTGGTTAGGCCACACCTCGAGTACTGTGTCCAGTTCTGGGCCCCTCAGTTTAGGAAGGATGTTGACTTGCTGCAGCGAGTCCAGAGAAGGGCAACGAAGTTGGTAAGGGGCTTGGAACACAAGTCCTATGAGGAGAGGCTGAGGGAGCTGGGGCTGCTTAGCCTGGAGGAGACTCAGGGGTGACCTTATTGCTCTCTACAACTACCTGAAGGGGGGTTGTAAACAGGCAGAGGTTGGTCTCTTCTCCCAGGCAGCCAGCACCAGAACAAGAGGACACAGTCTCAGGCTGCGCCAGGGGAAGTTCAGGCTGGAGGTCAGGAGGAAGTTTTACACGGAGAGAGTGATTGCCCATTGGAATGGGCTGCCTGGGGAGGTGGTGGAGTTGCCGTCACTGGAGGTGTTCAGGAGGAGACTTGACAGGGTGCTTGGTTGCATGGGTTAGTTGATTAGGTGGTGTTGGGTGATAGGTTGGACGCGATGATCTTGAAGGTCTCTTCCAACCTGGTTTATCCTATTTCATTCCAAGGTGAAGGTTCTGTTGGTGCTCCTCCCTATCTCCCTGCATATTGAAAACTTCACTATCTCGTGGTCACTGCACCCTAGGCAGCCTCCCACAATCACATCTCCCACCAGCCCTTCTCTATTGGAGAGCAGCAGGTCAAGCAGAGCCTGGCCTCTGGTAGG
The DNA here is from genome assembly GCF_026170545.1 of Melanerpes formicivorus. NCBI lineage: Eukaryota > Metazoa > Chordata > Aves > Piciformes > Picidae > Melanerpes > Melanerpes formicivorus. Next base: position 29,215,091 of record NW_027142353.1, on the reverse strand, counting down.
AGATGAACAGCTGCTCGTTCTATCTCCTGTAGGCCCTCCTGCAAGTGCTGAAAGGTTGCATTAAGCTCTCCCTGGAGGCTTCTCTTCACCAGGCAGAACAATCCCAACTCGCTCAGCCTCTCCTCATAGGGGAGGTGTTCCCGTTTCTGTCCCAAGAGGAGCTACAGATCTTAACAAGGTAACCTGCCTGCCAAAAGCACAACTACCCCCCCAGCCGACCTCCGCATACAACACACCGCCTGAAAGATTTCTGGGCGGGAGACAGGGAGAGAGGGAGGGACGGGGGTAAGGAGCCACCTGAGGGACGGCCAGCTCCAACCCCACCTCGAGGCTTAGGTTCCAGGCTGCACCAGAAGCAGAATAACCTTTATTAGAATAAACCTTTATTAGAATAAACCAAACCAGGTTGGAAGAGACCTTCAAGATCATCGTGTCCAACCCATCAACCAATCCAACCCACCCAAACAGCTAACCCATGGCACCAAGCATCCCGTCAAGTCTCCTTCTGAACACCTTCAATGACGGCGACTCCACCACCTCCCCGGGCAACCCATTCCATAGCGCAATCACTCTTTCTGTATAGAACTTCTTCCTAACATCCAACCTGAACCTCCCCTGGCGCAGCTTGAGACTGTGTCCTCTTGTTCTGGTACTGGGTGCCTGGGAGAAGAGACCATCATCAGCCTGTCTACAACCTCCCTTCAGGTAGTTGTAGAGAGAAGGACTTTTTGTTGTCCTTCACAGTAGAGGCCAGTTTAAGCTCCAAGTGTGCTTTTGCCTCCCTAATTCTCTTCCTACAAGACCTAGCAACATCCTTAAACATTCTGTGGGTTGCCTCCCTTCTCTTCCAAAGGTGATACACCCTCTTTTTTTCCCTCAGTTCCATTAAAAGTTCATGAACCATCCAGGCTGGACGTCTGTCCCGGCGGCTCATCTTCTGGCACATTGGCACAGCCTGTCCCTGAGCCTTCAACAATTCTTCATTGAAGTAGGTCCAGCTCTCCTGGACCCCTTTGTTTTTAAGGGCTTTATCCCAAGGAACCCTCTGAATTAGTTCCTTGAGTAACCCAAAGTCTGCCCTCCGGAAGTCCAGAGTGGAGGTCTTCTTGCCGCCCCTCTTGGCTTGACCAAAAACCGAGAATTCAATTATCTCGTGGTCACTGGACCCCAAACACCCTCCAACCACCACATCACCCACCAGTCCTTCCCTGTTGGTGAAGAGGAGGTCAAGCATAGCCTTGCCCCTGGTAGGCTCTCGCAGCACCTGGGATAAGAAGCTGTCCTCCATGCATTCAGGTCTCAGGTCGGGAGAGATGGGGGCAGCTGCCTTCGCGGTCAGCATTCTAACCCCACCCCGGCAGCAGACAGCTCCAGGAAGCAAGCAGCTACAGCAACCCAACCGCCCAGCCCCAGTACAGCACGCAGCGTTCCGCCCCACACGCCCACGCTCCCCGCCCACAGCCCGCACGCATGCGTGCCACCGCCTGACGGGGACCCTCCTTCTCTCCTCCCTTCCTTCCTTCCGTCTTTCGCCCGGCGCTCGCCTTGGGTTGGCGCCGGCGCGGTTGGCCTTTACTCCCGACCCGGAAGGGCTCCTCGCTCCCACCGTCCCTTGCGTCCTCCTTTCCGGTCTGGGCCCGGGCAGGGTGAGTAGCGTTACGAGCGTCGGTCTGCTCAATCGGCTTTCATCCGCCTTGCAGACCCTGCGGCGGCGGGCATCCGCAGCCTGGCCCGGCGCGGGGAGCGGTTTGGTGCGGGAGGCGGGGGGTGATACCTCGCGGTGCGTGTGCGTTCGGTGAGGCTGGGGCCCATTTCTCTGCTCCCCCATCCTTACCAGGCCTGCGGAGTACCTGTAGGGGGTTACGGCCTCTGCTGCGCTTTGGGGAAGGAGAGGGAAGCTGTAGGCCGCCGTCAGTTGCTGAAAGGAGCCTCTCTGGCATTGTCTTTGCGGGACGGGCTGAGCTGCCTGTCTGAACAGGGCTTTGAGGGAGAAAAGGGCCTGGACAAGTAGAAGCTCTTCGGGATTGCCTTAGAGGTGCTTAAGGAAGCGGTCGTGGTCGTGCTCCTGTCAGGGAGATAAAACATACGTCATGCTGAAAACTTGCTGTATAAAATCTGCATCAGGCATGCCACAGGGAATGAATTGAGTTTAAAAACATTTCCCCATGTGGGTGTTGTGGGATAAGGAGCTGGTGATGATGGGAGGGAAAGGTGATGGGAAAATCCTGAGAGAAGTTGGGTTTGCATTTGATCCGTGCACGGATATCTTTCAGTGTGGCACAGATGGCTCCTGCAAAGAAAGGTGGTGAGAAGAAGAAGGGACGCTCTGCCATCAACGAGGTGGTCACTAGGGAATACACCATCAACATTCACAAGCGCATCCATGGCGTGTAAGTTCTGTTTTTATCAGTGACGTTGGCCTTAGGTAATGCAGTATGTGAAAGTGGCTCTGGTAGATTTTAAACAGCCAAGAACCACAGTCCTTACCGGCACGGGTGCAAGCTGACACCTGATGTTTTAGCTCCTTGTGCGACAGTTGTGTCCCAAGGAAATAGCTCTGTCCAGGCTTATACTTGGCTTTTGGGGACCAGCATGTTTCTTTTTTTTGCGAGTGTTCCTGGGCTTAGTATGAAGGTACACCTATTTGTTACCTCTCTGTACAGGTTGTCATACTTTCCCAAGCAAAGTTTAAAGTTTAGCCCACTGTAATGAGTTTTAGGAATTAAAATTGTAGTAATCAGATGATTGCCTCCATGCTTATCACTGAGCTGTGCAAGTTGTAAATTGGGGTATGATTGGAGTTCAACAATGTTTGTTCTGTGTAGAGGAGAATAACACTTTTTTACCTGGCCAAATGCAGAACCTCATAGAGGTGAGTGCTTGGAAGGATTTGCTGTCTCCCTTGGATTCCCTTGGTGTGTCTATGGCTGAAATCATGTGGAAGAAGACTATATCTGAATCAAAACAATTGGTGAAATTGCTTAAGTTAGAGTAGGAGAGAAATGAGGCAGTGGGCTATTGCAAAGATGTGGATGAGGGTGGCAGGCTAGAGTACTTTAAATGGTAGTAAGGTGTTCTGGCCTTGCCTGTTGCTTGTTTCTGGCATTTCAGTCTGGTTTGGACACTGATGATCCTGCTGTCCACTTTCATTTTGGGATTATTCTCAGTTCAGGCAATAGTGTTACGGATGAAATGCTTTTTGTGTGATGCTTGTCTTGCTTGTAATCATTTGCTCACTCCTGATTTCTAATACTAAATATCGACAGCAGTGTGTAAATAATACTAACAATAGCCCACTGTGGGACCTTGGACACTGCTGACACTAGTCTTATATCATAGAGTGGGTGTGATATGGTGCAGCTGTAGCTTCTAATGCAATGTCCAGGCATGCAGAATCTGTCCATAATAGGCATGAGACAAGCCATTCTTGTGCTAGTATCAGTGTGGTCCTGCTAAGGTAAGAATGCAACCATCAAATACTGGTTAGCAGAAGCAGTTACTCAGAGTATCATCAGTTCGTTCCTGTGCTCTTTATTTCAATGCTGATAAAATTTTGTCAAGTTTGTGTTACTGCTGTTGCACTGCTTTTCTCCTAGGCTTTTTATTCAGAGTATCTATGAAAGCTCTGATCACTTTGGTAATACTGTAATACGTTTTAATGTTAACATGTTTGAGTAAGACTTAAGATCTGGGAGTTTTTGTAGTTGGAAAATACTACTGAAATGATTCTGTGCAAGCATACATTGTTCCTGTCAGGCACAGACATTAAGATTGGCAGCTGCCTACCAGAGTACAGGTATAGCCATTCTATGATGCAGCTATTGAACTGCTGTTGAACACAGTTCTGTGGATGGCATGTATTGAGAATCTCAGTGGCAGAGTGCTGCAACAAGTGTCCAGTGCTGTCAGTTTCCTGAAGGTAAAGAAGTGGCTCTTGTGTTCATTCTAGGGGCTTCAAGAAACGAGCACCGCGTGCTCTCAAGGAAATCCGTAAATTTGCCATGAAGGAGATGGGGACTCCTGATGTTCGCATTGACACCAGATTGAACAAAGCAGTCTGGGCTAAAGGAATAAGGTGGGTTCCTGCCGCTCCTCTTACTGGGCGAGGAAGAACTTTGTGTATGTGGAGGTGTGGGACTTGGAAGGAGTAGAAAAATATGTATACATCTTGCAGTATTTGCATTTTCTTACAGTGTGCAAGGCAAGCTAATCTTTATGTCACCTTTGTGTTCTGGCCAGCTCCTTCAGTGTGTTTGTAGCAAAGCTCTGTTAAACTCTGGAATTGAAACCTTCTTTTACCTCCAGTAAGAATAAAGCAAAGGAAAGAAGGAATGCAGGTTTAGGTGTGGATGATGGGGGCAGAGAAAGGATTTGGGATTTTATAGGACTGTAGAACCCAAATCCCTGTTGCAGCAGGCAGATTTTAGAAACCTGTCTTTTTAGTGAAACCTACAGCCTCAGGCTGGTACCTGGGTTGTGTGTAATGTTTCTGAGGAGGATTAGATTTCGAAGCATGCTGAATCCATAAATACTATGCAAGGAAATAATTAAAAGTTCTAAATAGAGCCATTCATCTTGCCTTGGAAGTACAAATGATGAGTTGTTTGTGGGCCAAAAAATTACAGATTCTGTTGAATCATTGGTATTGAGGGAGCTGATTTGACTGGTATATAGATTGTCCACAAGGACTCCTGTGAAGAACAGGACCTCTTAACCCATAACTGAAGTTTGTCTGGTAAAGATTAATACTGTGAGTGCTGTACTGGATGCACACGAACCTTTGTGTTAAACCATGTCTTGCAGGAATGAATATTCCTAAGTCTAACCTATGACATATTTACAGTCCTTCACATGGAGTTGTGTGCTTAGGCCAACCCTTCCTTCAAAAACAGAGTGGGACTGAGTTAGTGGGTCTTCTGAGCAGGGGTTCTTTGTCCTTTCTGTTGAGCTGTTCCAATTCATGACCAATGAAGAAGCAGAAATTGGGCCAAGTGACAGCAAAACTTCAGAGCTTGTAGCGAGGCTGCTAACTAAGACTTCCTTGTTCATTGGTAGAAGCAAAGAGTCATGATGTCTCTTTCCAGAGTGAATTTAGCTGTAGTTTTCACTAATATCTTCCTCTGGAAGGACCAAGATAGGCAAAATCCACTATGTTAGCTAGTATGGTAGTCAGTGATTTGAGTAAAGTTGTGAAAAATGCTTTCAAGAGTAAATTGAAGCGAGTTCCTATGTCTGAATTACTACATCCATCTGATATAGTAAGTATGCTCTTGAGAATGCACAGCAGGGAGGATGATCCTCTACAGACTCTGAGCAGAAGCTTCCCAAAATCCTGAACTCACTTGAAGTGGGGAAGTTATTGAAGAATTATTTGAACAAATAATTTTGTGCCTTCCCTCAGCAGTGTATTTTGGGGAGGACAATAAGCTGTGACTTGCCTGTTACAGACAGAGTTATCTAAGCAATATAGTTGTGGTCCCATGATCTACATGAGGAAGAAAGGTTTATTAGTTCTATGGTCACAAAAATACTTTGGTCAAGGTCTGAAGCTCACTAGAATTTCCACAACTCCTGGTGTAGATTGGGCAGTACTGAGACTGCAAAGGGCCTCAGGCTTTCAGAAAGATGAACAAGGTGTTTTCACCTTGCTGTTTTCCATTCTTGTAAGAAATGCTTGTTAGTAACAGCTGCTGGCTGATCATATTCATGCTGTGCTTCATGATCATCTTAATAGTGTATTTCCTGGATCAGTAGTGGACTGATGATGCACTTCTGCTTAATGCTCCCACTGGATTCGTCTTACTCAAGGCCCAGTTAAATCTTACCTGCTTACCTAAACAAAACTAAAAGAGCAAAAGAAAACAAAAAGCTCCATCTCAAAGGTACAGGATTTCCCTCTTGTGATGCTGAGATAAAAACAGATTTGACTCACCCTATTTTTTCACAAACAGGGAAAGCTTAAGAATTTGAGGTGGGGTAGTAATCTTAGAGCAAATACATTCTCAATGAACAGCTATTAATATGTGTTTTACTGAAAAGTAATGTTGTCTTCATTTTAGGAACGTTCCTTACCGTATCCGTGTGCGCTTGTCCAGAAAGCGCAATGAGGATGAAGATTCACCAAACAAGCTGTACACGCTGGTTACCTATGTACCAGTCACAACATTCAAAGGTAAGGTTGCAAGCTGTCCCTCTTGCTCCATGCTGTGTTTCTCTGAACAAGTAGCAAAGCAGGACAGCCCATCCTGTGATGCAAAATTCAGATGACAAGCATGCTGAAGGGGTCAGGCTGCTGGCTTAAACTAGCTCTGCTCTAGTGAACAGGACCATTAGATGGCCTGATCAGAATTAAAACATAAATACAGAATTTAGTAATTTTGGGGAGAATAAAAAAAGGTTGGCCATAGTTCATAGGGTAGTTTTAAGGTTTGTTTTCCTTTTTCTGCCCATCTTCTGAGAAGTATCTTACTTGCAGAACTGATTTAACACAAAGGTCTTGTTCTAGCATTTGGTGGAATACTTGCCTATATAGTTGGCTTTTCCAGCAGTAGATCAGCAAACTGGCTTTGAAACTAGTTAAGCTTTTTGTTAAGACTTGCATATACATAAAGGGAATTGGCCTAGTAATTAGTGATATATTTTCTTGTTTTGCAGGTCTACAGACAGTCAATGTGGATGAAAATTAAACTGATTTTCATTACAATAAAATGACAAAAAGAAAGTTTATTCCAAAGTTGGTATTTTTTTACTGTCAGTCTCTTCAAACTCTCATCCATGAAGCACTGAGTTGAGTAGGTGACATCATCTTAAAAGTATCTTGCTTTCTTTGGGATTCTACCACCTGGGAAATAGTGGAGTCAACATCCCTGGAGGTTATTTCAAATACTAGCAGATGTAGTGCTTAGGGACATGGTTTAGTGGTGATCTGGCAGTGCTGGATTAATTAATGGACTTGAAGGTAATTTTAAAGGTCTCTTCCAATCAAAACAATTCTATGATCCTGCTCTATGATCTAATGGTATAATTTTTATTTAAGATACTGCAGATGTGAATGGAATAAGAATATTTGAATGTTCTAGTATTTTTGTTTTGTTCCTATGGGAATAAAGAGCCACCACACAGACACTTTAATTATTAAGGCCTAACAACAACACAACAACCCACACAACCCCAAAAAAACCCCAACAACAAAACAAAAACAACACCCAAAAAACTGTTGGACCAATACTTCATATAGTTATTGTCTTGTGGATAAAGTAACTCCCTGTGTTTGATTCCCCACTGGTCTCCTAGATAACAATCAGTAGGCTTCTCCTGGGCAGGTCTGTGCACTACACTGAAAGACAGGGCTCAGACCAGTGAATTAATTGAGTGTGCTAGCTTAGGGGATTTGTTCAATGAAGTAAGACTGAAAGCACTTACCTTGCATAAATCAATAAAGGCTGCCAATACGTGTCTAGTACAAAAAGGGTTTATTGAAAAGTGCATGTTTTCACAGACCAACATCAGAAGCAGAGTCCATGTACACTTAACATTTCAGCATGACATAAAAATTGGGATACAATCAAATATATTAAAATAGTTTCAATTACCAGCATTGAAACAGTTTTCAGTATTAGTGCAAAAAAAGGCAACCCAAACAAACTGAAGACAGTAGCTGAGAGGTTTCTTCCCCTGTATAAAAACAAACAAAACAAAACCCCAAAAGGACTACTGGAGCCTGCCTCTGCTGTCGCAGGGTGGAAGAGGGCTTCGGTGTCTGCATAATGTAGGCAGATTGTTTCATTTTACATTCAAGACAAGAACATTATTAATTAATCAATAGCTCAAACAAACCTACACACCCTTTAGCTTTTAAAGCTCTTAAAACCACAAACCAACAAATTGTTTCTCAGAAGTCCACTGCTAACTGTAAGCCTTTTACAGTATGTGCTTTGGCATCATTTCAGTGCGTTTTCATCATTTGCTGCTACTGTGTGTTTAGCTTTGTATGTTCACCCCGTGGCTGGCAGCTCATTCCATTTGTTTTGAGGCTGTACTGATTTAACTTTGCGTTCTCAAGTTTTGGCCTCAGTTCTATGGGTTTTTCGAAGAAGTTAACTAAAGACTGTTCAGTCAAGAGGGATGCTAAAATGTGTTCAAAAGAGACAGTCCAGTCCCCTTCAGTCACAGGTGAAAGCTGTGAGTCTTTGTGAGGGCTTTTCACAGTGTCAGTAAAAACAGCATCCTGGTCTGACGCAGAGGCCTCAGGCTGCAAGTCCTCAGTGAACTCATCTGATCCGCTCCCCAGGCTGGTGTTTCTTTGTCCTACTTCTCCAATCTGAAGTAACAGTGTGGTCACAGTGGCAATGGCTTGATACAAATCATTCTCCTCCGGATCTTCATGAAACATGCTATATAAGGTTTTGCAGAACTGAATGAACTCCCTCTGTAAAGGATGAAGAACCAAAATCAAAACTACTGCACCACCACTCTGGGTAGCTGTAGGAGTTGGGCGAGGGTGCAGCACTGTGAAGGATGCTGTGTATAGTTATGTGCTCATTTACAACTGCCTGCTTTCGGAGAAATGCTAGTGAAGCCATTTCAGCTGTCACTAAAGCTAGGACGCCCTAGCGCTGCAAATCAAAAAGTGAACAGAGCATGAAAGCATTTTGTGGCTTTGATGAATGAGATCAGAACATCCCAGATGATCAAAGGGCAAGTGAGACATGAGGCAAGGGATAGGAGCTGTTACTGGTGGCCATTAACAGAGAGGCAGCCATCCACAGACCTGCAAGCAACTTCCCTTGTTTCTCTCCTGTTTCCCCCATCTATTCTACTAACAAAATTCAGACATCTTTCCTGCCCATCCCTCCTTCCCTTGCTCACCCATCACAGATGATTATCAGTCTAGAAGATGTTTCCATATCCTATTATGAAATTTGTGAGCCCTGGAGTTTCATACAGTCATGCTAGTTCAGGGTGGAAGGGACAGCAGGAAGTTCAGGTAAGTGATGCTTTTGTGAAGGTAATGTGGCCTCACTGAGCTTACAGGTTTGGCACATGCCACCCATATAAGCCTCTATTTAGCAACACCAGTACAGAGGGGATTCTGGGTGTAGTCCCATCTTTGCAGATTCATCCATTTGACTCTTTTCCCTCCAGTAGATTTTCTTGTGCCAAAAACACAGAAAGCTCTACTGGAACTGGGGAAGCGATGTTAGGCTGATGAGAACATTCAGCCATCCTTCATTTAATTCTAGTCAGCATTTAGCTAAGACTGGGCAAATCTCACTGGGTGATGGATTACTTTCAAAAGAAGTTGCTTGTTTGGTGGAGAGGAGGTCAGGAAAGACAGAGCAGCAATACACATTCTTGGGTATTATTCAGGCCTAAGAGGACTTTTTCCAGCTTGTGTGAGCCTCTTTTCCAGATTGCTGTACTGCAGGTGAGGGTGAGTACAAAATGTTCTCTATTCACACCAGCCAGTCTGAGGAGGTGGAGATGCAAGAAAAGAAGCTGAGAGTTTTTAAACACCTCTCTGGATCAGAGGAGCCCAGTTCTTCATATGCCTAAAGGATGAATCTAAACTCAGTCTGAAGTTACTTTTATCAGAAGACTAACACTTGCATTCAATCATCAACTATAGCCTCTCTTGCACATACCTGGCTCATTTTTGGCAGGTTTTTTTCAGTTCTAGTATCTTTTTCTTTGGCAAGATCCTTCAACATCTGCTTCAACTGCTTTTGGTAATCTACTGCATCACCTTTTTGGAAATAGCCACAAAAAGAAGAATTAGTGTTCAACTCACTGGAGTAAACTGACACATTTCAAAATAAACCCTAGAAAGCAGATAGAACAGAGTAGGGTTAACAATGGGAATTTGATTATCTTCTGTGCATCCACACCAGAGAAACACTTAGGACATACCGTTTGATTTTCCAATGACAAGTGGTCTTGATGTTGACAGCAAGGGAGTTTTTAATGGTGAGTGGCTGTCTCGTTCATTTTCTGTGAGAGCTATCCAAAACAAGAGAGTAAACAAACATAACAAATAACCCCTTGACTGGTGCATAATGGTTATTTATGCTTTCAAAATGTGCATACTTGAAGAAAGCAAAGGAATTGGGAAAAGGTGTTTTAAAACTATTGCATTAAATCATACTGTAAAATTACGTCAATGTAACTAAGGTGTGAGCTGCAGTGAGAGTTGGAAGTTTGCCATGAATGGCACATTTAATTAAAAACTTTGCACAGGGAAACTAGCAGAGAATTTTGTCAAGAAGGGATAAAGGGGGTTCTACTATACACAAAGTAGGAGCCTTCCAAAAATCTTATTTCGGTTTGTATTTTATCTAGAAGTAGCATGTAATTGGCTGCAAAAGATCTCTGAATGAAGCAGATGTGAGCCTTGATGTTGTGTATCTAGAAATGCAAGCCAAAAATGTTTTCACTGGAGTAATTTTTAAGCTCAATGAGCCTAATTACCAATGCACATCCTATATGCTCCCAGCTGAAGGAAGCCAGGTTGTTCATTAAGCAGCCTTTCCCCAAAAGCTTTAAGGAAGAGATTATTGGGGAGAAATAGGTGTTCATTCCCTTTCAAATTTCTTACCTGGTGGGATATGCAGCTTATATAGTAACTTTATCTTTTCATTCATTTCTCCATTATACATAACATCTGTAAGAGGAAAAAAAAATAAAAGGGAAGTGGACCAGAGCATTTACTTCCAGAGCTTAAAATAAATTTGGCATCAATTTGTGCACAAAATATGATTGTTTGCATCAACAATGCACAAAAACACATGGCCAGTGCATTACAACAAAATGTTTTAAGTTGTGCCTGTCAACAAGGAATAGCAGGTGAGAGCCATCTGGCATGGCCTTTGTTCTTGTAAAACAGTCCTGGAGTACCTAACCCTACAGAGCTTCAGCATTGTTTAAAAATAGCAAGGAAGATGGCAGGGCATCCAGCAAGGCTATTTGCTGCCGTAGATGAACAGCAATGTAAAAAGGGAAAGACAGAAAACTTCCTTTAGGGCCATCATGTTCTTAATCTTACTGCTTATTCTACAGAATAAACCCAAAAGAGATAACTGTCTCACATGTAATATAATTTATGACCAGGAGGAATGAGATTCTAAGCTCTTAAATGCACTGAAATAGTGTGAAGAACTTCTTTTCTTTTAGTTTAAATTTGAATCCCTCTAACAATCAAAATTAAGTAACTATATAATACAGGGCCCCCTGCTTCCCGTTAAATAAAAAAAAATCCAAAAAGCTTAAGTGGCAAGAATATAGATTTACTGATTTTGACTGAAGCTTTGAATGTTGATTTCAGTTTTTTTCCACATGAGGTCAGGCACCATTTGAGATGTGGCATTTTCTTTGTCAGACAGGATTTTGGGAGAGGCAGCCTCATCTCACTAGAACAGCTGGTGGCCTCAAGACCAGCACTAGCACAGCTCTCAGTCTCTGGTGGCCTGACTTCTGTTTTTTTGTTCTGCTTAATGTCAACATATGAGGCAAGCAGCAGTTGGTTGTGTGAAATTAAGTCTTCACGAATCAGTTACAAAGATGTATACTGACATTTCAAAGGTAAACTGAGAGCAACAGTCCAGTAGAGGACTTCATAACATTTCAAATCCAAATATAATTTTAATTCATAAAATACTTCCAACAATATTTACTACTGTCCAGGAAATCAAGTATTTTAATACAATATACAATCATGTCCTTAGGCTCTCTTTTAAACCTTATCAACTTTAAGTGACAGGAACACAAAAAAATTAGCAGAGGCCACTGTTTTAGGCTAATTACAAGCCCAAGACAACCATCTACCCACATACTGCCCTATCACTGAAATGCCACCCACTGGCTCTGCCCACCTTCCACCCCGCAGGGGAGCTGATACCTAAGCAGCTGGCCAGCCCCTTGAATTCAATCAGCTGGTCCATGTTGTCATCCAGGAGCCGGAAGGTCCTTTGGGCAAGGACATCAGTGTGCTCCCCGCAGGTCCAGGGCGAGACCAGCCTGTACAGGTTAGCAAACTGCTGGGCATCGATGCGGTACTGCTCAGCATACGGCCTGCTGGGGTCATGGCGCTCAATGACCGGGCTTGTCACTTCCCAGTAACACCTTATTAAATGTTCCCTCTAGGAGAAATCAGAGGTGGGAGAGAGTGTGCATCAGAGAGAGCACCACCAGCGGAAAAAGGCATCCACCTCAATATATGCTTGGAAATGCTCACAATTCTTGTAAGAAGTGTTACGATACCAAGACCATCCCTGTGAGAGAAAGCAAAGCATGAATCTTCAAGTTAGAGCAGCCAAGTGCTCTCATGATTTCCAATGGATAATTAATAAATCTGAAGGGAGACTGGGCAGATTCTTGGAAGAAATGAACTGCAAGCTACCAAAACTCTCTTAGCGATATCTGGCCCAGGATGATTCTAACCAGCCAAATGTCCAGAGAGTCTGAGAAAATCCAGGGTAAGTTTTACATAGGCTTGACCTGCTCATTTATTCTCTCTCAGACTTCTCCTTTTGGATACTGCACCTGCTAGGCTTCCCATAGGGACAAGCTGATGCAAAACAAAGAGTCCTAACAAAATCAGCTGTTCCGGAGGAGCAAGGGAGCAAATGAAAAAGGAACCAACACCAAGGAGTTAAATGAGGAAAGAGGACAAATGCAAACAGAGCAGCAAAGAGTGGGAGGGAAGCACTGCAGAGCAGCATTGTCTTATAGCGATTAATGGAGGAAGGATACAGCTGCTCTTAGCCACATACACTAAGAACACACCATAGTCATATTCTCAGTACCTAGTATTTATGGCTATGAACAATACACAAGAGAAATGGTCCATTAAGAGCTATAATTACATGCTTGGGCCTCTAAATCAAGTATACTTATATAAGGTCAGATATCTCTGTCTCCAAATAACTCTTTTAATATCTTATTCAAACATCAGTTTGACAGAAAGGAACTGAAGTAGAAACTGCTTTTAGTTCTAAAGATAAAAATTGAAACTATTAGAAAATTGAGAACAAATAGCAAGAACACAAGTTTGTGGGGAGTTCTCCCCCTGTGGAAAACAGTCTTCCTTTAAAGAGCATTAGGAGATCAGGACTTCAAAGCACAGCAGAGCTCCCAGTGAGCAGAGCTAGGTATGGTTTAACTTACGCTGCTTGTGAAAGTTACCAGAACCTAATTTCTCATGGATAGTTTCCAAGTAGCAAGTTAGAAACGAAACTCTGAAGCAACTCTCCTTTGAAGGACTAATACATTACAACTCCTCTTTAAGAAGTGGGCAAGCACAAAAAGGACGAAATGACAAGATCCCACCCAAAGAGTACCACCCCGGCAGAGGACATGATGCACCTCTGCAAAGTGACAGCTGGAAGTTATTCCCAGAAGCCTCAGATGAGTGCATCCCCTATGCTTCAGGGAGACCAACCTTAAACAAGTCATACAATTCTTCTAAATCTTCTGGAAGAATTGAAACATCTGGGATAACAACTCGGAGCTTAAAAAGAAAGACAAAAGATGTTAGTGTCTGTCTTTTCTCCTGTTCTCACTGACACAGGCAGACTCTTGAGACCGGCAGGGACTGTTATTTTATGTAGCAGGGCTGAGAACAGCAGTATTGAAAAAATCTTTGCAATTTTCCCTGCTTCTTTAGGTTTGCCAGCTGGTAAGATCTGTGAAAAGAGAAATCCCTAAGGGCTATTAGAAACAAAGACAGGAAGTCCCTAAGCCACAGGTCACAGGAGGCCAGGGAAGCACCACATCGAGCATGCTCTCCTTTTACAGTCTTCCCCAGGCATCTGCCTAGGACCACGGTCAGAGACAAAGTGCTGGGCTGTACAGTCTTGCAGTTGTTCTTAACATGAAAGCCACCCTTGTGGCACTTGGCCACAAAAGAAGAAACAAACCCATCAGCATCCCAAGTGAGAGCTTTTACTGGAGTCTTTTTTCAAGATCTGGTGGCACCTTCTCCAAAATGAAAGCAATCTGGAGATGTTAGGCTACCTCAGTTGAAGCATTACCCTATACTCACCACATTTTGCTTGGTTGTGTCTTCATGGCTCTGCAAGACACGGATTCGGTGCTTGTAGCGCATGTGCTCTATCTGTTCCACAGAGTGGTCTCCAAATTTCTACAAAGGCAGCACAGGAGTTTATTGTTTCTGCAGAATTTTATATTTTTATGGGTCATTTACTGGAACTACAACTGTTACAGTATTGTGAGTCCTTAAAGAAAAAGCATACCCAGTCTTTAACTGATCTGTCAGTGTAGGTCTTTACACTGCACCTCACCTTGTACCTTTGAGTGCTTAGTCAAGGGAATCTGGAAAGATGTGTATTAACTTTCAAAACATCCATGCTGAATTTAACTTTTCCCTTTCTTGAAAAATTCTAACTACAACTCCAGTAGACATGGAGCAGTCTTTTACCTCATAGGAGTCATGAATCAGGTTAGCTATTTCAGTCACTGGAGAGGCTTCTTGGTCATCACTGAAGAATGCATGGTGATTACCAATAGGTGGCAGAGGGCTTTCCTCATTTTTGACATGCTCTAAAAACCTGAAGGGAATAAATGCAAGCAACATAGCTTACTCTGCCCTGTGCTCTCCTCAATATAGATAAGCAAACAAGTCTTATGGCTCAGACTTAGAAACTGGGGTTTGGTCTGCTGGGCTTTTCAAAAACACCTTCAGTGATTACTCATCTGAGGAGCAACAAGCCAGCCACATAACTAATGCTGCCCCAGGAAGAAAACTTCTGTCTCCTTGAAGTCTGGAACAGGAAGGCCGTCAGTCTAGGGAAAGCACGAAGAGCAGTAGTAAATATTGCCCAATGACGCAGTCGGTGCACAGCTTGGCGCTGCCAGGAAATTTCACAGGACATCTACCCGGCCAGTGTACAAACCCTATTGTTTAAAGCAGACACTGCAGAAGCAAGGTGCAGGATCCTGCCAGTGCAGGCAGAGTGCTGTCTTTATCACTACAGCACCCAAATGCCTTTTTTTTATGGCAAAAAGAGTCTGCAACAGAAGGAGCATTCCTGCATGGCCATACCTGCTCAGAATCATCAGGGCCTGTCCATCATCCTTGCTGTTACACAGATCCATGGCGTTGGCTTCCAGTATGGCCAAGCCCAGCTGGAAAATGGCTTTGATCCCATCATAGAAGAAGCAGTCCACAACATTCACAGCACTTTCCAAGGGCATGATGCTAAGGAAAAGGGTAAGGAACCATGAAAGAGAGATGGAAGCTAAGGTGGTCAGGTCCTTCATATGTTCAGCCAGCTCTGGAAGTTGTTCTTTTATAAGCTCTTCGAACACCGACTGGTCTACCTGAGCACCTGGCAAGTCATAAAGAAACAGTATTAGCCAGGACTGACATAGGAAAAAAATACTATTTAAAGCTAATAACTGCTATCAATTGCAAGACTTTCTTAAATTTTAAACTGAAAAGACACACACACTCATCCACAAGGAAAAATCCCATTATCTTCCTGCTGTGGTCTCAGCCCCAGCCCACATGTCCATAATCCTGACTGAACAACTTGCTGCAAAAAAATTGGTTTGATTCTGCTGAGGGTCTTTTATGTGCCACAAAATAGTAACAAGAGCAGCTGTTGTTTTCAGCTAAAAGAGCACATAATAAAGTGCAAGGAAAAGCAATCTTAACGCATTTAACTGTTTGACTTGGGACCTATGAAGTGAAAATCAGATAGGGCACATTCCACTCCAGCATATGCACTCAAGAAAGCAGGCAGTAGAGCTTTCATCCTGTGTAAGAAAATGTAACATGAAAATACAGATATGGCTACACACACACTGAGCAGGAAGAAAAATATTTACATATAAATGTATGTGCATCAATAAATATATACTTACATGCATATACATATAGATATGTATTTTAAGAACAAAAGATTTCTGAAATGCCCAGATATAAGCTTTCCTACCTGTCCCAACCAGTCTTTTCAAAAGGAACAGATCTGGGCTCTGTTTCAGCTACTAGCTCAGTCCTGCTTTGTAAGCAGCTGTTGTACAATCAGTGTTGCTGAAGTGGCCTTTGCCTGTAAACCAGATCTGCCACATCAGTTATGTTTTCAATCGTTTTCCCTTTCAAGTTATTTCATTTCTTTCTCACACTCTATACTGTGCTGATATTAAGAGACAGCTTTAACTGCTATGGCTTCCTGAGACATACATACCCTCAGCACTCAACACTTCTGCTGTCCACAAGCAGAATATAACCTGGGCAATTTGTGGCAGAAAGCCAGCCTATTTTTGCTTTGTATCCAAATCATAATTAAAAAAAAAAAAACCAACAAAAAAACAGCTATGACTTTTCTGTCTTAGAACTTTTCCCATCAAGCCACAAAGAGCTTCTGCTGCTGGCTGTACAAACATTACAGCAACACAAATAAAAAATAAGTGCCCAGGGACAAGAGCTTTTCAGAAACACATCAGGCTTGGTGCTTTCTTTTGAAGAGACAGCCTTCTCACATCCAACAATCCTCAGTAAGAGGGGTAAAGGAAACAGAGGAGAAAACAAGACAGGTTACTCAACAGAGGGCTGTCTTTCATTCAAGGGTTTGTTTTGGTTTTTTAACAAGCTCAACACCAACAATTTAATAGCCATAGTTAACACAGACCAATAGAGCTGGTTTAAGGGATATTTGATGAAAGCCAGAGAAAGATAAAAGATCATTCTAGCCTCAGAGGCTTCACCAGAGAGACTAAGGTTTAAAATACATGTGAGATGCTGCCCAGATCTTTTGCAGAAGATTCTATTACAAATAATGGTTGACATTGTAGACCAAAGTCAAGCAGGTATATTCAAAGTGACTTTTATGCCCACTTTTTCAGTAAGCTCCCATAAATCATGAAATCTGAGCAACTGAACCACTGATGCATTGCAGCATGAAACCATAACAAGGCAGGAAAATAGCAGGGTATAATTTTTTTTCAAGAAAAATATGACTCAAGATGCAAACTAAATGACATCTCCAAGACTGAAAAAGCAAATCAAGTGATGTTTTCACTGTTTCAGTAATTACAGTAACAAGATGATGACAGTCTTAACAGATAAAGTAGGGCAAGATGGCTTGCTGGTTTGTGAAGAGGATAGATAATGGGTGCCAGCTCTACCTGCAGGCTTTTCCCATTTGCAAGCAGTGAAATGATGAAAAGGCTTGTGGAAAGTCAGAGTGGTCATGGCTCGTAAGGCTGAAGGATGGAGATAGTCATGTGAAAAAATGAAAAGGTTCAGTAAGAAGAATTGCCTATGTTTTTAAAGCAACAATTATTAAAAAATAAGTAACTAAATAACATATTTTGAATGTCATAGAGAAACAGTCCAAGAGAAGATGGAGCTAAGAAGGTGTGTTAAAACCAAGGTCATTAATTCAGTAGCTGTTTTGATTGTAGAGATTACTGTCTGACACTGAAGAGGAAAAGCACAGTGACAGGTACCAAGGTCAGAGAGAGTTATAGAGAGGTCACCAAAATTATAGAGAGATCAAAATTTGGACAAAAGTGTTGGCAGTGTGGACAGAGGAAAAGCTGGGTCTTGGAAGGGTTATGCAGGAAGAAACAATGCAAAGTTTAGATAAGAGCTGGTTACAAATAAAGTCAGCTGAAATGCCAAGCCAAGTATAACTCAAGCAATAGGAACCAGAGGAGGGACAAGGTGGAGAAGATCAGTAGCACCAACTTGTGCACACTAAGGCCTAAGGTAAATTAAAGCTTCAGAAGCAGCTGCTCAGTGAAGCAACAACACTGCAAAATTGCACCACTGCCGTTGGACTAGGAGGAGCAGGGGAACTTCTGAGCCGAAGTCCCTGGCTCCTCATACTGTGGTGAGTCACAGCAGTGCCTCTTTTAAGGTCATGATACTCCTTCCTTTGGGTTCAGATGACAGAAAACAGAGATAGTCAACCAAGACTATCAGCACTCAAAGAACCTAGGTGGTAGCCATGGTGACTGACAGGCCTGATACAAACCCAGAATTAAGTACAACTCAGGGCAGTGATATGGCCAGCCAAGTGGGACATAACAAGTTAGTTTGAGCATAGAGAATGATATTTGGGGCAAACACCAAAGTTATCAGCAACTCAAAGCAGGCTGATGACATCCAGAGATGCACCAAGACAGATTGAAGTTGTCTTTCGTTTTTTAATCAAGGAAGGAGAGAAATGAATATGGAAGTCATCAAGATAGCAGTTTAAAGTGATGTTTGGAGACAACAACCAAAATGCTGACAAATGTTACAATGCCCAGCCCACCAGCTGAAAACACCAACGGCATTCAAAGCACCACAAAACACCCTAAGCATCCAACTAACTGCAAAACTCTGCTTTAACTTACCTTACCTGCCAGTTGAATTACAAGATAGTAACTGTTCAGGAGGGTGGTATGATCACCCCATCCTCCATGCAAATGATTGGAAATTTTCTCAGATGTCTCCTCTAGCTCCCCAGGCAACACAACTGTGCCCATACCACTACTGCCAGGGATTTCCTCTTCCCCTCACCTCCTCACAAGTGATCCTGACCTCTCCCTTTGCTACACTGTGGCTAAAGAGTAAGTTTAGTGTTAAGGAGAGAAAAATCTATCATGCCATTTGTCTTGGATTGCACAGACAGAAAGCTGTTTTCCCCACCCCAAAGGAGTAAAATAAAAACACTCTCACAGAACTGGAAATTTAAATGGAAATCACTACTCACAAATATATACAAGAACACAAAATACACAAATCAATATTCGGCCTTGGCCCAGGTCTCCACCTGGGCTTTTCCCAAAACCCCACTAGGTCAAAACTTTCCAAAGCCTTCTCTCCAACCAGGCCTCTGGTACTTCTGGAGGACTTTCTTTTCCTCTGTGATTCTTAAACCCATAATGCCATTCTGTGAGACGAGGAAGTAGAGTGACTGCAAAGAACAAATACACTTTCTTCTATGCACATCTGTAATTACTGCGTGAAGCTGCTCAGCATTTCTCTTTTTGTGCATTAGGCAGACACCTTCACTAGTCTTAAAATAGTTACACTGCAAAGGAGACACAGCACATGCAGTACAAGGCATGCACTGCAGAGAGACAGAACTTAGTTCTTAAAGCAGCATCTCAATTCAGAGGTTTTGCATCAGCCCTCATTACAAAGGGCCAGTTTAGGTGCAGGTCTGTATTACTCCAGTAGCCGTGCAATGAAGACAAGTCAGATCAGGTATTAGCTACCCTAGCAGATCTTTCCTGGGTTCATCTTAAACAGCTCAAGTCTCTAACACTGAATGCTCCTAATCACAACACACAAGCTCTTCTGTTTTTACTTAACAGGCAAAAGTGCCACCGCCTTCTGGCCAACAGGAAAAAGGAGACACATTGTAAAGTTGAGCATACATTTATAGTTCTTGCAGTTCAAACTCTTCAAACCAAAACCAGCCCAAGCCGGACCCTGAGCAGCCACCACTGCTGTCCCTGCACACTGAACAAATCAATGGACCACCTCACCCATGGGGTCTGGACTTCTGAAGACCCTGAGCATTTTACTCAGCCCAGTGCCATCCGGCTGCCCCTTCCCATTTAGAAAGAGGAGAAACACAAGCTTACCTATCACTCGGTGGTTGAAGTAATCTGGCAGCATTCGCTCACACACAGCAACCAGCAGCCAAAAGGCTTCTTCCTCTTTGGCATACAACAGCAACACGGAGGTCAAAATATTCATAGACTTACAAAGGGAAAAGAAGAAAATGAAATATATTAGTGGCAGCAAATGCTACTGCCAAAAGCTGAATTGTGGCTATTTTTAAACAAACACAAGTAGCCTAATGTGAAATAAACAACTGGAAAAAACCCAAACACCAAGAGAAAGGGGACAGTGAATATATAATAACCCAAAGGCATAACAAACTTTTGAAGCTTATGTATATTGCTTTTCATAATAGAAATAGGAAACAATTGAGGAAGGCACAGCACTGGATCTGCCCCGATACAAAGTAGGTAACTCACAATGCAGGATGTATTGGGGCTGCTTTCCCTGCCTTCCTGCATCTGGACTGGTCTGATGTTAATCATAATTCAGAGAGATGCACAGAAGGTAAAATTACTATTTTAGCTAGGCAGCTCCATGAAGTACTTTGACAGTTTCTCTTCAGTTTTGGAAGAAAGGGGCAGAATTTTAGTACATTAAACCAGTGCTCTACGTGAATATCATCTGTGCAGGCCAGTTTACTTTGCATTGTCTCCCAGTATTGTACAAGAAATGTACTTTGGAACAAACAGAAGCATGAAAAACACTTCCACCCTGACTCTAAATGAAGTTTAAAAAAACTATGAAGGAATATTTTATTAAACCAGAGCCTTTGGTTAAGCCATTTGTTTCCCATAGTAAGTGACATTTAATAAACCCATGTACTTTCCATAACTAAAAAGACATTATTTATCATAACTACCATTAAGAATACTCCCAAGAGAACAATAAATCCAAGAGTGGAAAGAGGGAAGAAAATAGCGACTGTTAACCCACTGGGAGTTTTTCACCTGGCAGTATCCTATTTTGGGGTTCCTGTGTGCATAGGCCGTGAGCACCCTTCTCAGGGCAGCTATCCCAGTCTCACTCTGGAAGGCAGGGTGCTCGGGCAGCGAGCGGTGGAGGTCACGCTCGATCTCCTCTGTTGCCATACAGCACTTGCCCATGGACTCCTCTACCAAATGTATGTAGTAACCAGGATGTGCGGCAAGATCCGTCACAGCATCTGAAGGCAACAGGAAGAGAGAAAGCGGAAGACACTAAGTGGATCAGGATGATGCTAAACTTAGTGTTGTGGGAATTGATGCTCAAAAGGATGTAAGCAAGATAGTTTTCCCCCAGGTCCATGAATTTAGTGAAATTTTCAGACCTAAAAGAAATAAAGTTTTAGCAGAGCACGTCTTGAAAACAAAATAATTATCATAGAGTCATAGAGTGGTTTAGATTGGAAGGGACCTCAAAATCATCTACTTCCAAGCCCCCTGCCATGGGCAGGGATACCTTCCACTAAATCGGGTTGCTCAAGGCCTCATCCAGCCTGGCCTTGAACACCTCCAGGGAGGGGGCAAATATCAGCAATGTTTATATGATGCAACATCATTCAAAAAACCTTAATAGTGACATTGAACAGAACACTTCCCCGGCAGAAACTATTACTGGGAGAAATGTACTCAGAGCTGTTCACCATCCAAGGAGGTAAATCTGCACACAAAGGTGCTTTACAAATGTTTAAACGCGTCATATACCAGATTAAGGACTCAATTTGAGACCATATTTTAGGCACATTCTGTGTCTGCCAGATCTGTGGACAAAATTAGTTGTTTTTTCCACCTCCAGTTGGCAGTACCCCTGCCAACATTCAACAAGAAGCAGGAGCAGGACCTGCTGACTGTAAGATGTCATCATTTTGCAGTAATTTTATTTTGGAACAATTGGATTTGTCTGGGGTTAAATCAATATTTATGCTACAATCTAATTGTTGTTTGAAGATGAACATTATTTCATGAAAACATGACGTTAATTTTAAATTACACAGATGAAGAAAATGTTATTTCAATTCTTCTGCACATCATGCTCTGTCACATCCCAAGATAAAATCTTTACAGATCTACCTAGGTACTTCCTTGCACTTATTAATTCAGTTCATATAATCTCTATTCTGTGAGCAGTATCATAAGCTCTGGGTAAATGACATTTAATTGCCCTTAGGAGATTTCTTGCCTCAACATTTTGCCATGTTCAGAATCAGATGATGCCTACATTCAACATTTCTAAGCGTGCCCACCTGAGAAGAGCAGCCAGAGTTTGCCTCTTAAGGATTCAGGGATTCCCATAGCAACAAGTTTTCTGATCTTCTCTGTGCGAAACATGCAGACGGTTCTGCCGTATTCTACAAAATGGTCATTCCACAGGCTCTCTTTGATTTGCTCCCTAGACTGGGAACAAGGGGATGTATTTTACAAGAACAAGTTATGTGTGTGTGTGTGAGAACTGGTAAACAGAAACATTTTACAGTGCACAAGGTATTTCCTTTGCCAATGGAAATGGGAAGATTGCTTTAAGGACTACACCTTTCCCCAATTTGCACATGCAGCTACCCCTCAGGGAGAAAAATTACAAATATTCACCAGAAAGAAATGGAGGAGAGGGAGGAAAACTCCAAAAAAACAGAAAAGTCATTACCCCATACCGAATTTCTCCAGCCAATGCAAAGTTCATCTTATTGAAAATATCTGTTTGAATGTCAGCTCAGCTTTTTTAAAACAAGAAAAACAAAACAAAAAATAGCCCTGCATTCCTACAGCTTCCCCGAAATGTTACATACCTTTCCAAAATCAAGACCTGCCACTCCTGACTGATGAAAGTCTGACCTTAGGGCTTCTGCATTGAGCAAATAACTGCTCTCTTTTCCACATTCGCTTCTCTCCTTGCCTTGTGAAGCCTCTGTTCCCAGACATGCAGTTTCACTGTCCCTGAGCATGCACGTGGATTCAAAGGCAGGACTGTTCTGCAACACAGAATCAAGGTGGTAATGACTGATAAGAGGCTAAGAACTACATCCTCAGGTGTCTTCAAGACATGGAGCTGAGTTAGCCTTTGCCTTTTGCATCAAAACCTTTCATACCTTCCAGAAGGCCTTATTCAAGACTTCATAAAAACTATCATTCATTTGTATGTCAAGAAAATGATTGTTACTTTAAAATAGAAGTTGCTGGTAAATTCTAAGTGTTCTTGGTGAGAAGCTACCGAACAGTCTTCTATTTTAGTTAGGATTAAAAAAACCTCAGTGAACAATTTATGTTGGAGGGAGATCATCTTTTTCAATCCCCTGCCCAAAGCAGAACCACTCAGACCAAGTTGCTGGAGGCTGTGTCCAGACGAGAATCCACAACCTCTCTGAGCAGCCTGGTCCAGCTCTTGGTCTGTCAGATTCTTCCTTTGCTGCATCTTGGGACTGTTGCCACTCGCCTTTCAGCTGACATGTCTAAGAAGAGCCTGGCTCCATCTTTATCTTTAATTCCCCATTAGCTGGTGGAAGACAGACTGAACAAGCCCTGCTCCCTCAGCATATCTTCATAAAGCATATTCTCCAGCCCCTGACCATCTTGTAGCCTTCCGCTAGATTTACTCTAATTTGTCAAAGCTTTTCTTGTGTGGTGGGATAGAGTCATTAGCCTCCGAAGTGCTGAACAAAAGGGAAAACCTGCTGGTTACAATCCTGCTAGTACAACCCCTGCTGCCCCCCTACACTGTAAGAGCACATTGCTGACTAAGTTCAACCTGTTGTCCACTATGACCCCCCTGCCTTTTCCACATGGCTGCTCTATAGCCACCCAGTATCCAGCCACTACTGGCCTGCCTACTAGCATGGGGTTGCTTTGCCAGTACAAAAGCATCTGCTTTTGTTGAAATTCATAAAATCTCTCTCAGCCTATTCCTTCAGATTGTTGAGGTGCCCATGCAGGGCAGACCTGCCCCACAACATATTCACTGCTTCCCTCTGGTGTGTCAATCACAACCAAACCATGCTGCAGGTGTGCTCAGGTAGGTCTTTAAAAGGCATCAGACAGCACTGGCCCAAGATCAACCCCCTGAGGAAGGCAGGAAAATGGACCAATGGATAAATATATTGAGTGTGTAATAAAAATAAAAAACCAAAACAACCAGAAGTTCAGTACCTGGTTTCTATTTTGCACATTGTTACAATGCAGTGGGTTGCTGAAGTTCACTTCCCTTAACCTCCGGAGCAGGTTCTCTACCAAAGTATCTCGGTCCTTCAGCTCGATGAACTGAAACGCCATCTTGCTCCTTATGCTAATGATGATGGGATTAGGGAGAAGACTTGTGTCCTCCATCTTCTCTATGCTGATTACCTTATCCAGAACATTACAGAAAACATACTATGCACCACATCCACAGAAACATCTTCAAATTTTCTACAGGTACCAAAGCACAGCATTCATATGTACACATGCCTTAGACATAGTTATTCATATTGACTTTCCGTGATCAGACACATCCTATCACCTAAAGTTCATGGTCTCTTTAGAAGTTCAATGCAGGCACCAAAAAGTATCCCTGATGCCTTTTTTTCCCCCCCTTAATTAGGACTTTGTGACCCATTTCTGGAGAGTGGATTGGTAGGAAAGATAAGAAATCAAAGTGGGATTAAAGAAAAGGATCAACATGATCAGATTCTGCAGGACAAAGGAGGAAATTGACTTTCATACTTTTGGAGATGGAGAAAACAGTTGTTTTGTTGTTTCTGTTTTCTTATTGTTTCATTTCTGTAACAGGGAAAGGTAAGTCACTACAGTTAGGATATCATTGGGTTGTTACACTGTTACTAGTCAAGGATGAAAGGAAAGCTTTAATTAAGAGATCATAACAGCCTTGTATCCACAGCAGATCACGCAGGCATTTGCTGACAGCTCCCTTCTCTTCTACTCCCACCACCTTCCCAGGCACTCTCCCTCCATTTAAATAAACCTCTGATTTCATGGAAATTTGGCAGCTTGTTCTTGCATCCAGAATTCCCTCTTTTTCTCTCTGCCCTGCAGCTTTATGAAGTATCCACAGGTTTCACAGACTTTATCTATGGAGAGAGAGTTGCAATGCTTCTAAGTGTTCATCCCAGACAAAGACTTTTTTGTATTGTTAGAATGGGTACAAGATGAAGTCTCCACCAACATCAAGCCAGACTTATGCATTTGTGGAGCTGCAAGTCTTGGACCAAGCACACTCCACTTTTGCAGAGTTCTGTCCAGCCTGCATTGCCTGTCCATACGTAACTTTGAGGGAGATGTGGAATCACTCATATTTTTAGGAACTCATGCTCTAATGAGTCCCAGAACAAGCTTTACAACAATCCTGTAGGCACGGTAGACACAAGCATCCTACTCTTTTTCATCAGATGATGGTTGGCAGACAGGTGAAACAATAGTGGATGCTTACAGCAGAAAAAGGCAGATAAAGACCCAAAATGAAACAAACAAAACAACTCTACCTCTCTGAGTGGGATGATAACATTGCAGCAGCCATTTTCTTTGCTGGCAAAGCAGATATAACTGTCTGAAGTATACATCCTTCCCGCTGTGTGACAGCGACTAAATGGTGTCCAGAGAGAACAGTCTACAACTTCATGCAGCTTCTCCTTCCTGGGCAATCTGAAGAAGGCCCGAAAGAATTCATTCTGTGCTCTGGCTTCAAGATCCCTTAAGAGAAAGCAGTAAGAGCAAATCACAAGACCCCAAAAGCCAGGACATGCAGCACAAGATTCACTTTTCTTGTTAGTTTCACCAAGAGCAAGGGATACAGAATAAAGGCACCATGCACAACAATCTTCACTGCGAGAACAGATGGAGAAAAGATCAACTTTGAAATATAAAAAAGAATAATTATCAGTACTTGCTTGTTCAACAGTAAGGTCAAAAGCAATTGTTGTAGTGACTAGGAAAGAAAAGGGTGCTAATTTAAATCAGCTGGTTTGCTGGCTTGGGATTTTTAATTATTATTTAACCATGCATTTTCTATTGCTGCTGTATGACTTTCCAGCCCCAAAGAGTCACGGATTTCAATGCCCAGGAGATAATTAAATCTTTCATCTGATGAATATATTCTATTCTATTCCATTCTATTCTATATTGAGCAAGAGAGAGTAGTCTTATGTTCGTTACGTCCCTTCCCAGCAGCATTGCCAACATCACCCTAAGGATTTGCACCTGCACATAAAAGTAATGCATTTGCTTGAACAGCACTTCCAAAGCAGTCAGTAATACAGGAATTAATGATGGTGTCATTTACAGCATTGCATCTTTGACTTGAAGAGGCATCAACCTCTGAGAGCCCTGAGAACAGTTGCAAAACACAGAACAGTTACAAGTTATTTACAGACTTATCTGGGAGTAACAGCATCAGCTACATTCAGTTTGGACTTGGCTTCCTTTGAGTCATCCATTGACATTTATGCAGAGAGAAAAAGTTTAAGTAAATGAAGCTTTCATTTCTGAGTTATGGTTATACAGACTTGGCTTTGGGAATTATTTTTTTCTTTTTTTTTTTTTTTTTAATTAAGAAGTCTACAGTAATTTAGAGAACTATGCAATTAGATTATAAACAGGCCATGCCTATTAGCTCATCACCAGCAGCTCCAGAAACATTAGGGCTTAAATTCTACCATTTTTACTACAACAAGTAAATTTTTCCAAAGATGATTCACCTTAGGGGAAAGGAAAAAAAAAAGCCAAGCTTTGTTCCATTGAAAGAATTTCAAGCGTGGGCTGAAGCATAATAGGGAGCAGTACCTTGGTGCTGTAAATCCTTCCCCCCATCCCAGCCCTGATATTTAAAAATAGAGGCAGATGAAGTCTCTGCTTCAGTAAGTGAATCAGTTGTTTGTGTCTTTTTATGTCAGTTTAATCCACAGGAAAAATAAAGCCATGTGAAACAAGGATGGATACAATCCATAACAAACTGAGATCTGAGAAGGGAAGATCTGTATCTGAAACCAACAGAAAAGACAGAATGTGCTCAACCAGCGCTCAAGCATTATCTTCCTTAATAATACTATCCAAGGAAAACAGACAAATAGTCTCCTGTTTTTCACAGAGAACAAAGAGAAACCCTCTTTGTAAAGGAAGACAGAAAGGTTGCTCCTGAGTTAAAATTCTACAGCAAGAGCAACTCTGATAAGTGCCCACAGTGATCTGCTATTGTGACAAAACTGGATCAGGATATGCCTCCTAGCTAACTCACCACTAAAATATTTTCCATTTCTGCACAGATGAATGCTGCTGATAGCATCTACAGCCAGGTCTGGATAGAGCTGTGCTCTCCTGCTATTGTGCTGAGAAGACCCTCCCTGGATCTACTCTCTGTTAAAACCTCTATACCTTTATATGATTGTCTTTTATTTAAGAGTTGACTGTTTCTAATGCTCCAAAATCTGCAGTTCTGAGTTTTCAGGACTTTCCTGCATCTTTCAAGCCTGAAGGTTCCAGGTGTGGGGCCCTTCAGACAAGAAGGGACAAGACTTTAAGCTGAAGAATGACATTTCCTGTATCTGAAACTAAGTAAATCCAGCAAGCACTGCATCATCCAGCCTCCTCACACCATACAGGGGGAAGGCTGCCAATCCAAACATCCCTGGAACTTCCTGTCTCCTGGTGACTCATGACACAGGGTCACATAGGGCCACTGCAGAGACCACCCTGCAGCCAGGGCTGCCCCAGAGACAGGTGCCAAATTAGGGACCAGCCTGCTGGTGGGAGGGATCCTTGAAAGAAAAATGGTAGCACAGGGATGAAAATGCTGTCAGCACCTACTGCCATGAGCTAAAACATAAAGCTTTGTTAGAAAATGGCACATGGTGGAAATATTTCCTGTTAGGCAGGCAAATTCTAGAGCTTAAAGCAATTGCTTCCCTTCATAGATAGAGCCAAACAAAATTAGAGCTGGTTTAAAAAAAACCCAAACCCTGTAACTCAAAACCAACCACAAATTAAATTAGCTTCTAAAACAAGACAGGCAATTGTTTAAACATGATACAGGCAAAGATGCAGCAGCTGGGCTACGTCATCAGGTCCCACAGCTTCCATTTTGAGTTTTGCAATGCCTCCAAAGCCGAACTGAACCACAAACTTCCTACCTGCCCAATTTGTTTGAAATTTTATTATCTAGCTTAAGAATTCCCATGGTGATTTGTTTTATTATGCAAATGCAGTGTATTGAGCTGTAGCTAAGAAAAAAAAAAGAATGGTATCATTATGTAAAAATAATGTTTACCATGTGTTTCCACATGCATCAACAGAGTAAAAGGCTAGAAGATGCAATTGCCTTGTTCCCTGTTTTTCAGAACACTCAGCAATTCTTTCCACACACAGTTCCCAACTTGCACAGTACAGGACCCTGGATTGCCTCCAACTCCAGCACTTCAAAGTGCACGGCAAGTCTGAACTGTGGTAACTCCTTCTGTGTGACCCCTATGTTACCTTCCAAGAGTTTTAAATTAAAGGAAATAACACACAAGACTAACAAAATGCCTAAAAGTATCAGGACACTCAGAATTACATTCTCACTGTCAAATGTGTTTTTCTCTGCTTTAAATTTAATAGAAGTCAGCTTGGCAAGATTTTAGCTCTGCTGAGTCACTTGCTGTCTACCTAAAACCTAAACACACTGGTTGACCTCTTGTTTGCAGACACCAACTACCAGATTCCTTTTGCTTTTCAGTCTCCAGAAAGTTACAGATTTTGGAAATAACATATCCAACAATATTTGTTTTGTTTGTTGGAAGAATAGCTACATTCATTTGGCAAGAAAAGTTTCTCATAAGCAAGCCAGGAGAAGCTATCTGAGAAGAGCCAACACGGACTTGTCAGGACACATGTAAACTGAGTATCATTCCTTTACGTAGCAGGAATACTGGACTCATGGAGGAAAGAGATGCAATGGATATCTTAGCCAGAATTTATGAAAGTCTTGATATTTCCTCACATGGAACTAATGAAACTAGATTGAAGAGAAAAACTGTTTTACCAAGCCAACTGAAAAAGAACATACTAAAAAGCACCCCTCAAAAGCTCCTAGGTAAACTGGAAGTCTGTATCAAGAGGATCTATCCTGGACTAGCTTCTGTTCAACAACTTCATCAGCAATCTGTATGATGGATCAACAAATTGTTGCTATTAAAGTTGAACATGATGTGAAGCTGGTAGAAGGATAAGCAGAAGAACAGGATCAGATTCAGAATGATATTCATAAACTTAAGGGATTATGTGGGAAAAAAGCAGCATTACAAGTATTTTCAGCTGTGCATCATAAGCTGCACAAATGCTGCACTGAGATCACCTCCTCTAGCAGCCATTTATTCAGTAAAAAGGAGACACCTAAGGATCACAACTTGAACACAAGCCAACAGCTTCATGCTCACAGGAGGAAGACAAACACCACACTGGGCTGCAGAAGTGCACAGTCACCAAGATGCAGTATGGCAGTCCTAAAGTTGCTGCACAGTCATGCTGCTCATTCCCTGGTCAGCAAGGGCAAGGCATTATGGATAGTCCTGTATGCCACCACCCCATGCCTGCAGCCACATGGCTAAGTGACAAACATGAAGAGAAGAGCACCCAGAAGGGCTAATATCAGGACTGATAAGGTAAAAAAAGGCTGAACTAGGGCAGTGTGTGTAAAGAGAAAAAGAGAAAGGAGAGACACACCAACATCTAAACACACAAATGGTTTCATAATTTCATAGTTTCATTCAGGGTTGGAAGGGACCACAAGGATCATCTAGTTCCAACCCCCCTGCCATGGGCAGGGACACCCCACATTAGATCAGGCTGGACAGAGCCTCATCCAGCCTGCTCTTAAACACCCCCAGGGATGGGGCCTCAACCACCTCCCTGGACAACACATTCCAGGGCTTCACCACTCTCATGGTGAAGAACTTCCTCCTCATATCTAGCCTGAATCTCCCCACCTCCAGCTTCATTACATTCCCCCTAGTCCTATCACTACCTGAGATCCTGAGAAGTCCTTCCCCAGCCTTCCTGTAGGCCCTCTTCAGATACTGGAAGGCCACAATTAGGTCACCTCGGAGCCTTGCTTTGGAGAAAGCTAAAACATCTGATCTCTTCAATGGTACTGCATAGGGCAAGAAGTACCAGACCCAAAAAGCAGCACTGAAGTTTCAAGTTAAGCTTTATAAAGACTTTTCAAATGCTAAAATACCAGTAAAGTACCAGTATGGATCCTGCTATTTCCATTATGGAAATGCTTTAAAACAGAGCAGGTGATCATCTCTCATGAGAAACACATAGAGATAATCCAAGCCATGCCTAGGCAGATACAATAAAAGGATGTTCTTTCTACTCATGCCCTCCTTGATGCTCAAGGTTTACAGCATTCTTGAATTCCCCTCTGAAGGAATTAATGCAAACTGAAGTGACATTTACAATTTAAGGTACTTCAAACAGTTTCCCTTCAGCTTAGATCAGTGTTAAAAACTTTTTTTGCCTTCATATAATGCAAAACCATCCTTGCTGGCATGTCACAGATATGAAGAACAGAAACAGAGGTGGTTAGAGCCTGGAGAAATGTGTCATGCTTTTGAAACCTTACTGACATCAGCACTAAAGCTTTTAAATTGTGTATTCTTCAGCCAATTTACTTGCTGCATTTGATAGAAGCAACGGATACTCCTGCATTCTGAAAGAGATGGAAATAAGTACAGAAAACCTATGCAAATTTAGCAAGCTTTCTATTAAAAAAGAAAAAGCAGTTACTATATGATACAGTAAAATTGTATGGCACATAAATATATCTGGAAGAAATGGCATTTGTAGTTACCAAACATCTCAGCTTTCCTTTGCTTTTCTCTTTGTAATCTGGAATAGTTATGATGCATGGCTTATTGCTTTCATTTTGACAGACTACCATTTGCTTACAAACCAGGCACAAGATTTTACACAAACATGTATTAGGAGGAAAATGTTGAGAGGAAAATAGTTGATCTTATACTACTACAACAGCTTCAGGAAAAAAAAGCAGCAACAAAAATTTCACATACCAAAAATTTCACCACCACCACCCCCCCAACATGTTAGCATTAAAAACCAGTTTATCCACTATTCAAACTACAGGTCTTGCTTAATCACTTTACATCGAAGTGGTTGTTGAATTGTGACAAAGGGCACTAGAAACAGCAACTCATACAACCACTACCCTAACTTGTGCAGAGGAAATGGGATTTTGGCATCTCCCATGTTTCCGTGCTTTCCTTTCTGCCATCTCAATTTCCAGCACAGGTTAGAGAAGATCTTACCAGGAACTCTCCAGTAAATATACTTTCATCCTTTCTTCCCCTCTACACCCCTCAGTTTCAGAGAAAACATGTTTCAGTAAGGATGTAGGATGGTTTCTGTTGTTTGCTTGCTAATCAACATACCACTTCTCAAAAATACCACAAGGTAGTTATAGGTTAATTCCCTGAGAGCCTTGTTATAGCATATTGCTAAGCTTATACTCTGCAACTGTAATTTTAGTTTCTCTGTAGTTTTCCATTCAGTTAGAACCCCCAATTCAAAGACTATTTTGGGAAGTAACTACAAAGAGTTGAAAATCAGTAGATGGTGAAAACATCTCCCCAGAGTTTTTTATTATGTCTCTGGACTGACTTTCCTTGCTTTGTGCATCTAATTTTTCAGTTCAAAAGCGGGAGGAGACTGGAATGGTAAGGGACAGAAGGGGGCTTAAATACAACTTACTACTCACAGACATATCCCACAGTAGTTAAAATACACAGCCTACCTTTCTTGGCCTAAAAGCCTACAATGTTAACAACATCCACTTATACGTAAATTGTCAAAACAACAGCAGCTCTTGTATTTAAAGAAACTCTGGCTATGAAAAAGAAACTAGCAAAGTTGCTCCTGGCTGCTCAAATTAACTCCTTGATGATGGACTAAATCCTGGTGTCAGTGACTTTCCTTATCCTATGTACATATGAAAATGTAGGAAAAAGTGTGTTGTATTATTTTAAACTCCATTATGAAAATTTGCAGAAATGTTTAGGTGAGATGTAGACCCAACACCACTGCAAAAATGACCCTCAGAAACAATAAAATGGCTATTAGACATTTCTCTATTTTTTTGGAAAACAAAACCACACATTCCTTATGCTTTAGCCATTAAGCAGAGGGAGAAGAAGGAAGGAAGAGCAGGAAGGGGTACGATTCAGGAAGGGATAAGTGCTCCATCACACCCGTTCAGAAAAGTAGTATTTTAAACCACTATGTTAACCCTGACGCCCCAGGCAAATTCCAATTCGGGCTATCCATCCTGCCCACCTAAAATTCCTCTGAGCAGTTTCCCTTCTCCTTTTCCACAGCAGCAAATAAGACAGAGTTGTGTGCTGTGCCACTGGGACAGAAATAGTCACCAATCCTCCCCACCTGAGAGCTGAATGTATTTCTATAGTGGGAGAGGAGTGCAGAGCTGCATTTTGGGTACGCATGGGGTAGGGCTGACAACAGCATATTAATCCACTGCAACTGCCTGTGGGCTTCTTAAGTCCTATAAACTGCTTGCTAAGGCAATCACGCCAATGTGAAGTTTTATGTTTAAGATATGATCAAAAGCAGCAATTCTATGGAACTGATGGCACTAGGAAAGTCTACACACTGGCAAAATTATAAAATAAATGATGTTGCTCTTCAGGGAAGATGGAAAATATCCCTTGCTGCAATATACCCTTCTATGGAGAATGGTACTTCTAAAACAAACCAAAGAAACACAGTGATAATTAAGGGAATAATATAAAACAGAAAAAGATATCTTAAACACAGGTTAAAACGCACCTATTGGACACACTATAATACATCATAAAATTTCTTTTGCACCCCATCAAGTAAGCCTTTGAAATCTTACTCGGCTAGCACAGCAATCCATGAAGACCACCATTAAACCTCTGCTCATACAGCAGCTTAGTTTTTTACCTCTTGGTAATCTGAGTAGGATCCTGCAGACCTGGATCCAGTTCAAAGATCTCATTATCCAGCAGCCTTCGGAGAGTCACATCCGCCAGCTGCTCCATGATCCTGAAAGCCTCAGTGATATTGAGGAAGGTGGAGAAGTCACGCTCTTTGTTTGGCGTGGTGACGCGGACCGTGTCAGTCATGAAAACATTGGAGGTTCTTTCCAGTTTCTGGACCTCAACCCATGGAATGATAAGTTTCACTGCCACCAGAAGAAAAAAAGCAAAAGCTGGTTAGAAACTCTGCTTATGTTTTTCAGATTTGGGAAATAAGCAAATTCAGAACAAACAAAGAGGAAAGAGACACATTTTTACAAAGACGAAGCAAAAGCTGAAAGGATTGTTACTTATTCCACATGCATTCTCCCACACTCCAAAAGTCTGTCTTCTCCAGAACTTCTCTCTCAACATTTTACCAATTTTCCTAAGAGGTGCTGAACTGGGGAGTTCTTCCTTTGCAGAACACCTGCAACAAGCTGTGCTCCCAACTCCTTTACAACTAATTTCTTACAGTATGCTTCATTATTACCAGAAGAAACAGTTACTTTAAAGACTATAAAGATAACGGGGAAAGGCTTTGTAACCTCCCAGAAATAAAATGGTAGGGGGGTGGAAATCCAATTACATGCACAGTACTTTAAAAATAAAGCTAACTCCCCTACAAAAGGAAGTTCTGCATGTTGGCATTTTTATAAAGCTTAATTACTACTATAAATAGGGTGGGGAAAACAAAAACAACCCCAAAGCTGCCTAAGCACTGGGATCTTCCCATTTTTGTTACTTTTTACTGAAAAGGTGCACAGGCAAATCTTGACATTAAGTGTAGTCAGACTTGCTTACAGAAAATAAAAAGTATATGACACTGTTCTCTACACTTCAGCACTGCTGAATCATATAAATACAAATGGCAAACAGAATCAACTTATTTTAGACAACCACTGCAGGATGTTACTTGCTTCTCTCATACAAATCTCTGGGTAGAAATTAGGCTGAAAGGGACTTTAAAATAGATTACATTTCTTCTTAATATCTGCTGGTAGCTTCCCAGGACACTCTGCGCCAATAACATTAAGACTACACCCTAGCTTGTCTCCTGATGCCAATAAAGCAATAAAAAGGCAGTAATAACAAACACTGTCATATATATATGACACTTAACCATGATCATTAATTACCTAAGCAGCTATCTCCAGCAAGTTCTCTGTACTATGTGAACCACAGATGTCAAGATTATCTGCAGATTACATTTTTTCCTACTTAAACAAAGCACAGCTGCATCAACACGCACAAACTGTTGCGACCAGTCATAAAATCATCTACACGGGGGCAGCCAAGGGAAGAAAGATTAAACAGTACTGGAGCAATAGCACCATTGTTCACACTGGTCAGAAGCACACCAGCTCTGCTGTGCTGATTGTACAAACTGCACAGCAAACTGTAATGGGCCCAAACCTACTGATGGAAGGAATAAGGTCTTCAAAGCTTTAGAAAAACATGAGTTTAATTTTAAAATGTGAAGAAATATTGGCATGCCCTTTCAAGAAGTCTGATCTTCTAAGCCTCTGAAATTCTGCAAATACCTCAAGGTTTAGGTAAAGGGGGACTTGTCCTGGAAAAAGTATTCCACAGAGTTTATGCTCACGTAAGCCCTAAGTTAACTCTATGAGAAGCTGACAACAGGTTTCAATGTGGTATTCCAGGTCATTTCAACATTCAATACAACAAAGGGAAAGGGACAGACTTGCCAGAAGCAGAAGTCTTAACACTTTGCCTATAGAGAGACTTCAGGGAGGGATTTTTATCAAATTAAAACACCTTTAACAACTATTTTTATTGCAACTCATATATTGTTCTTTTCCCCCTGTGCTATATTGAAGAATGCAAAAAAATGTGGTATTTTAGCAATATTTTCTAAACCAGATTTAATTTGTAATTGCTACCAAAACAAAACAAAATCCAGTGATTCACCTTCACTACATATAATTCAGCTCTGGCTTCTCAAACAGTAACAACCAGAACCGTAGTAGATGTAGATTACTCAGTATAATACAAGTATTTCATAAATGTGACAAAATACTAGCTTTGAAAGAGAAGCTGTTTTATCAGAACCAAGGAAGTGGGAAGTATCTTAATATATAATGCTTCCCACTGACCTAGGGAATTTTGTTTAACTAAAACTAAAATTATGGGGCTTTACTTCACATCTTTACTCAAATAAGTGGGAATACAAAGGCAATGTAACTGATTGCAACAGTGACTGAACAGTATATTTTCCATGGTCAAAATGAAAAGTGGCAAAACATGTAGTTGTTTGTGGGGTTTTTGTATTTTCAAAATGGATTACTATTAAAAGAGAAGAAAAGCAATTTCTTCTTAAATAATACAGTGTGATATTGTGTTTCCATTATATTATTTTTACTTTGTGTGCTTTGGCAGACTGGATTCCTCAAGATTCAATGAAAGCAAGCCTGTAATGATAGCAAGAAGAAAAGACTGACAAAGGATATTATTTAATACTAAACAGAGAACAAAGATTTAACAAGAAGTAAAATATCTACTATGTATCAAGACACTCCATTCTAGTGTGCTCAACTTTTGTTTTTATAATCAATAACAAACTTAACAGCATTTTAAATCTAACTGCCACATTTTGCAGATACGATAAAATAATTACCCTGAAATAATACAAGGAGAAAAAAGAACCTCTAAGCGTGTCTTGATGTGTTTTAAGCTTTAGAAATTACCAATCACTATGTATTTTATCTTTATATTAATCATAGAATCGTAGAATGGTAGAGTTTGGAAGGGATCTCTGGACATGAATGCACTTAATTTTTAAAAGTCAAGTTTTCTTTGCTTAGCCATCCCAATACTGAATCCAGACACTAAATGGTAAAGTCTTCCCAATTGTTCCAACTGACAATCCTTGCTTTATTTTTAGCAGTATAGGTTTATATTACTGTCCTTGCTGAAGTTCCATCAGGATAAACAGGACTTCAAACTGTTACCAGTTCATGCACAATCTTATTAAGAGCAATGCTATTGAGATTAAATGGCTATATTCATTGTCACCATCTAATGTCTATTACATTAATTTTTACCGTGCTGTTCTGACAGGCTTTTCATAATCACATGACATGACATCACAAACAAAGTCACAGAACTATCTGAACAGTCTGAAGGTTTAAAACCCTCAGGGCACGCTTCTTGTAACATTCCTGCAACTGCAACTCAGTGGAAGAAATCCCTGAATTGCTGGGGTCCTCCCTTAAAACCTCTGAATTTTCACCTGGTTCTCCAGGGCCCAGCTTCGTTATGCTTCCTGAGCTATCCTCAGGCAGGCAGACAGACTTCAGCCCACCAGCCCTTCCCCTGCTGCCTAGCACCCATGATGACTCTGCTTCCCTGCCTGTGGGAGGGACCCATCCTCACTCCCAATTTTCAGCACTAGAAGTCTCTATTTCAGAATCTGGAGGAGGTCTGTTACATTTTAAGGCTACTTCACCATGGCAAGAGAAAAAAACAGACCGCAGCTGTGTCTGTGTGCTCTTATTACTGGATTCATGCTAAAATATAAACATAAATGCTGAAGTGAAAACTAGATTAAACAGGATCTTTCAGCTGAACAGAAAACCTCAGAAACTAAACTTCAGAGGCAAACAAGGCTTTTCATAAAAATTCTAACTATTCTTGCTTTTAAATATATTTCTACGTCTCCCCAGCATTAGATTTCTTGCGCATCCACACTTACGTTCTTTGCCAAGGAAGAAGGAGTAGAAACAGAGATGATTGATGCTTAGATAAAGCCAGCCTTGCCGAGGAACCTTTCCTTTCCAACAGCAGCAGGAATAATAGGTGATCAACTTCTCCCCTTCAGGAAAATTAAATCTTGACTCAAATTTCACCAGGGCTTCTCGGAACTTCTCAGGGTCTTCCTCCTGCTCAGCAAGCTTGCTGCTCGTTTCCTCTGCAATCAGTGCCTAAGTCCAAAAGGAGGTAAATCTATCAGGAGAAAGCTGTGGCATCCACACTCAAGCAAGCTACTACAAGTGACCCACACAGATTTTAATAATGCAACCCTTTCATACAAAAGAAATTTGATTGCCAGTTTCCACAAACTGAGACATTTCTAAGGTGTTTGTCTCTCTGATACACTTTGAACCTTTCCAAATCAAGACACTTCAGGCCTTTTTTTATTGTAATTTTTTCAATTACTCTGGCAGAATCCCTTATTTACAGTTTCATTAGGGCTTATGACTGCTGCTATTTGGTGTATACAGAGCAAAGTTATCACAGAATGTTAAGGGTTGGAAGGTACCTTGAAAGATTATCTTGTCCAACCCCCTGCCAGAGCAGGATCACCTAGACTAGGGTCCTTTCCAACCTAAGTTATACTGTGATACTGTGATACACAGGAACACAGTCCAGCAGGGTTCTGAACGTCTCAGAGGAGACTCCACAACCTCTCTGGGCAGCCTCTTTCAGTGTTCTGTCATCCTCACAGTGAAAGTTTTTCCTTATGTTCACATGGAACCTTCTGTGCTCCAGCTTGCATCCATTCTTCCTTGTCGTGTCATTGGGTATCTCTGAGAAGAGCCTGGCTGTGTCCTCCTGACACTCATCCTTTACATATTGGTAAATAAGAATGAGGTCACCTCTCACTCTCCACTTCTCCAAGCTAAAGAGACCCAGCCCTCTCAGCCTTTCTTCACAAGGGAGATGTTCCACTCCCTTAATCACCTTTGTGGCTCTGCACTGCACTCTTTCAAGCAGTTCCCAGGTCTTCTTCAACTGACAGGCCCTGACCTGGACACAACATTCCAGATGTGGCCTCACCAGGGCAAAGTATCACAGTATCACTAAGGTTGGAAGAGACCTCAAAGATCATCGAGTCCAACCTGAGTAGATGGGGAGGAGAACCTCTCTTGACCTACTGACCACACTCCTAGTAATACAACCCGGAATGGCATTGGCCTTGTTGGCCACAAGATCACATTGGTGGCTCGTGGCCATCTTCTGTCCACCAGGACCCCCAGGTCCCATTTCCCTTCACTGTTCCCCAACAGGTCAGTCCCCAACCTATACTGATACCTGGGGTTGTTCTTTCCCAGATGCAAGACTCTACACTTGTTCTTGTTGAATTTCATTAAATTTCTCTCTGCTCAACCCTCCAGCCTGTCCAGCTCTTACTGAAAGGCAGCATAGCGTGAGGAGGTGTCAGCTGCTTCTCCCAGTTTTTTGTCATCAGCAAACTTGCTGACAGTGCACTCTGTGCCCTCATCCAGGTTGCTGATGAATACATTGAACATTACTGGTTCCAGTACTGACCCCTAAGGGACTCCAGGTAGAGGAACAATTGTGTATACTATTTTCTATGAAGTGGCAATGCAATGAGAGGTGTCAGTAGCTTATAACATGCTTGGAACCATTAAAAACATTGCTTCAACAACATCTACATAAATATAATTGTTGAGGCTTTCAATAGAGGTATCACAACAAAGTAGTTAAGTACGCATTGCACCATTCAGACAACCTGTACATTACAGCACCTGGTATAATTTGCAGTTAACAAGTGGTCTTAATATGCCAATAATCTAGAGAAGAAGCAATGGTACAAAACATGGAGCTATCCTGAAGGCTGTCATGCTGTTATCAAGAGAGTTTAATTCTGTTTCAGTTTTTCGGTGTATTTAGACAAAAATGTGTGGGTTTTTAAGAAAGCAAGATTAAAAATAAGATTTACATGGTGATCTTTTGCCTCTCTTCTTCCCCAACGTCAGAGCCCACTGGGATCACAGCAGGTTTGAAATCCACAAAAAAAGCTGCATTCCTACAAATTTTACAAATCAAAAAAGGGGCATGGGGGGAAAGAGCACCTCACTAAAACTCTTAGCAAGGAAAAGCTTGCAGCAGGATCTCAGGTAGTCACCAGCAGACCTGCACACCCAGCAGCCATTTACCAAGCTCCTCCAGGAGTGTCTATTTTACTGGAAGCAAAGCTCAGGACATCGGGCTTTCCAAGCTTTACCACCTGTGCCATCAGTATTAAAAATTTGGTTTTCAGCTACCAAATTATTTTGCTTTTAGAATTCCTTAGCCTCCTAAAATGATGCTAATTTTTGCAAAGCTGTGGCCAGCCAGCAGTTTCATTGCACTGCCTGGCCACAACTCCCACATCCTGCAAAGCCACAAACAGTTTCTATCCCAGATCCTTATGATGCAGGATGATGCAGGTGCCATTGCACTAGGGCCTTGTCCTCAGTCCCTGCGTTGCAGGCAGTGCATCATCATCTACACAAGTGCATTGCCAGCAGACTTAGGCACTGTTGCTGTACTTGCTGACACCTCTGAAACCTACCAAGACGTACAGGAGTGCAGAAATGGACAGGAGAAATGTAGAGGAATAAAGCCAGGTAAAACACAGGAGACAGGATAAGAAACGTAGTAAGGAGGCAATGCAAAGATATAGGAAGGGAAGGCATTTAACATAATGTTTTGGAGAGGTGGAGGAACTGACAACAGATGCTAAAAAAAGCTCAGCTGCACACCACAGGCAAAAGAACAGTGAAACTGAAAAGTCATCAGTGGAATAAAGATTAAATGAGATACTTCAGTTTTGAGATTTTTCCAAGGAAACGCGAGTAAAGACGCACAGATGCTGGCCACATCAGGTGCAAGTGCCACACAGAAAGCCACCATCTAATGTTTAGGTGGACAAAGCCAAATGACAACTTCATAACATTTTTTCTAATAAATCACATATAATCAAGCAGGCAAGAGTGAAAGAAAGGCAGTTTTCTTACCTTCACTTTCCCTTTGACAAAACTAACAATATCTTCTTTATTGTCAAACACAGATAATGTATGGAGCAAGTTTTGTTCCAGCCATTCCCAGTGCTGGTTTATCTCCTCTGCAGTGGCACCTAGAAAAGCCAAAAAGTAGCGTATTGAAATTCATCCTACAAAATTCAAGTGAAAGGAAGATAAAAGAAATAAAATGCACTATTTCATAAATTTGTTATGAGAAACTGAACTTTCAACCTCAAAACTGTTGGTAGCAAACAGGTCAAGAAGGTTTCATTCACAGCACTGTGGTTAGAAAAAACCCAAAACCTCATTGTTTTAGAGAATTAGTTTTAGTGCCTTTAGATTTATCTTCTCAAATGCTGTCAGCCAACAGATGATGCATTAAATGTCAAGGAAGAAAAAAACCAGCAAAACTTCATCCTGAGCTGCTAGACTGCAACTTATTTTGATATGACCTTCCTAAAGTGGCCAATGGAACCTTTGATTTACATCCTGTCCCCAAAAGCCCCTAATCTTCCTTTCTCCCTCTCTTGGTATTCACATGTATACAAACTCCCCACACAGATACCCTATGAGAAGAATATACATGGTCATAATCTGCATCTAATTTGAAAAGCTCTCTGTAATAATTAAAATACCTAAAAATAAAACAGTTTGGTTCAGCAACACCTGAAAGAGCACATTTCTGCAGTTATTTGAGTTTTTTTCTGCTGATGTCTTCAATGTAATGCATT
This sequence comes from Melanerpes formicivorus, assembly GCF_026170545.1. Lineage (NCBI taxonomy): Eukaryota > Metazoa > Chordata > Aves > Piciformes > Picidae > Melanerpes > Melanerpes formicivorus. The sequence goes on along the minus strand of NW_027142353.1, from coordinate 29,174,996 downwards.
CACACTAACTCCAGAAACTGTTTTGGTCACATCTACTTGCTTCAGATCTTTCTGCTTCAAACTGAATTGTTGCTACATGCACAACGACAAAAAGGTCAGTGCAAGATGAGCAACATACAGGGCAATCAGGGGAAAATCAGGCCTCTACAGATCTTACAGGTCAGCGATGAAACTTTACAGGAAAAAAGTAAAGGCAGCAAAAGTTGCTTTTCCTAGTGCCTTGCTAGCAGAAAAAAGGAGAGAAGTAATTGAATGTAAGAGACATACAAATCATAGATGAACATAATGGTAACACTTATCTCAAACAGAAGATCAATTATCTCAATATTTGATTTGTTTGTACATTAGAGATGCATCTTTGTTATGTTGCCTCACAACAAAGAAATGGTAAATTTAGCTAAGAATTTTCCACTTTCCTCTGCTCCATTTTCCATGTAGAATGCCAACTGGCAGGAAAACTTTACAAGCTTTAATTTCCTAGACAGGAAGGTCTTGTGCTGGAACTTCATAAATATCATTAATCAAGGTTACATAAAAAAAAACAAAAAAATTAAGAAAAGATACTTAAATGTCCTTCAGATAAACAAATTACATCAATGGTTAAGAACACCAGAAATACAGTCGTTTCATACTGAAATGGTTTCAAGTTGTCCTGTGATTTGACCAGCATTGCCAGTCACTTCCTTATTTCTTTTCCTGTGTCAACCCCCTGCACAGAATTTTATTCCATGTCTCACCCACCTTTCACGTGCCTGTGCCAAATAAGTACTTCATCTAACTAACAGCCTCACTCCTTCTAGTGTCTTCTTTAAACTCACTTCTCACTAATCCCTTTGCTCTCCCACTCCCAAAAGTTACTTCACTTGACTGATACTTTGATTTCTGTCTTGTCCACAAGCCTTCTGCAAGGAAAATTTTCAGTGGCTTTACACTAGTGTTAAGGTTAGCTGTTCGGTGCTTTTTCTTCTACTGCTATAACACAATTAACCACATGGATTAAGACACCTCTGCCAGAAGAGCCATGCTGGACACGGACCAGACTTCCTAGCAGCCCTCAGAGATTTGCAAAAGTCTGTATCAAAGATCTGACCCTTACACATATATCATCATTAACACCTACAGTTCCTGGAACAAAGGACTGTCAAATATAGTGGGGGAAAAATTCATTTTAGTTTGCTACCTAGTGACACAATGGCTATTGGATCTTTCTGGTGTAATAAAGTTACACCAAGAAACTAGCAGGAGCTCCTGGAGGTGGTCCTTGTCCTTGCTATACAGCAGGAATCTTAAGTTGACTCACTGCTCCTCCCAAAACCAGTTAATTAATGTGCTTGCATGAAGCACCTCATTCGAACAGGGCAGAGCTGGGTGAGCAGCAACAGTTGTTTCTGTGCAAGGAGAGTCCTCCAGCTTTCCCAGAAAAGGGTCAACTGATGCTGTTTTTCTGACTCTACTGCCATCACCAGCTTTCTCCTGAGCACTCACGTCAGGGTTTCACAGCAGTGATATTATTCAGAAACAACTTCTGCTACCATGGCTCTTCATTTCTGCAAAGCTCTGGCAACTGCATGTGTCCTGCACACACAGCATACAAAACAGAACCCTCTGCTTTCTGCTCTGTTACAGTAAATCTCATTTTTTCAGGGCTGAGCATCTTTTCACAAGAGCCAAAGAGACTTTTAGAAAACATTAATCACATAAGTTTATCTCAGCAACATCTTAAACCATTCCAACCAGCCAAGATTTTGATTTGTAGTTCCTTTAACATTAAATAAAATATCAAACCTGTGGGCAGCAAGAGTAAGGATCAGATGTAGAAAAGAGTATTACATATATTCAAATGATCAAAAGCCCACAACAGCAACACTTAGCTTTTTTTTCCAGTGAAAGTTACCTGGCTTTGTCAGAAGGCAGTAACAGCATGAAGCTCTGAAATTCCTCCATGAGAAGGCATTGTTTAAATATAAAAAGGAGGGGTGCAGGATGATAAAGCAAAGAAAACCTAGCCACAACAAAAATAGTACAAATAGACTTTATACAAGTTTGGACAGGACGAGATGGAATGGAACGGAACGAGTAATTTTCAGTTGGAAGGGCCCTACAATAACCATCTAGTCCAACTTTATGGCTGACCTACTGTTCAACCCTGTTATTGAGAGCATTGTACAAATACCACACTGACTGGCTTGCAGTATCAACCACCTCTCTAGGAAGCTTACTCGAGGGTTTGACCCTGGAATTGAAGAAATGCTTGCTAATGTCCAGTCAAATCCTCCACTGGAGCAGCCGTGAGCCATTCCCAAATGAAAATCTGACATAATTTCAGTGGTAGGATTTTATAGACTGGAGCAGAAGGGATGAGAATAGCTCTGCAGACTGGCCAAGCAAGAGTAGGATGAATGGAGCAAGCACATTCAGATGGCCTTTTCTGTGTCAAGGCAAGGCTGCTGCAATCCACATCAATTATCATTTTCCTGAAGATGAGCTCAACCTTCAGAGGTTGCAGAAACACTGCAAAAGAGACCAGTGCACAGCAGACCAGGCAATTATATATTCCTCCCTGACAACTTTCCCGCCTAAACCACGCAGCATCTTCCAAACAATCCAGTTATATTTCATTATAACCAAGTGTGGTAAGACATATCACAGTAAGCAAGCAGAAAATGAAGGGAAAGCCCAGGCTAAGTAGCTTCTTGCTGTAAGGAACTATTACCACTGTAAGAGAAGATGTACGCATGAACAGGACAACACTACTTTGCAAGAGACATAAAATTAATGCAAAACACTCTCAGGTGAACAAGCTTTCTATAGAAACTTAATGTTCCTAGTCAACACTTTTTCACAGTTCCTGTCTGGGATCTGAACCAGAAGTTAATGTGGTTGTTAAATAATCTATAGGCAATAGTTTTACACACACACACTACTAGCTGGGGTTACCTTGAGCTTCTTGGACATGCAGACACTGACCATGCTCAGAATCAGTTTGGGTTTTTTTGTCTGACTCACCAATAGCTATGGCCCAGTAAACTTCTGATCCGTTCAATAACTCACCACATGCAATGGCAGAGTAAACCTGAGAGCCTGGCACTTGGAGTAAAATTCTGAATGGAGCGACACGTGCGTTAGAGTCTAGCACAGCATCCAGGGCACCAACCAAGCGACCTGCAAAGAAACAAGTGTGGAAAGAGAATTAGCATCACTGTTCACTTCTGTAGCCTGTGAGACTTTTCACATCTGAAGCCATAAAATTGGAATACAGAAAATGATGATAACAATTCTTCTCCTATTTTATGCTGTGATTTAGAGAAGCTCAAAATGCAAACAGCAAACTAGATTAGAAGATCAAAAGCATATTGAGATCTTTGCGTCTCCAGTTTTGCCTCATACATATGTATATAACCACAGAATTGAAGTGGGAAGACCTGAGGGCACCTTAAGAAATTACTGATCCAGCCCTGCTCTGAGGCTGGATAAATACACCTATGCTATAAGAGGTGTCTGCCTAACCTGTTCTTCAAAATCTCCCACCACCAAGATGCAACAATTTCCCCACTGTTTTCATTTAGTATTCTTACAAGAAAGAAAACCACCCCAAACAAACAAGTCAATCACCACAATCAAACTTTCTTGCTGGAAATTAATCCTGTTTCTCAGAACAAAGGGAGTAATTTGCCACAGGCATTTCTGATGCTAATGCTTGACATACAGAAGAAGTATCATTGTGACTGCCCATCCTTTAATGATTTCTTCATTTTCTGAAGCAACTCCAGTTACCTCATCTCTTCCTTAAGTGTGACATTCCAAACTGGACATGATGCTTACTACTAGTCCCAGCCATAAGAAGAGTGGAAAAATCACTTCTTATATCTTGCATACACACCACTACGTCCAAGAAAGATTGCAGTGCTATCCCACTGTAAATCGGCACTTGATGTAAATACAGGCAAATTCATTTTGGTGGTCTGGAGCAATTACCGCCCCCATACTGCCCCCAGTTTGGAAGCTGAACCTGCTCGCCTATCTTGCTACCCACCCCCTCATCAGACAGAACCAGGCTATGCATGAAACAGTTATCCAAATGCCACTTCAGAGTTGGTTTATGGCATGTACAAATAGCAATTCAGCAGCAGCTCTGTATTCGGTTCCTCTAAACTGTGTGTCCTGCAGAGACACAACCTCCCCTCAGAGAAGGATGGCAGACAGGAAGGAATGGCTTTTCCACATTCGCTTATGTCACTAGAATATCTAGGAAGTTTTCTACAATACTACATTTTCCCTTTGCATATTTAGTGTTTCCAACCTGTTGTAGTTTTGTTCCTTTGCCATTAACCCAATACAAAAGGAACTATCCTCAACCTCTGAAATTATTGCCAGTTCTTGGCACCACATGAAGTTCTTATAATTGCATTCTCCAGTCCATCACCTAAGTGATTAACAGAAATGATACAATGAGCCTTACAAAGTCCTCATGTCACATGAGAAGGAAGTTGGATGTGGTATGTTTTTAAATGGTGATATGAGTTACTATGCAGCACTGGTTGGCTAAATACACACACAGATATTGTACCCATCTTTTTAAAATGGAGATCTGGATTTGGAGACCAGTAATATATATGAGAAAATGCTAAATACTTTCCTCTAAATGCAAGAAAAAGACACAAAAACTCATCCAACTACAAAGGGTACCAAATTTTCTGTGCTAACTGAAAACAGTGCATCGGCTTCAGTGTGCTGTGCTCAAAACAACCGAATTAAAGCCAGTAAGATCGCAGAACTTGGAAAGGTTGGAAGGGACCTCAAGGATCATTTAGTTCCAACCCCCCTGCCATGGGCAGGGACACCTCACACTAGATCAGGTTGCCCAGATCCACATCCAGCCTGGACTTAAAACCATCCAGGGATGGGGTTTCCACCACCGCCCTGGGCAACCTGTTCCAGTGTCTCACCACCCTTATGGTGATGCACTTCTTCCTAATGTCTAATCTATATCTCCCCTCCTCTAGCATGGATCCTTTCCCCTTCTTCCCATCACTATCTGACACCCTCACCAGCTTCCTTGTAGGTCCCTTTCAGATAATGGAAGGCCACAATAAGGTCTCCTCAGAGTCTTCTCTTCTCTAGGCTGAACAACTGCAACTCTCTCAGCCTGTCCTCATAGGAGAGGAGGTGCAGCCCTCTGATCATCCTCGTGGCCCTTCTCTGGACACCTTCCAGCACCTCCACATCCCTCTTGTAATAGGGGCTCCAGAACTGGACACAGTACTCCAGGTGGGGTCTCACCAGAGCGGAGTAGAGGGGGAGAAACACCTCCCTCGACCTGCTGGCCACACTTCTCTTGATGCAGCCCAGGATGTGGTGGCTCACATTGAGCTTCTCATCCACCAACACCACCAAGTCCTTTTCTTCAGGACTGCTCTCAAGCCAGTCACTGCCCAGCCTGTATGATACCTGGGATTGCCCTAACCCAGATGCAGGACCCTGCATTTGGTCTTGTTGAAAATAGCATCAAATGATGCAGAACAAAACCAGTGTTTAACTTTCAAATTTCAAAAGACTTAAGACATTACAGGAAAGAAAATTAAGACACTTAAGAAGTGCTATGTATGTTTTCCCCTGATGAGAGGTCTAGGAGAAAGATTTCTTTTTCATTTCACTAAAGTCATGGAAAGAAGTCAACTAACAGTAAGTGCTGCCAAAATCCCACGAGAACGCGTAACGAACATTTGATTTGTGAAATGCTTTTTTGTTTTGTTGGGGTTGTTTTAGAAAAATGCATGGAAGCACAGAAGTAACTGCAAAACTTTGTTTCTACTACTTATCCTGTGCAGAATTAATTCCTTTTTCTGTTCCTGAATAACTGACCAAAACCCCAATTCCTCTTCTCGCTGTTTACTTCTGCTTAAAATTTCCATTTTGCTCACCAGCTATTAAAAAGTTTCCTCCTTCAACTGTGCAAAGAAAAAAAAAATCACCTCCTTTGGCTGAACTACCCATCACTAAAATATTAACTAAGGACAACAAGGAGGAGCCAGAACCAGGAATCAGAGAAGACAAAAAGAGTGTTGTCATCAAGATGTCTGCCAGAATAAAGTCTAAGTGTTCCCCACACCTAAATCACCCTTAACCAAAGCTGAGGTTGACAGAGGGTGCCATCCTGTCCCCCCTCTAACAAAAAGGTCTGTGGCGGGGTTGCTCCAAAAGGAGCATGAGGACCACAGAGGGAAATGAAAGCAGGCACTGCCAAAGTCCAGCAAGTACCAACTGTGGGTCTGCCTTTGGGTCTTGCTCCAACCCCCAGCAAGGCTATCCACCACTTCAGCAAGGCTATCCACCACTTCTGCAAGGCGAGCAGTAGTCCCTCCATTCACCTTGCTTGTTTTCTACAGCCAAATGTGGAGCATTATCCCCGTTTGTCAGGATCCCATGGCTGTGGTTTAGTACCCCTACTTTTGCTGTGGTTCATGCTTAAGTGATGAAAACTGACAGAGGCAGAGAGGAGGTTAAAAGGGAATTACTAAGAGTGCACTTGCAGAAGAATGAAAAGATTCCACACTAGTAGACACATCCAGGACTAATTTGATAATTTGGTTGAAATGGAAGTAGCATGAAAATTACTAAAACTAGAGGAACATTTTTTCCACTGTGGGTTTCCTCATACTCATTTAGTATAACTTTCAAATCTAACACTTATGTTTATTTTTCTCACTGAAGCAACCAAACAAGAAACGTCACACAGCACACTGACTTTCAAGCATGCTTTGAAAAATACCCAGCCTAGGAGCAAGTACCTTTCTAACAGCTTGTTTCTTAACAGTTTATGTCCTAACAGCTTGTTTCATGGAAGGGTCTCTTATTAAATAAGGTCTGTTTATAAAATAAAAGGTTCTCTGCCTCTCAGGTACATATAAATTATATAAAGAGTCTCTAGCGAATATGCTGATACATAGAATGCTTTCAGTTAGGATGCAGCAGATCTCTTCCACATCCCAGGCAACAGTAAGACAGACCAGTTATGCTGCAGAACAGACAAAAAGTAAAACCAAACAGAAGCAGAGGGGGAAAAGAGAAGAACTGCTACATTGGTTTCCTTCCCAAAAATCTCACCATTTTTTTTTTGTTGTTTTTCTCTTTACTCTATAGGAGACAAGATCTTTGGGAGGAACTTGTAATTCAGAGTACCTCTTTCCCTTTATCAAACCACTTCAACTTCTCATTTGCTTTTTGACCTCACAAGACAGAGAAGCATTTTAGAAAAAGCAATTTGCTATACAGTAAGGGCACTACGGAAAGCTCCAGGTACAGGTTTGAAAAGCCTTATGCTGAAGACTACAGGCTCCTCAAAAAGTACAAGTTTCTTCATGCAGAAAGAATATTCCCAGACTAAAATTCATATGCAAGTTTCTGGTGTAACATTTTCTCCTGACAAACACGGAGGAGACGGCAGAAGTGGACAAACACACATCTTCCAAAATATATGCTTCTCCTCAGTAAATTTGACCACTTTATCTGTAAGCTGGATTTCAGGTACAGGGAACATCTATCTGTATTTTTTCAGCTACAAACAAATCTGGAAAATTCACTATAAATACCACATTTCACTTGGAACATTTTATTTCATTAAAAAATCTACATTTGTGCATATTTTATTGCTTCAATATTGAAAACTGGAATACCACCAAGTAAAACAAGACTGTTGTATTTCTAATTGCTAATGCATAGTTATCAAATGTATATGCATACTATGGATACAATACCACTAATAAAAATTATCAAGGAATCATGTCAAATTCTGCATCAGGTAGGGAGCATATCCCCTTTACAGAGGTCAATTGGTAAGCAAATAGGATGTAAACAGGGCAATGAACTTGTTGAGTGTTTCTTTACAGGGGGAAAGGCGAGGGCCTCTAGCCACACTCCTGATGTTATGGAAGACAATGCCAGGGACGGGGAGGAAGAACTGCCCATTGTAAGTGAAGATCAGGTTCGTGATCACCTGAAGAACCTGAAAGTGTTCAAGTCCATGGGACCCGACAGGATACACCCACGGGTGCTGAGAGAACTGGCAGATGAGGTTGCTAAACCCCTCTCTATTATATTTCAAAAGTCATGGCAGTCTGGGGAAGTCCCCACAGACTGGAAAAGGGGAAACATTGCCCCCATCTTCAAAAAGGGTAAGAAGGAGGAACCAGGGAACTACAGGCCAGTCAGTCTCACCTCTGTGCCCAGAAAGATCATGGAGCAGATCCTCCTGGAGGCACTACTGACTCAGAAGAATAGTAAAGAGGTGATTTGGAACAGTCAGCATGGCTTTGCCCTGAGGAGAGAGACTTTGGGGTGCTGGTGGACAAGAAGCTCAACATGAGCTCTCAGTGTGCACTTGCAGCCCGCAAAGCCAATCAGATCCTGGGCTGCATCAGGAGAAGTGTGGCCAGCAGGTCAAGGGAGGTGATCCTCCCCCTCTACTCAGCCCTGGTGAGACTCCACCTGGAGTACTGTGTCCAGTTCTGGAGCCCCTATTACAAGAGGGATGTGGAGGTGCTGGAAGGTGTCCAGAGAAGGGCCACAAGGATGATCAGAGGGCTGGAGCACCTCTCCTATGAGGACAGACTGAAGGAGTTGGGGCTGTTCAGTCTGCAGAAGAGAAGGCTCTGAGGTGACCTAATTGTGGCCTTCCAGTATCTGAAGGGGGCCTACAGGAAGGCTGGGGAAGGACTTCTCAGGATCTCAGGTAGTGATAGGACTAGGGAGAATGGAATGAAGCTGGAGGTGGGGAGATTCAGGCTGGATGTGAGGAGGAGGTTCTTCACCATTAGAGTGGTGAGACCCTGGAATGTGTTGTCCAGGGAGGTGGTTGAGGCCCTGTCCCTGGAGGTGTTTAAGAGCAGGCTGGACGAGGCTCTGTCCAGCCTGATCTAGTGTGGGGTGTCCCTGCCCATGGCAGGGGGGTTGGAACTAGATGATCCTTGTGGTCCCTTCCAACCCTGACTGATACTATGATAAATAAATAAATAAATAAATAAATCAAGGACATTTTAAAATGACCAGGCTCTCAAATGAACTATCACGAGTGCATCACTCTACATCTTTAAAGACATGGCTCCTCACACACAGAGAAAGATAAAGGATCCTATTTACAAGTTACCCTCTGTCACATTCATAACTAATGTAGAAAAAGCACATTTACAGTAAGTTAATCTAACAGCAATTTCTACTGAACATACTGTATCTTTCAAAGTAAAGAATGCAGGCTTCTTTCCCAGATGGGTGTTAATTACCCACATGGTATTATAAAAATTCTTTTAAGCTGCTGAGACACTGGGCAAAGAGTGATTAACACTGAATTCACACTAAAAACTAGAACTAAAAAAGCATACTATTTCCATCTTTTAGGACAATACCAAAGAGATAGTCCAATGCACTAACAATTAATGACTGTCTCAACAGCATGTGAATTTAGGTACCTTCTACATAAAGCAAGATGCTTTCTGCTTAAGTCCACCATATTTTCCAAACTACTCAAATGCCTTCCCATAAAAGGGGTGGTCATTTCAGTAGCTAAGCCATGCTGCAAGGCAGAGGGACTTGGACTCATCACTTAGGAGCCTGGGACAAATAAATGAATAAAATCCTCAAAAGACAAAACATGAAAGCAAAAGGCCAAAGCTGATATTGCTCTTTTGGGAAAATAAAAATGAAAAAAAAAAAAAAAAGGAGAAAAAAAAAGTCAAATGTAAGGCTGAGAGACAAGGAAGCCTGCAGTACCAGTTATGAGCAATGTTACCCTTGGAGCTTTACTTTGGTTTTAAATAAGACACCTGGCGACCACAGCCACCCTCTTTTATTTAACACAAACTCATAAAAACATTACAAAGCATGAAGCAGCGATTGCAACTAGTTGATAAGAAATTACTTTTAAATAAATACTTTTAAAACCTAGGGAGCAGAAGGCCAGATGCACACCAGGAGATACTTCCTCCCACCCACGTGCCACAGCCCTGACCCTCCCAAATCAAGCACGTGTGCTCCCTTTTCCCAAGACCAAAGGGGTCACAGAAAAGACAGTCTAGCCTGTGTTTCCACCATTGTGGGGAACAACTTTAGCCACTGCACAAGTAAACCAACTACTGCAGTAGTATGAAACAGAGAGAAAACTGTCCTTTCACTTCTCTTTGGTCTACTCAGAAAAAAGAAAGGAGGAAGAAAGGAGGAAGAAAGGAGGAAGAAAGGAGGAAGAAAGGAGGAAGAAAGGAGGAAGAAAGGAGGAAGAAAGGAGGAAGAAAGGAGGAAGAAAGGAGGAAGAAAGGAGGAAGAAAGGAGGAAGAAAGGAGGAAGAAAGGAGGAAGAAAGGAGGAAGAAAGGAGGAAGAAAGGAGGAAGAAAGGAGGAAGAAAGGAGGAAGAAAGGAGGAAGAAAGGAGGAAGAAAGGAGGAAGAAAGGAGGAAGAAAGGAAGAAAAAAAAACCCACCACACGCTTTAGATTTCCCTTGCACCTGAGACCAGCTCAGCTAGACAGATGTGTAACAAGGCCTATCTCAAGACTATATGCCAGATTGAGTCCTTCTGAGATAAAACACAAAAGACCACTACAGTGTCTGGACCCAAATCAGTATGCCAAGATGCTCAGCTCTTCCAAAATCTCTCAGCCATAGGCATCTGAGCATTTCCAAAGGGAGGGAAGTGGTGGCATCCCATGGTTTCCAGGGACTGCACGGACTGCTCTGCAGGGCCATGCAGAAGAGCAGTTGGTGGCTACACTCACTCGTATCATACCAACACTCTATTTTAAACACTCATACTGCTTTTTTTCAGTCAGACTAAGTTATTTTTGTAAAATAAAACCACCAAATTGAGGGATTTATAATTACAGCCACAGCCCAGCATCCTGCCAGGCTCTCACTCCAGCCCAAACCCATGAAGCATATAAAGCTTCTGGATTAATCCTTGAGAACTCGCTGCTTCTTTCCCTTGCTACTCTTACTTCCGCTCCTCCATCAGAAAGCTGAGGGCTGAAAGAACAGTACCAGGAAGAAAAAGCAGCAATCTTTACCCAAAAGGTCTTCCTGGGAAACAGAAGGAGCTAACAGTACAGGTTTCTTGCCAGTGGATGTAGTTTTGCAAGAAGAGATTAAAAGCTGCAAGAGGTGCTTGAAACTGTTCAGGCATGCGAACTGGGAGAAAAGAGCAAATCAAACAATTCAGAATATCACAAAGTTGGGGATCCTGAAATTGAACTAGCAGCCTCAACAAACATAATTAGTCTCAGCTCTTTGATGCAGAACAGCACTCCAGACCCTGAATCCTAATTAAGCTTCTTCCTATAGTTGCCTCCATCTCTGAATTATTTGCAAATAATTAGTCTCACAATAGCCGTGGTGGGCAGCAATTAGCTGCGCTAGAGGAGGCAAGCAAACTGGCTGAACCAGTAGCCCTCCACCACGCAGCAGAACACAGGAAGGGACATGTGGATGTCCCTGTTCCCGAGCCCTGCACTGCCCCCCCATGCTTCAGCTGGAACAGAAAGGTGGGTTTGACATCAACCAGGATACACTCAGCCTGACAAAAGGGCACTCCCCAGATGGCAGCAAACAGCAGCTCTCCCTAGGAGCAATGTCCTCGCTAAAAGTGGGATAGGGGGTTATGAAGTTGGCTTCCACCTGGCCTCACAGTGCAGCAGCCCTAACTGGTGGTCACAACACCATGGCTGGCCCAAGGCAAGAATGAGAGCTAAGATACACTGAGAACCACTGTTGTCTTTATCATTACCTCTTACAGCCCAGCCTGAGAGCACTATTCATCACAAAGGGACCAGGCATAATAGGCAAAGGTGGTGGCTTCTGTGCCACATCAAAGTAGGATAAAGCCCAGGACAGTAGACATAAAGTTACTACAGGTCAGTGGTGAACTCCAGCATAAATGTTTGGGGACATTTCTAGGCCTCTCATACCATCTTGATTTATTTCTCTAAACGTCAAAAATTCAGATGTTTAACAGATTATTTCATTCAGACTGCCCTAAAATCCACATTTTTGCTGGATAAGAACACTGTCAGTTACACAAGGCCACTAACAGCAGAGTCTTGGCTTTGTATCAGCCACACCATCTTTGCTGAATTCTGCAGAATTGTATAAACAGGTTTTGATACAATACAGTGCCCATGACAGAATATTTCTTATCGGGCGTCTTCTATCAAAAAAGAAAGTCATGGAACTTATTTGGGCAAGTACCTGCCTAACAGGAATAAGGAAGACTCCTCCAAGGACTGTAGGAAGACTGTTTCCTTTATAATGATAAGTGCTCACCACATTTGAAGATAAGCAAAGACAACATTAGATTTCTGCATAAAGACCTAACGCTCCAAGAATTTATCCACCCAGGGAAATACCGGCATTGAAGCCCTTACATTGTTTCCAACACAAGCTTTGCCATATCAAACACTGCCACCGTGTACACTGATTTCTGTTGTTGGGGTTTTTTTCAATCTGGCATGTAGAAATAAATTGAAACAAACTGTTTAATCATTATTCCTCAGTCACAACACTCAAGAAGGCTGGATATGAAAATTGAGAGGACAACAGGCCTTTCACTGCAGAGATTGGGTTCCCATAGCTGTGTGATGCTGAGATCTTGCTCTGGTATTGGACCACTCTGTGAGGAGCAAAAGAGCACTCCGGGAAAAGTGAACCAAACTGTGCACCCACCCTCCCAGGATGGTGGAAACAACACTGCAGTCCTGGGGCACTGGTTATTTCTCCTCACCCTGCTTCCCCATAGGCCATTTCCCCAGGCAGGCATGCTGCTGCAATAGGGCTCTTGCAGCTGCTTATCTCAGTCCTCTGCCACCAGTCCAGGTCAGGCCAAGACTATTTTTATAGTACTGAAGGCCACAGAACCAAGTGCTTCAATTCTCATGTTACAAGTGAAAATAACTTGGAACCAGTTTCCACCTGAAAACAGATGAGAAGGTGGAACCGTCCTGCAAATTACCTAGACAAGGGACACTATTTGAGACAATGTTAAAAAAGTTTCATTTTTGGTGGATGCTGTAAATATTGCTGAAGAGCCCTACCTAGTGTTACCTAAAGTCATAGAATAGAATGGAATGGAATGGAATGGAATGGAATGGAATGGAATGGAATGGAATGGAATAGAATAGAATAGAATAGAATAGAATAGAATAGAATAGAATAGAATAGAATAGAATAGAATAGAATTAACCAGGTTGGAAAAGACCTTTGAGATCATTGAGTGCAACCTATCACCCAACACCATCTAATCAACTAAACCATGGCACCAAGCACCCCATCCAGTCTCTTCCTAAACATCTCCAGTGATGGTGACTCCACCACCTCCCTGGGCAGCCCATTCCGATGGCAAATCACTCTTTCTATGAAGAACGTCTTCCTAAAATCCAGCCTAAACCTCCCCTGGTGCAGCTTGAGACTGTGTCCTCTTGTTCTGGTGCTGGCCACCAGCACAGACATGTTCTATTATTTTATAAGGATTTTCCTGTAAGTTCTACAATTTTTTTCTCTGTGACAGTGGTGAGACACAGGAACAAATTGCCCAGATGAGGATGCCCCATCCCTGGAAGTGTTCAAGTCTAGACTGGACAGGTCTTTTGGTAACCTGACCTAGTGACAGATGTCCCTGCTTATGACAGGACAGTTAGACTAGATGATTTTTGAAAGGCCCTTTCAACCCAAACCATTCTGTGATTTTCCCAGCTTCTCCAGTGCCATTTGACCTCCACAGTTTAGAAGCATGCATTCTCCTTAAAACTCTTACAGTAAAATACAAAAGGGGGGGGGGGGGGGGGGGGGGGGGGGGGAAGAGGAAAAAACCTGCCCATCTGAATTCCAGTTGTGGGCTAGGCTAGATAACATTTTGATGGGAGTCCAAGCTTTCAGTAAAGTATTTGTATTCCCCTCCTCCTTGTGCAAGGCTTCAGAGTGAGCATTTCCTTAGGAAAACAAACCCATGAATACAGACAGGGAGCATACCAAGATCTTTTATTAACACCACTATTTTGGTGTCTTCCCCTCCTCAACCTGCTGCACTTCAAACAAAAGTTTTTTTTGTTTGGTTTTTCTTGGTATTTTTAGTTAGAGCTCAGACTGAGTCTTTGTCCATCAGCAACTCATTTTGGTTATCTTGGATATACTTTAAAATGTAAAGGCAAGCTGTTTTTAAGACTGTGTTGGGACAGATATTTTAATATTCTATTCATGTTACCTTTTACCCCTCCAAAAGGTTAACAAAAGAAAATAAAAGCTTATGCAGATACCCATTTGCATTCCCTACTAAAAATCCAAGTCTTTCCCATATTTTTGAAGCTCTTCTGCTCTCAGTAACAATGCAATTGTTACTGAGGCAATCTAGATGGATTCCCCATCTGAGCCATAGGAATCCTCAACCACTGGGGTCCCCTCACTGCCCTTCTCTGAAATGGACTCTCTGAAGAAAATATTTACCCAGACCTTGGTAAATGGACAGGCCTACTAAAAGCTGATGTATTTATGATTATTACAGCACTGTTTAAATTGGAAAGCATGACAGAGTGGCAAAAGATCTTTTGCTGTTTCAATTTCCAGAAAAGGGACATACAGATTATCAATACCCGTTTTTTGCTATGCATAAAAATTAAAATACAGACAAGGGGAAAATAAGAGAGCTCTTATCACATAACTAGTCAGATCTTCAGTCATAGCTAAGAGGGGCTCTACAGAACAATTTGAAAGCTATCACCATCCAAGAACTTTCTTTAGAAGAAAAAATAAAATGCTAACATGGGAGTTCATGGCAATTGCTGGCATATAGCTCAAGGACTTGTATTTATCACACCTACCACATTTACTTTTATTAAAGGAATAATAAGGCTCAGATTTATATACAAAAGATGCTTTATTTTGCCAGTGTATTAGCTTTAAATATTTGAGGTTGTGAACGCTGAAGTTTTATATGAGCTGAAGGAGAAATTAATTTCTTTTCAGAATGTTCATCCTTTGAGAATTCAAAGAATAAAAGACCACATCCAGCTTGGAAAGTGCACTGAGCTGGAAAATAGGGGCTGGAAGAACAGCAGGAAAAAAATATACCTAAATTAAAAGCATGAGTAAAACAGGAACAAAACATAAATCTTTTACTGATCTACTTCAAGCAAAAAGAGCTGTGTCACAAAAAATAAAGACAAAAAGCTGCTTGAAACAAGAGCTCATTTTAAAGCTTTATTTGACCTTATTTATAGAAGGAAAAACTTGCAAGTATTTAAAAGAATTCTAAGTCAGTTTTTATATACTAAGAGCTTGCAATGCAAAGTATTGTGTAAAAGGCAACTACAAAGCTAGCTACTTCAGAAGAGTGAATACCCTCAGTCCACTGCTCATGATGAAATTGTTCCCAACACCTCCCAGAATAAGCAGTTTTGCTGTCAAAATGCACAAAACTAATCTAATCAAACAGGAAGCTTTCAACATCCCCTAACAAAAATGAAAGGACTAAACCATCTTGCACTATTCTACCATAAGGGATTTCACTGCATTTTTGAATATCAATGTCATCTCAGGCTTATCATTAACATGTAATCTCAGAACCAAAGACATCAACAAGTAACAAATCCAGCCACCTTTGACCTGTGAATCATGGCTGTATCACAAGCCTTTTTGTATGGATAGCTAAAGAGGTCTCCAATTAGGCAAAAAAAACCAGAACCAACATAAATTTCCGAGATCAAGTAATTCTTAACAATCTATAATTTCAAATTAGTTTCAAAATTGGTTATTAGTTTAAAAATTATCATTCAGTTTCTGTAAAGTATTTCTAAAACATTATCCATTTCTTTCCAACAGAACTCTCAAGCAAGGATCCAAGAAAAGTGGCAAGTTAAGCATTTCCTTGAAAAGCCTACCCCTCAGGAAGACAGAAACCAGAATGACAGTGCTCAGGTAATGAAGAGTTAAATGCAGCCTCCATCCGTTTTTAGTACCGCTGCTTGCAAGCCCAGCTTGCACTTGGTAACCACCCTAGGACACAAATTAAATAACAGCAGTAAATAGAGTCTCTCTCTTACAAACATCTGCTCTGAGTCTGACCGGAACACAGTGCTCAAAAGAAAGAAACATAGATGTGGAATAAATGCCCTTTTGTTTGAGAGATCTTCTCTAGTCCATCCCTCAGGAATTAGATCCATACAAAATACACCCTCCAGCTGTGCTAACTTACTCTTTCATAATGGATAAAATGACCTGATAAGGAGTAAGAAGTATCCTGGAAGAAAGACAGACAGCAAAATATGAGAATAGGGCTATAAAAGTGATGTTCTTACATAGGTTCAGTGCAAACTCCATGTTGCAGTAACACACACACAGGTAGCTCAGGCTCTTTCACCCTGTTTGAAACAAATTATGTCATGGGTGGTCTGCCCCCCCATCTACAGTCTATGTATGAAATTTTTTCTCCTGGGGTTTATTTCTCCTGATCCCACACAGGTCTAACACAGTCTGAGGTGCACAACCTCCTCCCCCTCACCAGAGTTGCTATGAGATTCTCTTTTACCATAGCACCTGCTTTCGTGTACAGGATCTTCGTATCTCTGAAACTTCTCCCTTTCCATCAAACTTAACTGTGATTTGTCACAGTCTGAGTTACTGATGGGAAAAGAAAACAGATATGGATATCATTCTCAGTTAAGCTCTGCTTCCCCAATAACACAAACAAAATCTTCTAACTTACGGCACTACATTTGGTAGACCATATTCTGAAATACAATAATGCTTAACTGCCCTGGTATCTGTCAGTTTGGAACAGGCAGGTACTAATAAAGTGTCTCTACAGTCATGTAAAGCAAGAAATCAGGAGGCAAGCTTTGAACTGAAAGCAAGCAGTTACCAGCAAAACCCAACCATTTCTCAGTTCAGGTCTCCATTTCACTTGTCCCAAGTAAAAACTATGAAAAAACATTAAGCTAATTCACCAACACTTGCTTTTCGGTTATAGGTCTCTAATTTGTAACCCCTTTTAAATAAAAACATTTCCAAATGGTTTAAGAGACTGTCAGAATTTACAGTACCCTTGAAAACATCTGAGACAGGAGTGGCTTTCCTTTGCCAGCCAGAAGAGATTTTGCAAGCCTGTGCACTGTAGATTCAGCAAAATGATTCACCTGAAACTTATCCAGGGAGAAAAGCAGTTTGTTTGGTTTAAGTTTGCACATTTCTGCTGCAGAAACCTCAGGCATAAGGAGTTAACATTTGTGGGTCTGAACCTCATGACTGTCCTGGGCCTAACTCAAGCAGCTGTAAACATCTATTTTTAACTCTGAAAATTAATCCACATCGTCCTTACACTCATAAAATAGTGGCCTATGATTTCCACACAGGGGGCAGAGGAAAATATGAGGGTAAATGTTTGCTTAACTAGCTGGCAAAATTTCCATTAACCTTACCAGAGCTATCACTTCACCAGCCATACATTGACAACATGGGATCTACCAAACCACAAGTTTGGGGCTCTTTATCACTCCACAGCTATGACAAGCTCTAGCTTTTTATTTATTTTATTTAATAAATAATGCAGAAAGCAGTATTATCAAGTGTCAAGGGCCAATGGTTCAGGAGCAAAAGATTTTAATGAAATAAATATCAAACGTGGTAATATAGCTTCTTAAACGGCATAGAAAATACTGACTTTGAAAACACCGGAGCATCCTTTCAAACATATGTCACTGTTACAAATCCTGATTTTCAAAACGTACAAATGAGCTTCATCTGCTTTTAGGTACGACAATGTAAGTTCTGCTATATTATTTTTCCCAGAATATTGTTTGTTTTAATTCAGTTGCTGGTGTCTCTGAACCAAAAGTTTGGCCCAAACTCTTTACTTGGTTACTCTACAACATCAGTGCAGTCTAACACAATGTTCTCACTGGAGTTATTCACAGCTCTGTGCTGTTGCGAGGGGAGAGCATGGTCCTTCTTCCTATCTATCATTCACTATACACGTACCTGGAGCGCCACATGGAAAGAACGTACCTTATCTACAGCCACATCAGCCGTAGCGCCATTAATGTATAAATACGTCAAAATTCACTTTTCCACAACGGTGAATTACCAACCCCCTCCCTGTAATCTATGTATCAGCCAGAAGTCAGTATCTTACACGCATTGATACGACTCCCATTATACAAAATAGGGGTGAACTCCATCACGGGTCGTGGCCCGTCTTGGTGGGAGCGTAATCAGGGCACGCAGCTCAGCTGGAGTGTTCAGCAGCAGCCCCAGGGACCCCTCCACTTCTCACCGCCCAGCCCAGGGGCCTCCGGCTGGTCTACTCTCACGACCCCGCGGGCTGGAACCAGCCCAGCGCGGAGAGGGGCCGCCCGCGGTGGGCTCTGCAGTCAACTCCACCGGGCGCGGGCACCGGCGCGACTCCTCCGCACCGTGGCTTACGGGCTCCGAGCTTGCCGTGAGTCACGTTTTAAAAAGCCAGCGGGAAGGCAGTGAGGGGAAATAAAAATACAACTGGTTTCGTCGTTGCTCAAGGCTACAGAAGCACGAAGCTGCTCCCGAGGCAAATCGGGGGGATATCGGGGCCGCCTGCACGGCCCGGCTGGCAGGGGAAGCCGCGATGGCCCAAGCCAGCGGCGACCCTCGTCCGCCCCGCGCCGCCGTCCTCTCCGCATCGCCCTATCCCCCAAGCCGTGCGGAGCAGAGCAGAGCCGAGCCATGCCGGCCCGCCGAGGGGCCCCGTCGCCGGCCGAACAAAGAGGCCGCTCCCGCCTCCCGCAGCCCGCCCCATCGCTGGATCTGCCCCGGCGCGACCAAGTTCTCGCTGAGCAGAAGCAGAGGCAGGGGAACTCGCCGCCCTGCCCGGCCCGGCCCGGCCTGACCCGACCCCCGCCGAGTCCCCTGCGCCACCAGGTACCCGTAAAGCGGCCGTCTCCGTCTCCGTGGCCCCGACGTCGCTGTAGAATGAAGTAGCCGCTGCTCTTCTGCGTGACCCACAGCTTAAGGGCGTTTTTCAGCAGCACCTCCTCCGGCTTTAGCCACATCTTCCCCGGCTCGGAGTGCCTCCTTCTCTCTGTTTCCCCCCCCTCCCGCCCCCCGATTCCGGGCGCCTGACCCGTGCCGTGGAGTACCGTACTGTACCGCACCCCGGCCGGCCCGGTCACATCGCCCCCCGCGGGCTGAGCGGCGCGGCGCCGACTCCGGCTCCCTCTGCGCGGGCCTCGCCGCCGGGGAGGGGCCGAAGGCGGAGCCTGGGTGCCAGCCTCCCTTCCCACGGAATCGGGGACTTTGTGCAGCGGGGGCTGCCGCCTTCCGACCTGTTTCTTTCAGCCGTCTGTCTCGCTTCGACGGGGAGGGCTTCGACGGGGGGGTCCCAAGCGTCACGAGTTCCACATCCAGGACATCGGGGTGCCTACAGCATCGGCCGATGCTGGACGGCAGCCGCTGTGCGCGGGGGAAGGCACGTGCCTTGTTACTGCGGGTAGCGCCTGCATCAGGTCCCCAGGTCATCCCAGCCTGTGCAAGCACCCACGGGTGCACAGCCGCACTCGTGGGTCTGCGTATCCAGACCCCCCAAGGCGGGAAGGAAAAGGTACCCCGGCTTAGGCTGAGGGCGGGGAGGCTAGGGTTTCCGTGTGTGTTTGTTTTTTCCTAGACCACAGCCTAAAGCGTGAGCTCGCAACTATTCACTTCCATGTTTCAATGACAGTGTTTGAAACTTCGTATCTCAGCTCCAAAGTCAAAACCTTAATTTTACAGGTCGGTTTCTTTCTCATTTAAGAAATATTCAGGCACTGATTGTGTTTGAGCTGTTGGTCGGATCGTTCGTGAACCAGCAGAAATCATTACAGCTACAGCACCTTAAGATGTTAATCCTCTGACACTGTATTTTGCACTTTCATTAACTCAGATTGCCATTAAAACACGACCAGTGTACTTTCCGTCACATCCTGCTTCTGATTAACAGCAAATATTGAATAATTTCCTTGTAACCACTACCAAACCTCACACGCTCTGCATTTGGGTTAAAGACCCCAGTCACTGTGCGTTAAATCACATACTTTTACTTTAGGCAAAGATCCCTCTAAGCAGACAATTCTGATTAGGAAGAAAGACCAGAGTTTCACTGTAGGAAGCTCAGCCTACTGCTGTGTGAGCTGTGAACTTCCCAGCTGCAGGGACTGATGCTGCAGTGCATTACTTGTCATAGCCAGAAGTAATTATTAAGTGGGAGTTGGAAGGTGCCCATGTGGACTGATTTCCAGCTGCCAGTGAGAACATTTAGCAGACAAAATTCTGTACTCAGCAGCAATCTAGTAAACACTGTATTTCAATTTCAATGTAAACAATTTCAGTGTCATTAAATGATGCAGTGATTTTATTTCCATACATAGAATAGCAAGTAAATATTGTGAACATACTACTTGTCTGCTATAAACACAAAAGCTGTTAAAATGAGATGATCAACATCCACATAACAATGTATTTAAAAATTGATGAGAGTGTAAGAAGGAGTTATTTTAAATGCTCTTTTGGGATAAGAATAGCTCAGAGATTCCTCCTGTCCCCAAAACATTCTGAAGACATGTAAAACTTGAAAGTTTCAATGGTCAGCGAAGTGAGATGGGGAATATTTCTTCCTTTTTCAGATATTTGAATGTTAATTTCTGTTACTGGTTTTGGAGGGGGTTTTATGTTCAACCTTGGGCAGGCTGATCTGACCAAGGTTGCTTTCCTTTGGGGTGCTTTTGAGCTTGGGAGTTAGCAAAAAAAGTAAAGCAGTTGGTTTCAGGATCCAGTGTTACATCTTGTGACATGCTTCGGGATGAATCCCAACAACAGTACTCCTTCAGTAAGGAAATGGGCATTGTAACCACAACCAAGTTGGCTCAACAGACATTCCATCAAAATGGGATCATTCATGTTTTTTAAATAAACATATTTTCCAACACATGTGATCAGTGGAAGGTAATTAAAAAAGAACCTCCAGTGGCTTCAGAAAGGTAGAAAATGGGATGGATGAGGGAAAACTGATCCAGGACAATGGAGTCAAACAAAGCACTTTGTAATATATATTGTAATAAACATAATCTACTGAAAGTTGGAGTGTACTTGCGCAGTGTGGCATCGTGTGTGGCATTCCCTGACATCTTGAGGAGGCTGCAGAGAGACGCTGCCAAAATGCCTGTAAGTTTTAGGAAATCACTACCTTCACTCCCACCCCTCAAGAATCTCATTAACACAGAAGTCAGCAGAGCCACTTTGGGCATGAACCTGTTATGCGTTCACCATGTCCCTCACACTGCTGGGCCAAGTATTTCCAACAATCCCCAGCCTTGGCTGACATGCTGCTGAGGGCTTCCCCTGGCTCTTCTCTCCTAACTTTGGACAGACAGTCAATCATAGGCATGAGGAAGCAGTAACACAGCCACTCTAGCACCCCAGTAGGCATCAATAATCTCCAGGTCAGAAAGTTTGCAGAAAAAAGTTGAACGTGCTTGCTATATTATTTAACAAAAACGTATCAAGGAAAAAACACCCTACACATAGATTTCTCATCACCAAATGGTACAGACATTACCTGCTAACTAGGTAGTCTTTGGCAACAGCTAACAAAAGGTTTATTATACAGAATAATAGTATCATAGAATGGTTTGGATTGGAAGGGAACTTAAAGATCATTTAGTTCCAAACCCCCTGCCACAAGATCAGGTTGGTCGAAGCACCATCCAAACCTGACCTTGAACACTTTCAGGGAGAGGAAATATCCACAACTTCTCTAAGCAACCTGTTCCAGTGCCTCACCATCCTTACAGTAAAGTCTCTCATCCTAATATCTAATCTAAATCTACCTTCCTTCAGTGTAAACCAGTTATCCATTATCCTATCACTATGCTCCCTGATAGAGTCCCCTCTCCACCTTTTCTGCAGGCCTCCTTTAAATTGTGGAAGGCTGCTACAAGGTGTCCCCAGAGCTTTCTCTTCTCCAGGCTGCACAACCCCAACTCTCACAGCCTGTTCCCATAGGGGAGGTGCTCTAGTCCCTTCATCATCTTTATTGCACTCCTCTGGACTAACTTGAGCAGGTCCATGTTCATATTAAAAGTCCTGTAGCAATGTACTAGATATTTCCACAGCCAGTATTTGAACAGGATTTGGATGATCTGAGACTCTCCTGAAATCCATGAGGCAATAATTTTATAAGCTGGTGTCTAGACAGGTAAATAATACCAAGGAAGACAGAAATCTAATAGATGATTAGACAAAAGGTGGGATACTATGAGACATTATACACCTCTTTATATGTTCTCTGATATAGTGCAGATACGATTAGCTTAATTGCTTGAAGCTACTCAAGGTTAGTAGGCAGGAGAGAGCAAGCTTTAGAAGAAATTAAGGTGTACTTGAAAGAACTGAAAGAAAATGAGGTTTCTGACCTTATGCCACCATTAACATGTGCTCTGAAATGGCTGTGTTTGGGTTCTTTATGATGCTATGTGTCTTTCAGCACCAAATGGCACAAGGCTGGGAAGCTGCTGCTCAGACTATGTTAGGGCACAGCATCTGGCACAAACTGCAGAGATCCTCAGCATCTGTGAGACAAACTGCATAGGGTGAAGGGGACAGTCATAGCGAAAACTTTACATCCCATTCTTGCCTTTCACTGACTGCCTTCCCAACCCTAAGCCCTTCAACTTCACATGGCTTCATCTTCTTTGTTTCCCAAATATATTATAATTTTTATTCTGGCTGTCACTGAGGTGCTCAGGAAGATGGATTCCTCATGTGCAAAAAATGAATGATGCCTCCCTGGGCAGGAAACAGGCAGCCATGGTGGTCTGGGCCTCCTTCTTGGCTGGCCCTCTGCCAAGGCTACTGAACCCTCTGTGTCTACACTGTGGGAAATGAGGGGCTGTCCATGCTTGAACATACTTAGGAGACTCTGAAACGCTCTAGGAAAGGCTCTGAGGCTTACAGCTGCATAGTTGAAGCTGATACATGTATGGGCTGTCACCAAAACAGGTTGTCCATGCTTACCCCTCCCTCCTATAGGGAAGTGCATTAATTAAACTAATAAAAAACTAACTTTGTTTATTTAAGCTTTTTCTATATGTTAGCTCATATATCACGATTGTAGGAAAACTAGGGTGAAAAGGTGTGTTCTGGGCTGGGGAAAGAAATAGGCTGATCTTTCAGGCAGGAAACTGTATAAAGATCACTTGCATTTTTCACGAAATGAGAGTCTAAAGATGGTGCTTAATTTATTTATACTAATAGCAATGAATTAGCTGGAATTTGGTTAGCATTACGCAGGTGCAGAGTCCAATCATCTCCATGTTTCCATTTCTGAGCCTTTACCTTGTGTCTTTATTAGTGTCTGCAAAGGGCCTAATCAATGAGCTAATTCAATTCCCAAGACACAGTTGATGAAATTCCCAGAGCATCCCGGGTTTAGATGTAGAGGCAGCAGTGAGTGCAGAGAAATAATGTGTAGGGTGCTAGGGAAATAATACACATTTGCAAATATAATAATGGAAATTCAAACTCCTGGCTAATACATCTAGGGAAAATAACTAAAATACATTTATTTCAGGGGACAAACAACAAACAAAAAAGCCTCTCAGAGATTAATCAACAGCTGCTATTTTCAGTCCTTTATTTTCTGTTTCAGCCTCCTGTAAACCAGTTGTCATCAGGAATCAATACATTTTCTTTTCTTAGTGGCATGTCCTCTTGAAGCCACTTGTCCATATGGAGGTCTGCAGCCCTCTGGCTGAAAACCACTGAGCAGTTTGACAGCAGGGAAGGGATTTTTCAGAAAGAATTCAACTCACAGGTCATCAGATTCTCCATACTGATATATGTATGGATTTTGAAAAGACCTTATCTCCCACTTACACCAAGAGAAGAACCAGATGTGGCCACTAGGGTAGTTTTAGGCTATGCCTTTAAAATATTTTCACAGATCTTGAGCAGAAAAGTAATAAAACCCACCACAGTCACACATTTGATCAGTACCCAGCAGCAGCCTTAAGCCCTTGGCATACTGCTCTAGGCACAGGATCACCCTTGGAAGACTTTGCATGTAACACAGAATTGTATTTCCTGCATTGTGGAGACAAATCCCCCCCATGAACCAGGGAGAAAACAACCCTCCTCTGCAGAAGTCTGCAGGGACCCTTCTTGATACATCAGAATAATTTCAGAGTACTTCACTGCTTGAATGATGTAGATCCAGCAGACACAGTTTAACAAGTGAACAACAGAAATTAAAGGTTTAAAGCTGATTTGTGAGCTCAGATTGGGTGGGACTGATAGATGTGTACCTTGGATGAAAGCGACAGCACATTTTTTGTTTGGAACACAAAATAGCTGCGAGTAGCAGTGTGTTAAACTCAAAGATGATGTATTTATAGTATTTAAAAAGCAATTGGATAAAAGCAGTGGGGTTGTTGGTTGGTTTGTTGATTTTTTTTATTTTTTTTTTTTGGTTGGTTGGTTTGGTTTCTTGTTTCTTTCTTTGGGGGTGGGGGGTGGGGGCGGGGAGGGGGGTTTGGTTGTTTTGAATAGGAAAGCTTAATTTAAATACTAAGCAAATCCTCCTGACCAGGAAGTTTTTTACTGCACTGAATTGTGTACTGAGGGATTAGAGGTATTACAGGAATAGTATAAAATGAATAATTCCATGTAAAACAGAGTTACTTTGTAATGTAACTCTCTGAGCAAAAAGGTTAGGCAACCAGGGCAGATGTCTTCTGCCTCCAATGCCCGACCAATTCCTTTCTTCACTACAAGAAACCCCCTACAAGAGGAGATTTTTAAAGGTGCTTTGAAAGGTGCTTCTCTGCACAGTTTTTCACATCAGAAACCTTCCCAGACATTGTCCTGTTGGAAAGTGCCCATGTTTGCTTCTCACTTGCAGAAAGTCCACTTCAAATTTGGCAGAAACGAGAGGACCCAAAGGGAAATCTCAGTAATCCACATGCAGCTCCCAGCTCCCGGCAACATGCCTCCATTGAAACCACACTGCAAAGACCCCTCCTGCCAGACATATCAGATCCCAGGTATCTGCAAAAGCAATTCCTAAAATTAGGTCTTTTATATGGATTCAAACACAAGATACTTTTGGGTTTGAAAGAATCCAGGAGATGGCAAAGTTAGTCAAGATCTTCCACACAAAGAGAACTGCTGTGGAAATGTCTGAGCATTCACAGCTACATCTCCAAGTAATTTAGTCTCCATCATCTTTCTTCTGTAATGACTGGATTGCAAAAACCAGTTAGTGTTTATGGGTCCACATGTTTTTGTCTTCCTGCCTGTTCTAGTAAAGCAAACAAACTGTTACAACCTGTAATTAATTCCAGAGGTTTCAATTATTATCTCTGATTAAATTATTGCCTGCATAGCAATGAAGATATAAGAAGATATAATATACTATCAGGAGTATGTGCAATTAAGCTACAGGCAACACTGTAAAAATACATTAGAGGTCTTGACTCACAGTTTTATGCAATAATAATTCATGGCTTTTTCCCTGTCAACAACATTATAATGTGTTATATAATGTACATTTTTATATTTCATCTGGATGAACTCATTCAAGCAGTAGGCCTCTTGATTAACTATTTAGGACAGCAATGTCCACAATGTTTCCACTGCAAATTCCACTTCTTGTTTTACTTCCAGCATTGCTCCTCAATTTCCAGTTGCAAAACTCAATTCTGCAATTTAGGACTGCCAAACCTCTTCTGGGAACCACAGAGTTACTGTGACACTGGAAGGGCTGTCACATTTTGAGGTGTTTAATAAATGTTTCCTAAGAGGACAGCCCCTCTTGGGACATGCAATTAAAATAAAACATATATGTGGTTTAAGGCAGTAATTCTCCACCTCTTTTCTTGTCTCACTCAACTTTCACTTCTCCAAAACATTGGAATTAAAACCAGCCTCTCAGCCCTGTACTCATATAGAGCACACTGTTGACAGCAGGGAAACTCAGGCAGGGGAATCATGACCACTTTTTCTGCAATGGACAGTGAAGGAGTGTAACTACCACAAAGTAATTATTACTGCCAATCATTTGACATACTCCCACCAGTGCTTAATAACGTTTCTCCACTCTGCCGCAGTTTAGTCATGCTTGCTTTTCTCTCCACTTTGGTAGGTGCAGAAGACCTCTCTACATTACAGCTTGACCAGTCCCATTGGGAATGACCCAGGGAAGCTGAGAGGAGATGCTGTTGATGACTTCTGATATGATGAAAAGAAGAAGATACTTCTCATATTACTGTCCAGGACACCTTCCCTGTCCATCCCCCAGAGGCCTGATTCCTCATCTTGGAGACATTTTCATTCTCAAAGACATAGCTAAGGATGGACCACATCCTTTCAGGACTTTTATATGTTACTCTCTTAGACACTGAGAAAAAAACATATAAATTATTTCAGTACAAAAGGAGAGGAGTGCTCAGCTCTGTATAAGAAACTGCATTCCAAGAATACCACTTTTTTTTGGGGGGGAAGGGGGGTGGGGCATGGTATAGTGACTATAGTGAGTATAGTGTAGTGGGAATGGAAGAGCTGGCCTCCTAAAATGCATTAGCACTCTAAGAAAAATGAAGCACACAGCCAGTGGTTTTGACACCTTTTGGAATGCAATTAATTAAACCTGGTGATACAAGATCTTGAACAACAGAGCAAATTAGCAGTGCCAAGAATAAAGGTGGTAGAATCAGAAGGTACAAAGGCTCCATAACCTGTGACAAGGTGAAAAGACCAGAGCAGAGGGGACAAAGCTTCCTAACCAGAGGTTGTGACCTGCCCATTTTCTGATTGCAGTTTTCTGTAAAGCAATGGTGTTTCAGCAGCAAAAGAAAATTACTCTGATAGGAAAAAGGTATTGCTACACTAACAAGCTACTGAAAGCATAGCCACTGGCATTCACTCATGCTAGGCAGTCTCAGAGGAAGCCTGGAGGGGCCAGGCTTAGCAGAAGCTTCCTCCAGGGCTGTTTCCTGATCCACAATCCTTATAATAATTCATCTTCCAGGATCAAAAAGTCTTCAGAAGTTCAGCAATAGTTAAGTGATTTAGTTAACAAACACAAAACAAACACACAAAAAACATCACACCGCCACCACCAAAAAAAACCCAAACAAAAAAAAAACACCCCAAACAACAACAGCAACAACAAAAAACAACAACCAAGACCAGACCATCACCAAAAGTATGCCAGCACTGTTTATAGTGCCTTATCTTGTTTCCATATGAAGATGGGCACTGATATTTCTACCAGCTGTCTTTTCCTGGATCTGGCTACAATCTGCTTTAGCTAAAAGTATGGACTAGGAATGTGGCAGAATTTCCATTTTGCTCAGTTGTGCATGGAGTTAGATGTTCTTGCTGTTTTAAAGATCTCCTTTAGGTGTTTACCCTGATTTTCCCTTTGAACAACCATCCCCTAGATTATCATCTCAATCACTCAAGGTTATGCTGAGACTTGGCATATCACTGATATTGCTGAGTAGGAACTGCACTGCACATGCCTAGGATTGGGTTTGAGCCTGCTCTCTTTGATCAGTATTTCGTTTCTGCTTCTACCTGATTGCTGTATTATGTGTGAAGGCTCTGTGACTTCTTCCTGTTTTCACCGCTGTCTAATTTAAATGGGACACCTGTCATTTTAATGCAATTTGGAGGCTTTTCCACTACCTGTGTTTTTGCAGGTAGGCAAAGAAGACATCAGTCTTCGAAACAAACATGTCACAGAACAATTGAAATTGGGAATGCAGCATTCAAAAAAAAATTGACTATAAGTCTCCCTTTTTAAAAAATTGTTTTGTTGTTGCTTTGTTTGCTTGGTTTTTATTATATTGCTCTAAACATCTTTTTTTTCCTTTCTTTTCTGGACTACCAATTCACATTGTTTCAAATGAGGTCTTTCCCTGGTTTTCCCTCACTTTGGCAAGGCTGGTGACTACACACATCTGTGTTTTCTGTTCCTTTAAGGAGTAAAATATTCATCACATGGAGAAATGCACCGAACCATCTGCCTAGTCTTTTGGGGAGATGTAGAAAGATTTGAAAACACACTCTGCTTCATTTCCCATTTGCACAGATGAATGGCTTTACTTAGAAGACTTTTCTTTTAATCTTTGTTTTACTTTGCCCTTTTTGGAAGTGTCTAAAGCCCACAAAGTCTTTGTTTCCATTCTTGTCATGGTGCAATACCAAATCAAAATGTTTTTACATATTAATTTCTCTCATAAACCCATCCCTCCTTCTATACTTTGGGAAAACAAACAAGCCAACAGATCCTGAATTTCTGAGTGCACAGATTTAGACCTAGCTTTGCAGAAGTAATCAGCATGTAGCTGACAATGATGGCAACTGTGAAATCAATCCCTTTGGAGTTCTGGTGGTAAGCGTCAAGGAGCACTTTCAAAAGTAGTTTCTGCTTTTGAAAACTTTGGACTTAAGCCAGAGCTTTCATCTCTTTATCGCTGAAAATGGAATACAGCTTAAATACCTCTCCAGCAGCTCATGAAGGTTCATTAATGTTTATAAAACACTTGAAATTGAAAAGCACTATTACTGATTATTTATTAATTCCTGTTGTCTTGTGCTTTCACATTCCTTTCACTTGTCAAAGAAGGGGATTTTGCAGGCAGCAGAACCAGCAAAACCAGTAAGAGCCTACAGTATCCTCTCTGCCTTCCCTTATTGCAATAGTCATCCTGTATCCCCCTTTATATCTTCAATACCCTCTTTCTGCAATGTCTCCTGTCTCCCCTCCTTCCAGCATAGCTCTGGACTCCTTTCCCAAGATCTCTGTGCTGAGGCCAGCTGGTCTGACACAGCTGCAGATCAGCCAAGAAGTGAAAGCATAAAAATTGTTTAGACTTGAGAAATCAAAGAGTAAAAATGAGGGAAGGCTCCATGGTAGAACTCTTTTCCTTCATCAAGCTTCCAGTTGATGGACTGTACAGCTCCATTTCTTCCACGTCCTTGCCCCTCTTTTTCCTTAGGCAGAAATTAGCCACAGTTTTAAGCGTTACTCAGAATGAGAAGGTTTGTACAAGATTGTGTAAATACTGATTCGGTTTCTTCCTTTGTTGGTCAAGTAGACATTTTGAAATGCCCTGAGTGTTCAGATCATAAATAAACTTCACTGAGCAAACTCGTGTTTTCCTGATGAAACTGTTTAAGTACAGTATTGACATTTCTCTGTGCTCCTTTTGACAATGTTATACTCACAGTGGTAAGTGTATGTGAGTCAATCCATTCAAGATACAGATTAAGTCTTCTGAAGGACACAGTGACTTCAACAAAACTCAGGACCTTAACAACAACAACAAAAAGCACTCCTTAACAAAAGGAGTGCTTCAGAAGCATTTTCATGCTGTCAAACTACCCTATAGTATTTCTCAGCCCATCTACCTTGAGCCAGTGTGAGATAAAATTTACTCTGCTCTGGCAAGGCCTGTGGAAGATGCAGTAACTCCTGGCCAGAGGAAGGATGTTGTTAACTGAGCAGCTTGCTGGGGCATGTCATCTTCTGAAGACAAAGAACATATCTAGACATATACAGGAACATGTCCGTTCATGGAAGCACTTTGCATACCTACACGGAGAAAGCAGCGAGCTAACAAAGGAACTGAAATCAAGCTAGCTGTGTTACTGCTTTGCCCTTTCTCATACAGAAAGCAGCCCTTGGACTAGGAACTTGATGCTTTCAGCTCTGCCACACATGCGCAGCTCTAGGAGGTTACAGCTCTGCCCACTTCTTGCTGTAGGATTTACCCTAGCTTACACATAGGTGTGGATGCCCAGACAAACCAAACTTGCCCAGAAGCACACATTTGATTCACCATTCTTTAAGCAAGACCACATGATGAGTTTTGGGAGGGTGACTAGGGCTTCAAGGCATCACCAGTATGAGCTACCTAAGGAACTGTTTCACCACATGCCGTGGAAAGGCTTGTTTGTCTGTCCTCGACTCCTGCTCACAGACATTTCTAGTCTAGTATTAAACAACCAAAAATAAAATACATCTGATTCATCATTTTCTTACTTGTGTTCTCTCCAGCTGCTCCCCAGACATGGATCCTGATCCAGTGAAGGAGCTGTTCTTGTTTTGGCCCATGATGTTATTTCAGAAGGATGCACACAAGAAGGCTCTGGCCATGAAGGGCATTTCGGCAGTGGGGCTTTTTTTAACCCTTACTTGATGGTGATAGTTCCTGGCAGAGAAATGGTGTTGCTGATATAGAAGAACAGAGACAGCTGTTGTTTGCCTTAGCCCTTGCCAGATGAGGTCTCTGGTGCCACAGAATTATGAAATTGAATCAAGATCTAGAACAGGGGTAATGACCAGCAGCTACAGAGCTACTGCAAAGGGAATTCTGTCTTCATGGTGATGTGTGAAGAGCTTGCTCTGCCCCACAGGTGTTATAATATACAAGAGAGGGAGGTCAGTGCATGAATGGGTCATCGATGCTAACCGGGAGATGGCTGTGCAAGACTTAGGTAATCATTTTCATGTTGATTAGACAGCTTTTAATGTTGTGATAGTACGATGTTTGTGCTGTAGTTGCTGATGTGAAACCACAGGCTCCAGTGGCTAATACATGTGAAGTAATAGATGGCTGAGGGAGAGTGCACTTTACCAACTATATTGACTCTATGCATCCATCCTTGGGGTGATCTCTGCATGAAATGCAGGAACAACTGGCAGGCAGGAACATAGATCTGCAGATGGTGGCTTGCCACAGGGAAACATTTATGAACATAAGCATGGGATGCATAGTGCATGAAACAAGGATCCCAAGGGTTTTCTCTTTGGAGAAGGACTTAGTTTATTTCCAATAATATACTTACAGATAAAATGTTTCTGCTTATTACTACATGATCTGACCCATGTCCTGGCATGCAAAATTATATACTAAGGTCAGATCACCCTATGGGAAAAGAAGATAAAATTATATATTAAATACTTCCAGAATGTTTTCAGTTGCTGAAGGCAAAGTGGCTCAGCCTTCAGACTATTTGGATGCCAATATGCTCTGTGCCATTTGTGTTAACACACCTTCACCACAACACACATAACACCATTATGTTCACACACCGCACCTTCAAGACTTCTTCGAGGGTGTCAGTTAAGGGCACCAATCTTCTGTGATAGGCAGGGACAGCAAAAGAAACTGGGCATGCCACAGGGTCTCTTACCTCTGTACTACAAGCACGCTTGGGACAGCAAAAGAAACTGGGCATGCCACAGGGTCTCTTACCTCTGTACTACAAGCACGCTTGTGTGCATCCCACTTTGTGTATGTGAGAGGAAGACTTTCACGCTCTAGGTACTTCATGACTTTCCTTCTTTTTCCATGCACTCCAAGGCCAATCATGTTTTAAAAACAATTGGATCTGTTTCCAAAATAACTAAGTATTTGCAGGACAACAGGGAACCTTTATTGTCCCCTGCCCCGGATAGATACCTGCCTTTGTCATCTTATTGAAGAAAACTGTATTCTTTTCTTGTCAATGGGAAGGGAAGAAGATAATTTTATTTACATTGTTCAGTACTGCTTTGTGATATCTCTTTTCTTTCATCTCCATCCATTAACCTGTTCTGAATTGCTTGCAAGACAGTAGTTTCCAGACACTCAGACACTTCAGATTTAAATTGAAAGAATTTGGGAAACAAATTGTTCAGGTTTAGTGAGGAAGGGTAGGGCGATTGAAGAAAAAGCATGTCACCAACACCAGATTAAACACATTTTTAGGGTACAGACTTGTTGGAATATTGTAACAGAAGATGCTTCCCAGAGGTGTGACAACAGACCTTATTTCTGCTAAAAAGATGTTTAAACATTATCTGCTGACCAGCAGATAACTTAGTCAATAGGGAAGAACTAAAGGAAGCGTAATCTCTTAAACAATTTTGCCCATTTCTCCATTTAAAAAAAAAAATCTCCATTAAAAAAATTCACAAACATCACAAGAAAGAGTATTAGGAAGAAATTAGCAGATGCCAGGCTAAGTCAAAGAAGCTGTCTGAAAACCAAAAACTCTTTTTGATTTTAACTGTGTGCTTTCCTCCCATAATGCAGCATTGTGCTACATATCTCCAAGCTCTTTATGCAATACATTGCCACTTAGGGCTTAAAATACAGGTCACAGGGGACAATGCTTTGATGTAGAAATATAGAAGAATATATATGCCACAATGGAAATACGAACTCATGCTTGCTAGGATTATAAACTTAGCTTTATCTAAAGAGTATTTTGCAGACACCACTGGTAGAGTAGACACCATAGGTAGAGTAAATAAACAACTATGCTAAGTCCTTGTAACACAGAAATACACACCTACTGCTCAGGACCACATCTTACAGTAGAACAAGCAGATGGTCAGGCAGCCAGAGGACAGGCTGAGTTTCTGCCTTGTTTGAATATACTTGGTACCTTCAGAAGGTAAAAGTTTCCCAACAGCAATACCAGAAAACTCAGAGATTGTCCACAACTTAATATATGGACAAACCTGCACTCCATTTGAGGCAGCACATGTGGTTACAATATGGTTATCAACTGACTGGTTAGATATGAACTTGTCTGTGTTTCTCCAGTGTGTATTATTTTCTGTAACAAGAATTACCTGGGAAGCACTTGTCTTTGTAAAGCAAGGACAGTGACAACCACTTTGCATTTATTTTCCACTATGTTCCTTGAGCCATCACTGAGAACCTCCCCAGGACATGACCTTAACATTCAGTCCCCCAAGTGTGCTCTGACCCCTGCCTTCCACATATCCAACAACCCTGTTCCTTCCCTTCTCCTGTGCTACCTCTTTCTCCTCATCCCTGAAATAATGCGATGTACCTAGAAAAGTCTCTCAATAAGTACCTCTGAATTGCCAACCTCAGTCCCTCTTGTTCTTCCACTTTCAGGAGACAACATGGATCATGGCAGGTGACTTGCCAGCATGTTGCTGCCTACTTGTGAATTCTACCCATACTTACTTCTCCAGTGAAGGAACTGATGAGATGTCTCCTCTGGCCCAGCCACTCATTTTCATAAAACTTATGTTCATTTAACACTTATGAAAGAATTTTTGCCTTTCTGTCAGATCTGGCGGGAAAAGATTAATTATGAGAAGTTGATGGGGGGGAGGAAAGAGGGGAAGAGGACTGATTTGATAGACAGACAAATAGACAATGTGATTGCATCAGTCTCATTTCCTTAGGAAACTGGGCTAAAAATAAAAGGCTTTATTTGCCCCCAGGAATAAACCAGAATGTCTCTCATCTTTACAAAGCATTTGTGTCTATGTATACTTATAAATAGAATGAGAGAGGAAGTTTGCACTGGATTTTGAACAAGGAATTAAAAGGAAGAGCATGAAGCTTGTGAATTTCAAATCCTGGGATCCTTCCGGGTTATGATAGCACAGCAATGAATGCAGTCTTGTACACCAATGCCACATTACCCATGTGCATACATCAGTGGCCCGAAAACCAACTGCCTGTCGGGCAATTTTTCATACCACCACAAAATGAATGCACTTCTTCTGCATCAGTGATTGACAATATACTTTAGACCAAACCCTTCAT
Organism: Melanerpes formicivorus; assembly: GCF_026170545.1. Taxonomy (NCBI): domain Eukaryota; kingdom Metazoa; phylum Chordata; class Aves; order Piciformes; family Picidae; genus Melanerpes; species Melanerpes formicivorus. The sequence continues at coordinate 29,141,384 of NW_027142353.1, read as the reverse complement.
GCACTTTGAGGTCAGCAGACTCTTTCAGATGTGAGTGGGTGACATGGAAATTGCTATATTTGCTCAGAGATTCCTGTCTGTTGGTGACCAAGATTAAGTGACCTCTAACTACTTCAGAGGAAACATTTTCCAAAAAAAGGTCTCATTCATTATTAACAGATAATGTAAAATGAAGAAGCACTTACACACCACCTACATTTCTCCTTTCCTACATTAAGTCTAGGTATTTGTTATCTTTGAAAACACTGTGTGCCTCCTTACAACCTTGGCCTTGGCAATAGTCTGCAGCAGTAAGTTCTTTTTATGCATCCTGTACATAAAATGTTTTTTGTTAACAAGAATAGAGCTTACTACCTTTCAGTTTCATTGAACTGGCATCGTTGTGGAACCAGGCTTTTATAGTCATACTTAAGAGACAGAACAAAGCACTCCCATATCCTCTCAAAACTTCTGATTTTTAAGAGACATGAGTGCTGACATAATCTCAATGAAAGAGCTAGGGGCAAAGGGGACTTTCCTGTTGGTAGGTTGGAAGAGCAGAAGTAGTTGTATTGTCCATCTCTTTTGCTTTGGCACTACCTTTTAGTTTTTGTTTCAATGGCCTATGCACAGAAGCTCCTTCTTCCTGAGATATGCTAGAATTGCCAATACAGGGATACTTTACAGTCCCAGAAAATGCTGTAGTGAGGACTCTCACAAGAGACAGTCCTTGTCCTAAAATGTGAAAGACCAGTACAGGCTGGGAAAAAGGGAGGCAACACACCATTTGAAGATAAGAAAAGGAATATATATTCTGTCTGACAGTATAACTGGGGATCTCACCTGGGATTAGCTTTAACTCAACTTCAAACTTGATCTTGCTTCTTGATCTTAGCTTAGAGGTCAAAAATGAGACTCTGAGCTCGTAATTCTAGAGTTCTTCCATCATCAACCAAGAGAAATAGGGACTTCCAGGAAACTATTCATGTGGCCTATCTTAAATAAAAATATGACAGTCATTTCTTCTGTCTTCAATTACATGCATTTGAGATTTCTTCTCGTACTGGTTTAAAACCCATGCTATGCTTTATGGCTTTCAGCAGAGTTATTCACTACTACCACCATCTATTCAAGATAGACTATTTTTCCTGTTCCCAAATTTATGAGTCAGATGTCTTCTTGATCATCTCTACCACCAGTTAGAAGTCAGTTTATCTGAAATGGACAGAAGTAGAATTTCACTTACGTTTTAAGCACAAAATGTGTGCCTATGACTGTCTTAGGTACCTTATTTGTTAAACAGCTTTTAATTTCTTAGGTAACCTCTGAGAATGGTGTATTTTAATTTCAGCCTAACTTGCACACTGTGAACTACTACTAATTCAAAAAAGCCTCTTAGACTTCAAAATCACTGACATATTCTCAGACATTTCGCTCCTGACTGAGTTGTATCATGATCTTGAAAGAAAAGCATAGAGATTGGAAAAAACACTTCAACAAAATGGTAATCAAAGTAGCTGTGCTTTTTTTATTTTTACCTTTTTTGGTTTTTTAAATCAGTAGAAAAAACCTTGTCTAATTATACTCATCTGCAATAAAGGCTGAGTCATGACTTGTCAGATGATCCTCTTGGTTGATGTGGTTACAAACCAACAGCTGCACTTAGGGAAAGAAAACTGCAGACTTTACAAAGCCCAAGTCTTTCTTGTTGCCCTGGTCCTTTGCTTTTCTCTCTGTATTACCTTGTGTACAATCAACCCATGGGGCAGAAACTGTACTTCCTACTGCCTTGATAGTGTCATGCACATTTATGTTGCCACATAGATAACTGATGTGTAAAGAATAAGAGTGATGCTGAGAAAAGTGAGAAGAGTGAGGCTAACATCTGATAAAAATTTTACTTGTATTCATTTGTTATAAATATTTCCTGAAAAAAACATGTCACATAGCACTGGGAAAAGAAGACATTTACTTACAACACAAGGGAAATAAATGGCTGGTGCAGCCTGGCAGCACTGCTGTTAGTTTTATGTCCACGTAGCCACACACAGGGGCTAGTCAGGACACTGTATGGCTGCTTCAAATGTGCTCACTGACTTCTCAGAAACGTCTTCTGAAAACTGAACTCTCTCTAGGATGTAGCTACTCAGTTATTCATCAAAATTGAACTACTATCTCATCCTACACACATATGTATGTTTGCTGATTTTGTTTTTCTTTCTGTGTTTCTTAGCCCACCCTCTTAGCCTGAGTTAGGGTGTCTATAGCTCAGTTATCCCCTCTCTAGATGGCATTCTTGGCAGTTTTTCTTCGCTACAGAAGTAATGCATTGTATTTTCTGACCACACTGGCTTGTTGTGGATACCTTCATAATGACAGTGAAGATTAGCAAAGCTGTGTCTGGACACAGTGATTTTGTGCTTTCTTCTTTTATTTCTTTGTACCAAAGATTATGGCTTGCTTGTTTTAAGACACTGAAAATTATATACTTCTAATATGGCTGATTGCAACAAAGAGATTGTAGGCAAGGCAGGGGGAGTGTTTAGTAGATAAGAGATCGTGGATTTCTTTTAGTAGAGAGATATTGTGTTACATGTCCCTTGTCTTTGAATCACATTAAATATACACACTGCTAAAAGGCTGTTGAAATGTTAAAATGTCAGTATTTAAAATGAAAATCAATAGCATGCTATTAAGCTCATTATGCTGCTGTTATGCATCATTAAAATGTATTTAAAAGCTTTCTGCAAATAACAGGAGATGGGATGAATAACAAGACACTTTGATGATGTGCATCGTACTTAGAAGGCAATAAAAAGTCAGGCACAAGAGAAAGTTTGTAGGCACTTGGAAAGAAAGCCCTGCATGGAGCTCATTGCATGTTTGAGACATATGGGAACACGAGAAAATGAATGATGCACAGCTCAGGATGCAGGGAGATGAGTGGAGCTGAACAACTGCTGGAGGAAAACAATATCATCAGATATTTTTAAAGATACTTTTGTAAATGGGTCTTTGCAGTCTGAGGTTCTCTCTTTTCCTGATGTGTATATATACATCACTGTACCACAATGCTCAGTGATGGCCATAAAAATACTACTGACATTTTACCTTCTTGCACAAAAGGATTGTATTAGGTCTTGAAAGCACTTTTTAAAATAAGCTTTTCCAAGCACTTTTCAAGTCAAATGTCAGTGGAAGTGTCACATCATCAGGTACTCTGACCTGCTTCTTCATTATCTGAAATAGACTTCTAATGAGAAATTTTTGGTTTAATATTCAAATATGAATGTGTATGTTTATATATGGGTAAGTATGCACGCACACAGGATGATGGTCTCTTCTCCCAGGCAGCCAGTACCAGAACAAAAGGACACAGTCTCAGGCTGCGCCAGGGGAGGTTCAGGTTGGATATTAGGAAGAAGTTCTATACAGAAAGAGTGATTGCCCATTGGAATGGGCTGCCCAGGGAGGTGGTGGAGTCGCCGTCATTGGAGGTGTTCAGGATGGGTTGGACACGATGATCTTGAAGGTCTCTTCCAACCTGGTTTGGTTTATTCTAAATAATAAAGAAATGTTTATTCTAAATAACTGTGAAAGGAAAAGAACTTCCTTACTAAATTTCTGGAAATTTCTTTCTAAAGGGAAAGAATGGGAAGAAAATATTCTTCCAAAGGCTGGGAGTTTAAATGGGCAAGAGGGACAATAGATTTCCAGGCCCTATATACATGTATTTTAATGCTTTTATATCTGACTGCCATCGAGCATATCTGTTTGGTTCCCAGAGTTGGACTTGAACACAGACCACTGGCCTGCACCTCACCAAGTACACTCTCACTAAAACTATCAAACCCTGGTTTTGCTCCCTTTTCTTTGCTGTAAGTCATAAATCTCTATAAACAAAGCAAAGTAACTTCAGATGGAGTTCAATACTCTGTGGGCAAAGGAAGACAAAGGACCTAAATCTTCCACTTCCTCGTCAAAAGCTCTCTAATCAGCTCTGAATTATTGAATACTCTTTCAGAAGGTGGATTTCAAATTTGTTGCTTAAGCATAAAGCCCTACCTCCTGCAACTTTATCTGCATAGGTGAAGATTCAACTGAAATTGATTTTGGATGAAAAACAGAAGCACAAAGCATAAATCAAGTCATCAAGCCAGAGAATGGAAACAGTCCCATTTCAGTCAGATGTACAACTGCATAGCTCAAATTAAAAATGCTGAGTGCTCAAATTAAAGTTCACAGCAGAGAGCAATGCATATACTGAATGTTTTCACATAAGACATGTGCTTAGCTATTTTAGAATTACAGATGGATTTTTTTTTTTAAATCAGATTAAACACTAAGGAACAAATGAAAGTATCAGTTTATTTCAAATAGTTTAGGGTTGATGGCTTTGGTTTGGTTTTTTGTTTGGTTGGGGGTTTGTTTGTTTCTTTAGGAAAAAATGTATCTGAGCTATCAGGGAAAGTTTTCCTAGTCAGAATAAAAGTCTGTGCAACTATATATAGGCAAACAGTCATACTGTATGCTGGTTTTATCTGCCAAAACGACTCTGCAGGAGTTTCACCACTGATTTTGATTGAGGCCAAAGCACCATCTCTTCTGGAAGTGTTTAACACTCAAGAAACCATATGAATAGACTAATATAAATTTATGTGTCTGAGCATCTGCCATTTGAAAAGTGTCTTAGAATGCAGAGCTATCATTAAAATTCACAGCAGTTAAAGAATTAAGGAACAGACATTTTTATTTGTAAGCCACTCAGTGTTCAGCACTTATGAAGCTATTCATGCAATGATATGTTTGGTGTTTCTTAAGTGCTCTTCAGGCTGTATCCAAGAATCCTTGGCACCTTTGAGGTCTGACTGACAAGTGAAGATGTGTTCACACAGTTACTCAGGAAGGCTTTTAGGCATTGTTAGCATGCCAATATTGTTGATTACTCCAGGAATAATAAAGTGTATTTCTGCACTGGTGGTCCTGTCTTGTGTTTTGAATTGAAGAAATTAACTAGGAAGAAAAACATGCAATGACAGGAAGATACACACAAAGAGATGCATAAAAAAGTACACCCACTCCTCCATCTTTTTGATATGTTGCTACTTAAAATACACTTAGATTGTTACAGAAAGAAACGTCATGTATGAGAGAATTCTCATGAGAATAAACAGAAGAATCTGGAAGTGCTTTAATTTACCCTTGTGGTGGGTGGAAGGGTAAGGCCGAGAAGCCTCCTCCCTTCCCCCTTGTAAGGTAAAAGGGAAAAAAAAATTGAAGGGAAAGGAAAAAAAAACTCGCAAGCTGAATTAGCAAAGCAGTGGAGCTATATTTACAAAGCGATGTAGGGAATGCAGGGGAATATTTACAAATTTACAATATCTACAATATATACAAAGATATACAACAGAGTAACACAGAAATGAGAGTGCCCCCCTCGGCAGAGAGGGGTCCCCCACCTCCGCTCTCCCCTCTCTTCCCCCCCCTTTCCCCAGAATGGGATAGAAAGAGAAAGAGAAGAGAGGAAAAAAAAGTTAGAAGCAGTTTGTGTTAATTGGAAGGGAGTTAGTATACAGGCCTGTTATCTGGTTTTCAAGGCCGGGGCCTTGGCAGAAAGCCCAGCACAGGCAAAGCTGCTGCACGAAGCAAAGACGGAAGCAAGACTGACTGAGAAGTGCTGGAAATGTCCAGTTCACTCCCAGTTCCGAAAAGTGCTTCCTCCCACTCGTCCAATGAAATTAGTTTAGACTATTCCTTCCGTTTACCAACTTCCGTCCACCATGTTCCCTTTCTTAAGGGGGCAACGTCAACCGGCCACAGTCCACCCCTTCTAAACAATTTCATTGGCTGTTCATACTGTCCATCTAATCCAAAACGATATTTACAGTTCGTGAGTAAAGTTCATAGTCCATTCCGGCTATGCTCAGATGTAGATGATTCAAAAGTCCAAGAAAATCAGAACATGAGAAAAATGGAAAACAGTTCATTTCTTCACTGACAAAGCGAAGAAAAGGGAAACAGGGAATCTCAGGGTCTCTTAGTTGACTCAGGGCTCTCAGGGATCTCAGGGTTCGTGCACCGTAGATTCCTCGTTGATTCTTCCTTTGGACGCGATGTAGCTGTACAACAGTTTGAAATTAACCTCTTTCAGCTAAAGTTAAATTTCTTTGTGGAATACACTGAATTTCACCATTCTCTTGCATTACCCAATAAGTGTGACCCGGACCTTCAGCTGAAACCACCCCTCGGACAGGTTTAGCCTCTCCTGAGGGTGAAAATACCCAAACAGTTTTACCTAACAGATTCTTTTCTCTAACAACCGGAACTCTATCACCTTCTACTTTTCGTAGCAAATCTGATTGTGCAGGTCCAGCTCGGTTCACTGAACCTCTACTATTTACCAGCCAGGTTGCTTGTGCTAAATGTCTTTCCCAGTTTTTCAAAGATCCACCTCCCATGGCTTTGAGAGTGGTCTTCAACAAACCGTTGTAGCGTTCAATCTTCCCTGAAGCTGGTGCATAGTAGGGAATGTGGAATATCCACTCAATACCGTGCTCTTTTGCCCAGTTCTTTACAAGGTTGTTCTTGAAATGAGTTCCGTTGTCTGACTCAATCCTCTCTGGAGTTCCGTGTCTCCACAGGATCTGTCTCTCCAGACCGAGAATGGTGTTGCGTGCAGTTGCATGTGGAACTGGATAAGTTTCCAACCATCCAGTGTTTGCCTCTACCATAGTAAGCACGTATTGCTTACCAGAACGAGAACGTGGTAGAGTGATGTAGTCAATCTGCCAAGCTTCACCATACTTGTACTTGGACCATCTGTCACCATTCCACAAGGGCTTAAGTCGTTTTGCCTGCTTAATAGCAGCACAAATGTCACAGTCATGGATGACTTGTGTGATAGCATCCATGGAAATGTCTATGGATCTGTCACGAGCCCATTGGTATGTTGCATCTCTGCCTTGATGTCCTGACGAATCATGAGCCCACCGAGCTAAGAATATCTCACCTCGGTGTTTCCAGTCGAGATCAAGATTAGAGTCCATGTCTACTTGAGAAACTCTTGCAGCTAGATCTGCCTGATGGTTGTGTTGCTGTTCCTCAGTAGCTTTGCTCTTAGGAATGTGAGCATCGATGTGTCTCACTTTCACTGGAATTCTCTCGATTCGGTCAGCAATGTCCTGCCACAGGTTGGCTGCCCAAATGGGTTTTCCTTTTCTCTGCCAACCACTCTTCTTCCAATTCTTTAGCCAACCCCACAGAGCATTGGCTACCATCCATGAGTCGGTGTAGAGATAAAGCTTTGGCCATCTCTCACGTTCAGCTACGTCGAGAGCTAGCTGGACAGCTTTTACCTCTGCAAACTGACTGGATTCTCCTTCTCCATCTTTCGCCTCTGCAACTCGGCGTGTTGGACTCCACACTGCAGACTTCCACCTTCGCTTGTTTCCAACAAGATGACAGGAACCGTCTGTGAACAAAGCATATTTCTTTTCATCATCAGAAAGGTCATTGTAAGGAGGAGCTTCCTCAGCACGAGTTACTTTCTCCTCTGGAGGTTTAGCACAGTTGATACCTTCAGGCCAACTTGAGATCACCTCCACTAGACCAGGTCTTTCAAGATTTCCCATTCGAGCTCTCTGTGTTATCAGAGCCATCCACTTGGACCAGGTTGAGTCTGTGGCATGATGTGGTGTGGATCCTTTGCCTTTGAACATCCAATTCAAAACTGGTAATCTGGGAGCTAAGAGAAGTTGTGATTCAGTTCCAATCACTTCAGAAGATGCTTTTACTCCTTCATAGGCAGCTAAGATTTCTTTCTCTGTTGGAGTGTAATTAGCCTCTGAACCTCTGTAACCTCGACTCCAGAAACCAAGAGGTCGTCCACGTGTCTCACCTGGAGCTTTTTGCCACAAGCACCAGGTTGGACCATTGTCACTCGCAGCCGTGTACAAAATATTCTTAATGTCTGGACCATCTCGGACAGGTCCCAGACCCATTGCTTGAACTACTTCTTGCTTTATCTGGTCAAAGGCTGCTTGTTGTTCAGGTCCCCAGTGGAAATGGTTTCTCTTTCGAGTTACATCATACAGAGGTTTCACAATCTGACTGTATCCAGGAATGTGCAGTCTCCAAAATCCCACTATCCCCAAGAAACGTAGGGTCTCTTGCTTGTTTGTGGGACTTGCCATGGTGGAGACTCTATTTACCACATCCACTGGAATGTGTCGACGTCCATCCTGCCACCGCACTCCCAGAAACTGAATCTCTGTGGTAGGTCCTTTCACTTTGTCTCGCTTGATGGCAAAACCTGCATTCAGAAGAATGTCAATGATTTTGTTACCTTTCTTGAAGACTTCCTCAGCAGTTTTACCCCAGACGATGATATCATCGATGAACTGGATGTGTTCTGGAGCACCGCCTTTCTCCAGAGCATCGTGGATCACTGCATGACAGATGCTGGAGCTGTGGATCCAGCCCATTGGCAGCCTGTTGAAAGTGTACTGGATTCCTCTCCAGGTGAAAGCAAACTGAGGCCTGCATTCCTCTGCTATGGGAATAGAGAAAAATGCATTAGCAATGTCTATGGTAGCATACCATTTGGCCTCTTTGGATTCCAGCTCATACTGTAGCTCCATCATGTCTGGTACTGCTGCACTCATAGGTGGTGTCACTTCATTTAGGGCTCGGTAGTCTACCGTCAGACGCCAGTCTCCATTCTGCTTCCGCACAGGCCACACTGGACTGTTGAAAGGTGAATGAGTTTTGCTGACGACTTTCTGACTTTCCAACTGACGAATCAGATTCTGAATGGGCAACAAAGAGTCACGGTTGGTTCTGTATTGTCTGTGATGCACAGCCTGAGAAGCAACCGGTAATTTAATGTCCTGTATCTTATGTTGTCCCACAACTGCAGATTCATCAGAAAGTTCAGGTCTGGCAGACAGCTTCAATTTTTGTCCATCAATTTCTATAGAAGCTACTCCAAAAGCCCATTTGTAACCTCTAGGGTCTTTGAAATGCCCTTCTCTCAGAAAATCAATTCCCAAAATACAAGGTGCGTCAGGTCCGGTCACAACTGTATGCTTCCTCCATTGTTTACCAGTTAAACTTATATTAACCTCTACCTTACTTAACTCTTGAGATCCACCAGTGACTCCCAGAATAGTTATAGACTCTGATCCCTGATAATTTGATGGTATTATGGTGCACTGAGCTCCTGTGTCAACCAAGGCCCTGTACTTCCGAAATTGTGAAGTGCCAGGCCACTGGATGTACACATCCCAATAGATTCTATTATCTCTGTTATCCCTCTCCTCCCCCTGGCGGGAGGCAGGGCACCCCTAGTTATGGGGAACATGCGCACATGTGCATTGCACATATTGCGCAGGGTTATAACTTTGCATGTTATGACTGGAGCCACTGTTGGAGCCATAAGAGTTGTTCTGGGGAACTGTGGAAGTAACAGCTACCCTTCTGGTATTGCTACCTCGGGTTCTGCCACTTTGCAATTCCCTCAGTCTCCTGAAAAGATTAGAAGTTGGTTGGCCATCCCAGCGGTTCATGTTCTCACCAAACTGATCACGCAGAGTTATCCAAATAGTTCTACGTGATTGCCTTGGTGGTCTGTTTTGGAACGACCTGTTTTGGAATGTCCTGTTTTGGAATGACCTCCTTGGAGGACGTGTATTCCTCACAGATGAAACTTGTACCCATCTGGAGGAAGAATTGAAATTATCCCTTTGTGCCAATTGGGATATGGAATTTCTAAATTCATCTTTTAACTCTCTTATGCAATTCTGAATATCACCAGACATCGTTTTAATGGCCGAAACCAAAGAACCACGTGTCATGCTATCCTCTAATTGTCTCATTTGATCACTGAATTGGCCAACCGTAGGAGAAGCTCCACCATAACTTCTTGACACAATTCTGCTTGCCAGAATGTTTGCATAATTAGAAGGAGCAAGTTTGATGATCTTTTTAGCAAGACCAATACCCACAGGAACATCATCAGGATTCAGAGTTTCATGTCCACCATAGAGTAGCTCTCTAACAGCAAATTCTCTCAAGCGCTTAATTCCCTCATCTATGGTAGTCCAGGGTTTAGGATTCCATGGAAGATCATCTCGGGAAGGGTATCTCAGGGCAACCGCTATTAAGAGGCGTATCCACAGATTAACCTTACCGAGAGCTTCGCCTAGATGTCTATCTATTCCATTGTCCCTTGAGAGAGTTCCTAACTGAGCTGCTGACTTGTCTCCAACTGTTAGAGCTGAAGCACCTGTATCATAACACCTACTGAGCCAAGCTAGAACTGGCTCCTTATCTGCCCTGGTGAAATCTTTACGGACATTTCGCAATTCTTCCCGTGGTGACGAACAGTCCGTAATATCATCTTCCTCCTCGTCTCCCTGAATTCTTTGCCCATAAAATCCTGCTGTCATTCTCCTAAGGATCTCTTTAAGCTGAGAACCACCTTTGCCAGCTGCTTTCCTAGCTTCATCTCTATCCTGCTTTGATCTCACTAGGTTAGCTAGATCTTTAAAACAAACCTTCTCTTCCTCCTGAGCAGGATCTTTTAGAGTAGAGGGCCCCTCACCAGGATCAGTCTCCACCTCTTCTTCTCCATCTTGGGCCTTTGCAGCTCTAGTCTTTAAAGGAGCCACCTTAACCGGAGCTGTGTTTGAATTTACAGCCACCTTAATGGAAGCTGACAGGTCCTGAGATAAATCAGCTGCTGGGGCAGTGACTTCCGGTCCCACTGAGGGAGTAGGCGGAAGTGACGTTGCTCCATTACTGGCCGACGGAGAAGAAGAGGGAGAAGAAGGAGTGGGAGAAGGAGTAGGCGCCATGTTGATAACAGCCGATGCCCTTGGCTGCTTGCCAGAATCAGCAAAGTCATTTAGAGCTGCTTTACCAATTAACTTTTTAGCCTTCTTTTTAACTGACACGGGTTCTCCACAGTCCTCGTCACTAGATGACTCTGGGACTGATCGAGAGCCACGGCGTTTTCTTTTTGATCTAGTTTTAATAACAAAACACGCCCTGGACACCTTTTTCTCCCGACGCCAGGAATACAGAGAATACACATTAGTTATCACCAGCAGCAGAATTATACACACCAAATAAATCACCTTTGGATCCCAGGCATCACCTAAAGTTACTGTCTCCTCAGGCGGAATCTTAAAACCCTTTATCTCAATTGGGAGAGTGGTGGAGGTAACATTTCTGTATCTCACTGGCCATAATAAATTAATACATTTTCCATACCATAATTTAACTCTATACATAACCCACATATAAATTGTCCGCACCAAATATTTACCCAGGTAATCCAGAATCAAACCCAAACAATACCTGTAAATCAGAGCCCCAAAAATTGAAAAGAATAATCGCTCCACAAACCACAATACCTTCATGTTTGCTAATTCAGCTAGAAAACACTAAATCAATCAAATAATAAATTAAACTAATTATCTGCCGCACGTTGGGTACGCCAATAAAAAAAAATGTGGTGGGTGGAAGGGTAAGGCCGAGAAGCCTCCTCCCTTCCCCCTTGTAAGGTAAAAGGGAAAAAAAAATTGAAGGGAAAGGAAAAAAAAAACTCGCAAGCTGAATTAGCAAAGCAGTGGAGCTATATTTACAAAGCGATGTAGGGAATGCAGGGGAATATTTACAAATTTACAATATCTACAATATATACAAAGATATACAACAGAGTAACACAGAAATGAGAGTGCCCCCCTCGGCAGAGAGGGGTCCCCCACCTCCACTCTCCCCTCTCTTCCCCCCCCTTTCCCCAGAATGGGATAGAAAGAGAAAGAGAAGAGAGGAAAAAAAAGTTAGAAGCAGTTTGTGTTAATTGGAAGGGAGTTAGTATACAGGCCTGTTATCTGGTTTTCAAGGCCGGGGCCTTGGCAGAAAGCCCAGCACAGGCAAAGCTGCTGCACGAAGCAAAGACGGAAGCAAGACTGACTGAGAAGTGCTGGAAATGTCCAGTTCACTCCCAGTTCCGAAAAGTGCTTCCTCCCACTCGTCCAATGAAATTAGTTTAGACTATTCCTTCCGTTTACCAACTTCCGTCCACCATGTTCCCTTTCTTAAGGGGGCAACGTCAACCGGCCACAACCCTTTACACCATGACACCGTGCTGCAGTGATGCATCTCCTGTGGAATCCTACCCGGCTAGACCCAATGAGATAGGTTGGGCTACAGCCTTCCTCCTCAAATGTAACATGATCCATTCCAGAAAGCAAATCTGGCTGAGGACTCATTTTATTTGAGTCTGCACTAGTATCACATAGTCTCGCTTCTTCATTACACAAGTTTTGAGCCCAAGAACATCCAACACATTCACATGTCCACAAAATACAGTGCCCTGTGAAGTTACACTCTCTTTTGCAGCATTCACACTTACTCCTTCCAAGAGTATTTTGTTCCCATCTTTTTCTTTAAGATTTTTGCTACCCTGAGTGGCAAAGTTTTGAAATAATTGTGACTTCAACATTTCTTTTGTGAGTTGAAGCTTCTGCCCATCCCACTTCCTATAAAGCATTCTAAAGCATCCTATCAAGTCTTCTAAACTTTTCTTAGCTTTTCTGCTTTGACCAGAAACCTTTCAGTTGGGATAGAATAATTTCAGATGGCTGCATTAGCTGTGTATGAGTCACATAATTTTTTTTTGTATCTCAGTGATTGGGGAAACTTATTGCTCTGAAGTCCATTTCTGCAATTCTACATCAATTATTCCAGTAAATACATTACCCAAGAATGGCTTACAGTTCTGAAATTTACAGGAAAAGAAGAGGCAGCTTTCTCTTTCTAAACATGCTGCTTCTTTTTGCTCTGCTGTCTTCAGAATAGGAATTATGAATAAGCTCTTAAAAAAAGACCACCTGGTCTATTCAGCTGTGGATAGCACCCAGCAAACCACCCTCAATTTGAGGCACAGGTTTAGGCATGTTCATTTCTAACCATAAACTTCATCCCAAAAATGAGCAAATACACACCAAGCCCAGGAAATTTGCTGGTCTGTCTGAGCTCAACAGATGAGTGTAATATACCAAATCCTCAAGGAAGGATTAGAAGAAAAGCTAAATTAAGTCTTTGTATCTTTGCATGGGATCTTGGAGTCATTCCCAGACAAGAACCTTTACTGATGGAGTAGAAGTGAAAAGAAGTGTCAAGAGATGTGAAAAGAAATGCATAAATTGAGTCAGTATACACCACCAGGATCAGATGTGATTCAAGCAGGAGACTTGGTATCAGTTGAAGGATAAAGATGCTAAATTATGAACTGCAATGTTTTCCTGGGATAGAGTAAGCCACGGTATGGAGGCTGTTAGCAGCTCCCGGTCAGCCAGGAGCTTATGCTGGGAGGGGCAAAAGCCAGAGCAGCTGAGCCGAGCTGGCTCACAGGTGTATCCCATAACATAAACACCATGCTCTTTATAAAGGGAGAAATTTGCTGAGGGGCAATGGCTGTTGTCCCTGTGGGCTGCTTTTCTATCTGTTGTGACACTTGCTGGGTGAGTACAGCTTTGTGTACTTTATCTTTGCATTGATATTAGTATTTTCTGATTGATTAAATCTGTTTTCATTTCAGCCCACAGGTCTCTTCTTTTCCTCATTCCCCTTCTTGGCTGGGGAGGGCTCACTGGATGATGGAGCAACTGCTGCAGCTTAGGCCTGGATAGGGCCTAAATGGAGAGAACTATGCAATCTCATCATCAATGTTATCTTAATACTAAAGAAGTAAAGGTGGCAAGTCTGATATCAATCTTTAAAAAGGCTATGGAGAAACTCCTACAAACTATAAACCACCAAGTCTGATTTCTGTACTGAGAATATTTCATGAAGCTACACCAATGACCAGAACTTGTGTTCACAAAGGTGAGACTGAGGAGTAGCCCTGCTCTGTGTATAAAGGTACTGATGATGCACTCTTCTTGGGTAAGTGCTAAGTTTCCTCGTAAGAAAAAATCATTCAGGAGTTGCCAAAATTAAAACTGTCAGGAGGGTGCTGGAGATTATTTTTTGTAATATTACATGACCAAATTAAAGGACCATGATAGAAAGTATTGAATAAATGCAAAGTGAAATATTGCAGTGACAGTGGGGTGGAAGTGGAAGGAGTCTCTTCCTTTTGTACTGGTGGCTACTGCCTATCTATTCTTGCTGAAGAAGTCATGGGGGACAGTTCTTTCATAGCATTGGGTTTGTGGTGCAAAAGAGCAAACATGATACAGCAGAAGAAACAAACTGTACTGCAATGGTGTGTAGGTCTTTAGGGACACTTAGGGACACTTGCAGCTTGAATACTGCATAAAGGTTTGGTGTCCCCACTCCAGAAGCATGAAGGCAGAAGTAGAAAAGAGAGGAAGAGTGGCAGAATGAGAACACCAGAAAAGGGGGACACATCTTTACAGAGGAACACCAGAGGAAAAGCATAAGAGATGCACACAATGATGAGTAATGAACAGAGTGGAGAAAGAAGGTTTTCACAGCACAGTTCTTAAACTGCATAACTCATTGTCATGGGGTTTTATGCATGCCAAAAATAAAAATGGATTCATAGAGCACATAAGAGGTCAAGGAAAAATTTCCTGGGGTTGGGAATTGTACTGATGAGCATCATTCTTCAGCTTGGGGAGTACCTGAGGAGCAGGCTGCCAGAAGCCATCTGTACACAAGAAAGTATCACTCTAGGCTTCCCTTACTGAATGTTTCTGCTAGCTGTCATGGACAGGATGCTGAGCTACCAGAAATTCATCTTATGGCTTTGTGTATGGTTATGGACATTTGTAGTCACAGGTACTTGTATGAGTTTCAGTCATTCCTTTCAGGGAAACTAAGTTTTTCTTCAAGTTATCACTCTTGTGTCTTTTACACCCTTTTATCAAACCATACCACCTTGTTTCTCTAGCAGGTTTGAGAGACTCATAAACAGCACTTGGGTCTTTTCCATCCTGCAGATTACTAGCATCATTGCAACTTTCCAATCTATTACAATGATTCTTCAACCCCACAAAACCAAATCACTCTGACAGGGACAGAGTTACAGTCCTACAAGTCAGCAAGATAGACAAAGCTGGCCTTGTTGTATATTCTCAGCTTCTCTGGAAACTGAAATGTCTTCTCATGGATTTGAGCACTTGAGTCAGCTGCCAAAGTTCATCTACCTATTCGTACAAAAATCCAAATAAATTACTAGGAACTTTCTTCTCTAAACTACTGGGCTTTTGTTAGTATTTGACTGAAGATACTCAACTTATCTCTGTGCCAAAAGTACAGGTGAAAAGTTCTTGTCCATGATATATCCACGCTTTACAAAGTTCTCCAGCCAGCCCTGCTGCATCCCAACATGGATTGCTTCAATCTTGCAAGTAAAGTCTTTGCTGCAGTTGTTAGTGAATTCTAAATTGGCTGAAACTTCCAAGGACTCCTTTGTTTCCTTGAATACAGTGACTATGTCAGGAAGCTTGCTGGTGTCCTGTTCCATCTGCCTTACTGTTCTAGCTGCATATCTTGCAAATAGACTTCTCACTGTGATCTAGTCAGTTGGTGAGCAGCTGCTCTATGAACAAGGCTTTCAGATCATGCTTCTCATGGCTTCAGACACTGTTGGTGTTTCTTTTTTTCTCCACAGTAATTCTTGACATTTTGGTTTCCCATCAATGATGTGAATTATGGAACACGCCTATTAGTTGGCCTAGATCACAGGATGTTAGGGGCTGGAAAGGACCTTCAAAGATCAAGTCCAACCCCCTTGCCAGAGCAGGACCATAGAATCTAGCACAGGGGGCACAGGAACACATCCAGATGGGTCTGGAAAGCCTCTAGAGAAGACTCCACAACCTCCCCAGGCAGCTTGTTCCAGTGCTCTGTGACCCTCACAATGAAGAAGTTCCTTCTTGTGTTGAAGTGGAACCTCCTGTGCTGCAGTTTATATCCATTACCCCTTGTCCTATCACAGAGTGCAAAGGAAAAGAGCCTGTCCCCTCCCTCTTGACACTCATCCCTCAGATATTTATAAACATGTATTAAATCCTCTCTCAGCCTTCTCTGCTCCAGATTAAAAAGTCCCAGGTCTCTCAGCCTCTCCTCATAGGGTACATGGTCCAGTCCCTTA
Organism: Melanerpes formicivorus; assembly: GCF_026170545.1. Taxonomy (NCBI): domain Eukaryota; kingdom Metazoa; phylum Chordata; class Aves; order Piciformes; family Picidae; genus Melanerpes; species Melanerpes formicivorus. The sequence continues at coordinate 29,125,270 of NW_027142353.1, read as the reverse complement.
ATCATACTGGTAGCTCTCTGATGAACTCTCTCCAGTAGATCCCTGTCCCTCTTGAACTGAGGACCCCAAAATTGGATGCAATATTCCAGGTGGGCTCTTACTAGGGCAGAGTAGAGGGGAAGGAGAGCGTCCCTCCATCTGCTGGACACACTCCTCTTAATGCACCCCAGGATCACACACTTCTTGAACTGGGCAACCCAGAAACTGGACCTCAGGGTGGAGGAGAACCTCTCTTGACTGGCTGGTGATTTTCTTGCTAATGCACCCCTGGATACCATTGGCCTTCTTGGCCCCAGTGGCACATTGCTGGATGACGGTTAACTGCTTGTCCACATCAAACGTGTAAGCATTGTGTTCTGTCCTCAGATATAAGAAAATCGCGGGACCCGCGCCTGGGCAGGTAAAGTCAGCGACGACGGAGCCCGGAAGCGGGGCTTTGCTCCTTCTTTCTAGCCTCTAGCCCTAACTTTCTGTGGGCTGGGACGCCAGTGCAGTGGTGGCCCTTACGGCACGGACTTGGGATGAAATCCCCGTCGCCACGCCGAGCGGCAACTAGGAACGAGGAGGCGCTGCTGCGGAGCCTGCTGGGACCAGCAGGGGGAGCCCGGTAGCGCGAAGACCGTTAGAGACGGCCTCCCGCTGTCGGTCCTAACGGCCACCGGGCCCTGCCCCGCCCCACACAGCGGCGTGACGGCTGCCAATCCCCCGCCCTTCCCCGGGCTCCTCGGGCCAATGGCGAATGGCGTGTGAGCCTCTACGTCGCCACCGGCGCCGAGTCGTAACGCCCCCTCGCTTTACGGCCGCGCTGTAAAGTGGAACCAGCGCGCACGACATTACGGTAGTGGGGGAAGGCAGAGAGCGACGGGGCCGGGACGGAGCGGGCAGTGGGCAGGGGCGAATGCCCGGGGGCGGGGGTAGCCCGGCGCCCGGCACTCAGGTGGGAGCGGAGGGTGGTGAGGCGGGCGGCGGGCCGCCGGGAGGGAGGATGAGCCTGTCGCCGAAGGAGCTGTCGAGCCTGCTGAGCATCGTGTCGGAGGAGGCGGGCGGCAGCACCTTCGAGGGCCTCTCCAGCGCCTTTCACCACTACTTCGGCAAGGCCGAGCACTTCCGTCTGGGCTCCGTCCTCGTCCTCCTGCTGCAGCAGCCCGACCTGCTGCCCAGCCCAGCGCAGCGTCTCACCGCCCTCTACCTCCTTTGGGAGATGTACCGCACCGAGCCCCTCGCCGCCAACCCCTTCGCCGCTGTCTTCGCACACCTTCTCAACCCCGCGCCCGAGCGCGGCGGCGACGAGGCGGAGCGGACGCCGCTTTCAGGTGCGTGCCGGCCTCGCAGTAGGGCTCCCGGTGAGGGAGGATCTGGTAGAGGCACCGGATTTGTTACCGCTGCCTGATCTCGGCTTCCCGCCGGCCGCTGTTGCTTAATGCCTTTGGCAGAAACGGTGGGAATTTTTCGTGGCAAGCGTCTCTAGGCTTGATGGCAGATAGGTCACTTGGCTGGATCTTAACAAGGAATTTTGGGGCGAAAGTCGTTACAAAAACCTGGAGATAATACAAGGCTTTTGACAGCTTCAAAGCTGTGAGACAAACCTCTTAAATACATGCGAATTAAACTATTTTCTCTATTTCGGTAAATACAAGCATGACAGCGATGGGTATGTCAGTTTCTACCAAATTACTGTTATGACTTGCAGTATGAGATGTAATGTGTGGTCATATTTAGTAGCTCACTAGTTGTCTAAATTGGAAAGCATGTAAAGAGACTGCTGTGCCTGACTTCAGCATCAGACGTAACATGTCTAAATGCATTACACCAATCAGTATTTTCACAGAATTGTTTGTATTGGAAGGGACCTCTAGTCCAACCCCCAAAATTTTACATCATTTTAATAGCTGAGTAGGTAATAGTTTTGTATGCGCTCAAAAGACTCGGCTTCACTGATCTTTCTAGATGTGGTATATTAGTTGGTGTTTTAGTTTGCTTGTTCTTTATGAAGTACGTGGAAACATTAATGCTACTGCCTTAAAAAGTGAATATTGTTTTTCATTGTATCTCTACAGGCTTCTTACCTCCCATAACTCCTCCAGAAAAATTCTTCCTTTCTCAACTGATGTTGGCCCCCCCTAGAGAACTGTTCAAGAAGACTCCTCGGCAGATTGCCTCTATGGACGTGGGGAACATGGCACAGTCGGTGGATATAAGTGGGCTTCAGCTGGCGTTAGCGGGTAAGGAGGATTTGTGGCAGTGGTTTGCTTATGAATGGAAATGGCAATTGTAATGTGGTTATAAGTTACCTGAGAAATGCTCTTACCTATCCTAACTATGAAAGAGGTTGAACTGCCTTTAGGGTTTTAAAGCTCACATCCAAGAGAATCAGCAGAAATTACGTTCTAACTGTTTCATTGTACCTAACAAGTAGCTTTTCAGGTATTACACTGCTGACTTAAATATGAGAACATTTTGCAAGGATAGGAAGATTTTCATTTAAAGCTTGGGGAGGGGGAGCATGTTGGATTTTTTTGTTGGTGGCTAGTTGGTTTGGGTTTTCTGTGTGTATTTTGGTCCTTTTTCACTCTGTAGTATTTCTAGTATGAGAGATCAAACTTAACTGTCATGCTGTCACTTCAACTGTACCTAGAAAATTTGCTACTATGTTTTATAAAACTGGAGATATAATTGAAGTCAGATCTCACAGCATTAGCTTAAGTGTGGGAAGGTGGTCTGCTCTTACTGGGTTGAATAGAAAAGGGATGTGATGCTTATCCTTTGACAGGAGAAAAGGAACAGGAACATGATTGATCACATTGATGAGTCACATCTGGAGCTAATCTGAAATAAAAAAATATTATTTGGAACAAGGATCCAGTTTGAACAGCAAATTGACTGTCCCACTTCTGTACAGTGTGGCTCTGAGGCCAGACACTAACTAGGCTTTCTCAGTCCTAAAGCTGTACCTGTAGGATCTGATCTTCTTTTGTTATGGTATACTGTCTGTTGTTCACAGTGTGCAGATGTCCTCTGTAGCTACTTTGCTACTATTGCCAGACTGTGGGATCTTTCAAAAACACAAATCAAATACCCTAACCTACCTTCATGGGTGAGACAAACCCTTCTGCTGCTTGCACTCTTCATCCTGTCTGTGTTTTCCAGCATACTTTAGTGAATTCAAATTTTGGGAAGCTTTGGGTAACCTGTGATTTTTAGCATAAGGTATATGTGATGCCGTGAGGAAGTCTGGAGTGTGCTTATTTGCATTTATTTTCCTCTTGGTGCTGTGTTTGCCTTCTGAACAGTGTTTTCTTATTAAAAATGAGATATACAGAGAAACCTAACTGTAGTTGTACGGATGGGTACTCTAAGCCACACATTTTGATTAAACCATCAGTGTCTTTTAAAAGGATAAAAGTACAGTACAAAGTCATTCATGGTGCTTTGCAAAATTTAGTCCTGTAAGATGTGCTTGTGTTACCTGTGTAATTCAGTTAATGCACAGCATTAATTGCTCGTGAGCGGTTGTAGGAGTTGTCTAACAAATCAGGCTGTATCTGAAAAGTCTACATGGTGTCTTTCTCAAGCTTATTCTAGGGAGCTACAAGAAGAAATGTTTGGTTTCTTTTCACTTTCTTAGGAGATAATTCTTTCACTGTCTTGCTTCTTGACTGTCTCATGTTTTGGAGTGTCTGTTGAATTCTTCACAGGTCTTCAGTGTATTTCTCCCAATGATTCAACATGCAGGATGGTGCAGATCCCCAGATACACAGTTTGCAGTGTGCCTTTACACTTTTTCCCCTCAGTGTTTCACAGAACGTGAGTTCTAAGACATGGAGGCCCTTCAAATTTGTGGTACCCGAGATGAATGCAGGACTATTTAGAGCAGGATGACTTTGATTTGCCTTAAAGTACACCTGCAAATTCAATTAAAATAATTAAGAATGCATTACATTTCTTCAAGAGGTGTACCTATCCCAATCCTTTTTTGCTAAAGGTAGGAAAAAAATTACTTAGCTTGTTTTCTGAACTTGGACTCATTGTGACAATTCACTTGCAGGTGTAGGTGGCTTTTCTGGTTTGGGTTTTCTTGTTGGTTTTGTTTGTGGTTTGTTGTTTATTTTTGGTTGGGTTTTATGTGGGTTGGTTTGTTTTGCTTTTTCCATTTTTTTTCTTCATTTCTCCCCTCCCTGGAAAAAAAAAAAAAGAGAAAACACCAAAGCAAACACCAAACATCCAAAATGTTTTAGGGAAGTTTTAGGAATGAATATTAAAAATTCTTTTGACCTCTTCTCCTTTTTGATCTACAGGCATTTAAGCCTCGGTCTCTCCCTATAACTTGGGTTTTATATGGCAACACACCAACAAAACCATCATTTTCTTGTAGTTGCTGGGATGGGTTTTTTGAGACAGTGGTCCTGTTTGTCTGCCAATGCTAATTTGATTGAACAGTAATGGACCTGTGTTAAAGTTTGTAATATGTCATAGAGCTTTCCTTAAAGAATTAAGTAGAATTTTTTTTTACCTGTATAAAAGAAAAAAAAAAAAGCTCCATAAAGAAGCTTAAGTTATTGTTTTCAGATTTTTTTTAAATTTAAACCCCTTTCCTGTTAAATCACCATGTTCTAATTCTTGCTTCTGCATGCTGTACACTCTTAATCCAGGCCTAATTCACGAAGCAGTGAGGGTGGGCTTTGGAGCGTCAATGCATATGACTAAGGACTCAGGCAGACTTATAAAATCAGTGACTTGAAAGACTGTATCTTTAAGTTTTATACCTGTAGTTAGGCATCTTCAATAACAGGAGATTATGAGGATACGAAAAAGTTGTAGACTAGAAATGAGAAGTCTGAAAGAAGATCATAGAATCATAGACTTATTAGGGTTGGAAAGGACCCCAAGGATCATCTAGTTCCAACCCCCCTGCCATGGGCAGGGGACACCTCACACTAAATCAGATTGCTCAGAGCCACATCCAGCCTGGCCTTAAAAACCTCCAGAGATGAGGCTTCTACCACCTCCCTGGGCAACCTGTTCCAGTGCCTCACCACCCTCATGGTGAAGAACTTCTCCCTAACATCCAATCTGCATCTACCCATTTCTATTTTTTTTGTATTTGCCCTAGTCCTGTCATTACTGACACCCTAAAAAGTCCCTCACCAGCTTTCTTGTAGGCCCCTTTAAGATGCTGGAAGGCCACAATAAGATGTCCAATTCCTTTTTCTGATCCCCATACAACTTCATTAAATCAACCCTTCAGTGAAAGTACTCACAAGGTGGAATTTGAGACAACTGATAAGTAGAAGACATGTTTTATCAGCTTGCTGGGACTTTGACTTCCAAATCTGGCTTTTTGCAAATAACCAAAAATTATACTAGCTGTTGCCTTGAACAGGAAAACATACTCTGCTGTGCTGCTTCACTGAGAATATAAACAAATGTTTGCATGATTTGAAATGGTTGGATTAAGTAGGATAGAAAGCCAATGAAGAAATTAGCAATGGGTGGCTTTTTCTGGCTTTTGTCTGCTGAGGCTTCTTTTGACAAAACACTGGAAAATGTAAACTTTCAAAGAGTACTGAGAATGTAGATCAGCTATGAAATGTTCAGATTTTTATGTAGCTTGTTTGTGTTGTGTAATTTGGCCTTTGAAATGACACTTTTAGCTCCTCTTGGGTTTGCTTTTATGACAATGTATGCAGAATTATGTAACAATTGAGCTCCATCTTGTTCCACACAAGCACTTGCTGTAGCTTGACAGTAAATGCAAAAGTAGCTCATTCAGAGACACTGACATGAGTAGCTGACTTCAGTCTAATATGACCATTATTGCTGTGACATTTATAACCTCTGTAGACTTTTTGCTTCCTCGCTCTGAGAAGAAGTGCTTGCAAAACTAGATAGAGGCTGAGGGACCTGGGACTGTTTAGCCTGGAGGAGGCTCAGGGGAGACCTTATTGCTGTCTAAAACTACCTGAAGGGTGATTGTAGCCAAGAGGGGGGGTTGGTCTCTTCTCTCTAGCAACCAGCACCAGAACAAGAGGACACAGTCTCAAGCTGCGCTGGGGGAAGTTTAGGCTCGAGCTGAGGAGAAAGTTCTTCACAGAAAGAGTTGTTAGCCATTGGAATGGGCTGCCCGGGGAGGTGGTGGAGTCACCGTCCCTGGAGGTGTTCAAGAGGGGATTGGACGTGGCACTTGGTGCCATGGTTTAGTCACGAGGTCTGTGGTGATAGGTTGGACTTGATGATCCTCGAGGTCTCTTCCAACCTTGGTGATTCTGTGGTTCTGTGACATCTTTTCAGGAGTACTATGTGAACCTGCTAATGTACTTCTAGATGTAGAGTGCATCAGTTGCTTGCCTTTCATAAAGCCAAGAATACGTTTCAGGTTACCTTCTATTTCTTCTTTATACTTGCTGCATATGTCTGTCCCTTGCCTGTCAGCTGGCACTCTGAGTACTCGCTGCCTGACACAATACTAAATATCACATTGATCTTGCCTGTTTTTTTTCAGCTAGTTCTTCTCTAAAGCTGCTTGTTTCTCTACTTTTAGTATTCCAGGCCTCACTGTTTCAATGTTATGCTTTAACATTATGGCCTGGCCTTCTTTCAGAACGTCAGTCTGAGCTGCCAACACAAAGCAAGGCCAGCTTCCCCAGCATACTCAGCGATCCTGACCCAGATTCTTCCAACTCTGGATTTGATAGCTCCGTTGCCTCCCAGATCACAGAAGCCTTAGTGAGTGGACCAAAACCTCCTATAGAAAGTATGTGCATTTTTACTTCTTTTTCTGTAACTCATGACACCTTATATTATTATACTTCCCCAAATGAAATGTAATGTAATTCAGAAGTATTTTCAAGGTAAGAAACAGGAATGAATATGAATGAAATGGTAAAAAGCATCATTAGATTATGTCCAGGTCAGACTCTCTAGTGTTCACATTTCTAGACTTCATAAAATCTGGGGCCTGTCATTAGCCTGTTACCCATGTGATCTGTTGGCCAAAACACTGAGTGAAATGCCCCTCAGATCTTCATCCCCTACACTAGGATCTACGTTGACTGTTAGCACCTCCAAGGAAGCAGTTTTACTATGAAAAGGAATTAGTAGCTTAGTGATCTGAATCAAGAGGAAAACCAGACTGATGTAGCAGTATCACTGAAAGTCAGAAATAAATGTTTTGTCAGGTGGCAGATAAGATCATAAGTCTGTCCTCAGTGTTATAATAGCTTAAAGAAATGTGGGGCTTCAGGGGTCTTCTTTTTGTACTGATGTGAACCCCAAAGCTTAAAAAGTGTTTCACGTTGTGGCCATTTTAGGTCACTTTCGACCGGAGTTTATTCGACCACCTCCTCCACTCCATATATGTGAGGATGAATTGGCATGGTTAAATCCCATAGAGCCAGATCACACAATTCAGTGGGATAAGTCAATGTGTGTGAAGAACAGCACTGGAGTTGAGATAAAAAGAATCATGGCAAAAGCTTTTAAAAGTCCCTTGACTTCCCCACAGCAAACACAGGTAATTATCTGCACTTTTCTATCTAAAATGATTTTCTAATAAGCTGTCTGTTAACAGCTGTATTTAAAAAATTGTTGCACTTCAATTGATCTGTGTTTGGACTCCAGAAACTACCAGCACTTTGAACTGTAAAAATGGAAGTGTTTTTTTCTTGGAATAAGGAAGAAATCTTTAAACATCATAGCATTGACTGGACCTAGTCACAGTTGATCAATAAAAGGCACCAGTATTCTTCTGTATGAAAAACATAACAAAGTTGTTCATGTTTCTGCAGAAGGTTTGATACGTAATTATTTCAGAAATGCCAATACCCAATTTTGTTGGTGTTGGTTTTTTGTGTGGGGGATTTTTTTAACTCAATTTGATAGTATTAACCCTGGTTTTACTGTTTTTTTGATAATCATGCTAGTACTACAAAATATTTTTTTTATTTGGAGAACTTTTTCTGACAGCAATGAACTCGAAATTGAGGTTGCCTTTACATAGACATTTTAAAGTATACCTCCAGTGTCTTTCAATAGAGATGCCTAAATATAAATCTACTCTCCTGTAGCTTGGATGTATTATAGGTGTTTTTTTCTTAACTGTTCTCATTATTGCTTGAAAAAAACTTGAGTCTTTTCTTTCCTTTACAGCTGCTTGGAGAACTGGAAAAGGACCCCAAACTTGTTTACCATATTGGTCTGACTCCTGCCAAATTGCCAGACCTGGTTGAAAACAATCCTTTAGTAGCTATAGAAATGTTGCTGAAACTGATGCAGTCCAGTCAGATAACAGAATACTTTTCTGTCTTGGTCAACATGGATATGTCTTTGCATTCTATGGAAGTTGTAAATCGGTGAGTACTTTCTCAAACCTCAGAAGGCTGGCAAAGGACTGTTTAAAAGGGCTTGCAGCAATAGGATGAGGGGCAATGGTTTTAAACTGCAGCAGGGTAAATTTAGGTAGGACATAGGAAGGAAGTCAAAGAGAGTGGTGAAACACTTCAACAGGTTGCCCAGGGATGTGTGAATCTGAATTTGTTTCCTTAAGTATGTAAAATAAATGACTGAACAGTTATTAAGTGATTATAAGGCTTGCCACAGGTCTGTATTTGGATGCATTGCAAAAACTGCCAATAACAGAAATGGAAGAAGTGAAAGAAAAGAGTAAGAAACTGTTACTCCCTTTTTGGTTTCTCTGTGCTTTTTGTGGTGTTTGGTTTGGCTTTTTAAACAATTGATTAATGATAACACAGTGTCTGTTTCTTTTATAAAGACTTACTTTTCATATGGTGTGGTAGTTATAGGATGTGCCATTTCCCATGATAATGCCTGAAGTTAAATCAAAAAACTCAGTTTAGTCCAGACTGAGTCTGTACAGTTTGTGAGTTGGTACTAAGGAACTGAGCCTCTCAATTATCTACAGTGCTAAGTTCAGAGAACTCTGCCAATTTTCATGTTCCTTTTTATAGCAGTACTATTTTAAACTACTACTGTAACGTTAATATATCCCTATTAGTAGTAGCAAAACTACAGCTTCACAGGGAAAAACCCCACAATTTCCCAGCAGAAGGATGTGATGGTGGAGGCATATACAATTAATGTAAAATGTATGTATGTATTAATTTAAACAATTATCAATATATTAATTTTATTTCTATCAAGTGATATTTCACTATATACACATGGTTAAAAGCACATTTCTTGCAGAGGTGCTAAGCTAGTTGATCTTTCAGTCCCTGCTTCAAAAGATGGAGAGGCTTATTGAAAGAAAATCACAGTATCACAATATCGCCAAGGTTGGAAGAGACCTCAAAGATCATCGAGTCCAACCTGTTACCACAGACCTCATGACTAGACCATGGCACCAAGTGCCACGTCCGATCTCCTCTTGAACACCTCCAGGGATGGTGACTCCACCACCTCCCTGGGCAGCCCATTCCAATGGCAAATGACTCTCTCAGTGAAGAATTTTCTCCTCACCTCAAGCCTAAACTTCCCCCAGCGCAGCTTGAGACTGTCTCCTCTTGTTCTGGTGCTGGTTGCCTGGGAGAAGAGACCAACCCCTTCCTGGCTACAACCACCTTTCAGGTAGCTGTAGAGAGCAATGAGGTCACCCCTGAGCCTCCTCTTCTCCAGGCTAAACAATCCCAGCTCCCTCAGCCTCTCCTCATAGGGCTTGTGCTCAATGCCTCTCCCCAGCCTTGTTGTCCTTCTCTGGACACGTTCAAGTGCCTCAATGTCCTTCCTAAACTGAGGGGCCCAGAACTGGACACAGTACTCAAGGTGTGGCCTAACCAGTGCAGAGTACAGGGGCACAATGACTTCCCTGCTCCTGCTGGCCACACTATTCCTAATACAGGCCAGGATGCCGTTGGCCTTCATGGCCACCTGGGCACACTGCTGGCTCATGTTTAGGCAGCTGTCAATCAGCACCCCCAGGTCCCTCTCCGTTTGGCAGCTCTCCAGCCACTCTGACCCCAGCCGTTGCTCTGCATGGGGTTGTCGTGGCCAAAGTGCAGCACTCAGCACTTGTTGAACAACATCCCATTGGACTCCGCCCATCTGTCCAGTTGGTTGAGGTCCCTCTGCAGAGCCCTTCCACCCTCTAACTGACTAACATCTGCCCCTAACTTGGTGTCATCTGCAAATTTGCTAATGACTGACTTTGCCCTAAAATAAGGAGTGTTTCTACTTGGAAAAAAATGGGACAATACATATTTTGTTGTATATAACTTCAGCTGGAGTTTTATCAGACTGGTTAATTTAGCTCAAAACAGTATTTAGAATGGTTTTCAATTAAGGGAGTCTGTCATGGCAATCTGTAATATGCCTAAACTTCTCTTCAGGCATCAGGTTCCTCCTTAATATATAAATTTCACTAGGAATTACACGTCCTGTGTCCCAGGAGGCTGCTAGTTACTGACTTATATGCGCTGTAATGATCATTTTGCATGGTTTTGCCACTGTAGTGATTGTCACTCCCTCTAGTGAGTCACAGTCCAGTCATTTCTGAGAATCCACAAGTGTCATAGCATCATTAAGGTTGGCATCTCTAGCTTCTGTCTTCTCTTTCAGCCAAAGTAGCAGTTGTTTATTATTTGGACATCTGGAAGTGTTAATTTTGATCCTTCTTGAGGTATGCTTGTGTGGAAGATAGACTAGAGTGGGACAAAAGGCAGTTATTGTGAGAACCCTCCACAAAATGTTAAAGCCATACAGCTAATCTGCTTAAATGCAGCTTGCGTTCCTGATGTGGCTTAAGTGAACAAAAGGTGGGATTGTTAAATAGCAATCCTGCTTTATGTTCGTGCCCTGTCTTCATTGGGAGTAACTTCTGTGTGTAGGTACAACCCATTTTCATAAGACAATGCAAGCCCTTTCAGTGGGAAAACTCAGACAGCTGCTCCCCACAAACTGCAAAGGTACATCTCTCCCAGTTTTTCTCCCATTTCTTTGCAGTTACGGAACGTGCTCTACTGAATGAAGCCTTCCTCAGGAGTCTCTCTGCAGCAGAGCTGAATTGCCCCTTACAGACCATTTGAAGGAGGAAACATTTTTAAAAAGAAATCCCTCTCACCTGGTGCAGTTGGAGCAGTTAACAGCCCTGTAGTTGGGTTAATGATCAAAACATGGACAAATAGTGATAAGAAAAGAGACTTTACTCATGTCCAGGATAGCTGCACTAGCAGTCAAGCATGGTTTTCCCACAGCAAAACTACCACAGGAACTTTTCTCAAACTGCAAAATAACTGTCAGTGCAAACACAGAGACACTGATTTGGGTTTTGTTTTTTCTTTTAACATGACATAAGACAAAAGCTTGAAGCTGTAATGTCTAAAATATGCACTGTTTTCCCTATTACCCCCCATTTCAGTACTTGAGACGGGGCTGATTAGAATTACTCTGTCAAATTCTATTGAAACTTTATGACAGTTTTATATTAGTCTATGCTGTTATCTTCAGAGAGCTTTTTGAGTGAAGAAACAGTGGCAACTCAAATTCTTTAGCAGTCAGTATTGTTATGCTGCAAATAGGTGCTTTTCTTTTAACCCTTAAAAATATACCATTCTTTTGATGCAACAGTTCTCCAATTCTTCTCTAGCAGAAAGCTTCTGAGATTATTGTGCATCATTCATCTCTAGATAATGTTTTCATTTAGCCAGGGTCTCTTATTTCAGCTCTAGACATTCATATTGTTCCAGTTTCTAGGCCTAAAATTTCTGTCTGAAGCAACTAAGGAAACTCATCTTTGGCCATAACAAAGAAGTTGTTCTGGTTTTATCCTGAAGGAAGGAGTTCAGCATCCAGATTCTGTACCTGAAATACAAATATGAATAAGCAAAATTATATTGCAGTGCTTATTGCAGAAGAATCTTGGTACTTGGAGAGCTTTGGGGCTTCATAAAAAATTGGAAACTGCTATCATTGATTCATTTGTGTATTGCATAACAAATGTTTGTATGCATGGCAAATACACTAGAAACAAAGATAATTCAGCTTCTGTTTTGCAATGGAATCACTACAGCTTCGTAAACTATTGGACATGTTTATTTTGAACAGGCTTACTACTGCAGTTGATCTCCCACCTGAATTTATTCATCTTTACATCTCCAATTGTATCTCCACCTGTGAACAGATAAAAGACAAATATATGCAGGTGAGTACTTTAATAAATTGGTCTGGGAAAAGGGTGCCATGTGTAATATGTGCTGAGCTTTTATAAGGCTGATGGCATTAAGTTATTCTTAGTGCTTCTTTATTTCAAAGGCACTTACTTTTTTTCTGAGGCACTATGCAGTTTTTGTGGTGTTTAACAGATGTTTCTTCACCTTTTTATGAGGCTTTACAGGTCATTACTGTTCTGTTTTTCTGGAGGCATAATATACTTCTCTCTGGCAAAACTGCAGCTTCATGTGACTCAGATCCTTATATGTAACTCACTGTGCCTTTTCTTTACCCCTAGTTGTGGTGGGATGGAAGGGGTAAGGCCAAGAAGCCTCCTCCCTTCCCCCTTTGTAAAGTAAAAGGGAAAAAAAATTGAAGGGAAAGGAAAAAAAAACTCGCAAGCTGAATTAGCAAAGCAGTGGAGCTATATTTACAAAGCGATGTAGGGTTTGCAGGGGGAATATTTACAAATTTACAATATCTACAATATATACAAAGATATACAACAGAGTAACACAGAAATGAGAGTGAACCCCTCTCGGCAGAGAGGGGGGTTCCCCACCTCCTCTTTCCCCTCTTTCCCCCCTTTCCCCAGATTAGGTTAGAAGAGAGAGAGAGAGAGAAAGAAAGAAGTTAAAAGCAGTTTTGTGTTAATTGGAAAGGAGTTAATATACAGGCCTGGTATCTTATCGGCCTCAAGGCCGAAGCCTTGGCAGAAAGCCCAGGACAGAAAGCTGTTGCCTGAAGAAGAGGCGGAAGCAAGACTGAAGATAAGGTGCTGGAGAAACTCAGTATAGTCCCAGCTCATAAAGTGCTTCCTCCCACTCGTCCAATGAAATTAGTTTAGACTATTCCTTCCGTTTACCAACTTCCGTCCACCATATTCCCTTTCTTAAGGGGGCAACGTCAACCGGCCACAGTCCACCCCTTCTAAACAATTTCATTGGCTGCTCATAGTCCATTCCGGCTATGCTCAGATGTAGATGATTCAAAAGTCCAAGAAAATCAGAAAATGAGAAAAATGGAAAACAGTTCATTTCTTCACTGATGAAGCGAAGAAAAGGGAAACAGGGATTCTCAGGGTCTCTTAATTGACTCAGGGCTCTCAGGGATCTCAGGGTTCGTGCACCGTAGATTCCTTGTTGATTCTTCCTCTGGACGCGATGTAGCTGTACAGCAGTTCAAAATTAACCTCTTTCAGCTAAAGTTAAATTTCTTTGTGGAATACACTGAATTTCACCATTCTCTTGCATTACCCAATAAGTGTGACCCGGACCTTCAGCTGAAACCACCCCTCGGACAGGTTTAGCCTCTCCTGAGGGTGAAAATACCCAAACAGTTTTACCTAACAGATTCTTTTCTCTAACAACAGGAACTCTATCACCTTCTACTTTCCGTAGTAGATCTGAATGTGCAGGTCCAGCTCGATTCACTGAACCTCTACTATTTACCAGCCAGGTTGCTTGTGCTAAATGTTTTTCCCAGTTTTTCAAAGATCCACCTCCCATGGCTTTGAGAGTGGTCTTCAACAAACCGTTGTAGCGTTCAATCTTCCCTGAAGCTGGTGCATAGTAGGGAATGTGGAATATCCACTCAATACCGTGCTCTTTTGCCCAGTTCTTTACAAGGTTGTTCTTGAAATGAGTTCCGTTGTCTGACTCAATCCTCTCTGGAGTTCCGTGTCTCCACAGGATCTGTCTCTCCAGACCGAGAATGGTATTGCGTGCAGTTGCATGTGGAACTGGATAAGTTTCCAACCATCCAGTGTTTGCCTCTACCATAGTAAGCACATACTGCTTACCAGAACGAGAACGTGGTAGAGTGATGTAGTCAATCTGCCAAGCTTCACCATACTTGTACTTGGACCATCTGTCACCATACCACAAGGGCTTAAGTCGTTTTGCCTGCTTAATAGCAGCACAAATGTCACAGTCATGGATGACTTGTGTGATAGCATCCATGGAAATGTCTATGGATCTGTCACGAGCCCATTGGTATGTTGCATCTCTGCCTTGATGTCCTGACGAATCGTGAGCCCACCGAGCTAAGAATATCTCACCTCGGTGTTTCCAGTCGAGATCAAGATTAGAGTCCATGTCTACTTGAGAAACTCTTGCAGCTAGATCTGCCTGATGGTTGTGTTGCTGTTCCTCAGTAGCTTTGCTCTTAGGAATGTGAGCATCGATGTGTCTCACTTTCACTGGAATTCTCTCGATTCGATCAGCAATGTCCTGCCATAGGTTGGCTGCCCAAATGGGTTTTCCTTTCCTCTGCCAACCACTTTTCTTCCAGTTCTTTAGCCAACCCCATAGAGCATTGGCTACCATCCATGAGTCGGTGTAGAGATAAAGCTTTGGCCATCTCTCACGTTCAGCCACGTCGAGAGCTAGCTGGACAGCTTTTACCTCTGCGAACTGACTGGATTCTCCTTCTCCATCTCTCGCCTCTGCAACTCGGCGTGTTGGACTCCACACTGCAGACTTCCACCTTCGCTTGTTTCCAACAAGACGACAGGAACCGTCTGTGAACAAAGCGTATTTCTTTTCATCATCAGAAAGGTCATTGTAAGGAGGAGCTTCCTCAGCACGAGTTACTTTCTCCTCTGGAGGTTTGGCACAGTTGATACCTTCAGGCCAACTTGAGATCACCTCCACTAGACCAGGTCTTTCAAGATTTCCCATTCGAGCTCTCTGTGTTATCAGAGCCATCCACTTAGACCATGTTGAGTCTGTGGCATGATGTGGTGTGGAGCCTTTGCCTTTGAACATCCAATTCAAAACTGGTAATCTGGGAGCTAGAAGAAGTTGTGATTCAGTTCCAATCACTTCAGAAGATGCTTTTACTCCTTCATAGGCAGCTAAGATTTCTTTCTCTGTTGGAGTATAATTAGCCTCTGAACCTCTGTAACCTCGACTCCAGAAACCAAGAGGTCGTCCACGTGTCTCACCTGGAGCTTTTTGCCACAAGCACCAGGTTGGACCATTGTCACTTGCAGCCGTGTACAAAATGTTCTTAATGTCTGGACCATCTCGGACAGGTCCCAGACCCATTGCTTGAATTACCTCTTGCTTTATCTGGTCAAAGGCTGCTTGTTGTTCAGGTCCCCAGTGGAAATGGTTTCTCTTTCGAGTCACATCATACAGAGGTTTCACAATCTGACTGTATCCAGGAATGTGCAGTCTCCAAAATCCCACTGTCCCCAAGAAACGTAGGGTCTCTTGTTTGTTTGTGGGACTTGCCATGGTAGAGACTCTATTTACCACATCCACTGGAATGTGTCGGCGTCCATCCTGCCACTTCACTCCCAGAAACTGAATCTCTGTGGTAGGTCCTTTCACCTTGTCTCGCTTGATGGCAAAACCTGCATTCAGAAGAATGTCAATGATTTTGTTACCTTTCTTGAAGACTTCCTCAGCAGTTTTACCCCAGACGATGATATCATCGATGAACTGGATGTGTTCTGGAGCACTGCCTTTCTCCAGAGCATCATGGATCACTGCATGACAGATGCTTGAGCTGTGGATCCAGCCCATTGGCAATCTGTTGAAAGTGTACTGGATTCCTCTCCAGGTGAAAGCAAACTGAGGCCTGCATTCCTCTGCTATGGGAATAGAGAAAAATGCATTAGCAATGTCTATGGTAGCATACCATTTGGCCTCTTTGGATTCCAGCTCATACTGAAGCTCCATCATGTCTGGTACTGCTGCACTCATAGGTGGTGTCACTTCATTCAGGGCTCGGTAGTCTACTGTCAGACGCCAGTCTCCATTCTGCTTTCGCACAGGCCACACTGGACTGTTGAAAGGTGAATGAGTTTTGCTGACGACTTTCTGACTTTCCAACTCACGAATCAGATTCTGAATGGGCAACAAAGAGTCACGGTTGGTTCTGTATTGTCTGTGATGCACAGTCTGAGAAGCAACCGGCAATTTAATGTCCTGTATCTTATGTTGTCCCACAACTGCAGATTCATCAGAAAGTTCAGGTCTGGCAGACAGCTTCAATTTTTGTCCATCAATTTCTATTGAAGCTACTCCAAAAGCCCATTTGTAACCTCTAGGGTCTTTGAAACGCCCTTCTCTCAGAAAATCAATTCCCAAAATACAAGGTGCATCAGGTCCGGTCACAACTGTATGCTTCCTCCATTGTTTACCAGTTAGACTTATATTAACCTCTACCTTACTTAACTCTTGAGATCCACCAGTGACTCCCAGAATAGTTATGGACTCCGATCCCTGATAATTTGATGGTATTATGGTGCACTGAGCTCCTGTGTCAACCAAGGCCCTGTACTTCTGAAATTGTGAAGTGCCAGGCCACTGGATGTACACATCCCAATAGATTCTGTTATCTCTGTTATCCCTCTCCTCCCCCTGGCGGGAGGCAGGGCACCCCTAGTTATGGGGAACATGCGCACATGTGCATTGCACATATTGTGCAGGGTTATAACTTTGCATGTTATAACTGGAGCCACTGTTGGAGCCATAAGAGTCGTTCTGGGGAACTGTGGAAGTAACAGCTACCCTTCTGGTATTGCTACCTCGGGTTCTGCCACTTTGCAATTCCCTCAGTCTCCTGAAAAGATTAGAAGTTGGTTGGCCATCCCAGCGGTTCATGTTCTCACCAAACTGATCACGCAGAGTTATCCAAATAGTTCTACGTGATTGCCTTGGTGGTCTGTTTTGGAATGACCTGTTTTGGAATGTCCTGTTTTGGAATGACCTCCTTGGAGGACGTGTATTCCTCACAGATGAAACTTGTACCCACCTGGAGGAAGAATTGAAATTATCCCTTTGTGCCAATTGGGATATGGAATTTCTAAATTCATTTTTCAGATCCTTCATGCAATTCTCAATTTTTCCAGACAAAGTTTCAATGGCTGAAACCAAAGAACCACGTGTCATGCTATCCTCCAATTGTCTCATTTGATCACTGAATTGAATCACCTTACCGAGAGCTTCGCCTAGATGTCTATCTATTCCATTGTCCCTTGAGAGAGTTCCTAACTGAGCTGCTGACTTGTCTCCAACTGTTAGAGCTGAAGCACCTGTATCATAACACCTACTAAGCCAAGCTAGAACTGGCTCCTTATCTGCCCTGGTGAAATCTTTACGGACATTTCGCAATTCTTCCCGTGGTGACGAACAGTCTGTAATATCATCTTCATCTTCATCTCCCTGAATTCTTTGCCCATAAAATCCTGCTGTCATCCTCCTAAGGATCTCTTTAAGCTGAGAACCACCTTTGCCAGCTGCCTTCCTAGCTTCATCTCTATCCTGCTTTGATCTCACTAGGTTAGCTAGATCTTTAAAACAAACCTTCTCTTCCTCCTGAGCAGGATCTTTTAGAGTAGAGGGCCCCTCACCAGGATCAGTCTCCACCTCTTCTTCTCCATCTTTGGCCTTTCCAGCTCTAGTCTTTAAAGGAGCCACCTTAACTGGAGCTGTGTTTGAATTTACAGCCACCTTAATGGAAGCTGACAGGTCCTGAGATAAATCAGCTGCTGGGGCAGTGACTTCCGGTCCCACTGAGGGAGTGGGTGGAAGTGACGTTGCTCCATTACTGGCCGACGGAGAAGAAGAAGAAGGAGAAGGAGTGGGAGAAGGAGTAGGTGCCATGTTGATACCAGCCGATGCCCTTGGCTGCTTGCCAGAATCAACAAAGTCGTTTAGAGCTGCCTTACCAATTAACTTTTTAGCCTTCTTTTTAACTGACACGGATTCTGCACAGTCCTCATCACTAGATGACTCTGGGACTGATCGAGAGCCACGGCGTTTTCTTTTTGATCTAGTTTTAATAACAAAACAAGCTCTGGACACCTTTTTCTCTCGCCACAAGGAATACAGAGAAAACACATTAGTTATCACCAGCAGCAGAATTATACACATCACATAAATCACCTTTGGATCCCAGGCATCACCTAAAGTTACTGTCTCCTCAGGCGGAATCTTAAAACCCTTTATCTCAATTGGGAGAGTGGTGGAGGTAACATTCCTGTATCTCACTGGCCATAATAAATTAATACATTTTCCATACCATAATTTAACTCTATACATAACCCACATATAAATTGTCCGCACCAAATATTTACCCAGGTAATCCAAAATCAAACCCAAACAATATCTGTAAACCAGAGCCCCAAAAATTGAAAAGAATAATCGCTCCACAAACCACAATACCTTCATGTTTGCTAATTCAGCTAGAAAACACTAAATCAATCAAATAATAACTTAAACTAATTATCTGCCCCACGTTGGGCGCCAATAAAAAAAAAAATGTGGTGGGATGGAAGGGGTAAGGCCAAGAAGCCTCCTCCCTTCCCCCTTTGTAAAGTAAAAGGGAAAAAAAATTGAAGGGAAAGGAAAAAAAAACTCGCAAGCTGAATTAGCAAAGCAGTGGAGCTATATTTACAAAGCGATGTAGGGTTTGCAGGGGGAATATTTACAAATTTACAATATCTACAATATATACAAAGATATACAACAGAGTAACACAGAAATGAGAGTGAACCCCTCTCGGCAGAGAGGGGGGTTCCCCACCTCCTCTTTCCCCTCTTTCCCCCCTTTCCCCAGATTAGGTTAGAAGAGAGAGAGAGAGAGAAAGAAAGAAGTTAAAAGCAGTTTTGTGTTAATTGGAAAGGAGTTAATATACAGGCCTGGTATCTTATCGGCCTCAAGGCCGAAGCCTTGGCAGAAAGCCCAGGACAGAAAGCTGTTGCCTGAAGAAGAGGCGGAAGCAAGACTGAAGATAAGGTGCTGGAGAAACTCAGTATAGTCCCAGCTCATAAAGTGCTTCCTCCCACTCGTCCAATGAAATTAGTTTAGACTATTCCTTCCGTTTACCAACTTCCGTCCACCATATTCCCTTTCTTAAGGGGGCAACGTCAACCGGCCACACTAGTGTTAGTGTTTGCCTTCTGCTTAGTTTTAACCTTCAAGGGTTTTTTTTCTGCACAAGTGTACCCATCACTTTCTGACCTTTGAGGTGATGTTACAAATCTTGTCCTTCAGTCATGACCTACAACAGCTTGCAGCTCTCCTTACAGACCTAAAAAGCATCTCCTGTTTTCTGTCTTCCTAACACCATACTTTCTGTTTCGCAAGCTTGCCGTACTTCCTCAGTACCCACATGCCAAGTTGTAACCACTTCAAGGATCTTTTTCCCCCTGGAGAGGTTTCCACACTTTTGGCATACAAGGTTGTCTACATGCTGTGTGAGGTACTTCCTCTATCCTAAACTGATCCATTTGCTTCACTAAACACTCAGTAGAACTCGTTTTCTTGAACATGTCATTAGTGAAAACCATTTCCATGTTCAGTTTACCCATGGTTTTGTGAGTATTGACCGAGTCCTGCCTCGGCTTTGTCCTCTTAGTGCTGAAGGACTATGACTTCTCTAGTCTCCTGAAAGAAGGCAGCTGTTCCTTTCCCTTAAGCTTTTTTTTTTTTGTGTCCTTCTCTAGTGCCTTCTTTAGCTCTGCTAAATCCTTAAGCTGCAGAGATGAAAGTTGCGTGCAGTATACACAATATGGCTTCAATGTAGTTTTAGATAGCAGCATAAACCCCCTCTGTCATGTTCTCAGTATCCTTCCAGGTGATGACTAACCATTTGTTATCTTTTGGTGGCTGCTGCTGCTTTTCTGCTTTGGAGTTCTGCTCAATAGCTGTGCCTGTTGTTTCAGAATAGAATAGGAAAGTAACAGCAGACCTGGGCTGCACCTGAGAATATGCCCCCAGAGTAGTTCAGTGTGCTCAGAGGGGTTGCTGAATGTGTGCAGCAGTTGTGCTTCAGCCGCACAGGACAAAAAAGAACGGCGGGCCGAGGAACACATACTGAACACCAAGTAGCATGCAAAGCATGTGAGATCCAGCATTTGCTGTTACTGCCTGTGAAGTCTCACAGCAGCTGAAGCACAAGATGTTTTCTCTGAAAAGCCTGGTACAAAACCACTCCTTCTGGAAATGAAAGACATGATCTTCAGAGACTGGGAGTCAGACAGTGTCTTGTATTTGTGTCTGTGTCTGAGTTTCATGTTCCTCAATTATTAAAGTTACTCTTGCAGCTATGAGAAAACAGATTCAGATTGACACATTGCACTGGGTTGGAAGAGACCCTCAAAGGTTGTCTTGTCCAACCCCCTTGCAGTGAGCAGGGACACCTCCAACTAGATTTGGCTGCCCAGGGCCACGTCAAGTCTGATCTTGAATGTCTTCGGGGACGGGGCCTCCACCATATCCCTGGGCAACCTGTTCCAGTACTTTACCACTCTCATTGTAAAGAACTTCCAAATGTCCAAACTAAATCTGCCTTGCTCCAGTCTGAAACCATTGCCCTTCGTCCTATCACTACAAACTGTTCTAAACAGTCCTTCCCCAGCCTTCCTGTAGATTCCTTTCAGATGTTGAAATGTAGTTAGGTCTCCCCAGATCTTTCTCTTCTCCAGGCTCAACATCCCCAAATCTTTCAGCCTGCCTTTGTAGGAGAGGTGCTCAAGCCCTCTGATCAACTTGGTGGCCCTCCTCTGGACTCACTACAGCAGGTCCATTTCTCTGTTGTGTGGGGGCCTTAGAGCTGGACACAGTACTCCAGGTGAGGTCTTACCAGAGCAGAGTGGCAGAATCATCTCTCCCAATCTACTGACCACACTTCTTTTGATGGAGTCCAGAATATGATTTGCCTTCTGGGCTGCAAGTGTGCATTGTTGGCTCATGTCCAGCTTCTCATCCACCAGTACCCCCAAGTCCTTTTCTGCAGGACTGCTCTCAATTCCATCATCTCCTAGCCTATATAGCTATTGATGATTGCCCTGACCTAGGTGCAGGACCTTGCACTTTGACTTATTGAACCTCGTGAGATTCTCCACAGCCCGCTTCTGCAGCCTATCCAGGTCCCTCTGGATGATGTTCTGTCCTTCAGTCTTATCAGTCACACCACTCAGCTTGGTATCATCTGCAAACTTGCTCAAGGTGCACTCAATCTCGCTGTCTCTATCACTGAACATCACTGGTCCTAATAGCAACCCCTGAAGGGCATCACTTGTCACATGTCTCTACCTGGTTATTGAGCCATCAACTACTACCCTTTGGATGTGATCATCCAACCAATTCCTCGTCCACTGGACAGTCCACCCATCCAATCCATAGCTCTCCAGTTTAGAGAGAAGGATGTTGGGGAGGACTATGTCAAAGGCTTGACACAAGTCCAGATAAATGATATCTGTTGGTCTTCCCTTGTCCACTGATGTAGTTAGGCTATTGTAGAAAGCCACTTGGTTGGTCAGGCAGCACTTGCCCTTGGTGAAGCCATCCTGGCTATTTTGAATTGCTTCCCTGTTCTCTGTGTGTTCCAGTATAGCTTCCAGGAGGATCTGTTCCATGATTTAGCAGGCATGTTATCTCCTAGAGGTGAGGCTGATAGGTTCATAATTTCCAGGGTCCTCTTTTTCACCGTTTTTATAGGTGGGTGTAAAGTTTTTCTTCTTCCAGTCACCAGCAGCTTCACCTGACTGCCAGGACTTTTCAAATATCATGGAGAGTGGCCTTGCAACTACATCAGCCAATTCTTTCAGACCTATGGGATGCATCTCCTCAGGTCCCATAGATTTACGTATGTATGTTCAGGTTCCTCAGGTGGAAAGGACTCTACCCTACTGGTCTGCATCTATTGGTCCATCAATTCAGGAGGGGAAGAGAGCAAGATTGCCAGTGAAGACTGAGGAAAAAAGTTCCGTACCTCAGCCTTCTCATCTGTTGACTGCAGCTCTCCACTCTCACTCCTCAAAGGGGGAACGTGTTCTTTAACCTCTCTTTGATGAATGATATACCTCTAGAAGCCCTTCTTGTTCTTTGTGTCCCTTGCCAGGTTCAGCTCCAGTTGTGCTTTGGCCTTCCTGACCTACAAAACCAGGTGGTGCTCCTATACTCCTCCCAGGTTATCTGTCCCTGCTTCCACTGTCTGTGGAACTCCCTCTTGCTCTTTATTTTGACCAGCAGATCTCTATGCAGACGTGCCAGTCTCTTCACTTCCTTACACACAGGCATTTAGAGGTCCTTGTGCTCTAAGGAATACATCCTTAAAAGATGTGCCAGCTCTGCTCTGCTACTGTGTCCCTGAGGATCCTTTCCCATAGGGTCCTACTGACTAACTCCCTAAGGAGCTGTAAGTTTGCCTTCCTTAGTGTCCTGACTATACTCTTTGCCTAACCCATATCCCTTAGGACTGCTAACTTCACCAGTGCATGATCCCTGGAGCCCAGGCTGCCCCCATCTGGTCCAGTACTACATTTCCTTGGGTAGGGCTCTCTGTTGTCTGGCTCAGGAAGTTACTGTCAAGGCACTTGAGGAGCCTCGATTGCCTACATGCTTCTTTTTCTTGTAGAGGTTGAGGTAATTGAAGTCCCCCAGCAGGACAAAAGCCTGTGAGCAAGAAGCCTCCTGTAGCTGGAGTAGGAAGGCTTCATGAGTGGACTCCCCTTGATCAGGTGGCCTGTAGTAGATGCCAACCACAAGGTTCTCTTTGTTGCCTTGGTCTCCAATTCTTATCCATAAGCTTTTGACCACTCGTGGCAGTTCTTCAGGGACTGTTCTTCACACTCTATCCATTTCCTGACATAAAGGGCCATGCCTTCACCCCTCCTTCCTCACCTATCCCTTCTGAACAGCCATCGATAGCCATACTCCATTCATCCCACCAAGTTTCAGTGATGGCTGTCAGGTCATCACATGCTACCTTTGACTGAAGGACATGACTTGTTTAGTTTCTGAAATCTTCTGGGGTAGGTAGGAAATTTTGCAGTAGTAAGTTCCTGTAAAAACAGTGGATAGCTTATTTTCAGTGTCAAATAAGCTTGAGATACTTGGGACACAACCAGTAAGTCCCCTCAGTTCTGTCTGATAAACATAATTCATTTATTATAGTTTTGGAGAAGAGTTGAACACAAACCTTTTTCACAATGTGAAGCATGAGACTGCTTTAATGATAAAGTAAGATCTGCTTTTGTCCTTGAGGAAAAATGCACTTTATATAAAGGAGACAATTAGTAACTACCTCTGCCTATGCCAAAAGGTTGGGTGTCAATTCCCAGTCCTCCACTTCCCAACTGCCAGTGTGCTCTAAGCAGCCCTCAAGAAGGAGGAACGCTTCTGAGATCATGTCTTTTCACTGGATCAGGTGGGAAATGAGCCATGAGCTCTTGAGATGTTCTTGGGTTTGGTATTCCTGGTATTGTCTTCCCTTCTAAGACAGAGTAAGAGGGTCAGGTGCTAATTTGGCAATAGAGCACTTCCAGCACTTCCCATCTAGAGTGCCTTAATGATGTGGAGACAAGGGAATTTTGAGGCATGAAGCTTGTTCATTTTTCTTTATGGTGTTATTGTAGGAAGTAAGACCAGAGATTACTTAATAAATGAAATACAGTGCAGAGGTAGATCTGGTGCTACATTTGTGCATGAGATTAATCTTGAGAAAGCTCCTGCACCCAGAAGTACAGTATTACACAGCAGAGGAGTCCATGTGTTCAGTACGGTAGTAGTGTGGGAGATGAAAGAGTAGGGGCTGCACATACCAAGCTTGGGAACAAGATTAGTGCTGAATCTAACTTGCTCCTGAAATGCCTCAGTTGTACTGCTGAGGGCCAGTTGTGCTTTAACGGCCTTGGCTCTAAACCGCTATTTGGATTATGAAACCTTCTCTTCTGTTTCAGAACCGCCTGGTACGGCTTGTTTGTGTCTTTCTTCAGTCTTTAATCAGAAACAAAATTATCAATGTACAGGACTTGTTTATAGAAGTGCAAGCGTTCTGCATCGAGTTCAGTCGGATACGAGAAGCAGCTGGCCTTTTCAGACTGCTGAAGACACTGGACACTGGGGAGAACCCATCAGAGACAAAGCCATCAAAATAAAACACTGCATCACTGGCACTAAAACCCAGCCTTCCCACGTTCTCTACCAATTAATTGTATATTTTAAACAAATCACTAGATTAATGATATTATACATTATAAATACCATTTTATGCATTTAAGAAATAAATACTTTTTTTGATAAACATGCTTGAGGTTGTGAAATATGTTAGGCCTTACACTTGTGCTGGTTTTGACTGTGGGTTAAACTCTGTGTCATACATGTATCAGTATGTGTGTATCAGTATAGTAAAACTACTGGTTCTCATTCCAGAGATAAATTGTACCTCCCATTTCACAGCCCCTTAAAGGATTAATCTGACACTCACTTTGTGTCCAAAACTGACTAAAGTCAACTTCAACCATGGTAAGTCACTTCGGTTCCTGTTTGTCTTTACTGTGCAAGACCTTTTAAAAGGTAAGGAAAAGTCTCTCAATGTCTAGGAGAAACTAAAGTTTTATCTTCACAGGGCAGAAATGAAGTGTTGGGTGCTGCAGGCAGAGAGCAGTATTCTCTTATTTTCAAGATCAGGAGCTGAAGTACCATACCTATTTCATGCTTATGAAAGGTGGTGCCACTTCCATAAGAATCCAAGTAATGAGCCTCTTCTTACTTCACAACTGCCTAGTCTCTGCTGGTGCTATGAAAATTAAAATAGCCTCTTTCTTCCAAAGCATATAAATCAGGGTCCCATCCAGCTCTTAGATGCCCAGTGTTGGATAAAAAGGGGAAGGAGTCTGCTAAGTGTTATTTTAAGCTGATAGCAGAATAGCTGCCATTGTTTAATCCCTAGGACTGAAAATAACCTGAGAAGCTAGGTGCTGGAAACAGTTGAAAGCTGTTTTAAATTTGCATCTGCTTCTCCAATTTTTATGAAGTACAAGATCAATAATGCAAGGTGAAGCCTGTCTTTTGGGTTTCTCCTTCCACCTAACCTAAATTCTTGGATGGACAATCCCATCCATCTCCCACCTCATCCACAATCCTTTGTGTTCTCCAGACTTCTACAGCTGCCTGGAGTTAAGATGTATTAAGCCAACAAAAGCAACATTTATTTAATGTCTAGAACTGGAACAGGCCTTCCTTCTAAAACCCAAGACACTTTCCATAAGTCAGTGTGAGCAGCAACATTTAAAACCTAGCTTGTGCTCTAACCTTGGGCCTTAATGGTCTACATCTATTGAACAGTTGGATTAGCTTCTATGTACTAGTGTCCCTCTTCAAAACCACAGCAGAAAAACCCCAAAACCTTTTATATAGCTCTTAGGCTTCTGTGTGTAGTGCTTGCCAGCTTGTGACATCAACATAATAGGTTCCTTCAGAAACCTGATTACTTCTGCTTTAGGGCACTGCAATCTACCTTGTAATTTACAGAATAACTTCAGAAAACTTAAGATTTGCCAATTAAAAAAAAAAAATCCCACACCAAAAAAAAAACCCAGAAAACAAAACACAGCCACCAACCAAAAAACCGAGGTTGCTACTGTGGTACTACAGCAAAAACTGAGGTCTTCTGCCTCTTCACAGACATGCAGAAGGCCCCAGTCCCTGCTTGTCCTCTGTAACTGCAAAAGCATCACCCCTTGTTAAGAAACAGTTCTATGACTTTATTCTAGGTAATGCTGTAATGCACTAATTGCAGAGCCCTAAGCATTGATGGAAACATCTAACTTGTTCCTGACTGTTGTATGCCTCTACATTAAGAGGGAAGGTGAGCCTTTTTTTCCCAAATTTTCATTTGGGTTACATAGCAAAATTGTGGTAGCAGCAGCATGGCTGCTGGGTCTTCTTTTGAGGAGAGACTGGGGCTTCCCCATGCCAGACCCACCCTGTACAAGCTGGCACAGCTGAGCCCCAGAGGCAGGCTTGTGGCATTTTTGTGATAACCCTGGAGCAGTTTCCATCCAGAGTATCCAAATTGGAGCAGCTCTTGAAAAACTGCAGCCCCCAAGGAAGGACACTCACAACACAGCTGTGGAAAAGGGGTGAGGAGAGAACAGCAGAGACCAAATGTGGACTGACTAGACCCTGCCTCTGTCATTCCCTTGGCAACACTCACACAGAAGGGAAAGGTAGGAGACTCAGGAGTAAAGGAGTGAAGTTGAGCCTAGGAAGAAGGGTAATTCTAGCTCACAGCAATAAATTAGTTTTAATCAAGTCTGTTGTGCTTGTGATGGTAACTTGCTTATCTTGACCCATGAACTTTTCCATCTTCTTTCCTCCTCCTCCATAGATGTGGAGAAAGGTGAGAGCAGCTGCTGGGCATCTAGCAACCAGCCAAGGTTAACCCACCACTCTTAGGTATTGGTTACAGGGGGTAAACTCTCCAACCTCCTGGAAGGAGCCTCCCTTTGCCACCCAGCAGGAACTGAAGCTTGTTTTGTGCTGTGGTAGTGCTCAGTCTCAGATGCATTTACACAAGTGTAGCAAAACAAAAAAACACCTCAGACCTTGCTTTTTAAAAGGTTTGTGTAATTTATTATGGAATTTGAGCTTTTATAGTCATTGTTACAACAACAATGCATAACTTGACATTCTTACAGTTGTACATATACAATGGAAAAGACACAGCCCAGTGCTTAATCCAAACAATGCAACCAAGTCAGTACACAGTTACCATAAATGACAACCAATTCTGAATAGCTGTTGACAGACTACCAAGTTCAAATAGCTCTCTGCAGTCATGTTTAGAGAAATAACTGGCTTCAAAGTTTTGGACTTGAGCGTCAAAATAACAAAAATGATGGAAACTCAAATGATTTTGCTCTTCTGAATTAAGAAGGATATGCTCATTTGAAAATGCAGTATTATTACCATGTTTCAGATGGTGAAAAGTAGCTTCAGGTCCAAGGGAAGTACAATGGATAGTTTCCAGGCAAGGCATTCTTCACACAAACACATGCAATTATAGAGACAGTCTATATTTTTTTTCCTAACTTCCACAAATCAAGTTTTGCAATACAGCAGGATAGCTGAGGAGAGATCAGGACCCAAACTGAACAGACATAGAAGTCTTTAGCTTGATTTGTGCATCTTTAATCTACAATTCCAATTCCCAAATCTTCACATATCACCTATGAGAGAAAAGAACACATCTCATTAAGATGAGTCAACAGCAGGAGTCATTAGTGTTGAAAGTCATTGTGACAAAAAACCCCAACACATCCAAATTCCCAAACAAAACACTCCCATCTTCCATTTCACAAACTATAAGCTGACCATGGCCCTGTTGTAAAACTGCATCTCTTCAGCTGACTTGCTTCCCCCCTCCTCCACCCAAACTCCTCACTCCTTAGCCAGCTACAAAACTTGGTTGCACAGTAAGGATATTACTTTTCCTAGCTTTTCAAAATACAGCTTTGATAGTTTCAATTTTCTTCCACTTAAGATGGATTATTTCATCAAATACTCAATATGATGGTGAGAGCTAAGTAAAGCAGAAAAGGAAAACCAGAAGAGACCACTCTCTCTTGTAGCAGCAAGCTGTTGCATTACGTTCAGCCACCAGGCTGGGCGAGACTTCTCATCTGTATGACTGGTTCAAGCCATTGTGTGAACAGTCTCTTGTTAAGCTGCCAGTAAAATCTGATTCACCAGCCAATACTAAACTCCATTCCCTCCAGGTTAACTCCAGGAGAGACTGCCATCTGACTGCTCTACTAGAATTCAATTCCACATCTATGTAGAGCTGCAGAGACAGTACATTCTTATTGATCTCAGTATCTGAGATAGCTTTTGAATGTAGCAGAGAAGCAATATATTCCAATATATGCCAAGTGCTGGAAAAAATCAAATGAAACTATACATTGCAACCTCTCCACTCCAAAGAAGCCAAACCACCCTCCTCACTGACAAAACACAACAAAACCCACAACCAAAAAACAATCCCAAAAGCACACACACCACACAAAAAAAGGAGCAAACAAATCCACACCCACCTAATCATCACAGTATCCTTACTGGCTTCACTCAGGTTGCTAAAAGGCTTTGTTGAGCAAGAGTTAGCAGTTTCACCAACATTTGTGGTGTTGATGTGTAGCAAAACCATGTTTTAGTGCACATTATGGCAATAACTGAAAAAATCTTACACAGAGTGCTATTCTTAACCTATTGGTATACACTTAAAAGTACAGTTGCTGAATGTTTAGATGGGAAGACTCTGCTTTTACAGGGCAGCTAAATAATCAGCCTCATCAGTTGTGTTGTATCTGTTGCCATTATAATGCAAACCCAATCCCTTTCACTTCTGACTGAACTCATCAAAACTTATATGTGCCACCCTGTGAGCCACAAGGTATAGTATGTGGTGTAACCATCACTACATACTTGGTGGGCTCCTGTCTGCACAACTACTTAGCTTAGCAGGACAGGCAAAAAACCTGGACAAAATCTGATTCAAGAACTAATTAAACAGAACAATAATCTCTGCACATTTGAAAAAGTTACTCTGCTGCTGTTTCTCCATGCCAGTTATAGTCTGGAAAAGGACCAGAACACCCAAAGCGTAACAGCCCAGCTTTGGCAGGAATATACCAGTGTCCAAGTTAGAGTCAGCATGGATCAAAAGCATTCTTGCTGTCATTAGATCATTGCACAACTCCTCTGGAATACCTCCAGAGTCTAGCACTAATTACTGGCAACAGGTTACTGGGCTACATGCACATACCTGGGGGCAGTAGGAAGGAGATACTACTATCTCACCAAACCTCCCTAGTACATGCAAAGGATCTCCTCCAAGCACTGCTTAAAGCCAATGAGGAATCCAGTTTAGGGGTCAAAGAAAATCCACATTTTCTAGTTAAATGGGTACTGCAGGTAATTAAACTCACTATTCACTTGGATCTGAAATGTCTACAGTTCATTTTTCTTGCTGTCCAATCTGAAAGCTGAAGCTAGTTTAAACAAGTTGACATTTGCCATTTGCCATTATTAATAACCGTATTAGTATTTTGAAATTACTAATAAACTGAAATTTTTTAGCTGAAGGGTCCCTAGTTTTTCCTTTAAACATCAGCCCATTGTGACACATCAATAGCTCCTTTTACAAAGTCCCAACTCGAACCTTCCACCTTTTCTCTTTAACTATACAGACGAACACAATACCAACAAAACTTACTCTGCAACAGTTAACATCCCCCGGTCCTGCTAGGAATATTGCTTGATTTATACATCACCACTGGGGAGCTGTGTACTTCACGTGGACACTGTGCTTTAGCTTTATATAATCACACCACATGAATGCCTCTAAACAACTCTCTGCCTTGATACTGCAAAAATCCGACAAAGGGACAGGTCTCCATGAGACAAGCTCCTGCATTTCTTAATGAAAAAATGTGAAGCTAGGAAGAGATCATGGTGGGGGCATAAAGAACCCACACCACATACAACATCTCCCACATTAGGTAGGACATAGCCTGGAGCAGAAAAGCCACACACCAATGATTCTTCAAATAGTAAGTTAGGAAGGAAATCACAAGGAAGCTACCCTGCAAAAACATACATAGGGAGTAAAACACACTCATTAGTTCTGACCTTCATATAGGCTTTTGGTAGGTAAATTACTATAAACTAGAAATACCAGTTTGATCTAACATAATAGATCCAGGCCAGGAATGGCTAGGAACCTGTATTTACCTGCACAGCTGTCTACACCCCTTTCCTCTAAAGGTTAAGTATTGTATGAGCTGCCAACAGGAGCACATATGCTTCAATGCTTCTAATCCTCTCTTGCTGCTGTTTTAAGCTCTCTAGATTGCCTCTTTCCTGTCCTGTACTTTCACTCTTTATACTAACACCTTCCAGCTTGTTGCCCGAGGTCAGACTAACGATTCGCTTCAGACAGTCTTTGTCACTGTGCCTCTCAGGAGACCAAACTGTTTGCTGGAGGCACTGCAATTCGGCCTTTTATTGTCATCACTCCTCAGCAACACAGCTGGTCTTACAAGACCTAACTACAGTCAGGCTGTTCAGAGATGTTACTACCCTTATGAAAGGCTGAAATCCAACAGGTATGGGTTGGCATTCAAAAAAACAAAAAGCAGCACATTTCTAAGTCAGTAATAGGCATGCTTTTCGGTTCACAGGTCCTTCAGCTTTTCTTCCAGCTTTCTGCCAGATCTCAGCTTTGATTCCTGAGAACAACTTTGTGTTAGAGGCATTATGTACACAGCTGAAGTACTTACCATGTTTCTCCTCTCCCACATGAATATTGCGCTGCAGGTATCAGCAAGACAATCCACAGACTGACAAGACTTCTCTTGATAATGCCTTTTGGTTCCTCCTTGAGCTTCAGTTTAAAACCCTCTCAAACATTCACTACATCAATGTTCAGTTTTGTGTTAAGGAAGAGGGAGAAAAATGTAGTTTTTAATATTGAAGAGACAGTTAAAAGGCAGTTCTGGAAAGCTGATAAGGTTCTGTTGGAGACAGCAAGGTCCCTATACATTGTTTGGTTTAGTTGTGGGTTGGTTTGTTTTTGTTTTACTTTGTTCCAGTTTTGGAGATGGGTTGGTCAGTCAGACTCCATCCTCATGTGCTTCTTGTAAGATAAAGGCATCACAAAAAACTTTCACCTGCTGGTGACATCAGAACTACAACCTGACAATCTTCCAGTAAATCTAAAAGTTACACTCCTACAGGGAAGAGGCAGATTTACCTTGTTTTTATTTTTGAAGTAGGCATTAATAGGATTTTTTTTTTTAAGGAAATTTAGGGTGAAACATCTGCTCTGCAAAGAAGTAGTTCCAATTAGACACTTCCCCAGCTGAAATCTCTATCATTCCTGGATCATTCATTCTAAAACTAAAAAAAGTTATTGCTTCTATTGAAGCTCAGTAAGTTAGAAAGAAGAATTGCATATTTTCATACAAACATTCCAAATATACATTTTAAAACCAAAATGCACTCCGAAACAAATGTCTCATAAAAGACACCGTTTTAAGCAACCTGTAGTAACAGCTTTACAAAAGAAAACTGAGGAATGTAGCGTAGTATTTCTAACATGACAATGCTAAAATCCTAAACAAGTCATTTAACACTTAAGTAGTGTTTTAAATATACATATTTCTTTACGAAACAGTTTAGCAATTCCTTGTACCACATACAGTATATAAATACTTGAGTAAGAGGTCATAATGGGAGATGCCAGGGTTTATATTCACTCTCAGATGCTTCAGATTTCTTAAGTGTTTTACTATAAGGCACAGTACTGCTAATCTAAAAGAAAGGAATAAAAGCTAATGGCAAATCCGGTCAAAACTCCTAACACAGAACAGCTAAGAGAAGAATTCCAGCATCTCTGTGCAAAGAAAAATAAAACCCGAACCAAACCCAAACTTAATTCTAAGAAACAGTTTCCATTTTTATATAATGAAATGGGACAGGATAGGAATAAGAAGGAATTAAGTAAATTCTCATAAATAGACTAATAAATATATTTTAGCCATAGTTAGCCCTTTACCTCTGTTCTACTGAGTTCAAGATTGGAAGAGGTAACCAGCGTGCATATACCTAAGTAAGTCTACATGCTCAGCACGTGAAGACCACCTAGCGCAACCTATAACTGCCAAATTCAGTACAAAAATGTAGCAAGATGGAGAAAGTCTCCTTTTCCCCCAGCATCCACTCTGTGTAGAACACATTACAAGATCAAATTAGTACTTGTTACATGTAAGGAAAGTTGCAGCTAGCAATGTTTTTAATCACACAAAAGTATATGCAACATAATCCATGAAGTTACTTGACTTCCACGGTTAGATTATGTCTTTTCTAAGAACATCCATCTCCAATTACAACAGATCAGAACTTTCAGAACATTTTAATAGCTGTAGTCTTGTAAGTGTTCTCCATGTGTACATAGTGAATGTAAATAGTGTATCCAAAATACTTATCTGTTAAGACATTCTACACTGTTTTCACTGCCCACTCTTCATCTTTGTTGCAGCCCTCTGGAACACAATGACATTGTAACACTGCTTACAGAAAAAGGGTTATTGCATCTTTCTTTTTAGGATGAGACATCCAGAGGAGATTTTATAAAATTCTCCTGTGTACAAAATTCTTAGTTATTAGCCCTTTTGGAACACCAGCTAGAAAAGTCTGAAAGGTAAAATAATTTACAGCGTTATTTCTTCCATTAACTAGACAAAAGTCCATACTAGTTAAATAAAAAATAATAGTTCTTCAACAGTCTATTCAAGAGATCTTCCCAGTAAGCAGTTCAGTGGGAATTTCCATTCGATAGATGTTCTCCATGCCGGTTATTACTGACATCCACATCTAGAAGTCAGGAATAGAAGAAAAATTGTTTGTTGGTTTACCATTTTAATACATTTTACCTGTCACATCAATCCTAACTCTGGCAACAAATCTCATATTGGTATGTACCTAAGCTTCTCATGATTCTCCAAGTCAGTAGTCCTCCTAAGATACTGCTTACATCTCCCCCCGCCCCCCCAAAACAAGTTTTGTCCAGCTCTGTAGAATTCACTACCTACCTGCTTGTGTTTTTTGAACATGGGTAGTAAGTGACACCACTCAGTCTGGTCCATACTGCAACACTAACACTACTGATAGCAGTTAGTGAATGGCATTAAGGATTATCAAGTGATAAACCAAGTATCACTTACCAAGTAATGCGGTGGTTTCACCTGCATCCTCCTTCAAACTGGTGCACTGCAACACAGATTCATTAGTGGAGGAAGCTGACAACTCGCTTACTTCATTTCTGTCATCATCTTGTAAAGCAATACTCAGACTTCCAACTGAAACACTGCCACTTATTGACTCAGGCATTGGAACTTCAAGCACATCTTCAGGGTCCCCCTGAAAAATAGAAATAGATTTAACTGACACTTTCATCTACCATGAGGCATCAACATTCCTTCACATTACCACTTTGTAACCCCACCTTATTGGAAAAAAGGCCATCTTTTGACCTATTATCAGTGTGCTCATGGGTACATTGTTGAGCAGTGTCTATTTTCAATGTTATTGTCTGACTGCAAAGAAAGAAAAAAAGCCAAGTACAAGCAAAGCCAGTTTTTCAACATCACCCCAAAGCCAAGAACAGCAACAAGAGGAGTGAACCCAGCCAGCCTTTTGGATGAAACAGATCAACATTGCAGCAACAGTACTGCTGTAGTGTGGTCAGAAGGAGGCTCAGCACAACCAAGTCTTCACTGAGCAAACCTACTGATGTTTTTTGAGTTTGGGGAAGTCTGTTTATCATGATCACAAATGGGGAAGGTCAGATTTTTTTAAAATTGGAGTAAGCCAGCATTGGACATCAAAACAAACTTGCCTCCTACTCTACCTCCATCCTAAATCTGTTTCAAAAATGCAAATATGCTAGCTTGTCATTTTGTGAGAACAAAACTTCTGCAGTACAAAGGAATTTATTTTGCCTATTGTATAGCACAAGATATTGCTGATCCATTCTCAAACTTAACTCAAAATTCTACATGCACAATTCAGGGCCTAAAATTAGACAGACCACTTTCACTAAGCCCTTGCCTTTGACATACTAACATTACTTACACATAAGCAGGTATACTGCAGTACAAGTAGCTGTTCTGTGGGCTTCATGAGTCTTTTTCCTCTCCTCAAACAATTAGTAAAGGCCCATCTTACAATAAAAAACTTCTCAGCCAATTCTTTCTTTAGGACCAAAGCAGTGTATTTTTAAGTGTACTGAATTTTAATAAGCTGTAGAACTGCTACAATTGAAGAGTTAAGACACATGCAATACTAATTATCTGTGTGTGTGGGCTGAGGGTGTTAATTATTTTGTTTTCCACAACTTAGGCAGTTATGTATGGAAAATACAACATTCAACAATGCTCTACTAAATTGGACATGATGAGATGCAGTTCTTTGCTTGTAAGAAATGCAGAACTAGACCACTGAAGTATGCTCTTTACAAAACAGAAGGCACCCAACAGGACCTGGTGCCTGCCTTCTACGTTGAGCCTTGAAAAATACTTCAAATGCTGCAAAATTTTTTTTTTTAGAAAACCAAACTGAGCTTTTAGCCTCTTTGCAGAAGGTTCAGTAGATGTCTATAATAAGGCTGTATGTTCTTGTCTGCCATTACGTCACTCAGTGAGCACACTGCTGAAAGAAGCCACCTTGCTCTTTGCATTTTTTTCTCACATTAGTAAAAAATTCACACCATCACTCTATGGACTACGCTGAGCAAACTGCAAACTAAGCTAGAAACATTGTTAGCTTCAGTGGAACTTTGATTGATGCATAAGCAGAACATATTTCCTCTAGTTCATTGAAAGAGAAAAAAAACAGAACACCACCACAACTCAGGCCTTTGTATTTAATATAATTCCATTCAACCCGCTTTCCAACATTCATTTTGTCTAACAAGCAGAGGAGGTATTACTCTTCCTGATTAGGCATGATATCAGCATCCTCTGCAACAGCATGAATTCAGGGAATAAGTGCGGTGTTCAGGTTTTAGTATTTCAGTTTTCGGCCTGTATACAAATGGATACATCCTGTATATAATGCAAGTTACATCAGCTCTGAGAATTGAAAATGAGCAAAACCAAGCTACTAGCATAATATTAAAGTAACAACAGCTATTCCACATGGCAAAAAACATGCAGCTCTTGGGTAATTGTAGCAGTTTGGGCTGGGTGCCCTGGGGTGCTTCCTGTGTCCAGAAGTCCAGACCAGTGGGTGGACATAGGAAACTAGGTATTTCATACCATAATTCTCTGTGCCACTGTAAGATCCAGCGCGGGGTCTGGCACTTTCTTTCTTCCCGCTCCATCACCCGGTAACTGGGGGAGATGTCTCCCAGCCTTGGGCCTGGCTAGGCCCAAGGCCAGGGGGATGGGCAGTCTCAGATCTGGCCAGCTGAGACTAGCCTAGCAGTGGCGGGGCGGGGTGGGGGGGAAGAAGGAGCCCTGAGGGTCTTGGGTGTACCCTCAGGTGGGGATGGGATGTTTCTGGGTCTGCTTTGGGATTTCTTTTGTCACTGTGCTTCTGGCTCTCTGTAAACACTTACTGCTTTCCATTTAAACTTTCTACCATTTTTGCAATCTGTATGTCTGAGTCATTATTTTTGCCCGTGGTAGGGAAGGGGTCTGCCTCCCCATCACAGTAATACACAAAAGTGCCATAATCTGGTATGTATATACATTATACATACACACACATATAGTCACCTTTTATAAATCACTTTGCTTTGTCAAAGTCTTCCATAGATCTGCTAAATCCCTACAATGAAGAGAAAATCTAGCCAAAACGCACACCTGGCCTATGAAAGGAAGGATCCTAAAACCAAGGAACACCCCTATTTTCTGAAGATCTCTGTACATTAGTAAAAGAGAAAAAGAAGTACATTCATGCCTATAGCAATTTAGTGGAACTCAAAACTACTTATTGACAGTGACTAAATAACCTACCCCATGTGTCTTCATCTCTCTTTTCTGGTGCTGTCAGAAAGAAATGAGAGCACATCATTTTCTCTACTTAACCAATTTCTATGAATGTCTTTAGGAAGGTTCTAAGTACTGGCTCATTAACAGTGATAAAACACTGGGCAAACGTGGAACTACATAAACATTCAAGACAGAAAAACTTCTTCCTTTGAAGCACAGATCTCAAAAATATCAAAGATATGGTCTAACTCTATTGAATGAAGTTTATTCTTGCAGCTTGGGCAAACTGCCCCACCTCTGCTTACACTTTGTTGCTATTATCAGCTGGAGATAGAAAGAATAGTTACCACAGAAGGGTACACAGGACATTCATAAGCTGCTCAATACACTTTAAGATCTTAGTCCTAAAATTCCCTTATTTTCCTGGTTCCTAATAATTCTTGCATTTTTGTCCAGCTTCTTTAGTCTTGTCAAGTAACAATTGCTCTCATTTTGAACAGTTACATGAAGGCTTGCCTCCTGCACTGCACTTCTACCTTGAAGAGTGAAGAAAGCACATACATACCCAGTATCCCAAAGCTTTGATAACATCTAGTTTACACATTGGACAAGTTCGGTGGTCCAAGAGCCAAGGGTCAATGCATGTTCTGTGGAAGATATGCCTGAAGAAAAGAAAAGCCTATTAGAACTTACAATGAAAGCCATATACTATTCCTTCAAACAGTGTGCATGTTACTATATATATAAAAAATAAACCCACTCCTTTATATCCCTGACAATTGGGTACTGCTTAATGTACTAGGACACAGTTCTGGAAGAATCTATCATGAAACTTTCTGAAATAAGAGATGTTACTAACCACAAGGACACCACAGTTACCAGTTCACCATTGTACAGTTCTAACTTAAGAAAACACAGCTTCAGCTCCTAGACCACTCCCAATTGCTCCGTTTTCCTGCACAGATAGGAAGTGCTACAGTCTCCCAGTGCCCCTCAACATGTAATGGACCATACAAGTGGCACAGCTTCAGTTTTGCCACCAGAGTTTCAGAAGAGTTTCCTGAAAGCTCATCTAAAGAGGGAAGAATAAATTATAGTAACTTACTTGCACGGCAGAATTCGGACAGTGTCTTTCAGTTTATAGTTTTCAATGCACACAGCACAGTTTTCCACATCAACATCTAATCCCTAAATATGACAACACATTTAAATGTATCACATCCATGTTTCATTACAGAACAAGCTTTGTGCAATAGCTAGATTCACTGAAAGTATAAAATGCTTTACCAAATAAAAATCTTCCACATTTAATTCAGGATTCCATCAAGGGGCGATTGGATCAAGTGATATCAAATATTAAAAGCAGCCAAAGCCAGACTTTCTCATTTAAATAGCTATTACCTTAAGTAATTTAAGTCTCAAGCACTGGCTTTGCTCATGGGAACACAGTAAAATTTCAGTTTAAAG
Organism: Melanerpes formicivorus; assembly: GCF_026170545.1. Classification (NCBI taxonomy): domain Eukaryota; kingdom Metazoa; phylum Chordata; class Aves; order Piciformes; family Picidae; genus Melanerpes; species Melanerpes formicivorus. The sequence goes on along the minus strand of NW_027142353.1, from coordinate 29,088,345 downwards.
GAACTACAAATTGAAGAAACTTTAAAAGATGTCAGCATCAAAGACAAAAGCACGCAATCTAATTCTCAGCTGATGGTCCCAAAGACTTCCAAGTGCTGAAGCAGGAACCTCTTTTTCCACACTTTTTTTTTCCCCACCACATCCTAGCTGCTGTCCCTTGGTTGCCAGAACTGAGGAATGTAATTTGAGAGGGTTTTGAAAACTTCCCTCCAAGCTCACAGAGACAGTCAAAATGCAGTAGTTCCCCACCTTGATTTCTTTTTTTCTAAGGGTTTACCATCTTACCTAACAGGTCTTACTGTCTTCTTGAAGCCATGCTTATAGTGCAAATACAATGGGTATTTCCAGATGAAAAAGTAGTAATTCAGTGTTAATTAGGTTGCATACAACAAATACTAGAAGCACAGAATGAGCCCTTTCATCCTCCACAAAAATCAGTATTTTGTGTTCGCCGCTTACCGAGACACTTCCGTTTCATTACCACAAACACCAAATGAATTAATACTGGAAGTAAATTTTCAAGTTCAAGACAAGTTTCTCTCCTTTGCATGGTATTCATTTACTTAATGCCTTTAATTCCCAGGTAAATCAGACTTTTTTTCCCCTTCAGCAAAGTTAAGACAAGTACTTACTGTGTAATAAATGTTTTTTTCACTTCTGTAGCACACCATATGTAATGTAACGCATACTCAAATGAGTGTCCATTTTACAATAATCCCATAAGCTTCTCAGGAAAGAGCTACATGATGGCAAATGCACTTTTAATCTATTGGACCTATTTTTAGTTAAATACCTCAACCCCACATGAAGTGGTAACAAAAGACTGTACTGTGTCACAATAAAAAATACATCCTCTTTTACATGGCTGGTAGAGCATGTATTTACAGAAAAGACAGGACTGTAGTTCCATGTACATTTACATTAGCTCATGAAAGTACCTTTGCATCGCTAAATCGCATAATTTTGCTGATACTAGGCTTATTCAAATCAAATTTGAAGACATGATTTACCAAGCAGAAAAATATTTAACAGATTTTAATCTTAACTCATCCTACTTCACTTAACTGACAAGGGGCTCGCTGTTACAACGACAACTGCACAACTTAAATTCCTCTGCTTTATTTAAGAAAAGGTGTATTGATGGGAAAGAAATACCTGGTACCCTGCAAAAGTCTCAAGTAATTTTTAGAGGTTTGCTGAACATCACTTTCTAAGTCCTTAACATCTTCCTTGTGGTTCTCACTATAGATTTCATCATGGCCCTTTTCTATCCATTTCTTGTTATGCTGTTATGCTTTGATACTATGTTACACAAATTTTGGTCTAATTCCTCATTTCTTGATCTCTGGTCCACCACTGCATGAACACGAAGTATAAATATGTCTGTTCACAGCTTGACATATATTACTTTTTGGTAGAATTTACAATATTATTGAAAGTAACAAATACTTATAAAATGCTGCTTCACCATGATGAACGTATAAGAGAAAAAAGGCAAGTTCAAAGAGAGTTTTGGGGTTTTTTAGATTCCGAAGCCAATTTACTAAATGAAGGATACTCTCTGTAACATGTGCTCAATTACAGCTTTTAAAATTTCTTACACAGATGTCCTTTCTCACCTCAATCTTATTCATGGGTTAAAAAATCCTAATCCTTGTTTTTTATCTCTGAGCAACTCAGTCCTTAAATGAAAATTAATCAAAGGGGTGGGGGGAAAAATGCCTATGTAGTAGCAGAAGTCTAGTCAGAGCCTAATTTAGGAACTAGAATCACAGCTGCCTGAAACCCCACCTCAAATACTTTCTTTCAAAACCTTGACTTTTTCTACTTCAGTTATTCTAACACTGCTATGAGTTTAGGTCATATGCTGTAAAAGCCAACTTCTCAAAGGCTGCTCGAATTTTTAGAATAGTTTAATCTTAATACATAGAAATGTACTTCTAAAAAATTCATGCTTCAAGTAAGTCTACCCAGCTCCTTAATGTATTGCTTGTCAAAAAGATGAAACAAGTGTTTCATTTTTCAAAGCTTTTTAGATCTCTGTGGCCTTCCGATCAATAAAAAGATAGATATTCTCTTAAGAAAACAAAACATTACATCAGCTGTAAGAACTGTGCAATCAATAAGCCCGAGGAAGTGTTTTGCAATCCACTTGTTGATGTTTTCAAGCACTGAAATGATATTAGTGTTTCCTCATCTTTACAGTATCAGCCCTGCAGTCTCCCACAGCATTCTGTACAAGCAGGGAGTATTTGTAACAAAATGGTTTTACATTTCATAGGTAGTTCAAATTGCACTTTTCAATTTTAAATTCTGCCTCCTAAATAAAGGTCCTAAAATGAGCCTAAAAATAAAATGCAAGTCACACTGCAATTACACGGTGAAAATTTCTTTAAACTCTATAAAGAGATTTCAACAACTTTTAAATTATACAATGACCAGAGCTACTGAATTACCTTTTCTCCACGTTTCACAGTATGAAGCTGAAGCTGGCTGATTGCTTTCTTGGTTTCTTTCCTATGTCCCTTGAATAAAGGCTTTACATATTAGTACATGAAATATTTTTAACAGTTAGTTACATTTCAAAGCTTTTAAATACTTTCCATATGAATTACTAAGTCTTCTGAATGCATCGAAAATATATTTTTTTTTTAATTGGCCTAACTTGTTTATAAAATACTTCCAACCAGCAGATGTTGAAGGACTACAAGCTTTGCATTCTTGGGGCACAGCAGCAAACAGGGTAAGTACACTGCTCTTACAATGAACTCAGCCATCGCAGAACTATGCAGACCAAGCCGCCATACACGGCTGTGAATCGTGACTGCCTGCATGTAAGGGCCTTCCCGCACAGAAAAATTACAACAAACGTAAGCTTTAGAGGGAATCAGAGCTTAAGCAACAGCTGTATAACCAGACCTTCGAGTTAGGCAAGCCAATGAGCAAGCAGACTGTACATTCTGCACCAGCTTGGGAAAAGGTGGAATCCTGCAGGGCAGCCTAGAGCTGGCCACCAGGTCAAAAGGCTGCTTGTAGCTATTAATACTTGCCGTCAGTTAAACACTGTCTCACACATTATACAAAGCTTTGCACTGAAAGGAGACATTATGCAAAAGAGATGACAAGAAAGGCTTAACAGACATGAGGCACCATATTGGACTTCTATACAGTAACAGTCCCAATTATGCTTAGAGGGAAAGCAAGAAAATAAAGCAGTACTGTATTCCAAGATGAAGTGCTAGCTACTGCTAGAAACTGAGCCACCATGCACTCCCAATTAACAGATTTTTAACTTTTTAACAGCAGCCCTCACTGATAAAATACAGTCAATGAATAAATTAGAAGAAGAAGAGCTGATGGCTGGGTTTTCTTCTACAAACAGCGTTGAAAAATTGGTCTTACAGCGTTAAAAAGAATTAGCCTGAAAGATCTCTCAGAAACTGAGAGTCAACCAGCAGCAACAGTGTATTCCACCTTCTGTATCAGTTCCCAGCTTTCTGGAAGGTCCTGTTTCAACTTTGGTAGCAAGATGGTCTGACAAAGTTTACCACTAAACTGATTCTAGAATAAAATTTAAGATACCCATCCTTATCTTCATTCTGCAGCTACACAGTGGCTTGCTTTAAAGCATAGCATACTTAACTACAAGCTTTAATTACATTGGAGTCAGTAACCCAAGCAAAATAAGATCTGGGTTAGAAATGTAGGTTCCTCCAACATACCCCCCCCCCCCCCAAAAAAAAAAAAAAAAAAATTCAGAATCTAGTATTTCCAAAGAATTTAAGATCTTCATGACAATTTCAAATCTGGGCTATTTTTGCTATTTTTTGTTTTCAAAGGCCATTTTGAAATAGGGAGAACTGAAAAATCAGCATAACCATCTAATGCTAGACAATTTAATTAAGAAGTGCTGATATGACAAGTCCAGTGGCAAAATCTTTTAAGAGTCTGTGCTGTGTATTTCTGGGAAACATCACAGGAGCCCTAAAAAAAATGTTCTTAAAATTATTCATAAAGCAAGCACTTGAACTTCCCTTAGCGTGAACTTTGTCAAAAAGCAACGGGAAGAAGTGACTTTCTTCACCAAACAACTGTTACAACACAAAAACACACACCCCTTTCCATAAGCAACAAAAAGTTTTTGATAGAAGTATTCTCAAAATGAAAGTTAACAGAACTTTGGTAAAAAAAGACTCTAGGGAGCCAGCATTTTGAAGAGACCACAGATTTATCCAATATAGAAGTCCTATGTGCTATCCTCAAGTTACTGAAGAGAAACTAAGGGTTTTCCTAGAAGAGTCCTCAGAGTACTCAGAGCTCAGACTCCCAAAGGCAAACAAAACTGCCTTCCCTTCTCCCCCACAGCTAGAGCTTACACTTCAAGCAGAAGGAGAAGCCCATGTGATAAGCAGACATTTGAAATAGTGTTTTATCTTAAAAGCTTGCAAAGACAAACAAGTACAACCCTCTTTTTCACTGTTAGTAGAGAACTACATCAGAGTTGCTAAATACCATGAAAGGAGCCTATCTGCAAGAGTTAAAAGCACAGGGAAGTGCCATCCTCACATATTTTCAAAACTCAGCTGAACAAGGTCCTCAAGAACTCCATGTATGTTGCTCTCACAGGGTTCTGAACCAGATAGCCTCCAGAGGTCACTTCCAACCTAAATTATTCTACGATGAAATCCTTCCCTGAAGGGAAAAGGTAAAGATTACTTTTTTTTAACCTACCAAAAGAATAGGAATGTGGAAGGGGCAAATAAGGATCAAAGTTCCTCCTTTCTGACCATTCTGATATTCCCACCACAGTCAGCAGTTCAGGTAGTCTAAGAGCACAATCTCACCATATGTGCTCCTTCTAGGCTGCTGCAATTCAGTACTCTACAGTGGAGTGATAGAATAAAAGTACCAAAAGCAGTTTCCGTAAAGCTTTAGAACAAACAATCCTATTCCTAACTGCTGGTGGGTCTTATTAAGAAAACACATTACCATGGTCTCTTTCCATTAACAAGTGTCTGGTTAGGAAAGTTAGTACTTCCAGGCTGAAAATCGCTGAAGAATGAAAATAATTTTTCATGCCAAAAGGAAGGAAGTCAGGTGACAAATCACACAAATCAGTTGTTGACAAGTGGCTAAACGTATTTCCCACAATTTCATAAGAGTATCTAATAATTATAACTAGCCAAACTTGTGATGCTAATTAGCACACTGCTTATTAGCTTCAGTAGATATTACTGAGTAGCATTCACAGACAGTAAAGTAGCAAGAAGGGAGAGATCTTCAAGAATGCTTCAATAAACAAGTAAAGTTCAGCAACTGATTTGCAATGAGAAGACAGTGAATGGTCTAAAGCACAATCATTTCAAATTACCTGGCTTCCAAACTGTGATCCTGTATAGAGGAAACGTTGTATATAGTAAAATATGAGCCAAGCAAGTGATATAATCATCATAGTGATGAAGGCAATGGCTACGAACACAACTGACTGGCCACTTATGTATTCCTGCACGTGTCGTGTGCCAACAATAATGGTCATTTTCACTGGAATCCCTCTTCGCACTGGCTCCAGTATCTCTATTCCTTTTGGATAGCCAACCATTATCACCACTGTATTTCCTGTTCCTGTTAGAGGGAAGAAAAAGACAAAAAGAAGAAGAAAGAGTCAGTGATCACAGTAAAAATTTAGCATTCTAATTTGAGCCACTTCAGTCAAGACCAGCAAGCAAAGTTAGAGCAAAGCCTCTCAGTTTTGTTTTTTGGTTTTGCTGTTTGTTTTTGTTACCTAATAGCAGATAAGATACAAAATTTACTTGTAAAGAATCCTTTATTTAATTTATGAAACTCTTGAACACAGGATAAATTTAAACAGATGCATATTTACTGTTTGAGGCCTTGTACTCACAGTGAGGTGCGATGTGGATACCATGCAATAAACAGAAACAAAACCAAACAACCAACCCACCCCAAATAGGCAAGTTATACACAGCTCATCTTGAAGTTCCTGAAGTTCTAATGTGCAACTTAGGGAACAGCTGGTCTTTTATTTTTCAGTGTGGGAATTCTAGCTGCAGATGGAGACCGTATGTGAACACCATAAATAGACACATTGATAATCAAGTTTGAATCTGAATACACAGCGCAATTACACTGGATATGTGAACAAAAGGAGAAAAAAAATACGATATGTAATATTAAATTACAGGAAACATTTAAACACTTAAAGATTCTTCAGTACTAAACACTAAAAATGTAAGAAGATTTCATGACAAGGACTTGTCAAAAAATACTTGGGAACTCTTTTGGGAGCATAGAATGCAAAGATTTATCTATCATATTAGAACTCAAAAGCACTCAAGCCATACAAGAAAGCATCTCAATCAAAAAAACCACCAACCAACAAAACCAAAACATACCAAAAAAACATACCCCAAACCTAACAAACACTTTAAGCACCATGCTACCATCAAACCCACTGTCAAGACCAACTAGCAGAAAACCAAGATTCTCTGTGGCTACAGTTTTACTCCATTTTGTCAGGAAGCATCTCTGGTTTTATCTCAGAAACACCTAACCTAAGTACTACAAAATAAATTATAAACCAATGTACTCATTAAAAATGTCACCTTTTCACTGGTGTATGCTGTTTTTATCCAAATAGGTCTTTGTGTGTACCAACACTGCTGTACACCTTTGGTACATCAGGGCTTTGTAGTTTACTTTGCTATTTTACCTCTGAGAAAAAGTGAAAGTAAGCTTGATTCAAAGTAGAGAAAGAAAAGACAGAGGGGATTTCCTAAACAGAAAACTAAAGCTGTAATGTCACTACTACCTTTTTAGATTTCCAAGATTACCCACCTGCAACAAGACCTCCCACTGGAGACTTAAAGCCTTTTTCCCTCCCAGCTGTGGTATGATAGACTCCCTACAGAGAAGCTATGTCAAAAGAAATTGTTGCTTAATTTTTTGTAACATTACAGCAACTGGGGATTTTCAAAACTCCAAACAATGCTTTGGACTTTTCTGTCCCTCTGCCTAAGACAAAGCTAGTTGCCTGAAAAATTAAAAACAAAATCAAAACAACTCCTTTCGTTAAGCCAGTTCTGGCTGTGACACCTCATCAACCTGGCACTCTGCTACTCTGCCAAGGGGAATCTGCCCAAGTTTCACTTCTGTACATAGCAGCTCCTCTCTCCATAAGGTGCAGTCTGATGCGAATGAAACTAGTTTCCAGTTACCAGTTGAATAACTCTCCATTCCAGTTGCCCTTTTTCCATCTTCATCTTACACAACAATCCCACTTCTGGTGACCTAACAAAAACCATACCCATCTGCCAAACCTGCAGTAAAAGAACAGATATTCCAAACAAGCACCCAGCTTGGCTCACCAACAGCACCCATCCAGCTGCCAGCATGCGCTGCCTTGCCTGGTGGGTGCATTAGGAGACTCAAAGCAGCAAAGCTGAAGAAAGACACGACAAATCCACAAGCATCTGGGCTCTGCTAATCGGTTTTATTCACCAACAATGTACCGATTTTCACAATATCCCAAGCATACTAAAAATTGCTTAATGTTATTTTCCTCTGTGAACCAGAATGAAAAGCATTACCAGAGAGACTCATGAATCTCAGACAAGATTGTCTGAAAAACTACTTCCTTTCAGACCCTGCACAACCCCACAGGGAGTTAACAAGAAAAGAATGTACAAAGGTAGAAATTTATCTTACATTGCTTAGAAGTATTATCCACATACCTACATCAGGAGATTAGGTCATATGTCCTTAACCAACTGTAAGATTTACAAATAACAGGAGAGGTGCCTAGGGATGACTAATGAGCAGTACAGCAGGGCTGGAAAGGTTTATGTGGGTTCATTCACGTTTGGAGAAGAAAAGGAAATTTAAAGATTAGAGACAGCCTGGATTTTTTCAATCAATAAAGGTTTCCTCCTTAATCCTGAAATCTTGAGTCAGTTTAATCCTGCTGTCTAGTTCTCTGTGCCATTTCTAACAAAGAAGTATTTAAAACCCACACAACAATCAGCAGTGCCCTTCTCTGTTTAGTCACTAACATATCCAACTAACAGACAGCTTTTTCACTGAAATGGAAGCCAGGATACTTTTGCACAATGGCAGCCAGACACTCTGACACTTTCTAGTTTTATAACCAGCACAACTGTGCCACACATTTTTAAATAAATGGCCATTAAGAGCATTTTAACAATTTTTAAAACGTTGTGCTGAACCTGCCATTAAGAATACATGCAACTAAACACAATGGCCTTGAAGGTCATGAGACGAAAGAAAGGGAAGAAAAGGAAAATTGTGATCCACTACTATAAAAGGAACAAGAGCAGCTCCAGAGATGCAGTTGCCCTGAGCAGCCCATAAGACTAAGGCCTTTAACTCATTCCTCACTAATGTTAGACTTCTGTTCTGAAACACATTCAAAGACAGAAATGCTGTTGAGTCATTCCACCGGCGGCTTCTACTGTGACACAACTCAGACCTCAAATCATATTTACAGAAGAACTCCAAGTATCACACATACATAGTATCTACTGAGAGCATGCTTTGTTGGCCTTACCTTTCTGTAATCTTACAATTTTGCAACAAACAACCGTAATTATACTCTTTCAGAGTAAACTTGATTTCTCTGATTGATGCTTCAGTGGAATTCAGTTTGAAATTTAGTCTGTGTTTTTTTTTTCCCTGCCCAACATTATCATCCAAATAAAGCAGTGAGAGCTGGCAGGTCCCTAGGATACCTGGAAAGGAGGGTTAATTTGGAACTCTGAAGCTGAATGTATGCTTCCTGTCAGTGTGCCAAGATGAAAATTTACTGATAGTATTTCTAGTCTTCTCTTGCAAAAGGAAACCAGGACTCTCTTGATGAGGAAAAATTAGCAATACAGGTCTCGATTCCAGGCATCCCTAACTATCACATTTATCCCCATTCAGGCCTACAGTTCAAAAAGGTAGTTTTCTATCATTTGGAAGACATGAGAAACATCAGAAAACTCTCCAAGCTTGAGCACCTTGGTAAAAGTGTTTGAAGTCAGTAAGCATAGGTGCCCTATTAATATTGCCACAATTAACACTAAATGTTCTCTTTAGCTCCTGGTCCAAATGAATGACTCTGATCTTTACCAAACACCTAACAGCACAGTAACAATCTGAAAATAAGCTTTGTTTCAACCACCTATCCCAACCTCATCTCACAGTGGTGCATGTTGCGTTTTCACCCTCCTCAACCAAAAGGCACAAGCAGTTAGGCAACTGACTATGGTACACATTCCTCTTTCTTCATGGGTTTCCAACACTTATGCACTCTTACCTATAAAGTCGGTAAATGCATTTTAAAGTTACTCCTGCTTCTTAACAACATAGCACCTCAACATCATACAGTCACCACCAAAGTTAAGGAAGCCACTGATTTTAGCTCTGTCCTTTCAGTAGTCTGGTACCAGCAGCCTTTAGTAGGAAGCACCAATAATACAGAAGCTACGCACCACTTGAGAATCCTGAGTACTTACTGAAAGCCACGCAGCAAAGAACTGAGCTATAAGCCAAAATAACCCTGGCGCTGGCAAGAGCTTATAAAACCATGAGTACAAAGTTCTTCACACCTGTTTTGTTCAATATGCTTGCATAAAAAAAATTACAATGAAGGAAAGGACTAGTGGAGTGTACCTGGCAATGCTACATCAATGACCTCTTTCTTTACACAGCTGAAGTCATATACTCAAGCTAAGTCCCAAGTTTCCCCTAGACCTACAAGCCATGCAACAAAAGCCCCATTCCAAAATATCTTCAAATTACTACAGACAGTCCCCCTCTAACTCTCCTCACTCTGCTCTCCACACCTTACCTCTCCAGACTCCACTCCCAGCTAATATTTACACACAGTACTCAGTCCCTTGGGAAAAGAATTTTAAACCTCTATTATGCAACAAGTTCATCACCACTACCAAAAATGAACAGAATTAAGACTGACAAAAAAGCCTATATCCCTGTAAAACTGAAGTTTAGGTTTATACTATTCAGACTGAGTAAGTGAAGTACATCTCTGAGTAAAATGAGCATCTTTCACTGGAAAAATCCTCTTCAGCCTCATGTGAAATTGTTTCAATATTACTTCTCCTGAGGAAGTCATCCAACATTTTGAACAACATAATTTATACAGCAAGGGCCTAAAAACTTGAGACATCAGTAGTAATATTTAAAGAATCTTCTTTTGGAAGCGGGGACAGGACTGCAACGCTACATATTCAAACCCTCAACTCTCCTGTTCCAAAACTTTACTTAAAATCTCCACTCGCTTCAACCTCACAAGGTACCCCTAAAAAGTAGCCAAATTGCAGAATATTTGAAATATTTGTCCTTTATCAACTGTTTTGACACCACCTAGAGCAAATTGCTTCTTTGCCCAATCAAGAATCTCTTTTTACTCAGGTGCCATTACCTCTGAATGCACCAAAAAAACCCACCACCACTAACAGCACACACACCTTACATATACACCAGAAAGTTCAAAGGCAGGTTTTTCAGAAAGAGAATGAAAACTTAAGAGATCAGAAGTGTTACCCATTTATTACCCATTTGTAACTCAGACTGTGCTGGCATCACCCATAACCGTCGTTCCATCTCACATAATTTTCAGTGCTACCAATTGCAAATCTGTTAGTGGATCTTCCTTATGCATACAACTCCACTCCTTAATTACAGCACTGCAGATTTCCCAGAGTATTTATTCTTAGCACTTTCCCCAGAAGCAGCGTATGTTTCCTCACTTAGCAGTTCACAAACCCCTTCACAGGGATTGACAACTGGTAAAGTGGAAAAAATTATTACCTATGTACCTTAATTGCCACATGGGATCAAAAATCAAGAATACATCCTACCTGGTATCCCACCTTGACTTTCACAGCCAAACACAAGGGATGGGCCAGGCTGATCTACCCAAGCAAGAAGCATACTAAGAGGAATCATAATCATGCTTGCAACCCCCAAGTTAGTGCTACTTGGTGTTCCATGAGAGACTTGTTTTTCTGCCTGCTACACCATGTGTGCCGTGAAGGAACAACTCCTTGAGACTTTTAGCTCACCATATTAAAGAAAATGAGTTTATTTTCTTCAGAAATGCATTATGGTTCTACTTCAGTCACGTCCCTGGCCTTCACCTTCCTCATGACCAGGAATGACAGCCTGAGCATTAACAAATACATTCTGCCAGGACCATGTAGGAGTCTTTATTTGGCTTCATTTTTGTATGTCCTCCTCCTCTGAAGACCTTCTAGGTCTTCAGAAGTGTGCAAATGCACAACCAGCACCAGAACAAGGGGACACAGTCTCAAGCTGCGCCAGGGGAGGTTTAGACTCGAGATGAGGAGAAAGTTCTCCATCGAGTGAGTCGTTCGTCATTGGAATGGGCTGCCCAGGGAGGTGGTGGAGTCACCGTCCCTGGAGGTGTTCAAGAGGAGATTGGACGCAAGTGCCACGGTCTAGTCATGGGGTCTGTGTTGATAGGTTGGACTCGATGATCCTCGAGGTCTCTTCCAACCTTAGTTATACTGTGATACTGTGATAGTTATACTGTGACTTTATAGCAGATTTGCGGGGGTTTTGCCCCTTTAAGCAATTGATGCTGTTATGCTTACAAAAAACCAACAAGACTTAATATTGGCATTATCTGAGCAGACAGAGACTGCAGCAACAAAACATATGGGTTCTTATCTCTGCAAAAATCACTGCTCCCTTCTATAGGCTACAGGCCATCAACATGCTCAGACAAGCCAAATCAACGTCCTTCTCCAGGCATCAATTTCTTTATCATATCCGCAAGCGTTTAAGAATTACCTGATGTTTATACCAGTCTCCCATCCTTTACAGACCTGCACAGGAGAGGACGCTGAAGCTATTACAATACAGCCTGTACCAAAAGCGATCTTCAAACATCTGTGGCTAATGCCTTCAAATGCACCAGAAGGCATCTTCATCACCTAGCAGGTTTCCGCACAGCTTGCGGAAAGCGGCCTACCTGTCACCACTGCAGCCATTCTACCGGAGAGTACAAAGCAAAAAGGTCGCTCTGAACGAAACCGTGGCCCCTGCGCCTCCCGCCGCAGTCTGTTACACGGCTGCCCGTTTCGATGGCTTCGCCGCACCTTCTCCCTGATACCCAGGCTGCAACTTGAAAGACAGAAGGTGCCGGCGTTTCCTCAGCGTGATTTAAAGGAAGAGGAGACAAAAGCCGGGCTTTGTGTACCGTTTTTACGCTGATCTCGGCTTCCTCCCTATAGAGATCTCCCACCGCGTAGTGCCGCGCTACCAACGCGGATCAGCGTTAGACAAAGCCGCGCCATTCCACCCAAACACACGCAACCCCTCCGCAAATACGGGGAGCGCCCATCCTCGTCCCCACTCACCTAGATGGGACATGGAGACGGTGCTGTTACCGAAGCGAGCCTCGTTGTAGATGACCACGGCGGCCGCCCGCTTCCGCGCCGCGTTGGTGACCTTGTCCTTGAAGGTGCAGCCACCGCGGGCTACCAGGGCTATCCAGGGCGGTGGGTCGCCCTCGGGGGGTCCGCGGCCGCCGGGCGGCAGCGGCACGTCGTAATCGGTGTCGGTGGCGCAACCCTCCATGTGCCGCGGTGAGGCGCCACGAGGGATGCCCACCAGGCCCTGGGCGCTCTCCTTAGGCGAGCTGTCCCCGTAACGGCCGCTCTCCGTGTTGCCCCGCACCGTGCGGTTGCTGAGCGGCTCCACGTAGGCCGTGCTCACCCACGCCGTGTACCACTCTAGAGCCCGGGCGCCCTGACCCACCGGCGCCCCCAGCGCCACTAGCGCTGCCGCCACCAACGCCAGCCGGGCGCGCCGCACCATGGCCCGGCCGCCGCCGCGACGCGGGCAGCCGCGAACAGGAGGAATAGGAGGAGAAGGAGGAAAACTAGAAGGGCGACGCAGCGCAGCCACCGCACACCCCTCTCTGCCCCGCGACCGCGCCGCCCAGGTAACCCACAGCCGCCCGCCCCGGGCGGAGCCCGCCCGTTGCCGCCGCTAATGGCGAGGCGAGGCCGGACAAGCCCGCCCCCTCTGGCCATCTGCGCACGCGCGGCCCCGCCCCGGTGGAGGGTTCCCCTCCCCCCCGCAGGGATGCCGGGAGGGAGGCGGGGTGAGGGTGTGTGGTTGCTGCCGCCGCTGGGGCTGGTAGCTGCTCGAGGGGTACAAGGGGTTGGGCTCAGGCTCGATGCCAGCAGTGAGAGGTGGCCTGGGGAGCCCGCAGGCTGCAGCACCCTGATGGCCTGGAAGGGGCCTGAATGGGGGACACAAACTCGGGAGGGGAACAAGCTGGACCCTGCCGCGGAACAAGTGTTGGCTGGAGATTAACCCGACTCCTACATGGGGAGCATTTGCGGCATCTTGCTGTGGTCCAACGTGCCTCTACAAATGAGCCCTTGGAGGTTGCTGGGCCTTTAACCCTAGTGATGAGTGCCAGTTTTGAGTCCAGTCCATCAACTTGGCCAGTGACACACGTGTGAATTTAAATTAGGCACCACTCCACCTTTCAGGGCATGCCTTGTCTTAGAGCTAAGGAAGGAATTCTTTAAGGCTAGTGAGGTGCAGGAATGGGTAATGCAGAAAGGCTATGGATGGACTGTCCCTGGAACTGTTCAAGGCCAGGATGGGGCTTTGGCCAGCCAGGTCGAGTAGAAGGTGTTCATGCTCACGGCAAGGAGGGTGAAACTAAACAGTCTTTAAGGTCCCTTCTAACCCAAGTCATTCTATAATTCTACTCAAGGGTAAAGATGTCCTCTGGAGTGGATGGCAGCTGAAGCTTCTAGGGAGAAGGTTGTGGCCAGAAGACAGCTAGGAATAGTGTGATAAGCAGAGATGCAGGACAAAGGAAACAAAGCCATTCAAGTTCAGATAGAAAAGGTACTTGTGCTGTTGTACTGAAGGAAGCTTGCTTCAGAAAGATGAAATGGTAAAGAGGGTCAGTAGCATGTAAAAACACCTGGAGAAAAAAAGGCATTGAAGAAAGAGATGAGGGTATTGAATAATCATGATTGCTTTAGGGACTAATTTTCCATTAAATAAAAATACTTGATATGTACTTCTTAAATATGTGTAATCTTTTCTATTCTTTCATTAAAAACATCTGTACCTTTTTCCAGCTTGTGAAATGGATCAGTTGTTTTCACCAGCTACTGGTCTTTTTTGAAACATCTCATGCACCCATTTTTCTTTCAGATGTAAATGGTTGTGTGATCACATGTTTTTACCTGCCAAAAACATTGTCAAACTTAGCTAATGTCCTTCCTAATCTTGATTATATGTTGTGGCTGCTTATGCAGACAGAGTTTAGTAGAGCCTGGAACAGTTTGTGCAGAGGTGTCTGTCATCAGTCAAAAGCTATGAACTCCGTGAGCTGCCCTACTCTGTCTTGGCACCAATGTGTTCCCACTTCAATTCCAGAGTCAGTGTTTAAATAAACAAACAAACAAACCACTTCAAACCAAACTTATTCATTAAATTAACTCTTTAGCATTTTCCCAAAATACTTGGCAGTGTTGGGACTCTTTCCAAAGGCACTGAGCATTGTGAGGTTAAAATTAAAGTAGCAAAATGAAGAAGACAGCTGGGATTGAGCAGACAAAGTATTGTGGAAGGGGCTGTGGAGAAGGAATTGGAAGTTGAGGGATGAACATATTAAAACTAGAGTTGATGAAGAAATGATAAGGGAAAAGAGCATATGACAATAGAGGTGCAGGAGAATGTCAGGTGGGAGAGGGCACATGGTAGTAGTAGTATAGTAGAGGCAGGTAAGGGGTGAACCACGTTGAAGGATGGCCAGTGTAGACAATTAGGAAGGAGCACAAATTCAGTGCTTGGCAAAAAGCATTTCAAAAAGATTGACAGCACTTCAGTGAGTCCAAAAATGCTGTTTAAACGAGAATTCCTCACTAAAAAAGTGAAAGACAGAGTGTACTCAGAATAGACATCACTCCAGAAATGGAATAAAAGTAAAAAGAACCAGTACAAAGGAAAAGAACAGCTGCAGGAAATGTTCTTGTAAGAATATGAACTCACTGGAAATAGGAAACTGATGTTTACTGTGATTTGTACAGGTTAGGAAAGTGTTGTCACAGTCCTCATGCCACATGCAGTCCAGCCAGTGGCAAGACAAAGACTATAAGGCGTAAATAGGAAACACAGGCTCTTTCCTATAACCTTTATTGGATATGAAGCAGGAATTTTAGTGGGAGACCTTGAATTCTTTCAAAAAGAGATGGTGCAGGAAATCAAGATGAAAAAGTAAATTGTCAGCCTTGGCTTAAGAAAATGTGCCAGAGGAAAGTGCACAGTGGAGAACAAGCTGTAACAAGAACTTGTGAGAGCAAGGCTAGCAGGGGAAGAAATAGCACCAAGGAAACATCCAAAACATCATTGAAGCACACCTGAGAGGTGAGTGTTCAGTCCCTATGTGCAGAAAAGAAGAGCAAACATTGTTAAGAGTGACATTTAACTGCCATAGTGAAGGCAAAGCTGACAGTAATGAGAAGATGAAGGAAAGATGATAAAAGGTGCTTGGTTAGACTTTTCTCCCCTGAGAAAAGCGAGGCTGTAGTGAGGCAGATCTCAGTCTCAATTCCCAGAAATATTTTAAGATAAATTAGCTTAGAGGGGGAGAGAAAAAAAAAAAGATAAAATAATCAAATAGAAATTATAATGGCTGTTGGCAAAAGGTCATTACTCTGACTAATGTACTGCAGACTCAAAAATATTCTAACTACAGCTTCCACTATGAAATTTGGTTTTATTTGCATTTCTTCTCAATAGGCATTTTGTCAACAACATTCAGTATCTTTAGAAATTAAAATACATTGCAAATTGCAATACACATTCAGAAACAAGACAGATTGCATTTCATCCACCAAAGTGACAAAATTTTCATCAGAAAGGGAGTGTTCTTTGGTTAAATAAAAGCAGCAGTTCAGACTAGCTGTGCTTAAATCCTGCACATGCATTATGTTAGCACAAATTATAAAAAGTGGGAACCCAAGTTTAGAACTTTGTCTTCCCTTTTTTCAGCAAGTATATGGACACGACTAAATGCATGTCTTAAATATTGCAAAACCAGAGTTAAAGTGTTAAATAATACACATTGCACAACAAGCTCTTGGGAGGAAGCTACAGAAATAACTCAAATGCAGAACACATGAAAATAAATTACACATCAGCTAGTGGAAATGCTTAATAAATTTATCACTACTTTTTATAAAATGCTTGTTTGCTCTAATAGTTAAAACACAACATTGCTATTGGTTTGAATCAAAGCCAGAACAGACCCTTTACAATCTCAAGGAACTATGATTTTGTTATGATATCTCCAGAACACTCTTTGGATTAAAAGCTTTAACAAACTTCACTTACCACACGATGAAAAATATCACCTCAGACACTTGTCAATTTAAACAAAAATCCTAAGTAATAAAATTAATAAGGTAAAGCCCAATCTTGTTTGGTTTGTTTTTTTCCTCCAGAAAATTCAGTTCAAAACATGCAAGTCATATTTTTGATTAATTCCTACAGACTTTCAAGGACTTTATGGTAGCTATTCCTTGGGAGAAGGAAGCATGAAATGAGAATGGGTGATTTAAGATGGCATTTCTTTACAAAGCCCCTTTTGTCACTTTACATGCCATTGCTGGTTCTTGTTTTGAGGTTCTGTCAAGAGCCTCACAGCAGGTTCATATAGAAAAGCTTTTTGATGAATATGTCAATTTACAATACAGAAGTTACTCCAATTAATCTAGGTGTGCCAGTAGACAGCCTATAGCAAGTAGCAAAAAGACAGCCTATAGTGGATTCTCAAACAGTTAAAGGTGTCCTGAACATCATTGATAACAATCCCTTACTGCTTTAAGGCAAGATTGTTAATAAATTAATGGATAGGACATAGGACCATCTGTTACCAGACTGTCTAAGGATGTAAGTGAATTTGAGAGTATAGTGACAGCAGCATTTCTAAAGTTATTCCTCCCTTCAGTGTACATGAAGCTTGTATACTGGATTTGCTTAATATGTGTGTGTGTGTGTGTTTAAGAGCAGAGGAGAGAACAAGAAGTTCATGTTTCTCTGGGAATAGTAGTGCACTGGGATAATGAAACATGTAATTAAATTTGCCCAGAAATATTAGACTTGTGTAGATTCTCTTACAGGGTCTAGTACTCTGCCTGTTGAACTCAGTTTTTAAAGTCCCATTAACCCTAATGGGCAAAGTTTCAGATCCACAGTGGACAAATAACTCCTTGGAGAAATTATAGGAATTGAGGAAGATTTCAGTTGATGGTATCCAATAAATCTGTACAGGATGGGCTGTTTTGCTTCAGTGCTACACAGTGCAAGACTGGGGGCAAACTCAAATGGGAAAATATTGCACATCTGCCAATAAAAATAAAAATAATAGATTAATGCAGGGCACTTCCCCCTTTGTGTAATTGCCTCTGCAAAATATCTGCACTGCTAACAGAATTTCTGTCAATGAGACCAAAAAAAATTCTTAGTGAGTGTCTAAACAAAGGTTTTGTCCTGCATTCATCTTCAATTCTTACAGATTATCAGGAATGGTAGTGATTCCCAGAGACTTGAGTGTGCTGGAGAGCTAAGTGGCCCCTGATAGTTAAAGCAGCATGGTGCCCAGTTCTGCCTCTGGCATAACTCCTTCTCTTCATGCCCAAACCAAAATACACTCAGCTACACTTAATTGGCTTCCAGGTGGTCACAGCTCATGCAGCTGCCTCTGAGATATGCTTAGGGATTAACCTGTACAATCTCAGGTCACTTGCCCATGGACCCAGGCTCAACCTGAACCCAGCCATGGTCCTGGTTAGTGTGCAGAACTCAGGTGCCCTCCCAAGGATTTTGGATGACCTTCCCCACAGGCACAGAAACACCATGTCAATGTATCTCTTAATGCAGCAGAGAGAACAGCCATATAATTTGCAAACTGTGTAATGACTTGGCTGGTTAGCCATGGTATCCTTTCTTACTAAATACCTTTTGGAACTGTAGAATAAGTTTACCACATCATCTAGAGAATGGGATGAAGATGAATAAAATACCTTTGATCTCTTTTGAAATTGTCACGAGATGCCCATTCCTAAGTTGTTTGCAACAAAGCTTGCACTTTCCACAATAGGAAAGTGAGTTCTTTGTGGCCTGAATTATCTACCTGTCATTAGGCTTCCTTTAAAAATATATGCATGAACAAGCCCTTTAAGACTTGGTGAGGAAACAGAGTTAAGGGACTGGATGCACCCCTAGATCAGTTAGTGATGCACATCATCAGTTGCACAAATGAGTTAAAAGCAAAGTGGTGGTGGGAGAAGGGATTGAAAAAAAACCTCCTTGGATTACAGGCTATTAAAACTACTTTTCCTGTCTCATAACAGGAATGGGCTAGCGGAGAACATTTACTTAAATTCTTCTTAGGAGAATGTTTATACTTGTATTAGGATAATCCTTTTGAGGCTGATTTGGTTTTGGCCCTCAACATGTTTAACTAGCTTTGTGTCAGTGAGAGACAAGTTACATTGGAGCTGTGCTGTTTGAACTGCTTGCATTTTTTCTACTGGAAGAGAGCATTTCTACTCAATTTCCAAGTCAAATATCAAATTATCTAGTTAGGGAAAAACACGTGTAGAAAATACAAGTTAGCAAATTCTCTTTTTAACTGAAGTATCTAGATCTGCAGCTATTAAGTTTCTGTTAGATTACTTACAAATCAAGTGAGACCAAGGAGCAGTAATACCTCCACAATGCAAAGGGTTCTGAGTAGGCAAATTGCTTTTTCTGTAAATCAGAACATTATATTTAGCACACATGGTAGTTTCCCTGTGGGTGCACAGCAATAGAAGTCAAAACAAACAGACACAAAGCATTTTTTAGCAGCATTTAAGATGATGCATTGCCTGTTTGAAATGACAAGTTTGTACATTGCAGGGTAGGACTAGCATCCACCTCTCCTTTATAATTTGAAAGTCTGTGTCAGTTTATTTTTACTCTGTTCCATGTGAGACAGGACTATTTTGAAGCCTTTTGGGAAAAAGAATTTAAAAAAAAAAAAGGAGTAATCATCCAGCATGACATTTTTTAAGTGTTTGGAAGGGAGGCTCAGATCTCTATCTTGAAGCCCATTCTATCATCCTTTACTTGGAACTGCTTTTAAATACTCTTCTACTGCAATGGCAGAAACTTCCCCATACCAGTTCTGAAGCCAGATGTGCTCGATGTTCATTTTCATGAAGAACCACTCGTAGCTACGAGGCCACTTTCTTACCACTGGGTGCCTGGAATGACAAAGGGGAAAAAATAGCCTTCTTTAGCCTAGTGTGCTCAGCCAGAATGAAACCTAAGATCTAAGAACCACCACCATTCATCTTTTTTGCCTTCTCTCGCAATAAGGTTTATGAACACCTTAGTCTGGTGAGAACTGCAAGGAAAGCAGCCAGTGAAAACCACCTTCCCATGTTGCAGAGCCCCACCTCTTGAGGCAGACATGTTTAGTTTGTAAGAAAATGAAAATCAGGTAGTGGAGATTCTCCAAATGTGTGTCAGGGTTGTGCTTTTATCTGTTCAAAGGAAACAGTGTTGTAAAAATATTACATCTTTGGTAGCAGCTGTTGTGCTACGTCAGGAGAGATAATAAAACTGGCTAACAGGAAGAGTACAACCTGTTTGAGCTGTTGCCTGCTAGAGCCTCCTCATATTGTTTCTTGTGCCTGCCTTTACAGCTACCTCAGAGAGATGCTTTTCACCAGTAAACTGGTTGCAGGTATCTGGTCCCCAGGGCTTTGTGAGCACCTCTGCAGAAGATGCTGTGGGCTACTTAGCAGCAGTGCATGAGGCACAAACAACAGCTTAAGCCACATTGTTCAGAGAAACACAGAGGGAAGTGTGCAAGTCCAGGCAGGGTTGGCCCAGTGTTCCTCTACCCGTCCTGAGGAACCCGGTGGAGGAGATTATTGGTTTGGCAACCTCTAGGTTGAGCTGGGATTTCCCACGATTTTCTGAATTGTCCCTTTGAGCACCCACAGCTGTGGCACCAGGAGGTGTCTCCAGCTGCTGCTGGTGTTGGGTGGGATGACCCTCAACAGCCTTTACTGTGTCGGTCCAGCTTTTGCTACCTGGTAGTGGAGCAACCAATCCCGAGGTGATGGTGGCCTTTGGCTTGTGCAGGAATCCAATTTCTGCAAAGTCTGTGAAAAAAGGTTTGTGTGCTAAAATAACTCCCACCTGTCTGAAGTCCCATTTTTGCTGTTGATGGGGCATTTGCTGACAGGGTCCCACCCTAACCCCTTCCAGCAGGCCAGAAAGAATATTGCCTCTGGCCTGTTTTGGATTCCAGCTCATGCTAGTTTCCCCAGCAGCATTTGACCGACCAGGCAGGGTGTGCCTAGAACACCATCCCTGGCAGCTGGTGTGGGAGGTGTGTGCCCCAGCTAAGGCTCAGGCTTACTGTTCTGAAGACCTGCTGGAGGGCATGGGGGCACACCCTGGGTGTGTGTATGTATGGATTGTGCTTGCATCTGTTCAAAGGAAACTGTTCAGCAACTATTACAGCTTTGCTAACAGTTGTCCTGGTAGGTCAGGAGAGGTAATAAAACCTGTAAGCTCCACCTGCAAATAGTTGTAAGCCCAAAGGCAGCAGAGCTCTGCTCTTCATAAGGGGTTGTGGCTGAAGAGCACTACCTGTCCCAAGGGGGGGAAGAAGCATTAAAGGTAACAAATACAGCCTGGATTTGTGGAATCTCACCTTGGAGCCATGTGAAATATTTTCGTAATCCCCAGATTATAAACCATGTGCCTTACTGGAGTCCAAAACTGACTAATTGCATTTTCATGTTTTGTTATCTCAAGAGTTAAAAGGAGGTTGCACAGCTCTACCTGCTGTTCCAAGTCACACAGGAGCCAATACTCTTCATGGCCCCAAGGTAAAGATCAGGCTTGCTACTTCTCCGATTTTCAGTACCAAGTGGCCACGTCCTTATATGTTCTCACACCTGCAGGTTATGCTCTACTATGTGCCTGTTACATACAGACCTGGAAAACATTGCTTGCTTGGCAAATTCCACTTCCTCCGGAGGCACCGTGACCATTTGCCCCATGAGAGTCAGCCTGGTGCACCTTGAATCCTCTGGATCGATTAAGTTTTTTCTGTGCATAGAGAAAAATGCTCATATGTAATAGCTTGGCTTCTTTGTTAATTGTGTTGTAGTTTCTTTTGAGAAATGTGAATTCCTGCTCACATATAAAAAGCTGCAATACTTTGTCAAGCCTTGCAGATCTTTTCTACACACTGCTGTAACATTCAGGAGGGCTCTTGAAGGAACACTTACCTGAAACCTTAACTCTGTGGTAGATACTTGCTAAATCTTAATTTATACTCTTCAAACTTGGATTATGATATGTTTCATTGTAAAAATGTGAAAATGGTGAGTTTTCAGACATATGAACAGACTTGAGTTCAGGATTCTGCAAAGAACTAATGAGATGGTTAGTCTGTGCTTGGGCCTACAAAATAACTGCATACATGTATTTGTGCATAAAATGTAAGGTCTTTTCATAGAATCATAGAATTGTTTCAATTGGAAGAGACCTCTAAGATCATCAAGTCCAATCATCGACATAACACCACCATGGCCACTAAACCATGTCCTGCAGTGCCATCTCTACACGGTTTTTAAACACCTCCAGGGACAGTGACTCCACCACCTCCCAGGGCAGGCTTTTCCAATGCCTGACCACTCTTCAGTAAAGAAGTTTTTCCTAATAGCCAATCTAAACCTCCCCTGGCACAACTTAATCAATTTCCTCTTGTTCTATTGCTAGTGATTTGGGAGACCAACCCCCACGTCACTACAACCTCCTTTCAGGTAGTTGTAGAGAGCAATGAAGTCTCCCTTCAGCCTTCTCTTCTCCAGACTAAACAATCCCAGTTCCCTCAGACACTCCTCACAAGAATTGTTCTCCAGACCCTTCACCAGCTTCATTGCCCTTCTCTGGATATGCTCCAGCAACTCAATGTTCTTGTTGGAGTAAGTGGCTTAAAACTGAATACTGTACACAAGGTGTGGCCTCACCAGTGCCGAGTACAGGGAAATGGTCACTTCCCTACTCCTGCTGGCCATGCCATTTCTGATACAGGCCAGGATGCTGTTGGCCTTCTTGGCTACCTGAGCACACTGCTGGCTCATGTTCTGTTGGCTGTCAACCAGCACCCCAAGGTCCTTTTCAGCCAGGCAGCTTTCCAGCCACTGTCTCCCAAGCCTGTAGCATTGCATGAGGTTGTTGTGACCCAAGTGCAAGACCCAGCACTTGGTCTTATTAAATCTCATACTGGCCTTGGCCTATCAATCCAAGCCTGGCCTGATCCCTCTGCAGAGCCTTCCTACCATCAAGCGGGTCAGCACTCCCACCCAATTTAGTGTCATCTGCAAACTTACTGAGGGTGCACTCAATCCCCTCCTCCAGGTCATTGATAAAGATACTAAACAAGACTGGCCCAAATACTGAGAGCCTGGGGAACACCACTTGTGACAAGCCACCAAGTGGATTTAACCCCTTTCACACCGCTCTTTGGGCCTGGCTATCCAGACATTTTTTTACCAAGCAAAGCATCCATCCACCCGCCCAAGCCATGAGCAGCCAGCTTCCTCAGGGGATGCTGTGCAACATAGTTTCAAATGCTTGACTAAAGTCCAGGTAAACAACATCCACAGCCTTTCCCTTGTCCACTGTGCAGGTCATCTTGCCATAGAAGGAGATCAGGTTCACCAGGCAGGACCTGTCCTTCATGAACGTGTCCTAAGAGGGTGTGATCACCTGATTGCCCTGCACATTCAACATAATGTTATTCAATGATCTCCTCCATGACCTTCCCTGGCACCACAGTCAGACTGCCTAGATCCTCCGACTCTTTTTGTAGATGGACATTTGTTGGAAATTAAGGACAGGCACTTTTTCCTGTGCCTATCCTAGAAACTCCACCCTCGTTAATTTTTACCCATTTTTCAACTGCTTTACACTAAAGAGACAAATAAGATCTATTTTAAAAAAGATCTCTTCACCTGCCTTCATTGTTCAGTCCAAGACAAGGAAATTACTTGTTGCTTTTTGGCTCCCATTTGTAGCTGTGGGGAAATTGCTGACTCTGACATATACAATGTAAGTGTATAAATCATAAGTAAATTGACCAGTCACCAAAAAAATGTTGTATGAGACAACTGCAAAGGCCTGGCCCTGGCAAGTGCTGAGCAGTCCCAAGCCCTATTGCCAGAAGTTTCAGACTGTTCAGCATCTCACAGGACTGTCTCCCCACATAAAAACATAAGCCTGAAAAAACTACATTAGGAAACAAAAACTGCATTTCTTCTTCTCCATGCTTTAATCTGAAGCAGTAAATCACAATAAATTACATCTCATCTGTTTGATTTTACTTAAAGATCTTGGCTTGAGCCCTTTAGCCTTAACTGCCTGAAATCTGCAATGGCTTTTTAGGTTGCTGTAATAATTCTCAGTAGGTGTTTATTGTACACAGGAAACATATGGGCATCCTCCTGCAGCTAATTTAACACCTGCAGATTCCCCACAGATGGTTATGAAAGACTATGTAGCTCACTGGATAAGTATCTGCTTTTATAGATAGACAGGGCCCTGAACAGAGATAGGCAAGGAAGTATAGTGGGCTGATTGATACTCTGCTATGCCCATTAAGCACTTGGCACCATCTGTAGCCTGTGCTCCAAAGAGCTGTTTGCAGTCACATCTTCTCTGGGATGTTTTTTTCAGCATCCTGTTCATTCTGGACCTGCAGTTGTCTGAAGAGGGTGTTCAGCTTCATGACCTGTGGACAAACTACTCCTTTTCCTCTACTGTGCTTTGTGCAGATGCCAAAGATCAAACTCAAACTTTCTGTTCACCTCAGTAAATAATGGTGTAATTTTCTCTAGTATATTTTATTTCTATATTATGAAATAATAAATGAATGGTGTTCTAAGTACCTGAAAATCTGCACAGACCACCCTGATATTGAGTTTATTTCTAGCAGTGTGTATTCAGAACACATAATTGTCTATATGGTCCCCTTGGCATGCTATAGAGCCTCACTGCTAACTCCTACTGAAGGTGCAGTTTCCCAGCTGGCCTGAGAATGTCCCGTCCCTTAAGTAGTGCAGCTTCACGCCCCAGCGATGCCCAGAGCTCCTGGCATCTCTTCTGCATAGGGTTTGGGTGTTGTGTGGCCATTCAGCATCCATGGCTCAATGAGACTCTCATGCACCAAACAAAAAATAAATACAGGCAAATATGAAGCTGTGGAGAGAGTAGCTCAGTCCCGCAAAGTGTGACGGGTGAGAGTTTGCACTCCAGCAGCCAAGGCAGCACAGATTAACATTCTCACAACTGTTAGCCCTGGATAGCAGAGTCCTAAAGTCCATTTGAAGTCATCCCCTGATTTACTGTTATCTTTTTGCTTAATCCTAATACTTAACACCCTCTACATATGTTCATAAACTTGATGATTCTTAAAAATGTGAAAGGGAAGGAACTTACCAGTTTTGCTTTGAACTCCATGTATCTGTGGGTATGAAATCGTTTCCTCCACAGCCTAACAGAACTGGAGAAAGCTGAAGAGCCGGGAAAAGCAGGAGTATTTGCAAGTGTTTTTCTTGAGTATAGCTCCTACCTAAGATGCTGTTAATGACTTTCAGAAAGGAATTAGAAAGGGATCATTGTTAAAGGATGTCTGCATTTCAGAGTGGATCAAAGTGATAGATTTTGGTGTGATCAGGAGCAGTGAGAGATTTTGGTCTGACACCTCAAATTACAATTATTTTATCTGTTTGTGCAAGCGCAAAGCATGCTTATTGATTCTGAGTAGGCAATCGACCTGACATTGCTTTGGTTAATCAGCTAATAACGCCTGCCTTTGCTGAGAGGATGTTTCCTGATAGGGCTAGTGTCAGATATAGCTCTTCCCTGATTTACAGGAAAAGACACTCTCCACATATTTGGCTGGCAACAAAACCCACATACTGTACATACATATCTGAAATAGTTTTATTTCTCTGTTTGTTTTTGTTGGGTTTTGGTTGGTTGGGTTGGTTTTTTTTTGTTTTGGTTGGTTGGGGTTTTGTTTGTTTTGGGGGTTTGTTTGTTTTTCATGCCTATCTCCTTCTGTATGCAGTTTACTGTATACTCTCGTGACTCAGGGTGTTGCACTAATCAACAAACACAAATTCAAGCTGAATTTTTTACATTGTACATTGTAATAATATTCTGAAAGCACTGTTTGTTTTCCTGGAAAATGAGTCAAGTAAATGATTTGTTGAAATTCTATTAGATGAGGTTTCAGAAGAGTTGAAGAGGACAATGATATATTTGAGTTCAGTTCATGGTGCTACTACTTCGTTGGCTTTGCTTTTAGCATAGGTTTTGTGTTTCAGAATAGGAACCTTGTATTCTAATCTTATATTAGCTTTAGTATTTATCAAAAGAGCCCTTCATATTCTGAAGTAAATCTGTTTCTGCATTGGTTTTGGTATAGTATTCCCTAAATAATGTATGATTACTTTTATAGAAATACTACTAAACTTGCAGCTACAAATCCTGACTCCATTGTGAACAGGTCTTGAATTTTCAGTGGTGTTACCAGTGCAACTAATGTATATGCAGGCTTTGCTTCTTAGGAGTAAAGGAATATAGCCAGGGATATGCCTCGTATTGTAACTAAAGATAATAAAGGGATACCAGGGATAAATAAGTGTATTTACTAAAATATTCCTCCTTCACATCTACAGAGATCTAGTCAAGCATTTGCTAGGCATTTTTTTGCCTTCTGTATAAATGAACACATATTCACCTCTCAGTCCTTGGGTTCCTTTTATCTTTGCTGGCACAAGGACAAGTAGGTGCGTAGGAGCAGCTTTATGTAACATTTGTGCATTGCTGACTGGGGCTGAGGGGGAGGCAGAACCAGAGGGAGAGATGGCATGCTGGGGACATTGTCTCTCTATTGAGGAAACCTGTGATGGCTTCTCAGGCCTTTTCTTCACCAGAGTCAGGTCCTCTGTCTCCCTGGAGAGGATTTCATGAAGGCTATGATAAAATATGAACTGAGAGGAAGAGAAAGCAGGGAGTTTGGTAAGGAGACCAAGCAATGGGGAACACATATATTTTCTTATGCTTACTTAAAATACATACATGTTGTTGCAGAGGTTGAGGGAAGCCAAATTAAAATGGAAGAAGATTCAGTTCATGTATTTTATAAGAACCTAGTGCATTAAGAGAGATCATCTGAATTATTCATCTGATTTGTGACAAGAGAAGAATTTACTGTCTTTATTCCTCTGCTTATGGTGAGCAAACTAGGTATGTGGAGTTTGACCAAGTCTGGGCAGTTGTTTCTTCCAAGCATATGAGATTAGAAGATGAGATGCATTCACTTACAAAGGTGCCAGCTTTACAGAGCTTAAGGATAACTCTGTGTCCAAGTGCAATAAGTTTCCCAACAGAGATGCAATGCCACTAAGTGCGCTGCTGATGAACACGTCCCACTTATTTTACTGCATACCACTTCCGCACTTTCCAGGTCACGGTTCAAGAGTAGTTCAGAGCAAAGAGTGCCACCTACTCATTAAATTGTTTACTACACAAGCCATCTCTTGGATTTTAATTAGAAGGATCCTGTCCAATAACTACACAAGCCCAGACCTGATGAACTCATAGTTCAGGCTTATGTGGGCTATATTGGCGCATGAAGTGATGATGTTTGACTTTGTTAGGATTCCCTTTTGCAGCTGAGATCTCTGTTTTGATTGATGATGCCATCTCCTTGTTTCTGACCAAGAATATTCCAGAGTAGTATCTTCACTATCAGCCTTTGCAGTCCATTAATGAAGTGATATGGCTCTGGAACAGTTCAGCAGTAAAGGCAAAAGAGGAGCTTGTTTGAGAGCACTTGGGAAAGACAGACAGGTGTCCTTGAGAAAGAACTGTTTGGAAGTCAGGAGGCTTCAATAATGATTATGGGACTGGGGGAGGAATCAGGGGCTTATGGAGAGGAATCTCTCTTTTTCTGCTTCTTCATCTTCCTTTTCCCACAGAGGAGCTGCTATCCTTCTCCTCCACTGCCTTGAGGAAACAGGACCTTCCATCCTCCCTGTCATGATTTATGAATCCTCCTCATCTTTTCTGAATGTGGTTCTCCCTGCCCTGTTAGAAAGCACTATTTTTACCCATCTAATTCTTAAGCAGAATACAATAGAAAAGAAGTTGGGAAAGAAATTGCTCCTATTGAAAAAAAGGAGAGACAGAGAGCCAGGATGAAAGCCCCAGAGAACAGTTTTCCAACTTTTCTACTTGTAGAGCATGCAGCTCATGAGTGGCATAAGGGCAATGTGGCAGTGACTGTCTCCACAGATTCTAGCCTTTTCTACAGTGGCAGTGACAGTCCTACAAAGCCATGCAATTAGGAAACAGCTCCTCTGTCACCTCCCCCAGACAAAAGGAAGGCACCCTGTCACCCTCTGCAGGGCTCCTCTTTGCCTAACGTCAAACTGGGCATGAAGTAAAAACGCAGAGTTATTTTCTGGTATTTAAAATAGATTTTCTGTCCCCTAAAATCTACAGAAAGAAAGGGAAGAAATGCTATATTCTTGGAGAATTACTTTTAAGTCCTTATCATTTTGATTCATGAATGTGATTAATTTTGAAAAGCAAGTTATCCTCCTTACACATTTCATCTGCTCACCACTAACTACCAGAGTCTCCAAAGCAGAAAGAATGCATTGGTGCTGCTAATCTAAGTGCCATGAATGTCAAACAAAATTGCTGCTGAAAGCAATTTCATAATCTGAAAAGCAGTTGCTGGTCTTCAGATGGATATGGCTGGGCAGTTTTGCCCTGCCCTGCTTTGATTTTGACAAGAATTCTTTTATCAGCTGCGTTAGAGAGCCAGCAAAGATAGTGAAAATACATCATCGCTTTTGCTTTTGGAAGAACAGTCTTCTGAATATGAAGTCAGGCTTCAGAGCTGAAGAGAATTGGTACAACAGCCGCTCTGCATCTAAGTGAGCCTGTATTCACAGTATACCTGGGTTTGTGTTTTAAATAATCTCATTCTTCCTACAAGATATTCCTTCCTAGAATGTTTTAATTAAAAATCATTAAGTGAAGTCAGTCTGTTTGTCTATCTTCATTGACAATAACAACTAATTTTCTTTAGCTGAACTCTTACATTTCAGACAGGAAACATTTATATAGGTTAACCATAGACAATTCACTATTTCTGTAAACAGAGTCAGAGAAACACATACTACTTCACCAGGAAGGGATTTTGGGAAGTTGGTTATTTAAGAATACAGGGGAAAATAGTAATTTAGAGCAATATTGTGTGCACTAGGTCACGATGATGGTAGGTTTCGTATTTGACTTTCTAATTTGGTATCTTCCTCATTTTTTTTTTAAATACAGATTTTTTCAGGAACAGCTACTGACATAATTATTTGCATGTGACTAAAAAGGGTCAATATAAATACCAGAACTAGAAATGTGTCTGTGCCACAAAACCAGGAGGCAGATCTCAAAAATTGAGATGCCTGAATTCAGACTTTGTCTTCTGTGTGTGTCATTTCTCTTTGTGTGAAGGTGCAGCACCAGATTTCTTTGTTATATTTATCTTTGTATTAACACAGTGACTCTACAAACCCAGGGGTGGTTATATGTTGGATGGACAACAGACATCTCAAAGGTTCTGCCTGACACCCATAGTAGGCTTATCATCTCTCAGGATTACCCAGGAATGAAGTCAGCAGTTTATTCATGCTGTCAATCCAACTGGCAGCAGAGATCCTAAGCCACTCAGTTACTCTCCTCTTCCCATGGCCTGGTGGTATTCAGAAGCACTGGAGGTACTCAGTGCTTCCTATCAGCCTTTTCAATGTAGAATTCAGGAACTTATGGAGCCAGATTGCATCCACTGAAGACATCTGCCCACTTGAGTTGTACCAATCTACTACCTCAAGGAGTAGATGAGTACAAGGGGAAAAATGGCTCTAATGAAGCCGTGCAGGTCACAAATCAGGAAAGAAGCCTGGGTCCCTCAAAATCATTCACAGTCTGCAGTGTGGATTTGAAATGCTTTCCTCCAAACTAACAGCAAACGAAAAACTGATGGACTGACCCCAATGCTCATTGTTTTGTTTTTTTTTTTTTACTTTTTCCCTTATGTAAAAACCAGTCTGTGGCAGCCCCTTCTCTAAGAAAGGTACAGTTGGTCTCTATAAATGTGCTGAACCTGATGTCAAGGAGGCAATACATGTTTAAAATTAATTGCCTGTTTTCCAGGCTGCAGCTGTAATGAGGCAGGCCCAGGAGCTTACTTGGAAAAGGAGAACCTCCGAGCAGCCTGTGTGTTGGGAAATGCATTTAGAACAATGGCTTCTCTATTCTTTAATGCTATGCTCAGTCTTGCTCCCTCTGAAAGCTGTTAGAATAGGACTCAATCTTTTCAGCTTGTCTGTGGCACAGACTGGCCAGCTTAGTCTATTTATAACCTTGAACCATTTAATTTTTCTTGCGTCTGTTATCCATTTATCAGCTTTCAGATAGGATGCTGTGTAGTTGTTAACAAATGCTTTCTCCAGCCTGGCCATCAGAGAGCCTTCTCAGAGAAGCTCAGCTTGTCTCCCTCTGGGAAATGGCAATCTCTAGGTCAGAGATGAGGAATCTAGACTGTGGCTGCAACATTATCATGTCTTGCAATTAGTGCTTATTCAGGTGCATCACAACGCTCTTTCTTTCATTATGATCTGTGATTTCTCTTATTAGCTTAGGCTTTTCAAATTTTCTCTCCAAGTGATTAAATATTTAGGCTGGAGCACCAAAAAGGCCACTCTGTAATCCTCACATCCCTGAAAGTGAAAATATTTATTGTGAAGGATTGGAACCTGAGTTTGTTCGGAAACAAAACAAATGAAATTTGCTACTAAATAAATTTAATATCAAACTGATGTATACACACAGGTCACTTGATACTCATTAGATCCAAGAAGACTATTGAAATGTCAGCTATGTTTTCTTTCTAAAGGCCAGAGATTTCTTTTGTGTGCAGTAGGTCAGAAACATTTTTCAGGAGAGTGCCAAATACTCCTAGGAGCATTGACTAGAGGCATTGACTGTTTTTCACATTTATTTTCATTCTTGATGCTGGGAGTAGGTTAATAACGGAATTCTAATAAAATTCCACATGAAAACAAACTACAAATATGTTGCTGGCATACAAGGACACTTTCTCAAACAGAGCATTATTCATTTAACTATTTTGTATAATTGTTTTGAAGCCAAAACAATTCATGATCGTGAAACAGAATTGTTTTGGTTGGAAAAGACCTTTAGGATCATTGAGTCAAACCATTATCTAGCTCTAAAAGTTCTGATGCTAAACCATGTTCCCCAGCAACACATCTATATGTCTTTTAAACACCTCCAGGGATGGCAATTCAACCACCTCCCTGGTGCCCCTGTGTCAGTGTTTGATAACCCTTTTGGTGAAGAAGTTTCTTCTAATAACCCATCTAAGCTGTCCCTAGTGCAACTTGAGGCCATATCCTATTGCCCTGTCATTTGTTACTAGAGAGAAGACACCAACACCCACCTCACTACAACCTCCTTTCAGGTAGTTGTAGAGAGCAATGAAGTCTCCCTTCAGCCTTCTCTTCTCCAGACTAAACAATCCCAGTTCCCTCAGACACTCCTCACAAGAATTGTTCTCCAGACCAGCTTCATTGCCCTTCTCTGGATACACTCTAGCAACTCAATATCCTTCTTTTAGTAAGGGACTCAAAATTGGATACTGTACTCAAGGTGTGGCCTCACCAGTGCCGAGTACAGGGAAATGGTCACTTCCCTACTCCTGCTGGCCATGCCATTTCTGATACAGGCCAGGATGCTGTTGGCCTTCTTGGCTACCTGAGCACACTGCTGGCTCATGTTCTGTTGGTTGTCAACCAGCACCCCAAGGTCCTTTTCAGCCAGGCAACTTTCCAGCCACTGTCTCCCAAGCCTGTAGCATTGCATGAGGTTGTTGAGACCCAAGTGCAGGAGTGGCACTTGGCCTTATTGAATCTCATACTGGCCTTGACCTATCAATCCAAGCCTGGCCTGGTCCCTCTGTAGATCCTTCCTACCCTCAAATTGATCACTACTCCCACCCAATTTAGTGTCATCTACAAACTTACTTACCCTCATCCAGATCATTGATAAAGATATTAAACAAGACTGGCTCCAGTACCGAGCCCTGGGAAATACCACTAGTGACTGGCTGCCAACTGGATTTAACTCCATTCACCATCACTCTTTGGGCCCAGCTGTTCAGACAGTTTTTAATCCAGCAAAGCATCTACCCATCCAAGCCACAAGCAGACAGTTTGCCCAGGGGATGCTGTGGGAGGTAGTTTCAAATGCTTTACTAAAGTCCAGGTAAACAATGGGAGACAATTTCAAATGCTTTACTAAAGCCTAGGTAAACAACATCCACAGCCTTTCCCTTGCCCACTAAGTGAGTCATCTTGCCATAGAAGGAGATCAGATTTGTCAGGCAGGACCTGCCCTTTATGAACCCATGCTGACTTGACCTGACTACCTGGTCTTATAGATGGACGTCACATTTGCCAATCTCCAGTCAGCTGGGACCTCCCCAGTTAGCTAGCACTGCTAAGAAGTGATGGAAAGTGGCTTGGTGAGCACTTCTGCCAGTTCTCTCAGTAAACCTCAAGTGCATGCCATCCGCCCCCATAGACTTGTATAAGTGCCAATGGTGCAGGAGGTTGCTGACCATCTGGTCTTGCATTATGGGCACTTCATTCTGCTCCCTATCCCTAACTTCCACCTCAGAGATGCTCTTAACTAAGGGAACTTACGGTATTAAACCCATATATAAATTACATTTTCCTTTGCAAAGAAAACCTCACATGTACCATTTTAATACTAGCAGGACCTGAGGTCTCTAATAATAAACATCAAATTTTCACACAGTAAAGAAGAGAAAGAAACCTGTTCTGCAAAACCTGAGCACCACATAAGGTTCTGCACTATGGCTGCTATGTGCTGTTTGCATGGCACAGCCTGGCTGTCTCAGCAGGTAGAGTGCACCCCAAAAGGATGCTTGGGCTGCCCACAGCAGAGATGGCAAGCTGACTGTGTTACCAGCAGCAGATCCAGTGCTTCAGGAGGTGCTGGAGATAGGTCACCCCAAGCCCTGGCAGCAGGGTTCAAGTTGTCTTCACTGTCACACTGCCCACAGAAGCCTTTTCTGTGGGATACTGGTAGGACAATGTGTAGGGCTGTAGCTTAAGATGTTGCTAGCTTAAAACGTAAAAATCACCTCATGGGTTGCTAGACCAAAATGTAAATTAATTTCTGACCCTGGTTTTATAGGAAAGGGTGGGGGGAAGAAATTTAAAGTCCCAGTGCCTGCATGTTTCCTGTCTGTGAGACAGCCCCAGAACTTGCTCATATTTTCCTAGCAATCATCAAAAACACAAATGGCAGCTCAACAAATGTCCCTGCTTTTCATTCTCAGTATTGCTTGTTCTTTGTACTAATGCCAGCCAACATCTGTTCCAAGTGAGGACTCCAGAAATAATGAAAACCAAATGGAATGTAAGAACAAAATAAATAATGCAAGGAGCACTGACCAGACTCTAAATCTGTGTATTCAATTCAGTAGCAAGCTCAATGTTTAGAGTATGGTCACATGCTAAAATAAGGATGTCCTATTTTCCTCTACCTTCTCCTTTTCCCCATCCTTTGGACTCTGCTTCCTTTTGTGAAGCTAATTCAAGCTACCAACTCAGTAGAAACCTCATTCAGTGGGAAAAAAAATACAAAAGGAAAAACAGAAAGTGGGGGAAAAGAAAGGCAAGAGGTTTCTGCTGGGTTACTGAGCTAAAACAGTCCCACCATATGGTCAGCTGAAGGGAAAGGGTGGGACTGCACGGCCAGGAGCAGCAGCAGACATGGGGAAAAGGAAGAAGGACCAGCAGAAAGCTTTATTCCCACAATTTGGTTAATTTTCCTTAGATTTTTGTTTCAAAACCCAGGGCTGATGTGAAAGAGCATGGAGGGAACCAAGAAACTGGTGGTAGGGAGGGAGAAAGGAATGTGGCCACTAGCAATTAGTTTGGCTTAAGCTGTCTTGGAAATCCAGGTTTAGCTCTTTGGAGGTGCCCAATGAGCTATTCTTGCCAGAGAACACAGTCTCAGCCTGCAGAGGGGACTGGAGAGTCAGGTGGCAGAATCCAGGTTGGCCTGGCTGCAAGACAAACAGCAGTAAATATCTGGCACATGGGACAAAACGGTAGTGGTTTGATTTTGGTAATTAATAGTTACTTAATAGAAAGATAGAGAGTAAACATTCTTGAAGGGTTGTGATATATATGAATTCCATTTTTCTATAAATCATGCAGCATTTCTCTTTTGTTGATGAACTGGCACTTCCCAAACAGGTAAATCAGGCAGTGGCATTGCTGAAACAAAAACGCCAAAGACTTTCAAAGAGTGGCTGTTTAAAGTCAGGGATGAAAAGCTGCACTTAAGTGCCTTAATGGGTGTGTAGTTTTCATAAGTGCTCAACACCAACAGTTATCATCAATGGAAGCTGCTCTTAGTCTTGAGCCTATGAAAACGGCATTAGGTAGGTGCTGTGACAGAAGACTTAAATTTTTAAGCACTTGGTCTAGATATTCAGCTCAGTTGATTTAAAAAGATCTTATAAAGCAAGAATAAGCTCCATTAGTCCATAACAAAAGAACGGGTATATTTATTTATTAAACAATATTTTATATTTTACGTATTTTATGAAATAAGGAACAAGCAGAACCATTCTGGTGTTAACTTCACTACTCTGTTGACCTTCTCAAGCATTCAAAGCTGACAATTACCTTAACAAATGGAGTGAAGGAAGCTTCCTATTAGGTGTTCGATGTTGCGAGAGAAACTCCTGATTTCCAGCAGCCTGAAATCACTTGTACTGCTTAGAACTGAGAAACGTTTCATTTTGCCACTTTACAATAACGTCATAAGAAAACAGTATGTTCTGGAGACAAGTAATAGACAAGTGCAACAGTAACATGTTTTATATTTGCTACTCACTGCCTTTTCCAGTGTTGTTCTCAGCTAGTGGGGTTGAGAGTTGGGATGGTACCCAAGGTAATGCCCAGCTGGGGAAATCTGGGATCCATTTCTTAAGATAAACCTCTCCTCTCCCAAGAGGACCTTAAGTTGAGGTCAAAACTTTCAATCTCTTTTTGTTCTGAAACAGCCTGTTATTTCCAGTTCCCTCTTTTTGGCAACTGAGTCCTGTCTGACACAATTTCAGTGTCACATACCTTGTCACATAAAGAGGCCTTTGGAATTAACACATCACACAAGGGTGACTCAGCCAAGTTTGCCATGTCTGACTGTAAACAAACATATGGCAGAGATACACTTTTCTAAGGGGACAAGCATGGAGGGGAAAATTGAATCATCTTTGAGTTTGCATACATATATTTTACACATGTAAAGCTTCAGTGATGTGGAATTTTTGAAGAAGGCAACTTGCTGCCTCTGGAGAGACAAACCTGGAGCTGTCCATAGATAAGTAAGTAGCAGACCTGACTTCCTTTATGTAGGGCATTATTTATCAACTGTTTATGAACATGATTTGTGTATCATGTCCAACTGCACCCTCTGAAGAGGTGGGAATTAGACTGAGTCAGTGTATAACCTGTTAACTAGGAGCCTGAGATCCCCTTAAAAAATCTGGAAAGCTAGAGCCCTGACAATGCAATCTGTGAGGCCTCTACAGCTTTCAGCAGAGCAAGGTGTCTGTTTTACCATGACCTGGATTGCCTTCCAAGCATTCCATGGACTTTATAGACTTGATTGCCGTGACCTAATGGGCAATGGGTAATGGAGTCCTGAACACCTAGATTTTATCTGGCACCTCCAAGAAGAGATTAAAAATTAGGTACATTAATGTGTGAGCTGAAAGCCCCTGCAGCTCTAGATGGTGCGATATACTTCAACGGCACACCTGTTTTTCTTTACTGTGATTTACTGGGACAACTTACTGCAAAACAAAGCTAAGGAGGAACTTTTGTTCTGAGGACTCTGATCCCCCTTGGAAGGTGGTAGTAGGCACACAAAACTCTGTTACCTGCAGAAATTTCCATCAGCTTCTGCAAGGGTCAGAGAAGCCACAGGATTCTTCAGGAGATATGCCACAGTGTTGTCCTTTGGTGTCACGTAAAAGAAAGGGACTCCAGTGCTGTTATTGACAGGACCATCACTGAGAAGTAAACAGTTCCCATAGGGCATACCTTGGATCTGTCAAATTCAAATAAGCAACCGGTTACATCTTTGCACACAGACGGTTTACTATGTTGGGTATTCCCATAAAGACTCTAATAGAAAGGATAGCAACCCCAAATAGCTCCCACTTTGTCATTTTGTTGAAATGAATCTTCTAAATTAGGTCTATCACACTTCTCTGAAAACAGATCTGTATTTCTTCTTTCCAGTCCTGTCTGTGACACTATAGGGAACATTTTCTCTTCCACTGAGCTTAAAATAATTACCAAATTAAAAAATGTTTAAGTATATTAAAATTAATGGCAGCAGTGTCAAGAAATGTTTACTCTGAAGCACTGCTGATACCTTTTCTCAAAGCCAAAACGATACAGAGCCTAATTTAACCCAAATCCAGCCCACTTTTTATGCTGATTTTGCTTCCCCTTTTGGCCTTGATTTGCACTGTAAGTATATCTGTTTGGCAAGAGAAAGAGAAAGGCATTTTAGCCAGAGTTGTGTTTAAAGTCAAGCTGGACATCAGCTCAGCTGCCTGGACAGAAAACTCAGCTATTGGGGGGTGAGTCCCAACCATCAAGCCAGCCAGAGCAAACCTTCCTTCCATGTCAGATCAGGGGCACCTGGAAGTTTTTTCAGAAAGTTTTCAGAAAGTTTTTTCCCATACACTCACTGTCAAACTCACAGTGGATGTAACACATGCATAAATGTCCTTGCCAAGTAGTTACAAACATTAATACTCTCCATAATGATTTATACTCCTACTATGCTTTCCATCCTATTATAAACTACAATGACAGATAATTGATGAATTACTATTTTTTCATGTCTTCAGACATTTCTTTCCTCATGGTCAATTAGATGTTAAATACTAAAATTATCAGTCAATACATTAAATTCAATGTAACTGGAAAATCCTTCACAACAAAATCGAGTATGAATAGTTAATAAAAAAATCCTGGCTGATATTACCTGAACTGCACACTTTCTGATTTTCAATGGTTATATGCCTTTGTAATTTTAATGCTTATAGTGCTACCATTTGGTCCTTGTTAGCATTCCTTAAAATGAATGTGCTTCCTGCTTTAGTGAAGCTACATGACTTAGAAACTAAAAATACTTGTTTATTATTGAGTTAAAACATAAAATAGTAGTTGTCAGTAATATTGCAGGTCACGTCTGCATCGTGTAAAATGCTCAGCCTGTCATGCAGGGGTAACACTACCGCGGAGTCTCAAAAAGGATCGGAATCACAAGCAGCAAGACTCACCATTCACAGTAGCACCACCTCTTTCATCAGTTCCACATCTTATTATGAATCCTATTTCTCTGCATTACTTCTATGTGGTAAATAGAGCCAGCTGACTGCAGAAGATATTGTGGCTGTAATTCCACTGAGAGTTTCTAGCCAGACCATAAACCAGAGAATTAAGATTGTATGAACAGGATTTAAACTGATGTAGAATTACAGGCCTCTTGTGTGCACTTATGTATTTATTTAATGGTATTTTTTTTAACCTGTTGCTTTGTATTTCACAAGAACATAAACTATCACTAATTCAGACAAGCTTTCTGAAGATTAATGTGCTTCTAACTTTGTCTGCTTGTTTGGTTTTTTATTAGTATGTTAATCAATCTGTGAACACTTCCAAGAAAATGTTCAAGGTTTTGGTGGTTGGTTTATTTTGTTTTCTTGTTTGAGTTGTATTGGATGCTGTGTCCCATTTCAATCTTTCCTTTTAACATAGGAAATATTTTAAAGATCGACAAAATAATCACAGTATCACAGTATCACTTAGGTTGGAAAGGACCTCGAGGATCATCGAGTCCAACCTGACACCACAGACCCCATGACTAGACCATGGCACCAAGTGCCACGTCCAATCTCCCCTTGAACGCCTCCAGGGTCGATGACTCAACCACCTCCCTGGGCAACCCATTCCAATGCCGAATGACTCGCTCGGTGAAGAACTTCCTCCTCACCTCGAGTCTGAACCTCCCCTGGCGCAGCTTGAGACTGTGTCCCCTTGTTCTGATGCTGGTTGCCTGGGAGAAGAGGCCAACTCCCTCCTGGCTACAACCACCCTTCAGGTAGTTGTAGAGAGCAATGAGGTCACCCCTGAGCCTCCTCTTCTCCAGGCTAAACAATCCCAGCTCCCTCATCCTCTCCTCATAGGGCTTGTGTTCAAGGCCTCTCACCAGCCTTGTTGCCCTTCTCTGGACACGCTCAAGTGTCTCAATGTCCTTCTTAAACTGAGGAGCCCAGAACTGGACACAGTACTCAAGGTGCGGCCTAACCAGAGCAGAGTACAGGGGCACTATGACCTCCCTGCTCCTGCTGGCCACACTATTCCTAATGCAGGCCAGAATGCTATTGGCCCTCCTGGCCACCTGAGCACACTGCTGGCTCATATTCAGGTGGCTGTCGATCAGCACCCCCAGGTCCCTCTCTGTCTGGGAGCTCTCCAGCCACTCCGACCCCAGCCTATAGCTCTGCATGGGATTGCCGTGGCCAAAGTGCAGCACTCGGCACTTGGACTTGTTGAAAGCCATCCCATTGGACTCTGCCCATCTGTCCAGTCGGTCGAGGTCCCTCTGCAGAGCCTTTCTACCCTCTAATTGACTAACATCTGCCCCTAACTTTGTGTCATCTGCAAACTTGCTGATGACTGACTCTACCCCTTCATCCAGATCATCAACGAATATGTTGAAGAGGACAGGGCCCAGCACTGATCCCTGGGGGACACCACTGGTGACTGGCCTCCAGCTGGATGCGGCACCGTTCACGACCACTCTCTGGGCCCGGCCCTCCAGCCAGTTCCTAACCCAGCACAGAGTGTAGTGGTCCAAGCCACGGGCTGACAGCTTAGTCAGCAGTTTGCTGTGGGGGACGGTGTCAAAGGCCTTGCTGAAGTCTAGGTAGACCACATCCACAGGCCTCCCCACATCCACCAGGCGGGTCACCTGATCATAGAAAGAGATCAGGTTGGAGAGGCAGGATCTGCCCTTCCTGAATCCATGTTGGCTGGACCTGAGCCCTTGGCCATCCTTCAGGTGTGCAGTTATTGCTGCCAGGATAATCTGCTCCATCACTTTCCCTGGCACTGAGGTCAGGCTGACTGGCCTGGAGTTTCCAGGTTCCTCCATCCGACCCTTCTTGTGGATGGGGACCACGTTGGCCAGTTTCCAGTCATCTGGGACCTCACCAGTGAGCCAGGACTGGAGGAAAATGATGGAGAGTGGCCTAGCTAGCACATCCGCCAGCTCTCTCAGCACCCTAGGATGGATCCCATCTGGTCCCATGGACTTGTGGATATCCAAGTGGCTCAGCAGGTCCCGAACTAACTCCTCATGGATTTCCAGGGTATTACTCTGCTCCCCGACCCCAACGCCCAGCTCCGGAGACCACTCGTCCTGAACTCCTGCCTTGCTGTTAAAAATTGAGGCAAAGAAGGTGTTCAGGACCTCAGCTTTATCCTCATCCTCAGTAACTGTGTTCCCCTCCAGGTCCACTAGGGAGTTCAGGTTCTTCCTGC
The DNA here is from genome assembly GCF_026170545.1 of Melanerpes formicivorus. Lineage (NCBI taxonomy): Eukaryota > Metazoa > Chordata > Aves > Piciformes > Picidae > Melanerpes > Melanerpes formicivorus. Next base: position 29,049,394 of record NW_027142353.1, on the reverse strand, counting down.
CCTTCTTCTTATTATTAATATATTTATAAAAATGCTTTTTATTGTCTTTGACTGAGGTGGCCAGCTTCAGTTCCAGCTGGGCCTTAGCCTCCCTAATTTTATTCCTACATAATCTAACAGCTTCCTTGAACATACCTCGAGAAGCCTTCCCCTCCTTCCAAAGGTGATACAGCCTCCTCTTCCCCCTTAAATCCTCCAGGAGCTGCTTGCTCATCCAGGCTGGTCGCCTTCCCCGCCGGCTTGCCTTCCGGCACATGGGAACCGCCAATTCCTGTGCCTGCAAGAGCTCCTGTTTGAAGTAGGTCCAACCCTCCTGAACCCCTTGGTTCATGAGGGCTGGTACCCAGGGGACTTTGCAGACAAGTTTTTTAAATAGGCTGAAGTTCGCCCTTCAGAAGTCCAAGGTGGAGGTTCTGTTGGTGCTCCTCCCAATCTCCCTGCATATTGAAAACTTCACTATCTCGTGGTCACTGCACCCTAGGCAGCCTCCCACGATCACATCTCCCACCAGCCCTTCCCTATTGCAGAACAGCAGGTCAAGCAGAGCCTGTCCCCTGGTAGGCTCGCTTAACAGCTGTGTCAGGAAGCAGTCCTCCATTCGCTCCAGGAATCTTCTGGACTGCCTCCTCCCTGCTGAATTAAGTTCCCAGCAGATATCTGGGAGGTTGAAGTCACCAACAAGGACAAGATCAGATGATCTTGAGACAGCCTCCAGTTGCTTGTAGAACAACTCATCAGCCGCCTCATCCTGGTTGGGTGGTCTGTAACAGATTCCAATCAGGATGTCAGACTTGTTAGGTTGTCCTCTGATTTTGACCCACAGGCTCTCAACTACCTCATCTTCCACCACAAGTTGTGTGGCAGAGATTGACTCTCTAATATACAGAGCCACTCCTCCTCCTCTTCTCCCTCGCCTGTCCCTCCTAAAGAGCCTGTAACCCCCCATTGTAGCACTCCAATCGTGGGTGCTGTCCCACCAAGTTTCTGAGATGGCGACTACATCATAGTCGCCCTGATGGATTAGGACCTCCAACTCCTCTTGCTTGTTGCCCAGGCTGCGTGCATTGGTGTACACGCATCGCAGCTGGGTTCCTGACTTCTCAACTAACCCTACCTTGCGCCCTACTCTTACCTCTGCAGAGGGACCGATTGCCTCACCCACCCCCTTCAGACCTAGTTTAAAGCCCTCCTAATGAGCCCTGCCAACTCCAGTGCCAGGACTCTTTTACCCCTTCTAGATAGATGCACCCCATCAGGACCCAGCAGGTCAGGTGCAGTGAAAGTTGCCCCGTGGTCATAGAACCCAAAGTTCTGCTGCTGGCACCATCCCCTGAGCCAATTGTTGATGGTGTGGGTTCTCCCATTCCTCTCAGTGTACACCCCTGACACTGAAGGAATTGAGCAGAACACCACTTGAGCTCCTGACCCCTATTCTCCAGAGCAGCTCAGCTATTTTGCTTAATACTCCTGACAGAGAAATCTCCCTTTGAACTGGCATGTGCGGATAGATGCGGGGCGGACAGATTTTATGACAGCCCAGCAGGTTCCCCTCCTTCTCCTCCTCTTCCTCGTTCCTCTCTCCTGCTCGCTGGGTGACAGCCAGAGCCCGAGGTCGGCACTGGGGTCTTGGGCCCAGGGAGAGGGGCAGACAGCGCGGCCAGGGGCAGGCTCGAAGTGCTTAAAAGGAATTAAAAAAGCCTCTAAACCAATTTAAAAAGCCTCTAAACCAAATGCTGTAGCCTGGTTCTGAATTACAGATTTTGCCTTTCCCGTGCCTCCCTGGGGTAGGTCGTTATCGTGCCTCCCTTAGGCTTCTCCAAGCGTGACTTCTCTTCCTAGAAAGCGTTTCTTAACTCTCCGCGCATTTGGTGGCTGTTGACATCAGCGCTGCTGGTGGCGGAACGAACCCGAAACGCCGCCGCCGTGGACAGCGCCGAGCGGCCGCGGGGGGCCGGTAACGCGCGATCGCGGGCAGCGGAGAACAGCGGGAGGCAGCGTACCTTTCCTTGCGCGGCCCGCGTAGCTACGAAGCCCCAGGTGTTGTAGTGGGCGAGGTAGCGGGCGTTCCCGGCGCGGCCAGGCTCCCCGCCGCCCTCCCGCCGGTATGAAAACATCCTGGAGGGGGTGGCCCCCTGCCTCGGCTGGCGCCCCGCCGGCCCGGAGCCCAGGGCCGCATCCTCCCGGTAAGCCGAGGCCGGGTAGCTCTGCTTCCAGAGGCCCCCGGCTTCCTCCAGCAGCGCGGGGATTGCCTCCTCGGTGGAGGAGCTGTGTAGCTCGTCCGCCGCCGCTCCCTCTTCGGGCAGCGGCCAGGACACCGAAGTGACCACCACGTAGCCCCCCGCGCCGCCCCACAGAAGTGCCGGCAGCCACCACCACCACGCCGGCAGCCACCGCCCCACCGACATCTTCTGCAGTTGCGCTCGCATCGCACCGCACCGCGCCGCTCCCGCAGCACCCTCAGGCGGCCGGCGGCCGCCCGCCCCGCAACGCCGCCCTCTGGGAGTCCCAAAAATTTGCAGCGGCCCCACTCCAGCCGAGCCTCACGTGTGTCGCTGCCCACCGCCGTGCGGTCACGATACCTGTAGCATCGGCTTTGCCGGCGACACCTGGGGGACAGCTGCCCACGGTGCGGAGTCGCAGGGAGAGCAGTTTGGGCGGAACTCGATTCACCGGGCCACGCTAATCTGAGGCCGGGACGTGGAGTTCGCTGCAGGTTCATTCTGCGTGTGCTTGTCAGTTGCTAGGGGCTTGTGAAGCTGCTGTACCACCTCAGCCAGGTGTGCAGCCCGGCAGGTATTTCATGAAGTAATTCTCCAGATGTACTTCATGTGCAGACCATGGCACACGAGACTGTCTGGGCAGAGGGGGTGTGACCTCTCCATTCATTAGAAAATAAAGAACCCACGAGAGAGCACGGCCACGTGAACGCTCCCCTTGCAGGGGGACACTTGGACACCAGGGAGAAGCAGCAGCAACACCCTATGTCCCAGAAGGCAGACATGATTAGTTGCAGCACTTGTGGCATTTATTTTGATATCTAAGTATGTGGTGCTACTATTAAATGATGTGTTTACTAGGCAAAGGTTTAATTAGGCACAGATTCAAATGTGTATTTGGGTTTATATTGATGGCCTGTTTAAAGGTGCTTTTGCCTTCAGCTCCTGTTTTCTGTACTTGGCAGCAGACAGATCTCTTCACTATGGCAATGCAAACTTGTAATTATTAAAGATACATGCTTATAAACTTCCATTGCATTAATGCAAATTATTAAAGGGGTACAGGTTCCATAGGAGACAGAAGGAATGAATCTCATGGGAGCCTTTGCCTTTCATAAGGTTCTCATATACATCTAATAGACTTAAACTTCCACAGCTCTGAAGAACAGATCGTAAGGCTGGCCTGACTTTACAACTTCTTCTTAATTGCACCATGCAAATATGCTGCGTATCCGACCTAGGATATAAACTTTATAAATAAAAGCGGTCCTGAAAATACTGAGTATTTTTAATTTCTGTGTTTGGTGGGGTTTTTTTTCTAGACTCCCTGTTGTTTTTTACTTTCACTGCAAAAACCTGAAGGAAAGTGAAGATGGATGTAAGAGTCCTGAAGGTCCAAATGAGTTTGTCCAACAGTGAAGATACTTCCTCACTATATGTAACTTCACCACCAAAATCCTATCAGCAGAATGAGTACCTTTTCCTTTAGCATGTGGCCCTGTCTACAACTGCTCCCTTTTGATTACTGATTCCCACTTCAGTGCTTCAAGACATGAGAATGTAGATGCAAGCAGAAAACTAGCACAGGTTTCCAAAACCAAAATGAGAAAAAGCTTGCAAAGCTCCTGCACATGACTTTCTCTACTTCAGGAAATGTCCCTTCTTGAAATAACCACCTGCCCCAGTCAACTCCCTGCATGCATGCTCTTCAAAATTATTTAAGAACCCAGTTTCCTTGGTGTTTCAGGGACTTTCCTCATGCAATTTGATGCAGACAAGATACAACTTTCATACTCTATTTACTATTTCATACAAATTTATTTCAGCGTTTATAAGAATCTTTGCTTGTACTTCGCTTATTGAACAAGTTCAAGCAACCTACTTTCTGACGTAAAGCAATAACACGAAATACAACCTATTTTATTTCAGTTAACAAAATCATACAGAAGATACTGGCTCTTGTGTCCTGCAGCAACGGGAAATGAAGCAGAAATTTCTCAAGGAATGGGAATTAGTACAAAGTTCTATATGCAATGAATGTAAATTTCAAATTACAGCTAGTAGACACAAAGTAGCATTGACATTTATCTGTTTAGCTTCCAGCTAAATTTACTGCAATGACTTCAGGTAGACCTTTGGCTTTAGGGACAATAATAGCCCACAAAAAATAGATAAACCAAAATACAATATTTCACTTTTTTCTTCTGAAGGTTTAGCCAAATAATGTGAAAAACACCAAACTGCATGACAACTAAAAATAACTGCATTGCTACAACAATTTTGCATTTAGTATTTGCAGAAAAAAAATCTTAAATTGAAGATAAGGAAAATGGTATTTATTAAAGTCGTATCAACAAGTAAGAATGGTCGAGCATAAAGAATCTTCAGGTCAGGCTGGTTGTCTATGGAGATTCACCATTCATCACAAACAAAAATGTGTCTGCCCTTCTTTTGAGAAAACAGTGCTTCCTTGCCGACTCAAAGATCTTAGTAACAATTTTAGTAATTCTTTCTTCCAAAATGAGCTGAAAATTAGAAAATACATACAGAAATGTTTTGATTCTAGGAACTGTGAATAATTTGATTATATCTTCATTGATTAAAAAAGTCTTTCTCTGTTCTTTCCTGCTGAACCCAGATACTAACTTACAGATTAGCCAGCCTTATTTTACATCAATTAACCCAACAAGAGGAGATACACGTTGAGTTTCCTCATAGGATGCCAACGGTCTGACAGGAGGCCACATCCACTTTTTAATACATCATTCACATTTTGTATGTCTGCTATAAGACCTACTCTTTTTCAAAACAAATAGTTTCAGCCTGTCTCTCCCCTGATGGGGACTGCTTTTCCATGCTAAAGTCCTGGCTTGCTTAAAATTAGTAGAAGCTTTTCCACTGAATTTAAGCAGGGTCAGGATTTTACTGTCATTTTTTGGATCATGTTAGTTAATTATTTCACATGATCTCTCTGTCCTGGATTATGCAGACCACTCAGATGAATAGTTATCATTCCTTTAAGTGAAGTAGTTAACTGTGTTCTTGTTTTTTCTCCTTTTTTTTTTTTTTTTTTTTTTTTTCCATAAATCAAAGTGTTTGATTTGCTCTCTGCCAACAGAGCTATGAACAGTGTAACCTCAGTCTCTCTGTGCCCTGGTTTTCAGTATATTGTATGTTACAAAGGTGTGGAATTGGATTAAAAGCTACAGCATAGTGCTCTGCAGATAAACCCACTGCAGGTGTGCAGTTTAATAGGATTTTAATTTAGTAACAAGTGAACAAAGAGAGGAAGCCTGGAATGGGATTTTCTAGATGGGGAAAAAAGGCTGTTCGTGATGGGAGAAAGCTACTGCAAGCTCTGTGATAAGGAACAAAGATTGGGCCAATGCTCTCTGAGCTGCACTTCTATAGATTACAGCTCACTCAGAGCATCTTCATTGCTGCCACCAGTTTTGACCATTTTTCACATGACATGCATCTGTCTGTGTGGCATTTTAGCTGCCATGATGCCCATCAAGCCAGTGTCTTCAAACCCTGCATTGCCTTACTCTCCACCTGCTACATTTTTTCATACAAAAATAATGTTTTCCTCAAGAGATATCACCAACTTGGCATGTATTCCGTTTTCAATATTATTAACAATTATTTACATGCTTCAAATTATATGCATATAAAAAGAATACAGGAATGTGCTGTGCTGATCAAAACAAATGAAAAAAAATGGACTCTGCTGAGGAGCGTAATTTATATTCAGCATGAACTAGGAATCAAGGACTGAAAACAGATGGGGAAGGAAGAAGAAGAGCGAAGGTGATAACTAAAAGATCATGAGGGGATCTGCTAAGCTACAGACACATATTGATGCTGCTGATATCAGGGCAAGGTCGGGAGATTCTTTTCTGATTTCTGTTACCAGTCCTCCCTCTTGTTTTTCCAGGGTTTTGTAGCAAAACGGAGGTTTTAGTACTAATTTCAATGAGATGAGGGTGGAGGTGTGATGAACAGATTTTTTTTTCTTAAGCGTAGCAGGCTGTGGAGAAGAATTAGAAATGCCTTGTGGGACAAGATGAAAAAGATACGGAGGTTGGTGTTGTTGGCAGAGGATGGAGTGAAGGCTGGAAACTGACGAAAGACACTGGGTCGCAGAATGCTGCAGAGGCTGCATGAGGTAAAGGAGTTAAAAGGAAATAAACCAGTGATGCTAGAGCAATATGTCAGACAGCAGAAATGCATCCAAGAAACAGCAGTGTGGCTGGGGAATGCTGTGCTGCTAAGGATGCTGAGGGCTTAGATACTTGTGACTGAAGGGGGATTAGTCAGGAGCACAGACAGATGGTTGTTTGGGGGAATGATCATGATTTTTTGGTGATCAGAAGTCACAGATCACAAATCCTCATGCAATGGGAATCTATTCAGAGGATCTACAGAGATGGTTATACAAGTAAAGTGGTGGGTCATGGAGGTGCTTTAGACAGGTGTTTTTTAGCAACCTGTGGAATTTGCTTTGACACCTCAGAGGAGCCTGCAATTAGAGATACAAGTGGGCTGAAGTGCTCACTCACTCTGTCATAGCTCATGAAACCCTCTTGAGCTACAACTTTTAAGTTTTTCAGCTCCCTTGCAAACAGCAAACACTTGAAACACAGCATGGGCAGGCTCTTACTAGAATCTCTTTTTCATCCCACTGTTATCATCACGTTGTACACTGACTAGTAGAATCCATCAGGTATTGCAAACTTTAAGCTCTTTCTATACTGTCTCCTTCCCTCTCCCATAATTTACCTCAAGTTATGATATTCCCCATTCATGTTTTATACCCTTCTTCTCTTACTCTGACACCCCTCATCCCTCACTCTAATCAGCCTTGCTCTCTTCTTGAGATCATGTCCAAAACATGGAAAACGGGTAGACATATTTGTAGGCATATCTCTCAGAAAACACCTGGGTCAAACCCTTCTCCGCTGATATCCAATATAAAAGCATTGCAGTGGGCATAGTGGGCCATACAAAAGCCCAGTGAAAGAGCATAGGAAGAAGGGCAAATACTGAATAAGATTTATACTTGTTTATTTCCTAATTTCTGACCACTGGTGGTTTAGAGATTCCTTGTTTGTAGCCTGCACCCAGTTCAGATCCATGCACCCAGATCCATGTTCCTTTATGTCCTTATATTTATCCTCATAGCCTAGTTAGAGTCCTTCTTGTCTTCTACCTGTATGTCATCCCTTTAAGCTAGCAGGGTTGTGGACTGTGGCTGTATGCCTGTTGGTCAGCTAGACAACAAACTCATCCTAACTCACCAGAACAGCACTGCTCTTGCTTAGACAACACTTGAGGAATTTGAAGGAGCAATGAAGGTCTGCCAGATATGTCTGGGCTCATAAACACACAGACAGGGGACTCATTTTGCTTTGTGATCTGGAAATTTTCGTCTTCCTCCTCCTCTATATAGGACAGGAATATGTGGGCCACGAAATCCATGAGTAGCAAATTAAGCACATGCCAGCATCCTAGGTTTAAAGAAAGAAAGAAAGAAAAAGTTAACCACCTCTTCATTTGCTAATCTACACGGTGTGTTCTTTTTTGGAGGGCTTCACTACAGTTATGGGCGAGACTAGCACTCATCAAACAGTACTTACAAAATTATATACTTCCAAATATTACAGCCAAATAGACACCAATTGCAGATTTTAAATGTAAGCAAGAGCCTTTCACCCTTATTAAGCTAGAGAGGAAAGTGTACTTGTGTTTTTTCATTTTCCTGTTCAAGTTCTTCTCTCACATTCACTGCTACCACAAGGCTTATCAACAACCACATATCATCCCCATTTCTCCCATCAGACTGATATATCATCCACCTCTTCCCAAGCAAACTCTCCTACAGATGTCTGCTTGTCTTGTATCTATAACATTATATAGCCTACCCTGCAGCTTGGGGCATAACCACTAAAAGCCAAGAGAGACACTGAGGCCACTGACTTATGAATCATACCCTGGCTGAAAGCCCTTACAGTAACAGGTAGGTCTTCTTTCATGCCATAAATCTGTGCAGGAATTTATCAAGCTATTCATAATCTCTGCATCCCACAAGCATCTTTACATGGACATCAACAAGAAGATACCACAATTTATATGAACGACCAAGGTTTACAGAGCTTTAAAAATGAAAAGTGCCACCTCTTTGGATGTTATATGGTCTGAGAAGCTGCTGCTTCTGCTCTTTGTCCTTTCATGCATCTTTAAATGACAGCAATGGAAGTGGAAGGTCTTATTTATCTATGGGACAAGGAAAGGGATTTCTGTGCTTGGAGCTGAAACTATACAGATGTGACACTAGTAATCCATGAGTGTTTCTAACAATCTTATTATTATTGATGTGTAGTTTATTTTGTGGGGAGGCAGCTCATGTGACACTCATGGATTTGCCTAAGTAATTGCATTTCCTTGGTGTGGATACTACACCTTTTGACCTCCAGGCTGCCCACTATTCCTGCAAGAAATGCTGAGATTTAAGAAATTTCTGAAAAGCAATGACCCTGGGTACAGAACTTTTGCACCAGATGCTTTGTTAACATAATGGCTTCCTCAGCCTTGTCCACTAAAACTTGAAATCCTATCAGAATAGAAACATGGGGAAGAAGGGACATTGTTAGGCCATATAGCCTACCAGCTTAAAGAACCAGAGGTATCGAGAAAGAAGATAATGCCATTCAAATTAATTGGATCATCACAGAGAAAGATTAAAATATTTTTTGACTCTCTCATATGCAAGAATAAATTAAATCTTAGGACTACTGAAGTGTAACATAAAGACTGTCATGAGTGGAATGAAAATATAATTTCTAACTACATTAAGGCAGGCTCAGCAGAGGAAGGGTGTGTCCCCAGCCACTGACAACTGCAGAACAGGGAGGCAATTCATTAAACTCTTTATGTCCTGGGAAGAGGATTTCATAATTGTAAGGAATTTCAATAAATATTATGCTTCCATTGGTGTTCTTGGAATTTATTCCTAATTTCCTCATTGCCCAAAATATTGCATGTAACATTGGAGAATTTTGTGCTGAACTCCCCTGGAGAAAGAGAGAAAGGAGTGATTATTTTATTATCACTGTAATAGTGCAGCTGAAGGACAAGGGATCTTACTGTGCTGTGTTCCCTGCAAATACAGAACAAACCTGTGATCCTTCTCTAGTGAGTTTGCAATCTAAATATAAGGTAAAAGGTAGCAGCTACACACAGAAAATGGGTGCATGCATAACTGCACAAACATCAGCATTAATGGTGAAAGAATACAGAAGATTACAAAAGGTAACAACCTTAATAAACCTATTTGTTATGTCTTTGTAGGAAGCACATGAAAGCATGGTTTTGAAGGGGAATTTCAAAGAGAGTAATAAGATTTTCTTTGGCTATTTGTGTGAAGCCCCATCCAACAGAAGAGGAGAAAATATGGAGGTGCTCATTTGAAAATCTAAAAAGCGATTCATACCATTTGGGATCAGTTGCTGCTCACAAGAGATGGTGCATTTCTGCAGAGTGAACAATAGAGAGAAAAGCTTCTGACAGGTTTTGCAAATTAAAGAAAGGCAGACAGAGATGGTGTAATACAGAAATGGAAGAGACTGAAATGGAAGAGACTGAACTGATTCAAGATACGATGATGTATCACTTCAAACCACTTCAAGTGAACATGACTGCACAGTCCTCCTGCTTCTTCTGCCTTGCACTGGTGTGGGATGTGTTTGATGCTTGACAGCTCAGAGCCCTAAAACAGAGAGAACACTAACCCAGCTAAAGGCGTGATGAGCTTTCCATCAGTTTAACACCTTCAGCAGGCATGCTGCTGGCTAGGCAACCACTTAAGTCATTGTAAGGCATAAGGAAAAGAAGCATGTAGCTGTTGTCAGAGGAACTAACTGCCTTTTTGGCAAGTAGTTATCTCAGTGCCTGCTCTGACTATCTTACACAGAAAGAACCTGAAATACTGGGAGCTGTCACTTGAGAGATCTGGAGTTTCCATGGTTAAGGATACTGGTGGATCCAGCTCTCCATCACACTCTTCTTCTGAGATTTGCAGCTCTTGTAGGAAGGGAGTGCAGAGGCTCACACTTCAGGCTGCTGTTCGCCGTATTTCTACAGACATGGTTTCTGCAGAAAGAGGGAGTTCTGCCCTTCCCACTGTCTCCAGCTGTATGCTCATACTTTCCTCCATTCTGCTCATCTTAAATTTTGGATCAGAAAACAAATATAGATGAAAACTAACCATTTAATTTTCCTGACCTGGATAGTTACATCGCCAGGCAAATGGTGCTGCTTGGTCCAAGGAAGGCAGTAAGAACTGATACCTCTACTGATCACAGCATGAATTTATGTCTGTGTCTCAGGGCACAGAGGAGTGTATCCAGATGAGAGTCATAAAGATCCTACTTACCAAAACCATCTGCACAGTTGAGGGTCATAGCCTTGCTTACTGCACTCAGTAGGAAGTTCCATCGTAACTGGAAATTCGATGCCAGTTTTCTAAACTCCTCTTTACTCCTGCTTGGCTGCAGGTAGAGGAAAAAAAAGCTTTATGGTAAAGTTGGTTGAAATAATACATTATTGCATTGCAGACTATATTTCCCTGTACAAAGTGCACACAAAGGTGGAGCAAGCAGGTTTTTTGTTAGAATCCTAAAATAACTTAGGTTGAAAGCGACCTTTGGACATCATTTAATCTAACCTCCTGTCCAAAGCATGGCCAACTTAGTTCAGCCTTGTCCAGCCAAGTTCTGAATACCTCCAGGATGGATATCCCATGGCATTTCTGGGTAACCTCTTCCTATGGTTACCTACTCTCATGGCATTTATTTCTTTATGTATTGGAAATTTTCTTTGCTGCAACTTTTGTCTACCACCTTATGCCCTCTAAGTGTGAACCCCCGGGCAAAGTCCTGCTCCATTGCCTCTACTATCCCATGAGTTAGCTGAAGGTTGTGAGATGAAGGCACCACAGAACTGCAAAGTACTAGTCTTAGTTGTTTGGGGGATGGGGGTGGGGGTGTTGGTTTTGTTTTGGTTTGCATTGTTTTGTTTTTAAAAAAGAAGGAAATAATGAAGCTAAAGAACTGCAGTTTAGCTGACTTCTTCAGAAAGAGAAAACCAAACCCACCAGACCCAGGTAGGTCTGGCAATCAACCAAATCCACCAGTACCATCAAGCTGCAACTAATTTTGAATCAGTGATGGCAGAGGGGTGGTAGAATTAACCTATGTAAAGGTGTATGTGCAAGGATGATCATATTTGAACTTTTTTACAAGAGCTAGAGAAATTGTAACAGAAATCATAACTCTCATACCACCTGCTAGAAGTCAAGAGTTTCTTAAATAAACAATTGCAGGAATCATGAAGTGTTCTCTTCATTTTTACTAACATTTTTCTTCTCAGTTTTTATTAGGGATTGTTATAATATGCGTCTATGAAAGCAGAGCAGCTACTGAAAGCACATAAGTGGATAAATGCACAGAACTATGTCTGTAGTTGTTTGCACAGATGGAATTCTTGTATGCCAATTAATCCCCCCCTTTTCTGCAGCACGCATAAATTGCATTTATGCAAATCTGCAGTCTGGTCAGGTTACTTATGTACAATGTAGCTCTCACAGCCTCCTTACAGTAAGCATTTAGCAGGACAAATGATGTGATCACCCTTTCTTTTCTGAAAGTATTCAATTAATTATGTACCTGAATGACAAAAGCCTGAAGATTTGAAGACAAACAGTTCAGGATAACACGAATATCTGTGGAAGGTGCCAGCAAAGGCATTAAGTCATTAAAACCTATGAAATATAGAAGGGAGATCATTACTTGAAGTGATTGGCTTGCTTTTTGGTTTGTTTATGCAGCTTTTAGTTTTTGTTGTGTGTTTTTTTTTATCTTCATCTTAAAATAAGACATCTATTTATAACATTTTGATTAATATAATTCCACTATTCCTTTAGTGAGGAACAGTACCCTACTTTGAAATCAGTCAGAATTCACCATATCTGAATGGACGTAGTCATCATAGCAAAGGTGGCAAGAATAAACATGTCCAGTGTGAAAGCTGGAATTTAATTATATGCAATACAAACTTGCTTATCTGAGATTTTGTGTGGTTGAGACAAAAAAAAAAAAAAAATCAATCTTGGTTTATCTGTTGAGAATGACAAAAGAGTTTTAAAATAATAACAGAAAATATTCTGTAGACCAGTAGAAATAGAGATATATATTTCTGCCTCCTATCAGTGCAGCTGTTCCCCCAAAAGAGTGAAACCTACCAACCAGTGCCAGAAAGTACATCACTATGGCACCTCTCTGAATTTATACCCTCCTGAGACATCTTCTCTCAAGAAGGCCTATGGATAGGGTTTTTTTAAAACAATGCTTATTATATTTTGGGAAAGCAATGAAAGCAGATAATGCAATAAATTCATCTTGGAAAGAGTAAGCCCATCATTAACATAATGGGCAAATGTAACAAGAGCACTCTGTGCAATGGTTTTGATTTTAAGGTGTATACAAATATTATTTAAATTGTGCTCCTCGTGGTTCTATGAAGAAGCCAAATGATTATTCCTGTGGTCATGGAAAGGATGTGGCACATCCTGTGTCAGTGACTGAATTGGTGGTGGGCCAGGAACCAAGAAGAATTTTTTCCCTGTCAGATCCGTGCACATCATAGTCCAACTTGCCCATCTTTTGCTAATAATTTAAATGGCAGACCATTAAGCTAAAAATTATCTTGCTATCACTTTTTGCTAAGCTGGCAAATGCATTATGACATGGCTGCATACAAACTGTGTATTTTATTGTTTAAAGAGGCACATTGATCCCACAAGGCAGAAAAAGGACACAAAAGCTGAAAGGCAAATAGTCTTCTTTCCAGTCCAGCACACAGTATTTTAAAATCTGGACACAGTAAGTGTTGTCGTGTACTTGATTAATAACAGAGGAAAAAGAAAAATGCAGCTCTTGGAAACTTCTTTTTTTGTTGAAGAAATAGCAAAAAAAATAATGTTGCTGTTCGTCAGTCTTCTAGGAGATACATCATGTAGTAATACAAACCCCATTCCTGCTGCCACAGAAAGCTTTAAGAGAAAGTCAGAATGGAAAGCTTTTCATTCTTAACCTTTAAAGTGAAAAGGATAATTTTACATGCTCCATTCTCAGTTTTACTGGCTCTTTTCCAGTACTTCAGGTTATGGCAAGACTATAATTCTCATTAAAGCAGATGCCATGAATAAACAAGAGGAAATGCTGGAGTTTTAACAATGGCAAGCAAAGGCTTAAGTGGATAGACAAAATACAGAAAAAATAAATAAATTACATTTCAGTTCTATATAACTTTGCAGCTCCTCCGGATTCCTAAACATCATTTGAGAGAAGTATCCAGGCAGATCCAGAAATCCCTCATTGATGACAGCATGCAAGCTGGATCGCAAAACAATGACATTGCTGTTGCTCTTCAAGATTGTTCTCATTGCCTGTAGAGAAAAAGAAAATGGCTAATGCCTTTCATTTTCTCAAACCCTTAACTCAGTCAAAAAGCTTCCCTTATTCAATACCAGACTTTATATAACCAGTCTCCAAACTGGGAAAAGAAAACCATAAATCTAAGAGATGAAACTTAAATTGTCTTCAAGGGTTGTTTTTTTTTTTTGTTCTGGGAGACTTTCTTCTCAATGACACTCTGTGTAGCTGTCTGTGATGGAGCAGACAGGGCTAACATGCTTGAACAATCTGGGCAATCACATGGGCAGTTGGTTTTGCCTAGAGTTATTTATTATAGCCACACCAAATAATGATATTTTGTCTACAAGTTAGAATGGTGCGTCAAGGCTGACTTGATGTTACGTATCCTTAGTACATGTTTCAATTAAATTCAAAGTCAAATCTTCTCTGGTTTCCCAAACCTTTAAGAATATACATAACATAAAAAATATGTGCTATTTAAAGTCATATTCATTCAGATTTTACCCCATTTATCTGCTTATGAATAATTTGTAAATCTATCTAGCTTCACATTTGTCGCAAAAAATATTACTAACATAGGTATCACAAACAATTTTCAGTCTAACATTCAATCCTAATCTCTTCCCTATTAAAAAACATATTTAATTGCTAATATCAAACAGTGTTCCTTCAGATTTGTGATTGAATCATGAAAACAGTGAAGGAAATTAAGCCTGAATCCATTGAATGTTGTTAATCCATATATTTAAACTTTCACTTCCTTACTGAAATCAGTAAGATCATAAAGCCTTTGTTGAATTTTTTGCTTTTATGTGAATAAACCATGCCCAGTTTGGCCTTTTTTTAATTCAGAAATACTTCAGGATTCATAAACAGTTTAACCAATCCCATTCATCAGGTACTTACCATGACCATATAAACGGCAGCAAACGCAGCTGCCCATTTACCTGCAAACTACAGGCCTGTCAGCCTTACCTCAGTGCCAGGGAAAATTATACAGCAGATCATCTTGGGGGCATTCACTGCACACATGAAGGATGGCCAAGGGATCAGGCCTAGCCAACATGGATTTAGGAGGGGCAGGTCCTGCCTGACCAACCTGATCTCCTTCTATGATCAGGTGACCCGTCTGGTGGATGTGGGGAGGCCTGTGGATGTGGTCTACTTGGACTTCAGCAAGGCCTTTGACTCCGTCCCCCACAGCAAACTGCTGGCTAAGCTGTCAGCTCGTGGCTTGGACAGCAGCACTCTGTGCTGGGTTAGGAACTGGCTGGAAGGCCGAGCCCAGAGAGTGGTGGTGAATGGTGCCACATCCAGCTGGTGGCCAGTCAGTGGTGTCCCCCAGGGATCAGTGCTGGGCCCCATCCTCTTTAATATCTTTACTGATGGTCTGGATGAAGGGATTGAATCCATAATCAGTAAGTTTGCAGATGACACCAAGCTGGGGGCAGGTGTTGATCTGTTAGAGAGTTGAAGGGCTCTGCAGAGGGACCTTGACTGACTGGACAGATGGGTGGAGTCCAACAGGATGGCATTCAACAAGGCCAAGTGCCAAGTGCTGCACTTTGGTCACAGCAACCCCATGCAGAGCTACAGGCTGGGGTCAGAGTGGCTGGGGAGCAGTCAAGCAGAAAGGGACCTGGGGCTGCTGGTTGACAGCCAGCTGAATATGAGCCAGCAGTGTGCCCAGGTGGCCAAGAGGGCCAATGGCATCCTGGCCTGCATTAGGAATAGTGTGGCCAGCAGGAGCAGGGAAGTCATTGTGCCCCTGTACACTGCACTGGTTAGGCCACACCTTGAGTACTGTGTCCAGTTCTGGGCTCCTCAGTTTAAGAAGGACATTGAGATACTTGAACGTGTCCAGAGAAGGGCAACAAGGCTGGGAAGAGGCTGCAAGCACAAGGCCTGTGAGGAGAGGCTGAGGGAGCTGGGGTTGTTTAGCCTGGAGAAGAGGAGACTCAGGAGAGACCTCATTGCTCTCTACAACTACCTGAAGGGAGGTTGTAGCCAGGGGGGGTTGGTCTCTTCTCCCAGGCAACTAGCACCAGAACAAGAGGACACAGTCTCAAGCTGTGCCAGGGGAGGTTTAGGCTCGAGGTGAGGAGAAAGTTCCTCACAGAAAGAGTTGTTGGCCATTGGAATGTCCTGCCCATGGAGGTGGTGGAGTTGCCATCCATGGAGTTGTTCAAGAGGGGAATGGACGTGGCACTTGAAGCCATGGCTTAGTTAGTCATGAGGTGTTGGGTGATAGGTTGGACTCGATGATCTCTGAGGTCTTTTCCAACCTTATTGATTCTATGATTCTACGATTTATTTGCAAACGTAATTCCCAATCTGGTAATTTCTCTTTTTTTCATCATTCTGCTAGCTTTACAGAGATACCAAAAGCACTCTGATTCTCATCCAATATTCCACTCCAGGTGAGTTAAAGACAAAGTCTTTTTTTTTGTGCTTTACTTGAAGTTTCTTGTGTCAGAAGAGCTGCTGCTTGCAACGAGACACATGACTTGAATGCTGGGAACTACCAGGGGCAGTATTTTCAGTATGCTGATAGCACCCAACTCCATGCCCCGGTGTTTTAGACTGATCCCTTTAGTTGTTGCACTTCACTGTACTAAATATAATTTTCTAAATGACTGAGAGTCAGCTATGACAACACCTAAACACAGTTTACCAGTGTCAAGAATCAGCCCCAGAGAATGACAAGCATCGTATTCACATTCCTTTCTTGTAGGGAATTCACACCCTTTTATGCTCTAATTACTTCTGCATGCCCAGGTAGTAGCAGCTGTCAGCTTGCTTTATCTACAGATGATGGGAAAGTTACTTTTCTTTTATGTGAATCCTGACCCTGCCAAAAATTTTCCTATTTTCTCACCAGGTGGCTAAATTATTGCAAAGTACTCTATAAGGGGCAGTGTGCTTCCACCATTTAGAAGCTGCAGCTGCACAGCTCCTCCACATTGCACTTCTCATTAGGAGCACTCTCACCTGCTTTCACCCTCCCCATCTCACCTGCTTTCAGCCTCTAGTTGAAATTTCAGGTGTGTTTTAGACAGAGAAATATGAGAATAATTATTAGAAATATAAAATTACTCCTGCATGAGAAGATGATATAAACTTCAGCTTTGCACAGAAATAACTGAGCAAGGATGTAACGGAGGTTTGCGGGGAGAATCACATGAAGAATGACAGACATTTTAAAGCTAATAAAAGAAGGTACTTTTTCACACAGCAAATAGTCAAACCCTGGAACTCAATACCCCAAGATGCTGTGGATGCCAAAATCAAGCTATTAAATATGAAAATGTGGATATACTTTCATCTCAGATTATTAGAAGCCAGGAGAGTACAGTGGAGGAAGAGCAAGGTATCATTTGATCATATGAGCATCTGATGAAGGCCACCAGAGGAAAGTGAGTCCACACAAGCCTAGGATTGGCTGTGTCTCTCTAAAACACTCAATGGTACTTTCTGAGAGACATCCCCATGAAACATTTGGATGTTTCTCATGAGCTGAAAATTTGAAATACCTGTGGTGTTCAGCTAACCATCATTTGAAGTGCTATGAACAGGGGGATGCACTTGCAGGACAATGTTTAGCTGGTATTTGTTTCCTACCCTGGAGCCTAGTATCCATGGCTTTGGCAAGATCTCTAACAGAAGTTGTAATCAAGGCTGTATGACCGCTGAAAGATGGTCATTTACAAGGTTTACATAACTTCACTTACTGAAACTTCTTTTTTTTTAATTGCCAGTGGGACTAATCATTAGGTACACTGAAACTCCTTTGCCCTTCCATTGTATTTTAAAGAGGCTCTGGAGAAGATGCAAACATCATTTACTTGTGAGAACAGTGCCAAGAGCTTTTTAACACAAACAAGAACCAGGCACAGAATGTGCTCAGCTGTAAGTGTAGATCTGGCCTCAATTCTCAGGTCTGCAAGGTTCACTTTGTGCTAGTTAAACAATGCAAAAGGGGTGCAGAGCAGCCAGAGGCTGCTGCTAGGGAATTCTCCCCAACTAGGCTGCAGACCTCTTTCCTTAAGCTTTGAGGATGTAAATTCAGTGCAGACTCTCTGTAGCTTTTACACACATTAGGAATAGGCAGAGAAGAATCAAAAAGCTACAACCAGCCTTTTGACATTATGACTCAAGCACAAGAAAGGTGATGTAAATTTGGGTATGCAAATCAGGCGGAAACAACTGAGGTGCAGTTGGTACTTGCACTCTTGCTGGACCATATTCTTCAATGCTTAAGAAGCATTCATCAGAAGCACATGAAGCTGAGCTTCCCAAGTATTTAGTATCTCCAAGGAACACCCAAGCCTTTTGTTGCAGAGATTCTGGAACATACCTTGGCCACATTAGAAAGGTCTGTCTTTCTCCTGAGTCTTTTTATAAACACTGTAACTTCTGTTAAAGAAGAAGAGGCAGATGTTTCATAGCATTAATATTTTACAGTCTAAAAGACATTAATGAAGACAGATCTTTTAAGTTAGAAAGTAGGTCCCAATGGGAGCTACAGAGGGCAACAGAGGAGAGCACAGTGGGAGCACTAAGCCAACATTATGGTCTGGGAACCCTTGCAGTTTAAAGCTTGCAAGCAGAAGCAGCCCAGGTCACCACTCTTCCTTCATTGCAAGTCTCTTAACCCATGACACACAGAAATAGTACTTCCAGCGTCTTTTTACATTAAATACTTCTTCATCAAGACCAATATTCTTTCACATGTATGGTTTAAATTGAATGGCAATGATGTTAATTCTAAACCTCCTATATGTTGTTTAAAGGGTTTAAATTTCTACTTTTATCTATAATTCTGCAACACTGCTAATAGGAGTTGTTTTCTTTGGTTCTATTGTCTCCTCTTATAATGTGTTGCAATTATGGCAAGTCTGGTGAAAAAATACCCTTTTAAACACCAAAATATAAAATAACCAATTCTTAGTTACCAGAAAATCAAATATAAAGCAACTTATAAACTTCTGTAGAGAGGCAGTATGGTTCTCAAGGGAGAATTTCTGTTTCTCTGAAGTTTGTACAAACCAGAAGGACTGGGATGCATATACAAGGGGTTGCAGGTATGATGTATATTTTCATGCACACACGTTAGATTGCTCTGTCAAGCATTCATATGTATGAAATGCCAGAATTAAGACTGTGTGCAAGTCTTTTGTGAGCATATGAATGCAAATACAATTTTTGGTATTAGCCATGCTTTGCTACTGAGAGGTTGGTCTTCACTCAGTGAGCAACTGAGTAACAGTATGTTTTAAGCAGAATCTTCAGCATCATACATAACTGTGTGTATGTATGTACACACATATTCACAGATGTGTATACACATACCTTCCTATAGTACAGATTTTTATAACTCTCTGCCCTAATGACAGACTTGTAGTTTCCCTGTGGCACTGTGGATTTTTGAACTGTGCTACAGCCATTAATTAATCTGCAGTAAGCCACTTGCAAGGTGAAGAGATAGAACAATATCTAAATTTCACAAGGCAGACTGCATGATATTCAGTCACAGCCAAAGTGATCATGGGAAGAAACGGATTTTTCAAAAGATTCAAGTACACTTTAATTTACCATGATTTGGGAATAATTTTGGCTTAAACTTATACTCACATGTTATCTGAGACTATTTATTTTTAACTGTATCCCAACTAACTCTAGTCCTCACTACTATCAAAGTTACATCAGCTAGAAAAGCTTTAAAAATAATTTCTGTGAAAGTCCTGTAACACAATCTTCACTGCAGTTTAAGCAAAGATTATTTTATTAAATTCTCTCTATTACCTAAACATACCTTCAGATTTAGATATTTGGACCAGTAATGGAAATCCTGCCAAAGCATTGTGAAGCCAATCTTCTACGTTTTCACTGAACCATTTGACTGACATTATGTGTTGCACAGGCACCTCCTCCATGAAATCGTGAAGTAGGATGTTCTCCATTTCCTAGAATATCAGTTCATGGAGCTGTACATTATTGGTGTGCTATAAATATTTACAGCAGCATGAAACAAAATGTTACTGATAGTTTAGGTGTAAGTCTAAAAGAGACTGTTGGCTTTTTCCTTCCAATTAAGCAATAGCTAAGCTACATTTATTAGCAGAAGGAAAAATATCATAATGATAAACCTCATTTCTACAATGAATTAATAGACAGTACTTAACAACATCCTGTAAATAAGAAGGAAAATATTTTGATCAGAAAAATTGCAGATTTCTATATGGAATGTCGCAGGGAATGCAGCAGTCCTCCCAAAGGAACAATAACTTGTAATTTGGAGAACAGTTATCAGTCAGACTTTCAGTTACATAGCCTCATGTCAGAATTGCAGACCACATTTATAATCATAGAGTCATAGAATTAGTAAGGCTGGAAAAGACCTTTAAGATCACTGAGTCCAACTGTAACCCAATTACCATGACCACTAAACCATGTCCTGAAGGGCCACATCTACACGCTTCTTGAACATCTCCAGGGATGGTGGCTCCACCATCTCCCGGGGCAGTGTGTTCCAATGCCTCACCACTCTTTCAGTAAAGAATTTTTTCCTAATGTCCAATATAAACCTCCCCTGGCATGACTATAACAGCATACTCTATTAATATTAGAGATTTTCAAAGGAATATATAACATGAAAATGGGAATTATCTCAAATTCCTTTCAAACACAAGAAACAGCTGGCCCTTCCCCTCAGGAGGAACTGCCAAAATGGCACAAACACATAATAACATAATTACAACACACAAGTGTGTCTATGGTACCTTGAATAGCTGCCTATCATAGCTTTTGAACAGCTGGCATACATCTGGTGAGGACATCAGTGCTATGCTTTCAGGCTGCAGAGACCTCCAGAAAGACATGATACAGTCTTCCACCTGTCACACAAAGTCTTTTATAAATTTTCACTGATTTTACACTTATGAAATGTGAAGTGTGATTCATTAAAGCAACACACACAAGAACAGAAGCAAAAGAATGACTGTGGAGCTGGGCTTTTTGCCTGGCCTCATCCTGGCTGGGATCCAGCCTAAGTGGAAGAATCCTGGGACAACAAGGCAAGGCAGGATAAGAAAGAAGAGAGAAACAAAGAAATGTGCCACAGATATGTGGATATAATGAAATATATGCATCTGTGGCTTGCTTTGTGTTTTGTGCTGGACTCAGAGTCATTGATATGCCAGGAGTGCTCATGATATGCCTACAAACTCAGATTCTTGAAACATGTTGTGTTGATTAAGAATTCCCAAATAATTTGACTGAATGTTTCATTTGTTTATAAATGACCATCTACCTTAGATCAAACCATCAAGTAATTAAGTTACATAGAAGCAATTTTATTGTTAGAATTGTATGCTGTAGTCAGAATGAGGGTGTGGTAGGTTGAAGTTTCCCCCCACCATTAACTTTTAGCCAGACCAACTCAGTTAGGAGCAGATGAAGCTGTATTTACAAGCAAAAACTACACTCAACCATTGACATGTACAAAATGTACAGTATTTACAACATTATACAGATATTTACAATTAGCAAACAACATGAAAACCCCCCAGGTCAAAAAGACCAGGGAGAGCTGTTCCACTACCCCCCAGACCCCGCTGTCCCAGCGAGAGAGAGTGGAGACAGAGATCAGTGGGTCAGACTTATCCAAGGCCAGCCAGAAGCACGTTATCTCTCCTGAGCGAAGCAGAAACAGCCAAGATCAGAAAGAAGAGAAAAGGAATCGGAATAATTGTTATGGTACAGCTCCTCTTATCCCAGACATTTACCCAATGAATTTGTTTAGAATAATCTTTTGTTTTCCTTTTTATACCTAATAGTGATTTATTTATCATTTTCTACTTTTCTGCTCAAAATCTGCAGCTAAATTTTTAAAGGCATAGCCTAAAACCACCACAGAGGGTTATTAAAGCAAAGTCATACCTTGTCAAGCTCACCCTTTCTCACCATGTGTAAAATATCTTGACAGTGGCTGTGATACTCATTGGCAAGCAGTACAACCTGGAGAAGGTAACCAAAAAGAGAGTACAAAAACATCACACGGGCAAAGAGCTAACTCGCTTGCTGACTGAATTTGAACGTACCATTTCGCAGGGGTATTTCCTCCTTAGCTCTTGCTCCCAAAGAAAGAATCTGCTGAATTCAGACCAAGGGTCCTGAAATCTATCTTGTTCATTCTTCAGATAAACGACAGGCGGAGAACAGTGCAAATTCTTGCTCTCAATGCATCAGAATTTATTTTGAACAATAAATAAAATACAAAAATAATAAAATATTACAATTATCTTGTCAGTTCTGTTAAAGGTATTAAGCACTTTGTTGAAATTCTATAACATGATCTTTTTATAAGATGTATTCCTTAAAAGAAATATTTGCCCTTCTTTTTTTTTGGAAAGCAGGAGTGGATGAAAGAAGGAAGCATGGGTGACTAAATATTTAAATCCTAAATGTACATGAATTGCATTTCAAAACCAGTGAATATTTAATGCTATACATATCTTCCACATATATTTTCTATATCACTCATGTCATAGTTGTAACCTTCTAAATAAGGCTGCAGATCGTTGGCTCTGCTATCAGGGTGACAGCACATTTCTCATCAGCTGTCATTGCATCCCCTTCAGAGCACTCATTACTGCACTCGAGTGCTCCATAAAAATAAGACATTCGACATCCAGACTCTCCTTTTTTCCTCAATGTGGTCCACGTAAGTTTGTTGCTCATACACAGTTGGCTGACTTCCAACAACCCCAGTGTCAAATCATCCCACGACAGAACATTTACGGGAGAACTGCCATAGGTTAGCCTCACGTCTGCCCTTTTCGGCGAGCAGGAGTTGTGCTCTTTTTTTCTTAACAATTTCCTAGTATGTATTTACTTACTGTGACAGTAAACTCTGACTGCACTGGAAAGACATTGGCTCAGCAGTATGAGGGGGTGTTACCGTGGGCCTCAGGCAAGGAAGGTTGTGCCCCACTATCTCCCCTAATATTCAAAACCTGGGCTGTCAGCGACAATTTCCACTCTCAGAACAGATAAAATTATTTGAGCTGACATTAAGATAACAACCATATTTAGCTACCAGGTGAAACTGGAATGGGGGAAGTAAGCATTCAGTGGTATTAAGCGAAGATTACTTTGGAGAGGATGATGGGTTAACTGTATTTCATCAGAACATATTATATAGCAGTTATAATTAAACAGACATTTTGTTATAATCCTAATGTATCTGAAACTCACTGTTCTTTTTTCTTGGCTCTTGCTCTTGTAACCAGCTGTATCTCCAGAACTGCAGGCATTTCCACTGTGATAAAAAATACAACAGAAAAACCCCTTCAAAATCCCACCAATTTACTCTGTATTTAGTAAAAAAAGGAGCTCAAACTGAATAGAGTGCACTAGGCTGGAGCATTGTGTTTGAGAAACAAACTCCACTCTTTTTTCCTGTCATTCGGTGGCCCTAGCATTTTCTGACAAGTCTGAGGCCAATTTTATTAATTTTATGATAAGACTGAACCATTCATTATAAAGATGGCAAGATGTTAGGCATTTAACAGTACAGTGTTTTCCAGCTCCTTGCACCAAGATCATGGGTTTGTATTTGTAGTTGCAGTTCATTTGAAATTGTTAATAATGAAATAATAAAGGCACAATAATGAAAGCACAATCATCCATGTGCTTTGATTTCACAGTAATTCCAGTTTCTGCACCCTGTATCGGTTTAGACAGCATTTTCCTCTCCTTGTTCCCCATTTACTTTGCAAGCCTGCCATGATGTTCCATATGGTCAGAATTCAACCAGACCTGCAGAAGCTTGACCACTGGCTTTTGGTTGAAAAGGAAGGGGTACAAGCACAACAGGCTGCTTTCTTGCTTTACCATGCCCTACCTGTTTTGCTGAGGCTAATCCTAGAGGAGGGAGAGACAAGATTGCTAGTAACAGGGACATAGTGTGAGAGTTGTATTCCTCCAA
Source organism: Melanerpes formicivorus (assembly GCF_026170545.1). Taxonomy (NCBI): domain Eukaryota; kingdom Metazoa; phylum Chordata; class Aves; order Piciformes; family Picidae; genus Melanerpes; species Melanerpes formicivorus. The sequence continues at coordinate 29,025,692 of NW_027142353.1, read as the reverse complement.
TCAAGCCACCATCTGCTGCTGACACCTGCTCGCTGTCTGTGAAGGCATTTAGAACTCCTGAGTCCTTTTGGACTTAGCTATTTTGAAGGGAGACAGGCAGGGGCTTTGTAGAAAATGTGCTTCCACTGATAACTGCTAACACTCAGGCTATCTATTCAGATTCTGGCTTCTGGGTTTTACTGCTGTGATGTATTATAAACCAGAGTACCATCTTAATGTCCCAAAGATACAGAGGAAAATGCATTAAGAGCTTATCTGCTTGGAAATTCAATCCACTGAAAATGCCTCCTCTCACATCTCTGATGTCCATAGGATTGACCCTTGCTACCTGAAAAACTACCTTTCCCTCTTCCACCACTCTCTGCCATGAAGGCGATGCTCCAATGAAATTACCAAACTGGCTGCCCAAGAGGGTAGTTGGATAGTTTGGTAATGCTATTAGCATTTCAGAGTTGGTGGCTGAACAAAGGGAAGAATGTGTAAGCAGAGATGTTTCATAACGCTTCTTTCAAATGGGTCTTTCCTGCAGATTTCTAAAGCCTGTGAAACAAAATTAATGAGTATTTTCCAGCTCCTGCTCTCCCTGAGAAGGCGGCCAGCTGTATCTTCTGCTGCTGCTACTATGGCAACACATATCAGCATCACTCTCCTCCAGTGGGCTGGCTCCCCTGGTAGGCTGGCTCCCCCTCTCCCCCAACCATGGGGATGGTGAGGTGTGAGAAGGGGTACTGCATGGGTCCTCCTGCGCCCCAGCAGCCAGCTGGGAGCTCAGTGATGATTAAGTGTAAATCACTATGAACAGCTAACATCTGTGTCCTCCCATGGTTAATAAAGGGGGTTTGGACTCACCTACTGCCCGCAGAAGTGCTTGGCTGCCAAGCAGAGCTGCTTGCTTCCTCTGAAGAGCTGTGCCTAGGTTAAGGCAAGACACACAAAAGAGGAGGTGGGTGAGAGAAGTGGGTGACAGCAAAATCACAAGGACTTTCACCATATCTTTTGCAGAGTTTGGATGATGCTGTAACGTGGGAACTAGAGCTAAAATGGGAAATGGAATGGTGGGGATAACAAAAAGACTAACAAAAGAGGTGAAAGGGAAGGACAAAGGAAAAATGAAAGGAGAGAGGGTGGTGAATGTGCATGCAATTGACTGTCAGATTAGAAAAGCAAATTTGTTATAATCATACCAGATTTTTTATTTAAAATTTGTTGATTTGCATCACTAAAAAGAACCTTATTTACACAACTTTCATAACATCATTATCAGAGCTGTGGTACACATATCTTCAAAAACCCTAAGATTTTTAAATGAACCAGTTCACAGGTGCTGTATAAGAGTATCTCATCACTTCTCAGGGAAACACATTCCAGTCCAGGCAACCAAGTTCAAGGCCCCACTAACTGTGAAAAGACAAATGCATCTTTGTAGTCAAAAGCACACTATTATAATCTTACTACCATTTCTATCACAGTATCACAGTACCACAGTATAACTTAGGTTGGAAAGGACCTCGAGGATCATCGAGTCCAACCTATCAACACAGACCCCAATGAGCATAGCTCCCAACCTGCCAGATCTGTTACTGGCCTAGTTCCTCACTACCAGAACTGTGTCAATTGTTGACTATCTCAATATGATCAAGAAATATTCTTTTCTGCAATCAGACAGATTGGATGAGAGTTTTGAAACTGTTCCTCTCTTCATCAGCCCACAGGCTGGGTAGCTGCCCAGCTGAGGCTGGATTGTGTGTTCTGCTTTCCCTTCAGGTAGGTGCAACAGAAAAAGCATCTGCATATTGCACTCGATTCAGACATGAGAGGGAGTAATAGTTATTGAGGACATGTTCAGTACTCAGACAGACATCCCCTGTATCTGCCAGAGGGAAATGGCAACATGACAGAGAACTATTTTTCTTTAGTAGGAACTGGTCCACGGACCAGCATTTGGACTGCACTGAAATAGTGTATTAAAAATCATCTTCATTGTAATTTGGAAATTTCCACACCAACACACTCTCAAGGGCTGAGAAATTATGGATGAAATACCCAAGCTGCAATTATATGATTACCTCTGCAAGAACAAAATTTGTTCTTGCAGGTAGAAGACTTTTCATTATTCTTTTTCTAACAGAAAAAAATCTGGAATTTATTATTACTGGCTTTATCATTGTTATTGGATCATGAAAACTTAATTCTGATTTCAAAAAGTACTGAACTCTTCTGAGAGGACAGTAAAGATGAGGTATTTCCTGATGTTTTCCTATTTTTTACAAAGCATGTACCAAACTCAATACAGATGGGAAAAACCCATCTCACTTATTTGGTTGAGGCTGCTGCTTATTCTGCATGTGACCTAATTATTTCTTTCAGAGTTGTACTATTCATACTTCTCTGTCTGTTTTCTTATCTTTTTTCCTTTTTTTTTTTTTCCCCCGCAGTCCCTAATCAGACAAACAATTCTGACACTCAGCTGCCCAGGTGTTGCAGGCATGCATGCTGGCATAGGGACTTTTGACTGAGAAGGACTCTGGTTGAGAGTGGAAACTTCTAGTTTCAGCTATCTAGCTTTGCACAACTTAGTGACTTATAACTGTCTTAGATGAAGGAAGCATTAGACAATATAATTTTGTAGATAAAACATTTTCATTGCAACTAGAAATATGATCTTTGTCTGAATACAATCTCATATTGAATTTGATTTTTGTTGGATTTTTTTGTTTGTTTTGTTTTGTTTTTAAATCTGAAAAGTTATCTCAAGAAACCAGATCAAGATCACTAGATGACTGTTTGATGTCAGTCTGTTCCTTTGAATACACCTCCAAATTAAATATTAAATCTCCTCTGGAGATATTCAAAACCTGCCTGGATGCATTCCTGTGTGATCTGGTATAGGTGATCCTGCTCTGGCAGGGGGGTTGGACTGGATGATCTTTTGAGGCCCCTTCCAGCCCCTAACATTCTGTGAAATACAGTTTTTCAGAAGTAGGTGTCTGGGTAGGCCCTCTGGCAGCTGCTGGAGAAGCACAGGGAGGCCTGCAGCCAGTGCAGTGACTCCCTTACAGTTAAACACAGCCTGTGGTGTGTTCCCCACCCCATCAACAAACAGGCTTTGTTTCTGTGAGGAGGGCCAAGGACACAAGCTCTGCTCCAGGCTTCCAGCAGTGGCTGTACATCTTGTTTCTGCACCGGCTCTGCAATTAGTCAACATTACTTCTTCGGTTCCTCTTACTTTTTGTAATTTTTCCTCATGTTTCTACTCTGGGAGGAAAATGAGCAACAAGTCAAATTGTTCTGGTCTCTTTCAGCTCTTCTATGACCAGAACTAGCAGCTCTCCTACTATGTCCATCAAGATTGCTGGTTTCAAGGGACACTGGCGGGGAAACACCCTTCTTTCCCTGACAAAGAAAGACCAGCAAAGAAAGCCAGACACATGTGATGTTACTTCAGCAGAGGCCAAGGCCCTTCCTTGTTACAGATGTCAAATCTTAGGCCTGTTCTGGTTATGCTGGGTGCATGGGTAGTAAGGTTTATCACTTCAGTAAATATCTCATGGGAAATGAGCCTTGAGTGACCTATGAAAAATTCGTTTGGTCTTACAATAACCAACTGCCACTTGAACCTGATCCTCTGCCCTGTACTATCCATTACTGTGTTCACTCTATGAACTTCTGCAACCCTCCTGCTATAAAGCCTGTGGAGATAGGCAATAAAACTATGGGTATAATTTTTCCAAGGTCTTGCAGAGCCTAAGCTTCAGTAACTATAATAGAAAATATCAAATACACCGAAACACAGTTAGCATCACTAGAATATCTGATACCTGAAAGGCTGACTTTTATCCCTCTAACATTCATGCTGTAGAAAAATACTGTATCTGCATATAAAGAAAGGGAAACCTAAGTACAGAATTTATTCATATGCACATTAAAGTCTGTAAGAGTGTGATGCTATGAGCATAGTCTCCCAAATCTAAGGCATAGGCTGCACCTATTTTTCTTCTCCTGTGCATTTAAAAGGAGTGTAAAACTGTGTGGTAGTTTTAGGCTATGCTTTAATAATTTTTCACAGATCTTGAACAGAAAGTAGGAACATGTAAATAAATCAATGTTGGGTGTAAAAAGGAAAATAATGATAATTCTAAAAAATCCCATTGGAAAGACAATGTGCTTAAGCTAGTGATATAAACAAATTCTCTCTTCTTGCTTCCTCAGGCTAGGAGATACTAACTCTGTGATTCTGCTGGCTTCTGATTGTCCTTGGCTGCATTGTTTTGCCTAAGTCTAACATCCCTCTGCTCCTTTCTCTTGTTCCTTTTGTACAGGGGTGTAAAGGGGCTGTTGCAGCTCCCCTGCTCTTTGGCCATGGGGGTCCTTGGGCTGTTTATGATTGTAAATATCTGTAAATATTGTATATTTGTACATATTCATTGCATTTCATTGTAGATAGTAGTTTTGCTTGTAAATACAGCTTTCCTTGGCTTCCAACTGAGTTGGTATGACAAATTTATTATTTGGGGGGAATTTTCAACCTACCACAAACTGTTACAAAGTGGCAGCATTTTCCTTCTTATTCTTTTTTTTTTTTTTTTTTTTAAATTTCTTTTCCCTCTGTGGAGAAGTGCAAATCTGTTGTTTATTTCAACCATGAGCTTAACCTTAAGAACTCTTCTTGCCTGCCCACAACCATACCATACTTATGTCTACAATTTAATCTGTCAAAGTACTTTAATGAATTATTTTCTGATATTGTAATATTTGCAAGTAGTTCAAAACCCAGGTAATGCAACTGTGTGTAAGACTCTTCAAAACAGCACAGTCATTTATACTTTATTACATGCCTCTTCAGCCTACTGTTTAATATGGAAGGTGCTACAATATCATGTAATTAATGAAATATGTTTATTTGAGGTCCTATTCAGAGTCTCACTATATTAAGCTCTTCTTTTAGGTTTGGCATGAGTTCCTGCTCTTTAGATTGACATGGCTAAAATGTCCAATTCAAGAAAGCTGGATTAGGCAGAGCACATTTCCAAAATCCTGGTCTCCAAACTCACATCCTGGTCTCCAAACTGGTGACACATGGGTTTGATGGGTGGACCACTAGATGGATAAGGAACTGGCTTGATGGCCGCACCCAAAGAGTGGCTGTCAATGGCTCCATGTCCCAGTGGAGGCCAGTGACAAGCGGAGTCCCTCAGGGATCAGTCCTGGGACCTGTCTTGTTCAACATCTTTGTGGGTGCCATGGACAGTGGCATTGAGTGCACCCTCAGCAAGTTTGCTGATGACACCAAGCTGTGTGGTGCAGCAGACACGCTGGAGGGAAGGGAGGCCATCCAGAGGGCCCTTGACAGGCTGGAGAGGTGGGCACAAGCCAACCTCATGAAGTTCAATAAGAGCAAGTGCAGGGTCCTGCATCTGGGTCAAGGCAATCCCAGGCACAAATCCAGGCTGGGCAGTGACTGGCTGGAAAGCAGCCCTGAGGAGAGAGACTTGCGGGTGCTGGTGGACAAAAAGCTCAACATGAGCTCTCAATATGCACTTGCAGCCCGCAAAGCCAATCAGATCCTGGGCTGCATCAGGAGAAGTGTGGCTAGCAGGTCGAGGGAGGTGATCCTCCCCCTCTACTCAGCCCTGGTGAGACCCCACCTGGAGTACTGTGTCCAGTTCTGGAGCCCCTATTACAAGAGGGATGTGGAGGTGCTGGAACGTGTCCAGAGAAGGGCCACAAGGATGATCAGAGGGCTGGAGCACCTCTCCTATGAGGACAGACTGAAGGAGTTGGGGCTGTTCAGTCTGCAGAAGAGAAGGCTCCGAGGTGACCTAATTGTGGCCTTCCAGTATCTGAAGGGGGCCTACAGGAAGGCTGGGGAAGGACTTCTCAGGATCTCAGGTAGTGATAGGACTAGGGGGAATGGAATGAAGCTGGAGGTGGGGAGATTCAGGCTGGATGTGAGGAGGAGGTTCTTCACCATGAGAGTGGTGAAACCCTGGAATGTGTTGTCCAGGGAGGTGGTTGAGGCCCCGTCCCTGGGGGTGTTTAAGAGCAGGCTGGATGAGGCTCTGGCCAGCCTGATCTAGTGTGGGGTGTCCCTGCCCATGGCAGGGGGGTTGGAACTAGATGATCCTTGTGGTCCCTTCCAACCCTGAATGAAACTATGAAACTATGAAACTATGAAAATGGAGCTTCTCTATTACAGTGCAGCACTTAATGGCACTTTTATAGTATACATAATAATAATAAAAATATAATACTGTTGTCAATGTTCAACAAATGATTTACAGACATTTATGTACAGACAACACATAGACTGTCATGTGGCATTTTACGGTTAAAACATTGTGAAAAACAAACCTGTGATAATCTTTTTCAGAGAGAAGAAAGCAATAACGTGCGTAAATGGAGGAATTCTCCCTGACAGCTATCCCAGCGTAATGATACCTAGGAAATAAATGAAAAAAAAAAAAAAAAAAATTAACTTCTAACCATATGATTTTCAACAAGTCAGCAAATAATTCACAATCCTCCTTTGAAAGCAGATGATTATTCTAGTTAAACAAAAAAAAAGATCAAATTCTGTTGAAAATCTATTTTCCCCTTGTCATGGGTTAAGTGGAATATTTGCTGCTGTTACTCAAAACCATCCTGCCTCATGTCAGTTTCGAAATAAAAGTGCTGGCTGAAGCAAAGTATTATGTGGCTTCAAGTTCAGATTGTAACACGAGAGGTTTCCTGTTCTAGTTGCTGCTTTTGGGTTCCAGGTTTCAGGTGGTGGGAACAGTGGCAAGAAGGGTGGGAATTGGCTAGTTCCCTGGTTTTCTGATGTATGCTATTGCTTTTCTGGTTTATGCTGCACTTTTGTTTCTCCAAATAGGCTAAACTAAGGTAATTGTGCATTGTATTATTATTGTCTGGTTTGCTCAGCAAAATTTTTAATCTCATCTCTTTTTATCTCAACCCAGAGTTTTTTGTGTGTTATTTTCCCTCACTTCTGTGTTGCAGGGAAACAGGCAGGCTCACTTTAACCTGTTACACTCCTACAGAAGATAATTGCACATGCTCTTTACAAACAAATTTTAACATTTTTTGCCCTGGAATAACACCACCTTCCAAACAAAAAAAAAACCAGTGAATGGCATGCAACAGACTTGTAAAGCACAGTTAGTGAAGTCAGGGACCAGAGTGTCAGCTGACACTCTGTATCTCTGTATCCCTCTGTGTCCCTGTATCCCTCTGGAAGTTTAATTATTTAGCACAATGTTTCTGCAGCCATTCACAATAGCTTAGGGACTGGATGGCTCATAGTATCATAGAAGCACAGAATGGTTTGGGTTAGAATGCACATCAAAGATCATCTAGTTCTGACCACCCTTCCATGGGCAGGGACATCTTTAACTAGACCATGCTGCTCAAAGTACCATCCAGCGTGGCCTTGAACGCTTCCAGGCAATGGACATCCATAACTTCTGTGGGTGGCCTGTTTCAGTGCCTCAACACCACACAGTAAAGAGCTTCTTCCTTATGTTGAGCCTAAACCTACCCTCTTTCATTTTAAAGCCATTAATTCCTGTCCTATCACTACATGCCCTTGTGAAAAATCCCTCTCTGGCTTTCTTGTAGACCCATGTCATATCAAGCTAAAGAGAGACCTGTCACACCTTCTCTAAGGTTTATCCCGACTTCAAGTCACCAGCAGTCAGAATCGCCGTCCCTGCTTACCCAGCTGGCTTTTCCCGGGCTGAGTCACTGGGAAGCCAGGGGAGCAGTGCAGCGGTCTGAGGCCGCCAGCAGAGGGTAACCTTCTGCTGATGGAAAGTGAGAGCGTGGAGGCTGGGGGCTGTCACGCCCAGTCCCAAATCCTGTCAGCTACAAGAAGCCTAGGAGTGTCTGTGGTGAGGCACTCCCAAAATAAAATATCTCACTGGATCAAACTGAAAGCAGGTTCAGACTAGTGGAGAAAAGCTGCAAATCAAGTAAGGGCATGTTAGTCTCAAAGCCAGTACTTGACAGCTGCTCAAAATACTTGTAAAATTACTGTGTCTCAATGCCCTTAAAACATCCTTTTTTCCCAGTAAGGATATTTAGAGTGTGATTATAAGTTTGGACATTGAATCAATGCAAAAGTATCAAACTCTGTGCTTTAAGAGAGAAGAGGGAAAATAAAGTAATGCAGGGGGAAGGTCTGAGATGGTCTGATTTAAATGGTTTTAAACTGTTTACGACATTTCTGTTGACCACCCTTACACATTGTGTCACTCCACAGATATGTGCAAAGATGAAAAGCACAACACAGACGTCAATCACAGCTGGCACTCCCGTGCATCCCGGAGCTAGGCTTTCCTGACCTTGTGTCTCAAGCTCTGAGTAAGATTGTGATGTCTGGCAGATGCCTCATGCAAACCATGCTATAATAGCCAGTACAAATTGGAGCACTAATTTTATCTTTTTTTTAAAATCAGTCTGATCTGGAATTCATGCCCTACCAAAGCAGCTCTGATGTGGTGATTTTCATGAATTAACTGTATTTTAACATACTTCATGACGTCACAAATCACTCTGGATATTGCAATGCATTGCAGATTTGCAGCCAACAATTCAGCTGCTGTGTTACACTGCTGAAGCTGAACATTTATCCATTTTTAAATTTTATTAGAACAGTTATAAGTAACTTATTTAAACAGAGGAAGCAAGCCAAATACCTGGCATTTCTTCTTTTGCCCAGTCTTCTTGTCCTTAGACCTGGGAAAACTAATCTAATAAGCTGAAAAAAACCAAACAGAATATTAGAGGCATTTGGCAAATTAAAACACAAAAACATATCTGCTATGTTTTGTTCTCATTAATTGCTTCTTTTGCTTTCCATCATTTGCAGGCTAATAGCTGTTCTTGCCTCTCAAATGGTAGCTGCTGCACTGAACTCAAACACGCCTTTTTTTCTTTTTCTGATCCAAAGCTAAGCAATTTAAGAGATTACCTTCCTCAGGTAAGAAATTTTTTAGAGTAGTCTGTTTTATCTTGCACTGAAACACAGTCAGTGCACACAACAGGAGACCACCCACAGTTGGGTGGATATATCAGATTGGGAACTTGGAGGTGCCATGATTCCCTAGTACTCTGCTAGTCCTGCAAGCCTTGCTTATTTGAGTAGAACTTGCACAAAGGACTTTGCCTACCTGCTCAGTTTTGTAAGGAGTACTTGCAGAATAGGCCCTGATTTATTTATTTTAAAAGGACCTGAATCATCAAGCTGCAAAACGTTTTTGACTACCTCAGTGGTGAATGTGAACTGAGGTCATGCAGCATTTGTCGAGGTTAGGCCCTGCAGAGTAGTAAAATACTGTCAGGGTAATAATCCACTTCACTGTGATTATTCTGCATGAACTGTCCTGTGAAGACAGAGACTAACTCAGGACAGCTGGAGCTAACATTTCTTATGCAGCAGGAACCAAGGACAGAGTATGCAGCTTTAGCAAGGAGTGAGGAGAGTCTCTGCTTAGGAAGCACAAAGCTTGAACTCTGTGCAAAGTGCACTCTGCTGGCCCAAAGGCCTGCTAAAGAGCAAATTTCCTCAGCTCAGACTAATGTGCACCTCCAGTTTTAATGGTGCTGGAGTGGTTCTGTTCTTCACGTTTCTGCACTCACCCTCACCAGCTGTCCCCTTTCTCAAACTGGTGTTTAAGCATAATGCCAAATAAGGCATCCTATGAAACCAGGGCTTCTGTGGCATGGTGTATTTGGGCAGAGGGATAGGTCAGATGAGATTAGCAGTGTCTTAAATCACCACAGTTTGATTCACACAGGGCTTGACTACAAAAGTCCTTACAGTCCACACTCATGTTATGTGGTCAGGTTACTATAGCTTGATGAATTATTAATAGCTCAGCCCATTAGCTAGGCTGTGGTAATTGATTACATGTACACCTTTAGTTCAAACCAGGGTTACTGCAGTTCCTGCCCTCCTAAGCCTCTTGCTTCACAGTCCTATCTCCTGCTATAGAAGGACAGACCATTTCAAACCACTGGGGAGCTGTATGCCAGCTCGCTCACTTGGGATGTGTTAATTTGCACTGCAAGACACTGGGTCAGTTAAGGCTGTTAGCAAACATTTGCAAGCACCAGCCTATAGCAGCTATGGCTCATCAGCTAAGCCCTTCTGCATGACCAGACTCACGCTTCATCCATGCCTGTCCCAATTTAAAAGTAAAATGTATTAACTTCAACCACAAAAAGGCCTTGCTTACAGATGGCAACTCAATCATGCCAGAGCGCCTGAAAGCATGCAGACAGGATGGGATTAATTTTACCTATGTGGCTACAAGGTATAGCTGTCTAAGCTAGTCCCTGCAGACTTGGTAGTCAATGGAGACACAAAAAAACAACAGGTAGTTCCAAAGCACTGTCTGAGATGACTCATTTAGGTTGAGAGGAATCGTATGTACTCCATTGGCTACCAAGAGATTATCAGGCAAATTCTACACATGGGTTTAGCTGATGATCCATTAAGCTACGGTAATAAATCACGCTGGATCACTCAATCAAATCTTAAGTAAAGATGATACAATTTATCCAGTTAAAAAAAAAAATTAGATTCAGCTGAATTGAGATAAATTATTTCTAAAATGAGGTTATCTGCATAAATGGAATCGATTTCAGGTACAACTTCTACTTAAACTATGTTGTGTTAAAACAGTGTGTGGTATCTCTTAACATGGGCACTAATCGAACAAAATTATCAGTAAAAATAGGAAATTCTGAACAAAAAGGTTGGAGCAATTAATAATCACAAGGCATTCTTACACAAGGCCTGCCTTAATTTGTTAAAGAAAACTGAATAGCTATGAGTGTTTGTTGCAGCTGGGGTTTCTGAGTTGCAGTTGCTCTGTGAGTTCTATCCACTTCTACACAGTGGAAAAGTGGAACCGTTTGAAGGAGATTGGGTTTTACATCTGCATTTGTTTTGCTTGGATGATTCTGTAACAACTTTTTTAATGTGTTTGGAGAAAAAAATCTTTGTAAGTATATTTAAAAAGGGAAGTATAAGATTATGTAACAATCATTGGGGTGGGTCTTCTAAGGAGAGAAGAGTCAGCTCCTCAGGATGAGTTTATTAACCTTGTACTGTTTACCCTGGTAAGCTTTTAAAACTATATTGTCAAAATAAATCTTTTCTAGTACAAGTTACACCAGGTCCTTGAAGAAAGTAAACTTTCACCATAAAGAATATTCTTTTCTCTAGGATAACATTGCATACATTAGATCTTACCAGAAATACATTAGAAAAGATTCATTCTTCTTTGTTACTTAATCTCTTTTGACATATATATTTGATTATCAGATTTTCTGTTCTGGTATCTCTGCTTCTTATCTTATATGTCCTATCTCTTCTGTACCTTTCCAAAAGTGGCTGAATTTACTCGATACTCGGGCTCTGGACCGCAGCTTTCCATATATAATTCATATAGTAGCCAACGGGGTATAGTGCATCCTTCACACCAACAGAAATTATCAGCTATCCTTTAAAACAAAAACATCAATCACTTTATGTCAGAATTAGCAGAAAGAATTGTTAGCTTGTGATTGTAAAAAGCTCACCAGTTTTACAGTGTACCCTATGAGAGCTGCTCCGATTTTATGGAATGTAGAATAAAATAAAGCAAACAAACAAAAACTCCAAACCAAAACCAAACCAAACCAAACAACCCCACCTGCTTTTATGGTAATATGCATTCTGGGGGAAAAAAAAATACACATCTTATATATCTATGTATATTCTATGTGTGGGTTTATGTTCTACTTTCCTGGTTTCCAGAGTGTAAGAGAGGTCATGTGAGAGTCTGCTAAGAAATTCAATATATTTCATACTTTTTAATAAAAACATACAACTTAGTATTGTTATTATAACAGTAACATAAATACACAAAATATTAGCATCTCATTAACGGGGTATAACTTTGAACTCCTAATTACAGAGATGTTCACTACATCAAAGATAAGGATGGGAACATTTTTCCATCTAAAATGATGTTTTGGGATGGTCAGTGCCCAAACTATGAAAGACCAAGTTCTGTTTTCATACAGCCTCACTGATTTTAGCTCAAGTAAATAAGAGAATAGATTTTAATTTACAGTTACTGTGTAACAGAACTGCCAGGACTGTAACAGGTTTAGATGTTTAAATGCTCATTCTCTGGCCAAATCCCTTTTTCATCCCACTTATCATAATTTCATTGCCAAGTAAATACAACTACTTGTGCAAATAAGGTGAGGAGGGTGTAAACTTATTTATTTATTAGCCTAAGGTATCACCCTCACAACAACAACAACAACAACAAAACACCCCAAAAAACACCCACAAACAAACAAACCCACCCCCCCAAAACTTTAATTATGATATAATGCCAGTGGTTTCAATATCAGAATTGCTTTCTGCAGCACAAATACACATGCAAAGCTGAAGCAAAGAAGCAAGAGATTAATCTGGAAAGCGTGACACACTTGATCATATGAAGGTGTTTTCTCACTGTGACTCTGCTTCCGTTATACCAAATGATTTGTGCATGTTTAGTTAATTTATCAGCTGAATGCTACTGCAGCACAGTGCCATTTACTCACTGTGTCTTTACTGATAATCAAGCTAGTTGAGAAAGCAGACTTTTCATAATCATGAAGTGAGATAAGCCAGTTGGATTTGAAATCATCATCCCCTCTCTCATTAGTAGCCTGATTTCTGGGAGCCCAGCATTTATCTTTCTGTATTACCTGCATTGGCAGTAGAGAGTGGATAAAGTCTTTGGTGAACTGGCTTGCTAGAAATGACTGAGCAAGAACATGATAACTGTGCAGCCTGAGGATGTCTGCCTCACCTTTTATTCATGCCCTTTCCCCAAGCAAGAACGCTGACGGCATCCCCCAGGTTTTCCTCTCCCTAAGAAAAGGCTCCAAAATGCTTCACTTTTACCTCCTAGGAGCCCATCTTCTTAACAATTCAAGAGGGTGGTGCTGCCAAGCACTGTGCTGAGCTGTTCTGGGCTCTCAGCCAGCTTCTCACCACTTCCAGCTCCACCACCCAACAGCAAAAGCTTCATGGCTAGACATGAGTGGGGACAACCTGCACCAAAAATAGGGGATCTGGTGCACTAATGGGGTCCCTTCCAACAGGATGCATTCTATGATTCCCATCAGGGGGATGAAAAATAAGTAAAATTTATTTTAGATGAGAACCCTGTCTGAGCCCTGCCTCCCAGCAGGAAGAAATGCTTGTTTCTTCTAGAGCAACTATCTCAAGCCCCTTTGTAATTGAGTAGTCCCAGAGGAGATTAAACCAAAGACCAAATTCATCCTTAATATAACATCACAAGAGTCATTGGAAGTGCAGCAGAAATTAATTCCTGCCTCAGTACCTACTTTCTGCCAGTAGCTTTTTCCTCACCATTTAACTATTTAATGACAAAATATATGGGAATTAAATTTCATGAATTTGTCATCTGTTAGACTGCAATCCTTTTTCAAGTTACAAGTCAAACACATTCTTAGTGCTGACACATAATGTAAAAATGTTGTCTATTGAGAAAGAAAATCCACACAGAAGAGAGCATAGTGCTCATCCTCTTGCCCATTAGCCCCAAGGTTCCCAAAACGTGAGTGTTTATGGCACACTTCAAACCAAAAGTCATAATAAAGACAATAAAATCAAAAGGAAAAGGTGACAAGGGAGGAAGATGGAGCTTAAAGAAAAATCACACAGGGAAAGACCTCCTCCAGTTATCTGCTACTTATCCATGCTTTCTATGTGGTTTGTTGTCTGATTAGTTCTAGGACCTCACACAGACTTCAGGTTTTGGAGTTTGCCACCTGCTATACATGAACCATTTGCATTATACAGGTTTGCATGTATGCTGTTAAACCATCAAAGTCTAGTTTGATATCAATGCACCAACTGTAACATGAAGCTGCATATTTAAGAATTGTTAAAACACAAAATGGTGATTTGGAAGGTTGTTGTGATGAAAAGAATCATCAGATCACCCTGTCAGTGATTGGTTATGGTTCAGTTTTACAGAGTGTCTTAAACACGTTGGATGACCTTGAATGAATCTCTTCCTTCAGTCCTTTTAAAATGGAAGTAGTATCTGTGTCACAGCAAAAGCACAGACTAACTCCCACTGTGCAGATGTTACTGAGAGGAGGGAATAGAAAAGATTTAAGACTACTTGTTGTCACATTAAAAGTTATCTTGCATGTACTTTGGCACTATTTACTAGTTCGACTCATCTGTGTTTTTGGATGCAAGAGAAACCATGGTTTCCCTTTGGCTGTTACACAGCAGATCACACTCTTCTCAAAGCCCAAGAAAATGATGGTGACAACCTTATTCTACCACAGGAAATATCTCACTGAGGAGTTCAACTGCTACCATCACCTTAAGGAAACATAACCTGGGAGAAAGTCAGGCGCTCAGCATCATTCTGAATGCCAACATGCCACCAACTGTGCAGCCTTGCAGCCACCTGAGGTGTGCTGTAAAAGCATGCCAACTGTGTGTAGTCCAGCCAGGGATGCTCCTCACCAGCTGCTCTGCAGCATCACCTCAAGTGAACGCAACTCAGTGGCCAGATTGCAGTGAGTGAGTAGGCTGAGACAAATCACCCTTTCCTCCACAGCAGTCAGATTTGTGGTGGGAGGTGGAGTTTGAGGGAAACTTCCCTGCTTTCATGGCATCGTTTATGCACCACTGTGATGAAGGGGCCTTTGCAGCAAACCAGACTTTACCCAACGCAACTGCGGTGTCACAGGTCAGATTCCTACCCTCCCCGTAGCGAGGCCGCCCAGCAGTTCCTGCGAGCCCCACGGCGAGGAGGGGAGAACAGCAGCCCTCGCCCCTTCCACCCTCAGCCAGGGTCTGCCCAGCTGCTCGGTCCCGGCTGCAGGGAAGGAAGGGGGCAGCACGCACCAGCAGATGATGGAGAAGTGCGGGACAGTGCGGTTGTCCCTGGCCATCTCGGACGGTTCCATGCCGGGCCAGGCCGTGCTATGCGTGTGCTGGGTGGTGCCAGGCCGTTGGGTACCGGCCGTTGTTGGGTACCGGCCGTTAGGTACCGGCCGTTGGGTACCGGCTGGCGAAGCCGGTTCCCGGTCGCGGGACGGCGACGCACCCAGCCCGGCTCCCACCCGCCGCCTGGCGCAGCCAAGGGCGACCTGCATCTCAGGGGCAAACGCCAGCCGCGGCGCAGCCCTTGTGGCCAAATACGCTGCTTTTTTTTTCTTCTTGTTCTTCTGTTTTTGTTGGGTTTTATTATTTTAAAGAACACCAGTTGAGAAAATTACTTGCCTGGGCATCAAGAGGTACAAAGACGCCAGAAGGAGGTGTAAGCGAACAGTTGTGCGGCAGTAAGTTTGAATGTCACAAGTGCCATCTTAATAATAAATTTTGCACGCCTTTAAAACATTATTTTCAGCGTTTTCTACAAGAATGCTGTAAACTCCCATAATTGTTTAATTTATCTTTGATATAGACAGATGAAAGGGCTGTCTGCTCCACTGAAACCCTGTAAGCACTTTTCCACTGCGAGTATCCATTATGCAAAATGAGCTTTACGGCCATGTGACGGGTGAACATAAATTATGTATGGCTGGAGCGTCTAAAAGCTTCCTAGTGGATGGCATTGGGTTACATCAGAGCTCAGCTTCTCGGCAACTCCCATGGCTTCTTTATGTTAATTAGCTGCTGAAAGCCCATGTATGAAGCAGACTGGCTTGCTTGCTTTGTTACGGCAAGATTACCGAAGCTAATGTGTCAGTAGACAGCAATATTAAAAGTGGAGGGGAACAGGGGACCAGGAAAGGGGAATTTATGGTGGAAGGTTGCTGGTTTTCTGGTATCTCCATGCAAGTTGCTTTTGAGGAGCAGTGCACACAGATGCCATGTATAATACATGCTGCTTTTAATCTGTAGTGCCTCGTGCTGTGTTGAGAACCCCATGGGAAGATGCTATTCACTTACAGGCCTCCAAGCCAAAACCTTGAAAACAGTATCTGCTCAAAATACAGTTTAGTATACACATTGCATTGAGTAGAATCTGTCATCAATAATTCTACTTAACTGTGGAAGCTTCCCTCGATAATTAACAGTTCTTGGACTTGATTTTGTATCTCCACAGTCTACTGACCTTCTCCATGGGACATTTAGCTTACACTGCAAATACTCTTGCAAATACTGTGGAGTGAAAGCTTTCTGAAATTACCTTAAACTAGCTGTCATAAGAACCAGCAATAGTGATACTGCAGCAACTGTAAGACTTGCCTTGCATGCACTCAGAGCTTCTGGGGTGGACTTTACAGTAGATGCTGCCTGGCACACTCACTGCTGATTCAGGTTTGCCAGTCCATACTACAGCTATAGGAGTGCCTTCCACTTACATGTGCTTCATCTCTGCTTTCAGCAACTGGCTTACTTACATGTTTGCATGTGCTTCTGAGTCCTGGTCATAGTTCTCAAAGTTCATGACCAGCAACTGACTTTTTGGCACTATTTGGAACTCCACAAATTTTGTGAGGCTTCCTGGGCCAAAAGATGTCTCAGCAGGAAAAAATGCATTTACAACTTATTGGGAACTGGGAAATCGTAAATGGACTATTTCTGTGATGATAGATTGAAGAAAGTCACACAGATCAGAAAGTCCCTGGACAACACCTAATACTCAGAAAAAAAATCTGATGAAAGGAAGCAAATGCTACACAAAACCCCCTATCGAGTTACTGTCCGTAGCTTTGGGAGATACAAAGTAGGTTAAGGAATTTCTTTTGGCCAGTTTCTGCATCACAATAATGAGATTGTTGGACCTGTGTACTGTTCAAATACTGGCTCTACTGTTATTTGATTGGGGTTTTTATGGTTTTTCAGAAAATGTCTCTTCAACCTTTCAAAGAAAGGTAATACTTTTTGAGGGGTGGGAGGGAAGGGGATTCTGGTTTTAAATACCAGGTAGAATTTAATCAAAAACTTGAAATATGGTTCTTCAATTTAATCCAGAAAGATAGGACTGGGTGGGTGTACACTAGGTCAAGTTGTAGTAAGTCTTTATTCTTGCATAAGCTGAAAGTTGCAAAGCTCTTCATTACTGTCGTGGACATAGTCCTTGTGTAAAATGAAAGAGTATTTGATGAACATGCACCTTGACCTTAAATTAGGAGTATGGGTGAACTGATTAAAAGGAATGCTAAAGAAGCTGCTTTCCTACTATTTTCACCATAATTAGGACAAATTTAGAGCAAACT
The DNA here is from genome assembly GCF_026170545.1 of Melanerpes formicivorus. Lineage (NCBI taxonomy): Eukaryota > Metazoa > Chordata > Aves > Piciformes > Picidae > Melanerpes > Melanerpes formicivorus. Next base: position 29,008,421 of record NW_027142353.1, on the reverse strand, counting down.
TTAAGGAAACATGCATTTCCACAATGTTGCAATGAGTGTTTTCAGGGGAAAATTGACTCTTCAGATTACTGTCTTCCCCCACCCCCCGCCATCTATTAAAGGGGAAAGTGGGTACCTTGTGAGGTAAACAGACCATGTAAGAGCTCTTGCTGATGATACCTGTCTTGTAAAGGAACAGTAAAGTGCTAACATCTCTGAAATACTTAAGGTATTTTAAATAAGTGCTTTAAGCACTTAAGCTAAAGTACAGTCGTGAAAGCAAGTGAATCCGTGGTTTCCACCACTACCAGAAGGAAGGAAAATATGTGACTGTAATAAACTCGGTGTTCCCCTAGAGCTGTAAAGGCCTCCATGGTATTATTTAATTAATTCTCCTGTAGAAAGAAATAGATAAAAGAGGTTGCAAAGTGAAAACTGAAAATCAAATCCCTTCTCTGTCAGCCACCAAACCAAGGCTCTGGAGCACCATGCTGTCAAATTTTCCATGTGAAAAGCTAAAAGAATTTGGTCAGTGCTGGAATAGGAGTCCTGGTGCATATTGTGCTTTGAGAAATCAATCACTACATTTTGTTTGGTTGGTTGGATAGTTGTTTTTTTATCTTTACTATTTGAACTGCCAGTGACAAAATTACATCTGTGCAAAGGTTTTTGCTTCCTTTGAGATCTGAATAATGCCAACAATCAGGCATTACCTTGATCTGATCAATTTACTGTGAATAGAGATCTTCAGAGTCATAGCTATATTTCAAACTTTAGTTTGAAATAAATATTTTGTCACAATTCAGAAAATACAGAAGATTATACCTTGTTGTCATATTTAGAGCAGCAATGAAACCAGATCAGAACTGCAAGCACCTTCCTAAATATTATGACTTGACATTATAGAAAACTCCATGTCCTTCACAAGCCACATGTTTTGTTATTACAGTCCACATGTGGAGGTGGACGGCTCCTCTCTTAAGTGCCTATGGCAAGTGAACTCTTGTACATGAAAACCCAGTTCAGCAAAGCATGTCAGCAAATGTGTAAGACTGCTTCATTTCAGCAAATCATTTAAGAACGTGCTTAACTTTAATAGGTACTTAGCTGAATCGTCTTGAAGAGTGGGGATTGATGGCTGAATTAAGGCATTAAACATTAATGACAGAGCTGAGAACACAAAATAGTATGTAAATTGGGATGTGTCAGGACTAGAATGAACTGGTTCAAACAGTGCAATCACTGCATGATTAAGATCTCTTGAAAGAGTGGAAGCCTTTAGAAAGGCTTAGGGTCTGTTGATTTGAGATAGGGGACAATCATTGACAATCTCTCCAGTCCTTACACTGTGGGAAATAATTCAGTTTTGAACCATTTGGTGGGAAGATTGGATGGATGTCTCTTCTACACAGAAACTGAAACACTTAAGTCTGTCTGGGAAAAACATTAATCCTAGATGATGCCCAGGGCAGTGTTGGCTACTGATGTCACTTCGACTAGGATGAACAATGAAGACACACAGCATGTTCTTTGACTGCTTTTGGTCCTGCTACAAGGGATAGTAGAGTCTATGGGAACAAGATCATGTCCCTTATGTCCTGATCTGAGTGCATCCCACAGGGCTCTGCTATTCACCCTATGTGGTCCCTTGTGTCTGCAGTACCTCTAGGAGGGTGACTGTGGAGCTGAGGGCTGTGGTTTACACCATGCGCTGGTGACACCCGTGCTTTATATTTCTCCCTCTTTAGACCTACTGAAGACAGCCAAACAACTTTTATGGTGACTCATGAAGATGGAGATATGTCCAGAAGTGGATGAGGTAATGCTTGTAGGAGAAAGCAAGTCCTTCATTTATGCTTGGCAGAAGATGCTATGTTTGCTCCTCCAAGTCTAAGTATCATTTTATTGTGCTTCTTACATTTATTCTTTTTGTGTTTTGTTTTGGTTTGGTTTTTTTTATATCCTGCATGTATAATTGAGTTAATTTCTGTCTAATAGTACAGTCTATTATTAATGGCTATGCTATAAACTCTGAAATAGTGATACTGGTTTGCATATTACAGTAATTTGAACTGAAAAAAAGTATTTTTTTCGTTACAATAGAGTAGCAAATCAGACAGAAAACTTCACCAATCTCAGAGGCTGGTAGATCAAACAGTAGCTCTGACACTCTGAAATGTTTACACAATGAATCAATTAATTTTGAAGGAAGGAATGACATTAAGGGCAGCTTTGAAATATGCTCAAGGTAAAGTCCAGCTACAAAAATTTTGAAAAGAGAGGAAACATCTCCCTTCTCCACCAGAATAAGTACAGACTTTACTGTGAAAAGAGATGCTTTCTTTTCTTTCTCTCTTTCCTTTCCTTTCTTTCTTTCTTTTTCTTTCTCTTCCTTTCTCTTTCTTTCTTTCTTTCTCTTTCTTTCTTTCTTCCTTTTTCTTTCATTCTTTTTCTTTCTCTTTCTTTCTTTCTTTCTTTCTTTCTTTCTTTCTTTCTTTCTTTCTTTCTTTCTTTCTTTCTTTCTTTCTTTCTTTCTTTCTTTCTTTCTTTCTTTCTTTCTTTCTTTCTTTCTTTCTTTCTTTCTTTCTTTCTTTCTTTCTTTCTTTCTTTCTTTCTTTTTCTTTCTTTCCCTTCCTTCCTTCCTTCCTTCCTTCCTTCCTTCCTTCCTTCCTTCCTTCCTTCCTTCCTTCCTTCCTTCCTTCCTTCCTTCCTTCCTTCCTTCCTTCCTTCCTTCCTTCCTTCCTTCCTTCCTTCCTTCCTTCCTTCCTTCCTTCCTTCCTTCCTTCCTTCCTTCCTTCCTTCCTTCCTTCCTTCCTTCCTTCCTTCCTTCCTTCCTTCCTTCCTTCCTTCCTTCCTTCCTTCCTTCCTTCCTTCCTTCCTTCCTTCCTTCCTTCCTTCCTTCCTTCCTTCCTTCCTTCCTTCCTTCCTTCCTTCCTTCCTTCCTTCCTTCCTTCCTTCCTTCCTTCCTTCCTTCCTTCCTTCCTTCCTTCCTTCCTTCCTTCCTTCCTTCCTTCCTTCCTTCCTTCCTTCCTTCCTTCCTTCCTTCCTTCCTTCCTTCCTTCCTTCCTTCCTTCTTTCCTTCCTTCCTTCCTTCCTTCCTTTCCTTCCTTTCCTTCCTTTCCTTCCTTTCCTTCCTTTTCTTTTTTGTTTTTTTTTTTAAAGTAAAAGTGACAGGTTAAAGTGTGTCACTTAACTAGCCAGATTAAGCATTACTTTTCTTGAAAGTGTGTGTTGAAAGATTCAGCATAATAACTTTGGCATAATTAAATCATGAGGCAGTTAACAGTTAATCTACTCTGAGAATGACTTCTATTATAAAAAGTAAAAATCCTGCCTCAGTAGTGCTTTGAAGGTAAAGCATGTATTATATGAGTGATGTGGTTTTATCTTCTCACCTTTTGAATGTCTTAGGCCAAAGTGGCATATCAAAAAAATATTGTACACATGTAGTGTCAGCGGTGACATGATTAAAACTGTATGTAGTTGTATAAGTGTTCTCCAAATTTCATATTTGCAAGCCCTATATTCCTCTTATTTTACAAGTCTTACTTTATCCTTCAGACTAGAAAATGTAGCAGGAGATACCATGATTTATACCTTGCTTCTAGTTATATAAAAAATATTTTAATTAAATATATGTATCTGAGATTACAAGTAAATGTGAGAGAGAGAGAAAACACTCTGACAGACTTAACAAGAATCCCCATTACCACTGTAGGAATAATGAAATGTGAAAGTCCCAGGACCCATCTGAGTTGTTCAGATCCACCAGGACCTTGCTTTAAGCAGGGAGGTAGACTAGACACCCTCCAGACACCCCCGGAAACCTAATTTATTCCATGATCACTGCACAGTCTCTTTCTTAATTGTAGTTGAAGCATTTGTGACTTGTCTATGTTTGACTTCTGTTCCAATAAGTACAACATGAATTTACACTGCTAGCAGTTACGTTGTTGTAGCTGCTGCAGTTTAAAGACATAGCCAAAATAAATTTTATTAAAAAAATAGTATCTTTTTCTTAGGCTGGCTGATGCATCTAGAATATAGATATAGATATAGATATAGATGATATAGATATAGATATAGATATAGATATAGGTATAGATATAGATATAGATATAGATATAGATATAGATATAGATATAGATATAGATATAGATATAGATAGCCCACAAACACTGTGTTGGATCTGAAACAATCAGCAAATGCAAAGTTGAATGAAGGTTCGGAACAATTGCTCTGGTCGAATGAGAGCGTGTTTTTTTTCCCAGTTAAACAAAGTAGATTACACTGATATGGTTTAGAAGGAGGAGATGTCTTTTATATTAATTTATGTTCTGTTTCCATTGTAATAGATTACAAAACAACCTTTGTGAAACACCTGATATGAAATTCCCTTTTGAGCAGTTTGCACATTTATACTCTGACCCCATAGCTTTGCACTGATGTGAAGGACCTTTGGGGGGTTTGGAGTATGAGCAGCCCTGGTGGGTCTCTGGACCAGTCAATATTCTGATTTCTGATCCTGATCTTGAGCTACACTCCATCCTTCTTGACACTTATGAATACATTCCTTGCTGCTAAATGAACATTTACACCATTGCAAACTTCTTTTTTTTTTTTCCAGGTGTGTGCTATTTGTAACATGGGCCTGGCCATAAGGTTGATACTGTTGCAGTTTTGCATGAGCAAGGACTAGAACTGACTGTGTAGGCTAAATACTCATTTGCATTCAAAAGCTAACTCCTATTTAACTGTGGTTGTAATCCTTTCATATTTATTTTCTACGACTATGTGATCAGGCTAGCTTTACTAGCATAATACTTGTCTGTGAGAATTCCCATGTGACTTGCCCATGGGAAGCAAACATTTAATTCAGATGTTGGGTGACCAAGAGGCAGTTCAGAATTTTCTATTGACTTTGTTTTGAATAACTATTCAGATCAAATAGTACGTTCCTTGTGGATAAAGCCAAAAAAAGCTTGGCAATATTACAGTCAGCGGAACAATTAGCACTCACACTCTACTTGTAAATTCAGAAAACTGTATCAATATAGATCAAAAGATGTATGGGGCATAAATTGATGTCACTTGATTTACTGCAGAAGATACGTTCCTGGTTGCAAATTTCAATCTGGATTACAAAACTCATAAACCAGATAATCTGCAGACCTGCAATTATTCACTGAAGTAATTAATTCACAATTCTGTAACAAGCACATTTCAGACATGAGCTGTGGATCTACAGGTGATTCAAGGTAAAATTGATTAAAAAAAATAATAAAATGCCTCTGTGAAGTTCCTCACGTGAGTTAGAGATGCAGGATGTGGTTGCTTAGTTACTAAGCAGGACTACACCTGGAGCCTCCCATATGGGGATGGGTTTTGCATTTTACTTTTGAATTACATTACTGCTGAATGTTAAAATCTAAACCAAGGCAACTTTTTCAAACAGCTACTCTGTTCTGGCAGCCTCAGTGCAACTGCAGCCAGTGGTAGTGTGACCGTCTTTCCATCACAGAAGACAGAGCCACAGGAATACTAATAGACAAAACTCAATTCTTCAGAATTTCTCAGTGTACAGTATTTCTCATGCAAGCAACAGAGGTTCAGCCTTGCAGCATATTTCAAACCTGCAGCAATGCTTAATGTTTCCCCAAAAGTTAGCTTTTTTCTTCTGAGAAAACAATCGAATGGTGTTTGCCAAAACAAAAATGCGTAGATAGATATTGAAGAGCAAACATGTACCACTGATTAATTTAGGTTTTTTTCTGCTTTGCCAAACAATGCTTAGGACCAAACAATTTCTCTCATTACTTGTCATAATTTACCTTTTCATGAATAAAGAAATGCTGTAAATGTCCAACTATACACAATAATTTGATTCTTAATTTGAAACTTTTAAAGTTGTGAAACTTTTAGAACTGATTAGAGAAAACTTCTAGGATACAGTGCAAGAGAAGTTGTCACAGATCACAATCATTCCACTTTATCATCCTCATATTTGTCAACTTCAACAAGATTAAAATTGCAAATGGGGAATTCTAACCCGTTGTATAAAAGATACTTCTTGTTTTCAAACATGTTGTATAAAAAAGAAAACTTAGTCAACACTTCAAGATTTTTTCACTTTTAAGGTATAGAAGCCAGTATCTTGTGAATATGTTTCGTTGTTTCAGAATGCAGAATACAGAATTAACCCGGTTGGAAAAGACCGTTGATGTCATCAAGTCCAACCTATCACCCAACACCATCTAATCAACTAAACCATGGCACCAAGTGCCTCATCCAGTCTCTTCTTAAACATTTCCAGTGATGGTGACTCCACCACCTCCCTGGCCAGCCCATTCCGATGCCCAATCACTCTTTCTGTGAACTGCACTCTTTCAGTGCACTCCAACATGACAAAACAAAATCTCTCCTGTAATTCTTAAATGTTTTTGACAGATGACAAAAATCAGTTGAAAAGCTTCAGCTACAGAACTTTCAGATGGGATAATATCTTATCTATTAAGCTCTTTTATGTTATGCAGTAGGATGGGTAATTATCCATTAGAGTTTCCTATTATTGGATAGCATAACCTCCAAATTAAAACTTAGGAAGTATGGTGTATTTTTTAAAAGCAAATGCCCAATTTTAGTATATTTTTTGAATTTTCAAATATTGATACTGTGTTTTTGCTGCTATCTTGAAAATAATCAAGAAGACAGTGGATTATTCCCCTTTCAATTGTGTAACAATGTTAGAATCTGAAGTATTTTCCATATGTGAAGTCTTAGGGGCCACAGAGACATTTTTAATTGTTTTCTTAATTGAAAGAGATGCTAATATATTGTTGGGAATGCACAAAGCTTTTGTTTTGGAAGATACACCATTTTAACCATGAGTGACTCTTGGAAGACAGCATGATTTAATTTCCAAGTGATCTATATGAATGATTTTGGATAATCTTACGGCATACCTTCCCTTCCCCCCCCCCTCCCCCCCCCCCCCCCCCTTTTTTTGTATTTCTTAACTACAAAACACATTTCAAACACTTAGTTTGCAGAAGTTACCCTGAAACTAATTTATCACTAATTTAAGGATTCAAGTAGTTTATCACTAGAAATTTATCACTAATTCAAGGATTCAAGTAAAGAAACCTCTGTATAAATTGCACTAAGTATTATATTGATCTATGCACAGTCATTTCTTAAAGCATTTCAAGAAGTACAGAGCATCCTCTTTTCAGAGGCTGTATGATAAAGGCAGGTTATCATCATAGTTATGGCCACAATCTGTGTAGAATTATAGCTTGACCAAGTGAAAACACAAAACACATAAAATCACCAAGTGAAAATACATAATACATAGAGTCAATCTTACTGTGGTATTACTGCCTATACAATATTCATTTTGTACCTAACACTCAGATGATGTTTTCCATACAGCTAATATTTACCAGTGTGAAATGCAAAGGAAGGACGTCCAGTCATAATCTGACTTCCTACTGGAACAAGACCTGGAGTGATGCATCAGCAGCAGGCAGAGACTGGACAGGAGTGCTGTACTCCATGAGCGGAACGATTAAGAGACCACAAAGGCCTCAGCAGTTCCACAGGAGCAATTTTTTTCCTCTCTGATCTTTGGCTTATTCTCATGACAGTTCTTTAATTTTAGTTAGAGGCCATGATAAAGGGCGATACCCATGCCTCTTTTTTCTGAAGGAATCTTCCATCTCTGAAATCATTAGCCCCTCCATGCCATTCAAATTACTTCTCTCCCCCTGCTCTCTTTTTGCATTCCATCTTGGGGCTTCTTTCAGCTGCCATCCTTTGTTAGCAGTTCTCAAAAACATATCAATAGGAAGCTTCTTTTCCACAGGTTGTTGAAGCCTGGATGGGTGTAACCAAGAACCTCCAGTAAAGGTTCTCCTGAGCAACTCCTATAAATGGTGAGCTGCCCTGAAAGATCACAGTAAAACAGCAGAAGCCACTGGCACCATTTTTGTAGAGTTATTCCTTGTACATCATCTCTTTAGCCGGGCTAAAAGAGTGCAAGCGATGGCCAGAGTAGTGTCATATTTTACCAGGCAAAACCCAAAGATACATCTGCTGCAATTTAATGTAGTCTTAGAACTACATAAAAAGACATTAAAAAAAAATGCTGTGATTTCTTTGGGCCAAATTCTAGTTTGAAAATGAAATTTAATCTAGAGTTACTGTCCGTAGTGTTGCTCTGCACAGGTTTGATTGATGGATTCTGCTTTCTTCTTGCTCATGCGAAAATGAATGCAATAAGACAGGACTCTTAAAGAGTGGATTATCACCTTCAGGGAGAAATCAAAGGTATTGGGAAGAACATCAAATAAGGGACGGCTGAACACATTAATGACAGAAGAGTTAGTATTCACTGTCTGCTAGTTAGAAAGAAAGGAAGATTATTGGAGCTTGCATATGACAAAGCTTTTTCAGTCTCCCAAAGCCCAGTTTGTTAACTATTAGTGCATGCTAAAAATCCTCAGCCCTTTGATAAAAGGCTGGGAAATAAGAGGTGTATGGTTAAATCCAAAGTAATTTTTCACTAGTAGCAATATTATTAAGTGGTCTGTTTTTGTTGGGTAGATAGCTGCTCATGTTCTGCCAGTTAATCCTGTTCTTTTGTGTATTTTAATTACAAAACATCTAATAGACTGGGTTTAGCCAGCAAATTCTGGGTGAGGTCTCATCAAAATTTGGATTGTTTCATCTATGAAACCACATGGAAACTGAGCTCTTTGACAAGTCCCATCATCTTTATCTAGAGCGTGGTTTTATCATTCTGCATCAGCCTAACCTTTTTGGGGACCGCATCATGGGTGAAAGTACTGAGCTGGGGAGAAAAAAGGGTCAGGAGAAAATGTACTACAATAACCCCTTATTAGTGAATGAACGCATGCTCATGCATACTTCAGCTATCTGCTTTGATATCCAAATACAATAGAGCTATAGACAGGCTCAGAATGTGACCTTCAGTATCTTACCACCAGGGCATTTGTTCCTCAAGTGGTTTCTTTAGTCTTAAGTTGTTATCTTAGTCTGTGTGAAGTAGTCAAGAAGCCTGGTAACCCCTGCTGTGCCAGAGAAGACTGTCCCTGGCTAGTGATGGTGGTGTAAGACTAACAAGAGTTGGGGTTGTTCAGTTTAGAGAAGAGAAGGCTTTGAGGAGACCTTATTGTGGCCCTACAATATCTGAAGGGGGCCTACAAGAAAGCTGGGGAGGGACTCTTTAGGGTGTCAGGTGATAATAGGACTAGGTGGAATGGATCCAAGCTAGAGGAGGGGAGGTTTAGATTAGCTGTTAGGAAGAAGTTTTTCACTGTAACAGTGGTGAGACACTGGAACAGGTTGCCCAGGGAGGTGGTAGAAGCCCCATCCCTGGAAGTTTTTAAGGCCAGGCTGGATGTGGCTCTGGGCAACCTGATCTAGTGGAGGGTGTCCCTGTCCATGGCAGCGGGGTTGGAGCTAGATAATACTTGAGGTCCCTTCCAACCCTGACAATTCTGTGATTCTGTGACAAATCCAAGCCTGACACATAATGGCATTTCCCAGCAATCCTCCTTTATCAACAGAATTCAAGCTTTACTAAAAAAGCTTTCGTGATTAGATAATGTTTACCGTCTGTCAAATAATTGTATTATGTGGCAAAGCGCAGCTTGTGCAGCTGAGAGCATAACAATTTGTGGACAGAAATACCCTGGGAAAAGCCATTTCTGCTGCTTTTCTGTATGCACCTATCAGCCCTTTATATTATGAGATATATTTTTCTGCATGGTGGTCATAGTTCAAAGATTATTTGAAATGAATGATACTTGACTGCGATTTTCCTCACTTAAGCCTTTGGAATTCTTGAAATACAAAGATTTATGTGGTTTTTTGCTCTATTTGTCATATATATATATATACATATATATATACACACACACACACACACATAAAAGCTGGCTGATTAAAGTAACTATTATGGAGGTATCCCCATCCTAAGAACAGCTACACTCACAGCTTCAGTCTAAATTTCTCTTTTGAGAATGTGGAGGAAAAATACAAAATATAAACATGTGTTGGAGACTATACTATCCAACAATTGGACATTGGAGCAGGAAGTATTCTTTTTTCTTTGATCAAAAATTATGCTGACATGTATTCCTTTTCTACATATTTGAAGTCCATCCACCTATAGAATGATACTACAGCTTTGAGTACAAGAAATTAATTTAGCAAACATGAGGCCCTCATGACTCTATGATTAATTTTCCTTAAATAGTAGGGATAATATGAAGATGTATTTTGGGAGTGTTCGTAGGACTGGGCCAGATACCTAGGGGTTTAGATAGGGAAAAGGGTAGTTCCTTTTTAGATAATGATCTAAAACTCTTTTAATATGCCTGAATTGGTTCTCCTTCCTGCAGCAAACAATTTTCAGATGGTAGGTATTTACCTTTGCTTGTGCCTTTTGTTCACAGCTACATTGATGTATGCAGGAGCCATGTGAAAACAGCTTTGACACCATGTTTTAACATGACAAGTATTTGAATATGGATCAGAGAAACTGCTGGATGTTGGAGGTCTGCTGACTTGTGATTGCCTGAGCTCTGCTTGGAACAACACCAGCTGCTGCTAAGGTTAGCATTCCATGTGGATAGGGCTGCTGTGCATTTACCTACATCAGATAAGGGATAAGAAGACCTACTTTGCTTACCAAAATAATTGTTTGACCTTTAAGTATTCTCATACCAAGCTCATGAGAGACAATGTGATAACAGCAAATGGTTATAAACAACAAAATCTAGGCTCTTACAAACAGCAAAGCACAGGCTGCATGGGAACCCGCTCTCTCTCTAGTGTGTTTTAGTGAGAGGGCTACTTGGTTGTTACAGGCTTTCCAGTTACATGCTGAACAACATAACAATTGTACCATGAGTAATATGCTTTCTCTCCTGTCTCTTCCCCAAGGTGAAAGTTACACATGCAGTGCACTGCTTTATTATGGCAAAAAATTTTGTTTTAAATACACATGCTGCTATTTGTGTACATTAGAAAAAGTGAGATTAAAGCAGAGGTCTTGCCCTTGGCACAAAAGATGCAGGCTTGTACTGTTCAATTTCTGAGGGAGTTCATTCCCTGTAAGACTGTTTGCCATTATGGGAAGTTCTCTTTCCAATGAGGATCAAAGCTGATTGTTGCAGTCTTCACACAGAAACTTTAAGTGAATTTGGGACCCAGACCACTAAGTGTGTTAGACACAAGAACTTGGGCTGGACTCAGTGTTGTATGAATACACTGCAAGAGGGTAGCTGTCCTAGTCCATGCTGATGAGACAGCATCACAGCTTTTGGTACTTGCTGTAATTTCCTAAGGACTCATGGCTTGTTGCTTATATACATGTGTGGTGGTCTTAGGCTATGCCTTTAAAATTTAACTGCAGATTTTGAACAGAAAAGTAGAAAAATATAAATAAATCACTATTGAGTGCAAAAAGGAAAACAAAAGATTATTCTAAACAAATTCATTGGATAAATGTCTGGGATAAGAGGAGCTATACCGTATCAATTCTTCACATTTCCCTTTTCCCATTCCTCTTCTCTTCTGATCTCAGCTGTTTTGCTTTGCTCGGGAAAGAGATAACGTGCTTCTGGCTGGCCTTGGATAAGTCTAACCCACTGCTTTCTCTCAACCCCTTTCTCTTTCTGGGACAGGGAGGTTTGAGGGGGCAGTGGAATGACTTCTTGGGTCTTTGACAGTGGATTTTTGTGTTGTTTGCCAATTGTAAATATCTGTATAATATTGCAAATACTGTATATGTTGTACATATTCACTGCATTCCATTGTAGAGTGCAGTTTATGCTTGTAAATACAGCTTCATATGCTTCTAACTGAGTTGGTCTGGCTAAAAGTTAATGCTGGGGGAAACTTCAACCCACCACAACATGGTATTGCTTTAATCTAGACAAGAGTTGACAAAAATTTGTATAATGAGGATCAAGGTATCATCTGTCAGTATATGAAGGAAATATTCTGGAAGTGGGGTGGGGTGGTAGCAAGTAAGAGCTTGGCATCTATCAGAAGCCCCTGGAGCTCTTGCAAGCAGCTGACCCAGTGTGTCGCTTGTGATTTGATAACGTCAACCAAAGTCTACAGGAAAGTCCCTGGAGTTGTCTTTATGCAATAGCATAGTGTCTTCCTATTGTAGGACTTGTAACTATCTCCATCTGCTCTTCTCAAGACTTGGGAATAAGCTGATGGCAAAGATATTGTTGTAGAGAGTTAGAATTATTTCATGTACATGTGCTGCTGAACATCCAAATCCAACTTGGTAGCATCCACATAGGGAGCTGGGTGAAGCTGTGAAGGAGCTGGCTTTTGAGGAAAAGCAAAAAATGTATCAAAAGTATCAAATTAAAGAAATGTGGATTTATGGCAATACATCAGTCAATGCATCTCACAGGGAAACAGCTTCCAGTATTTTGGTGCAACTCTTGCTGCTTCCTTAAGTAAGAGAAACAGCATCTCATTGCTAACAGCATCAGCACAGATTTACAGAGGAGGGGGATGGATGCCTACTCAAAACACACTGATGGAAACTGATTTATCTACACTAGGGTGGCCAGCCCATGACTCTTGTGAATAGACCGACACTGTTCCCATGCTGTACTATATCATATGACAGACTTCAAGGCTGTATCAGCGTAAGGCTGCTGAGTAACAGACGACTCAGCTGCAAGAAGAATGCTGCTAGCTGGGGCTTTTATAGTTATGCTGACTTAAACTCTGATCTGTTTCTGTCCTATGTCTTGTCCTGAATGCAGATTGGGACATGATTAGAATCCAGCTTCTGTTAGATAAGCCTGTAGATGTCTTTTGACTAACTTCTTCAGTTTGTTCAGGTGTGAGAATCTTGATTCTCTGCATTAGCTGGAGAGAAAGGAAGTTCTCAGAACTGGCTATGCTGCTATGTATATAAGGGGCAAAGGCAAGATTTCTTCTCCAATAATTCACTGCCAGATCAAAACTCATGTGGCATACAGAAAAATGCATTAGTTAAGCTGTTCTGAAGGAATCAAATGATCATGAGGGTGTAATCAAAGGGGGGCAGTGGCAATACTGTTACAGAGCCATCTTCAAAGAGAGTGGTTTTGTCTGGGATTTCAACCTCAGTCTCAACTTGTTACTTCTTCCCAAAAGGTATGACAATTAGTAGCAGCACTGAGTGACCTCCTGTGACCAATAGATGACATTAGTTTTTCTGCTGGTTATCATAAATAACATTTACTATAAAAACATGGAATAAAGCCTCTATTTTATTTTTTTCTTAATCAGGTTTTGTTTTGGAAGAAATACATTTCTATGATTCATGATCAAATCTGGCTAAAAGATTCTGGGATGGAGCTTTTCTGATCAGACTGTTTTGCTGGAAAAGAAAAAGAAGAGAAGCGTCTTCTTTGTCAAGGGGATTAAAGCTGCCAGGATCAAAAGTCAGAACTTCCAACGTACCTGAAAGGATCAAGAATATTTTTACAGTGTAATGTCTGGTGACAAAAGCACTTCAGAAAAGTCATGTCACCAGACAAAGTTAATTCAAAAGTGATCACATCATAGTTTTTCTTTTATTCCAGATGTCAGCCTCTCTCATAAATAAACAAATATGTGATTTACTAGATTAATAGACCAAATCCTGCAAGGTCTAAAAACAGGCAGTAATTCATTAAAGGGGTGACACCAGGAAATGTTTTCCTCCACTTCAGCCCTCACCTGCACCACCACACTTCACGTCACTGAAGAGTGCTCCCTGCTCTCTCAAGTGTGCCATCACATATGCTTATTGTGATCAGCACTGGTCAGTGAAATGATCTAATTTAGGTCCCAAAATGCTGTAAGCAACTGAGCTGGTGCAGAGGAGGTGTTAACCTCTATGGAAAGGATGAGAACAAGCTCCGTGCTTGTATATAATGTTGTGTAACATCCTAGCCCAATGCACAATTGAGGCTGGTGTTTTGTGGAATTGCTCCCTCCTCCTGTATTAATTAATTAGGAAGTGACAAGCCCATTCCAGCCATTGGCCCCCGGTCATCAACTCTGCTCATTTGTTAAATGGTGCCTGCCCCAAGGGTTTGGCCCAGGATGACTAATGATCTTCCAAGGGGTTTAGAAGCTAAGGCAGTTGAGATTTGCTTCCCTGGAGATACTCTGCTTTAGGAGGGTTGAATATAATGGGTGTGGGCTACTTCATCTCAGCTGTCCTTACTGACTGAGAATGGTCATGGGTGTTCCTCATTTATGAAGTTGTCTGCCTACATACTCCTTCATCCATCTATTGCTCATACCACATGATTTATAAAGGCAAAATTATTATTGCTGTCCTTCTGCAAGATGTCACTGGAGCTTGATCACCTCTGAAGGAGACATGGAAGTCCTTGCAGCCCTACTTGGCTTACATTTGTTCACTCTTCAGTATCAGGCTGTGTGGGGCTCTCTGCCCTTGAATGCAATTGAATGGAAGCTACAAAGTAATCAGTTCTGGGGCTGGAAAAAGATATTCCAGGCAATGTTTCTGAATCATTTTGATGCAGAACTGCCATCTTTGTTAGTTAACACTGCTTTTAGCAATGAAACTGCACTGCTTTGGGTAGAACGCAGAACTTCTCTGCTTTCTTAGGAAAAAAGAATTGCACTGATTTGTGGGGTTTTTTCTTACAGAGACTGCATTTGTTTGCACACAAGATACGAGCAATGAAGCAGCTTACAAAATTCAGTTGGTGAAATCCTATCAGAGTTTGCAAGAAACTAAACAAACAGAAAGACAGCCCATCAAGTAAAAATGGCTGATTGATGCAAAAGGGAACACAGATGGAGATAATGGGGTTTCAAAAGAGGAATTAGAGAAGATGTGAACGGAGGCTTATAAAGCTGCAGCAATTCAGCTTTGCCAAGAATTGCAGTGGGAAATCCTCATTAGGGAAGATATTTCTGTGCTGTACTCACCCATGAGAGCTTTGCTAGGGCAACCACAGGGAAAGCATGATCTAGTGGTGGCTGCAAGATGCAGCAATCAGCATTCCTGAGCCCTGCCAGGCTGTGCTGCTGACTCATGTAGCAGCCCTGACTTAGTCATTCATTGCCAGATTCTTCGACCTGACCTTGTCAAGGTGCTGCAAACAAGGAAGCAAAACAGACTTACCTTTGGCAACTCTGGCAAACAAGTTTTATCATGTCATACTTCAGCTTCCTCTGTGCCACTAGATAAGCAGCATGGCCAGAGCTTTTTTTGGGGCTGGGGGCTCTTGCCCTGGAATGGCAGAGCCATGAAAGAGTTGTTTGTAGCAGAGGAGGATGAGGTAAGCTTGACTGCTGTAAAAGAAACATGAGGACTGATGGAAAGCTATTTGAACACAGGTAGTGGAGAAGTTGATGGATCAGCGTATCTTGTGGGAAAGACCAGTGAGAAAGGAGGATGCAGAGCCCTAGGGAGGGAGTGAAATGAATGTACAAATTCATGCCACATCGGTTCAGGTGAAAAACTCATCTCTCTCTAGATAGTGGCTGGCCTGAAGTCTTCCATCAAATGGGAAAAAGCTCATTCACTGTTCCTAACAGTGGTCTGATGAATCTGTGAGGGCTGCAAAATATGGCGATTTTTCTGTGTTTTATGCCACTGGTTTCTCACCAGAGGGTATGTTGCATTGATAGTTTGGGTAAGGCTGTCCTTGGCATTTACTGTGACATCTACATTCTTTGTTATGGCATCAGATGCGAGGAACCTCATCTGTATCAGAAAAAGATCACCAGGAGTTTCTGAAACACTTCACTTGGGGCTGTGTTTTTCCTGAAGGTTTCTCTCAGTAGTGCCTCTTTGTAAGGTCTCTTGCACCTCTCTGTAGCATCTCTTGTATCATCACCTCTGACCACTAATGCTGGGATGGACTAACAGAGATTTGACTTAAATCTGACTGGAAAAGCATAAAAAAATGAGCTGACACCTGAGTGGTGCTTGGTTAGACCTGTAAGCTCAGAGAAGGATCTGTAATTGTCCTTCTCCCTGCCAGAGCTTTAGCTCCCCTTACCTCTCAATGATGGCTCTGGAGCAAACTTTCCTATTTCATCATGGGAGATACCTTTGTCATTAACCATGCTGTAGTATCCAGTACTTACACATAGAAAATTCAACCTGTATTCCAGATTACTGAAAATCCCTCCTAAGTGCCAGCAGAGTGTTGATTTTTGGCTATAGCTGCACAGGTCCCATTACCAGTAACAATGAAATAATCATAGAATGATCTGGGTTGGAAGCAACCTCGGAAAGTCATCTAGTCCAACTCCTGCTACATCTGGTTTCCCAGAGCCCTGTCGAGTCTCACTTTGGATGGGGCTCCAACCACCTCCCTGGGCAACCTGTTCCAGGGTTCCACCACCCTCATAGTAAAGACCTTCCTCCAAACATCCAATCTGAATCTCCTCTTCTTTAGTTTGAAGCCATTTCCCCTCATCCAATCATGACAGGCCTTCGTAAACAGTCTCTCCCCATCCTTTCTGTAGGCCTCCTTCAGATACTGGAAGGCTGCTATTAGGTCTCTCCGGAGCCTCCTCTTCTCCAGGCTGAACAACCCCAGCTCCCTCAGCCTGTCTTTGTAGCAGAGGTGCTCCAACCCCGTGATCATTTTCATGGCCCTCTTCTGGACCTGCTCCATCAGCTCTGTGTCCTTCCTATATTGAGAGTTCCAGACTTGGATGCAGTACTCCAGATGAGGTCTCACCAGAGCAGAGTCAAGTGGCAGAATCACCTCTCTGGATCTGCTAGCAATGTATCTTTTGATGCAGCCCAGGATGTGATTTGCCTTCTGGGCTGCAAGTGCACACTGCCTGCTCACATCCAGCTTCTCATCCATCAGCAGCCCCAAGTCCTTCTCTACAGGGCTGCTTTCTATCACCTCATCCCCCAGTCTGTATTGATAATGAGTATTGGTCCACCCCAGGGGCAGAACCCTGCACTTGCTCTTGTTGAACCTCATGAGGTTCACCTAGGCCCACCTCTCCAGCTTGTCCAGGTCCCTCTGGATGGCATCCCATCCCTCTGGCATATCTACAGCACCACTCAGCTTGGTGTCATCTGCAAACTTGCTGATGGTGCATTCAATCTCACTGTCTATATAATTGATTAAAAATATTAAACAGTACAGGTCCCAGTGCAGACCCCTGAGGGATACCACTTGTCACTGCTCTCCATCTGGACTTTGAGCCATTCAGCACCACCCTCTGGATGTAACCATCCAGCCAATTCCTTATCCACTGAACAGTCCACCCATCAAATCCATATCTCTCCAACTTGGTGACTAGGATGTTGTGGGAGACCATGTCAGAGGTCTTGCAGAAGTACTTACCTATCAGCTGTGGGGAAAGATTTTGAAGGAGAGGCAAATGAAAAGCAATGCTGCAGAGCTTGGAATCAGCCCATGTCTCATACAGAGCTATATGTAAGCGTCATGAAAGTCAGTCCAGGCTCCTGCTGCAGTACGCAGCTGAGACACAAGCATGGGTGATAAACTGTCTCCTGAGTCCCCTGCCCTGTTTCTTGGTTTGTGGTGGGTCTCAGCTCTGCTCTTCTGTGCTGATGAGGGGAAGGCATGAGAGTAAGCCATATGATCCCTATTTTTGTTACTGTGACCCTTCAGTGTTATCTGAAAACCTTCAGGGAGTGATTCTTAAAACTGCATTTAGAGCACACAAGCTGCACTAAGGGCCTGTAAGAAGAGGTAAGTGACTAGAAACCTTCACAGGTGCAGGCTAAGCCTGGCTACATACCATGGACAATGCCAAAAGCTGTCTCGAACTGTTTGTACTAACCCAACAGTCAGGTTTTATTTTAAGAGGTAGGTCTCTATCAAACTGTAGAGCCTCTTCAGCACTCCAGCACTCACCCAGGGAGCTGGTGGATATCCCTTTATGTGAAGGCTCACCCTGACACCACAAATTGCTCTGTAAGGAGGGGGATACCTCAATGCAGAAAGTGCCTCTTTTGTTTCTGCTCTGTGACTCTGTCAGAAAACCAGGCTAGTGAAACGTCTTTGCCAACTTCAATCCCCAGATAGCATAGCAGAGCCTTTTTGTGCTGCTTCCAGCTACAGCATTGCTTTGCTAAATATATTAAGTGTTATAATTTTTGTACTCTCTTGGTATAGACAGATAAAAATAATACTTATGCTGGAGCCAGCCCATTTGAGCTAGTGGAATGTTGACAACTCCCAGTTATCTTCAAATAGATACATTTCAAAGTATTGCCCAAATACTTTGGAACAATATTCAAACTATGTTTTGGTGGGGTTTTTAAAATATTTTATGTGATGTTTGCAAAATATTTGGATATCTGCAAGCTATTGGATTTGACCCTCAGATTGTGTTGAGTGCTAAACAACATGCTTCACAACTGCAGGACTACAGCTTCCTTCCTGACAACTGGTGATCTGCACATTGCTGTTCTTTTTTTGACTTTTCTGCAGGTAATTCATGCTAAATTTGTGAATCATTTGCAGAATGGCTTCTAATTGCCAAGAGACAAACCATTATGTTATCTCAGAAGCTGCAGTAAATTACATTTATTTTACTGTGCACCTATATGTTTTATTTACTCTTTGAAAAGAACTTTAAACTAAATTCCTCTTTCTGAAACGATTAATTGGCGTATTTTCTATCACAGCTGGAGTTGCATATGTATTACTTGACAAGCTGTCTTGTTAAATTCCTTTGAGAAAATATTCATTGAGTATTGCATGTACAAATTCTTCTGGAGCCAGTGGGAACAGTGAGAGCTGCATATCTGAGAGCTGCATCTCATCTGTTGAATCGATTTGCCCAGACCATCAGATGACCAAATAGGATGAGAGGAAAGATGTGAGTGGCAAACTGTGATACCATTAATGTGCTGGTATGCTGGAAGGATACAGAATGACGTGTTTTTCTGGACACATAACCAGTGTGATGAAGAAAACTGGGGAAAGTGGAAACATTTGGGAAGCTGGGAAAGAGATGTAGCAACTGAAGCTAGTGGGAAGAGCATGACTGTACCCACTGTCAGAGTTTCAGTGCACCAAAGCCCGGGTGCCTCACCCCATAATGACACAGCTAAATGGAAAGATCTTGTTTCTTTTGTGTCTCCACCCAGTTAGATAAAGACGTGGCTAACGAAAGCTAGGTCACACCTGTCTACTGGCACCTTTTCCTCTCTCATTAAATGTGTTACCTTCACAGATAGATTTATCTCAGAATAGAGATAAAGGGAGGTTCTTTTTGTTTGTTTGCTGTATTCTTTTTTATTTTAGAGGAAGTGTTTAATACCTGAAAGGTGCAGATTACAGCTGTTCTTACTTTCTCTACACTTAACTCTGGTGGCAGGATAGGAGCTGCTGAATCTGATATGCTTGATCCACTAGAGAATAAATATGTAAATAAAACATTGAGGTTGCACAGATTATAGTCCTATGATGGTAAGTCCATTAAAAGCCATGAAGTAAAATCAGGGATATCTTAAGTAATTTCATGGAATTAAAAGCCTTTCTGGTTTTGTTTTAAATTGTTTTACATATCCTTTTACCTTTTTGCATATTATGACTTGAAGGAACTTACATTCACCTCAAAATACTTGTTAATGGAATGGAAATACTTCAGTGTCTAGTGTAGTCAGTTCTGGTTCTTTCATCAATGCTTTGTCTGGGGAAATCCTCCTTATTTCTAACAGCTAATCCAAAACAGGATAACAAAATTTGACCTACAATGAATTAGAGACGCGGATGAATTAGAGATGTGACAGCTAAGAAAGCACAGGTTCCAGTTAATCATGGAGTTATCTGTCCTGAAGCAAAAACCCTTCTTGAATGTACTGTTTGTGCAGATGATTGAATATTTTTTCAAATTCAAGCCTCTATCAGAATGATAAAAGTCCTCGTGGTGAAACTTTTACAGGTGCTTCATGAAACATTGATTAAATTACTCCAGAGTAAATGTGGCTGGGGAGATGTGACAGTGATTCTATTCATTGCACAAGCACCTCAGTCAGTCTGTCTGCTCAGGTTTCTGGAAACCTCTGTGGTCTGATTCACTATTTCCTTACTGTTTGTTCTGGGACTGGGAGTAACTATGCAAACATGATGTTGATGCAATATTGTAGGGAGTATCTAGGCTAATCACTGCATTCAGCTTCCGAACATTTATTGAGAGCAAGGGATTGGATTCCTTACCGGATCCCATCCTGTGCTGTCTGTAAGACTATGGAGCTATAGCCTCACACAAAGAGTTTTACTTGTTTTCCAACTGTAATTCACCATGCACAAACCAGTGAAAGAGATAATTTCTAGTATCTAGTGGACGCATTCTGACAATTGCCATATCACACTCAAAACCTTTTTATGAATTGTCAGTTCCTGAGAAATCATCCTTGTCTTCAAAATCATCTAAGACCATCTAGCTAACACTTTGGTTTCAGTGTGGATGGTTAGGCACTTTCAGGGCAGAGTTAGAGTTTGCTTCTAATACATCCAGAGATTTAGTTGTTCTACTAGGATTCTGGTGACTCAGAATTCAGTTGGAGGACCAGTATAAGAGCTATGAGCATGCTTTTAGTGATCTGTGCCACTTCTTAATATGCGTTTCAGGAAGTATTAACATCAACTAAGACTTAGCACCTTCAGTGGAGACATCTACATCTGAGATGGTCCTGTATGTCCCATTCCATTAAATGTGAGACATGTCTGACCTATTTTACGAGGAAGAGTAGGAAAGCTGCTGCCCTCCACCAATTGTGAGGCATGCCAAACACTCAGACGCAGAAGTCTGCTGCCAGTTTGGCCATGGGACATTGCACCCTTTGCAGCTGAGCAAGAAACAGGATTTGATACATGAAGCTTGTTTGCAGTAGCAGAATGTGTGAAGCAAGAAAAAACATCAGACCTTCCAGACCTGCTTTGCAGTTCCTGATACTTCAGGGAGTGTTGTGTTAGTTTTGGAGATGTTTGTGAAAGAGGAGTATTTAACTTTTGCTTTAAGGACTGCAAAGTTTCTAAGAACAGGGTGGATGGTCATTGCAAGCCTCTTTAGGAAAGAAAAGATTGACTTCTGTGTCTCTGCAGACACTGACACTTTTTGTTGCAAAGCAGTGATACGGACATCTGAAAGATTTTCTGTCTAATATCCCAGCCAGACCTACAAGGATATGAATGATTCTTTAGAAGAGCACAACTAGAAGATTGCACTTACTGGCTCTGGCTGTGTAACATTTAATTGTAGGTGGACATGGTGGTTTGATATTGTAAATTATACATAGCCTGCAGACAGGCAGGACAGAAGTGCCTGGGATGTCATGAGACGCATCTGAGAGTGAAGACGTCTCAAGGCAGATATGGCTTTCTGCCATCTTTGGAAGGCTGTGGTCATAGGGGGAGGTCTCCAATGACTGGAGAAAGGAAAATGTCACATCCAAAGGGTGAGGAAGGATCAAAAGAACTGCACACTCTTTGGCCTAACCTGGAAAGTTTATGAACATACCTTCTGGAAGCTGGGACTGGACACATGGAGAACTGGCAGATAACTGGAAACAGTCAGAGAAGCTGTAGCAAAGGCAAATCATGCCTGATCACCCTGCCTGCTTTCTGTGGTGAGATGACTGGCTCTCTTAACAAGGGGAGAGCAATGCTCATTAACAAAGATCTTAAACTGGCCCCAGTACTGACCCCTCTGGCACTAGCAACCAGTGGGACTACCACTAGCAGCCAGTGGGACTTTGTACCTGATCACAAATTTTTAAGGCCAGTGATTCAGTCAGATTTCCACTCACCATATTGTCCACTTAGATCTGTTTCAGCAGTTTGGTTCTAAGGATGCTGTGGGAGGCTATAGTGAAGGACAAGCTCAACTCAGGAGGCAACTGGTGCAGGCTGCAACAAAGGCAGTCCTGATCAGATAAAAAGAAAACAAAACTTCACAGGGGAGTTGTTTGCATGGGGAGATTCTGGAATCCCTCTCCTTGGAGATGCTCACAACTCAGCTACCAGAGGCTCTGAGCAACCTTATCTGAGACAGCCCTTTTCTAGTGATGTGATGGACCAGATGGATGAGAGGCACACACACAAGTCCCTTCAAAACTGTATTATTCTATGATCTATTCTGCAGTGTGTTTATATGTAGGTGTGCAGGAGACTTTCAGCACCATCTCTGGCCTTGTGTGGGAGGCTCTTTTGTAACCTTAATTCAAAACAGTCATGTCTAGCTTTCTTGAGAGAAGAGACAACCTTCTGAGAGCTGATGCTTTTGTTTCCATTTCTGTTATGGAGGTGTTAGAATCACCAAAGCTACTGCTACTGCTGTGTGCAGCACTAATTACCACCTATTTGAGAAAAGAAATATGGGGCTGTGTTGCTCTCTTAGAAGGTCAGGTGTGGAAGCTGCCTGGGCAGTGGAAGAGGGCCTGTGCTACCTGAGAGAGGAAGGGCCTCAGGACAGAGTTGTCAGTGTACTGCTTATCCCCCTCAATACACATCTGGTTTGTGTGAGAGTTTGTTGTTCATTCCACTCTGCCCCTGCACTAAAATTAAAAACATTTGAAATCCGTAACAATATTTCAACATGGTCTTGCTGCACAGATGCAGCTAAGGAGGAGCATGGATGGACCCATAGAGAACAGTAGGGCAGTACATAGGTTCTCTGTCCTCCGCATAAGAAACAGAACAATATTCAAGGGCTCAGCCAACAGTAAAAGTTTTCATGACATCATCAGTGTTGAATCTAAGAAATATACATTAATACTTCCTTCAGTATCACAATAGAGATAATGCCTGTGAACGGATAGGAAAGCTCCGCATTGAGAGGCTTCATCTGTGTATACTTACTGCCATCTGTTCTTGTTCTGGATCTTCTAAAAGGTACATCAGGCAGAACACTTGGACCCCATTTACACCAAACCTATCTACACTGAGATTCCCTCTGTGGTCAGAGGAAAGATATAGGTATTTTCAAGGAGCAATTTCTCTCTTTCGATAGCACATGTTCAAAACAGATGGTACAGCTTCCTGGCAGCACCTGCTTCTTTCCAGCTATTAGAGAGGAAGCGTGGGTGACAGGCTCAGATACAGACAGCTCCACTGTAAACATCAAAGGTGAGGATTCAGTGTACCCTGATTTTAGGATGTTTGGGTCCTGCATGCACTGTATGAGGGTTTAATTGCCCTGAGCAAACAGCTGCAGGACCCTCACACATGCACCCTGTACCCCTTGTGCCAGGGGCTGCATTAGACCTCAGATTCTGGTGCCTAATCACTGCTTCAGCTATGTTATAGTCTAAGTGTGGCCTCCTGACCATCCCTGGCTGATCCAAACTTGCTCCCTGGACTCCTTACATTGGCTTCACACCTGACTTCTTGCTTGTGACTGCCTTCTGAAAGCCTTGATTCAGTCACCTCAGCTCTGGTGCCATTTGATGTTGCATACCCTGCTTAGTCTTGAGCTGCTGCTCCAGTAGTCTCCCACAGGTCCTCCACCAGCCCTGCTAGGATGTCACAGCCACTCAAAGAGGTCTAAAATGGTGTTAAACACCCATGGGCAGGCAGCTGGACTGTGCCTCAGGTGTCTAAAGCATGGGAGCAGGGTATCTAATCTTTTGCTACAGATAGTCAATAAAGTTTGGAGAGCAATTTGGCTGACCGAGTGTTGGGGTTTACCTTAGGAGAAGAGCAGCTGGCTAGGCTCCTCTGACTGTATGGACTCAGTCTTCCTTGGGTGCTGTGGGAGTTTAGGTTGTACCCCACATCCAGGCACTATAGTTTAGGAAAGCTAAATCCTGCCTGTGGTGACTTAAAAAAGATAAGTACATTTATGATAAAACTATGAAAATTATCACTCTTTGTGTCAAACAATACAGTTTTCTCTTGAGAAGCACAGAAAAGCAAAAGCTTTTTGGATATTTAAGGTTCAGCCACAGCATCTGTACACACAATCACACACTCTCAGTATCAAACACACTCTCACACAACATGTGTTTTATTTATAATCATCTGGATTTACAAACTCTCTGGAAGAACACTCATTGTATACAAAGTATTTTTTTTGCCTCTGTAAACTGTAAATGTGGAATTATAAATAATAATTTTAGATTTTTTGCATATGGTCTCCTGCATTTTGTGATCCATCTCTACAATGAGTAAATGACAATACTGGTAGTGCAGAATGATGATCTCTTTTTGCCCAGTCTCCTCTGCTCAGTTCTATGGTATTGTTATATCCTCCTCTGTTGCCATAGAAATGATTGATATGTCCAATCACAGCATTCTTGCCATACTTTTGCCTCTACATATTGTGTACCTTGCTCTTTAGACCAGAATCTCACTTGGCTTTTTGATATTTTGGTTTATGTTCTGCAAAGAAAAAAAAAATTAAAATGGAAGGAAACCGTGGCTTTCAGAAGGTTGAAACTAATCTGAAAGGTAAAGCTACATATATTAATACTGTGAATCTCCATGATTTTAATGTAAGCCCTGTGACATTTGGTGCTTTTACTAATTCCTGACTCTGGCAACTGGTAACCTTGCGAGAATCTTAATATCTTGTAATACAAAATGAGTATTTGCTTTGTTTAAAGCTTCATAGACACAGAACTTGAAAAAGCAAAAGTAAATTTAAAGAGCTGCCTTTTTTTTGGTACATGCTGATTTTAGGAGGGATGAATTAGGTTTTGGTTTGTTTTTGGTTTGGTTTTTTTTTTTCCAGATTTGGGTTTCCCTTTTGAGAAAGCACAAGAAGAAAATAACTACTTGACCTGACAAAATGAAGAGCAGTCAGATCGACCAATTTAATTTTGCTTCACGTTTCAAAAGTTGGTAATGCAGGATGGCTACTTCCAGACTGGGATGTCCATTCTACAGCTCTTTATCACCCTAAGAAATACCCTGGGGCTGCTTGAACTTCCTTTCTGTTTGCCTCCCCTTCCCTCCAGCAGTGCCTGGAAGGATATGGCTCCAGAGGGACTTCCCCTTCCCTTGTCTGTGGACAATAAGCCTTCCAACCCGTTCCCAACCCACCTCCCCGCCCCCGCTTTTCATTACTTTGCCCATATCTCTATGAAGGCCCCTACACAAGTCCCACACGAGAGTGGGTTTTCTGTTCATCTAAGGCATTTGCAACATGTGAGTGCTTTCATTTTGGAGCAAAGGAAACCGATGTAAAGGAAAACAACACAAGATGGCTCTTGGGAAAAGGGGCTGCATGGCTTTGGACCCATCTGTCAAGATGCTCAGCATTTGGCTCATGCTCCAAAGGATCCTCTAGGAACAGGGCAGCCCAACCAGGAACGGAAAGGGCTTTCAAGTGCAATTCAGGCCAAGCATGGATGGACCACTAAGCAGAGTAGATTTAGGGGAGATTTAGACTAGATATAAGGAAGATTTTTTTTGTTAATGAGGGTGGATATATACTGGAACAGATTGCTCAGAGAAGTGGTAGAGGCCCCATGCCTGGCCACATTCAAGATCAGGCTGAATGGAGCTCTGAGCAACCTGATCTAGTTGAAGATGTCCCTGCTCACTGCAGGAGGGTTGGGCTAGTAACCTCTAAATGTCCCTTCTGTGATGATTAAACTTCTGTCTCAACTTCTTGTCTTTTGGGGAGGCTCTGTAGCCCGGAGTTGCCCACACCACTGATTTCTAGCAAATGCTACTAGGTGGCTCAAGATGGAATCTGCTGCAAGCAGCAGCTCTCAAGGGGGGGTGGGGGGTGGGGGTGGGGGGGTGGAAGGGGGGAATTTGGGAA
This sequence comes from Melanerpes formicivorus, assembly GCF_026170545.1. Lineage (NCBI taxonomy): Eukaryota > Metazoa > Chordata > Aves > Piciformes > Picidae > Melanerpes > Melanerpes formicivorus. Next base: position 28,982,648 of record NW_027142353.1, on the reverse strand, counting down.
TTATTGCTCACCCTCATCACTCTTGTAGTTTTCAGATCTCGGTTGTAGGTGCTGGAGGAGGGAAAGGGACATACCAGTAAACCCTCAGAAATGGGAACAAACTCATACTCATTTATCATTTGAAATGAAACACCATGAGTTTTCTCTTGATTTATTCTTTGAGAATTGGGACAAGTGATAGCTGGGAGCCTAGCAGTCCTCCCTGGAATACCAGTCACACTTCCGCCTCCCACTTTGCTAAGAGAAAAATTGTGTATTATTCTTCTATTTTAAGCTTTATCAAAGGCAATTGTTATCATCATCAAGGGCTTGTTTTGACCTGAGGTTGCCTTGAGAACATGCCATGGATGAGAAGTCCGAGTCCAACGCACAGGACAGTTTTCACAGGCCCAGCACACTGCAAGGGCGATCCTCACAAGGATCACTTTTATGTCTGCCACCCTTTGGACCGTTTTCCCAAGGCTTCCCTGGAGGAATTGATTACTCCCCATGTCTTGCTTCCCTCCATACCAAACCTCTGTATTTTCTGCCTATTCCCATTCATTGTCATTTCAGGGTGCTCCATGCATGGGTGCCCTTCCCTCCACACTTGGGTCTTTCCTGTAGTAGAAGCTTTACAAGCATCTCTTTTGCTCCTCTTCCAGACAGTGCATTTCCACACTCCAGGAGGGTTGCGTTTCTGCCCCCCCCCCGGCTCTCCCCACCCCTGATACTTGTCTGGACATTAAAGCTGTGGTTTGGCACACACCCCCTGCGATGGTGTTGGTGGCAGGTGAGAGGATGCTGTGGGCAAGAGCTGGGAGGCCGGGATGCACAGCTCAACCCTCTCTGGAAAACCTCGCCGGCTCCCTGGGGAGGCCAGGGCTGGATTTGTCAGGGTGCCAACACCTCAAAGGCAAGGAGGAGGAGGGAGAAGGAAGAGATAGAGGCATTGTTGAGCAAGAAGGTGCAAGTGGGTGCCATCAGCCAGTTGTTTGAACTATAAACAATTGCAGAGATGCTGGAAACTGTAGCTATACTAAACAATGGGCCCATCCCCCTCCTGTGGCGTTTCCATTCCCCTTTCCCTCCCCCACAGTCAAGAGGGGTTTGGCCAGCGATACCTTCCCTGACATTTTGGATTTGATTAGAAAGCAGCATATAACCTATGACACGCAGGCGGGCAAGCACATAAACGCCATCAAGTCAAGCGTATGGTCTCACAAGCCCTGACAGCAAGTTAAATATCGCCCCCACCCCTCTTACGGGCCTTAAAAATTCCTCATTTTGGGCCTGAGACTGCAAAGGTGAGTAACACCAAAACAATCGCCCAGCTCTGTGGGAGCGTGAGATTTCATCTGGCTTCTTCATGGCAGATACAGTAGCTCCCGCTAACCATCAACAAATGAGATGCATGTTTTAAAGTGTAAAAGTATACTTCTTCTGAGTGTTGCTTTTATTGAGAGAAAAGGGATGAAAAAATAATTCATAAGCACCACCTAAAGCCTCTTCCCCAGAGCTGGCTCTGCCTCAGCTTCTCTCCCCGCAAACACGACCTGCCTCCCCCTAGAGGGCTCGTCCTGTCTTCCTTGTTGTTAGGGTGGAGGCTAATAAGCCTCCTCGGCCCTGGTAAATCAGGATTAATTAATCTGCAGATCCCTGCAGGCTTCCAACACCTGCTAACTGAGAGAATCCAGCCAGTCTCTCACGGTGCTTTTTCTGCACAGAGAAAGCTTTGACACCTGGAATAAGAGAGGGTTGCAAGTTCTGGCTTTGCCCGGGTGCTTTGCAATAAAAGGGAACCCAAAAAAGGTGTTCTCTTTCTTTCTGTCTTTCTTTCCTCCCTTCCTTCTTTCCTTCTTTTTTGAATTTAGATGAGCAAATTCTTTTGCACGGGAGGTGAATCTGCTAGCAAGCAGCTCCGTTTCAAGCCATTGCCACCTTTCTGAGGTTGGGAGAGACACTTTTAGCTGAGTTCTGCCTCTGCGCTAATAGGTACCCCTCCCTCCTAGCTGGTGGCTGCCATCTGTGGCAGGTGTTGTAAAGCATGTAGTCAGTCACTGTGGGATGCAGTTATCTGATGCAACGGCTCCCTAGGGACTGATTTAGGACCACTACAGTAAGGACAGTTGGAGCTAATTGGATTTTTTTTTTCCCCGACCTGGGTTTCCAGATGTAACAGGGCAGCAATGCTTTATTAACCTGGCCATGTGGCCATGTTCACCCACACTCCTTGTTACAGTGCAAGGGATTTTAAAATTTTTTTCTTTTCCCTCTTGGTGTTGAATCACAGCTTAGTGGGGGTTGTTTCCTGCTGGTTCCTGAACAAGAGCCAAGCAGCCTTCCTTGCCTGCTGGAATTTTACAGCAGGGATGCCACCCTGCTGAATGCTGGTATTTTTCATTTCAGTGAACACTCTTCATAATCTCCACTGGTAACTGACTCATTTCAGTGGACTGGTCGAACCAGAAAAAAAAAAAATCCTCGGCAGTGCTCTTCAATGACTCATCCAGGTGGATAAAGCTTTTACAATGTTCTCTCATAGCTAAGGGGACACTGGTAAATAGCTTGTGTGCAGAAGAATTAAGATGATGTTTTGCTGGCTCCCCTCCTGCAAGAGCTTTGGCCTCTCTGTCTGTGAATTTCTGCAGCTCAGCCTTTCCTTCCCTGCCCAGGTGCTTGACTCTGGCTTGGTGCCAGCTTTGGTGCTCTCTGGGTCCTCCCTACAGCAGTCTCATCACCCTAACTAGATGAAAATGTACAGTTGTTTTCTGCTAGTGCATTGGTCCAACACATTCCAGGTCATGTGGGAGGAGACAGGCCCACCTGGTTGGGAATACATTCAATCACTTTGGAGCAGCAGCCTCAGTTCACCTGCCAGTGCTGCTCATTGGCCATGTGTTCTTTTCCGCAGTGCCCTTCTAAGATAGATAAGAAATAAAGGCCCAAGAAGAGGCAAAATGATCATCTGAAGGCAAAAATACACCAAACCTACCTTTTCTCACAAGTTTTGCTAGAGTATTTTATGCCAAAGCATAAAAAAAAAAGGACTTGCATGCTATGTTTACTTAGATAATCCCATGCATTAGATAATGGATGACTTGGCTCTTTTGCACTGTGATCTACTCATAGGGCAAAGGAGTGTGTTTCAGAAGGCAGAAATTATTTTCTCTCGCAGCCATTGATCCTTTGTTTTTCCTGGGAGATGTCTCAAGGAACAAGTGTCCCATCTTTATTTGTCCTGAAGATCTTAAAGAGAGGCTGAAGGCTTGCCAGTGCTGTGCACAATATAACTTCAAACCCATAAGAGAGAACACCTTTCGGATCAGCAAGGTAAATTGTGTTCTTCATATTCCAGGAAAGGGTGGCATGGGTTCCTTCCAACCCAAGTGGCTCCAGCAGGATCGATCCTATGCTTAAAAGGATGTTTCGTCTGTCTGCAAACAGTAATGGCAATGGCCTTGAGAAATACGGCTTTGGGGCAAGAAGGACCACAGGCAATGCCATTGGGATAAATGTCAGAGGTTTCATTCCCTTAGAGACCTTAGACACACCTTCTTGTGCCTGATCACCATTTTCTGCTCTCTTCATACTTAATCTCTCCTCTATTTTTCAACTCCATCTGCAAGTAACAAGGCAAATCTTCTGTAGCAGTTGCCCTCCTTTCCCACCCAGCCATCAACCACAAGACCATTTCCAATCCAAATTTTTCTGTTGTTCTATATAGTTCTTCTTTCAGTAGCAAATGAAGGCTAGTGCCAGAACAGTGGCTCTCCTTACAGACTCCCTACCTGCCCTCCTACACATACAGTCTGCCCATGAAGCATCCTCCCTAGCATTCTGTACTTGGTTTGCCTGAAGGATGCACCTTCTTAGAAGATATGCTCCTGGCATTCCTGGGAAGCAAATTACCGTCATGCTGGCAGCTGCCTTCTGCCCCTGTCTATTGCAATAGCTGAAAATGATGCCAGCAGTCCCTGGGCTGCATTAGGAAGAGGGTCAACAGTAGGTTGAGGGAGGTGATTACAGCACTGGTAGACACATCGAGGGTGCTTTGGTCCAGTTCTAGCCTCCCCAGTACAACACAGACAGGAACTTACCTCACCAAGTCAGCAAAGGCCCATGAAGATGATAAAAGAAGTGGAGCATCTGACATATAAGGAGAGGCTGAAAGAGCTGTGACTGTTAAGCCTGGAGAAGAGAAGGCTCAGGTGGGATATGATCCATGTGTATGAATACCCAATGGGGTGACTAAAGATGATGAACTCATTCTAAGTGGTGCCCAGCTGGAATAAATGGAAATAAAGGAAATACCATTTTAACATTAAAATCTCCCACATTTCTTTGCTAAGACATTAACCACCCAGACAAGTTGCAGAGTCTCCATCATTGGAGATACTCAAAACCTGATTGTATGTGGTCCTGAGTAACCTGCAATAGCTGATCCTGCTCTGAGCAGAAGCCAGACCAGACAATTGCTGGAGGTACCTCCTTGATATAACCATTCTGTGATTCTGCTTGCTGATCCCCATGCCCTGCAGTCAAGTCTCACTCCTCCTACTTTTTTTTTTTCTCTCAGCCATACTAATGGAGTGGTGTTTGGTAGTCCTGAGTGAAGGGACAAACTAGCCCAGTGCCCTGTTTCTGCCAGGATAAAATAGGTCAGCCACGGGCTGCAGACCATTACAGGTTTTAAGTCAGCCAGAGCAGCTGACCCAAGTTGTCTCACAGGTGTATCCCATACACATCACATTCAGTATAAAGGGGGAAGTTTGCCAAGGAGAAGGAAGTGGCCTGCTTGGTCTTCTGTTCTTGCTTTGTCTCTTTCAGACCCTGCTCCTCTTTGTTCTCTTAAGGACTGTTTCCATGTTTCAGTCTGATGGCTGTACCTTTGCTAGGCTGTATATAACTTTATATTGACTTTGGTAGCAGTTTTGTTGTTTCATTAAATCCATTTTCAACTCAGCCCCTGGTTCTTCTTTCCCTTTCCCAATTCCCCTTCTCTGCTGGGGAGCAGTCATCAGGTGATAGAATAACTGCAATAGTTTGGCCCTGGATACAGGCTAAACATAGACAATCAGATACTTGGAGACACCTGAGCAGTTGACAAACGTATATCCAAAATGGGAGCAGATGAGGAAAAAAAGTCTTTCCATAGTGTGTTAAGTCCAGACAAGGCAGGCATGTGGGATGACTTGTTATAGTAATCACACTTGGTCTTACATGGGAGGAATTAGTCAACAGCTTCTGTGCAGTTTCATAGGAAGAGCTACACTAATTCATGGCAGTTAAGAATCTTTCCTCTTGATTACACTTTGCAAGTCAAATGGGTAAAAAGCTTCCAAAGTATGCAGGACTGCACAGCCAAAAGTCTTAAAGCCTGGCGTTGCATGAAAGATCATTGAGTGGCTGCATGGGACTCATCACACCAGGCCGAAATATCTTCAGTGCAGGCTTCAACACCCGAACTCACTACGCCTTCTTCACAGTCAGTGCTAAGATACCGTTCCTCTGACTCACTTGTCTGTCTCTGTCAGGATGAGATGAACTGTCCCCTGGAGGTGCTTACTTCTTTCAGTCAACTGTTAAAAGAACTTAGGTGATCAGCTCAGATATAGGCATCTAAAATGGACAGGTGAATTCCACATGTTTTATCTGGAGATGGTAGCTCTCTGTAGCTCTTCTTTATTTAGTGTTTCTGTTATGACTAGAACACATGTCAGCTTCCACATGTCAGAAGATAAAATAATTGTATTGATTAGGAAGTTCTTAGCTAACATTTACACTGAGGAACTTTACCAAACTGCTGTATCACAACAGCTCTGAAATTTGTCTTACTTAAAACTAGATTGCAGAGGGTACATCTATCATACAGAAGAACAACTCAGTGAATCAATAAAGTCTAGAAGCAAAAGACAGAAAATGCTCTTTCAAGCCAAACTGTAGCTAAAATACTTTGCCTGGCATCAAAATCTGGCAGTGGCCCATAACTTTTATCCTTTTACTGTATTTCAATGATGAAGTTTTGTTAATACCTGGAAGATTATGCTGTGCCAATCACTGGCCCAAGGGTGACTAATAGTTTTCATTTCAACCATGTGTTATGACCAGTGGGTCTCTTTTGTTAAATTATATGCTGCATGGTGATGCCTAAAGGCTTTGTCTCTTCCCACAGACTTTTCCCTGGCATTTCTATTGACGTGTCAGCAACAGCTCCATGAGATCTTGGCTTTGCTGTCAGAGCTAACTTAAGAAGCTGCAAACAACATTTCACCATTTCAGTCTCCCACGTGCTCCTCTTTGCCATCATGGCCTCCTCAGCAATGCCACTGCCAAAGATTTGAACTGATTCACTGCTTCTGGAGGAGTATTATTTTCGAAGTTGGTGTGTGGCTCAGGCCTGCAACCCCTTGTGCTAGCAGTAGAAGCTGTCCATGGAGAGGGCAGTACTATGCAATGTAAAACCAGGTATGAGGGCCAGGGAAGGCAGGAGAGGGGATTTTTAAAGTTGGCTTCGCTGAAAAGCCAGAGTTTTGTGCAATTATGGCTTCTGTGGCCCTCATGCTTTATAAAATGAAAGGGAAATGTAAACCAATTAAGGCTGTGTATTAATTGTGGTTCTACATTTCCTTCAATGGCACTAGGTTTTAAAATTTTCATTTGAAGCGACACTCAATTCTCACCTACGTTTCTCCCCCTCCCTTTTGCATTTCGGTGATAATTCACTCTTCATTTTTAGAGCTACTTTTAAAATGTAACTCCCTACTCGTAAAATAGAACACAAAATTAAAATCCCCTCAACATTCAAATAAAAGTAATTTGAAAACCGAAGAAGAAAGCTTTCAAAGGACAGACTTCAGGAACCTTGACATTTGTTTAAAAATATATGCTTTACATGTTAATTTTTATGTCTATAATTTATCTCACTTAAGCCACAGTCCTCAAAGATTTATGAATTCACAGGGAGTTTGCACAATGAAGTCCAACAAAGGGATAAATTTGCAGGATCAAAAGCAGCTGTACTCAGACCAGGGGCACTGTTGGAATTTATGTTCTCACAGCTTTCATGCAGAAGCCTACTGTTAGTTGAAGTACATTGGCTTCATTCTGGTAACATGATGACTTCCGTACCAACTAAGGTCCATAGTTCCCAGTTGTTTATTACCAGATCTGTGGGCTTTCAGGGATCAGTTTGCTCTGGATCAGATGTAAGCGTACAACAATCTTCTTTTGGTTCAGTTAGCCATTAGGGCTAGAAATATTTCTGTGCCATCTTCATGTTTTTTGAGCAGGTTTAAGACAGCCTCCTCCATCAGAAGATGTTCTGCGACAAAATGACTCCTTCAGAATTTTTTGAACACATTTGAATCGACAAATTAAGTTCATATAGGTTCAGTGCTTTGCATCATGCGGTTGTGTCATTTCTGACTCAGTACATGGCACATCAACACTATGTGCAGGGCTATGCCAAAACAAGCCCTAAGTTCTTGAGAAGTAATTCCCACCTATCTCCTCAAGAACCTTGCAGGCTTGCAAACTCAGTTTGAGCTGTGTTTGTGTAAGCTGGAGGCCTACAAAAGAGCAACCCAACCTCCATGCTCACTGCTTCACACATTTCTGCTCTTTCACCACACTGTGAGCACAACTGATCTGGATAAAAATAAAATCTGGAAACAGGGGTTATTTCCAACCCTGATATGTTTGATCACATGTCTCTGCAAGTAAAGTCACCAACACAACAACAAAGTGCAATGACAAGAACCAAAGACCAGGAGGAAATGCATAGTATATATGTCCATGTGGTTGGTGAAGGTGGCTTGGGAGATCCTTGTGCAAGCACTGCTCATAAAAAAATACCTGAAGAGCCACAGCCACCATCATGTTGGTAGAGCAGCTTTTCTTATTCCAGGGCACTAACATGGTGTGAGCAGGTTGTCACTCTGTCTTGCTCATCATCCTGATCTCAGAAACAACAGGTGAGCCCCTAGGTGAGATAAGGAACATCAAGACAAAGGTGAGGAGGGGCAGTACCCCCCAAGGAGTCCTGACTCAGGCAGGGAGGAATAAAGTTTACTCATAGCCACTACTGATATGGCTCAGGGCGCTGTATAAGAGGTGAAATAAGTGTCATAGTTGGGTCATGGGAAGATAACTAGCAGCCAGCTTAGCTGCAAGCAGAGATAGCCTGGGACAGCCAGCCACACTTGGTAATTGCATGCTTTGTGTGACAGACAGCAGGACTAGAAGCAGCTAGCTTGTTAAAACTTGGATTGCAGGCAGCGTCCAAAAATATACCCAGGATCTTCTCAATTGGCCCATGCATGCAACTGCATTTTTATGCCAGATTTATGCATGTTTGTCAGCTTTAAGCCTGGCTGTAGAATTGACAATTCCCAGTCTGATGTAAAGTGTGAGATACTGGTCTGTGCTGCAAATTCAGTCTGGGAAGGTCAGTTAGGGATGTGGAGTCAAAAAAAGACTGTGGCAACCTGAAATCATCCCTTTTGTCCTGTTGTGTTCTAGGGATGAGAGCAGCTTCCTTGGGGAGGCTCACAGGAAGTAAATCCTGTGAGAGCACATTCACAACCAGGTTCAAAATGTCCCAGCTAGGTGATGGAAATTGCTGGTTTGGATATTTTCACAGATTTCTCTTTTGAGTGCATTGTCCCTGCAAACTTCATACCATGTCAGCTATGAGCTTCTCATGTCCTATGGCTTTAGAAAGAGTAGGTACCATCTTTCTTCACCACATAAAACATAGCAGTGTAAAAACTATATAAACACCATATTATGTTATTTTCATAAGAACAATGTCATACATTCATTTGGGACCTGGATTAAGTTAGAATTGTTGGCTGCTCCAATACTGCACGGGTGCAATATTAGTTACTCCAGGACTAAGGTTAACTTGTCTTTCTAGGCTATACCACAATGCTATTTGAGGTAACTCTTTCACCCCGAAACAACTTTTAGGACATAGTTTCATGCCATCTGGATCTCTGTGCAGTAGTAACTTGAATGTCTTCTTTCCTATTACTGCACATCACTCCTTCAAAGCAGTGTGTTAGTAAGATGTAAAGCAAAACCTGCAAAAAAATAAAGAAAAAAGATGTTTTCTTTTTTACTAACACCAGTCCACTTACCACCACAATACAGGGGAGCTGCACTGTTAGAGCTGAAAGAACATCACAAATGCATAGCCTGAGAAGGGATGGGGAAAGGTGGGCATCTCTGAAGTGCTAACAGTACTGTGCCTTCCTGTTATTCTGCCTCTCTCTGCCACTCTTCCCGTGCTAGCAGGATTGCTATATTTAGGCAGCCCTTGTGTTTCAGGAGTCCTTTCAATCAAATCCCCAATATGCTGAGGAAGCCAGGGGGTGGGCAGTGATGGTCTCAAAGCATACAGGTGATACAAAGTTGTTCCTTTTGGTCCATGTGTAAATTGGCATCACCTACAGCAACACCTATGTGTGCTTCCCTGTGCTTGACTCCAACTATATGGCTGAGCCTTGCCTGCATGTCAGGATGAGGGCAACCCATTGGCTCAAGGGGCAGTGCAGTATCCTGGGGCAGGGGGAAGAACTGCAGGAATGCGTCCACCTGTGCAACATTCAGAGGCAGCATATCTGCATCTGAATCTGGGTGTGCCAGCAGAGCTCACATAGAACAGCCCTCACATGGAGATGTGAGATAGTGGTGGAGGAAGGCTATCCTGTGGCATCCTTCCATATACAATCTGCTCCCAGTATGTGCTGTAATCACTAGCATGAGGAGAACATCCCAGCACGAGGAAAGCAGGAGACTTCAAAGCCTCCCAGTCTCTCTGGTCATAGAAGCCCACTTGCAGCAGGACAGCTGGATTGTGCAAAGCCTCAGTCCACTTCACTCACTATTCTGCTCTCGGATATTCCTTCACCCTAGCCTGAGCCTCCCTCGTGGACTTGGCCAAGGCAAGAACCATTTCCCTAGACAGTACAACAGGGCACATGTCTAACACTTCCCATTATCAAGTAGGTCAAAATCACTCCCATTTTCCACAGAGGGAACAGGAGTGGAGGCAGGAAATGAGATGCCCCAAGGCTACAGGATGAATCAGTAGCAGCAACAAAATAAAAACTCAGAACTTCCTGTCTCTTTACTCATCTCCGTGAATACAGTTGATGATTAAGCTCTTAAAAAGTTAGTGCAGTTGATGACCTCTGCATCTCTGGTCAGTGATTAGGGCCCCAGAATATCAAATGCGGAAAAGAATAAAACAAAGACAATTTCAAAGAACTAGGAAAAAAAATAGAGGGAAAGGAATTTCTTTTGTGGCTAGAACATAAATGTTGGGTTCCTATTACTCCCACAGTGCCTCTTCCAGTAAGTAAGGAAGTTTCTCTAGTTTTACCCCTGTGGGTCCACTGAGAGTTGCAATTGGCTTAAGCCACAGCTACCACCAAGAGGCACTGCTATGGTTACTTTCCTGCATGTAGTCTCTGTCCCACTCCCTCTTGTCAACACAACCACTCAAGCAGCAACGTGATGAACCAGCCCAGGGAACTGATCAATAGTAACAAATTGTTTTCCTTTCCAGGGCTAGCTTTGCTATGGGTCCTGGCTAACTAAACAGCTGTATGAACATTTACACTAACTGACACAAGGAACTTGTATTGAGGTACCCCAAACTGGACATAATACTCGAAGTGTGGCTTCATCAGAGCTGAGTTCAAGGGGACAATCACCTCCCTACTCCTGCTGGACACAGCATTTCTTTGTTCCTGAACAGATGGAGCTGACACAGATTTTTTTATGCTTCTACTTAGTTTGTGACTAGGAGACAAAGCCATTTACTGCTCTGTGTGTAGGGTGACCATCCACACAGGGCAGGAATTACCTTTCCTTGCATTTCATCTGCATGAGGATTTTCAATGGCTGTCTCACTGTCTCCTTCAGAGGAGTTGGTTTCATTCTGCGAATGAACCACTTCTTTGCAGTGGTTTTAGGTTTGCTCATTTAACCTTTAGACTTTCCAAACTGGGTAAGTACGTCGTGCTGATGAAGAGTATGTGAACAGTGTGGTTTTGGCCACAGCCAGAGAGACTTCTTCCTCAAGAAGGCAACCTTTTCATCCCTTCATTTGTGTAGGAAGGAAAAGGAAGGTGAGGTGGTATGGTGCTTCACCCTGGGAACTAGCAGAGAGTTTTCCTGTGGCATTTATTGCTTTATGAAAGCTATTCCACTCTTCCCCTCCCCATCCCCCCTCCAAAGTTCAAGGATTCACAATACTGTTGCTAACACTTCTGCTCTTTAGCAGTTTTCTGTTGTGATACTAAAGCAAAATGAAGAACAAAACCCACTGTAATAAAATATAAGCTCACAGCAGAACATGGACATTATGGTGGCATGGACACATCAGTGCTATAATGGTGAAAATGCGTATTTGGGCTCAGATCCTCAGCTCTAAAGAACTCAGACTGTATTTTTGGGGGGCACAAGAAAAGTGTTCCATACTGGGTTTGCAAAACTTGTAGTTCAGAGTTTGGTCTTGGAAATATTTGCAGCATCCAGAAGCACACAGCAAATCTCTGAGGTAGTATTGCCACTGTGAAAAGGGAATGTGGAGATACAACAGACATGTTCCACAGAAATGTCATTTTCATGCTTAACAACAGTGGTAAAAGTGTAAGAGTGTAAAAGAACTGAAAACTGGAATGTCACTGGGATGGCATCAACACAATATGGAAATACATTCCTCTTTCTTAAAAAAAGAAGACATTAGAAATAGTAATGGTTTGATTAAGGGCAAGCACAGAATGGCTTTCCACTTGTTTTTTACTAAAAATTCCAGAACTTGCTAGCTGGTAAAACCTGAGGGGGGAATTAAAAAAAAAAGTCTAGAAAAAAAAATGTACTGGAGAAAGTGAATAGGAAATGATTGTTGTCTCTTCCAACACAAGAACCAGCAGGGGTTCTTGGAATCTAGCAGATGCTGGTTCAAAGCCAATGAACAAAGGTGGTGCCCACATAACAAGTAGATAGTTCGTGTTTGGAACTTGTTGCCAGAGGACACTAAAAGTCAGAAACATGTACTTATACACAAAGTAAACAGGTGATCGAAGCAAGGAAAAAAAGTCACCAGAGACTATGAATGTGGTAACACCAAACACTGCTGAAAAGCTCTCCGAGCTGCTGGAAGGATGTGCCATGGAAATATCACTGGATGGTTAAAGTTCCCCTGTGCTCTTCCCTCAGCATTTACCCTTGGCTACATCTGGAGATAGGATGCTGTGCAAGATGAGCAATAGGTTTGACCCATGAAAGCTGCCTTTACGCATCAAAATGCTGAAATAAGCTGTGTAATGTAACTCAAACAATAATCTTTCTGGAAATCCACTTCTCAAAACTAATTGCATCTCTAGACATGATCCTACTACCTTGAACATGCACTCAGATGGACCTTGCACTGAGCCCATTTGAAATAATTTGCCTACTTAAAACTATAGATTCCTGCACGGAGCAAAACAGTTGCCCTGGTCCAGGCCCATGTTTCCTTTCTTTGTAACTACACTTAAAGTGAAAATGAAGTACACCATTAAACTGTTATGGTAATTTATCCTTACACTTTCTGCTCAACAGGTTTGCTTTGTTTTAAAAGTATGTTTCTGTGATACTTATAGCTATGTATATGTAATTTTGTGGTTAAAGTAGAAGAGACAGGAAAACCTTGGTTCCCACAGGAAACATAGCCCGACCTCTTGCAAGCAGGTAACATTTTTGCCATATCGGTGTGATAAAGAACTTCAATGAGAGACAAATCCTGCCAAGGTTTACACCTGTGTGCAACAGCCTGATGTCACTAGCTCAAGAGAGGTTTATGGGGTTTTTGTGTCATTCAGATTCTGCTGGAGGATGCTTCAGGATGGGAACAGGGCAGTTCTGTCAGTGAATAATGGGTCAAAATGCCATTTTATGAGTGCTAGATCTGTTTCTTGAAGACTAGGATTTGTGTTTCTGCAGAAGTCTCTGCTGGGGCAGGAATATTTTTCCTGTGGGCCTGGGTGGAGGCGAGGAAATGGAAAATAGAGATTTTGCTGGTCACTTCACCTTGGACAGGCACCGAAAATATCACCAGCACCTATGCCACGGGCAGTGGAGTAGTGCAAATCACCACTACGTGCCGTTGCTATTATTTCCAGTACACGCGTTGCAAAACTCTTCGCGTTGGTCTTAACACCGACCCTGTAAAAAGTGCCCGTAGGGCGGCTGGCAGCCCCGAACACGGACCCCTTCCTTGCCCACGCCGCGGGGCACAGGCAGGCTAGGTGCGCTGCCCAAAGAAGTCGTCCGGGCAGCGCTTCAGAGGGCGCCCCATCCACCCGCTTAGCTCTGCGGCCCTGCCGTGAACACGCGTGGGCCTCCCCTCCGGCCAGGCCCGCGCATTGTTCGCAGGCCGATCGGGCTCCTCCTAGCCCCGTCAGGATTGTTGCTGGGCGGCGGCGGCGGTGAGGCGAGTACGCCTGCCGGGGCCCGGCCGCTCCCCTCCTCGTCCTTCCTCTCTCTTTCTCTCCCCACGAGTTTACCCAGCAGTGCTTTGGTGCGGGCGCGTTTCCGCCGGTTTTTCCTGTTGGAGAAGGGAAGGGGGAGCTGTTTTCTGTCTCTCCCCTCTCGCACTGTATTTTGTATCCCCTTTCTCCTCCTCCTCCTTTTCCTCCTCCTCCTTCTCCTCCTCCTCCTCCTCCCTGGCTATCTTTGTCTGGCTAGCAGCACCCTGCTCCAGCCCCGCTCCCGTGCCCCGCCGCCGCCGGGACGCGCAGTCCTTGCCCACCGGTGCCTGGCGCCGTTTCATGCGAGGGCAGCGCCGCGGAAAGGACTCGGAGGCGGCGGGGGCTCCGCCGCGGCGCTGGGCGTGAGCCTCCCATGCGAGAGTGGGGCCGCGGCTGCCGCTGCCGGTTCCCGGCTTGAGCGCCGCTCCACCGCCGGCCGGGCCGGGCCGGGCCGAACCGTGCTGTGCCATGCCCGGGCGTGGGGCACACCGCGAGGCTGCCAGACGCTGCCGGCCCCGGCGCCGTTCCTGCCGCCGCCGCGACATGGTGTGAGCCTGCTGCCGCCGGGGACGCGCGGGCACCCACCGACCCACCCACCCACCGATCGGCCGGCCAGGGCACCGCCGCCTGCCTCGGGGGGATCCAGCCCTTCACTGCACCTCGGGAAGGCGGACGGACCGCAGCACCCCCTCTCCTTCATTCCTTCCTTCCTTCCTCCCTCTTTCCTTCACCTCCCTCTCCCCCTCCTCCTCCCACCATCCATCTATCTATCCATCAACCCCCCCGCCAACCCCTCCCAATGCTGAAGAGTTTCAACCCGGCGGGGCTGGAGTGAAGAAGGGAAAGGCGGAAGGGAGGAGAGGAGCTCCGCGCAATTCACAGCTGCTTCGGAGAGCGAGGCGGAGTGCGGCCTCTCTATTATTTAACAGCGAAGAAAAAAAAATAATAAAAAGGACAAAAAAGAAGAGTCGGGAAAATGGCGAACGATTCTCCTGCAAAAAGTCTTGTGGATATCGACCTTTCCTCCTTGCGGGTGAGTGCCAGGGCGGGGGGCCGGGCCGGCGGGGCGGGCGCATCCCCTGGGGCCGGTGGGGCGGGGGCCAGCGTGCCCCTTGCCGGGGCTGCCGTGGCCGCCGGGCTGGCGGGGATGGGAGCGGCCGGGCCGGGCAGGAGCCGGAGCCGGAGTCGGTGCCGGTGCACGGGAGGCCCGCGGCCGAGTGGGGGGAGCCCCGCGGGGGCGGGCGCGGGGAGCGCGGCTCTGGGCTGCTTTTCCTTTGTTTGCATGTATTGGCATGTGCGTGGAAAAACAGGGCGCAACAGCTGCACGCCGCCAGCAGCCGGGCTCGCTCGCAGGGCTCTGCCAGCAGCCATCGCCTGACAAAAACGTAACCCCACTTCTCTTCTCCCCCGCTTTCCCCCCTCCCCTGCCCTCTCTGCCCCTTCTCTGTGTCATAGGACCCCGCTGGGATTTTTGAGCTGGTGGAAGTGGTTGGCAATGGCACGTACGGGCAAGTCTACAAGGTTTGTGGCAGAATTTCTTCTCCTTTTAATTATTACCATTTTTACTAGAGAGTACCCGGGGATTTTACCGGGCTGAGCACACGACTGACACCAGCCACCCGCTGTGGCAAGCAGAACAGTTAGGGACGACAAAAATGTTGTCCTTGTCATCGTTGCTGCCCGTGACAAGTTTGTCAGCCTCCTGTCTTGTGCTTTTCCAGAGGGGTACAAATTACTCTACCAAGTACTCATCCTGAAATAATGAAATAGACCGTTATTTGCCTTATTCCCCTTCTCCGTGCTCCAGAGAAATGACCAGAGTGGACACTGTCAGAGCATGCTCGGGCTGTGCAAATAGGTCCGTGGGCTTATTCAGGATTGCTGCTTATAAAAGTTACTGCTGCTGCAGTGACTTTAGACAAAGGCATTTGCCTTCATTAAAATTTGTCACCAGGTTTCCTTGTTGGAAGACCTTCAAAGTGTTGAAGCTGCTGAGTCGGGGTTGAGTGGTGCTGTATCCGATCCCGCTGTTCTGTGCAGTGATGGGGGGGAAGCAGACTGACAACAATAAGCGATCGAAGCAGGGAAGGTTATTTCATGAAAATAAGAATTCCCAGTATAACCTGTTTGACAAGTATATGACTTTAAAAAGTAGAAACTGGAGGGTGCCCATGTGGGTGTGAAACTAGCTTACTGGGTTCCCCCCCAGTCCCCCCATTGTGCAGTCAGTGGAACAAACAAATCTCGAGATTGCATGACTTTGCACTGAGTGCTTGATACCAGGATGACTAATTATTCACACAGTCTCAATACTTGGCTAAGGATGGAAGGCTCAAGATTTGTATTGTGTGGAAATGCAATGTACATTTGCAGAGAGAGGGAGGGATAAATGAAAGTAACCCAAGTATGCCTAGCTGCTTGGGGTTTTGGTTTTTTATTTTTTGCTTATAAACAAAGCAGTATAATTCCCTGATGGGAAGATACTGATGCTTGCAGATCTAGTATCTAAATAAAGCACTTTCGTGTCTCTTCTGCAAATGAAACACAGTTAGTTTGTTTTGAGGGCGTGAACCTCAGCCTTCATGATGGAAAAGTATTCTGTCTGCACTGCCTGCGAGTTTCACTTGAAGACCAGAAGTGGGATAACCAGGCTGCTGCTGTTGGCAGAGAGCTGGAAAAAAGGATGTGGCTGGAGGAGAGATGAGATGAGTGAGAAGCTGCATTTTGACAGCACTGTGACCATTTTTTTTTCCTGACAAGTTAAATGACACCTTTTTTTCTGTAATCCTTCTGTTCCTAGAGGTTGCATCACCTGAACCCTTCTTAAAAACAAACTAAAAAATTCTGGCATGAATGTGTGACTTGCAATAATTAACGTGAGAATTTCAATTTGATGTGTTGTTTCTTTGCTTACTTGTTAATGCTTTGACTTTGTTTATTAAGTCCTCCATCGTTTAGCAGTCTTGACAATAGAAATTTAAAATTTAATTTTCCTTAAGTGTGCTAGAACTCTCCCAGAGTTAGACATTAAATCAGCACTTGCATTTATTGACTTGGAAGAGCAGATGAACATCTGAGATCTAAGGGCATTGGTGTCACTCTGGTAACAGGGAGAGAAGCAGTCTCTGTCAGGGCACTAGTTTTACTGTGTGTTCGATGAGGTTTCCCATGGCTGTCCTCACTCTTAGTCGTTGCAGTGCTTCCTCTTGCCTGGTAGCTGAAGGCATGGTGGTTTGGGTGCATGGGCTAAAGCAAATAGATCATTCTTCTTTGGTATAGAGCATGTCAGATGGTAGTAGTGTTTAAGTTTGGATTAGCACTGCTATTTCTTAGGCATTTGTCCACATTTGTGTTACATGGCCTTAAAATTTGGACATCCAACAGGGTTGTATGTAAACAAGAAATACCAACCAACCAACCAGAATTGCTATGATTGCACCTTGGCTTTCTTCTTAACAGAATACAGTTATGTAAAAAACAACCCCTTACAATAGCAGTGCAATAGTATTTAACTTTTCTCAGCCACGCTTTTGTTAGGAAAAATGCTCCAGTGACATCCAAAGGTGAAACTGTGTGTGTACGTTTTGAGGGCTTTTGGAGGAACTGCGTAACTGAGGGAAAAACGTGGTCACGCTGTGCTTGCTTGTTGCCTTCTGCTTTTTTCCTACCCAGCAAGCTTTCCTCGAAGTCCCTCTTCCCAGCTAGTTTTATTTCCCTTTTAGCTGGTCTGTCATCCTAAGGGAGTGGCGGGGGGTAGGCTGTCTTTGAGGAGGTGTGCACCAAGATCTCTGGGGCACTGCTAGTTAAATGCACTTCCACATTTGTGTGTCGGCATCGGCGATGATGTCACCCGGGCCGGGGAGCGGGATTGGCTGGCTACCTGCCACTGCGGGGAGGACTGAGAGAGCGGGAGAGGGCATGACGTTATCTCTTTGTCTAGCTCATACACCCCAGCGATGAGACCGAAGGTCGTTTGCCTTGTTGGGGAGTCTGCTTTCCAGCGGTGGTGGAAAGGGGCCTGTGCCGACCTGTTGACAAGCAGAAACCAGTCCCGTTTTTCTCCTCTTTGCCTTAGCTGAGCTAGCTGGAAATAGCTCCGATCTGTCTAGTTCGTGGCGTTTCTATAGCTAGGTCTATTTTAACTATTTGTTTAGCTACATACAGCTGTATGCATATATATATATGTGCATGAGATACGAGAGCTTGTCTTGGTTGTCTGGCACCTAAAGGCCAGTTACTCTTTGTCACAGAGCAGTGTGGATCCTCCTGGGATTTTATGCCGTTGGCTTATGTGGTGTGTACTGTGGGCCTGAGACCTGGTGGTGACGTTACAAATACTGAAGTTATCAGTTGCTCCACTTAAAGGTTGTAAAGGTTGTGGAGTTTCCGTTGTTTTCATCTTCATAACCTTGCTTACACCATTCCTGTGTGTGTGAGCCTTGTGTCTCAAGAGGAGCTTGTTACACAGCGTTGAATTGGGGGAGAGGATGATCTTGAGCTTCCCCAGGACTGGGTGCCTAAAGGAGACGGGCTGTCTGGGGAAGCCTTTGTCCAGCGTAGGAAAAAGGGGAGTGGTGGGAATGGCTTATTCAACCCAGGGCAAAGCAGAGGTTTTCTGCTGCACATCTGAAATGCTGAGAAATGAAGGGCTGGCCAGGAAGTTGTTTGCCGGTTTGTAGGTAGTTCAGAATCTGAGAATTTGTGAATAATGGCATGGAAGGAAGCTTGTGCAAATTGCATTGCTTGTAAGTTAGAATGCAAGGGGTTAAACGTTGCACTGTACGGTGAGCAGATTTCCCACCTTGCTGATGTAGAAATGACTGGCTGCAGAATCCCTGAGTGTGTAGTTTAATACTTTTAAGGAGCTCTGTGCCTCTGCTGGAGTTTTCAGAAAGAAATCTCCCTTCAACAGGTTGGCATCAGCTGATGGGAGCTGAGAGGCATGTACAGGCTTGTCCAGAGCAGCACCCAGCCTGCTGTGCCCTGCTTGCAGCAGGCAGAGTGTGCAGGGGCACACCTCTGTGTAGGGCTCAGTGCCCCTAAGCCCACTTTTAAGCAACAGAGCAACTAAGCAACTTTTAATTAGTGCGGTGCAAGCAGGCGCTTATGTGAATGGCACAGAATTCATCAGAAAAATGGCGTTAGTCCTTAATTGTGCTTTTTGTGTATGCTGCTCTGTTGTCTGGTATGGCTTTGCCTTCAGTCTCCTCCTGAACTTCAGTCCCACGTCATCAGAGTGTGGTGTGACTGGAGCTTGTAGCCCGCCTACCAAATGATTAGCTGCCTTAAGGACTTTTTTCTTGATCTTTTGCAAATAATAGTGAAGCGTTTTTAGCGTTGCTGCAGTTATATTTTAGTTTTTCACATCCCGTGATAAAGCATAATTCGAAGCTTGCCTTGCACAAAACGAAAACCCTCCTGACATTTACCTCGAGATAAGATTTGGACATGGTGTTTGCTTCCCTTCTTTTTCTAATGTAAAAGTGACCTGTGAAATAAAGGCATTGGTTAATATTTTACAAATTTTAAAATCTCTACCATCCAATTGTTCATAGAAGCATAAAGTTAAATGTGCTATTGAAACTGAACCATGTTAGTCACCTTTTTTGGGGGGTGGGTGGGGGTGGCGTGTGTGCATGTGTTCTCAAAGACAGCTAACACTTTAAAATAGCTGTTGTGAGTGTTCTGTTGTTAAGTCTCACAGATAGCCATCATAATTTTCTTGTAGCAGCAATGGCTGGGGGGAAGATTGTTTTTGTATGAGTTCTGAGGCATAACAGGAGTGCACCAGAAAGATGAGAAGTAGGAATGATACTCCTAATTGCCCTCAACACAGGCTGGTGTAGCTTTCTAAAAGCCTTGTAATAGTTAATTCATAGTGAAGGCTTCTGTTGTTGATTTATGTTGCAGCCTTCCAAAACAGCATGTAAATGATGTGTATTGTCTAACTGCTGGCTCATAAAAGGAAATGATGTAAGATGTGATCGTTTAAATGCTGATTTGAAAATAAATTAAAACTTAGTTAAATGTTTTCCCACGCTAAGGATACTCTATTTTTGTCTTAATGGACTTTCTGTCTTACAAGGTGACTGTGTTGTGGGTTAGGAAGAGACGACAGTGCTTGGTATTCTCTACTAACTCACTTGAATTTCCACCTCCTCCTCCCTGCCCCCCCCCCCCCCGCCCCTTCTCTCAGTGCTAAAGGAACATCATTGTGGATTCAAATGATTTTGTTAAACATGAATACAATTCCAGTCTTAGCGCTATAAAGACAGACTGTACTGAGGATCAGTGAGGTCACTAGCTCCAGGAACTGGTCCAGACCATCTCTCTTAAGTATGAACTGCCCTTTTTCCCTTCCTTTTCTGATTTTTTGTGAATTGTGTTGCAAAGGGAGAGTTGCTCTTGGAGAAATTGGGAAGGACCAGGCCATGGCTGGAATACTGTAATTTCTGTAGGTCCTGCAGCTAGATGTTTGCCCCCCGTGTCCTCCCTCAAACTGGCTGAACTTGAGACCATTTCTCCCTCACCCAAATCCTTCTTAATTAAAGATACAAAAGCTAGGCAGGTGGCCAGTGGGGATTACAGATATTTATTTTTATTAAAAAAAAAAAAAGAAGGAAAAAAGCAACCTGCCAATTGTGGGTAACCACATGTCCCTCTTATTCTTCCTCCCCCAGTCCATCTGTCTGTTTGTCAAAACATCTTTTTTTTTGGCATCTTAAATCAAATTGCAGGCTCTTGGGCAGGGACTCCTTATTCCTGGAGTAATTACAAGAGGGCCCAATATTCTGGGAGCTGGATGTGTACAGGGCTTCGAGGTGATAGATGTAACTAAATACAGCATAGCCTCTTATGCTGACTCCTAGGAATTTTTATTTCAGTAGGAAGATTCTTAAGTGATGTGGATAAAATTCTTGGTTGAAATAGTCTCATGGTCTCTTCTAGTTCTTTGTCTGTATGCACCCTTTGCCTCTTGGCAATGGTAGGGGCCATTTTTGCAGCATTGTGGAAATCAGTGGTTTTCCCCAGGAAGGTCTCTGCAGCTTGCTTCAGGCATGGGGAAGGTGAGCGTTATTTATAAATCCTGGGATAGGTATCTTTATTAGTTTAGGGATATTTCAAGAAAGAAGGGCAGAAAAACTGGAACATACACCTTTCATTTCCTTGCTTTGTTTTTGCTCTCTGCTGATAATGGAAATTTTGGTTACACGTTGTCAACTTCAAGGCACCAGAACCTTGGTGGTAATGTGCAGAAATGCTTTTTTTTCTGGTCTCTGTGATGATGGCAGGTCCATGCTTTCCACCCTAAGAGATGATGTAGCAGAATGTCCCCAAAGGGAATCCAGCATTACAAAAGGTGTTCACTCTTTGCATTCCCCTGCCTTCAGCATATACATTTTTTAGTATAAATTTTTGGGCTAGGCTAGCTGACTACTGATGTGGTATAGCCTGTACTTGTGTATATACATTATGTTCCAGTAATCTTCTCTTCAAGTGCTCCTTTCTGTTGCAAAAGTGATTTCAGCAGGCTAAGTTGTGTACCTGCCTTCTGGAGATCTGTTTTTCCTTGAAGGAAAGTGGGTTTGTTTTTTTTTTTCCCCATTTTATACTTCTGACTGTACACTCTGGCTCTGACAGAAGTATTTCCCTGCCTATGGATGATGTTGGTATTTAAGCTCAGTAGCATTGACTTGTACAATGTGAGCTTGAGTGTTGTAAAAAGTTGCAGTAAGATCCTTATCTGCAGCGTTATTTTAGGTCCTAGTCCAGCTCCCACTGGAGCTGATGGAAAGAATTCAACTTGCTTGAACGAGAGGTAGATTTGGGAGGGGATCTCATAGATTTGCACAAGAATTTTCTTACAAAATACTTTGTTTGTAGCATTATGGGGCCCTAATTGTTTCTCAGCTTGGCACAGGCTCAAGAAAACATAATGTTGACTCTAAAATCAGGTGACTATGGGAAGGATGAGGAAGAAACCCACAACTGTGCATGCTTCTTGGGAACCTGGGGGTAACTTTGTAGAGGGCTTGGAGACTTTTGGCATTGCATCTCAGTATTACTTCCAAAGTGCATTTTCTGCCTCAAGCACAGTGGGAAACATTTGCAAAGAGGCACAAAATATGACACTGATAGGAAACTGCAGAGTGCTGCCAAATGGTCAGTATGTTTTTGTGAAGCTCATGGTTCCTTCACCTATTCCTCATTCGTAGTCCTCCGTCCTGTCCTGAGCAAGGCTTGATATATCTCCTCCTGGGTGGCTCTGTGGTCCTGACTTCTGTGGTGTCTACTTCAGTGCTAGAAAATGGACAGAGAGGCTTTCTGAAGAAGTGACTAGAAACTGTAGATACAACAGTCCAGCAGGCAGAGCAATCCCTTCCTTTGTTAGGCTTTGCCATCCTGTAGCAGATTAGAATATTTTGTTGTGAATGTACTGAAGAACTGCAATTTGACCTCAATGGTGTTTGTTATAATTTGCTACTTATTGGGAAACCTCTGAGAAGTATCACAGTATTGCCAAGGTTGGAAGAGACCTCGAGGATCATCAAGTCCAACCTGTCACCACAGACCCATGACTAGACCATGGCACCAAGTGCCACATCCAATCTCCTCTTGAACGCCTCCAGGGATGGTGACTCCACCACCTCCCTGGGCAGCCCATTCCAGTGACTAATGACTCTCCCTGAAGAACTCTCTTCTCACCTCGAGCCTAAACTTCCCCTGGCACAGCTTGAGACTGTGTCCCCTTGTTCTGGTGCTGGTTGCCTGGAAGAAGAGGCCAACCCCTTCCTGGCTACAACCACCTTTCAGGTAGTTGTAGAGGGCTATGAGGTCTCCCCTGAGCCTCCTCTTCTCCAGGCTAAACAATCCCAGCTCCCTCAGCCTCTCCTCATGGGGCTTGTGCTCAAGGCCTCTCCCCAGCCTTGTTGCCCTTCTTTGGACACGTTCAAGTGTTTCGATGTCCTTCTTAAACTGAGGGGCCCAGAACTGGACACAGTACTCAAGGTGCGGCCTAACCAAAGCAGAGTACAGGGGCACAATGACTTCCCTGCTCCTGCTGGCCACACTAATACAGGCCAGGATGCCCTTGGCCTTCTTGGCCACCTGGGCACACTGCTGGCTCATGTTTAGGCAGCTGTCAATCAGCACCCCCAGGTCCCTCTCTGTTTGGCAGCTCTCCAGCCACTCCGACCCCAGCCTGGAGCTCTGCATGGGGTTGCCGTAGCCAAAGTGCAGCACCCGGCACTTGGACTTGTTAAATACCATCCCATTGGACTCTGCCCATCTGTCCAGTTGGTTGAGGTCCCTCTGCAGAGCCCTTCTACCCTCTAACTGACTAATATCTGCTCCTAACTTGGTGTCATCTGCAAATTTCCTGATGACTGACTCTACCCCTTCATCCAGATCATCAGTGAAGATACTAAAGAGGATGGAGCCCAACACTGATCCCTGGGGGATGCCCCTGGTGACTGGCCTCCAGCTGGATGTGGCACCATTCACCACCACTCTCTGGGCTCGGCCCTCCAGCCAGTTCCTAACCAGCACAGTGTTGGGGTCCAAGCCATGAGCTGACAGCTTAGCCAGCAGTTTGCTGTGGGGGACGGTGTCAAAGGCCTTGCTGAAGTCCAGGTTGACCACATCCACAGGCCTCCCCACGTCCACCAGACGGGTCACCTGATCATAGAAGGAGATCAAGTTGGAGAGGCAGGACCTGCCCCTCCTAAATCCATGCTGGCTGGACCTGAGCCCTTGGCCATCCTTCAGGTGTGCAGTTATTGCTGCCAGGATAATCTGCTCCATCACTTTCCCTGGCACTGAGGTCAGGCTGACTGGCCTGGAATTTCCATGTTCCTCCACCTGACCCTTCTTGTGGATGGGGACCACATTGGCCAGTTTCCAGTCTCCTGGGACCTCACCTGTGAGCCAGGACTGGAGGAAAATGATGGAGAGTGGCTTGGCCAGCTCATCTGCCAACTCTCTCAGCTCCCTAGGATGGATCCCACCCAGTCCCATGGACTTGTGAGTCCAGCAGTGGCTCAGCAGGTCCCGAACTAATTCCTCATGGATTTCCAGGGCACTACACTGCTCCCCGACCCCGTTGCCCAGCTCAGGAGGCCACTCGTCCTGAACTCCTCCTGCCTTGCTGTTAAACATTGAGGCAAAGAAGGTGTTCAGGACCTCAGCCTTTTCCTCGTCTCCAGTCACAGTGTTCCCCTCCAGGTCCAATAAGGAGTGCAGGTTCTTTCTGCCCTTCTTTTTAGTGTTAATGTATTTGTAAAAATGCTTTTTATTATCTTTCACTGAGGTGGCCAGCTTCAGTTCCAGCTGGGCCTTTGCCTCTCTGATTTTTTTCCTACATAATCTAACAGCTTTCTTAAACATACCTCGAGAAGCCTTCCCCTCCTTCCAGAGGTGACACAGCCTCTTTTTTCCCCTTAAGTCCTCCAGGAGCTGCTTGCTCATCCAGGCCGGTCGCCTTCCCCGCCGGCTCGCCTTTTGGCACATGGGAACTGTCAGTTCCTGTGCCTTCAAGAGCTCCTGTTTGAAGTAGGTCCAACCAGCCTGGACTCCTCGGTTCTTGAGGGCTGCTACCCAGGAATTTTACAAAGCTTCTGCTTGATCTTGCATCATACTGAGAAGTGAAGGGCTAAGTCTATGAGAAGATGGGGAGTTTAGGAGAGAGAAGCAGTCTGCTGAAGGTGAATTTACAGAGTAAGTCAGAGGGTGATGAAGAGGTTGGCTTAAATGTTGAGAATGAATTTGCAGACTCTTCATAGTTGTGAGAAACAAAAATGTAGTGTGGAGTCAGGGGAGTACTTAATACAAGGAAAACTAAGGGACAGCTTAATTGTCAGCAGAAATACAAGCATCTGTAATTAAAAAAAAAAAAGTCTCGTGAAAGAGATTAGCTTTTAGCCATAGCAGTTCACTGGGTTTCACTTGCCAGTCAAACTCTGAGCCCATGCACACCAGGGGAAGGTTTACTGACAGGTTTTTGTGCTGATTTCAGCATGGACCAGGCTGATGAGACCTTCTTCAGCCCACCTAGCTGTATTGTGACTGTGTGCCAGAACAAGTAATGTCTTTTTGGGGAAATTTCTTAATACTGGCAAAATGCTTCTTTCCCACCAAAGCTGCACCTCCCTGTAGCTCCCTGCCACTGTAGCTGTCGTTATTGCTCTACAAACAGGACACTGCAAGTGCCAACAGGTCCTGATCAGCCTGTCTAGTAATAAAACAGCTAATGTGGTAAAACTCCTAACGTGATGCAGTTATACTGGTATTGTAGTGCTTATCTGGTATGTCTCTGTCACCTCCCTTTGGAGCTGTCCCATGGCATGATGATAAGAGCTTCTTTCAGTGCAGGGATCACAGTGACTCATGGGTTTGTATTGGCAGCTGAAGGAGCCACATAGGCTGTAGACCTGTGCTTCCTGGAGCAAGGTAGTACTGCCTCTAGAGAAGGTTTACTGTGAGCTGGGATTAGTAGTGTGTCTGCTGGGACTGCTGGTGGTGCACCATGGCTACTCATCTGCTTCGCCCCTGCCCTTGTGTGCACTGAGTGCCCCAGTAACTTTCTGCCTCTGGGGCTGCTGGGAAGGTCAGCTTGCTTAAAGCTCTTCCACCACCCTGGATGGGGAAGTCCTAAAAGATCCCTCTTGGCACCCTGCATTTGCTGCTTTTGAGGCATGGGTGCTGCTCTGCTCCTTATCTGCCTCCAAAGACTTTCCTTCTCGTGGTGCTGACACACAGAAATGCTGGTCCGCACATCCCTTCATAACACCCATCTGCCTCATCTTTGGCTTTTCTTTTTTGTATGTCTTTATAACTCCAACTTAGCTTTACTGGATATTTTAGGGCTCTGAAAATTGGGTGAGTTTTAGGTTTGAATGATTTGGTTACCATCTTTTTATGTTGTATCAGTCCATGATATGGACTTGGCTCTGGTTTCTGCACCTGGCAGCTTCACCAGGGTGACAGAGATGAAATGGGAGGATGCTGCTTAAGTAGGTGAAAGAATGGCAGCAGCTTGCTGTATTTAATTTCACCAAATCTGAGTTTTATTAACTTTCTGTCAAGGCAAGAGTTTACTCCCACTGGTTTACCTTGAAGCTGATCCACTTTGTTAGGGATTTTTTTCTTTTGGAACTGAAAAATACTTGAGGTCTTAAAAATACAGCAGTCAATTTCAGTTAAGCTCTGGTAGTTTCAATTGCTTCTTCCCAGGATTTTGGGAGCCTAGCTGTAGGGTATGGCAGTGGACAAGAGTTCATGATTCTAATTTAAACAGTAAGCTCAAACCAAAATA
This sequence comes from Melanerpes formicivorus, assembly GCF_026170545.1. Taxonomy (NCBI): domain Eukaryota; kingdom Metazoa; phylum Chordata; class Aves; order Piciformes; family Picidae; genus Melanerpes; species Melanerpes formicivorus. The sequence continues at coordinate 28,956,830 of NW_027142353.1, read as the reverse complement.
AACTTGTCTCAAAACTTGCCCCCTACATTTCCAGCTATTTAATAATATTGTTTTGTTTTCAAACTCAGGAAAGACAAGCTTAAGGTCCATGGGCCTTAATGTGTTTTGGTAAAGTATACTATGTTATACTTGGGTTTATGTATCTTAAAGTCTGGGACCCCCCCAGAATTATTGGAATTTGTTGTTTTTCCTTCATTTTTGTGCTTCACAAGAAAAAGTCAGTAGAATATTTAAAAGGACAAATAACTGTACTCATAGTGGAAGTCCACTGTCCAGAGGGAATGCTTGTGGCTGAGTCACAAATCCTTGCAGGTGGGGGTGCATAAAGAAAATTGAAACACTGATGGACCCTGACCTGTGGTCAACTAACGTGGACCATGTGCTGCTGCAACTGGGGGGAATTGCTGCAGCAGTGTTTGCATACAATGATGAGGTGTTTGCTGACTGGAAGCCCTAATTGAGTTTCTTTTATGCTTCTCTAAAGATCTGATAGTGCTGTGTATCTCCAGTTATATTATGATGGCCTGATAGGTGAAAAATGCAGTTTGTAATGAGAGTTGCAGACATGCATGTCTGGTCAGTAATGTACAGCTTGTTTCTCTGCAGTGGGCTTGAATGGTACTTCTGAAAGGTGCTTAGGTAGGTGGGTGCTGCCTACTGTCCTTTCACTGTCTACATCTGGACTGTGTATTCTAGGACTCACAATGGAGAGAAATAGGTCAGGAGAATGGCCTCTGGAGATAACTATCCTAGGATGAGATAAATTGCACTTTACCTGAGTCTTTGTCTGTTAATTATAATGAAAACTTAAGATGAATGTCTTCTAGGTGTCTAAGGCTGGACAGGTTGACCTTACAGCGTGCCCTGTGTGTCATAGCTCCTGCAGTCCATTGTCTTTGTGGAATATATAGTAGGAATGAAGATGCCTATACAAGCGGACATATGAAAGTGAATAACATGTAAAACCTCTTACCTATCACTAGAAAGGAAACATCCTTTTTTTCCTAAAGACTCACAAGTAAGAGACCTGGTTTTGCAATGCATTTACCACGAGGTGAACGTGCATGCCCTCAGTTACTCTATCTGCTCTTTTATGTGAAGGTTGGAAACTTCTTTAGACAGGTTTGTTTCTGAAGGACATCTGAGTGATCTGGTTGAGAAGAACTCTTAAGTGTGAAAAGCAGTCAATGCCTTGTGTCTCCTCTCTGTGCCTTAAGGCAGCAGTAAGCATTGGGGTCCTTCCTGTGCAGGTGAATTATACTTCTATGGAGAATGCATTTGTTCTAGGTTACTGTTTTTCAAGAGAAAATTGTAGAAATATTTCAACTCTTTCATTGTTGATAAAGGCTGTAATTAAGTGCCTGACATTCATGCTGTTTTTTCAAAGGTATGCTTCTCTGCAAGGTATCTTTCCCCATAATTTTTTCTCCAGCAGTGTTGTAGAATTCAGTCTTGTGAGTCCCATTTTAAAATCTCAAACTGTTGTACATCTGAGTATCTTTTCTCTAATTAACACTTGAGCTTTTTTGAGGCAATATACTGCATGTTCCTTCAGCAGTTAAGCGTGGACATCCTTTCAGTACTTGAAGTTTCATATTCCATACCATTTGTTAATCTGAACTATCAATTGTGTGGTGATCTCCTGTATAAATGCAGAAGGAAGTGGAGTTCTTATGTGCTTCTCCCCTGAGTTATCCACTGTGCTTTACTTCAGTGTAAGGGTGTGAGAGAGAAGTACAGCAATGAACTGATGTAATTTTTTCCCAGCCACCCAGGAAATATATGACAGAGGTACAATCCAAATCTCTGGATGTAAAGTTCTGTGCTTTAATCAATGGAGATCCTTTCTTTGCCTTAGTGATAGCTGGGATCAGCCTTCACACTTACTAAGCCAAAGTGCATGAAGCTATGGCACCCAGAAGAAGGAGCTAAATGTTCTTGGGCCACTGGGGAGTGAGCCTTATGATACCCCTGTTTGTTTTACTTGTACTTGGGGTGGAACCATTGGGTACTGTCTTTCATTTAAACAGAGACCTCACCACCTGTCTTTTGCAGAACGGCCTGAGCTGAATTGCTCACATTTTACTGTATTATTGTCTGTAATAGTGCCGAGGCAGGTATTAGGATATTTTACCATGACTAAACAGCAGTGTTAATACTTTTAAAATTGGCATATTGACATTTATGAGCAGATATCACATTGTGATGATAGCTTCAGGGGCCTTCTGCTGCATATAAGAGCTCTTGGTTGCTTTGGAAAACAGATAAATAACGTTTTAAAGCTACCTTAACACAATCAAGTGTGTTAAACCAAAAGTGCAAGGTGATGCTGTATCCTTAGTTTATCCTGCAGTCCACTGTTATTTTGGCAGATGAAGTTAATGATGTAGTGTTACATGAGAAGGGAGAAGAGGCCCAGTGTTGACAATTATGAGGAATTCTCAGATGTAAAGACCTCCCTGAGTTCATGGCAGGCTCTTTGTTCACCAGCACTGTACCTCGCACCTGACAGGCTTGTTCCTGGGGTGTGTTTGGAAGTGTCTCTGTGCAGCAGGGGTTGGGGCTTTGGCAGAGCTGGTGTGCCTTCAGGTTCCTTGCAGTTGTCACCTTCACCTGCTCTTTTGCTGTGGTCTTGTGGGGAAGAATGGCAGCCTATTAATAGTGATGGCACAGACTGTCTGTATTTCCTCTGTCAGAAATTGTTGGAATGCTTTAAATAACTGATTGCTGAAAGGGTGGTGTGTTGTTGTTGGGTTTTTTTAATGTGAGCTTTAGGAAAGATGCACTTTGGTGTTCCTTTTACCCCATGTGAAATGCAATGAAATTCTCTGATCTGTCTTGTTCTTGGGGACTATGAAGACCTCCTGATGCAGCTCCCCTTGTGTATTAAGGTTTTTGCCAAGAGTTAAATTCTGGAGTGATGACAAGTGAATATGGAGAAAATGTTTCAAGTCATGTGAAAGAAATGTTACTTGCTAAATAACTTGAGTGTCAAAAGAAGGGATGGGAAAAGCTTTTCTCAGCCTTTGTGGAACTCTTATATGGCAAGGAATGAAAATCTTTAATATTGACCTAATTTTATTTGTATTTAAGATCAAACAGCCCTTGTGAATGAGTAGCTTGTCTCGTATGTTGCTGGGTTTATGATTTTGTGAATGGCTTGAGGCAATAAATCAGTCCTGATTAATGCTACCTTTCCTTAGGTTTCCTCTGAGGTAATGGAAGAGTTCTCTGTTTTCCACTTTAGGAATAAAAATAAATCACTTATTGAGCAGACTTTTTTCTGCCTAAGTTCCTGAATTTGGAGGTGCCTCCTCATGTTGTGGGAGTGCTTGCATTGGATTTTAGGAAGGGAAGAGAGAACTGCAATCAGGGTTTGACTTTGGAGTGTCCTCTTCTGTTGCTGCTGCTCTAAACCTTTTAGCTTTTTGATAACAAAGCATGTAGTCAGCCTGTGCTGCTGTTGTAAGGAAATAGGTTTTGTATACCTACAGTGAGGTTGCCCCATGGGAAAAGGTAACGTTTTCTTTTGTGCTCCCCACCAGCAGGTTTTCCTCTTGCAGAAAAGAGAAGGGAAGGTTAAGCAGGCAGCTGAAATGCCTTGGGTGGTATGTGATTGCTTTATTCCAGCAAGGAGAGAGTTATTGCTTGCTTACACAATAGAACTGTGCAGGTCTTTGAGATACCTCCACTTGCTGGAGAATCTACTGACTGAGTAGATGTGGACTCTGTAACTCAAGATAGGAGAAGATGGGAAAAAGGAATGTGAACAGCCTTTCAAATCTGGCAAGATGGCACTAATTTAGTTTCTAGATCCTTGGGAGTTTGGAAACAAAGCCATTAGCCTTGGGTATTAAAATGTTGCATTACTGTTGCTAACTGTTCACCCTGCGGGATCAATATACTTAGGAGGAGATTACATTATTTTGTGGGTGCCATTGTTTGAACTGTTGCTTAATGTGACATGGCACATGTATGTGAAAACCTTCTGAAAAGGGTGTGTGTGGTATTCTGAGGTGTTAGTTTGATCTGCTGAGCTTTGCTCGTGGGTTTATGTCAGTGGTGGTGGATATTGCTGACTTGGCAGAACCTTACCTCATGGCTTCTGTTCAGAGCCAGTGCTAGTTGTGAAAGTGGGAGGTGCCCAATAAATGGGGAGTCTCATAAAGCCACTTGTGATCCTGAACTGTGCCAAAACCTGGCTTCTTGTCAAGGTTAGCTGAAGTGTTGGGAATGCATTTTCCTTCCCAGAACTCTTGGTTTAAAGCTCCATTAATTGTATGTCAGTTACTGTATGTGTTATGATAATAACCTGGGGTGGAAAGGGCTAGATTTATTTGGGTAAACATTTCACCTAGTAAAAATTTAATAGCTTGTCTGCCTTCAAAGGCCGTTCCTTTTCTTCCTGTGTAGATTATGCACTGTGCACACAGAAGTAGTGCAGAGTGTTTCTCAGAGAGTCACATTCATAACTTGACCTTGAGGTGCTGTTCTTCCCAAGATGTGGAGAGGGCTGTTCCAAAGATGCTATATCTTGAGTTTTCTTTGAAAGATGCAGATTGGGTTTGCCTCTGCCGCACTGAATTCCGTGGGCTTCTTTTAATAGTGACTATGCACTGCTTTGAAAGATGGTGAAAACAACATGCTGAAATGACTAGGGACTTGGGTCTGAATCACAGCTGCCAGCAAAACCACCTCGTTTCAGGAACCGTTCTGCGTAATGGTAGAAGAACTCCTGTGAACCCCCAAGCCAAACTTCTCTTCAACAAATATGTGATTTCATGATTTAAAATTTTGAGGGAGGTGTTTTTAATGTCTTTGCTGTCTTAGGCTGTCAGGAATAATATCCTCAATGGATTATGCAGTCCACCTGTGTATTTATAATTTAAGAGGTGTAAATGTCATCTGAGGGAAAAATAAGTGTGGTGGAATAAGAGTGTGGTAGAGGTAATCCTTTTTCTGCAGTGTTCAGGTGTATGTTGTTTTATTTTAGGTTGTTTTTCTAAAGATACAAGTAGCTTGATCAGGCTTCATTGACTGAAGTCACTGGAGGTGAACTGAGTATCAGCCCGGTTCTGCAGCTTCGAGTTAGAGCCATGTTAGCAAAGGCTTGCGCATTATTGGTTTGAGACAGTGTTTGCTTGTCGTGCTTGAGAGGAAAAGTATTCTTTCTAGAAATAACTGCTTTTCAGAATTGCCTCATATCTTAAACTTTGTAGATGGATTATTTAATCTTTTCTCATAGAGCAAATGTTCTATTTTTCTTCTCCATTTTTTTATACTGGTGGCAGATTTCTCTCCTTTTCTGTGGTTTGTTTTGTCTCTCCTCGTCCCTTCCTCGTCCCTTCCTCGTCCCTTCCTCGTCTCTTCCTCGTCCCTTCCTCGTCCCTTCCTGCTGCTCTCCCTTCTCTAGACTCTACAGTCATCATCTAGGCTTGTCTGTGTATTTTTTTTAATTTGCTTCTTTGGATTTTGGTATAAAAGTAACATATGGAAGGGATATGGTTAAATCTCTGTGACTTCTGGTATTGGTTCTATTTCTGTCAAGATAAGCAAGGGTTGTTTGTTTATTTCATTATTGTGTTTCTCCATGTGCATTCTGCATCTACAGATGTGGTTTTTTTTTTTGTTGTTGGAGGTTTCTTTTTAAACTACTTTTCTGAAGAAAGGAGGCTCCATCCATTTTACCTTGTCTTCAACACTTTTTTTTTTTTTAACCTCAGGGCTGACTTCAGCTGTGTTTTGCTTTGGGGTATGGGTCTAAAATCCTTACAAGTTTCACAAAAAATAAATGACTGGGTAGATGGGAGTGAGGGAGCCTGTTGGTTGCTCTCCTATCACTTGTTTCCCTATGGAGAAAAACTTTTCAGCTCCCTCTTTATTGGTCATTGATCTGTGTTCAAGATGAAGGCTTCATGCCTGCTTTGCAGTGCTGTCTGTTTGCAGGGTGGAGGCAGAGGGCTCACAGTTGTCATCTGTCAGCCAGAGCAGAAAAGAGAAGCAAAAGGGTTTTGCATTACTGGGGATCTTAATCTTTTTTTTCCCTTCCTGACTTTTGGACAAAACAGAAGTGGCATCTTGTGAAGTTTGGGGGTTCCCTGCTGGCAGCAGTGGCAGTTGGAGGAGTTTTATGGCTCATCTCTGTGCATGGATTGAGGATGTGAGGTTTGTATATGCTAACTAAAGTGCATTTGAAGTCTTTCTCTAGACAAGGAATGCTGCCCTTGCCACATGCAAAGTCCATATAGTTAAAGCCTTGGGTACTTAATGTGTGCTAACCTCGGACAGTAAATCCAGGGCTAGACAAAGCCTCCTGAGGAGATGGTGGACAAGGTGAGGATTTCTTTGCATTAGTCTTTGCTGCAACCTCAGATGGTGTCTGAATGCAAAGCTACTAATAAACAGTCATAAACCCTGAATGCTGCTTCTCTTGTCAGCTCCTGCCTGGATAGGGGCTTTTTCATGACACATGCTTGTTTGTTCATGTTTCTCTTTCAAGGAAAGCAGTTAAACCAGGCAATAACCATCAGTAATTCAGTGCTCTATTAAGCATATAATAAAGCAAGCCTCATATCCCTAGGTGTGGAGCCATTAGAGACTGATGCCCTTTGTTTCTTTCTCTGGTAGGAGGAGGGAAGAAATGGGGCACAACTGACTTGTCTGGTGTGGAAATAACAAAAGGGTAGTTGGACAGTGAGAGATGACAGTGCAGTGCTCCAAGGACACATTGCTGTTCTTCCAAAAAAGTGCAGGTTCAAAACCCACCCTGTGCTCTGTGCCTGTAAGACCAAACCGTTGTGGAATCTGCTGCAAAATCAGTTAAAAAAGGAATTGCACCTTCTTGTGATTTGCACCAGGTCTTGTCTTACCCTCCTGAGCAAAACAGGCACTTCTTGTTGATTACAAGCCTTGCTGTCATTTTCTGACTTTTGTTCAATCCAGGTGCAGCCCAGCTAAGTGCTAGGTGATTCAAGTCTGCCTTGTTTGTGTTTGTTGCTGAAATACAGCCTCTTTTGTGTTTTGTTTGGGATTGTGTTGGTTTTTTTTTCTTTTTATTTTTCCCCTCAGAGATACTTGATGCAAGTGTTGGTGCAGAGTGGAAACAAAGCAAATAATTTGGTCCATATGTGGATAGATGTTTAGGACAGGTGTCTTACAGGGTTTGGGAAACTATTCATATAAAGACAAAATTATGATGCCTCCTTATCTCTTAATTGCCCTTTTAAACCTCAAACCCAGCCTCTGCAAATCAGTTTGCTCTTTTACAAAGAGGATGGCTTCGTGCTGTATCTCTGCATGATTCTGTGAAATGCGTTTCCAGAGGGCAACTTCTTACACCTAAGTAGAACAAATTTTAGTAAAACATTTCACTTTCTTCTGTCTTCAGACTTAGAAAAATGAACTCTGTCGTGACTTTTCAAAGTGTGGGTTTAAGTGGAAGCTCTCAAGGCATATTTCAGTGCCGATTCTGATGCAGCTGTTAGTTTAAGGATTCTCTTTTTAAACTGGAGGTGGCTGTTAATTAGGGTTGGGAAGTGGAAAATACAGTATTGAGCTGAGTAACCTGGATAAGCTGATACTTATTTTGAGGTTGGGTGGGGCATGTAAAAAAAGGCATTTTGTCAGACAGCTAAATGGAGAAGGACTGGTTTAAATTTTACTACTAACTTTAAACAGCCTTTTCTAAAATCTTCTCCTTCTGCAGCATGCTTTACCAGCAGTGCCATCTGAGAGAGCACCATCACTCCTTGCCACCCCACTTTGACTGCTTCATTGCAGTGCTTCTGGCTTTTCAAAATCTGATGCAACTCCTAGATGCTCAGTGCAATTTACTGACAAGCATTTAGTACACAAGAATTTTGTTTCCCTGTCTTTTAGGTATAAGGAGGTGCCTAGTGGTTCTGTGAATGCCAAATGGCAGTATGCATGGGCGTACGTGTTAGGCAGCTGGTAGAGAGAGGCTGGAGGAAATGAGGGAGGAGAGCAGCTTGTCTCTGTGGGTCTGACTTCAGCTTGTTGGCTTGTAGCTTCCATGTGGACCATCACCACAGCCCATCTCTGGTTCTGTGGGTTAGCCTCTACGATTGTCCCCCAGAGACTGTGTGGGCATCTTGGCCTTAAGAATTGGTTCATTTAATTCATTGAGATGATAATAGCATTTGGTAGGGGAAGCTTGAAATGTGGAGTAACTATGCATGGAGCCTGCAGCTTAGTCACTGTTTTGCTTGCTGGTTGCACTTCTCCCTGAATGTGTCTCTGGAGGGGTGATGATTTCCCTGTGGGAGCCACCTGCCCCTCTGCTTTGATTTGGACCATACTGCCCAGGAACTGCTTTTTCTGACCTCGCTGGGAGCAGAGTGGGTGGGAGCTACAGGGCATGCCAGGCTTTTTATACTCGCAGTTCCCCAGCCTGCCAGGTTTAACAGGTGAAATAAATTCAGTTACCTATTCAGATTTTTCTCACCTTGTGGATGAGTTGAAGTGTGTGTAAGGGTGTCTGTGGCCTTGTGCCATATTGTGAGCAGTGGGGGGTGAAGAAGAGGTTGATGTACATCTCCTCTCCAGCATTATGCACATTGGTTGCTGCTGTATCCTCACTCAGTCTTTCAGGTGCTGAATAATAATGCAGTGATCCCTCTGGTAGTGGCAGGCAACAAATTAAAAGGATGAAAACTCTCCTACTCTGGGAATCTGCAGTATTGAATATACTCACATCGCCTTTTCTTCCAGGAAAACCATCTTCGCATCTATTGCTCAAGCTGTTTTCAAAGATTTACTCCTTCCCCTCCTCTGACTCCCTTGTTCTGCAAGGAGGTGACAGTTGTGGGAGGATTGAGCCAAGTCTGGTTTTTTAGGTATTAGGAGGTACTTAGAGGAGTTTCTGTTGTCACCACCATCTGGACAGAGATTCATTTGCTGAGGAGCTGCGCTGGTTACGGGGCAAAACCTTTCAGATGTGATGTGTACAGTACTAACAGGCTGAAAAGGCAGTAAGGAATGGTATAAGCTGCTATATGTACTTCAGGACAGCGTTTTTCTTGCAGATTTAACTGGATGAAAAATAGCAGGTAGTCTGGGCAAACAGGCAGATCTGTTTCTTAGAGGGATTGGTGCTCTGTAATGCACTGGGTAGGTGAAAGGCCCAGATCATTGCTAATTGCTCCTGTGTGGCAAATTCAATAATAATTTCGGTGCCTGAGTACTTGGAAATCACTCAGTTCCCTCCATTGGTCTGTACCCATCCCATAAAGGAATTGGTAAAAGCAGATTATGTTCTCAGGAAGAGTTTAAATTGCAGGAGATTTCCATCTTGACCCCTTGAAGTGTTCAGATTTCTAGAACAAACTCGAGAGGTGCTCTTGCCCTCAGACACGGATCCTATTTGCCCTGCTCTGCTGAATTTAACCTGATCTTTCATGCTTTCCATGCTGGAACTGATTGTAGATTGGAGCTGGGAGTACACCACACACGTGTCCTGCTCTGGGGGCATTGCATTGCTGGAACTTCACATTTAGGCACCAGAAGGATTAAAGGGTGCGCTTTGAAAAGATACTCCTTCATCTCCCTGCTCAGCGGCCCTGAGTGGGTGGGGGGAGAGGAGGTTAATGCCCCTTTTACCTAGGGTCTGTTTGAAGAAAGGCAGTTCTTCAGCTAAAATGTACATCCACAGTTCATTTTTGTTTAAACTGAAATTGCTTAGTAAAGAAAGGCATCTTGGGAGCAGATTAGGCCATAAGCTAGGAAAGGGGCACATTTCTCTCAAGCTCACTGGACAGCGGCACACTTTAGGGTTTTCTGCATTAAATATTTCATAAATCTGTAGTAAACGAGACTTGTTTGGTTTTAATTACTTTAGGTTTTTTTAAGCCTGCAGGATTCTGACATTTTTCTTTACTCCCCTTTTTTTCTGGCCACCCTGCCCCCACCATGATCCTGTTTCATCGTGGAATGAACACTGGGGTGTAATCGGCCATAACCACATCCTGGTGATGGGCAGAGTGATCCTGCAGAACTGGTCATAGGGCTATATTTCCAACTCTGGGAGGCCTACAGAGCTGTGGTGCTGAAATTTGTTTGTTCAGAAATATTTAATTAACTTTATTGTGTTAGTATGAGAATGTTTTAATTGCTACTTCCTATACTTTATTAAAAATCTATTATTAAAAGTGCAAGCATATGTATTTGCCTTTAATGGCCCCTTCCTTTCTTTACTATGCTATTGGCAGCAATTTGCTATAGTGTTGTTAGCAGACAGTGCTTCCAGGGATGGGTGGAGTGCATGGAAGGAGTAGTAGGAAGGCATTTGCTCCTCCTACTTTTTGGGAGATTTTAATTTTATTTTACTTTATTATTGATCATAAAATGGTCAGAAAATATTTAGGTGGGTGGTGGTTTTGGGTTTGGTTTTTTTTTGGGAGTGTGTAGAGGTGGGGCTTGGGGGGCATATAAAGACTTACTCTCCCTGTGCATTTTAAGGAAAGGTTCTGGATCTTCCTCTCCTATTGACTTACGTTTGGAGGATATTTTTCTGTCTGTGAGCCATAAGTGTGTAGGTGCCACTGGCTGCTGTGCTCACTTACTTTCTTCCCCCCATCTGCAGCTGAGCAAAGGCTGGGCCTTTCACCTGCTGCCTGCTTTTCATTTCCAGCATTTGGATGAGACTGTCTTGCTGGGAAGCCAAAGGCACGGGTGATTTCTGCTGAGCAGATGCACTCGCATTATCTCCCCATGTGATCTACGCTGGGCAGCGCAGTGGTGTTCTCAAAACACTGAATGAAGAGAGAGGTCAAGGGAAAAAAAAATAACCCAGCCATAAGCAGTAGCTAGTAGCTGTTTCAGGCAGTCTATTCTGGCTGCTGCTTTATTGCTGGTGTGTGTTGGACCAGCAGACTCCGGACTGCAGAGAGTAAGGGAAAAAAAATATAAAAAACTCCATCCCAGAGTAAATTTGATTTGCTTATTCACTGTGGGGGTATCTTTCCAAACACAGTACACAGATTTCTAAGGGAGAAGCACTGATCCCGCATGAGCAATTGTGATACTTTGTTGGGAGTGATCAACACATTCGTGTGTGAAGCAAGGCTGTTAAAAATACTTTAATCCAGCTAGATGAGCAGGCCAGTGGTTGAGAGTCTTTCCTCGATTCCCCTTGGTTTTATCGGATTTGTCTCTTTCTGTCTCTTGAGAGACTGTTTCCATCGGTGCTTTCTCTGACTTTCTAATAACATATTTTTGGTCTCTGAATCTTTCAGAGTATTCAGTACTTGGGAAATTAGGCTTTCTTCATCTGTTTTTTGAAAGGTTGCAGATATTCAAGAAGTGCTGGAGACAGCTAATGCAAAAGACCTTCTCAGACAAAAAGTGTAATACAAGCTACCTTGGTCTCCTCCAGCAGCCTACTAGCAACCTTCCTTTTGCCTCACCCTCAAGGCCTCCATGAAGTTTCTCATCTTTGGATTGTCCAAGTGCGCAGTTGAGTGTTGATCACCAGTAAGAAAAAACATGCTTAAAATCAGAGAAGTGTCTAACAGTACTTGTAGAGGCTCTCTCTCTCATTCTCTGCAGCTCTTCCTGACAGTAAGTGTGGACGGAGTGATTCATACTCGGCTGTAGCTGAGCCAGTCGCTCACCTGAGGCTCAGCCATTTTTCTTTTACCTCCTGCCTCAGGCAGAGAACAGGTACCAGGCAGATCCTCATTTCTTAGGAAACGTCAGGGAGGTTATATATGGTTGCATAGAGGATGTGTTTGCTGTGTTCAAAACACTGGTAAAACTCCTGCTGAAAGGCTCTGACTCGTGTTTTAAAAGGACTTTGCTACAGTAGACAACCGTGGTAAAAGTGTGGGTAAAAGTGTGGGTAGCAGTTGCAGGGGCATGGTCACATGTCTGATTGGGGTTGATCTGTTTCAGGGCTTACATTAGCCATGGATGACCCTCTGGCTGACTGCAGGTTTAAAAGCTTAAGCTCAGGTTGGAGAGCTTGGTAGTGCCATCTTCCTCTGTCACCTGCCTCTGTCGATGCTTGTTGGCACCTTGATGTTGCCTAATGCTGGTTTAACTCCTTGTCAATTCATCTGTTACACAAGTCATCTGTTGACAAAACAAGGATCTGGGTCACTGCTCTTAAAATAGATTCAGCATTAGGCAAATTGCTCGAGCAAGCTCTCCTTTCCTCTGAGGAGGCAATGTCAACTCAGCCTCCTAGGGATACCCCTAACAAGCACAGCATCCTTCCACAGAGGCCCTGTTGCTTTAGCCACACTTGCCTAATACACTTTAAAAATGCAATGCCCAGCTGTTTGCACAATGTTTGACTTGTGCTTGAGGGAGTAAGGATTATTTTTCTTCATATTAATGCAGATATATGCATCCATAGGAACTGCTCTTTTGAGGTGATCTTCGCAAATATTTTCTTTCTTTGTGCCTTCATGACTGGAATGTGATTGACATATTTTGCTTTCATCCATGAGAGCTATGGTAAATGATGTCTGTACACGGTGATTGTTGTTCTTGCTTATAGGCAGAGTTTTGTGGTGCCAATTTCATCTTGATAATAGCCATCTTGTAACCACTTTGAACACGCTGTGCCAAGCTCTTGAATGAGTATGCAGCCAGTCAAGGTTGAATTATTAATGAAATCCATTTTTAAGGTCACATCTGGGCCTCTATGGACTCTGATCCCTAGTTTGTAGAACTTGCTGTATCATGTGTCCTTTTGCCAAAGTCCTGCAGGCATCCTGGGCCTGGGTTGCAAAATGTGGTGCCTGGTGGTTTCTTCTGCTTGTTCAGGGGGATTTCTTCTACTCTAAAGAGGGCATTGTCGCTGAGAGTGGGTCTGGAAAACATTCTGATTGAAAAAGGGAAGCAAGAAATATGATGTTGGTTCTTCTTGCTCATCAAAGTCCCCTTCTTTTGTGTGTACTGACTTTACTGTGGATGTGGAAAGCATGGTAGCCAATGATTAAATAAATAGAAAATCTGTGTGGAGTTTCCAGTTATAAGGCAAATGGAGTGAAATAAGTTTTGATGTCCTGTGAATTGATTCCCTACTTGACCAGAGTAGGCAGTTTCAGAAAAGTTCTTCTAATGATAGAAGAAGTGTCATTTTTCTACTAATTGTGCCATAGAAAACATGGCATATTTTTGAGGGAGGGGTGCTTGAGCAGCCTGAGCCCTCATAATTATTTTCCCACCTTTTTCCTAATGTTATATTTCTAATACCTGCTTCGTTTTTGTGTTATACCCCAAGTAGACTTGAGACAAGGTTGCAGACAGTGCCTTGCTATCATGTGAAACCATTAGCATAAATTGATCACCCATGCAAGGATCTGGAGGAGCAGATGCTTTAAAGATGAATCTTGCAAAACTGGCTTGCTGACCAGAGAGCCATGTATGCAGGCAAGTGCACTATTGGTGAGAGTTGAGTGCAACAGGGTTGTTAACTGGAGTTTAAGACTTACTTTTGGGCAGCAGGAAATCAGTCTCTGTGTGGGGACACTGCAGCCCTGGAAGCAGTGATGAGAACACTCACAAAATATAGGGAATGCTGATGGCGCTTCTGTAGCACCTTGGCAAGAGCACTTGACTGGCTGGGAATTGGAATTCAAGCTCTTCCTGTGGCTGGCTATTCCAGCTGCTAGACCATAAGGAAGTCTTGGTAGCATCAGTCTCACTCTCTTATTTGAATTTTAATACTTTACATTAATAAGTGTTTGATGAGTTTGGGAAGGACTTGATGCATATGGCTTTGTGTGATATGTCATCACACAGTGTTTTCTAGGAAGTCCCAAATCGGCACATAAAAGTATACTGAAATACTGCTCTTTTGAAAGAGAAGATGAAGGGATTGGTTTCTAATGGCAGCTCTTTTGCTTTGAAAAGGGGAAATGTGGATGACTTCTACCCAACTGTGTACTTTCAGGAAAAGAGAGTGCCTCAGCACTGATGAGGGATGAGATGGGAGAGCAGACTGAACTGAGGACTTGCTGTTGATAGGTACCAGTTTCCTGCCCCCATAGAGGGACTGAGGATCCGAGGGAGTGAAATACTTCTGTAGACACTGTGCTTGATGAGCACAGCAAGCTCCCTCCTTTATGAGGCCCCTGTCCCTGGTGGTTTGCAAGTTCAAACCATCTCCTGCCTATCAGCTAAGGGCAAATAATTTCCTTTCACAGGCTGGAGGAAAAAATCAAGGAACACTGTGGTAACTATTTCTCTGCATTCCTGTGATGAACTGTTGATTTGTTTCTTTTTGCCTTGATGATGATAAAGCAGAAGTGCCAGGCAATGATTTTAAACTGCCTGCACCAAGGAAGAGTGCTGCTGTGGAAATTAACTCCTTTACTTTGCTGTACTGCTGTTGAGGTTAATCCTGACCTGGAACTTAGCATTTGCCTTTTCATCTTGGATCTTCCCACTCCCAAATCACAAATCTAATCAACTTAAATAGAAATTAGAAATGCTAAATAGGGAGAAGGCTTTGTAACTGTTTTCCTAAGGAGGCTGGTGCTCACTCCTGGCTTAGGCTTTGTCAGTGATACTCTAGGAGCAGGAAACTGTTGGTTTTTTACCCCAAATTGTTAAGTCAGGAAGATGAACTGAAGGAGGACCAAAAATCGTTTTCTGTTACCATCACTCTGTTTATTTTAGCTGTTCTTAAATTTTGCTGTACTGAGCCCAGTACTAAATTAGAGTGACCTTCAGCTGCTACTAAACCTTGACTTTACACCTGAATGTTTGGTCAGGAAAAGTCAAGCTCTGGGACAGAGAAAGGTTTGCTTGGCATGTGGGTACATTTATAGGATCAGGGCCAAAGTCATTCATGTGACAGTATCAAAGTACTGCAGAGTAGGGTTTTTCTGCAGGGTGATGCTTGCTTGCTATTCAGTTGCTTATTGTATCTTTAGAAAAAAGTAATCTCTGTTCAGCATCCCTTTTACAAAATTACAGTAAAGGGAGTTCATAATGTTTCATTCTAAATTTGGGAGTGAAATATTCATGTGGGTTAGAAAGTAATGAAAAGCAAATAAAAGTTTGCTGGAATGGTATGTCCTGGTTTGAGCTGGAACAGAACTAAATTCTGCTCAGTGAACTTTGTTGCACATGCTGCGCCTTTAGCTGTTCTCTTTACTGGAAATTTTAAGCACTATTTTCACCAGGGTTTGAATGGTGAAATTATGTGAAGAGCTAATTTTGACTAAAACTTTGTCTCTCTATAAAAGCTAAGGTAACAAACACAAAAGAGAAAAGTGGACGTAATGTAAAGAGGTTGAATTATTATCATGAATTAAAGCCATGTGTGGAAGATTGCTATTCAAACATTTCATGCAACTTCTGACAAAGAGCTGTCACTGCTGTGTTGTTGGCTTTGGTCTCCTCTGTGTCATTACCATGAATTTTTCAGTGTGCAGGAGAACTGTGTGTGTGGTGCACATCGGGATAATATAAATCATGCATGTTAACATACTAAAGAGATAACACAAACTGCTCTGGCATGAATTGCTGTCTTCTTTATAATCAGGACTTGTAAATGGATGCCCTCCTCTCAGCATATGGAACTGTGACAGCAGTCCCTTGGACATACATGTACATGTATTCATTTTTGTTTCTTATATCCATCAGCAGCTTTATGCAAGGCTCAATCAGGTTGATAAAAGGCAAAAAGGATCCTGTCTAAAACAGCTTACAGTGAAAGTGGCACACTAAGTTACTCCTGCATGAACAGCAGTCCTCTGATGTAGCAGGGAGACCTGATTATACAACAGGACTAATCAGCTCTGGATGCTGCCATGAATTTTGGGTTGGCTTAAGTGCTGTGATACACATTTCTGCCTTAAATTGATGGTAGAAGCAAAACAGAAAACCAGAGCAGAAAGCCCAAATGTCGGCAAGGCTTATCTTGTTTAGTTCTGTATCAGGGTTAAAGGAGAGGTTTCTTTAATGTATTTATAACATACCTCTCTTGTTCAGGCTAGCTAGAATAAACCAGGTTATATTGGAACTTTACTGCATAATGTTACACAACGATGCTTATTGAAATGTGGCTACTTTTGTAATATGCACCGTGCCTTAATGAGGGTAATGGATAAAGAGTGTTGACACACAGAAACAGTTGAATATAGAGATACAGCTTTAATGGAAGTTACAGTGTAATTTGGCACTTTTCCAGTGTGTTTGCACTTAGGGCTGAAAAAAAGTAGAAAAGTAATGAATGTTTGGGAAAAAAAAATCTGCCCAGTGTATTTGTATATCTTTTTATCTTATCTTATGAAGAGCCAATGAATTATTTCCTTCTCCCTTTCTTTCTGTTTTTATTTGTCTATGTATGTAGTTTTGTCACCTTTGTCACCACAGAGCCACTTTTGAATTTTGGATGCCTGCAATTAATGTCTAAAGCTTATCTGTTTACTCAGACTTGGTTGCATCTGTGGTTGAGAGAGGAATAGGTGCTTCTAGGTGATTCATCTGACCTGTCTTAGACCTTAATCAAAAGGTGACTAGCTGAAACTAGCAGTTAGATGCCCAGAATTGGGACAGATACATTCCCTACCCCCACCTCAGATTGCTTTATGAAGAGGATGAGGAGTGTGGCTTTGGTCTGTCTCTGGTAATTCCCAAACGAACTCCATAGCTGTTAGGTGAGTTTGAAGGGTTACTGTCCTTCAGAGGTGGTGGTGGTTCAGACCAAGTCCCTTTTGGAAATACCGGAGTACTCATCTGTTTCTTAGATATGCAAATCCACTGCCTCTGATTTGGCTGGGAGGACTGGGTGTCTGCCTCTCCTCATGATGAGATTGTTTATCTGTGTGAAGTTTGCAATATTACGAATTCTGAGTATAATTATAATAATAGATGGCACGGTTATTTCACAGTGTGCCCTCAGCTGTGATCAGCTGCTACATACAAGAGCATACGTTCCTGTCCACAGCTTCCTCCCCTCTTCCCGTCTTTGTATTTGAGTTGTTCCAACTTTCCTTCCTTAAAAACAGTACAAGTTTTCAAACATTTAATAAAGAACACTAGGAACGTGATCTGGTAAAGAGGAGATTATTAAGGCATTTATAAGGAGCAGCACTCTCTTGGCTTATTTGTGTGCAAGCTAGGAGCAGTGTGCAGACTGAGTGGCTCAGCCCCTGTGACGTGCTAGGTACGTCTGTGGAGGAGAAAGCTGGCACTTACCTTGCAAATAATTACAGTCTAAGCAAGCTTAGAAAAGGGGTGGAGTGCAGGCAATAATTCATTTTGTGAAGGAGATATTGTACAATGAGGTCAGCTTTGCTTGGGTTCACATTTAGTTTTTCTTCTGAAAGCTTAGGCCTTGCAGGGCTCAAGTCACAAAGTAAGGGGACATTGACACTTTTATGCTCTTCTTTGGAGGGAAGTCTCAAAATTTAAACCCCAGAATTTAACAGTGGATATTTCTCAGGCAACTCTTACAGCAGAAGCGCTAGCTAGGAGAGTTGAACCCTTCCCCTCAACCAGGCTGGTGCAGCCTTGGCAGCAAATTGCCTTGCAATTGTGCAAAGTAGCACCAGCTGGAACACGGGGAGGGAGGAGGGATACTGGGGTTGGCCCCACTGTTGAAATGAGCTCTTGGGAAACGGACTGGAAATTGACAATTTGCGTAAGCTGGTTTTAGGGCCTTTTCATGTTGGGTCAGAAGTGCTGAATTCTCAGAACCCAAACTCTGAGGGTCCAAATCTGTTTGTGCTTGTTTGTTTATTTATTTAAAACAAGCAATCTTCCCACTGACTGGGCTTTTTGTTGTTTTTGGGTGTCCCTCTGGTACTACAAGGGAACATGGCTGGCTGGCCACTGGCTTCTCACTGGTATTTTGGGGTGGTAAGGCTTTGCTTGCAGGCAGGTTTGCACTGCCAGACATGGGGAAAGGTGCACTCCCCAGCTGGCATGGGTATGCCAGCACAACCTCTGCAACTTGACGGTGCTTACACTGCTCATCTTGCCCTAGAACAGCTGCAATGCCCTGTGCCCACGCAAAAAAATTTATGTGCCTCTAAGACTGAGGCCTCTCTTGTCATCTTTGAGGTTCCATGTTGGCTGGAAACTGTTGGCTTTGGAGCCAGAGTGCTTGCAAATACACAGAACCTGGATTAAAAATGCCAGGATGCAGTGTTGAAGGGAGGTCCCTCAAGTCTCACCTGTGCCATAAGGATAAACATAAGAGGCCTGAACTCTTACTCTGTAGTACAGCTCAGGCCAAAACGATGTTTCCTAATGCTGCTGATCAGGAACACCCTGCAGCCGTCTCATCTTTCTCAAATGGGCTCATGGGGCACTCACAGGCACTTTCAGCTTTGTTTTGAAAAGTTCCAGCTGTGGGTTACTGCTTCTGCAGAAATGTCACAGTGAGGCAAAAGCAAAATGATAGCTGCTCTAGCCCCTTCCTCAAAGAGAGGTAGGAAAACCTGTGTTCCTTCTCTTCCCTTCTCCTCCTGGACTCCTTGGACTGCCCTGTGTCTGTGAGACAGCAGATCTACTAGCCAATACAACACAAAATGCACTTTTTTTTGTGTGTGTGGTGTTTTGTTTTGTATTTCTTGGTGGGAGATTAAATCAAGATGCAAATCCCATGTTAGAAAACTGGTATCACTGAGTTTTACCTGGAGGCTGTAGTAAGGGTGTGTAAATTTCTCAACAGTTTTTTTCTTGAGATTGTATTTGGACTGTGCAGCCCTTTCATTTGTTTGAACTAGAGATGCTTCCTCCTTCTATTTACTGCTTTTTCCCTTAGCAAGCCAAACATCCCTCAGGTGTGTAGCTGAGCCAGCTTTGGGTAGGTGGGACTGAAGGCAAGTGTATGCAGGAAAAGACACATTCTGGATTCCTGCTGTGAAGATGAGTAATTGCTGGAGGTTAAAGCAAAACAGAAGTGTTACAGATAAAATTTTGCCTTTTCCATTTCCCCATCTGAGAGATATATAGACCTTTTCATGATTGAGGTATAAACAGCTGAGCCCCAGGATTGCAGAAAAATATGTGGGTAGTTGTATACTGTCAGGATATGAAGATATCAAAAAATTATAATTAGTTTTTGTAGAAGTGAATTTGACTGTGTACTACTTTGGAGAACAGAGGACAGAACTGGAGTCTATTGGTATGGTTGTCCATCCTGGAAGTGGTAAAGGTTTTGTGTGTAAGACCATGAACAATGGCTCTGAATGTGATTCTATTGATTTCCGTCCCTGCAGTGTTTCATAAATACTGTGCAGTTTAACTTAGCTTTTAATCTTACATGCAGGTTGAAGCTTGAGGCTTTTCACCCAGTGTCAGATGGCTAACTCAGTGAAATAGAGCAAATGCCCCATGACCCAACCCTTGTTGGTGTGTGAAAACATGCCCATTTTGCTGTCCGATTCACAGCAAGAGTGCCTGAAGTGGTGGCAGCCCTCCAGGGTGGTCCCTGGGAGACTTGCACAGCTCACTAAGAGGAGCACAAGTGCTGCAGGCTTGGCACTACCTGGAGCCTCAGGCTGCAATCTCAAATGCCTTACTTTCTTGCGTGGATCAGTAGAGCATGTGTGTGGCCCTAATAGGGCTTCATAGTACAGCCTGGTGCTACTCGCTGAGCTTTAGACTGCATATGGTACTCAGTGCTCATCTTGAGAAGCAGCTATTAAGAGTGCTCTGGATAGAAATCTTAGAGGTTACTGAGACTTGTCACCAAATGGTTGCCATTTCACTGAATATTGCATTGTGTATTCATTTAAAAAAACCCACAGTCCAGTGGGGAGCATCATACTTGTAGTGTTCCCATTTTTCTGGATGCACAGGTGTTTAATTTACATTCCTGGAAACACAGCCTTCATGTTTTCTTTAAAGTCAAAGTTTCTATCTGTTGTAGTTAGCTTAAGGCATCCTTGGCATTGCTCAGAAACACCTTTGAGAGAAACACCTTTCACAACGTGGTAACTGCAGGCAGTGACATCACTATAATATGAGCAAAAGAAAAGGTATTGGTAGTGTCACCATGTGAGCTGGGTTTCCCCTTGGCTATGTCATCCCTGAACCTGTTTTCTTCTATGTTGAGTTTCTGTCACAGCATGTCTTGATTCACTCATATGTTTGCACTGTGTCTCTTGTACAGACAACCCTTTGTGTGGGTTATTGTGCAGTTTTTGCTCCCAGTTACATGGATCTGGATTCGGTTAGTGCTGCACTCCCCTGTCTGAGTTACTCATTGCTGTTTCATGTGATGGATCAGTGAATGCTGTTGGAAGACATGCTTGACAGCAGTAGTATGAGAAAACTCAGCACCTGTCTTTTCTGTAGGTGGAGTGACTACCCCCATAAATAACATGATTGACACAGTGGTACACACCAGAAAAAAACAAACAACCAAAACCCAACCAACCAACAAAAAACCCAACCAGGTAAAAGGTCTTGAAATGTTCCCTTTTTCCTTCAGACATCACTCATGACTTGTTTGGGGCAATTGTGCTGTGAGTCTCGAGTGACTTGAAGGAATAGCTGTAGCCAAAACACCTGCTTGAAATTTCTGGTTACCAGAGAAGCATTCTGGCTGCTGCTTGCCTGCAGCCTTGCCTGCTTAGCTGGAGACAGTAGGTATGATGCTTGTATGTATCTGTACTAATAAAATGCATTGAAGTTGCCCAGAAAATGACTTGTGTGCTGGACAAGCAGTGGAAATGTAAGCACAGTTTTTGTTGCTTAAAGTAGCCCTCCTTGGACTTCGGCAAAGAAAAAAGTAGTGTTAAAGGGATTGGAGGCTCTCATATGGGTAGTACAGGGAGGGTTTTGTTGTAGGGTCAGCTAAAGGTGAAAAAATCTGACCCGGAGCTGATTGAAATAGGTCTTAGCTAAAATGAATGACCAGAGGTTTGCTTTGCTGTGTTTGTTGATAACTGTCCCCAGTGCAACATTGGAAGAGATAACATTTCAGAAAGAAATGTTTTGGCTTGCCGAATCCTGGTCTAATATGTAACTAAAGGACACAGTCTCAAGCTGCACCGGGGGAAGTTTAGGCTTGAGGTGAGGAGAAAGTTCTTCACAGAAAGAGTTGTTAGCCATTGGAATGGGCTGCCCAGGGAGGTGGTGGAGTCACCGTCCCTGGAGGTGTTCTAAAAAAGGATTGGACGTGGCACTTGAAGCCATGATTTAGTAGTCATGAGGTGTTGAGTGACAGCTTGGACTTGATGATCTCTGATATCTTTTCCAACCTTATTGATTCTATGATAAAGACATCTCAGAATACTGTACCTCAAAGTGTAATATCTTTGTGTTTGGAGGGGGCAGTTGGCACATGCAGGACATGTATGCTCTGCAGATTGACATGCATAAAACAGAAGTACAAAGAAACAGACATTGCACAATTTTATGTCTTTGTGTTTTACACCTTTGCCTGTTTATACTTCTGCTTAGGCTAAAGTTATCAATGGAAGTGCCCAATTGCAAGCTTTGTTAATCAGAATCTCTCTGATGTTGAATGTAGCTTTTGATACTGAACTCCTGCAGGAACCAAATTCTTCCGTTTTATGATGGAAACATTTTAAACAAGGGCAAGTGCTAGGTGTCTCTGTGTCTTCTTTTTTTTTTTTTTTCCTCCAGAGACCATTTAACAAAAATAAAAATTATTGGTGTGGTAAGTTAATTAAAACCACTTGGCTATTGGTAGACCGCTCCCGTGCATCCAGGCAGCATAGCCGTGGTCCAGCAGTTGCACTTAAATTCTTTTTATACTGGCAGTGTGTGCAGTTTAGCTGTTAGGATCCTTTGGTGTGCAGAAATCCCTGTAGAGGGAAGGCATGCACATGGGTTATGTGCTGAAAAATCATTTGATTCACCACCCCCACCCCCCACCCCCCCTGAAAAATACAAATGTGCATGTATTTTTGGTGGCTGTTTATTTGCCTTGCAGAGGGTTGACTGTAAAACCCTTTCTGAAATGCTTCTTGAAAGACTTCTGAAGAGTGGTGGGTTCAACCCAGAAGAGTCTTGTTTTACAGCTCTGCTTCCATGAAAGACATTGAAGTGAAAAAAAAACAACAGCTTAAATGCTCAGGTATTTATTTTGCCCTTTCTTTACACAAGCCTTCCCTCCCTTCTTAGTCTGGGAGGTCAGAACGTGTGTGTGGGGGGAGCTGTGCTTTGTAGGGGAACCCTGCTGCACAGGCTCTTGTGAGCCTCCTCTGGGCTCTGGCCCCTTTATTGTTTTGACAATTAATCTTTCACCCATTTATAATTTAAAACACTAATAAATACACCCTTCTCTTCTCACAAATTCTCAGGAATCTCTACAGTCTCCTGCTTGGTTACGTATCTCCAAGCTTGCACAAATAAGTGCTCCAGTGGTATGTAGCCAAATGAAATGTTGGAGGGATGTGTTTAACCTTGGTTTGTGCAGTGACTACGTTACCCACTTGTCCTGAAGACAGAAAAGAATGTTGACATTCACAATGTGAAAATAAATATTTGAAGATAGATTTTGGTCTGCTCAATTTGCTCTGTCAGCATAAACAAAATCCTTCTCTTGTTTGAGTTTTAAGGGTCTGTTTTGTAGCCTTCACAGTACTGGTCTGTATAATTTGAAAGAGTTTCATAGGAGGCATTTTAAACTTAAAGTTAAAACCAGAAAACAAGCCAGAAGCGAAACTCCTGCATTTCTGTCATTGCTTATGTTCTTTCCTTCCTCCTAAATATATTTTCCTTCCATATAGGTACATATTCATTTTCTACGTTCGCATATCCCCACAATGAACGGGATGTTTGCTACCCTACTCGGGAGCTCAAATCCCATGCCTCAGCCCTTGTGTTCTTGGGAGGCCTTAATTTGAAATGGAATCTGAGAATTTCTGTAGGCTGCTAAAGAAAAGTTGGAAGGCTTGCTTCATGTTCGAATTCCCACCTCTCTTAACTGTGGAAAAAAATGGAAGACTTTGGACTTTTTTTATTGACTTGCAGTATTTGCCTGAAGGTCTTCCTTTTCACTCATGAGTGGAGGCCAGGCTTGTAGCTCTGAGTAACTCTGGGCTATGAGATCACTACTTCCCAGAGCAGGACTTGTAATGGCAGGGAGGAATAAAAGCCCTGATATCTATTTGTAATTCTGTGTGTACATCTGCTCCAGGAAATGTTGAGACATTAAAAATACAAGATTCAAGGATACCTGGTTGGTTGCTTTGGTTTTGCATGATCATAGGTGTGGTTCAGCCTTCCTCTCCTTTCTTTCTCTGACTTGTTGAAAGAATATAAGTCCTTCTCTTAGACATTCCACATCCATTAGGACCACCACAGAAGTAAGAAGTGACGTGCTGAATTTGGGCAAGGCCGGGTTTGTTTGCCTGAGTCTAAACTGGGAATTGCTATAGAGGAGTAATGTCTTGCAAAGAAAATACTTCCTCAGTGGGTGGTGCTAATTTCCCAAAGTACAGCTCACAGAAGATGAGGATGTCTGTACCACTGAGGTGTGGTGTCTCACAGGTATCCTGTGCTGCTGGAAATGGGCTCCTGCTGATAGAGATGTGATAGTGCCTCCCCAAAATGTCCAACTAATATTGCAACATTTCTTCTGTATTTCTGCTTTAAAGACTACAGGGTACTAGAGACATTTGACACTGGGTCAAAATGCTGAGTTTATTATTCTCCTAGTTTCTGTGCTTTTACATTTCTAAAGCTAAGCTGAGATTGGTAGTGATTTGCAGTGTGTTTTCACTTGTTTTTAAGGTATTTCCAGTGGTACTGTGCCTGTTAGTCCTGTGGCAGATTATATGGATTTTTTTTTAGCTCCAGAGAAGACCATAGAAGAGCAGTTGTTGGTATCAGTTTCTGCAGTGAGCATCTGTGATGCATGCAATGACCAGATCTGGTTTTGATCTGATTACTTTGATTATAGCTTGAGGTAGAAGAGCTGAAAACTGCCTGGAAGCCACTTTGACTTCCTTGGCTTTCCCTGACTGCTTCAAAATACTGTTGATTTTTCTCGGGGTTTTCTCTTTATTGGGCACCCTTTCCTCCCCCATTTAAAGGGGACTGCCACGTTTGGGGCGGTGTTTGTAGAAAATCTATCGCTGAGAGGCAGGAATACATTTAAACAACTTTCCTTGAAACCTCTTTGTCATCATTGGACTTTCTGGCAGCCTGATTGTGTTCTGCAGAGCAGAGGCATGGAGTCAGATTACATGTTTTGGTTAATTTGCAGGTCGTTTAGATCTAAGGGTATTTCAGGGAGAAGGCAGCAGAACAGTGGTAAAAACATGGGGTTTATCAAAAAACCCAACCAAAACCAACGAACCAACAGGCTTATCTGGAGGAATAAATTTTTCTTCATTTACAGTTCATGCCTTAAAAATCACTGTACTTGCAATGAGGAAGCAAACATGAGGTTGACAGAGTCAGTTTCCATGTTTGTTTGAAAGTAAGTTTTAATTTTGGGGGGTTTAGGAGATGGGAGTGTAACCAGCACTTATATTGCCTTTGCCTTGTGATGTCCTACATGGAGGTGGTTCCTGCATAGGACCGAGACCTTGGCAGTGGTCCTTAAGGTGAAGGAGGCTGTTCAGGGCTACATCTGCCCTATGGCTTTTGTGGTCTCTGTTCTGGCAATAGTAAATTACAGATGGTGTGGGAGGCCGAAGAGAGCATCAGCTACTTTCTGTTCACAGTACTGATCACCTAGCTTCTGAGGCACATGAACCTTCAAATGGTAGCTCCTTACACTCACTCCCTGTCCATTTTAGTTATTCTTCTCACTATCAAGGTGTAAGTAAGACTCCAAAAGTAAGCATCAAATGGAGTTAAGAGCTATGATGTAGGAAGAACTGTGATTTAGAAGAGGTTCTTGGTTCCTTCCAGTGCAGTATTAACCTTCTGATGGTCTTTTGGGAAAACAAGTGCTGGGAGCAGTTCAGGAGTCTGAAGTCTGATCGCTTTAGCCAAATCTGTGGTTGGAAAAAATGACAGACAAGAGGATGAATCTGGAGCTTGCTAAGCTGCTTTATTTTCCAGGAGAATGATGCCTAGTTAATCTGCTGTGGGGTGCCTGAGTTCCTCCAGTGGGACTGTGGCCGGGGTGCATAGAGTTTCAATAGGTCACCACACAGCAGGGCTAAAGCAGGATGAGCCTGAGGCGGGGAAGTCCCTGCTTGGTACAGACAGCTTTTGAAACAGTAACACCCGTGTCAGCCCCTGGTCAGAGCCATATCTTACTGATGTTGAATGTGCTCCCCTTGAAAAGGGGCAAGGGGACACTTTCCATGATGGTGCTAGAGGCAGCCATTCAGAAGAAGAAACTGACAAATTTGCCTTTCGTGAGCTAATGGGGGTAAAGTTCTTGTTAATTAGTAGAGAAGACCCTGGTTCTGAACTGTGCATGGCACAGACCTTTCTCAGGCACCAGCAGCTCAGCCTGCTGGCGCTGGGTGATTGTGTCTTACCTCACCACTGATGGGGTGCAATCCATTTTGCTACTGCTGTCAGGTTTTTTTGTATCAATGTTACAGAACGTGGGAGAAGCTGAAAACCAGTTGCTGGCCAGTAAGACCTTACTGGTGCTGTTTGTGCTAACGGCTTTTGTCTGCATGGGCTTTGGGACGCTGATTAAACCCAAGGAAGACAGATTGAACCAGCCCATGTGCCACTAGGAGCACTTTTGTGTGTGGTTGCAATTTGCTTTACCAGAAGAATGTGTTCTTTTCAGCATGTGATTTTTTTTTCTTTAGTATTGTGGTGAGCCAGGTTTCCCAGAACTAGGATACATTTAAGCAAATGAAGGCTTCAGCAGCTTAGTGCTTGTCTACATGGGGAAGTTAGTGCGCAGTAAGCTAGGGTGTGAATTTACAGCACGCTAGCTGCTCTGCACTAACTCCCCCTGTGGATGCTGAGTGTGCACTAAGAGCGCCTGTTGTGCAGGTTCATTTAGTCCACTGCAAGAGAGTGTGCTGAAAATTCACACTGTTGCTTCCTTCCCCCTGACTTTCCCATGTAGACAAGCCCTTATTAAATCTAGGCTAAAGAGTCCTTGTTCAGACTTAAATTCTTAATTTTTCCTTCCTCCTTATTCTTTTCCCTCTCTCTTTTTTTCATTTTTTCTCGAGTGCCAATTAAAGGTTACTGGGGATTTGTCAGTCTGGTGAAGACTGCACATGCAGATCTGGGGGAAAGGAGGTGTGCTGGTTTGGGGAATGACTGCAGAGGGAGGCCTGAAGGTGTATCACATGCAAGTATAACATACTTCTGGACCAGATCCAAAAAGTAGCATGTTCTCCAAAGGTGGGTTTGACTCAGCCTAAACAGTACAACAAAAAGCTAGAAGAGCATTGTGATTTGGAGGAATGTACTTTCCCTTGCTTAGAAGAACAGGAGCTATTTATAGATGAAACTATTGGTTTTGTAGATGTATTATTAAATATATTTAACCTTCTACAGTTAGGGACCCCTTAAAAATCTTCAGTGAGACAATAATTCTCTTACTGCTTGCTGAGATACCAGGCTAGATTAGTGCTGTGGAAATTATGGAAACAAATTAATTTTTTTATAGGTTGTACTCATGGATGGTTATTTCCCTCATCACATCTCACTGCCTGTTATCTCTGTTTATGTCCTCTTGGGAAGTAGGAAATGTGATAAGGAAGACTACAATTTGGTACAAACTGTACAGCACTCAGTCCTTTTGATTTTCGATGTGACCCAGCATATGAAATTTTGGCTGTGTCTTACTGATTTTCTTCCACCTAGATTTTTGACAAATAGTTGTGGTTTGGTAATTTAAGGGATAGAATGAAAATGTGCCTTTCTTTCTCTTAATTGGGAAGGTGAGAAAGCATGATTACATGCATGTGTGAAAATGAACAACTCTCAGCTTATCTCACTATACTAAAATAAGCCCAGTCAAATGGGTGAAATGGATCAGGTCCAGCATTACACCATACTGGTACTTCAGACACATATCATGGTTCATGGTAGAGTTTCACAGAAGGTGTTTTCAACTCGCCTGCCCTAGTCCTGATGAGGAGGGAGGTGAAGGCTCTTCCCTCTTTTCTCTCTCCAATATGTGTTCACTTGCATAAAATTCATGCACATGTGGTTTCATAGATTTGTAGAATACCAGGTTGGAAGGGACCTCAAAGATCATCTAGTCCAACCTTTCAGGGTAAGAATATAGTCTAAATGAGATGGCCCAGCACCCTGTCAGCTGAGCCTTTAAACTGTGTAATATAGGTGAATCCACCACCTCCCTTGGGAGTTTATTCCAATGTCTAATACTTCAAATGGTGAAAATTACTTTTTTTCTGGCATCCAGTCTGAATCTCCCCAGTAGCAACTTGTCCCCATTGTCCCTTGTCTTTATCATGCGACTCTTTGCAAAAAGGGAGTCCCTCTCCACATGATAGCCACCCTTTATGTACTTGTATGTGATTATGAGGTATTATGAGCCTTCTCTTCTCAAGGCTGAACAACCCAGTTGTCTCAGCCTTCCTTCATATGACAGGTCTTCCAGTCCTCTGATCATTCTTGTGGTCCTCCTGTGGACCCTTCCCAGCCTGTCTGAATCCTTCTTGTATAGTGGGGACCAAAACTGTACACAGTACTCAAGGTGTGGCCAGACCAGTACTGAGCAGAGGGGGAGAACGACGTCTTTCTCCCTGTTTGTGATACCCTTATTAATGCAACTCAGCATCCTGGATGCAGCCCAGTTTGGGATGAAAGGATAACTCTAGGTCTGTCTTGATGTAGAGATCTTGTTTTAAGGATGCACAAAAGACTTGATGAACTGCAGAAAACAAAGGCTGGGTTTGGGGCTTTGCTGTGTGCATGGACCCTTTCCATAGACCCTGCCTATGCTGTCTTACTGGTCCACCGCTATCTTAATGGTTCACTGTTGTAATGGCTTCTCCTTTTTACAACAAAGTATGTGTTGTTGATGCAGTTTGTCTTTAAAGCACAGAAATTACAGTGGTGGCTTCTGCTTGGTGTCCTGGATGATGCAACAGTGAGTTTCTGAAGCATGCTTTGGCCTTCTGTGGCAGAGATGATGAGCAGGAAAAGCAAATATGCCGCTGCTTTGGGGCATTTTGGCATTATTCTTCCTATTGCTGTTTCTTGTCTGCTGCAGTACATCAGCTTGTAGTTTGTCAGATGGTAAATATATAGTTCTTTATTTTATAGAGAGGTCATAAAACACAGTAAAAAGTTCCTGTAGGGTTTGGAAAGAATAAGGAACCCCCCAATGTATCTGTGCAAAGGAGCAGAAGTTGTATATAACCTTATGTAATAATTAGAACGTGATGGATGTCTTCTATTTAAACAAGCTAAACAAAAAACCCCAAAAACCTGCAGTGTAGTAGGTGCTATTGCTGCAACATCCCTTCCAGATTAAACTGATCTATGACCCTTTTTCCTTGCCTTGTGTAACGTCACTTAAATGCTTTGAGCAATTATTTTTATTTCTTTTCACTCTGCCTGGCCATTTCCTTTTTTTCTGGCATCTGTGGTGGGAATATGTCTCTGTTCAGCTGCCCCTTCCCTCCCTTCCATTTTTGGGAGACCCTTCTCCTATAAATGTTCCTGGTGCTGGCCTCCCTGGGTGGCTGCTCCAGGACGTGCCAAGCAGTGAACAAAGCTGAGCTTCAGTAGTCTCTTGGCTTTCCCCTTGCCTGCCAGCTTCTGAATAGTGGTAAGGGAGACTGACGAGGCACTGTTCGTCTCCTGCTTTGCTGCTCTTTGGCAAGGCAAAGCTGGCCACTGGGACTGTGCCCTTGCAGGCTTATGAAGACATTACTTGCCTTCTTTTAGCCAGGGTTTGGGTTTGAGTGACTCCGTTCATAGCTAGTGGGGCACAGAGGTGGGATTGTGCCATGGCTGAAAGCTCAGGCTCTGCCAAGGTTGGAGCACTTGCTCCAGGGTCCTTCCTGTTTTTTATGGACGAGAAGAGTCATTCAGAGCATCGCTTTTTCCCTTTGAGCATCAAATGCCTGAAGACAAATAGGGCAAGAGAAGGAAAAAGAGACCCTCTGCTTCCATGGCTTTCCTATGTGGAGCTGGGAGGTGCAAGGAACATGGTGCAGTGGGAGTCTCAGCAAACCCTTGCTGTACAGGGGGGTGGCCAGCTATGCATGTTGGCTGGCTGGCATGCCTGGAAGGACTCAAAGATGACAGAGATAAGGCTTAGATCCTAGTAACCCGACTAATAAAAGACTTATTCCAGCCTTAATAAGCTCCTTGGACAGATGGATTCTGTTCGACAGATGGATTTAATCTGGGAAAATGATTACATGGCTTTTGTGCTCATTAGTACTTTTGGTATTTATGCATTAATATTCTTGTGGTAGGTTGGTGAAAATAGGGTTGTGTAAACCTGCTCTGCGTTCTGCTTGCAGCAGTGGGCCAAAATGCCTTTACACTTACCTTCCCACCCAGTATATGGTGGACATGTGTGTTTGTATATGTGGACTGTATGTATTCCTGGGATTTTGACATGACTGAGGTGCAAACTTTTATTTTGATACGACAGTGAAAGCCTGTGTCCTCTGGAAGTACTGCTGTGATTTCCCAAGAAAGAATATTCTGCCCCTGGCTTGTGCACAGCCACCTTTTAGCAGGAGACTTGGCAGCTCTTTGAGATAGTGAGGGGGATCAAAGTTGAGACTGTCGTATTGTCCTCATGTTCCAAATAACATAACAGAGAGATGAGTGGAGCAGTGGGTAGCTAAACAGCTTCACAGTCTTCATATAACAAAAGGAAAACACTTGCACCAGAGAGAGCGCCTAATAGGAGGTGGTTTGAGAATGCTTAATGTTAGGACAGAGGATGCTAAAAAGCATGATCTACCCCTAAAACCTGTTGAAAGCAAGAGGCCGAGAGTGGTAAAAAATGTGCCAAACTTCTCAATGACCCAAGAAGAGGTACTTAATTTTAAGCACTTAATTTTCCTGTTATGGACGGGTGTCATTTGCAGCTCTGGACTGGTTGGGGATGTTTGAAATACCTGGAGCATGATGAAATTTTAAATGAAGTCAGAAACCGAAACTTACAGTAGAAACTTTCTTCATGTATTTAATTTACTACCTCTAGAGGTAGTGGAAAAAAACTAGGGGCAGCTGGAAATGGAAGAATGGTAGTCCTGAATTGTTCTGCAGG
Organism: Melanerpes formicivorus; assembly: GCF_026170545.1. Classification (NCBI taxonomy): domain Eukaryota; kingdom Metazoa; phylum Chordata; class Aves; order Piciformes; family Picidae; genus Melanerpes; species Melanerpes formicivorus. The sequence goes on along the minus strand of NW_027142353.1, from coordinate 28,926,718 downwards.
GGGTGTGAGTATTTTAATGAAAGATCAACCCACTAGCTCCCCAAAAAAGTTAATTTCACAGGGGTTATAAAACTAACTCTGCTGTAAACTGAAGCAGTGTTTGCCAAATACTTATTTCCTTCTTTTTCAGCAATTCTTTTTTTTTCTTTTTTAAGTACTTTACCAATGCTGCCGCTCATGGAGGATTAACTTGACAGTTGGGACTGTTGTGTTGCAGGCATTGGAAGGACAGCCATTTGTGGCAGAAGACAGTGGTTGTAGTGAGGTGGCAAGTTTTGTGTCTGGCTGTGGAAGTCTGGACTGATTCTTTGTCAGTGTGGTGATGTGGTGTTGGGTGATGCTTGCCTTGCTGCCTCCCTGATGCAGTTACCCTGTGGGATGGGCAGTCTTCTGCATCTGGCACTGTCCAGGAGGGACCTTTCCGTGTTGAGGCACCTGCACTTTTGATTTTCATAGGGAGTATGGTAAGGCTAAAGGATTGGTATTTAAAATATTTCTATGCTTTCTCAGTTGTAGCATGTCCCTTATTTTTTCCTGTGAGTAGACAGTGGAGCTGGCCTCTGTTCCTGCTGGTGTTTAGAAGTCTCACATAGGGATGTCAGAGGTTCCTTGTTGAAACCTTTGCTTGTGCCCCTGCAAAGCACTGGTTGTGGTGTAGTAAGTGAACATGGGTTTCTGGCAGTGATGGATACGTGGTTTGGCAGTGCCAGATCCTGTGTGACTGAAGCATAGGGTGCTGGTGCTTTGGTGCCCTCCCTGCCCCTCCTTGCTGTACTAATGTGGATTATATCAAAATAACACAGCCTTTTGGAAGGTGTGCATTTTTGATGTTCTGGGGTTTTATAGATGTCTCTGATGACTTGTCCAGTACTTATGTGTCTAGACTTGGTGCTGGGGAAAAGACAACAAACAGAACAAAAGACTCCAGAAATCATGTGCTCATGTTTCAGGGACCTCAGGGCTGCTGCGGTGAGATGTTCAAGACCTGGTTGCTGTGAGAGAGGGATGGGCTTGTCAAGCAAAGAGCAATTAAAGAGTTCTTCCGGGAACAGATGATCCCAATCGTGTAATTAAAAATAGTGGCCTGCTGCTGCCAGCGCTGTTTGGGTTTGCAGTTAGAAACAGAGCTGAGGAGGGCAGTAGGCTGATGCCCTTCCCAGAGCCCAGCTGCAGGATTCAGAGGCTCAGGCTTCAAAGCACCAGCATCTCTGTGCATAGAAAAACTTAGTCTCAACAACTTTGGCTGGATGCTTCATAGGCTTCTGCAGAAAAAAGAGTACTAACACAAGTCTTCAGTTACAAATGGAAAACAAATGTGGGGCAGCATCATTTGTACTGGCTAGCAATGAGTCTTATAAATGGATTTTCTCCCAAGTTACGGAGTTTACTTTTCTTTTTTGCCTTTTTTCTTTGCTGTTGTGGGACTACCCACCATGCAAGTGGTTTTCCAGTATGATGTATGCATTATATATTGCATTAATAGAGCACCTCCTAGATAAAACCCTTTATTTAGGGGAACTGTCCCCTTGGCTTCTCTTTTCTGCCTTTTTAATGATGGTTTCACGCTGCTTTCTGACTGGTGCCATGAATCATACGGGTGTTAGTAGATCTCTGTCCAGGTCTACTTGCTCATAGAATTCACCAGGGGAACAAATGATGAGATGTCTTGTAGATGAAGAACTGCTGTAGCCATGTTACAGGTTAAAAAAAAATCCAAACCCAAGCCAAACTTCATAGCATGAGTTCTGTTTTTGCGAGGAAATGTGATTGAAAAGACAACAGAAAAGTGAGTCCAGCATAACTGTGACTCTCTCCAACTTGGTCTTGTTCAAGCATGTGAAGAAGTGCAGATGGCATTGACCCTTTTGACCAGCCGCTTCTTTGCTTGCTTATTATGATTCCCTAAGGATATTTGCATCCTTTATTTGCAGCAAACTAGAATTTGCTTTTCTGCCAAGATTTGAATGATACAAGGGACTCTTTGCCATAGCTGTATTTAAATTCAAAATGCCTTCCAATTAATTGCATGAAGTGGGATCATGTGGCCAGTGTCCTCTGTTTTGATAGGAAAATGAATGTGCTTTCCATATTCAGCTTTCAAGGAGCCGTTACTGCTGTCTTTAGCTGCTGGTACTCAGCTGTGATGGATGGTTCAGGATTGCAGGATAAAGATCTTTGGACTCCTGACTAAATTCCTGCATTCAACTAGTTGGCAAAGCAACTAACTGAGCTAGCATTTGTGACTGCCTTTTTAATTCACTTACGATGTACAAGCAATCTGAAATATGAGGGGACAGCCAGGCACCTCCTTGATTGCTTGCAGATGAGCTGTGAGGGACGGTGGTGTGCTGTTGGAAGTGCTTTCTTGGGGGCACTCCTTCTTGGAAGGAGTGGCTGCCTCACAGGGCTCCAGTTCTATTGTCACACAGCTGTGGACAGAGGCAGATAGAGCTCAGATGCTGTTCTGATGTGGAGCAGGCAAAGAATTCACGTGGGTGAGTTTCAGTGGGTGAGGTTTACTGCAAAGGCAGGGGTGGATGAGAGACACCGAGGATGAGGGAGGCCTTCATCTACCACTGTATGACCAGCCAGACCTCATGTGTCTTGGCTCTGTTAATAACTGTTGGTGTAATTTTGATGGAAATGAGAAATAATCCTCCACCCCACGAAAATACACACAATCCAAGTTAGTATATTGGATTTCTTTGTTCAGAAGTTATGAACTGCATGCACAGTTACTCTTGCAATGGCTCCTTTTTTGCATCCTCATTTTGTGTAGCCTAAAACATGGGCAAGTGGGGTGTGATAGTACTTTATAATAATGCCAGTTTGTAAGGAGATTGCATGGATAAAAGAATAGTCTTGGCAGGGCCAAAATGTGGGTTTGAGTATTGGATAGCTCCACCACAAAGGAAAATGTTTCTGCTGTAGGTTTAGAGTGGGTGAGGGGTTTTAATTTTTCAGTGATTGTAAATCTGTCTGGCTTTGGCACTGCTTGAAAAGTACTGTCTTTTCACAGCATAGCTGTCATACACTTCTGTTTTCTAATGGTCTTTCAGAAATAATAATTCTTTAGGCTAATCTTGCTCTGAAGGGTAGGTATGCATTTACTGTCCAGCTTTTCTCTGGACTGTACTGGCCAAATCCCAAATAATTCCCAGATTTAGTGAGATCAGAATCCCAGCCCTGGGATTCAGCAGTGGGTTACAGGTCATGTGTGCATGTGCCATATACTGGATGGAGCTGGAAACTGCTCTTCCTGAGATGCCTGTGCTTAACACTGGTAAGCTCTTTGTGCCCCCACCCCCCGCAACTCCTGTTAACTGTTTTGGGGATGACTGTACGTTAACACTCTCCTTGGAGACTACTTACAGTAGTTGAAGATATGCTGGTTGGCAGAAGTTGAGACTGTCAATAAAATGTATTTTTTGGGGTGCCTTTGTAGTTTGAAAATAAATATTTTTATCTTAGTCTCTATTCTTGGGAACTGCATGCACACAGTAACCAGACCTTGGGAACACGTTCCTGTGGCAGGCACTAGTGAGTAAATACTATAATCTCTGTTAAAAAGTGGAAATTTTAGTTTCTTATTCCATCTCCCTTATATTTCTCCTCCTGATGTTTGTTCAGCTTGATTGCTTGGGAATATGCCTTAAGGCTGATGTATGTAGAAGGCTGCTGTATTTATGAAGAATTCTCTTTAGTTTTGGGTAGATAGGCCAAGAGCATTGATAGTGAGGAAAATATGGGGGTGCTCTCAAGTTTATGTTCACAAATTGTTTCATTGATTAGGGGTCCATAGGTGCAAACTATTCCAAATTATTTATTATATATTTGAAATCATGTATTTGAGGGGTTTCCTGTTAGAATTAGGAACACAAGAAACCTGAATCTAGTTTATGTACTGAAGAACTAGAAATGGTCGGGTTTGGATGAATTAGAACTAGCAGTAAAAAATTGTTTTACTCCTAACTCTCAGACTGTCTTGACGAGCAGATTCATCACTATGATTGAAGGTGACATGAGAACTGAGTCATATATTCAGCCCCATCCAATATTTGCATGTGATACATTTTAATTACTTTTAAATTTAGAATAGAGGTCCATCTCATGAAGATCTTTATTTTTATGCTAAGAGCATGTTTTGTGTTTTTATAGTAAGGCCACGTTTTGGATGGCTGCTGCATGACATTTTAAGATGGTTTTTAATGATTTTTTTTTCTATAGAATCTTTGCTTTTTATTTTTCTAAAAAAAAAAAAAAAAAGTAGTGTCTTTTACTTGTAAGTAAGGTACTTTTACTTACCTAGGTTATTCTGTACTTGTAGAATAACCTAAGAAATATTAAGCAGGTAATTCTTGCTTTGTCTTTTTTTGTGAGGTGTTTGTATGCCCCATCTTGGTCTTGAACAATGTTACCTTTGGGTACACGAGGAAGTTGTTGACAGGTCAATGAAATGTGACGACAAAGACAGGATAAATGTTAGTATATTTTATACTCAGAAAGTTCACTAAGTTCTTCTGCAGTCTGATTTAAATGCATCTGTTAGTTGCTTAACCCATGTTTGAAGTGGAAGGAGAAACTTTTGAGAACGTGTAATCATGGAAAGTGAATAACAGCTTGTGATTATGGAATTGAAACTACTGGTGAGAATTTTTATAGTGGTGTGTAGTTTATGTAACTCACCAAATTAAAATTTAACCATATGTGAATATCTTTCCTCTTATGGAGTGTGTCTGCTTAAGAAGAAGGAAAACAAACCCCAAAGGAATCCATGGAGAGCATTGCATTTGATCTCTTAGTAATCTTTCACCAATAGTATTTTAAAACATGAATTTAAACTTAATGCATACATGATTTTTCTCTATCTCCACTTCTTTGGGTTGGACTACAAGGACAGACCAACAGCTGATATTTGTGTTTATCAATAGCTGCTTCAACACCTCCTCAGGGCAGAGCTTTTTGCTTTCAAATAAGTGTTTCAAAAGAACTTTTCTAAGCTCAAAGATGAGCTCTTCCGGAAGGTGGAGGAGTGGCTGGTCCTGAGCAGGGTAAGGACCCATTTTAATTTACCTGCTGCTTCTTCCAGAAGGAAGAAAACACCTGAAAAAGGGAGTAGGGCAGAAAAAAATCTCCTTTTTCCATTGAGCTGCACAGCTCTACTTAGTCAACTTGATGTTAAATTGTGATAAAGAGAAAACACTAACTTTCTCCTTAGTTACTTTATGTCAGCATTATCTATTCTCAGCTGCACAGTGCTGGGTCCTACATTTTAAAATGCTAGGAGCTGCCACTCTTGGTAAAAAAGCCCATTTCCAAAAGCTTAAGCTTTTTCTACACAAAACTAAGTATATTTGGACTAGCCTAAGAGCTTCCATGTGGGATCAGACTACAGGTCTGTAATGCCTAGGCTGCTGTCTCTAATACTTGGCAGTGGTGGAGAAAAGGATTAAAAACGTATACAAAGAGAAAGAGAGAGACCTCCCATAGGATATAACAACCTTTGGCAACGGATGGTGGGGGTGTGGGGTGATGCTTTCGTTTGTTTTCAGCTGAGGTTGCATCCAGTTCTGCCGTGCTTAATAGCCCTTATGGTATAAACCGTGTTTCCACCTTTGACTTCAGTGGCATCCTCCAGGAAGGAGTCTGGCTGCATGGAAAAAGTACTGGTGAAATGTGCTACTCAATAAACGGTGGTAGGAGCACAGTGTTGTGGGTGGATTTCTCTGCCTAAGGAGGAGCACCCAAGAGCTGCCTGCAGCTGGCACAGCCTTATCATTTCCCCTTATTTCGAGACAGCAAAGTTACACCTACATCTCAGCAGCTTGATGACCTGTGGGTTGTGTTGCAGGCGCTTGCAGCCAGCTTCCATCTGCCAGGCATAATTGATGATATGTGTGTGTCCATCTATTAGAGTATCAGGCTAGTGTAAGCAGTCCTTTTTCCTTTGGAAACACTGCTGCTCAAAAGCATGCTATCACCGAACTGGTATTTGTTTTAATCTACAAGTTGGAAAAATACGGTTTTCCTGATTTATTAGGGCTGTCACGAGGGCTCCACAAGTCAGGCCTGAAGCTTGCCATCTCCTGCAGTCTCAGCCGGGACTGCCTTCCAGAACTGCTATGAATCCCATTTTTGCTGAAACACGAACTTGTACTATACCGTTAGAGGAGTTCTTCAGAGGAAAATTTGTTAACTGCAAATTTGGGGCTTAAGTAAATCAGTCATTTCAGCTTTAAAGATGTTATTTTTAGCTGTGAAAGAGATCTTATTCCTGAATTTCTGCAGTTCCTTTTGCGCTTCTTGGCATAATATAGGATGAGTTTTATGAAGAATCAAAACGAATTTGAGGCATCGCTTGCCGCCTAATCCTTGTTTGGTATTGTTTCTCAGCTCTAGGGTTTACCTGCTAGAGTTCGCTAATTGAGCTCTGTATTCTATATATAGAAGGAGGGAAGAACAAAGCAAAAATTGCACAAATAAACACTTCATGGTATATTCTTATGTATGCAAACTCAGATGTTCATCAGATCTGTAAGGAGCAGGACTTTTTCTAATTATGGTGTCCACCAAGAAGTTGCTTAGCAAATTTGAATATTGCAGGAAGACAGGAACAGAAGGATGTGACTCACGCAGTGTGTCTCTTCCAGGGAGACCAATGAAAATGTGAGGAAAGACTCTGAAATTTCACGTATGTTGTTTTTGGCATCTGTTTGGACCTACAGAAAGCTCTGTTTTTATAAGGAAAAATGCTTATGCCTATCTGTTTCTGTCTTCTGAATATTTTCAGCAGCTTCAGAAACCAGCATTTTGCTGGTGGAAAAAAAAAGTTTGGGCTACGTTTCTTTTGCTCTTTGTTGATAAAGAGTAAGAATTATTCTGATTTACTGTAATAAATATAATAATTTAAAATGAACTACAGAAGGCATTGACCATTTCCCAAAATAGGGAGTACATTTTTCACGTGTTTCAGAGAGCAAGTAGCCTGACAGTTTTCCAGGATGGAGGTTATTAAAAAAGAGAATTTTTTTTCCCCCTTTTTTTTTTCCACACAAGCAGTTGGTGACATAGTTTGCCGAGCATGCAGTATATAAACAGATGAAAGCTATTTTTGATGTGTCATTGTCTCAGCAAGATGTGAATTGGCAGTACTGATGAAATGACAAGTACTTGGCGATGTCGACTTTACCACATGGCTGTCAGTCTAGCGATTAGAAAGAGCTGGCAGGCGAAGATTGCTGTGGTTTAAGCAGGGGAGCTAGTTTTCTACTTTAGAGGCTGATTCTGCACATTTTGACTCATTTTGTAGTGCTGGAATCAGGTGAATTGGCTCAAGGGAGGTCACGGTTGCTTGAGTATCTTGCAGGATCATGCTCCTCAGGACAAGGTTTGCTCCTCTGCAGACCCTCCTGTTGTGCTACCCGGCTTGCTTGCACACACACAGATGTGTGGACAGACAAGCATGTACTCACTATTGGTGCATTGCATTTTGAGATGGAAGGGTTCAGGCCTTGTTTTGATCCTTGTGCAAAAATCCTTCATGCACCTTTCAGCTATGAACTCTCGGCTGAAGTTGTATTTTTTTTTAAAGCATTGCTTCTAATATTAGCATTGGGCTAAGGAGGGTAAGTTGCTTTTTACTGCTTTCTCTGAAATGGGGATCTAAAATAACTGGCTGTGGTCTTCAAGGAACCATGCAGGAGAGATTTCATCGCTTTAATTAGCAAGTTAGCTGAACACCATTACTGAAGAGCTTGATATGTTGATTAATACAGGGAAACTGGCAACATGCTTAAATTTAGGAATTTTCTCTCCTAACGGGTGAGGTGGTGTGTGCCCCAGCTGTGTCACTTGCTGTGACATGGTGGAGTAAAGTTGGTGAATAAAAGGGTTTTTTTTCTATTTTAGTGTCACAGTGTAAAGGCTAGTTAGAAGGATACTTGCAGGCTGTGCAGAAATGCTTAAAGGGCTCCTTGTGGATGACCCAGCAAAGGCCCTTTGTTTGGTGTGCCGGCTCTGGCTTGGCTCACGTGACAGCAGTGAGGGGATAAATAATGCCAAGACATGTGCAAAGCAAAGGATTTACTTATCTGTACAACCCCTACCCTCACCCTGCTGTGGGCCTTTGGCTAATTTTTGTATGTGTGTGTGTGTAGCATTATCCTGTTCTCTGTTCTGCAGTTTAATTTGGTGTGGGGCAGTGGGGAAGGAGGCTGAGAAAATCTCCATCTGAGTGAAGATGAAGTTGCCAGTGACTTAATGCTGTAGAAGGGGCAGCTCTCCAGGCATCTTTAGGATTTTAATGAGCATAGCTGATGGTTCAGTTAGGGCTTTTCTTTCTTTCTTTCTGTCTTTCTTGGTTTTTTTTGGACACGTTGCTGATACCCATCCAGGAAACCTAAATGCAAAAATCATTTGTAGCCACACTGTTGTCCTCCTCCTCTGTCTCCCTGGTCCATATGTGCTCATTGTAGCAACAGCCATGAGTGGGCTGTTGGCAGAGGTCAGTGGGAGCTGGCTTTTCTGTCCTGGCAAGGTGCTGTATGCTGGTCCTGGTCAGAGCCCCACTTTCTGCTCATAGGGGTCTATCTCTGCCAGCGGATACCTGGGTGATTGATGCTGGTGGCTGGGTTTCAGAGGAGCATGCTCCTACAAACCCTCTGCATGAGCGATTTGTCTTTTAATAGCCTCTCCAGCAAGGTTGTTGCGTTTTTTGTGGTGTTTTTTTTTCTTCCATTTTCCTCCTCTTAGCAGACAGGAAAATTTTCAGTGTTGTGCCTGGCAGGTTCATGTTACAAATCCTCTCAGGTGACTTCTCATTTTATTGGCCATTTTTCTGACCACCTTGAAAGGCTGTAGGGAAGCGGGGGAAAGCACTCTCTGGAGAGCTGAGTCTCAATTGCTGCCCCTGCACTTTTAGCCTTTCCCAGTTCTCCTGTTTTTCAAGCCTAGTTTTAAGTCTCAATTGCAAAATGCATGAACGAGATGTCAAACCTGAACTCCTTTAACATTTTAAACTTACCAAAATTGTGTTAAGGGATTTAAAACTGCATGGAAATTTCAGAAGTGCAGCAGGTATTAATTCCCTGAGCTCTCCATCATTAATCTTTACAGAGGGAACTGGACCACTACGCATCTTTCACCGACATTCCCGGTATCTGATGGAAGGAAAAGGAGGCAAAATACGATATAACAGTTGTTTAGTGCAGGTCTTTATTTGCTTTGTTTTGTGAAGGCCACAGGAGAGAAATGGAGGGTGGCACAGAATTACCTGAGTAAAAGAGTAACTCAGATTTACTCAGGTCAGGAACAATACATATGTGAAGGCAGTGCAAATTCTTGGCATTGGTGGTCTCTGGCTGGTGACCAGCAGAGCTTACAGCAGTTTCAGAAGTGTTTTTAATACTTTTTTAGGTGTTTAGGACATGTCTTTGCTTTGTTTTAAGGAAAAAATGCATAGGCATCAGTGGTTAGCCTTTTCTTAACCAGATATTATGTAAAGCTCCTAGTTACTGTCTTTTTATTCAAATGTAAGGTCCAACATCTCCTCCTACCCCTGGCCTAGAAGTTTCCAAGCGTTTGAAAGGTAGCACTATTTCAGGTACAAGTTGAAACTTAATGCCACACTCCCTTGTGGAATATCGTGGTGATTTTGCTTAGCACAGCCGTTGTCTTCAGGGAGGTCTTGAGCTCACATAGCTTTGTGGGTCTTCACAGCAGGTTAGGCCTGCCACAGGTTTTGAAGAAAATAGGCCTCCTTCACAGTTTCCTGGACAAGTTTAATCAGAACTTATTGCAGCTTGTTCTTTAAAAGCTTTCAGTTCTTGGGGATGGAAGCAGACTACTGAGTCTGGATGTTTTACAAGAGTGCCATCAGAAGAGAAAAATCCCATGTTATCATTAGTGTCTGATACTGCCCATTATTACACACTTTTATTAATTGGTGCCCTGTAGTTGTTACTGAAAGCATCACTGTTTGGTCCCTGACACTGGAGTAGGGCTTGAAATAGCTGTTGGTGGTCCTTCTGTTGCCCCCATCATGCAGCACAGCTGCATTTGGCAGCTGTTAGCATGTTCTGTCACCTGTGTCCAGGCAATGCCTGGAGAGGCAGCTGTGTTCAGGGCTAAACCCTGAGGGGTAGGAGCAAGCTGTGTTTTCCTCTCCTCTGACTGCCCCAAGCCAGTGTTAGGGAGACCTTGGCTTTCGTTATGGGTGAACTGCATTAAAGATGATCTTTCCACCACCGCCGTCATGCTGTTACAGGAACACATTTGTGCCAGGTAAAATACCTGGGTTTCGAGGGATGTGGAGGGGGCAGGCTGATGGAAGGGTTTTTTCTTTTGGTTTGTCTGTATGGTTTGGACAAGAAATCTTTTGGGTTTCTCATTACTGAATTAATTTCCAGGAGATGTAGAGCCTGCAGCTCCTAACTTTCAAATGTGAAAAGTATGACTAAGCATGTGCTCTCATTTTTTTTGGAAGGGCTTAAAGAAACCTGTCTTTTTTGACTGCATATGGTATGTCTTCTGAGAATCACTGACCACTTCTTTTTCCTTTTTATTTTGCCTTTGAAGTGACATTGGGTGTTACCGTTGAATTTTCCGCCGGTGCTAACAAAGTGTTGCTGCTGTGATACCATTTCCACTGCTGCATGCAGAGGCAGTGAGACCTTTGAGGTGCTTGAGATGAGGGTAGCAAGTTGCCCTCTTGGTTTTTCACCCTTCCTGGTGTGCTTTTGCTGGGGCTCATGACTTGCCTTCTGGGTTTTAGCCCTCCTGCCATGGAGAAGCCCTTTTGGTCCATGCTCTTAGGAAGATAAAGATGGTAGAGGTTTTGGGATTCCCTGAAGGGCAGCAGAAGCTCACAGGGATGGGTAGCTTACAGCAGGCACACATCTTTGCCCCTGCGTAGCCACCTGCTAGTCCCAAGTTTCTGGTGTCCTGTGATGCTTTGGCATTTCCTCCAGCAAGGTTGTTGATGGTGCTGTGGTATCAACACATCTCATTGTGCTCATAGTCACTGCTCCATCTTGAAAATACCAGAATTCCTTTCCTTACTTCATTAAATGCCAGATCTTGTTTCTAATCAGCTTCTTTCTTTTTTTTCCCCTCTCTCTTACTTTCCCTGTGAGAAGCTCCTGTTCTACCCATAAGAAGTAGATCAAGGCTTAAATTTTCATTTCTGTAAATGTGGTACTTCTGTGCAATGACCTGCAAATCCTATTGAGGCTCCTTCTGCTCTTATTTGGGTTTGAAATATTTCAGATAGGCTCTTACTGTCAGTGACATCATGCTTATTTATTTACTTACTTATCCAGAGTGCCCTTTGGCTGACTGAAGGGCTTCAGTCATTTTTGGCTGCACTTTGGTAGGTCTTCTAAGTGTGGTTAGCAAGTGTACTTAAGCATGGCTTAAAATTCTTATGTCTGAGCAAAATTACAGTGCTTCTGCCAGCATTGTGGTGGGAGCCAACTGATGTGTTGGGGCTGTTTGAAAAAAACATGCTTTGAGATGGGGGAAAGCTGTGGAAGAGATGGATACTCAGCCAGGCTGACCAGTGTTACAACCTGGGTCAGTCATGGCCACATCTGCATCCCACTCAATCCTATAGGCCTTCTGCTTCATTGATAGCTGCTGAGAGCTGCCCTGCCACCCTTCAGGGAGAAGGAGGCTTTGGAGATGAGGCACAAGTTCATGGAGATTGATGGTTAATGGAGAAGAGGCAAGAGGAAGGAACAGAGGGACTTACTGCAGAGTGGAGGGTGATTTGCACTACTGGGCACAAGCTAGGCCAGGAATAATCTGTATTCTTCTGTGTCTTGCTGTGCTTTCAGTAGACACTTTCCATAAATATGTTTTTATCATAGCAGGTTAACCTTCCTGAGGGGAAAAAAAAATGCCTAGTGGTTTAAGAGTAGAAGTCTGGCTATTGTAAGAGAAAATATGTTTGTAACACAAATGGGTAGTTATCTCCCAGAGTGTGGTCTTACCTATTCTGTATTCTCAAAGGATCTGGTGATACCATCTCAGTGGCATTTCCTCAGGAAAGTTTGTAGCTCAGATCCCCGACGCCACCCTGGCCCTGCTGGTAATGAAAGCCCCAGGCTGAAGGGAAGGGGAGGGGGAGAAGTGAGTGAAATGGGCATGTTTTCCAAGGGATATAAACCAAGATTCATTGCCCCCTTTGCCTCCACCTGACTCTCAGGTGCCCCATTGAGCTGGTCAGGTGTAATAAGGTATAAGTTTTGCCCACACATCCCCCTTATTGCCTTTGTTGAGGCAGTGAGCTGTCCTGTTGCGTTCCTGTGTATGCAGCTTGCTAATCTAATGCATGTGATCGCCTCTCCCCTTTCTGTGTCTGGCCTAAGTTACTTAACAACCAGTGGATTAACCTTAGGAAGATTTCCTATGGCTTGAGGGGGAAGTCTGTTCTTTTTTCCCTGAACAGAGGACTCAGGCCTTACATAAGAGACCAAAGATGTTGACCGCAGTCCTTGGGTATGGGACACATGGCACTGTCTTGTGTTGCTGGTATTTTTTTACAGTGTAGTTCATTTGAAGGGGGTTTTGACCTTGTTTTCATCACAGACAAGATCAGTCAGCTGCAAACTCTTATTAAGTAAATTAAGTGTGACACCTTCCCTTGCCCAAAAATCAGCGATTCATATGTGCATTTCTGTGTATATAAATGTATATGTAGAGATATTTGCACAATATATTAATATAAATCAATCCATTGACATAAAAGTGTCTCAGGAGATTATTCAATCATATGCTCCGAGACTGGCGCACTTAGGTCTGTCAGGCTGGTCCTGATGGGTATTTTGTGTAGCCTGTGGTCTTATGGTGCTGCATCTTCAGGCAGTCTATGTCCCACTAGCCATCACTGTTAGATTTTCCTTATGCTAAACTTGAATCTCTCCTGCTTGGTCCCTGATTTCTGGGGTTAATTGTCATCAATTAGGAGGACCCTATAGTCTGTAGCAGTAGGCCCATGGTCTTCCAGCTGACAAATTAAAACCAACATAAGTTTTTGTCTTATCCTTAGAAGAGACACTGTTATTGGTAGGAATGCTGTCCTCATTCACTCTCTCTGTTCAGAATGCCTGACCCTGCCCCACTTGCTGCCAGCAGGTACACAGTCTCTAGAGGTTTTGACTCTAAGCAATGGATGTTCATTTTCTTCATCCCATCCTTGATGCTACAAAGAAGTGATGGGAGTTTTCTGCTGGTTTAGCTCTCTGAACTGACCACCACTGCTGCTGTGCCTGAACCTAGGGGCTGAAGGCATGGGTGTGGGAGCCATCAGGTGTCTGCTCTTTGGGGCAGCAGCTCCCTTTTAGGTCGGTGTTAGCATTACCCAGAAGTCTTCTGAGGACTCAGTGAGGTGTTAGCTGCTGACTCACTGGCAGTGGGGCAGAATGTGAATATAAGCTGTGATTTGCAGCAATAGGGTCTGCCCAAAGTAAATTTTGACAGAGGAGGACTTGCAGGATGTTGGTGGACTTCTGTGAGCGGTCCTGTCCCCACTACTTCCACACCATGCTTTCTACTTATGTTCTTAGATGCTTTTGCCCATTTTTTTTCCCTGACTTGTCTCCTTTACGTCCAAACAAGGATGGCCTAACTTTGTCCAGCTTGGCTGAAGCTGCAAAGAAAACAATCTTCTCCTAAATACCCGCTGTTTTATGGTGGGCGAGGCAGTAAATGTCTTTGAAAGAACATTTTCACCACTGTTGCTTTCCTCTCTGGGGATCAGTGTATTTTTACTTATTTTTTAATTTGCTTTTGATAATTACTTGAAGTGATCAAAACACCCATGACTTTTTGGAAGCGATCCTATGTATGTAGAGAATTAACTCCTAGCAACCTGGACTTTTTGGTTTCCTTACACGTTAAAAAGTGGCTTGCTCTTCCCATAAACAGCACCAAACTTTCTGTTTCCCCAGTTTTAGCTGAAAGGATGAAATCAAGCTAGGAATAATAGTCCTACATTCATCTGGCTAATGTGAGAGAGAGTCTGCTTTCACAGAGGCGTGTTTTGAAAAGGCTTCGGTTACTCTTATGTCATCCTCAAAAAACAGACTTTGTTTTCATAACTGAGGACAGGGTAAATGGATTTCTTTAAATGATAGTATTTTTAGTTAAAGTGTGGAGAGTGGAGTAGTAATAAAATTGTCTGCAGCTGAGATAACATTTTATTTTGTTTTAGTTATTTACCTTTTTTTTTTCCCTGGTTGAGTGCTAGCACAAGGCATTGTCATTGCATGAGCACAGCAGAGGTGAAGTGCTAATTGCTCTTCCCCAAGAAAGGGATTAGAGCTGGAGAAGCTCCACTTGTCTTGATTAGCAGCCTGTGATCAAATCTACTCACTCTTCTTGGAGACTTGGGTTTTTGCCTCCTTATCATGTCACGAGATCCGACCATTCATCCATCTTTGAAGTCCATAGATGTGCTAAGAGCAGCAAAAGTCACAGGACCAAGAGTCTGCCTCAGTCTTTCCAGATTACTTCTCAGTTCCTGGGCACCTCAGCAAATACCCTGGGGAAAGGTAGATGTTTTTCTCCTCTTGACAGGGTTCATCACAGCCTCAAGTCACACAGCACAGTGGTAGACAATTGTGAAGCTATGCTGCAAGTGATGGCTTTAGCATCAGTAAGTTTTTCTTGTTTAACTTCTTGGCATGGAAGTGACTTTTACAACCCAGTATTCACAATCCTACTTCCTTATTTTTTAAATATTAAATTAGAAGAATTAAATGTCTTCTGATTTTAGCCTTTCAGCTAATGAAAGTGAAGTAAATCATGGTTAAGGATGAACTTGATGCTGTAAAATACTCTGCTGAGTAGAATACTGTAACAAAGTAAATCCTGTAAGCCCAAAGTTTAATTATTGATTAGATTTAAGCATATATACAAATTCTAAGAAAATACTACAAATTAGGTTCTAGTGTAAGATGTAATTCAAGTTGTAAAACATTTTCTATTATGAGCCTCTGATCAGAGGCTATGAGTAGATATTTTTTTTCTTCCCTGTTTTGGCTGAAAGCTTGCATCTTTCTTTGTTTGTTATTTTATTTTGTGTTTGGTTGTTTTTTTTTTTTGTTCCCTAGGAGATTGCTTTGAAATTTTCTGCCATTGGTTTTGTTTGAACCTTGAAAATCAGGAGGATGATAGGAGGAATTAGTTCCACTCATCTGATTAAACTTTTTTTTCCACCCCCAATATTGGACTACAGTAAATGTTTCAAACGAGAGGAGAAATTTTTACTAGGGAGATTTTGATGACTCTTTAGATGTGGAAATATTTCTGTGTTCATAGGGCAGAGGTGTGCCTAGAGAAACTGCCTCCAACAGAACCTCTCAGTATTTTCTTAAAACCAGGAGTGTAAATAGTAATACAGATTCTACAGGTTAGAAGTGTGGCAATACTGGCAAAATCCCATTTATAAGGAGACATAGCGTGGCTGATAAACATGGCCAAAATTTAAACGTGAAAAGCCTCATGAGCCCTGAAACAGGAGCAGCAAGCTTAAGCTGAGTCTTGCTGTAAGGACAGGGTTTAGTTCTAATGAAGCTGGTATCCTGGCACCTCAGTTATGGATTGAAACAACATGTTAGGTACAAAAGGAGTTCTAGTCTTGCTCTTCAGATGGGATGAAACACAAGTAGCAACCCTGAAAGAGTGAAGTAATAGAATCAGCATTTCTCCTTGGTGGTCTCACACCAGGTCAGACTAAGGTAGCAAGAATCCTTTAACAAGAAGCAATGACCCAAACACTACAGTTACGCTTAAAACCTTCCCTTTTCCATCCCTTTTCCCCCCAGCTCAGCATGACAGGCAATGGCTCAGTTGGTAGTGCATTAAGACCCTTAATGGGAAGGTTATGAGTTCAAGCCTGCAGTGGGCAGTAGTGTCCTCCCTACTCTAGTCGTGAGGTCTGTGGTGACAGGTTGGACTCGATGATCTTTGAGGTCCCTTCCAACCTTAGGCATACTGAATACTGAATAAAAATTCTTGCCTAAAAAGTGGGGTTATTTAGTATCAGTGCTGGTTTTGGGTGGTGTGGTTTTGTTTGTTTTTTGTTGTTGTTGGTTTTTTTTTGGGTGGGGTGGGTGGGATTTTTTTGATATTTCTACATGCCAGCACCTCCCCCCAGTTTAATGGTCTTGGCCACTTAAGGATTACTAAACAATTTTCAAGACATTACTCCATGGGTTTCCCTTCCATCTTACCTGGGAATTTGGAAGGCCTGAGCATTGGGTGAGATACTGCCAGGTGAAAGACCTGAATTTGCTGCATGAGTTGTTCAGGCCAGGCCTTTTCCAAACTGGCATTTCTGTCCTAATTGGGACAGGATTAAACTCTTGGACTATTTGCTATCCAGTGTGGCTTTAATGCACATGCTTTTCCTGAATGACCACATCAGCTCATAAGCTGTTTGAGCTAAGCAGTTTGCCTGTGTGGGTGGTTGAATGGATCTAACACAAGGCAGCTTTGGTCATGATTTTAGGCCACCAAGTGGTTCTGTGTATATATAAGAAATAGATTGTCAGTGAGCCCACACTGAACCTGTGCAAATGCATTCAGTCCCAACAGGCTGTTTTTTCAACTTTAGCATTTGATGTGAGCTTCCCCCAGTATCCAGATAGTGCTGGTAGCTGGTGGAGAGGATACAGCCTTCTCTCTTCTCACTTGCATTGCAGAATTACCTCTGCTTACCTTACGGTCCTAATCGGAGAGTGCCTGTTCTCACTGTGTTTGGTCCCAATGCATTCCCCCCTGCACATCACTGTAGGCCTGCCAGAGCACTAGGAATGTCTTGAGCGCTACTCATCCCTCTGGAGTGTGGCTCCTCTGGGAAAGGCTTTGGCTTCCTGTGCGTTGCGCCAGGCTAGGTCCTTAGGCCCTGGCTGGTGGGGAAGTTGTGTGGGCTGCAGGCTTCCTTCTTCGCTGCTGCCAGAATGACGCTATCCCTGCCTGTTTGAGACAGTTTCCCCTTGGGAGTTGGTGACATCACATATACTTTTGATGATGCAGAAAAACTGTTTGGCAAACCCAGCCTCATTCATTTCTTTTTATGGACAGCTTGTACCTTGAAAATAACCTGCAGAACATCTGCGTGCAGGGATGTATTTACTTATGCTATAGACACCAGCTATGAAGTTTCTTCCATCTGTACCTCTGCCTAGAGAGCTTAATTTAATTTCTAGCTTGCTGCAGCTGTACCTGCAGATGTGGGAGTCTGTCATTTCTACTTGTAGACCGAGGGCAGGCTTTTGCTCACCCCGTGGTTGTTTTTCTAACTTTTTTTTTGAGGTTTGGGATCCTTTTTGATCCTTGACTCGCCTAGTGAACTGTGTAAACCTGAAGGTAGCTGATTGTTCAGTCAAAAAGTCTCTCTGCTTTTTTGTTTGTTTTTATTTTTTATTTATTTGATTTTTATTTGTAAGCTTTTTTTTTTTTTTTTTTTTTTTTTTACCATGAGTTTCCCCCTTGCCCTGCTTTAGCTGTTGTCATTTGGACTTACTAACATCAAACAGATGACCTGGGTGGTATAACATAGTTATTTACAAATATTGCATGTGTGACTTCTGCATTCTCTATAACATCTTTCTGTAAGCTTAGCCTTCTTTTAAAATGCAGGAAAGCAAATACTTTAAGGGAAATGTCATAAAGCAGGCTGTTGGCATGAAAAAACAGCTTTGGAAAGAGACGGGAGGAGCAGCACCGAGAGGAATTTGCGCTTGGACTTCATATCTGCATGCGACACGAGGTCAGCATGCATTTGCACTGGATGGTGCTTTGGTGACTTTCATAATTCTGTTGAATGAGTAATCAAATAGATAGTTAAATGCCTTCCAGTCCAAGTTGTTAGTCCTCCTTTCCCAACAAAGAGAAGAATAACACAGTTTTAGCCCACTGTGCTGCTCCCTACTGTGCTATAGTGTTGGCCTCAAAGGGCTTTATTTGAATCTTGGCATAGGGAGAAGATAATTGGACTGTTGCTCTTTTTGGGATTTTTTTTATACTGTTTTGTTAAATTCATGATGCACTTCCCTCTAACTGATGCTCATTAGAGAATCTTGTAAAATGCCTTGCTGACAATGCTAATAGCGTGATTATCTCCAATTTTTCCTTAGTAATATTCTAATGAATTAGAGGTGCACAAAAGCATTAGACAGAGGGTGAGTTTAGGACCTAATTAATGATGTCCTGAATGTCTGCTACTCCTAGGAGGAAGTGGGGAGGAGTGTGACAAGTCCTCAATGTTGGATGTTTGGTGCAGTTACTTTAAATAGCTGTAATCCTTGCAGCTGAGTGAGGAAAGAGGACAAGGGTGTTTGCAAACTGAGGGGACATGGGAGTGGTCAGCTACACCGAAGTGCTTGGTGGTTCTCCATCACAGTATGCTATGAGTCATAATTTGAGGGTGTTTTACTTCAGAGCTGGAGTTCTTTGGGGGGGTCTTATCTTGTCCTGCAGTAAATGCTGGGTGGGTTGTGATGAGGAGAGGTGTTGTGCAGCCCCATGCTGCTCCTCATTTCTGGAACCCTCTTTCTTGGATGTTCAGAATTAAAAAATTATTTGGCATAGAGTGAGCCATAGGTTGAGAAGTGTGGGAGGAGTTGGCCTGCGTTAAAGGCAGTCTTTTTTCACCACTCCTGAAACACGAAGCCTTCAGAGGATCTAGTGACTTTTAATTTTGGAAACAAGAACACCTTAGGTTTGAAAATACACCAGCAGCTTCAGCTCTGAGACAGGCAATGTGCGGAAGAGACAGTGCTGAAGCAGCGGAGTTTTGTCCTGAAGGACAAAATACAGAGAGGGAATTCAGAAATCTATTTCATTTAGTTTTCCTTTCACAGTATCACAGTATATTAGAGGTTGGAAGGGACCTCAAGCAATCATTGGGTCCAACCCCCCTGCCAAAGCAGGATCACTTAGGGTAGTCTGCACAGGAATGCATCCAGATGGGTTTTGAAAGTCTCCAGACAAGGAGACTCCACAGCCTTCCTGGGCAGCCTCTTCCAGTGCTCTGTCACCCTCACTAAAAAGAAGTTTCTCCTCGAGGTGAAATCTTCCATGTACAAGCTTGAACCTGTTGTTCCATGTCTTATTACTGTGCACCATCAAAAAGAGCTTGGCCCCCTACACTTGACACCCACCCCTCAGATATTTATATACAGCGATGAGATCCCCTCTTAGTCTTCTCTTCAAGACTAAACAGCCCCAGGCATCTCAGTCTCTATTCATAGGCGAGATGCTCAAGTATCCTAATCATCCTCATGGCTCTCCATTGGATTTTGTCCAGCAGTTCTTTGTCTTTCTTGAACTGGGGAGCCCAAAACTGGACACAGTATTCCAAGTGTGGTCTCACCAGGGCAGAGTAAGAGGTAGAAGAACTTCCCTAGACCTGCTGGACACACTTTTCTTGATGCATCCCAGGATACCATTGGCTCTCTTGGCCACAAGGGCACATTGTTGTTCCATGGAGAACTTGCTGCCCACCAGCATTCCAAGGTCTTTCTCCATGGAGCTGCTTTCCAGCAGGGCAGCCTCTAACCTCTACTGGTGCATGTTGTTACTCCTCCCCAGATGCAGGACCCTGCACTTGTCCTTGTTAAACTTCATGAGGTTTGCCTGCACCCAGTGCTCCAGCCTGTCCAGGTCTCATTGGGTGGCATATAGACATAGTTCTATTTCCTGTATTTCCTCTACATCAGCAAATCTTGGATTTAACAGTTTCTTGAAGACATCCAAATGATGCTGTTAATATTTGTTCAACAGATCATACTTGATTAAAAGTAGCTACTTCTTATAGAGACTGCCTTAACCTGCTCATTCCCTTTTGCTGTACTGAAGGTCAGTGAAGGAATTAGGTATAATCCTTCCCATAAACCCTTTCTACCTTTCCAAATTTAACATGGAAATAATTTAATACTCAGAAGATGAAAGTTAAAATGTATATACTCCTTGAACTAATCACACTGCCTTTTCAGGAATAGATGTAAATTTTTAATGTATTTTAATGTATGGGAGTAAGAGTGAAAAATCAAAAAAGGTGGAGGAATCTCACCTCATGTGAAGCCACAGTGAACAGTAGCCTTTCTGAATAGGCATTTCTTTTTTTCCATCAGACCTGTCCAATTGCATTGTCATTTGCATGGTGTTTAAGAGGGCTGGGAAGCTGCGCCTGCTGTTAAGCTCATCATGCACGCTTTGTTCCAGCCGTATCGAGGCACCTCCTTAAAGTCAAGGGGATTCCTCCCACTTCTGGGAGCCACTGCAGCTCAGCTGCCTTCAAAAGCTGCATCCACGCAGCTGGGACACTGCCTTAGAGCTGCAGGACCAGGGAACAGCTGCTGGTGGTGTCATACTTTGTGGGAAGTGGTATGGGACCCATGTCCCGCTCTTCTCTCTGCCACTCTTGTCCCCTCTGCTTTTCTCTGTTAAGGAGACACATGCTGGAACAGCCTGCCTAGTACCCAGAATCTGCTCTAGAAGGACTGCCTGCCCTGGGATATCCCACAAGGCATCGGTCACCCATATGTAGGCTGCACAAACTGAGCAACAGGATGCCAGCATTCTGGGTTTAGCTGATTCCTGGAGGAAGGGGAAGTCTGATTCTGTTTCCTCGGTTTTCCCTCAGCGCCCATGTTTTTGTTGCTTTGCTGTTGTGTTGTTGTCCACTCTCCTTCAGATCTGGTGAGGCACTTCTGCTAGCACTTAGCCTGGAGAAGAGGAGGCTCAGGGGACACCTTATTGCCATCTACAACTACCTGAAGAGAGGTTGTAGCCAGGTGGGGGTTGGTCTCTTCTCCCAGACAACCTGAGTCAGAATGAGAGGACACAGTCTCAAGCTGCACCAGGGGAGGTTTAGGCTGGATGTTAGGAAGAAGTTCTTCATAGAAAGAGTAATTTGCCATTGGAATGGGCTGCCCAGGGAGGTGGTGGAGTCACTGTCACTGGAGGTGTTTAAAAAGAGACTCGATGAGGCACTTAGTGCCATGGTTTGGTTAATTAGATGGTGTTGGGTGATAGGTTGGACTCAATGATCTTGAAGATCTTTTCCAACCTGGTTAATTCTGTATTTTGTAAGTGTTGGCTGCTGCTTTTTAGTCTCAAACCAGTTCTGTTAATATCTAGCTGTCCCTTAATTTGTGCTCTATCTCTTGTGGCTTTCACTCAGGACACCAAAGTGCTTTTAAGAATAAACATTAGTGAATTACACCTGACAATACAACCATAAAGTTAACTAGTATTTATATGGATTAAAAAAACTCCAAACACCAGAGGAAATGGAGTTACATGTTCAGAATTGCACACGAAGTCTGCGTCTGGAGTGGAAATGCCATCTGCTTCCAGACCTCTCTTGATATGTGGCATCTCACTCTCTCATGGTGACAAACACCCCAGATGTGTGTGTGTGTATTCATTTATTTCCTTTAATATGCCTTCAATGTGCTTCAACTTGCTTAAGATGGTAATTCCCTTGTGATGTTTCTTCTGGTTGTGAAGCTTCTGGTAGTTTTCACAGCAAAGCTGGAAAACTAGAGTTAGGGCTGAGGGAATCAACATCTGGAGTTTATCCTTGGAATCAACTCTCTTACTAGTGTTCCCATGTCTTCCAATCCCAAACTCGTTGTCTGTGAGAGAACCTTTCTGATGGTCTTGTGTTCTCTAGTAAACAAGAGAATTAGAGCTACCTACTGAGTAGGGAAAAGAGGTAATAGGCATGTTTTTATCTTACAGAACAAAGAAAATATGCTCTTTATCTACTGGATGCCAAGGCTGTTTCCTCTGAGAAAGTGGAAGGTGGTACAAAGGAACTGTTGCTTAATTTCTGTAGCAGGAGCCTTAGCAGGATGTGGCTTGAAAAGAGTAGAAAGAAACATTTGCAAGCACAGAAGATTTAGGGAAGTGGTCATGAGGGTAGGCTGCTCAGCCTGTTGCGGAATGCGTAAATTGAAGGAAAATTTGTAGCAATGCTAACATATTGAGGCACAAAGAAGTTTCTCAACAAATAATTCATATGTGCAGAGGTCCTCTGGTGCAGCTTGTAGTTTCAGAAGTAGTTTGGCTGAGAGCTTATGGTCTGTGAAAGAGAAGTTTTGATAGATATTTGCTTCTTATGTTTCAAAATTTTTACTATTTTACTTTTTCATTGCAGAGACCTTAACTATGTTCAGTCTGTAGGTTGGTGAAGCCCCTTTGGATGTTGCAGCAGACGGACTATACCCTGTCTTTGAACTTCAGGCCTCTTTTTTTACAATTTTTCTTTTATTTTTCTTTTCTTAACACCACACCAAATTTGAGGTACTTGTGGTTAAATATTGGTGTTTTAGTCATAGAATCAATAAGGTTGGAGAAGACCTCAGAGATCATCATGTCCAGCAGGAGTGGGGAGGTCTTCTACCCCTGTACGCTCCACTGGTTAGGCCACAGCTTGAGTCCTGTGTCCAGTTCTGGGCCCCTCGGTTTAGGAAGGATGTTGACTTGCTGGAACATGTCCAGAGAAGAGCAACAAAGTTGGTGAGGGGTTTGGAACACAAGCCCTATGAGGAGAGGCTGAGGGAGCTGGGGTTGCTTAGCCTGGAGAAGAGGAGACTCAGGGGTGACCTTATCACTCTCTACAACTACCTGAAGGGAGGTTGGGGTACTTGGTGCCATGGGTTAGTTGATTAGGTGGGTTGGATTGGTTGATGGGTTGGATGCAATGGTCTTGAAGGTCTCTTCCAATCTGGTTTATTCTATTCTATCACTCAACACCTCACGACTACTAAACCATGGCACCAAATGCCACATCCAATCCCCTCTCGAACACCTCCAGGAACGGTGACTCCACCACCTCCCTGAGCAGCCCATTCCAATGGCTAATGACTCTCTCTGTGAAGAACTTTCTCTTCACCTCGAGCTTAAGCCTCCCCTGGCGCCGCTTGAGACTGTGTCCTCTTGTTCTGTTGGTGGTTGCCTGGGAGAAGAGAGCAATCCCCCACCTGTGTACAACCTCCCTTTCAGGTAGCTGTAGAGAGCAATGAGGTCTCCTCTGAGCCTCCTCCTCTCCAGGCTAAACAATCCCAGCTCCCTCAGCCTCTCCTCGTAGGGCTTGTGTTCCAGGCCTCTCACCAGCCTTGTTGCCCTTCTCTGGACATGTTGAAGAGTCTCAATGTCCTTAAACTGAGGGGCCCAGCACTGGACACAGTACTCAAGGTGTGGCCTAACCAGTGCTGAGTACAGGGGCACAATGACTTCCCTGCTCCTGCTGGCCACACTATTTCTGATGCAGGCCAGGATGCCATTGGCCTTCTTGGCCACCTGGGCACACTGCTGGCTCGTGTTCAGCCAGCTGTCAACCATGTCCCTTTCTGTCTGTCTGCTCTCCAGCCACTCTGACCCCAGCCTGTAGCTCTGCATGGGGTTGTTGTGACCAAAGTGCAGCACCCGGCACTAGGACTTGTTGAATGCCATCCTGTTGGACTCTGCCCATCTGTCCAGCCTGTCAAGGTCCCTCTGAGAGCCCTTCTACCCTCTAACAGATCAACACCTGCCCCCAACTTGGTGTTGTCTGCAAATTTACTGATGATGATAGCCTTGATCCCTTCATCCAGATCATCAATGAAGATGTTAAAGAGCATGGTGCCCAACACTGATCCCTGGGGCACACCACTAGTGACTGGCCGCCAGCTGGATGTGGCACCATTCACCACCACTCTCTGGGCTCGGCCCTCCAGCCAGTTCCTAACCCAGCACAGAGTGCTGCTGTCCAAGCCATGGGTTGACAGCTTGGCCAGGAAATGGCTTGGTCAGTCATGGTTGAAGGACAAGTAGACTCCAGTCCTGGAAGTGGCATCTGTCTGTGGTGGAAAGAAACACTGCTAGCTCTCATTAACGGCATCATTAGATGAATAAACCTTCTTTAAACCTAGCTTTGTGCAACCAAGTTCTCTTAATCATGTATTAGCAATAACTAACTAAACTGTTGAGGCAGCTTTTCCATTAGGAGTGAAATTGGGTGCTCTGAAGGAACGACTTCTGTGCAAAACGCACATAGGGAGGTTGTGGTGGTAGCTGGGATTGTTGAATGCTGGAACTCCCTCATCCTTAATTATCTTTTGAGTTCATGTTTGCTTCGTGGACTTGTCTGCTACAATGGCCTGCTGTCACATGTTGGCTTCCTAGTAGTAGATAAGCCAGGGATCCTTTGTGAGGTCTAGTGGTGCTGGAAGCAGACCCTTTCCCTTTTTCTTCTGCCCTCCCTGACATTTTTTTCTTAGGCTATTCCTTCCAGCTTTCTGGAGTGGGTACCACCTATTTATGTCATGGTATATCCATGAAACAGATTTCTTTGTTTGAGTTTGGATGCTTAAAGTGAGCAGAAATATTAGTAAAGAAGTTCTGTTGGTTTGCCCCTGCCCTGAGTTGATTTCTGATTACTTCCCTCTCTTCTCTGGGCCATAGTCATTTGAGAGTCACATGCAGTATCAGGTAATCTTGACTGAAGAAAGCAAGTCTTTGCTTTTCATTCATGAGGTGACTCTAGCAGAGGGAAATGAAATCCTTACAATGCTTGAATTTATTAGGTGTTCTCGCTTGAGATACTGTTTTCTGAGATGAATGGAGCTGTCATCACTGGGAGCACTGAAGATTTGATGTGGAGGAAGAGATGAAAGATAAGACTGTACTTGCACCTACATGCCGTATCTTCAGCAGCCTTTCCACTGACCCATTCACCAGTAGAAAAGCTCTTGTTTGTTTGCAGTGGTTACCTCCTATCTCCCAGGGCTCTGCAGAAGAACTGCTTGGTTCTCCAAGGGAGCCACACCAAGCTGGATGTGTAGGCCTCCATCCTCATTTCACTGGGGCTCATCTGCCGTCTTTGCGGTTTTTCTGATCTGCTGTCTCTTGGGTCTCTTCCATAGGTCAGCCTGGAGAAACATAGCCTGAAGGCCTTGATTTTAAGTGAATTTCCTTGGTGTCAGGTGATTTAAGTGTGTATCGTGTCTGTTACAGTTTGTTTGGTTGGAACATATCGGCACAGACTTGCTGGTGCTTTGAATGATTTCTATCTGGAGACAGAGCTTAAAGTTGTAATTATTACGTGTGTACTTATCGCTAAGTGTGTGACACATTCATGGGCATCAGCATAATAAAACAGATGGGACTACTGCCTGCAATAAGCATACAAATGAAGACTGGAAAGCTGGTGTCTTTGAACTTACATCCATAGGTTTTCCTGATCATTTTCCATTGCTTTTACTGAAGCTAAGGATGGTGCTTGAAGATTTTCCTGCAGCAGTCAACTACACTGCTTTTACTGGCTGCTTCTTTCTGAATTTCATCCACTGATCTCAATGCTAACTATAGATGCAAGTGACAAACAGTATAATTAGATACATTAAGTCTCTCTTAGCTACAGGCTTACTCACATGCTAGAGAAATGCTGGTTTTCTGATTTTGTTTTTTCCTTTTGCTTTGGAATAGTGTCTCCTGAAATTCTCAAACTAGTCAGCAGACTCAATGGAAGCTGTGCATTATTCATTTTTAAATATGTGCAGAAGATGGCGTGTAAGCTACTGAAGCGTTAGTAACATAATTAAAGAGCTGAGTCATCAAAATCAATTAAAATAAAATCAAGCACTTGCTAATTTTGCTAAAATGGAATTCTTACTTGCCAGAAATTCAATTAGATTCTTTTTTTTCCTCCCCCTGCCCTCACCATTCAGTTGTGTTTTAAGAAGCTCACGTTCTGTGCTCCCTGTGGAACCTTGAATGTTAGAGCTCCTCAGTTTTAGTTTCTTGGATCTTGGATGATTTTACCTGTGATCTTCTTAGCTTTGCTGTTGTTGTGGTTGCACTTAGGTTATATAGCAGAAATCAGAAAAGGAACTCCCTGTAGCCTTCCAGTTGTGGAAGAGCTGCTTCCCTTATTTCTGCAGTACAGGGCATCTCTCATGCTTCCAGCTTTGAATTCTTGTGTTTTGGGCTCAAGCCCAGTGTAATAGTTTTTAGGGTTTTCTTGATGTTTCATATGGGAATTCATTGGAGGCTTTGAGCCTGGTTTTGCTTGATTATTTTCTTTTCAAGCATCTCTGTTTGATATGTGCTGTACCTAGATGAGGAGTATGAGCAGCACAAGAACCCCTTTTTTTTTTTTTTTTCTTCCCCCACTTGTTTTTGGCTAAAACATCATCCCAGACCCTCATCTAGGTAGAGCAAGACCTTTGGGACAGACCGATGTGTTCATGGGGACCCAAATGCCCTCTGCCAGGTTGTTTGTGGCTGCACCAAGTACCCTGTGGTGCTTTTGTGAGAGTTAGAATGCCACCAGCTTTCCCTTGGGAAGAGCCAGTTGTAGTATTCTGCCATAGACAGTCAGGCATAGGTGAGTGCTGATGGAAAATGTGGTTTGTGTGTGTACATGTGTGTCTGTATTTCTCACCTTCAGTGATAGTGGAGCAGTATTTCGTCACAATTTTGTTGGAGGTGGGGCTGCCAGGGGTCACACAGGGCTACACCTTGGAGTTTTCCCCCAATCTTCCTCCCTTTGATGCCCTGTAGTTTCTGAATGTGAGTAGTTTCTCTGCATGGTGAAGCACCCTCACCTACTGTACTAGTGAATGGGATGCAATTCTGATTTTTGTCAGTCTTTTGTCAGTAGGTGGTGGGGGTTGTGAAGAAGTGATTGGTGATCAGGTTTAGAGTGTTGTGCCGTAACAGTGCCTTAATTAAGCCATATTTGATGGGACCATCCCACATTTGGCATAAATATGCATCTGTGCCCATAATTGGCAGACATTGTGCTAAATCTTGTCTTGTATGTGCTTCATCTGGTGATCACTGGTTCACTGAAAAAGCATTGCTCTCACTCATGTTTTGGAAGAGAAGTCCATGGACTTGTTATGAATTCTGCTTTGACAGCAGTTGCAGTAGTTGTGCATTGTATAATTGAGCAATCAATTCCAGCATGCTATATTGATGTTTTCAGTGCAGACACATGATTATAATAAACTTCAGTGCTCTTTCAGTAATTAGAAAAGTGGCTGTAAATTTAAAGGACACAGTTTAAAAAGCATTGCAACTTTCAGAAATCCAGTTTTACTACAATTTAGAAAACAATTACTTTGTTTTAGCTTTCCTCAGAGTGCTGTAATTTGGGACAGGCACAGCCGGTGTATGTAGACCCTTCCCCATCTCCTTGGAAAACCAATCCTGCTGGTGATACCACATTCAAACTGGTTAAAGGGATTTTGTTTTGTTTTCCTGGTGTGGGGAGAATGGAGTAAAAGTAGTAGGGTAACATCACAGCTGATTTAATTTTGTTTTCAGTGCATGACACTTAATTGGAAGATTGCTTAATTCTAGGAACTGCTGTTCTGTACCATCATACCACATAATGTATTTAGGTCAGGGCTGTAGCATTTGGTCAGAGTACCTGATTGTGTTTAGCAGTATGACTGTTGTGCAGATCCGAGTGGTGATTTGTGTAAGTAAAAGGTAGCTTTTGAGCAGTGTTGCTCAAACTTCCCTTTGTAGGTAAGCTTGGATATATCCTGGGAAAATGAGAGTGAGCAAATACCTTAAAACAACTGAAAGGCTTAGTTGTTTTTGGTTTTGCCTTTATTTTTTTTAAAATAATTTTTATTTCTAGTCCCCATCTCCATTACTTTTAGTAAGGTTAGAAGTGGTGGAAAGGAATGGCAAGAGATCAGATTTGGCTACAGCTTCAGCATTATGTTTATTCATGTTCGTCGATTACAAATCTCAAAGTTTAAATTCTGAGTGGAATTAAGCAGTGTTGACATCTGTCCTATGAAGAATGCCTGAGGGACTTGGGATTTTTAGCCTTGAGAAGAGAAGACGGAAGGGGAATTTTATCAATGCTTATAAATACTTAGAGGGTGGGTGTCAGGAGGGTGGGGCCACTCTTTTTTCGGTGGTACCCAGTGACAGGACAGCAGGTCACAGGCACAAACTTGGAACACGGGAAGATCTGTCTAAACATAGGATGGAACTTCTTTACTTCGAGGGTGGTAGTGCACTAGAACAGGCTTCCCAGAGGTGGTGGTGCCTCCATCTCTAAGGTCTTCAAAAATCTGCCTGGATGCCATCTTGTGTAACCTGCTCTAGGTGAACCTGCTCTGGCAGAGGGGTGGACTAGGTGATTTCCAGAGGTCCCTTCCAACCTCTATCATTCTGTGAGCCAGTGGGCCAGGAGATTGTCAGCCTGTTGTATTCATCAGGAAGGCTGGCCTGTTGCCTGTTTCCTTTATGTTGTGCATCTGCCCTTAGCGAGATGGAGCCTCATCCAGGCTCACATGGTGTCCCTGCTTCCTGTGTCTTCCATGTGAACATGGCTGCCAGGACACTTGCAGGGCCACAGGGATGGCCTTACGGGCCATATGAGGGGGTTGTTTGGGCTTGAGGCATCCACCACCCCCTTCTTTCTTCCCCTTGGCTGGCTGGAAAATGGTACCACGTTAAGAGAAGTTTCATAGACGGTGATGTTGGGTTTAGCTGCCTGGCTATAAGTGATTGCAAAATGTATTAGTCATCCTCTGCAGCTGAGTTGTGCTCCTTATTCCTCTTTTTGAAGTTCAGGGCAATACTAAGTTGTCCTATTTGTTAGAGTTTGCTGAATGATTTACAGCCAAAAGCTTGGCTTTTCCAACTAACAATTTTTATATTACATCTAATGGCAGTTGGGCTCCAGAGTAGTGACTTGTGGTCTGCAGGAATGGCTAGTGTTGGATTGTGAGTTGAATAATGCTTTTGTGTAGTGTCATGAGAAGAGAGTGGGGTTTTTTCTTATTTTTTGTCCCTAAGTGCAATTGTTTAAAAAA
The DNA here is from genome assembly GCF_026170545.1 of Melanerpes formicivorus. Taxonomy (NCBI): domain Eukaryota; kingdom Metazoa; phylum Chordata; class Aves; order Piciformes; family Picidae; genus Melanerpes; species Melanerpes formicivorus. Next base: position 28,897,874 of record NW_027142353.1, on the reverse strand, counting down.
AATATTAAAACAAAACCAACCCCCAAAACTCATGCCTTATGTATCATATCTATAGTATGTTGGGAACTAAAATCATAGAATTGTTTAGGTTGGAAGTGACCTATAAGATTGAGGCCAGCCATTAACATAGCACTTAAAGGCACCACTAAGCCATGTCTGGAAGCACCACATCTTCATGTCTTTTGAATACTTCCAGGGATGGAGTGCTGTGTGGTGGCACATATGATGATCTGCTCCGTAACCTTCCCTGCACAGAGGTCAGACTGACAGGCCTGTAGTTTCTCAGATCCTTCTGGCCCTTCTTGTAGGTGGGCATAACATGTGCTGGTTTCCAGTCAACTGAGGACTCCATGGTTAGCCAGGACTACTAGTAAATGATGGCTTGGTGAGCACTTCCACCAGCTCAGTACTCTTGGGTGAATCTCATTCAGCCTGATAGATTTACGTGTATCCAAGTGGTGCAGCAGTTTGCTTATAATTTCTCCTTGGTTTATGGGGGCTTCATTCTGCTTGCCATTCCTGTCTTCCAGCTCAAGGGACTGGGTACTTGGGAGAACAGCTGGTCTTACTATTAAAGATTGAGGCAAACGAAGTGTTAAGTGCCTCAGCCTTTTCCTCATGGTTTGTCATTGTTTCCCCCACCCTGTATCCAATAAAGGACAGAGATTCTCCTTAGCCCTCCTTTTGTTACTAATGCATTTCTAAAAACATTTTTAGTTGTCTTTTACCACAGTAGCTAGATTAAGGTCTAGTTTGGCACTGACCCTTCCAAGTTTCTCCCTGCATAACCTCATGACATCTTTGTAGTCCTCTTGAGTTACTTGTTCCTTCTGAAGGCTAAGGCCTTCAGACAAAGCGCCCTGTTCAGCCAGGTTGGTCCTCTTACATACTGATTCATTGTTCAACGCATGGGGACAGCTTGCTCCTGTGCTTTTAAGATTTTCTTCTTGAAAAACATGCAGCCTTTGTGGAATCCTTTGGCCTTCAGGACTGCATTCCAAGGGACTCTGTCAACCAGCCTCCTAAAGAGGCCAATGTCTGCCTTCTGAAAGTCTAAGGCAGCAGTTCTGATGACCATTCTTACTATCACTTTGAGAATCAAAACTCGTATTTTGTGATCACTGTACCCAAGACAGCCTCACACCATCACATCACCCACAAGTCCTTTTCTGTTCACCAACAACAAGTCTTGCAAGTCGCCTTCCCTAGTTGGCTCAGTCCCCAGCTATGTCAGGAAGTTGTATTCCACACACTCCAGGAACCTCCTGGACTGTTTCCTCTGTCTTGTATTGTATTTCCAGCAGACAGCTGGTAAGTTGAATGCCCTCGCAAGACTAAGAGAGAGTGATTGTGTGTCATCTCTCAGCTGCTTGCAGACTTTTTTGACTGCCTCCATCCTGGTTGGGTGGTCTATAGCTGACTCCCACCATATTTGCCATGTTGGCCTTCCTTCTGATTCTTGCCCATAAACTCTCAATCCTATTGTCACTGTCATTAAACTCTAGACTCCTTAACATACAGGGCTACCCCACAACCTCTCCCTCCTTGCCTATCCATTCTGAAGAGTTTATAGCCATCCATTGCAGCACTCTGGCAGTGCAAGTCACCCCACAATTTTTCTGTGGTAGGAACTATGTCATAGTATTCCTGATGCACAGTGGCTTCCCTCTCCTGTTTGTTGCCTGTGCTGCATTCATTGATGTAGATGTACTTCAGTTGAGCTATTGATCCTGCCACCTTTTTGGGGCAGAAGCCCTAAGTCAAACTTGATGATTTTCAGGTTCTTCCATGGATTGTAAGACATCACCAACCATTGTGTCTTTGTTGCCACATGGAACTTCAGCTTCTACTTCCACTGTGACCACAGATTGAAGGATCTCATACACTCTCTCATACATTGGTCTGCCACCCCATCCCAGTGTTACCTCTAGTGAGCCTGGTTTTGTCCCTTACCCACTTCAAGTCTAGTTTAAAACTCTTCCAGTGAGCCCTGCCAACTCCTGTGTAAAAATCCTTTTCCCCCTTTGCAGCAAGTGTACCTTGTCTGTCACAAGCAGGCCTAGTGTCATGTAGACTGACCCATGATCAAAAAACCCAAGTCCTGCCTGTGACAGCGGTCTCAAAACCCATTATTGATCTGCTGGGTCTTCCTGTAGAAAGAAATCTCACAAATCCTTTTATGTTGAAATAACTTTTGCTTCATCATTGTATTTGTACCTTGAGCACACAGCAGTGCAGGTGGGGGAACCAGCTGCAATGGCAGCAGCACCATGGGCTTGCTTTACAGGTCCTCTTGAGGGATTTCCCATTTTGTTTGCCATAACTTGGTCTGCGAAGGCCACAGTATGTTATTTGAGTGGTGAACATGTTTTGACTAGTTTTTGCAAGGCACTTGGTGTGTTCTGGAGTGCTAAGTAAGAAAATAATCAGAGAATTCACAGACTCGGTTTCGTTATGTGAACGCTGTCCTTCTCTGTGAATTAACCTGTGAGCTGAGTATGTTGCAAAGTGGCTTTTCTGTTGTGTGGCCTTTTCACATAATAATCATGTTTGCCACAGGCTTTGGGAATGCAACATAAATTCTACCCAGGCAGCAAGCAAGAGGAAATTATGTTCACTTTGGTAATTCTTTTTCTAAATAAAATCATGGAGGGCTCTGCAACCTCACAGGTGTGGTCTTTGTTAGCAAGTCTGGTATAGAAGGGGTTGTTAGCACAGGCTTGAATTTCTCAGTCAGGCAGGCTCCTGTGCTGACAAAGCAGAAATAGTTTGAGGTCTGAAAATACTGCTGGAGTATTTGAGAATAGTTGGTGTGGACACAAAGCTGTTTACAGATCCCGCACTGGCTACCTGCCAGTTTCTCAAGGACAAGGTGGTTGAGTTTTTGGTTGGGGGGGTTTATTTATTTTTTTCTTCTTTTGCTTTAGAATCACAGATACACTTGGCAAGGTATCAGAGTGTAAAAATGCTGGAAAGAGTCTTCTGGTGTGAGTCCTTGTTTAAATAAAATATACATAACTTCAGGCCGTGTGTGTGATTTGCATCTTGCAAACAAGTTGGTAATTTTTTTCTTCATTTACTCTTAAGTACGGGCTCACAGCATAAACCACAGTACCCATTCTTTTTAAGAATGCCTCCTTCTGTAGTACTCCCTTGGCATATCTGGTGCCCTAGAAGATGCATTTTAGCTTCAGCAGTTGGTGCCTAGGAAATTATAGCTTCCTAGTCTATAATGGCAAGGAGATGTGCCACTGATGATGTTTACAATGGCTAAAGGAAAGCGATGCCAACCACTGTATGCCCTCAGAAGGAAAAGTGGAAAGTCCTACACCAGACAGTTCCAGCCCTTCTTTGTTGTGTGTTGTAGCACTGGAGAACTATTGACAGTTGGACTGGAATTTAATTTTTCATACATATATATGTAATGTATATTTAAGAGCTCATTAACTTTTCTACTTTACTCTTAACATATTAGCATTCTGGGATTTTTTGTTTAAAGGTTATGAATGTGAAATCTTGTATTTTAACCATTTTGAAATAAAACTCATTATGTAGCCTCACTTCCATGCTCTGCTGAGCTGTATTGTTCTACTGGGATGGTACAAATGAAAATTGTTCTCTTTCTCCTTACTCTTAAGCTGTCCAGTGGTAGCTTTAGATCCTTCCCACACAGTGCCTTTAGTAGCATCTTGCGATGAAGCTAGACAAAAGGTGAGACTCTCAGGGGAGACAGCCGAATGTGGCAGTATGTGTTGCACTCCTCCTATTCCAGCAGCCTGAATAAACAACAGAAAACTCAAAAACTTATTAAAGAAGAAAACAAAAGCAGTGGAGCCAATTTTTCTCCTTTTCCCCTTCCCACTTACAATGAGGTTTTAGTATGTTCAAAAATAATCTCCACATCTGTGTAGCATACTTGAAAGTAAAGAAAAAGTTGAATTCTATTTAATACCCCTCATGGTGAGCTCAGGAGACTGGTGGACATTTGAGGATGGTGCTTTGGGCAACCCGCGTTCCCCTCACCCCCCTGAAATAGCACAGCCAAAAGCACGCTGTCCGTGCCTGCTGGATGCCACCCAGCGAGATGTCTGGATGCCACCCATGCCATCCCCTCACTGCCTGGGAATGGCCATTGCCTGTTTCTTGGAGTTGCATTTTTTGGCAGTAGAGTAAATGTAGCAAGGCTGGTGGATGTGCGTGAGGATTGGTTTTCCTTGCTCCTGATGTATGACCTCTGACAGCATCCCCCAAGAGAGTGCAGCTGCTTACATCAGCGCTGGTGTTGGGGAGGAGAGGGGGCCAGGAAGTTACTATGCTTTTGATCTATCTCTTCCCCCCCAAAAAAAAAAAAAAAAAAAATTAGTGGTACTTCTATCTGTCCAGTGCTTAAATACTTAAATTGGTCAGGAGCATGCCCAGCAACTTTCTCAATGGGGAATGGAGTGAAATAGGCCTAGGCTTGCCTGGGTTTGCAGAGGGCTTTGGTCACAAGGTGTAAATTGCATATTTCAGTTGGAAGGCTCAGATTTGTACACCCAGGGGTGATGAGTTAAATGTCCATATGAATTCTTTTAAAAAGCAAAGGAATGAAGAGAAGCAGCCTCAGGCTCTTTTCATCCAGGCTTATTTTGGTATCTTCCTGAAGAAGTGATTTAGAGACTCAGCCCTTTATTGGCCATCTTGTTCAGATAAAGAGGTGCATGCCTTGTTTTGAAGCCCCCATCCACCAGCGTGAGGACCCTGGTGGGTTTTTTTGGGGCTGTGCTTGATCTGAGATAGAATAGAATAGAATAGGTTGGCAGCCTGGGTACAGACATGTCTCTGAAATGGCACTAGGTGGCTGTGATGGTGGGGTGACACCTGGCAAGCATACTGTTTGCTCTGACAACCTGCGGTGGTCCCCATCAACCTGATTAATGCCAACCCTGTTGCAGGGAGTTGCCGTGGCTGTGCCACTAAAGCCTGCTTCTCCTTCAGTCAGTAGCCAAGAGCCAGCAGAGGCTATTTGGTGATGAAAGTGGCCGCCGAGGTGTAAAATGAGAAATCGTGTATCTTAGTCTGTGTAATTTTTTATCTACAAATACATGCTTTATCATTTGGGTCTGAATTCTTCTTCAGGGAGTCTGAAGAGACAAATCATAGTTAGGAGGGGTAGATTCAGTGACTGGTAAAGCTGTTAAGGTAGGGTGAAGAACTGATTTGAATGACAGCTGGACACAGCAGATTCTAGCTGATGTTTCCAGAGGAAACTGAGCCAAGTGTGTCCACGTGGGAGGTATGCCTCTACTCTGGTTTCATTCTTTCATTTTAGTTTGGGGCTTTTTGGGGTGTGTTTCAGTAGTGTAGTGTCCCAACTAAATTACCTAGGTATGTTTAAAACCATGAAAAAGTACAGACAGCATGAAGGCTTTTCACCTTTTTGAGGAATATTGAGGGTGGGGACTTTATTACAAGAGAAAATGAGTGACTGTGTGTTTAGTGAAGGTCAATAAATCTGAACATAGCTTGGTGGTTGCTGGAAGAATAGGATGACAACTGATGATGGCCCTTGAAGAAAGTATTCCCAGGCTAAAGACTCAAGCTAGTTAGCTTGAGTGTCCCTGTAGAAGCATCCAGGCTGGGGAAGGAAGCTCTGGGTGGTCACCTACAGCAGCAAAGCTTGATCCGGTAGCCAGCTGGTGGCTGGAGTGTTTGGCAAGTGGGCAGCACTCGGCAAGGTGTATTTTTCAAAACCCTCTGAATGGCCTGAAGATGAGGCCTTGTGGAAAAACGCATTACAGCCTTGCTTGCCAGTGTTACCATTGGACTGTAGTTGGTTGTCTTTTCCTGCTTGGTATTGGGGAGGGAGAAGGAAAGGGGAAATCTGTAAGGTACACTTGATAAGGGAATGTTTTGTGCCTTTTGAGCCGGGAAATGTGTAGCCTTAGGAGATCCTGGTTGGCTGAATGAACTGAGGTTGGCATGACTGGGTAATGTAGGGCTAGCCATAGTCTTAAACTGCTAGACCTTTTACCCTCTCCTTCCCCTACAATATCCCCTTCTTTCAGCTTTTTTCTCATCTACTGCTAGGTCAAATTTATCAGTGACTGTGAGCTGAAATACATGAAATTGTTAGGCCTCACGTAGGCAAATCTATCAAAGATTCTATGAGGGATTGGTGGTGTTTTCCAGGTGAGGAGAGAGGCATCTGACATTACAGTTCTCTTCCTGTCCTTTCCCATCAGACAAAAACATCTCCTGCTGATTGGTGGGGCCAGGTAGACTAACAGGGTGCTGTAAGTCAGTAGAGATGCCTCCCATCTCTGAGCTCTGCCATCGACCCCTTGTGATTCTGGGAAAGTTAGTTGTGGCTTTCTCACCATCTTTTTTCTTTTTTTCCCCTCCCATTTCTTTCCTTTGTCCTATTTAGGAAATGAGCTGTTTGAGAGGAGGAAATGCCTCTGGTAATGTATATCCAGCATCTTTTGGAGTGGGAAAGTTACCACAAAACTAGCAATGAAAGTGAAAAATCAGTGCATAGAACTCTCTTTTCTTACTAATAGGTAATGTCTTTTCACTCTGTCCCTGGAAGCATGGGACTGAAAAAACCTGTATGTCTTTCATACTTCACAGGATGCAGTACCATGTATGAGTAAATTGTCATTATTATTTCTTCAATAGACAGTAGTGAGCCTGTGGATATCTAAAGCAAGATAGAGAGTATGTTGTTTTCTGTTTTGCTTTCCAGGCATTTGATGTCAAGAGCTAGACAGAGGGAAAACACAGAACCCTGTTCTGTCTTTGACTGAAACAGTGGGAGTCTTTAATAGCTTCTGGTTGGTTTGGGTTTAGAAATCATATAACAGGAAGAAAGAACATTGATGTTGGCCTTTTTCTTCTTGTGCATTGCTGCAGTGACTTGCCAGTCTTTTAGACTGAGGTAGTTTGCTGATTTTTGTTCTAGAAGGTACTTCCATGACAGATAAACATTATCTCCTTTTACAAATTATCCCCATTACTGGAGCCCATGATTATTTAGCTTGCAGAATGCTCTATCAGTAGGAACAGCATTATTTTTGGCTACAAACACAACTAGATAGACTGCTTGCTTAATAACATTTTGTATTTTATCATTTGTTTTTCAGGGGGGAGGTTGCTTTCCTTTTGTGCCATTCTGTCATTTTGCCTGTCAGAAATGCATGTTACGTTTCTTCCATAAGCCTTACTCTCATCATTTTGCACAGGGCAGACCTAGTCTTTCCAGGGAGTGGGAAGAAATGTTTTGTAGAGTCTTAAGTGTTCAAAGCATGTGGTGGGTTGAAGTTTCCCCCCAACATTAACTTTGCCAGACCAACTCAGTTAGAAGCAAATGAAGCTGTATTTGCAAGCAAAATCTACACTCTACAATGGAATGCAATGAATATGTACAAAGTATACAGTATTTACAATATTATACAGATATTTACGACTAATAAACAGCACAAGGACCCCCCCAGCCAAGGACCAGGGGAAGCTACTAGCTTCTCCCTCCCTGCCTCCCCTTACCTCCCTGTACAAAAGGGACAAGAGAATGGAGCAGAGAAGTTAGACTTAGCCAAGGCCAGCAAAAGCACACTATCTCTCCTGAGTGAAGCAAAAGCAGCCAGAGATCAGAAGAGAAAAGGGAAGAATTGTTACAGTACAGCGTGTCTTACTCTAGATATTTACCCAATGAATTTGTTTAGAATAATCTTTTGTTTTCCTTTCAATACCCAATAGTGATTTATTTATATTTTTCTACTTTTCTGCTCGAAATCTGTAACTAAATTTTAAAGGCATAGCCTAAAACCACCACACAGTGCAAAGTTGGTTGGTCTACAACCTTCTGTGTTGGCAAGTGACAAAAGGAGCTAATGGTAAACATTCATTGGAATAATAAGGTATCATTTGTTGCTCTGGTGTGTGTACCCTAATAGGAGAGTATTGCTTCATGGACTGTTGCCTCAGACTCATAGAAGTTTAGAATAAACTAGATGAGAAGCAAACAGAGAAGTTAATTTTGGCATTGTACAGCAGTACTATTAGGTGGTATGGTGGTGAGTTTTCACTTAGTAGCATGAGTATATCCTACTGCTTCATTGTACATTGTAGCAAATGTAATGAGGGAGCTGAGGGAGCTGGGGTTGCTCAGCCTGGAGAAGAGGAGACTGAGGGGTGACCTTATCACTCTCTACAACTACCTGAAGGGAGGTTGTAGACAGGCGGATGATGGTCTCTTCTCCCAGGCAGCCAGTACCAGAACAAGAGGACACAGTCTCAGGCTGCACCAGGGGAGGTTCAGGTTGGATATTAGGAAGAATTTCTACACAGAGAGAGTGATTGCCCATTGGAATGGGCTGCCCAAGGAGGTGGTGGAGTCGCCATCATTGGAGGTGTTCAGGAGGAGACTTGATGGGGTGCTTGCTGCCATGGGTTAGCTGTTTGGGTGGGTTGGATTGGTTGATGGGTTGGACACGATGATCTTGAAGGTCTCTTCCAACCTGGTTTGGTTTATTCTAAATAAAGTTTTTTTTATTCTAAATAAATGAAAATAGAGTTTTAATTCTGTTTAGTTTCTCTTCTTTCCACAACTGTCAGCATAGGATACTGGGAGGTTAGAGACCTTAAATGTGTGCAGAAAAATCCAAGCTTGCAAATCCTAAGTTATATAGGCTGCCTGCCTTCCTCAGTGTGTGATGTTTCCGCATATTCTGCTTCTGTGCTATTTAGCTGGGCATCAAGCTTCAAGGAACAGTCCCCCCAAAGGCATGTTAATACACATCCAGAAACTGTGTTAGCAGGAGAGTTACATTTATCTTGGATAATTAGTGAGGGGTAGGAGTTAAATGAGCTGATAGGATTTCTTTTGCATCTGATTTGCATAGTTCTTTGATAACATTAAGGCATCCTAGGAGGAAAAAAAGCACCGTGAAGACCAGCACATAACACCTCTTGCCTTTGAACCTTGGCAACCCCAAAATTTCATGGTAATAATGCTGTGCAGAAGAAGAAAGGGGTAAGAAGAAGGTGTATTAACTGACTTGGAGAGTGTGGGTAGGCTTAAAAGTTATAATGTTCTGCAGATCTTGGCACTTTGCCAAGGATTCCCCTTGTCCCCTGTGCTTTTCAACATGCATAAAGCCCACTGAGATGAGCAATAAGCAGCACATTGCTATCAGACATGACTGGGAATATGCTTAAGTAGTGGATTCAGTTCAAGATACAGTTAACTGCTGCAGTGTTGCTGAGAAGAGCTGTTTTTTAAAACACACCGTACGTAAATGGTCTTTCTGTCATTCAGGGAGAAGGAACAGGACAAGATTTGGGGGTCACCAGGTTCAACTCCATTGACTTGCTCATCCTGACAGGCCATTTAAAAACAGAATGGTGCAGTAGCAGTCTTAAAAATGCTCTTATTTTGCATCCTTGGGAGGATAAGCAGATGCTTTAAATTTCAATAGATTAATGAACAGAGTGAAAGAAAAGTGGGAAGGATTCATAGTGATGACAAGTAGTTTAGAAATTTTGGTAGATACAAACCTTAACATAGTTTAAATTCTCAGATTCATAGAGTGGTTTGGGTTGGAAGGGACCTTAAAGATCACATAGTTCCACCCCCCTTGCCATGGGCAGGGACACCTTCCACTAGACCAGGCTGCACAAGGCCTCATCCAACCTGGCCTTTTGAACACCTCCGGGGAGAGGACATCCATGACCTCCCTCGGCAACCTGTTCAGTGTCTCACCACCCTCATTGTAAAGATTTTCTTCCTAATATCCACTCTAAATGAAGAGAATGTTTTAGTGGGCTCTTTTCCATGGGGATCAGAACCAGGTGCAGCTGACGTTTTGTGGTAGCTCCTGCCCTGAGACTTTCTAAGGAGCAGACTCTAGTCCAGATAGGGCAGCCTTTGCTATCAGTTGCTGCTATTACTCATTGCAACCTTTGCAGTCTTCCCAGTCTGTTGGCTCTGGAGACAGTTCGAGGTGACTGTCATCTTTGTTATATACTTCATGTCAGTACTTCTGGCCAGAGGACAGTTACCCTGTGATCCCAAGCCTATGAAATCTGGTATTTAACAAGTAGTTTAAGAACGTGCTGTTTTCTCTTAGCATGTTTTGCAATCTAGTGGCAATCTAGTTTTTCAGATACTTGGATGAAAATTGCTGGCAATTTGCCCGGGGAAACAAAGCTTGCAGGAAGCTCTGCCATGCCTAGGGGAGGGGTGGGGAGAGCCTGGGGTGCCCTGAGGGCCTGTGACTCCAGACAGTGCTAAAGCAGGGGGCCCGTACTGCAAGAAAAATGCTCTCCCACCGGGAGTGTTAGCTGGTAGTGTTGCTGAGATAGTGTCTAGATTGGGGCCTGTGGTGGGTTGAAATTACCCCCCACTAATATGGAGAATTACCCTCCAAAATGAAAATTGCAATGAATGCATACAAAATACACATTTTTTTATATATATAAACCCATAAAATTTATAAACAACACAGAATCTCCTCAGAACCCCCGGGATGGATCCAGGGGACCAGTTTACCCCTCCCTCTTCCCTGTTACCTCACACAGTAGTCAAAACAGAGATACCCTGCAAGGCCACAGGAGAGAGAGAGAAGTTGGCAAGCAGAAGCAACAGGAGAAGAAAAGAGAGAACTGTTTATGCCGCTGCTCTTTATTCCCATTAGCCAGCCAGTGAATTACCTTATCATTATTTTCCTTTTACATCCAGTGGTAATTTATTTTCAGACTTTGCAGTCAGGGACTAGGCTAAAGTTCCCCCTTCAAACTGTAACAGGGCCTTAATGGCTACCACATTTGTGAAGTGCCCCAGGAGTTAGATTTGAATATGCCAGGGGATTGAGTTCAGAGAGTTTCTCCCATTTGTGACTTATGTAGTTCTTTTGTAGCATTAACCACTTCTGAATTTTTCTGACTATTGTTTTTAATGGAGACACTCTTTCCCAAAGCAAAAGCTGGCTATGAAAATCTAAAGATTGTTTTCTGAAAGGGGAGCACTTAGCTGTTTTGTGTTGCAAGTAAAGTTACACCAGCATGCCACTAGTTTGACAAGTCTGTTCTCCAGCAGAGCTGTTAAGCAGATAAACAAACAAACAAAACCTCTGCTCCTGCCTATATGTTGTGCTTCTGATGTTTACTTTTTACCTCCCTCTACAAACATTATTAATGAAAAGAACGTGGTTTTTAAAATGTCCTTTTACTTCACTCATATAATGTCATGCAACCTCTTCCCCCACCATTTATGTTGCAGATGCTTAGAATGTGAATACTCCATACATTATGAAAAGGGTATCTGGAGTAATTTTAAAGAATACTCTGAAATGACCAGGGTTTAAATTTGGCCTGGGATACTGAGCAGCCCACGCTTCCCACAGTCTGCAGTTCTCTTGCTTTCCAGTCCCTTAGGAGGGTTATGGAGAAGCTTTTCCCGTCCCCGCTGCAGAAATGGCAAAGTGAAACATGAGTAATCACTGCGCTCTGCTGTAGCTGTCATGGCCCAGGTTTTCACAGGGACTAGTGGAGGCACCAGCAGGATCCCATAAAGCTGCAGGGGAAGGATGGTTGGGCTGGTGCACATTAGTCATCCCAAGTGGGCTGGTCTCACAAGGAGGAATGTTGTCTTGAGAAAAGCTGTGAAACTGAGCCCTGGGAAATTTCAGGCTTCTCACTGGACATATAGCAAGCTCACCAGTCGTTGGTAGATCTAAAAAGAAATAGAGGAAACTTTCCATAAAATATGTGACATCCTCTAGATGGATGCCTTGCTACTTTGCTCTTCTGTGTGCCAGTTCTGCTTGGAGTACGTTCTGCCACCATTTTAGTATCCTAGCTTTACTGCTGAATGAGTGGTGAATGTATTTTACTGCTGCAAAAATGTTTCTTCTTCCTCAGCTTCTTTCACTCTGAGATGTCCTTGTTTCTCTCTTTAGCATATTCTTTCTGTACCTCAAACTGTGCTTCCCAGTGTCCTTGGACCTTTTGTGTCCTTCCATAGAGCTGTAGAAAAAGAGGCAGAGCTGAAAGGAGGCATTTTTTATCTTGATATAAAATGTTTTCCCCTCCTCCTTTGGTGGGATGGTAAGTCTTGAGGAGAAGACCACAGGTTTTTGTCATTAGGCATAGATCCAGGGTGGGAAACTGGAGTTTTCATCTCTCCTGGGCTTACTGAAAGGCTTTGGTTCAAGAAGTAGTAAGGTCAAGGTGAGGTCAGTCTTGGCCACTGCACATGTATTATGACCCTAACTTTGTTTCAAAATCAAAACCAGCTTGAGACTAATCTGTAAAAAGAAATACATGCAATAAATAGAGTTTACAGAGCTGGCAGAAGCCTGAGTACAGTGATTTATTTATAGAAATCATGTGGATTGGTTAATAAGGGGAGAGCGCAGCACAGTAAGAGTTGTGAAAGAAAGCAGAGGCTGAGAATTCTGCAGGATTTTATCCTTTCTACTGCAGCAGCAATGCCTGACCATTAGCTCCATGGAGCGCATCATAAGGTGTGAAGGGGTCGAGATTTTTCCAAAGAGAGCGGTGGTTTGGAGTGCTTGAATGAAGCTGTACAAGAAAACGTTAGTCTAGGGAAAAAACATACTGGTGATATCCCTCAGTTGCAGTGGATGCTGTGTATAGCTTTCTGCCCGGGAAACTTAGAAATGGGTGAGCAGGGAGGTAAAGTCATTGGGACTTCAGTGACTCGTTTCATTGTGGGTCTTTTAAAATTGTTATTTGTGATAAAATTGGAAAAGTTCTCTTGCTGAAAAGCTTGACTGATTCAGAGGAGAATCTGTGTGGATGATGCTTGGGAAAGACATTGGAAAACCAGGCTGTTTGACTGGACCTTTTGGGGCAGACTGCAGGGTGTAAAGTGGGGAGGTGGGAAATAGCCCTCCTAGGACCATTTCTAAGTGCCTGTTTAGAAAAAAACCTCAACAGAACAGCTGATCAGTGTGCCCCCACTTTGTGTAAAAATATACTGGAGAACAAAGAATTTTTGTCAGAAGTCAGTTGAGGTGAGTTACAGCCCACTAGGGCTGGAGGAGCCGGTCCTGGCCCGTCATGCTGCCTGCCTCCCAGCTGTGTGATCTGCATCCTGCCAGCTCTGGCTCTGCTCCGACTGCAGAGCAAACCAGTTTAATTTCCTGATCTGCAATCCCCTGCCCCACCCCACAGTTGGCTTTTTCTGTGTTTACTTTCTGCCATTTTAGTGATCTCAGTCAGCTTATCATATGATCCGATGAGTGCCAGAAGAGCTCCCAGGAGAAATATGTGACAGGAGGCTGGAGGGAGGCTGGGGAAAGAAGGATAGGAGCTCCCCACCACAGGAGCTGAGGTCTGTTAATTCAGGTCCAGCTATACTGAGAAACCCTTATGGTGGAGTAGCTGAAGGGAGACAATATCTTATTCTTGTCTAACTATGGCCAGAAAGGTGAAGAGAGCTATTGCAGATCTGAGGCATTACTTGAAGAAACCACACTTTATTTTTTACTAGTGAAGACCAAACCAGAGAGAAATGTCTTTTGCAACTCCTTAAGCACGTTAATGTTTACCTAGTAATATGTCACCCATGTACCAGGCACTGGTGCATAGAAATAAAATATTCAATATGTGGGGTTTATTCTGGCATGATAATAAACTATCATTACTGGCTGGGAGCCTTGCTAAAGGGGAGGGGAAGCTGTGAACATAATCTGTGCTTAATCTTGATAGTCACATTTTTAATGTGGTGAAAAATAAATGGATTCTAAGATTGTATAAGAACATTTTAAAAAGAAACTTGTTTTTTTAAAGTCATGTAGAGTGTTTGTTGTTTTTCATATGAAGTATCAGAAGAGCCCAGCACAGCTGGGGGAAACCCAGTGGCCAGTACTCACGTCTAAATGTTTTGCTCTGCGTATGCTGATGGGATGGGTGAAATGCTGGTGCTGACTGTTCTCTCTCTTCTTCAGGGTCGACATGTCAAAACAGGTCAACTGGCAGCCATCAAAGTCATGGATGTTACTGAGGTGAGTAGGAGAGCATTCTACTTCATTAGCAGTATGTGTAAAATTCAACAATGAGACATGGCATCTGACTTAGTTTTATGTCGAAGGGCATGGTTGTTGCATGTGAACATGTGCTTTCTGCTTGCAGGACTGGGCCTATCGAGCCCATATGCCCTTTGCAAGATTTCTGTGTGCTTGTATTCTGGGGCCTCTGGCCTTCACAAATTGCATTGCTAGTTCCAAGATGTGTGAACTCATGTAGCACTCCCTTTTCAGAAATTTCTTAGAAGAGGGGGGAAAAAAAGTCACATTCCCTACTTCCCACTTTTGTCTCTTAAGTGTAGCATCTTGCTTTTACTGAAAAAGAAGGTGAGTAGCCCACTTGATGCAGAGGACAATAGTCTCCCTGGTACAGTCTACAAAGGGTATGCATTTATTCAAAGGAATGGGTATAGTAAAATTCCAAGAAACTGAAACCAAAAACATCTGCAGGAATGATAATGCAGATGCTGGCAGAATTCAGCAGTGTAAAGTAGTAGCTGTAACTGACCCAGGGGGATTTACTATGGAGCTTTAGATGGGAAAGACAGGAATTGAACCCAGTCAAAGAAATAAAAAAAATATATGCCTATATCTGGATCCTTGGGAGTCTTGCAGTTTGTGCTGTTTGAAAAGCAGTTTAAATTAAGTCTTCAAAAATGGATCAGGAAAAGCATGGGCTTTCCCCGTGTTGATTCTATTTGCATTTTATAGAGGTTTATCTGCAAATTAGCATAACAACTTCAGATCTAAAATCAAGAGAGATCCTCCCATGTATTACCTGCAGTGGTTGGCTGATACCGTATTTGTGAAGAAAAGCTGTGCTTCTTCAAACCAAGTGTCATATGTTTCTGAACTCCTCAATCATATGTAGGTACTAGGGGAATAATTATATTAATGCATGTACATTGTATAGAGCAAGGGTAATACTGAGCAAAACTCCTACAAGCATGTTGCTGCAAAGTGGTTTATATTTTAATGTTTATATAGGTGTCAACAAATAAAAAAGGCCTTGGACACAAGCTCCTGGGTGATTGTCCGGGGTGTAATGGGTAAACAGACAGGAGACAGAGGAAAACAAGACAACAGGGTTAGGTCAACTGATAGAACTTCAATCATATCTCTGAATCTCCCTGTGATCGATGGGCAGTGTGACTGCTGCTCTCTGACTAAAGCTGTTATTGTCTGCCAAGAGCTAGACACAAGACATTGTAAGATGGTCTGATAAAAATCAGTTTTCAGCTGGAGATTTTCAAAGGCTACCTTCATGAGAAGGCACTGCTCTTTTGCTGCCGTTAACAAGCAGACAAACCAGTGAAGAATGAAGGTCCATTGACACACAGTGAATGTTCTTTGCACAGCAAAGAAATGTTTCCATTTGTGCCGTAGTTTTACAGAGAGCAGCTTGCTGGACTGTGCACAGAGAAGTCTTCTTCCATGACATTAAGATTGGCTGTACTACACAGTCCCTTTTTTTTTAAATAGCATATATTAATCACAAACAGTTGTAATGGAGAGATCGCACAGCAGAAGGGAAACAGTTGAAAATTGCATACTGTTGCTTAGCTCATGTTGCAGGGGATGGCTTATGTTTTGAAACATTCTGTAGCTTTTGGCTGGTTTTGTAAAGCTGATTGTATATTGGGAATGTATCTTTTGTCTCACAAACTCATGCTTTTAAAGGGGCTGAAGGGCAGTCACAGGGAGGAGTTCGGAGATGTTAGCCCCATGCAGCTTAAAAGTGTTGTTGTTCTTACCATTGGAGCTCATGTGGTTTTCCTCCAAAGTAATGAGCCTGCAGGGGCTACAAATGTGGTGTAAAGTCTTCCAAGTTGTGCTAAGTCAGCTCTACTTTTTAACACCAGGCATGGATGGTACTGTTGCTAACAGCAGGCGTGGGTGATACCAATGGTACATGTACCATTCTCGTAGTGGCAGATGTGTCAGTAGGATATTCCTATCCACTCTTGCCTGTTTTTTTCTTCGCCTGTCTCCCAACACTTGTGCCGGCACAACTGCCCCAGGGCCATATGGTGACCTGGATCAGTGAACAGGCCCCAGTTCCAGCTTAAAAATACTCTCACTCTTCCCTTTCCCCTGGTTATTTATAACTTGCATTGGTTTGTTGGTCTGGTTTAGCACAACAGTTGTACTGTCACTATGAAAAAGGTGGCATGCAACTGGAAAAGAGCTGCTGATGGCTGTAAGGGAGAAGGGCCAGTAGTTCAAACTGATGTTGCCGTTAGAGATGGCCATGGCTTCAGCTCCTCAAGGGATGGCTTCACGAACATCTCCTTTTGGTGGTGGGCTCTGCAGCTCCATTCTCGTTATAGCTCCCAGCAGCTTGTGGGGACAGTGGGACAGAGATAGAAGGGATGGTGACTTCTGCGTTCAGCGCTGCTTCTAAAGAAATGCAGAAAAAAACAGCCTCAAATTTACCTTCTTAGCATGCTTCAAAAGTGACTGTTACAGGAGCTACTTTTATAGGCTATTGGTGACTGTCTGTGCCCATGGGGAAACAGGCGTGAGTAGAAACTTCCACAAACCTGAAGCTGTGATTTTTTGGGTGAGCGGCTAACTCTAGTGATTTGTGCCTCTGCACATGTTTGTCTGGCAGTGTGATGCTGTTCTGCCTAAATACAAGCAGTGCAGTAGAGGGTATCTGCTTGTTTTGTCTAACCTGCCTTGAGAAGAGACACAGGACTCTCTTCTGGGATACCTCTGATCCAGTGCTTGTTTTGCCAAATGCTTAACAAATTAGAAAGCTTAATGTGTTGGCATGCTCTGTGGGCACCCTCCAGGTTTTCAGTTTTCAAGGCCCCAGTTCTACAATTCACATATTGCTCAGGATCAGTGAGGTTACATCAGTTCTGGGCTGTAAAACCTTGATCATCCAAACAGAAAGGGTGTCAAAGTCAGAGTGAAGGCTTTTCTTAAGAAGTTTTGGTTGACATCAAGAAAGCAAGGTAGTATAACCTCCAAGGAGAGATGCTGGAAGCACCATTACAGCTCACTATTGTACATGGTACTGTGGAAAGACTCTTCATCCGTCTCAGCTTTTCTTGTGGTTTTATGTTTAGATTTTAATTTTGAAAAGAATGGTGGTTAGGATGAGAAAAGAGGAGGTGGGCTGAAGATATCAGCTTGATCTTAGAATATGTTATGACTAGTTAGTACTGCTGCTTGAAATGTTGGGGGGGTTGTTGTTGGTATGCATGAAACTTTCCTGTCTCTTCCACTTTCCTGCTCTCTAAACAAATTAAGAAAAGACTTAAGATTGCGTGGATCTTCATAAATCTTCAGATCTACAGTACTAAAGTAAGGACTGTAAGATCTGAAGATCTGTAAGTCTTCCTACAGAATGGTGTATATGTAGGTCCTATTTTCGCTTTGTGAGTGTGAAGCTAGAACACATGTAGGGTGAAAAAAATGTTGCTGTAGCACAGAACAGCTGAAACCAGAAAAGCAGCAGTCCTCATCAATTGAAAGCTCTTCTGTTGTTGGAACGAGCCCAATGACCATAAAAGGAAAACAATACAAACTACCAGTGCAGAAACACTTAAAATTTTGTTTTCAAAAATGTACATATGTAGGATAAACCTCTGGCTGCACGTGTGTGTTGTTGGGGGAGGCATTAGCTGAGAGATTCCTGAAGTCTCTCTTTAATGTTTCTCTTGCAGAGCCACTGTTCCTTTTGGGACATTGTTTTGGAGAAGGCAGTGTTTAGTCTGTGTTGACCCCTTCCACTCACTGGCCATGCTGTCAAGTTTCTGTGAACTCCTTGCTGTGTACTGGTATGCAGCACTGTAGGATACCAAGTGAGCTGTGACTGATGTTATCAGATGCAACACAAGTATGCTGTAAGATTTGGCAGTCGCAGTTTAGTTAGAAGAATCCATTTTTTTTGTGAAGCAAATAGAATTTAAAAACTTTGTAAAGTATACTTGGCTAATCTGCCTATATCTAAGCTGCTAACTTGCATTACACTCTAAACAGATGGCTTGACTTTGCTTTTTGGAGGCTTTCTTTGCAGCTGCATGGTTGTTTCCAGTGTCGCTTCTGTGTTACCCCTTCCAGCGATGCTTTTTCCTTTCAAAGGTTTAGCAACTGATTTTGAGGGAAAAACACAATTGCTGCTTTTCTGCATGTTATTACCCCCTACACTGCTGCTTCTTCCTCCTACCTCTTCCCACACACACTCTTGGCATCCCTTGGGAAAGTTTTCTGCATGCCTTTTTAATAGCAGCATTTCTCAGCTCTTGTGCCCAGTGTTTCATGACTTGTCCAGTCTAGTCTGTGTGAAATTATACTAAGTAAACAACTGGATACTGTATCCTGCTGATTTATGAAAGAAGCTGGATTGCTCTTAGTGCTTGCCTGTGTTGCCCTTTCTGTACGTGCTCCACAGAAAAATTAACAACCCCAGCTCAAAATATTCAGGCCTGCGGAGAAACGTGGCACATCTCCCTTACCTAGACAGGAAAGGTTACCTGAATTATTCATTTCCATCTTCCTGACTGCATTTTTTTCTGTTGTAGCAGGCAAGTCACTTTGTTTCTTTTGAGTCTATGTCTTATGGCCTACCTGATGCTATAAACTGTGATCATGTGGATGATCTGTCCACTGTCCCAAGAGCAATCTGAGAAAGAATGAAGATAAAGAAAAAGGTGTTTGTGTTTCTACATGCACACAGGCAAAATAAGGGGAAAGCAAAAATAATAAAACCCAAAAGTTTGCCCTAACTTTTATGTGTATGTGTGTGGGTTTTTTGTTGTTGGGTTTTTTCCATTTTGAGAACCCAAAGATGGTCCATGGATTTTCATCTGTTTAGAGGGGGAAAAAATTAGAAGGTGATGCCTCATTCTAGAAGATGGGGAAATGCAGATCCTTCTAGGACTGTGCAATAGAACTGGGTCAAGCCAGTATGGAGAAGCTGCATATGGGCTGGCTTCTTAATGTGGACACATGAAGGCTTTACCTGGCTTCGCCTGTCTTAGTGTTGTGAAGCTTCCAGATGTACTTACGTACCAATCCATTTGCTGTTCGCAATTAGCCAACACAAACCCGAAACCAGTAGAGTTACCAAGAGCCTTTGCCATGATCCTTCCTCTAGATATAAATTGGGGGAAATCTAAAAATGGACCTAAAAATCCTGATTGTTCCCATGAGGAGTACTGGCACCCTGCTTGCTTGTCTGTCAGATGTGAGGTTGCTTGCTGCTAGTCTGTACAAAATTTTATCATTGTTGGTTAAATGGATACCTGGCAAAGTAAAGAATAGTTCTACAAAAAAGGAGTACATAGGAAGGGTATTTACAATGTGAACAGCCTTGCTGTCCAGTCTCTCCTGAAGCTGATTAACCTCTGGTCTCTTCTAGAGATTTGGGCAGGGAAAAAAGAAAGGCCACTGGAACCTTTATATTACAGTTCACAGGAAAGCAAAGCTGGAGAGTGGTCGTTTGAGCTGTAACATCTGGTCTAGGAGGAGGTCAAAATGAGCTGCAGTAGTCTTGCAGCCAGTGGCGCAGCCTTTTTCAACTGCAGGGCACTTGTATAACTGTTTCCCTCCTTAATTTCACATTATCCATCTACTTCTGGTGCATCCCCTAAACCAGCAGCTTGGTACAATTCTTCCACCTGTTTTACCACAGCACTGACGCAGGGCTTCTCAGCCCTCTGCAGTACAGGGCAAGATTTGCAGTGCTGGCCGATGAAGGATTGGGCTCTGCTGCAACCACTGTCAGCTCCATGCTGCTCGTTTTACTGTGAGACCCCTGTTCAAGCTGGGCAGAGGTGGTTCTGTCTGTCTTCAGGGTGAGAGCTGTGTGTAGGGCCTTTCTTGGAGGGAGGGGTGGCTAACAGTGTCAGATGTGTCACCCTGTCCTTGGGTGACAGAGCAGTGGTTGAGTCAGATCTGTGATTTTTGGACATGTTCCAAGAAACTTTCCTGGAGCAGTGGTGGCATCAGGTTGGATAAAGGGCAAACTTTCACTCCCTTAATCTGAATCCTGGGGTGGTTAGCAAGTCTGTCAGGCTGGAGGAGCTTATTTGGGAAGGGGAAGATGTCAGATTTGATGTAGCTGTAAGGGGGAGGTTGAATAGGAAATTCCACATGAAGTTTGAGGTGAGGGCAGCCTTGGCTGTTATCAAGCAGCTTGAGAAGTGATGTGCGACATGGATTGACCAGGGGGAACACTAGGGCTCTGTGTTGCTGTGTCTCATCAAAGAGCAACTTCACACTGATACTGCATGGTTGGAGGGAAAAAAATGGCAATGGGGAGAAAAAAGACAGCTGTGAAACATTCATGCATGTTTGCTTCTTTGTCTGATTTCTCAGTGTGTGATTTCTTCATAGTACAAGATTATCACAGTATCACCAAGGTTGGAAGAGACCTCAAAGATCATCAAGTCCAACCTGTCACCACAGACCTCATAAATAGACCATGGCACCAAGTGCCATGTCCAGTCCCCTCTTGAACATCTCCAGGGACAGTGACTCCACCACCTCCCTGGGCAGCACGACTCTCTCAGTGAAGAAGGCTCACCTCGAGGCTAAACTTCCCCTGGTGCAGCTTGAGACTGTGTCCTCTTGTTCTGGTGCTGGTTGCTTGAGAGAAGAGACCAACTCCCTCCTGGCTACAACCACCTTTCAGGTAGTTGTAGAGGGCAATGAGGTCACCCCTGAGCCTGCTCTTCTCCAGGCTAAACAATCCCAGCTCCCTCAGCCTCTCTTCGTAGGGCTTGTGTTCAAGGCCTCTCCCCAGCCTTGTTGCCCTTCTCTGGACACCTTCAAGTGTTTCGATGTCCTTCCTAAACTGAGGGGCCCAGAACTGGACACAGTACTCAAGGTGCGGCCTAACCAAAGCGGAGTACAGGGGCACAATGACTTCCCTGCTCCTGCTGGCCACACTATTCCTCATGCAGGCCAGGATGCCCTTGGCCTTCTTGGCCACCTGGGCACACTGCTGGCTCATGTTTAGGTGGCTGTCAATCAGCACCCCCAGGTCCCTCTCTGTTTGGCAGCTCTCCAGCCACTCTGACTCCAGCCTGTAGCTCTGCATGGGGTTGCTGTGGCCAAAGTGCAGCACTCGGCACTTGGACTTGTTGAATGCCATCCCATTGGACTCTGCCCATCTGTCCAGTTGGTCGAGGTCCCTCTGCAGAGCCCTTCTACCCTCTAACTGACTAACATCTGCTCCCAACTTGGTGTCATCTGAAAATTTGCTAATGACTGACTCAATCCCCTCATCCAGATCATCAATGAAGATATTAAAGAGGATGGGGCCCAGTACTGATCCCTGGGGGACACCACTGGTGACTGGCCGCCAGCTGGATGTGGCACCATTCACCACCACTCTCTGGGCTTGGCCCTCCAGCCAGTTCCTAACCCAGCACGGAGTGTTGCTGTCCAAGCCACGAGCTGACAGCTTAGCCAGCAGTTTGCTGTGGGGGACGGAGTCAAAGGCCTTGCTGAAGTCCAGGTAGACCACATCCACAGGCCTCCCCATGTCCACCAGGCGGGTCACCTGATCACAGAAGGAGATCAGGTTGGAGAGGCAGGATCTGCCCTTCCTAGATCCATGTTGGCTGGACCTGAGCCCTTGGCCATCCTTCAGGTGCACAGTTATTGCTCCCAAGATAATCTGCTCCGTAATTTTCCCTGGCACTGAGGTCAGGCTGACTGGCCTGGAATTTCCATGTTCCTCCACCTGACCCTTCTTGTGGATGGGGACCACATTGGCCAGTTTCCAGTCACCTGGGACCTCACCGGTGAGCCAGGACTGGTGAAAAATGATGGAGAGTGGCTTGGCCAGCTCATCTGCCAACTCTCTTAGCACCCTAGGATGGATCCCATCCAGTCCCATGGACTTGAGTGTCCAAGTGGCTCAGCAGGTCCTGAACTAACTCCTCATGGATTTCCAGGGCACTACACTGCTCCCCGACCCCATTGCCCAGCTCAGGAGGCCACCCGTCCTGAACTCCTCCTGCCTTGCTGTTAAAAATTGAGGCGAAGAAGGTGTTCAGGACCTCAGCCTTTTCCTCATCTTCAGTCACAGTATTCCCCTCCAGGTCCATTAAGTTGTGGAGTATGTGGAAGCACATGTTCAGTACTGGACCATAATGGAAACTGGAAGGATGTGTAGGCTACAGCTGACTTCCATTGTCGGAAGCTCAGGATTGTGTATTAAGAAGATTTCTTTGCAAGTCTTGATCTCTTTGGACAAGTCTGGACTTTTTCATGAAAATTTCTTTCCTTTAGTGTGTGACTGCATTGACACACTCAGAAGGAAAGGATAAGTCATCTAGTTGAGCTACTGAAGTCTGTTACCATTGTTGTAATGAGTAGGAGGGATGCTTGAATTCCAGCTTTTAGGGTCTGCCAGTCAGTCCAAGTGGGCAATACTCATGCCTGTTTCTCCTCAGTCCTTAAGCTTGGTACCTGCAGTCATCTGGAGACCTGCTGTTAGAATGCATTGATGAGGAAGTCACTGATGATAGTGTGATTTCATATGTATATGAATGACTGATAGCGTCTATCTATGTTAGGGAAGTCTGGACCTTGAGACTAGTAATGGTGAAGGCTCAGGCGTGTGGATACCTTTACAATCACGGTGTTTAACTCAGTGGTCATACCTGCACTGACATGAATTTGGGTAATGATAGCCTGTGCAAGTTAGAATGGTGGTGCTTTTCTTCCAAGCCAAGAGCAGTGCTCACGAAGGTGGCCTTGACAGAGGCACTGGACTACTGCCTTCTGAGGGCTGAGCTCTGTTCAGGCATTCTGAAGAGAATCCAGTTCTGATGGCAAATAGAAACGCTTCGTGTGCAGATAATAGCAAAAAGTATTGGGTTATGTTTTGCAGACACACGGCACAGCTCAGTTTACCCTTGGTGCACCAGATGTATTGTCCACTCAAGGATGACAAGGCAACCCTATGAACCAGTGTTAAAGCTCACGTGCTTTTGCCAGTTTGGTTAGGATAAAGCCAATGAAGATTGTGACAGAACACTCTGCTCTCATTGTAATGGATATCTAGACTGAATCCTGGGTTTGTGGTGTTTTCGTCCTGCCTGAATAGGCAAGCAAGAGATCCCTGGTCCAATATAAAATGCTGTGCTTCAGAGGTGTTTAGTGTTAAAATCTGACTTGGGGATTATGATCAAAGACAGGAAAAGTAATTTTCTGTTAATGTTAAAGGAGATATAACTGCTTGAAAAATGTAAATCCTTAATGATTGTGTTTAATTGCAGTTTTGTAAACTGCACCTGCCTGTGGGCTCCTGTTTTGCTGTGACATTCAGTATTTTTATCTTAACTTCATAAGGAAATGAGCGTTCTCTGTGGTGGTGCCTATGTCCTGCCTTCTTTTCCACCAAATACCCTTTGGATCTACTGCCCAACTTTGACCACGTTTAATGAGGAGGAGAAATTCCAAAGGTACAAAGTCCCAACAAGTTGTCTGAAAACTGGCAGGGAGAGGGAGAAGGGAGAGGCTGAAATTTATAGCCTCTGCTTTGGGCGTGGTGAGCAGACCGTAGCCACTGTCCATTATCAGTCTGCTGGTCTTTGTTTTGCAGTAAATCAGGACAGAGAAGTACATATTTTGTTTGTGTATATATATCCCTCTCTCTATCTATCTATCTACAGTTTATTTTTTTAAAGAAAAAGTTCTTGACTTCCCAGTGAATGCTGCAGCTATAGGAATGTGTGCAGAGTAGCACAAGCAAGCTACTTTTAAGCATTTTTAAGTCTCCCTTTAGTTCTTTCTTTATTTGTGGACCCACAAATACTACTGTACATTTGAGATTTTCCCAGATGATGTCCTTCTCCCTCTTTATTTTTTTTAATATGCATATGTATATATAAATATAAAATAGCAATGTTGTTTCCCAACATTTAATGAGATGAAAGTATTTGCTCTAAGTCCCTCCTCAGTGCTTCTTTTACAAGACAGTTCTAATGATTGTGTAGGGAGTTAGTTGTTGGCTAAAATGCAGTTTTGAAGCCCAGCTCCTGAATCTAGAGATCATGGGAGTGAGTGCTAATCCTCAAGGACCTAGGAATTCATTGTACTCTAAGCTGACTTGTAACCACAGTGAACACTCCCCTTGTGCCCAGCAGGAAGGTGTTCTCCCCTCTGTGCCCACTCTTAAATATGCACTCAGAAGCACATGTCTGAGCTAAGTGTTAAAAGAGCTTTGAAGATGCTGTGCAAGCTAGTTCAGCTGATCAAAGTAGGACAAAGTGCTGTTTTTCTCCTGAGCCTAGAAGCATCTCAAGTCTTTTCCAACAATGGGCCTGTGACATTCCTGTAGACAGATTTAATGACAAAGGGATGAAAGCCCATTGAGGGTGCTTTGTGTGTATCCTCTCTAGAGAGAACATTTTCTACAGTTAAATAAAAGTGCAAAGGTGTTGTCATTAAATTGCAAAGACGGTGCTTCATAGTAAGCACACTGTTTGATTTTGCTGTCCTGTCCTTACCAGCTCTTGGTAAGACCTTGCTTTGAGCACAATTAGACTGATAGGAATCTGGCCAAGGAGGTGTCCTCTTCTTATGGCGATTGTGTTTGCTATGTTGAGGGTGGTTGGGTTTGGTTGGTTTGTGTTGTGGGTGGGTGTTTGTTCTGTGGGGTTTTTTTTTTCATTTGGTGGTCTTTTTTTTTTTTTGGGTGTCTTAGGCTCTATTCCTCAAATGTTTTGATCTGACAGGTATGTCTATAAGAAGTGAGCAAGCTGGTAGGAGAACCAGCTATTGATCCGATGTGGGGAGCAAGCACATTCATGTTGTGTTTTACTTCATGTCCGCCGGGTGAAATAGTAGTTTCTTTAGCCAGTGCTTTGCTGGTGCAGAAGGCATGGAGAGAGCTCAACAGCTTGCTCTCTTTTGCACCTAGTTCTGCAGGATGATGTGGGCCTTCACATGGGGTCCCTCTCGCATAGTGGAGGAGTCAGTTCCACAAATTATCTGTCGGGGTTGTTTCGCATGTCAGTAGGTGTACGAAGTGCTTCTGTGCTGTTTACTAGGGCAGGGATATTCTACATTATAGCTCCTTCTTCCTGAACTGAATTTTAGAGATGATAAGAGCTAAGTAGAAATTCTGGTGTAAATGCATCAGCCCATGGACATTCAGATAACTGTTACCAGCCTGGCAAAGCACTTTGGCTCTGCATGTGAGAGCAAGAAAGGAGAGTGCCCATGATTCCTGAGAATCAGTTTATTTTATGGAATATTTTACCAAATGGAAATGTAACTAACCAAACAGACCATGTGCAGAAGGGAAAGCAAGCATTCCTCCCTGTGGATGGCTGCTGGTTGCTTGGCTCACTCTGTGCTAACCTGTCCTCCTGGACAGGGCTGCAGGCAGCCATGAGTCACTGCTGCAGAAACAGCGATAGAAAGGCAGCACCATTAAGGAGGGCTTTATTTTTCTCTTGCATGTTTTACCTTACTGGCCTTTTCTCTAGAATTTACTGGTGTTTGTTTGCTCTGAGCCTGTGAGTCAAACCTGTTTTTATAAATGAGTTGGTTATTTTTCAGTCTGAATTTTTCTTTTTTGCCTTTCTTGCTGTGGCACTTTGCCACACTTTGTTTAAATGTAAAGCCTTGAGTCAATTTTAAAATGATAGAGTTACACCGATTTATAGATCAGAGCAGGCTGCATTGTCAAACAAGTGACTCAAATTAGAGCTACAGAGTGTGAGACTGATTCCTATTTCAGAACTGTTGCTATTCCTCAATTCTAGTTAAAAGAGTTTGGGAAATCTACCTAACCTAGTCTTGATTTCCAACAAATTGTTAAGAATTTGCACTGTTCTGGTAAAAATGCATGTGCCAGCACTCTAATGCAAAACTCATTCTCTTTCCCATGCCTACAAATGCGAATAAACCGATGGGCGTGTAAATTCAGGAAAAGCTTTTTCCCTGCTGGCAGGACAGAAAGGAGATGGCATCCTGCGGTTATAGGAGTGCTTCCTCCTTGAATAGGTGCCTGTGGGTTTTCCCGGTTTTCTATTTACTTCTCCCTTGAGAGGTGGTTTTACAGTACAGCAAAGCCAGTTCAATGTCTAGCTGCTACTGCACTTCAGAGAGCTCCATTGTCAAAGAAATATTTATTTGTTTATTTTTTAAATACACATTAGCTCTCTACTATTTTCACCCAGCCAAAGATGGCTAGGGGGTGGGTAAAAGAAGCCAGGCAGGGCAGGGAGTGGGAGAGGCAGAAGCTGGGAGCTGGCCTGCGGTTACAGCATTCCTCAGGGTTCCAGCCTGGGGAGCCACACTCTCTCAGCCATCCCTTTGCGTTGTGAACTTGGGAGGAAAGCTGGCTGTAGCACCTTTCCAACAGCCCAGCTCATCTTCCTGTGACAGTTGCTGAGGGACTGTTTGTAGTGCTCCACACCTGCAGATTTAGGAGTAAAGAGTGGAGCGTAAAGATTTCTGCAGGGATTCCTCCACCCTCTGATTCTTTCCACTGTGTAAGCAGGCTATTTTTGATCTGTTTGCTTGCTTGAGAAATTACTTCAGTTTCTGCTTTGGACCATTTCTGTACCATTTATTGTCATTCTTAATTCCAATGTTCAGGATAGTGTCAGAGCAAGGAATTTCGAGGTGACAAGCTTGGTTCCAGTGGTGGTGCCAAAAGCTTGTGCTGAGGATGTGTGATGCCAGCAGCCACTGATCTGATGACCCGTGGCAAACTGGCTTAGGATAACCACATTTTGGAGCATGCCTCTTATTTGTAGGCAAAGAACTTTGTTAATCCTGAGTTTAGTGGTGCTTTGGTTAGCAAATAGCAAAAGAAAACAACCCTTTAGTAGGCTAATCTAGGTAACCAAAGTAGATCTACCTCTGAAACACATCTGTTGCTTTAAGTGAAGTCTGGAATCAAAAGCCCAGCCTGTCCTTGCTGTGTATACTTGCGTGGTACCATTGCTAATTCACTATCACTCGTTCTTCCTCCAGGTACTAGTGAGATGTTATTTAAATCAGCAGTTTCTTTGGTAACAAAATGGTCTTAAGAGATATGAGGTGTTAGAACAGACTTTACTGCAGGAAACAACATTCATTTTAATGTTGTATATGATGCAGCTAATGAATTTCTACTTTGAGATATAACGAATATATGGCTAGTTCTACAATAGGTGAATTTCTCACGGCTGGTTGATGAGAAGAAGTGCAAGTCAGTGAGCTTGGGCAGAGTGTTGTACTTTAATAAGACAGACTTTCTGACACAGTAGCATTCCTGAGGCAGTGCTGTATCTGGAGGGGGATGAAGACTGAAAATATAAATTTTTCTTAGGGAATAAAAGATCTTTCTTCTACTGGTCTTATCTGCAGCTTGATAATGCGTGGAATGAATATAGCTGTGGAAACGCAAGTATTCAGGAGCTCTGTCTTTGGTGGACAGCAGAGATTGTGCCTGTTCCTATGGCATGATGTAGACCAAGAAGTTGGATTTCAGTGTTTGAGTTTCAAAAAACCCAACCCACACATAGAGCATCAAGCCTACATTCTTGTGAATTTTCCATTTAGTTTTTTTGTCCCCTCTGAGTCCACCACTCATGGTGGATTGATGCCTGGTTTTGATTAAGGGTCTAATTCATGATTATTCATAGAATGCCCATAATCATCAGCCTCTGGGGGACAAATAGCTACTTAAGAGTATGAATAAAGAGTTGCAAACACTGCTTAGCATAGCTCCACAAGCTCCTTGAGACATGGCGTTCTTAACCTGGTGTGGCTCATGACCACTGATCTCTTGTGCAAGGTTTTGCTTACGTTCTTCCTCCTGGTTGCACTCAAAGATAGTACTTGTGTGGGTGCTGCAGTTTTGGCCATCAAGAGTGAGAAACCTGCTTGCCTTTTATGCTTCAAGAGCCAGAAGGTTCTTCTGAAACAAGGCAGACAGCAACATAGCAGAGACCTTTATAGTAGGATCTTATAGGTGTTCAGTGCTTTTTCTGCATCTTCCATTTAGAGGCCTTGTTTCAGAATTGTTTTTTTTTTCCACTCTCACCTTTCTCTTTTAATCATATTAACAAGACAAATGGTAAAACAGGACCTTACCTGGCCCTCCTGGGTGAGTAGGGTTGATAGGCAGCTAACTTCCCTCAAAGGGAAGTGTCTGGGAGATGTAGGTTATCAGTGTGTGCAGACACGTGCCTGTTCTCTTGGCCAGCTCTGTGATGTCATTGTTGGGGAAAGGTCTCTAAAACTGGTTTGTGACTACATGGTTGTACATGTTGTGGCTCTTGGGGAGAAGTGTCTATTCATGAACCAAAGGTGTGAGAGAATAAGGGCTGTATTGTATGACAGACAACCGTAGCTGGGTGTCTTACAAGGAGAGGCTGAGAGACCGTGGGCTCTTTAGCCTGGCAGAGAGAAGGCTGAGAGGAGGTCTTAAGTATCTATAAATATCTAAAGAATGGAGGTCATGAGGATGGGGCTGGGCTCTTCTGAGTGGTGGCCAGTGACATGACAAGGGGCAACAGGTATAAACCGGAATATAGGAGGTTTCTCTTGAACATAAGGAGAAACCTTTTTACTTTGAGGGTGATGGAACACTGAAACAGGCTGCCCAGAGAGGTTGTGAAGTTTCCTTCTCAGGAGACTTTCAAAACTCACCTGGACACATACCTGTACAACCTGATCTAGGTGCACCTGTGCTAGTAAGGGAGTTGGACTAGATGATCTTCAGAGGTCTCTTCCAACCCCTACTATTCTATGATTCTGTGAAGGGGTTTGCTCATGAGTTGGAGAGCTGCCCTCAGACAAGCTCAGTTTCAGGTTTATAGGTCACAAAAAGCAGCAATCTCCTTCTTTCCACTATGCCCTGCCTTTGTATGCAGCAGCACACATGCACTGCTGTCATCCCTTGTGCTTTGGATCAGCAACTCAGCATTAGCCCAGGGAGAATTGTGAGTGCTTCCAGTTTCTCTCCATGGTGTGGGAAAGCTGGAACACATAATGGCTGTGATTCAAAGACAAATGCTAGCTCTTTGCTACTGATCACTTTGGCAGAAACCCCTAGATGCTCAAAGACCACAGATGGAGCTGATTTTGGGGCGAGGGTTTTTTTTTGTTGTGTGGGTTTTTTGTTGTTGGTTTTAAAAATAAAAGCAAACACTCATAACCTTAGAACTTAATTTTGTAATTATTACTGTGTTTTGCTATCTTTATAATAGCCTCATGTACTTCCTTTTCTCATTCTGCACCCCTTGTCCCTTGCTTTTTAATTCATGCCAGCCAGAGTACAGCTGAAGGCTTTATCTAGCTGAGCACCATTTGCTGCCAGTTTACTAATTTAATGAGCAGTTTCTCTGAGGCTTTCCTTTTTGACTGTGCTTTGGGATTTCTCCATGTGCCTATTGGAGGGATGAAGCTGCAGGAAACCACAGGAGAGGAGACTCCAGCCATGACGGGCTTTGTTCAGATGCCTGTAGTCTGGCAGAAGCTGACCTCCTCAACACATGGTCTTTCACTTAGCTGCCTCTCTCCAGCTATTGGAGATGTCTGATTTGCTCTGTGTGTGATTTCTGCTGCTTCCATGCTGTCTGGTAATGTTTCCAGACCCAGTGATGGATCCTTGCCTTAGTGGTGAAGTTGGAGCTGGCAGGGTTGCTGCAGCCTGTCCCTTTGTGTATGACTTCATGGTCACACAACTTTGCTCTGAGCAAATCCAGTGCTTTAAAACACATCCTCCTGAATTTTGAAGCTCTTCAAACAATCCAAATTTCCTCCTTCAGATGTAAAGCACTCCCACCCCCAGCTTTGACTGGGATAATTGTTCCTTTGTTTGGTTTCAAGTCACTGTGATTAAGAGCAGATTTTTTTCAGACTGTCTCTTTGTCGAGTTATGGGACTAGCATCTAGTAAAAAAGTTGTAGTATCTCTTGGGGTGAATACCCTGAGAACAGAATTACAGGCCTTCTCCTGCTTACTTTCCTCTTTCCCTGAGACCCTCTGGTGATAGTAGTACTTTTGTTTCACAGCAAAAATCCCTCAGAAGCCAGGCATTTATTGGACAAGAAAGGCCTTCTCCTTTGGCTTTTTGGTTTTTTAAACGTACTTTTGAATTTGTCCTTAAGGAGGGTGCTGCTCCAGGTGCTGGAGGTGAGCGCAGCTCCCACACAGACACTGGCTGGTGCATGGAGCTGGGCAGACTTGGACTGTGTGTGACACAGGAGATGTGGTTGCTGCTGCAGGCTGGGGAAACCAAAATGATACTCTTTCTGAGTGAGGTCAGATTATTCCTGTATAGGAGGATTTCTATAAAACATGCTTTGTCTGCATTTATTTCACTCACAGTCAGGTTACTGAGTGTTGCATTGTGACAGTGGTTTGTGGTACAGGAGCTGAGCCATTTGAACTGCCTGTCTGAGAAAAGAGGCCCCAAAACAGCTCCTAGCAGGCTCACAACGCACATGCATCCACTCTCTGTCACCTTCTGCTTTGAACACCTGTGATGTCGCTGCAGCGAGTGGAATCAACAAACCTGAAGGAGCAGTGTTGCCCTTGGCCGCCCTGTGGGGGGCTGCAGCCTGGATGGGGAAGCAGGTGTGTTTACACCTTTTCCCTGCCTGGTACAGGGTTTTTTTCTCTCTGGGTAGGGTGGCCTTGTTTCTTTTATAGACACTGTGGTTGATTGAGGTTCACAGATTGCATCAGATTGGAAGGCACCCTCAAAGTTCATTTTGTCCAACCCCCTGCAGTGACCAGGGACGCCTCTAATTAGATCAGGCTGCCCAGGTTCAGATCAAGTCTGATCTTGAATGTCTCCAGGGATGTGCCTTCAACCACATACCTGAGCAATCTGTTCGAGTATTTTGCCATTGGCCCTCATCCTATCGCTGCAAGCCCTTTGAGAAAATCCTTCCCCAGCCTTCCTGTAGGTCCCCTTCAGATAGTGAAATGTAGTTATAAAGTCTTTCCCTTTAAGCCTGTCAAGGGAGAGTTTTGGATTGAGTAAACCTCACTTGATCAGCTCACGAGTGTGGGTGCCTGGCTCCCTTGTTCTTTTCAGACTGCTTTCTGCCTGCTGTGCATATGCAGTTTTAAGCAGCTAACAATTCATTGTTTCTGTCCCTGTAGCCCCGAGGGTCCCCTCTGCTTAGTTGGGGTGCAGTTGTGAAAGTCAAGGCAGCAGGGAACTCTGGCTTTGCAGCACGGAGGCAGTGTGGGGTAAAGAGCAGCCAAGCCTCAGTGGTAGTTGGTGTCAGGAATTAGCCTTCTTTCCCCAAACTCCTGTAAGCACTCCAAGGTTTCAGCTCAACAGAGAGACACTTGTGCTGGGATCTGAGCTGTTTGTTTTTACATGGGAGTGAGATGCCATAGTGGCTCTGATTTTTGAGGTGAAATGCCATTCAGTAAATGCAGGCCTGTTCACAGCCCGACAGCAGAACTGAACATGCAGTGTGGTATTAGGACCATTTATATTTTCTCTAGTCCTGTTTTCTTGCTTGTTAATTGTGATCTCTCTGTCACCTGCCTAGCTAAGAGTAAGTGCAGCTGGGGTATAGTATTTTCTGCAAGTATTTGGAGGGAGGCAGAAGGGCTTTTCTTCTCTGGCAGGTAAATAATTAGCTGGCTATTGGCACCTTCCTTGCTCAGAGCGGGGTGTAAGGGGGAGAGGGGACTGATGCCGCATCTGATAGACGGACGCAAGCATCTTGTGGCTCTGTTCATTGTTAATTCACTCCTTCAGCACTGCTCAGCTGTGAGCTTTCCAGGCTTGCTTGGCAGCACTGACAACAAAAACATCTGGTCCAAGAATATAGTTCCCTTCTGCTGGCAGCTGCATGAAAATTATTTTGTACATAGTGGCATAATGCCAAGTGCACTTACTTGTACACTAAAGTGCACAGCCTTTATAGAGCTTTGGCAGTGCAGGGCCATTTTAAATGCTGTGCATAAGTCAGCATTAATCCACTGAAGAAAATAAAAACCTCAGCAACTGATTTTATAAAGAACTCACTTATCACATGTGCCCAGGCATGGTTGTACCTTTGTACCTGTCTAACAGCTGTTCCTATCATTTAAAAAAAGCCTTTTGGTTGGAACTCTTGCTTGTCCTCTGTCCTCTGGAAGGGCTTGGCGCTAACATGAAGATAAACTTGTCCCTTGCAGACATCCTTAAATTCTTCTCATCAGCAGCCACACGTCTGTTACTGATAGAGTTTGTCTCTGACTTTAGGAAGGATCTAGTCTGTGCTAAAGAAGATGTTAGCTGTGAATCAAGTAGTTTGTATGTATGCTGGTAAATTGTAATTTGAATGATTGGACCTGATAATTACAGAGTCATCATCATCATCTTGTCAGTCAGTTGTAAATCATTCTCTAATGGATTTCCTTTAAAAAAAAAGAAAGTTGTATTTCTGAGCACAAGTGTAATTTAGAGGCAAAATATAATATCCATGTTCCTTCCTGATTTGTAAACCCTTTGGGTTGTAAGTGTTGATCTCATTCTTACATGAACAAGCAATTTGAAGAGATCTTTGGTCCAGCAAAGCTACTTTCATCCCATGTATTTCGAGTGATTTATCTTTTGTTTATTCCCACAGAGTAGCTGAACTTAGTGCTGCTTTTACAGCCTGAAAGCTGCTGTTAGGTTTTAGTTTTCAGGAATGCTGCAAAAGAGTGTGGAAGAGCAGAAACCCAGGCCTGGCATCAGTCACAAACCTGGGTCTGCCTTTTGCAAAAGGAGCCAGTTCCTCCCTGGTAAGAAGCAAGTGATTCGAGGGCTTCAACAGGGTATTTCTCTGGGTGTGTGTAGGGCTGACTGTTCTGTTGCTGCCAGGAAGAGCAATTCTCACCAAAATGAAGAGAGAAGGAAGAGAAGGCGGAGATGGTAGCAAAGGGAAGAGAAGCAAGTTTTCTTCTGCTAGCTTTTGCAGCAATCTTTGCTTTTAGTGTCAGTGAAAGAAAGTGAATGTATTTTCTGGGATTATTTTTAGAAGTCAAAGTGGAGTTTGACAAGCCTGTAAGGCTTGGTCAGGTCTCCTCCTTTCTCCTCACCCCAGCCACCCATGGTCTGCACAGACGATATATATTCAGCCTGTTTCTCAGCCCACACTGCAGTGGGCTGGTGTTGCAGCTTTCTTTGCCCCTTGTCTGTTGAGAGCAGCGGGCCTTTGAACCTCTTGGGTCCTCCCTGTTTACACCTTGAATTTTCCCTTTGCAGTACTTTCTCTGCCCAAAGAAAGGGAGAAGGCTGCAGATTACTGACAGAAGCTGAGAGGTGACTAATACTGGACCAGAGAAGCTAAAGTGCTTAACCTTTAGGCAAAGATTACCTGGAATTAAAACTTGTAAAGACTTGTGCACTTGGACTGTGTCATTCAATCATGCTTGTAAGACACATGTACAGATTGGACGTTCCTTTTATTCTTGGGTAATTTACATATTTTGGCTGCTTCACAAAAGAAACCTTGTGTTGAATAAGTCAGATCATGATCTCACACTAGTCCTTGCTGACAAGGAGTTTTTTTGGGGGCCGTAGCCTAGCCCAGAATGTGAAGTTTTCCTTTTGTGGGTGTAAATCAGAGTGCAGGTTTTACTGGCAGCATGTACAGCGGCTATTAAAAATGGATACAAGCTCCTAAGCCAGTGTATTATCCTCAGTGTTTGGGGATGTGATGACTGTCTGTTAGATGTCATTTGATTTGGCAGGTGTACCTCTGTCTGAGTTACCCCATTTTAGAAAAGAAGCGTTAAGTCTATCTCTTTATAGCAAATGGGCTAAGTGAAGTGTGCGACTTTATAGAAGTGAAGTGGTGGACTGTAAAGGAAACGATGTGATTTTGTTTTCAAGGCTTTTCTTAATACTCATTTTCTGACAAAGTGCAAGTCTTTGTTAGTGTTGCAGACAGTTTTAAATATTTGGAAAGAAAAACTGCAACACTAGCAACATTTTAATGAGGAGGGTTTGCTTAATTAAAGCCTAGAAGACTTAGGGAATGTGGACAGCTGAGGGATTAGCATTGTGTTACAAAGTTCTTCTTCCAACTACCACTTGATTTGTCTCAGAAGCCAAAGTTGGTAATAACACTTGCAGTCTTCCAGAGCTGTTTATTTGCCTTAGCCAATGAATAGAATTGATGCTGCCAATGAATAAAATAGAATAGAATAGACCAGACCAGGTTGGAAAATACCTTCAGGATCATCAAGTCCAACCTGTCACCCAACACAATCTAATCAACTAAACCATGGCACCAAGTGCCTCATCCAGTCCCCCTCTTAAACACCTCCAGTGATGGTGACTGCACCACCTCCCTGAGCAGCCCATTCCAATGGCCGTCACTGTTTCTGTGAAGAACTTCTTCCTAACATCCAGCCTAAGCCTCCCCTGGCACAGCTTGAGACTGTCTCCTCTTGTTCTGTTGGTGGTTGCCTGGGAGAAGAGACCAAGCCCCACCTGGCTACAACCTCCCTTCAGGTAGTTGTAGAAAGCAATAAGGTCTCCTCTGAGCCTCCTCTTCTCCAGGCTAAGCAACCCCAGCTCCCTCAGCCTCTCCTCATAGGGCTTGTGCTCCAAACTCCTCACCAGCTTTGTTGCCCTTCTCTGGCTGTGTTCCAGTGACCAAAGCCTAGATCCATCCTGTCTAATTTTAGGCATGTAGTTGTTGTGCTGAAGCCTGGAGCATAGCTGCTGTGGGTGCCTGCAGTTTAGCGTGGAGGGAGAAAGGTTCCTGTGAGGACACAGCTCTGTTCACCTGAAATGAGATTTATCCCATAGGAGTGGTGAGGGTCACCACTGGGACTGTGTCTCTGGGAAGTGTGAGGTACTTGGTTCAGGGCTGCTCACTGTTGGCAGTTGTGGTGGTGCTTATTCACACTCACACATCTTTTTTATAATTTTTAAATTTATTTTTTCACATTGAATTGATTTTTGAGTACTGTTGTCAGTTTGCTCCCTCAGCTTCATAAATCTCTGTGTTTGCGCTTGGCAGATAGGATAGGATAGGATAGGATAGGATAGGATAGGATAGGATAGGATAGGATAGGATAGGATAGGATAGGATAGGATAGGATAGGATAGGATAGGATTCACCAGATACGACATACTGAGCATCCTATCCATCACTGTTGGGCAAAAAAATTGTGGCATGTGATGGAGCTTCTGAATGTGTTGTCAGCTTCTTCTCCAGGCTAATCTCTTGTTAGTAAAGGTTCCTACGTAAAATAGCCATAAAGAAATACCACAGTGGGAGTACTTTTCCTTCCTGTCCTTTGTTGTGTTCCTGTTTGTGTGTGTGTGGTTACAGCTTTTGGTTGCAAGTTGTTGGGGTGTTCTGTTTGCGTTTTAGCATTTGGGTTTAATTCAGTGTACAAAATTAAGGAGGGGTAGTACATGAATCCTTCTGCTCTGTTAATCTACTGGACTTACTGGTCAGTGTGTGTGTGAGGGTGTATACTGAACAAATCTGTCTGCAAGGGAATTGGTGTCTTCATATAATTACAGGTTTTCATGATGTATGTACTAGGAGAACATTCATGTTATGCCTGAACTGCCATTTTTAGTGCATTATACCTTCCCAGCTTGAATTTTGCTAAAACAGTTTCTGAGTGGCATTTGGTATGTAGGAAATCCACTTCCAGTCATTTCAGCCTTTCATTTTCTCTTCTCTATCAGATGTTTGCCTTCTGCCTGACTCCTTTCAAAGCTCTGTTTCAAACTAGGCCTTTAGTTTCTCATTGAGTCTGTCCATCTGCATTAAACCTGCAGGATTTTGGAGACTGCTCCACCTCCCAGGTCCAAACTGTGGCTCTGCAGTATCTGGACTGCACATGTAGGGAAGAACACAATGTGCTGATTTGCTTTGGGAAGGAGATCTGCCCTTCAGGTGGGTGTGGTGGAGCTTCACACTGCCTGGGAAGAGCAGAGGTCAAGCAGTAGGCAAACACCTCCACTGGCTCTGATGCCCCAAGAGATGCTGCTTTTCTTGGCATCAGGTCTTCTAAGTAATCACAACTAGGATTGAGGGACTAGCCTTAGAGATGGTTTGAAGGGATTTTCCTGTAGGACATATCTCCCTTGGTTGTTTTTGGAAGGCCCCTGGCATCCTGGGGTTTTACTGGGGGAGATCTGGAGTGGTGCAGTCTCTGTGCCTTCAACACAGCTCATTCAGTGATTAGCAAAGGCACCAAGGGGCACATCAGGCAAGAAAGAAAATACTGTAGTCAAAGTGATTGGCAGAGGAGGTGGCTTAGAGGGAGACAACAGACAAGTATTGTCTTCACGTGGTTTTTGGCTCCTTCCTGCCTGCACGTGATTCCATCCCCTGTGTCTGCACAATGCTGTTACACAGGCTCCTTCAGGCGATGCTGGGACCCTGCTTAAGAGCTAGCCCACCCTCATGCTTTTCTGTCCAGCTAATTTAATTGTTGCTTTATGGCTGCAGCCTCAGCGATGGCACTCTTGTGAACAATTTGGCTCATTTTCTGTCGTTTTCAGATGGTGCCTTTAGCATGCAGTAGAGAGGGTGTTGTGCCAAGGGGAGACAAAGCAGCCTCTGTGTTGCATTTGTTGGGAAGTGTGTTTCTAACCTGCTTGATGAAATCTGGCCACTGAAGGTAACCAAACGTGATCATAAGAACAGCACTGTTCTGGCAGCCAGTTCTCTCAAAACTAAGACTTTTTTGACCTTTGAAAAAGCATCACGGCCATCTTCTGCAATTGCTCTGCCTGAGCAGTGTTGCTGATTTGCTGCTTCTGGCAGCATGGCTCTGTGCCAATGACAGAGCGGCTCGGAGGCTGGTGGGCAGCTCAGTTACAAGATGGGCTCCAGAAAGCTCACGGAAAGCACTTCAGAAGTGTTTTATCTGCACGAGCTGCATGTTTAAACAAGGGGCAAAGTCTGAGAGGCACCCTAACAGCAGTGGTGGGGCTGTGCTCACCACCCATACCACTGTTTGCTGGATTCCTACTGCTCCTTTGCTGTCACTGAATGTGGCATGGCAGATGCATTTTCTTAAGGCTGAACAGTCTGGAGATCTTGGAACAAGTGTGGGCTTGGGAAGGAGTTGAGAAATGAACATGCTGATGCCAGAGTGGTAAAAGTCTTTGGGTAAGGGGTCTGTGAAAGAGAGACCTTGTGTGTGAAGTGGTGCAGGCACACTGAATCCGGCGGGGTGAGAAGATGACAGAGAGGAAATAAACTTGCATGATGTCTTCAGCTTGAGGGTAACAAAGCTTAAAGGCTCTGTAAAAGACTCTCAAGAATGATGGGACTGTAATAAGAAAGTTTTATGTTAAAATTTAGGAGTGACTTTATATGGACTTGTTAAATGTTTACTGCACATCTTGATTAAAGTCTTTTGTTTTAAATGGTTTAGACTTTCCCTCCCCAGAAGCCTGTGCTTGGTATTTTCTTTTAAGACCTATTTTATGTCAAATTCCTAATTCCAACATTCCATTGTGGTGTTGAAGAGGATCATGTTTCTCCATGTTGTGCTCTCTGTACTGCAAGCTGCTCTGCTTTACATGAACTTCCTACCGTGGCAGGCACTGGCAGGGACTTGCCCAGCACTAGGAGTCTTACTGCTCTTGTGGTTAGGTTTTGCCCAAAGCTCCAACCTCCTTTTCTGCCTGGAGCCAGCACCACAACTCACAGTTCAAATACCAAGTTGTGTGCAGCACTGCCCCAACTCTTCTCACCAAAACATCTCCCTCATGTGTGAGAACTTCATTAACAAGTTTATATATTATAGATTCCAGCACCAGAAAAGGTCACCCGTTTTCCCTGTCCTGGACAGATTCTGCTCTGAATGGATGTTGACCAGGTCTGGGGTGCAGGGAGAAGGTAGGAGGTGACACACAAGGAGAATGGTGGTCTCTTGATTTAGCCAGGAAGATTTTTTTTTAAGGACTCTTTGTTTGTTTGTTTAATATGAGTGGAGAACAAAAATGAAAAGTGAGAGGAAATGGAAAGGAAAATAAACTGAGTTTCTTGTGGTCTTGCTTTTCTTCAATGTGCATGTTGATGGTGAAAGAAAAGCCAAGTCATCATCATTGTGGCATCACTGAATGGAAGCTAGTTTCCTCTCCACTGCATTAGGTCTCTGGGTTAGCGGTCCCTTTCCTCACCCCAGCATTGAGCTGGGGCTGCTTCCTGCCCTTCCACACAGATATCATCTCTCCTGTGATTTAAAGATTCCCAGATCCCCCAGTGCCACCACTGGTGCTCAAGATCCTCAGCAATTCACCATACTCTGAAACCTTCAGTAAAGTGTTGCCAGCTGCCGTTCCCCAGGCAGTACAGCTCCATGGGTACAGGCAGGCAGAGGTTTGTGAACAGCATTGGGAAAGCAAAGGCTTGGGGGCTTGGAGGCTTCCTTTTCCCCACCTGCTTTTGCCTGCGTGTTCAGATTTCCACTGTTGGGGAGTGCTGTTAGTTCATGAAACACCTACTTGTGGATTAAATGACTGGCTGCCATTTGTGTGGGAGGGCTGACATTTGCCATTGTTTCATTTCTTGCGTCAAAAAGGAAAGTTACTGAAAAGATTGATTTGTATTTCTCTGCAAACTGATTTGAGACAGCATATAAATCATCTGGTGGGATAGGTAAATGTGCTTTTGTCTTCACCACAGAACATTGTCTTGCACAATCATAGAATCAATAAGGTTGGAAAAGACCTCAAAGATCATCAAGTCCAACCTGTCACCCAAGACCTCATGACTACTAAGCTATGGCACCAAGTGCCACATCCAGTCTCCTCTTGAACACCTCTAGGGACGGTGACTCCACCACCTCCCTGAGCAGCCCATTCCAATGGCTAACGACTCTCTGTGAAGAACTTTCTCCTCACCTTGAGCCTAAACCTCCCCTGGCACAGTTTGAGACTGTGTCCTCTTGTTCTGGTGCTGATTGCCTGGGAGAAGAGTCCAACCCCCTCCTGGCTACAACCTCCCTTCAGGTAGTTGTAGAGAGCAATAAGGTCTCCCCTGAGCCTCCTCTTCTCCAGGCTAAACAATCCCAGCTCCCTCAGCCTCTCCTCACAGGGCTTGTGCTGGAGGCCTCTCACCAGCTTTGTTGCCCTTCTCTGGACACATTCAAGAGTCTCAATGTCCTTCTTAAATTGAGGGGCCCAGAACTGGACACAGGACTCAAGGTGTGGCCTAACCAGTGCTGAGCACAGGGGCAGAATGACTTCCCTGCTCCTGCTGGCCACACTATTTCTGATGCAGGCCAGGATGCCATTGGCATCTGGGCACACTGCTGGCTCATGTTCAGCCAGCTGTCAATCAGTACCCCCAAGTCCCTTTTCTGTCTGGCCGCTCTCCAGCCACTCCGACCCCAGCCTGTAGCGCTGCATGGGGTTGTTGTGACCAAAGTGCAGCACCCAGCACTTGGACATGTTGAATGCCTTGCTTGGCTATGTTTTCTCGTTCACGTTTTCCCTTGTACTACTAAGGTAAATGAAATCTTCTGAAATTGTCCTGAGTTTCTCCCCTCTAAACTGTACCATTCTTGGAGAGGGCAGAGAATCAACAGCTATCAAAGAACAGTGGTTGAGCAGCTCTTTCACCTGGAGGAGCATGGATGGAAATTCACCACTTACATGTCTCGGGTTACTTCCTCACTACACCTTTAGGTGTTTCTTTATTCTTTTTTTGTTTGTTGGGGAATTAAAAAATTCTGCTCCTGAAATTACTTTGTTTTACTGTAGAGCTTGGGAAACAGCATTGTTCTCCCCTTACTCACCCAAGTGTGTTTCTTAGAGACAGATTCTTGTAGAGGGCTCATACCAGTTGCAGTGCTGGGCTAGGTCATGAGTGTTTTGCTTGCTCTGATGCACCAAAACATTCAGCCAGAGTGTCCCAGCACTGTCCCTTTCTTAAAGGCACAGCCTCAAACGGCCACAACAATGATGCATAGGGGAGTGTATAAAAACAGGGCAGGCATGAAGTGAGTTTTCTTTTCCTTCAGTTATGCCCTCCCTGCTTCTGGCACTTCACGAGCTGTAGTTCCCTTCTCCCCCCCTACCACAGTGTCTGGCAAAGTGCTTCTGAATTCCTCATCTTGTAAGAATTTCTATAAATAAGCAAAATTTTCATGCAATGATGATGTGGGGGGAATACCTGTGGAAAAAGTGCTGAAATAGCATAACTGATCTATTTCTTAATATGAATCTGCTCAAAGAGTTTTCATTTGACTGGGAGTTACTCCCGTGGTCAGGTACTCATTCAGATACTTAAGGCATTACAGTTTGGCAAACGGTGATGTAATGAAAGTAACGAGTCACTGATTTGCTGTCTGCATGCTAAAAGAAAAATCTGACTTTTAGCATGCAGTGATGAATGGAAGAGCAAACGGGGCTGAGATTGTGTGCCGCAGCCATAAGCAAGCTGATCGGGTGCCACTAGGTGGCATGCAGAGAGATGACACGCCTGGTTTTGGTTTTAATGTGCTAATTCAAGTGGTTAGAAATTATCTTAGTGCGCATAGGTGGATTTTTGTGCGGGTGTCATACATGGTTTCTAATCTTACAGGCAAAGTAATTTTGGTAAAACAACACTGCAGTTAGAAATCCCTAGAGATGCTGACATGTCCATTTAATGTCTGAAGGGAAACACATGGAGAGGGAGAGGAAAGCCTCTCCAAGCTTGATTTAGCCACATGAGTCTTGCCAAAGTATAGCTTATTGCAAAAATTACTGGTAATCAGATGTGCTGTCACAAAGAGGCAGCAAATGTACAAGTATAAAACACTTACACCAGCCCTGTCACAGAGCAGACAAAGAAGGTTTCAATGGGAGTTTGTATTCGCAGATAATAGCTTAAAGTGGTAATTGATGCCAGCTGCATAAAATCACTAGGAAGGGTTCACCAGCTGCCTCTCTCCTTCAAGAAAAAGGATGTACTTTTTGTATTCCTTCATGAGAACGACAGTCTCTTGCCTAATTCAGTTTCAATTTTCCTCTTTTGTGATACTGGTGCCTTTGCAAATGGAGGAACTGATGGTGGTGCAGCATGTGTGTTGTTGGTATGAGGTGAGGGACCTTCTGTCCCTGAAGCAATCTCACATGTCCAAATTCTGGGATGGCCACCAAAAACACCTCCCTCTTCATAAGAGGATCCCTGGTGCAGGCTGCAGCCTGTCCTCCCTGCAGCACGTGTGTCTGTAAAGAGACCTGTGCGGAAACAGTCTTATCCGGTGAGATATTTGGGTGGGATTCTTCTCACCCTGATGTGAGACATCTGCAAGACTGGTGTCTGGATCTTGGCTAATGACCTCATCCTCCTTTTGTAGTTAGTGGGGAGAAGTAAACAGTGGCAGAGTGAACATTGTTTGGCCTCTTTCAGATGTCCACCTTTGGGATGAAAGCAATTGTGCCCTGGAAAAAGGCATCCCTCGATACAGAACAGAACAATTTTGGTCTGGCCTTTTTTTTTTAAATATTTTTTTTTTTAGGCTGACACCAATTGCTGTACCACACTGGTACTGCAGCCTTCCCTGTGCTGATAATCCTCGTGGTAGTTCCTGTCGCCACAAAGTCTTCAGGACTGAGTGCCAGGGGGCTATCAATCCACACTAAGTAAGTGGAGTCCTCCAAAGC
This sequence comes from Melanerpes formicivorus, assembly GCF_026170545.1. Classification (NCBI taxonomy): domain Eukaryota; kingdom Metazoa; phylum Chordata; class Aves; order Piciformes; family Picidae; genus Melanerpes; species Melanerpes formicivorus. The sequence continues at coordinate 28,856,282 of NW_027142353.1, read as the reverse complement.
CTGGCAAGAATTACTGAATCCATTTATTTTTGTAGGTTGGAATTTGGACACTCTTTGAATTGTGGACAAATGCTCAGTGACAGCTGAAATACGACTTTAGGACTGTTACTGGCCTTAGCTATGGGACATAATTGGGGTTGCTGCAGGCCTTTGAGCAGGTGCTTTGACGGAGCCCCAAGGAAAAACTGAAAGCAGTAATTGCCTGCATTTTGCTAAGTCCCTGTGCATCTTTTGTTGTTGTTTTGTCTTTGGGGTTTGGGGGGTGTGCGGGGTTTTTTGTGGGTGTTTGTTTGTTTGTTTGGTTTGGTTTCAGGAATAGATCCCATCTAAGCGTTGTAAGTTTGGCTGTTGTTGCAGTAGATAAACATGAACAACCTTTAGGACATCCTGCCCATTGTATTATAAAAGCTATTGTGTTCATGTGCTGAAGATAAGAAGTAATTTTTATGTAAAAAAAATCATACAAAATAGCAGATTTATCCAATTATGCATACTAAGATATCAGCAATTAAGTCCCAAACCATTAAGAAAGCTCCTATTAACATTTTTCCCCCTGAATTCAAAGTTCAGTGTGGTAGTTTCTTGTGTAAGCATGCATTTGCTCTCATTTTTTTGCACGGAGTCTCAATAAGTTTAAAATCACACAACAGCAAAGACAATAGAAGCAGCTGAGGCAGCACCGAGTTAGTTTTGGCTCAAAAAGCTGTTCTGATAGCTCTCTGTCTCTGAGAGCTACTGTTCACTGGCAACTTTGATTTTCAAGATTTATTTTACTATTTTATTCAATTTTCCAGAAATACACAGTATCTTTTTTTGAAGCTGTGTCATGAGAAAAATTAAGACTAGTTTATCCCTGGTGCATTATGGGACTTGTCTCCTAATAATTTCTGAGTGAGCACTGCATGCCACAGTTAGTGTATTTAAAATAATTGTTTGCTTTGTAGCACAGGGTGGTTCCTCTTGATAAAGCCATGCATACCACTGTGCACAAATAGTGAAAACGTACTTAGTGTTAACATCTGTGTATGCTGTGAATAGGATATTTGATTGCTAGCATGGTACAAATTGCAAGGAAGTTTCAGGCTTAAAATTTTATTATGTAATCAGCTTTGATATTACAGGATGATCAAAATATGTGCTACCATTTCCATGAGACAGCCACCCAAGGGAACAGGGGTTTTGGGTTCTTCCTGGAATCACTTTAAGGTAGACAAATTCCCCCATTTTTATTCACTCCACAGTTTTCTACCCTTAGATATCCAGGATTGAAAATTGTAAAGCAAATAAAAATTGTGCCTAAAGGGGTAAGCCAGCTGCCCTTTCCATTTATTGCTTCAGAGGTTCTAGGTGAAGGCTCTCACTGTCAAGGTGTGGCAAGAGAGAGCTGGGGGTCGGATGGTGTCTGCTCCTTCTTCTCCTCTTAACTGCTGGCAGCCTCTTCAGACCACCTCAAAACATGCATGGATCCTTCCGAATAACACATCCTGCTGTCACTTCAAAAATGGATTGTGGGTGTTTGTCAGGAGTGGTCACGCTGTGTCACCAATTTCAGCTATTTGAAGAGCTGCCCTCCCTTCACCTGAGCTGCTCTCTGCTTGGCACCTTAGTGAGGTGGGGGAGCTGGAGGAAATCCTTCCCCTGCTTTTGTGTCCCAGCATCCTGTTTACTTGCCCAGGCTCTGGCCCTCACTTCCTGAAGCACTTGCTCTTCCTCTGCAAAGGCAGATGTAGGAGGAGGAACAAGAGGAATTCCTGATCTCCACCTCTGCTTTCCTGCATCAACCCCAGGCTGGCACTGAGGTGGGACCCTGTGGTCCCCAACTTTGCTTTGGCAAGTCCCCCAGGAAACAGTGCCTGGTCTGGTCCTGTTAAACATCTTCATCAATGACATTGATGAGGGGACAGAGTGTCTGCTCAGCAAGTTTGCTGATGATACCAAACTGGGAGGCTTGGCTGATAACACCTGAAGGCTGTGTGGCCATTCAGCAAGACTTGGACAGACTGGAGTGCTGGGCAGAGATGAACCTCATGAGGTTCAACAAGGATAAGTGCAGAGTCCTGCATCTGGGAAGGAATAATAAACTGCACCAGTACAGGTTAGAAGGTGATCTGCTAGAGAGCAGCCCTGTGAAGAAGGACCTGGGAGTCCTGGTGGATAATAAGTTATCCATGGGACAGCAATGTGCCCTTGTGGCCAGGAAGGCCAGCAGAATCCTGGAGTGCATTAAGAGGAGTGTGTCCAGCAAATTGAGGGAGGTTCTCTTCCCCCTCTATTCTGCCCCAGTGAGAGCTCACCTAGAATACTGCATCCAGTTCTAGGCTCCCCAGTTCAAGGGGGACTGGGATCTGCTTGAGAGAGTCCAACAGAGGGCTGCAAGGATGATTGAGGGACTGGAGCACATGCCCTGTGAAGAAAGGCTGAGAGACCTGGGGCTTTTTAGTCTGCAGAAGAGAAGACTGAGAGGGTACTTAATATCTGAATATCTAAGGGCTGGATGCCAAGAGGGAGGGGACAGGCTCTTCCCAGCAATCTGTGGTAGGACAAGGGGCATTGGATATAAACTACAGCACAGGAAGTTCCACCTCAACCTGAGGAGGAACTTCTTCAGTGTGAGAGTCACAGAGCACTGGAACAGGCTCCCCAGAGAGGTTGTGGAGTCTCCTTCTCTGGAGACTTTCAAGACCCATCTGGATGCATTCCTTTGCCACCTGCAATAGATTCTATGGTCCAGCTCTGGCAGGGGAGTTGGACTTAATGATCTCTGGAGGTCCCTTCCAACCCCTAACATCCTGTGATCCTGTGTGATCCTATGAACTGGCTGCATTGAGCCACTGCCTGGTGTTTAAATAGAAGTGGTTGTGATTTTCAAAATTAAAGGAAAAAAAAATGAAGAGGATGGAAATAGTGCTCCTCTGCTGCAAATGCACAGATGTGTCCAGAGTTCCAGTTCTCTGGGTTACGAACAGTAATAGCCTGATAGCTATGTATTTAAGGTACTGCAAGCATATGATTAGTAAACAGATCCTGTCCTGCTCCATCACTGGGTGAAGTCTGGTGCATCCTTCTTCTGCTTTTTGTCCCTACTGAAAACTTGGGAATAAACAGGATTTTGGTGTCATGAACATAGGATGTTTACTGAGCATGATGGTGGTATAAATGGAACATTAAAAAAACTTTTGTATGAAAGAGGAAATAAATAATGCATCTGATCTATTTAACATGGTTGTGTTGTTTTGGTTTGCTTTTCCAAAGGATGAAGAAGAAGAAATCAAGTTGGAAATTAATATGCTCAAGAAATATTCCCATCATAGAAATATTGCAACTTATTATGGTGCTTTCATTAAGAAAAGTCCTCCAGGGCATGATGACCAACTGTGGGTAAGCAGATATTTCTCAAACGTGTTCATATGTCTTTCCTATTTGGAAATAGTTTGATTATGACAGAAATAATCACATTATGGAAGGACAAACTAATAGAATTTGGTGCTTGCTTGAACTGAGAGATAAGTGAATCACATAGGCTAATCATGCATCCTTAAGGGGATGATCGGACCAAGATTTGCTATTAGCAATGGATTCACTTTTTAAGTAACCTTTTTCCCTCCTGTTTCCCAGATAAATAGTAATATCTTTCATGGGAACAAGGCAGATGAGCTGAGCAGTAAGAATGTGTGGCTGCAAAAGAGAAAGCTGCACTTGAGAGTTGTATCTATTACATTTCTCATCCCACCTCATCTACACCCTCTAGAGGATTGAAGTTTGGGTTTTAAATGGCAGGGTGCAGACATCAGTGCATATTATTCCATAAGTAAATGGGAGTTAAAAAAAAAATGTCACAGTCATGTGATCAATTTGATTCCTTCAGCATTGGATGTGCTCTTACTCCTGCTGCTGCTAATGCATTTTGCATAGCTGAGCAAATCCAGATTCCTAGCATTAAATTACAGTGATTAAATCAGTCCTTGAAAATGTGGCAACTAATGTGAGATGTATTCCATACATGTCTGACACACATTGAAGACATTTGGTTTGAATCCATTTTCCAGGCAGAGATATAAAATAAATTCTTTGCTTCACGAGGGTTTCCCAAATCAATATTCCAACCTGATTTTTGAGCTTTGCCTAGACAGCTGGTAACTGTTTATTGTTGGTTGAATGCTGATACTTGTTTTGCAGCTTGTTATGGAGTTCTGTGGAGCAGGCTCTATCACAGACCTTGTGAAGAACACAAAAGGGAATACTCTGAAGGAAGACTGGATAGCATATATCTCCAGAGAGATTCTGCGGGTAAGGAAAACAGTCTGCTTTTCTTGAAAACACAGACTTGCAGAGATGCATCCTGGCTTGAGGTTCTGCAAGAAGCTGTTCCTGATCAATCCTGTTAGCCATGTCATCACTTGGAGAGTGTGTAGGAGCAGATAGATGTCTGCTCCACATCATTTAACTCAGTGTGAGTTGTACTGTAACAGCAGCCTTGCAGAAAATAGCAATTTTTAGTCATGAGAAGCCAGTGGGATAACCAATGACCTTATCTATTGCAGAAGCTGTGAAATGGTATCCATATGACACTGTGAATAGAATAGAATAGAATAGAATAGACCAGATCAGACCAGGCTGGAAAAGACCTCTGAGATCATTGAGTCCAGCCTATCATCCAACACTATCTAATCAACTTAACCATGGCACCAAACGCACCATCCAGTCCCTTCCCAAACACCTCCAGTGATGGTGACTTCAGCACCTCCCTGGGAAGCCCATTCCAAAGGTCAGTCACTCTTTCTGTGAAGAACTTCTTCCTAACATCCAGCCTAAACCTCCCCTAGCACAGCTTGAGATTGTCTCCTCTCATTCTGTTGGTGGTTGCCTGGGAGAAGAGACCAACCCCCTCCTGGCTACAACCTCCCTTCAGGTAGTTGTAGACAGCAATAAGGTCTCCTCTGAGCCTCCTCTTCTCTAGACTAAGCAACCCCAGCTCCCTCAGCCTCTCCTCATAGGGCTTGTGCTCCAAGCCCCCTGCCAAAGCAGGATGTCTTAGGGTAGTTTGCACAGGAATGCATCTGGGTGGGTTTTGAAAGTCTCCAGAGAAGGAGACTCCTCAGTATCTCTGGGCAGCCTGTTCCACTGCTGTTACCTGCACTGTAAAGAAGTTTCTCCTTATGTTGAGGTAAAATTTTCTATGTTCAATCTTGTACCTGTTGTTTCCTGTCTTATTAGTGTGCAACACCGAAAAGAGCTTGGCCCCCTCCACTTGATACCCGCTCACCCACTCAGATATTTATACACATTGACGAGATCCCCTCTTAGTAATTGAGTCTGTGGAGGGAGTTGTTGGCTCGGGCCAGCAGTCAGGAGTTCTGTGCACTACAATGTGCTGGTCTGTTGTGTATTCTTGCAGTCTGTCTGGAGCAGGCAGTTGTGTGTGGCTATGCATTGTGGAGCGCTAGCAGATGGCGCTGCAAGAATTCCTCAGGAAGAGGAATGCCACTTACCAGTTTTTCCTAAAACTGAAGCTTTAACTAATTACACTTCATATGTAATTAAACTGCAGTTGATGCAGTTTAAGTGTTGTTTGAATTGGCATTTGTTTGCTTCACTAAGGAAATCTGGTACAGTTTTCCTTGTGCTTCTTTGCAAAACAAATTGCCTCCTACCCGTATCACTACACAGTATGTTTGTTCAGTTTCCTCCTCATAAATGAAGTACTGAAGAGCTTTATGTTAAAGGAGACTTCTCGCATAAATCAATGCTATTGTTGTCTTTGTTACATATTTGCTCTGCCTTGGTGATTTTTAGGATAGTGTGGAAGGGAGATGTATGGTTCTGGTCTCTAACTCCAAATGCTAGGAGAGAGTACAGCTGCCAACATTTGGACTGACACATGTTAAGTTGTTTACGAGGGAGAAGACAATTGAAATACCTACTGAGGTTTTTTCCTCAAATCAGGTTTAATAGTCTAGAGAAGAGGAGGATGAGGTGAGACCTTATTGTTCTCTACAACCACCTGAAGGGAAGTTGGAGCAAGAAGGAGGCCACTCTCTTCTCTTTGATGACAAGTAACAGGACTAGAGGAAATGGTTACAAGCTGGGCCAGGGGAGGTTTAGGCTGGCTATTGGGAAATACTTCTTCAGTGAAAGGGTTACCAAACATTGGAATGGTCTGCCCAGGGCAGTGGTGGAGTCACCATCTGGAGGAGTTCAAGTGGTGTGTGGACCTGGTGCTTAGGAGCATGATTTAGTGTTGACCCTTCAGTGCTGGATCGAAGGTTGGGCTGGATGATCTTAGGCGTTTTTCCAAACAGATACATTCTGTGATTCTGTAAATATGAGGACAGCTCAATTCTGCAGAACTGACATTACACTTGATTTGAGAACTGTGTGACCTTGGAGGTATTGCATGTGATGTTGCATTCACCCTAGGTTCTCCTTAGGTAAAGTAATCATGCTCACTGAGAAGATGAAGACATTGTTTACCACAGAAAAGAGTTAGGTGAAAGCTATTTTCTCATCTCTGTGGAGACTTGCAAAAGGAGGAACTTCCTTGTTAGCAGGAACTCGAATATCTGGAAAAGAGGAATGTTAAACTCACATTGCTATGACACATTGCAAACCTGATCACACACCAAGTTTGTCAGTGGCAGAGGAGAAAGATTGTGTGATGGAAAGCTAAATTGAAATAAAGTGCCAAAGATCGGTGCAGGTGGAGCTACAGATAAGGGTTAGCCTAGTGGATCCCTGTGTTGTTGGAAGAGCCTGGGGACTGCAGGAGAATGATGATGTGACCCTCTGTCTCCTTCCAGGCTTTCAGAAACCCAAATGTGTTGTTTCAGTAAGGTTAGATGGTACTCTGGAGAGACCAGACAGAAGGCAGAAGGCTTTAAAAAGTATTCTGTGCAAAACTGGAAAAGCCTTAAGTCCTGTGAAAAATAAGACCACACTTAGCATTATCAGTCAATGAAGGGTCTCCAGGACATCAGGTCTCCACTTGATTCACAGTGACGTGTCAGGAGAAGCTGTGGGATGGTGCTTTTTTGTCATGCTCATTATCTGTCTTTAAAGAGAAAATAGCCCCATGGTTATGTAGGCAAACTGGTAAATGATCATTTAATGAAGACCATGTGTTAGGAAATACTTCTCTACATCAGCCACTACTCTCTTAACCTCTTGCAGCTGTAAAGGTTCCATTTCTTTATTTTTCATAAAACATTAAAAGCCTGTGAGGGCTACATGAACAGGCAAGATGGTCCCACCAGAGAGTACAATTTTCCAAGCAGAGAACGGAGGAGAAACAGAGATACAGAGAGTTGCCTGTTGTTCTCCCAATTACGTTAGAGTAAAATGCAACATATGTCTTCCTCAGCCCTCCCTCCACATGGCTAATGCTTTGGGGCATGTGTCCAGGTGCTGTCTCAACAGAAAGCACCATATGCCAGGAGGTTTTGTTTCCTTTGGAAAGTATAATGCTCATGTCTTTTTTGTTGTTGTTGTTGTTTTCCCTGAGGAACAATTATCTGGCTTTGTATTTATTGAAGCTAGGAAAAGGGAGTCCAGCTTTTGCATCAGAGCTTTTCTTTATAATCAGTTGTCCCTCACTCACAAACCTGCCAGTGCATCACCCTCCCACATCCTTCTCAGGGGTACATATGTACATACTGATGCTGTCTTGTTTATGCCTCTACCCTTCTACCTCAAACTAAATTCAGACTGATGCTGTGTGTTTCACATGTCAGTGGCATACATTGACATTGATGTCATTTACAGTGTCATTGCATAGAGACTTTCTGGAAGCTGAGCTTTATTTCACACTACAGCTGAGAGGTGTTTGCACAGTGCAGATGTTGGGCTGTATTTACATACAGTGTATGCATGACCTGGGGCCTGTGTTTCTGCTCCAATATCAAAGCTATGCAGGTTGTGTACTGCTGTAAAGTCTGACTTCACCCAGTCACTGAGCAAGAGCCTGAGACCTAGTGCTATGGTCTTTCTGAGTGCTGGGTACAGGCAATCTGTTGCTAAGCCAAGAGTCAAACTCTGAATGTCTTCTCCTTCCTCTCTTCTTCTTAATACAGGGGTTGGCACATCTTCATGCTCATCATGTGATTCACAGGGATATCAAAGGGCAAAATGTGTTGTTAACAGAGAATGCAGAAGTGAAACTAGGTAAGTAGGCAGACGTGTCCAGTTCCTCATTCTTTGGTTTTATGATGTTCCCAAATTAGTGTCATCCTTTAAGAACTTTGCAACATGTTCTGTAGCATGAGCATTCTGTTACTGCTCCCCTGTGGATTGAGACCCTGCAAATGTTACGGTCTGCTTTGGAAAGATGGAGTTTCATTAGAAGAGGGTTGCTTTCATGCCAGAATAAATGACCCTCCATTTTGTTTCCTTCACCAAGCTTCACATGACTTGGGTTCATTCTGATTCCCTTTATTTTGGACTCTGGAAGTGACAGGAGTCTCTGTTGTATTTGGCTTTAATTAAAATTAAAACAGCACCTGCTGTTGAGATTCTGGACACAAAAGTACAATCTTGACTGGACACTCAAAGGAGCGATGTCGTCAAGTTCAAAATGAAGTTCCAGCTCTGGCTTCCATGCCAAGAACTATGCATGTCCCTGGCCTTTTCTCTCCCTTCCAAGGGGACATAATGTTTTTTTTCTTTCTCTCTAACCTGTTTCTTTTGCACACTTTAACCTTTTATGTTTGTATCATGCTATGCTTGCCACCTTTTTTGGATAAATATAGAGCCATGCTGGAGCCCTCCCACCCAGCCCACATCCCTTCTGTTTTGCATTGCACCTTCCTGCAGCATGAGGCATGGAAAGATGTCCTGGGTTCTGGAGGAGGAAGCTCTTGGGAGAGCTTTCCTCTTTTTGATCCCAAGTGGAGCACAGTAGCTCCCACTGAGCTTATCTATACCAGCTTGTTGGTGTTGCTCAGATGATGGATGCAGTGAGGCTGGTGCAGCCCTCCCAGAGCAAATGCAGTTACTGGTATGGAAATACGTATGTCACTGTTGTCGTGAGCAAGGGAGAACTGAAGGGAAGAAAACACTCCTGTAACATTGTTGCCTTGCAGTGGAATGGGCATGTCTTTTGCAGCCTGTGTGCTCAGACTTAGCACCTCTTGAAGAATCCTGATCTTTTGCTCCTATAGACGCATCTGGTCTAAGCTTTAGAGCAAAGGGCAGTTCTCTGAGCAACTGATGATTTTTGCTGTCTGATTTTAGAGTAGAATAGGTGGACAGCTGAGAGAGAGATGTATTCAGGCATGTGGTTTTCTCATAGCATGAGAGGTACCTTTTAGAAAGAGCAGCTCCTTCTGTACAAGAAAAGGCGCTTGACTTCACTGTTTGGGAAGGGAATAGCCATTTCTCAGCCTCCCAGGCAGCAATTTTGCAGATCTGTGTGCCCTTCTGTATGGGCAGGCTGGTGAGATGTGCAGGAGAGGTGGTCATATGCTGCATCCCTCAACACCTGTGGTCCAAGCATGCTGCATGTGAAGCACAAGGGCTTGCCTGCCTCAGGAGTAATCATGATATTTCTCCTCAACTTGGTCCTCCCTCCCACGTGAAACATCTACAGGGGTTTGCTTCCAAATCACCATACAGAAGTAATAACTGCATTATTTTTTCCTCTCTTTTTAAATTTTGCTCTTTTCCCACCCACAGTGGATTTTGGTGTGAGCGCTCAGCTGGACAGGACAGTTGGCAGGAGAAACACTTTCATTGGAACTCCGTACTGGATGGCTCCAGAAGTTATTGCCTGTGATGAAAATCCAGATGCTACGTATGACTACAGAGTAAGAGTCCTGTTCACATTGAAAAACAAACCAAACATACAAAAGCCTTGCACTTGGAGTATAAATGTCCATGAACAATGGTAGACACTGGGACTTCTTAGGCTTTGTAGGAGTAATACTCTGTTATGTAGTTACTTCTTATTAGAGGAGTATGAGGTATGGGTCACTGTCACATGATGGTCTTTAATAGTTGCTGTTACTTGTGCTATCATAGCTTTGAGACGTAAGAGGAGTTGGATTCAGCATGCTGTAGGTGTTCAGAGAAGGCAAAAAGGGGTTTAACTGGAAATGCTTGTGTTCTCTATTTGTATATGATTGTACTTTAAATTGTGTTAGACTGTGTCCCACTTATTGTAGTAACCCAGAACAATGCATTTTAGGTGTTGCCATAAATAGAACCTCTGTCTGGAGAACTAGTGAGGTACAGAAGCCATTCTCTAAACCGTGCCTATTCCTGATTTCAGGATACATATACATATTGATAAAAATGTATCCATCACAGCACTTCTCAACAGTTTTTTACATAGTTTTCTGCATACTAAAGATTTAATTACTGCAAAACTGTAATTGGTGTAATTTTCACTGCCCTTAAGAATATTATGTATGTGTATTTAAAGTGAAATTTCTCTAGTAAAAGCATGCTGTAATCTTAAAGTTCTTCACAACTTGCTTAAATGAAAGCACAAGGAAAGAAAAAAAGTGAAAATCTGCTTTCCAAAAAAATACTCACTTAAACTAATGCAGCCGTTCCAGTTTTTAAGAAGGGCAACAAAGAAAGCCTATGATTAAGGCCTCACAATGAATCTTAGAGCTAAATATCAATTATGCCAATTTGCTGAGACTTGTAGCTGTCAGTATGTTTGTGTATGTTGTAAATCTATTTAAAAAAACTGGATTATTATTTCAATTGATGTTTTTGCACTTTTTGACTAAGATTGATCAGATTGATCCTTTTCCTCGTGATTGTTTTTTTACAGCAGCTCATTGTATTGAAGATAGAAATATGTACCTTTGCAGATGGAGTTATTAGGAGAGAAGGGAGGCTCTTAAATGATCTAATAAAGGAGAAAACCATGTTGCAATATTTGCTAATGCAGTGGTGATGTGAAAGATAACTCCTCCTGCTTCTGAAAACACCTTTTTATTGTTCTTAATGGAGCCTGTAGGGTGTTCTCCCTGAAAAAAAAATAAACGTTTGGAATGTTTTGTAAGATCATGGGGCTGTGTGGTTTAGCTTAAATGGCTGAATTCGACCAAGAGAGAAGATTGTCTTGCTGGGTCTGAAATTGCAATGGCTAGAAATGCTTGTAGTAAAAGAAGAGCTTATTTGCTGATTAGTTTTGACTAATTTTGTAAAATAGCACTATTATGACCAGAAATGAAGACAGCCTTGCTCAAGAACAGCTCTCTTGCAGCAACCTCCTCCAGAGTTTTGTTCCTTAAGATGCAGCAGTCTCTGGAGCTGCTTCCTTGCCCAGTCTCTTTCAGCTCTTCCATGTATTTAATCCTCTTGACTGTCACTCAGTGTCTCCCCAGTCAGAGGTGCTGGCCGAAGGTAGTACCTTGAAAGGCTTCCACTGAAGGACGCTTGGTCCTAGTGTTTCAATCAAAGGTGAGATAGTTGGGAAAGAGTGTTTGCTTTGGCTGTCCAACAGAGGCTTCTTGAAGTTTTAGCAATGATAATATTCCTCTGGATAAAGCTGTTATTTGATTAGTTGGACTAGAAAAAGTTCAAGAGTCGGGTATATTTCATTCATTTAGGGTGTTTTTGATTATTTGCTGTTTTAAAACCTGAAAAAGACCTGCCAGGTTTTAGGGGTTTTGCCTGGTAGTCTTCATTATCTTTTGCTTTCTTCATCTTTTGTTTGGGGGAACAGATACAGTGTTTTCTGTAACTCTGCTATAGAGAAATCATAGAATACGAGTTTGGAAGGGACTTGAAGGATCATCTGGTCCAATCTTTCTTTGGAAAAGCATGGTCTAGACAAGATGGCCCAGCACCCTGCCCAGCTTATAGAGTGTCCAATGTTGGCAACTCCACCACTTCCCTAGTGGCTAATTGTTCTCACTGTGAAAAATTTTCCTCTTGTTGTCCATTCAGAATCTTTCCCAGGAGTAATTTGTACTCATTAACCCTCATCTTTTCCATGTGACTTCTTGTAAAAAGGGGGTCTCCATCGTCCTTGTAGCCACTCTTTAAATACTGAATTATGGCGATAAGGTCTTCCCTAAGCCTTTTTTCCTCAAGGCTTAACAAACCTGATTTTTTCAGCCTTTCCTCATATGGCAGGTTTCCCAGTCCCTTGATCATCTCAGTGGCCTTTTCTCTGGACCCTCTCTAGCCTGTCCACTTCTTTTTAGTATAGCAGGAACCAAAACTGAACACAGTATTCCAGGTGTGGCCTGACACATACTGAGTAGAGTGGGATATTGACTTTTTTTTCTCTCTTTGTTAATGCAACACAGCATCATGTTGGCTTTCTTTGCCACAGCAGTACACTGCTCACGTTGAGCTTGTCGTTCACTGGGATTCCCAGGTCACTTCAGGCAGACCTGCTTCCCAGACAGGTAGATTGCAGCCTGGGCTGCACTTTGCAATGGCGTATTCCTAGGTGCCAGATATTATACTTGTTCTTCTTAAACTTTGTAAGGTTCTTGTTAGCCTACTCTTCCAGCCTATCCAGCTCTTCCTGCAGGGTATCTCTCCCTTCCAAAGCATCCACTTCTCCACTCAGTATGATATCATTTGCAAAATTCATCAGGGTGTGCATGATTCCATCATCCAGATCACTTGCAAAAATACTAAAAAGCTTTGGGCTCAATATGACTCCCTGGGGGAGACCCCACTTGTAACCAGGTTGCCAGTTTGAAAAGGAGGTATTTAACAACCATCCTCTGGGTGTGGCCCATCAGCTGGTTCCCTACCCACCACATGGACCAGCTGTCTAGAACACAACACATTAGTTTCTCTAGGAGAAGGTTCTAGGGAACCCTGTCAAAAGCCTTAGATAATCCAGGTAGGCAATGTCCACTGCTAAATACACATCAGACAAGCAGGTTATTTTGTCATAGATGGTGGTGAGGTTTTGCAAGCATTGGTTACCCTTGGTGAATCCATGCTGGCTTTTCCCAATCATGTGCTTTATTTGATTTGTGATAGCCCTCAGGAGGGTTCATTTTATTACTTTCCAGGGACTGAAGTGAGTGGTAGGCCTGTAATTTCCTGGATCTTCATTTAAGCCCTTCTTGGGGCATTAGTCTTCCAGTGTTCTGGGATGTCCCTGGATCTCCATGACTTCTCAAATGTTATGGAGAATAGCCTCACATCAATATGAGCGAGCTCTCTTAACAGCCTTGAGTGGATGTTGTCAGGACACATTAATTTGTGTGGCTCAAGCTCCTGTAATAGTTCAGATATCAACTCTTCCTTCAGTGGCGACAGGTCTGTGATTGCTTTGATCTGGAATTACGTTCTCAAGACCTGAAGCCAAACAGGGCTGGTAAAGACAAATGTGAAGAAAGCATTGAGAACCTCTTGCTTATTCAGTGTTGTTGGTGACTAATTCTCCTCTCCCGTTTAACATCTGGACAGTATTTTCCTCATGTTTCTGCTTGTTGTTTACATACCTGAAGAGCCCTTCCTTGTCATTCTTGACAGCTCTGGCTAATTTCAATTTGAGCTGAGCTTTTGCTTTTCTAATTGCATCTCTGCATGCCCTGGCAATGCTCTTGTTCAGTCCTTTGCAGACAAAAGAATATTGAAATTTCTTTTGTTTCATAGACAGATTTCAAGCAAATGTATTTTTTTCATCATCATAATGTGAGTATATTTTCTGTGTTATAGGAAAGGGTTGTTTGCATACTCCATGTGAATACACATGTGCATAAGTATCATGTAAAATCAGGATTTTATGATGCAGGAAAAAAAGCATCTTATTTAAATAGCCATGGCATTTGATTGCAGTCTCTGTAAATAGTATGGTCTCACTCTCTGAATGGGAAAACCCACCTACTGACATATGGTTTCTGTCTTTTTATGCAGAGTGACCTTTGGTCGTGTGGCATTACAGCCATAGAGATGGCAGAAGGAGCTCCCCGTAAGTGAGATGCGTGCTTCTCCAGTGGGCTGATTGAGACTGAAACATATACTTGGGAGATGCTGGTTGTAATCTAAGTCTGGGTTTGAGGTTTCTGAAAATACCCTCATGTTATTTCTGTTCTCTTTGGTTTTGCCTGCCCTATAAATATAAAATCCCATAAATAGCAAAGCTTTTGATAAAGATAGGATTGTGTTTAAGCTCTACAGTGCAGACTTCAGTAACTTAATTTCTGTAGCAGGAATATGTGGAAGCTAATTGAGTGTCAGACTTCCTTCCTATAGGTAGTATATTGTGTTTCAGAGCTGTGTCCCAAATTGTGTATTGCCGGGCCTGGGATGTTGAAACTTCAGACAGGGAGTGGGGCAGTGGGGCCTTGAGAAAACTGACCGTAATGCAAAAAGCATCTGTGGCAATTGTTTCTGTGTTGGTCTTGGTAAACTGCTTCTCCTTTTGTTTCCACTTGGTGGTGGGTAGTGTTGATCTTCCTTATCAGTGACATAAATTCAACTGTAAATCTGTCTTCAGCACAAAGTATTGAACTTAATGCTTTTTGCTGGAGAATACTTATCAGTTGATTGGGGTATTTTTGCAAGAGAAAAAAAAAAGGGCACAGCTTTTATTTTTTATCATCTTTTCCCCTTGTATACTTCCTGAATATCAAGGCAGAAGCAGGGATGTTTGAGGGGAACAGGAGAATGTAAAAAGAAAAAAAATTTGGCATGATTTTTTGGTTATTAATGGTAACTTTTATGGAAGCCCTTCCTGAACTAGCAAATATGCTTACCCTCACCCCCAACTGGAGCTCTGTGTTTAAGAGATAGCAAGCTAAGGTACCTAAGAGGGAGTTAATTAATGTTGGGTTTTGTTTACATATAAACAGCCACTGCCATACTACAGATGCGTTCGAAACCTCTGTCTTCCAAATAATAATATTGAAATAAAGCATTGACATTTTCCTGGCTAAAGTGGGCATTATCACTGCTGCCTGATTTCATTTGTTGTGGTTGTTACAGGAAAAAGTATAAATCAAATCACAACATTCTTGTTCGGATTGATGTTTTAGGATGGCTGATGGGCTGGGTTAGTTGCTTTTTGGTTTGTTTTTTTTTTTCCTAATTGCCTGTTTGCATGAATACCCATGTGAGGGCTACTCCCAGGACACCTGTATTAACAGCATTTGAGCTACCACTTGACCTCCTTTTTGCCGTACTTTTTTGTTCTGTACACTGGGTTGTCTAGACAGCTTTCAGTTAAGAGCTGAGAGTGGCGGGTATTTATAAGCCTAGAATTGAACAGTAATATTTTTCCATTTCCAAACCAAAGCAGAGCTTGACCTTTCTTTGTGTAAAAGCACAAGAGGGGCTTTTGAGAATTCAGCAACAATCCAGTGTAAATGCTGAACAGCTCTTGCCTTAGTCTCTGGTCTGGCGAGTGAGCTCTGCCTCCTCCAGTGGCAGCTGAAGAGTCCTGTCCCTGAGCTTGGTGCTCTTATGGCATCCAAGGGGCTTCTCTGCCAAGCATAGCTCCTTATTTCTGAATCTGGAATCCTCTTCACATCATTCTTGTTCCTCCTGAATTACCATTGTGTGTAAAGTGTTACCTCTTCCTGCAGTGATCATTCAGACTGAGGCTGATGATGCAAGAGGCCAAACATGAAAGATGCTTCAAATAGAGGATATACTTCCAGTGATATTTCTGGGGTTTTCTCTCTCCTTGCTCCCTTGTTCCCATTTGTTGGCTCTGTTGTGGTGCTTGGCTGTAGAACAGGAGGAAAGATTGTCTGTCAGGGATCCTGAACTCTCACTGAGCATCTCCTGAGACCGACAGGACTTTTTTTGGACAAAAGTAATGAGTTTACATTTCAGTTCTGTGGGGAAACCTTTTTTCCATACAGACCCTCTGATGCTTCAAAACTGTCAGGAGTAAAGAAAGTCTCCAAGTCTGGAGAGTAAAAATAAAGTGTCCTCCATAATGAGAGAGAAGGAAGGTAGAGGGAAGTTTGTATGAAATCATTAACTATTTCATTCTTTCCTTTTGCCATCACCATCTCCCAGTATTTTATTGACCACAATGTAAGTTAAATGAAGGTGGGCCATGCACAGGTGTTCCCATCAGGATTGATTATGAAGTTTAATCCATTCCTTGATCTCTTTCTCTTTGTGGGGCCACCTTTGCCACATTGAGCTGAGGAATTGTTGTCATTTTGGGATAATTCTGTGAGCTGTATTGCTGTCTGTAACTACTGCATGTGTGGTTGGGGTGGCAGGAATGGGTGTGGAAGCTGAAGCTGTGGTATTGATGGAGAGCACCTAAGTCAACTTTTCTTTATTTGTGATTGGTTGTGTTTTCTTTCCTTCAGCGCTTTGTGACATGCACCCCATGAGAGCACTCTTTCTGATACCCAGGAACCCTCCTCCACGGTTAAAATCCAAGAAATGGTATGTATTAGTTACGTCTTGTTTGTAGCCCTTTTTGTAGTGTGATGTTTTCTTGTGTCTCAGCACATGCTTTCTTTTGTTACTGCATCCACAGAACCATAACACAATTTAAATTAGGCAAAAAATCACTCTGCTGTTACCTTCTGTGCCATTGAATCAAAGCATGAAATGAAAAGTGGGCATTGTTTATTTAGTTCTGCTTGTCCCACAGAAATTTTATCTCAAATTGTGTGAAAATAATGAAAAAAAAAGGCTTTCTTTTTTCTTGACAGAGCAGCATCTGTATTGAGGTGACAAATAGATCCATGTTTTAAGAAATAGACTCCCACAGCACTCTTACTATGCAGTATGTTTTCTCAGATGGGTCGTAAGACAGAAACAGAACAGTACTACAGTGTTACAGTTGCTAAGTTGAAAGGAGCTATTAAAACTAATGAAGGCTTTTACTATAATTATTGTAAGTGATTGGAATTGAGTGTGTGCTTCTCACCAGCTGAGAAGAATCCATTAGTATTGGAGGATTTCCTCCCAGTTCCTAGTTAGAACTGGCATATAAGAAACAAACATACTCTCTAGAAAGAGGTTTTGTATAGATTGAATGTGATCACAGGATGCTGTGATCCTGTCAGAGTAAGGATGTGATTTGACTGCCTATTCAGTATCAACAGAATATAAACCTGCATGCTTGCTGGGCTTGGTCTTTGCTTGGATTGACTTATTTACTCTTGTACTGTCAAGACATCCCTCTCCCTCTGTCATACGTGCTTCCTGCATATGTTAAATGAATAGAGGTGCATATGTAATATTTGCATAAGCCTTTCATTAACCTCTTTGTTTAGACTATTAACACTTCAGGTGTGAGGAATGAAAAAACCAAAGCGAACAATGAAATTACCTTGCATTCAACTTCTTAGATTATGGTAGGAAACTGAACCATTGGATGAAAACTGTTCGTTCTACACTTAACCATGTAGTGAATGTATTTGCTGCCCAAGCACAGGAGCAAGTTGAGAGCACTTAGCAATCTAAAAGTAACCCTGGGGAAAGCTAGTGCTGCTGTGACTCAGCTGTTTTGGTAGTGTGCTCAGTGGCAGGTTATGAGGAAATAGGAAAAACAATGAAAAATGCAGTTCTGGTTATTTTCATTACCATCATTTTACAAGGCAGCTTTTCCAATGACTTACGTCTGAAAAGGTTGTCTTTCAAGAGTTAAGATGCAGTGCAAAGTTAGGAGGATGGTGCTCCAGCTTAGCTAATTCCCAAACTGTGTCAGTTCACGTTATGTGCTGGAAGAGCTTAGTTTAGTTCATGCCCTTAAATTGGATCATTGAGAATTTGACCCCAAGTGCCTGTGTTGAACAGACAACATTGTTCAACACTTACCCATTGTTCTATGAGGATTTTTTTGTGTGTGTATCTTCAGGTAGAAACCAAAATAATCTTAAATTCTTGCAAATCTCTCTCAGTGAGCCCAGGTGCATATGAAAGCAGTGTGTGCTGCTTGTGTCAGGGGAATGTTGGCCACAGTTCTTGCAGCTTTCAGTATGGCTGTTCTGAAGAAGACATGCCCTTAGATAGTATGGGCAGGTGGAAACACATCAGGGCTGCCCTGCCTGTGCTCCAAGCAAGCTGGATGCTACCCAGCTCTGGTCCAGAAGCAGCAGATCTGGGTTTGCATGATTTGCCTTCACTAATAGATCCCACCTTTCAAGGCAATTACACCTGTGAAAGAGGACAGCTGTGTGAGGCTCTGCCTAAGCACTGCAGTTATGCTAGTATCATGGTGTGTCCATGCAGCCCAGTGCTCAGCAGGAGCACACTCAGCTCTGTTTAGGAGGCACACCTGCAGACAGCACTTGTATCATGCTTTGGGCCATGATACTCTTTGAGGAAGGACATTAGACTTAAGGAAGAACAGAAAAAGTGTTCAAGCTGAGTTGTAACCATGATCTTGTTTTGTTTTGTTTTCCTCCCTACTTTCTCAGGTCAAAAAAGTTTTTCAGCTTTATAGAAGGTTGTCTAGTAAAGAATTACATGCAGCGACCTTCTACAGAGCAGCTCTTGAAACACCCCTTTATACGTGACCAACCAAATGAAAGGCAAGTCCGAATCCAGCTTAAGGACCATATAGACAGGACCAGGAAGAAGAGAGGAGAGAAAGGTATGCAGCTGCTAAAAGTCAAGTATGGCAGCTTGTTAAAAATGTACATCTTTGTCCTGCTTTGCATTCTAAATCACCATCCCTGCAGAAGCTCCAAACCCTTGCAAGGTTCTTTTTGAATTCATGTTTTGACTATCAACAGACTTTTTGTTCTGTCCTCTACAAGGAAGTATCATTTTCAAGTGTCTAATTTTCAGTTAAGTAAAATTTTACTCATTTATGGGTCACTGCCTCTTCCATACAAGCATTAAACAGCATTTAGGAGGATACTGGCATATATGCTTTTCCCTTTTTTGGTCTGTGGTAGATTTGCTGCTGGAATGGTGCCATAAATCAGATTCACAGGGAATAAGCCATCACAAGAGCTATGAGGTGAATAGAATAGAATATGACTTGAGTAGTCTATTTTCTTTACTCAGGTGATGCCAAGGTTCTCTAGGTGTCTTGTCTTACATGTAAAACTTGCTGTTGCTCAAGGAATTTGCTGTAAGTCTGCTGTAAGCACTGTGAGCTTTACAAGTACGGGAAGATAAGCTTGTATACATAGAATGAATTCCAGGGTCTGTGATATATCTTCTCAGTGAAGGATATAGTAACAGATTAATTAATGCACTACTGCAACTCCCTGCTGTCCTAAAATTAAAAATAAGCACTATCAAAGCCTTTGTTTCTTTGCTGTTAGATGAGACAGAGTATGAATACAGTGGAAGTGAGGAAGAAGAGGAGGAAGTGCCTGAACAAGAAGGAGAGCCAAGGTAAGAATTGCCTTTGAGGGGGCTCTATGCCAAATAAGTTTGAAGGTCTGTGACTATAAATCAGGAGCACACTAAATTTCTGTATCTAATTAGGTGCACACACAAGCCACACAAACTACACAAAGGTTTGAATACCTATTTTGTGACTGCTAAAGGTTTTAAAGCCCCCTGTTACATGGCTTAGAGCCAGCAAGCTCTAGGTAGAAGATTTATGGCAAATATGATTGGTCAGGATTTCCACAGTGTCAGAGTTGGTCCTTATTTTGCTTGACCTCATTTCACACCTTCCACTGAGAGTGTCTGTTTATATATCCAGTGTCTTCACTCCAAAAGAAGTGAGATTAAAATTTAACCTCGTACTATATCTTAATAATATTATCCTGCTTTGGCAAAGGTATTTAAGTAGGCCGTCAGGATTTATTGTACAGGAGGTTTTAACTTCCTCTTGTTGCAGTTCCATTGTCAATGTGCCTGGAGAATCAACCCTCCGACGTGATTTCCTGAGACTGCAGCAGGAAAACAAGGAACGGTCCGAGGCCCTTCGGAGACAGCAGCTGCTGCAGGAGCAGCAGCTCCGTGAACAGGAGGAGTACAAGAGGCAGCTGCTGGCAGAGAGACAGAAGCGCATTGAGCAGCAGAAGGAGCAAAGGAGACGGCTAGAAGAGGTAGAGACAGGAAACTAGAGCTCAAGGGGCAGAAGCCCCTCTTCTGCTTGTGTTTCACATTCACATGCCCACTTAAAAAGAGGTCCCAGCAGCCCCAGCACATGGCAGGAAAGAAAACAACGCGTGCAAATCCACTGGCAAAAGCAGAGCATAGCACTTTAAATCTGTGTCTGGCCACTTAAATATAAGCTATCTTCTAAAGCCAGAGCTGGGTTGTTTAAAGGTATCTGGGGGGAGCTGTAAATGGTTGCTATTCCAAAGAAGAGACAAGATGTCTAGATTTTAAGTAGCTGTAGAGCAGGACAGACCTTAATTAGTATCTTAGGGGGGCGTTAATTTATTTTGTTAAAAGCGCACAGTGCCGCAAGATTCCTTTTTGTGACTGCTGTGGTATGCTTCAGTTTTCTCTTAAAAGCTTTCTCAAATATCTGTGTTTGGCACACTTTCATGGTAGGTAGAAGCCCATTTTTATGTATTACCCCCACATACATAGTAGCATGGTGAGTAAAAGCCATCTAGATTTAGAAATCAGCGTTAAAACTACAGTTCTGCAGAAATTACGAATACGTAAATCACAGTTTTGTGATATAATAAGTATGCAATTTGTGTACAGTACTGGAAGATAACAGAAATTTAATTGACATGTTACAGTGTTGTTCTTCCATACATTTTGTATGCCATTGGTTCAACCCTAGCTGGCAACTGAGCCCCATGCAGCCACTCGCTCACTCCCCCAGTGGTGGGATGGGGCCAAGAATCAGAAGAGTAAAAAAGAGCAAACTTAAGGGTTGAGATAAAAATGAGACAATTGGTGACACAAAAGCCATACATGCAAGAAAAGCAAACCAAGGAATTAATTCACCAGTCCCTCATTTGACAGGCAGGTGTTCAGCCATCTCCAGGAAAGCCAGGCTCCATCATCATGCATAATAGTTAACTGAGAAGGCAAAACATTGTGGCACTTGGGCATGGACCCTTAACAACATCTTAGGAGGGAGGAGGGAGACGTGACACTCTGAATGTACCCCACCTTCCTCCTTCTTCCCCCATCTAGAATGTGCATTTACATATATGCAGATGGAATATGCAGTGTGAGCTTCAGAGCTGTGATTCTGTGTGATTTCAAAACAGCTCTTCAGGCTAGAGGTGGCTATGACACAGAGCTGAAGTGAAACCAGTCCTCTGGCTCCTCAGGAAGTGTAGGGTCAAATTCCAGTCGTCCTTAAATGACCTTCTGCTTGAGTCTCTGTTTCAACTGTTCACTTAGCAATGAGGGAAAAACTGCATCCAGTCTGGTTTTCCAAATCCTGGTAATGTTTAATGAGGATGCAACCAGGACCAAATGCTGATTTGCATCCCGTGACGTGTTTACATAACAAGTAATACAAAGTTCCAAATAGCTTTCCAGGTCACATTACGCTCCTTATCCCTCTTTTTTCAACGTGCAAATGAGTTTAGTGGTGCTATAAGGAGGGATTGGTAGAAAAGAATCAGCCACGCATGAAGCCAGGAGGATGAAGAAGGGGGAGGCATATAAACCCCATTTCTCTTGTACTCCTTCCCCACCTTTCTGAGATTGCCAAGATAAACACTGTAGCACTTCCAAGTCTTAAATTCTAACTCTGTAGGATTTTGTGGGGGGAGCAAATAATAAAGATGCTAGGAAAATAAAGTATTTTATTGGTATTGTTAAAGGTAAGCAAAAGTTGATATACTGCTTAGCCTCTGAATTTTCTTGTAGTCTGGTAATCAAGGATTTCTTTTAAATGCCCCTTTAATTTCTGAGGTTCTGCAGGTGGTACTTTTTGGCGAGGAAGGGGATTATGATTACATTATCTAGGTTGTTTAACTTTCCTAATCAGTGCAACTCCTAAAATCTGGAGTTTCTTTTTACAATAAAGAAGATGCTGCTGCTAGTATTGGAAACAAAGCAATACATATTTTTGCTGCACAGGGCTGAATTTTTGGGGGATGCAGCAAAAATAATTTTATAATGAGCAATTAAAAAGAAAAGCTAGTTACCTGAAGGTTGTATTTAATCAGTCCTGCTTTTTAAAATCAAAACAGAACTAACAACTTCTACAACCACAAGATGAGATGTAGTGTAGGTTAATATATTGCTGGAAAAGGTTACACATGTGTAAGTTTGTAAGAGAAGGCTTTACCTTTTATTGAGTCTATAACCCTTTCCTAGTTCCCCTGGGGACATAAATGTGAATGATGAACTATAAAGGTTTTCCTTTTGCAGGTGATGGGCCGGCATCCTGTTATTAAAGTGACTTTTAAAAAGGGCTTTCAAAAAAACCCCAAACCACTTAGTTTGTTGGATCTTGCTTTGGAAAAATGTATGATCTCAAGTGATTTTTTTACAAACCAACAGCCAAAACAAGCTCGTTAAGATGGGGGAAGGGTGTTAGACACATATTTAGATAAACATCAGCATTGTGACACAATTGAAAGCCAAAATATTGAAATGTTGTCAGTTTGTCCTTAACTCACCCCCCGCTGTTGTGATGCAGCCAATAAACAATGAAGGGCTCGGTAATGTGAGCTAAGATTAGTGTCGGGCATTGAATCTTTGGGCTTCCGTCGCTTTGTTGATTATTTCGACCAAGCTTTGCTTTCTTGTAATTTTAGTTTGGATATACCTGTTTGGGTAGAATTTTTGCTCTAGATAATCTCCCTGGATAAGTTGCTTATACTTCACCCGCCTTCTCTTCCCCTGCTGCTGCCCCTCGTTTCCTAAATGATAATTGAGTGCTTGTTCTTACAATACTGGCACAGAGCCTAGACAGTTTTGACCAAGACTGCAAAAGGAATGGAGTTTAGGACATCTGCCAAAACCTGTAATTTTCAGTAGTGTTATAGAAAAGATTACTTTTTAAAAGGCATAGAAGTGACTTCTAAAATCCATTGTTGCAGCAACCTTACAACTGACGTGTTACTGAGGAGATGGAAGTGATATGTGGCCAAAGTACAAAAAAATTAAATATTTTGGAAAGGGGATCATTTGTCCTCCCCCCAATGCCTCTTAACATAGAAAGATTAGCTGCATAAATATTATCTGTATGACATATGCTTCGACAGTTAAAACAAGAAATGTAAGCTGCTTCTGGCTTGTATATAGTAGAGTCCTGTGGAAGCAGATTTGTGGAGCACAGTAGTTAAAATGCCGAGGACCCAAAGATTTCACGTATTTAAAGACAGGAGAAGTTCCTTTGGGTTAGCTGAGGTCTAGACTGTGTGCCTGCTTGTGGTTGGAGTGCATCTGCCTTTTTAATTTCATCCAAAAGGAGTGGTTGGCACTCCAAGACATCTTCAAAATATGCAACAAAACTGGGTAAGTGGAGATGAATGGATGATTCACTTCAAAAGAGCACTCCTGATCTGAACCAAGATGCTAATGTAGGTGTACCTGCGGGCTAATTTTTGCTAGGGCTTTGTTCCTTTTGCAGAAGGGAAGATTATTTGTATCTACTTAAATTGAATTGCTTGCAGTTTGCATTGGTACTGACTAAGAAGTTTTACTTCTGGTACATCACTATTGTGAGCCAAGTAAAAGTATATTAGTATTTCCAATCCTCTTCCCAAACTGATACTGGGTTACCTAATTCTTTATGAATTAAATAATTAATATATATATTTATCAACTTTTGTCTGGATATAAGATGTAATAATAGTATGAATATAAAATTAGAGTATCTATATTCAGCATTTTGCTGTAGGAACAGGGTCCTGAATTTGCTGGCGTACACCAGCTGTGTATGTGGTTGCATTGCCCCCTCCTGGCAAATCATGCTCTATTGCATGGTCTTCCAGTTCAGTGATGTCAGGTTCCATTATGAGATCATCATTAATGCACCCTAAAACCAGACAGTAGGATTGAGGCTGTATTTTCTGTGTGTGTTTTTTTGTTATTGGCACAGTAAATGCCAGTTTTGTGAAGTGCAGTAATTTGAATCAGAATGGACTCTCAAAATTCTGTTTTGGCATCTCTGATATTTCTTTGAGGAGTTCCTGCCCTTACCTTCTGGGTAACAGCTCCTTGAAAATTAACTTTTCATCTGACATGTACAAGAAAGTTGGTACCAGCATATTGAACTGCAGAAGATCTGGATGTGCGGCAGTAATGTCAGTGAATCCAGATCTGTACCTTCTGTCTATTGGGCAACGTATGTTTTCTGTCCCACCTTTTTGTATGATATCTAATAGTTACACTTACTACATTGAGAAGCACAAGTTTTATAGACAGAACTGACATGGGTTTAAATAGTTTTTTCCCTGTCCTTCTTCCCTCCTTTGGACAAGTCTAAGGAACATAGTGACCAGGTCTTTCTTTGGTGTGTTTTTGTGGAGTAGTTACTACAGCTGGTCAGAAAGGCAATTTTGTGTGACAGATGGATGGTAGGAATTCAGCTCGAGGGGGCTTGGGTCCACAACATCTTGCCATCAGACACCTTTGCTATTACATTGACAAGATGCAGACCAGGACCCAAGAGTTGCTTGTCACTGTAGGTTTCCTTTCCCTGGGCTTATTAAAAGTAAATTCCACAGTAGTAGTTTAATGTTCAGGTTTCAAAGGCCATGTGCAAAGGAAGTGAAACTTTTCTTTTACTGCTAGGGCTGGGAATAAGTGCATTGTTTGTGGGTCATTTGTGTGGACTCCTGAAGTGCCAGCTGCCTCCTCTTTGCACTCACCTGGTGAGGGGCTGAGGTGGTGCCTGATGGGAAGGCAGAAGTGATGCCAAGAAACCCCATCTCTCTGTGTACTTTAACACATAGACAGCAGCACATTGTGCTTTGGAGATTCAGCTTAAACTCATACTAGTGGTAGAAATTTTTTTTTCCCTTCTGCTGAGTAATAAATACGTAGTATCTGTCCTGAGCTCGTGGTTTGCTTAACAAAATCAGCTGTTAAAAGATGAAATTTTTATTTTTGTGATGCCATGGGAAAATCAGTTCTTGTAGTCAGTTTGTAACTTCTCTTTCTCACACTGAGCTCAGTTATTTATTATCATTGCTGAATACTCCTGCATTGATTTAAGAAGCAATGAATTTATCTAATCCAAAAGACCCCAGCTCTGCCTATCTGCCTTATAGCGAGAATGGTGTCATCTCAAGATCTGTAATATATTCACTTAACAGTGTCGACACAGTATTGCTAGACAGGCTTCATGTGTTTAAGAAATGTTTGAGTTGATAAATGTGGGTATTAATCAGTCAGCAGCGTGCTGTCTGTTGCATCCTCAAGGCAACAAAATATTTGTAATTCACATCTTAGTTTTCTTAAACAAAAGCCTGTCAAACTTGATTAGCTGAGAAGCACCTGAATATATTGACTTAAATATAGCAGTTGTTTGACACAGATGTGTATATTCAGAAAGAAAAGAGCTGGCTTAATCCTTTTACAGTGCTTAAAAATGAAGAAGTTGAAGCAGTGGGACCTATGAAATGCACCGTGTTCTGTAGCTGCCTTACAGCACTTTTGCTATTTTTGTATCTACATTCACCGAAGAGAGCTTGCTTAAACAAGAGAGAAAAGGCTGGTAAATGAATTTCATTAGGAGAGGAGATGCAAGAGCAGGGAAGTTGTGTTTCTTCCACACTAAAAATGTGGGGGAGAAAAGAGCTTATGCCTTGTGGCATAGGAGGGTGGTAGTGAACCCAGGATGGTGCTTTGGGCCAGTAAGGAAGGTATCATAGTTGCAGAGTGAGTGTATTTGAACAGTGGTTGCATCCTTCCCAAAACTGCACCTTTGTTAGAGACAATTAGAAAGTGGCTTTAAGTGCTGCTGATACTTCACCATCTTTTCCCCCCCCCAATGTTACTTCTCCACTGTCATGTCAGAGTCAATTCCAGAAGACAGTAAAGCCTCTTGAGCTTTCAATTGATTTGTAGTCACGCAGGGTAAAGTGCTCAGCAAGACTACTTGAGGTGCCTTAAGACTGGCGAATCTGTGGCACCTCTGAAATTTGTGATAGTATTTTTCTTAACCTGAATGTGAAAAGGAATAACCAATATAATTTTTTTTGTTTTGTTTATTCTTGGGATTAAATTTGTGTGTACTTTTTTTTTTTTAGTTTTCTTCTATAACTTTTTTAGCATGTTACAGAAATCTATAATGGAAGTAGATGTAGAAAGATTCCCAACTGATAGTTGAACAGAAGACAGCTGGGTCTTTCAACACTTAGGCAGTTGTGGGAGGCTGCCTCAGATTTTGAGGTAGGTGGAGTAACTGGATGCTTCTATAGACGTGCAGGAAGAGTTGGTCACGACTCTATGGGCATTTAAAATGTCTCCTCTGAAGTCATATGTGGTGCTTTACACACATAAATGAGTCAGTTCATTCTTTATTGAGCTGTTCTCCAGGTTCTTTTCAGACCGGGGCAGGCTTATCGGCACCAGTTTGGTTTCGGGTCATGTGTGGAAGCTCATCTAAGTGTAAAACCTTAGCACAGCTGGTTTTCCTCTTTTACATATGGGTGCTTTTGATGTTCTGGGAGGGGCTGAGGTGGTGTTGGTCAGCCTTCCTTCTGTTTTAGGCAAAGTTCTGGGCAGTGCCTTAAGCTGAGCTTGGCTGTTGGGCCAACACCACGAAATTCTCAGCAGACCATGAATTGTGTTGAGAGAAGCAACTTACCAAAAGCTCAGATAGTTGTCATTGTCTTTTAGCTGATTCAGTGGGGCTGGTAATTCCCTTTTGGCAGCATTTAGATGATGTGTTGAAGCCAAGAAAATTGTCACTCTGATTAAGATTTGAGTTCAACAGGTGTTCAAAGATTGAGATTTCACCGTGAAGAGCAGCAGTGAGCTTCCACACCTCATTTGTCAGGAATATGGTGTGTGACATTGTGTGCTTGAAGAAAGCAGAGAGAATAAGTAAGGCTTCTTTTAGGGATAGTTGTATGCTGAGTATGAGTTAGTTTCCTGATGGAACACTTGCATAAAATGTTTTGTCACTCAGTTGCAGAGCTTGCCAGTCCTGGTAAATCCCTTTCTTCCCAGCAGAAAACAACCCCACCTCTTTCTTTGATAACAACAAAAGTAAAACTTTGTGGTTTCTTTTCACTTTTTGTAGCAACAAAGGAGAGAACGGGAAGCTCGAAGGCAACAAGAGCGTGAGCAAAGACGGAGAGAACAGGAAGAGAAAAGACGTCTGGAAGAAATGGAGAGGAGGCGTAAGGAAGAGGAAGAGAGAAGAAGGGCAGAAGAAGAAAAGAGGAGGGTAGAAAGGGAGCAGGTGAGTCCATGATACAGATATATGCACAATAGGTTTGTTTCTTCTAAATTCTAATTTAATTTTTTTAAAAATTAGTAAGCCTAAAGCAGCTTAGAGGCAACCTAATGCTGATCCTTTCATCTTTATTGTCTCTGACTGCAAACACACTAACATAGATTGTAGGGCTTTATGGAAAATTCTGGCAGCCTCAGTATTCCCTCAAAAAAAACAGTCTTGTTGCAGTACTTATTCTAAATTCAGCTTGTGCCCCTAGGCTTATCTAAAACCCATCAAAATGGGCAAAATCGTCATTGGGGATGAAAATCATTCCTAGGCTTGTCTTGCTGGATCAGTGGTTCTTGCAGGACATACCCCTGTTCAGAATGCCTCCCAGAGAAAGGGAACTCTGTTGCATGTCAGCTTCTGGCACCCAGAATTGGTCAGTCTCCTTGTAAACTCTGAATATTTTGAATTTGAGGTGGAACCTTTGAGCTGCAGAGGATTTTCCATCCCAGAACTTCAGTATGCAATCTCCCTCTCTTACTATGTTTATTTAAAATCAGCTTTAATAATATATGCCACTTTGGGCAGCAGGCACGTCTTAAGCTGTGTCAGTGTGCCCCAAAATACCTTTGAAAGTACAGGTGAGAAACCTTTTAAACTGTGAAATTCAGCTGCTATATTTTGCATGAAATCTGCATGATTTAAAATCCTTTAAAAACTTCAATCAGGGTGATAATCTGAGTAATAATTACTGTGCATGTGCTGCAAAATACTGATCCTATATCAAGGGCCAAAACTTCTGTCCTAGAAGCTGGCTGTAAATTTTTCCTTACATGAAGTAATTGTTTTTGAGATCATTGATGATTGTGTTACTGGGGTATTTTACTGTGTTTGTATGTATTTAAAAGATTTTCGAGTCAAAAGGAGAGAAGACTAACCAGTGGGAATAAATATATGGAAAAACCTCTAATTACAGCACAGCAATTTGCTTTTTGGGCAGACACCGGGTATTCCCCCAGCTGCTTTATAAACTGTTGAAATGCTAATTACGCACAGTGCCAATAATGACAAACGGTTAATTGATGTGGCCCAGCTGAACCACCACTCTGAAGTACTTTATTATTTAATTTTCAGAAGAAAAGACATGCTCCATCTCAGAATTTTTTGATAACTCAAATTACGGCTCAGCCAGTGTGCGTAACAGCAGTACAGCGTATCTCATCAGTCTGTCACAAGATCTCCTATTGCTCCCATCACTATATCACTGATCCATTAATTTCTTAATGCATACACCGTAAATGTGTGCGTGAGCTTGTGTGTATGTGCGCATGCACATGTTATATACTTTCATTAATTGCATGATAGGACATTACCAGCTTGGGTTTGGTGCTTCAGAGTTTCAGTTCTTTCAGGGGGGTCAGGTGAAGCAGTGGGGAAACTTCCCAACCTGTTGAAGCTGCAGGTGAAAAGATGGCTAGATCAGAAGAGTGAGCAAGTTTGGTCTACTATTTGTTCTGGGTGGATGTTTGTTTGTGTCATAACCATCACATGATTTGGCAAGGCTGGCAGTGTCTGCTCAGGAGAAGCTTCTGGTGAGGGCAGCAGGGGAGATGGCAGGACAGGTCCCATGTGCACTTGGCAGAGCCCCTGTCGGGGAACTTGCTCCAGGTCTGCCTACACTACGCCTGGCTTTAGCTGTTGCTAACAGTTCATCGCACCAGTGCAACAAACTAATGTTTAATACAACTTGCATGTGACTTTGTATTGGCTGTGTTGAGTCAGACTTGCTGTGTTTTAACTTTTTCCAAAACCTTCAAGTGCATTTTGCTGCTTCTTGAAACCACTTCCAAAATATGTAAATGAGCTCTGGCCCATGCCAGCAACATTTGCAGGAGTGCAAATTTCAGAATGGAAGGGGCCAAAATCTGATACTCAGAAGGCAGGGCTTCCTAAATTGTTTTGCAGGCACTAATCCATCCTGAAGTGCGTTTCTCATTAAAGCTGAACTGGGGAAGTAGCGTGTGGTGTTCCACCCAGGGGATTCTGATGCGTTCCTTTTGAATAAATTTATTGCTGGGTAATTTCTATGTGACAGGAGTATATCAGGCGACAGCTAGAAGAGGAGCAGCGGCACTTGGAAATTCTACAGCAGCAGCTGCTCCAGGAGCAGGCCATGTTACTGGTAAAGCACTGTATCTGTTTTGTTCAGTAGCTATAGGATCCATTTATCTGGCCAGTCCTAGGCTTCCCTCAGTCGGGCACAGCTGCATTGACAGTATGACAACAAAGGAGCTTGATTAAAAGGCCATTTACGCTAGCATCGTGGGCTGCCAGGCACATATGAGAAGTGGTCACACTGCTTTCTGGGCACTAAGAGGAGGCTTTATATTAAAGTGGAACAGTTCTGGTATGGTGATCAAGTTTCTGAGCAGACCTTGGCATTCAGTGGAGAACTAGAGTGCTTACGTTGCAGCTCAAAAGCACACATGATATGTAAATCCACCCCAGGATACAATGGCCTAGTGTTGGTCTAGATCATTGTTTTATGAGCTTCATACTGGATCTAGTATAAATAACTCTTTCTTTTTTTACCCCTTTAATGAAAATCTGAAAAATCAGTTTTGGCATAACTCTCCAATCACTTGGAGCTTAGCTGTACTCTCAACTTTCCCAACATGAGACACATGCCATACTGGTCTAACTTAGCTCTTGGTTACACTTAAGTGATGAAATGGAAAAAAAAAAAAGGTGCATTTTAAACGGGATGAATAGGGGCACGTGCACCATACAGTCAATGTCACATCTTGAATTACCCACCTGTTCTCTCAAAGGAATACAGATGGCGAGAGATGGAGGAACACCGACAGGCGGAGCGACTCCAGCGCCAGTTGCAGCAGGAGCAGGCCTACCTCCTGTCACTGCAGCACGATCACAGGCGGCAGCAACAGCAGCAGCAGCAGCAGCAACAGCAGCAGCAGCAGCAAGATAGAAACAAACAAAGCTATCACACTCCTGAGCCAAAATCCCACTATGAGCCTGCTGAGAGAGCGCGTGAGGTAAGTACTCTGTGGGAGGAATCCTCTGCCCACTTCACTACCCCTTCTTGCTGGCACCTTTGTGACTGCAGTGCTACTCTAGTACAGTTGGAGGCCAAAGTGTCACTCATAAGGGGCAGCATATTTTTAAAATACCAGTTGCTGGTTTCTTAATGGAAGGGCTGCTTCTAAGTACTTCTGCTGTAGTCATTGGATTTCAGGGTTTTGAGCTATAAAGGGTGGAAAGAAATTCTGGAAGAGTGCAGACTGAGGGGACTTGGTTTCAGAAGCTTCATGTCAGCACTTCATCAGACATGTTTTCATAGGAAGCACTGGTGCAGTTGGCGATCTGTGTCTCTGGCAAATACTGGCAACTGAAAATTAGGAGGCAATTGGAAAGCATGAACCTATTATGAATGCTTGCACACAGCACCTGTTTACCCATTTGGTGCTTTAGCTCTTGTTTGAAATTTCCTTTTCATGAATACAAACCTGAATTTCATTAGTTTTGTTTTCAAAGTGTTAAGTATTCTCTTCTGACATCACATCCTGCTTTTGTGAAACTGTGCTGTTACCTTCTTGGACTTTGGGCACTCTCAAGTCAATCTGAAATCATCATAGTGCTTTTTGTTTCACTGAGTAGTCCTCTGTCTTCACTGGTCTGTGGGTAACAATGCAAAGCAAGTAATTGCCTCTTTGATGCATACTTGGCTCAGTTTCAGTGGTCTTATTCTTATGTTTCCCTTGAGCACTCTACTGGCCACAAACCACTAGACCAGGCAATACTGGTCAAAGCTCTTAATGGCATTCATCACCAGCGTGTGGGAACTAGGTAAAATTTATTTTGGAACAAGAACAAAAAGTCCATGGGGCTGTTGAACATGATAAAATGTCCACCTTCATCCAGTGGTACTTCATTGCCTTTGAAGTATTGCTGTTTGGGCTTGGTGAGTACAAACTCATTTTCTCGTAAATACTGTTGTCCAAGTTCTTTATAAACCATGTTTGAGCTATCTCATCCATCCCCCTTGGTTGTTGAAGTATCTGGTACATCTGTCTCTCTCGCAGAAGAAGTAGTTAAGAGTTGTACAGTATGTGATGGTGCAGGCATAGAACCAACCCTCCTGTCCTTGTTTCACATTGTTGGCCCATCCTGATGTAAGTCCAGCACTCTTGTCCTGCCAGAAGGTTGTTTTTGGCGATATGCAGAGCTGTGCCTGCTCCTCATCTCCCGTTTTCCTTTCAGAGTTGAAAAACAGAGAAATTCCTGAAGATTCAAAGTGTTACATTCGTTAGCAGAACCACTGACTCTCTCTATTTTTCTATCATAATCTTTTTTCATAGAATCATAGAATGGTAAGGGTTGGAAGGGACTTCCAGAGATTGAGTCCAACCTCCCTGCCAAAGCAGAATCAACTTGGGTAGGTCACACAGGAATACATCCAGAGGGGTCTTGAAAGTTGCTAGTTCCAGTGCTCTGTCACCATTACAGTAAAGAAGTTTTTCTGCATGTTGCAACAGAACTTCCTGTATTCTAGTTTGTATCCATTGCCCCCTTGTTCTATCACAGGACACCATTGAAAAGAGACCAGCACCTTCTTCTTGACACCCACCCTTCAGTTGTTTGTAAACATTAATAAGATCTCCTTTTTTCTAAGCTAAGCAGATGCAGGTCTCTCAGTCTTTCCTCATAAGACAATGTTGCAGTTCCTTAATCACCTTTGTAGTCCTCTGTTGGACACTCTCCAGTATATCCCTGTCCCTCTTGAACTGGGAAGCCCAGAACTAGACGAAGGCCTCCAGATTTGGTCTCACCAGGGCAGAGTAGACGGGGAGGAGAACCTCCCTTGACCTGCTAGCCACACTCTTAATGCACCCCAGGATACCATTTACCTTCTTGCCACAAAGGTACATTGCCGTGTCACAGATAACATTGTCCACCACAGCTTCAAGGTCCTTCTCTATGGAGCTGCTTTCCAGGTTCCTCTTTGCCCAGCTCTTCGGTCTTTCTCTTGCTGAATGGCTGCGCAGTCTTCTGGTATATCATCCACTACTCCCACTTTCATATCATCAGAAAACTTGCTCTATCATCTCATCCATGTCATTCATGAAGATGTTGAATAAGACTGGACCCATTACTGACTGCTGGGGAACATCACTAGTTACTGATCTCTTAACTGGACTCTGCACTGTTGATCATGGTCCTCTGAGCTCTGTTGTTCATCCTGTACTTCTTTTGTTATTCTTTTGTGGTTGATCTAGCTAGAAGGAGTAAAGAGAAAACACTTAAAAAAATTACAGTGTCAGTAGCCAGATTTTCCCAGAGATTGCTGTGTAATATTCTTTTTAAAAAATGTGATGGAAGTGTCACCAATAATCTCTTGGTGCCTGGCAGTGAGAACAAGACCACTTTCTCTTAGCAGCAGGCATTAACTCTGATGTCCTTCTTGATGTTAAGTGGTGAGTTGGAGCAACTGCTCCTTGGCTCATATTTTCAGGTATATTGCTTTCCAGATATAGTCTCCATCTACAGAGATGCTGGCCATCAGGGTGATAAGCCAAAATAACTTTCCTGTTCTGGCAAAGTCTAATGGTGATTAGGTTTTGGGCTTTTTTTTTTTTTTTTTTTTTTCCCTACCACAGTAGCAATGAGGATAGGAGGAAAAGGACTTCTTGGCTTTGGGAGACAGAAAGGAGCTTAGAGCAAGAAGTGAGACTTATGTAATTTTCTGGTCCAGACAGTCAGATGACTAGAACAGGGCCTGTTTCTTTACAGGGATGCACTTCTTGCCTGGTTTTTAGGATATGTGGCTCATGCAGTTTATGTGCTTTGTAGAAGAAACCTCCTATCAGCTACTAGAGACATGAAAGCCTGTTTTTTCAGACAGAAGGACTTAGGGCTTTCGTTTGGTCTAATTAAAACAAGGAGTCTGGCCTGTTTTCTAAACTTTAAAAGATGGCTCTGAAGTTGACCGTGGTGGTGAAAATGATTGTAGGTTGAAGATGCTTGCTTGCATTATTGTACTTCCCAAGACATAGTATATTTTGTGTAGAAGTGGCAGAAGCTCGTCTGCTTGTTCCCATAGGCAAACTGTTACTGTCCTCAAATTTTGGAAAGCAGAGGCAAGTTAGATTTGTAAAGCAGTCCAGCTGAGGAGTCCTGGAAAGCTACGTCTGTCTTCTGACATGGTTATATGAACAGTCTCTCCAAACATCACTGCTAGGTTATGATTAGGAAACTGCCCAATACCGCGGTTTGTGCTCCAGGCACAAGAGTTAAAGAAAATCTTGTGAGCAGGATCTCAACAAATGAAATCAACCCAGGCTGCCAGGTAGATCTTTCTTTGATGTTTTGATGAAATACTGGGAGTTTAGCCTTCCTCAGAGGCAGCTTCCCTGCCAGAAATGCACAGTCTGCCTTGGTTCCAGCAACAGACCATCTTAAGAAATTAGGTTCTGCTTGGAACCTCTCTCTATCTCTTGGCCTTCATACCTCTTGATTTGTTTGTAATGCTTTGTGGCCTTGAAAATGGTTATGTTTCTGCATGGAAGCTCACTTGATGTTCTTTTGAGGACCGAGTGCTTTCAGATAACAAGCTCTCAAGGTTAGTGTATGATCACTTCTACATCTCCCTGAGAACAAGAAACAAGCTGCTGGATCTGATAAGAGAGAGGATGAGTAGTCCCACAGTTTCATACCTAAAGAGTCTCAACATTGCCAGGTGTAGAAGCATATCCTGTGTTTTTCTGCATTGCTAAAGAGATGAGCACAGGGAAGCAGATAATGAGATACTGTTGGGTGAATAAAGGTGGGTAACCATAGTAAGAGAACAGCAATGGGAAATGTACTTCTAGATAGTGAATTTGTTTCTGGTTTTATATATCCTTTTTATTGTCTGTGAGGGAATTACTGATGGATAATAACTAGTCTAGGCAGAGAGAAACCCCATTATGTCTTTCATCATATTTATGTAGATGTCACTTCACATTTTGCTGCCTGCTGTATCCTCTCTTCCTAGTATAGGTTTTCCATATTGGCATACTTGCCACTTCAGTGTAGTTCATTCTGTGTTTAACAATGCTGGTGGAAGTGGTAGAGAAAAAATTCCTTCCAAGCCCCAAATGTATTTGGCTTCTTTATGGTAAAGGAGAGGTAGTACTCACCATCATATTTCTACTGTCATTTGGTTTTATAGACTCCCAGGCTTAACCTCCATGTATTTTGGCTTAGGTGGAGGAGAGATTTAGAAAAACTAATCAGGGGTCCCCTGAAGCACAGTCTAAACAGATGGGCAAAGTGTTGGAGCCACCAGTGCCTTCAAGATCAGAGTCTTTTTCCAATGGAAACTCGGAACCTGCTCAGCCTGCCCTGCAGAGGCCAATGGAGCCCCAGGTAAGTGCCCAGAAAAATTTCAGTGAGCCCGGAGGAAATGCAGAAGTCTTAACACATTTTCTTCAAATTTGCAGATCATGACACTTAGAAGGCCTTATGTAAAAAGTAGCACTGTTACACAGAACAGCTTACTCAGTAGATATGCTCTTTTTTTCCTATTTTTACTTCTTATTGATAAACTGATGGATTTTTAGTTGTGGGACTTTTTCTTGGGTTTTGAGTTTTTTTGGGTTTTTAAGTAATAGAGTTAGATTGGAACTGTCGCATTCTGTTATTATCTGTGCAGGAATGAAATGGTAGGCTAAACACTGGTGACAGTTGTGGTACACTTTTGCAATTCTGAATTTGATTGGTTTAAGATACTTCCAAAAAGGATGTTCAGGAAAGAAATGAGCTTGCTTGGGTTTTTTAATTCCTGCAGAAAAAGCTAACTAAACATGTGGTTTTAATAGTATGAGATTTGCTTCAAAGAGATTTACAAAACATGGCTAAGAAAAGCAAGTTTGTTGTCAGTAGGCCTGCAGTTGCTAAATAGAGCTCTACACCACCTCTGAAAAAAAAAAAGCGGAAATCACTGAGCTGCATGGCTGCCACTGTTCTGTTGTTTTCCTAATGAAGAGCCTTCAGATCTTGCTCTCTGTATGTCATACAAATTACAGCTTGAATTTAAAAAGTAACTTTTGTCTAAAACTTAGACATAGCTCATAAATTCTGAGCAATTGAGATAGACTAAATTAAGCAGTGTAGTTCTACATTCAGTTCATCTGTTTCCATGCAGAATTCTCTTCTCCCAAATTAAGTCTGTTGATGACAGTGCAAGCTAAAACCACCCCTGATTGTGACTAGGTTTTGCAGCTCTTTTGGGTATCAGGAGAATTTGAACAGACGGGAGAGTGGGAGAAATCAGGACAGGACTTCATCTCTTACTCATTAATTCCTGGCTTTTGTTCAAACCTCTATGACTATTTCAAAATATTGGACTTGTATCTTCATGCTCTCTGTGCCAGTTGCTTTTAAAGTCTGGGTCTTCCACTCCTATTAGGGATAATCAGACTCTTCAACAGCTGTGTGTATTAAAATTGAGGAAATAATAATGATATAAAAACAAATACAACCAGTCTACTGAAACCAGGATTGGAAACAAAGCTTTGCTTAACTACTGGTGTGAAAACAGCGAGTTCCTCACATGCAACCTTTCCTTCTCCTTAACTTCAGAAATGAACTCTGAAACACAAATTTATATGCAAGGAGGGAATAGGATGAAGGGTCAATATGGATTTCAGTGGAAATCCCAATGGACTTTTAATTCTGGAGTCCCTGTTGTGCCTTCTTAGTATGTGTAATTGAGTATGTGTTTGTGTACACGTGTGCTTAGTTTGTGCGTAAATATGTATATATGTACAGTGTACGGTACATATATGGTGTAAGTGTAATATGCATCGTACATATGTATACTATGGACAATATATATTATGGCTTTTTAATATATATATTGCAATGACTGTAAAGGAATAAAGGCTTTTTCATTACGGTCTTCCTCCAAAAGTTTGGAACTGTACCTAGTTCCTGAATTTGTTAGGTAATGTAAATGTCTGTTGGTTTGAACATTTTGCAGCATTCTTTAATGTGGTACTTTTCTTCAATTGGGTATCTTCTTCAAATTTCTCAGCCTACCAGTGCTGCCATGAGACCTGACCAATGCCCACTGAAGACTGGGTAGTGGAGACTGACTTATGTCTTGAGTGGTCTTTGGACTGTGCAGAGACTAGGGTCTCCTTTTGTTCTGAGCACCAGTCTATATGTATGTGGAGAGCGCATCTCACAAAAAAGTGCATATGTGCTGTATTTTAAGTCTTACGTTCTCTGGGCGCTTGCCTTGCTTTGAAATGCATTGATTTCACCCCACGCTTATCTAATGCCATAACAAATTTGTCTTTGCCCACCCCACCTGCCTTTATTCTGTGTTAATTGGAAAGCCAGTTATGCTGAGCGCATTGAATGTTTTATGTTTTGTTTTCTTGTAAGGTACAGTGGTCCCATCTGGCATCTCTCAAGAACAATGTTTCCCCTGTCTCGCGATCCCATTCCTTCAGTGACCCTTCTCCCAAATTTGCTCATCATCATCTTCGTTCCCAGGACCCATATCCACCTTCACGCAGTGAAGTGCTAAATCAGAGTTCTGACTCTAAGTCGGAGGTACCTGACCCCACCCAAAAGGCTTGGGCTAGATCAGACAGTGACGAGGTGCCTCCAAGGGTAAGGAGTAGAAAGACAGATGTGTGCTCTTTTTCTTTTTTTTTTGTTTTGTTTTTCCCTTTTTTTTTTTCTTTTGAAGATGTGATACTGTGGGCACTAGGAAGACTGTGCCTTTGTGCCAGCACTGGTAGCAGTATTATGGAAGGCAGTTGATAATGTAGGTGCTCTTCAGTCAATGGGTTAATGATAATCAACCTTAAGCACAATACTGAATCTTCATATAAAACTCACAATTATTTATAGACTGCATCTATTTCAGAGAGACAATTTGTTATGCAAAGTTAACAAATCATTAGCATACTCAGGAAAGAATTTTAAGTATCCCTGAAGTTATTGCTCAGAGTTTAATTTTCCTCTTCATCTGTTAGCAACCCAAACTATGAATCATACACATATTTAAAATTGAGATGGAACTCAACAAAAAAGAAACATTCAATATATTTCCTCCTCCTTTCCCCTTCCCAGCTCCTCCCCCCTCCCATCCACTGGGATTTGCTTCTTCTGAGTATATTCTTGCTCCCCCACCAGTCTTTGCCTTCTGCTGATCCATTCCCAGGCATTTGTTTGGTTCCCCTGAGCTTATTCTTCTAATTCTCATGCTGTTTCAGCAAACTGCTTTTTGCCTCCCCTGCTTCAGTCAAAATGCCATATTCTTTTTAAATGTTTCAGTAGCTGGAGGGTAGCAGGGTGTGTATGTGTTTGTCTGGTAACGATTTAAACAGTACTTAATGTTGTTAAGACTGAACTTTTAGTTCTCTTAAAAATCTTAACAGCATCCCCAATTAAGGCTCTTGGGTTTGTGGATGTTTGTTTATTGCTTTTGGTCATTGATGCTAGCTTGGACTTAGAATTATGTGCTTTCAAAATCATAAGAATATGTTCATTAGCAGAAGAGGTTTATTATTTTTCTAAGCTCTCTCTTTTTTGTGATTTTAACATGAGTTTTTCCTCTCCCAAGGTACCTGTGAGAACAACATCTCGATCACCAGTCCTGTCCCGCCGTGATTCTCCATTGCAGGGCAGTGGGCAGCAAAATAACCAAGCAGGTCAAAGAAACTCCACAAGGTTTGTAAGCCTTAGGTGTCCTTACCTTTCTTTAATTGAAAGGGAAGGGCCCTTGGGAAGCTAGTCATTTCTAGAAAGCTTCTGGCACTGGATATTGGACTTGAAAGAGAGGTGAATTTGAATTCCTTTTCAGTCGTGATGAACATCGATTTCCCTGGTGTAGTATATGTGCCAACAACACTGGCAAAATTTCTTCTTCCATGAGTTGCCTGCCCTGTAACTTCAGCAATAATCTCAAAATATCCTTAAGATTTCTGAAAAAAATGTGGCCATTCATGTCTTTTGGTGCAACAGATCATCTCAGATATACTGTGGGCATTACTGGTATCAGAAGCATTTGTAATGTCTAAGGTGAAGAGATCTTAGAAACTTCCTGGTGAATCAGCCAGAACTAGGCTTTAAGAGGTGGAGAAGCATCCATGAGCTGTGACACAAAGTATCTGAAGTCAGGAAGGGACTGTCTCCAGAGCTCAGCAGAGCATAGTGGACAAGCCAACCTGGAACTGGCTCACTGGACAGGGGTGAGGGCATTCTAAGAGGGATAGGCAGTGATGTCTTTTCAGGTTGTGCTTGTGTGGCCAGGACACTTCTGAGCCAATTTCAAACCTGCTGCATGCACGCTGAGCATGCTTTCCACTTTAGTTTAGATATGTAAGAGCTGCAGGCAGCCAGTTTCAAATAAATAGCTTACACCCACCTAAACTTTGGTTTTTTTCTTACCATACTAAATGTTACCATACTAAATTTTCTTACCATACTAAATTTTTTTCTTACCATACTAAATAAAGTATAATGAGGAGTGATTAATAGGCTGAGAGAGGTTGTCCTTGCCCTCTGCTCTGCCCTGGTGAGGCTGCATCTGGAATATTGTGTCCAGTTCTGGGTCCCTCAGTTCAAGAAGGACAGGGAACTGCTTGAAAGAGTCCAGTGCAGAGCCACAAAGATGATTAAGGGAGTGGAACATCTCCTTTATGATGAAAGGCTGAGGGAGCTGGGTCTCTTTTGCTTGGAGGAGAGTGAGAGGTGACCTCATTAATGTTTATAAATATGTGAAGGGTGAGTGTCAGGAGGACAGAGCCAGACTCTTCTCAGAGATACCCAAAGACAGGACAAAAGACAGTGGGTGCAAGCTGGGGCATAGAAGGTTCCATGTGAACATAAGGAAAAACTTTCTCACTGTGAGGGTGACAAAAGACTGGAACAGGCTGCGCAAAGAGTTTGTGGAGTCTCCTTCACTGGAGACATTCAAAACCTGCCTGGACATGTTCATGTGTTTACCTACTCTAGGTGATCCTGCCCTGGCAGAGGGGTTGGACTACATGATCTTTCAAGGTCACTTCCAGCCTCTAATGTTCTGTGATTTTATGTGATTCTGTGATTTCAAATGGAGCCACTGCCTTGGTTGTGAAGCATCACTGGTGTCCTCAGCTCAGTGTTAAGTGCTGTTTTAGATGAGTTGCAAGCAAAACACTGAGGAAGAGTGATATTCGAATTTAGAAATGGGAAATGGGAATATGATGCTGAAGTTTCTAACAAAGACTTTCTTCCTTCCCCTGATACAGCAATATAGAGCCTCGTCTACTGTGGGAAAGGGTGGAGAAGCTCGTACCAAGGCCAGGTAGTGGCAGTTCTTCGGGCTCAAGCAACTCTGGCTCACAGCCTGGCTCCCATCCCGGCTCTCAGAGTGGGTCTGGAGAGCGGTTCCGGATGAGATGTAAGTCCTTCCCCGACCCTTCATAATGTTGCGTTTCTAAATTTATTAAGTTGTGGAATGCTCAGTAATGATAATAACCATCACTAGGAAAGACCTTTGAGCATGAGGTATCAAAGATGAGTTAGATTCTAGCTCCTCCCATCGCTGTATCTCCTTGCATGAGAAGGATGGTAGGCATCTAAGTTGTGAAAGTGTGTTACTGATCCATCGATTCACATCCAGTCACTGCAGCGTTTTCCTGTGTGCAAACAGCCTCTGTGCTTTTATAGCTCCCATCCTCATGTAAGGACACATTTGGATGCTTTTTGCTCATCACCTTAGTGGTTGCTGATGCTGTTCTGACTGATACAGATAGGTCTCAGTTGGGCTGCATTGGATGCTGATGCAGGTGTTCCAATTGGTGACTTAGCTTTTTTTGATTTAGAGCTTCAGTCATAGGTCAGCTGCACCTATACAGCTCATTATGGGTTTTTTCATAGTCCTTCAGTAATGATATAACAGTGAACCAGTGAAACTTAGATCTTGCTGTTAGACACTCTCTGATAGCCTTCTCACCTTTCTTCTGCACTGCAAAGTCAAATAAGAAAATGTGTTCTAGCTCTTTGCTTAATCTGTTTTGTAACTGTGTTCCTTTTTGGGTCTTGACATCTACAGCATCATCCAAATCAGAGGGTTCACCATCTCAGCGTCATGAAAGTGCACCTAAAAAGCCTGAAGAGAAGAAAGAAGTCTTCAGACCTGTCAAGCCTGCTGTAAGCTGCATCCACTTTTCCATGTCCCTGTCTTTCAGTTAGGCCCACATAAAGTATGATATGAGTTTCCATTCATGGTACCCTTGGGACTTGACTTCAGCTTGGAGTTTGTATCTCTGGGCTTTGCAGCATGCTCTGGGCTCTACAATTGCCTGCACACATCACAGGACTTTAAACATTAGAATTTGCTCAGCTTCTGGAATTGATTTCTGCTTTCTGGTCTTCTTCCTTCTTAACTTGTAATTTCTCTCTTTCAATCTTCTGCTTCCTTCCTGGGGCTGGACCAATGATCATGCATTTGACCTGAATGTACCAATACTGGGCTGAATGGTGCAGGGAGAAGTGGTAAGACCTTTATTTTTTGCTGCTTTCCATGAAAGATTTCTGACATTTTCTTGATCTGGCTCCTGTTACAGTTGCTTACATTTCTATGTCCAGTTGTATCTGGGGGAATCACAATGTGTTTTCACAGTACTCAACAACTTTTCTCAAGACCTTTTTTAATCTTGCCATTTTGATACTGCACTAGCACCCCAATCTGTCAGTTGATGTGTGAGGTATTTGCTGTAAACTGGATTCAACTGCATAAAGCAGAGCAACACAATTAATTAACCCTCAAAATGTAGGAAAGAACTGTGACAATCAACCACTGTGTGAGGCTGGGTCCAGGTGCTTGCGTATGTCCTTCAGATGGTATAAAAAAGTAACGTCATAATCAGGATAGTTTGGATTCAGAGTATGCACAGCTCTGTAATAGGCCAAGGCCATCTTAGGTTGACTCTTCTGATAACTATCAGGAATGAATAAATCAAAGGAAGCAACACTGTTGTAGCTATGGAAACACAGCAGCGAATAAGTAAGCAAACTTGGGCACTAGTCCAGTGGTTTTGTCTTGCAAACTCTTCTCTGTTCATTGCAATATAACTTCTTTCTTCCCTCTCCCATCAGGATTTAACTGCATTGGCAAAGGAGTTGCGAGCAGTAGAGGATGTGCGACCTCCACATAAAGTCACAGATTATTCGTCCTCAAGTGAGGAGTCAGGGACAACAGATGAGGAAGATGATGATATGGAGCAAGAAGGAGCAGATGAATCTACTTCTGGACCAGATGATGTCCGAGCAGTGTTAGTTCTAACAGTGTTTTGATTTTGTTCACCCTGTTAGGGACTTGAAGGCAAAGGACCTTGGGTGTTTTGGCTTGCACATTGGTTCTTTTAGCTTACAACAGTCTATGAGAAGATGCAGCAGCCATTGTGTATTCACATTATAGAACACTGAGGGGAATCTTCTCAAAAAGTAGACTCCTATAAATTATGTTCCACTCTGGTCACAATATAAATTAATTTTGAGTGTGCTTTCATGCAGGACAGCAAAAGCTAGGGCACAAATGCTGTTATCTCACTCCAGTTATTTCTTGTCTGGCAAATAGGTCAACATTGAACTTGAGCAATGGTGAAACAGAGTCAGTAAAAACCATGATTGTCCATGATGATGTGGAGAGCGAACCTGCCTTGACTCCTTCTAAGGAAGGCACCTTAATTGTCCGACAGGTATTGCTTTTCCTTCCCTGTGCAGTGCTGCACCTTTTCTGTGCTCATTAACCCACTCGCTCATTCACCCATGCTGTTTCTACATTATATTTGTTGTTTGTATTATCAAGACACAGCTCTAGTGAATTTCAGATGAGCAAGGTGTTTGATGCATGCAAAGAAGAGAGTAGCCCTTCACCCCTTGCTTCTGTTTTGCATGCTTTCCAATGACACCCATGGCAGCACCATGCAGAGCGCATTAAAGTCTGTAGGAGAGAAGGATAGAAAAGCTGCAGTTGTATGGAGCAAGTACTTGGACGAGAACTTAGTTTAGGTTTACCATGGAACCAAACATGGCTCTCAGGAACGGGACTTGGGAGGGAGGCTGGTGGGAGGCATTCTTTTTTTTTTAATTTTAATTGTTTTGAACCTGCAGTTGAGGGCATACAGACCACCCAGATAACACACACACACATACAAATTCATGGAAGAGTTAGTGTGGGGAAATAGAGAAGCAAAATAGGTGGTGAGGCAGAAAATATGAACAGAGCTAGAACACTGTGTTGCCTTTGATTCTGAAAATACTGCATTCTTGTGCCTCTGAAAGATTATGATGCCCTGCTTTTAAATGAGCTCTTGTGTTAATGTGTGCCAGCTTATTGGAGTTTCCTTGGTAATAGCATTTCTGAATTTCACAACTGAATGCCAATTTCTTAACTGAGCCCTATGGTTTGAAAATTAAAATTTCATGCTTATTATTTTAAATAGTTAGTTGAAGGTATTTGCCAAACATTCCAGGCTTATATCTGTATAGTTCTAAACAAAACAGTAGGGCAAGAAATCCTCCCCTAGCCCCCCAAAATGTGCTTGTCCATGTTGTGGTGGAAGACTTAATGGTGCATTTAGTGTTCTGTTAATTAGTGAAACTGACTATACAAGTCAACCACGCAAACTTTTATGTCCTGGCAGAGGTGGGAATTTTGGTAGCTCTGCCCACTTCCCATTTCCATCCATGCATCAAGGCATGGATTCTCAGCTTATTTTTAAAAAATATAGAGACAAGTAAATGTTAAAAGGTAGGAAGAGAGTGAGGAGAAAAGGAGAGAGGTTGTTAGGGATTTAGAACTTTAAGCAGCACTTGAGCAAGACAAGTGTGCCTGTTTTTTCTGCAGAGTACAGTTGACAAAAAGCGTGCCAGCCATCATGAGAGCAATGGCTTTGCCGGTCGCATTCACCTCTTGCCAGATCTCTTACAGCAAAGCCATTCCTCCTCCACTTCCTCCACCTCCTCCTCCCCATCTTCCAGCCAGCCGACACCCACCATGTCCCCACAGACACCCCAGGACAAGCTAACTACTAATGAGGTATGTCTTACACCACAGCTGGCTGCTTTTGTAGGGTTATAGCAGCATTGCCTAGTAGCTAGTTTGCAAAGGAACTCCAGCCAATCTGCCCTGCTTATTTTTCCTGTCACCTTTGTTCCCATCCCCCAAATAACACGTTTCAGTTCTGTGCGAGAAGTCCTTACTTAACTCTAGAGCAGCCCCATGCCAAACTTGCCAGTTTACTATTTTTGCTTCCTCTTAGTGAGTCATTAATTGCATGGCGTTCGTTTTAAACTAAACTCGACTATTGCGTTTTCAAGCCAATACTCTTTTTTAAAAGTCTGGCTTATTCTAGGAGCAGGCTACCTGCAAGCAGTGTGCCTCTTAAAATTAGAAGTTACTTCTGGCTTGGTCAGTAAAGGCCGGTAACTCCAAACCTATGAGGATCTGCTTGTGGAAACTCACCCTTTGGGAGAGGAAGTGGCTGTGGAGGGATTCTACTCTTCAAAGCTCGAAACATGAGCTGGGTGAAGAAATCAGATGTATCCCAGGAGAATTGTAAAAGCCTAGGGTGTTGTTGTTTTGGAACTGGGGGGAAATCTTTGGGTTTTTTCCAGTTACGAGTATACTCTGAAAAGCAACTGCATAAAGATGACTTTTCTCTACCACCAATGGTAGTGTCCAAGTGGAAAAGCAAGACTTTGCTTCAGTGGAAGCTCCCTCTTGATGTCCTGGGCTGATCCCAGCATGGTGCTTTCCCTTAACTCACCAACTGCTGGTGTGTAACCCCTTGCAGCTGAGGAGATGCACACATGTGAACAAAGGGCATCATTTTCCCCTTATCAACCCTACTAGTAAGTGAGCGGTGCAGCATGGTGGCTCCACTGCCAGTTGGGTGGCTAGCCTGGCTTTTGGGGAGAGCCATTTTCTGTATGAATGCAGGAGTGGTGAAGGGGCAGCAAAACTTGATGAAAAGAAGCTGTTGCTTCTCAGAGTAGAGCCATCCTGGCATGTGGTGAGGAGAGGTTGCAGTGAGCTGGGTAGGCTGATGGCAGTGCGTATGTTTACCACAGGATCAAAAATGCTTCTGAACCACATAGCAGGAGGGTGGGTGAGAGAGTTTCCTCCTGGAAGTTGGATTAGCATAATACTTAATTTTCAGCTATGCTTCATTGGGCTTTAATCTTTATAAAAGCACACACTTATAGGTTATTAAGATCAGTTGATTGATCCAGAG
This sequence comes from Melanerpes formicivorus, assembly GCF_026170545.1. Taxonomy (NCBI): domain Eukaryota; kingdom Metazoa; phylum Chordata; class Aves; order Piciformes; family Picidae; genus Melanerpes; species Melanerpes formicivorus. The sequence continues at coordinate 28,811,837 of NW_027142353.1, read as the reverse complement.
ATATGCTTGCTCGTTACTTTGATCTAAGAAATAAATAATCAGGGTTCAGTTAGCTCAGCTTGGGAAGTGGAGACTCTGGCAGTGGCTGGTGGCAAAGGAGCCCTTCAGTATGGAGTTGTACAGGGAAGTGATACACACCTAAGACTGGTTGCTATTTTTTCTGCAGACAGTATAGGCTTAGAAAGATCAGAGATTGAAGATTAGTTGATGATGAAGAAGTGTCTCTAACTACATTTGCTTAAAGCTGAGCAAAAACTCAGTAATGCTTGGTATATAACTTACCCACATGCACACCCTTATGTTATATCATTTTTGTCCTTTCACTTGTCCCATTCTGCTTGAGTATGCAGTGTTGTCACTCTAATACTAAACTGGCAAGGGTTTTTAAGTTCTTCCATTTCCACTTTTAACTGTTCATTCTGTCTTCTTCCTTTCTTCATGTTTTGTTTTGGTTTTGGTTTTGTTCTTTCATGTTTAGATCACATAACTTGGCAAGCACCAGTGATTTTATTCACTCCAAATTCATAGCTTCATATCACTGTTTGCTACACCTTCCACACTAATGAGCCGCTTTGTTCAATACAGGTTTAACATGTTACCTTGTCAAATAAAGGTGGAAGAACCTGCTGCAGCTTTCTGGCAAGAGGCTCAGGTTTAACAAAATAGGGAAAATGAACAGTAGCGGACATTGAAGCATGATCCATTGTAGAAGTGAGCGCTTGAACTCAGATGGTTCTGAATCTGTTGCACAAGCCAAGAGATCAAATGTCATAATTTATTAAACTAGCTCGCTTTAGGACATGCATCATAAGTTCAGAAGTTGTAGGTAATAGACAGCTTGCAGAGAAGGTAGTATGCATACCTGCATTTAAGCAGTTTTAAAAAACAAAAAGAGAGCTTGCCTTTCTTTGTGCCTGATTGTAGTGGCCAGTCCTAAACGTCTTCACTAGTAGCTGAGGTGACAGGGACCACACTTCAGCCAATTAGATTTTGCTGTAACGTGTGCAGTTTGTGTACGTATCTAGTTTAGCTGTGGTTCCTGTAGTGCATTGTGTATCTAGAAAGGAAGTATAAAAGCTTGGGGAGGCTTTATAGCATAATTCTGTAGTGATTTAAGAATGTTGGTTGTTGTTATCTGTGCTTTTTATTGTCATTAATATTAATGAAGTTGAAATTTACATTACAGACTCAGTCCGCTAGTAACACACTCCAGAAACACAAATCTTCCTCCTCCTTTACACCTTTTATAGACCCCAGATTACTTCAGATTTCTCCATCTAGTGGGACAACTGTGACTTCTGTGGGTAAGTAGCTGAAGATAGCAATTGAAAAAGGGTTCAGTGACTTGAGTGGCTCTTCACAGTACTTACGAATGTTACCACCATGCTTTTTATTTGATTTGCAATGGACTGCAGAGTTTATTTCTTTTTCCACTTGCATTTCTTACAAATAGAAAGATTTGCTCCATGTTCTCAGTTACAGATTTAGCTTGCATGGTGTAAAGAATATATGGCCAGAATTTAGCACATGAGAGATATTACAGGCACTGTCTTTTTCTTTCTTTTTTTTTTTTTCCAGTAGGATTTTCTAGTGAAGCAATGAGATCAGAGGCAATAAGGCAAGACCCTACACGGAAAGGATCAGTTGTCAATGTGAATCCCACAAACACGCGGCCACAGAGCGATACCCCAGAGATTCGCAAATACAAGAAGAGATTCAATTCTGAGATACTGTGTGCTGCCTTATGGGGTAATGCAAACCTTTTCCTCCCTTGCTTCCTGCAATTCTGAGGTGCAGACATGCCAGTGTGAGCTTAACAGTCTTCAAGAATGTACCTCTGAAACCTTAGCTGTTCTCTGCATTTATCCAATGCTTATTTACATGGTTTTGTTGCAAGAGCTGATTATTGTTATTATTATGCTTTTTACAGTATATTGCTTCTGCTTTGGTATAATTTCCCACCTCTGTATCTGTGCTTCTGTTGGCACAGTTCATACCTCATTCAGCTAATCAGAATGCCCTTTTCAGCTCTCTGGCCCTTGCTAGTACATCTCTTGCAGTTTTCAGGATCTTGCACTCATCTTTGCATTGTATATCTGGTGCACACAGGGTATTTCTTTTGAAAAATAATCATCTTTTTGAGCCTTTTACTAATGTATTGTTGCAGAGCTTGATTAAGTTGTGTTTTGTAAGATGTACATCAGTTTATATAGGAAGGAAGAGCAAAAAGAGAAGGATAGGAGTGACATTTTCCAGTGTGAGACTATGGCTTGGTTTTATTAAGAGTGGTTAGTGCAGACAGGGACTGGGCATGGGATGTCAGCTGACTGAGTGCATGTGACCTTCTTGTCACAAGGGATAATTGATGTTGGTGTCAGTTAGTCAGAGTCCTACACTGTTAAAAGCCTTGGAGCAGTACTTGTTGCCTGCTACAATGTGGAATCGCTGCTGCAACACCCTGAAAAAGCTGCTTTCTGCTGTGTTCTTTCTTGGCCAGAATTGATGGGGCCACCTGAAATATTTCATTATCTAGATGTCAATAGGTGATGCTTGTGTACATTACAGGCATATCTTATCTAGTGTCCCTAACCTTTACATGCACAGACCTGTCATTTTAAAAACTGCAAAAAGGCTCGTTAGCTGTCCCCATGTCACGCAGTAATTGTATAGGTAACGCAGTGCCCTTGCCAAAATTTTCGCAGCTCTTTCCAAGGCTTTAATTATCTTTTGGGGTTATTTCCAGTACTTCTTGTTTCTCGGAACTGCACTGTTGTCAATTAAATAGCTCTTCCGACACCTTATTTTCCTATCTGCTGCTTGCTTTATTTCCAGAATTTACCAGTAGGAGTTTCTTACCCCAGTGCTATTTCTGAATGTATTCATATGAATAATTTTTCTGATAAAAAGAGACTTGTGCAAATGTAAACTTTCAGGCTGTGAGAGGGCGAAGGCAGAAAGAAATTGCATGTGATCAGTAAAGATGACTCATAATTTCTCTGATCTGCCTTTTTTTTGCCTGTAGCAATTTGTGTTAATGGTTTTATAGGTCTTTGATTTATGTATCTGACTGTTATGGTGATTTGAAGTATAGGTGTAAGATCCTAGAGGTGTTTTACAGCTGTAACAAAGAACTGATGGTGATGCAAGCTGGTACACATATTTGTTACTGATAAGGTTTAGCTCCCTTTATGCTTAAGCAAATTAAGCTGTTTCATGGTGATGTTTTTTACTCAGAAAGAGAGAGACTTCCTTTGCCTTTACCAGTGGTAATGCCATAGTATCTGGAAGGTTGCAGACTTCCTGAGGTCTGTGATGCTGTTTCTTCTCGCTCTGTGTAGTGCTAATAACATGGATCTAATAGGATAGATTTTTGCACCCAGCCTCCACAGAGAACTTGTCCTTTTTTCAGGAAGCATTTTCATTTGTTTGAAAAACCATTACTACTTAATTGTAGGGTGGAGGTAGAAGAGCGCTGCTCACTGTGACAGAGCCTGCATTTTAAAATAGAGGAACTGCTTACCACCAGCATAGTACCTCATTAGTTTAATCTCAAAATGCTTACAGCAAAGGGAATGGATCAGGGACAGACAAGTGTGTGAACTTGAAGCAGAAACAACTGGACCAGAAAGACAGCAGAGGAGGAGATGAGAACACAGGAGGGAGTTATTGAGCCCTGATGAGCAGAGAGGGGAAGGGCCTCTGGGGGAGCAGATTGCACATGGCTTGCAATCCATGCTGGAAAAAACACAAAAATGTGTTGAAGCTAAATCATGTACAGCTTTAGCCAATGGTTCCTGGAGCTACAGGAGGGAGACTGACTGCTGGGTGCTTCCTTGGCTGGTTTGGTGCTACTGCAGCCTGTTCTGAGCCCTGACTCAGTGCATGCCTTGCTGGGCACTTCCTTGGCTGGTTTGGTGCTACTGCAGCCTGTTCTGAGCCCTGACTCAGTGCATGCCTTGCTGGGCACTTCCTTGGCTGGTTTGGTGCTACTGCAGCCTGTTCTGAGCCCTGACTCAGTGCATGCCTTGCTTTCCCTGCATCCTTCTGCTGCTTCCTAGTTTGAGCATGTCGCCCCCTGGGGGGAAATGCCCTTGGGGTCTGTGGGCTGGTATCCAATGAGTGCAGACCCATGTGGGGGATGCAGAGGCAGGAGGAGAGCAGGATGGTAATGGAGGAGGTGTCAGCAGCTAAAGGAGAGCCTGGGAGCAGACCCTCTTCCAAAACAGGCTTTGCGCCTGCTGGAATCCATGGGCTCTTCTGTCTGGAGAAGGCAGATGAGTAGTAGAGGACCAAATCTGAGCAAAGAGATGTAAGGGTTTCTGAAGACTGCTGAAACTTCCTTACTGGAAAAGCAAGAGGGAGAAAAGCAGAGAGGTGTACTGGTTTCCAACCTCAACATGGACTATGTCCAGTCATTCTCATACAGCCAGCAACTTCTCAAAATGCAAGAGCCTCAAGCACCAACATCTACAGGCCCCTTCACTGTCATTACCTCCCCCGGATGCTGCTCCACTCCCCTTCAACACCCTGTCCCCCATGGGAGACACCTTGTGCCCCTGGGTCAGGTTGAACATACACTCCTTTTTGCATACCATTCCCATGCCTGGTAGCCAGTGGTATTTTTCAGATAGTGTTTCTCATCCTTATGAGCAATGGTCTTTTTCAGTACTTTGAGAAGTTGTGTCACTACTATAGATGGAGACCAGACCAAGATACAGACTCTTGTGTGCTGGGCCTGCATTCCTTATTAAGGATGATTCATTATAGGATCATCCCAAAGGATACATCCATTGGCACAAGTATAGTTATGTCTGGGAATTAATTGTCTGCTAGGGATTAAGGCAGTGTAACTATCATAATGTGTGAGTTTCATTTTCTTATTTCATTATTTTATTATGCTTGAGGATGGTGAGTTTTACATTGGGGTTGCACCACAGAAGTGTCATGCAATTAGTTTGATTTCCATCCCTTGTACTTTATCTGATTACAATTTGAGACTTCTGGATTGAAACACTATTGCATAGTATCATAGTATCAGTCAGGGTTGGAAGGGACCACAAGGATCATCTAGCTCCAACCCCCCTGCCATGGGCAGGGACACCCCACACTAGATCAGGCTGGCCAGAGCAAATAAATAGTTAAGAAATTTAAGAGTGATAATATATTAATAGATCTTTTAAACCTAGTCTCAGATGTACACACACATACATTTATTGCTAAAAAATCCCTCAGACTAATTTATTTTAAATGCTAAGGTTTTGTGGGACGCCTGGAGAATGTTCCAGTGGATGTTTGGACCTTGTCAAAAGCATCCTGTTACCAACCACCCCCTACCAGCAACTAATGCATCTTCAGAATATAAGCTTGGGTTCCACCTTGTCCCTCACTCCTCCTCCAACGTTAGCATGCCCTTTTGTTGCAGATTGGTGCCTTAAAAAGCTCTCCATGATCTACCTGTCTCTCTTGAATACTGCAATTTGGTGTCAGTAGTCATGGTGGGTAGGTAATGTAGAGAGCCTCTTCATCATGTGAGCTTTTAGGCTGCAGGCAGCTGGGACCCAGCCAGCAGTAGTTAGACCTGTTTGAAACAAGACTGTAACAAGCACCAGTTCATCAGAATATGTGGAAAATCTCCCTACTAACTTGGATCTTTGGTTTTGTTTCTTCTAGGAGTGAACTTATTAGTGGGCACTGAAAGTGGTCTGATGCTGCTAGACAGAAGTGGTCAGGGGAAGGTTTATCCACTCATCAATCGAAGACGATTCCAGCAAATGGATGTACTTGAAGGGCTGAATGTCTTGGTGACAATTTCTGGTAAAGTTAACTGTTCAATGTGATATTTTCCCACATTTGGTACGGCAGAAAACTTCTCTTGGCAGCCTGTGTGTTGAGGGGGAAGTCCTGACTTGACTGAAGTCATTGGATTTTCCATCTTTTCACCTCTCTGAGTCTGCAGTTTGTTTCTGCAAGTGAATCATTTTCCACACAACACCCTGTGCCTGCCTGTCCCCTGTCCTTCCTCCTGTGGGGTGGCCTTTAAAAATGCTGCTCAGACTTGGGGGAAGTGTCTGGTTTTGTTTGTTCAGTGTTTGGGAGTTGTAAGTTAATGCTTTGTGAAGTTTGTAAAAATGGCATTCTTTCTGTCTGCCGTGATTACTTTCAGCCTGGCCTCTTTCTTACTAAAACGTGATTTGCTGCTTGGGTTTAAACACTTCTTGCGTATATTAAAATCTATAGAATAGGAAATGCTCCTGTGAAATAGGGAAATAAGTGTGATGTGTAATGAGCATGTGTGTGTTTGGGAGAGCGGAGGACTATGCACTGAGAAGAGAATGAGAAGGCAGGGTCAGTGCAGCTTTTGGCCTTGTCTCTCACTGGGCGCAAATGCAGATGGCAAAACAGCAGGAGGTGAAGTTGTGGTAGTGATTGTTGTTTGTTGTGTGTGTGCTGAGGAAAACTATGTTTTATAAAGCTTGAGGTTCCAGACTCTTTGGCTCCAGAGAGCTATTGTGTAAAGTTGCCCTGCTTTTAAGCAACATGAGGTGGTAGGCTGTTAATCTTTCTTCACAGGTGTCATTTTACCCATTTACCTTCATTTCCTTTTGGCTTGTTTGTGAAAACAGACTTTGCTATGCTGCATGTGTGTGAGGGAGAGGATGTTAGATGAGATTACTCACAGTAGCCCCTCTGTCATTGTTCAGAGCAACTGAGAATTTTTTTGAGGCTCCAGAACCCCTCTGACTCCACTGGAGTGGCTCTGTGGCTCTCCTAACTCTTGTGCAACAGAAGACACACCTATGCAATTTAGTGGAATTTAATGCATTAGCAGTGTTATGCTGCTACAGGTCCAAAGAACTGCAGTGGTATTGTCAACACAAGACATAGCTTCTGTTTAGAAGAACCATATTTTGTTAGCTTGTTGCCTGCTGTGTTCTTAGCTACAGCTATGCTGTGAAATCCTTGAAAAGATGAATCAAGGAGGGCTTAAAAAAAGCCAGAACCTCCTGTGTGTCATTTCGCTGTCTAATGCTGTACATTAAAATGCAAGCTGTTTGAAAAGCACCATTTTTATAGCAGAGTTTGCAAGCAAAAATATGATACAATCCAGCTTGTTTAAAATCTGTTGGTTTGAAGCATAGCCTACAAAGACAAGTGTCTGTGATTCAATCTTGTGTGTAATTGTTTGAGGTTTATTTATGTTTGCGTCAGTCAGGATCCGAGTACCCTGACACATCCATTTTTCTTTGTTTCCTTCAAAAAGACTGCTTCCTCTGTGGAGACACGCTACATTAACCCTTTAGGAAGCCAGCTGATCTTCGGCTGGTTTATGCCTTCATCTCTGCCCCATCTACTGCATTTTATGCCATGTTTCTGTGGGTTTTGTCACATTGATTATGGAGTTGCTTTGTTCCAGGGCTGCTGCTGCTTTGCTGGGAGCACTGTTGAGCTCCTGTGGTGCACTCAGCCATATGTTCCCTTGAATTTTTTGGGAAGTGATGTGCTGACGGTGAGCTTAGAAAAGTATCACCACCTTGTCTGAAAAATGTTGCAGTACATTAGGATTTTCAGGAGGCTGTCACCTAAAATTGCTTTTAATATGTATTGTTGAGTCTGAAAAAGTTGAAATCAATTCTTCCCCTAATGTAGATCTGAAATAAAAAAAAAAAAAAAATTGATAGCAAAGCTTCTGATACTGATATACTGAGCTGCTAGAGCTGGCACAAGAACATTTTACAGGTCAAAACAGATAATTGGTTCTTCAGCTCTTCCTGTTGAGAGGCAAAACCAGCTTTGACTACTCAGGTAATGCTGAGAGTCAAAAAAATGCTGGAGGGGAGAGCAACACCATGCACACAGAACACACTGCACTTGCGGCTCCCTGAGGGTTTACCAGTCCAACTGGCTGATGGTGGCACTCAGGAAGGTGGGAAGGGATGACAGAGTAGAAGAACTGGTTGGAATCTGCCTGCTTAATAATTAAAAGCCACAGCAACAATACAAACAAAAATTCAATACAGGAAAAGGGACTTGCATTCAAAACAAGGTTTGTGGGAGAATCAGAGCCAGGAGTTCTCATAGAAGTCACTGACCAAATAATTTTTTGTCTAGAGCAGAGTTTTCTTTCTTATTTCATGACCATGACAATTGGACACACAAGAAATAAAGAACAGGCCAGAGTTTTGAGAGCTGTTTAAACTTACCTTTACAAGCAGAAGGGTCTAATACCCCCACTCTCAACACAATCATTAAGAGCAGCATAACTTGTTGAAGTACAGGTATAGCCTTGTTTATATCATGAATGGATTCTGCCCTTTTCCTGTCTGGCTGCTGAAAGGCAGAGGAATTTCCTGTCTTGTGACTTTCCTTGTGGTCTAGACACTCAAACACAATGGTAGCATACTTGAGAGATTTCTCTGTTGTTTTGTAAAATGTTTCTGGTTGGAGAGGAATACCCTGGTGAACATCATGTGAACCAAAAAACCAAGAAAACAACTTGTGCACATGCTGGGAAATTCCCCTGCGTACTGTTTGTTTTGAATCTTCAAGTTTGACTACGCTACTGGGGAAGCTAAAGCCATGGAAATATCTGAGAAATAATTTGTCTCCCGATGGACAGGGACTTGTGATTGTTTTAAAAACATTCCATTCATTGTCCTGACCTTGAGTTTTCTGAACTCTTCCTTACCCAGAACTGCAGTGCCTGCCTTCTGGTGTGGAGTGTGTTCCCTACTTTTCAATGTTTTTAAAAGGGCCCTTATGGCTGTGGCTTGCAATATTTTCATGGGAGGATCTTTACTTGGTCAGATGTGAGATTTAGGGGAATGTTCTTTCCTGCTCTAATCTCTTTTCCAAATCTTTAGAAAGCAGTGCTACAGGCTGGGGTCAGAGTGGCTGGAGAGCGGCCAGGCAGGGAGGGACCTGGGGGTACTGGTCAATGGTAGGCTGAACATGAGCCTGCAGTGTGCACAGGCTGCCAAGAGGGCCAATGGCATCCTGGCCTGCATCAGGAACAGTGTGGCCAGCAGGAGCAGGGAGGTCAATCTGCCCCTGTACACTGCACTGGTTAGGCCACACCTCGAGTCCTGTGTCCAGTTCTGGGCCCCTTAGTTTAGGAAGGATGTTGACTTGCTGGAATAAGTCCAGAGAAGGGCAACAAAGTTGGTGAGGGGTTTGGAACACAAGCCCTATGAGGAGAGGCTGAGGGAGCTGGGGTTGCTTAGCCTGGAGAGCAGGAGACTCAGAGGAGACCTTATTGCTGTCTACAACTACCTGAAGGGTGGTTGTAGACAGGCAGATGTTGGTTTCTTATCCCAGGCAGCCAGCACCAGAACAAGAGGACACAGTCTCAGGCTGCGCCAGGGGAGGTTTAGGTTGGATGTTAGGAAGAAGTTCTACACAGAGAGAGTGATTGCCCATTGGAGTGGGCTGCCCGGGGAGGTGGTGGAGTCACCATCATTGGAGGTGTTCAGGAGGAGACTTGATAGGGTGCTTGGTGCCATGGGTTAGTTGTTTAGGTGGGTTGGATTGGTTGATGGGTTGGACACGATGATCTTGAAGGTCTCTTCCAACCTGGTCTGGTCTATTCTATTCTATTCTATTCTATTCTATTCTATTCTATTCTATCCTATCCTATCCTATCCTATCCTATCCTATCCTATCCTATCCTATCCTATCCTATCCTATCCTATCCTATCCTATTGAAGTGGTAGAGCTTTATCCCTTTATGAAACATGGCTTAATAAATACGAAGTCATGCATTAAGTCAGGGTGCTCCTGTACTGCCAGATCTGCTGTCACATTTGCAGTGGGGATAAACAAGGACAGTGCAGTTACTTCACATTTCATTTGGTGCCATCACATCAGAGGAGCTTTTAAAATTAAATAGTAGGTCCAGTATTTGAAAACAAGTCTCCAATTCCACTTTAAATTTAAGCTCAATGGACAAGCTTTTTACTTTGAAACTTCCTCCTCTTCTCCTGCCCTCCTCCATCCAAGCAATAAAAAAAGTCATCTAGGCTGTCTGTGTTTGTAACAGAATGACTTGTGGTGCTGGAGTCCATGGAGCAGCCTGTTTGCAAGCTGTGCTTCCCCATGTGCTGCCCCAGCCTCTACAGCTGCTTTTTCTGAGGAGACGGACTCTGCCATCTGGGTAGGGGTTCTGTGACAGTTCCAGGACACCAGTGTGCAGCTGGTTGAGCACAGCAGGCTCAGGCTTCATGTCTTGCTCCAACCATTATCTCCCAATGCTGTACATCCACCCGTCTCTGAAATGAGCAGCTGGCTGTGAACTGATCCATCAGTAGACATCATGTGAAAACTTAAAGAAAAATTAAAGGCATTAACTAAACTCTATAGCTGGACCTAGCTGGCAGGCTGCCAAGTGGACTATCCTTACAGGTCATGGCTTTCTGCAGTGTAGACCAGTACTGTCACTTGGCCAACCCAGCACTGACCGCAGCAGAGGTCAGCTGTCTTCCTATGAGTTCCAAAGTCTATGAAACACTGTCCACAGTCACCCAGCTCCCTTATCATAGCTAGTGAAGCACTAGCATGGAGCTATTCCACTGGCAAGTTGGCTCACTGAGAGCATCTCCCATTTCCTTTCCTTGCACAGAGAGCTCTTGGACGTTTATTAAATGACTCCTAGTTAAAGCAGGGATGAGCTCTCTTCCTTGCCTCCAGCTTTATCTGTGGGACTGTAATGGCTTTGGCCAGCAAAGCAGTTGGAGGAAGGAATATGCAAGCTTTGAATGTGTGCTTTTAGGACCACCTTCTCTCTAGTTCAGCAAATGCTTTGTAGCCCATTAGTTGTTAAAGAACCACTGATAAAATTTATAATGAACTTTGCTCTAGATTCAGAGAGACCTTCTCATATTGAGAGTCTGAGCTGTATTTTGATGACTGTGGCAGATGCATTGTCAGTTTAAGACAGAACAGACTGAGCAAGTGGATGAGAAACTCCTCTTGTAGTTTCTATGTGCAGCCTTTTAAGTATTATATCCCTTGAAACACAAGGAAAGGCTGCTAACAGAGTAGTGTCATAGAATCATAGAATTGTTTCTGTTAGAAAAGACCTCTAAGATGGTTGAGTTCAACCATCAACCTAAGACCACCGTGGCTGTTAAACCATGTCCTGAAGTGCCATGTCTACATGTTTTTTTGAGCACCTCCAGGGACGGTGTCTCCACCATCTTCCTGGGCAACCTATTCCAATGTCTGACCACTCATTCAGGAAAAAAATTTCTCCTAAAATCCAATCTAAACCTCCTCTGGTACAATTTGAGATCACTTCTCTCATTCTATCACTTGATACTAGGGAGAAGAGACTGACCCCCACCTCACTACAACTTCTCTTCAGGTAGTTGGAGAGAGCACTAAGGTCTGCCCTCAGCCTCCTCCCAGTTCACTCAGCTGCTCCTCACAAGACTTGCTCTCCAGACCAGCTTTGTTGCCCTTCTCTGCACACACTCCAGCAACTCAAGGTCCTTCTTGTAGTCAGGGACCCAAAACTGAATAGAGTACACAAGGTGTGGCCTCACCAGTGTCAAGTACAGGGGCATGGTCACTTCCCCACTCCTGCCAGCCACACTACTTCTCATACAGGCCAGGATGTTGTTTGGCTTCTTGGCTGCACTGCTGGCTCATGTTCAGCCAGCTGTCAAACAGCACCCCCAGTTCCTCTTCTGCCAGGCAGCTTCCTAGCCACTCTTCCCCAAGCCTGTAGCATTGCATGGGTTTGGTGTGACCCACATGCATGACCTGGCTTTTGGCTTTGTTAAAACCTCATACAATTGACTTTGGCCCGTCAATTCATCACATACAGATCTCTCTGTGGAGCCTTTCTACCCTTGAACTCATCAGCACTCCCACCCAATTTGGTGTAATCTGCAAACTTATTGAGAATGCACTCAATTACCTCATCCAGATCACTGATAAAGATACTAAATAAATATCTATCAAGACTGGCCCCAAAACTGAGCTCTGGGAACACCGCTTCTGTTGGCCACCAACTGGATTTAACTCCATTCACCACCATTCTTTGAGCCCCACCAGCCAGCCAGATTTTTACCCAGTGAAGCATCCACCATCCAAGCCAGTCATCAGCTTTCAGCAAGCAGATGAAGTTTTTATGGGCCATATGAAATTCTCTCATTGCAGTTTCAGATGCTGTGCACTTTTCTTTAAAACAGAACTGGGGTAAAGTAGTTCAGCAATGAAATTGTTCAGTGCTGTTGCTTGGTGTGGTTTTCAACTAGGGAAATAATGAACAATCATAGTAAAACCTGCCTCTGATGATGATATAAGGGTTGGAAATGTCTTCGTCACTGACTGGGAAGAATCTGTATAATGCATTTAATCACCATATTCTTCTTCATTTTCACTTCTGCCTTTCAAACCAGTCCTGTTCTCTTCTGATAGCTGTATAGATAATTTTGGGCCTCAAATTCCATCCTGCTGCTGTCCTACAGGTTTTTGCAAAAAAGAGGTGTTCTGACTCAGCTTGTATGTGTTCCTTTTATCATGGTGCATGACTCTCTGGTGCTTTTGTTGTGCGAGTGTAACCCTTTCCTAATAGAAGTTGTTCACATCCTATGAACCAGACAACCAAAGAGTTTGTTGTTTTGTATTTGTGTGGTTTTACCATGTGCCAATATCATTAAATATCAGGAAAGCATGTGTTTGGGTGGAGTCTGGATGTAAAAACTGAGGGAGATCTCTGTGGTTGCAGCAGTTTCTCATTCATTGTTACTTTGGTTTGCTCGGCAGGGCTTGCAGATTGCTTGGGCAGGGTTTTTTGTACTTACCTTTCTATGGAGATAAACCAGTCTTTCTCATTTTGTGGCCAGGTAAGAAGAACAAGTTGCGAGTTTACTATTTGTCCTGGTTAAGAAATAAAATCCTTCACAACGACCCTGAGGTGGAAAAGAAACAGGGCTGGACAACAGTGGGCGACTTGGAAGGCTGCGTGCACTATAAAGTTGGTGAGTAGCAAATGCAGCAATGAAATCATCGAGATACAAGCTGGCTGATAAAGGAATGTGCACTGTGTGTAGCCCCTAGGTTTGAGCTTTGGGTTTATTTCTAGCTGTCATCCCTCTCTCAACGTGCGCTTTTCTGGAAAAGCACCAGAATGGATAGCTAGTTACTGGGTTTAACTGGATATGGGAAAGGTTTTGAGGTGAGATGCTGGGCTGTGAACTAGAGCAGGCACAAATTCCCATCTGTCTCCTTCCTGTAGTGGATGCAACTTCCAAGAGAGTGCTAATATGGACAGTGAAGGCTGGTAATATGTCACCACCTCCTTTAGGCCCTTTAGGTAAAAAAAGGACTCTTTCCAACCAGCAGGCTTCCCTAATCTTTGCCATAATGAAATCACATGCTGAAATGGAATGAAAAAAGTTTCTCTCTTTAATGTAGATTTTAAAGACAAGGTAAAATAAGAAGGAGAGTGGGAAGAGAAAGCAAGGCCAGCTAGTATATGAGCTTTGGGGAGCATCTAGGAACAGAAGCATATGGTTAACTTCAAGATGATTCATTGATTCCTCTTAGCTCACATTTTCTAATGTGCTGTCCACCACAGTACAGTTATGGTATGAAGTGTGGTTTCACTAAGTTGGTGCCTTTTGAGAGCTTTTAAGTAAATTAAATGTATTTGGCTGTAGAAACTCTCATCAGTACTAGTGAATGGCGCATAGCATTCTGACAGCAGAGTACGCAGCTAGCCTGCTGCCCTGCAGGTGGGACTATGAACCAAGAGCTCTTTCTCCTTCTTCAGCTTCATGATGCATATTAATGAGCACTGCATGTTGCCTTTGATTTGGTTTTCTCCCAAGAGCAGGCTCAGTTCCTTTCCAGCTGTGTCAGTCAGTGTGGAGCAGAAGCAGTAGGTCTGAGCTCAGTCTCCTCCTGTTGTGTGTGTGCTCTTGGAAAAATCTTCTAGTGGGGCATAATCGATAACAATGGCAGTAAGTGACTGCTGAAGCAGGAGCCTGACCCCCAAAACAATTAATAATGTACTTCCCTGGTATCATACCCCAGGGTGTCAGCAGCATAATGAAGTGGCCTGTTTACAGTACACTAACAGCTATTGAAAGGAGGCTTTCCAGCAGGGAAGTATCTAAAACAAAGAGCATTCTCTTCCTTATGAAGAGGGGTTTGTTATCCTAGGCTGCAGCCTCGCGCTGAACCGCCTTCTGAGACAGAGGTGTACAGTAGACTCCTTCAGGTAGTGAGAGGCCTCTTGTATGGCTTCAGTTCCCAACAAGGATGAGCTCTGCCAAATGTTGGGCTCGCAGTCTGAAGACTGCCACTGTGGCAGCTGGCATATATCATTTCCTTGTCTCTTTGATGCAACAAGGGTCTTGGATGTCAGGGTGAAGTGGTATTTATGGATGTCACTTGCTTCAGGCAACTTTTGGCTCCTCTAAATGATAAATTGGTCTTTTGAAACTTAAGATTTGGGTGAATTCCCAGATAGTACCCAGAGCAAGGAATGAGGATTATCAAAGGTCCCCTTTCACAAATAAGGTGGTTCTTTTTTCAGCATTCCCCTTTTCCCCTATAATAAATTCGAAGAAGTCTTGTAAGCTAGACAAGACTGAACAAAAGTTTTGTATTTTAGTTGCTACAGCTGTGGAGACTGAGACACTTTCTTTGTGTTGAAAAAGGTTTAAGTCCTTTAACACTTACAGTTTGGTACTCTTTGCTTTTCTGCAGAGTAAAATGAGAGGAAGTAGTAGCTTTGTCTCCTTGTTGACAAACGAGACAACGACTGTTGGTTTGTACATTAGTAAATTAGCTAAAACACATTAAAATAATATTTATCAAGTAAGTGTTCTTCTCACAAGTCTAAGGTTTTCACTCCTGCCATGTTTCAAAATCAGTTTTGGTTGGGAGATGTAATGGCAGAAAGTGAAGGTGCATGGCCTTACTCTTTGTTTTGGAAAAGTGTCATATTCCCCTAAAACTTGGAGTAGAGAGGCTGCAGGAGCTTCTAGATGTTTCTAAGCATCATCTAAATAATGATTTTTGATTTATCACCTTCCCCTAAAAAGAGTGCTGGAAACAGGTTACAGGTTAAGCAACCTCAACGTTTGAAACTCCTATGATCTGTGTCCTTCCAAACCCAAATGGCAGCTGGAAATGCAAATCCGGCAACATTTCTGGAGTGGCTATTTCTAGACTTTATGAAACCTCATCTGAGAACAGTAGTAACAAACAGAACTTTTTTCTGATGGTTAATTTATCATGCTGTTTGCAGCAACAGAGCATTTGTTGATCAGCTACATAACATCCACAGAATTTCTCAGACATAAAATGCCTTTTTCTATTTTTTTCCCCCCTTTTTTTTTTTTCCACCTGAGTTGTCTTGGGCTTTAGGGATAAAGACGGTGCAAAGACAATGCTCTGCTTTCCAATTTTCCTTTTGCTTTTGAAATTGACCTGTTTCTTATCTTTTTATTTCAGTTCCCTTTTGCCCCCTTTCCTCTGGGAAATTTTGCTATCAGTTCAAAATACCACTGCCAGTGCCATGACTGGAACTGCCAATACACTCTGTCACAGTCATAGCCTTCTCTTACTGGAAATGTTACTGTCTGAAAACTCATGTTTTTGTCTTGATGAGTAAGCAGCATCTAAAGGGGGGAAAAAAAGTGTATACAATGTGTACCAGCTAGGTAGTTTGAAACATGGTGATGGGTTCAGTTATTCATAAGAGTAATGGCTTTTGTGGCATAAATGTCTCAAAATACTTAATTACAAAGAATTAGTGGTTCTCATGGTTTGTGCGCCGTAGACTTGTCATAGATTCTTCCTTTGGCACGATGTTGTTTCTGTACAACACTCTGAAATTAAACTCTCTCAGCTAAAGTTAGATTTCTTTGTGGAATACACTGAATTTCACCATTCTCTTGCATTACCCAGTAAGTGTGCCCAGGACCTTCAGCAGAAACCACCCCTCGGACGGGTTTGGCCTCTCCTGAAGGAGAAAATACACAAACAGTTTTGCCTAACAAATTCTTTTCTCTAACAACAGGAACTCAGGTAGTGATAGGACTAGGGGGAATGGAATGAAGCTGGAGGTGGGGAGATTCAGGCTGGATGTGAGGAGGAGGTTCTTCACCATGAGAGTGGTGAAACCCTGGAATGGGTTGTCCAGGGAGGTGGTCGAGGCCCCGTCCCTGGGGGTGTTTAAGAGCAGGCTGGATGAGGCTCTGTCCAGCCTGATCTAGTGTGGGGTGTCCCTGCCCATGGCAGGGGGGTTGGAACTAGATGATCCTTGTGGTCCCTTCCAACCCTGAATGAAACTATGAAACTATGAAACTCCATCACCTTCTACTTTCTGTAGCAAATCTGAGTGTGCAGGTCCAGCTCAATTCACTGAGCCTCTACTATTTACCAGCCAGGTTGCTTGTGCTAAATGTTTTTCCCAGTTTTTCAAAGATCCACCCCCCATGGCTTTGAGAGTGGTCTTCAGCAAATCATTGTAGCATTCAGTCTTCCCTGCAGCTGGTGCATAGTAGGGGATTTGGAATATCCACTCAATACCGTGCTCTTTTGCCCAGTTCTTTACAAGGTTGTTTTTGAAATTAGTTCCATTGTCTGACTCAATCCTCTCTGGAGTTCCATGTCCCCACAGGATTTGTCTCTCCAGACCGAGAATGGTGTTGCGTGCAGTTGCATGTGGAACTGGATAAGTTTCCAACCCTCCAGTGTTTGCCTCTACCATAGTAAGCACATACTGCTTACCAGAACGAGAACGTGGTAGAGTGATGTAGTCAATCTGCCAAGCTTCACCATACTTGTACTTGGACCATCGGTCACCATACCACAAGGGCTTAATTTGCTTTGCCTGCTTAATAGCAGCACAAATGTCACAGTCATGGATGACTTGTGTGATAGCATCCATGGAAATGTCTATGGATCTGTCACAAGCCCATTGGTATGTTGCATCTCTGCCTTGATGTCCTGACAAATCATGAGCCCACCAAGCTAAGAATATCTCACCTCGGTGCTTCCAGTTGAGATCAAAATCAGAGTCCATGTCTACTTGAGAAACTCTGGCAGCTAGATCTGCCTGATGATTGTGTTGTTGTTCCTCAGTAGCTTTGCTCTTAGGAATGTGAGCATCAATGTGTCTCACTTTCACTGGAATTCTCTCGATTGGATCAGCAATGTCCTGCCACAGGTCTGCTGCCCAAATGGGTTTTCCTTTTCTCTGCCAACCATTCTTTTTCCAGTCCTTTAGCCAGCCCCACAGAGCATTGGCTACCATCCATGAGTCGGTGTAGAGACGTCTCTCACACTCAGCTACGTTGAGAGCTAGCTGGACAGCTTTTACCTCTGCGAACTGACTGGATTCTCCTTCTCCATCCTTCGCCTCTGCAACTCGGCGTGTTGGACTCCACACTGCAGACTTCCACCTTCGCTTGTTTCCAACAAGATGACAGGAACCGTCTGTGAACAAAGCATATTTCTTTTCATCATCAGGAAGGTCACTGTAAGGAGGAGCTTCCTCAGCATGAGTTGCTCTCTCCTCTGGAGGTTTAGCACAGTTGGTACCCTCAGGCCAGCTTGAGATCACCTCCACCAGACCAGGTCTTTCAAGATTTCCCATTCGAGCTCTCTGTGTTATCAGAGCCATCCACTTGGACCATGCGGCATCTGTGGCATGATGTGGTGTGGAACCTTTACCTTTGAACATCCAATTCAAAACTGGTAATCTAGGAGCTAAAAGAAGTTGTGACTCGGTTCCAATTACTTCAGAAGATGCTTTTACTCCTTCATAGGCAGCTAGAATTTCTTTCTCTGTTGGAGTATAATTAGCCTCTGAACCTCTGTAACCTCAACTCCAGAAACCGAGAGGTCGTCCACGTGTCTCACCTGGAGCTTTTTGCCACAAGCACCAGGTTGGACCATTGTCACTTGCAGCCGTGTACAAAATGTTCTTAATGTCTGGACCACCTCGGACAGGTCCCAGACCCACTGCTTGAACTACCTCTTGTTTTACCTGGTTAAAGGCTGCTTATTGTTCAGGTCCCCACTGGAAACTGTTTCTCTTTGGAGTCACATCATACACAGGTTTCACAATCTGACTGTATCCAGGAATGTGCAGTCTCCAAAATCCCACTATCCCCAAGAAACGTAGGGTCTCTTGCTTGTTTGTGGGATTTGCCATGGTGGAGACTATTTACCACATCCACTGGAATGTGTCGGCATCCATCCTGCCACTGCACTCCCAGAAACTGGATCTCTCTGATAATTTGATGGCATTATGGTGCACTGAGCTCCTGTGTCAAGCAAGGCCCTGTACTTCCAAAATTGTGAAGTGCCAGGCCACTGGATGTACACATCCCAATAGATTCTGTTATCTCTATTATCCCTCTCCTCCCCCTGGCGGGAGGCAGGGCACCCCTAGTTGTAGGGAATATGTCCACATGTGCAGTGAGCACACTGTCCAGTGTTAGAGCTGGAGCCACTGTCAGAGCTATTAAGAGTTGTCCTGGGAAACTGTGGAAGTAACAGCTACCCTTCTGGTATTGCTGCCTCGGGTTCTGCCACTCTGCAGTTCCCTCAGTCTCCTGAAAAGATCAGAAGTTGGTTGACCATCCCATCCGTTCATGTTCTCACCAAACTGATCATGCAGAGTTATCCAAATACTTCCATGTGATTGGCTCTGTTATCTCTTTTGGTTTGACCTGTTTTGGAATGACCTCCTTGGAGGATGTCTAACAGCTGAAACTTTTTTCCATCTGGAGAAAGAACTGGAATTATCTCCTTGTGTCAATTTGGATATGAAATTTTTAAATTCCTCCTTCAGCTCTTTCATGCAATTCTTTATCTCACCAGAGTTTCAATGGCTGAAACCAAAGAAACACGTGTGAGACTATCCTCCAGTTGTCTCATTTGGTCAGTGAAATGGCCAACAGTAGGAGGAGCTCCACCATACTTTCTTGCCACGATTCTGCTTGCCAAAATAGTAGCATAATTAGGAGGATCAAGTTTGATGAGCTTTTCAGCAAGACCTATTCCCACAGGAATTTCATCAGGATTCAGAGTACCATGATCATCATACATCACTTCTCTCACAGCAAACTCTCTCCAATGCTTAGTTCCCTCATCCATGGTGTTCCATAGAAGGTCATGTCAGGATGGGTATCTTATAAGAGCTGCCAATAAAAAGCATGTCCACAGAGAAACCTTACCAAGACACCTGCCCAGATATCAATCTATCCCACTGTCCTTGGAGAGAGTGCCTAGCTGAGATGCTGACTTCTCTCCCACTATTACAGCTGGTGCACCTGTATCGAAACACCTGCCAAGCCAAGTTAGAATTGGCTCATTTTCTGCTCTGATGTAATCCTTGCTCACATGCCTTATTTCTTGCCTGGGTGCCTTCGTGGTTGGAATGTCATCTAGATCTTGTTCATCATCTGTCTCATCCTCCTGAAGATGTTGTCCCCATAATCCTGCTGCTACTCTCCTAGGGATCTCTTTAAACTCAGAAGCACCTCCATTAGCTGCTGTCTTACCAGAACCTCTGTCCTGTCCTGCATCTCCAATATCCATTGATGGTCTCAGTAACTCAGGTATAGCTTTAAGACAAACCGTCTCTTCCTCCTCAGCATGATCTTTTCTATACAGAAGGTCCCTCACCAGCAGAGGAATCTTGCTGCTCTCCCCATCAGCTGCTGCATCTGCCTTTCTTCTACCTCCCTTATCTAAAATTGCTACTTGTTAATTGGAGCTGCATTTGAATTTACAGCAGGCTTAACAGAAGCTGACAGGTTTTGAGATAAAGAAGCTGCTGCAGAGGACACTTCTGGACCTGCCTATGAAGAAGGAAATGATTTTGCCTCTCTAATAGCTGCCGAGGACATTGTGGCCACCATCTTAGGAGCTGCCGCTGCTCCTGTCTGATTGCCAGAATCACCAATAGCCCCATTCAAAGCTGCTTTACCAATAGCCCATTGAGCTCTGTTTCCCCTATCTCCTCATCACTAGAAATGTCTGGATTCAAATTAGAACTACTCCTCCTACACCTTGCTCTGCATTTAAATATTAAACAGGTCTTAGATACTCTCTTCTCCCAGTACAGTGCAATTAACAAGTACACCACTACTATCACCAATAGTAGATTAACACACAGCAAATAAATTACTTTTGGATCCCAGCCATCACTCAGAATTACTCCCTCACCTACTGGGATTTTGAACTCATGGATTTCGATAGGTAATGTGTGGCAGTCACGTTCCTGTATCTCTTAAGGCAAAAGAACCCCAAAAATCAATCACAGAGAAGCTGAATTTTATACTTAAACCACAGATACAATTTATACATCAGATATCTCCTTAACATATCTGTGGTGGGTTTGAATAAAAATCCAACAGCATACTTATACACAGCACCACTTAAAGCAGAAAAGATCAAATGCTGAAGAATCCAAAACACCTTCATGTTGCTTCCCTAAACAGAGCAGAAATAAATGAAGCAAATCTTGCCCCATGTTTGGAATGCAATCCTTTTTAGCCCCACATTGGGCACCAATTTATTTTGTGTAATGTGATGGTTTAACCCACACACATCAACAAAAGCTTGGCTGAATGCAGTCTGGGAAGCAAATGAAGCTGTATTTTACAAGCAATAATGGAATGCAATGAATATGTACAGAATATACAGTATTTACAATATTATACAGGTAGTTACAAAAAGAAAACAGTACAGAAATCCTCCTTGGGCGGGAGGACACTGCCCTGCTCCCCGCCAACCTCTCCCCTTCCTTTATCCTCTGGTTAATTAGAAGAAAAGAGAAGAGGAGAGATGTTAGGGGAAATTCAGTTAGTTCAAAAGCTTTGTTAGAAAAGCTAGTAATGCTTATCTCTAGTTTGCTGATAGAGTCCCTCAGTGAAGCAGCCAGCATGCCAGCAGAAAGACAAAAGAGAACGGAATGAGAGCAGAATGTAAGATCGTAAAACTACATCCCACTCATCTGACCAATGAAATTAGTTTAGAATTATCTTTCTTGTATTCCTTTTTACACTCAACTATTCAGCTACAGAATTTGCAGCTATCTTTCTTAAAGGCACAGCCTAAACTGTCATAGAAAGATATTGAGTTGCTGGAACATGTCCAGAGAAGGGCAACAAAGCTGGGGAGGGGTGTGGAGCACAAGCCCTATGAGGAGAGGCTGAGGGAGCTGGGGTTGCTTAGCCTGGAGAAGAAGAGGCTCAGAGGAGACCTTATTGCTCTCTACAACTACCTGAATGGAGGTTGTAGGCATGTGGGGGTTGGTCTCTTCTCCCAGGTAACCAGCACCAGAACAACAGGACACAGTCTCAAGCTGCACCAGGGGAGGTTTAGGCTGGATGTTAGGAGGAAATTCTTCACAGAAGGAGTGATTGACCATTGGAATGTGCTGCCCAGGGAGGTGGTGGAGTCACCATCACTGGAAGTGTTTAGGAAGAGACTGGATGGTGCGCTTAGTGCCATGGTTTAGTTGATTAGATGGTGTTGGGTGGACTTGATGATCTCAAAGGCCTTTTCCAACCTGGTTAATTCTAGTCTAGTCTAGTCTAGTCTACCTGGAATGACTTTGGAATTACTGCTGAATTCTTTGTTGGTTTGTTTCATTTCAGTAAAATACGAAAGAATCAAGTTCTTGGTAATTGCATTGAAGAGTTCTGTGGAAGTCTATGCATGGGCACCAAAGCCATACCATAAATTTATGGCCTTTAAGGTAAGAGTATATTTCACCCATGTTTAGGATTTTCTCATAGCCACTTGCAGATATTTTGTTGTGGCTGTATTACAGGTTCTTCGCTAAATCTGCCACAAACTTCATGTTATATATTTAGGAATTTTTTTTAGCTCTGATGCAGTACACTTAAAGTGTACCGAGCACAAACAAAAGTGACACTTTCTCAACTGTTTCATTTCTCTATAAATAGAACATGCAGCAGAGAGAAGTGAACTGAGTCTAAACGTCTTCATCTGAGCAGAACAAGCCATTAAGTGTTACTCAGCATTGTTGTTTTGTGTTTTTTCTTTTTAACACACAAGAATGAAGTTAGCTGGCTTGGTATAATGAGCAGATTGATTAACAGACAATCAGAGATGCATTTTGGAGATCAAAGCAAACACTATGGGAATCTCAGATTACCCTGAACTTTAGGGAAAACAATTCTTAATAAAAAACAAACACACCAACCAAAGTAAACCCCACACAAAACAGCTTACATTATCATGTGATCAAAATGCAACAGGTTGCAGAGTAATCTGTCCTTGTCTGTGAGGGACGTGTAAGCCTAACTGGTCTGGTGGATGGTGCCCAGGAGGGAGGAATAAACCTGTAATGTGTGCATTAGAACATGTGTTTATGAAACCTGTTGTGGTCCTAAGCATTGAAGTGAATCTCACTGATGATTGTCTTGCAGTCGTTTGGAGAATTGGTACATAAGCCATTGCTGGTGGATCTAACTGTAGAAGAGGGTCAGAGACTAAAAGTGATCTATGGCTCCTGTGCCGGCTTCCATGCTGTTGATGTGGATTCAGGATCGGTCTATGATATTTATCTACCAACACATGTAAGAGCTGCTGCTGGGGTTGGGGTTGGGGTTTTTTTCTTCTTTTCTAGATTGCACCCTTTGCTTTTTTCAGATGACGAACATGTCAGGCCGTCCCTGTGGATCACTGCCAGATGCTGGCAGCAGTAAATCGAGTGAAGGAGTCCAAGAAGATACAGCCACTTGTGCTTAGGGGTTTTGTGCTTCAGTCTCTGTTCTCTCAGATCTGATGTGGGCCAATGTGACTGCTTCTAAGGTAGCAGCTATTTAGCTGCTATTTAGCTGAGCGCATTGCAAGTGCTTACAGAGGCTGCAGGAAAGGTGGCAGTAGAAATGATATAGCAGCCCACTAATGAGATTCAAAAGCTAAGCAAAGGCCAGATGGCCTTAGCTACCAAGGTTCCTGGTGTTTGCTGTACACAGAGGCATCAGATGGGCCTGCAGCATGTGATGCACCTCCCAAGCATAATTCACTACAGTGGAGAGGTCTGAAGTCTGCCTCTGGGCTGCTTGCCCCAGGCTGCCTTTCATGGAGAGAAATGGAGACTCTGACAGAGCAGTTGTCTGTCCCTGTTTGCAGATGTCCTCTGCTTTAAAATGAGTGGATTAGTGCCCCAAGGGTTTATGGGTCCTTTTTGTCACTGTGTAGGATGTCTTGCTCAGCGGGAGCAGAGCTAGCACTTCCAAAGTGAGTGGATCAGTGATCTACCATCAGCCAAAATCAAAAATCACCCAGCCCTTTCTCCCAGCACAGGCTCTGCAGTAATAAAACAAAAGGCTCTTCTCTTCTGTCTCTGTAGATCCAGAGTAGTATCCAGCCTCACGCAATCATCATTCTCCCAAACACGGATGGGATGGAGCTACTTGTCTGCTATGAGGATGAAGGAGTTTATGTCAACACATACGGAAGGATAACCAAGGATGTGGTTCTGCAGTGGGGAGAAATGCCAACTTCAGTTGGTAAGTTCCTCTGACATGGTTTAGTGTCGACCTTTCAGTGCTAGGTCAAGGGTTGCACTGGATGATCTTTGAGGTCTTTTCCAGCCAGATATATTCTATGATGCTGTGACAAATCATTCTATTAAGGGAGCATGAGCGTGTGCTCATGGAGAAGGAAGGTGTACTGGGTTTGACTTCAAATTCAGAAGCAGTTGTGCTGTAGTGTTCCAGGAAAACATGCACAAAGTGGAGAATAATCATATGGATCTGTTTTGTGCTGAGTTTTTAAAGAAGAAAATCCCAAACTAGCAAGCTGTGGATTTCAGGCTTGAAAAATCCACCAGGACCTCTGTAGGCTGCTGCAGAAGTTTTGCTAGACAGTCACAAAGTTAGGGAAACATTTCAGTACAAAGACATGTAAGGTGGCAGGCGTATAAGGTATTATTATGGGTAAAGGTTCATAAATAAGAGTCTGTATATCTGATTTGGTGTGTTTATTTTAATTCACCTGCAGTTTGCTTGTTTGTGCTAGAATAATTCTCCCACATCTCTCCAGCTGAAAATAAGGTATTTTTGAGAGTGGGAGCGATGAGCATAGTAAAAAAGGTACAGATTTTTATGGGCACCAGTACATTTGTTATATCACCAGTACACACCAGGATCTTTCTGACTGCCTGTGCTGCTGCATTTGAATGCTGAGTTGTGACCATGGGCTGTGGTCACACACCTTCCTTTTGTTAGGCAAGCACACTGTGTTTTACTTGCTTTGGAATGGATGCATATATTGGGAGATGACTGTTGGTAGCTGTCCAAGCTAAACAATAATGGTAGAAGGAAATGTAAAGAAGTTTCATGCTGATCATGTTCACTCCTGTGGCTTAACTCATGGCTAGATCTAAAAACCAAGCAGAATTATCAGTTGGCAAATTGCAGAGCCTTTGGGGACTGGAGTCCCTGTGAAAGAAGTGGCACGGAGGCAGGTGACACCATCTAAACATCTCATTTGACAATTTTTAGAAGCTTTTTGGCCCAGTTACCACTAGTGACATATTTAAAAATAAAACAAATTTCCAACATAGCAGTATATTAGTGTTAGAGGTACACATTATACTGCAGTAGATATATTGATTTATTTTCACTGAAAATGACTGAAAAAAATTGTATGAAGGGGAAGTGCTGCAAAATTGAATACTTTTTAATTTTGCTGGCTAAGAACTGTTGTTCTTTTATTCTTCTGTTCAGTATGCATGCAAATAGAGGAAACAGCTTATTCTTCATTAAGTTCCCATACGTTATCTTTGGCAGTATTCCCAAGACTATCCATAAAATTGCTTTTTGAGTATACCTTTTGGTAATGGTGGTGACTTTCTGCTTTATTTTATTTATTTACTGCTATCAGTGGCAGACTTTTTTTCTTCATGCTACTGCTAATCTATTTTCCTTCAATCACATTCTGACGAAAAATGCTTGGCTTGTTTTGCTGTATTTGTCCACAAAGGAAAGCAATGTGGCAAATAATAGTATTTTCACTTGGAAAGCTTCATTTGAACCTCTTTTGAGATATTCAGAATGCTTTCCAAATCAATTTGCTTTCTTGACAAGATCAGGTTTTTGAAGTACTGCACCTATTACAGGAGGCTAGCTCATGTTTTCTTCTAGTTTTCCATTCTCCTCTTCCTCTATTTGTGCTGACAGACTCCTTGAAGCTCTGGAAATAGTATCATCAGACTAGCTGGTGCTAGGGACATATTGGAGTGGCTGCATTTAGTCTTTTTAAACCTCAGGTTATGCTTTCGCCTTTGTCTGCTTTCTCCCTTGTCTGTCCATTTGCCAAACTTGGGATAAAACTCCCATGTGAAATTCCATGTTCCTTCCATTAATAGGAGGTTCTACAGTTCCCTTTGTGTCATGAATGTTCAGGGAGTAAGTGTGTAACTAACAGGGAAAAAAAACACAGGGAAATAAAAAAAACAAGGAAAAAAAGAGGTATTTTGGGGCATGAAGCTGCTGAGAATGGAAATAGCATTCTGAGTATTTGTGTAGCTACCACAAGCATAGGGAGGTGATTTTGAACTAGACAGTGCATTCATCTGGGTTTTTTGTTCCTCTGTGTTTGTTGCTCTCTGGTTGTCCTAATGGGCTGTGTGCTGTGTTTTCTCTCCAAAGCGTACATACGATCCAACCAGATCATGGGCTGGGGAGAAAAAGCTATTGAAATACGGTCGGTGGAGACTGGACACTTGGATGGTGTGTTCATGCACAAAAGGGCACAGAGGCTCAAGTTCTTATGTGAACGCAATGACAAGGTATAATGCCCCCTCACCCTGCTTGTTACCACTATGGTAGACCTGTGCTTTAACTGGGTATTTGGGTTGGATTGACCCGGACCAAGCTAAACTCTAACCCAGTCACTCACCTCACTCCCATCTCCCATGGGATGGGGAGAAAATAAAATGAAGGTAAAAAGACTCAGTAGGTCAAAATAAATAAGAACAGCAAAAGCTGTGAACACAAGCCAGGCAAAATAAGGAATTAATTCACAACGTTCTATTAGCAGGTGGATGTCCAGACACTTCCAACATGCACAGTGCTTGCTTGGGAAGATGAATGTCATCCCCACAATGTTTTCCCTATGCTCTCCCTTTCCCAGTGTATTTATTTTTGAGCATGATGTTAATATCTTCTGTGACATCATTTTGTTCAGTTTGGGTTGGCTGTCATAGCATTGTCTTGAGGGAAAACCCCATTGGTGTCTACAGCTATCTGAAGGGAGGTTGTAGTGAGGTGGGGGTCAGTCTCTTCTCCCTAATATCATGTGATAGAAGAAGAGAAAATGGCCTCAGATTGAACCAGGGCACATTTAGATTAAATATTAGGAAAAAAACTCTTTACTGAAAGAGTTATCAGGCATTGGAATGGGTTTGCCCAAGTCAGTGGTGGAGTCACCATCCCTGGAGGTGTTAAAAAAAACAGAGTAGATATGGTACTTTGGCACATGGTTTAATGGCCATGGTGGTGTTAGGTCAAAGTTGGACTCAATCGTAGAGGTCTTTTCCAACCAAAACAAGTCTATGATTTTGTGAGAGAAAGCCTTCATGCTCTTCAAGTGTTGTTCAGCGTTAGCCAAAACATTGGTATGTTGACACTGCTGTTTAGTCACAAATACAAAGCCCAGCACCTTACAGGCTGCTATGAAGAATGTCAACTCCACCAACACCAGACCCAGCACAGCACTGCAGTTGCACTGTAATGATCTGGGATGGTGAAGGCAGGTTAGAGCCACTGCTGTCCTGTTTGTTAGGTTTACCAATCTCTTTTCTTCACAGGTTTTCTTTGCCTCCGTACGGTCAGGTGGAAGCAGTCAAGTCTATTTCATGACCCTTGGCAGGACTTCTCTTCTGAGCTGGTAGAAGCAATGGGATTTGGCGAGGAATTGCTGACATCCAGAGCCTGAGATCTTCATAACAAGGAATTATTTTCAACTGGAGTACAGACCTGCACTAATGCAGCACTCTGTGTAAATGTGTGTGCAGGCATCACTGGTGTTAGGTTTCTTTTTGTTTTTCAAATGAGGCTGCGATGCAGCTGGTGCTGTAAAGATATTGCCATCAGGTGCTACAATGTCTTTGAGGTTTGGGATCATGCTAGAAAGCTACAGGTCTTCTTTTCCCTTCAGCTCCAGGATTCCTAGGCTTTGAAGGACTCTGTTGTTAGTGTTAAAACAGAGAGGGGGAAAAAGGAAAAAAACAACAAAACAAAACCACAAAACCGGACTTACCATGACCATGCTATTGAGTGGACAAGGAGGTAGGCAAGAGAAGGTGAGAAGTGGTGTAGAGAGTCAGACTGGCTGAAACAGGGCAGATCTAGTCTAGTAATGTTAACAATGTATTTAATTGACATTTCTTTTTTGTAATGTGACAATGTGTGGACAAAGAGGAAGGTGCAGGTTTTAAGAAGTTAATATTTATAAAATGTGAAAGACACAGTGACTAGGATAACTTCTTGGGGACAGGGAGGGTGGGAAGGGGCTTGGGGTGGAATTCTTGGGTTTGGGGTTTTTTTTTTTCCTTTGTTTGTTTCTGCAGTTTTATTTTGGCCTGGCCAATAACTTTAGTCATTTTCTGTGTACCAGGTATTGCCTGAAACGTGCAGATGATTTAAAAAAAAAAAATGAAAAAATGGGAAAAAAAAAAAAGAAAAAAAGAAAAAAAAAAAAAGGGAAAAAAAAATTTCATTTTCTATAATGATTCTGTGTTAGGCCAGAACTTGGTTATGTCACAGTATTAGCACTGCCTCAGTTAAAGGTTTAATTTTTGTTTAAACCTAGAAGTGCAACAGCAGTTTTACCACAGTCTGCACTTGCAGAACTAGAAAACAACAAAAAAAAAAGAAAAAGAGAAAAGGAAAAAAAAAAAAAGAAAATCCAAACTACATATGTTTATTTTTTGTGCCTACCTCATTGTTTTTAATGCATAAAATAAAAGAGGTGGTTTAGTTTATACATTTTAGATGAAAATCATTAATGTCTAATTTAATCCTAATACCAAAACTATCAGATTGAGAGGTTTCTGACTGTTATTGCATAGCAAGTTTCAGCAGGAGGAGAGAGTGGTCCTTTGGGGCAATAGGCACAGCGGTATGGCAGTGAGACACTGATTAATGTAATTTGCTTACAAAATTTGGTGAAGCAAGCATTTTTAAAAACCAGTTTCATCCTTGATAGAAGTCTGAATTTAGCCTAAAACCAGGGGTTTCCCTCTTCTAACACGTGGGCTTAGTAACAAGCAGGTCAAAATAACTAGGCTAGTTCTTCTATAAACTGTTAAATGTTGTAGGAAACCTTTTGGGGCGGTGACTTTTTTCTTTT
The DNA here is from genome assembly GCF_026170545.1 of Melanerpes formicivorus. Taxonomy (NCBI): domain Eukaryota; kingdom Metazoa; phylum Chordata; class Aves; order Piciformes; family Picidae; genus Melanerpes; species Melanerpes formicivorus. The sequence continues at coordinate 28,783,466 of NW_027142353.1, read as the reverse complement.
TTAAGAATGCAATGCACTAAAACTCTTTTAAGAATGTAGTTAATACTGCTTATCCATAAAAACAGCGTATACCTGTGTTTAGATTTAAGATCCCAGCTCTGGCTTTTTTTTTTCCTTTCTTTCTTTCTTTCTTTTTTTTTTTTTGTTTTTTGCTTTGTTTTGTTTTGTTTGTTTTTAAAGTCCGTTTTATTTTATGAATTAAGTTCTGACATTTGTAATAAATGTCTTGAGAGTAATAATTTGTTTAATGGCTACATGTTCATTACTTGAGAAACCTTGAGTGTATAATAATCTGTTGGTGTTGCGTAATAATGCACAGTGTCACGATTCAGCCATTTTGCTTTTTGGTTTTCACTTTTGTTTTTTAAATTCCTTTGGTGGGGTACTTTGTTGACAGCTGCCTTAAGCTGTTCATTCAGTGAACAGGCTCTCAGTGTTTCATGGGCTTTGTCTTCTGCTGCAGTTAACTTTCCTTCATGGCATGACAGGTAGGGCTTTTTAAACACGTACTCTTCAGTTCCGTCAAGCTGATGGCTCGAGCGACTGGTCACACAATCAATTAAGAGCCAAGAGCACCGAGTATGCAAAGCTCAGACTCGACAGACCCTTGTTTTGGTGTCAAATCTGACTATTGTAAACCCTTCAACCCCAGTCAGCATTGCTGCTGAGGACTCTGCTTTGAACATCACAGACGGTTGAAAAGTGAGCAGTAAACACATGCCGCCGGCACACACGTGTGCACACACATCCCGCTCCCCTACCACCCCACTCCCACCCTCCCCTCAGAAAAGAATCAAAACTCAAGAAAGCCTTACATTTGCTGGCAGAGGAATACCTAATTTTTTTTTTTTTAACTTGTATGACTTTTGGATAGTGTTGAAGGTGAAGGATATGTTCTTTTCAGGCCCAGTGCGGTCAGCCAGAAGAACGATCAACCTTTTGTACTATAATGAACTAAAGGGGACTTGGAAACACAACGTGGTGGTAGACATGGGTGTAATCACACAGCTGCCCTGCAGTGTGGTTTACCGAAACTGATTCGATCGAATGTCAGTCTGCTAATTTAAATCTTCCAGCGCTATGTGGTCACAAATTAATCTAGTCCTTGAAAGATGATGCTATTCACCTAGAGGAAGAAGCTCCAGTACTGTAGGGATGCCCAAGTCACGGATATGTGCTGTTGAAGTTTTGAGGCACCAAGCAGGGGGAGGCTCTCTCCTTCCTTCGGTGAAGCTGCCCGCCTGGCGGCTTCTGCCTCCGCAGAAGTGCCAACGTGGCGAGGCAAAAACAGTATTACAAAACCACTACGTTACACCGACACCGAACTCTTCAAACAGTGCTTTTGTAAGCAAACAAGAAAAGAAAAACTCCTAGGTTTAGTTTTAAGCTTTAATAAGTAATAATTTTCTGTATCTTTAAGTCAAAGTAACCCTAACTTGTATGACTGCAGTGTTTTTATTTTTTATCTTATGCACATGTTACGTTGGAGAAAATGTTTACAAAAAATGGTTTTGTTACACTAATGTGCATCACATATTTATGGTTTATTTGAAAGTGATTTTTGTGGGTTTTTTAGTTTTTCATAGCAGTAGTAGTACACTTTTTGTGATTTATAACCCCAAATTCTGCTGATTATAAAGATGCTAAACAATAATACAAAATGACAAACTGCGTTAAAATTACTAATCGTAGAGCTGCAAAGCAGACTGGTGACAAGTAAAACACTCAGCCTTTTTTTTGCAGTGCTATCTAACTTGTCTTCTGTGTATTATGGAAATTACTGTTTTTTCCCCGTTTTTCCTTAAATAAAGTCAAATTGACACCTATTGTATGTGGAAAGTATCTTGAATATCTACTGGCTGCAGAAATCAAACTGCACGTTGCCTAGTTGGATGTATCATCAGAATAAAAGCCTTATTGTCAAATCTCATAATTTTAGAGACTTTGACAATAAATGTGGGCTTTTGAGGGCTTTTTTGTTGTTCTGTTCTTTTCCTTAAAGCGCTATCTCCTGGTGCAGTTGCTCTTTTGAGAATTACAGTTTTCCTTTTAAAGGAAAAAAAATGTTAAAAGTTTAGGAACATTAGTGAGTGCCTGGTGGTTTGGAAAGAAGAAGTTGCACAAAGGAGAGCTGGGGCACTTTATGAACGTGCCCTCCTGCCACGCTGCTCTCACGCATGTGGTTTTTGTGAGCTGGCATTATTTGCTGCTGAGGGTGCAAGGAGCAGGAGTCCTGAGCCACATTTTCCCACAGCTCCAAGGCATAAGCCATGCATACTGAGCAGCTTTGATGCAAAGCTGCCATTTGCACCTTCTGCAGTTTTGTTGGCCCTTGCCTGTGTTTTTCCACCATGGGCTGTGTGTGTTTTCTGAAGTGGAGATAAGCAGTAGACATTTCCTTCTGACTGGGCTGGTCTCTCTGAGAGGAAGAGGAAGTCCCTGTTCCCTGTACCCCTTGCCTTTATTTGCACTTTCATCCGCAGAAGGCATGGGATGTGGTGTAAGTTGAAAAATGTTTCAGGATTTCACTTGCTTCCTATGGACAAAGGTATCTGAAATCCTCAAGCCCCACAGCATTTCCGCTTCTGCACGTGTAGATACTGACAGAGCTTAAAAAACTGGTAGGACTATCCAAGAGCCAGTCAGGCTTCTATGGGCTTAGTTCCATTTGTTGCCCGAAAGCTGCTGGTTTTCTGCAGTCACTCTTGACCTCTAGAAGACTTTCCCCAGTTAATTAGCATAGTTGAGCACTGTAGCTGGTCATGAAGACAGATACAAGCTATTGCTCATTACGGTGTGCGTTTAAGAACAATGCAGCAAGCCCGGGTCTGAGCTTCATGGTGGGCACCACCAGAGGCAGTAGATCATGGTCCTGTGAAGAAAAATACAACTGCAGTAAAAGATGACATGAAAAAAAAGATGAGAGTGCTGGAGGAGATCTCATTCCTGTACAGGGCTTTTGTAGGCAGCAGTGGTGAGAAGGGCCCAAATTTGTACCATTTGAGGGCAGATGGGCTCTGTGCAGGACAGAAGAGAACAAATAGTGGAGCAGAAGAACATAGGCATCTTCAAAATCAGCTGCAGTAGTCAAACCAGAGAAAGAAATTATCAAACATCAAAAGGAATGCTTGAAACAATATTTTTACAAAGCTTTAAAATACTTAAACATAGTATTGAAAAATGCAGAACCCTTACACATGAGATAAAAACCTGCAAAACAGAAAAGGTGCAAGAGGCAGTCCTTCTCAGAGGCTGCTTTGCTGAAAGGCTCTTGCTAGAGCATTAGAACACCTCTCCTACGAAGAAGGCTTAGGGAAGTTGGGCTTGTTCATCCTGGAGAAGAGACGGCTCTGGGGGGACCTGACTGCAGCTTTTCAGTACTTAAAGGAGACCTACAGGAAAGATGGGGACAATCTGTTTAGCAGGGCCTGTTTCAACAGGACACAAGAGGTAATGGTTTTAAACTGAAAGAGAAGGTAGATTTAGACTAAATAGAAGGAAGACATTTTTCACTGTAAGGGTGATGTAACACTGGAACAAACAGGTTGCCCCAAGAGGTGTTAGAGGCCACATCCCTGGAAACATTCAAGGTCAGGTTGGAGAGGGCTCTCAGCAACCTGTTCTAGCTGAAGATATCCCTGCTCACTGCAGTGAGGTTGGACTAAATGACCCAAAGCTGTTTCTCTTTTCTTCCAACATCACAGGAGCATTACCAGCCACGGTTCTTGTGTAAGCAGTTATAGCCAGCCTGGTTTACTTGCTGCTGGCCCACTCTTTGCTTGTAAATCCCAAGCAGTCCAGAAGGGAAGCAATCCTGGCAACTTGGCTGTGAGACAACTTCTTTTGCCACATGAGGAACATGCTTTATGACCAGGATTTCAGCTGCACACAGCCTTGCCTGCTGGGCTATTTTGTTGCATGTAATGGACACAAGTTCAAAGAGCCACCTGTGCCTAGCAGCAGTAAAAATCCTGCCTGCAGCTTTCCTCCAGTACATGCAAATACACTGTTGAACTCCAACACCTAGCTTTTGGCCTTTTCCTAACCCGTTCATGGAAGGAAGGCTGGTAACACCTGTCGCCTTTTGACTTAACCTCCTTTTGAAGAGTTTTTGGTTTTCTTCAATGTATTGCAGTGTTGGTGCCTCTCAGGGTGGGTGGAAACACACAGGCACTGCTGTGAAGGTTACTGGGTGGAGGAATTCAAGGAGAACATCAGGTAATTGCAGTCTCTGAATTTTCATTCTATGATTATGTGGCTCCATGTGGCATAGGCTCCTATAGAAAGCAAAAGCTCTAGATACACTGATCATCATGCTCCTCTTCAGCTATCTCTATTATCCCATTCTTGTTCTAAACACATAAACTCGAGAGAGAAGGAGGGGGCAAGGTGTTGGTTTTTTGTTTTTTTTTGTTAATAAAATAATTTCCTGACTCAATTAAAGTATGCTCATTCCAGCTCAGGAAATGACAGGGGTTTTTCCTTTGTTAAATTGTAACAGGAAATTCACTTCAGTGTTTCATTCTCAGGCTTTTGTGGTTGTGGTAAGAATGTGGCATGGGAAAGTCAGATGAAGTTGTTCCAACTGCCGTACACAGCTCAAATTTTACTTAGCCTCTGTGTGAAATTCTTATTGCACAACCTTGTATTTGTAAGTTGTCCATTAAAAGGCATTGCCACACTTTTATTTCAGTATTTGCATCTCCTAAGCAATTTTTGCTCAGACCATGTTAGCCATGGAAAAATGCTTTGCTGGCTGTCAAACAACTGTTGGAGTGAAGGGATTGTAAAATACTTTTTGCCTTGGCTCTTTTCACGGGGAGATTACAGACACTTTTTGGTAGAGTCCCGCTGATATAGTTAGTAAGACTCTAGCTTTACAAACAGGCAAAGCTGAAAGACGGAAGAGAGTAACTAATGTGTTTGGGAGCTTTTAGTGAGTCACAGAGATAGTCAGAAAACAGATTGTAGTTTGAGGTCTTTCACCTCAACCATGAAACCATCTTAGCCCCTTTGGCTACTGCTGTCTCCCATATTATATGATGGAGCTGATGGAGTGTAACCAACGTGGCTGCTTTCCTGGGACAGACACTGATACTAACTTAAGGAAATTCCAACAGAAAGTTGTTAGCAAGGCTAGACCTGTGAGGAAGCAAAACAAAAAGGGAATTCATATTTTGCTCTTCTGTTTTCTTACAATGGTTTTTACGAAACTTTCCACTATGCTAAGCATACATGTGCGTGTAGATGGCATAGAGCATGCTTACTTGCAACAGTGAGGGGTCCTGACTTTTTGTTTCCTATTGGTGGTGTCACAAAGGAGAAAGCGGACCTCCTAGGAGACCCCTGTCAACTGCAGCCTTAAGCATTTGTTTAACTTCAAACATAACATAGCTATAATTGTGTCCTATTGTGGGGCCCTCAGTTCAAGAAGGACAGGGAACTGATTAAGAAAGTCTAGATGATTAAGGGAGTGGAACATTTCCCTTATGAGGAAAGGCTGAGGGAGCTGGAGCTCTTTAGCTTAGAGTAGAGTGTGAGGTGACCTCATTAATGTTTATCAGCATGTGAAGGGTGTCAGGAGCATGGAGCCAGGCTCTTCTCAGTGATGTCCAGTGACAGGACAAAGGACAGTGGGTGCAAGCTGGAGCATAGGAGGTTCCACGTAAACATAGGGAAAAACTTTTTCACTGTGAAGGTGACAGAACACTGGAGCAGGCTGCCCAGAGAGGTTGTGGAGTCTCCTTCACCACAGACATTCAAAACCTGCATAGATGCATTCCTGTGTGACCTACTCTAGGTGATCCTGCTTTGGCAGGGTGGGACAGACTAGAAGATCTTTTGAGGTTCCTTCCAACCCCTAACAGTCTGTGATTCTGTGTTAATCTAAACTCCATGCTCTCTAGCGCTTAATTGTGTACCTATTCTCCACCTAATGCTTAAATGTAGTCCCAAACCTGAAGGCAGACTTCATGGAAATGGAGCCTACCATGGTGTAGCCTACATAGAGCAGCTAGCAGGATCAGATTTATGTGCACACAGAAGCTCTGTCCTAAGCACTGGCTTGCTGAGATTCATTAAGTCGTAAACCTATCCCAGTTGAATCACAAAAACTCCTGGAAAATTCATATGGAAATTTTCTCAATGTTTCAGTAATGAAATTAACTGAAAGATAAGAAGAGAGCAGAAACTGGCATAGAATGTTAAAATGCAAAGCGTGTAATTATAGACTCACAGTTGTAATGACTCTAATGGATATCAGAGACAAGTATAAAAAGAGAATAAATTATTTCAGGGCATAAAGAATCAGTTATGGTTAATGAAGCTGTGATTATCATTACTCTGCTGCTGTGATAACGGGTTTTTTAAACTATTTTTTCTAAAATGTAATAATGCAAGTTAAGAATGAATTCAACTATTATCTGCCATTCAGAAAAAAACAATGAAATATTGTAGAGCTTCTCAAGATCTCAGTTTTGCACTAGTGATAACACCAGGGATTTTTATGGTGTGGTTTATTTCACAGCACACAGCTGCTAAGTGGCATCATTTCAGCTCACATTTAGTGAAATGTGTAAACTCATGCCTGGTGCCAATCGTTTAAGCCAGCAGTTGGGTTCAATGTTGTTCTTCACACATTTAAGATGAAGTGATTTGGTAAATTGATGATCCAGGGCTCTGATCAGAGCAAGGATGGCACACATTTGAGCAACCAACAGCGTTCTTGGTTTAGTGCACAGCAATGGGATGGCTTAACCTGGAAATCAGCTGTTCCAGTTTACAGTCTTGAGACAATAGTCATTCGTATCACCTTGCCTTAAAAGAGGCCTTGTAAAATGTGTCAAGTGAGCTGCTGATCCATGAGCAGGTGTGGTGGGTGAAGGACCAGTAGTTCAAGGCATGAAATCAGTGACTTGAGATGGCAGTGGCATTACAAAAGATGAACCAACGGGCCACCTTCTCTCTGTGTTAAGGCACTGAAGACTGCAGCCGGAGAGTAACTTCTTCCGGCTACCAGTGTATAAATTTGGACGTCAGCTGTGACAGCAGAAATTTCAGACAAAGGTTAGCGTTGCCTGTATTGCATGATAGCCTGCACAAAGGAGGAAGGAAATGAATTCTAGCTCAGTATAGTATAGTTACAGCTATTTGCAAAAGGATTACTCTGAGTCCTTAAAACCTAGATGCTCTGTAGTATCCTAGCTGGCTTCCAGCTGTGGCTGCAGAAGTGTTGGGGTTCTCGGGGTGATGAGTGTCTCTCAGATACCTTCTACATCCAGAAGGGATCTGCATGCTTGGGTTTAGGTCCTCAGAGATTTTAAGACGTTTGTCATGACAAACTCCTCAGCGTAGCGCTTGTCATCCATCGTATGTGTTCATGTACTGCTTGCATGACTTAAACAGTTGATGCCATAACACAAACCCTTAGAAAAATGATTTAAAACAAAACAAAACAAAAGGTTGGTAAGAAGGAAAATAACAGGGTTTACTCTTCCTGACTTAAATTTAAGCCAGACACCTCTGACTACTGCTCAACATTTAATTACATTTAGAGACTTTTCTTGAAGTGCTGTACTCACTCTGCAACAGATGGTCCTCATGGGAGGGATAAGTGTTCAAAAAAATCTCTTTATCCTTGTTAATTAGTTTTGGAGCCGTATGTATATCCTACTTGGTGACATCCAAAGTGCTCATTTTCTCATAAATTTTATCAACTTAGTATGGTTCACAAATACTAATGAAGTACTCTGCATTTGTGTAAAGCGAGGGAGGCTTATCATTTGAAGCATTTTCAATCTTTTTTTTTTCCCCCCTGTTACCCTAACCTAAAATAGGGAATAAAAGGTTGCATATTTTTATCGAGGAAGACTTCTAGAAGCATTTTGTTTCAGAAAAATAAATGTGAAACATTGCCATATTTGGTTCACACTGATTTCTTTACTTCTAATAGCTGATATATTTTGCTTTCTGCAATAACCACCAAGATGTCTTCATGTCAACTATAATTTGAATTTTCAAGGTATTTTCCTGTTGCTCCCTGTATCCATCATCCCTATACTTGGTGCTTTTTGAATGGACAGCTTCTCTCATGGTCCAGCTTGCAAAGTTTGTCTCTAAAGGAAGTGTGTTATTTCAGGTTACACATAGATTTTCAAGGTGCTAGATATACCTACAAAAAACAGTGAGCTGGCTAAGAGAAGGTTCTGACAAGTAAATGCTTTATGAATTTTACTGAAATGATTATTTTAGAGTGTATTGGCTAAACAACGTATTTAGTCTGTGCCAAACTGAGCTCAGACGTAATTAGCATCTCACCTTCCTTGATAAGAGTGCATGTATTTCGCAAAACAAGGATTTCTTTTTCCCAAGGTATCAGTTAAATAGCAAATTCATTTTCTAATCAAAAAGGAAAGGATTGAGATGGAAAATGCATAGCCCCCTGTGATTTTATATATGAAGTACTGATGAGATACTTGGTCCTGTTGGCCAAAGTTTTCATTCGTGAGCTGCCCCATGTCTCACTATCTTGCCCCAGATACAGAATTAACCAGGGTGGGAAAGACCTTCTAGATCATCAAGTCCAACCTATCACCCAACACCATCTAATCAACTAAACCATGGCACTAAGTGTGTCACCCAGCACCTCCCTGGGCAGCCCATTCCAATGGCTAATCACTCTTTGATGACAAGTTCCTCATTGCCTTCAAGCCATGTCACTCACAGGTCTCAAGTGCAGATTCATGGACAAACAAGTGCCAGTCACATGTAGGTGCCTCAGAATGATGGTTTTTGATAGAACAACTGAGATTTGGAGGGGGAAATTCAGAAATCCTGCCAAGTGCACAAGCCCTTCCTCAGGTGTGCTAAACACAATTGGAGAACAAGTCCGTTGCATTCAGCCAACCAAAGGGAAATTGAGGCCGAATGAGGGGCAAAGGGCAATTGTGCTATAAACCCGGTGTCTACAATGGGCCCCCAGGTTCTGGTGCCTGTTTCTCAAGCTAGTCTTTAGGAGATTATTTATTCATTGCCTTTGAGCTTGTGTCTTCTGCCTAAAAGTGAAAAGTGTATACCTTAATCTTTGTTTTATGAAGACAGTATAAAAATACATTTTTCCACAAGTTCCACTTTGGGGCTTTTAAAGAATGATTTGTTGCATCACTGGTGACATGGGAGGTGAGCATAAACCCTCACATCACAGCACACGTGCAAGAGGAGTAGATCCCCTCGGTACTGCTTTGTTGTGCTTGTGTCCACAAATCAGACTATAACTCCTGATTGTTGTTCATGTTTTCACAGAGAATGTTTTACAATTGTGTTTCTCAACTGGTATCAATCCATTATATTGATCCCCTGGGATCAGTTTGGCAGCAGAGATTAATTGCAGCAGAATATTTTTTCCTAAAACAGACCAGTCAGAATGGAGAGTCTAGAAAGTCGCTAGCAGCTAAAATGTTCCCTTTTAGGTTTTCCCCAGTCAGAAATGTTGGCTGGAAGTGAAATTGGTTAATCTGAATTCTGCAGGAACTTGGATAGACTGCAAATAAGAAGAAACCTGGGAATCTCTACTCTTTTCTAAAGTCAGCTGCACTCCAGGTTCTTCAGGACAAAAAAACTTAATTCAAGTGAACTGTGAAGAGATGGCCAATGGAGAGCTGCCTTCTACTGGTAGGTGGTGGTGAGCTCCATCTTCTGCTCTCTGATTTTTAAGCACCCCATTACGATATTAGAGCTAGAGATCACACTGCATTTACTTCCAAATTTGTCTCTGAGTTCCTGTACGCACTAGGGCAAGGGAGCAGATGACACCCCCACTCCCCCTCCCCAAACATCCCTGTGCCTAGGATCTGCTGATTCCTGCTCCGGCAGGACAGACAAATCTTCACTGGACCCTTTGGAGTCACTGCTGATGGGGGAACTGGTCAGCTCCTGGTCACAGAGTGACACCAGAAACCCCACCTGGGCCTTACTCACCATTTCTCTTCATGAAAGGTGGTTAAAGCACTCTTAGACCTGTGTGTTGCAGTGGTCTTACATGGGACTGCCACAGTGGGTGATCTAGGCTGGGATGAGTGATCTGTTTGTGCTAATCAGTGTCCCAGGGACTCCAAGGCCTGCTGTAGTGAGCCATGTCCATGCTTGTTCCATCTGGCAGCTCTGCCTCGGAGATTAGGAATAGTTGAAAGGTCATGGAAATGGATAGAATGAAGTTGTCAATCTCCTTTTGCCTTACTTCTATACACATAGAACCAAGACTTTTGGTTTCAGTTTTATTTCTAGTCATAAAAGCATCATGTTCTCATTGATGTTGCTGAAAGGGCAAAAATATCTCTTAAGGTCTCTTCCCATTGCTTTGCAATAACAGGAGGAGGAGGGGAGGAGTGGGGGTTGATGAGGCTTGTGGTACAACTTGCCAGTCTGGACGCCACCAGCTGAAAGAAGCTCCCTCCAGCAGATACCACTGCGTGGTGAGTTCTGTCATTTAGGATCATCTTATACCAGGCTGCATCTGCTGCAGAAGTAGCTTTCTTCCCATAGGCAACCATGCCTTCAGGGCCTGAAGGACCTATTCTCAGAAGTTTGAGAGACTTGCTCTATTCCCTCCTTTTCTCTACTCCTTTTTTTCTGCTGTCTCTTCTTCCTTCCTATCAGACTTCAGTTTCTGCCCAAAGCAATGTCTGTTGTGCAGTGCCATGGGATGAAAAAATGCTTTTCAGTGGATGGAGTTATTGCTACTTTGCTAGCAAAGATGTGACTGGGTAGTACTGGCATTGTATTTCTGCCCTGCAGTGTGTAACTGCATGTACCCAGTGCAAACTGTCCCAAGATGTGCAGACACCATAGCTTTTAATCAAAAAGCTTTAGGCTAATATGGAGATTTGTGCAAATAATAGAGTATTTGCATGAAGGGATGAAGCTGCAGAAGAGGTTTTGAACAGGCCAAATACAAATCTTGCTTCTAAATTGGCCATCTGTTTGCTAAGGGTATAGCAGCAAATGTTATGATATCACATACGTGACTTGGTTTCAAGCAGACTGTGGTAACTTGGAGGGTTGACTAATGAAGTTTTGTAATAGTTGTCTTTGCTGCTTGCTCTGGAAAGTGTTGTCCGTGCTGACATTTCTCAAACACCAAAAACAAAGGCCTTGAAGTTCCTTTCGGATTTGAAATACAACACTATTAAGCAAGCCAATGTTGCAAATTCTAATCTCTCCAGGAAACACCACTGTTGTGAAGAGGTGACCATTAGGAAAGTGCATCCAGTTTCCTACCAGTAAGATCTGGGCTAAGATTGTATCTTTCAGCACAGATGCTGAGTGCTTGCTGGCACGCAGGATAGAATTTGGTGGGTTTTGTGAAGCAAGACTGGATTAGGAGGCACACAAGATTACAGAGTTTGCTGAGACAGTGGGAGTAAGTGTGGTTTTGAGATTGTAATGGGACAGATAAAATATAGAGTGACTTTGCCAGGTGAATAACAGTGACGCTGTGCATGTCAGTACTTCTAATCACGATGCACAAATTCTGCGTCTGGTAGTATCTTGACTACTCCACGTGTTGCAAATATTTTGCATCCCTTTTTTTGGTTTCCTTTGGTGAACACATTAAGCCACAGCCTAGAGAGATTCACATCTCAGGTAACTAAGGTTTCATTTCAGTGTCACAGTACGGATTTTTATACAGGCCATGAAGACTTGATTGTTGCTTAGACTTGGTGTTTTTGTCATCAGTCTGTATGGTGTTTATAGCATGCAGGTGTGAAGAGGCTGTAAATCTCATCTTGGACAGTTTTAGTAGTGACTGTATTTATTCTGGCATTCATAAGATTTTGACATTTAATCCAGCTCTAAAAGGCCCTGTAAGACAAAGAAAATTTATTTTACCCACAGTTAAAAAGCAGTTAACTGAATTGTAGCACTTGGTTTTCCTAAACTAAGGAGGCTTTTCCTGGAAGGAACTTTGAGGTCACTGCTGTACTGCTGCTGTGATGGTTCAGATAAACTCCTAGTAATGGATAGCAGGGAACAATCCTTTTCCAGTGGACACAATACATTTTAAATGTCTTATTCCCTTAGGTGGAATGTAATAATCTCCTTACTATTTGTTTTAAAGATGTATTGTGGCAGAAAATTTCAAGATAGTGAGCTATTACCTATGCAAACTTTCTTGTGGTTCTTTGTTATTTTCCCCTTCCTTCTTGTCTGAGATTGATGGGACAACACTGCCTGCAGAAGCTGATAGGGAACAGCCTCTGAAGAAGTCACTGGGTAAGACTGGAGGCACCCTCTTAATTTCTCCTTTAGATTCTTCTTTCTAACCCTTCAGAAAACTACTAAAACCTGCAAAAGTTTTGTCCAAGTACTACCATTTAATGTTAGGAACCCATTCCAGTTAAAAGATTAAAATTATCACTTTACTACACTTAAAAGCTTCAGCCTACTCCAACTCACTATGCTGTGACTGTCAGATCAATACAGTCTGGAATGTCATTGTGCCCAATTTTGCTGAGAACAGGCAAGCTCTTGACTCTGTGTACTGTTCACAGCATACTATGGCACCCAAACCCTGGAGAACCTTTCTGTTTTCAGCAGAGTTAAATTTTTTCCTGATTTGAAACAGGTGATTTGTAGTCCATTTTGCTGTCACTTAGCAGAGGGGTCCACTTGAGCTACAATGATCTTGTACTTTATTCTCTGCTAAGTCTCTGATCTCCAGGTGCAGTAACTAGCATGTCTGTTGTTTCTCAAGTACTGTAAAAATGTTAGTGTATAATTTCACAAGTTAATATAGCAGAAGTGTAAATGTCAGTAGCTTTTCACATAGGTACATTGCACTTTTTGTATCACTAGTTTGATATTGGGGGGGTGGGTGTGTGTTTTGTTTTAACAAGAACATTGAGATTAAGGTCACTTGTTGTATTTAAATGATGTTGCAGGGAAAGGAAAATATTGCCTAAAAAAACCCTGTTCTTCATTGAGAGAATATATCTGAACTGTTTAGGCTGTACAAGACGACCTAGACTGGAGCAAACCTGTTTGGCCATGTTTGAGTGAGGCTTCTCCCTTTCACTGGTGCAGTGTTAGGACAGGTAGTCCTGAGATAGGGTCAGATTCACATTTTGTAATTTCTGAGGTCTGAGTTTGTTTAGCTCAGATGCCTCAGTTTGGGTCATCTCTATTTAACCTTTTTGCATAAAGCCATGTGAGTATGTGCATACACAAATGGACTTACTTTCCCCCTCACATCTGTGCTAGTCTATTGGGACCTGTTTGAATGGATGGACTGAAATGTATTTATTTAATCACTGTTGGGAATTATTTTTGCTTAATTGTACAATTGAGACGTATTTAAACAAAATATGGAATCGTTGACGTGAACTGTGTGTGATGTGTGAAAGGAGAGGTGGGAACAAGCAGCTAAAACCAGAGTTAAGCTGGCAGTGTGTCACTGTGCACAGACAGATGGGTACCAGCTGCCTTTTCAGTAGATACTAAGGTACACCATATGAACTGAGGAACTGTAGAATAAAAAAGATCTGTAACAACCTTCATGAAACCTAGATTATTTTTTTTTCTGAAATAAGTAGGTCTGTATTTAGTGTAAACTCTGTGTTTTTCTTTAATATTCAACTGAGAAAAATATTTCAAGTTATTTCACTCTCTAGTGCTGCTGAAAACCCCTGGATACATGACAAAGTGAAAATTTATTGTGTTTCACAGATGGGGAAGGGAGCTGTTACTGTTGGAGCCAGGAAAAAAAATGATGCATGGCTTTGTTTTGTTGAAAGGCTGATTAAATCTTTTACAAAAAGAGAACTGGTACTGGATCAACAAAAGGTACAAGACCACCCATTAGAAAACATAAATTTTGCATCACATATTCAAACTCGACAAAGTGGAGAGAGCACTCTATTATAAAAAAAAAGAAATAACACAAAACCAAACCAAAACCAAAGAAACAGAAGAATGAAGAGCCAGTGCTGAAAGGAAAGGCAAGTGAAATACTGACGTGACAAATTGCACTGTGTCCCCACTTCTGCAGCTGTCTTCCCTCCTGTACTGGTGTTCAAAACACAGTTAGAGTTAGATGAATGTGCAGCTACTGATTCAAAATTCATAATATTACCATCAGGAATCATTGTAGAGCAGTACATTTCTTCAGCTCCAGATTCTGGAAGGAAATGTTGTGTAGGAAACAGCATATAATTTCTGTAAAACCCCACAACATTCTGGTTTTATGCCTTGCTGTGTTGAACAGGTCATACTACCACCCCACCTAGCTTACAAGAGCTTTGAGTCATACTTAAGTCAATAACTGATGTGCCTGCATGTGCATTAACCACCTTGTTGTGGCTTTCAATACATTGGTGTGGAGGGCAATGATGACTGAATCTATGAAAAGGAAATGCTGGAGAACAGAACTGGAGGAATGTAGCTTGGAAATACCCCACAATGTGAAACAAATTGCTTGTCGTATTTGTTGTGAGAAAAACATGCAGGTAATGTTAATTGTAATAGGTGTCCTACAGAATTTCATAATTTTGGGAGCTAAGATTCCTAAACAACTACATCCTAGGGACTGCAGAAAGTTTTCAAAATAAGCATCAGCAGGCTGCATTAAATTTTAGGACTCGAGTGATGATAATGGCCACTTGGCTTGGTATCTTCCAGAACATATTTCTGGAAACAAATGCTAATTGTTCTCCCGAGCATTCATCTCACCTTGTTCCCCAGCACTGCTGGCTTGCTCCCATTGTAAACTAGACCACCTCAACCACGTTGAGCTTTTTGTTATTAAACGAGCAGCAAACTTACAAAACCAGATTTGTAAAGAGGAAGAAAGCTGAAGAATTGTGTGGCAATTCTTCCGGAACAGACACGCAATACGGGATGGCCCCTAGGGACAATAGATCAATGAATACTTGCATGGAGATGTTGCCTAAGTAAACACAGTCACAGGGTCATATTTCACAAGCATGTCTTCCTATTGAGTAGTAATAGGATGCTTTTCGTACAGTGAACTCTGGGTGCCTCAGGGCTACCTCACTCACCCAGAGTACCTGCGATCTACAACTTCCCGAGTCAGAGTGCAAAGCATGAGGTTCAGCATGAAATGGATGCAAGCATTGAATTTTTCTCAATTCTAAGGTTGCACTCTGAGGTGTATCTACATTTCCAGCTTCCCATTTGTCCTGAAGCTCCATATGATTGCGTGAGTAGTGTACGTACAGTACATTCTGTTCTGCAATCACTGCCCATAGGTTTTGTTTCGTTATATCCTTCATGAACGCAGATTGCTGATAAGTGCTGTGTGTTCTGGTCAACTGTTCTATCAAACATTGCTCCAGCACTGTCTCAGATGTTTTCAGGAAACCTGTGCATATTCCACTCAGTGCCCTAGAAAGCACAGGACATCCTGGGCCCACTGGTGCCATACCTGTGACTCCGCTACTCCTGCAAGTGGGTGCATTGTTAGAATTCGGCCTCCTTGCATAGGGAAAACATTAATGGTCTATGTAATCTTGGCAGGCAGGCATATGAAAAACAAACTGGTGAGTAGCTGAATCTGACAGTAATGAGAAAGATGTAAGCAATCAACTAGTACTACCTCTAGAAATGGGTCAACCAAAAGCAGGTGCGGGGTGTGTGGGGGGCGTGTCAGAGGGATAGGATGGCAGGGAATGACCTCTACTAAATCAAACCACTTGCCTTGAGCTATGGGAAAAGATTACTTCAGCAATCTGACAAGGGCAGAACTCTTGCATGTAGACTGCAAATTTGCTGTCTGTTTGCTAACCCATGGAGCTTCTTTTAATAGCTAAGGGTAATAAAGTCCCCCATCTAAGTATGTCACCTGGTTATAGCAGCCTAGGCATGAGCGATAAGGGTGGTGGGATGACAGAGTTCTTCAGAAAGATGAGGTTTATGGAGGAAAGCAGGTTAAGAGATGGACGAGAACATGCATCAGAGGCACAGCAGAGCTTAGCTCATGGTGCAGATGAATTTGCATCCATTTTACTGCAGGTAAACTTGTGTCCTGTCTAGAAAGATCTTTTTCTGAAAGGGGCTTAGTAATGTGCATAAAATGCTACAGGGTTTGCAAGCCCTGTGTTTTGTTTGTTGAACCTGAAACCACTGAACCCAGTGGAGTTTGGATTTACCCATGACAGATCCTGAGCCAAGCATAAGTCCTGTTGAAAGCACAGCCTCTTTAGTTCATTATTCCTTCTGTGCGCTAACTTCTGAGGAAACCCCCTCTTACAAAATCATCAAAGTTGGCACATTAATAGAATCCTTTCCTCGAGGTACTCTTTCTTCATCTTCTCAGAAGGTGCAACCTCAAGGAACCATTTTGCCAGGCACTTTTCTTCTTTTGAACATTGCGAGGTTTTGAAATGCTCCTTGAAGTAGAGTGTTAAAAGCAGTGGCTGCTTACATTGTTAAAAAAAAATACTGCATCTTTTCCTTCAGCAGACTGCAGCGCCAGAAAATGTCAAACCTTTCCTCTGTTCTGCTAAGTCTTCAGAAATAAGAATAATTCGATTATTTGAGGATCTACTAGAGAAATCATTCTCTTCTATTACAGCAGTGATTCTGGAAAGTGAAGAAGTAAATTTATCTTAAGAAGTGAAAAGTGGTCTGAATAAACTCTGGAGGGTGGCATGCTAGGTCTGAAGGTTCTGTGAATGCCTAGCTGCAGAGGCCCTGCAAGAGGATGTCAGCCTCTAACAATCACAGTTATTACTAGCAAAATCAATGGATTTTGACCTAGATGACACAGCACTGCTGCTACTGGTTGTTTTAATGTTGTAGGACTATATAAAGCAAATACTTTTAATGTAGTCCTTTGGTTCTCACTTTGCATGTAAAAATCACTAAAATGCTATTAACTGTGTTACCAATAAGTAACCTTGGTTTTGGCTGCTCTTTTGCTGTAAAATAGTCTTGATTTTTTGTAAACATTTACCATTTTATACTAAAGCTGTTGTGGCCAGATTATTTGGGTGTTCCCTGGCAAGCACAGCCACTTTGCATGGGGCAATGAAACAGCAGAGAACAAAACAGAAATACCTGTCCTGAAGGGACAAACCCCAAAACATGCCCTGACCCAGACAATGCGCTAAGCACCTGTGAATGTGCAAAACTGGACATTTCCTGGGGTCCAGATGGTCCAGGTAAATGTGTAGCACGTGATTAACTGTGTAACACACCTGTGAACTGTATGTGCCCCTGTCTGTGTTTGGATATGCCCCATTCTATAGGTTCAGCTATCATGTTTCTCTGTTACCAACAGGCATTAAATTGTCTTTGGACAGTATTTAAACCAGCCAAGATGGTAGGCAATTTGCCATGTTCTCACCAAGAAAGGAGGGCTTTCTCTTCCACTCTTCTTTTGGTGCCTACTGCAATTGGAATGCAACCCTATCCTCTCAGCAGGTGGCAGCCTCTATATTTCTCCATGTGTAGACATGTATATGTCTCTATTATTTTTTCTTTGTTTCTCTTTTTCTCAATTGTCAATTAAAAGAGAGTTTCTAATGAGTCTAAAAAATACCACTGGAGTACCAAGGAGTATGTGCCTTCCTGCTTAACCCTTCTCTCCAGAATTTCTCTTGAATATTTTAAAATCCAGCCAAGGATGCTGTGATTTATGCATGGCATGTGTAATTACAACTTCTTCATGATGTATTTTGTAAACACATCATGAAACCTGCAGCAGCGCTGAACCACCCTATTGTTGAGTGCCATGTTCTTACCATGCATACCTGGCCAGTTGCAGCTTCAAAGGAGCCATTGATGGTTAAGGGTTCCAAACAGTGCTGCCGTATCATTATAGTAGCAAATGGTTAAATTCAGTTCCCCTTTTTGTTCTTGTTCCTGTAACTATGGTATCAAGCCTTCATACATCCTGCCAAAATTACTCTCCTTGGGAAGCCTGTTCACAAGAACCTGTACATTAATCAAAATAGTAATGTGTAAAGTCCTGAGATCATAAAACTTTCCATGAAATTAAGGGGAATGGTTTGGCATTTATGAGAAGATCAGGTTTAATAAGTTGTCCTTAAACTAAGTGCTGGGCTCTGCTGAGTTCCCAGTGAAATAAATGCCCTTGAGATAATGGATCCTGGAAGCTACAGCCAGAAGGACCATCAGGGATTTAACTTTTGTTGGGAAGCAAGCTCTCAAGCCAGGGATGTTTGGAAAGAAAACCTCACCACCGATTTATTTTACCCCAATTTTCCTGTAAGTGGTAAGCCTTTATGTTGGATTCTCTCTACTTTCAATTGACTAAGTCTGAATAAATGCTTGACCAACCTGTGATTAAGGAAAACTTCTACAGAAAAATTATATTGTTGTTAAAATTCCTTCTTTTTATTTTCAAAATAGAATCGATAACAACAGTTTAGACAAGTAACATTAAATATTGTCTTGACTTCCAATCATGTATGAAATCCTCCCAAAGTCTTTATCAACCAATTACTGAAATGATGAGTTCCCTTTTCAGCTGGTGAAGGGCTTAACTCGCTGCATTTGAAGGCTGACGTTGTCATGAGTTTATGCAGCCATAATGAATATAACAAAACCCTTCAAGCTCAGTTGATGGTAACTGTTTTTGTTAAAACAAAGGTGCTCACTAGCGTGAAGGAATGGTACAAAGTCTTCTTCAGTTCTTCAGATTGCATATGCACCAACTGAACAGATAAATAGACAATGGAAAGACTAAGCTTACCTCATCTTTATTGCAAACAAATGTGACCTTGCAGCATCACTTTAGGTTACTCTTGCTTTTTATCCCTGGGAAGACAATGGTGATGTTGGGATTGACTCTTTTTCTTCAGCCAGGCAGAGAGGGACCTGGGGGTGCTGGTTGATGGTAGGATGAACATGAGCCTGCAGTGTGCACAGGCGGCCAGGAGGGCCAATGGCATCCTGGCCTGCATCAGGAACAGTGTGGCCAGCAGGAGCAGGGAGGTCATTCTGCCCCTGTACACTGCACTGGTTAGGTCACACCTCGAGTCCTGTGTCCAGTTCTGGGCCCCTCAGTTTAGGAAGGATGTTGACTTGCTGGAACGAGTCCAGAGAAGGGCAACAAAGTTGGTGAGGGGCTTGGAACACAAGCCCTATGAGGAGAGACTGAGGGAGCTGGGGCTGCTTAGCCTGGAGAGGAGGAGACTCAGGGGTGACCTTATTGCTCTCTACAACTACCTGAAGGGGGGTTGTAAACAGGCAGAGGTTGGTCTCTTCTCCCAGGCAGCCAGCACCAGAACAAGAGGACACAGTCTCAGGCTGTGCCAGGGGAAGTCCAGGCTGGAGGTCAGGAGGAAGTTTTACACAGAGGGAGTGATTGCCCATTGGAATGGACTGCCCGGGGAGGTGGTGGAGTCGCCGTCACTGGAGGTGTTCAGGAGGAGACTTGACAGGGTGCTTGGTTACATGGGTTAGTTGATTAGGTGGTGTTGGATGATAGGTTGGACGCGATGATCTTGAAGGTCTCTTCCAACCTGGTTTATTCTATAATCAACCACTTCAAACATTCTCAACTGACTTTATTTCTCCTATTTGCTGTTTTCAAATATTATTGTGTTTGTTTTGGTTTAGTTATGTTTTTCCCAAATTGAGAGGCAGTATCTGTGGGATCTCTTTATTTGTTATTCACTCATTTGTAAACCCCTCTTCCATTATATCACTGTTCCAGAACAAGTCTGCCTTGTCTTATTTTATCTCAAGCAACTGTTGTTGCCAGTCAGATCTGCTGACTGTTGTGATGCCAAACACAGGACAGGAACTAAGTAAGAACACCAAGTACACCTGAAACTTTGGTGCCTTTATTTCCATACAGTATGCACTTTCACATGTTTTGCACTCTGTCCTTTACCTCAGCCCCCCAACTCCTGTGATAATGAATTATACATCAAGGTAGTGACATAGGAAAGCAATATCTTCAGTAACTGTATCCACTGTGATTTCACATTCATGCTTCTTAAAACAAGTGAGTGAAATTATACTTGTGTGTTGGAAAAATAGTGAAACTAAGATAAGTGAGATTTACTGCCTGCATTAAATAAATTACTTCATCTTGGTGAGACAAAGATTTCATTCAGCAACACATAATAATAATAAAAAAGGTTAATATTACTCTCCCAGTACACCTACAGTGATGTACAATCCATATTGGCTGGGTTTTTGCCTAATCATAGGGCATATATTTATCACACTTTTTCATATCTGTGTAGTTACTTTTTACCAATGAAATTTACGTTTAACTAACAAAAAGGCAATCATGGGCAGAAATTTTTGTCATCTGTTTTTCTCTTTGCTTCTGGAATTCCCTGTTTCCTGGGTTGGCTGCTTAAACCAAGCACCGTAACTGATTTAGAAAGCTTATGTTGTTCCTATTGTTCTGGCTTGTGTAACTCTATATGACTTCATGCTCCTCAACAGGGCACAGTTCCTACTGTCTACTGTTACCATGGGCTTTGTGTAAGCGCTGCTGTGCTTTTAAATCCTTCTACACTTTTCGCATGCAAGACCACAGAGCACATTATATTGCTTTGCCTATAAAAAGTCTGATCATGATTACATGCAAACTGTGATTTCAGAAGTGATGGGAAAAAAAATACTCGGCAATCTCAGGTTTGCTTTTTTCTAGCATGTCCCTAGTGCCCCTACTGACTCACTGTTTGTGGTCTGAGAATATGCCATAGTTGTGGGAAATGTCTATGTACTGTTCTTTTTGGCATTATTAGTTCCCAGTCGACCTCACAGGTCAGCCCTTACACCGTGAGTGACGATGTGTTGCAATTTTGCCTAAAGCGCTGAGTTGTGGCAGATAACTTATGCTGTAGACTTACTCCATTCAAACAGTTGAGACAGCTAGTAGCCTGGGAAAGTCCTCAGGCTGAGCTGCAAGTTGTGGTCCACCTGCCTTGCCAGTCATCAGCTGCAAAACAACAGTGCTGGCATTTCAATAGTGATTCAATGGATTTCATCACTTGCAGCATGCAGTTATCAGAACCCAAGGCTTTGCACCAGCAAAGCCACTGTTTGACATGCCATGAACAAAATTCAGCATAACTATGTAGTTTTATCCATGGGAGAAGGAAGGGCAGTAAAAGATGTTGTTTTATTTTTATTGTAATTTTAGAGAGGCACTCAGATGTGGTGATGGTGAGATTGTCACTATTCAGCAATTCACATTGCTCTCTCCAGTTCAGTGTATAGGGATAGAGATAGCACTTTACAACTTTCAATAAACTCAGCTTTGCAATAATTGTTCTTCAGTGCTTGTCCACATTGCATCATGTCATGTAGACTGCGCCCAAGGATGGTTCTCTCCCTTAAATAAAAAGCCATCAGATCCTAGATTTTTAGAAATTATTTCTTTATTTCATCAGTCTATGACTGTGTGTCTCTGCACAGACAATTTAATCTGCTGCTGGCAGTTTGTGTGCAGATCTACTGGGCAAGATAAAGACCTCCCAGTGTCCCAGGCAAGTATTGCAAACATCGGTGTGATATGTGCAGTGACGAGGATGCCTGATGCAGGGAGAGTTCCCTTGGACACTTCATTTGCAGTGAAGACAGATTAGGCACTTTTTGTTGCTTGAGGTACTTCTGGCTTGTTGTTGCTGGCTCTGAGCCTTTGTAGTCATTATTTTCTCCCTTGCAGCTTGTTGACTTCTACAGTGAAGGTCTTCTCCCTCCTCCTTCCAGCTCTCGACAGTGTAGCTATTCTCCATAGCTTGCCTTGTTTCTTTCGCAGTGAAAGGATCTGTGGACATCCCAGAAGCTCACAGCAGGGAGGCAATCTGTAACCAATCTGTTACTGCCCTGGCCAAATGAGCACTCCCTAATGAAAAATTCTCTGTCTCTTGGCCCACCGCCTCTTGTTTCTCCCAGTCAGTCATACAGAACTGGTGTATGACAGCACTTATTTCTCTGGAGAAGCATGCAAATTCCTGTGTTCTTGACATCTGTTGTGCATTGGCTCCTCTGTTTAGTCTTTTTCTGTCTATCCTATCTATTTGATGATTCTCAGTCTCCATTTCTGGCCTCCCCAAGAGCTCACCCAGGAGTTGCGCACAATTATAAATTATTAAACCCAGGTTTTCCTATATCAATAAGCCCAAGAACATGTGGGGGCAATAGTCGTGGTTTGCTTTGCGTCTGCTCGCCAGTCAGCTTGCAGCATTCCATATTTCTTAGTGCCTTGTCATCTTATTCTTATGTGAACCAGAGAAAATTTCTCCAGTTTTAGGTTGTGTGGAGCTGGCTCAGCCAAACTGAATAACAGAATAAACAGCACAGTCCACGTGAGTACAGTTCCTGGGTGCTAAATATCATCAGCCACAGAATTGCTTGGATAAGTTCTTTCAGCACAAACAGAACCTGAGACTCACTAGAAAGAGCTGGCACCTTATAGAAATGGTCCTATCCCTACTCCATGATGCCTGAACTTCTATGTCCTCCTCCATGGACTAGGGGTAAAGAACAGACACCACTTGTGGAGGCCTTTTTAAAATCCCTGTTACAAGGATCTGCCAGAATGCTAAATATTACTTGAGATTTTGGTTATTTTATTGGGATGCCCTAGAAGAGCAAAATCCACCCAAATGTGGATAGGCAGCTGTGTGTAGGCCTGGTGTGGGAAACAGTGACCTAGTGAGATGAGCAATGGGTGAGGCACATGGGGAATAGCTTGGTCCTCAAGTCAGGAATTTCACTGCTGTGCTCCAGCATCTTGAGCTGTATAAATGCATCATCAGCATAACAAAACCACAGAATGGCACCAGCTTCCTTAAAAGAGTCTCTCTCTATATAGCTGCTGGACTTGCATATTTCTGTTTATAAATACTCAGTAATAACTGACCACAAAGTGACATGGCCTTCTCAGCAGACAGCTCCTGGAAAAATAAATGTCATATCTTTCACTTCTTCCAGAGTTACTTTAAACCAGACTTCTGCACCTCCAGATATAATATTTTAACTTAAAATTCTGGTACTGGGGCATGTGATCAAAATATTTTCTGGGTAAAATAAAGAGCTCTTCTGAAGAAAGTTGTTTCAAAGTGTTGATCCTGGTCAGGCTTACCTGAGAACATTCTGACTGCTACTCTGTAGATACTTGGGTTTAGTTTAGCTTTCTCAGGCAGTTCAGCATATATTATTGCATTATAAACTCAGTAGCATGAGGAAAATTGAGGGCTGCTGGTGTGTACAGATGGGAAACCCAAAGCATTGTCTCATGCAGGGTGAGTCAGGCAGGGCCCAGTCTTTACACATGCTGATAGGCAATGATAAGTTGACCAATTAGCACTGATACAGTTGCAAGTGACCCTAAGGATGAGCTGCACCAGGCCTAGACAAACTAATCATGGATGATGTGGAAGAAGAGAACATGAAGTAGGATGACGAAAAGGGCTGGAGCGTGGTGGGGAAAGGCCATGAAGGGAGACCTGAACTGGCTGCAGTGAAAAGAGGTTTGTGTGTGTCAAGGGCAAAGGGAACAATCCTTCAGAAAAGCAAGTGATGCTAGTTCTGCTGCATATTGAACAGCTTGCCATGGATGGTTTTACTCAGAGAATGCAACGAATGAGCTTGCAGCAGCTGGTAGGTACAATATTTCCAAAGACATCAAGCCTCATTTCCTACAGTTAGGTTCTTTATTCTGGAAAGCTCTGGGTTATTTGCTGGAAACTTGCCTGGCTGTTGTGACCACAGTTACCATTAGAGACTCCCACTTCTATTGCATGAGTCACTGATATAGTAATAGCCTGACCTTAGACTTAATATAACATGTCACCTGATCTGGAAGCCCTTTTGCCTGGTTGCCATACAGTGAACTGGAAAAGGAAGGCCTGAAATAGTTTTATAATTAGAAGGTCAGATTCTCAGAATGGAGTGCAGGATCTCCAGAAAGCAAGACCAGTGGTTTTGTAGCCCAGATGTGGGAGTTTAACACCAATGGGTTACTACCATAGGGTAGTAACTATTTTTAGTTGCATTATCATCCTTTCAGATTCAAGGACTGCTTAAGGAAAACCATATGGCCATATATTGGGCTGATAGCTCTAGAAAACCTTGCAATGACTGCATTGATCAGGATACAGAAACTGTAAAGACCATTACAGATGGAAATGTGGGACTTACTGATTTTTTTTCCTTTAGATCTATTTACTGAAGCTGCTGTAATATGGTAGATATTGCCTGCACAAATGAATATGTGCAGCCCAACCATACGACACTGTCCCTACTATTGCGGTATAGCTAACAGATGTTGTCTCAA
This sequence comes from Melanerpes formicivorus, assembly GCF_026170545.1. NCBI lineage: Eukaryota > Metazoa > Chordata > Aves > Piciformes > Picidae > Melanerpes > Melanerpes formicivorus. The sequence continues at coordinate 28,759,177 of NW_027142353.1, read as the reverse complement.
AATCTGCTGATCTTTCATTACTTAACATCCTGAGGTCTCCAATGTAAGAGAGGCTGAAAGAGTTCACGAACTGTGTCACGGTGGTACAGGAAATAGTTCTAAAAAGCTTACTGGGATAAACATCTATGTTGTTTTTATTAGTAATTGTTTGGTTAGTGAGAGCCCCACAAAGCCTGAGCCTTAGGCTACAACCCCAGTGCTTCAGATCACAGATGCTCAGCTAAGGTATACAAAGTCCAGGAAGGGGGGTGGAGGGTATTTTACTGAGGTCTGCTAATAGGACCTGTGTACTGACTCCAGGTCCAGCAGGTCAGACAGACCCCCAGAACTTCCTGGGCTAGCAATGAGACAGTGCATGATAACTGCTCCCTAAGGTATCAAGAACTGCTGTATCAGCTGTAAAAATTGCAGGGTTGCCTGCAGGATGCATCACACGATAGAGCAAGGCACAGGAAAAACGGCTTGTGGTCCAGTTTAGACTGAAGTCCTCTGTGAGACTGCCCTCTTTTAAATAGGTAGAGGCCAACATTGCCACAATGCATAACTCATTTCTTATCCCTTCTGCCCATGAGCCTTGATGTCATAATCTGGTTATATCTGTTAATTATTTATACTCCATTACATTGCAAAGAGGGCCTTAATGCAAGCTGTGACACCGAGATGGATACTATGGAAGGGAAGTGGAATCAGTCCATTTGTGACTCACAGGCAATTTGGGAAATCACAGAAGATTTATGTTGTCCATGAAGGACTTGCTAAACCATAGTTTGTGAAGACTGCAACTAATTTAGCTGCTGACTATGCTGCAGGACACCTTTTGATACCCATGAGATTTTTTGATTTGGGCCTGAGCTTGAAACAGTCATGTGAAAACACGAGTGCATGTAAACTACCATTCGTCAGAAAGAGGGAAATTTAGTCATATATTTAGCAGTCATTTCCCCTTTTTTGGGAAACCCACATACATATTGTCTCCCTCTCTGTGTCTTGGTTTCTCTCATCTTCACTCTACAGAAGGAAAGAAAGGTGGGTCTAAAATGTCGTTTGCTTCTGACACAAATCTGATTGGGCAATGAGAGAAGAATTTCCTGTGTGTTGAGCTAAATCCTATATAAGAACCTCACTAGCAACTTTCAGTCATGTCTTTTTTTGAGAAGCTGAAGGCTGAAAGAGTGCAAGACACACAGGTAAGAGAATGTGATGGAAATCTTGGAAGGAAGACCTCCACTAAACCCTCAGATTGCATAGGACATACGGAGATTGCTATATACTAAACCAAAGGGACCAAAAAGCTCTAAACAAGGCAACCAAGTATTTTCATCAGGATCTAACAAGAGAGACACTCCCCTGTTACAGGGTATTTTGTGTGAAGCATGGAGCTTGTTAACACCACAGCAAAGCCACCACCAGCACCTTGTCCAGGTGCAGCCAAGAGGGACTACGACTCCATGCCAATGACCTGGAAACCCTCACAGATCTAGAGGTAGGAGAGAGGAGCCATAGTTATGAAACAATATTATTAAGTAAAAGGTTGGCTTTGTTGTATTGTAGAGATGACAATAACTGGGAAACAGTTTATTATAGTCATACCTATCAGAATCAGGCAAATTTAGCTACTAGAACAGGGAGAAATTTGGATTAAAACTGTGAGCAGGATGGGGTGCACAAAAGATGCTTGAAGGTGAGTACCTATGAACGTGACCATGTTTACTTTTGCATACAATTTGAAGCAGTTATCTAGTCATTTAATATTCATCCTATGGGACAATCACAGTTTTAGGTTAATGTTAAATGCACACACAATTTACATTTCTGTATATACAATGGAAATGGTATCTATCATGTGCATATGTGTGCTACGTAGAGCATAAACTCATACTTGCATATAGCATGTTTTGTGTATTTTTGCCTGCAGTATAATGAGACAACACATGGTCAAGCAACTGAGTACCAGAAGCTGAAACCTTGAAACAGACTGGAAAGCATTCATATGATGTACACAGAAGTTGCCTTGGCCATAGTAAACCAACACAGATGACAATTAATGAACTGGCAGTGGACTGTTTTGTTTTCCCTTAGTGCCACTGTATCTGATTTTCAGGACAAGTTGTGCAGGATTTTCCTCGTCTTGTTTTAACTTAGATGGTCATAGTGTCCATGTTGGACTTGTGCACCACCAGCAAGGTGGGTGTGCATGCAATGAGAACCAGAGTTTGTCCCAAGAGAAACATTTATTGGAGATTTTGAAAGCTTGTGTCTGGTTATAGAAGGAAGTTTGCATGCAGCCTGATCTATGTTAGCTGTCTTAATTTATTTTCCCCACCATTCACAGTGGGGAAAATAAAGTGGCACAGGATTTAATAAGGTGCATATGTGTACAGGGAGATGTTAGGTTATGGCTGGACTCAATGATCTTAAGGTCTTTTCCAACCAGGCAATTCTATGACTTTATGATGAATATGTCCTTGTTTATTGCAGGGGGTTGAATTAGATGACCCTTAAAGATGCCTTTCAACCCAAAGCATTCTATGATTTTAAGATATAACCTTGAGAGACACTTGAAGTGGATGCTTAAGACAAGTAGTCTGTTCTGATGCATTTTTGCTCCTGTGTTCACCTAAGCTACTACATTGCAAATAACCTGAAGTGGCTGACCCATGACTCAGTTACATCTTGTTGCAAAATAAGTGGAGCTAGATTGTTTCATTCATAGCTGAAAAGCCGTGGGGACAGCAGCATCTTGTGGTATATCACTTGCATCTCTGGAGTGAAAGGAAAAGATGTGATGCGTTTGTGCTGAGCCAGATGCTCTCGTTCCACAACTCAGCCCCCATAAACTATGGAAGAAGTAGCCTTCCTGCTCATTAAGGGCCAGGCTGAGGAAAAGAGCAGTTAACTCTTGAGTAAACATAGAATATTTTCATTGTATTGTCTGTCTTGTAATAAACTTCCCTGTATATTTCAAGGCAGTTTCCCTCAATCATCTCTTTCCAATTACCTCTGGGAAAAATGTGTGGGCTCTTCTTTATCCTGATGACATGCATGATGGGTGCTTTTGCCTTCAGACTGCAGCAAGTCAAAAGCACAGGTAAGGGCATGCTTTTAAAATGTCTTTTGTCTCTCTCTCCCTTCTTTTGAATATGCTTGGTTGACTATAATATAAATATCTCTCTTATTTATATAGAAAACTGCTCAGATCACAGTGTGTTTTTCAAACACTACTATGAACTGCATGGAGAACCTGTGGTTCTAAAATGCCCTCTGCCCAGATACAAACATTTGGACGTTTCTGCCCTGACCCCTAATATCACATGGTATAAAAATGGCTCAAAAACCATGATATCAGGAAGAGATGAAGATTCAAGAATCTGGGCAAAAGGAGATACACTCTGGTTCTTACCAGCAATGTTAGAAGACTCAGGAGTATATGTCTGCACAAGAAGGTGAGTATTTAAAAGAAAATCCAGTGTGTTAATAACATGACTGTCTAAAATATGTTAGTTTAATTCTGAACTCCAGCTGTGTTCAGAGTGTGTCTGTACAAGATAATCTCTTTGGTTACTCCATTAGCAAAAAAAAAAAAAACCCCAAATAAACAAGCAAACAAAAAACCCCAAAAAAGGAAAGTCAGAACCCTTAAATGTATTATGTGCCTCCTATACATATATATTGAAAACTGGATAAATTATGGCACAGTATTGCTATTCTGGTTATGATCTCATGAACAAATAGTGTATGTGAGAGTTTGTTCTAACTTATTTATGAACCAGTCAAGTCTGCAATAAGCAGGGACATGCCGCAGGCAGCAGATACTGCAGAACACAATCCTTCTGTTACAACTCCAGAGATGGAGCCTTGTATGCACCTCAGATTGCCTTATAAAGCATATACCAAGGCTCTAGAGTGGCTTCAGTCTTTCCCTTTCCTTATGCCTGGTCTTTATTCTCTTTTCTTCTGCTTCACATTTTAAACCAGACTTTGGTTGCTCTGATTTTGCTGGAATATCTGTCATGACCCAATGTGTATTTACTATGCTGGGGCCAGACTTGCAAGACTACAGAGGGTTGAAACTTGGTCATCTTTTTGTGTTTATCTGACATCTCTTGGCATGGTTTCGAGAAGGGTGTCAGGCACTGGAATTGTGGGAGATTGAAGAATGCTCCTGCCAGCTCCTCCATCGAGTCATCCTCCTAGTACACTGCTGGCAACTGGCACCTCGCTCCAGGTCTACAGTGGAAAATATATCTGTAGTTCCTGGAGCTGCCTGTGCAGAGCGCAGTTTCCTTGCTGACAAGGTACACCTTGTGAGTGACATGTGTAAGCAGTAGAAGAGATGGACAGGCAGAACTCATGTTAATAAATCGTGGCCTTTCCATATGGCTAAGCAGTGGTGGGGCAGAAGACAAGACTTGAATGGTAAGATCAGAACAACAAAAGATTGCAAATGTTGTCCTAAAACAGAGAATAGCTGCCTGAGATCTTGAAGGATGTTTTGTAATTTCCTTCCTGGACTATTCTGCCTCAGTTCTTCAACTTGTAATGCTACAGCAGTGTTATTGACAGCTATAGCAAAATGCTGTGAAATCTGTTTAAAAAAAGATATGCAAGAGCTGAGTATAGAGCTTTATTGCTAACATGAAGGAGTTGCATGGTTGATATTGACAGGACAAAGGGTAATGACACTGGAATGGGTTGCCCAGAGAGGTTGGGGATGCCCCATTCCTAGAAATGTTCAAGGCCACATTGGATGGGGCTTTGAGCAGCCTGGCCTAGTGAAAGGTGTCCCTGCTCATGGCAGGGGATTGGAACTAGATGGTCTTTAAGGTCCTTTCCAACCCAAACCATTAAAGACTATAAGATTAGTAAAGTACAGACAAATTTTATTGCCTTTGCAAATCATCCCACAGGAAAGAGTTTTTTCAACACTTTGTAAAATAAAGGTAGAATAGAATAGAATAGAATAGAATAGAATAGAATAGAATAGAATAGAATAGACCAGACCAGGTTAGAAGAAACCTTCAAGATCATTGTGTCCAACCCATCAACCAATCCAACCCACCTAAACAAGTAACCCATGGCACCAAGCACCCCATCAAGTCTCCTCCTGAACACCTCCAATGATGGTGACTCCACCACCTCCCCGGGCAGCCCATTCCAATGGGCAATCACTCTCTCTGTATAGAACTTCTTCCTAACATCCAGCCTAAACCTCCTCTTGTTCTGGTCTCTGCTTCTGCTGAGTAAATATTTTGAATTTAGGAATCTGACATATAGGTGACAGTTGGTCACAGTGCCCTAAAAGTAGTGTGAGTCCATCTGCTTGCAACTCCCAGCTGCTCTCCAGAAGGTTACAGTCTAGACTCCCTGGTTTTGCTGTCCACCAGAGGGGCCCAGCAATGTCTTCAGCAAAGCTATCTTGAGACAGGCTTTCACAGGCATTGTAAAGGACATAGTTCAAGCATATATTTCCCATAGTTTGGTCCTACTCAGAACTGGAGCAATTGTCACTTGAGACCAGAAAGAAATGTTAAAGATTGCAAAATCTTCAAGGTAGGAATGCCTTCTTTTCTATGCAATGTCTTCTTGTTGTGCAATAGTAGCTGCAGATGTATTTTAACACATGGTTTAAGCTTTTTATTTCATGCTTAGGTTGCAATCATAAGGGTGTTCACAGTCAAGACCTCTTTCAAGGTGGAAGGTTTATTACACACCTGCTACTGTTCAGGTGAACAAGTTTTCCTTCCTTACAAAATTAAAATAGTGCTGTAGCCTAAGGATGCACAGCAAACTTGGTGTACAACAAAAAAAAAAAGAGAAAAGGCTGGAGCTCTGAGGCAGATGTGGCAGCAACATGTTTAGATTTTGCCAAAACCTCCAGTATCAGTGATTTTCCTGTACCCCTCCTGGTATGATTTCAGTCTTGAACTCTTAGAAACTGCTAAGGAAGGAAATAGAAGCAAGAGGAAACCAAGGGTGTCACTTGAGTATCTCATCTCCTGATCTGTCTGCAGGAACTTTACCTACTGTGCTGAGGTCTCCATCCACCTCACCATTGTGGAGAAAACAGCTGCTCAGGAGATTGCTTATCTCCAAGTCCTCTTCACTTTCACCTCTGGAAAGATCGTTTGCCCTGACCTATGGGATTTTACACCAAACAGGACAAGCCTGGAGCTTAAGTGGTACAAGGTAGAACTTTCACCTTCCTCTTTCTCCAAAGCCTAATCCTGTTTGTAAAGGCACATAGATCTCCACTTTCTGTTTCTCCTGAACATCATGTTATTGAAGTCATGAGCACATCATAATACACTGGGAATTTTGGGGCAGATGTTATTTTTTAAGAAAGATTGCCTTGCATGGAGTCCATACAGAGTGAAATGTGCCAGATGTTATCTGCTCTCACAGGCAGTGTAACTATTGAGGCTAGACTACCTACCCATGACTCTAGAGGTTTGCTACTTCACTTCGACGCTGTGCTTCTTTTCATGGTCCCTCTAATGAAACCCATAAAGTAGGACTTCCCTGTGAAGCTTCCCCTGTGTGAGCTGTTGAGATGGGGTAGTTTTCCTTAATCACTTGGAGATACTAAATTTGGAGATACTAAATTGGAAATACTAAATCCATCACACAAAGCTTATAGCAGCCTCTTGCCTAACTTGCCAGTCTGTGATGAAATACCTAGGCTGGCTTCATACAGTAGTGCCTATCTTGTGATTGGTACCACATCAGCAACATGTCTCTGCTCAGTTTCCCTTCAGAGGCAGGCTATAACCCACTTACTTCTGACTGAGACTGCTATTGAGGCCTAATAGAGGCCTTCCAGTACCTGAAGGGGGCCTATAAGAAGGCTGGAGAGAGACTGTTTACAAAGGCCTGCAGTGATAGGACAAGGGGCAATGGCTTCAAACTAGAGAAGAGCAGATTTAGATTGGATGTTAGGAATAGGTCCTTTATTATGAAGGTAGTGACAAACTGGAACAGGTTGCCTGGCAAGGTGGTTGGAGCCCCATCCCTGGAGATATTCAGTGAGGCTCAACAGGGCTCTCAGCAACCTGATCTCATTGAGGATGTCGCTGCTGAATGCAGTGGGGGTTGGACTAGAGGTCCTTTCTGACCCAGACCAATCTATGATTCTATGATTGCTTATTGAGACTGCCTCCCTCAAAATAATTCTTGCTACAACTGTCAGGAAAAGCTATCCAACTTTCATAGAGAAGCAACATCATTGCTCTGAGCAGGGCTCCAGCCTGTGTGCGAACTGAACCTTTATGTGAAAGGGCAACAATTTATCAGTTTATGAAATCATGCAGGATAAGCAACTGTTCTGTGATAACTTGCATAATTAGAATAGAATAGAATAGAATAGAATAGAATAGAATAGAATAGAATAGAATAGAATAGAATGGAGTAGAATAGCATAAACCAGGTTGGAAGAGACCTTCAAGATTGCTAGTATTTGTCTTCAAAGAATGCTTTAGAATACTGCTTTTATGATGATGCGTATGGAAAACAATAGTATTGTGAAAACCTTCATGGTTACTAAAATGGTTTTGTCTTACAAGAATGTCTTAGGTGATTATTCTTAAGAGGACTCATGAAAGACCCTCTTATCCTTTGCATCCTAAAGCGTGCACTTCATTTAAAAGCTATACATTTACATTGCAGATAGATTAAAATAGTGATTCTTCACACTTTTTGTAGTGCCTCAGAGCATTTTAGAGACAGATACACATTTGAAGAACTTGCCCTTTGTGGAGAAAGTGGAACTGTTCAGCTTTCCCAGTGATAAGTGAACTCTTAATAACAGAAAGACAGGCATAAGTGATTTTGTCTGGAATTTATATGGCATATAACCACATCTGTCTGAGCCGTAACACCAGTTGCTGTCCTTTCTCCAGGATGCTGTGCCTGTGGAAGATGACAATGAAAAATTTGTAGTTCTGAAAGGTTCGACTTCTCTGATCATGACTTCTGTACTACCAACAGATGCTGGCTATTATACCTGCAAGATGTCTTTTCCATTTGAAGGTGTAATATATGAAATTACCAGAACAATTCACCTGGAGACTGTTGGTAAATATCAAACCCTTAAAACATTGTAGCACTAGAACGTCTCTTCTTTGTTAATGAAATTCTGTAGAGGGACTCCTCTGCCCCAATACCCAGTAGCATCCTTGCTTGTATCAGAAATAGCGTGGAAAGCAGGACCAGGGAAGTGATTCTCCCCCAGTACACAGCACTGGTGAGGACACACCTCAAATATTGTGTTCAGTTTAGGCCACTCACTGCAAGAAAGACATTGAGGTACAGGATCATGTCCAAAGAAGGGCAATGAAGATGGTGAAAAATCTAGAGAACAAGTATGAGGAATGGCTGAGGACACTGGAATTGTTTAGTCTGCAGAAAAGAAGACTCAGGGGAGATCTTATTGCTCTCTGCACCTACCTGAAAGTAGCTCTTCTCCCAAGTAACATGTGATTACACAAGAAGAAGTGGCCTCAAAAATGGTGTCTTGGCCTGTATTAGGAATAGCGTGGCCAGCAGGACTAGGGATGTAATTCTGTCCCTGTGCTTGGCACTGGTGAGGCCTCACTTTGACTACTGTGAGCAGTTCTGGCACACTCACTTCAAGAATGATACTGAGGTGCTGGAGGAAGTGCAGAGGAAAGTGACAAGACTGGTGAAGGGACTGGAGGGAAAGTCTTATGAAGGGAGGCTGAAGGAGCTGGGGTTGTTCAGGCCGGAGGAGAGGAGACTTAGAGGGGACCTTATCACTGTCTACAACTACTTAAAAGGAAGTTGTAGTCAGGTGGGGTAGGGCTCTTCTCCCAGGCAACCAGTGACAGGACAAGAGGGCATGGTATGAAGCTGTGCCAGGGGAGGTTTAGGTTGGATATTAGGAAGCACTTCCTCGTGGAAAGGGTGATTAGGCACTGGCATGGACTGCCTGGGGAGGTGGTGGAGTCGCCATCACCGGCAGTCTTTAAGAAAAGATTGGATGTTGCACTTGGTGGTATGGTTTAGCTGATGTGGTGGTGTTAGCTCATAGGCTGGCCTTGATCTCAGAGGTCTTTTCCAGCCTCAATAGTTTTGTGATTTTATGATTCTCTGATTGCCATTACAGGTTTACATTGGATATTAGGAAAAATGTCTTCACTGCAAGGGTTGTCAAGCACTTGAACAGGCTGCCTACAGAAGTGGTTTAGTCAGCATCCCTGGAAGTATTTAAGAGATATGGTACTTAGGGACATGGTTTAGCTGTGGACTTGGCAGTGCTGGGTTAACAATTAGACTTGATAATCTTAAAGGTCTTTTCCAACCTAAACGCTTATGTGACTATCCTTGGCCTCTCAGACTACCAAGGAAGGTGAGACACCATGGATGTTTGGTTTGGGCACTGATAGTTTTCCAGAGCCCCTCTGAGGGATGGGGTCATCCTTTTGCCTGAGTTGCAGCAGATTTTCAGGAGGCAGGACTGAATATTGCAAGACGCCTCTGGCTGTTGAACAGAAAAATGTATGTCTTGACACTTCAGAGGGTTTAGGAAACAAACCACCTCACACTCGCTCAGGATGGGGGAATGCCGCTATTTCGGAAACAGCTGAAAGCGGCCGGCCCGGCCCGGCCCGCCCCGCCGGCGCGGCGAGAGGAGTCTGGAGGGGCGGGGTGCGGTGAGCCAAACGGCCAGCAGGGGGCAGGCTTGACCAGGCACCTCCCGCATCATACCGTCTCCGCCTCGCTGCTCGTCCCGCCCCACCCCCGCCGGCCCTGGGACCGCCGCTGCCCGGCGCTAGTGCCCGCTTCAGGGCGCAGCTTTTGCAACACGAGTTGACTGATACACCAGAACGCTGTGCACCCATTCAGCGAGACCTGCACAGAATGGAGAGCTCGGAAAAGAAGAACCTAACGAGGTTCAACAAGGATAAGCGTAGAGTCCTGCACCTAGGGAGGAACAACTCCATGCACCAGTACAGGTCAGGGGTTGACCTGCTGGAAAGCAGCTTAATCGAGAAGGACTTTGGAGTCCTGGTGGACGGTAAATTATTCATGGGACAGCACTGTGCCCTTGTGGCCAAGAAAGCTAATGGTATCCTGGGGCTCATTAAGAAGAGTCAAAGGCGGTTCTTCTCCCTCTCTACTCTGCCCTGATGAGGCCACACCTGGAGGCTTGTGTTCAGTTCTGAGCTCCCCACTCCAATGAAGACAGAATGTCCGATAGAGGATGATTAAGGGAGTGGAACATCTGTCTTATAAGAAAAGGTTTAGAGACCTGTGACTGTTTAGTCTGGAAAAGAGAAGATTAAGAGGAGATCTTATTAATGTTTACAAATATCTGAAGAGTGGGTGTGAAGAAGGTGGTGCAGGTCTATTTTCCATGATGTCCTGCAATAGAATGAGGGGCAATGGATACAAGCTGGAACACGGGAAGTTCCATTGCAACACAAAGAACTTCTTTAATTAAGAGTGACAGAGCACTGGCATGGGCTGCCTTGAGAGCTTGTGGATTCTCCTTCTCTAGAGACTTTCAAGACTCATCTGGATGTATTCCTGTGTGACCTACCCTAGGTGATCCATCTTTGGCAGTGGGGGTTGCTGTCCTGATCTCTGGAGGTCCCTTCCAACCCCTGCCATTCTATGAATGCCTTTCAGGTGTGGGGCTGCTGAAGGTGTCAGTTTTGGCTATGCACACATCCATGCTCTGCTGAAGCCTGTGGCTTTTCTGCTTTTTCAATTATTGAAATGGGTGTGCAAGGATCTCAGCATACACTGTACCACTAGAGAACGGTGTGTAATACCGAATGGTGTGTAATACCAAATGGTACTCTTGCTTCCAAAAAACACTTATCTGCTGTAAATTCGTCATGGTGCAGCTTTCAGGATCAAGATGTGAGCTTGATTCTGATGATCCCTACAAACACAGATCTCTGGGATCGAATCTGGAACATCTCCCTTTGCCAGGGGTTTCAATGATCAAGTACTTTCCTAAGACTTGAAAGATGTTATGAAAGAGCGGCACATTTCTGTCTATAGCTCTGTGGCAACGACCACATTTTATGTGGTGCTAGCACTGACTCTATTCTTTCTCCCTCCAGAACAAGAAAAGAGAATTACCCCAATAATTGTATATCCAACACAGAAGACAACATCAGCTGCCCTTGGTAAGGCCCAACATTTTTCCCAGAAATATTTAATCAGGCAAAAATTAAATCAGCTCCTCTTATGGTGTAATCTGTTGGCATAAATTGTTGTAGTTCTTTTCTCCAAGTAAGGAAAATCACTTTCCAACCTGCCCCTCTTCCTGAAGGCTTCCTGTTCAGAGTTGATTGATAAGTGAATGTATTTTCTAGATATGCTTTATTGCTTTTTTTCCTCCTTTCCTTCCTTATTTCTGAAATGAAGCAGTGAGAGGGTGAATGAGGCACAAAATCAGAGATTTATTGAAGATGAGAGCAGACTCCAGGGGCCTCCAGGTAAAAATAGTGTAATTAGCATAATATCATATGATTAAACAGCTCCTGCTCCACCACCACCATTTTTGCACCCATCCCAGAGCTGGGTGCAAGACCCTCACCAGCCAAGACACCACACAGAGGACCTCAGCACCAGTAAGGAAGCCAGCCAGCACCCATGGATGATAGTGGAGAGGCCATCAACCCTCTTCCTACCTAACCAGGGGGCCACTAGGCCCCTGGGCCTTTTTCTCCACCCCAGTCACCCAAGTTTGCACCATGGGGACTCTCCAGCAATGAGAAGAGAATCCCTCGGTGCAGATGGGGTCAGCTTGGGGCTTCTGCCTTTCCTGGGGGGAATTAAAAAGGGGAGTGGGCTGGGAGGGCCAAGTGGCCACACCTGGGGTGGGAGGAAACTTCAATACAGCCCAGGTACTCTGGATTTGAGAGGAAAAAGGGGGAAAATGGGGTGGGTGAGAGACTTTTAGGGTGTCAGGTAATGATCGGACTAGGGGGAATGGAAAAAATGACAAAATGGTTAGATTCAGATTAGATGTTAGGAGGAAATTCTTCACCATGAGGGGGGTGAGTCACTGGAATGATTTGCCCAGGGGGATGGTAGAAGCCCCATCCCTGGGAGTTTTTAAGGCCAGGCTAGATGTGGCTCTGGGCAGCCTGATCTAGTATGAGGTGTCCCTGCCCATGGCAGTGAGGGGGTTGGAGATGGATGATCCTTAGGGTCCCCTCCAACCCCAGAAATTCCATGATTCTATGATTCTAAAACAATTTTGCAGTTTAGGCTGGATGTTAGGAAGAAACTTTTCACACACAGAGTGATTTGCCATTGGAATGGGCTGTTCAGGGAGGTGGTAGAGTCACTGTGCCTGAAAGTGTTTAAAATAAGACTGGATGAGGCACTTAGTACCATGGTTTAGTTGATTAGATGGTGTTGGGTGATAGGTTGGATTTGATGATCTTGAAGGTCTTTTCCAGCCTGGTTAATTCTGTGATTCTGCAGGTTTTGCACCTTGTTTTCAGTAACTGCATGCTGTCTTCCATGTAGGAGAAGCTGTAGAAGTGCTGCTGATTTTAGCTACTAAGAATGCAAGAAAACATGTGTTTGCATCCTCAGATCATCTGCTCAGAGTGTTTCCGCCCCCCCCCCCCCCCCCCCCCCCCCCCCCCCAAGAACTATTCATTTTCAGTATTCCCTCATATTTGTCTAGGTTATCTGGAGGCTTTGAATTAGGAACTTAGCTCTTTTGGGAAAAGACATTTTATCATTTCTTTTTACTGTTTGAAGTAGCAGTTGTTGCTAGTTAGAAAGTACCTTGATAGGATCTCAATTTCAATGAAGATGATATTATGACAACAAATTTCTGTTGCACTTCCACTTTCCAGAAAATGCCAGATGTATTTTACACTAAGTTTTCTTGACTTGGGTACTACACACACAGTTGTGTCCTATGATGACTTAGTTTTCACTGCCACTTTTCTTTCTATTACTACCAAGTAATTATTTTTGCCTGTCTATCTCCATGGAGTGATTTATTTCCCTTTTATCACCATTTGCATAGTTATAATAATAAAAAAGTATGCAGTATTGAGGCCTGTGATTTGCATGTAGTATAGATATGCACTGAAGGCTTTTTTCCTTAGCTCTGAGTTACAATAACTATAGCCAAATTTCTGATTTTTTGCATTATCACTTCAGCTCGGGAGGTCCTACCTTGAGCTGAACACCTTTGCCCACTGCATGTGTGAGTTAAGCTAGACTGTCAATTAAAGCAGTTGCTCCAGACACACCATGCTATTTGGGCTGCAGTACGTCAGGAGTAAGGTCACAGGAACACAGCTTTGCCTCCTGAGGAATGTGTCTAGTGCAAGAGTTACTAACTGTTGCAATGGGAAAGTAATTGGCTAGTGGCGGGAAGGAATGCCAAACCAAAGGGGATTAACTTCAGTTGGGGATTAACTTCAGTTTTGAGTGCAATGGTGTTTGACGTGCATAGGAACTTGATCTCCCACTGGAGATGTTGTTTTTTACCAAGTGAAAGAGTAGTTCTTTGTATGCATCCAAGTGATTTTTTAATCTTTGTTTTACTGACAGGCTCCAAGATGACTCTCCCATGCAAAGTGTTCATTGGACTGAGCAGCCACACCCATACTGATGTGGAATGGCTAGCAAACGACACTGCCATTGAGAGGGTTTACAAGGAAAGCAGAGTTAGAGAAGGAGAAAGACAGTAAGTCTGTCCAAAAGTCCTACATCCTCTTACCCTCCTGATACGTTGCCTCTCCCACTCTTGCAGTCTTGCCTCATAGCTGCATATGCCTCAAGGCTTTTTCTGCTAGGAAAGGGGTGAAAATACCTGTTTTCTCTACATGTGACATGTCACTTGAGTGGTGATAACTCACTATGTTCAGGCTTGTTTCTAGCACTTTGCAACTGTGAGGCAAAACTGTCAGCTGAAATCTCTTCACTGAGGTCCAAACTGTTGTATTTTATCTCTCATTTGAAGAGAGTGTCCACAAAGATCATCACCCTCACCTGGGTCATGGTGGCTCTGTCTCTATTGGTGGACACTGCTGTGAAGGTTCCTGGGCTCTGGGATGCCATTGCCTCTGCTGTTAATGGTTAAGCTGTCCACTTACCCACTAGCACCTTCCTGAAGAGCTCCTGGCTATCTGTTAGGATTTAACTTGGGCCAGGGACCATTCCCAACCCAGTCTGGGGATGTGGCATCTTTGTTTTGTGGGACAAAGAGTGTTTAACAGTGAAAGATGTTTGGGAATTTGTGCCAAGATAACAACCCAGCCATGTTTAGTTCATTGCACAGCTGCAGCCAGAGGTAACCAGGCAACTCTGATGAAGCCCTTATGTGTTAACACCTATTTTCACAGTTTGATTGATACCATTTACTTACAATGTTGTTCGTGTGGATAACTGACAGTGCATTAAACCTGTGGTCAGGAACCATAAGATGTACTGTGGCAGGTTTTAGAATAGAGCAGCATATGTACTTTCTTACTTGGACCTTAAAAATATTTTTATTATTACTATCACCATCATTATTAGTCTTACATACTATACAATTGCACAAGGACAGGGACCATGCCAGCTCATGCAAAGCTCATGATGTGTGAGATGCTCCAGGTACGCTGGAAGCCCTCAGAATGGCTGCAAGCCAAACCAGATCAAACACCACCACAGAAATCTCTGGCAAAACATCCACCACTGTGTTGCTGCCTTCCTGTGGTACAGTCCTGGGAGTTGCGCACAGGGAGCTCCATGGCTGCAGTGCATCGCAGGCTCGTAGCAGATTGTTAAAGAGCACTTGGATAACTGCTTCAGCAATGACTGAAAGATATCAAGAGAATGTTTGACTGTGACTAGAAAACCACACATATGTAGTTGGGACTGATGAAAAAATCAGGTTGAAGGAAGCTAGAAAATTCCTAGGCAGTTTCTGGTATTAAGCACTTGGTTTTGGGTGTGTGGTGGTTCACTTTGGCTAGTGAGCATTTGCTAGAATGAGGTCTCCATATGTCCTCTTCTAGCTGATAATAGATGTGGCAGTTTGAGGCTGTGCCTTTAAGAAAGGGACAGTGCTGGGACACTCTGGCTGAATGTTTTGGAATAATAACGAAAACAATCAGATATTCTAAACTAATTTCATTGGTAGATTGGTAGAATGCAGTCTTAAGTTTTGTGCAGCTGGGATTTTCTCTCAGTTCGTCCCTTTCCTTTCTGCTTCCAGCTTGCCTGCTTCTGGGCTCCCTGCCAGAGTGACCCTGAGCAGATAAGCATGAGGCCTACTAATATTCTGCTTTATTAATAGCTGCCTTTTTCACTCTTTCTAACCCTCTTTGGGAAGAGGGGAGGTAGGGGGAGGGGGGGGGTACAGGGGGGGAGCCCTCCTCCTCCGAAGGGAATTTCATTCCTGTATTCTTGTTTTTTTACTTTGCTGTATATTTCTGTATATAAATTGTGAGTACTGTATATTTTGTGTACATATCTTGCATTTTCCACATTGCTTGTAAAATATAGCATTTCCCTTTGCTTCTCTGGCTGGGTTAGCTGTGTTTTTTCTTCCTCTTTGTGGGGGAGAGGAGGCTAGGCCTTCTCTCAAACCACCACAATAAGAATCTCAGAAATCACTAGCTGTTCGGAGAGAAGGAATTGAGTCCTTCCACAATGCTGTGTAGAGGAGCTGAAAGATATACACAGTTTATACACAATTCTGCTTGCCTTTATTCCTTCTTTTTTTTTTTTTTTTTTTTTTTTTTTTTTTTTTTTTTTTTTTTTTTAAGAGAGAAATCTAATTCTTTTTGCCTGGAAGGTTCAACAAGTGCAGGATGGGTACTGGCTGCTGAGACTCAGATAGCTGACACAGCTGGGCTGGGAGACATGTATGTCCTCTAATGCTGAGGGGCGGGCTCAGAATTAATGCATTTTCTTGCAATGTGCTGTTAGAATGAACACATGAAATAAAGAAAAGCCACATTATGAAAGGAATTAACATTTTGTTGTTGTTGTTACAGAGAAATTGTTGAAAATGGTGAAAACTTTATTGAAGTTCCCCTGGTTTTTGATGCTGTCAAAGAAGTGGATTTTTACACAGATTTTACATGTCTGGCGCAGAACATATATGGATACCAAGTACTGCCAACAAGGGTGAAGCAGGAAGGTAACTAGTTTGACTGCTTATTTGGGATATTCGCTATCACTAATCTAATGCTAAACTGTAATCCAAGCCTTTTATACTGTCAGAGCTAGTATTGTAATTAACTATTACCTGGGGAAAAAATTGTCTCTTTCACCTGTAGGCTTTGGAATAGCCGGTTCACAAAACACGCTTTCTGTGGGGTCATTCACTGGCATTTTCTTCAGGGATAAGGATCTGTGCTGGTGTATCTGTTTATTGGACAGGCATCCAGTTCAGAGATACTTTCTAAAGTGATTGCTCCAGTGAGACTACTGGCAAATTTCCATTGGGTGCAGCAGGGCCAGGTCTCCCCCTGTTCCTCAATAAGCAGTGGGAAAATAAGGAAAAAAGAAAAAGATAATAGCAGAATAAAGATCAGCATGTTCCTTCCTTCTCATGCACAGACTGCTGCCAAAATAACAAAAAGTATGAATTATGATGGGTTTGTTATTTTGGCTCCTAGTGTGGGAAGAGAAGCCCTAAGCTCAGTGCAATTAATGCTGCAGTGCGATAGACCATTGGCCAAGAAGCAGCCATAAAACCAACATGAAGCAATGCTAATTGTTTCTTTGCATGACAGCGATGAATCACCAATGCTTGCTCACACTGTCTTAGAAAGGCACATTTGCAGTCTTTGTGATGAGTTATAACTCATGACTCACTCCAGCATCCTATGATGAAGGATTTGTACTTTGCTAGATGATGTGCTGCCCTTCTATTCCATGAGCTACACAGATATTACTATAGAGGAGGCAATCCATTAACCAATATAGGTTGGAATAATCCAAAATCAACTGGGTCTCGGAAATAAGTTGTATTTTGGGAAAAGGTTCAGAGTGTTGGCTTGATCGTTAGTAATTAATAAGCTGCTCTGTACAGGAAAACTATTCATACAGCTAGTGGGTGGACTAACTGTTACATATTCCCTCTCCTTGTGGTGCTTTTGTTTCTTGCTTGTAGTGTCCTTGCTTTCACTAAATTAAGATAGAAATCACATAGCTGCTCTGAGCACAGGTTGGGAAGGGCCCTGTGTATGCAAAAGGAGTGAACTTTAAATTCCCACCCTTTATTGTTCATCAGCTCTTCCTCACATCTTCATAAACCCATTTCCCAGAGCACTCAATCAGGCCTCTTCCTTTCAGTGGTGATCAACCCTGCTGAGAGGTTAACTTGCAGACATCCTTTTTATTGTGATTTCTCTTCTTGCTCCTTGAACTTAGAGAACTATGTTCCTGGGAGTTTATGGTTGTATTTTTTTTAACTTTTTTTTTTTTTTTTTTTTTTTTTAAACTTTTCCAGCTGTTGGCCTGTCCTGGTACATCGCAATGATTCCCTTTGCATTGGCCTGCATGATCGTGGCAGGGATTTACATACACAAGTGCTGGAGGAGGAGAGCCAATAAAGGATACACTGCAGCAAGGGTTTAAAATCCACTTTACACTCTTGATCTGCCAACAGAACAAAACACCATCCTATCTTTCTCTTCAGACTGGACATTCTGCTTCCCCAGCAGATGTATATGTATCAGCTAATTTCTTCTTCTCAAAGTCCTCCACAATCTGATGAAGTTATAAATATAAGTTTGCATTTTTATGTTGTCTAGATGCAGGAAAGCTGCTTCTATTATTTTGCAGCTAATGTGCAATCTATTGAATTTTGGAACACAGAATGGCAGGAATGTTCTGTGGATATGGGAAGGATAGGGAAAGGGATGTGCTCTTTCCTTCTGTAATTCCAGTAGTCTTACGGTTTAAAAAAAAAAAAAGAAAAAAAAAAAAAGAAAAAAAAAAAAGAAGAAAATCCCTAAAATATAAGAAGAAGAAATAAAAAATCTTGCTACAGAAGGACTATTCCACAAAAGAGTGAAAATGCAGTTTCCTTATGCAGCTAAACTCTGTTTTACTTCACAGAATCACACAGAATCACAGAATCACCAAGGTTGGAAGAGACCTCAAAGATCAAGGCTAAAAAGAGCCCTGTTTTTCTCTTTTCCAGAGCTAGATACAGTTGTCATGGCATATCTGTGAACTTTTCCACAACACATCTGTATTTTTTCACCATTTGGATTACTTTTTGCTTAAATGGACTGTCTCAGAATATCCCTCTCACAGAGGGCTCTGTGTAACAGATAATTGTGCACTCGAGAATTTGGTTCTGGTTTACCACCAATATCTCATAGCAAGAGATTCATAGAGAGCTGTAACGTGTTATCTTTGCCAAAAAAGAAAGAAAAAATAATGGAGGTGTGTTTTAGTGTTGGGAGAGTCATTTGACTAATACTATTCCTGGAAGTGATTGGGCAGATTACCAGCAATAATATACAGTCTTGCTTTTCTGTGCCTCTAACTCTTTCATGACTGTCCCGATTCTTCTTTCTGATATGAGCAAAGGTCTAGCACAGGTTCCCATAAATAATGAGTCTTCACCAGGCTAAAACTGGTGCAACCTCAGGAACCTTTTGTCCTTTAAACTCAAATATGAAAACTGATTACTCATGATGCAAAATGCTGCCTGTTAGGTTAATCTATCGGAATTCCAGTCTTGACATGAATCAGAAGGGAGCAATAAATAATCAATGACCATGCTGTACTTTGAGGATCAGAATGAGTAAAATTACTTGGTTACTTCCTCTTTCAAGACATAACACTTATGGTAGTCAAGAAATAGTTCCATCATACATAATGTCTATTATCTTTATCTGTATGGGAGGGGAAGAGATCCAGCCTTAAGGTCTAGGTATGACTGACACCTCATACAGGCACAAAAGATAAAGGGGCCAAGAGAGCTAATGGCTGCAGTGTCCTCCTTTTTATAGGCTTACTAGACAGGGAGGGGAAGTGGAACAGACTAAACTCAGTTTCCCAGGGGGACAACCCCCTGCAGGGAGAGCAATGCTCTCACAAGCCCTCCCCCCAACTTCCAGGAAGGGCGTAACCCATCACATGTACCACAGTGTTTAAAAAAAATGATGAAGTAATGAGGAGAAGGATACCTCATTCACAGAATCACAAAAACATTCAGGTTGGAAAAGACCCTCAGGATCACCAAGTCCAACCAATAACCCTACTCTACAAAGTTCACCCCTAAACCATATTCCCAAGCACCACATCCAAATGACCTTTAAACACATCCAGGGTTGGTGACTCAACCACCTCCCTGGGCAGCACATTCCAATGCCTGACCACTCTTTCTGTGAAATTTTTTTCCCCAATGTCCAGACTAAGCCTACCCAGTTGTAGCTTGAGGTCATTCATTCTTGTTCTATCACCAATTTGCTGTGAGAAGAGACCAGTACCAGCCTCTCTACAATGTCCTTTCATGTAGTTGTAGAGAGCAATGAGGTCTCCCCTCAGCCTCCTCTTTTCCAAACTAAACAGCCCCAGCTCCTTCAGTTGATCCTCATAAGATTTATTCTGCAGGCCCTTCACCAGCTTCATTGCCCTCCTTTGCACTTGCTCCAGCACCTCAACATCTCTCCTGCATTGAGGTGCCTAAAACTGGACGCAATACTCAAGGTTTGGCCTCACCAGAGCTGAGTACAGGGGGAAAATCACCTCCCTACTCCTGCTGGACACAGCATTTTTCATACAAGCCAGGATGCCATTGGCTTTCCTAGCCACCTGGGCATACTGCTTGCTAATTTGTGTGACTGTGTGCCAGAGAGCTCATTGATCTGCAACAACTTCAATGGCACACCTATAGAGGGGAAGACGTCATGCCTATGGTCTTAGCATGAGTTAGCATCCAGGACAGAGGCTGCTTCTTTGAAAGTCATTCTCAGCAATGATTTTCTCATTTCACTCAGCATATATGATTTTGATGTCAGCTATCCATCTAACTAGGCAGCATAACCAATATTTGACCAAAGGAGTATTCAAAAAAAAAAAAAAAGTACACTTGGAATTTCACTTTGTAATTTTTGTTCCCAAACAAAACCCTTGAATAGATGTAGGAGGAGATGAAAATAAGAATTGGATCTGCACACAGAGCTGTCTTGGCAAATCAAGAAGACTGCATTCTTTTAATTCTAGTAAATAGGGAGGGAAGATGCATATGCAAGGAGGACAAGAAACGTGAAATACCACTTTCAGGATTAACACTTAAGTATGAGAATAGCTGATAGAAGTGTTTGCTGCTTATTCTGACTCAAGTCTGCAACACAAGAGGTCCAGAAGAGCAAAACAAAGCAAGGAATAGAACTTGTGTTTTACATCTGAGAACTCCCTGTCCACTCATAACCCTGGAGCTGCTAAAGATAGGTTAGGGTGGGGTGCCTCTCATCCAACCTTCAGTTGCCCAAAAGGCATACAGCTGGGCCAAGTTAGCTGTTGATGTTTCCTCTCCACTCAGTGGAGAAAATGTTATTTTCAATGCCTAAAATAAATGGCATAAATTGCCCTCTAGAAGTGCCTATCTTTTTTCCACCAGTTTAAGACAAAGTGAGACAAATCCCTCCTGGATTACAGGAAAGATTGGTTATAAACTACTGGATTTCTTTTATTTTTTCTTTTTTTTTGAGAGGTTCTAAAAAAGAATGCCCTGAAGCCCAGAGCCAGCCATTCACGTAGTTGAGGCTGCTTGGCTTTCTTGAGAAATGCAGCTTCCTGTGCAAAGTGAGGACACAGGCTCATTCTAAGTTAAAATACTGTCAGAAGCTAGGAGGCAGGCACAAAGGTATGTATAATGGAATCCAACATAAGAGGCCAGCTGAAAATATTTACTTGATGCCTTGGAAAAACTTTTGTGGCTCAAGGAGCCTGTGGTCATTAAGTGCCACAGCTATTACAGGAAGAAAAGAAAAAGCTGCTATGAGTATGCAGCTAAAGTACACACAGTCTCCATGGGACCAGAAGGAAGTGTCCTGTGCAAGCTGAGGGTTCTTGGGCATACACAGGGCAGTGGGGGCTGCCAGGTCTTCCACAACTCTCAGCCAGTTCAGCTCCTGCTGCAGCCAGCTGCTGCTGTGCAGCAGACTGGAAAAAATATTGTTATGTACAAATGAAATATCCTAAGATTAGACTGCTGCCACTGGACAAGCACAGGCTCTTGATAAGAAAACCACTAAAAATATGTATCTCATTAGTCTGCTGCAGTGTGTTCATTGCACTGGAAATTATAGTCTATATCCCGCTGTAGGTAGTATACATAATACAAAGAGCTTAATAAAGCAGATGAACTATAGCACCAGTCAGTTTTCAAGCACATGTGATCACCTTCCTGAAGTTCTTTGAGGGAGAGCCAGGCCCCTAATAACAAGAGGGAAAGTTCTAAATACTTGCATAGAGCCAAGCTCACTTGTTAGAACTTAAGGAATGAATTGTTAACTGCAGAGTGTAGTTTGGTTCTTACAGTTTTGTGTCCCTCCTACCAATTTTAGGTTTTTGCACCAAATCTGATGACAGCTTTGGGTGTAAACAGCAAATTTATTTGTAACATGTTAAGAAAGTTGATCTCTCAGTCTTGACAAGAAGTGAAGGTTCTCTCTCACTAGTTTTACTGATTTGTCATCTGTTGAACAGTGACATAGGAACTTCACTAAAATGTACTTCAATGTCACGGAAATGCAAATATTGATTTATTTGTGAACAGTGAGGCATTACCAGCATCTTATGTCTTGCGGGATTTGAATAGCACTATTCATGTGAAGTCTTAGAGGTCCTGTTTGGCCTTGGTTATAGAGGATTCATCCATCTGCCAAGCTGCAGGATAAATGAATCATCCTGTTTGTTTGCTTTGGCTCCCAAATATGCTATGTCATAAGTGCTAGGAAGGCCAGACTGTGACTGGAAACAGTTGATATGATGTTTGTTTCTTTCAAAAACCCACAGCTCTCAATTAACTCTTGGTTTTCAAGTTGAGGACATGGCTGAACTAAGCAATTAAAGACTGTTATTACATGTACTCTAAAAAACATGCTGTTTTTTTCACAGAATCACAGAATGCCAGGCACTGGAAGGGACCTCAAAAGATCATCCAATCCAACCCCTCTGCCAGAGCAGGATCACCTATACCAGATTGCATAGGAATGCGTCCAGGCAGGTTTTGATATCTCTAGAGAAGGAGACTCCACAAGCCCCCTGGGCAGCCTGTGCCAGTGTTCTGTCACCCTCGCAGTGAGAAAATGTTTCCTCATGTTTCCATGGAACTTCCTATGCCTCAGCTTCCACCCATTGCCCCTTGTACTGTCACTGGGCATCACCAAGAAGAGCCTGGCTCCATCCTCTTGGCACTCACCCTTTACATGTTTATAAATATGAATGAGGTTTTCCTTTTGATTGGGTCTTACCATGGCTGGTCTTCATCAGATCTGAGAACTCTCCAGAGGAGACAGTGGGCAAGCCATGGTGGCTTCTCACATCATGTCACATCATGACCTAGATAGCTCATAGATACTGGAGGCTAGGGCCTCCTTTTTTTTGAGTAGAGAAGAACTATCAGCTCAGAGGAGAAACAGAGCAAGGGCCTTTGATCACAGCTGATGGGTAGTTTACCTACTGAATCTAAGCCTGTACTATGCAGGAGGAAGCACAATAGAGAAAAATCAGAGCTTCACTTCACCTAAGAGCAGCAGAGCTATAATACTCATTGGTTCTTGCTAGGAAAGCACATATAGTTTAGGCTCAAGGTGAAGGGGAAAGTTCATCAGAGAAAGAGTAATTGGCCATTGGAATGGGCTGCCCAGGGAGGTGGTGAAGTCACCCTCCCTGGAGGTGTTCAAAAGAGGACTGGACATGGCACTTGAAGCCATAGTTTAGTTAGTCATGAGGTGTTGGGTGATAGGTTGGACTTGATGATCTCTGAGGTCTTTTCCAACCTTATTGATTCTATGATTCTGTGATTGTGGGGTTATTTGTTTGTTTGTTTGTTTGTTTTTAATTACCATGCTGATGTGGTGCCATTTAGGAAATAAGGATTGTACGGGAGAATATAAAGAAGTGACAGAGGGTCTTCCCATGGGGAGAGTTGTGAAGTGCTGCAAGGACACATAGAAAATTAAGAACTTGTGAGCACAGGCAGTATGAGTTTATCTTCTGCCTGGAAAGGCAGAGAGACAGGCTATGGTAACTGTCCATGAGTGCATCCAGTGGGAGAGTAAAAAAGCAAGGACATGCAATTATTTTTGCTAATGAAGAAGACTAGGATGAAAAATGAATAATCAAAATTGCATTGGCTGATAATGATTCCAGCAGTCAGATCCTGAAAGAGCTTCTCAGTAGGAGCATTGCCCAGGAAAATAAATTACTTTTAACCTGGTGCTTGGTACAGCTATGAAAGGGATTTGATAAATGTGACAACAGGGGGTTTTCCTGCAAAGCTGCCTCACATCCTCTGGCTTTGTGTTCTTTATTTCCATTGAAAAAGGGCTGGACAACTGAAGATAAAATATGCCAAAGAGTTCAATTTTTGTGTTATTACTATTTCCTCAGTAAATCCCCACTGCCCTTTATTTACAGCCCTTTCAAGCTTGTAAGGGCTGGAAGATCAAAAGAATTAAACACTGAACACCATTTCTGGAGGTGTCTTTGTAGGCATCTCCAAAGTCTTAATCTACTTTAAACTCTTTCAGGAGATGCCAGTTGCCCCTAGAAAATAGCCCTTAATGAGTTTTGGCTTTCCTACTGGAGGGAGTGATCCAGACTCTAAACAAAACTGTGTTGTAAGAGATGAGTTAGGTCTTCATATGACCAAGTGCCTGCATCATATGGAGAAGAGGAAGATGCCCTTAGAAACTGCTCTGTCCTTTTTCACTCAGTCTCAGGAATGTTGCTTTCTACTTGTTTATTTTACTGTTTAATGGCTGCTCCTATGGAATTCACTCTTGGCTGTGCACTGGAAACCCTGATGGAGCAACATTTCCTCAGCATAGGTCCCAGGAGCTTCCCATCTAAGGCCTGCAAAATTTCACAGACTTTAAGCAAGCAGCAGGAGTGAAATCTCTGTCAAGAATGTCAGGTCACTAGAGACAAAGAGCAAAGGGTGAAGTAATGATAAGTGGTAGTGGCATCCAACTCCCAGCCCTGGAAGAGTGCTTTAGTACATAGAAACCACCTGATGAAACATGACTGATAGAAGCCTGATAGAAATACTTTATAGATTATGGGATTACATTTCAGGCTTAGTGCCTGTATATATTTTGTTGGTGTGTTTGTTTTTTTTTTTTCTCCCCCAACTTTAATTATAAAAGCAGAATGTTGATTTACCCAATGCAATCCCCTCATCCCTCCCTCAATCAGTAACTCAAGATTTTAATCAACTGTCTTCCCAGTATGGCACATTCTGGTTAAGCCGAGACAGTCTGAGACTGTGTATACATCATTCACCAGCTTGGGAGTTTAGATTTAGTATCACAGTATCAGTCAGGGTTGGAAGGGAACACAAGGATCATCTAGTTCCCACCCCCCGATGGGCGATGGAGATTGGAATCAATATGGCTGACCAATATGATCGAGTACTGTTCCTTTATTGTTCCAGTGGTGCAGGCCTATGGTGCAGGCCTGTGGTGCGAGTATAGCACAGTAAAGTAAAGTGTAGAAGAAGAAGAGACAGGAAAGGCAGAAGTGCATAGCAAGGGAACTGCTACAACTTATATAAACTCAGAGTGCCTTGTTGGCATGGCTTCATTGGTTCCCTATGAGTGACTACACATTGCACTATTACAGATTATTGGTCCAACTGCTAACGACATGCGAGGTTGTTGATGCAGGTGCATGTCCTGTTGTCCCAAGATAACTTTCCATGTTTATAGCTACCAGTACCCTGTTTTAGTTACATGCTGCAGGCACAGCACTGTTTTGCTACACTGCTAGCTGGCTCTGCACTTGTGCTGAGCATGGCCTACCACCATGTCAGGCTCTAGGCCTGCACTGCCAGAGTGCTCACACTGCTCGTTGCTGGCATTGCCACACCCCCCTGCCATGGGCAGGGACACCCCACACTACATCAGGCTGGCCAAAGACTCATCCAGCCTGGTCTTGAACACCTCCAGGGACGGGGCCTCAACCACCTCCCTGGACAACCCATTCCAGGGCTTCACCACTCTCATGGTGAAGAACCTCCTCCTCATGTCCAGTCTAAGTCTCCCCACCTCCAGCTTCATCCATTCCACCTATCCTATCACTACCTGAGATCCTGAGAAGTCCTTCCCCAGCCTTCCTGTAGGCCCCCTTCAGATACTGGAAGGCCACAATTAGGTCACCTTGGAGCCTTCTCTTCTGCAGACTGAACAGCCCCAACTCCCTCAGTCTGTCCTCATAGGAGAGGTGCTCCAGCCCTCTGATCATCCTCGTGGCCCTTCTCTGGACATGTTCTAGCACGTCCATATCCCTCTTGTAATTTAGTGCTTGTAATATTTAACACTAACATTCACTCTATTTCTTTTTAATTTAGAAGACTAATTAAAACCTACTTTTACAATGACTTTTAAAAGTAGGTCAGGGCACTTTAGTCTTGATATTCTTAAAACCAAATTGTTATGATGCAATGCTTTGAGGAAGCCTGAGCATGCCTGAGCTTGTTTGCACAGGCAAAACATAATTTACAGAAAATATTCCTGGCCCTAGGTCTCCCTGGGCAGTTGGTCCAGTTTCAGCATTTCCTTTTTCATCCATCTTCCTTTCATTTGCTATACTCGTAGCATATATTTCAGCAAAGTGGACGCAAGAGGACAAAATGTACAAAGAGTCTGGCCAGGGTACTGGGATGTACTAATTTTCTTCAGCTGTGTACCTTTACCTGGGTTGAAAATCCATGCAGCATGAGGGTCATGAAGCCTCACTTGCAGTTGGTGCAACTCTTAGATGATGAGCTGTGGCTGTATAGGGATAGGGTGATAGCCAAAGCGACAATAACATATGCAAGCAGAATATAGAGAGAAAGACAAAAGACCCCACTTATTCCAGCAAAGCAACTAACTGTTGTTAGTGTGGCTGCATGTGATTGGTTAACAGACTTTTCTCAAGATTCTCACTGTTCAGTGATAGCATTGCTGTGGTTACTCGTTAAGCTAGCACAGGTGGCTCCTCTATCTCATCTTGCTGTTTCTCATCCTCAAACATTCAGCCCAGGGACTTTCCAGATTCTTATGGGAACCCAGTGATGTTTGTAATATTGCACTCCTCACCAGAGCTCCTAGAAGGTCCACAGATTCATCACAGTCCCCCACAATGAGCTATGTGCAGAACTCCTGCAGATGAGCCCAGGAGGGATAAGAATCCTCTCTGAGTGGATGCTGTCCACATTTACCTAGCTTCCATTGAGAGCAACCATTCAGAATACCCAGCAGAAGCAGGCAGAACTCTTCCCTTCCCTCCTACTTGGGCTAGAGCGGGAAAGCAGCGAGGTAAGTCCTGGCACAGCTCACCTGTGACCAGTAGTCCTGCTTCCTCTTACCAAGGTATCTTGCTCAGGAAGAAAAGAAAGAAAAATCCACTTCATTTTCTCACACCTCTTCTTTTGCTCTGGCAGGGCAGAGGAGAACGGGAGGGGGGCAAACAATGGGATCCAGATGCCTGCATGGGAGGAAAAACCAAACAGAGCAACCTGCATAGTGAATGGATGGGAGACCTGAGTGAAGATGTCAGATCTTGGTGCTCTGGTGTGGGGCAGACAGGACCTCGCAGTCCAAACCTGGCAGCATCAAATGTTTTTTTCATCTCTTTGGAGCCCCTGGGTTACTGGGCACTTGTTTTTTCCCTTCAGAATGAAACATTTTGCACAATCATTGAATGAGAAGGAGAAAAAGGAGTTGGAAATGAGTGGGCAGCTGACACAGGCATATTGGACCACAATGTTACTGTAGCATGAAACAAATATGCTTTTATTTTGGGAGAAGCACAGATTCCCCCACCTCCCATTCTCTTACATCCCACTCTTCATGGTGGTCAGGACACTCTGCCTGCCCTGCAGAGCCCAACTCTTGTACTACCTCCTATGAGACAAGGGAAAGCCCTGTTACACCAGTGTCCCATCTCTACCTCTTTGGCACAGCCAGGCACATTTCAGGCAATTTTCTCTGGTCAGCTGAAGTCCCAGGTGATGTGAAGCCAATAGGGTGCCTCAAGTCTGGCTGTGCCTCTCCCTGTGTGGGTGTTTGGCTGCAGTTACTTTGACATCAGTTCCTAAAGCAGGAAGCAGGGATATTTTCCTCAGAGCTGATGCTGTTCAGATTGGCTCTCAAGGCAGCCTTTGACTCCTTCCTCTATATCTAACATGAAATTGGGCACATAATTGATTTTTTTCTACATTGACCAAAATATGTTGCTAACTCATGGATGCTTGTGGTCATAGACTGTCATTCAACTTTTCCATGTGAGGGGAATAATGCTTTAATTAGAGACCACAACTATTTGTGTATTACAAGCAAAAATATGTGAGCTCAGGCTCACATGGATGCCTTTTTTTTTTTTTTTTTTTTTTAAATGCAGTTGTTGGTAGTATTGTATTTTCAAACTTCTGCATCTTTCATGTCATTCAAACATTATGAGGGTGATGAATCCATCATGGTTCATGGGGGAGAGCTAAATTTAGGTTGTGAAATAAACGACTGACTCCGTATGAAACACAGTAAATTGTTCAGAAGTGACTAATGTAGTTGTAGCTTTTTTTCACTTGGACTGAACTTGTCTTTTAGGACAAGAAATTAACCTGTGCATGTCCTGGTTGAAGAAAAGAGCAATTTTAAAGTCACAATAGTTTTTCTTCCCCCCCCTCCCCGGCATGTAATTTTTTTCCAGTTGCCGTTTAGCCTCCTTGCATTCAAAAGTACATTTATATTCAGAGACATAGCAGAATTAGATTAAACCCAAGATTTGATATTTTAGTTTGGCATGCCATTAGCCTGAGGGACCTATAGTTCCCTCTGAAGTATTTCAGACTTTTGCAACTTACTATTCAATAGCTTAATATATTATTTCAAAAAAGTTAATGAATTTGGTAGTGGAAGGCTACAGGGGTGGCTTTTGTGAGAAACTGCTAGAAGCTCTCCTTGTGTTCGATAGAGTCAATGCCACTGACCAGGGCCAATTCCATCAGTGATGGCAATAGTGCATCTGTGATAACATATTTAAGAAGGGGAAAACCACTCTTGCACAATGGCAACTTCAGCCGGAGAGAGAAGGGAGTATCTGTGAGAGAAACAACTCTGCAGACACTAAGGTCAGTGAAAAAGGAGGGGAAGGTGATGCTTCAGGCACTGGAGCATAGATTCCCCTATGGCCCACAGTGAATACCCACCTTACAGCCCATGGAGGTTAATGGTGGAGCAGATATCCACCCATAGCCCAAGGAGGACTCCATAATGGAGAAGGTGGATGCCTGAAGAAGGCTGTGGCCCTGTGGTCATGCTGGAGCAGGCTCCTGGCAGGGCCTGTGAACAGGCGGAAAGAGGAGCCCATGCTGGAGTAGGTTTGCTAGCAGAACTTGTGACTCCTGACATGCTGCACATCAAGGAAGTGACCAATGCTGGAGCAGTTCATGAAGAACTATAGCCTGTGAGAGGGACTTGTGTTGTAGAAGTTCATGGAGGACTTCCTGTCCAGGGAGCTCTGTTCTGGAGCACAGGAAGAGTGTGAGGAGTCCTCCTCCAGAGGAGGAAGGAGTGGCAGAGATGAGTGATGACGTGACTGCAACTCAAAATCCTTGCACCCCCATGTCACTTAAAGGGAGTAGGTAGAAAATATCAGAAGTTGAGCCTGGGAAGAAGGTAAGGGTGAGGGGAAGGTGTTTTTTTAAGATTTGGTTTTATTTCTCATTACCCTACACTGGCAGTAAATTAGAATAATTCCCCCAAGCCGAGTCTGTTTTGCCTATGACAGCAGTTGCTGAGTGATGTCCCTGTCCTTAACTTGACCCGTGAGCCTTTCTCTCCTCCTGTCCAGCTGAGGGAGGTAAGTGATAACACAGCTTTGGTGAGTACCTGGTGTCCAGCCAGTGTAAATTCCCCATACTTGGCTGCATCATTTGTGTGAAATAATTTAATGATCCAGCTGGGTGTCAAAGTATGGACACAACATTAGTAATGACTGATGGGTATTTGGCTTAAGTGACTTGTTCATCATACAACGGGGCTAAGGATGAAATCTGATTCTCAGAGGAAACATTCACATCCTTAAAAGAAATAATCATTCTTCTTTCTCTTTCTCTCCAGTCTCTGATTCATCCCTTACTAGATTCCAAATTTTGCAGTGAATAAGAAAGGAATCCTACCATTAGCAACCTCCTGTATAGTGTGGGTCTGATTCACTTCCATTGTTTGGCCCACACTGTGCTTTGCATGGTGGAGAAAGGAATATAATACATCCTGAATTTGAAGATTTTAACTTAGTGTGTCTGAGTCCTCAATTCTTATATTGCCCAATTTCAGAAGGCTTGATTTTGCAGTCATATTTGTGTTCTTCAAACATTTTTTTTGTGTATGTTTGCATGAAATATCTTTTTTTGTTTATTAAAAAGTCACAGTGGTAAGTTGAATGTTAGCCAAGTCAGGCCCAGCTGGAGTCAAAGGATCAAGGATACCAATTAGAAAAACAGTCCTGCTGTGTATAATACATTTATTGTGCATGGACATTTGGAGTTAGGGATCATGGTGTTATGTCTACTGTTTGACTCTTGCATGATGACTTCTACCGATCCTGACCCCTCCGCTACTGTTTATGACTCTCTGCCCTGGTCCAATTATGACTGCATCCAGTCTCAGTCTCCACCCTGACAGTTTTCAAATCTCTCCTTCCTGTTTTGGGGCTAGCTGTCTCTTGTAATTTGGCTACAAGGTGATAAAATGTGCCATATGTTCTCACTCTGTATCTCTGTACTGCTTTCCTGGCTTCAGTGGAGAAGGAAAGCTTTTCCACAAACATCTGCCAGCTGATGATTGCTTAAACTGGAATAGCTCCTTGGTTCCCATAAAGAGGTACTTTTCCTCATCCTACACTTTTTCTAGGACAGGCATAAGTTAATGCCATTGGGTTTATGATCTGCTTTTTTCACAAACTGTTAAGAACTTTGCATCTTAACTCAATTGCATCCTTTCACACTGCAGGGACAGTGGAGGGATTGTGTTTGACTTTCAATTATATTCTCTCATCCGCATCTCAAGACAGAGGTCATCTGTCAGTCTCCATTCTGGCTTGCACTAGGCCAACCTGAAATACCATCATGCTCTTTATATGTGAACTTTGATTCCCCGAACTTGCATCTTGTCTAGGTTTTGCACATCCTGCACTTTGGTCTGTAAATCCATCAACTTCACCTCCTAATTTCTAGCATTTGCAATTCTATGTGCTCTGAAAATTCCCTAAGTGCCAGCAGTTGGAGGCTGACACGTGCACAGAAGTGTGTGCTGTAAGGCAACGTGCTATTAGAGATGGGCCAATATTTAGACTTCTGCAGAAAAACATTTGGTACCAAGGGGCAGCCTGAAATCTGGACTTGACACAGACATAGATGTTGGTGTCTCCTGCCTTTGTGTAGTACTTGAGGCACACTGCTTCCCCTGGGAAAGAGAAAAACCTCATCCCAGAAGAGTGCCACATACCTGAAACAGTTGGGAAAAGGGCAGGGAGGTGCAAATATCTGGTCCAGTGACTGTCACAGTTTTCTTCTGACAAGTAGTTAATATAGAATGCAAGCTCACCCCAGATTGTGGGGAGGCGAGTTCCCCAGCCCTGACACTTCCCAGGGAGATCTTCTGATTCACTCTCCCTAGCTTGCTTTTACCTATTTCCTGGAGTATGGCATGGCTCTGCTTCCCTGGAAAGAGAAGGGTTTGGGGGAGATGGAAGGGGCACTCCTCAAATCTCCTTTCCCAGTTCTTTACATGAAGGAATACATTAGTTGTGTCTAGTTCTGTCTGTTAGCTTTTTGGGTTTTATGAATTCAGATGATTTTCAGCTGTGGCTGCTGATCTTAGTTGTCAATTTTTGTACAATTTCTTTTGCATTTGAAACTCATGAAAGATCTCCTCATGTAACCTTCTTGGTCCTTGCCTACTTTAAAACCTTCACTTATAGCAAGATTGTTTGACATTTTC
Source organism: Melanerpes formicivorus (assembly GCF_026170545.1). Lineage (NCBI taxonomy): Eukaryota > Metazoa > Chordata > Aves > Piciformes > Picidae > Melanerpes > Melanerpes formicivorus. The sequence goes on along the minus strand of NW_027142353.1, from coordinate 28,727,996 downwards.
GTCAGTTCTGGTAGCTCTTCTCTACTGAAGTTTCGGGTTGGTCTTTTTGGTCAATTTAGGTGTTGGTTTTTTAAATTTATTTTTTGTTTGTTTGTGGGGTTATTATTGTTGCTGTTTGTGGTTGGTTGTTTTTCCCTAGGAAAGCCTCAGATAGTCCTCCCAGGTGAATACTAGGCTAATTACATTCTTTTGGATCAAAGATTCTGCCAGTCTTCTGCAACTTGTGGTACTGATTGACTTATATAATTCCTGGTTCATAATGACTCATTTAGAGAAAATGGAGTAAGTGCAAGAAACATACTTTTTGCTAGTTAATTTCCTGCTTACAGATTGTGTCAGAGAGATAAATATGTTCCACATGATAAAAGTCTTTCAAAATAAACATTAAAACCCTTTTAGCAGTTAATACATTATTTTAAATGAAGATTTAATGTTCCACAGTTTCAAATAAAACAGTTTCTCCTCTGAATTAATTCCTTTATATAAAAATACACATTAGAAATAGTACAGAGATGCATACTTATATATTTGTCCCTGTATTTTTATCACATATTCTTTCTTACTTTATTCTACAGTTTCATAGAATTCTTTCTCTTTTCCTTTTTCTCAAGACACTGTGATATATTCTATTGCAGCTGCCCAGTTAATAACATAGTGAGATTACACTAGGGTGCTGTTATGCAAAAGTACAGAAGAGGACAAGAAAAGAACATGAAAAGGTTTTGGCTACACAATCACAGAATCACAGAATTGTCAGGGTTGGAAGGGACCCCAAGGATCACCTAGTTCCAGTACCCCTGCCACAGGCAGGGACACCCTCCACTAGATCAGGTTGCTCAGAGCCACATCCACCTTGGTCTTAAAACCATCCAGGGAAGGGGCTTCCACCACCTTCCTGGGCAACCTGTCTCACCACCCTCATAGTGAAGAACTTCTTCATAACAGCTAATCTAAATCTACCCTCCTCTAGCTTGGATCCATTCCCCCTCACCCTATTACTACCTGACATCATAAAAAGTCCCTCCCCAGCTTTCTTATATGCCCCCTTCAGATACTGGAAGACCACAATAAGGTCTTCTCGGAGCCTTCTCCAAACTGAACAATTCCAACTCTCTTAGCCTGTCCTCATAGGAGAGGAGGTGCAGCCCTCTGATCATCTTCATGGCCCTTCTCTGGACACATTCCATCACATCCATATCTTTCTAGTAAAAAGGGCTCCAGAATTGGACACAGTACTCCAGGTGGGGTCTCACCAGAGCGGAGTAGAGGGGCAGAATCACCTCCCTCGTCTGCTGGCCACACTTCTCTTGATGCAGCCCAGGATGTGATTGGCTTTCTGGGCTGCAAGTGCACACTGGTGGCTCGTGTTGAGCTTCTCATCCACCAGCACCCCCAAGTCCTTTTCTTCAGGGCTCCTTTCCAGCCAGTCACTGCCCAGATGCAGGACCCTGCTCTTGGTCTTGTTGAACCTCATGAGTTTGGCCTGGGCCCACCTCCCCATCCTACCAAGGTCCCTCTGGACCTTTCTGAAGTCCAGCTAGAGATGGAAGACAGACTTCTTCAATGTTTTTTTCAAGACAGAGTTAAGTATTTGCTAGTAGTGGAGATCTGAACTATTCAAATATCTGTTAGGGGAGAAAGAGAGGAGAGTGCAGATGATTCAGCAGGTTCTGGGAATATATTAGTGGCAACCTTTTATTGTAGGCGCAGAGGAAGTTAATAGATAAGGGACAGTAATTAAATCTGTTTGGAATTTAATTCAGCCAAAGGTCAGATGGTAATGTGAATTATAGGAGCCTACAAAACAATAGCAATCCAAATAAAGGAAGGAAGCCTGATGTGAGGCAGACAGGTAGGAGGATACCTTTGGAAGAAATTCTAAGGAATATCTAAGGAGGAAGAACAGAAGCAAGAGACAAAAATTAATTACAAACAAGATGGGTTTGCCAGGAACAAAACATACCTTAGCAGTTCTTTTTCCTCTTTTCCAGGATAACTGACTGTAGTGGTTTGGGAGACCAATTCTCCCACCACAGGCAAAAGAAAGACTCAGACAAAACAGATTGCAAAAAATGGTGGAAAGTTTAAATGGAAAAACAATGAAGGTTTTACAGAAAACCACAAGCACTGTGACAAAAAGATCCCAGAACATACCCAAGAACGTCCCATCCCCCACCTGGGGGGTACACCCCCCATCCCCCCCCCCAGGGCTCTTTCTTCCTCCCCAACCCAGCCTTGGGCCTGGGCAGGCCCAAGGGAGGCAGCTCATGCCATTTTACCTAGGCAGCGGCAAGGGGGGAAAGAGAAAGAGAGGACTCCTCACTGACATTTTATAGGGGAGCAGGGCATTATGGGATGAAATACCTGGCTTCCTGTGACTACCCACTGGGCTGGGCCCCCCTTTGGGACATCCCAGGTATGGCCTGTGCAGTGGCATCAGGGGCTGTCCCCCAGCCTAAACCACCACACTGACTTATCATTGAACAAGGAGCAGTAGTTATGATATAGCTCAGATTTAGTAGGGGGTTTGTAGATTGACACAAGTAAGCTAGAGACATGTGCTGGAGATGCTGGGAATGTAAGGTTGATGCTCAGTTAGGTGGAAAACTGTACTCATGGAGCAGTCAACAATGGGTTTCTGTGAAACGGGAGATATTTCAAGACAATGTTGAAAATTTAATTCCTGGAACACTTTTGACTCTGTCTAATCTAATAATTTATATTACCAATGTTGGTGATGGGTTAGGGAATAGTTTCATGAATTTATACTTCAAATTACAGTAACAAAGGGTGGAAGCACTTTGAAGACAAATAGCAAAGTGCAAAGAGAGTCTGGTATGTTGGGGTGATGGTACATGAAGATAAATCCAAGAAAGATAAAACTAGGAAAAAAATTGTAGTGGTGTTTGGGGAACTCATTAGGCAACAGCAGCTCTGCAAGGCATATGGAAAACAGCATCAATCAGAAATTCAGTTAGTCAAGAATGCAAAGCAGTTGCAACAAAGACATCCTGCCCACAGGATTCTTTTTCATATGAGAGGTATTTATTATTTCATATGAGAGGTATTTATTCTACTCTGTCCTTACTAGGAACATCTCACATGGAACTTAAACTTTATTGAATTTTAAAATAACATTTTGAAGAAGATGTACAGGCACTGGAGAGAATCCAGAGCAGAGGTCCAGAAAGAAGAGTTTTGGAAGATATGATTTATTTGGAACAAATTTAAACAACTGAGTTGTTTATATAAGAGGAGTCTAAGGGAATATTGATAACAAAATGGCAGGAAGATAGCAAACAGTTGTTTGCCATGTTCACTGGATGAGGACAAACAGTAATCCAGTTTTGCACAGCAACACTTATGTACTGTATTAGAAAAACCTAAAACCCTACAGCTCAAGCAAGTGTTTCTAGTTTAAGCACAGAAACAGACTATGATGGCAAGGATTATGAAATCTTTACGAGTATGTTAAATATCCTTCTGGACATTGCAGATCTACTAGCCATAGATCAGGACAAAAGCACAGATTAGATGATCTTGTGAAATCCTCTCAAGCTGCATCCCAGCTTTTCCCTCCAAGGTCCTATGGAAAGGTTTGTGAAGACCTTCCCTCCTCCTCCCAGGCAGCAATGTATCTATGTATTAGTTTAGTGTGTCAGGTTGTTTGTCAAACAGGCTTCTGCCAGTAACTTTATTAGAATTTTATGGGCACTACTTCCAAGTTAACCTCTACTTTATGTGTACTGAAGCAGAGAAAAATGTCACTCTTTGTTACTGCATTAATCCATGTTTGTCCTGACAAAACCAGAGCTTGTCCTGGAGCATGATGGAAGCATTCCTTAAAAAGAAAAACTTAAGTGAGCAAAAAGGGGACTCAGCCTGAAAGGGATAGCTGAATCCCTTCCAGTTGCCCAAGTCTGCTCTGACTAGGGACAGATAAGTAGTTTAACCTCTAAATGGAAGTATGTGGTGTACTTTTGTACTCTGATGCTGCATTTCAGTACAGGGTGTTTGAACTTAATATGGCATAAAATCTAAGAGGTTTTCTTTGGAAGCCTTCAATGACATTTACAAATTCACACAGAAATATAGAATCAATCAACCATGTTGGAAAAGACCTCAGAGGTCATCCAGCTCAACCTATTACCTAACACCTAACACCTCAAGACAACTAAACCATGGCTTCAAGTGCCACATTCAATCCTTTTTTGAACACCTGCAGTGACAGTGACTCCACCACCTCCCTGGACAGCACATTCCAATGGCAAATCACTCTTTCTGTGAAGAACTTTCTCCTCACCTCGAGCCTAAACCTCCCCTGGCACAGCCTGAGATTTTGTCCTCTTGTTCTAGTGCTGGTTGCCTGGGAGAAGAGACCAACCTCCACCTGTCTACAACCTCCCTTCAGGTAGTTGTAGAGAGCAATGAGGTCTCCCCTGAGCCTCCTCTTTTCCAGGCTAAACAATCCCAGCTCCCTCAGCCTCTCCTCATAGGGCTTGCGCTCAAGGCCTCTCCCCAGCCTTGTTGCCCTTCTCTGGACACCTTCAAGTGTTTTGATGTCCTTCTTAAACTGAGGGGCCCAGAACTGGACACAGTACTCAAGGTGTGGCCTAACCAGTGCTGAGTACAGAGGCAGAATGACTTCCTTGCTCCTGCTGGCCACACTGTTCCTGATGCAGACCAGGATGCCATTGACCTTCTTGGCCACCTGGGCACACTGCTGGCTCATGTTCAGCTGACTGTCAACCAGCACCCCCAGGTCCCTCTCTGTTTGGCAGCTCTCCAGCCACTCTGACCCCAGCCTTCAGCACTGCATGGGGTTGTTGTGACCAAAGTGCAGCACCTGGCACTTGGACTTCTTAGATGCCATCCTGTTGGACTCTGCCCATCTGTCCAGCCAGTCAAGGTCCCTATGCAGAGCACTTCTACCACCTAGCAGATCAACACCTGCCCCCAACTTGGTGTCATCTGCAAACTTATGGATATGGACTCAATCCCCTCATCCAGATCATCAATAAAGATATTGAACAGGATGGAGCCCAACTCTGATCCCTGGGGGACACCACCAGTGCCTGGCTGCCAACTGGATGTGGCACCATTCACCACCACTCTCTGGGCACAGCCCTCCAGCCAGTTCCTAACCCAGCACAGAGTGCTGCTGTCCAAGCCACGAGCTGACAGCTTGGCCAGGAGTTTGCTGTGGGGGACGGTGTCAAAGGCCTTGCTGAAGTCCAGGTAGACTACATTTTGCAGTATGCAAAAGCCACTTTAGCACCTCTTCCTCATGCTTCCTTTCCAAGTCTGTGGATACAAGCACATATTTTATATAAATATACAATTCATTTTAGTTCAGGTTCACTAACCAAATGAAAGTATACCTACATATTTACCATTACAATTAACATTAAAGAACTTTTATTTAACATTTCTTTAAAAAATATTTTTCTTCCTTTTTTCTTTTTTCTCTATGTATAATCTTCCATCCTATGGTATTTGTTTTAACCAGGTAAACACAGTAGTTTCTTCCCTTCATTGTTTGTTTTTTGGATTATTTACACAATGGCTCTTTTGGCTGCAGGAATTTAGATGTCAGCAGCTAGTTAAGGAACATTAGGTTATTGACACTGGCACTTGTATTGATCATGAATCCTGTAAAAGTTGCTCAAGGCTCTTCTATTCAATATGTGTTCTGATTGTCCTCTGGTAATTTTTTAACCAGTCTCAAACAAGCTCATTTGTATTTTCAGTTGCAGATGCTCTGTAAATCCCCTGAATTTATTTAGAAGAAATGTAAAACAAAAAGCAATTCAAATGGTTTAATGAAAATATACCTGAAATTCATAGTTCAGAACTAAAATGTCATAGCCAATGTGCAGCTTTCTAATGCTTATATTATCACAAGAAACTCCTCTCCTCTCCTCTCCTCTCCTCTCCTCTCCTCTCCTCTCCTCTCCTCTCCTCTCCTCTCCTCTCCTCTCCTCTCCTCTCCTCTCCTCTCCTCTCCTCTCCTCTCCTCTCCTCTCCTCTCCTCTCCTCTCCTCTCCTCTCCTCTCCTCTCCTCTCCTCTCCTCGAGTCTCCTCTCCTCTCCTCTCCTCTCCTCTCCTCTCCTCTCCTCGAGTCTCCTCTCCTCGAGTCTCCTCTCCTCGAGTCTCCTCTCCTCTCCTCTCCTTGAGTCTCCTCTCCTCTCCTCGAGTCTCCTCTCCTCTCCTCGAGTCTCCTCTCCTCTCCTCTCCTCTCCTCTCCTCTCCTCTCCTCTCCTCTCCTCTCCTCTCCTCTCCTCTCCTCTCCTCTCCTCTCCTCTCCTCTCCTCTCCTCTCCTCTCCTCTCCTCTCCTCTCCTCTCCTCTCCTCTCCTCTCCTCTCCTCTCCTCTCCTCTCCTCTCCTCTCCTCTCCTCTCCTCTCCTCGAGTCTCCTCGAGTCTCCTCTCCTCTCCTCGAGTCTCCTCTCCTCGAGTCTCCTCTCCTCGAGTCTCCTCTCCTCTCCTCGAGTCTCCTCTCCTCTCCTCTCCTCTCCTCTCCTCTCCTCTCCTCTCCTCTCCTCTCCTCTCCTCTCCTCTCCTCTCCTCTCCTCTCCTCTCCTCTCCTCTCCTCTCCTCTCCTCTCCTCTCCTCTCCTCTCCTCTCCTCTCCTCTCCTCTCCTCTCCTCTCCTCTCCTCTCCTCTCCTCTCCTTGAGTCTCCTCTCCTTGAGTCTCCTCTCCTTGAGTCTCCTCTCCTTGAGTCTCCTCTCCTTGAGTCTCCTCTCCTCTCCTTGAGTCTCCTCTCCTCTCCTTGAGTCTCCTCTCCTTGAGTCTCCTCTCCTCTCCTTGAGTCTCCTCTCCTTGAGTCTCCTCTCCTCTCCTTGAGTCTCCTCTCCTTGAGTCTCCTCTCCTCTCCTTGAGTCTCCTCTCCTCTCCTCTCCTTTCCTCTCCTCTCCTCTCCTCTCCTCTCCTCTCCTCTCCTCTCCTCTCCTCTCCTCTCCTCTCCTCTCCTCTCCTCTCCTCTCCTCTCCTCTCCTCTCCTCTCCTCTCCTCTCCTCTCCTCTCCTCTCCTCTCCTCTCCTCTCCTCTCCTCTCCTCTCCTCGAGTCTCCTCTCCTCGAGTCTCCTCTCCTCGAGTCTCCTCTCCTCGAGTCTCCTCTCCTCTCCTTGAGTCTCCTCTCCTCTCCTCTCCTCTCCTCTCCTCTCCTCTCCTCTCCTCTCCTCTCCTCTCCTCTCCTCTCCTCTCCTCTCCTCTCCTCTCCTCTCCTCTCCTCTCCTCTCCTCTCCTCTCCTCTCCTCTCCTCTCCTCTCCTCTCCTCTCCTCTCCTCGAGTCTCCTCTCCTCGAGTCTCCTCTCCTCGAGTCTCCTCTCCTCGAGTCTCCTCTCCTCTCCTCGAGTCTCCTCTCCTCGAGTCTCCTCTCCTCTCCTCGAGTCTCCTCTCCTTGAGTCTCCTCTCCTCTCCTTGAGTCTCCTCTCCTCTCCTCTCCTTGAGTCTCCTCTCCTCTCCTCTCCTCTCCTTGAGTCTCCTCTCCTTGAGTCTCCTCTCCTCTCCTTGAGTCTCCTCTCCTTGAGTCTCCTCCTCTCCTCTCCTCTCCTCTCCTCTCCTCTCCTCTCCTCTCCTCTCCTCTCCTCTCCTCTCCTCTCCTCTCCTCTCCTCTCCTCTCCTCTCCTCTCCTCTCCTCTCCTCTCCTCTCCTCTCCTCTCCTCTCCTCTCCTCGAGTCTCCTCTCCTCTCCTCTCCTCGAGTCTCCTCTCCTCTCCTCTCCTCTCCTCTCCTCTCCTCTCCTCGAGTCTCCTCTCCTCGAGTCTCCTCTCCTCTCCTCGAGTCTCCTCTCCTCGAGTCTCCTCTCCTCGAGTCTCCTCTCCTCGAGTCTCCTCTCCTCTCCTCGAGTCTCCTCTCCTCGAGTCTCCTCTCCTCTCCTCTCCTCGAGTCTCCTCTCCTCGAGTCTCCTCTCCTCGAGTCTCCTCTCCTCGAGTCTCCTCTCCTCTCCTCGAGTCTCCTCTCCTCGAGTCTCCTCTCCTCTCCTCGAGTCTCCTCTCCTCGAGTCTCCTCTCCTCGAGTCTCCTCTCCTCTCCTCTCCTCGAGTCTCCTCTCCTCGAGTCTCCTCTCCTCGAGTCTCCTCTCCTTGAGTCTCCTCTCCTCTCCTTGAGTCTCCTGTCCTCTCCTTGAGTCTCCTCTCCTCTCCTCTCCTCCTCTGTCATTGGAATGGGCTGCCCGGGGAAGTGGTGAAGTCACCATCCCTGGGCGTGTTCAAGAGGGGATTGGATGTGGCACTTGGTGCCATGGTCTAGTCATGGGTCTGTGGTGACAGGTTGGACTCGATGATCCTCGAGGTCTCTTCCAACCTGGGCGATACTGTGGTACTGTGATACTGTCTGTTGCCCTAGGGAATTCTGGAGTTCCCCCCCGCCTTGTGGGCAACAGCCAATGTTCCTTCCTGTACAGTTTAAAGTGCTGTTTGTTGTTTCTGGATTTTTGCATGTATTGTTTAAATTGTTTCTTGTTCCTGCTGGTGAGGTATCTGTTCCACGACTGAACATTTAAAACCAGTACATAGGTTTCATTAATATTTTTGTGGTATTTTTATGATTCATAGAATTATCAATATTTTTATTAATTGCTCCACTTATTGACTATCATGGTATCATAGTATCATAGTATCATTCAGGGTTGGAAGGGACCACAAGGATCATCGAGTTCCAACCCCCCTGCCATGGGCAGGGACACCTCACACTAGATCAGGCTGGCCAGAGCCTCATCCAGCCTGGGCTTAAACACCTCCAGGGACGGGGCCTCGACCACCTCCCTGGACAACCCATTCCAGGGTCTCACCGCTCTCATGGTGAAGAACCTCCTCCTCATGTCCAGTCTAAGTCTCCCCACCTCCAGCTTCATTCCATTCCACCTATCCTATCACTACCTGATATCCTGAGAAGTCCTTCCCCAGCCTTCCTGTAGCCCCCCTTCAGATACTGGAAGGCCACAATTAGGTCACCTCAGAGCCTTCTTTCCTCCAGACTGAGCAGCCCCAACTCCCTCAGTCTGTCCTCATAGGACAGGTGCTCCAGCCCTCTGATCATCCTCGTGGCCTTTCTCTGGACACGCTCCAGCACCTCCACATCCCTCTTGTAATAGGGGCTCCAGAACTGGACACAGTACTCCAGGTTAAAGAAGGCTTTTTCCGACCATATCACCAATAACTTTAGTCAGAAGAAGGCCAGGTCTTTAAGTAAAAGAAGCTGGATGAAAGACATGCCTGCTTCACTGGGATACATAACACTTCTCTGTGAAAAGTAAAGCTGTGCAATAAGCGTGGCCTGCAAAAGTGAAGGGGAAAAAAAATTCAAATAACTTTGGAGGGGAATTTTCCTAGAGCACTCAGCTGTAACATGTGGCAACTCCTCTTTTAAACAATAGTTTCTGAGAATTATAAGGAAGCCTTGCAGATGCCTTTTCCAGTAAATCCATTTGCCTGAAACTCTTGCACAAAAAGCTCAGCACAAATAGGACTCATGCTGGAGAACAGCTTGCTGAAGCAGTTGCTGCGTAGGAAGGGTCTAAAGGTTTGCCTCAATAATTAGCATATGCAGTCAGCTACCCGAAAGCAAATCTTGCTCGCAGTCAATGGCATAAGGTGTGAGCAGATGACACATTGAACCTGAATGGAGCATATAGATTTTAGGGATTCCCACTCAAAACAACATCAAAGCTCCCACTAACTTTAGGTCCTTATCCTGCATGCACATGCACAGTGAGAATTCCCTTGTTGGCAGACTATGTGTATGAACAAGATATGTGATAATATTGCAGAAAAGCAAGCCTTCACTTGACTTGTGCTCCCATAAATGCGAATTTGGCAGCTTCCCACTTTTCCTTACCAGACCTTAAGATATTTAACTCTTAAGTTTCAACTACTTGAAGATTTTAGCTAAACAAGAGAAAGAAAGTTTTCTTCCTGATGCACAAGTGATCATTGTCAGGTAGGCTTTTCCTGCCAGAACATGAGCTCGTGTACTGAAAAACAAACCTTTAGTTTTATTGCAGTTCATTTAAGATCCTGATAATACCTATTGGAAGGAGTGGCTCAGCCTGCAGTACATTTTTTTCTCTTTTGTATGTCACCGACATATGAAATAAATGGTAAAAACACAGACAGAACTGTCTGGTTTTAACAGGCTCTGCAAAGGCAGAAGTACCTGGCATCAGTGCTTAAGCAGTTAGGATCATTTTTGGCTATGTCTATAGTACAATGAGCAAACATTGGTACTTTTGGGTTCAATTTAAAGCTGTTCTGACTGCAAGTGACAGGGAATTACTTAACTAGGCAACTCCATAAAGTAAGATAGCAAGTTTTCCTTCACTGTGGGAGAATCCAGTGTTATTGGAAAAGAACAGAGTTTTCCTGACTAAAACTTTAGTCATTGAAAAATAGCAATTAATTAAAATCTAAACTTCTTTAAAAAAGTAGGTAATTTTCACCAAATTAATGTTCAGGAAGAAACTTTGCCTGGGGAGTGGGAGAGCTGAGCTGAATTCTGTGTCCCAACTCAAGTAAAACATTAGATTGAATCTTTCACCCCTGCAACTCTGGCTTTTCTTCAGGAGCTAGGATGTCCTTTAGGCTTTCTGTTGAAAAACCTGTGAAGATTTAATCTTCAACTCAATGTGCTAAGAAAAGAAATAGCCAGCTCTTTAATATCTTTGCTGACAGGGTGTTTTCTGTTTCCTCATAAATAATTTGGATTTTGGAGTGAGATCCCACAGGCATTCTGCACTAACTTATCTATTTCTCTGGTAGTTGCTCTTCCAGTTCATCTCAAAGTTCAAGGAATTATTGGAACACATAGCTTGCCACAGATGTTTTTGCATTTTCTCTCAGTCTGTATTGAAAAGGCAATGGGAAATAGCAATGTTTTCACAACTTACTTGGCTTCTTCAGTCTGAGAATTCATTCGTAGGTTGTAATAGCTGGAACATTGCTGGCATGGATCAGGAACAGCTTCAGTGTGTCACAACGTGAGACACTGGTGCTTCTTACAACATCCAACTCAGCACTTTCATGTGAGTCAGCCACAGGGTGAATGTAATTCACATCAGAGCAGCTTAACTGTCATATTAACCTCTGACCTATAGAAATGCCATGGGAATGAGATTTCCATGATGCTCCCAATATTGCACATTAGCCCATTTTTTAATTCTGTCTTGCAAGAATTTCCTCCATTATCTGTAAAGTCACAGAGGGTTGATCTCCCATCATCTGAGATAAGTTGCAAAGTCCTATCACTTCTAGCCTGGAAACACTTTTTTTTTACTTCTTGACTGACAGCACTAGGCTTCTACAGGACAGCGAAGAGACTGGCATGCTCTTTCCCTCCCACTGTTGATAGAGACACTTTATTTGCAATTTCATTTGAGTACTGTTATGTACAAAATGATGGCATATCACACTGTCTGACTGATGCTGGTTTAAGTCACAGATGCTGCTAACCTGACAGAAATGCTCTCAGTAGCATCCTACCAATATCCGTGCTGCGATCTGGGACTTTCAGCTTGTTACTCTCAGAAAGCTGAGGTAACAGACTTTATGTGTTCTACAGAATAGTTTAGGCTATTCAAACACAACAAAACATACTGTACAAGCTATGGAAGGGCCTTATTAAATCTTGTCACAAAACTGTCAGGTCAGAGATTTAAAGTGGAAAAATATAAAGGGTTTTTTATGCCTATGGAAAACCAGTATTAGCTGTACCAACAGCCAGCTCTTCATTATCTATATGTTTAAGAAAGGCACACTGATGTCACTGTCACTGTGACTAGTTCTCTGAAAGCATCATGTTAGTGATGAGCAACAGTCTGTCAGATGGGCTGTCTTGTATTATTAGGAAAGGAATGGGGAATGGTACTAAAAAGGTCAAGATTCAGTGTAGGGTTAGATACATTGAAAAATGTTAGGTGGCTGCATCCAAGCAAGCACATTAATGTCTTGGAAAGAGCATTTAGTTCTCATTTTTTCCATCACCAAATACAGTAGAGAGGAAGGTGTCACAGATGAGCAGTAGCGTGGAGTGGCTTTGTTAGAAGACTCTTCAGCTTGGAAATGCTGAGAGGATTTTCTGAGTCATGAACGGTAATGGAGAAAGTGAGCAGGAAAATACACATTCACTCTTTCTCAGATAACCAGTGAAGGGTGCATAGCTAAATTATTGAGTGGTTAAGAAAAGTAGATTAAGAAAAAGCAGCAGAGTATACCTTTTTAATCACAGCATGTGGTTAGTGTTTAGTGATTAACTTATGAGTCATTTCCATGGGATGTTGTGAAGGCAAGAAAGATAAGAAGTTTAAAAAGGGACTAGAGAGAGCTATGGAGGGAAAGTTAATTAGTAACTGCTGAATATAGCATGGCCTTTCACTGAAGGGATGACTGCAATGCTATTACTGGAAAACAGGAGAGAATAACAAACACCAACAAACTCTCATTAGCCTTGTTCAGCTATTTTCACAAGTACTTGCACTGGCCATAGTAAGCAATAAGCAATTGTCTCAGGGGCTGTATGGACTCTAGATTACCTATTTTGTGACTGCTCCTTTGCCACATTAGCTGTAGCAAGTGACAAATTTTAAATGCTTGTATTTTGTTAATCCTTAAGCCACCACACAGAACAAAGACAGGGCAATGAGTTATTTATCAGTGACTGCTGGGAGAAAAATTTAAAAAAAGAGGATTAGCTTCACTAGAAACAGATAAAGAATCATCATGAGATCAGGTAACATCATATCTGTGCATATCAACACAAAGGAAAGTGGGAAGGCAGCTGGAGAGAAGATATGAAAAGGTTTCAAATCTGTTTTAAGTATTAATGCTGTAAGTCTGTGCCTAAACCAGACCCTTGCTCAGTTATTCAATGGGCAAGTAAGAGAATGAGGTTAAAATAACGTAATGTGCTCATTCTGGTTATTATAACATAGCAAAGTCTCATGTTCTGCTGTCTTCTGCAGCTCCTTAGAAATACAGCTGGCTTTGTTTCCTGGGAGCAGTAAATGATACAGCATAATGAAGGGGTTATCACCTATATAACACTTTGTTTTCTCCTTTGGCTCTTCCCCAAACACAGCAATAATTTTTAGGAGTCACATAAGTGAGACAGCACTCTGCTTGTGTTCTCCAGTATCTGGACTGTGCAAGTTTGTGCTTAGTGCATTTTCATACATTCAGAGATTTAGAGAATGGTTTAGGTTGGAAGGGACCTTAAAGATCACCTAGTTCCAACCCTCCACTGCCATGAGCAGAGACACCTTCTGCCATACCAGGTTGCTCAAGGCCTCATCCAACCTGGCCTTGAACACCTCTAGGGAGAGGGCATCCATGACATCCCTGGGCAACCTGTTCCAGTGTCTCACCACTCCCACTGTAAAGAATTTCTTCCTAATATCTAGTTTAAATCTACTGTGCTCAAGCTTGAAGCCATTCCCTCTTGTCCTATCACTGTAAGTCCTTTTAGAAAGTCCCATCCTGGCTTTCTTGTAGGCCCACTTCAGGTACTGAAAGGCTTCTACGAGGTCTCCCCAGAGCCTTCTTTTCTTCAGGCTGAACAGCCCCAACTCATGTAGTTGGTCTCCACAGGGGAGGTTTACCATGCCTCTTCATGGCCCACCTTTGGACCTGCTCCAGCACTTCCATGTCCTTCTTATGCTGAAGATACCAGAATTGGATGCAGTACTCCAGCTGGGGTCTCACAAGAACAGAGCAGGGAGGGAGAATCACCTCCCTCATTCTGCTGTCACACTTCTTTTGATGCAGCCCAGGACACAGTTGGCCTTCTGGGCTGCAAGCACACATTGTTGGCTAATGTTGAGTTATTCATCAACTGACATCCCCAAGTCCTTCCCCTCAAGACTGCTCTCAAGTCACTTCTTACCCAGCCTATATCCATGCTTGAGATTGCCCTGACCCTGGTGTAGGACCTTGCACACTACCTTGTTGAACTTCGTAAGGTTAGTTTAGGCCCACCTCTCAAGCCTGTCCAGGTCCCTCTGGATGGCATCCCTTCCCTCTGGTGTGTCAACCAGACCACACAGCTTGATGATCTCTGCAAACCTGCTGAGGGTGTACTCAATCTCCCTGTCCACATTGCTGATAAAAATGTTAAACAGCACTGGTCCCATTACTGACCCCTGAGGGATGCCACTTGTCGCTGGTCTCCATTTGGACATCGAGCCATTGAACACAATTATCTGAGTGTGACCATCCATCCAATTCCTTATCCTTTTAATCTTTACCAAATGAAAATACTTGTATCATGGATTTGGTTATTACCTTATTTTAGAGGACACAGCCACAGCTATGCATTCTTCACTAGAAATTTGACTTACCATGCAAAAAAGAAACAATGAAGATCCTGTTCCGCTTGTGATAAACCAGTATTTGTGTAAGACAGCATTAGTCAAAGATGTGACAGTTTTTTGAGTGTTTCTAAGCTGACAAGCTTTTATGATGTTCCGTGACTTCTGGTTAGGAGCTAAACTAGAGCTGTTGGAAGCAGTATAGTTCTCCTCTTCATACACTTGGGATAAGATCTTCAAGTTGCAAATATTCATACAAAATTGAATTTATACTCTCCAGTGATTTCTCAGCACTGAAGGCATCATAACAGGCATATAGAGCTAATTGGCTTAAATGATTGTGTGTGACTTGTGCATGGGTAAAGGCAGACTACAAATAGTCTACGATCATAGATAATAAAGACACAAACAGTGAGAATGATGCTTGATATACCTCTGATAGCTGCTGGGGTATCATTGTCACCTCCAAGTAATGACAGTTGCTGACCAGGTCCTTTGATAAGATCACCATTCCTCACACACACGTGGAGGGTGTTAATAGGGTTTTTTGTACATTTGCACAGTAAAATCTAAACAAGACATGAGTCAACTCTTCTTTCTAAAAATAGAAACACCCTAGTGAGCAAAAGATACAAGAAACTCACTGTCTTTCATAGATGTCGGACAGGCTGACCTACAGGTGTGTTACTGAAACCATGTTATGGGAAAGACTTAACTGTACCATTCTAAATCCCAAGTCATACACTGGACAGCCCAGAGCTGCAGGGCTGCAGGAATTCACATAACTCACCTTCTATCAGCTCAGATTGTTGAACTATAAACACATCACTATGTTTAAATTGTCATTGCAGAATAACCTTGCAGCTGTGTTATTAAAATCACAGATTCACAGAATCACAGAAAACATCCATTTGGAAGATCATCCAGTCCAACCCTCAGCCCAGCACTGAAGGGTCAACACCAAACCGTGTCCCTAAGTGCCAGGTCCACATGCTGCTCCAGGGACAGCAACTCCACCACTGCCATGGGGAGACCATTCCAATATTTGATAACCTTTTGAGTGAAGAAATATTTCCTAATATCCAGCCTGAACCTCCCCTGGCACAGCTTGAAACCATTTCCCCTGGTCCGGTTGCTTGACACCAAGGAGAAGTGGATGGCCTCCTCCTTGCTCCAACCTCCCTTCAGCTAGTTGTAGAGTGATGAGGTCTCCTCTCAGCCTCCTCCAGAACAAACAACCTTAGCTCCCTCAGATGTTCCTCATAGGCCATGTGCTCCAGGCCCTTCACAAACCTTATTATCCTTCTCTGGACATGCTCCAGGATCTCAATGTCCCTCCTGTAGTGAGTGGTCCAGAAATGAACACAGTACTTGTGGCCTCACCAATGCTGAGTACACAGAGATGATCACCTCCCTGTTCTTGCTGGCCACCCTGTCTCTAATACAAGCCAGGATACCATTGGCTTTCTTGGCCACCAGAGCACACTGCTGACTCATATTCAGTCAACTATCAACCAATACCCCCAGGACCCTCTCCGAACTGCAGCTTTCCAACCACATCTTCCCAAGTCTGTAGTTTACCATGGGGTTGTTGTGACCCAGGTGCAGGACCTGGCACTTGGCCTTGTTGAACTTCATACAGTTAGCTTTGGCCCATTTCTTTAACCCATCTGAATCCCATTGTAAAGCTTCCCTATCCTCTAGCAGATAGACACACCCACCCAGCCTGGTGTCATCTGCAAATCTACTGAAGGTGCACTCAATCCCCTCATCCAGATCATTGATAAAGATATTAAAGAGGACAGGCCCCAGTACTGAACCCTGGGGGACACCACTAGTAACTGGATTCCAGCCAGGCTTAACTCCATTCACCACTGCTTTTTGGGCCTGGCCATCCAGCCAAGTTTTAATCCAATATATTGTACTTACCCAAGCCTTCTTCCCTGATTTTATGAAGGAGAATAATGAGGGAGACAGTGTCAAAGGCTTTACTAAAGTCCAGGTAGACAATGTCCATGACACTTCCCTCATCCAGCAGGCAGGTCACCTTGCTGTGGAAGATCAGATTAGTCAGGCAGGAGCTGCCATTCATAAAGCATGCTGACTGGGCCTGATCGCCTCTTTGTCTTCTAATGGCCATGAGATGGCACTCAAGATGACCGGTTCCATAACCTTGCACAGAACAATCCCACGATTCTGCTGATATGCATTCAAACTCACAAGCAATTAACATTCTAGTTCCAGTCATTACCATATAGAATCGTAGAATCAGTCAACCATGTTGGAAAAGACCTCAGAGATCATCAAGTCCAACCTATTACCGAACACCTCATGACAAACTAAACCATGGCCTCAAGTGCCACATCCAATCCTTTTTTCAACACCTCCAGGGACAGTGACTCCACCACCTCCCTGGACAGCACATTCCAATGGCAAATCACTCTTTCTAGGAAGAACTTTCCTCTCACCTTGAGCCTAAACTTCCCCTGGCACAGCTTGAGACTGTGTCCTCTTGTTCTGGTGTTGGTTGCCAGGGAGAAGAGACCAACCCCCACCTGCCTACAACCTCCCTTCAGGTAGTAGTAGATGCCAATAAGGTCTCCCCTGAGCCTCCTCTTCTCCAGGCTAAACAACCCCAGCTCCCTCAGCCTTTCCTCCTAGGGCTTGTGCTTGAGGCCTCTCACCAGCCTCCTTGCCTTTCTCTGGACTCAATGTATTTCTTAAATTGAGGGGCCCAGAACTGGACACAGCACTCAAGGTGTGGCCTAACAAGTGCTGAGTACAGAGGCAGAATGACTTCCCTGCTCCTGCTGGCCACACTGTTCCTGATGCAGGCCAGGATGCCATTGGCCTTCTTGGCCACCTGGGCACACTGCCACCTCCTGTTCAGCTGACTGTCAACCAGTACCCCCAGGTCCCTTTCTGCCTGGATGCTCTCCAGCCACTCTGACCCCAGCCTGTAGCACTGCATGAGGTTGTTGCGGCCAAAGTGCAGCACCTGGCACTTGGACTTGTTAAATGCCATCCTGTTGGACTCTGCCCATCTGTCCAGTGAGTCAAGGTCCCTCTGCAGAGCCCTCCTACCACCTAGCATATCAACACCTGCTCCCAGCTTGGAGTCATCTGCAAACTTACTAATGGTGGAGTCAATCCCCTCATCCAGATCATCAATAAAGATATTGAACAGGATGGGGCCCAACACTGATCCCTGGGGGACACCACTAGTGACTGGCTGCCAACTGGATGTGGCACCATTCACCACCACTCTCTGGGCTTGGCCCTCCAGCCAGTTCCTAACCCAGCACAGAGTGCTGCTGTCCAAGCCAAGGGCTGACAGCTTGGCCAGGAGTTTGCTATGGGGAACAGTGTCAAAGGCCTTGCTGATGTCCAGTTAGACACATCCACAATACTTATGCAGTATTATAACCACATTTTGGCCAACTATATGAACTCTTAACTGTCCTTTTCACTATCTCTCTAGACTCAAAGGTAGCATGTGCTGTGTCATTCCATTAAGGTCTGGATTTCCAGGCTTTGGTATTGTGCATCTGAAAAAACAAAAAAGTCACTGTAGTCCTCAAAGCAAGGTATTTTCCATAGAAACCATGGGATGGAGGGGCTTTACCATGCACTGGGGTGTCTCCCTGATATGGATTCAGTTCAAAGCATGGCTGAAGTCTGCAGCTGGACCATGGGGACCCATTCAGCTCTTAGGTGATGAAACTTCAGAATTAGTGGCAATAAGATATAGGGATCTTCACAAAATTAATGTAAACTCATAACAGGATTCAAAAGGAAGAGATAAGGCTGGAAGTTAAGTTTTAAATAATTTTCACAAATTGTGCTCTTTTCCACAAGAGTCTGCACATGTTGCTCAAGAAACTTTAAATGCTAAGGGCTATAATGTGCTATCTGCTGTCATGAGGCACAGAAGAGTTTCTGTTCCAACAAACCTTTTGGGTTTATTTATTATTCTGTGGCTTATGCGGTCCCATTACTGTAATATATTTATGTTTCAGAATTATATGTTATAAAAGCTCTGAATACGCAGCACAGAATTATGGTAGTTTTTGAGCCACATCATGGGGTTTCCAGTTCTATTTTCCATTCCAGTTTGGGGGACTTAAGAGCTTTTTATCTCTTGAAACTCCCACAACAATCTGTACAATCTCTTACTCATGTTGCTTTTATTGACCTACTTGGTTAACCAAAATTCAGCATGCTGTGGGTTGTCTCTATCTGGAAGAGAAATTGATGATGGACTCAGATACCTTCGATGCACTTCTCCCTGTTCATGTTTTTCAAAGTGTTATTTCCTGACCACAGAGTGCTTGTGTAGGAAACTGTTCGTACTCACTGCTCCAAATACTCAGTCAGTGAGCTTTATTAGATAGCTTATTAAATTTATTCTTGAACTATAAATTCCAGATGTAATGATATGCTGTGTATCTGCTATATAACTTCTCAATATTAGCCAAAGTTCGATGGTCATTTTGTTTCAACAGTTTTCAGGAAAACTGGGCTTTAGACTGGTCACTATTACTATTTTGACCCAATGGGCTCACAGATCACTGCATCAAAATGGGAAAGCAATCCTGTGAACTGAGACTAACCAACAGTGCTGTGTTGTGTAATAGCAGCTCCAAAATCACAGGTTGTAGTCTGGAAGTATTCTCTTGAAAGCAGAAAACTAGAATGCCTGCAGCACTGACACTGTTGTCAGAGTAACCAGGAACTGGATGCAGAACAGAGAAAAGGTAGAACAAATGGTCTGCCCTATTCCAAGAGGATTTGGCATCCTAAGATCCACAGGTGTTTCCTGCAAATGACAGAAAGCGTATCTACTGCAGGAACTGATGGCTTTGGACAGCAGTGTTGACCTGACTATTTTCTGGTTTTATGCACATGATACCTGGCAGGGATTTACATTGAAAAAATGATACTGAGTCTGTCTCAGAAAAATCTGTACAGTGCACTGTAGACAGCAAACATTCCTACAGTTGATAGTGTCCGTGGTAGTTTTAGGCTATGCCTTTAAAATTTTTCACAGATCTTGAGCAGAAAAGTAGTGAAATGTAAATAAATCACTACTGGGTGTAAAAAGGAAAACAAAGATAATTCTAAATAATCCCATTGGAGAGATATCTACCATAAGATTGGTTGTACCAAAACAATTCTTCTTCTCTTCCCGCTTATTTGCTCGGGAGAGATAATAACTTGCTTCTTCTTGACCTTGACTGCATTGTTTTGGTTAAGTCTGACAGCAACTTTCTCTGCTCCTTTCTCCCTTCTTTTGTACAGGGAGGTGAGGGTGAGCAGAAAAGGAGAAGCTAGTAGCTTCCCCTGGTCCTTGACCAGGGGGGTCCTTGTGCTATTTGTTAATTGTCAATATCTGTATATGTTGTAAATACTGCATATTTTGTACATATTCAATGCATTCCATTGTAGATTGTAGTTTGCTTGTAAATACAGCTTCATTTGCTTCCAACTGGGTTGGTCTGGCAAAGTTAATTCTGGGGGAAAAATTTGAACCCACCACACTGACCTTTCCCAGACAGATGTTGCCTCCACCTTTTTACCTCCACAGCTTTTGTAATTTCTTCTTCACAGTCTGAGCTCCATAAACATATCTTATGCTTTGCTGCATGATGGTAGTTTTTACACAGTGTGGCATATAATCATACAGTTAGAGGTATGACCATAGTGTTTGCAAAATTGTTCTGCAGGGCTCTTCTAAGAGTCCCAGATCTCTCTTCTGAAAAGATATAATGTAGGACAGAGAACTGTGGCATGGCAAAAAAGTCTTCCTGTGCTCAAACTCTGCCAAAAATGGGTAAAATGCAAGAGCTACAAAAAGGGATGAAGCTGAGTCCCATAATCTGCTGTTCAGTAGGGCTTCCAGGTTTGGGCTGGATAGTTGGCAGGGGTTATAGACGTTGTGACCTCACAACAAGGACACATAGCAGACATGGATTTCAGGGAAGAGGGTGTTAGCAGAACATGAGAGAGATGGTATGACACTCTTCAAGTGTATGTATCATGCTGGAACTGTAGGCAAAACAAAAGAGAGCTCTTATGGACTTCAAAGCATTGAGTGCTCCCACCATGTGGGCTGTGAATGTGTTGTTCATAAACTGCAGAGTCAGGATTGTGAAAGAAAGTGGAAGAACTCCAAGAGTGAATAATCAGAGAAGTTCAAGTACATGCTGTCCAACAGGAAACTCAGTATCTGCACCCTGAACAAAGCTTTGGGGAGTAAGTAAAGTCATGGGGTTTTGACTAGAAAGATAAGAAAAACTTGTTCAGAGCTCAACTTAGAAGCTGAATGTAGTATAAAACAAAGTCTCCTTCATCCTCTTTTTCAGCAGGGGCTTCTGTGAGCAAAACCTGTGTGTGCAGGCTGTAGGGAATCCATCGGCAGAGCAGCAAGAGGTTCTTTTTGCTGAATGATATTCCAGTATTTTCAAAAGCAAATCTCTGACTCTTTGGATGAAGTCAAAAGAGACCAGATGAAGTACTAACTCTACTTAAAATATGAAAGAAAAGAGTTGAGTGATGCAAAATGAAAAGCATAGCCTCCTGTGGAATTTTCTGCTAAATTTCAAGAGGGAAATTTCCTTGGATTTTGCTAGTTCTTCAGTTCACCTGGATTCACAGGCGTGGATGCAGAGATGCAACCCTTGCAAGTCCTAAGTGATTGTATGCTCTGTATTTCCACTTCTTGAGATTACTGATTTCTTCCAAATGCCAGAATGCTGCCTGCCTTCCTGTGCTCTTTAAGAGCCTGTCTCCCCTGTGTAATCAAAGGGAGTCTAAGTCATCAACTAGAGTTATTTTTAACCTTTAGCAACAAGGCTCCTAATGAAGTTTGAAACAGTGTCATAGGAAATGGAATAAATGAGGCAGTTTTTTCTTTTTTTTTTTTTTTTTAAAAAAAGGTGCTTAAAATTATCTGTTGTGTGGGGTTCCCCCCCCCCCCCCCCCCCCGTAAATTTTTCTGAGGCTATATTTAAATATACAGTTTATTATGTAAACTATATCTTAAAACTTGTCTTATCACCATGGTCTATATATTAAAAACCTTTGTTAAAAATGCATGTAATTAGAGACAGTTCACTTTACAGTGTTCAACTCAACTGATGGACTGGAAGTCAGAGCCTTTGAAAGACACTAGAAGAGTTTTGTTATAGGGGAAGCGACATTTCTGGCTCAACCTGTTGGGACTTAGAAAGAACAACTGCATTTAATAAAGGGAATTTTGGCCATGGCAATAGTTTGCCAAGTTTGCACTGTGCCTGGCTGAGAGCTCTTGGGAATGCACCAGACTCACAGGAGGTGCTGACGTCACTCCTGCATCTTTCAAGCTCTTTGAACTCAGCCTGAGCTCAGGTTGTGTAGCAATGTTGCACACTCTTATGGAGAGTACTTGGACATGCCTGAACTCTTTCCAAAGGACTTTTCCAGACAAGAAAGTTCCTAAGCCATCCTTTTGGTCTGATTTTAAAACAAAGGCAGATAGAAACCATACTGTATTCTGGGAGGCTTGAGTACCGGTCACACTTGACATTTCCTCTTAGGAGTATCAGCAATCAACAATTCAATTTTAAAGCTTCTTATATGACATTCATATTATTTTTCTTTCTAATATTGCAATAAATATGATTTTAAATTACTATTTAACAAACCTTCACAGTGGTGCACTGACAGCAGTGCACTGGAATGAAGTACAATTTTAAGTACGAGTTATTGTATAAACACCAATCAAAAGGGTGAGAGGCAGAAACAATGTTAAAATGTAGGAAGAAAAGAGGTTAATGAATGAGCCTCTTTACAAGGATTAGGTTCTGATTCTGACAAGTAGGATAGTGATCATTCAAAGGGTTTTTAAAAGCATGTGCTGAATGTCTTCAAACTGTTAGAGTCAATAAGAGAAATAATAAGTGAATTCTTCAGGAACTAGTCCTCTATATGAAAAAATTAATATGATAATTTATAATTCTGTAATTTATATTGTAATTTGTATTAGGTCTGTAAATGTAGAAATAAACTTATTTTATTTTCAATATGTAGAAATAAATGTAAAAAGAAGAAAAATTAAAATTCATATGTATGGGAATGCAATTAAGAGGAGATGTTATTTCACAGAAGATGTTGCTATCCCTTAATTACATGTCCTGGCTCACATGGTTAATATGGATATTGTTATTACCTCTGTGAGTATTTTCATAAGTGAAATACAAAAAGATGACCACAAATTATTATTATTTTTGACTTTCATATACAGACTATTCTTCTGTTAAGATGATTCAAAGTTCACCAATTTGAATTTATCTTGCTGATCTCAAGTAATTACTCAAGGCAGTCCAGTGACTCACTTCAGATGGCTGTTTCAGCATCTGACTGGGAAATCAAGGTCAGTCAAGATAAAGTACCTTGAGTGCCTCTCTTACAGATTTAGACTGGTTCTTTCTGTTGTGTGTGCATGCCAAGGTAAAGCCTTGATATTGTAGAGGTAGCTTTGTACACAAGCATCTCATTCAAATCTGTCAGAATATCGTGGAGTAGAGTACTCAGGATGAAGAAACAGACCAGGGAGAATGAGATTTCTTCCATATGTATTGGGAAACAATCCAGTAGTTTTTCTGTGCTGGAGGGTTTTTTGTCTTTTGGGGGTTTTGGGATGGATTTTTTTGTGTCATTGGTTTTTTTGGGTTTTGGTTTTATTTTTTCATGGGGTGGTGTTTGTTCTTTGGTTTTGTCTCACTCCCCCTCAGTTTTCAAGAAGAAGAAGTCAGCTTACTTGGAAATAGATTATGAGAGACACAGAGGAATAGTATCTGCTGTATCACTCAGAACTGAATTGAAAATATTTTTCTAAATTCCTTCTGTTGAAGTAGTACAAAAAAGTAAGACTTTTTGAATGCTTTGTGTGCTCTTGGCAGGGCATGAGGCTGACACTGGGAGACTCATTTCTTCCTGATATTTTTCATATTAAAGCAAATTACTCCCTTTCCGTCCCATTTTTTAAAAGGCTGCAGCATGGCCTGACCCCTGGTTCATTACAGCCTGCAAGAACATATGTTTGGGTTATTATTTTGATTTGTGTTTCTTACTGCATTTTTCTGTTTGTTACTTTCTCTACTGGTACAATGAAGAGTGTAATTCCTGCTTATAGCAGTAAGGGCATGGCCATAGCTCCTTGTTCAACATCTTTGTGGGTGACATGGACAGTGGCATTGAGTGCACCCTCAGCAAGTTTGCTGATGACACCAAGCTGTGTGGTGCAGCAGACACGCTGGAGGGAAGGGAGACCATCCAGAGGGACCTTGACAGGCTGGAGAGGTGGGCACAAGCCAACCTCATGAGGTTCAACAAGACCAAGTGCAGGGTCCTGCATCTGGGTCGAGGCAATCCCAGGCACAAATATAGGCTGGGCAGTGACTGGCTGGAAAGCAGCCCTGAGGAGAGAGACTTGGGGGTGCTGGTGGAGGAGAAGCTCAACATGAGCTCTCAATGTGCACTTGCAGCCCGCAAAGCCAATCAGATCCTGGGCTGCATCAGGAGAAGTCCGGCCAGCAGGTCAAGTCTGGCCAGCCTGATCTAGTGTGGGGTGTCCCTGCCCATGGCAGGGGGGTTGGAACTAGATGATCCTTGTGGTCCCTTCCAACCCTGACTGATACTATGATACTATGATACTATGCTATGGTTTATCAGCCTCTAATAAAAGTTCTTTTGACATGCATCAACAAACTTCCAAAAAGAAAAAACATCTTCAAAAGTCAGTGCATGCCTAATGCTCTACATTTTTCTTTCTATTCTATATGGAGTAATTTCAGGTAAAGCCTTCGTTAGAAGGGTTAGCATGTGGTGTCCAGAAATCCCTTTTGAGATACGGCACCTACATATGTGCTCATGAATGAAAGTGGTTCATGGCAGAGACACAATTGCTGTCTCTGGCACACTTCTGGCTTGTGCAAGCTAGCACTCTGCTAGGAAATACCTGTTGTGGTAAAGGGACTTGCCCAGGCTAGAGACCTTGCCCAGGCTAGGGAACTTTCCTAGTCAGAAGTGAAGCTGAGGACACCTTTATGAGGACACTCTGGAGTTTAGTTTAGCCACATGTACAGAGACTTCTGAGAACCCGTTTTCTGTCCCATTAATTTATTTTTACTAAGAGAATAGAATTGTCATCTGGATCTCTCAAATTTACAGGACAACTTAATCTATGAATTAAAGTTTATTTTATGATCATGAGGAAAGAAAAGAGCTAAGAAAATAACCTTCAATCCCCTTTGTGCAGACTAGCCTCCCATGTGAATTCACTAGCTCATCAATTAATTCATGATGTTTCTAACTTAAAAGTTCTATAATTCATAACTCATGCTATGTAACTCATGAACCTATGAGCAAAACAGTTACCCATCTGATGGGGAGAGGGCTCACCCTTTTTCCTCTATGTGGTGGTGTGGACAGCCTCTGTACCACAATGGGAAGCACAAAAGCCCCAGTAGTCCAACAGCTAGCTGTTGGATCTGCTTTAAAAGGTGGGGTGGTTTTTTTGTTGTTGTTTTGTTTTTTAGGGTAAGCTAATGTATTAACATCTTCCACCTTGGAATTTTGGTCCATGTAGTTTCCATGAGTTACTGTATTCTGGAGAAACCGCCAGACAAAGATGATGGCTGCAGGAGACATTAAGCTGAAGGTGATAGTGGCTGCATAATGACCTTTAGCCCTTACTGGTCACCATATCCTGCCTATGTGCTGTCCTCACTTTGACCTAGTGGCACTGTACCCAGCACACATCATGCCTTATTATGAGGTGTGTGTTAGGTAAAATCTGACCAGTTGTTGAGTGAACACTCACGGGGATGCAGGTTTATGGACTAGTTTCCAACTGTGTTGTGAAAGCTACATTTTCTTACGGCTGAAAAGATAAAGGGGCAGGGTAATAAAATGGCAAAATATAAGAAATGTACCTTTGCAGATTGCAATACAATGTTCCTTCAGCTTGAAAAAGGTGCAACTCCCAATTAGGTATGCAGAAAACCTCCACCCCAACAATGACACCAGCATCCACCTGGAGCAACAGAGTGCAATCTGCATCTCTTTCATTTACAGTAAGTTCATACTTCGTAGTCCTGATAAAGTATATAGTGACCTTATTAGTCAGTTTAGGTATGATTATCTTTGCCAGTCACACAGCACAGAAGAGATTTTTACTCCACTTCTTAGGGTGTGTACACACATATGTGCCAGGAGATGCAAATATTCTCACCAGCTAGCTGTGATATTTCATGGGTGGCCTCTGTTTCTTTCATAAAGCTGAAGCAGGTCATGGGGAAGGGCAAGGTGTTGCACACCTTGATGGAGGCAGCTGCATTAAGTATTGAAGACATTCTTGAGAGTGCACTCTGATGGCAACTCAAGGACATCTCTGCCCCACCCTGTCAAGGCAGAGGGGACAAGGAGTGCTGTCCCCTTTCTCAATTCTGAAGCTGTAAGAAAACAAAAAAACCCCAAAACTGTAAGGGATGTAAATGTTATGAGAATTTGGGAATCTCTCAAGTCAAATGCTATTGTTCAAATGTAAAAATATGCAGAGCTTGAAAACAGAGGAAGATAATTTGGCAGCATCTTCTCTTTTTCCTCGCCATATGTGAAATAAGGAAATAAACCAGGAACCTTCAGCACATATTTTCATAGTCATATATTTTTCCAGTTGCTTAGAAATGAGAGATAGAAGCACAAACACCACCACCACCTCAACAGACTTAAAAAAACCCTTAGCTGCTCACAGTTTGGTACACTCATTCAGTGAAAAAGACAGTTTCCAACTTCAAAACGACTGAAAATAGTTTCTAAATTGTGCATGGGTTAATAAACTCTAGGGCATGAAAGAGAGGAAAAGAATAAGGTGGGAAGGAAGAAGGATGCATAAGAGATGGAATGATGACACACACTTCAGATTTAGTCAAAACTAGTTGAGTACTGGAAGTGTCATTGCATGATTTAAATAGTGCCTATTATAGCCTGGGAAAAAACCCTCCTCCACGCTAAACAGCTGGATTTCATATTATGCAAAAAATTATCTCAGTAACTTTTAATATGTTTTGCTGTAATTCTGGAAGAAAATTCTAGATTAAAGTAATTGTCATAACTTACATTTTAATTATGGAACTCTAAGAAAGACTGAGCACTTGCTCAGACTTTTTGAGCAGATCTTTGCCTTCCCCCTAGGTTCAGACTAAGTGATGCTATCCTTCAGAGTTATTTCTTGTAAAATTAAGATAAGAAACCATTTGTATTTGAAGTTGGCTTCACTGTTTATTCAAGATTGACCTAGAAAAAATGAACAATGAATTTGATCTGTAAGACAAAAGACCTTACAAAGCATTTCACCTAATGAAAATACAGTCTACTACTTCTAGTAAATCCTTTGTGAAGTGAGTACTTGAAGTACTGGCTTGCTTAGCACTGTGTGTAAGAAAAATGCTCCCCAAAGCCATTTTCAGCAGAAAGCACCATCAAGCATCAACGCTAAATAGTTAAAACAGGTAAAATATGGATTATATCTAAGACGGTGATTTATATAAGTACATCTGCTCACTAAAACACGTCAATTTTCATCACTAATTGGGTCAGCTAACCACATGCTTCACTTCCTCTTTAAGCATGTCCTTTGGTGACTTCTCAGAAAGTTACAGCATGTGTACTTTATGGTAATACTTTGAAACACTCCAGAGTAATTATGTTCTGTTTGTAGCCATCACCCTTCTTCTGTTCTGTTTTTCTTCTCTTTACCTCAGCTAATTCCCCTTTTATTTTTATCATCTTTCAAAAGTTCAGCTACTACTTCATGTGAAATTTGAAAGATTTGGTTGGTGTTTTTTTTTTTCTTTACAATGACATCTCTTTCTGTAACATCTTCAGAATTTTTTTGAGTCTATCTGTTATCTATAGATGATGGAGACTGGAGTCAATATAGCTGACCAATATGATCTAGTATTGTTCCTTTATTGTTCCAGTATTGCAGGCCTATGGTGCAGGCCTATGGTGTGAGTATAGCACAGTAAAGTGTAGAAGAAGAAGGGAAAGGAAAGGCAGAAGTGCCTAGCAAGGGAACTTCTACAACTTATATAAACTCGGAGTGCCTTGTTGGCATGGCTCATTGGTTCCCTATGAGTGACCACACATTGCACTATTACAGATTATTGGTCCAACTACTAATGACATGCAAGGTTTGTTGATGCAGGTGCATGTCCTGTTGTTCCAAGATAACCTTCTGTGTTTATAGCTACCAGTGCCCTGTTTTAGTTACATGCTGCAGGCACAGCACTGTTTTTCTACACTGCTAGCTGGCTCTGCACTTCTGCTGAGCATGGCCTACCACCATGTCAGGCTCTAGGCCTGCAATGCCAGATTGCTCACGCTGCTCGTTGCTGGCATTGCCACAGTTATCTATTCCTGCTTGTTTCTGTTCTATACTTTATTTTGCTTCTCTGGTAAAATTACACAAGCATGGCATCTCTACATATGTATCCTCAGTTCTTTTCTGGATCAAATACTTCTTTTACCTTCTATTTTTTTTTTAATCAGGTTAGCCAATATGGTTACAATCATTACTTACATGATGTTTCTCCTTCCCTAATCTGTTTAATCCAGTCCTAGTTGTTTTTATCATTTTGAGATATTAGGAACTTTGAAAGTAAAACACTAGAAAATATTCAGTGTTGATAGTTCACTTATGAAATGCATTGAGAAATATGAGATGATGTCAGATGTTAAATGTCTAATTCCTGCTTTTGTGGAAATTCCACAATCCAGTGTCCAGAAGAGCCTTTTGGGGTTTGGCAACCTACAATTCTGAAGATTTTAGCCTTCCTGAACACACTTCACTGCTTGCAGCTGTTAGTGCTGAGCAGGCAGAACAATAGGACATTACAGGATCACAGGATGTTAGGGGTTGAAAGTGACCTCTGGAGATCTTTGGGTCCAACCCCCCTGCCAGAGCAGGACCATAGAATCTACCATAGGTAGCACACCAGATGTGTGTCTGTGGGGAGCCTGTTTCAGTGGTCCATGACTCTCCAAAGAGTGGCCAGAGACCTGGAAGTGCCAGAGGAGATGTGTGTGTGAGAATAAACTATTTCATGTGATCCAAACAAAGCATTTTAGAAAGTACAGCTGCTTTGTCTGTTTTAATTCACTTTCAAACTCCATGCTTAATTCTCATGAGAGCTTTTTATTTCCAGTTTAATAGCTTACACTACCATCATCTCCAACTACAAGTGTGATACAAGCTAAAAGGGAATCTCTAATCCAGGTTTTTTTGCCTCCTCTTGAATCAGACATTCTGTTCATCCACTTTGTTTAAGCCAGCACCCTCTCAGACAGTGATTTAGCACCAATTTTAGGGAATGTCCCAAAGGAAAAAATTTTGAAGTGGATTGTACATTCATTCTCTTCTATTTTCTTAAGATGGTTATATTGCTTAAACTCACAGGCCTGGATCTTCCTCATCTCAGTGTGGTTCCTTTGAGCTGGAGAAACATTAGGGTTGCTGTGAGCAGTGTTGAATGGGCTGAATCAAAATTCATGGCTGAGTCTTGCAAAAAGAGTTAAATCATCTGTGGTAGTTTTAGGCTGTGCCTAGGAAAATTTTCCACAGATCTTGAAAAGAAAGTGATAGAATGTAAATAAATTACCAATGGATGTAAAAAGGAAAATAATGAAAAGGCCTAAATAATCCCATTGGTCTGATTGCTAACATAAAGTTACTTGTGTACACTAACTCTTGCTCTTTTTGGTTTCCTTCACTCTAGCTGGTGTTTCTGCAGGCTTGCTGACCTTGGCTGTGTTCCTTTGTTGTGACTGAGTACTAACAAGCTACCATCTGCTCTTTCTCTTGTCCTGTGTACAGGGGGGAGGTGGGGGGAAGAGGAGGAAGCTGTTGGTAACCCCCTGGTTTTGTCCAGGGGGTTCTTGTGTTGTTTATAAATTGTAAAGATATGTAAATATTGTATATTTCATACATATTTGTTGTATTTAATATTTAGATTGTAGTTTTGCTTGTAAATACAGCTTCATTTGCTTTCAACTGAGCTGGTCTGGCAATTTAATGTTGGGGGGAATTTCAACCCACCACATCATCAAAAACTAATTTCATAATAGCAGTAAAAGATAGTAATTGTAGAACGAAAGAAAGCAACTAGCAGACTGGAGACCACGAAATTACATCCTGTTGCAAATAACATCAATAGCAATCTCCTTTAAGCTATGTTAGATCCTGTGAATAAGATCAGGCTTCCTTAAACAGTGCTAGCTCCTACTTGGTCTCCCTGTTAGTTTAACAGCTTTTTGACACTTCACCTAGACAAATAGCAACACTCTGCCATGCAAGTCAAAGAGTTCAGTTGAGTGAGCAAGAAACAGAAAGAATAGCAAAGCTCAGTGACACATTTTTCAGCCTCCACCTACACTTGATGGTAAAACAGTGGTTAACCTCTGAGTCAAAGCTGTGGCTGCTGTTTGTACCACTCTAACCCCCTGCCTCAGCTCAGCATTTGAATGACGAATTTGAACTAGGGTTTCAAGTTTAAGCATTTGTCGCAAACTTATTCCTCAAACTCTTGGTTACTCTTTTGCAGAGGATCATGCGGAAACTTCACTTGCAAGCGCAGCCTTGCTCTACTTCACTTTTCTTATTTTTTT
Organism: Melanerpes formicivorus; assembly: GCF_026170545.1. Classification (NCBI taxonomy): domain Eukaryota; kingdom Metazoa; phylum Chordata; class Aves; order Piciformes; family Picidae; genus Melanerpes; species Melanerpes formicivorus. The sequence continues at coordinate 28,697,985 of NW_027142353.1, read as the reverse complement.
CTTCTCCCCATAAATCTGGCTTGCCCTCTGGTCTTCCACTGCTTTGTCCCTGCTAATACAAACTCTCTTCTCATCACTCACTCAGCACCATAATACCATCTTTTTCAAATGGGTATCTCTGACTTACAAGCAGACCCTGCATCCTCTTCTTTATACAAATATAGCTTATCTGATGAGCTTTGACTGTCTAAGACAAGGGTTGAGACAGTAATATTTTCTATAGAATTGAAGTTATCAAAAAATAAACAGACTTAGAACAGGAGGTTTGGAACAAAATGCATTGTTGCCTTTGGAAGACCATAGAAAGAATCCTCATAGTTATAGAATCATAGAATCATAGAATCAACAAGGTTGGAAAAGACCTCAAAGATCATTGAGTCCAACACGTCACCACAGTCCTCATGCCTACTAGATCATGCCACTAAGTGCCACGTCCAATCCCCTCTTGAACACCTCCAGGGACAGTGACTCCACCACATCCTTGGGCAGCACATTCCAATGGCTAACAACTCTCTCTGTGAAGAACTTTCTATTCACCTCAAGCCTAAACTTCCCCTGGCACATCTTGAGACTGTGTCCTCTCGTTCTGGTGCTGGTTGCCTGGGAGAAGAGACCAATCCCTCCTGGCCACAACCACCTTTCAGGTAGTTGTAGACAGCAATAAGGTCTCCCCTGAGCCTTCTCTTCTCCAGGCTAAACAATCCCAGCTCCCTCAGCCTCTCCTCATAGGGCTTGTGCTCGAGGCCTCTCACCAGCCTTGTTGCCCTTCTCTGGGACATGTTCAAGAGTCTCAATGTCCTTCTTAAACTGAGGGGTCCTGAACTGGACACAGTACTCAAGGTGTGGCCTAACCAGTGCTGAGTACAGAGGCAGAATGACTTCCCTGCTCCTGCTGGCCACGCTATTCCTGATGCAGGCCAGGATGCCATTGGCCTTCTTGGCCACCTGGGCACACTGCTGGCTCAGCTGGCTGTCAACCAGTACCCCCAGGTCCCTTTCTGTTTGGCTGCTCTCCAGCCACTCTGACCACAGCCTGTAGCACTGCATGTGGTTGTTGTGGCCAAAGTGCAGCATCCAGCACTTGGACTTGTTGAATGTCATCATGTTAGACTCTGCCCATCAGTCCAGCCAGTCAAGATCGCTCTGGAGAGCCCTTCTGCCAGATCAACATCTGCTTCCAATTTGGTGTCATCTGCTTATTTACTGATGACTGTCTCAATCCTCTCATCCAGATCATCAGTGAAGATATTAAACAGGATGGGGCCCAGCACTGATTCCTGGGGGACACCACTAGTGACTGGCCGCCAGCTGGATGTGACACCATTCACCACCACTCTCTGGGCACAGCCCTCCAGCCAGTTCCTAACCCAGCACAGAGTGCTGCTGTCCAAGCCACGAGCTGACGGCTAGGCCAGGAGTTTGCTGTGAGGGACAGTGTCAAAGGCCTTGCTGAAGTCCAGGTAGACCACATCCACAGCCCTCCCCACATCCACCAGACGGGTCACCTGATCATAGAAGGAGATCAGGTTGGAGAGGCAGGACCTGCCCCTCCTAAATCCATGTTGGCTGGACCTGATTCCTTGGCCATCCTTCAGGTGTGCAGTGATTTCCTCCAATATGATCTGCTCCATAATTTTCCCTGGCACTGAGGTCAGGCTGACTGGCCTGTAGTTTCCATGTTCCTCCACCTGACCCTTCTTGTGGATGGGGACCACATTGGCCAGTTTCCAGTCATCTGGGACCTCTCCGGTGAGCCAGGACTGGAGGAAAATGATGAAGAGAAGCTTGGCCAGCTCATCTGCCAGCTCTCTCAGCACCCTAGGATGGATCCCATCTGGTCCCAAGGACTTGTGAGTATCCAAGTGGCTCAGCAAGTCCCAGACTAATTCCTTGTGGATTTCAGTGGTACTACACCACTCCCTGACCCCATCAACCAATTCAGGAGGCCACTTGTCCTGAACTCCTCCCACCTCACTGTTGAAGATGGAGGCAAAGAAGATATTTAGAACCTCATTCTTTCCCTCATATTCGATTACAATGTTACTCTCAAGGTCCAATAAGGAGTGCAGGTTCTTCAAGTCCCTCTTTTTAGCATTAATATATTTATAAAAATGCTTTTTATTATCTTTCACAGAAGTGGACAGCTTAAGTTCTAACTGGGCTTTTGCCTCTCTAATTCTTCTCTGACATGATCTAACAACATCCTTAAACATATCTCGAGTATCCTCCCCCCATTTCCAAAGGCGATATATCCTCTTTTGTTTCCCTTAATTCCTCCAGGAGCTGCTTGCTCATCCAGGCTGGTTGCCTTCCCCAGCAGCTCATCTTTCAGCATGTGGGAACTGCCAGGTCCTGTGCCTTCAAGAGTTCCTGTTTGAAGTAGGTCCAACCATCCCGGACCCCTTTGTTCTTAAGGGCTGCTGCCCAGGTTACTTTCCAATTAAGCTGCTTGAACAAAATGAAATTTGCCCTCTGGAAGTCCAAAGTGAGGTTTCTATTAGTGCCCCTCCCTATTTCCCTGCACATTGAAAACTTTACCATCTCATGGTCGCTGCATCCTAGACAGCTTCCCACCATCACATCTCCCACCAGCCCTTCTCTATTTGAGAATAGCAGGTCAAGCAGAGCCTGACTCCTGGTCATCAGGAAGCTGTCCTCCATACACTCTAGGAACTTTCTGGTCTGCCTCCTCTCTGCTGAATTAAGTTCCCAGCAGATGTCTGGCAGGTTAAAAGTGCCCACAAGGACAAGATCTGATGATCTTGAGACAGCCTCTAGTTGCTGTGTCAAGAACTGTATTTTGGATTTTACATCATGTATTAAAGACCAGTGGATAGGTGCTAACAAAGAAATAAAAATGTAGTAAGAAGCATAACTTATGAGCCATTTGCCACAAGCAGCCTCTGAGTATAAAATTTTTGAATGAGGGATCATGTTGTAGTCCCAGCTGTGTTCACCACTACAGCTTACTTAGGGTTTTCCTAGGAGTTCCTTGCAGTTAGGCTAGGGTTGAAACCCTGTTTGGTTTGTACACAAAGCTTGATTAACCAATTAAAACCTACTAACAATAGAAATACTGCTTATTTATTATGACACTTTAGCAAAACTGATATGAGAAAATAATAGGAAAATCAAACTTTCTACAAGAACTCAGTGACAATGAAAGCACAGGACCCATAAACACACATGCAACAGGAAAAAGATTGATTGTTTGGCAAAATATTAATCAAAGCATTCTGCCTAGTCTCTGGAAGCATTTGTGGCAGCACTTAGCACAGTGATTCATGCACAGCTCAGCTCTATGAAAGTAAATTTCTCTCTAAAGGCAAAGGGTTCATGCTCTAGCCATGGGACATCAATTGTTGTAGATATTTATCTTACTTTATAATGAGCATTATCTTCCACAAAACTGGTACTTTGATTTTATTGCTTTTTGTGTTGCAAGGAATGTCACAGCTGACATAAAAGTAGCTCTGTATTTTCTTTCCTATGTCTTGTGTTGTTCTGAAGTTACAGCTTATACAGGTGGTTGGAGAAAGCAGCAGTGTGGTCATTTCTATGTGCTTCTAAGGCAACTAATCTTTCCTTCTAATCTAAGGTGAAATCACCAACATACCCTTGTGTCTCCTGAGACAAAGGTTGATTTTTCGGAGCTCAATCCACTGCAAGACACTGTTCCTAGACATTCTTCCAATCACCGTATGTTAGGGTCTGGTGTGCATCCTTTTCATGCTTTCTTAGCAATTTTAAAAAGAATATTCTTGTATGGGTTTCCTCAGGCCACATTGTTTATATACCTTACCTTTCAATGGTCTTCTAGCAAGACACTCTACAACCTGACCATAGACTTGCAGCCCTTGTACAGTTTGTCTACATTTTATTGTCTGCTGTCCCTTTCTGGCTGGATGAGAAGGCTAAATCTAGGATTCCCTTTGCTCACCGTTTCAGCTTCCTTCCTATCAAGTTGCCCTTCACCATGCAACATTTCAGAATAATTTCTGAGAGCACACTGTACATAGCAAATTGCAAAAGCAGAAGTTAGAGAGATGCTCCATCAGAACAGCAGACAGATCATATCATTACAGACAAGGATGTTCTAAGCTCACACTAGCTATCTATGAGAGATAAACCACTGCATACATCTTACAGGTCTTACTGCAAATTAATTACAGCCAGGTGCACTTCTGATGACTCTAAGAGCTCTAACCCACAAAACAGGATAAGATCTTGAGGTGGTTGAGTGTCAGGCAGATATCAAGTTGCAAAACTTGATTTTCATTTCAGTGACTCACCCACCAGTTCACTTGCTTTGGGTCTGATGAGTATTGTCAGTGCCAACATACTGTCTCCATCTCAAGGAAGTCCTAAGGAGACCAACAGTAACCTTGAAGTCATTCGGGAAACTGCCTTGAGAACTGCCTTGAGAACTGCTTCAGTTCCAACCAGAACTATTGAGGTAATGTCAGTAATACAAGCACTACCAATTTATTTAAATAGTAATGTGGTAAAGCAATTATAAATCAGTGGTTTAGACCTTCTTAGGCACATTGGAAATGAACAAGCCTGTAGATCTTCTGCATGCTGAAGGCAGAAAGGAAAAATCCCCAACTACTGTCAGCATTGCTCTCAGAAGGCATAGAAAAGAGTCACAGAAAAGATAGAAAAGAAGCATCCTGTAAAGAAATCCACAGTGATTCTAGGTGGACAGGAGGAGAAAGTCATTCCTAGCATTCATTCCTGGTTAAGTATTGCAGTGACAGTCCTAATAACTGCAGAAACCTCCTTCACTTAAGCAGAACTGCACATGAAAACATGTAGAACTGATGAAAGATCTTCTGAAAAATAAAAGCCAAGTATCTATTTTTATTTTAAATGAGAATCTGATGCAAAAGCTGCTTTTTGAGAGAACTGGTGTATTCATGTTTTTCACTTACTAAAATGTCAGTCTGAGATCAGCATAAATTTGCTTTACGTGCAGATGCATATATCTAATAAAGGAGGAACTCTCTTCTGTGTATAAATGGTGGAGAGCTTGACTGAAAATGTTTTTAATACATGAAACATGTTTAAGTTACTGCCATGTATACAAAATAGGTCTAACCCACCATAGAAGGAGTAACACTAAAAGTGCTGTTGTGAGTGCAATGTGATGTCTGTGTCCTGTTGCTACCCGGTCCTCTCCAAGAATCGAGAGCTTTGTATAAGAATGCATTAAGGAAGGGCTCTAGTAGGATATACAGCTACTCAGTTTTGATTTGGACTTTGGACTTGGCCGACCAGAAAATCAACCAGCCCTAGATTTGAGATTTTCTGGAATGAGGATCTTGGAGGATACAAGCCCTGTTGTTGTGTTCAGGTGTGTTTAGATTGTAGAAGACTTGGAAATAGCTTGGTTTTGATGATCTATAGCTTTTGGCACTTCAGCAAGCTGTAGCAAGATTTAGGTCAGTATAAACAGGCTTTCTGGCATAAATTTTTGTTTCTTGCTTGCTTGCCACATTAAACTATATTAAATTACAAAGAGACTTCAGTGGAATTACCAGACTGCCTTCGAATTAATGAGCAGGTCATAGTAATCACTTCAAACATCTGTGATTGATGTGCTAGGAGTCATACCTTTCAGGATCAACCCGAACAACTTGCTGTGTTGCTCTAAAGTTCACCCTAGCCAGTTACTCCAGGATGCTGAAGGACACACACCTCTGTCTGGCTTCTTGGTGATGACTGGTTTCTGAACAATGCAGTCTTGCTAGCAGGAACCTGCCATCGATCCAGTAGTCTGAGCCCTGAAACATGCCTCAGAAGCCTGCAGCTGGAAACAACAACAGCCTTTTCCCAATTATGTGTGAACTTAGCATCTAGGTACACTGACACAACTGACTGCAACTCAGGTAACAGCTTGAGTCCTGATTCACGATTTGGCAGTGCTGACACTTGTGTGTGCTCTTCTAGAAGTGTACTTTCAGTTTAAAGGGATGAGTTTCTCTAAAATGAGTGCCAGAGAGTACTTTGGAATTTTGTTTTAATAGTGTGGTCATAACAGACATGGGGTATCAGAATTACTGCAGTAGTGATGTGTGCCAAGTTCTACAAATTACTATTTTATCTTCAACACATATTAAGTATTACATACATCCAATATATAAGTGTTACTCTTGAGACTGATGAGTTTTTAGTGTGCTCCTTATTCTCTTGCTACATGGTGAAGAGCTTTCCTGGTCATTGGTAGATACTGGGAGACATTTTTCTGAACCCCACTGTTTGACCAACTTTCAAATTTTGTGCAGCTTAATTGGAAGCATTGCTGTTATACATTGGATGTTGTGGAATCAGGTATTGGGCAGATAAACACTTAGAACACTCTCATATCTTTGTTCTTAATATTGCTATGGCCTATGAAGTTCCCCTAATCTAGCCAGACATCATAACAGCACCCTTAACTCAAAACCAGGAAAAGCAAAAGCAGATAGAAACAACTTGCATAGCTAGAATAGTCTGTGAAAGAGAGTCTTTGAAAGAGAGCTTTCAAATGCTTATCATAGGATCATAGAATTGTTGTGGTTGGAAAAGACCTCTAAGATCATCTAGTACAACCATCAACCCAACACCTCCATGGCCATTAAACCTCAAGTGCCATGTCCACACCTCTATTGAACACCTCCAGGGAAGAGGACTCCACCACCTCCCCCGGCAGCCTCCCCAATGCCTGACCGCTCCTGCAGCGATGAACTCTTTCCCAATCTTCAACCCAAACCTCCCCTGGCACAGCTCCAGGCCATTTCCTCTCATTCTGTCACCTGATACTAGAGAGAAGGGACCAACCCTCACCTCACTCCAACCTCCCTTCAGGGAGCTGCAGGGAGCAATGCGGTCTACCCCCAACCTCCCTCTCTCCAGGCCAAACAACTCCAGTTCCCTCAGCTGCTCCTCACCAGCCCTGCTCTCCAGACCTTTCACCAGCTTTGACACCCTTCTCTGGACATACTTCAGCAATACAGTATCCTGCTTGGATATTGAGGGGCCCAAAACTGAACCAAATATTCAAAATGCAGCCTTAAATTGTGCTTTATTTCATGAAATATTGATGGGCTTGTTCTTTTTGCATGAAGGCAAAGCAAACCATGAACTACAGTTGTGCACTGTGAAAGATTTATGGAAAATAAAGTTATTTTAATATCCCCTCCTTTCACCACCACTGCCCCTTCCCCTGCCCCATTTTCTTCCTTTCCCCCCTTATCCCAGAGCACCTGGGCTCTGTTGGAGTCTCCTCCCACTCCAGGTGTGGTCACTTTGCTCTCTCTGTCCACTCCCTTCACTCCCTTTTTTAATCCATCCCCCCTCCCCCCCCCCCCACCCGGAAAGGCAGAAGCTCCATGCTGAGGTTATGTGTGCTAAGGGATCCTCTTTTCATCACTGGTGAGTTCTTTGTGGTGCACACTGGGTGACTGAGTTAGGACAAAGTCTGGGGGTGCCTGGTGGTCCCCCAGTTAGGTAGGATGAGGGTTGATGGCCCTAGGAGCAAAACACATAGCCACAGGAATGGAAATGTACCCATCCAACTCAGAAAGGGTTTTCTCCCTATTTATATCATTGGATATGGTGCTAAATATTTCATAGCTTTCCTCTTTGAGAGCTCTGTGGTTCCAGCCAGCTCTACACACTGATGTTGTCTACATGTAATAAGGCCAGTGTGAGACTCTCTTCTTTCCTCTAGTTACTGTTAATGAAACTAAGAGGGAAGCAAACTAACCCTTCTACCAAAAAAAAAGCCTGAGCTTCCAACATGGAAAAGAGTAATAGTTCTGTAAGACTGAAATAGAGGACCTCCTCTACCCTTTAGTAAGTTAAAACACCCCTTCCCACACGTTTCCAAATGCTTAATGAAGTTGTCAGTCCCTTCCCATTGGCTTGGAAGTTGTTCATCCCCCAAGATGAAGCTTCTTCCTACATAAAGGTTTGCAATTCATATTGAAATATATTTTTATTTCAGCTGAAATGTAAATAAAATTAATGCATGTAGGTCTTGAATTAAACCAGAGGTGGGGGTAAGAAATCAGTCTGAGTACCCTACAGTAATGTCTTGAGGAATGACTAAAAGTAAGTTTATGGGAACTGAAATGAAGGAGGTGAAAATAAACTCAAAGACGAAAAGACACTGAATTGAAAACTGTGGTAAAGGAGATGATCACAGAGAAACTTCTTCCTGTATGCATTTGTGTTTGAACATGTTTAATTTTATGATCAATCTAAAGAATGAGAACTATATAGAGCTATTATCCCAACCCTGAAGGAAGAAACTATTGTTTGAAATGAAAAAGGGATACCCTGGCACTGTGGAAGGGACAGCTGATCAAACCATAAAAAATAAACGCTTTCATGAAGGAAAGCAAACAAATCTCTGCTCCAAACAGAGAGCTTGAGCAATTTTAGGTGCTGGAATATGGGAATGATGGTGCCAAGTACTCACCCTGCACTCACTTCATGAATATGGTACTGAATTCACCAAGGATGTGTTTTGTTTGTGCCATACAGGTCCCCAGGATAGTACAGTTATGTTCAGCGTGTTCTGAATGCACCATGATGCATGGATGGTTTGAAGACAAAATGTCTCTGCTCCCAGCAGGCTGCCAAATGGGCATTAGCCCTGCAGTGTGGCAAAGCCTATGCACTGAGCTGGCCATGGGGCTCTCATGCTTCCCAAGACCAGCCTGGTCAGGTTTAGCCACAAGCCCAGATGGCGGCCTGGGGGAAAACTGGTGTCTATACAGTGCTGAAGTCATCTCAGACACCTTGGAATCACAGCTTGAAGGGGAACTAAATCCAGGCGTGGCAGCTAAAGGAAGTGGCTTGATGCCAGCGAAAACAGGGTTAGCTCAAATTTCAGGGTGATGTCCCACAGGAGGCCATAGAGGATCTGAGGAGGTCACCCATAAGGGTCTGGTCCCCTGCGCCAGTGGAGCGTCGCCATTCAGCTGGCCCTGAACAACTCAACCCAGCCATCACCCAGAGCCACCCGGCAGCGGTCGGGTCCGTGGGCGGTGCAGGCGGTGGGCCGGGCTGCGGCCGGTGCTGCCGGGAGGGGCGAGGCGCCGGCCGCGGTTCGCCGTGCGAGGCGGGGCTTGCTGCTCGCCCGCCCGCTATGTGGCGTGGGACGGGGAGGCCCGCGAGGCGCGGGGAGCGGACGGAGGTGAGGAAGAGAGGCAGGCGGGAGGTACATGGCCAGCCACCTTGCTCTCTCCTGGGGCTCGACTCGACTTCTAGCGTGACGGGGAGGGCAGCGGCATGTTCGGCAGCGGTGGGGGCTGGGGGTGTAGCTGGGCTTTTCCTGTGTCACTCGTGGCTCCTTTGGGTCCTGTGTAAGGCAGCGGAGGCAGGGGGCAAGTGACAGGAGGTTCATGTCGTCGTCGCTCTCTCCCCGCCCCTCCCCCGCGCCGCCAGGGCTCGGCTTTCCTACGCCGGTCGGGAGTGGATGGGTTGCGGTGGAGGTGAGGATCGGCTCCTCCACAGGTAGACTGCAGTGCTGATAGTTTCTAAAAATGCAACTCCAGCCCCTCGTTTTCTGTTAAGACGTGCTTTGAGGCCATTTTTTTTCGGTGCGCGGTAGGTTTTCAGAGTCTTGCAACCTCTGCGTGTGGCTGCTGCTTTTCCAGCTTCTATGGCATCAAACAAATTCCTCGGAAGTAGTTTTCGTATTTTGCGGTTGTGACTGCTTCCTCGTATGCTGCGATGCGCAAACCTAGGTAAGAAGTATAGTATAAAAAGGAAGGCTTGGAGTGCTTGGACGCTTGTACATTTTTTAAAGTACTTGTAACAGGAAGCTGGATAAAGCTTGGCATAATTCTTCTTGACCTAGTAAAACGCTACAGAAGCTATTTATTGCATAATCGTGATCACACATGAGCTCATTTTTAACTGCTTGTATGAAGACAAGAGCAAGGATTTAGGAAAAGATGTCTGCAGAAATATCACCAGTATTAAATATAGCGGGCAGCTGTTCTGACAGTCTCCGACCTGTGCTGATCGCACCCGAGATAGTGGTTGGTAGTACCCTGCGGAGCCACACCTTGGTAGAGTGAGCTGTCCCATTAAAAGCTACTGAGCTGAATCGAGGTATCCAGCAGCAGCAGCTCTTAAGTTTGGAGAGTTTTCATCAGGGACTTGATGAAAATGATGGATGTGCTTTATTTTTCAGCGTGCTTGTTGAACATGCTCACCTTTCACAGAGATTACAAAACTGCAGGGCTGTGAAAGCTGGAGAAAATGATATAAAACCTCTTGCACAAAACTCGGTTTATAATGCAGAATCTGTCGTTCTGGTATTTAAAATGAATCCTTAAATGCGAAAAATCCATTATCATTTTTTTGGTAAACAATTGTCACTCCCTCCTCCCCCTCTTAAGTGATACATTTTGTAATACTTTGCATTACTGTGTTTTTGATACCTACAGTTCTATTTGTATGAACCTTTCTGTTCTTTTTAAATGGCTCTTAACTGCATTTTTCAAAATACTAGTGGAAAAGTGGTAACTTACTCTAGACGTAAGAAATATTCTACACTAAAGTATGCATTACTTTATATTAACAGGTATCATGATTTGATATGATATAGAAAAGTCTTCCAAGAGCTGACTGTGAAATGAGCTCCCTCCATTTGATGCTGAAAGGAGGTCCTCTTTTCCCTTCATTTGAGTACTGATGAGATCACTCCTTTTGAGATGGTTTTGGCATGAGGTGGAAGTAGGTGGATAGGTAGTTTTTCACTACACTAGAATAAACCAGTGATGGCCAGTTACTTTTTTCTTTCCTCTTCTGTGTTTTGCTGAAAAGTTGGCAGTACCTGCAACAATGCTTAATTTGGATTTAGAACAGTTAAACTCTAGTTCAACTTTGCAACAAAGTATTATCTTACAAAGATTTAACTATTGCAGGCTTCTTAATGAATGTTATTATTTGTTTTCTGTGACTTCATTTTGATTCAGCTTCAACAGAATGTTTTAGAGAATGGGTTTTCCTTAAAAATACTTTTCTGCAGTCCTGCAGCTCACAGACTTGTCTGGAAAGGTGGCATTTAAGGGCTAAAATGTGTGGTCATCACTTCAGTGTCAGAATACCACAGTGGATAACCAGATCTACTTTTAGAGGGTGCTTGTGTAGAGTTTTGTGTGACTCAGTGTTCCTGCATGCCCTTGTAAAATGATCACCTCCAATTTGTTTATACATTGAGCATGTTAGGCAGGAAACTTGGGAGTTCAGGAAAGTGTAGACTGGAAACAGGATATAGACTTTTAGAGATTTTTGTCTTGCTTTGCTGTTGTGGTTTAACTGTGGTAGGCAACAGCTTACACCTGTTGACAACTTACTCTTGTTCACAGGAGTAAGCACAATGAGGAACAATGTGAGCAATATGAATTGTGGTAGGTTGAATCTTGTCCTGGTTCTACTATGGAACAAATGTCCATATATGCTTTGGTTCTCCACTGCCTATCCCCCTATTTCAATTAAATGGCATTAAACTTTTACTTAAAAAATTAATATGCTGCGAACACTACCAGGGAGGGGACATGTACAACCTGTCTGGGCAACCTATTCCAATGCCTCACCAGTAGAGAATCCTGGTATCTAATCTCTGTCTACTCTATCTATGCTAAACTCTTAGTTTTAAACCATTACCCCTTATCCCATTGCTGTACTCACTGATAAAGAGTCCTGAGCCATTTGTCCTGTGCTTTCCTTTAAAGTACTGAAAGGCCACTGTAAGATCTCCCTGAAGTCTTTTCTTCTGTAGACTGATGGATGCCACTTGTTAGTAGTCTCCTCTTGGTCGCTGAGCACTGACTCAACTCTGAGTCTGATTGTCCAGCCAATTCCTTGTCCATCAAATCAATCCATCAAATCCATGTCTCTGCAATTTAAAGACAAAGATGTCATGCAGGACAGAGTCTGCATAGAGAATGATAATTTTGAAACTGACTTAAATTAGCAGAGATCTGCTGATAAACAATTGAGGGGCTTGGATGCTTTCTATGCTGCTTGTCTTATTGTGTTGACCTTGCAGGGATCAGTTATGTCCGTGAATGAAAAATTTGAGACAGAAAATTTGGAGAGTACAATTACATGTTTTGCACAGCTTCCTCAGTGGACTTGACATTTCCTCTACATAAACAAGATTCTGAGCTTTTGTGATTTGATCCCAGGGGTATTTCATATTGCTGAGACTGAGATAGAGGGCAGTACAAAGCTGAAGGTGTTAGGTATGTAGACAAGCATTTGCTTTTTAAACAAAGGTTGCTGTTTCTCATTTGTGGATTTTGGGTAGCATTTCTCTGACTATTCTGCTTAAGGAAAAATGTAAAAATCTTGTGTGATCACTTGAAACCATACTGACCAGAACAGAAATGCTCCATATACTTTGAGGTATTGCAACAAAAGCTAGAGACTTCTGCCCTTCTTTCTAGAGTTTTTAAGCTTTGAAGGGGTGTGTGGGTGTGAATTTTGGAAGAATAGGATGTTTTAAAAGTTGAGCTTTAGCAGGAAGTATTGGAAAAGTATCAACCTTTGGTACTAGAGACCAGTTATGGTCTTTAGCTTTTCTAACCAGGTCTCCCGCTGCTTGGGTAGCTTCCTTATATGCCCCCTGTTCCAGCTGTTCTTTCTTCCACTCCTTGTACTGTTTACTTTTGTGTGCCAGCATGTCCAGGAGTTCCTTCCTCATCCAGGCAGGTCTCTTACCATTCTTTCCTGCTTTCCTCTTTGAGGGTATTCTTTGCTCCTGGGCACAGAGAAGGTGATCTTAAACACTGTCCAGCTGTCTTGGGCCCTTCTTCCCTCTGGGGCTTTGTCCCATGGCACTTTGGCCAGCAGATCCCTGAAGTGATCAAAGTCTGCATGCCGAAAGTCCAGGGCTGTAAGCTTGGGATACGTCCTCCTAGTTGCCCTGAGGATCTTAAATTCTATTGCTTCATTGGTCACTGCAGTCAAGGTTATCTCTGAGCCTCACATTGATCACCAGCTCTTCTCTATTGGTGAGAACAAGGTTCAGCATAGCACCTTTTCTTGTGGTTCCTCTACCATTTGGAGGAGGAAGTTGTCATCTATGCATTCCAGGAACATCTTGGAATGCTGGTACCTAGCTGTGTTGTCCCTCCAGTAGATGTCAGGGTGGTTGAAATCCCCCACAAGGACCAGGGCTTGTGAACATGAAGCCACTTCTTTGCCTGTGGAGGGCCTCATCTGCTTGGTTCTGCTGGTCAGGTGGCCTGTAGTAGACCCTTACAGTAACATCGCCTTCCCCTGTCTTGCCTTTAATTTAGGGTGTTTGTGGAAATTTTGGGTTTCTGTATGTATGCTACTGTTAAAGTCATATGGTTTGTTAAACCCCTTCTCCATTCCCCTTCTTCACTCTTTACAGGTAAACTGTAACTCCAAGAATGATGATCAGCTGATTGGAAACTTACAGGAAAAATAATGCACAAGGCGACTAAATAGACTATGATTTCCCTTTCTACTACCTCAACACTTCTGCATTTGAAATGTTTCAAAAGAAGGACCTAGCGTGATTTATTTGTTACTAAAGTGAACTACGTTGTATGTAAGTCAAGGCCACATGTTTTTTTTTGCTTTTTTTTGTTTGTCTTTTTTTTGGGGAATACTGTCTCTTTTTCCAGCCATTTCTAGCTGAGTGGAAGACAAATATTAACTAGACCCTGAGCAACGAGTGTTTTGCAATGGACTGGTATGTGGGAGACCAGATTGCTTTAGAGTAAGAAGAAGCAGTGTGCAAAGTAGTCTGGATTAGAAGAAAGGCCAGAGAACTAAGTGCAGACCTCAGGGGCTCTGATGACATCTTGCTGAGAAAGGGCAGGCACATCTGAGAGGGAAGAAGGAACTGTTTAAGATTTAGAGCTTTCTTGGAAGCCCCTTGCTGGCCACGAGGGTGGTGTCTGTCTGTTCAGTTGTGCCTTTGTTGGAGAATGCTGAAAAGAAGAACCAGGGGTGGGAAGTTGAATGATTTGGTTTATAGAATCATAGAATTTCAAGGAGTCTCTTTCATAGAATCAGTAATGTTGGAAAAGACCTCAAAGATCATCCAGTCCAACCTGTCACTCAGGACCTCATGACTACTAGATCATGGCTTCAAGTGCCGTGTCCAATCCCTTTTTGAACACCTCCAGGGACAGTGACTCCACCACCACCCTGGGCAGCACATTCCAATGGCTAACAACTCTCTCTGTGAAGAACTTTCTCCTCACCTCAAGCCTAAACTTCCCCTGGCACAGCTTGAGACTGTGTCTTCTTCTTCTGGTGCTGGTTGCCTGGGAGAAGAGACTAACACACACCTGGCTACAACCTCCCTTCAGGTAGTTGTAGACAGCAATAAGGTCTCCCCTGAGCCTCCTCTTCTCCAGGCTAAACAATCCCAGCTCCCTCAGCCTCTCCTCAAAGGGCTTGTGCTCGAGGCCTCTCACCAGCCTTGTTGCCCTTCTCTGGGCATGTTCAAGAGTCTCAATGTCCTTCTTAAACTGAGGGGTCCTAAACTGGACACAGGACTCAAGGTGTGGCCTAACCAGTGCTGAGTACAGAGGCAGAATGACTTCCCTGCTCCTGCTGGCCACGCTATTCCTGATGCAGGCCAGGATGCCATTGGCCTTCTTGGCCACCTGGGCACACTGCTGGCTCAGCTGGCTGTCAACCAGTACCCCCAGGTCCCTTTCTGTTTGGCTGCTCTCCAGCCACTCTGACCACAGCCTGTAGCGCTGCATGTGGTTGTTGTGGCCAAAGTGCAGCACCCAGCACTTGGACTTGTTTATGTCTGGCCACAGAAATTTCTGTTAGCTGTGGTTTCCATGTGTTAGACTTCAGACACCAATTTAAGTGTCAGATCACACTGAAGTTAGTGTGTCTAACAGTGGCACCTGGACAGGTTAGATTGATGGGCCAAGGCTAACTGTGTGAAATTAAATAAGGCCAAATGCCAGGTCCTTCACCTGAGTCACAACAACCTCAAGGTAATCTACAGACCTGGGGAGGTGTGGTTGGAAAGCTGCGACTCAGATAGGGACCTGGGGCTATTGGTTGACCATCAACTAAATACGAGTCAGCAGTGTGGTCTGGTGGGCCACGAAAGCCAATGGCATCCTGGCTTGTATTAGAAACAGGGTGGCCAGCAGGAACAAGAAGGTGATCATCTCTGTGTACTCAGCACTGGTGAGGCCACCCCTCGAGTTCTGTGTTCAGTTCTGGGCCCCTCACTACAGGAAGGACAGTGAGGTTCTGGAGTGTGTCCAGAGAAGGGTAATGAGGCTTGTGAAGGGCCTGGAGCACATGGCCTACGAGGAACATCTGAGGGAGCTGAGGTTGTTCAGTCTAGAGAAGAGGAAGCTGAGGGGAGACCTTATCTCTCTCTACAACTAGCTGAAGGGAGGTTGGAATGTGGAGGGGGCCATCCTCTTCTCCTTAGTGTCAAGTGACAGGACTAGAGGAAATGGTTTCATGCTGTGCCAGTGGAAGTTCAGGCCAGACGCTAGGAAATATTGCTTCACAGGGAGGGAATGGTCTCCCCAGTGCAGTGGTGGAGTTGCCATCCCTGGAAGTGTTTAAGCAGCATGTAGACCTGGCACTTAGGGACATGGTTTAGGATTGACCCTAAATTGGGTTGAAGGTTGGAGTGGGTGATCTTTGAGGTCTTTTCCAACTGGATGTTTCCTGTAATTCTGTCTTCCTGCAAAGAACTTCAAGTTCACCTGTGCTTAAAAGTGCTTGTACAAGAATGGTTCAAGGAACAAAACCTCATACATCTCTGTGATTGTGTCTCTTGTAAACATGTGGAAAGAGTAGTGGCTTAATCAAGCTTAGTTTCTGAATTCCACAGTATAGTTTAGATCATTGTATGCTAGCAAAATTTGTCTGTGCTGGGGTGATTTGGTTTGGGTTCTTTTAGCTTGACTTTGCTGGCAAAAGAAAACTTCACTTTGTGCAAGAGTTATTCCAAGCAAAATTTGGAAAAAAATCAGTAGAAAGTTGAAAACTGAGCAGTCTTCTGTGAAGGCAAACAGTTCATGTATCTGAATCTTCAAAGCCTGGGCCTTGACTTCCCCAGGATGACTAATACTTCTCCTGATTTTAGTTTGGTGTTTTGTTTTTTTTAAGGAGTAATGCAGGGTGCAGAGGACAGTGCAGCTTGAACGCTCTTGCCACACTAATGGAAAAATTTCTTCCCTGCAGCAAAAGATGACATCTACATTTTTGCTTATTGCTCATCTCATTCTATTGATACCTCTGTTCAGTACTGGTAAGTTAAATGCACTGCTGAAATTACTGTTTAAAACCCCCCCAAACCTACAAGAGAAAGTTGTATTTTGTAGAAAAGACTTACTGAGAGCAAATAGTAAATTTGGTGCTTGTCATTGCTTCAGCATAATAAATACCTCTTTTTGGATTGAAATTGCTCTAAGGATGGAATGGATAAATTGACATAACTATTGTGGTGGTTTAGGCTGGGTGCTGGCCCGGATCCCACTGCACAGACCACACCTGGGAGGTCCCAAGGGGTGGGCCCAGCCCAGGGGGTGGTCACAGGAAACCAGGTATTCCATTCCCATAAATGCCCTGCTCCCCTATAATAGATCAGCATGGGGTCTTCATTTCCTCTTTCACCCCCACTGCTGCCTAGGTAAAATGGCCTGAGCCACTGCCCTTGGGCCTACTCAGGCTCAAGGCTGGGTTGGGGGGGAGGAAAGAGCCCTGGGGGGTTCGGGTGTACCCCCAGTGGGGATGGGATGTTTCTGGGTATGTTTTGGGGTTTCTTTTGTCACTGTGTTTCTGGCTTTCTGTACACATTCACTGTTTTCTATTTAAGCTTTCCATCACTTTTGCAATCCATTTTGTCTGAGTCATTATTTCTGCCCGTGGTGGGGAAGGGGTCTGCCCCAACCCATTACAACTATGTTTAAATCTAGCCAAATACATTTAGGGTAACTGAGGCTTTGATTAACTTCTCTCTGATTCCTGTGATGAAAGCTGGAAGAGATTGGCTTCCTTGACTTAGTTAGCTATTGAATGCCATCTTTAAGATATGTGCTGTAGCTCTAGTCCACAAAGCAATAAGGCTCAATAATATTTTTAATAGTAGATCAAATTTTTCAGTAACATTTAAGATGACATAAATAATGATGCTTGTCTTGCTGCTCTTGACATAAGCAGTCTAGTACTAATATCTCTGCATTAGTTTAAGCTCCACAGGGACTTACTTGGAAATCTTTGAATAAGGTGATAGGAAGGTGGTGGGACTGCAAAGATTATTGGAGACTTTTTGACATGAAATACGTTAGCTTTGTATTTATACAGTGATTCATCGAGAATTGTAAAGTCAGTTCAGTCAGATGTTTTGCAGTTTCTAAGGAATTGTGTGTTGTGCACGTGCCCAAAAGTTAGGAAGCTTTTAAAGCAGCCATATGACCTGCTCTGTTTGTGCTGAACTGGAATTCTCCAAGTAGTTTTTGCTTGTAGTTTTGGATTCTTGATAAATTCTTGCAGTGTCTGTGCTTCTTTCTCTGTCATTTTTTTGGCTGATGTTTAAAAAACCTGCTTGCTAGGCTGCATGGTTGTATCTTGTTATGCAGACATAAAAGTTATGTTTATGCTTACCTTTGTTCGTAATTTAAAGGGCCTTTGGGCTAAAGATGACCAAAATTCCAATATAGTCAAGACATCTTAATTGAATAATGCTCCTCTCATAATACAAAGGAAACCTGGATGTGTTGGTTCACATCTCTCTTTGATGTGTTGAAGTCTTGATCTCATTCCATGCTGTTCTGTGCTTCAGGTCAAAAAACATTTTTCTCATAGTCATAATGGGCAGAGTACTGTGAGGAGCTCTGCAAAGTCATTGTTTGCACCATGCTTTTAGTAGATAGTATCCACATATCTCGTATTTCTGCAAAAGTGCTAGCATGCTCAAATAATGAGGATGCAACAGGTGAATTGTGAAGCTTGTGAACCTGGTGAATCCCATGAATCTTCTTATACCCTGGCTTGCACTGAGGCTGTTTGACATACATATGCTCGTCACTGGCTGCCTTAATAGAGGGAAGTTGTGACTTAAGCTTCGTAAAAGGTGTGGTTTAGATCCTCAGCCAGAAGGTGGTAAATAAGCAATATAGTTGCCTTGCAATGTTTTAATGGTGAATTGTTACAGATTTCATTTTCTAATACCGTGTAATTTGGAGTTAATACTAATACTTCTAAACCAAAAGTATACAGATTAAAGACACTGTTTCTTTTTCTTTCTCTGTCTTTTTTTTTTTTTGTGTGTAGGAGAAGGATGTGCTATTTGTGATTACTTTGTGCTTGTTGGAGAGCCTACAGCTATTAGTTGCCCAGTAATTACATTGCCAGCACTTCACTTTGATTACAAACTGACATGGTATAAAAATGGTAGTGCTACTCCAGTAACCACAGGGAGAAACTCCAGGATCCATCAGCGAGAGGGCTTGCTTTGGTTTATTCCTGCAGTGTTGGAAGATTCTGGACCTTATGAATGTGTTGTAAGGTAGGGGTGAGGGGAGGGATTCATGATTCATGGAACTGATTTTTTTGTTTAGATAGAGAGGTGAGATGAGTTAAAAGCACTGTTTTGATCATGCCTTTTGTTTCTGCAAACTGCCTTTTTTTTTTTTTTTTTTTTAATTTCCATGTGTGGAAAAATACACTGCTCCAGTGTTGATAATGAAGCTAACACTAGAAGTCAGAAGAGTTATAATAGTTTCAAAACTACTTAGTGAAAGAATTTAAATTATAGTCTTTCCTGCTATGTTTCTAGTTAGTCTAGCTGTCTGACATGTCCCTCTGGGCACCTCACATTCCTAGCTTGCATAGTGTCAGCAGGACAAAAAAACTTGATAAAGTTTAGTTATGTTAACTGTAGTCTACATTTTGTGCATCAGTCACCTAAACCTTAATTATAGAGCTTGTCAAGGTGCAGTACATAGAAATAGAAATAGAATAAACCAGGCTGGAAGAGACCTTCAAGATCATCACGTCCAACCTATCATCCAACACCACCTAATCAACTAACCCATGTAACCAAGCACCCTGTCAAGTCTCCTCCTGAACACCTCCAGTGATGGCAACTCCACCACCTCCCCGGGCAGTCCATTCCAATGGGCAATCACTCTCTCCGTGTAAAACTTCCTCCTGACCTCCAGCCTGAACTTCCCCTGGCACAGCCTGAGACTGTGTCCTCTTGTTCTGGTGGTGGCTGCCTGGGAGAAGAGACCAATCTCTGCCTGTTTACAACCCCCCTTCAGGTAGTTGTAGAGAGCAATAAGGTCAGAAGTTGAAAGGACTGTCAGACATGCAGTTCACTCTTCTGAAAACTTCTCCTTTAGCATAGTGTTCAGAAATTAAGAGTTGAGAAATGAATTAACAGAGAGTATTCCTTTACTTATGGGGCAGGCTTCTGTTTTCTGGTGTTTTCTCTGCAGAGCTACTGTACCACAGATTCTTGTGAGCTCTTGGTGTGAAGTAGTTTCACACCGATATTGAACCTTGATATTTATTAGTGAAAAGTTCTGTCTCTCTTCTGCTAAGAGTTACACTCTGCTCTCTTGATACACCTGTCTTCTCCTGTTCATTTGGCACTGAGAGTGCTCCAGTGCATATATATTTTGGGTTACTGTGTACTGCTGTGTGTTGGCAAACAGTGTTGAAAATGGCAAAGCTAGGTTAGCAGTGGGAGCTTCAGCTTGGAGAAATCCTGGCATTCCCTCTGGTGCTTCCAGAGAAGGTCCCACATCTGCTCGCAATACAAAATCAGAGCTTATTCCCATCTCTTGGTCTGAAAAAGGGAATGAGGAGCTGAAGGTAGTATTTAAGAGCTAGGGGGATGTAATAGGTGTGCTAGAGGCAAGGTGGGTGGAGATGCTGAAGTCCTCTGTAAACATTCTGACCTGCTAGAAGCAAAGAAACTTACTGTTAATGGCCTGACTTTTCTGCTGTTCTAATTACAGGAGCCTTAACCACTCTAACAAAAGAACAATAAATTTAACGGTTTTTAAGAATGACAATGGTTTGTGTTTTAATGGAAAAATGAAGTTTGAGCAAAGAGTGATGAGCACAAATACTGGAAAGATTATATGCCCTGATCTAGAACATTTTAAAGATGAAGATAATCATCAACCTGAAGTACACTGGTATAAGGTATTGTGCACATGTATTTCAGATATACAAGATACGAAACAATCCATTTAAAATGTGTTATGGTGCAGCTGTGAAAAGCAGCTTTTGGAAGGAAAGGTTTATCATCTTTACATTTTGAGTAAGGCACTTAACTTCTTATGCTCTTGGGGAGGTGTAAGGAAGGTGTCCACTTTTGGATTGCAGATTTTTTCCGAATAGAAACTGTGTTTTGGTTTGCTGGTTTGTGAAAATCTAGTTTATCCTTAGATTAGTTTATGTAGATAATAAATTTTAAAACTTGTATTTAAAAGCTTGTTTCCTTAAATATAAGGCTCTGCATGATGACTTCAGTTTTACTGAATATTAGGCTTATCCTATCTCTTGATCACAGTGTGGTATTCTTATGCCTATTTGCTCTGATTTTGCCAAAATACTCTGACTATGCACACCTAGAAAAGTGTATTTTGTCTGTGTTAAGGTAAAATTTTAAAGTAGTTCAGCTCTTAATTTTGATGCTGGTGTTAAAGTAGCTACATGGGCCTGTACGGGTAAACCTTGGTTCTGCACATACAGACCTGCTTTTGAGATAAAGAGATTCTGCACTGATTCTATGCTGAGGAAGAGAAGGAGGTTTTTCAGTGTGTTTGCATTGCCACAGCAATGGTAATACACGTAACAGTGTGAGGCACTGCTGCAGCAGCCTGGTCATTCCTGTGAATTGTTCTCCTAAACTCTGCTACATCTCTAACAACTACCATTACTCTTGAGTGAGATTATTGCCAAGCTATTCAATGAAGGCAGTGAACTAAGCCACAGCATTTGAAAACTTAATTGCATTGACTGCAGTGATTTTTAGAAAGTGCAATAGCAGCAAGATAACCATCAGGCTTCGTGTTAAGAGGGTAGTGATGCTTGGATAAGAACCCACATTGTGGCTTTTGAAAAAACTCCAAATATTTGGCACGTGTTTTAATAATCACTGATGTTCAGTAAGTTATTGAATTATCAGATGATTAGTTTCCTTAAATCACAGGTACTTCTGATATATTTAGGAGTGTAAGTCTGGATTTCTTGAAGACAGGAGGCTTCTTTTGGCTGAGGGTGAAAATGCTATCTTGATTCGCAATGTAACTGTGCAAGACAGAGGAAACTACACCTGTCGTATGGTGTACACATATATGGGACAACAATACAATGTTTCACGAACCATCAATCTGGAGGTTAAAGGTGAGTGCAGTGAGGTTATTCTCTTCCCTTGGCTCTGCTGTGGATGTTTGCATGCAGAGACTGTAAGCCATTTGGCATGTTACTTCTCAGTTCTGTGAAGAACATGGAGTTGCAAATTTTCTATAATTATTTTTTTCCCGGAATATACAATTAAAATACAGTAATGTATGTTGCTGCCCAGGAGCATTGCTTCTGAGGGAGAATGTCATGGGGAAGTGAGAAAAGTGGTTTTAGGAATGAGAATGAGAAGGAAGTGGCAGTTATTTGGGTTCGTGTGTGAACACGAACACACCGTTAAAGTAATTTTACTTTTCTATTCTTTTATTTTTTGAAAAAGAAGAATAAGTTTTGCTGAGGTCATCTCAGCAGCACACCTGCTTCTGTCCCTTTTAGTCAACTTGCTCACAAAGTTCCCTAGACTCTCAACTGATGGGAAAAGAGATGCAACAAGCTGTATGAACACCATAAAGTTAATAAATCTTCCTCTGGAGAGGATTGGTGTACTGTTGGCATTTGGTTGTGTTTTTCTGTACACTAGACTCAGAACTGGCTGTCTCACTGTCCCCATAGTGTCATTTGTTGATGATGACCTGACCAGTGCCATGAGAGTAGTTCTATCAGAAAAGCTGACTGGAGACTGGTTTTGTGGTGGTGGTGGGTTTGTTTGGGTTTTTTTTTTTTTTTAGATTAAAACAGAAATTATGAGTTTAGGTAGATGGATACAAGAACATTGGGTTGTTGACAAGTCTGTGCACTGCTTGTTTACTTTTTTACTTAAATGTATTCACCTGATCTAGGAGGTCATTAATAAAATCCCTCTTTCTCTTCCTTATCTATCTTTTTGACAAATCTAATCACAATTGTTGGTTTTGAGTTTTCTGGTCTTCTACTGCTTTCATTTTGACTGCCAGTAAACTTGAGAATTTTTTTAAGTGTTTGTAAGGTGAGCTAAAGACTTCTGTTAACTTGGAACCGACAATAGAATGATTTGGAGAGTGAATCCTAGGGGATTTTCTGTTGGGAGTTTGAAAATGGTAGTAAGTATGGCACTACAGTAGTACCCAACAATAAAACAAAAATATTGTAAAGTTGAAGTAAGTTGTGGAACCTTTCCTGCCTGAAGACTTTTTGTTTGTTTGTTTCTGTTTAGAACGACCACTACAGATAAGACCAGAGTTTATTTATCCGCAGAACAATACAATTGAAGTAGAACTTGGTAAGTAGTAACTAGCTAAGAAATCATTAACATTCAGTCAAGCAAATAAACTCCTGGTCTTTCTGAAACAGCATGTAAACAGTTCCACTGACATCAGCAGGGGATATAGGCACATAGGTCAAGGAGATCTGGAAGACAGATGATAGAACATAATTCCCACAAGTAATTTGCAGGTGAAATAATTCTTTGCCTAAGATTGGAGTCTCTTGACCAGCATTGTTGGGTGGGATGTTTTTTTTTTTTTTTTATTATTGGCATCCATTGTCTGGATCATTTTGAAGGATCTGTCTTGACATATCCTCAGTATCTTTGGAAATAAGGCTACGTATATGTAACATGTTAGTTACCAGCTTATCAGTTCAGTAGTTTGTCTTCTTCTTGTATATTTCCTGGATTTTATTCCTCATTTTAGGATGTTAAAAGGTTTCCAGTAGTGATCTTTTGTGAAGCAGTGAGCTGCTAGTTAGTGGATATCTCAGGTTTTGTTTATCTTAGAAAGTTCTTTAAAAAGAGATTCTGGATATAAGGAGGAACTTTTTCCCAGAGAGGACATCCAGGCAGTGCAGCAGGCTGCCCAGAGAAGTCATGTAGTTTCTGTCCTTGGATGTTTTGGAACTTGGCTGGTTAAAGCTCTGAGCAGCATGCTCTGACCTCAGAGCTGGCCCTGCTTTGATCTGTGAAGTCCCTTCCAACCTCAAGTATTCTGTGATTTTATTGGCCAAGAATATGGTATGCAGATCTTTTCCTAAGCAAACCTATACATGTTTAGATTGCATCATATATTGGACAGAGTTATGTAGTCCAGAAGAATGAGGTTTTGAACTGCTTGATCTATTGGACTGTAATTTTAATTTTTGTTTGGCTTGTTTTGCACTAAGTGAAACTGTTTAAGCAAAATGCTTGATTTAAAAGGGTATTAGCTGATTTTGGAGAAGTGTGATTAGCTGTTTACTAGAATTTCCTAGTACAGAATCTAAGCTGTTTTGTAATCTTTTGAGGAAGGATTGTTAGATCACTGGAGGAGCTCTGAGGAAAGGTTGTGTTAGAGCTCTGGCAGTGCGTGGGAGCTGAGACCCAGAGCATTGTGGATTTTTCTTACATATGTCACTCTGATGGTAGTCCCACATAAGCCAGCTACTTTTGCTCCTGCTTTTTCTGACATTCTGCTTACAGATACTATGTATATCGTGTGTTCTTTTCTCATGCTGATGTTTCATGTTTCTTTTCGCATCATGTGAACTATTTCTTCCGGCCCAAATTCTAACTTTAGGTGTATAGTACTAAACTGAAGTGACCAAACACTTGCAACACCGGTGGTTTTTGTGGTTTTTCTTGTTTCATTTGGGTTGGTTTTAGTTAGATTTTGACTACAATAATGAATGAGTTTTAATAGAAATTATGTTCTTCCAAAGTCTAGCAGGCTTTGTTTTAAACAGTGGGGATGCTGAGAATCTGATACAAACAGTACTACTTTATAGACTTACAGTTCTGAAGTCTTCAGATGGTTATTTAGTTCTGTTTGGAAATACTCTGAAATGGCTCAACAGCATCTTCTTTTCTGGTAATTCATTATAATGTCTGTCTTCATGACGATTACGTGCCTGAAAACCCTTATTTGTGCTCTTCAACTAATAAGGAAATTTGTTCATCGGATTAAACAGTAGTTTAACATTACATAACCCAAATCTTTATGTGTGAAAATTTTACTTTTCCTTTGTAACTGTGGGAAAAAAATGAAGCAAAATTATGGTGGGGCTTCCCTGTACTGTACCTACCACCCATTAAAATATCATGCAAGTCGCTTCCCTAGTTGTGACTGGTAATAAGTTGTGACTTCCCATTTAATTAAGAAATATTCTTACCAATGCAATTACTACTCAGAAGTCTTCTGTTGTGCACAGGACCTTAAAAGGCTCTTTGATTTATTGACGACATCCTTTAGGATTTTCTTAATCCTTCATAATACTTGCTAAGAAGATGGAGAATTGAGCATTTATTAGCCCAGGGGATACCTGTGCCTCTCAGCCTATGCAAAGATATGTTATGGGACCACTTGCTTCGACTCCTTATTTTAGAACAGCATTGGTCCGTATTTGTTATGACTCTGACTCTACATTAATTAAAAGTTGCTGATGTATTATTGGATGCCTCAGACCAGCTAAGATGAACAAACCTTGACTGCCTTACAGGCATTAGGAAGGGAGTCACACATGAGGGTAAAAGGAGACACAATGCCTCCACCTTCAAAGTGGGTTTATTGTGGCTACTGAACTACAAATGCTTCTCTACTATCGGGGTGCCCCTTAAAGGAAGGTGAGGAAGTTTTAGCATTGTTCTTGTCTGGTTGTTTGTTTGGGCTTTTTTGGGGGGGTTGTGGTGTTTTGGTGTGGTGGTTTGTTTTTTTCTTTTTTAAAAGCACTGCCATTCTAAAGTAGTATTCTCTGTCTGGCACCTTTAATGCCAGGTGATGCTGGGGAAAAAAAATACAGTCTTTGCTCCTACTAAATGCTTGACTGTAGGGCAGAACCTGGAAACACCTGCATGAATACAATTGCTTTTTGAATGAAAAATGGCAGGAGAAGGTTATGTAGAAGCTTAAAATTGTATGCCTTAATGTATGGAAATGGAGGGCATGGAACACTTGAGGGATTTTCTTCCTTTCAAAGAGCTGTGCAATGCATAAACAACATCTTTAGAAAAAAATCAGCATTGTGGTGGAAGGGCATGAGGGAAGAGACTTGGGAGTATCTGTGATTTCTGTATATACTACTCTTGTTGAAGTAACTGCTTTGCATGTGAGACAAAGGTTTATTCCATACTTGGTGGAAGCATCTAGATCTGCTGTGGTTCTAGGAAAACTAAACACTGAGATCTTTACATAGGTGAATTGAGAGCCCACCTTCTATCAAATCATAACTTCCATGCGTAAAATGCACAAGGAAAGGACTCCAGGAAAGCTGCTTACCTTCCTGTAAATGGAGCTCTCTGAGGTACATTGGCAATTAATATATTCTGCAACTTGTCTTGCTTTCTTAATACTGCTGAGGCATTCTGTAAGATCTGGACTCCTGGTGGCAAAGGAGCGGAGTGTCAGGTGAGCTTGCTCTGGGAGCAGTGTGAGAATATTCAGAAACCATCCCAGTGGACAGTATTGGCCAAAAGACTCTCATCTGGAGTTAAATATATGTATTTACTAAGAATGGGATTCAGCTTCAGGGTTTAGTTACCTACATGTGGGCATCTGCTTATCAGCAAGGGTCCTTAATTCATGCTGTTATCAGTGGGGACTCAGTTCAGTTGTCTACATGTGGATGTGCTGTTTTGGCTGGTCTGGCTACTCAGGCAGTGCAGGTGTCTTGGAGATCTGAAGCTCCAATCTGCCAATTCCTTCAGATGATTTGGATGCTGGAGAACATCTCAGATGTCATATGTACACGAGTACATGCAACTGATTTGAGCCTTAGAGATCTGTCAGTGGAATCTGGACAACCAGACAGTTGATAAGGTCCAGATGTCTGCTTTAAAGTGAACTGAGATATCTCATTACATGTAGACATAAAATTTAGACATCTACTTTAGGGTAGAATTTATATCCAGATCAGAGACATCCAAATGTGGATAATGATTGGATGAGTTTTAAGGACTCTTCTTTTCATAAGGTAGGTGGGTTTTTTGATATCCCAGGTCATCCCCAATCACCTGATCCTTCTTCTATTACAAGGCCCTGAATTCCTGTATTTACTTGTGTTTTTTTGTAGGTTCTCATGTGGTTATGGAATGTAATATATCAAGTGGCATAAATGGCTTGATTCCATTCTGGCAAGTTAATGATGAGGACGTTGATTATTTTGATAGCACCTATAGGGAACAGTTCTATGAGTAAGTATCCTCTTATACAAAATTGTAAATGCATTTGTAGGTGAAGTAATCTGCAGTAATTTGCAGTGAATCCACTATGCAGCTGACTACTAGTCAACTTCTGATTAGAAGTCTGTATCAAGTACATTATATTCTTATTGCTTGGTTTAAACAAAACAACCCCCAAATATTTTATTATAAATACATCTGTTTCTGATACAATTGCAATGATACAGTCATATGTAGGTTTCTTTATGGTATTGTGAAACATAGTGTTGTAAGGTTTATTAATGTGTTTGCTCTTATGCAAACCTTTTTGTGAATAAATTAAAGTCATCCTTTTAATGTGTGAAGGGTAGATTGTTCCAAAGCAAAAAATCCCCCAGCTTATTTGTGAGGTTGGTCCTTTCCAAGGTACAGACACAGCTGATAATCCTTAAGAGCTCAAAGCAGAAGGGTTTACTTATGTTCAGAAAAATCAAACACAAAGATTATAAAACCAGAAATACTTTAGAGAGAGCAGGACTTTGTTGCTCAGTGACTGGTCTGTGCTCTAACAGAGTGTGGATGTACTGTTTGCTTTCTCATTGCTTCATTCACTGCTGTTAAATATGACCCTTAAAATATAGTGCAAATGAAAAAGAACAATCTCAGGTGATCAGTTCATACTTATACAGGAGCATTGCTATCACCACCACGAGCCATCGTCAGTGCAATGCCTGGCTAGAGAGTTAGGTTGCAGACTGCAGAATTTTAGTTCTACTTTGTCCTTATCTTGCTTTAGAGGAAATGATTAATTTTAGATCTGCATACTTGGGTGTTAGCCTATAAATATTGGGGCCCCAGCTTTTGATCTCCAAAGCACAAGTAAGTCTTTTATTCTTTGAGGCATGAAGTTTCTCAGCTTCCCCAGTTAAGACAGAAGTGCATTTCTGTGTAGCTGTGTTTAAAGTTAAAATAACTGCAGCTTCTTCTGAAACTAACATGGTGCTGCTATTAAACACATTTTTATGAAAAGCATTTAATAGACTTATCATAAAGCAATTCTCTGTTAAGATTTTTGGCTGTTTGGAAGTAATTGTCTATTTCTAATTGCTATCTTGCCTGATAATTTTCCTATGCCAGAGATGGAAATGTGCAAAATATAACCTGTGCAAGTTCTAATTAGGATTAATAGTTCAAACCAAGTTATTCAGTATCAGAAAAAATTATCTAATGTATCTAATTACAATAATAATGTTTTATCTCAAAAAATTAGTAGCAATTTCTCAGCAATTAAGTATGTGGATCATTTGCTAGTAGCAAAGTGCACTGTAGGCACAGCCAGGATTATGGACTTGAGGTCTTACACCTATGGGGCAATTCTTCTGCTGGAGGGAAAGCTAAAACTGCCTTGAACAAATCTGAACATGATGAGGTTTGTATTGGCATCCCATGAAAGATGTTGCTGGCAATTATATATATATATAATAGAAACTCATTCTTTGGGATGTTCTGCAAAATGAGTTTTCTTCCTTGAGTATATAAGATGATGTCACTGATACATAGATTCATATAGAGTAGGATACCAGTTTGTTGGTACCTTCCTACTGCTGCCCCTCCCACCTTATACTTGTACATCTACCTTAAAGCAGGATGGTATTTAGCAGGAGAACACATTATATCCCAAATTTTCTTCTGGCAATACATACCAGGCATAAAGGCAATATCACCATGTTTGTTGTCATTTGACACCAGGGTCACCCAGCTTTTGTGAATGTTTGTTGTTATTTCCCAAGTTGGTTGCCTCTACTGACTGTGGACAATACAGGCTTGGGGAGTCTGTTAGTGTGCTTGGTACGGGCTCTGCGTCATCACCAGTATAAAGAATCCTAGAAAGTGTTTTTCTCTTGACACTTATATTTCTATTCAGAGGATTGTTGTCAGTGGCACAGAGTCAACCTGGAGGTCTATGATGTTCCCCAGGGATAAGTACTGGGTCCAGTTTTGTTCAATCTTTATCAATGACCTGGATGAGGGGATTGAGAGTACCCTCAGCAAGTTCACTGATGTTACAAAACTGGTGGGAGGGTGGCTGACACTCTGTCAGGCCGTGCTGCCATCCAGTGAGATCTGGATGCGGGCAAACCTCATGAAGTTCAGTAAGGACAAGTGCAGAGTCCTGCATCTGGGGAGGAATAAGAACATGCACCAGTAGAGGTTAGGGGCTGTCCTGCTGGAAAGCAGCTCCACGGAGAAAGACCTTGGAGTGTTGGTGGACAGCAAGTTCTCCATGGAACAACAATGTGCCCTTGTGGCCAAGGGAGACAATAGTATCCTGGGGTGCATCAAGAAAAGTGTGTCCAGCAGGTCTAGGGAGGTTCTTCTACCCCTCTACTCTGTCCTGGTATGGTCCCGGTCTTGAACTAGGCTCCCCAGGTCAAAAACCACAGAGAACTGCTGGAGAGAATCCAGTGGAGAGCCATGAGGATGATTAGGGGACTTGAGCATCTCCCCTATGAGTAGAGACTGTGATCCCTTGGGCTGTTTCATCTTGAGAAGAGAAGACTGGGAGGGGATCTCATCAATGTGTATAAATATCTGAGGGGAGTTGTAGTGGTTTAAGCCTTAACTGGAGTTAAAGCTACCAAAAAATAATCTGGAGTTGGTTTGGAAGTAGGAGAAGTAAATTTTTTAAACAAAATGTATCTATAGCAATAACAGGGAGGGTTTACAAGGGTAAGGAATAAGGATGAATAGGAAAATATACAAAACCAAATTTGGATGGCCTTGTAGCTCTCTCGATGTATGTGGATTTCAGTCCTTCAGAGAACCGTGGATGTGGCAGGGAGAAGATCAGACCAGACCATGTGGAATAACCAGGAGGCCAACAGCACATGTGGGGCCTTTCAAACAGGCGAGGCAGGAGCAAAGAAAAGATGGCTACCATGCCCCACCCCTTTATAGTCTTGCTGGACAGGAAGAGGGAGAGGAACAGACCAACTCAGACCCAGGGGACCCCTCTTCCTGGGAGGAGGAAGTCAAGTCCACCTGGATCAGGTTTCTTTTGTCCCCTGGGGGAAGCAGGACTCTAGCAAACCTCTCCTGCCCCCCCACCCCCCTCCCTGGATTGTTGTAACCCAGTACAGGTGCAACCTTATTGTGGCCTTCTGGTATCTGAAGGGGGCCTACAGGAAGGCTGGGGAGGGACTTCTTGGGATATCAGGTAGTAATAGAACTAGGGGGAATGGAATGAAGCTGGAGGTGGGGAGGTTCAGGCTGGACGTGAGGAAGAAGTTCGTCATCATGAGAGTGGTGAAGCCCTGGAATGGGTTGTCCAGGGAGGTGGTTCAGGCCCCATCCCTGGAAGTGTTTAAGCCCAGGCTGGATGAGGCTCTGGCCAGCCTGATCTAGTGTGAGGTGTCCCTGCCCATGGCAGGGGGGGTGGAACTAGATGATCCTTGTGGTCCCTTCCAACCCTGACTGATTCTATGATTCTATTTCAAGTGGAGGGGGCCAAACTCTTTTTGGTGGTGCACAGTAATAGGACAAGAAACAAGAGGTTCAAACTTGAACATAGAAGATTTCATCTCAACATGAGGAGAAACTTATTTACAGTGAGGGTGATGGAGCACTGGATCAGGCTGCCCAGGGAGGTTGTGGAGTCTCCTTCTCTGGAGGCTTTCAAAACCCACCTGGATGCATTTCTGTGCAAACTACCTTAAGTGATTCTGCTTTGGCAGAGGGGTTGAACTCGATCTCTTGAGGTGCCTTCCAACCTCTAATGTACTGTGATACTAGTTATTACTGGTTTCAATAGTCTTTCATTCACAAAATAATTTAGCTTGTAAAGGTCCTATTGAGATTGTTTAGTTCAAATTCCCTGCTAAAGCACAGTCAAAGCAGGTTGCTGAGAGCTGTGTCCATCTGGGTTTTCAATATCAGCAGAGGTGGAGACTTCATAACTTCTCTGGCCAACCTGTTGCAGTGTTTGACCACTGTGACAGTAAAAAAAGTGTCCAGATGGAATTTCAGATGGGGAAGTGTTTCAATTTGTTCTCTTGTCCTGTTAGTGGGCACTACTGAATGGAGCCTAGCTCCCTCCTCTCCACGCTCTCCCATTGGGTATTTGCACACATTGAACTGTCCCTGGTGCTCCACATGTGACCTCACCAATGCTGAGTAGAGGGGAAGGATGTTCTCCCTCAACCTGCTGGCAGTGCTATTCTTAATGCAGTTGAAGATGCCTGGGGGCTGATTATTCTTCCTTGGGTGCGGGACATGCATTTTTCTTTGATCTTCACGCAGTTTGTTTCAGCCCATTTCATCTCTCTGGCCGGTCAAGGTTCCTTTGGATGGCAGCATGAACTTCTGGTGTATCAGCCATCGCTTTGAGTTTTGTATCATCTGCAAACTGCTAATGGTACACTCTGTCCCACTCAGCAAAATAAAACAACCAACAGCCCAAAGTATGTGTGCTGCAGGGGTGACATTTACTGTGTTTCACTAGCTTTTTAGGTTTATAGAGGTTAAAAAAAAAATGTTGTTATATGTGTGGATAGGTGAATCTATCCCATATTAAGCACTGATACTTAAGTTTTTCTACAGATACTTCCTCTTTACCCTTTTTTTAATGACAGAAATGGGTTGCCTCATGGACTTGCAGTATCTGGAACAAAATTTAACATTTCAAAAGTGGAAATGAAGGATTATGCTCATAAATTTTTCTGTCATTTCATGTATGGTTCACAACAGTTCACAGCCTACATCAAATTGGAACGCCCAGGTAAGAGATCTCATCTTGAGGATGCGTATTTCACAGTTAGTTTGTCAGGCCCCTACTTAGAGCTAAACCTGTGTGATAGAGCACTGTGCAAAGTAGGCAATGCAGCTCAATACATTTCTCTAGAACTTTTTTTTTCTTTTAAATATTCTTAGCAAAATTATAGGAAATAACACATTTGCTTTGTCTACTCTCATTCAGTGTTTTAGGAGATATTAATGAAAGAGTTCATTTTAATTGAAGAAAATATGAGACTTCACTGGAATACTCTGCTTCATTTATACATTTCTACTTGAATGTGGATCAGAGGAGATTGTGTGTATAGAAGAGCAGTGAAAACAATTAGTTCATTTAAAGAACTTGGGGAAAGACATAACTATGTGTAGAACAGACTGTCAGAAGGACATGACTATATATGTGGACCTGGTTGTCCTGTCCTTCCGGTAACAACTAACAGGCTCAGGTTACCAGATGAAAGAAAAATACCCAACAAACTATTTGTTAGAGTTTCTCCTACTATATAATGATGATAGTGAAGGAATGAAACAAATTGCTTAGGAAGGCTATCGAGTTTCCATTACTGGTGCATGTGCTGTGTTTACCAGCAATGAGATAAGCTCATGCATGCTGACTGGGAGCATGCTGCACTTGTTGGAGATCCCAGTGTTGCACTTCAGAGGCAAGGATAAGTTTAACCTCTTGCTGATCAGCATGAAATTTTAGTAGGCTAATTTGAAGGTAAAGTTAGCTTGAAAAACTCAAATAGAAGGCTGAAGAAATTAGTTATTTTTATGTAAAAGCAGATTCACATAAAAGCAAATCACAAGATATTTTAAGTGCCTTTTTTTTAAATTTAACTGCAGCAGAGCACAGGCTGGACAGATGGGTGGAGTCCAACATGATGGCATTCTACAAGTCCAAGTGCTGGATGCTGTACTTTGGCCACAACAACCCCATGCAGAGCTACAGGCTGGGGTCGGAGTGGCTGAAAAGCAGCCAGGCAGAAAGGGACCTGGGGGTACTGATTGACAGCTGGCTGAACATGAGCCAGCAGTGTGCCCAGGTGGCCAAGAAGGCCAATGGCATCCTGGTGTGCATCAGAAATAGTGTGGCCAGCAGGAGCAGGGAAGTCATTGTGCCCCTGTACTCTGCATTGGTTAGGCCACGCTTTGAGTCCTGTGTCCAGTTCTGAGCCCCTCAGTTTAAGAAGAACATTGAGACTCTTGAATGTGTTCAGAGGAGGCAACAAAGCTGGTGAGAGGTCTCAAGCACAAGCCCTATGAGGAGAGGCTGAGGGAGCTGGGATTGCTTAGCCTGGAGAAGAGGAGGCTCAGGGGAGACATTATTGCTCTCTACAACTACCTGAAAGGAGTTTGTAGCCAGGTGGGGATTGGTCTCTTCTCCCAGGAAACCAGAACAAGAGGACACAGTCTCAAACTGTGCCAGGGAAAGCTTAGGCTCGAGGTGAGGAGAAAGTTCTTCCTAGAAAGAGTGATTGGCCACTGGAATGTGCTGCTCCAGAGGCGGTGCAGTCACTGTCCCTGGAGGTGTTAAAAACCGGATTGGATGTGGCATTTGAAGCCATGGTTTAGTAGTCATTAGCTGTTGGGTCACAGGTTGGACTTGATGATCTTTGAAGTCTTTTCCAACTTTATTGATTCTATGACCTTGTGTTGAGCTGGCTCTGTCCTATGTGAGCCTACTTGAGCAAATGCTACTCTCAAACTTGCTTTTAACTGGCCACATTGTAAACAAATAATTGACTGAAAGTGGATCTGAGCTCTAGGTTATTATGTAACTGTATGTTCTTCATAAATATTTTCAGGGCAGGATTTAAAAAATCCTTAGTTCTGTAATATGCATGAAGTAAAAAAAGCAGTTTCTGGAGGGTATTTAAGAACCACAAATCTGTTAAGACAAGCAAGTTCAATGACAGATCTTCAAAGAGGCTAGAGATAGTGGAAATGTGGTTAGTCTGGGGAGAAAAGCATAGTCATTAAATCACCTCCCTACCCCCGATTTTCTTGCTTTGTGACTGATAAAATTTTGTACAAGAATTCTCACTTTACTCCTATTGTGGGATAGATGTCAGTATTTTGGTGTTTTGGCTGAAGAGTAGCCTCATTTGTCACACTGCTAAGGTAACTTTTCTCTGAAAAATTAAAGTAGGTGTGTCAAGTAATAGTATTTGCAGAACACACATATAGAAATACTTTCAGTCCTATTCATTGCTCCTTTATAAAAATAATAATGACAAGAATTCAAGAATTTTTAATTTCACTTTTGTCTTTCTTTGGTCCTAGTGTATAACCGTGTTTTGTGTGTTTTCTCTCTTCTTATTGCACTCTCCCACAGCTTGGAACATTCAGGGTTACTTAATTGGAGGAGGAGTTTCTTTGGTGTTTTTAGTATTTTTTACTCTCTTTATCTACAAGATTTTCAAAGTTGATATTGTGCTTTGGTATCGGGATTCCTGCCATACTTTCCTGAGTAAAAAAGGTAACAACGCTGTCTGTTGTAATGAGCTTCCCCTTTCTCTTGCAAAACAGGGAGTTAACCCTGTGGAGTGTGCTTGGCCTTCCTTGGAAGGAAGGGTAATATGGTTTTAGGATGTTTAGAATTAGTTCAGAGAATGGAAGTATATAAAAAAGCAGCAGGAATAGGACCTGAAAAAAAAAAAAAAAGCTGGTGAGGGGTTTGGACACAAGCCCTATGAAGAGAGGCTGGGAGAGCTGGGGGTGCTTAGCCTGGAAAGGAGGAGGCTCAGAGGAGACCTTATTGCTGTCTACAGTTACCTGAAGGGAGGTTGTAGACAGGTGGGGGTTGGTCTCTTCTCCCAGGAACCAGCACCAGAACAAGAGGACACAGTCTCAAGCTGCACCAGGGGAGGTTTAGGCTGGGTGTTAGGAAGAAGTTCTTCCCAAAAAGAGTGATTTGCCGTTGGAATGTGCTGCCCAGGGCGGTGGTGGTGTCACCATCACTGGAGGTGTTTTAAGAAGAGGCTGACTGAGTGGGGTGCTTGGAGCCATGGTTTAGTTGATTAGGTAGTGTTGGGTGATAGGTTGGACTTGATCTCTGAGGTCTTTTCCAACCTGGTTAATTCTATTCTATTCTAAGAGGATTTGTTGTCTGAAATGTGTTGGCTTTGCTGGAATCAGCAATAAAATAAAAGTTTTAGCTAAGTAGTTTCTGGGAAGGTGTAAGAGATTGTAAGGGGCACTCCATAATAATATTGATTTGTATCTTACAATCTGATTTATTTCTCTGTGCATTACTTTACCTGTCTGCTTAGAGAAGTTAAAGAGAAGGAACTAAAAGCATGAGGTAAATGATCCAGTTTGAATGCATTTCCAACCTGCTTACTTCTATTCTAAAAGCAGGAACAGGGCCTAAACCAATGATATAAGTGGGAGGAAAATGGAGTTTAGAGATTGTTTGCTTGGTTGGTTTTGTGTTTTTAGAATCTGTTTTTATATCAGTCCTATTGCTTATTCTTTAGTTTCAGATGGGAAGATCTATGATGCTTATGTTCTATATCCAAAGAACAGAGAGAGCTGCTTGTATTCATCAGATATTTTTGCTCTGAAGATACTGCCAGAGGTCTTAGAAAGGCAGTGTGGATATAACCTCTTCATATTTGGGAGGGATGATTTACCAGGAGAAGGTAAGCTATCTGACGAGTGATAACTAATGGCAAAAAACTTGGAAAAGTATGTTTTATGAGGGGAGTTGGAGCCTATTGCTTTGAGGTGCAGGGTGACTGCTCTGCTTTTATATCTGCTTTGAAAATTGCAGTCAAACCAGTGGGATGTTCTAATGCCTTAGATCTTAGATATTACAGGTGTGGGAAAACCATACAGAGGAACACTAAGTTATCAGCAACAATCAGCTGTATCAAAGACCACTTTTCCTTAGTGAAAGTTCTTGCAAACCATTGCCTGACTTGCAATAAAAAGTGCAAGTCTGTCCCAGTTACTGCTTATATGAGGTGGAATACTGGAGAGTCTTTTGAATCTTTCCTGGTCTTACAACTTTGAAAAGACAAGGCTGAAATTGAATACACTTGCAGAGTAGGCCTCAATTAGAAGATTTTGGTGTTTGCTTTTTGTTTTTTCCCTAAAATAAAAAGGTGTGTGTGTGTGAAGTAACCTATGTGGGGTGGTTCATAGATCACCTTTTTTACATCTGGAGGCTTTAGGCAGTGGTTTAAGAAGAAAGAGTTTCCTGAGAAGTAGAATCTAAAGTGCTGCTTTCTTTTTCCACCTTGGAAAATAAAAGCATTGTCTGGAACACCATGGAAGGGAGGATTCTTTGCTTTCTCTTTCACCTACATGTTGTTACCGTAACAACAACAAAAAAACCCCATAGCAGAACAAACTGTTAAAGAAGCAATGTTTCTAGTTTTATCTAGGCCTATGGTTTTGGAACTTGTTCATTTCTTTGAAATCGCGCCTGAGATGCTAATAAAATGGCATTGGTGAGATAAGTAGGAAATGGTTGGTAGATCTTCTCTGTTCATGTAGAAATAGAATAGAGACATGCAGTCTGATGGGGTCAAACTGTGTTGCTTTGGACAAATCTTTTCTTGGCTAACCCAGTGTAATTGCTTGCATGCTGTTTTCCTGTCCCTGTATGTGAGGTAGAGTGTGTTGGATGAAATGGCAAACAATGAATGAACCGGCTGCAACATTTTGGTGAAAAAACAAAACCGACAAACCACCACCAAACCAAACTGCCTCCTTTGCCCCTCCCCCCCCAAAAAAGAATCCCAAACAACCCCATACAGCCTTAATTTTGCACCTCTTTTTTTTTTTTTTAGCTGTGATCAGTACTGCTGATGAAAAAATCCATCAAAGTAGAAGACTGATAATTGTTTTAGTTCCAGAACCCTCCTCTTACAATATTTTGGAAGATGTGTCTGAAAAGCAGCTAGCCATGTATAATGCTCTTATTCAAGATGGTATTAAAGTAATTCTCATTGAACTTGAAAAAATACAAGATTATGCAACCATGCCAGAATCCATCCAATATGTTAAGCAAAAGCATGGGGCTATCCGATGGAAAGGGGACTTCTCCGAAAGGTCTCACTCAGCAAGTACCAGATTCTGGAAGAAAGTGCGCTACCAGATGCCATCCAGAAGAAACGGAACTTCACCAGGATTGCATCTGTTACCAAAACACTTCAGTTCTCCATAGATAACAAAAGAAACATGACATGCAATGACTAGTTCTGTTCACAGTCAGTGATGGGGTTGATTGAAGGTCACATGCATCTGTTCCTTGCAGCCAATCTCATCCAAATGTTCTGGATTGAAGGTACTACAACTTTGTCTACAGACGTGAATTATTTGTTTCTTCTGGCCAGAACAACAGAATGCCTTGAAATGTTGCCAGTGATGACATGAAGCTGCGTAGGAAGTACAGGAGGCCTTTTCCAATAATTGCACTATCATTTGGTGGAATTCTTTTGGTATTAAAAATGGAAGAAGAAGGGAAAAAAAAAGGGGAAACCTGAGTCTTTGCAATTAAAGGTTGAATACGAAGGAAAATCTATGAATTATAATGGTGATATTATGTAATGGGCATGGTTGATGCCCATGAATGCCTTTTTTTTTTTTTTAAATGAAATGACACAAAACTTTTCTTTGTTACCAGTATGTTATTGATAGGTTGGACATGATGATCTTGAAGGTCTCTTCCAACCTGGTCTGGTCTGTTCTATTCTATTCATCTTGTTCAGTGTTCTGGAAAAGATGAATCCCTCTGTGTTACTGCATCAGTCTGTTATTGTCCCAAGAGAAAAGGTAAGAGAGAATCCCAGCCTCTCAAAATTGCAATTGAACTGAAAGCATAAATACTCTTCCCTGATCTTTTTTACATTTTAAAGAACTGTGCAAATTTTAGTCACCTATCCCACAGAGACATCATAAAAATGTCATTGTAACGCTGTCCTGAGTAAAAAAAATTAATCTCCAGAGGATTTTTGTTGTCCAGTTAAGTGGCTTAGTGTATTTGCTTATATTTTACCTAAGTGGAACAATTAGCTAGTGACACTGACTCAATGATGGAGAGCACAGGATGGCTGGCTTCATCTGCCTCCAGATCAAGTGGCTTTGAGGCACTTCTTGTGAGTCGCTGTTGCTGAAGGAGAGCAGGTCTTTCCTTCTGTTCCCAGCCACAGTGCTGGCTCTAGCACTTGTCAGCTCTATAAGCTGAAGCTGGCTGACAGACTAATGTGACAGAAGTAATTTCCTTGGTATAGTTTCCTCACAGATTAATGAGTTTATCTGGTTCCCAGAGAGTCCAGTGGGAGGTGGGAGTAGCAGCTTTCAAACAGCTCTTTGGGAAGGGAAGTTGTTAAAACTTGCTGAGTGTGTTGAATTCTTTCCCTTTTTTAACAATATTATGTATACCACAATTATTAACTCTGAAGTTATGTTTGACTTGTATGTAGGCAGCAATATAGTTTGTAGTGATCAATTAGTTTTTGTGAGGGAATGGATTTGATTGATTTAAAAAAAAAAAAACATAACACCAAATCTGTATAATGCCAGGTTTATAGCTCTGAATATAGGAGCAGGAGATGCAAGAGCCAAATCTCCTGTATGTTTCAGTGTGTCCTTGAAAACAAACTGTATTTTAAAGCTATGAGCTCTAGTTGTATATGGAAGCTTCAGGATTTGACTGTTACTACCTTTCACTGCTGCTTGCAGTTCTGAGTTCCCATGTGTGTCCTATCAGCATCTCTATTGAAGCACTCTTTTCTCTCCCGATTCAAACTTCAGTCTGTCATTTCCCAAGCAGCTCTCTTATCTTGAAACAAGCAATTTGCTATTGTATCAAGCTCTGTCACTCTCTGAGCTGTCCTTGAAGGCTGTTGCTAGTGCAGTGTTAGGGAGAAATTTTTCCTTTGACGTCTCCACTTTTTCTTCTGAAAAAAAACTTCATGTTCTGCATCCTTCCAAATTTGTCTACTTGTTTTGACAATGCAGTGTTGTCTTTTTCTTTTTTCATGGCTCAAGTATTTATCTTCTTATGCCTCCATCCTCAACCAAACAAAATTGAATGTGAGATACCATCCTGTGGAAGAACTGCCCAGGGAATATGGGATGGTGTGACCCTTGTGTTGCTCCTGCTAAGTGACAAAACCAATGGAAATGGGTTACTCTACTAACTAAAGTGCTTTGGTTACCTTGGTGTATGCAGGAAACTTGAAACTCTGCTCTGAGAGACAATACCTTCTGAACTTTGTGACTTGAGTGTGTTCTTGACTAGGATGGAATAAGAATCTCTTAATCTTGGGATGAGAGGGGAAAAAAAGTGAATTTGAAATGTCAGACTGTTTCAAACTGTCATGGTACTGGAGTGTTTTATTGATGACTGTATATCCTGTATGTATAGACCAAGGCATGTGGTTACATTCTGTTCTCATTCTGTATTTTAGACACAAGTGTCTAAAGTGCCTAGAGACCCATTTGAGCAAGGCTAATTGTTCCAATTCACATCAATAGAAGATTTGAGTAGGATGGAAGCTGTACAGTTTGATCACAGAACTCTTCTGTGATCAAGAGATCAAGAACCCTGTATCAAATGTGAAGACTAGACACCAGAATTACAGTATTTGTACTCTGAGGACTAGGGTATAATACTGACTTGGGGCTTCCACCTTGACAGCTCACAGTATACAAGCCAGCCAACAGAGTTTCAGTGATCTCAGGCCTCCTGAATTGTTTTTGCTGACTGGAATAGACTGAATGAAAAACTGCTACTTGTTATCCCTACCTTTAGGGATAGAAAAGTTATTTTACTGAGCCAAAATACTGTTTTAAAAAAATAAAATTGTTCCTTTTATATTTATATGTGATACTAACGTTTTCATGTGTATTACATAAAGGCACTTTGTAGAAAGCTCCATTTTTTTAATTCAATAAAGGCACTACATTTTTTTTTTCTTAAGTCACTGATGGTTTGTTAACTTATTACTCCACTAAAGCAGGTGGAGAGTGAAAAACAGCGAACAGCAGCCTTGACTTGAAGTGTATTCAGACTGCTATATTCATTCTGACTGCTGAATGTGTGTGGGGAAAAGGGCCTCATTAACTACTGTGTTAATCTGGTCTTGGCTCAACCTTAGCCCTAGCCGCTTTACCCTGCTTGGACAAATGAGAGCTGTGAGCTCTGTTCTGCGCTCTCCTTGCAGTGATGTGAAGCAAGCTAGGGCAGCCCCAAGGCTGCTGCTGCCGCCTTTCTTTCTGGGACCTGAATGGTCCCCAGCAGTGCCTCTCTGAGCAACCTACTGCAGCTCCTCAAGAGCTGGGGGAAATGCAGGAGAGCTCAAACCGGGGATGTGTGAAGGGCTTCTCAGCAGAAGAGGAGAGGCTGCCTTCTCTGCTTGTCTCCTTGGGCAAGCCCTGACTTGCTAATTTGCTCAAGGAAAGCAAGGGCCTTGGCAGTGTGGTTGGGGAGTTGGTATTGCACAAGACCTCAAGTTGATTAGGGA
Source organism: Melanerpes formicivorus (assembly GCF_026170545.1). NCBI lineage: Eukaryota > Metazoa > Chordata > Aves > Piciformes > Picidae > Melanerpes > Melanerpes formicivorus. Next base: position 28,658,247 of record NW_027142353.1, on the reverse strand, counting down.
GGGGCTTTGATTGTTTTGAGCTTGAAAATTGTTACTGAATACCATTTCTGGCTTCCTAGCACGTGTAATTCCTGCTCTGTTTACTTGCTGGTTTAATCCTGGGCTTATTGTTCCATGCAAAATAGGTAAGTAGGTAAGAAAGCCATTTGAGTTCTCTGAAATGAGTTTTTAAATACTTGTATAACACTTGCAGTAGCTGCTGAACCAACAATTTCTGTTAACTTCTGTTAACTCCAGCAGCATTAAGTCTAATTCTGTATTTTATATCAGCATTTTCATGTGAAATTTTCCAGATGAACTATTTTCAAGACCTATATTGATAATGCTTTTGGTTGTTTTCTGGCCTAATCTATACTATACACCTATCTACAGCCCAGGTAAGGGTTCAGGCTGTAAAATAATGTATGTTTGAAGGTCCTATGTATTTGTTGCTTCCCCTTAGGAAGGAGATCACTATAGGCATTGTTTTCATGCTCACAGCAGCACAGCACAAATTCTTTTTAAATGGGAGATGGTGGATGATTTGCTTCTGCTAAGGGGCTCTTCATTCCTGACCTCTTCCAAGATATGGCACCTTTCAACTAAGTTTCTTTCAAGATGGGTCTTGAAAGTCTGCAGAGAAGGAGACTCCACAACCTCTCTGGGGAGCATGTTCCAGTGCTTCATGACCCTTACAGTAAAGAAGTTGTTCTTCATGTTGAGGTGGAACTTCTGTGCGGTAGTTTACATCCATTGCCCTTTGTCATATCACAGGGCATGAGTGAGAAAAGTCTACCCATGTGGCTCAAGTGTTTGGAGCTTGTCTTCAAGTTTTGTCTCTTCTAAAAGTCATCAGTTCTATAAGTTCCATGCTTGCCTAGTGATGTAAAGTATGGGGTTGAGAGAGAGATGGACTCTAAATGCACTTCCCTGCTCCAAATTAAAATGCTAATACAGTCACATGCATAGGCCAGAAGGAGATAAATATAGGTGAAAAGGGCAAGTTGTCAGTATTATAAATTGGGGAATATGGGTGATCACTACCAAAGGGTGCAGAAAACCAATTTTGTGGTAATGAAAGTAACAGTATCAATTCATTGGTGCCATGGTCTAGTCATGAGGTCTGTGGTGACAGGTTGGACTCGATGATCCTCGAGGTCTCTTCCAACCTTAGTGATACGGTGAAATTCCTTCTAATTAAAAAAGGATTGAATTATTTGTTGTGGGTATATTTCTCCCTTCATTGGTCTTACAACACTTATCAAACAATTAAAGGAGATTGGTGGGGCCATCCAATGGAAGAAGGACTTCACAGAGATAGCAGTTCAGATGGGATGTTGAGCCTTAAATCTGACCTAGTGGAAGACATCCCTGTCCTTGGCATGGGAGTCAGAACTAGATGGTCTTTAAGGTCCCTTCCAAATGAAACTATTCTATGACACTTTATTCAGCAAATACAACATTTTGGAAAAATGCAATATATCAAATGCTACACCTAAGTCCAGTCCTCATTTGGAGAGAAGTGGCTTGCTTTCAACACCTTACCAGTTGCCGAAAAATAAGCCATGACATGATCATTGTTCTGCTGCAATCCAATTTCAAAGATGGCACTGGGGAGTTGAGTCAGAGCCCTCCCTGTGCTAATTACAACACATCTTTCTAGCTTGGAGCTTTTTGATGCACACACACACCCCAAAAAAATTTAAAAAAGTACATTCCTCTGCACAGATTTGACCAGGTGGATGTTTGGAAAACTCTTTGCTTAGCATCATCTTCACTGCTGGAGCTGGTGGTTTTTGGTCTCCTTTGAAGTGTTCCTGGCAACCACATGAAAAATTTGTGCAGACTGTTGTCAATGTCTGCTTTCCTCAGACAAGTGGTTTCTCTGCTCTTCCCTGCAATTTCTGCCTTGTGGCTGCCGTGTTCTGTATGTTTCTGTCTCACAGAATCCAGCCATTCCTATTATTTGTTCAGCCTTACCATCTGTTTTTTTCCTAAATCCTGATTCATATCAAACACTGAGGAGTTGAATGATTGTTCTTATTTTACCTGTCCATTTTGATGTCCTTTATACCAGAAACATATAATGAATATATGAAAAGAAACCCAAACTGTATACAGCAGAACATCCAGTATGTATGTCTCAGAATTCTTCCAAAAAATGATTTTTTTTAATATGAGTGCTTCTAGATGAATATTGTAAAGCAGATTAGGGAGCACCTCACTTGCCTTTAAGTTAATCAGAGTTAACTCATAGATGTTTATTGGTGGTGCAAAGTAACTAGACAGAAACTAGAAATCTTGCATAAAAATTATTTGACCTAATGCAGAGAATAAGAAACATTTCCAAAATGAGATGTAGACATAATTGCTGATTGAAGAGAGACTAGCTGACTGCACAAATCCTGCTGAGCCAGAAATTAATTCATTCTCTGTGTTCCTCCCAACAGCACAACACCTGGAGCTGTTACAACATGCCTCCAACCAGCACTACATACCCTGCATTGATGGAGGACAACATGTGCAGGTATTATGGGATGTAATATCCTCTATTTGCTTACCTGTGGGTACCACATGGAGGGCAGGATGGTTTATAAATACAATACCAGAACAATCAAATGTATTTTAGGTACTATACAGGGATAGAGTATGAAAGTTTTACCAGAAGTAAATGAGAAATCTGGGTGGAAGGAGTAGGACTTTTGGATCATTCTCCACAGTTTTTGCAGAATGTTTGTAATTTGCTTAGCAAATGTTTTTATAATGTATTGTAAAAAACCATCAATGTCTGCCTTGATAATTCTAGAAGGTCCATGATTGCTGTCTTCTTTGAGCTGTCTGCTCTCTTCTATCTTCGTATCCATTTTAGTTGTTAGTCAACAAAACAGTGCAGCCTTAAAAATGCCCATATCAGATTATTTATTCATCAGGATACATTTCAAGAGCTTCTGCTTTGAAGAACTCGACTCCAGCTGTGGTATCCTAGTGAAACAAAGAAGAAACACCAAAATGAAAGGAACAGCCACAAACTAAATAACATCTAAATTATATTGGGGATGCTTAGCAGTTGTTAAATTGTAGGCAAAAATTTATGGGCTAAATGGGACTAAACTTTTATGTTTAAGCTTCTGCTCCAACTATCTCAGTGACAGGTGCTAGTCCGGGGAACTTAGACCAAGCTGTCAGAGTAGCCTGTCGAAGAAGCAAATAAAAGGAGTGACATCCCTGAGATGCTCCTGCCAACAATCCCCACAGTCCTGACAGCATCTTTATCTTCCACAGTGGCACAGACTCTTGGACCAAGGCAATTTGCAGCTGCACATGCTACACAACCAACCAATCACAGTTGTGTTCGCCTCCCGCCCCCACCAAAACAACAACCCCCACAAACAAACAAAGCAAACAAACCGACGCCCCCACTCCCTCCTTCTCCCCGCCTTCTCCCCCCCCCCCAAAAAAAAAAAAAAAAAGGAGGGCCAGTCACCCCAAACCATGCAAGGCGTGGAGGATTTCCGCTGTGCTGGGGATGGTGGCTCAGGCAGCAGGGCCGGGGGGGGTATTGCAGCGCGGCGGCCGCCTTGCGTGCCTTTTCCTGCAGAAAGTGGCTCTTGCCCAAGTTCCTTGTTTTTCGCAGCTGGGTTTAATCAGCGCCGCCTGCCAGCTCCGGCCATCCCAGCCTTGACTCGAGTCTACTTCACTGCACCTAGGTTTGCGAGCGGTGGCCCGGGAAGGGAGGCCGAAGCTCGGACGCCAGGAGCTGCCGCAGCCAGAGGGCGAGGGCCGGCAGAGACGGCAGCGAGGGCAGCGCTCTCCTCGCTCCGCCGCCCCACGGCCGGGCGGGCAGTCGCACAGCAGGTACGTTCCGCCTGGCATTCCCGTGGACAGTGGCCTGTCCGGCGGAGGAAATTCGCCTGCCCGTGAAGGGGACGGCAGGGCTCACCCCGCAGCGATGCGACGGAGGGTCGGCAGCGCCGGCTGGGGAGTGAGGGGCTGCGCCCGCCCGTGATGAGCGCCGGTGGCCGACGGTGTCACAGCGAGTAGAGGACGGCGGGGAACGGTCAGGTGTAGCGGGGCGGGCGATGTCAGCCGGTTTAGAATAATCCGGTGGGGGGAATCTGAAGACATGCGCCCTTACTTGAACAGGAGCACCTGAGAGATGGCTCAGCCCGAGGTGGTTCCTCCTGAGGAAGCTGGGGACAGTTGAGGAGCGGGAGTGAGATCTGTTTAGAAAGCATTTTCATCTGCGAGCCGAGCGTGCGGCGTGGCTCGCTTTCCCAGAGAAAGCGTCGGATTTAACTTCTGGAAGTTAAGTCGTGCCCCCCGGGTCTGCTGGGTCCTCCAGGAGCACACGGCAAGCCCTAGCCTGCCGAAGGGCCCGTCAGTGCGCCCGGACCGGAGACTCGAAGCGCCACTAACGACATAGCCCCTTCCTTTCTGGTTAATGGTTAGAGGGAAACGTAAGAACTTACAGGAAGAATATTGATAGGTGATTTCCTGCCGTACCTGGTGAGGGATGTCGGGGAAAAAAAACCAACGTATCGAGAATCGCAGTGCTGTGACAACTTGTGAACACAGGGGAAATACCTCCTGTCCCTCTTTCAGCAGCAGTTTAGAGATGGCTCAGTATCGAAGGAATCCAAGCATTTGTTGTAATCATTTTTCCTAGATCGGAAGTGAGACAATTCCACTCTCTTGAAGAGCCATGCTGTGCCTTGCAGTTAACAGAAGCGTTTCAGGTAGTATGAGAATATATTTGTTGATGATTTAAAATGTTTGTGGTCTAATGTAAAAAGGAATGGTGAGATGCTCTGACTTGTCAATTCTCTCAATTCTGGGACCATTGAATGGCTTAATCTGTGTTTTTGAATAAATGATTCAGAGAAAAAATGCTACAAGCCTGCACAAATTAGTGAGAGCCATGTGAGAATTATGATTTACTGTATGATACAAATGGTGTAGTTGTAATTTAGATGTATGTCAAGGAAGTCCTCCTTCAGACTTTTTTTTGTTTGTTTTATTTTTAATCTGAAATAGATACAAGTATTTCCTTTCAAGAGTGAAGCAGAGACTGTTTTTCTCTCTGGAAAATTTGGGCAAAGATAACTCTAGTTAAATTCTGTCCTGTAAAGCTCCATAGACCAATTGCAGGCTCAAGATGTGGACAAAATGTCTGAGAAAAGAGAAAAATGTAGCTGTTTCTCATGGTGCAATATGGTAGGAAAACCATTGCACCTGACTGCATGTATTTGTATCATGAATTACATGAGTGCATGCACACAGCAGGGATTGGTTTTATTGCTGGGTATACCTTCCACAGAAATGGAAGCTTCTTCATAGTGAAAAGTCAGAGACAAGAAGAAATATCTTCTGAGCAGTTCATGTGTATGGTTTTACACAGAGCTACATATGATTTCAGGCCTTCCCTGTTGGCAAAAGATACAATTATAGACTTAAATTGAACATTGAGTTTAGAGAGAAGTAGCTTTCTGTTAAGACTTTCCTTCAGAACATATCAAAATGCTACTACATCAACCGGATCTGCTCCTGAGACACTATGTGTGACACAGAGCACTAGAAGTAGCACTCTAATAGAACAGGCTGTATGAAAAAACAGCAATTCAGAAAAGCCAGAAAGAGAATACACCTGGTTCTGAGTGGAGTCTATTCAGTCCCATTTTCTCTTTAAATTATAATATTTTCATTTTCTTCAAAGTTAAAACCTAGAAATTTTAAGAGTTTCTGTCTGTCAGAATTAGTGAAGGAAGTTAGAGCTTTTGTGGAAACACATAACACCTTGTGTACTTCTTCATATGCTTAGCATTCTTGCAGGGACTTGTTCCTTCTTACAGCTGGGCAAGAAATGGCCTGCCTGGTCATTTGAGCCGAAATTTGCATTGAGGGAGGAGGAGACAAAAGGAAGAAGGAAGAAAGCAGGCAGTGCATGCAGCAGTGTAGATGACTCAATATATGGCAGGCTTCTGAGTCAGTTCGGTGAAGTAAGACACAGCAGCCGGAAGTGCCATCTTTGACTGTTGTAGAAACTGGTGATCAGTTAAAAGATTCTTCACAATAGGATGGGATACTCCTGCTCATTCTTTAGTTTAAATAATTCCATTTGTCCTTCCACAGTGCTGTAAAAACTGTGGTAGGTTGAACAGAATGAAGTAAGGGAGATAAAGTGTAAGAACAACTTGCTAGAGGCATGCAACAGATAACCCTAATATATTTGGAGAAGGATCTAAGAAACATACCACAGAGCCCTGATAGTCAATAGATCATTCAGGTATAAAACTCCCTATGAGATGGGGTGTGGGAAGGTGCAAATGTAGCAAGGGGAAAAATAAAAGTTAATTTTTGCATTTTTGTTTATCCTGAAAGAGCATGGATTTCAGTGCTAGTACCCTTTCTTATGACTGACCTGCTGCGGAAGGGTCTGTCTCAAATTGAAAAGTCAGTAAAAAAGGCAGTTAAAAGAACAAAATAGTTCACATCTGGCTGGTATGTTTTCTTTTGTTGTAAATGTCTCATTTGGAACCAAAAGACCAGAAAGTGATGAATGTTTCTTTTATCCTCCCCAGGAGATCACAAGGAAGCCCAGAACTAAAGACCAGTGAACCTGGTATCTGCAGCAGGCAGCTGGGTAGAAACTGCTTAAAAAAATTGAGTCAGTGAAAGATAAATTATACAGGAAAAGAGTCAACAGTGACTTTAGTAAAAAGCAGTCGTAGCTCTCAGATATTGGAAGTGTGCTAGAGTTGTACGTGTGTATGTGGGCATGCTGGACACAGGAGACATGGTTGGATGCCATCTGATTTAATCTCCAAAAGGCATTCAGCTGAGGCTCTTGATGAAGCAAATCTGCTGTAATGTATTTATTCTCACATGTGTAGGTAAATAGGTAGAATATAAATGCTCAGTTTTTCAGATGGAGGAAGATAGCTACTGTAGTCCCACACTGTCTTCTGGTCAGTGTATATATGTATTTATCTGGGCAGAGGGAAACTGGTGCAGTGGCAGAATTTGCCAACAATACAAAGCTACTCAGGCTAGAACACAGAGATGTTAATTGCAAAGCGTGGCAGAAGGATGTTGTGATAGTGAATGTCTGGGTAATAAGCATGGAAGAAATTCATGGTAGATAAATGTGAAGAAAAATTACAATGAAAACAGTGTGTGTTTGGTGGCTGACTGGGTTTACTTGATTTTTAACACTCAATGATGAGATCTTGGGATTTTACTGCATAGGCCCATGGAAAATATGAGGTCAGTAGCACTCGAAGAACAAATAGGTTGTCAGAAATTAATAGGAAATTATTAACATGAAAACGAACAGAAATGTTTTAGTTTATAAATCTGTAGAGCACCTATTTTTTGATGGTTATATGTAAGTTCTGTTCTCCCCTCCCTACCTCAGAAAGGCTGTAGCATCACTGGAGATAGTACAGGATAAGGGTGGCAAAGATGGTCAGAAATATGAAATCAGATTCCATCTAGGGGATGCTTAGAGTCACTGAGACTGTAGCTTGGGAAAGCAGGAACTGGAGAGGAGTGTGCTAGAGATGTAAAAAATCCCTGGTGCTTGACAAACCGAATACAAAAGGGTCACTTTCCCCACCCTGCCCCCTTTTGGTATAATAATTAGGAGCTGTCAGGTTGAACAAGCAGTTTGCAAACTCAGAACAAGCTAAAGAGAATCCCTGTATTTCCTATGTTCTATATTAGCTTGTGTAATTCCTATATTAACTTGTAACAAATGCAAATGATGACTTCAAATTATGGAAGTTTATACTGGAAACCACTAACCAAAGGTTTTATTTTCACTTCTGCAGGGAAACACGACAGCAAAAATGTTGGTTTTGTGTAATATCACAACAGCACTTCTGTTTTTAATTATTGTAGGTAAGTTCATGGATGGCTATGAAAGGTCTTGTTCTGACACATTTTTTTTCACACAAGTAATACTAATTTTATGTGACAATGGTTGTGAAAGTCAAATTTATGTTCTCACCAATGAATTCTTTTAAACAGTCCTAAAAGCAGGAACCTGTAAGACGTACATTTGAATGTGAGGAAAAAAATATTTATTGGAAGGGTTGTCAAGCACTGGCAAAGGCTGCCCAGGGGAGTTGTTGAATCATGGAGGTATTTAAAAGATGTATAGATGTGGTGCCTAAGGTCATAGTTTAAGACAGGCTGCAAGAATTGGGGCTGTTCATCCTGGAGAACAGAAGTCTTCAGGGAGATCTTATAGCTATATTTCACTATCTGAGGGGGACTAAGAAGTCTGGAGAAGGACTGCTTAGAAGGGCTTGTAGCGTTGGGATGAGGGGCAATGGTTTTATGCTAGAGCAGGATAGATTTAGGTTGGACATAAAGCAGCAGCTCTTTACAATGAGAGTTGTGAAAACATGGAACAGGTTGCTCAGAGATGTGGTTGAGGCCTCATCCCTGGAGACATTCAAGATCAGACTTGATGTGTCCCTGGGCACCCTGATGTAGTTGGAGTTGTCTGTGCTCACTGCAGAGGGTTTGGACAAAATGACCTCTGAGGGTTCCTTCCAACCCAATGCAATCTATGAATCTGTGGTTTAGCAGCAGGCTTGGTTAGGTTAATAGTTGGGCTTCATTATCTTATAGGTCTTTTCCAGCCTTAAAAATTGTATGACTCTACATTTTGTGTACTAACTTACTACAGAAGCATTTAGTTTGGAAGGGAACTCTTGAGATCATCTAATCCAGTCTGCCTGACCTTACTTGCTACTGTTTGGTTTTGCCTTTCAGCCATCAACCAACAATACAATTCATGCTTAAAACTTTTCAGATGGTCTGTATGAGTTAGTGTCATAATCATAGAACCATAGAATTAAAAACGTTGGAAAAGACCTCAGAGATCATCCAGTCCAACCTATTACCCAACAGCTCATGACTAACTAAACCATGGCTTCAAGTGCCACTTCCAATCCTTTTTTGAACTCCTCCAGGGATGGTGATTCCATCACCTCCCTGGACAGCACATTCCAATGGCCAATCACTCTTTCTAGGAAGAACTTTCTCCTCACCTCGAGCCTAAGCTTTCCCTGGCACAGTTTGAGACTGTGTCCTCTCGTTCTGGTGCTGGTTGCCTGGCAGAAGAGACTAACACGCACCTGGCTACAACCTCCCTTCAGGTAGTTGTAGAGAGCAATAAGGTCTCCCCTGAGCCTCCTCTTCTTGAGGCCAAACACCCCCAGCTCCCTCAGCCTTTCCACATAAGGCTTGTGCTTGAGGCCTCTCACCAGCCTTGTTGCCCTTCTCTGGACACGTTCCAGAGTCTCAATGTCCTTCTTAAATTGAGGGGCCCAGAACTGGACACAGGACTCAAGGTGTGGCCTAACCAGTGCTGAGTACAGGGGCACAATGACTTCCCTGATCCTGCTGGCCACACTGTTTCTGATGCAGACCAGGATGCCATTGGCCTTCTTGGCTACCTGGACACTCTGCTGGCTCATGTTCAGCCTACTATCTGCCAGTACCCCCAGGTCCCTTTCTGCCTGGTTGCTCTCCAGCCACTCTGTCCCTAGCCTATAGCGCTGCATGGGGTTGTTGCAACCAAAGTGCAGCACCCAGCACTTGGACTTGTTGAATGCCATCCTGTTGGACTCTGCCCATCTTGTCTTTCCACCTGGAATCTTGCAGCAGTGCCATACTGTTAAAAGAAAAATATAATGAATTTCCATTCCTTGAATTTCTAGCAAGAGAGGGAAAAAATAATGAATTTGCTTGAATTTCTAGTAGGCTATCTGATTGGAAATGGTTTGGGTTTGGTTTGATTTAAGTTTTTGTGCCCATGGACAAGCTGCAGTGCAGGGTTCACCAATCCACTGCACAGTCTGGTTTTTGGCTAAGTAAATAACCATATAAAGAGGTGATTAGTTGGCTGCCCATCTGCCCAGTGACGTTTTTATCATCTGTTTAGTTATGTGTGTACCTTTATAATTTTTTCCTGCTCTACTGAAATAATGGATGGCATTGGGGGAGGGGGTTTTAGAGAAAATGAGACAAGAAATGTGTGGGGGAAAAAAACCAAACAAAAAGCCCCAACAAAACCAAACCAAACAACCAAACAAGCAAAACCCCCAAAACCCCCACCAAAAAAAAAATTCCAAAATCCAAAGAAAAAAGACACTGTTTCAGAATATTAGCATTTAACAGCAGAAGAAAAGTCTTACCACTTCCTGTGACCATAGCATTTCATAACCATCAAAGTTGTTGTGGGGCAATCAGTACAAATAGATGAGCAATTTGATGTTTTGATAAGTAATTTGTGAAAGGTATATAGTGAGGTGGTGAGAACTGTGAATGATGCAAAATTATCCCTCGCTGGTTAAGGGATGCTCACTGTTTAGAGCTCGTCTGGATATTAAATGGTTTAGTGATAGTGTCGATAAATAAAGTCGAATGGTTGTGGAAGGGCATGGAAAGGTAACACACATGTACATTGTATGTGTGTGATCTTAGCACGAGCTTAGTTAATAGCAACTTGGGAAAAGTGCTACTTGGACATCTCTGAATGCTTTCTGGAAGCGTTAGCTCTTTCATCAGCAGTGGTCAGAAAAGCAGAATCTTGGGAAAACAGTAAGGCAGAAAACTCCAAACTTCATTATGTTACTCTGTGTCCTTTTGGTGAGTGTGCATCAACTGAACTCTGCAATTCTGGTCATTCTGTCATGGAAAGACTGCATCAGAAGAGTTAGAGAGATGAGTGACAGTGTTGTCCAATATAGGATGTCTTCCATATAAGAAGTAATTAAATGAATGAGGACTCTGAAGTAAAGGAAAGAGACAACTGAGGCAAGATGTGTTGGAGTTGTATAAAATTGTGATTGCTGTATGCCAGGCAGATGAGGGAAAGTTTAGTTTGGTGTTTCTTGTAACAAGAAATATGTGATACCCGAAGAAATTATAAAATTCAGTGAATGGTTTTTCATGCAGAACATAAGAGGAAAGAAAGGAACCAAAAGCAAAGTACTACTCTCCTTTTTATGCCCTACTCTCTTTTTTTATACATTTGCCACTGCTGTTCTCAGAGACAAAGGTTTGGACAGACATACGACTCTATGCAGCTGTTCTTGTGTTCTAAGGAAACAGTAATCTGATTATAGTATCCAGAGTTGGTGCCTTTTTGTCACATTGAAGGGAATAAAAAATAGAAATGAAAAAAGAAAGTAAAAAAAAAGTAATGGTGTTACTCTTTTCCTGTGTGACTCTTGCTGGCTCAGGAGTAAAGAAAATGAGCTTATTGGTAAGTGCTTGTAATAATTCCTTTCTAAATGCTCATAGAATAACAGATGAGTTGTAATTTCCATGGCAAAACTTAGTATTTTTCCAACAATGACTTTAATTTTGGTGTCCTCTTAGGATGTTTGAGTACTGAAAGCATGGCCTGTCTTGAAGATTGACTGCTGTTAAGTAAAGTTAGTGAATAGGGACATAAAATGTGAGATTTGTCTGGGTGTGTTTGTGTACATATGCATGCAACAGACTGGAGAAATACAAGTACTTTGATAATTTGCTTCTGAACTGAAAAACTACAAATGACAGTCTGCTGCAAATGGAGAGATTCTACTGAGTATAGTTTGCATTCAAGAAACCATGTAGTGGCATAACTGCATCTGTACTTAAAACTGTAAAGAAAATGGGTTATAAATATATTTTTAGTATATCACTTGAGAATAGAGGTAAAAATTCCAATGAACTATTAAAATGTAATCAAGAAGTGAGCTTGGTACATTCTTTTACAGCGTTTGAGCTTCTCTTTAATGTTTATCTCTTTTGTTTAGAAAAATGTGAAGCCTATGATGTGATGTTGAGGCAAAGTCTTGTGCCTGATGGGCAGCCTCTGGCTATTACGTGTTCAGTGGAGAAGAACTTCAAAAATGGAGACTACAACTTAACATGGTATAAAGTTGGTAACCAGACAGCTGTGCCTAGAGACAAACTTTCTAGAATTCATCAGCAGAAGAATTTAATTTGGTTTCTTCCTGCAATGTTAGAAGATTCTGGAGATTATGAATGTGTCATAAGGTGAAAGTTGAAAAAAATTATGTTGCTACAGAAATTAATTGCAATGGGAAAAGCTTTTATAAAGCAAGTAGAATTTTGGGGGTAAGAGAAATAAATGAAGATGGGAGAGTGTGTTCACAAAACTAAGTTGAAATTGTGCAAAGTCTATTTTGGGGTTCTTTTTTTTTTTTTTTTTTTCTTTTTCTAGTAGGCAAAAGGAAACAAAAACTTCTTCTCCTAAAATGAATGCAATATATTTTTCAGTTGGAAAATATGCCAAATAGGTTAATTTAATTATGCTATATTAATTGCAGGAATTTGACGAGCTTCAGGAAAATGCGTACAAAAGTAACAGTCTTTGAGAGGATTGAAGGTTTATGCATAAATGAAAAATTTGCTGTAGAGGAGGTAATATTCACATCATCATCTGCAAGGGTTGTGTGTCCCCACTTGGATTTTTTCAGGAATGGGAAGCACATTCAGCCTGTTCAGTGGTATAAGGTGAGAATTGGAATGGGCTGCCCGAGGAGATGGTGGAGTCACCATCACTGGAGGTGTTCAGGAGGAGACTTGATAGGGTGCTTGGTTGCATGGTTTAGTTGATTAGGTGGTGTTGGATGATAGGTTGGACACGATGATCTTGAAGGTCTCTTCCAACCTGGTCTGGTCCATTCCATTCCATTTACTGTGCTCTGTACTGTTACAACTCCATTACTTAAAGTAATCATTGATGTTTGTGAACTGTAGGAGGAAAACTAAGGATTTGTTGTAAATGAGAGAAGAATGCTTTTAAAATAAATTGGAAGATGATTAAGACTACTTATCTTTTAAAAGTGCATCCAGATGTTTTGATTAGTGGTATAGAAATCCAGCTTCAATGTAGGAAAGATGTTGATGCATGTATCCACCAGGTGGCATCTCCTTACCTGCTAGTGACATGCTGCTGCGTATTTGTTCTGTGCAAAAACACTTAGTATGCCATTTGTAGGAGATGACATATCCATGGCACACTCGATATTATTTAATTAATAAACACCACGTTGTGTTGTTCATACTTATTTATTATTATATTCTTTATAAGAATGTAGTGCCTTCTGCAGCATTCCTGCCTCTTGGCCATGCAGTCCATGTGGTACCAAGAGTATTTAAGTACTTAAAATAATTATTAATCGATTCTTCATAAATGAATATTTTTATGAATCTTGACACTTGCATTTCAATTTCTTATTGAAAATTTCTACTTTGTTTGCTGATATTGAAAGTTGTTTTCTATAGGAAATATACTAGAGTATCTTTGAATTTAAAGAGCCAAAATAATGTATACTTTGCTCTTTATCCCACTTCTCTCTTGATTCTTCAGCCTTGGCAAAGCATCCATTCTTATGCTGTATAATCTGTTGAAAATTCAGATTGCATTAAAGAGAGACAAACTGTGGGGAGAGAGTGGTATGAATTAACAGCGTTCTCTGCACATATTTAGGAGTGCCAGCTGTTGGAAGGGAAGAGGTTTGCCTTCTCAAACAGTGATCTTATTATTTTCAATGTGACTGTACATGATCGAGGAAACTATACATGTGAAACAACATATACCTACAATGGAAAACAATACAACATTTCACGAGATGTCACTCTGACTGTAGAAGGTAAGCAGGTAATTTCACTGTGTTTGTGTTCATATCAGGGACTCTAAATTTCTGTGCAGGTTTCTAAAGGTAAGAGCTAAAAGACCCAATTTGAGCATATGCATGCTAAGGGCTCCTAGCTTTTACTGACTGAGAGTTTATATTTTTTTTTTCTGTTGTTGCTGCTGCATTGAAGATTCATTCCCCCTTTCAAAGTTGCAGAATATCAAAGACTTGCTGCCCAGACCATCTGCCAAGATCCTTAAAGAGGTGGCCTGTAAGGCTTGATAGGCACAATTACTTTCTGCTTTAGCTGCACCCTCTGTACTGCCTGTCCTGCTTTCTTCTGTTTTGCACGGTCCTCTTGATGCAATAACAGTGATCTAAACAAGTCCAAGTTATTGCAGTATCTTGACTCTTTGTGTCCAATATGACTCCTTCAAACTTTATTCTCTTCTATTTTTGGTTTTAATCTCCTTAGTACAAGAACTGCTGATCTCTGTTATTCTATGTCTAACTCAGTGGAATCTGATTTATGTTGGGGGGCTACTAGCCCAAGCAAAACAAAAGCGAAGACCTAGCTGTAACACTTGAACGCCTTTGCTAGCACAGCATTATGAGGTTGATACTGGATCACTGAAAAAGCTGTGCTGTATCGAGGTATGAAATACCAATAATGCTTTCACGTTCCAGGTGATAAAAGATGTTTTCAGCTTTACTAATAGATTACATTACCATTTAATGGTCTTTTTTGTGTGCTTGCCTGTTTTGCCTGTGTGTGTATATATATCTCATGGCTATGTATCATATTGATTAAATGTCGTATGTATATGACATAGATCAGCAAAATATGAGGACCATAAGGTCAGATCAGATTAAACGGCCATAGCTGTAATGAGACATTTCTAGTCTAGACATCTAGATCTCTCTCTACTCTCCCTTTGTAGCCTGTAGGAAGAAATCATCATGAGGTCTGTGGTAACAGGTTGGACTCAATGATCTTTGAGGTCTCTTCCAACCTTAGTGATACTGAATACTGAAATAGGCTCTCCTGTGTGTCGTATATCTAGTCCTAATACAAATGTGAAAGGTGCCACTGGTGTTGTACTTCCTTATGGATAGTCTTGTGGGAAGAATTGTAGGGCCTTTAACTAGAGTACAGGAAATTATATTTCCCTTTTACAGTAGTAGGAGTCTGAAATACATTAATTGTACTCTGAAAGTATTGGGTTCCAGTTTATACATGTGAGCTGCTGGGTGACAGGTTATCCAGATTGGAGAGGATATATTTACCCATGTCCTTCTCAGCACCTGTGCATGCAATATTAAAAGATTTTTATGCCACGGGACAGCCAAGCCACACAGCAAGTGCGTGGATATTTTGAAACCGGTGGGGAGAAGAAGAGTTTAGTTTTAAGTTGGAAGCAATGACTGTCTGAGATATGACACTTCCAGTATTGAGTGATATCTTTTATAAAATTACTGACAACCTTGCCCAGAGTACAGGGGTTTTTAGAGTGTACGTGGGTTACAGAATGTAGAACAGGCTGATGTGTTTTCTGAAAAGCACTTTCTTTCTTTTGATTAGTGAGCCCACCAAAACAGCCACCAGAAATATCTTATCCAAGAAACAACTCCATTGAAGTGGAACTTGGTGAGCAATTTTCTTTATAAAAATATTATTTTGTACCCTAGTGAGAATTTATACTTGCAGAGTGACATATTCTGTATTTTTAATCCCCAAAAAAACCTAGTTCAGTGATCAGCTCAATTGCTCTATGTTGATCTCAAGTAGTGTTGGGGAATGAAAGAGGGAAAGAAACACAACATGTTGCTTACAAAGTCCTAGTGAAGTTTCTGTGGTGGGAAGAAAATGGTAGGGAACCCAAGTGATTCTCTGTCACATGTGTTGCTTTCCATTCTGAAAGAGATTCTGAGAATAGATTCATCTTTGAATCTGCAGGGAAAGTGATGCTCCAGACAGAAGCACCTTCCATCCTACCAGTATCTTTCCAAAACTGCAGATCACTGTGTACATAGACCCTTTGTTACAATAGTTTTTCTGAAAGGTTGTGGGACCATCCTTATCTGGTCTGTGTAGGAGTTTTTGAATAGAACTTTATAAACTTTAATTATAGTATGGAAAATAACTTCTCACTTTAACACAATTTTTTAGGCTCACAGGTTACAGTGGATTGCAACACAACAGGTGCTGATGGGTACGACGTGTTTTGGACAGGCCATGGTGGGTATATTGGTGATTTTTATACGAACAGAATTTTTGCAAGTCCTTATGAGTAAGTATGCTTTCACATTAGAAAATACCATTTTGGCAACCAAAGTGAGACTTTGGCATTAAAATATTTAATAACATGTTTTTTACTTGCTTAAATAGCTTTGCTTTTAAAAACTGTTAAAACTTGCCTCCTATTCACTTTCTTCTTTGAAGTAGAAACTTTGAACATAGTAGGCACGTGGACTTTACATGTAGTTGTACTCTTTATGGTCACTGTAAAAAATTTATCTTAATTTCCAAGCTTTGGAAAAAAGTGTTTTGTAGAATTGCAACCTCATAATTGTCAGGTTCTACTGAGCATGAGCAGGCTTTGGCCTGGTAGAGACCTCTTTCTGTTGCATCAAGCATGCCCAGGTACATGATCTTCAAACTGTCTCTTTCTTCTGCATTCTCCTTTCACTTCAAATCTGCCTCTCTAAAAGGTTGTAAGAGATCAGACATGTAAGAAGATGTAAGAGATCAGAAGAAATTGATACTTCAATGTTTAAGAGCCTTGAGTTGAAGAAATGTCACTGAAGAGCTAATGGAAGATGTTGTTGAGGACGTTTGTACTGAAGCTTAGTGCAGGGAGAAAAGGGAGGCAAATTTCCAGTTGGGAATTAGGCTTTGGGAGGAAAATGGACTTGTACTGAGCAAAGCATGAGAAGGGCAATTGGGAAATAAACTTAGAGTGAAAAGCAGGTTACATAGAGTTCAACAAGAAGAAATTAGACCTGACTTGAAAAAGCAACTAAAATTGGAGTGGAAGGTAATCTGAAATTTTTTTAGGTATAATGGGTTAGGAATTAAAAATTGCAGTTTTATTGTCAGCCCTTATTTCATGCTGGTACACTGAAGAAAAAATTGAATTTTTTTGGTAAATTCTCAAGTACTATCTATGATTGAGAAACTGATAAAGAAATGAGAATTATTATCTTTAAAGAAAGAATGTAGTTGTAAGAAGTAAGTCCTTATCATAGAAAAAAGAGAGAAATAAAATTCAGACTTAAGTGCTCACCAAGAGAAAAAATTATGCAAAAGTAATATATTGTACTGCCATAAAAAACAATCATAGCATCAGTAAGACTGGAAAAGACCTTTAAAATCATTGAGTCCAACCATAACCCAGCTACCACGAACACTAAACCATGTCCTGAAACACCACATCTACATGCTTCTTGAACACCTCCAAGAGTGATGACTCTCTCACCTCACCTCACCTCACTGCTCTCTCTTTAAAGAATTTTTTTTCCTCGTGGTCAATCTGAACCTCCCCTGGTACAACTTAAGACTATTTCCTCTCATCCTATCACTAGTTACTTAGGAGAAGAGACCAGCACCAGTGTCACTACAACCACCTGAAAGGTGGTTGTAGAGAGCAGTAAGATCTCCCCTTAGCTTTCTCTTCTTCAGACTAAACAGCTCCCTCAGCTGTTCCTCATATGATATGCACTCCAAACCCCTCCCCAGCCTCGTTGCTCTTCTCTAGATGTGTCCAGGACCTCAATATCTTTCCTGTACTGTGGTACCCAGAATTGAACATAGTACTCGAGATGTGGCCTCACCAGGGCCTAGTACAGGGGCAATCACTTCCCTGCTTCTACTGGGCACACTGTTTTTGATACAGGCTAGAATCTTGTTGGCCTTTTTGGCCACCTGGATACGCTGCTGGCTTATGTCCTAGATCCTTTTTCACCGGGCTGCTTTCCAGCCACTCTTCCCCAGACCTGTAGCATTGCTTGGGGTTATTGTGACCAAAGTGCAGGACGTGGCACTTGGTTTTGTTAAACCTCATCACCATAAACAACTGGGCCATAATGCAGAAGCACACTGGAATGGTATCATAAAAGCAATGTTATTGTTTATATTTACTAGCATTTAAGTCTTTGCAACCATTAGTAGTACAGGCTAGTGAAGTTGGTTCATTTATTCCCTGTTACAATGTTCAAATTACTGTAAGTTTTTGCTAGGAAATGTTGTGTGGTCTGACATAAGTCCTTTATGTTATATTTCAAGCTTTTATTTTGCATTTTAAGTGGTACTTAGAATATGTTTTCAGGAATGAATAGTGCTTGGCTAAGTAGAGTAGTTAGTTCACTTTGCATTGAGATCTGCTCTTAAAAAGGTAGTGGCATCCCTCCATTTGCTAGTGGTTAAAATGTTTAGTTAACACATCAGTCACATTACGATACACATGACTAACCAAGTGTGCAACATGAAGAGCATTTTTGTGCTCTTATGTTGGGTGTGTGGGGTGTTCTGTGTCTCTTTGCGGTGTGTGTCTGTTTGTGATGCAGCCTGACACTTAAGCTATTGTAAGTCTGTTCTGATCCATTAGGTGAAGCATCAGTTTAGATTCCATCCCTTCTGTGAGTTATAGAATATATGAATTATAGAATTGTTTAGATTGGAAGAGACCTCTAAGATCAAGTCCAACCATCAATCTAACACCATCATTAAACTACATCCCAAAGTGTCAGGTCCTCATGTTTCTTGAACACCTCCAGGAATAATGACTCCATCATTTCCTTGGACAACCTATCCCAGTGCCTGACCATTCCATAAAGAAATTCTTCCTGATATCCGATCTAAACCTCTAATGGCATAATTTCAGGCCATTTCTTCTTATTCTGTCACCTGACACTAGGGAGAAGAGACTGACACACACCTCACTTCAACCTCCTTTGAGCTAGTTGTGGAGAGAAATATGAGGTGTCCCTTCAGCTTTCTCCTCCAGACTAAACAATCTGAGTTCCTTCAGCTGCTCCTCATAGGACTTGCTCTGTAAACCCTCCACCAGCCTTGTTGCTAGCCTTCTCTGGACACACTGCAGCAACTCAATGTCCTTCCTGTTGTGAGGGGCTCAAAACTGAACAGTAGTTGAGGTGTGGCCTCACCAGTGCCAAGTACAGTGGCACAATCACTTCCCTATTCCTGTTGGCCACACTATTTCTGATATAGGACAGGATATTCTTGGCCTTTTTGGCAGCCTGAGCACACTGCTGGCTCATGTTCTGTTACCTGTCAACCAGCACCCCAAGGTCCTTTTCTGATGGGCAACTTTCCAGCCACTGTGCCCAGCCTGTAGTGCTGCATGGGTATTTTTTGTCCCAAGTGAAGGACCTGACACTTGGTTTTGTTAAACCTCATATAATTGACCTTAGCCTGTCCAGATTCCTTTGCAGAGCAGATCAACACTCCCACACAATTTAGTGCAGACTGTGAACTTACTGAGGGTGTACTCAATCCCCCTGTCCAGATCATTGATAAAGGTATTAGAGAGAACTCACTGCAATACTGAGCCCTGGGGATCGACACTAGTGACTGGCCACCAATTGGATTTAACTCCAGCTGATGTCTGCTGCAGGTTACCACATGTGATGTCCTCTGTGTCCCAGAGCTATTTACTGCAAGATGCTACCCTTGTGCCAGGGCCTCTTTCTGTGTAATATCGCACTGTGGGGTTTCTCTCTCCCCCCTACTCTTAGAGGAGCTAGGAAGCTTGTAACAGGGGTTTGCCTAGATTTGTGAGTTGTATTTTTGTTCTTAAGCCTATACAAGTTATGACCACAGCTGTGTCTCCCCCAAAAATAAGATAATGTCTTGATGTTTTCCATGCCTAATCTACAGATCAGTAAGAGACCTGAATGTTTGGTTTTCCTTCCTATAAATCATTTACTCATCAGTTCTGAAGAGTGGTTGACATTTGCAGATAGAAACAACCATTGCCATGCTGCAGCTGTAGGTGATGAAGCCATTCCTGGGAGGGCTGTGGTTTTATGGCTCTATTTGTTGCCTTTTTGGATAGGGAGGAAAGTTCTTATGATGGCCGCCCTATGTATTCTGAGAAGCTAATAATTTCAGAAGTGAATAGTGAAGATTTCGAACAACCGTTTGTCTGTCAAGCTTCAAATGCCTTTGGACAGGTCGCATCTTACATTATACTAAAACGTAGAGGTAAGAAATGCTGTTGTTTTTCAGGCCTGTGTTTGATTTGGTATGCCCAGAAGGGCCTTTGATAGCAAATGCTCGTATATTGTGCTGATAGAAAACAGGTGGATTATATTTAGCTATGTGCATGCATGCACCTGTTCATAGGGAAGGAGTCACTGTAGTAGTGCATTTATAATTGTAAGAGAATGGGTAGATGAAAGTGAAAATTATGATACTCAAAATTTGTGTTGCATATTTGTGAAAGATCAGATATGGACAAATTCAACACCGAAGAACCCACTCTTCTTATATTTTTTGTGCAGTTCCTGATATACAAAGATGGCTGACTGGAGGTCTTGTCTCTCTGTTAATGTTAACATTTATTACTTTACTAATCTACAAGATTTTCAAGATTGACTTGGTGCTGTGGTACCGGGATTCTGTATGTGCCTCTGCAAGTAAGGAAGGTATGTGAGTGTGACCGGGTATGTTGGTGTAACTAGCTTATTGATTTTTAAATGTTTTTTTCAGTTGCCATTAATGCTAAGCAGTGATGTGAATAATCAGTACACTGTGTGTGGAATTTGAGGAATTTCCAGATACGTACAAAGACATGGAGGGAGGGGATTTTTTTCAGACGTAGTGGTAAAATAGTTGAGGCAATAAACATGCATAATATGCAGGCAGCCATGGTGAGATAGGTCAGAAAGAACAACAGGTTATCCCCAAATTATCATCATGCTTCTTGCTTTTCTGTGGTGTCTTTACATGTAGATTTATGGTCACTCTGATGATGGTCAATAGGTGTCAGCAGAGCTACATCCTGTAAACTGTTTGAAGATGTGCTTTAAATATTTATATTCAAAATCTGATTCTCATTTTCTTGGAGATTAATTAAGTTGTTTTTCTTCTTTTGTTTTTCAACTTTTCTCTTTTACCCAATGCTTGCCTTCTAAATCCTGTTATGATGTTTATATGCCAAAGAGAAAAAATGCTAATAGTTTTCTATTCTGTGATTCTTCTTACGTGTTTTGATTGCTGTGGTGTAGACAAATATATTGGACAGGTGTGAAAAAATTCAATTACATGCAATATTGCAGGTATTTTGCTTGGCAGTGCTCAGAATTACACTGTCTGAAGTTCCTCATAGCTTGAAAGTAAATCAGTTACATTCATTGAGGTACTTAATGTTTACTTGTGGCTGTTCTAAATGTTTTCACAGGAAACTAGTTTTAACTTCTGCTTAAAAGTTCCATTTCCCCAGAACACTTCAATAGAGTTCTAACAGCAACAATATAAAAAAAACAACACCCCCCACCCCCCCCCCCCCCCCCAAATGAAGAAACCCCAATCCCAACCAAACAACAAAAAACAAGTAATCAAAGAAACCGTTTCATAGCTTGTTGAGTCAAATCTGATCTTGGCTTCACTTCTTCATTTGTGTTTGTTATACAGTTTTATCTCTCCAAACAACAGTTGCCTTCTGCTCTTTTCTTCTGCTTGCCTTTCCCCCACAAAATGATTACAAGAACTACCATTTGTCACCCTCCCTTGTGGTTAATCAGAAGCGGAGTTAAGCTTGTTTCAGGACAGGTGGTGAAAAGACCCCTGTGAGAGGACACTTTGTTAATGTCCTGGCAACTCTAGGGCTGGGGGCTCCTTCCTGCGGGTCCCAGGACCTGCCTCCATCTTTCGATTTGTAGAGAAGTTTTGTATTTTGACACTGTTCTGTCAGGTGAATCAACAGCCTCATTATTTTTACACAATCCAAACTGAAACCTTGCAATAAAGGCATGTTGCTGATTTTTAGTTTAATACAAACATTTGTTTGTTTTAGATGGGAAAGTCTATGATGCCTATGTCCTGTCCACCAAAAGCAGAGGAGGCAGAAGCTTCTATCGTCTGGAAACATTTGTTCATAGAATACTCCCCGATGTTTTAGAGCAACAATGTGGATATAATCTCTTTATATTAGGAAGGAATGATTTACCAGGAGAAGGTACGTTTTAAATGATACAGTTAATAGGTTGTCTTTTGACACATTTTTCTTGGGTTAGAAGATAATATAATACAATTTCAAGAAGCCTATTTTTGGAAAAGAAAATCAATTTGTTTATTTCCGTTTGTCCAATAGATAATATTTGGTTGGTTGGTTGGTTTGCTTTGTTTCTTACTGAAAATTCTGTTCTGACATTATGAGGGTCTGCATTTTCTTTTTAGAGATGAACAAATGAGGATTCAGCAGCATTAAGAATACTGTTGAGGTTTTTTTGAATGATATTTGCTCTTGGGGACTGAAGAAAACAACTTTTCTCAGTAATTTTGTGCAGTGGATCATGAATGACAGTATGGAGATCTTAAACCACTCTGAGCTAGCCACTGCTCCCTATATATGCAATTTTAAAGTTTTAAAATTTCTATAAATACTTTGAGTATTTTTTTTTTCTTCATACTTGCAGCTGTGGTCAGTGTTGCTGAGGAAACCCTTAAGCAAAGCAGAAGACTGATGATTATTTTGGGGTCAGAAACCTCTTGTTGTTGCCTGTTAGAAGACACCTCTGAACAGCAACTAGCAATGTATAAGGCTCTCATCTGTGATGGGATTCAAGTGATTCTTATAGAAATGGATGAAATACAAGACTACACAAGTCTGCCAGAATCAATCAGATACATTAAGCAAAAACATGGAGCTATCCAGTGGAAAGGGGAATTCTCAGAGAAATCTTGTTCAGCAAATACAAGATTCTGGAAAAATGTGCGCTATCGAATGCCATCTAGGACAAAAGTATCTTATTCTGGAGTGTATCTGTTGCCCCGAACCTGGAACAATTCTGCGGCAATGGGAAGTTGACAGGCTCTTGATAAAACACTGAGGAGGTAATTCTGAAATGTGGGGTTTTCACACATACTCTTTGTGTGACAAGGAGTGTAATTTATATTAAAGGAGTGAAAACTACCCATCCCTTCCCCATGTTACACACTAAAAGAAAACCTCAGTGCAACTTTATTTCTCTTCTGGGTTTTGAATAGTAATGCAGTTTGCTGTGTTAGTTTCACACAGATATGAGAAGTAAACGTGGCTGATGGTGGTAGACTACATTTATGTGGAACACAACCATTTAATAATATCACTAATGAAGCTTCTTAAAGGGGTTGGGGAAATACATGATGTAGCAGGTGTATTTAAAACTCCTCACAACACTAAATGTGTTTCAGCTGAACAGTTGATACTAAAAGTGTTCACAGAATGGACACATGGAGTGGTCCGTGGCTTTTTACTACACTTGTTGAATAATTTTGTGATATCTGGTCTATGGGGTGTTTCTAAACTGAGTCTTTTGAAATGGATAGGAAACTGAAAATATTTCAGATGACCTGCAAGCTGGAAGCTTTCAGCTTTGTAAACTGTGCTGCTACTTTGTAAGAGAGATGTTCTCATTCTGTGTCTCAGCTGTGCTAACTACAAGCATAGAAGTTCACTGAGAATTTATCAAATAACTGCTTGGACTGGATATCCTGAAGAGAGCAGGAAATGGCCAGTTCTGAAACATGACCCAGTGCTAATGGCAAGAAATAATATTTTGTCTACTTGTGAACAAGAAAATTGGGGGCTTAACCTGCCTAGGGGTAGTTTGGTATTCTGGAGCCAAGGTCATTGTTTTGTGTGTATCACCATGAGAAAATTGCAAGCTGCTCCTTTTCAAGGTGGTCTGATGTGGCAGTTGTTTTCATGTTTCAGCCTTGAAGAGCACCATCTGAATGCAAATGTGAATTCTGGATGCTTTTTTTGGTTTGGTTTGCCTTTTTTTGTTTTGTTCTTAGATTACCTGTATTAATAGAATAGCATCTACCACTGAACTCCTTTCAGCTGGTTCTCAGAAGTGTGCATGTTGTAGAATATACTCTTCATTGAGCTGTATTGATGGAAGAGAAAGCAAAGTCCAGGAATTGAATGTATGTTTAAAGGAAAAGCTTTTTGATATCACTTCATGGTATTTTTTTCTTTCAGAAACACTAGCAAATACTCCTTATGAGCAGGGTCTCATTGTCCTGGTTGTGGGGCTCACAGCTGTGTAGTTTTCAATAGCCTCCATTGACTACAGACTTATAAGATGTCACCATGACAACTCAGAGCAGGATAGGTCCATCAGATGAGCTACTGTTGTTCTAACAGATGTTAAATCAGTCTTCTTTGGAAATGCATAACATTTAGGCTGGAACCTTTGAAAAATAAATTTAGGATCCTGGAGAGTTTAGGTAATCACTCGTTTCAGATTTTTACCTTGTGTTCAGACTTAAGAGTTGCTCACAAAATCTTTGAAGGAAAGGTTTGCTACAATATTCAAGATACACATTTCCTCAATAAATGAGATTCCCAAAGACTCTTATGAGTGAAGACAGATGATTTTGAGCCAGCATTTCTCTACATGATGCTTTGAGCAACCACATTTAGTATAATTATGCAGGCATTCTAGTATTCCTGTGTGAAAATGAGTGTGGGAGAAAGCTTTCAGTTATTGTGGTTTATTGTTAGCTAACCACTTAAATGTAGCATGACACGAAGTGGCATATCTTTTTGTCATGGGGCTTTGTTTTGAAACTGAATTTTGTCTCTGTTTTCATCCCTTTGAAAACTCTTTCTTCTTTTTTGGTGCAAAAAAAGAGTTTTCTTTTAAAAAAAGCTATATTTTATGGTACAATAGAATAAATCCCATAGAGACAAATTTGCTGATTGCTCTTTATTAAAAACAATCTCCACAAATTATTGGTTGGCTAGATATCTGCTTCTAGAAACTTGGTGACTTCAGAATGAAATGGCAAATAATCTATATTAGTCTGTGAAAAAGTATTTGTTCATAGTAGATATATTTCAATGTGTTGTCTATCCATGCTGACAGAGAAAGCAGTCTGAATGGTAAGTCATGTAAGATACATTGAAAGCATTCTCTGCACTGTTTTTTTTACTTTCAACCATACTATTTCTTCTGTTGGCTTGTTCATGTGAATTTATTTGGCAGTACAGATTGCCCCTTTCCTTTATTGCCCTGTGATTAACTTGTTTCAAATTTTCTAATTTCACAATGTCTTTCCATCCTTACTGTGAGGTTTTTTTCTGGGAGACATTTCTTCTTTCATAATTTTCCTGCTATGTCTCCCTTTCTTACTGTTATGGCAGCTAGTGCCAAGATATGGCCAGTTTCTTATCTTAATGTACACATTTGTGACTATTAATTCACGGATAGAGGCTTATGTGATGGGGAGGAGGAGCAAATCCTCTGAGCTCAAACCCACAAGCAGTTGTTATAACCTGGTGGAACCTCTGTGATGTGCCCAGGCTGGCCCTGACAGACTTCCCCCCCCCCCCCTTTTTTTTTTTTCCATCTTAATTTACCTCCAAATTTAATCAAATATAGTTTTTTATCTTACTGTCTTGAGTTTCTAGAGGAAGTTCATTCTGCCTTTTGTTCAGAGGCTATAGGAGTTTACCTGCTATCCCTCCTTCCATAGCTGTAGTTAGTTTGAAGATGGGGCAGTTATGTTTGCAATTAATATTTGTAAAATCTGAGCTAAGGAGAAACTTTTTTTTTCTGTGTCTAGAAATACTTAAGAATGTGTTCCACTGTAGAGCTTCAGAATACAAGTAAAAGACAATGTTAGCCAGGACTTGGTGCATTGGTTGAGACGAACTGAGTATTAGTCACTAAAAGTGAGCTAGAAAGTAGTACAAACCACTTGTGCCCTCAGTCCACTCAAATTGCCTTCCATGTGCAAACTGATTGAACAGTGAAATCTGATGTCCACTGGGCACTGGGTGCAGTTAGAACCTATAGTGCGTGTGTGACTTCTGAGAGAGCACCTGGGTCACTGGGGCACTATAGCTGGAGCTAAAGCTCTGATTGGCAATGGTGGTGACAATCACGAGTTGATATTTCACCCCAAAGAAAAATAGAAAGGTCACCAAGTCATTAAGGTGAATTTTCTGCTCCAGAGAGGTTGATTTTTTAATCAGTGCTCCAGATCAGGTGACTTAGTTGTGTAAATGATTTTTCTGGTTCATTTTTTGCCCCCAGACACTCATTTTGGCTTGTGCTTTATGGTTTTTTGAGTGCAGTAGTGACTGTAGTAGAAGGGGAATTTTGAACAGTCCCAGTAGATTGTGCATTATTATTATTATCATCATTTGAATAAGCACTTCCTTGATGGACTATATTTCTGTTGGCAATTACTGAAATCCATGTTCTCTTTCCCTTATCTCACCAGCAATGTGAGAGTGCTTCCTTTTCAAACACTGCCCGTGGTAGCACACTCCAGTGCTACCTCCTCTCTCCTCTATTCTCTAATGATGATTTTGATCTTTTGCACTTTATTCCTCAGTTTATATACTCTGAATATAAACAAATTCTCTGAAAGATGGGAAGGGCCACATTTAAGTCCTTAAAGCATTTTTTCTCTCTTTGATCATATTGTTTCAATACCCATGCTGTTGTTTGTTTTTCTGTTTTTCAAATATAGAATCATAGAATGCTTTGGGTTGGAAGGGACCTTTAAAGGTCCAATATCCCTGGGTGAGCAGGGGCATCTTCAACTAAATCAAATTGTTCAGAGCCTCATCCAACATAACCCTGCCTGTTTCTGGAGGTGAGGCATCCACCACATCTCTAAGCAACCTGTTCCAGTGTTTCACCATTCTCAAAAAAGTCTTTCCTTTTATCAAATATAAATTTGCCCTCCTTTAGTTTAAAACCATTACCACTTGTCCTATCACAACAGGTCCTGTTAAAAAGACTGTTCCCATCTTTCCTATAATCCACCTTTAAGTACTGACAGGCCACAATCAGGTCTGCTCAGAGCTTTCCCTTCTCTAGGCTTAACAACTCCAACTGCCTAAATCTTTGTTCATAGGAGAGATGTTCTATCCCTCTGATCAGTTTCATGGCCCTCCTCTGGAGCCACTTCAGTTGGTTTGTGTCCTTGTGCTGAGGGCTCCAGAGCTGTACTCTAGGTGATGTCTCATCAGGGTAGAATAGAGCAGCATAACTCTTTCTTCTGTGCTCTGAAAGTGTATGACTTGAACAGTTGGATTTGGAAATTACATCTTACCCTACTTCACACTCAGACTGTAATCAGCTAGGTCTGTACTTTCTAGGTGGGATGTGACACAGCTGTATAATTTCAAATAGATCATATTAGGGCTGGAACAATTCTCGCTACCAATACTGACTGGGGCATAAGGTGATAGAAAGCAACCCTCTGGAAAAGGACTTGGAGGTGCTGATGGATGAGCAGCTGGACATGAGCAGACAATGTACCCTTGCAGTCCAGAAGGCCAGTTGTATCCTGGTCTGCATCAAAAGATGATCTGCCAGCAGATCCAGAGAGGTGATTCTGCCACTTCGTTCTGGTGAGATCCTGCCTGGAGTACTGTGTCCAGCTCTGGAGCCCTTAATACAGGAAGTACGTGGACCTGATAGAGCTGGTCCAGAGGAGGGCTATGAAAATGATCAGGGGGTTGGAGCACCTCTGCTACAAGGACAGGCTGAGGGAGCTGGGGTTGTTCAGCCTGGAGAAGAGTAAGCTCTGGGGAGTCCTTATAGTGGCTTTCCAGTATGTGAAAGGGGGCCTATGAGAATGGAGGGAGGCTATTTACAAAGGCCTGTGTGATAGAACAAGGGGCAATGATTTCAAGCTAGAGAAGAGTAGATTTAGATTGGATGTAAGGTGCAGGTTCTTTACCATGAGGGTGGTAGAACACTAGAACAGGTTGCCCAGGGAGGTGGTTGGGGCCCCATCCCTGGAGATATTCAAGGTAAGGCTTGACCAGGCTTGGGCAACCAGATGTAGATGAGGATGCCCTGCTTACTGTAGAGGGAGTTGGGCTAGATGACCTTTGGAGGTCCTTTTCAACCCAGATCATTCTGTGATTCTATGATGAGAGGAGTGGCAGGACAAATGCATCTTTGTAGGAATAACAATGTACAGACAGGTAAAGAAGGCTATAAATTCTCTCATTTCTGAAATGGTGAGTAAGCAGGGTATTTGGGAGCTACAGAAAAATAGTATTTATCTGCCCCTTTAAAACAGAAAATTGGCAGTTAACTCCCCTACATATTGCCTACAGGAACAAATAGTGAAAAAGCTAAAGAGCTGTCTTGACAGGGACTCTAACAGTGGGAAAGAACTGGTGTGCCATATGTCCTCCTACCATCTGTGTATGCTCTCTTCTGGGTTGTGGCATCTGGTTCTGCTTGATATTTGGCTCAGATTCCTGTATTTTTAGAATAAAAGGGGCTTGATCCTCCTCAGAGACCAAAGTGAATAGACCACATGCTGAATTCTGCAAGAAAAGCCAAGTTTTTCACAAAATTATGTCTCCTCAGCCTAGATCTGAATGGCTGGGTACACATATTTAAATGAGCCAAGGATGTGCCAGCACTGTCTGCTGTCACTTTTTACAAACTGCTAACTTCAGAGTGTTTGACATTTTTTGAGGGCTGGGCTGTAAGCTTGGTTGAGTATCTAAGTTAGAGATGAACTGGCTTGTTACTGAGGAAAGGATTACATCCAAGAGAGCAGACAATTGAGGATGGCAAAAGATCAGGGGTCTCAGGGTGAAGGTTGAGTGAGGGAGTAATAACATCTGGCATGGGAAATGGTTGTGGAGATTCTGAAGCAGCATCAGTGAGCTGTGTGAGCATTGCACTGTGCAATACCTCCACCTAGTGATATCTAGGACTAAAGTTGTCCCCTTTTACAAAAAGCCATGCTGTGTACGTAAGATCATCATAAAAGTTCTGTTGCTAATAATGCCAAGCCACAATGCTTAGAAAACCTACCAAGAGGGAGTTGAAAAAAAGATATTCTGACAACTGCTGCTCTGAATTATACTGTAATTATTATTTTTAGTGTTTTCCTCATCTTTTGTAGAAACTAGCAGGGAATTTAGTAGAAAAAGAAATTTTTGGCCTTTGGCAAACAGGGAGGAGTTGTCCTCTGGGCTGTGTTTCTTTATTAGCCTCCAGCATATATCAGTTACCTCTGACTGCTTTATGCTGAGCAACACTTCCCATTGATTATTCCAAGAAAAAGGCTATGAATGAAGACCACTTCACTCTTACAAAGTTTGCAGGCAACACCAAGCTGGGTGGAAGTGTCGATCTGCTTGAGGGTAGGGAGGCTCTGAAGAGGGATCTAGATTATCTAGTGTATGGGCCAAGGCCAGCTGTATGAATTTCAATAAGGTCAAATGCTGGGTTCTGAACTTTGGCCACAGCAGCCTTGGCAGTGCTACAGGCTTGGGGAGAAGTGGCTGGACAGCTGCTTAGGAGGGAGGGACCTGGGGGTGTTGATTGCTAGCTGTACAAACATGAGCCAGCAGTGTGCCCAAGTGGCCAAGAACGCCAATGGCATCCTGACCTGTATCAGGAACAGTGAGGTTAGAGAAGTGATTTTTTTCACCCCTATATTCAGCTCTTGTGAGGCTGCATCTCAAATATTGTGTTTAGTTCTGGGCCCCTCACTACACTGAGGTACTACAGTGCATCCCCAGAAAGGCAACAAAGCTGATGAAGGGTCTGGAAAACAAGTCCTAGGAGGAGCAGTTGAGGGAACTGAAGCTGTTTAGTCTTCAGAAGTGGAGAATGCTCTCTACAACCTGAAAGGAGATTGTAGAGAGGTGGGGGGTGGTCTGTTCAACCGAGTAACAAGTGACAGAATAAGTGGAAAGACATGGCTTTGGTTTGTACTAAGGGAAGTTAAGATTGGGTATTAGGAAGAATTTCTTTACTGAAATGGCTACCAGACATCTTGCCCTGGGAAGATCCCATCCCTGGAAGTATTTGAGAGTCATGTAGATGCAGTGCTTAGGGATATGGTTTAGTTGAGGACTTGTCAGGCTAATGATTGGATGTGATGGAAAAGACTTTTATAATCAATCTGTGATCTGAGATTTGCATTCCAGCAGATCCAGGTATGCATGATGGCTGGAGAACTGTTACCAACTGTGTGCGACTCAGGCAATTGAATCTAGAAGTCAGGCCATGCACTTGTTTCTCCAGTCTCTCTCTCTCTTCCTTGAAACCCACCGAAACAGGCTACCTCCTGTTCACCTTATACTCGGTGGCAAACATCTATTTCTTACAAAACCCAAGAACTTTAATTACACCCCCCACACTAGTGAGTTACAACAGGTCCTAGCTGGAATTGTGATAGAGTGCTTGACAAGGGAGTCACATTTCTCTCAAGGATGTGAATAATGCAGGGTGCTGGCCATTTTCATTTATGAAGTAGAGTCTTGGTGGATAGTTGTCTCGATCCAGAGAGGGAAAGAGACTCAGTTCTTTTGAATATTCCCATGTCATGAAACTAGAGGTACAAACGAGGTCAAAATATCAACAGTAAGGCTATTTATTAACAGAATAAAGTGGATGGATCAGAAGGAGAGAGAGAGAAAATAGTGAGAGAGAGAAGAGGGAGAGAGAAGAGGAAAGGAATTATATTACCACACCCCTCTCCCCCCATGACAGTGTGGGTCTGTGGAGGAAGGGTGCTGCAGCTGTGGCGTGGAGGAGATGTCCTTGTTGGCTGTGCTGTCCTCTGAGCAGCCTCTTCAGCTCTGTGAGTTGTAGCAGGCAGAAGTTAGGACACAAAGAGAGGGTTCCTCTTGGTCTGCTTCTTCCAGGCTACATGGTGATGTCTGTCATTTTTTCCTTCCTAGTATTCTCTCCGCTTTGCTTCAGAGCAGCATTGCCCCGGGCTTTTCCTTCTCTTGTGTTTTCCTTCTCCCAAGCCAGTAGTTGCTGAGATCTTTTATACAGTTTTTAAGGTATGTATATTCCAGAGAGCATCGATAGCAGTGGCTTCTTCCTATTATTTCCAGGGTAGCTGCAGTCTGGTGAGCAATCTTTATCTATGCACCTTCCAGAGAATCGTTAGCCAGTGGCAGCTGCCAAATACACATCAGCTATTGTCTGGGCAAGCAGCAAAGGTGACTTTGTTGAGTCACATCAACAAAGACAAAATTTAGTCTCTCACAATAGTATGAGATGGTCTTTGATGTGAAATAAAATGAGAATTCTTATCCATATCATAATGGAGGTTAAATCAAAGTGCATGTTTTGTCAAATAAAACATTTATCCCCCGCCCCCCAACTGTGTTTCATCTTCACTGGCAGTGAATTCCACCTCAAGTAAGAGGCTAACTGGGAAAAAAAAATAATAAAAAGTCCTTGTAGTGCTTCAAAAGTGTTTAGACCTGGTAACATTAAGAAGTCTTTGTGGCCTGGCCTGGGAGAGAAGAATGGAGGAGGTGAGGAGGAATAAAACCAGCAGCACTCTACATAATTACTGATTAAGATCACCTGCATTGTTCTGAGCTACTTGTGGAACACGTGAAGGAGCAAAGTGCTATTTTATCTTTGTACGTTCCTCTCTCTAACCACAAATGTACTTACTAAAGGTATATTTCACTGCTCTTGGCTTTTCTCTTTCAAGATAACTCCAATTAGCCTGACTTACCTTCTTCTGATTTCACAAGCAAGGCCACCTCCTGGATCAATATGTTCCTCTCACAAGACAGGGTGTCGTGGAAATTCCCTTGCCTTAGGTGCATTTTTTTTTCTCCCCTAAAAGCTCCTGGTTGGTAGTCAGCAAAGCATTTCCAAGCACTGAGTTGTGGAGGCTTTTAATTTTTACCTGTATTTCAAAACCAAGTGGAGGATGTATACACCTGCAGGTGATCCCATGTACTTGGGGAGGAAAACAAGGCTTTTGACATGCAAGGAAGTTTAGTTACATATGCTGTGAGTCTGCATGTTACTCCAACTAGGAGTTTGTAAAGGCTGGAAGGAGACAGGCTGGCTGCAGAAGCTCCAGCTGACCAAATCCTAGGGCTGAGTGCTGTCTCAGAGCCAAAGGACCAAGTTTACTTATGAGGGCTGCTGGGAAAGAAAAGAGGAACAGTAAACACCTGAGAAGAGCAAGAGAAATGCTCTGCAGAGTCAGGCCAGCAGCTGACACTAAGTGAGGTCTCACTAGAGCGGAGTGGTAGAATCACCCCTCTCAATCTGCTGGCCACACTTCTGTAGATGCAGCCCAGCATGCGACCGGCCTTTTGGGCTGCAAGTGCACATTGCCAGCTCATGTCCATCTTCTTGTCCACCCATCAAATCCACACATCTTCCAAATTCACAGAATCACAGAATTGTCAGGGTTGGAAGGGATCCCAAAGATCATCTAGTTCCAACCCCCTTGCCATGGGCAGGGACACCTCACACTAGATCAGGTTGCACAGAGCAACATCCAGCCTGGCCTCAAAAACCTCCAGGGATAGAGCTTCCATCACCCCCCTGGGCAACCTATTCCAGTGTCTCACCACCTTTATGGTGAAGAACTTCTTCCTAACAGCTAATCTAAATCTACCCTCCTCTAGCTTGGATTCATTCCCCCTCATCCTATCACTACCTGACACCCTAAAAAGTCCCTCCCCAGCCTTCTTGCAGGCCCCCTTTAGATACTGGAAGGCCACAATAATATCCTGTCCCTGCTTGAACTGCCTGTGCAATTTCTCCTTGCCTTTTAGTTTGCTTAGCAGGTCTTGACTTAGCCATGCTGGTCTCTTCCCTTCCTTCCTTGACACTTTGTAATAAACTACTCCAGAAAAGCAACACAAACTGAACAGAATATTTTAATAAGAATGAAAAGTCAAGGACTTTAGTATCCCCCAGGTATTCTTCTAAGAGTATAGTGTAGCAATGGCTCTACAGACGTATTTCCTTCATTGTCTTATCAGCCACAGAGCGGCTGTTCTAGTTATGACTGCTTCTAAACTGTGTCTTTCCATCCTTTGGCATATATATTCACAGCAAAAGAGTGCTTTCGTTAGTGATATGGTGAGAGATTAAACTGATTTGCTGGTTTTGTTTCAAGATAGACTGTATTTCTGCTGAGCTCTTAAAATTCAAACTTTGTGGCTACCTAATAGTCAGATCTGACACCTGAAGTTTTGCTGGGGCAGAACTTCAGCCTGGCAGAAACTTTACAGTATTGATAAGCTTTGTGATAGCAGCAAGAGGAAAGCCTACGGGAAGAGTTCTCTATAGAAGCACCATTATTCAGAAAACTTCTGTTTGACTGAGAAAATGAGGGTAAAATAATTTACATGAACACAGTATTGTTTCTGTGTTACCCTGCAGAGCTAGAAATGTCAGCGTCTATGGGCAGTGTCTTTGCCCAAATTTAGACAAGCCCCCTGCAGCCCAAGAGGGCAAGGGATGGTCTAATCTGCTGAGTGGCATACGGTGAGGACTTTTAAAATCTGTAGAAGGAGCTTTAATCCCTACACGGTAATCTCAATGCTTACTGCTGACTAATAGGATATGCTTATTTCCACCCACAGTCATGATGTAAACTGGGTATCTGTCTTCTGAGAATAGATAACAGAGCAGAAACAGCTCTGCTGATAACAAAAACCTGAATGCATGATGTATCCTTGTTCAAGTCTCAATCCTCATACTAGCCTTATTGGTAAAACAGTCATCTGGAAGCTGGTGGCTTCTCTTGTTTTGAATGAGAATGTGCTCCCTTAACTCTTCCTAATACACTTTCTGCTTCTTCTCAGGTACTTGGGCCAATTTGTGCCTGGTAGTACAGTTTTCCTTGTTGAAAGCAAATGTGAGGGAGCCCAACACACTTAAGAAGTCGATGCCTCAGAATACAAACTTCCATTAATGTCCACCCTTCACATGGCTAGAGTAAAATTCACTCGTGGCTATTCGGTGTCTTCCCCATGATTTATAAACCCCAACATGTAGCATCCACAGCATGGAGGGTTCTTGCCATGACACAGAAGCCTCTAGAGACCTTAGAAATTGGGTAAGTGCTCTGACTAAAGGTCTTGTCTGGGCATTGCAGATTGCTCTCATTCTGAGCTGTAAATGATTTTCTGTTGAGGAGAAATCCTTATCCTTTCCACAGGATAAGGTTCTGAGTGTGTAGAGTGCCTATCTTAAGCATAGAAGAGAAAATAGATGAGGTCAGGCAGTGCAGAACATCAGATGTATGGAATTTTTTGTCTGAGGTGTGGGTCAGTCCTTTTTTCTAAATCTCAATTCAGGCAATATTTGGCTAGACATACATAACAGCTGGAGCCTGAATGTTAGGCAATTTTTGTCCCTGTCTATGTTGTCTGGGCTTGAATGACCTTTGGGAGCAGCAAACTGACTCTGTCCTTCATAACACGCCAAAAAAAACTATTTTCCTGGGTAATGAAAATGAATACCAGGGAAAAATGCCTCCTGCCAGTCTTCAAGTTCTTTAAAATAAGAAAATAGCAAATCTTCATATTATCTGGATGTGTAGTGGCTGATCCAATAATTTCCCTGTCACCCACCTATCCTATCCTGCGCACAGCAACCTCTACTGAGGCAACATGGAGCTGGCCAGGAGCATCCTTTGTGCAGAGTGTTACAAAGTGTGCAGTTATGCAGTGTTACTAGAGGATGTCAGACAAGTCAGTTAAGACACAAAGGCCTCAAGATCATTGCAGAGCTAATCAGCAATCTGGATGCAGTCTGTAGCACTCACCTGCAATTACCTGAACAAACTGTGTAGGGTGGCTGGCACTTAACTGAAGTACAGTACAGGGTGCAAGCTGACTCTGTGAAATTAAGTGTATGTGAGGGCTTGCATGCCGTGACGTATCAGACTGCAGGACAGACATTCAGTGAATTTCTATGCATTTTTATTTATTTATAAACATTTTTTATTGATACTTCTGCAAAGGAGAGGAAAGGCACAAGCTGTATCAAAAAGCACAGCTTGAGACCTCACAGGAACAGGACTTCAGGTTCTGCAGGAATTCCTCATTGCAAGGATTGAAAATTGCTCTTTTGGCTCTTAGCAATCACAGTGGGTTTGGGATCAAATGAAATAATTGACAAAAAACAAACAAACAAACAAACAACCTTAAAAGTGAAGTGCCCCCCTGAAAAAAAACAACAAGGAAAAAATACAGAAAAAAACCCAAACAACAAACCCAAACCAAACCAAAAAACTCTTATTTGAGTTACTTCTGCTTTTGTTTTTCTTTCGTTTTCCTGTTGTACACAATTCCCCTGATCCTCCATCCACAGGTCTTTATCCTGTTACTAACCAAAAGCGCAAGCTATCGAAAAAAGGCAAAGGGAAGGATGAGGAACCCTGCCAGTGTCAATTACATGGAATGGACACCTTCAGTTTAAAGTAGCTTTTCCAACAACGTCTTACATGGTGATCACTGTATCTCTCCTTAAACTTGAATCTTGCATTTTGAACCCAACAGTTGAAAATTCATGTGGCAATTAGTTTCTGGGTTTGTTTATCTGAGGGAGTACTGTTCTCTGGCTAAATCATGCACCTGATCATTTAACTATTCATTGACCTTGAGAGGTACTGACATAGCTCTCCATGTGTAATTTTTCCTGGTGCTGTACATCCACCATTTTCTGAGCTACAAAGTGCCAGTTAAATTGGTTTATCCTTATAGCAAAAGCTTTCTGTCTTTCTGATATCCTTACTGCTCTTCTTAATAACTTTAAAAGTTATATCCTTTTTATCACTTGTGACCAGACTTACATTCAGTTCTCAAGATAGGGATATGTTGCATCAATATAATAACATTTCCTGGTTTGGTTTTGTTCCCTGTTTGTTTTGCTAGTAACAACTGACAGTCTGTTTGTCCTCTTGGCAGCTGCTGAACAGCAGATTGTTTTCAGAGAAAATCCACAATGACCATTCCCAGGTAGTGAAAGCTGATCACTTTCTATGTGTTTGTAAGATTCTTCCTCTCAGAATAGTGCTTTGTGTAGATCAATAGCTAACAATAACAAACCAATTAAAGCTAGAGGATGTCTGATCTCATGGGACTTTCAATGAAAATTTATCCACTGTCCAAAAGCAATCATTCTGCTGCAGAGCTGACTGACAGCTGGCCTTTGCATTTCAATTAGTTTCACAGGACCTAGGAAACTTCCAACACTTGAATCTTGTACAAGAACCTTAGTCCAGCTGGAGTATCTGGGAACTACAGATAGTATGGCTGTTGGGCTCCAGTGCATGAGGGTGTGATGTGGTGAGAGAAGGACAAAGAGAAATATCTGCTCATCTTGTGCAATGCAGAGCACACTCTTCAGTGATAATGTGTGAGGTCTCCAACCAGTATGCTTCTGCAGGCTGTTAGCTGTGGTTTTGAAGAGTTTGGAACAGTTTCTTAGCTGTAGTTTGTAGGAAGGCTTTGGGCTGTTGTCATAACTCTGAGCAGTCAGACAGGAGCACTTGAAACCTGCAACTCTTGAAGGTACTGATGTCCACAAAAACTGTGGAGACTGTGCTAGCTCTGCTGCTGGTCATGGAAATGAAGTATAATGGAGAGATGTTTTTAATAAAACACTTTTAAATTAAAACCAGACATGAACTGACTTCCATTTTTAGCTGAATCTATGCTGGGGACTCATATGTCTAGTGTAGGTGCTGATTAGCTGTGAGTTACCCACCTCACAGGGCTCTGGGGGAGCTTGTGCTCCACTGCCTCCCTGAAGTCATCACTGGATCCCAAACCAAACACTTCTAAAAGCACAGTCCATAACCTGTAGAATAAGTAAAACATTTTGTTCAATAGTGATATTATATGAAAAATATAAATAATCTTTCTAACTAAAGCTCTGGTCTTGCATTCTGTCAGTATGTCATGACTCTCTTTTATCAGTAAGACTTCCAGTAATTCATATACATTAAGGAACAAATAAGACTATTCAGTAAGAAATCATTATAAACAGTATGCTTTGTCAACAAATTATCTTTGATGACTTTCCAGAGAATCCCAATGCATTTTAGTTGTGTAAATTAATAGCTGTGTATTTCACATCTGTGATTTCCAAAATGCCATGTATTTGTAGAAGATTCTTCCTAAGAAATTGTGTAGAAGAAAATCCTTCTTCTCAGGAAAGAGGTCAGATAGAAACAAACAGTCGTAAGCTGAATAATCTTGTGTTTCCACACTAATGGGAAAGAGAGTGGATGCTGCAAGGAGGAGATTAGCTTCCAGTGCACTCTGAGGGGACAGCTGGCTGTAAGGGCCTGAGACTTCTGGAATTAGTCCATGTGTTTGTCTCAGTCCAGAGAGGATAAGAGACTCAGTTCTTTTGAATATTCCCGTGTTATGAAATTAGAGGTACAAACAAGACCAAATTATCAACAGTGAGGGTATTTATTAACAGATTTAAGTGGATGGAACAGAAGAAGGGAGAAAGAGAGGGAAAAATAGAGAGAGAGAGAGAGAGGGTGAAGAGGGAGAGAGAAGTGGAAAGGAATTATATTACCACACCCCTCACCCCCCAAGACAGTTTGGGTCTGTGGAGGAAGGGTGCTGCAGCTTTGGCATGGAGGAGTTTAAGAGCAGGCTGGATGAGGCTCTGGCCAGCCTGATCTAGTGTGGGGTGTCCCTGCCCATGGCAGGGGGGTTGGAACCAGATGATCCTTGTTGTCCCTTCCAACTCTGACTGATACTATGATACTACTATGAGATGTTGTCTGTGCTGTCCTCCACTGGAGGAAGGAGTGAGAGATCGCAAAGTCCAAGTCCTTCTCTGAGCAGCCTCTTCAGATCTAGGAGTTGCAGCATGTGGAACTTAGGACACAGGGAGAGGGTTCCTCCTGGTCTGCTGCCACCAATCTACATGATGATGTCTTTTCTCCTGTGTCTGTCCTTTTCTCTCAGAACAGCATAGCCCAGCTCAGGTCTTTTATACAGTTTTTTAGGTATGTGTCCAGGTGGTGAATTCATTGTCCTTTGCACCATCCTTCCTTTCTGGGGTAGCTGATGGGTAGAGATTATCTTGTTCCAGAGAGTCATTATCCAGTGGCATCTGCCCAATACACATCAGCTATTTTTGGGGCAAGCAGCAAAGGTGATTTTATCTTTGTTGAGTCACATCAAGAGAGACAAGATTTAGTCTCTCACAGTGTTGTACCAAGCAATGACCTCTTGAATCTAATGGTCTTTGACTTAAAATTTGGAAGATCTTACTTAGGCACATCTTGACTCTGCCATGAAGTTACTTGGACAGAGAAGGGCTGGGTTATTCATCTTTTGGGTTTTTGTTTTTTTTTTTTTTGATAAGGTTTGGATAGGTTTCTTGCTCAAAGATACTTCTCTGCTCAGACTCACTTTCATGTTTGTATCTAAGGTGTTCTGGCAAGCAAGGACAGGGCCACCTGTGGGAATGGAAGATCCTGGAGACTCAGTGGAGCATTTTTATTTCTACAAGTGTAACAGGTGTACTGCATCAACCCTCATTTCAATGGTCTTTGTGGTGCCCCTGTGAGGATCCTTCTGGTGGCGTTGTGACATTCAGAACTGCTGCTGTTATTTTTGCTCTGTAGCCTCTGTGGGATGACAGTGCAGATGTAGAAAAATGGACAACTTCTTTAGAAAGGGAATCTGGGTTTAATCACAGAATCACAGAATGTTAGGGGCTGGAGGGGACCTTGAGAGATCATCTAGTCCAAGCCCCCTGTCATCTAGTCCAAGCCCCCTGCCAAAGCAGAATCACCTATACTGGTAACACAGGAACTCATCCAGGCAGGTCTTGAATATCTCCAGAGAAGGAGACTCCACAACCCCCTTGGGCAGCCTGTTCCAGTGTTCTGTCACCTTCACAGTGAAATAATTCTTTCTCCTGTTTCCATGGAACTTCCTGTGCATCAACTTCCACCCATTGCCCCTTGTCCTGTTACTGGGCATCACTGAGAAGAGCCTGGCTCCATCCTCTTGACATTCACCTTTTACATGTTTATAAACATGAATGAGGTTACCCCTTAGTCTCCTCTTCTCCAAGCAGAAGAGCCCCAGCTCCCTCAGACTCTCCTTGTAAGGAAGATGTTCCTCTCTCTTAATAATTTTTGTGGCTCTGCACTGGGCTCTCTCAAGCAGTTCCCTGAGGTCCTTCTTGAACTGAGGGGCCTAGAACTGGACACAATATTACACATGTGGCCTCACCAGGGCAGAGTAGAGAGGGAGAACCTACTGACCACACCCCTTCTAATACAACCCAGGATACCATCTGCCTTCTTGGCCACAAGAGCACATTACTGGCTCATGGTCAACCTTCCATCCACTAGGACCCCCAGGTCCTTTTCCCTTTAACTGCTCTCCAGCAGCTCAGTCCCAAACCTATACTGCTCCATGGGATTGTTCTTTCCCAGGTGCAAGACTCTACACTTACCCTTGTTGAACTTCATTAAATTTCTCCCTGCCCAGCTCTCCAGCCTGTCCAAATCCCACTGAATGGCAGCACAATGTCAGCCACTCCACCCAGTTTGGTGTCATCAGCAAACTTGCTGACAGTGCACTCAGTGCCCTCATCCAGGTCCTTGAATATATTGAACAGCATTGGTCCCACTACTGACCCCTGAGGGACTCCACTAGTTACAGGCCTCCAGCTAGACTCTGTGCCAAGGACCACAATTCTCTAACTTCTTCCCTTTAACCAGTTCTCAATCCACCTCACTACCTGATCATCCAGACCACACTGCCTCAGATTAGCTGCAAGGATGCTGTGGGAGACAGTGCCAAATGCCTTACTGAAATCAATATAAACCACATCCACCGTTCCACCATAATCTATCCACATGGTCCTCATAAAAGGTTGGTCAGACAAGATTTCCACTTGTTAAAACCATGTTGACTGCTCCTGATGACCCTATTGTCCTTGATATGCCTAAGGACAGTGATGAGGATAAGTTGCTCCATCACCTTTCCAGAGATGGAGGTGAGGCTGACCTGTTTATAGTTACCTGGGTCCTCCGTACCCTTTTGGAAGACTGGAGTGATAATTGCCCTCCTTCAGTCCCCAGGCACCTCTCCTGTCTGCCATGACTTACCAAAGATGATGGAGAGTGGTCTGGCAGTGACCTCTGCCAGCTCCCTCAGCACCCTTGGGTGCATCCCATTAGGAGCCCCAGATTTATGGATGTCTAGATGACTTAACTGTTCTCTAACCCAGACCTCATCAACCAAGGAAGATTTCTCCTTTGTCCTGCCTTTCTCTGGGTGCCTCAGGCTTCCAAAGACAGCCTGCAGCAGTATAGATGGAGACAAAGAAGGCTTAACCATTGCAGTGGCTCCCTTTCTCAATATAAAGGCTTTGGTGAAGGCATTAAGATTTTTGTTTGAATAATATCAGAGGCCTGACAAGCATCAATATCACTGTTAAGATCTTTTATAAAGTTCTGGGGATCAAATAACTTCCCAAGTAACATATCAGTGTGCAACCCAATGGTAAACACATGCCAGTCACATTAAGGAGGGCATACATAATTCTTGTTACTTTAGCCAATTGCTTTGAGATACTTTCACCTCTATTTTTCATCCTCTGAACTTTAGTACACTTGCCGGCCACTACGGTGGAGTTGAAAATCTCATAAGAGCTCTACCTTGGCAGGATGAAGGAGAAAGATGAGCATGATGAAAATACTGATGGCTTTGTAACACTTAAATTCTTCTCAATCCTTTTTTATCCACACACATGTCCTCATCTACTGTTATGTGGGGCCTTGCCATGCCAGTTGACCTTAGTTGGCCATCAGGGGCCCACCGAGTCACTCTATCACTCCACCTCCTCAATAGGACATGGGGAGGAAATACAATAATCTTTGGCTTACCAGTTGAGATAAGGACAGGATATCACTTATAGTTACCATTAAGGGTAAATTACATTCAGCTTGGGGAAATTAATTGAATTTAGTGCCCAGTAGTAAGAGAGTAGGATAGTGAGAAATAAAACTAAATCCACCTTCTCCCCACCCAGTTCTTCTTTCCAGGCTCAGCTTCACTCCTAACTCTTCTGCCTCCTTCCCCTGAGCAGTGCAGGGTGATGGAGAATGGGGATTGTGGTCAGTTTATAACATTTTGTTTCTGCTGCTCCTTCTTCCTCACACTCTTTCCCTGATGCAGTGTGAGGTTCCTCCCATGGGAGATACTTCTTCACAAACTTTTTCAATGTGAGCTTTTTGTCATGGGCTACAGTTCTTCACAAACTGCTTTGGTTTGTGTCTATTCCTTTGGGTGCAACCTTCAGGAACAGACCTCTCCAGTGTGGGTCCCCTGCATGCCTGATGTCCTGCCAGAAAACCTGCTATTGTGGGAGTTCCTCTCCATGGCCTCAGGTCCTGCCAGGAGCCTGCTTTAGCAAGGGCTTTCTATGGGCTACAGCTTCCTTCAGGGCACACCATCTGCTCCAGTGTGGGGTCCTTTATGGGCTGCAGAGGGATAACCTGCATCACTATGGTTTTCACCACAGGCTGCTCTGGTGCCTGGAGCACCTCCTCCTTTTTTTGCTGACCTTGTTGTCTGCAGGATTATTTGTTTCACATTGTCTTACTCTTCTCTCACAGTTACTCTGCAGCAGTTTTTACCCTTTCTTATGTATGTTATCACAGAGGTGCTACCAATGTCCGTGATGGGCTTAGCTTTGGCCAGTGGTGGGTCTTCCTTGGAACCAGGTGAAACTGGCTCTATCTAGCATGAGGACTGCCCCTGGTATCTTTTCACAGTAGCTGCTCCTGGTTCTCCACAAGTTTTGCCACATAAACTTGATACACTCTGGTTAGGCATGTACATGCCAACAGTACATCTTGGGATAACTGCCTCACTTCTCAGTGAAATGATCTAGCAGAGCTATGTGGGCACCACTTCATTCATCTTTATTACAATATGGGTGGTTATAAAATAGCATAGTTAATTATAAATACCAGGGGCAATCCTTACCTCAGGGGAACAGGAGTCCACCTCCATCAGAATTTTATAACCCTTGAAAAATATTTCTAATTTCTTTCTGCATGAGGCATGAGGTGTTTATTCTAGCTGCAAGACACCACAACACAGTGGAACAGGAAGGATGCTGCACCCTCAGTAGGGCAGATCCCCACCAGCTCAAAAACATTAGAGCTATCATGGGTATAGAC
The DNA here is from genome assembly GCF_026170545.1 of Melanerpes formicivorus. Lineage (NCBI taxonomy): Eukaryota > Metazoa > Chordata > Aves > Piciformes > Picidae > Melanerpes > Melanerpes formicivorus. The sequence continues at coordinate 28,616,400 of NW_027142353.1, read as the reverse complement.
ACACCCAAGAACAGTTTCCCCTGACATCTGACCATAGGCACTTCTGTGGTGTCCCCCACTGAGTACAATGACAGTCTGCAAGCAGGGTGCAAAACGTAGCAGAATCTTAGAGGTCCCTTCCAGCCCGCATGAGTCTAAAAGTCGTCTAGTCCAACCTCCCTGCAGTGAGCAGCGGCATCCTCAACCAGATCAGGCTGCTCAGAGCCCTGTCGAGCCTAACCTTGAATATTGCCAAGAGGGGGGCCTCAACCACCTCTCTAGGCAACATGTTCCAGTGCTCAACCACCATCATTATAAAAAACTTCTTCCTGACATCCAATCTAAATCTACTCCTCTCTAATTTCAGACCATTGCCCCTCATCCTATCACTGCAGGCCTATGTAAACAGTCCCTCTCCAGCCTTCTTGCAGGTCCCACTCAGATACTGGAAGGTGTGCACAGCAATTTTTTCCTGGCTAATAGGGGTAGGTATTAGATGGCCAGGACTAAGACACTGCTAGACTAATCCCTGTTTCTTGGAACAGAGTGAACCCTGATGTTGCTGAGCTACTGTTTTCCTATCTCTACTTTTTACCACAGATTTTATCTTTCTTTGGGGACATAATTTCTCCTCTTGAATGTTTGAACTCCTGTCTCTCCTGATCTTAACACTTAATTTGCTCTACGTTTTCATTTTTTTATCTGGTACATCTTTAACTGTGTAGGTAAAGTCTGAGTCAAGAATGATTTTGTCAGCACATCTGAGTTGAGTTCATACAGCCATGCTTTGCTAAATCCATCCTTTGAGTGACAGATAGCTGAGTCTCTGAGCCATTTACTCTTAGAGATGGTAAGGACCTGTAATGCCAGCTCCACCATCTTGATACAAATACCAGATTTTTCTTCATGATCATAGAATCATAGAATCAACCAGATTGGAAGAGACCTCCAAGATCATCCAGTCCACCCTATCACCCAGCCCTTTCTAATCAATTAGAACATGGCACTAAGTGCCTTATCCAGTCTTTTCTTGAAGATCTCCAGGGACAGCAACTCCACCACCTACCTGGGCAGCACATTCCAATGGCAAATCACTCTTTCTGTGAAGAACTTCCTCCTAGTATCCAGCCTAAACTTCCCCTGGCACAACTTGAGACTTGTCCCCTCATTCTGTTGCTGGTTGCCTGGGAGAACAGACTGACCCCCACCTGGCTACAGCCTCCCTTCAGGTGGTTGTAGACAGCAATGAGGTCTCCCCTGAGCCTCCTCTTCTCCAGGCTAAACAACCCCCAGCTCCCTCAGCCTCTCCTCACAGGGCTTGTGTTCCAGGCTCCTCACGAGTTTTGTCACCCTTCCCTGGACACCTTCCAGTACCTCAACATCTATCTTGAATTGAGTGGCCCAGAACTGGACACAGTACTCAAGGTGTGGCCTAACCAGTGCTGAGTACAGGGGAAGAATAACTTCCCTTGTCCTGCTGGCCACACTATTCCTGATTCAGGCCAGGATGCCATTGGCCTTCTTGGCCACCTGGGCACACTGCTGGCTCATTTTCAGCCTACTATCTGCCAGTACCGCCAGATCCCTTTCTGCCTGGTTGCTTTCCAGCCACTCTGACCTGTAGCACTGCATGGGGTTGTTTTGGCCAAAGTGTAGACCCTGCACTTATTAAATCTCATCCCATTGGCCCCTGCCCAACCATCTAGCCTGTCAAGGTCATTTGGCATAGCCCTCATACTCTACAAGAGTTCGACACCTGCTCCTAACCTGGTATCATCTGCAAATTTACTGATGATGAGCTCAATCCCCTAATCCAGGTCATTGATAGAGATATTGAACAGGATGGGGCCCAGCACTGATCCCTGGGGGACACCAGTAGTGACTGGCTGCCAGCTGGATGTGGCACCATTCACCACCACTCTCTGGACTCAGCCCTCCACCTAGTTCCTAACCCAGCACAGACTGCTGCTGTCCAAGTAATGAGCTGACAGCTTGGCCAGGAGTTTGCTGTGGGGGACGGTATCAAAGGTTTTGCTGAAGTCCAGGCAGACTACATCCACAGCCTTCCCCACACCCACCAGGCAGGTCACCTGATGATAGAAGATCAGGTTGGAGAGGCAGGACCTGCCCCTCCTAAATCCATGCTGTCTGGGCCTTATCCCTTGGCCATCCTGTAAGTGCTGTGTGATTGCACTCAAGATGACCTGTTCCATAATCTTGCCTGGCACTGAGGTCAGGCTGACAGGTCTGTAATTTCCTGGTTCCCCCTTCTAGCCATTCTTGTGGATGGGCATCACAGTGGCCAGCTTCCAGTCATCTGGGACCTCTCTTTAGTGAGCCAGGACTGTTGAAAAATGATGGAGAGTGGCTTGGCCAGTTCATCTGCCAGCTCTCTCAGCACCCCAGGATGGATCCCATCTGGTCCCATGGACTTGTGTCTCAGCAGGTCCCTTGCTTCTTCCTCCTGGATTACAGGGGAACTATACTGGTCCCTGGCTCCATCTGCCCATTCAGGAGGCCACTTGTCCTGAAGACAACCTGTCCCACTATTGAAGATTGAGACAAAGACGGTATTAAGTACCTCTGCCTTTTCCTCATCTTTTGTTACCATATTCCCCTCTGCATCCAATACAGAGTGGAGTTTGTCCTTGCCTCTTCCTTTGCCATTTACAGCAGTGGCCAGTCTTGGTTCTAAATGGGCTTTTGCCTCTCTAATTTTTTTCCTGCATGATCTAACACCTAGTGGCACTAGGCTCCCAGCAACCTCTTCCAATACTCCACTACCTTTCCTGCTATTTTTTTCCTGTTATCTTGCATAACTATTCCATCCTTCACTTTAAACCCATTACTTGACCTCTTTGCTTGAAAGATGAATGATTCTCTCAGTTGCTGAAGTGCTATGCATACAGGCTGCCATGGGATCTAAGTCCTCAAAGAAATTACTTGACAGGTTTTTCTGGACACATTTTTTCATATACTTACCAAACAGGATTTTATTGAGAAGCTGGGCCAAAAGTTATAAAGCTTTCAGTGTTGCTCGTAGGTTCTTAAGAAATCTGCAGAATAGCTTTTGTTCGGCAGGCCACTGTATCTTTTAGCCAGGAAATCAGTTTCCTACCTGCACCATCATCTGGGAACAACTTGGGCATTGGGAATGGGCTATAGGATGAAGGGCTCTTCTGAGGCATGGAGCAACAAAATGAACATCTCTGGTTTCACATTTCAGTGGGCTTTATGATAGAATAGCTTATCCTGTACCCAGACAATGGAAGTTAGTTTGTTCTGAATATATCTGACCTTCCTCTAAATTAACTTGACACATTGTGGTGAGAGGATGCTGAATCTACCGTTGAATGCAGATAGTTACTCCAGACTATAAATTCTCTGTAGTCCCAAAATGAGGAGGGCCTTGATTCCAATGAAACTGCATGAATCCGAGCAAGGGAGTGGTTTGTGAGTCTTTCAAGGCAGGGATATGAGCTGACCTTGACCAGCTGACCAAAGCATTGTGGGATTGCCGAGGTTAAGCCAGCCTACACCCTGCGTCAAACCTTAGTGGATGAGGGAAAGGCTGTGAATGTTGTTTACCTGGATATAGACGACGGAGATGGAGTCAATACAGCTGACCAATATGATCTAGTATTGTTCCTTTATTGTTCCAGTATTGCAGGCCTATGGTGCAGGCCTATGGTGTGAGTATAGCACAGTAAAGTAAGGTGTAGAAGAAGAGAAAGGAAAGGCAGAAGTGCATAGCAAGGGAACTTCTACAACTCATATAAACTTGGAGTGCCTTGTTGGCATGGCTTCATTGGTCCCCTATGAGTGACCACACATCGCACTATTACAGATTATTGGTCCAACTACTAATGACACAATGAAGTTGTTGATGCAGGTGCATGTCCTGTTGTTCCAAGATAACTTTCTGTGTTTATAGCTAGCAGTGTCCTGCTTTAGTTACATGCTGCAGGCACAGCACTGTTTTGCTACACTGCTAGCTGGCTCTGCACTTCTGCTGAGAATGGCCTACCACCATGTCAGGCTCTAGGCCTGCACTGCCAGAGTGCTCACACTGCTCATCGCTGGCATTGCCACACCTGGACTTTAGTAAAACATCTGATATTGCTTTTCACAGCATTCTTCTGGATAAACTGGCTGTTCATGGCTTGGATAAGCGTACACTGGGTGAAAAACGGACTTGCCAAACCTTAAGAGTAGCAGCAAATGGAGTTAAATGTGATTGGTGACTGGTCAGAAGTAGCATTTGCCAGGGCTCAGTCTCTTGAATATCTTTATCAGTTACCAGGACAAGAAGACCAAGTGTACCCTCAGGTTGTTTGCAGACCCCATCAAGTTGAGTAGGAGCGTCAATTTGCTTGAAGGTTGAAATGCTCTACAATGGGATCTGAACAGGCTGGATTGATGGACTGAGGGCAGCAGTATGAGGTTCAACTAGGCTAAGCACTGGATCCTCACCTTGGTCACAGTAATCTCATGCAGTGCCACAGGCTTGGGACTGAGAGGCTGGAAAGCTGCCCACTGGGAAATGATCTGGGGGTGTTGGTTGACAGCCAGCCAAATGAGAGCCAGAAGCATGCTCAGGTGGCCAAGAAAGCCAAGAGCATCCTGGCTTCTATCAGGAATAGCATGGCCAGCATGATTATGGAAGTGATTGTCCCCTGGACTCAGCACTAATGAAGCCGTACCAACAAATACTATTTCCTCTGGGCCCCTCACTACAAGAAAGACACTGAGTTGCTGGCATGTGTCCAAAGAAGGGTTTAGAGCATAAGTATTATGAAGAGCAGTGGAGGAAACTGGAGTTGTTTAGTCTGGAGAAAAGGAGCTCAGAGGAGACCTTGTCACTCTCTACAACTTCCAGAAAGGAGGCTGATGTGGAGGTTGGTCTCTTCTCCCAAGTAACAAGCAATAGGATGAGAGGAAATGGCCTCAAGCTCTACCAGGGGAGATTTACATTGGACATTAGGAAAACTTTCTGTGATGAAAGGGTTTTCAAGAAATGGAATAGGCTACTGGAGGGAAGTGGTGGAGTCACCCTTTAAAAGACATGTCTTTGTGGTGTTTATGGACATAGATTAGTGGTGGACTTGGCTAAAAGCTTTCTAAGATTATATGATTTCATTGTTACAGGCTGGAGTTTTTGTGGTGTGTTTTGTTTGCTTTTTTGATCTTGTTTTTTTTCTTGGCATTTTTGCATTAAGTAGGAAAAACATGGATGTGACATCAGTAATGTTGATGTATAATTGTTACATCTGTATGTATTGATGTGGAGTTACTGTATGCTGAAATGAGCATACAGTGTCCCAGGAACATTGGAAATGATAAGTGGTATTTGTAACACTGCCAGGAAAAATAAGAGCTTGGCTGACCATAGCTTAAAATCTTCCTGTTTGGTAAAAGAAAGAATGGACAGTTGATTCTCGAAATGTCTTTAGTGGTTATCCTGCTAAGATGTACAGCCTGTTTTGCCCTAGGGAATTTGGCTGATTTTGTACTGAAATTGCCCCTTTAGACTGGCAGCTACACAAGAAGAGAATAGTTTGGAATCTTTCATCTGGTAGGTTATTTTTAGTGCTGATGCTTAGAAGTTGGCTCAGAGCTTGTGAACAATGCTCCCTAAAAATATGTGTTTAGTCTGCTGAGTACCTCTCCTGCTCTCGTCATTATTGTCAGTCACTGTACACTGAGGTGACTTCTTCATCTCCCCCATGCTCAGAGTTGTTTCTTGATTTCCTGTGGAACTGTCTGTCCCTCCAGCCTTTTTTTTTTTGCCTCAGAGACTTAATTTAGCTGGAAATGTAGACAAATGGTTTCTCAGCAGCCTTCTTTTATCACCTTGACTTCAGCAAAGCAACTTCATTCAAAAAACTATTCCTGGTGCTCCAGGGACTTCTAGAACTGTCCTCTAGTAGTTGCTGCCTGACTGGAGCAGGTGAAGCTGCCACTTGGTTTCAGACAAAATCTGTTCCAAAGCACCCTCTGCTGGCTCAGCGTCTGTTCTTTTTTTATCCCACGCATGTGAGAAATCCCATAACCATCTCCCAGATTTATTGCATCAGAATCATGCAGAAATGGAATAATCTGTGATTAATGAAAAACCTACACTATTCTCATAAGATATCTAATTAACTGTAACTATGAGATATGAGATATCTCTGATAGGTACTTAAGACTGCTACAGTCATTTCCATGTTCTGTTTAGTGGGAGGTGTCTCATAATGAAGCTACGTATGTTGTTCCTAGAGACACGAACTGCAATAGGCAGTGAAACAGAGTTCCCTTAGTAGGTGGTACAAGCTACAGCAGGGAAATCAGTGTAAAGGATTCAGCCACAGAGAGCAAGCCACTTTTCAGTTTTCTGAGTATTCCAGAAGGTAAGTCAAATTTTTATCTTATCGTTTATCCAAAAATAACTGAAGTATTTTATAAGAAAGTTTATTTCAGTTCACTTACGTGTTTCTTTATCTCAAGAACAAGATTAAAATAGTAGATATGTTTATGTGATGGACAAATAATTTTAAGAGCAACAAAGATTTGCCTTATAATGAAGGGTATTTAGAAATGGACTTGCCTTCAGGTATTTTTACTAATTATTCAAAGACACAGAAAATATTTACTGTGCAATGGATTCTTTTCAGAGTGTAGTATATTTATGTACTTTATTTCCTCAATATGTTTTGTAAGAATAGCATCCATATCAATTCTAGTGTTTCTATACTTTACTATAGAAATTGCTATGTTTTACACTTAACAGCTCTAACTAGTATAGGTGCCATCTGCTGAGTGCTAGTTCTGGAATAAGTTCACTGTCATTGCTGTTTGAATCTAATAACCTATTTTCAATAAGAATAGATTTTCTGGTTTCATAAAAGAATGAAAATAACTTTCAAAAAGTGAATTAATGAATTTTATGTTTTAGTAAACAAATCTCATACAACTACTGTTTCACAGTACATTTATGTTGTAAAGTCTATTAAGCTTTTAAAAGTGAAAATTTCAATAACATTTCCAAATTTTGTCAACATGCAAGTTGTGGTTCTTTTATAAAGTTTGTTCACTTTTATAAATGGCAATATAAACAGCTTGTTGCCAAATACAATTTTGGAAGGGGAAAAAAATAATCACAGGTATAGTACTAACACAGATCCAGTGCTTTTTCATCACTATACTGAAACTCTCCTCAGACTGAAGTTTCAGCTTAGACTGAAGTTCATAACACGCACCTATTATGAGCTCCTTTTCCCCCCCTGAGAACATATATGTACCTGTTAGTAGGCATACCTCAGTGCCATAATATTAGAACGCTGATTTGGAGTATGTTCTGAGAATGCATTGGTTTTGTTTTTCATTTAGGAATACGATGGGGTATGCACATTTGATCTTCCTATGCATCTTCTCAATTCCCGTGACATCTGAAATGTGTAAGTCACATTTGAAAAATACTTTTTATTGTGATTTGTTCTGTAGAAATATTCAGGTTGTTCCCATATTTGAATATGTTTCTCCTTCAGTAGAACAGTGCCACCTTTCCTTTCCTGACATCTCTGTTACATCCTTCTGCCTTTGCGAGGCTCAGAGGAATGATTTTAAAAGGACAGGGTTGGGGGTATTTCTGCCTGATATGGCTAATTTAGGTACCTAAATTAGGAAGTGAGATGATATCTAATGTCACTGCAGATGGACCACTGCCTGAGGAACAACCAGAGCAGAATCCAAGGGTTCATATATATAGAGAGACTTAATACCTGATTTGTGCACCTGTGTGTCTAAAGCCAGGCAGTGGCAATACTCCCACAGAGCATCATTTTTGATAGATATTCATTATTTTGGTTAGCTATTTGGTTATCTGCTCTCACTTTCATGCAACCTTATCCAGTGTAGCCCCTCTTCCAAGCTCCATCTTTGTCCAGTCTTGATTCTTGCTTATTTTCTCACCTTTCTCTTCTCCAAAATGCAATTTCACTTTCAGATTAACCTGTCTGTTTTCAGCAGCCAGTTCACTATTCAAGGGCCTGGGAATTTGTTCTGGTTATTAATTTTAAATATTGGGCTGAACTGTTAATAAAACTATTAATAACTTTATTAATAAAGCATCCTGTATAAAATATTAACAAAATCTATTTACTGATTTGAAATATTTGATTGTGGAAAGGTATCTCACAAGCAGGAACATGTAACAATGTAAACAATATTAGCAAAAACCAGAAACGGAAAACAGTAATTTAAAGTGTAAAGAAAGACTTGGGCGACATGCCGGCTTTGTCCACTAAGGGGAACTCTAGAATTTGCCCAATAGAGTAGCTAGGGCAACAGAACCTTTTAACAGATGCCTATAAAAACCAGATTTGCTGGGTTACTCACTGCAAATCACTTTTATCCAGTGTATTTGGTTACTGTGCTTATAATCCCAAGAATATGGGATGGCACATTTGAATTCATGCTGGTTGAACAAAGCAATGGCAGCATCTGCATGTGGGTGCTGCTGTGCAGGGGAGAGGCTTCTCTGTGAAGGATGCGTCCCTGTCACGGTGTAGGCAGGCAGATAATGTGGCTATCTGGGTGGGCTGTGATTTGGAGTAGCTTTGGTGCATGGGCTTTTGAGCAGCTCTCATTCCTGCAGCTCTGGGCTTGGCAACTTTTGTAGCTTTGCCTGCTATGGAGAGGTTCTTTAGCTGCAACCTTCGCAGCAGCGCTTGTTGCTGTTTGCTGCTGCCGGTAAAACAAGGCAAATTGCTCTCTGTTTGGTCTAGCATTTATAGATTTCCTCTGACAATGATGGCAAGGGGCAACAAAGATTAAGAGATAGAAACCTGATACTTTAATCTATAGAATCATTTTCTTTCCAAACATGGCCAAAGGCACACACACCTGGCCCACTTGCACCCCAGGGCATATTCAGACAAGCCTGGGCAACATCCTGGAAAACCGGACCTCCTGGTTCCTGTTCCATTGTCTGTTTCAGGGCGTATTTGAGGTTTTGTCCCTTCAAGACAGAATTGAAATATATATCCAAATTACTTGATTCACATGTCAGTTATATATGATGGTTTCAGCACTGAAAAGCAGATATACACCCAGTGAAAACCAAACCTATCAAAAAACTTCCATCTTGGTCCTCTTTCTTCTTATGTGTGAGCATGTGTGATTTATTTACCTAAGCTTCTTATTTGTCTCATTCCTTTCTGGCGTCTCTTCACCTTTCCATAAGATTCTTCCTTTCAGTTGGTTCCATTTCTTTCTTTCTTTCTATCTCTTTTTTTTCCCCCTGCAATTTGATGAGCTTCAGAAAGAAGCTCTACTGCATCCTCCTACTACTGTTCCCCCAGGAAGGCAGAGGGATATGAATGGCTGTTGTGAGTTTGATTTCACTCTTACATATTAGAAATTTACCTCCCCGGAGTAAATTTACCACACCCACACAGAATTTGGAAGAAAAATGGAATTATATTTACAAAAGTAGACTAAAAATAAAAGTATAAAATGCAATAAACATGTACAAGGTATATTTGCATATATTTACAGCTCAACAACAGCACAAAACCACCACCCCCGGATAAAGGACCCAGGGAACTGTATTGACAGCCAGCCTGCTCTCTCTCTCTCCCTCTCCCTCCCCCCCCCCAGTACCTTACACAGCCAAAATAAAAGATGATTCAGCCTGCATGCAAAACCAGAGATAAAGCAGCTGGGACCAAAGCAAGGGGCAGCCCCAACAGAAGAGACCAAACAAGTTTGTGCTGCAAATATGAGAAATTCTGCAGACCAATTGACTGAGATATATTGACACGCTCTAAAAGTTGTCCATCTCTAGACTTTAAACATCTGGAAATGAAAAAAAAAAAAAAGATAAAAAAAATCAGTTATAGCCTTAAAACTGTAACACTGGTATACTGACCCAAGAATTCAAAGTTCTCTACTGTCACAGTGGGGTTAAGGTTTAATTCATGTGGGATTTTTCTCTCTTGTTCATTCGCAGTCGATACAATGGAAGGTGAGGCTTTTGTTATAAAATGCCCACGATGGAGGTCAGCTGTGAAGGTCAGCTGGTATCACACAGATACTAACCAAATGATTCCTGCAGAAGAAGAAGGATCACAAATATTTTCCTCGCAACGATTTCTTTGGTTTCTGCCAATTTCTAGAAAGGATTCTGGAAACTACACCTGTGTTACATATTTGTAAGTGTAACATTGAAAAAATTAACCCTTACCCACTTACATGTTTTAATAATATATTCCAATTGTTAGCTGTGGAAGTAATGAATTATTTTTTTTCATGATATGCAGCAATTTATCTAAGTATTCATTTTGCAATTGTTATTTCTAGGTAACTGAAATCTGTGGCTGAACTACAGTAATCATCCACATGTTCACATAAAAAGACTTCAAATATTTTGTTAAACGTATTTAACATATTCCACACAAAAATGCTATCATTGACATATCTTTATACTATTTTTCAAGTTCAGATAATCGCACAAATTCATTCAACGCAAATGTGCAGGTGCACCCATTCAAGCAAGGAGTGTGTTTCCCAAGTCAGATTCGTTATCCAAATGACACTGGAATTGGAAAAATCGTTTGTCCTACAATTGACAATTACAAGAATGCTACTATCATCCAGTGGTACAAGGTAAATAGAACCCTGACAGTGCCAGCTGTAGATCACATTACTATGAAAGCTATTTGCAGCCGAATATTTTTTTCTTTTCCAGGACTGCAAACCTCTTCAGGAACAGAGATACTTCAAGAGAGGAAAATATATGTTTTTTAGCAACCCAGGAAAGGAGGATGATGGTTATTATACTTGTCAATTTACCTACACTCATAAAGGAAAGGTGTTTAATGTATCAGCAACAAGGATTTTCATAAGTAAGGGTAAGACTGTCGTTTTGTAGCTTGTTGATATAAAAGAGACTGATGTTTGCTTGAAGCAAAGGAAGCTGCTTTTGTACATTAAAAAGTGTTTCTGTTGGTTTGTATTATTTACATAATGAAACTTTAGATCAGCTTTTTTTTTTAGGTAATTTTGTGGATTGAGATGCAATTGGAGCAAGATGGGGGTAAATTTGGACCTGGCCACATTCAGCTTGTTGCTAAAAGTGTCTTAACATCTCTGGTTATATACTGTGCTTGGTAGAACTGTCTGGCAGCACTTATTTGTGAAATTAAGGGTTTTCTCAATGGAATGCCATAAACCTTTGCTTTCTATTTGTTCAAGTGGAGAAGAATTTGTAGCTAATTGGCCTACAATTCAACACCTTCTGGTCCATCCTGATTGCCTAGCATTGATTTGATAGTAGGAGTGAAAAAACTTTTAGATTTCTCTTGAATGAGACATGTCTGCTCCAGTTTTTACTAAGTTTAAAGCATTTAATGACAACTTCTTTGAGCTTTTATCAGTCTTTAAAATTACTATGTTGATGAATGGGGCTGTTATTTTTTTGTAATATTGGCTTATGACCTATATTCCTGTTTCCTTGCTGATCCAGACTGACTCAAAGGAACTTCTGCCAGTGAGAGCTGGCAGCTAAGAACTTAGCATAGTCAGTTGGTTAGGAAGTTACTGACTTTGGCTGCATTTATTTTTCACTAGATCCAGCTAATGAAAATTAGAAACAGGATGGGTAAAGAGAATTGCTTTTCTGGTAGCTTGGGTAGCAGGAGTTTCTGCAGATTTTTTTAGGGAAATAAAGATTTCACAGAGGTGTCTTCAGATGACAGAAAGGCTTGCAAGCAATATGTTTGGATTGGGAAATATGAGACAGTATAAAGGGCAAGAAAAGAAGAAACATGCATGAAGGGGAAGAAATCTGAAAGCTCTGATTGCCCAATTCAAATCAAGCAGATGGATATAGTTTGGATCCATCTATAACAATTATTATTGAGGATGGCAAATAGATATATCAAAGGAAAAATACTATTTCTTCTAGAATGTAAGAGAGGTCATTGTACCCCTGTACTCAGCACTGGTTAGGCCACACCTTGAGTACTGTGTCCAGTTCTGGGACCCTCATTTTAGGAAAGATGTTGAGTTGCTGGAACATGTCCAGAGAAGGGCAACAAAGCTGGTGAGGGGTTTGGAGCACAAGCACTATGAGGAGAGGCTGAGGGAGCTGGGGTTGCTTAGCCTGGAGAAGAGGAGACTCAGGGCTGTCTACAACTACTGAAGGGAGGTTGTAGCCAGGTGGGGGCTGGTCTATTTTCCCAGGCAACCAGCACCAGAACAATAGGAGACAGTCTCAAGCTGTGCCAGGAGAGGTTAAGGCCAGATGTCAGGAAGAAGTTCTTCACAGAAAGAGTGACTGGCCATTGAAATGGGCTGCTCAGGGAAGTGGTGGAGTCACCATCACTGGAGGTGTTTAAGAAGAGACTGGATGGGGTGCTTGGAGCCATGGTTTAGTTGATTAGATAGTGTTGGATGATAGGTTGGACTCGATCTCAAAAGTCTCTTCCAACTTGGTCTTGTCTATTCTATTCTATTCTATTCTATTCTATTCTATTCTATTCTATTCTATTCTATTCTATTCTATTCTATTCTGCTCTGCTCTGCTCTGTTCTGTTCTGTTCTGTTCTAATGATGACAGATGAGAAATGTCATGGCAGACTGATAATGGGAAGCAGTTGTGTGCAGCAGTAAGTATGCAGACAGCAGAGAGAGTCTTGGGAAGCAGATGTGCTTGGTTTCAGGCTGCGAGATATGGGGAGACAGAGAGGAACACAGGCAGGAAACTGTGGTATAGAGGGTATAGAGAGTACACGGCTGAAATGCTACTCATAAGCATAAACTAGCTATTTGATGTCACAGATGTGCGTTATTTCTCAGATGTTGGAAGGAATCACTTTAGCTCTATCTCTCTCTCTGTTTTTTTAATTTGGATTTTTCCCCCCCCACTCAATCGCTATAACAGTACTTGACAAACAAAAACTTTCCCTTTCTCTTTATGTGCAAAGGTAAAAACTGAAATTAACAGTGAGAAACACTTAAACTATTAACATGTACAGACTCCCCCAAATACTTCATTATAGTAATAAACCCAGAGAACCACAACAGACATGTGAAACACTGTCATAGTGTTTGCTTGAAAATATACTTTGAGGTATTAAAATGTTAACCGTACAGGTGATAATAATTATCCTACAAAATGCATTTTCACAGCTTTCTAATATGTGCTTTCTTTCTCTTCTTAATTTCTAAAGCAAAACCCTCACCTTTACCTCTTCAAATTTTATTTCCAAAGGATAAAGATGTAGTAAAAGTGGAGCTTGGTAAGTATAGGCTTTAAATTGTTGTAAAATTAACATGGTCCTCTTCTGGCAGGGGGGTTGGACTTGATCTTTTGACCCCTTCCAACTCCTGATGATCAACATGTTCTAACAGCATCCTTAAACATATCTCGAGTTGCCTCCCCCCCTTTCCAAAGGTGATACATCCTCTTTTTTCCCCTTAATTCCTTCAAGAGCTGCTTGCTCATCCAGGCCGGTCACCTTCCCTGGCGGCTCATCTTTCGGCACATGGGAACTGCCAGTTCCTGTGCCTTCAAGAGCTCCTGTTTGAAGTAAGTCCAACTATCCTGGACCCCTTTGTTCTTAAGGGCTGCTGCCCAGGGTACTTTCTGAATAAGCTGCTTGAACAAGCTGAAGTTTGCCCTCCAGAAGTGCAAAGTGAGGATTCTGTTAGTGCTCCTCCCTATTTCCCTGCATATTGAAAACTTCACTATCTTGTGATCACTGCACCCTAGGCAGCCTCCCACCGTCACGTCTCCCAACGGCCCTTCTCTATTTGAGAACTGGTCAAGCAGAACCTGACCCCTGCTGGGCTCACTTAACAGCTGCACCAGGAAGCTGTCCTCTGTACACTCTAGGAACCTTCTGGACTGCCTCCTCTCTGCTGAGTTAAGTTCCCAGCAGATGTCTGGCAGGTGAAAGTCATCCACAAGAACAAGATCTGATGATCTTGAGACAGCCTCCAATTGCTTATAGAATTTTTCATCTGCCTCCTCATCCTGGTTGGGTGGTCTATAACAGACTCCAATCAGGATGTCAGATTTGTTAGGCCTCCTTCTGATATTGACCCACAGACACTCAACCCTTTCATCCACAACCTCAAGTTCTGTGGCATCTAGCAATTCCCTAATATACAGAGCTACCCCTCCTCCTATTCTCCCTCGCCTATCTCTCCTAAAGAGGTTGTAATCCCCCAGTGCAGTACTCCAATTACTTGAACCATCCCACCACGTTTCTGTAATAGCAATTGTATCATAGTCTTCCTGGTGGACCAAGACTTCCAGTTTTTCTTGTGTGTTACCCATACTGCATGCGTTGGTGTACATGCACTTCAGCAGGGCTGTTGATTTCTCAATTGACCCTAATTTGTGTCCCACTCTCTCCTCTCCAGAGAGACTGGTTTCCTCACCCAACCCATTCAGACCTAGTTTATAGCCCTCTTAATGAGCCCTGCCAACTCTAGTGCTAGGACTCTCTTACCTTTTCTAGATAAATGCACGCCACCAGGACCCAGCAGGTCAGGTGCAGCAAAAGTTGCCCCATGATCAAAGAACCCAAAATTTTGTTACTGGCACCATCCCTTCAGCCAATTGTTGATGGTGTGACTTCTCCTGTTCCTCTCAGTGTACACCCCTGCCACTGAGGGAACTGAGCAGACCACCACTTGAGCTCCTGCCCCATCAATCAATTGTCCAAGGGCCTTGAATTCCTTTTTAATCATCGGAGGAAAATTGGAGAGACAAAAGCCCAATTAGAACTGAAGCTGGCCACTTCTGTGAAAGATAATAAAAAGCATTTTTAGAAATATATTTATGCTAAAAAGAGGGGCAAGAAGAACCTCCACTCCTCATTGGACCTGGAGGGTAACATTGTAAGTAAAGATGAGGAAAAGGCTGAGGTTCTAAATACCTTCTTTGGCTCAATTTTCAACAGTAAGGCAGGAGGACCTCAGGATTACTGGCCTCCTGAACTGGTTGATGGGATCAGGGAGCAGTGTAGTACCCCTAAAATCTACAAGGAATTAGTTTGGGATTGCTGAGCTACTTGGATACTCACAAGTCCATGGGACCAGATGGGATCCATTCTAGGGTGCTGAGATAGCTGGCAGATGAGCTGGCCAAGCCTCTCTCCATCATTTTCCACCAGTCCTGGCTCACTGGAGAAGTCCCAGGTGACTGGAAACTGGCCAATGTGATGCCCATCCACAAGAAGGGCCTGGCTCATGTCTATGTTAGCTAGCATTTAGCAGATCTGTCTGGTCAGAAGATACTGGGAGGGCTGAAAGACAGGACAGGGAAGTGAACTTTGAAATAGCAGGTTGGAGAGCCTGTGATGCAGAACTTGCTGCCTCGCTTCCTTACATTTATAACCATAGATGTTCTCAGTGATCTAGATTTACCCAGAGAAACTTACAGCATCAGAGCAAGATGCTTGTGGTAAGAGGGCAAGTGATTTGGGGTTTTTGTACAGTCAACAGAGAAAGGTGGAACTCCAAAAAGAGACCGAGCCCATCTGAAACTTAAACAGGCAGCCCAGGGTGTCTGTCTCCCAAGGCAGGACGGGTGAATCTGGGCCACTGGAACAAGGGATCTCAATTACCACTCCACTGCTTCTATTCTACAGCCATGCTGCTCTGATGTCAGGTACTGCAGGGGCACAGGTTTGAGTCTGAGTTGCCCTGCACTGTGGTTCAGAGGTTTGCTGTACTGACTCACATTCCCATTCTATTTTCCTCTTTCTCTCACCAGTTTTTCACTCAGGATTAGACGATTTGTGATGCAGGACCACCTTTCTCTAATAAGATGGTGCATCTCTAGCACTTTGTGGGCTCTTCATGCCCCTTTCCTCTCCCTTTCCCCCCGCCTCCCCAGGCTCCTTGGACAATAAGTATTCCAGTACTGCTTGTGTGGAGCAAATTCACTTCACATTTAAAAAAACATTTGCTATACTGGTTCTCTTGTCTCAGTTTGAAAACATCAAGGGGTTTTTCCATGCTCCCTAATGCCAATTCATAAAGTAAATAATAAAATTTGTTAATCTTATCTAAGCTCTGCTTAGATGCAGATTTACATAGAAATGATTTTAAAAGTTTTAGTTATCTCTTCTTCTGGTGCAATGGCAACTCTTAGTTTGGAATAAATATTTCCCAGTGGCAAATACTTATTAAGTAATTTCCTGCTTTAGTTGTGCTTGGACTGATTAACTTTATTTTTTGTCCATCTTGAATAAAATCCAAGATAAGACTCTGCACACTAGACTTATTCAAAATAATATATGTCAAAATTCAATTCTGTGATTTCAATGTACATTCATGTGTAAACCAGCATTTGCTTTCCATGTCCCTCAATAGCTGATTACATGGGTTAAGCATCACAAGTAAAGTCTACATTGCCTTCATCCTAACAAACATAAATGTTTCCCTTTATAGTCCTTGGTGTTGTATTAGGTTATTTGTTTAAAATTTCATTTTACTATTTCATTTCAAGTCTCTTCTTGTCACCATTTTGTCACCGATAGTTCAGAAAAAATACGTCAAAATTGTTAAGATAAAACTCACAGGTAGTATAAAGATTTGTGGAAAAAATGTTGTGAGGGAAATAAAATGATGCTTGTTTTTCATCAAGGAGTGTTTACATGTCTCTGTATCTTGATTAGGTGATGCTTTGTCTCTGAAATGTAAGGCCCGCCTGGGGATTAAGAAACAGCCAATAGCTTTTGTCACATGGGATATAGATAACAACCCAGTGAAGCATTTAAATTTGTCAAGATTTCATGAAAAAACTCACTTGTAAGTACATAAAATACAGAATAATCTTTCTTCTATGCAAGCTGTACCAGCCATTAAAGCCAACAGCACCAGCTCTTTCTCTTAGTTTTGAAGGACGTGAGCAAGTACATTATGGAGAGACAACTCTGGATATATCTGAAGTAAAAAAAGAGGATCTGCAGGCAAATTTCACATGTGTAGTGGGGAATGAAATGCACAACACAAAAGCCACAGTAACATTAGAACTCAAAGCACAGTGTGAAGGTAGGATTTTTCATTTTGTTTTCTTGCACCTTGACCTTTGTTTGAAATACATTGGTGATTGTATTTTATTATTTGTTTCTGTTAATAATAAGAAAAAACAGAGTGTTTCCTCCTTACAAATTCAAGCCAGTGGCAAGATATGCTTGGCTTCATTGGGTTATGTAAGTCCTTAGGGTAATTCTGATGGTGGGAGTGTGGAGAGTGGAAGTTAGAGCTTGGGAGGGAGGAAAGGGGCATTGCTCAAATGGTATCAGCAAGAGATTAAATACACAGTGCACAACTGTATCAGCACTGTGATAAGAGTATCCTGTTTCTAGAATATTTCTGCTTGGTGAAAATTCCTCATGCTTTGAAGGCAGGCAATGCACTTGGATTTGAAGCACGCTGGTATAGTGCAGTTTTCTCTGCAAAATATTCAGGCTGTAGGGGATCCTCAGCAGATGAGAGCTGGGCAAGGAATCCACCTCTTCTTTGGTCATCACTGTTACAATGCATTGTGAGAAACCGTTGTTTCTAGTGTGGAACCCTGGCAGAAAATAGGCAAAATTTAAAACCAAGAATTTCATCTGCCAGATTGCCAGTTTGCTTGCCTTACTTCCCATTCCATGATAACTGGAACATCTAACTTCTGTAGTGTTTGGCTTTATCCTGCCTCGATTTGAGTGTCACTGTGTTCACAGGTTTTCCCTTCTCTCTGCCAAAGAAGGAAAATCCAAGGTAGTAAATGGTGGGGACTGGGATGGTCTATAACTCCTATAGGAATTATTTTCTAATGGGGATAGTCATATCCCTAAGCACTGTTGCCAGAAACATTTGGTTAGATTCTTGTGGCAGAAAATGCTTTTCTGTCTGTGAAGGAACAAAAAGAAGCTGCAGTCAGTGCTTTCCTTTCTTATCCATTCAGGTATGCTGACCCACAGAGAACCTTAAGAAGAAATCCCAAGGTCCTTTATAGGCACTTAATAAGGATTAATTTTCTGTAAGAGGATGATGGGAAGAACAAAGTCAAGTGTATTGTGATCACAGAGTGTGTAGAGCTCCATGTCCAACAATACACTTGACTGTTCATAATTTCCTGCAAGATCAGGGCTTCAAAGCATAGACCTATCTCCTTGTTGTAATCTACACTAGAGGGGATGTAGGTAAACTGTACCAGAGGATATGGCATCATCTACCAGAATGTCACCAATTACTCTCAAGAGGAAATGTGATGGTTTAACCCACCCACATCAACAAAAGCTTGGCTGAACTCAGTTGGGGAAGCACAACGGGAAAGCTGTATTTGCAAAGCTAAAAGGAATGCACTGAGTATGTACAAAATACACAGTATTTACAATATTAAACAAGTTTTGACAAAAAAGCAAACAGCACAGAAATCCCCCTTATCCAGGGGGATGCTGCCTCACTTCCTCCCCCCCAGCATCTCCCCTCCCTTCTTAATCCTGATTAACCTTCTGGTTAATCAGAAGAAAAGAGAAAAGGAGAGATGTGAGGAAAATTTCAGTCAGTTCAAAAGCGTCATTAATAATTTAGCAATGCTTATCTCACAGTTAGCCATTAAGAGGTCTCTGTCCAGCAAGAAACTGCCAGCATGCCAGCAGAAAGATGGAATGAGAAAAGAATGTAAGATCGTAAAACTACATCCCACCCATCTACAAATTAAATTAGTTTATAATTATCTCTCTTGTTTTCCTTTTTACACCCAACTGTACAGCTGGAGAATTTGCAGCTATCTTTCTTAAAGGTACAGCCTGAAACTATCACAGGAAGGTAGCAGGTGATGTTTTGGTTGAATATTGAGTGCAAGCATAGCATCACTGATGAATCTGGAAGCACATCAGCTCAGCACTGAAGTATTTGAGTGTGGGAGTGTACTTGCAGTGAGAATGAAGGAAACTGAGTAACAGTTCCTGCTTGCTCTAGTTCATGCAATGTCTCTTTATTTGCCCCATATTACAGATTAGGTGAAGGAAGAAGTATATTTTACATTCTGCTTTCATCAAGTGATTCAATGAATCTGATTTCTGTTATAGACAAATCTACTTTTTTTTTTTTTTTAATCCATAGGTCTCCATTAAATGTTCATGAAAGCTCTTGACTGTGACCCCTCTTTGCTGCTGCCTGCTTTGTGTGGATACCTGTTCCCTTCTTGTTGCCTCTATTGTCAAGATGCCTGCTTCTGCTCCTCAGCATTGTTGGTGTAAGCAGTGTTATGTCCAGAAATGGTTTTGCTCTGCTTTAGTTTTCTTCACTCATTCCTCACACAGCTGAGCAATATTTATGTTAAACAGAAGACAGCTTGCCTCTGAGTACAATAAAAATGCTTTAGGGTGTGCTTGTGCCTCTTGTCTTGTAAATGTGTAATAAAAATGTGTACTCTAATTTTTTTGTGTTTGATTTGTTTATTTTTAATAGGGGGAAAAGTGTGTATTTTTGTTTGCTTGTTTGTTTGTTTGTTTGTTTGTTTTAAATATGTCATTGCTCCTTAGTGTTTCCCACAGCAGAAGGTGTATCTGCTAGCTATTTTCTTGTTAATGTTCTTTTTACACGAGTTCTTACTCTGCATTCTGATTAATTTCTTTATTTTCAGGACATTCAGTATGAGTTACATTATCATTATTTGTAGCATAGATTTGTGGTAGGAAGTAAGATATAAATAGGGCTTGTGTCACTCACTACTCAGATTAATGCATTTTGAGGACGTTTAATGAAGTAGAGAAAAAGCGTTTAGCAGTACAAGTGGAAGATTGAGGAAGCAAAGGTGTTATAACCAGTCGCATTAGAAGTCTTCTGGGTTAATAACTGTTCAATCTCACAGCAATAGTCTCTGCTTTCAAAAACCTGCTGAATGAATGATTTGGCTTACCACATGGAAATTTTCTGTGGGAACCAAGAATGAAATCTATGTTTCTGAGTCATAATCAAGTACTTAGAGTACTAGTTCACTGTTAATAATATCGCTGTAATTAACCCTAGCAATTTACTTTGGTAACAATTGTAATGTGCATAAGAGCAGAAAAAATTGCCAGAGAGGACATGGAAGAAAAGGAGGAGTTTCTTTCACAGTCAAGACTTGTGAGAAATGTTTGGTTTTGCCTCCATAGAAAATAAAAGCACTCACTTAACGCTGCCAAGAATGGATGTCAGTGTCAAAGCTGCTTGACGCTTCACAGGGCAAAAAGGATATTTTCCAGTCTAGGGTATGTGCAGTGCTCACATGCATGCATTCACGCAAGTGTACAAAGAAAATATTGTCTTGTGAAAAAAGTGTCTCAGCTGTCTGCCCCAAATGTCTACCCATCCCAAGTGTCTTTGCATTTAGATTTTTACATAGGAAATAGATGCTGCTAAGAGAACCTGATCAGCTCTTTAGAGATAAGCTACATGACCTAAGTTCCTCAGTTATCATGAGTAATGTGGTGCAGTCAGCCCCTTTTGATATGATTTGGAGGTATCTAGACTACACATGCTATGCCTTGTAGACACAGAGAAACTGAGTAAATTCTTTCTTTGCTTTAGCAGAAGGATTTAATGAGGATTTGGCTTGAAATTTGACAGTTTCTGCAGCTATTTTCTTGCCTCCATTAGGAGGGATTAACATTCCTGAATCATTCAGCTGCTGGTACTGCTACATAGCTGCTTCTCCTCCTTCTGAGGAAGATCTTTCTCTGTTCATTTCTCACCCATCCTGTACCTAGACTTTGATCATTGCCAGTCAGTAGGGAACTCATCCTTGAACACTATTTCACGTTCTTTGTCTCCTCTATTTGCCTGAAGCTATTTGGTATTTTCTGACTCCTTTATCAACACTTGTTCATAAAAAACATTCTTCATGACTCATAACAACTTTTAAACTCTAATTTCCTCCAGATCTTTCAATCCTATGTCTCCCTTTTTAATTCCAGAGATGGAGATCATCCCAGATTTCACATTCCCTCTCTGCCCCAAGACATGTCTTCTCATGTGCTCTGAGATCATCTACGTAACTTGATGTGTAGTATGTCTTGGGTCACAGCAAGTCTAAGGAATTTGCAAGAACTTCTTTTAATTACATTTTCCTCCACCTTTCGTGACAAAGATGTAGCTAGTCTTGCTGGACACCTGGCAAGAGATAACGACTCTGCCTGCATGACTACTCTTTTGTTGCCCTCCACAACTGGTTGATATCTCTCATGCTGGAAAATGAATGTCTCAAGAATCAGAAAGCTAACCAGCTACACTGGTTATGCCAGTTCAGTCCACTGATAGTTGTGGATCAGTACTCACAAAAGCAGTGGAAGGGAAGCTGCTAGCTCCTGAGACAAAGGCAATGACAAGCAATTGAAGAAACACTGACAGTGTTAAATCCTTCTACCAGCAGAGCTGTACCAAGTGAGAAATATCCCTTTAGCATCCTCTTAAACTTGTCTGCTAGAGAATACATAGGCTGGCTGAATATTTTCCAAGTCCTTCTCCTTTTATTAGTATAAAAGCTGCCATTGGCTTCTAGTTCTTCACTAGAACTACCGAATTGGTTACATGACTGGAGATGGCTTTTCTTGTGTCTGACCCCCCTGATCATTCCTCAATTCTTAATCACAAGGAAGTGTAAAATAGCCAGAAGACCACATATCTTTCTGGCTTCAATGCTCTTCTCTGGAGAATGCTAAAATTCCAGACATTTGGAGCAGAGATGAGTTTGGCCCAGAACATTAGTCCTGTTCTTCCTCAAAGGTACTTAGTGCTGAACCTAATCTTCAGGCTCATCTTTGGTAGACAGATGTGGACAGGAATTCCAGACCCAGAACTCTGCATTTACTGTCTGGTTACAGAAACCCCTGCTGTTCTTCCAGAGTTTGTCAGGAAATCCTTCAAATGTTAACTTCTGACTTGTTTGGGCTGGATTTTCCAATATAGTTTCTTGTGAATTGATAGTTCTGTATTCCCATTGCTATTGAGTATAAATAAATAGTATTAGAAGACAGTCTACGCATGAACTCTTTGCTGCTAAATGATACAGCAAAGTCAAACTGAACAACAGGATCTGTTATGCAAGGCCTCCAGAAGTGACTTCTGGCCCTTGTTCCTATTGTGATGAAGAGACCTAATTTATTCCAGAGAAATGACAGACTGAGTCAGCCTTACTGGGAACTGAACCTGCTCTTCCTGGGAGACCCATGTGGAGTGCTTTTACTGAAGCTTTACAAATACAGGAAATGGATTACTTCTTTTCCAGCCTCGGTCTAATCTGTGCAAAACCAATTGCAAACAGTGGGGATTTTTTGGCTCATAATTGCAGGAGCTGTTGTTGGAACGTGTTTCTTATCAAGATGTTTTATAGATACTTTCTCAATGCATTGCAGAAGTATTTGGAATGCTGCCATCAAATGAAGCAGTAAGAAATATCAGGCATTCTCTGATGCTTGGGTTGTCCTCACCACATAGTGGTTTCCAGATTTTGTGTCCATGTATGTGTATTGACCAGGAAATTCAATCCAATCATAAAATTTGAAGGGGTCCACAAAGAGAAAGTTCTTTCACAGGCATCATATAACACATATAAAACTAAGAAAAAAATGGCCAGACTTCACTATAAAATAGATAGATTGTTTTCTTGTCCACTTCACTCTTACAGAAGTGGTTTCCTCAAAACTCCTAGTTCTGGTGAGCTATGCTTCATCACATGCCTGAAGTTTCTTTCTCCTTCCCTTTAAACAGTAAAGAAAGAAACATCAAGAATATGAAAATCATGTCAAATTTACCTCACATCCTACTAGAGGAAAGGGAAAGTATCCATGTAAACTATTTTGATACCTTTTTGGTGGAATTTCTCAGGCTCTAATATTTTTAGGATTCTTTCATAAGTACTACTTTATTCAACATCTCCTGCAGAAGCTGGGGTACCTGTAAATTCCAATATGAGACTCTTCTTGGCTAAATATTTTGCCTTATTTCATTCACTCAGTGACAGGTCCAAGCAAAAGCTCTAAAATTGCTCCTTAGTGATGATCAGTGACTTGACCTTGTAGCATACTTAGTGGCTGCATACAATCTGTCGCATTTTACAATCTGTTTTGCTGCCTCTTCTGTAGAGGAAATGTGGACTGGATCCTCAACCTGCTGCAAGATGCACCTCCTGAAGTGCTGGGGAAGGGCCTGCTGCTTCAGGCATGTGTCTTATGGGTCTTTTGCAGGCAGAGAGGGGGAAAGCCTTCAAAGTCTGATCCCTACCCTGAATGCACAAGGCTTGGCTGGGGGAAGTATATACCAGTACATAAAATCACCCTCCATGGGCTGAGATGCTGTGAAGGGTCTTTACAGTGAGGATGCCAGAACTGACCTCCACATTTATATTGCCAGAATGCTGGTATTTAAATTTATAGTGATATTCCAAGCCAGGGCATTCCATGTGACAATTAATTATTATATTTGCTATAACATAGTAAAATAAAAACAGGTCATTTTATGCAGACATGATGTGCAATCTGGAAACTGTAATGTATATTTCTTTGGGAACAAAAGTTCATCACCCAGTCCAAGACATCTGGAGGTATCTTTTTTAATCCAAATAATTTCAGTTATCTGCATCACAGAAAAGTTCCTAAAATGCTTACATTATTATAGCTTTAGGATGATGAGTTGTCATGCTGGGCAGGAATAATTAAGTAAAGAAGCTTAGAAGGGCATGCAGCGATAGGATGAGGGGCAATGGTTTTAAATTGGAGCAGGGTAGATTTAGATTAGACATAAAGAGGAAGTTCTTTACAATGAGAGTAGTAAAATACTGTAACAGGTTGCACAGGGATATGGTTGAGGCCCCATACCTGGATACATTCAAGATTAGACTTGATGTGGCCGTGGGCAGCCTGATCTAGTTAGAGGTGTCCTTGCTTGCTGCAGGGGGATTGGAGAAGATGATATTTGAGGGTCCCTTCCAACCCAATGCAATCTGTGAAGCTGTAAAAAAGGTGGATAGTGAATGGAAATGTCTTAATGAGTTTAGATGCCAGAGAAAAAAATGTACATGGAACTGCTCTGAGTCTATGTGTTAAAGGCAATTGGAGAACATTTTGGTACCTTTCTAAGGAGCAGATTTCTTCTATGAGACACTTGCCATTATTCTTCTCCCACAGGAATAATGAATTCTTTGTACAACTGCTCTGTGAAGCTTTAGATAATTTAATTTCAAACTTGGCTATCTGAAATTCATACTCTTTTAAATACTAAATCCTAGGTGAATTCGATATGTCCAGCTGCGCCAGGGGAAGTTTAGGCTCGAGGTGAGGAGAAAGTTCTTCACCGAGAGAGTCATTCGTCATTGGAATGGGCTGCCCAGGGAGGTGGTGGAGTCACCATCCCTGGAGGTGTTCAAGAGGGGATTGGATGTGGCACTTGGTGCCATGGTCTAGTCATGAGGTCTGTGATGACAGGTTGGACTTGATGATCTTTGAGGTCTCTTCCAACCTTAGTGATACTGTGATACTGTGATACTTTGGAAGGAGTACAAAATGACCTTGCTTTTTCTCCTCTCATTGTCTCTTGCTGTAGCAGAACTACATGACATCTAGAAGGATGCACATATCTAGACTGTTTTCTGCTCTGTGAGTCACAGTGGAGGAAAAACAGGCTGTTACAGAAATGCAGCTATGTGAGATGTGATAGAATGTATCTTTTCCCTAGGAGAGTGATAATTATGTCTTGTCCTAGATTAGCTGTGTGCATATGATAGCAGAGTGTTGGTGACTGACATCCTCATAGAATCACAGAATCACAACACAGGTTGGGTTGGAATGGACATTTAAAAGTCATCTAGTCAACCCCCCTGCAATTAGTAGGGACATCTTCAACTAGAGCAGGTTACTCAGAGCCCTGTCCAACCTGGACCTTGAATGTTTCCAGGGACAGGGCATCTACCACCTCTCTAGGCAACATATTCCAGTGTTTAATCACCCTCATTGTAAGAAATTTTTTTCCTCTATGTAGTCTGACTCTGTCCTTGATAAGTCTTAATCTCTGATGTGAATGTGGGTAGATTCAAGAGCTCTCCCATGAGGAAAACTGAAACATAAGTGAGTGGCTTTATTTCCCAGTTTTCCTTACTTGTCATTGATATTTTATGATCCTTGATCATCTTCAAAGGAAAAGGCAGGGGAGAACATCATCTGCCTCTAGCATAGTTTATATTATTTTTGTGACCAGGGCATGCTCTGTTTTCCTGCTTGTTCTCTGTACTTTGTTCTCATCTTGCAGATTTATTATTTGCACATGTCCTTCTATACTCTGTTTGTGCAATTTTGCCAGAAGCCTCAGTTTGTCCTTTTGTGGACACTTACAGTTGTCATGCATAGTCTTAGATGCCTTACAAAGTGCTTGGATGTTGTTGCTGGTTGTGTTATTAACAGTTTTGCAAGGTTACAAAATACTTCAACATTGTCTTCAGCTGCGGTATTTAGTGTAGGTAGGTTTGGATTCAATGGAAATAAATATTAATTATATACTGCTTTGTATGCTTATAGTTCATTCTCTGTGTTGGCTACACTACCAGGAGAATGAAAAAGCTTTGTTGTAATCGTTGTGAGCTCCTTAAAGAGGCAACAGAAGGACACAAGAGATTGAGGCTTCAGCATGTGGGTTAACTTCTCTAATGGCTAACAATATATTCTTCTTTGCAGTGGGTCTCCCTAACATCCTCTTGATCACAGGATCTCTAGTTCTACTATTCACAATAGCAGTGTCTGTTATACTTTATCAGTCCTTCCGAGTTGATATCGTCCTGCTATATCGGGAGATATTCCAGCCTTTTTCAGTCAAGGATGGTGAGTAAGGATTGAGCAAGGAAGTTAAAAAAAGGGAAAAAAAGCAAATCACATGAAAATAGAATTTTTTGATAGTTGTTTATTAACTCGTATGACACACCATCCTGATCTTTCACTTTCTCATGCCTTCTGAAATAATTTAATGAAGAGGAGACATAAGTAATATGGTAGTGCTTAACATTTTCTTGTTTCCTGGGTTCTGTAGTGATGCATGATGTAAAAGAGGTTCAGTCCTGGTTTCATATTTTTTAAACAAAAATATTTGCCAAGATACATTGAATGCCAGTGAAAATACAATTTACAGTGCTATTACCAGTACTTATGTGCTCTCTGATGCCAAGGAACCGGTCTGTTGGCTAATGTTTTACACACATTAGAGCACATTAGTGCAATGCAATATTTGTAAGCCAAAGCGAAAGGTACTAAGATTGTAGAATACACTTTTGGGCAGACTCCAACTACAGCGATGGACATCAGCTCAAGATTAAGACATCTAAATTTAATTACATGCAACTGAGGTGCACACATGCAAGTTCCCATCATAGACACAGAACTTGGAGATCTGGGACTGGGTTTAGCTGTACCACTGAAACTCTCTTAGGACTTAAGAGAAACCTGAACCCCTTTGCAGTGTCAGCTGAAGGCAGGCAGTGCCTAATGATACATGTTTTTAGGTGACCAAATCCAGCTTCTCACTAATAAAATCAACTGAGGTAACCAGGCACTACAATCTTGTGTCAGTGGTCTGAACATGGGCATCTGGAGTCATTTGGGATGGCCAAAAAACTGAACACATAACACAAACACAGATCTGCCAGATGTTGCAGATTGCTGGAGAAGGATCTGGACGTCAGACAGAGTACCAGAGGAAGGCTCAGATGGCACTAGATACCTATGCTAAGGCAACTCAGCTGGGTCCCTGGCATTTACATGAGAATAACCTGAACCACTCTAGAATTCACTAGCTGCAATAGTCAGTTCCCCACTGACTGTGGCAGGACTTCAGACACCTAGCTTTCATGTAGACATCTAAATTTACATCTTTTAAATCTGAATCCTACAATAGATGTCTGAATGTCCACAGCTGATCTAATTACTTATGTTCTCTTTAAAGAGGAAAGAAGTGTGCTATTTAGGGTATTTTCCAGTTATTTTATGATTAAATTAATCAGACCATGGAAGTGGCTGGTTTTTATTTGTTTGTTTGTTTGTTTTAAATGAATTTATTGTAAGAACAGTCTGAACAACAACCTAGATAGCAACACTGGACAGAAATAAATGACATATTTGTGAAAGTACCATAATGATTTGAGAAAAATTAAGAAAAGAGCAAAAGAAATATTTGAGTTTGTATTTGGTTCTGAATACAAGACTGCTTCTTGAGTCACAGAGCTTTTCACTCAGAAGTATGAAATGTTGTGGAAATGATGAGCAATTTCTTCAAGGCATGAGATTTTTAAGTGGAGCATCTTGTCCTGAAAGACTGAGGCTGTTAATAGAAATCACTGAAATTCTGAGCTTTGTCTCATTTCATGCTAACATGCGTCAGCCAATTGAATTCTTACTCTGTATACTTTGGGATAAAGTCTTCATGTTCCAAAGGCTGGGTTCTCCAAAGTTTCGAAAGACAACATAATAATTGAGCATGGAACACTCCAAATGTGCACAGTCTCTAATTTCCAAGCATACATCCAATGATACAAATTAGTCAGATTAACATGAATTTCTACTTTGATGTATTTCAAAGACTGATAGTTTTATTTCTCTTCTAGGTTTTGCAATGGACAGGTCTAATTCATGTTAATGTAACACTTCTGCTGTGTTTTGCCTTACAGATGGGAAGATATATGATGCATATGTTGTCTACCCCAAAAGCCACACCAATGAAGCTAATTTTGTGGAACATTTTGTTTACCAAATCATGCCAGATATTCTAGAAAATAAATGTGGATATAAACTGTGTATTGATGGAAGAGATATGTACCCTGGAGAAGGTAAGTTTCAAATCAGATAATGCACTGAATGAGTTGTCAAACTTGGGCAGATCATGGTTCTAGTCCCTTTTAGCAGTATAGGAGATCCCTTTACATTCCAGAGCTTGCTGCTCATCTCCTCAGCAGCTGTGTGTCTGCTCTTTGAGGCAGGGTAACCTAATGGCATTCTCTGTTTGCTGGTGTGCTAAGGCAAGCAAGCTACAAGGAATGGTATGGATTGCTTAGTGTCTTCTTGAGTCATACAGGAAATGTGACCCCAGTGTAACTCTTTTAAACATATGTGTGCTTTTGGAGTAGTGTGACTGCACTGCCATTATATGGGCAAAGCCACAACCAAACCATGCATGAGAAGGTCTACAAGACACAAGAGATAAACCCCACAAACTAAACTGACAGATTAACCTCGTTATCACTCAGGGTCTTTCAACCTGTTAAAAGGGCATTAGAATCACAGGAAGTTCAGCTTCTGTTCACTAATGTGACCTGCTTTCATTTCACACAATTCCCAGCTCTAATTCAGGAGAGAGTTGATGATCTTTAATTCTGTTTCCTTGCTTCCAGAACAGAATCATATTAATTAATCTGTGCTAATTTCCATATGGACACCTTCACACTGTCTCTTACGGCTGCTGGTATCTACGTGCTGCTTTCTGCCAGAGCTGACTTGTCTTTTTATCTTATGCTCTTGTTATTCTGTGGACCAGATTGCCTCTCCCTGTCAGTAAGCAGGCACAAAGCCAAAACTGGCACATTATCTGTTACACATTTCTGAAGTCATCTGCATTGGGCCAGATGTCATTCATCTGCCCATATTTGGGGCTGAAATCTTTGATGCACTTCTGGAGAGTAGGAAAAGTGCTGCCTGGCCATGGGAAAAGCCACTGCAACGAGAATGTAAAAAAATAACTGTAATTGCTGATGAACCACACTGTTCACATGTAGAATGAGGAACTGACAGTAGTTCACAAAACTGTCAGTGACAAAAACATATGCCACCTCTTCAGGTGATTAGGGACAGCACAATATTTTTTTATGGATTGCTACACTCAAATTGTGGTTTATGGGTGGCAGTCCTAAAGAAAAATGAGCATCACATGCGACTGAGGCAAAGCCTGCGGGGCTAGGAATGGCACTAATAAGCTGGGCGAAAACAAAGACATTTTGACCTCTGCCCAGGAGTGGCAGACAGAGGACTCACCAAGCCAGCTTTGGACAGTGAGTAAGTTTTATTTGACTTGTTCAATCAGATTTAATTAAAACTCTAAAAATGTCTTGAGCATTGACATTGTCCTTCTTTTTCTCTTCTTGCCTACTTTTCTAGACTTCCGCTTTTCTCTTCCTTGGCCATTTTCATGCTCCAAAATGCTCTCACTTAGATGGAAAAGCTATTCCAAATCTGCCTACCACTGGGAACAATTAAAAATTCTCTGCTTCCAGGCAGATGAACTTTATACATATGCTCCCCACACTTGTTTATCTTCTGATCTTGAGCCTTCAATTACCAACTTTCAAATCCCAAACCTCACAATTAAAATATACTAAGAGAGTAAAACAGGAAATGCCACTCTGAGCTATCATAATCCTTCATGAACACACACCATAGCATTTGATGATTCATATTTTTCACTGTAAAATTCCTTGTGTTTCTGGAAAAAAATGCAGTGAGGATATAAAAAGGAAGTATTATTTCAAGATATGGTTACGACTCCTTGTTCCACAGTAAAGCTTTGTTACTTGAAACTTGTGTTATTCCAGTATAAATGAAATTTAAACAGAATGATTCAAGTGGAAAATCATTGCATTGATATTGGACTCCCTCTATGTTTCTCTAAACTAGCATTCTGTTTCATGGTATTACTAATTAATGGCATTTCCTAAAACCTAACAGTTGCCTGAAGAGGTGCAAATGCAACTATTACCCAGCAAACCAAAAGCTTTCACCGTCACCTTCTACTCCATTCTTCTCTTTGTTTCCTTGTCCTGCCAACTGCATTTCTTGCTGCAAAATCTAACCAAACACTGTCTGCAATACACAAAACCATGAGCAAATAACAGAGAAGTGATCATGCTTTTCTGGAGCAATGTTCTGTGTGGCCAACTGTCCTATCTTCAGCAGTGGCCACAGGCAAAAGTCTGGAAAAGACTTAAAAAACAGGGCGAGCTTATATTATACTTCCACCAAGGTGCTCTCCCAGCAGTATGTGGATTTCAGGTGCTGGAATTTTTGTGTGTAATAGTTAATGGACTTTCATTTCACAATGTTTTCTGTCACATTCTGAACTAATATAAACTTCTAACAGTCACAAATCAGGTTGCAGTGAATCCCTCAGATAAAGTATTTGCATCATGCAGCCAAATCTTTCCTCTTGCCACAAGTATGGCATCAGAAATCCAGATGTAGAAGTGAATACTTTCCTAGGTCCATGGTCTTTCAGTCCTGAGCACAAGGGACTGCCCCTCAAAATTGAGAAAGGTTTCATTCATTTATTTAAGTTTTTGTTATTTTGGGAATTTAATACAATAGCACCTTACCTTAATTTTCTCACCTTCCAAAGGATCTATTCTTCTCACATCAGAAAAATCTAATGAAAAATAAGAAGAAAATGAAAGGAGTTATAATTGGTGAACATAAAGAAAAAGGCAAATTGTTTTCACAAAATACTGTCAGAGCCAAGAAATAGGACAGAGAAGTCATTAAAAGAGTTCTTTTCACGGCACAGGACCTGAAAAACAATACTGAGGAGACCTTATTGTGGCCTTCCAATATCTGAAGGGTGCCTACAGGAAAGCTGGTGAAGGACTTTTTAGGGTGTCAGGTAGTGGTAGGACTAGGGGGCATGGATCCAAGCTAGAGGAGGGGAGATTTAGATTGGACATCAGGAAGAAGTTCTTCACCTTAAGGGTGGTGAGACACTGGAACAGGTTGCCCAGGGAGGTGGTAGAAACCCCATCCCTGGATTTTTTTAAGGCCAGGCTGGATGTGGCTCTGCACAACCTGCTCTAGTGTGAGGTGTCCTTGCCCATGGCGGGGGGGTGGAACTAGATGATCCTTGGGGTCCCTTCCAACCCTGACAATTCTGTGATTCTGTGAAAAGTCTGGGCCTCTCTGAGAATGAGAAGACCCTTGCAATGTGGTGGCAGTCCCCATCAAAGGAAAACAGGATGCATACATGCAGCTGGCTGATGATATATGCAAATCAGTGACTTTGTTAAATGTGTGTTACACTGAATTTCCACTGCTTGATTCCAACCTCCATTCTTTTGGCTTAGCCTCATCTGGTTTCACATAAACAACTCCAGCTTTCTTTCTACAGACCACAGGCATTTCTTCATACTGGGATGTCCATTTCACTGGATAGGCATTCATCTGCACAGACATCACAGAATCACAGAATATTAGGGGTTGAAAGGGACCTCTAGAAATTATCTAGTCCAAACCCCCTGCCAAACACATCCAGGTGTGTTTTGAAAGTCTTCAGAGATGAAGACTCCACTACCTCTCTGGGCAGCTTTGGTCAGTGAGAAAAGCAGCTCCTGGAGACTTGATGTGGAGATGTCCAAGCTGGTCCAGAAGCTTCTGCCATACCATAGTGGGTGGATCTTGAGTTTCCTGGATTCAACACCTTCAACATCACAGTCCCAGTTGTGGCTGATTTGCAATCCCTAACACAGCAGTGCGAAAGAAACAGACCCTTAGTCTTGCAGACATGCAAGTGTCCTGCAAGTCTGGATTCATGCCAGCAGGGCAGATGCCAACCCAAAGTGCAGGTTAGAGTGTAAATTAGCATGCAGTAGCTCAGGACAATTGACCATCCTTCTGCCAACAAGAAAGTCTCTTAGAAGCAAGTCACCCAAGAGCCTGCAAATGTCAGTTTTCCTGGGTAAGTATTGCAGGATTAGTCTGTGAAGCACTAAACTTGATACAACGTGATTTCTTACATGGAGACTTCTGATCAAGCACATATTTATGATGCAATCCAGATATACTGAAGCTGATTCTAGGTTGTTGGATGAGAAATTCCTAACAATTCTCAATAGCAGTGAAATTATGAACCTTTCCACCAAATAAACCAGGCTGAAGTGTTACAGAAGTTATTTCTGGTTAAAAGTCAATGAAAATAAAGTGCCTAAACATGAAAGAGTTTATATAAGAAAGGGTGTCATCATTTTCTTGCATGTTCCTAGATACAGCCAGTGCAATTGAGAAGACGATACAGAAGAGCAGACGGCTAATTATCCTCCTAACACACCAGTTGATTAATTGTGAAGAACAGGCTTATGATCAACACATTGCTTTGTACAATGCCCTCATTCAAAATGATACAAAGGTGATCCTGCTGGAAATGGAGGCAATTGGAACTTATGAGAAGCTTCAGGAATCTCTTAGGTTTATTATTAAGCGGCAAGGCACCATCAAATGGAAAGAGCAGCACACTGCACAACCACAGTCATCCAATTCTAAGTTCTGGAAACAGGTGAGGTATCATATGCCACTGAGACGCAAGTCCTCACCCTCAACTGATACTGGGTGAATGTCTATGAAAATACCATTACACTATCTGGATGGACTACATGCCTGCAGCTCTTTTTCCTTTCACTAGGTACACAATTTTGCAGTCTGGAATTCTAGATGCATTTTTGAACTGTTTTCAGTCCTTCAATTAAGTAGCAATAAGGTGAACTAATGGAATAGGTCTGGGGAAATAAGGGTAGTTTTTATGGTATGGGAGTTCAGGATATAAATCATTCTAGGCTGTGTGCAGAATTTTGCATGTCAAAGCAAACAAAATGTAACTATACACTTCCCATATGTAGCTGTACATATGACTAAAAGTTATGAGTCTGAAGATCTCAGTGCCCATGTTTTACCTTTCTAATGCCACTGATAAAACAGAAATGCTTTCCCTACTATTTGACTAAAAAGTATAATGTGCACTATGAAACTATAATGTTCTGCTTCTGATTATTTTTTCCCTCGTTTGTTCTATTTTAGTTCAACTAACTCCATGAAAAATTTATTTTTCCTTAGCATGGATGTCTCAGTAAAGGCTCTTTTGAGACTAGTGTGAATACAGTATTAAGAAAAAAGAGCAATGTTAAGGGGAATAAATACACCAATAATATTTACATGCAGTTTCTCCTATCATATGTATATAAAAGAATGTCACACAAAGGGGAATTTGAAATCTTTCAAGTACAACAGACCATGTTGTTATTCTTGTCATTATTTCCAGGTAGATATAATATTGTAAAATTCTGGATTTTTTTTTTTTTTTTCTACACAAGTAGCATTCCTTTAAGCTACTGGAAAAAAAAAAAGTGATTGCATTTTGATAACATGCAGTATCCACTTACTTTTTTTTTTTGTTTTTTTCATTCTCATCCCTTTGCTCTGACCATATCCCTATTTACACCTCATGGGGAACACCCTCACATGCAAAATCAGAGCTAAACATCCTAGGTCAGAAGAGTATGAACTAAATATATTCTAGTAAGGATATCAGTGCAAACTTTCATTTTTTAGCTTCTTAAGTCCAGGAATTTACTTTCTATCAAAGAAGACATGGTTTTGAGATTCGGACTTGCTGCAGAATGGACTTCAAAAGTGAAAATTAGATGCAGAATATCTGATGTTATCAAATCCAGGCTACAGAACAAGCAAGTACTTTCCTTTGCTGTAAGTTTTTATTGAATTCGGATATTCAGACTGTAATGGGTTGGGGCAAACCCCCTCCCCACCACAGGGCAGAAACAACAACTCAGACAAACAGATTGCAAAAGTGATGGAAAGTTTAAATAGAAAAACAATTTAAAAACAAACAACAATGTAAGCTTTACAGAGAACCACAAGAACCATGACAAAGAGAGAAATCCCAGAACATACCCAAGAACATCCCATCCCCACCTGGGGGTACACCCAACCCCCCCCCAAGGGCTCTTTCCTCCCCCCCAACCCAGCCTTGGGCCTGGGCAGGCCCAAGAGAGGCGGCTCACGCCATTTTACCTAGGGAGCAGCAGGGGACGAAAGAGGAAGTGAAGACCCCACATGGACATTTTATAGGGGAGCAGGGCATTATGGGAATGGAATACCTGCCTGTGACCACCCCCTGGGCTGGGCCCACCCCTTTGGGACCTCCCAGGTGTGGTCTATGCAGTGGCATCCGGGCCAGCACCCAGCCTAAACCACCACACAGACTTATGGATAGCTATCTGAAGTAGGAAAGTATGTATACATATGTATAGAAAATTGTCAACATTAAAATAAAAGGTCTATGGCAAATTAAACAGCTTTTAATTGAATTATGTTTTCAAGTGTTCATGCACGCACTGTTCTCTTCACCACAGCTGTAAAAGTCTAATGTTATATTTTATTATTGCCTCATTAGATTGTGTGCAGTGTTGGGTCCTGTTCCAAAAGATCCTTCTAGATAAACCTCACTGTCTCTGTGGAAGCTCCACAAAATGAATTCATGCCAATATAAGAGATTTGGATTATTCCTCCAATACTCTTTCTTCCCACAGAAAGAATACTAATACAAAAGGCATGTGTAAAGGCAGAAAAGCCTGTTGCTTTATACTATGACAGGTTTTCCCAGCAGCTTCTGAGCAAGAGAGAATTTTCACTTCCAAGATTATTAAAAGCTCAAATTTTAACAGAAAGGAAGAAAGAATGAAACTGAGTATCTCGGAAACAAAAAGTCTAGCATGAATTTTCATGTTGTGTCCCTGCTGACTGCTGTGAGGGTTGAACTAGATGATCTTTGGAGGTCCCTTCCAACCCAAACCATTCTATGATTCTATGCCAGAAAGGCATAAGAGGGGAAGGTACAATGAGGATGTGCATGGGGTCATTAATGAGGTAAATTGTTCTGAAACATCCTGATATCTCGCAGACTTCTGTTAGCCAGACATGTAGTTATGATGGTGAAAAACAAATGGGTCTTGTACTGACACTCTGGCATGGTTTGATGAGCAGACAGATTGCTCTGTTGATCCAAAAAGGGGCAAAAGAATAATGCTCACACAAATAGATTGGATAGTGATGGAAAGTTTAAATGGAAAAGCTCATTACAAACTACAGCACTACTGTTACATAGCGGTGAGTGTAGCAAAACATAAAAATACAAAGAAATCTACAGTCTAGGCTTAACACACAAGCTCATTAGAACCAAGCTTTCCAGAATACCTCGATGAAATCAGATGAAAACCCCACTTGGGGTTTACCATAAGCATCAGCGCTCTTTCTTCGCCCCCCCCCCACCCCCCCCTCATTGGTAGGCTGGTTTCAGGCTGGCTAGGCCCAAACTGCCCCCCATTTATTTTTCTCTCCCGAGGCCCGTCAAAGCTGTATTATACTCCCCATGCCAATAGAATAGAATAGAATAGAATAGAATAGAATAGAATAGAATAGAATAGAATAGAATAGAATAGAATAGAATAGAATAGAATAGAATAAACCAGGCTGGAAGAGACCTTCAAGATCATCGCGTCCAACCTATCATCCAACACCACCCAACCAACTAAACCATGCAACCAAGCACCCTGTCAAGTCTCCTCCTGAACACCTCCAATGATGGTGACTCCACCACCTCCCCGGGCAGCCCATTCCAATGAGCAATCACTCTCTCTGTGTAAAACTTCCTCCGGACCTCCAGCCTGAACCTCCCCTGGTGAAGCCTGAGGCTGTGTCCTCTTGTTCTGGTGCTGGCTGCCTGGGAGGAGAGACCAATCTCTGCCTGTCTACAACCTCCCTTCAGGTAGTTGTAGAGAGCAATAAGGTCACCGCTGAGTCTCCTCTTCTCCAGGCTAAGCAACCCCAGCTCCCTCAGCCTCTCCTCACAGGGCTTGTGTCCTGCTGGCCACACTATTCCTGATACAGGCCAGGATGCCATTGGTCTTCTTGGCCACCTGGGCTCATGTTCAGCCTACTGTTGACCAGTACTCCCAGGTCCCTTTCTGCCTGGCCACTCTCCAGCCACTCTGACCCCAGCCTGTAGCACTGCATGGGGTTGTTGTGGCCAATGTGCAGAACCTGGCACTTGGATGTGTTAAATCTCGTGCCGTTGGACTCTGCTCATCTGTCCAGCTTGTCAAGGTCCTTCTGCAGAGCTCTCCTACCCTCTAACAGATCAACACCTATCCCCAGATTGGTGTCATCTGCAAACTTACTGATGATGAACTCAATCCCCTCATCCAGACCATCAATAAAGATATTAAAGAGCATGGGGCCCAGCACTAATCCCTGGGGGACACCACTAGCATCACAGTATCACAGTATCACAGTATAACTTAGGTTGGAAAGGACCTCGAGGATCATCAAGTCCAACCTATCAACACAGACCCCATGA
This sequence comes from Melanerpes formicivorus, assembly GCF_026170545.1. Classification (NCBI taxonomy): domain Eukaryota; kingdom Metazoa; phylum Chordata; class Aves; order Piciformes; family Picidae; genus Melanerpes; species Melanerpes formicivorus. The sequence continues at coordinate 28,580,229 of NW_027142353.1, read as the reverse complement.
CTAGACCATGGCACCAAGTGCCACGTCCAATTTCCTCTTGAATGCCTCCAGGGTCGATGACTCAACCACCTCCCTGGGCAACCCGTTCCAATGACGAATGACTCGCTCGGTGAAGAATTTCCTCCTCACCTCGAGTCTAAACCTCCCCTGGCGCAGCTTGAGACTGTGTCCCTTTGTTCTGGTGCTGGTTGCCTGGGAGAAGAGACCAACCCCTTCCTGGCTACAACCACCTTTCAGGTAGTTGTAGAGGGCAATGAGGTCACCCCTGAGCCTCCTCTTCTCCAGGCTAAACAATCCCAGCTCCCTCAGCCTCTCCTCATAGGGCTTGTGCTCAAGGCCTCTCCCCAGCCTTGTTGCCCTTCTCTGGACACGTTCAAGTGTTTCGATGTCCTTCTTAAACTGAGGGGTCCAGAACTGGACACAGGACTCAAGGTGCGGCCTAACCAAAGCAGAGTACAGGGGCACAATGACCTCCCTGCTCCTGCTGGCCACACCATTCCTAATGCAGGCCAGGATGCCATTGGCTCTCCTGGCCAGCTGGGCACACTGCTGGCTCATATTCAGGTGGCTGTCGATCAGCACCCCCAGGTCCCTCTCTGTTTGGGACCTCTCCAGCCACTCCGACCCCAGCCTGTAGCTCTGCATGGGGTTGCCGTGGCCAAAGTGCAGCACTCGGCACTTGGACTTGTTGAATGCCATCCCGTTGGACTCTGCCCATCTGTCCAGTCGGTCGAGGTCCCTCTGCAGAGGCTTTCTACCCTCTAACTGACTAACATCTGCCCCTAAGTTGGTGTCATCTGCAAACTTGCTGATGACTGACTCGACCCCCTCATCCAGATCATCAATGAAGATGTTAAAGAGGACAGGGCCCAGCACTGATCCCTGGGGGACACCACTGGTGACTGGCCACCAGCTGGATGTGGCACCGTTCACTACCACTCTCTGGGCCCAGCCCTCCAGCCAATTCCTAACCGAGCACAGAGTGTTGCTGTCCAAGCAACGAGCTGACAGCTTGGCCAGGAGTTTGCTGTGGGGGATGGAGTCAAAGGCTTTGCTGAAGTCCAGGCTGACTACATCCACAGCCTTCCCCACATCCACTAGGTGGTCACCTGATCATAGAAGGAGATCAGGTTGGTCAGGCAGGATCTGCCCCTCCTAAATCCATGCTGGCCGTGTCTGATCCCTTGGCCATCCTGTAAGTGCTGTGTGATTGCACTCAAGATGACCTGTTCCATAATCTTGCCTGGCACTGAGGTCAGGCTGACAGGTCTGGGTTCTGGGCAACCATCTCTAGATGGTCCTGCTTGAGAAGGAATGTTGGACTAGATGACCTCCAGAGGTGCCTTTAAACCTAAGCCATTCTGTGATATGTGACTTACAAAGAATAAAAATTTTCTAAAACGTGTTTTAGCAACTTTTTACAGCTGGCAGTCTGTCCTAGTGGAATAACACAACAGTCTGGCCTCTTCAAAAAAATATCTCCTTTCACCAAAGAAAGGTCATAGAGAATCAGTTTGGATGTTTGAAGCTTAAAATACACAGGACAAAGTTAATTTTGAGCTGAATTAGAACTTTCGTTTAGAGATTAATGCCCTCTTAATTTCTACTTTGTCCTTCCCTGATTTTGTTACCTTAGGGGACAGAGGAGAACCGATTCCCTCTCACTTGTTACTAGAGCAGAGTCATCGCGCCATCTGGTGGACATATGGGTGTAAAGAGATTTTGACCATCCTGAAGCTGCGCCAGGGGAGGTTTAGACTCGAGGTGAGGAGAAAGTTCTTCACTGAGCGAGTCGTTCGTCATTGGAATGGGCTGCCCACGGAGGTGGTGGAGTCACCATCCCCGGAGGTGTTCAAGAGGGGATTGGACGTGGCACTTGGTGCCATGGTCTAGTCATGAGGTCTGTGTTGATAGGTTGGACTCGATGATCCTCGAGGTCTCTTCCAACCTTAGTTATACTGTGATACTGTGATACTGTGAACATGCTCTGGTAACATCAGACATAAAGACTGAAATTTTCGGGGTGTGCATACTGCTGTAATTTCCTGAAACCCATAAAGTGTTGCCGGTAAACAACAGCTTAGGATTTGGCATTGAGAACAAAGTGTTTACTCCTTTATAATAATATGTAATGACATCCTGCAACATGTTCCTGAAGAAACTGTCTGCTTGTCTTGGATGTGTAGACAGTTCATTGGGTAAAAAAACTTGGCTGGGTGTCTGGGTCCAAAGAGTAGTGATGAATGGATTTAAACCCAGTTAGAGGCCAGTCAGAAGTGGTGCTCCCCAGGGCTCAGTTATCTTTTAATATCTTTATCAGTGATCTGGACGGGATCCATATTGTATCAGTGGATTGTGATCAGCATGCAATCCTCAGCTTGAGGGAAATTCATAGATTCATAGAATGGGAAATTCATAGATTCATAGAATGGTTTGGATTGGAAGGGATCTTAGTTGTCTCTCCACACCCACACCGCCCCCCCCCCCCCCCCCTCATCGGCAGGGACACCTTCCATGAGACCATATTGCTCAAGGCTTCATCCAACCTGGCCTTCAATGTCTGCAGGGAGAGGGCATCCACGACATTCCTGAGCAACCTGTTCCAATGTCTTACCACCTTCACTGTGAAATGCTGCATTTAGGATGGAATAAACCGAAAAAACCAGCCTGGAGGTCAACACAACACAATGTAAATTTGCAGAAAGGGACCAGATGGTTGACATTAAGAACAGCAGAAGTCAATAGTATGTCCTTGTGACAAAGGACATACTGCCCCCTGCACCTTACTAGCATGAGTGTAGCTGAGGAAAGTATTCATGCTGCTGTATGCTGTATTTGCAAGATCACATATGGAGTGCTATGTCAGATGTTGGGCTCCTCAGTAAAAGGAAGGCACTAACTCAGTGGAATGAGTCCAGGGAGAGACCACCAAGAGCATGGTACATAGAGGGAGAGGACAAGAAGTCCTGTTCATGTCTACAATAATCTAATGGAATGACAGAAAGAATGAATGGAGCCAGGCTCTTATCAAAGAAGTGAGTGATAGGACAAGAAGCGACTGCCGCAAATCAGAAGTCATATTAGGAAAAAGAAAAAAACATATGCATGATCAAATGCTGGAAAATATACCCAGAGAAACTGTGAGATCTACATCCTTGGTGATGTTCAGGTCTTAGCTGTACACACATTAAGCAGGTACTGGACTTTTGGACCTCCAGAGGTCCCTTCCAACCTGAATTATCCCATGATACTGTAACGTAGAGGAAAGATTGAAAATGTGCAACTTGTGTTAAAAACTCTGAGAAACAAATGAGGCTTTAACAGACATGGTAATAGTCCAGAATTTGCCTTTTGACATCACAGACAGAAAATACTGAAAAAAAGAACCCACAACAGAATACAATTTAGCCTCTACTAGTTATGAATGTAACTGTTATACAGAGATGATGGAAGCAGATTAAAAAGGACTATATTAGCTAGAAGCAAACAAGTTTAAGCTGCGGTTACCAGTGTTGCTATTTATGATGGAAATATTTTCATTTTAGGTTTTCAGTTAGCACCTCTGTGTAGTATATGGAAAGGAAGACATGAAAAACTGTGAGAAGTAACTGGTTTTCCTTAGCTGATTGGTCATGTGGTAAAAGCTTACAAAAATCTTGGGTCTGATACTAGTGCAAACTTTCACTTTCATCATGGCATTTTCATAACGAAAATCTGATCTGTAGTTGAATTTATTTTCCGAGGCTACAAATTTTCCACTAAAATATTATTGGTATGAGGACTAAAAAGTCCAAACTTTATTCTCCTTTCATACACATTCACACATTTCAGAGCTTGCTATGTCATCAGTTTCTAACACATAGAAGAAAGTTCAGAAACTTGAGAGTATCTCAGAACTATAAGAAAGCAAATGAATGTGAGAATATCTAATGGAAGATACAGTTGTAAAAGTACTTTTAAAAGTTTCCAAACTTTAAGGTTCCCCTTTTCCAGTCATAAGGAACTTCACCAGATTGCCTTGACTTTTCAAATATGAAAGACAGTGGTTTGGCAACTTCATCTGTCAGTTCCCTCAGGACCCATGGGTGGATCATGCTGGGTCCCATGGACTTGTACACCTTCAGGTTCTTGACATGGTCTTGAACCTGATCTTCACTTATAGTAGGTGAATCTTCCTTTTCCTACTCCCTACCTTTGTTTTCTGGCACTTGGGCAGTACAGCTAGAGCTCGTGCCAGTGAACACTGAAGCAAAGCAGTCATTGAGCACCGTATTCCTCATGACCAGGTCTCCATTTTCCCTTTGAAGAGGCCCCACATCATCCCTAGCTGCCTTTTTGTCACTGATGTACCTGAATAAATTCTTCTTATTCCCTTTTATGTCCCCAGATTTAATTCCATCTGTGCTTTTGCTTTTCTGACCAGATCTCTGGCTGCTCAGACAATTTCTTCGTAGTCCTCCCACATGGCCCATTCTTGCTTCTGTTGTTTATATGCCAGCTAAGTCCAGGAGGACCTTGTTCACCCATGCCAGTCTCCTGGCACTCTTGCTTGCCACCTTCCTTCTTGGAATGCACTGCTCCTGGGCATGGATGAGATGGTCCTTGAATACTGACCAGCTTTCATGCAGCCCTCTTCCCTCCAGGGCTTTATGCCATGACACTCTGCCAAGCAGCCCCTTCTTGTGGGGGAGGATAAGGACCAGTATAACACCTTTTCTTGGGGGTTCCTTTATCACTTGGAGGAGGAAATTGTCATCAATTCACTCCAGGAACCTCTTAGATTGCTGGTGTAATCAGTTATATGTGTGGTTGAAATCTGACATGAAGACCAGGACTTGAGAATGTGAAGTTGCTCCTATCTGCTTACAGAGGGCTTCATCCACTTGGTCTTTTTGGTCAGGCAGCCTGTAACAGACCCTCACTACAGTGTCCCTTTCCTTTGCCTTCCTTTTAATCCACTCCCGTAAGCTCTCTGTTGCCTCTTTTGCTATCCCCAGGTGGAGCTCCATGGGGATCCAGTTGGTCTTTGATGTAGAAGGCAACAGCGCCTCCCCTTCATCCCTGCCTGTCTTTACTGAAGAGTTTATACCCATCTCCTCCTGAGCTGGGTGATGGGGTCAGGGAGCAGTGTAATGCCCCAGAAATCCATGAGGAATTAGTTTGGGACCTGCTGAGCCACTTGGACACTCACAATTCCATGGGACCGGATGGGATCCATCCTAGAGTGCGAAGAGAGCTGGCAGATGAGCTGGCCAAGCCGCTCTCCATCATTTTCCTCCAGTCCTGGCTCACTGGAGAGGTCCCAGATGACTGGAAAGTGGCCAATGTGGTCCCCATCCACAAGAAAGGTCGGATGGAGGAACCTGGAAACTACAGGCCAGTCAGCCTGACCTCAGTGCCAGGGAAAGTGATGGAGCAGATTATCCTGGCGGCAATAACTGTGCACCTGAAGGATGGCCAAGGGCTTGGGTCCAGCCAACATGGATTTAGGAGGGGCAGGTCCTGCCTCTCCAACCTGATCTCTTTCTATGATCAGGTGACCCATCTGGTGGACGTGGGGAGGCCTGTGGATGTGGTCTACTTGGACTTCAGCAAGGCCTTTGACACCGTCCCCCACAGCAAACTGCTGGCTAAGCTGTCAGCTCTTGGCTTGGACAGCAACACTCTGTGCTGGGTTAGGAACTGGCTGGAGGGCTGAGCCCAGAGAGTGGTGGTGAAGGGTGCCACATCCAGCTGGCAGCCAGTCACCAGTGGCGACCGCCAGGGATCAGTGCTGGGCTCCATCCTCTTTAACATCTTCATTGATGATCTGGATGAGGGGATTGAGACAGTCATCAGCAAATTCGCAGATGACACCAAGTTAGGAGCAGATGTTGGTCACTGTGCAGAGGGACCTCGACTGACTGGACAGATGGGTGGAGTCCAATGGGATGGCATTCAACAAGTCCAAGTGCTGGGTGCTGCACTTTGGCCACAGCAACCCCATGCAGAGCTACAGGCTGGGGTCGGAGTGGCTGGAGAGCTCGCAAAGAGAGAGGGACCTGGGGGTGCTGATTGACAGCTGGCTGAATATGAGCCAGCAGTGTGCCCAGGTGGTCAAGAGGGCCAATGGCATCCTGGCCTGCATTAGGAATAGTGTGGCCAGCAGGAGCAGGGAGGTCATTGTGCTCCTGTACTCTGCATTAGTTAGGCCACACCTTGAGTACTGTGTCCAGTTCTAGGCCTCTCAGTTTAAGAAGGACACTGAGACACTTGAACGTGTCCAGAGAAGGGCAACAAGGCTGGGGAGAGGCCTTGAGCACAAGCCCTATGAGGAGAGGCTGAGGGAGCTGGGATTGTTTAGCCTGGAAAAGAGGAGGCTCAGGGATGACCTCATTGCCCTCTACAACTACCTGAAAGGTGGTTGTAGCCAGGAAGGGGTTGGTCTCTTCTCCCAGGCAACCAGCACCAGAACAAGGGGACACAGTCTCAAGCTGCACCAGGAGAAGTTTAGGCTCAAGGTGAGGAGAAAGTTCTTCACCAAGAGAGTCATTAGTCATTGGAATGGGCTGCCCGGGGAGGTGGTGGAGTCACCATCCCTGGAGGTGTTCAAGAGGGGACTGGACATGGCACTTGGTGCCATGGTCTAGTCATGGGGTCTGTGTTGACAGGTTGGACTTGATGATCCTCGAGGTCTCTTCCAACCTTAGCAATACTGTTATACTGTGAAGAGTTGGGTGATCTAATCCTGTTCTCCAGTCCTGAAAGCCATTCCATCATGTCTCAGTAATGCAAAGGACATCATAGCCCTGCAGGCATGCACATGGCTCTTGACTGGGGGTTAGTGTAAAGGCATTTAAGTTGGGCCTCCATTGAAGGTGATTTACTGACTGGGGTTCCCTTATCCTGCATTTTAGGTGCTCTCTTCCCAGCCTGCCAGTCACCTCCAGGAACAGGTTGTCTGTTAGTATCATTGGCTTTGATGTGGGATGCATTGAGGACTCCTTCCCCCAGAAACTCTAGTATAAAGCTCTCCTTCTGCTAAACTGCATTTGCACTCTCTTGTAAAATCCTCTTTATTACATATGCTTTCCTTTGAATTTTGAAATTGGAAATTGCATTGTAAACCCCAAAATTACTGCAAAGTATCTTGTATTATTTTAACAAGTGGCTATACTGGGCCAGATTATTAGTTGGCTTTCCTGAAGTTGTGCTGATTTACATTAGCTAATGGTCTGACTGCTTTTATATGCAATTTTTGATGAGGAAAACAAATAAGGTGAGACAGTAAAATTCTATAGACCTTTTTGCTTCACCTCAGTATTAAAATAAGCAAAAAAGCTGGGTCCTTTTTTTAATGTAACCTGCTTGTTTTACCTCTGAAGAGACAACTTCTGTTGCTGTGTGGATTTTCTACATCCCCAGCTGTCCTGGATAAAAAACCAAAAGGGTAGCAGTTACAAAACAAGTTTCTGACCATGGAAAGGATTACATGAAAATAAAAAATCCTGAGAGGATGATTTTTTACCTGCTGCTATCAAAAGAACTTTATTTACAAGTATAGCAAATCCTTGCCCAACACATAGCAAATAAACCATTCCTGTGAAAGAAACAGTGACAACATGTCATTTACTCAGGAACAGCACTTAAATAGGAAATACGCTAATCAGAAATCCCTAATAGAACCACAATTCCAATATACCCCCACTTGGCTAAAAAGCAGGCTCAGCTACTGGCGTGATGGCTTATTTGGAAGTGAACACACGCTCTGCCTTTGCAGCAATGGAGCCGCAAGATGTTTCACATCTTGAAAGTTTGCCTTGCTCTCCCCACAAAGGGACTGCTATTACAGAAAAATACCATTTAAATCAGGATATTTCTGATCAAAGTATGGTAGGATCGTGTGCCTTGCTTTATCTCTTTTCCTGCAGATGATGCTATGTAACATTTTTTTAATTTAGTTTTTTTCCTTTTGAGATCTTTGCCGAGCACCATCTTTTCAGGAGACAGTTTATCTCTTTGCACATCGTCCTTGTTAAAACAGCCAGTGAGGGGAGGAGGAAGTTGTAGAAGAGATAAAAGTTACTGTGCTTAGTTTAACAGATGCATTGCTAAATCTCCATCCTACTTTCACGACACTTCATGGGAAGAGTCCTGCAATGGGCATTCAGAAGAAAAGCAAAGGAACAGGCATTTCGACTTATAATGACCGAAGACATCACCTCCTTATGTTTCCTCCTCCCCGAAAGTTGTGAGAGGGAACCTAAAAAGTTGATATTCACTCCTTTTGCTAGCGGGAGGCACTTCTGGGTGCCAGCACCCCGGCGGTACCTCACACTGGCGCCTCCGCGCTGCTGCTCGGCCTCAGCCCCGGCACGGGACCCTGCGCTCTGACCAGGTAGAGCCTAAGGGGAAGGGGAAGGGGAAAGCGGGGCGGACGGGACGAGGAAGGAGGGGGAGGGTAGAGGGAAGGCAGACAGGTTTGTTCCGTCTTCCTTCTCTTGGAGGCCCAGAGCCTACCTCCTTGGGTTTGTGTGCCGGGCCCTCGCCTTGCCGGGCCAGCCCCTTCCCTCTGGCCCTGCTCTGGCAGCGGGCTGAGCAGGCGGTCGCTGCTCGGGACGGGCTGCGGCTCCACCTCCGAGAGACCCTGACTGCCCCCACGCATGCTTGCTAGTCTCCCTAAACTTTCCTGCCCGTCCAAGGCTGACTGGCCCCCTAGTCTTGCCTTCACTGCTGTGCTCCCCTTAGCCGACTCTGGCACCTTTCTTTGACTCCCTCCTGGGCCCTTGATATGCTTTTATTTTTGCCTTTATTTCAGTCAGCAGATCACTAATTAAGAAATTCCACTCTTCCTCTTTCAGGATGTTTTTCAGACTGAGCTAGGTATTGACTCACACACTGGAAGAGATGGCGCTCTCTTTCAGTGACAAATGAGGATCAGAAGATCTTTGTAAGTACAAATTATAACTTTCTGGAGTTTGAAAGACTGCCTCTGTCAGCTTTCCATTTGGCAAACTTTTTGTAGTAAGTAAACCAGTTACGTTGTCTGAATTTAAGATGGATTTTTACTTTTATCAATAGATTGCAGTCCTGGCAGAACGGTGCTTCGATCTATTATGGTTAAGGCAACTGCTTGCTAGATTCTTTTATTCAACAAATTCTGGCACAGCGTGGTGATATTTAAAAACACTCAAATTCCACAAGAAGCCATTCTTAAAGGGGTAAGACTAGTACTTTCCTTCTTTGGCCACAAAATGTTTCTTCAAACAGTATGACATTCATAAGAACCTGTTGATTTTACAAAAAGTAAGTCACAAGCCTTTGGGATCAAATTCTGATTTCCAAAAGTGTTCATAAAAAATTATTTGCTTGACAAAAACTGAGGATTGCTTTGATGCTTCTGGCACCATTTAATTCCAAAATCTTCTGATCATACTACAAGAATAAAGAATAATTAAAATGATGCTTAAACACACAAAATTTTCTAGCTTGTAAGGTGTCATTAATGTATTTTACATAACTTATAGCTTCAGTTTGTTTAAAAATGGTGGGGGTTTTTTGGTTGGTTGGTTGGTTTTGCTCCACAACGGCACATTTTTAAGAACCTTCTTTTCTTATTATTAGAATTCCATCAGTGGCTTTGAGCATGTATGAAATTTTAAAAGCATGCCTAAAGCTATTGTTTCTTTAGACCTGGGAATTTTTATACTTTTTTTCATTGAAACTGTCATCCTCAGCTATTGCTTTAGCATTTTGTCCATTGAGTATTTCTGTACTCCTTTATCAGAGAGAGAATCCTTACTTTTACTTTAATTCTCCATTTGTTTTTGAAAATTAAAAATCTTATTCTGTTCCTTGAAGAATCTCTTCATACTAGCTTTCACCAAAAGCATGTGTCTTTCTTTCTGCTCTTCCCTCCCCATGTGCCCCTACTCCCGTGTTTCATTGAAGAGCACTTCACACCATACTGCTCAAATGCAAATACTGTTAGCCCAGATTAGAACACTTTCAGACAAGCTGATCAGGTGCAACAAAAAAGTTCGTGTAAGATTAAGGACCTATGTTTTGCTTGTTAATAGTAACTGCTGATTTCCAACCTGGTTATTCCCAAGTATCTTGCATTATACTGTGTTTTTTAAATCCTTGTCAAAAGAATGAAGGGAACTATTCTTCGTTCAACAGAACTTCCACTGTATGCTGATATGGTATGCCAACAGGGATTTACAATTAAAAATCTGGTGATAAATGATTTTTCTTTATGTAGTGGATCATAGTTACATCGTTTATAACAACTGTATTTCTTCTGGATATGAGGGGGTGAAAAATGAAAATACAAGAATTGAAAAGCACTTCTTTCCTTTTAAAGTGTAGCATTTTGAATCTCCATATGTAGATGGGAACTGAAACCAGGTCTGATTGGTTTACTGTATGGCTTGTTAAAGGTGCTTGTTGCAGTAGTCAGCATCCACATTCTTTTAGATGCTTCCTAATCTGGATCTGCCTACCAGGCAGTCTGAAAAAAAGGGATGTGAAATACTTCTTCCATCTCCTTTGAGTGATTTGTGGGACGATGGCATACTTGTAAAGAACAAGAGAGAATAATCAGAGAGAGAGAGTAGCTACATACTTTGAAGTCATTCTAGAATATTGCTGGCAATGTTGTAGCCTCCTGCCTCCAGCTACTTCAGATACTAGGAAATTTCTGATTGTAAATCTCAGGGCAGCAATCTTACAACAGTAAGTATATGTTTTCTGAAATTGCAAAAGGTTTAAGTAACAAACCCAACCAAATGGAATGCTAACAAGATTTCTTTTGGCAGCTCTCTGTGAAATGTGCTGCATGTGTGTGTGATTTGTCCATGCATTTTTGGGTCAGTGACCAAGCAATGCTTTCTGTCTTGGTTGCAGATGTTGAATTGAGCTGATGATGCTCCTAATCTGTCTGATTTGTAAGCAAAGGACTAGCTCTGCCTTTGGTTGCCAGTTAAACTGGTGTTCTGAGGAATCTCAGAGAAGGTACTCCACATAGGTATTATTTAGAGGTGTTTCCCACTGTGTTTGAAAGTACAGTTGACTACATATGAAACAGTTCAGTACAAGCTGCTCCTTCTCCTCCTCAGCTAATGCTTATTGGTTATATAGACAAAATTGTTGATCACATTTTTTTCCAGCAGGCTCAAATTTAGCTGTCAAAATATGTCCACTCTATCACTGTGTTGTTCTCATTGAAAGCAAGGGATGTTCCTGATAGCTGTGTCTACAAGATCCAGTCTTGCAAAGTTTATATTCTGTGTGCAGGAAAAAAGCACTGCCTTGTCCTGTGGTGTCAGCTGGCTTGGCCTCTAAATTTGAATGCTTCTATGAGAATGTCAGTTTAATCAGAAATGTAAAATTTCTCTAGTTAACAAGAAAATGAAAGAAGGAATTGCTTTCTGAATTTAAAATAAAATTACCATGACAAATCTAGATACCTTTTCTGATACATGTTGTGATTAAAAAATAAAACATTGGATTTGGAACATCCTCTTCAGTATCAGGCAATAGTTACACTGCTGACTTGTTCAAAGTCATTTGTTTCACTGCGCTTGTGATGAAATTGGAATCTGTTTTTCTTAGGCTTTCAGAACAAGAAAGAACCATTGTTTCATTCCTCTGGAAAAGTGAGAAGTAGGTCAATAAAATGTCTCTAATATTTTTTTTAATGCTTGTCATTGAAGCTGCCACTGGTAAGTATAAATCTTCATTTCACTAGTAGAACTGTCAAAACATTTGCTGAATATGTGGCATTTTCTTGATAGTTGCTTAGAGTGGGGCAAGTTAGGTGTTTCGCAGTTTTGAACAAAATCTTAAAGGTTTGGGCAATTTTAGCCCAGTTCCAGACTTAGGAAATTTGGTCCAAAATACCAAAGTCAGAAAAAGAGTAAAGAGGCTACCTGAAGACATCTGATGATGTGGTATGGGAGAATGTTTGTATAAAGAGCCACCACTAGGAAGAGGATGAGTCTGCTTATTTTTCTGTTAGTCAGTAGTGTGGTCACAACAGCTGCTAAACAGCAAAAATCTCTGTGAGAACCTCAGGAGAAATAGAAACCGAAGGCTTATTTTATTCTTGACTAATAATGCTAGACCATGGTCCTTTTTCTGTATTTTTAATGACTACTCTATGCAAAGGTACATATGGGAAATTTGACTGGAAAAGCAGACTTTGAGACTAAATTTTAAAAGAAATCTAGATGTGGAATGGCTTAGTTTTGGGAAGAAAAGGCAAATGTTAATTCATAGGATCTCTGGTTTTGTGGTAGCTGCACCGTTCTAAGGATTAGCCATGTTTGTCATGTCAAACCATATGTGAATAATTTCTCTTCCCCTCCTTCCATTTGTTGTAGCTGCTTTACTATAGAGTGAGGTCAGATTTGTGCATTTGTGCCTATTTGATTCTGATGCTGTTGGACCCACAAGAAATAATCTTAGGGTGATGCCTTTTTTGTTACCTTTCTTTTCCTGCTGGTTTTGCTTGGGTGAGATAAAATAACAATTTGGAAAACTGAGTCTTCTGGTGGGCATAACTGGAATAAATAAACACTGCCAAACCACTCTGCTGAAGGGAAGTAGCTTTGTAAAAGACCAACGGTGTAACAAATCACTTTAAAGTCAGACTAATGTAATTTCCTGAAAGTAGTACCTGGCTTTCTAATGTGTCTTTTTCCTTCATTCTCTGAAGACAAGCTGTGTCCCCTTCGTGCCTCCATTGATGTGCTAGAAGGGGAATATTTTTTCCTTTGTTATTTTGAGTCAATGCAAGAACATTTTCAGGAAGAAGTGTACACAATAAACTGGTACAAAGAAAATGCTGGAAAGCAGCAACCGATAAAAGAAACACACAGGATTGTTTCCCAAAAGAATTTGCTGGAGTTTTGGCCAGCTGAACTCAGTGACTCCGGGAATTACTCTGTCACTTACAGGTGGGTACACAAGCTGGTGGCTGAACCTCTTCCTTTGGCAATTGTCTATGAAGAAGCTAATTTCTTTGTTTTGCTTTGTATGGCTTGTGGCATCTGTACAAAGGAGGTGCAGGAAACAGCATTAACTGTAGTGCTGTTTTCCATTTCATTTCAGTGTAACCATCCAGCAGACCTATGATATTTACAATTTCCAATCAGCAGTTTCAGCCTTTTAAAGGTTCTGTAAACTCTTTGGTAAGGCAGGTAGCATATCTGCTGCTTTGTGATTAATTACCTAAGCAAAATGAGTGATAGGCAATCCTCCCATCCACTGGCAAATAAAAGGAAACATTTGCTTGTCTTTTCCACCAGACTTGTTCTTCCTTAATGTCTTGAGTGGATCTTATGCTATGAAGCCTGTCAAGCTGTGACATATCTTAACTCTGCTTTCTGTGTAAAACCTTGCATGCTTGAGGACATTGAAAGAAAAAGTGAAATAATTGGATTTGTTTTCTTACTGTTGTAGAACATCATGAGTCAAAATGATAAATAAGGGTTTGCCTCAGCTATTTGGTTATAATCTCCATTAGACCACCATGAAAGACTAAAGGACTAAATGAAAAGTTTTCTGTGTGGAGTTCTGATGAATAACTTGCACCAAAACTGTACCTCAGCATTTAAAATTGAAGCAATCATTAATCTTAAGCAGAAAAAAATACAGTAAATTACAAGAACTCTACAAATGAATATAAAAAATTATGCAAGTTTCAAAACTGAGAAAACCAGCCTTTTATATAGGAAGAGATGCCAGAAAAAGACTAAGTCAAACTGTTAGGATGGAGTTTGTTAAGATAAGTATTCACTGGAAAACACAAATGTCTGAACCCTTTGTGAAATGTCTTGATTTGCTGATCTGCTTAAGCTAGAAACTCAGAAGAAAGGTTTTGAATTAGCATTCATTTGGGATTCAAAGTTTTAATTTTCTGCCTTTTTATTAATTTTCTAGGACTTTATAATACTGCTACATTTTAAAACTCAGTTTGCAAGGAAAGCATTTGTATTTTGGAAAAAGAAAATGTTTCTTCATTAAAAATATGTTTTGACCATTGAAATAACTTTAATTTTATTCCCCCCCTCCCCCTGAATACTCAATTTTGTTAGGACCAGAGTGAAAACATGTGTCAGGATTCCTCATGCAGGAACTCTTCGCAGGCCTTACCACTGGAGCAATAGGAATAAGGCAATTATTAGGGGATTCTAATTGGGATATTTAGCTATTGGAGAGCATGTTAATGGAATTACATTTCTGCAAATGCAAAAGATTATTTACAGATACAGCTTTCTTCAGATAGAGGAGTTCAGCCATCTCTGCAGCTAGGGATTCTTCAGATAGGGATGTTTAGTATTTAATAACAATGTCAATTAGAATGGAATAATTTTCAGTTCAGAATATCAATAATAGATTAAAATTTGGAGAGTTGAAAGCAGAAACTCCAAGTATATTTTTATTTAACTTTTTTTTTTTTTTTATTTTAATCTGTTTAGAGATAAGTATTTGTAAGCTCTAGGGAAATGATGTGCCTGTAACTGTTTGGGCAGTTTTCGAGAGCGTAATTACAAACATACTGCAGATTTTTGAGACAAGTAAAAGAACACATATTAACAGATACTGCAATCTAACTAAATTTAGATTTATTTTTTTTTTTTATCATGTTACAACTAACAATATGCAAGCAGCAAGAGGTAAAAATGCTGTAACCATGTATGTGTGGTAATATTTAGGTAATACACCTAAATATATTGGATGTAAGAATCAGAAGTTTTCCAGTTAATGTAGAAATGTCCTTCTGAGACACAGCACAGATAGCTAGTGTGTGTTTGTGTGTGTTATATGCTCATGTGTGTTTGTTAGTATAGCAGACTTAGGATATAAATTCAGGAATTCACAGACATCATCTGTAAGCCTGTATGTGTCCATCTTCAGCAATACTTCTTGAAAATGAAAGGTTTCACATGCACTTGTAGTGGCAGAGGTAAAGAGAAAAACTGTCACACATCTCTGTCCAGATTTCTAATTTGTATGTTTTTCTCATAGCCTATATCCTGTGATTATCAAAGGAAAAAGTAGAATACATAAAAAAAGGCAGGTTGTTTGGTTGCTCTGTATTAGTGACCTAGAAACTGGGGGAATTGGTAGGTTCCTGGAAAAAAAAATAAAATCTTCTAAGGGCTTTCACTTCCTGAGTCAAGATAGTTTTAATTGTTCCTACTTGGTGTGTTTGGTGGGGGAAGTAGAAAGGCTGTTAAGCCAGAAATAGTTTTGTTCCCCACAAATTATCAGTAAAGACTCAGACAAGTGAAATCTGAACAGAAATATAACAGTTCACAGCCTAGCAGCTTAAACAAGACAATTTGATGCATATTTGTCGTTGTTGAAAATCATGTATATAACAGACAACTTAAAGTTATGTAAGCCAAACTAATCTTAGAGTGCATAGGCATGTTTTTGTTACCTTCCAGAGAGCTGTTCCTTGCCAGATTTTGGCTCACCAGGTAGAAGAATATCTCGATCCAGTTTAGGTGAAATACTCCTATTTGTTGAAGTGATTTCACCACATATGATCACAGAAGAAAGCCTCTGTGGAGTGACAGTGTTGAGGAGAACGTGTAGCTGTGTTGATCCTTCTCTTCTGTCTGCTGAATCCAGATAGTAAAATCATTTGGATTTTATCATTAGATGTGTAGTTACCTAAAGAGACACAAAGAACTCATGGAATTAATCAGAACTAATGTTTATATATACAATTAAAATTATCTTAGGTATCTCTATTGTTAGGGGGAGAGAGAGGCCTTTCTGGGGCACAGGTTGTCTTGCTGAACAATAGGTGAGGACTCCACCCACTGTGAATACCCAAGCGAGTACATCTCTGATGGGAAAGTTTTGATAAGCTTTTTCCTGTTTATGCCACCATAGTTAACTGATCGAGAAACCAAACACCGATGGTTTGATTTAGATAGTCAGTCGCCATTATGACTAAAGAGGTAGTCAAGTGAGTAAGGAAAATAAGGAGAATCTGTGAAGGCTGGAAAAAAGGTACAATGAGTGATCTTAAAAGGGCGATCTTAAAAAGGGGCAGGGAGAAAACAAACCAAAGCCAACTCAAAAGTTGGTGTAAATTCATCATATAAATGATCATAGAATCAGAATGCATTGAGTTGTAAGGGACATTTAAAGGTCATATAGTCCAAACCCACTACAGTTGCAGGGACATCTCAGAGCCCCTTCAAGCCTGTCCTAATAGTTTTTCTGAATCTTCTCTATTAAAAGGCATGCCATCAAGAATGGTATTTAAGCTGATACATTTTGTAAGGCTTGCTTCTCCATTTCAACTGCTTTGTCCATTAGCTCTTCTCATCAAAATGGTTCTTGACGTGGTTTCTGTTCTCCTAGGAATGATTCTTTCTTCTTTTATATTTGAAGTACCTAGCAATGAAATAACCCACAGCTATAATCTGATTCTTTAGAGAAATAAGTGGATAGAACATAGCAGATATCTAAAGGTCAACACTCAGTTTCTAGATATTCAAGAGAGGAATTTTTTTAGCATATTCTCCTGATTTTTTTGTCAAAACTGCATGGGACATCATGACTCTGTTTTAGAAGTGTAGTTCCTGTCTCTACCAGTCAACCTGCGATGGCCAGGTATCATAGATCTCTTATCAGTGCAGACTGAAAGACAAAGGAGGTGAATCCTTTCCAAAATGTCTTGTTTTGCAGACGTGTTTGAGTCCAACTGTGATTCAGTAATTCATGAGACTTCTGTAATATTTAAATATTTCCAAAGTATCCATGACTATCTGCATGACTTCAAACAATGAATACTGTTGCTTTGTGAATGATAACAGAGTTGTCCATCTTTTTTTTTTAATCTATTTTACAAACATATTTTTTGTGACTCCTCTAAACCTTAGCAACGCTTAGGAGATTGAACCTGCAAGACCACTATCTGGCTCAAGGTCCTAAAACTCTCATGCTCCCTTGTAATTACACACGATACCACAGATTGATGCATCCTTGGTTGATACAATATATACCGTCATATTCTGCACTTACAATTTTACTGTCTTATGTTTTGTGATAGATATTACAGTATCACAGTATCACAGTACCACCAAGGTTGGAAGAGACCTCAAAGATCATTGAGTCCAACCTGTCACTACAGACCTCATGACTAGATCATGGCACCAAGTGCCACGTCCAATCCCCTCTTGAGCACCTCCAGGGATGGTGACTCCACCACCTCCCTGGGAAGCCCATTTCAATGACGAATGACGCTCTCAGTGAAGAACTTTCTCCTCACCTTGAGCCTAAACTTCACCTGGTGCAGCTTGAGACTGTGTCCCCTTGTTCTGGTGCTGGTTGCCTGAGAGTAGAGACCAACCCCTTCCTGGCTACAACCACCTTTCAGGTAGTTGTAGAGGGCAATGAGGTCACCCCTGAGCCTCCTCTTCTCCAGGCTAAACAATCCCAGCTCCCTCAGCCTCTCCTCATAGGGCTTGTGCTCAAGGCCTCTCCCCAGCCTTGTTGCCCTTCTCTGGACACGCTCAAGTGTCTCAATGTCCTTTCTAAACTGAGGGGCCCAGAACTGGACACAGTACTCAAGGTGTGGCCTAACCAATGCAGAGTACAGGAGCACAATGACTTCCCTGCTCATGCTGGCCACACTATGCCTTAGTTACATAATCTCTTTTACTATGGGAAATAACACATATTTGGGGGTGGAAATGTAATAAAAAGGAATACAAATAACTAGGTCACTGCAGATGTACTTTCTGCCTAACAGATACATTAAAGAAATTATTTGTATTTTATTGTCTAACTTACTAAGATGCATTCCTTTAAAAAGTTCCTAAACCTGATTTTCCTATTTTATTTTTTTTTCATAGCAGTGGAAAACAAAATTTCACAGTTCAAAAGTGGACATTGAATGTACTAGAAAGAAATAAAAGCAGCTGTTTCAACAAAAATCATTTAACTACAGAAATTAAAAATGCTGGAACTGGCCACTCGCTGAAATGCAGTGATTTGTCTGTCAATGAAAATGACAGCATAGCATGGTTCAAGGTAATTACTGAAACAGTGTCACTGAAATCATTGGATACAGAAGAAAAATGTGATTACAGGGAAAAATGCATTGCAAACAAATTTTTAAATTCATCTACAAATCTTGTAATGCTTTACTTTCTCAGGTTATTTGGGGGAAAATAAACAACAACCTTTAGACAGATACAGTTTTTCTCTGCTCTCTGTTCTGTTAGAAAAAGATATCTGCAATCAGAAATCATTAATAAACTGGTAGTTTGGAATTAAAAGATCTGATGAACATGCCTGTTTGCTGAGTTAACCAGCTACTACTTTGCTGATATATGCATTATCCTGAAACTAAATGAGGTGCCAAGATACTTGCTTTACAGTTGACATGTGCTTGTAATAAGAAAAAGGAAAAAGCAAACATTTTGGTTTTGCTGGTTTTAAACACTTTTTACAAAGTCTGTAACAGATACTGTTCTGCTTATTTTGGACATAGTCTTCTCTCCAGCAGCTTTTTCCAGAGCACAGATGATAGTTGTGTAAAACACCTGTAACTATTGGATGTTGTGCTCATCTACTAGATGAAACACTCTGAATAGATCCCTTCCACCCTGTTGATATGCATTACCTTGGCCAGTGCTCCTTTTTCCTCTCGGGGTCCTGGTTAGAGTAACAGACCTTTTTCAATTCATTGTTGTTCAGGGCCTGGGGGGATAGGACCATTGATGAGCAGGGCAATAGGTGGATATGTTGTCCTTAGTGAAGGACCGTACCCCAAACTTCCTCTTAGTTAATCTGAATACGCCAGTGCCTAATACAAAACCCAATAAATACTGTGTGAGACAGATGATGCAGCCATCCTTGCATCTAAACAGTCTTTGATGCTTAACTCTGAAAGTTTTCAAAGCCTTCTTGGTTGAGATAAAACAGGTGAGGTTATATGTGCTTTTGTGTATAGGATCCCATTAGTAATTTTCCATATGCATTGAGGAAATGCCTTTTTGGTGGACAATTTCTAGCAGTGACCATTTCCCTTCCCAGACCAGAAACAAATATTGCTACATTTTCACCAGACATTGAATTTATCATGTGCTATGAATTAAAACAAGATATTCAGAAGAATCAGAAGGAAAAATTAGAAGGAGATACTCAAGCTTTGGCTCAACATGACTGGGCAACCTGATCTAGTTGAGCATGCCCCTGCTTTCTGCAGAGGGGCTTGGTCTAGATGACCTTTGGAGGTCCCTTCCAACTCAGACCATTCTGTGATTCAACTCAAAACCAAAATTTGTTTTGTGGTATAGGGACAGTATACAAACATAAGTCCCCAGAGATGGTTACTTTCCCTAATGTTGAGGCATTTCGCTTTAACCTGAATGCTCCTCAGAAGTCTAGACAACTTTTGGCCACAAGCAGGTGACATCTGCAGACCCAAGCCAAAACCCCAACAACCCCACGCCTCCTTTGGATCAGATGAATGTCATTGAGATAGTGACAAAGCGATGAGGAGTGTATAAAATTTTCTATTTATATCATTAAAGTTTTGAATGCATGTTTGTTATAGAATGACATTTTCTGTCTCTGTGAAGGACTGTAAGAACTACAAAAATGAAACAGAGCGGGAACTGGATTTTAAAACCTTAGCAGTGGAGCACTCAGGGATATATACCTGTAAAATTTTAATTCATCATGAAGGGAAGACATACTACAGCACGAATACAATTAAGCTGGTAGTAAAAGAAGGTAAGAAAGCTTTTTAAAGTTTTGTAGCATGCTTTTTAGTTCTCTTTGCTATATAACATTTTAACCACAGTTCTCATTTGACAAATATATACAAGAGGGATCAGATCTGCTAATCTAAACTATTTCACAGTAATTTCAAAACTGAGAAAGCAGCAGCATAAGTTTGTGTGATGTATTACCAAATTTGAAAAATGTGTTTAGAATGTTTTCCCTACAGTTGTGCTTTTTCAAAATTAGCTGTTCTAAGTAAGCCATAAAAGCCTACTAAGAGTTGCAGGGAGGAGTCTTCCCAAGCACTGTAAACTGCATTGTGTATATGTGCATGTGGAAAAATATCAACAGGGCATTCTGTGTTTTAAATTACTCAGTAATTCAAGGCCCCAGATGTTGTTCTTTAAATTAAATGGAATGTATATGACTAGTTGTAGAAATAAAGCAAATCTGTAACTTTTACTGTGGTAGAATGTGAGCAAACTATTACTTCAATAGCAGTACTTTGTATTTTAGATGCACCAGAGGCTACAACTTTGGAGATTGTTGGACGCAATGAAGAAATTCAAACAGAAATAGGTATGAAATTAGTGCATAAATCTTTGTGGTAATTACTGCATATGCATACTTTTGTTCTGTTGTGGTTGATAGCCTGGTTGTGTGTAATCAAACTAATAATTATCTGTGTGCACCCTTCAGGATCTGATCTGTCCTCACATCTGGTTATATTTTGCATAGTGTATTTCATGACTGATATACAAGTACACTAAATGTACCCATTTACAGATGCAGAAGTGGAAACTGCTATGACCAGCAAGGAAACATGGTGTTGGTGATAAACCATGAAACCACAGAGTCATAGAATTGCATAGGCTGTAAAGGTTGAATTCATGGGTTGGAAAAATGTTTTTGGTATTTAATAAATCACATTCACATTTAATCATATTTCTGGCTTATAATTTTGATCATAAACTATAACAGGGGTGCAACCATTAACCTAACACTGCCAAAACCATCTGTCTATGGCTCGCCTTTGTAGATAGGCAACCCTATGGAGTAGTGTGTGAAAGACACCTGGTATGTTCACTGACACATTACAGCAGTAATGATTAATCACCTTAGTACCTGATGCAGATGAGGATGTTATTCTGCAGAGAAATGAGAAATGTGAGGACTGACAGCCCTGGCAAAGCAAGCATGAAGGTCTGTTGCTCCAAAGAATTAGTTGTATTATTAAAAGCCAAGACTTTAACTGTGCTTCTAGCACAGTGCATCTCTCACCTGGTTACTTAGTCTTTCCTTTTCAAGTCTCAAAATTTGTATTTACCTCCTTTGCTTAGCCAGGACCTGCATATGCTGATTTTATTTCCTGCTACAAATACCAGTTAGGAGGTTCTTTTTCCAGTGGTTATGCCACAATCCTACGATGCTCCCAACCTCCCAGTACTCTCTTACCTTCCACTTACTGTGCTTGTCCCAGCCCTTAGAATGTAGCAGGATTCAAGTGATTATGAACCCCCTGTCTTCCATTCCTTATCTACCTTGACAAGATCATTTGATAAAGTCGTTGAACTACCTGCTAAGTGATGAGACAGATGACATGGTAGAGAGTGAAGGGGAGCTTGGATGAGCTAGGGCCATGGTCTTTCTAACCCGTAATTTTTTAGATGGCATTCTATAATATTTCCCTGAAAATGGCTGTTGTGTATGGTGAAAAAGCTGTGAGGTAGATGATACTAGAAGATTATATTTCAATTTGTGCAACTATGATTTGAGTTTCCAAGATTCAAATCTTAGAAGGACAGATTTTCAGATAGATCCTACTTTTAAAGTTTTTAAACTTCCACTAGAAGCATCCACACTGATAAATCTTGTAGTCAGCTTATAATGTGTGGCCTTAGAGAATTCCTGGGGAGATCTTGCTTACTGAAAAGCGTTTGTGCATGATGGTCTGAACAACTGTCTTCTGTGGCTTAATAAAGGGCATTCTAGATGTGTTCCCTGGAAATGATGCTGTCATAACTTAGAAATCGTGACCTTGTTCTTATGGGTGATTTTAACTTGCCTGATATCTTCTGGGAACTTAACACAGCAGAGAGGAGGCAGTCTAGAAGGTTCTTCGAGTGTATAGAGGATAGCTTCTTATCCTAGCTGCTGTGTGAGCCTACCAGGGGTAAGGCTCTGCTTGACCTTCTTTTTACAAAGAAGGGCTGGTGGGAGATACGGTGGTTGGAGGCTGTGTGGGGTCCAGTGACCATGAGATAATTGAGCTTTCAATATGCAGTCAAACTAAGAGGGGCAGCAACAAAACCGCCACTCTGGACTACCAGAGGTTGGACTTAGGTTACTTAAGGAACTAACTCAGAAGGTACCTCCTGGACCCCTTAAAAACCAAGGGGTCCAGGAGGGCTGGACCTGCTTCAAGAAAGAACTCTTGAATGTGCAGGAACAGGCTGTGCCAATGTTCCGGAAGATGAGCTGCTGGGGCAGATGGCCAGCCTGGATGGGCAATGAACTTCAGAACGAATTAAGGGAAAAAAAGAGGGTGTATCAATTTTGGAAGGAAGGAGAGGTTACTCATGAAATGTTTAAGGATGTTTCTAGGTCATGTAGAAAAAATATTAGAGAGGCAAAAGCCCATTTAGAGCTTAGACTGGCCTCTGCTGTGAAGGCCAACAAAAATCCTTTTACAAATATATTAATAGCAAGAGAAGGGGCAAGGACAACCTCACCTCCTTGATGGACACAGAGGGGAATATTGTAACTAAAGATGAGGAAAAGGCAGAGGTACTTAAGACCTTCTATGCCTCAATTTTTAATAGCACGATAGGTTGTCTTCTGGACAACTGGCCTCCTGAGCTGGCAGATGGAGGCAGGGAGCAGTGTAGTTCCCCTGTGATCCAGGAGAAAGTAGTTAGACACCTCCTTAGCCGCTTGGATCCCCACAAGTTCATGGGACCGGATGGGATCCATCCTAGGGTGCTGAGAGAGCTGTCAGATGAGCTGGCCAAGCCGCTCTCCAACATTTTTCAACAGTCCTGGCTCACTGGAGAGGTCCCAGATGACTGGAAGCTGGCCTGCGTGATACCCATCCACAAGAAAGGCCAGATGGAGGAAGCAGGGAATTCCAGACCTGTCAGTGTGACCTCAGTGCCAGGCAAGATTATGGAACAAGTCATACAGGATGGCCAAGGGATCATGGAATTATAGAATCTTAGAATCAATAAGGTTGGAAAAGACCTCAAAGATCATCAAGTCCAACCTATCATCACAGACCTTATGGTTACTAAACCATGGCAGCAACTGCCACGTCCAATCCCCTCTTGAACACCTCCAGGGACGGTGACTCCATCGCATCCCTGGGCAGCCCATTCCAATGGCTAACAACTCTCTCAGTGAAGAACTTTCTCCTCAACTCGAGCCTAAACTTCTCCTGGTGCAGTTTGAGACTGTGTCCTCTTGTTCTGCTGCCGGTTGCCTGGGAGGAGACACCAACCCCCACCTGGCTACAACCTCCCTTCAAGGTTCTATAGACAGCATGGATTTAGGAAGGGCAGGTCCTGCCTGACCAACCTGATCTCCTTCTATGATCAAGTGACCCGTCTGGTGGGTGTGGGGAAGGCTGTGGATGTAGTCTATCTGAACTTCAGCAAGGCCTTTGACACCGTCCCCCACAGCAAACTGCTGGCTAAGCTGTCAGCTCTTGGCTTGGACAGCAACACTCTGTGCTGGGTTAGGAACTGGCTGGAGGACCGAGCCCAGAGAGTGGTGGTGAATGGTGCCACATCCAGCTGGCGGCTAGTCACTAGTGGTGTCCCCCGGGGTTCAGTGCTGGGCCCAGTCCTGTTCAATGTCTTTATTGATGATCTGGATCAGGGGATTGAGTTCATCATCAGTAAGTTTGCAGATAACACCAATCTGGAGGCAGGTGTTGATCTCTTAGAGGGTAGGAGAGCTTTGCAGAGGGGGGTTGACAGGCTGGACAGATGGACAGAGTCCAATGACATGAGATTTAACACATCCAAGTGCCAGGTTCTACACATTGGCCACAACAACCCCATGCAGTGCTACAGGCTGGGGTCAGAGTGGCTAGAGAGCATCCAGGCAGAGAGGGACCTGGGGATACTGGTCAATAGTAGGCTGAACATGAGCCAGCAGTGTGCCCAGGTGGCTAAGAAGGCCAATAGCATCCTGGCCTGTATCAGGAACAGTGTGGCCAGCAGGATCAGGGAAGTCATTGTGCCCCTGTACTCAGCACTGGTTAGGCCACACCTTGAGTACTGTGTCCAGTTCTGGGATCCTCAGTTTAGGAAAGATGTTGGCTTGCTGGAATGTGTCCAGAGAAGGGCAACAAAGCTGGGGAGGGGTCTGGAGCACAAGCCCTATGAGGAGAGGCTGAGGGAGCTGGGGTTGCTTAGCCTGGCGAAGAGGATGCACAGAGGAGACCTTAATGCTCTCTACAACTACCTGAAGGGAGGTTTTAGCCAGGTGGGGTTGTTCTCCCAGGCAACCAGAACCAGAACAAGAGGAGACAGTCTCAAGCTGTGCCAGGGGAGGTTTAGGCTGGATGTTAGGAAGAAGTTCTTCATAGAAAGAGTGATTGGCCATTGGAATGGGGTGCTCAGGGAGGTGGTGAAGTCACTATCACTGGAAGTGTTTAAGAAGTGCCTGGATGAGGCACTTAGTGCCATGGTTTAGTTGATTAGATTGTGTTGGGTGATAGGTTGGACTTGATGATCTCAAAGGTCTTTTCCAACCTGGTTAATTCTATTCTATTCTATTCTACTCTACTCTACTCTACTCTACTCTACTCTACTCTACTCTACTCTACTCTACTCTACTCTACTCTACTCTATTCTATAGTTGCAGCTAAGCTCAGGTCATGCTTTCCATGACACTGTTTAAAATAAAATGCCTTGTGAATCATCAGATCTCACCTTCCAGAGCTGCAGTTTTCTGACCTTTGCCACCCAAAGGTACATCTGTCTTTTTAGTTTTATTCTTTCTGCATTCTGTAGGCTGGTTCCCCATAGTGAAACTGGGTCCTACCCTTTAACTGGACTCTTGACACTTTAGTGCTTTGAAGCTCTCTAATGTAGCTGACTGATTGAGATACTTCTTTGCATATTTGGTATTATGCTGAATTCCCAAAGTGGTGCTGGGATGAGAATTTCCTCTGTGACACTTCTGCAGAGGCTCTAACAGTTTTGATTTTATTGAGTCATAGTGTGTAGTTTAGGTATTGTAATCAATTGGTTGTAATTCCCCTTACCAGTTACTTATTTTACCTGCCCCTGGGGCACTGGTGATGAGCCATGCTCTCCTGTTCCCTGTCTGCAGAACACAGTCTAGTTCATAGAATCATGGACTATCTTGAATTGGAAGGGACTTACAAAGATCATCCATTCCAACTGTATCACAGTATCACAGTATCACAGTATCACTTAGGTTGGAAAGGACCTCGAGGATCATCGAGTCCAACCTGACACCGCAGACCCCATGACTAGACCATGGCACCAAGTGCCACGTCCAATCTCCCCTTGAATGCCTCCAGGGTCGATGACTCAACCACCTCCCTGGGCAACCCACTCCAATGCCGAATGACTCGCCCGGTGAAGAACTTCCTCCTCACCTCGAGTCTGAACCTCCCCTGGCGCAGCTTGAGACTGTGTCCCCTTGTTCTGGTGCTGGTTGCCTGGGAGAAGAGGCCAACTCCCTCCTGGCTACAACCACCCTTCAGGTAGTTGTAGAGGGCAATAAGGTCACCCCTGAGCCTCCTCTTCTCCAGGCTAAACAATCCCAGCTCCCTCAGCCTCTCCTCATAGGGCTTGTGCTCAAGGCCTCTCCCCAGCCTTGTTGCCCTTCTCTGGACACGCTCAAGTGTCTCAATGTCCTTCTTAAACTGAGGAGCCCAGAACTGGACACAGTACTCAAGGTGCGGCCTAACCAAAGCGGAGTACAGGGGCACTATGACCTCCCTGCTCCTGCTGGCCACACTATTCCTAATGCAGGCCAGAATGCTATTGGCCCTCCTGGCCACCTGAGCACACTGCTGGCTCATATTCAGGTGGCTGTCGATCAGCACACCCAGGTCCCTCTCTGTCTGGGAGCTCTCCAGCCACTCCGACCCCAGCCTATAGCTCTGCATGGGATTGCCATAGCCAAAGTGCAGCACTCGGCACTTGGACTTGTTGAAAGCCATCCCATTGGACTCTGCCCATCTTTCCAGTCGGTCGAGGTCCCTCTGCAGAGCCTTTCTACCCTCTAATTGACTAACATCTGCCCCTAACTTTGTGTCATCTGCAAACTTGCTGATGACTGACTCTACCCCTTCATCCAGATCATCAACGAATATGTTGAAGAGGACAGGGCCCAGCACTGATCCCTGGGGGACACCACTGGTGACTGGCCTCCAGCTGGATGCGGCACCGTTCACTACCACTCTCTGGGCCCGGCCCTCCAGCCAGTTCCTAACCCAGCACAGAGTGTAGTGGTCCAATCCACAGGCTGACAGCTTAGTCAGCAGTTTGCTGTGGGGGACGGTGTCAAAGGCCTTGCTGAAGTCTAGGTAGACCACATCCACAGGCCTCCCCACATCCACCAGACGGGTCACCTGATCATAGAAAGAGATCAGGTTGGAGAGGCAGGATCTGCCCTTCCTGAATCCATGTTGGCTGGACCTGAGCCCTTGGCCATCCTTCAGGTGCGCAGTTATTGCTGCCAGGATAATCTGCTCCATCACTTTCCCTGGCACTGAGGTCAGGCTGACTGGCCTGTAGTTTCCAGGTTCCTCCATCCGACCCTTCTTGTGGATGGGGACCACGTTGGCCAGTTTCCAGTCATCTGGGACCTCACCAGTGAGCCAGGACTGGAGGAAAATGATGGAGAGTGGCCTAGCTAGCACATCCGCCAGCTCTCTCAGCACCCTAGGATGGATCCCATCTGGTCCCATGGACTTGTGGATATCCAAGTGGCTCAGCAGGTCCCGAACTAACTCCTCATGGATTTCCAGGGTATTACTCTGCTCCCCGACCCCAACGCCCAGCTCCGGAGACCACTCGTCCTGAACTCCTGCCTTGCTGTTAAACATTGAGGTAAAGAAGGTGTTCAGGACCTCAGCTTTATCCTCATCCTCAGTAACTGTGTTCCCCTCCAGGTCCACTAGGGAGTTCAGGTTCTTCCTGCCCTTCTTCTTATTGTTAATATATTTATAAAAATGCTTTTTATTATCTTTGACTGAGGTGGCCAGCTTCAGTTCCAGCTGGGCCTTAGCCTCCCTAATTTTATTCCTACATAATCTAACAGCTTCCTTGAACATACCTCGAGAAGCCTTCCCCTCCTTCCAAAGGTGATACAGCCTCCTCTTCCCCCTTAAATCCTCCAGGAGCTGCTTGCTCATCCAGGCTGGTCGCCTTCCCCGCCGGCTTGCCTTCCGGCACATGGGAACCGCCAATTCCTGTGCCTTCAAGAGCTCCTGTTTGAAGTAGGTCCAACCCTCCTGAACCCCTTGGTTCATGAGGGCTGGTACCCAGGGGACTTTGCAGACAAGTTTTTTAAATAGGCTGAAGTTCGCCCTTTGGAAGTCCAAGGTGGAGGTTCTGTTGGTGCTATGGAGCTTTTAGTTCTCTGCTTTTAGTTCTCTAAAGCTTGAAATTCTCTCATATTTTAAAATTCTTCTGACTGTGACATTTTATTTGAGAGAAAGCAGTGGATGACTGTTACTCGACAACAGGGTGTAACAGAGCCCTGTGCATGTGAAATGCTATGCAGGGGCTGAAAAGTCCAGAAAGGAGCGCAGTTCATCAGATACATTGCTTGGAAAGTGAACATTTTACTGCACTGTAAATATGAATGGTATTTCTGACTAGATCTTTTCATGTTATGCTTTGTTTAGGTAAAGAAGAGGTACTAAATTGCACAGGTTTCTTGGGTTATTGTATGCAAGAAGATGCCAGCCTCTACTGGTTAATTAATCAAACATTTCCAGAGAAATGCACAGGTATCCCTGAGAGGGAACCTTCAATATGTGAAGAAGAGTCAAAGACATTACAGTAAGTTTCCTGAAAATACTATGCTTTTGTTTCTATGTGATAATCTCCTGTATTCTGTGGAACTGCAAATTCAGTAAAACCTCAGCCTGAGGTTCTTTTAGAGCCTTTTCTGCAAAGTCTTCCCCTTAGCCAGTTGTAAGTCTCTGTAGTGTTGCTAATACCATTCCTTGTTGTAGGCTGGGAAACAAGGTCTATGTCACAAGGTTACTACGGATTAAAAAAGTAACAGATGAGGACATGCATCATAATTTTACCTGCGTGTTTCAAATGGATGAAAATACACAAATAAAAATAGTGAAACTGAAGAAAGGTACAGTGTTATCTATGACTTATACTGCTCATATGTAACTATTAACCATGCCAACCTCCTCAATCCTGACGACATGATACAGACTTAACAACATCCCTCCAGATGTGTCTGTCTGCTTCTGAAGGCCCTAGTGCTGGACCTAACAATCCCCTGGGTGATTATTTCTCCTGCACAGGGGTGCAGGGGTTGCTGCTACATCTGCTAGAGCAGATGTGTGTGGACTACAGTTTGGTCTCTGCTCTGGACACATCTCTGGATGACAGATCTTTGGGTGGCAATTTGTTAGATCACATGACAGAGTATTCCTTGTCCTCTTTTCATCATCAAATCAGTGGGATGACAGAGCGTAACTACCCAAAGCTTGGTGCAGTCTAGTGTCTGTTGTTTGGACAGATTTGTTTATTAAGCAGCTCTTTCTAAAATGAAAATCTGGTATTTTCATTGGTTGCTGTGGTTTTGGTTGATTGGTTGACTCCTTCCTCCCCAAAATGTAAGTCTTTTATATTCCTGATAGTGCCTGAAACATACTGGTTGATGGTTTCTCCCTTGTCAGGGACCCTATCCTTCTAGGTATAGAAAGCTAACTGCTACTCTATAGTCATGATTCACATCTATAGACCAGATGGCCTGGAGATTCATAGCAATGGTCATTCCTTGCTTATTTTCCATTTCTCTCAGGCCTTTACAAGTTTTACTAAAAGGAAATATGTGAAATTAGAGTAGTCCAACAAGGATGTATATAATAAAGCAAATGAAATACAGACTACAATGAGCATGACTTGACAGTACCTTCATAAAGACTTCACAGAGATTCAAGGGTTGAAAATATGTATTTGGAACTAAAAAGACAAAGATAAGGGAACTAGGGGAACAAAAAAACAACCAAACATAAAACCTGATAGAGACTAGAGGTAGAAGGAAAAGGAATTCTTGTCCAAAGAGCTTAAAGGGTACTGTTATGAACGGATTGAGAGAGGGGTGAGAATAACAGGAAAGAAACTGGAAAAAAGCCTGGCCATAGAAGTGAGTGATGTTTGGGATGCTGTATATCTATGAAGATTTGTAGTGTCAGTCTTAGTCCCAACTATAGTGATTTATATGCGTAAAGGGTGTGTGAATGTTTCTCTAGTTTTTAGAGTAATCCATGTTCTGTAGTTCTTCTCCATCCCAGGACAAATGATATGCATATATACTTCAAGTATTAGCAGGAAAGAATTCACATCACCAGTGTGATTTTTTTGAGTTTGATTTTAAGGTGCCATCAATATTGAACACAATAATCTCGCCATATAATACTCTTTGTTAAGGGTATAATTTCTTGGGTTTTGTTTTACAGGGAAGATCCAAGATATGCCTGAGCACATATTTACAACTGCAATGGTCCTTGCTGTACTATTTCCATGTGTTGCTGTAGCTGTGATGTTTTTCTGTGTCATGTTTAGAATCGAATTAGTTCTATTTTACAGGAACCTATGCAGAAGAGATGACACTGCTGGAGGTATGACTTGTTTAATGTTGACGTTGAAGTAAGTGTATTCATTAAAAAATTGTTTCTGATTGGTTCTATAAACAGTCATCTTTGAGGAAAAGACAAAATAAATCCAAGAGTTTTGTGAGTAGAAACAGCAAAGAATACATAAAAGAGAACCTTGTCAGGTTCTAAAGCGAGTTTTTTATACACCTGAGGTGGTAACAGGAGATAAACACAGAGAAAAATTTGTCTCTGGAGCAGGTAGTAAAATGGCCATGGTTAGATGCTGCTTGAATGTGCTCTGTTCTGACATATTCTTCATCACAAAAGCTGACTAAAGTGAAGAAGTTTATAATTATCTGTAAAGAGGGTGAGCACTCTTGGAGCTGGCAGGCAGGCAAAGAGACAGAAATTTCTTTTCACATCATTTGATACAGCTTGGTGAGGTGAAGGTTAAAATACTTCCTTGACTGTAGTGTATGCAGGTATGTCATGAAATGCACTTAAGGAGAGCAGAAGAGTGTGCTAGCAGTATCATACCAAGCAGCACTGCTGTGACCTTTGCTAAAGGAGCAAGTTTGACAGTTACCCAGTCCTGGGTATGATTTTTCTGAAACGTGTACTCAAAAATTATTCTTTTAGATTTCCTTAGTTGCTAAATCAGCTTGGATATAGCTTAAATAAACTGCATTGTTTGGAGAATTCCTAGTGGATGCCATTTATGCCAGTCACTGTTATTTAGCTATCTGTTGACATTAGCTGTCACTGGCTTACAGGGAGGATTTCTGAGAACTTGGACTATGTCAACCTGGGGGACCTGAGCTTCTGATAGTAGGCTATGGGTTTCCTACTCGTAGAGTTCTTGTATGTGTTGGTTTTCATGTACTTTAGTTTGTTCTCTCTTATTGTGTAATGGTTTGGCATTTACCACCACATTAACAAAAGCTTGGCTGACTCAGTCGTGAAAGCAAATGGAAGCTATATTTACAAGCAATAACTACACTCTACAATGGACTGCAATGAATATGTACAAATATACAGTATTTACAATAGTATACAGGTATTTACAATCAGAAAACAGCACAGAAACCCAACTGAACCCCTTTCTGGGATTCCCCAAAAGGAGCGGGGGAACTGCTCTGCCCTCCCCTAACCTCCCTCCCACCCCCCCTTCTCTGCTTAGTTAGAATGAAAAGAGAAAAGAAGTTAGGAGCACTGTTAGCTCAGAGTGTCTTTACTCATTAGTGTTCTTATCTCAAGGTCAGTGGTGATAAAATTCTCCCAGCCGAGCAGAGCAGAACCAGCAGCCAGGAAGGAAGGAAGGAAGGAATGAAGTGGGATGTGTGATGCTAGGGGCTACATCTCACACATCTGCCCAATGAAATTCATTTAGAATAATCTTTTGTTTTCCTTTTTACAACAAACTGTGAATTGTTTATACTTCTCCACTCCTCTGCTCAAACTCTGCAGCTAACTTTTAAAGGCATAGCCTGAAACTGCTACAACATGTAGTAAAGCATCCAGAAAAAGGGAAAAAAAGAACACAATTTGAGACACAAAGCTTTGTGCCCCACTGTATCAATCCAGAAAGCTGTTCTGTAGTGAAGTTCAATTAGATATCACTCTATGGGGTAAACCCAGCTTCTGGATTGGTCTTTGATTTTGTGTTTGCAACTTACAGCCCAAAGCATGACCAGACATGGTATACTTCTGTAATTAAAATAATAAATTAGTTTATTGTCTGTAGCCAGTACTCATTCTGTGGAGCTACTTGATAGTCTTAGATAAAGAGTAAAGCAAATGTGGAAATCAATTGTCAAATACAATCAGAATCTTTTTTATTGAATTTAAATTGATTCAGGGTTTTTCTGTTTTGTTTTGTTTTATTTGAAGACTGTTCTAAGTATCAAAGGAAAGAGCAGGGTGTCTCAGTGCTTTGCTACTGAGGCAGTAACTTTGAAAACCAGAATGGTAGATCAGGTATTGTATTTCTAATGGTTATCAACAAGAAAGCAATTGGTGATTTCTTTCTAGATGGAAAAGAATATGATGCATTTGTGTCTTACTTGAAAGACTGTGCTTCTCCTACTGAAGAAGAGAGAGAATTTGCTTTGAAGATATTACCCATGGTATTAGAAAAACACTTTGGGTACAAGTTATGTATATTTGAGAGGGATGTATGCCCTGGAGGAGGTAAGTGTATTAAGTGTTCTTGTCATTAAATAAGTGCATCTTCACACATAGTTAGAAGTCTGTAATTAGAAGGAATTCTGTCAAATGTGTTGTGCATGAAAATGCTGTATTTTCCATGTAATCTAGACCATGTGCATGCAGAGTTCACATGCATACATGTTACATATTATATAAATTTATTTATGAATTCACGTGCGCCTCCACATGCACACATCTTTGATTACTCAGAACCAAGATGAACAGATTTAAAAGCTAGCACAGAGAAAGTGAAAACACAGTATATGTCAGGTGCTCCACAGTGACAGTGATCTTGCTCTGCTTTTGCTGTGAGCAGGCACCTATGAATGAACTTACATTTACTGCACAAAGCAGATGGTGTTTCTGGTACTCTGAGTTATTCTCAGGTAACTTGTATATTTACTTTATCTTCATTATGGTGGTTGAAACTATTTTGTGAATGTAACAGTGTGGTAACAACACAGAAACAAGAACATGGGATTTTTTTTTTTTCTCTAAGTGGCCTCTGGATATATGGCCTTTTGCAAATGCTTGGGAAAAAAAGGTAGTGTATGATTCAATTTAGTCCAAAGCTGAGGAATGAGATTCAATTGTTAAAAACATTGAACAATAAGGTTAGTCAATGTCCCTCACAAGGCAGGGTCTTATTTCCTTGTATCCATTTCTGACATTTTTTTCTAACCTAAGAGGTGCCACAGCTCCTCCAAGCCAGTTTGTCCAGTTATTTTCCCTCTGTAAGTATTAGATAAAAGCTTTTTGGAATGTTCAATCTGATTCTTTAATCAGTTTAATCTCATTGCCCTGCAATATTGCAAAATGTCTTTGTTACAGAGTATTTCCTTTTATTTGCAGAAGCATTTGGTACGTTGTAATATCCTTGTTAGCCTCCTTCTCCCCTTTGTTTTCTCTTCTTTAGGTTGTTCCTAAAGTTTGCTTTGCTTTTCCCTACAAGGCAAGTTGTCTAGAGCTCTGGTCTCTCTAGACCTTGTTCCATGGTGCTGGAGGAATCACAGGAAGTTGTGCATGAGAATTCAGTTTGATGCATAGATATTTGAAGGGCATCATCATTTGATTTCATTCATTGCTTGTCATGACAAAAGTTGAGGATCTAAAATATAGTTGGAACTCATTCTGTCATCACATGCTAATCTTCTCAACCTTGGATTACTGGCAATAATTTGAGTGCTCAGTGATATAATGGAAGGAGTAACCTGAGGGTTACTGCGTATTTGCAGAGATAGATTGCTGTTGATAACTTTCTGTGGAACAACTCCAATAGTATCTATCATGAAAGAGCAAAGAGGTGTCTGGTTGGAGTAAAAATAAAGTTTGCTGTCACCTTCTAGACATGTCACCAGTGCTGTACAGCTGCCTATGGTAGCTGGAGATTGTATGAAAGTTCTTGCCTGCTCCAGAGAATAAGCTTTGGTCATACCTGAGCTCATTTTTGCAGACTCTTCATCTATTATGCATGTTATCTCTTCTTAGGGACAATATGCTTATGTGTTGTCATTTTATAAAAAGAATATTTTTGGTACACATATGATAGTCAAAGGATTAGTCAGTTCATTGCCTGTCCTTTCAATTTACTTTAATAACACATTTATCTTCAATTTGCAGCAGTTTTTGATGATATCCACTCATTCATTGACAAAAGCCGAAGATTAATCATTATACTGAGCCAAAACTATGTTTCTGACAGAGCCATATATGAACTTGAGAGTGGACTGCATAAAGCTCTAGTTGAAAGAAAAACTAAGATCATACTAATTGAATATATGCCTATAAGTGACTACAGTTTCTTGCCAGAATCACTGTCTCTTTTACCATCAAAGAGGGTGGTGAAGTGGAAAAAGGATAACTCTCTTCCTGTGAATTCCAGATTTTGGAAGAACCTTCGGTACCTGATGCCAGCCAAACCTACCAAGATAAACACCAAAGGGCACTACAATATTCTTGACCTAGGCTCAGAAGGGACTAAACCATGGACTGAGGACTGTGACTTTAATGCACCTTTGTAACAATTCTGGAGACAGAAGATGTTGTGTAAAACTGTGTATTTTGCTAGTAGAAAATACAAAATGCACACTTACTTTGGGAAGAAAGTGTTCTATTGAGGCCAGCTCTGAGATCTGAGATTAATGTAGAAATTGTTACAGTGAATAAACTGATGTTAAGCCCAATGACAAATTATATTCCAGAGAGCTTCCTCAGCAATCTGCAAAAGGAACAGAAATTTTCTTCTGCATAGGACTTACCCCATGGCATGAAGCACAATTAAAACCAGTTTGATTTCACGTTTTCCAGTAATGTAGAATATTAGTTATACTTGCATACATTCTGTGGCTTCTCAATATATGTTTCAGTGTTTGCAAAAATTTGTTATTTAGATGTTCTTGGTTTTGTGTTTCGATACTTGTTAAGGATCCTGCTTGAGAGTAGACCCAAATGGCTCAAGCCCTAGAGAGCTTGGCATACAGGTTTTGGGCGATGTCAATATGAAAAATCAAGTGAAAACAGGAAAGGAGGTTAGGAAGAATAGGACAGATATATTTGAGTTAACAGCATTAGCTACTGAGTTGTTTGTGGTCTAGACAAGCCAAGTGGGAGTGATTTGGAGCCATGGCAAAGACTTTATATCCTCCTATTTCATTGAGAATACTGTAAATGCTCTTTCTGGCAGGTAGAAGAGGGGGCTGGGACATAGGTAATGCTATTATTTCTCATGGACACTGCTATCTGCATTATACCCTGAGCTACCTTCAGCTGAAGGATGTAGGGGATTTATGTGCAAATGACATCTTTGGCATGTATACTCCTAGCCTTTTGGAACACTTTTTAAAAACAAACTTAGTAATGTCATTCAAAACCGTGGCAGTCCTCCCTTATTATTAGTTGCCTGGCAGAAGATACCAATCTGACAAAACTTCCTGGATAAAACAGAACCATATACTCTCCTAGTACCAATGGATAAAATTCAGTGGAGAATCATTTTGGAAGACCTTTCATCAGTTTGATAAGAGACCATCAAGGCTAAGCCCATGCTCATGTTTTTCTTGTATTCAGTTGATGCTAGTTCAGAGGAGATATCTCTTTGACACTGACAATTCACACAGTGGTAGTGGAGGGGCTTTGTTATCTTCTCAGTATGCTTGAGAAGACAGTTGGAATGCTGGGTGTCATGGCAGTGCCTCAAGATTCAAGAGAATGAAATACTGTATTGTTTGTCAAATATCCTGTAATCTAGCATAATTTCTGACAATTGTTCAAGTAAAGGCTAAATGTGGATTTACAAAATGGAAACAATACGATTTCCAGGTTAACACTCAGATGAAAAGGGACAAAGGAATAAGGCACACATCTGTGGTGTCCTTCAGATCAGTCTCCCTCTTTCTATCAGGCAGCTAGAGATAGTGAAATGTGGTACTTTGGCAAAAGCTGCTTCCTGGCTTAAAGTTTTACTAAAGAGTATTTCTGCTCTGTACATGTGTCTTTATATTTGCAAATCTGTCCTGAGGTTCTGTTCTCTACTAGTGTGTCCTGAGACTGGTAATCACAGATCAGTTTTAACATTCTCCTTCAGGATTAATAGGTGCTCCTACTTCAGAAATTCCATCAGACCTGCTGGGCACATCCATTTCTTGGCCAGACAGCTGAGAAAAAAGTTAGTAACTTTCCTGATACTTAACTGAGATCGTAAACTTGCTCCTCAGCCACATAGCTGTTCACGTGCTGCCACTGACAGATTGCTTAACAGTATACAGTATCAAATCTGCTATGGTATGCGTGTCAATATGGTTAGTGAACATGGTTTGTTAAAAGCTGTGGACTGAGCCTACACTCTATGAGAATCTCTATAAATTGAGATTAAATTTGCCATGAATGCCCCCTCACTTCAGTCAGGAGAGCTGATGTGGCTGCATATGCCTGCTATATATCATGAAGTTGTACCTTGAAGACTCTGAGACCATCCACACTTTGACTGCAATGATGTTTTACAGAAATACAATTTGAACATAAATGTTGGCAAGAATTTTGACTGTTGCATATAGTATCAGTACTGGCAGCATAGTACCATATAAAAGCCTGGAAATGTAGAAGGTTTGTGAACAATTATTGTCCGTGCATCCTGCCCTATGTGTCTACCTTCAGTGTTTGCACCAGTTCTGGGGAGGCTACTTGAATGAATAAGAGAATCCATCACAGAATCACAGAACATTAGTATCATAGTATCATAGTATCAGTCAGGGTTGGAAGGGACCACAAGGATCATCTAGTTCCAACCCCCCTGCCGTGGGCAGGGACACCCCACACTAGATCAGGCTGGCCAGACTTTGGGTTACTCAAGGAACTAATTCAGAGGGTTCCTTGGGATAAAGCCCTTAAAAACAAAGGGGTCCAGGAGAGCTGGACCTACTTCAATGAAGAATTGTTGAAGGCTCAGGGACAGGCTGTGCCAATGTGCCGGAAGATGAGCCGCCGGGGCAGACGGCCAGCCTGGATGGTTCATGAACTTTTAATGGAACTGAGGGAAAAAAAGAAGGTGTATCACCTTTGGAAGAGAGGGGAGGCAACCCACAGAATGTTTAAAGATGTTGCTAGGTCTTGTAGGAAGAGAATTAGGGAGGCAAAAGCACACTTGGAGCTTAAACTGGCTTGTGCTGTGAAGGACAACAAAAAGTCCTTCTATAAATACATTAATAGTAAGAGGAACGGGAAGGACAACCTCCACTCCTTGGTGGATACGGAGGGGAACATTGTAACAAAGGATGAGGAAAAGGCAGAGATACTTAACACCTTCTTTGCCTCAATTTTTACTAGAAGGGCAGAACGTCTTCCTGTCAGCTGGCCTGCAGAGCTGGCAGAAGGAGCCAGGGAGCTGCACAGTTTCCCTATGTACCATGAGGAGGTGGTTGGAACTCTCCTTAGCAGCTTGGATCCCCACAAGTCCATGGGACCAGATGGGATTCATCCTAGGGTGCTGAGAGAGCTGGCAGATGAGCTGGCCAAGCCACTGTCCATAACTTTCCAGCAGTCCTGGCTCACTGGCGAGGTCCCGGAGGACTGGAAGCTGGCCAACGTGGTGCCCATCCATAAGAAGGGCCGGTTGGATGAGCCAGGGAATTACAGGCCTGTCAGCCTGACCTCAGTGCCAGGGAAGATCATGGAACAGGTCATCCTGAGTGCAATGACACAGCACTTAGAGGATGGCCAAGGGATCCGGCCTAGCCAGCATGGATTTAGGAAGGGCAGGTCCTGCCTGACCAACCTGATCTCCTTCTATGATCAGGTGACCCGCCTGGTGGATGTGGGGAGACCTGTTGATGTAGTCTACCTGGACCTCAGCAAGGCCTTTGACACCGTCTCCCATAGCAAACTGCTGGCCAAGCTGTCAGCCCATGGCTTGGACGGGAGCACACTGCAATGGGTTAGGAACTGGCTGGAGGGCCGAGCCCAGAGAGTGGTGGTGAAGGGTGCCACATCCAGCTGGCAGCCAGTCACTAGTGGTGTGCCCCAAGGATCAGTGCTGGGCCCCATGCTCTTTAACATCTTTATTGATGATCTGGATGAGGGCATTGAGTCCATCATCAGTAAATTTGCTGACGACACCAAGCTGGGGGCAAGAGTTGATCTGCTGGAGGGTAGAGAGGCTCTGCAGAGGGACCTCGACAGGCTGGACAGATGGGCAGAGTCCAACAGCATGAGATTTAACACATCCAAGTGCCGGGTTCTGCACATTGGCCACAACAACCCCATGCAGTGCTACAGGCTGGGGTCAGAGTGGCTGGAGAGCAGCCAGGCAGAGAGGGACCTGGGGGTGCTGGTTGATGGTAGGCTGAACATGAGCCTGCAGTGTGCCCAGGCAGCCAAGAGGGCCAATGGCATCCTGGCCTGCATCAAGAACAGTGTGGCCAGCAGGAGCAGGGAGGTCATTCTGCCCCTGTACACTGCACTGGTTAGGCCACACCTCGAGTACTGTGTCCAGTTCTGGGCCCCTCAGTTTAGGAAGGATGTTGACTTGCTGGAACGAGTCCAGAGAAGGGCAACAAAGTTGGTGAGGGATTTGGAACACACGCCCTATGAGGAGAGGCTGAGGGAGCTGGGGTTGCTCAGCCTGGAGAAGAGGAGACTCAGGGGTGACCTTATCACTCTCTACAACTACCTGAAGGGAGGTTGTAGACAGGCTGATGATGGGCTCTTCTCCCAGGCACCCAGTACCAGAACAAGAGGACACAGTCTCAGGCTGTGCCAGGGGAGGTTCAGGTTGGATGTTAGGAAGAAGTTCTATACAGAAAGAGTGATTGCGCTATGGAATGGGTTGCCCGGGGAGGTGGTGGAGTCGGTCATTGAAGGTGTTCAGAAGGAGACTTGATGGGGTGCTTGGTGCCATGGGTTAGCTGTTTGGGTGGGTTGGATTGGTTGATGGGTTGGACACGATGATCTTGAAGGTCTCTTCCAACCTGGTTTGGTTTATTCTAATAAAGGTTTAAGAGCCTCATCCAGCCTGGGCTTAAACACCTCCAGGTACAGGGCCTCAACCACCTCCCTGGACAACCCATTCCAGGGCTTCACCACTCTCATGGTGAAGAACCTCCTCCTCACCTCCAGCCTGAATCTCCCCACCTCCAGCTTCATTCCATTCCCCCTAGTCCTATCACTACCTGAGATCCTGAGAAGTCCCTCCCCAGCCTTCCTGTAGGCCCCCTTCAGATACTGGAAGGCCACAATTAGGTCACCTTGGAGCCTTCTCTTCTGCAGACTGAACAGCCCCAACTCCTTCAGTCTGTCCTCATAGGAGAGGTGCTCCAGCCCTCTGATCATCCTTGTGGCCCTTCTCTGGACACCTTCCAGCACCTCCATATCCCTCTTGGAATAGGGGCTTCAGAACTGGATGCAGTACTCCAGGTGGGGTCTCACCAGGGCTGAGTAGAGGGGGAGAATCACCTCCCTCGACCTGCTAGCCACACTTCTCCTGATGCAGCCCAGGATCTGATTGGCTTTGCGGGCTGCAAGTGCACACTGAGAGCTCATGTTGAGCTTTTTGTCCACCAGCACCCCCAAGTCCCTCTCCTCAGGGGTGAAGGGGTTGGAAGGGACCATTAAATCCTATATATATTTAACTAAAGTTTGAAATGTTGCCTTTCCTAGTTAGATACTTGTGTTAAAAATAGTTGAAATAGTTGAAAACCATCCAGTGTTTTGAAAAAGAAAATGTGATTTCATTTTCGTGAAACAATTTTCTGATTTAGTAGCTGTAATTAGATAACATGCCTGAGCCAAACAGTAGTTATAAAGTTCTGCAATAACTACAAGTTATGTGAAATACAAGCAGAAAATAAAAAGGCTCCATGAGAATCTATTCCAGTTTTGACCAGTTAACAGTCTTGTGTGGTTCAGCAATCCAAATTTCCTGTGTTTCAGTGAAAGCAGCTGCATATAGATGACAATAATCTTACTGGTTTAGTTTCACTGTCAGCTAGGTAAAGAAATGACTCATCACAGGGATTTGCCTCTATTGGTGAGATATAGTATGTACATCAACAAGATATATCACACTCCAATGTTATAAATGTGTGGTTTATTACCCATCAAATATAAAAATAAAAGAGTTCATGACTTAAGGCATTTGTGAAAAATAATCAAATGGATTCACAGCTCTAATTCTTTTGACCACTAGGTCCATTTCAGTCGTGCTGCAGACCTCATTTGAATGTGCAGTTACAAAACTGCAGGAAAATTGTAGTTGTTTGAGAATTTTTTACTATGGTGAAGGAATTCTGTTACATAAGATGTTCCACAACTATCTGTAATGCTGTATGAATTTGATTTTTGTAAACAATTGGGCAAATGTACAAGTGACTGTGTCTGCTTGTGAAGTGCTGTCAGTACATACTAGAAATAATCTGAAAATCCCTAGCAAAGAGACCTCTTGAATGACTTCATTGTGGGGTACACCTCATTTCTGAGTTCAAGCATTCAATTGGAGACTCAAGACTAAATATTCAGCTCAGCTGTGATAGCAATGCCTCTATCTGTGTATAGTGGCTTAACATACAGCATATTAAAGATTTATTTAAGTAGTGTGTGGTAGTTTTAGGCTATGCTTTGTTACAGATTTCAAGCAGAAAAATGTAAATAAATCACTATTGGGTGTGAAAAGGAAAACCAAAGATACCTGTAAATGATTACATTGGAAAGATATCTGCTATAAGACTAGGGAGCTGGGATTGTTTAGCCTGGAGAAGAGGAGGCTCAGGGGTGACCTCATTGCCCTCTACAACTACCTGAAAGGTGGTTGTAGCCAGGAAGGGGTTGCCCTCTTCTCCCAGGCAACCAGCACCAGAACAAGGGGACACAGTCTCAAGCTGTGCCAGGGAAGGTTTAGACTCGAGGTGAGGAGGAAGTTCTTCACCGGGCGAGTCATTCGTCATTGTAATGGGCTGCCCAGGGAGGTGGTTGAGTCATCGACCCTGGAGGCGTTCAAGGGGAGATTGGACATGGCACTTGGTGCCATGGTCTAGTCATGGGGTCTGTGTTGATAGGTTGGACTCGATGATCCTCGAGGTCCTTTCCAACCTAAGCGATACTGTGATACTGTGAAGACTGTGTGGCGGTTTTAGGTTATGCCTTTAAAATTTTGTTACGGCTTCCATTTGCTTCCAGCTGAGCTAGTCTGGCAAAGTGAATGCTGGCGGAGGAAATTTCAGCCCACCACAGACTGGCTGTACCAAAACAATCTTCTCTCTTCTGATCTCTTCTCTG
This sequence comes from Melanerpes formicivorus, assembly GCF_026170545.1. Classification (NCBI taxonomy): domain Eukaryota; kingdom Metazoa; phylum Chordata; class Aves; order Piciformes; family Picidae; genus Melanerpes; species Melanerpes formicivorus. The sequence continues at coordinate 28,539,677 of NW_027142353.1, read as the reverse complement.
CTCGCTTCATGCTCTGAAGGGATACTAATCTGCTTCTGCTTGACCTTGGCTGAATTGTTTATTGAAGTCTAACAGATACCTTTTTTTCTCTGCTCCTTTCTCCCTTTTGGATGTGGGGGGGGGGAGGGGCAGAGAAACATCTCTCCTTAGTCTTTGACCAGGGGGGTTCTCACGTTGTTTGTTAATTGTAAATATCTGTAAATATTGTAAATACTGTCTGTTTTGTACATATTCATTCATCTACATATGCAGTTGTAGACTGTAGTTTTGCCTGTAAATAGAGCTTTCATTTGCTTCCCCCTGAGCTGGTCTGGCAAAGTTAAGATTGGGGGAAATTTCAACCCACCACACAGTGGTTAAGGGAGATACTGCCTTTGGGGACTAACAGCAAAAAATTCATCTACAAGGAAGGAACTCATACTTTGGAAATGAAAACTTGTGAGAACCTCAGGATTGCTGTCAGTGTGAAGGAGTAAAGTCAAACAATACAATTCTCCTGTTGAAGTGAGACCTTTAGACATGTAAGGCAGGACCATGAGGATCACCAAAAAAACCATGTGAGGGGATCTTAGAAGTGTTTAAACTGTTTAGACTGGTAAAATGGAGAAAGGAATTGTTGACAAAGCTTACAGGAGAAGAAAAATCTAGAGAAAGAAGAAGAGCTGACTACAGAACAATATTCACACAAGGACACATGGCCATGAATAAATTTCTGATGGACATTAAAGCCATTAGAACAGTAAGAGCTCAATGGGAGTGATGAGGAAACTATTCCAGCCTACTTTTGTGCTGGAGCACGCAAGTTTCTGAAAGAAAACCTGTAATGCAACAACAATAATTCTTGTGAGTTTTATGTTTCTTGGCTTGTAGTAGGTAGACTGGACTATCAGGAAAGGCAGGAGGTATTTCCAAGGAATTTGAGGCTCTAAACAACCTTTTCTAATTAACTGCTAAGGATCATCAGAGTTAAGAGATTTTAAAGGTCTTGGTCATGAATATTTACTTTACTCTTTCTCTATCAAGAAGCCATTTCTTCAATTATTAGTGCATCCAAAGTACTTCTGTAGCACTAGCCACATTGTACTCAAGGTAGAATGCACTGTAGTGCAGCAAATTTGTACTGAATCTTCCTTCATTTCACAGAGAAGGTGTGGGTGAGTAGCCCCACTTCTCCATAGGCAGCCTTTAACTGGCAGAACCAACACCACTGACTTGGTGTAGAAGATACTTGGAGCAGAAAATTTCTTACCCAGTTTGTGTTAACCATAGCTGGGCTAAGGAAGAGGCTATGTGCAAATGTGTCAAGCTAAAATAGGATTGGAATACTAAAGAGACATAATCTTACCAGCACTATAAAACCACACTACATACACACTGAGGTGGTGCATTTCCCCCCCTGCTTCTTGGCTGACAAAATTCTTGAGCAAAAGTGAGATGATCATGGTAAGATATGGACCCCACTATGACTATCCACAGGGGTGAGGAGGCAGTTTCCTGGAGTGGTGGCAAAAAAATATAGCAATGTGTAAGTGAGAGGGTGAGGGAGGGGAGAGCAAGGAGAGGGGAAGCAGGGGCTATGTTCTGATGTTGTTTGCCTTCTCCTTTGTAAACTTGCTCTAGCAGCAAAGGGTAAATACAAATCTGCAAAGTACAGGTGTGCAAGGCTGTTTTTTTGGTATATAGATTACTTTGGTGAAAGAGGAAGAGGTGAACTGGAGAGGAGGCACAACGAAATACTTGGGTTTATTTGACAAGATATGCATCTAGTGTGGTAATCAGAATGACTTACCACTCAGTATTCTGGCAGCATAGCATCAAACTGTGACTGTTTCTTCTGTAGCTTCTGCAGCATGAAACTGTGGCTGTTTCTTTTGCCAAGATCTACTCTAACTGCTGGACTGCTATACATACTTCTCTGTTACATGGAGAGTATGACAATTGATACTGAAAACAAATAGAGTATATTTTGTGTCTGTAAGATGAGCCTTTGTGAAAGAACCCAATTTCTGATGCTCAGAACAATGGCTTGAAAGGAGTATGGGCTTGACTTTAACTCTGTTGCACTCTGCAATTCCCTAAAGGGAAGAGGAAAGTAAAGTTGGGTTTTTTGTTGTTTGTCCATTTGTGGTTTTTTTCTACTTTTTTATATTTTAGGTGGTAATCACCAAGCTTGATTGTCAATGAGCTCCGTTCCAGAGCACTAAACACATTGTGGAAACTGAGAGTGCAAATCCTGCATCTGCAAATGCTCAGAGCCCAATAGAATCAAGTGTTAATACTGATCATTGCACAAGGAAATGTGTATATAGAGAGATGTATCATTGTAATTACCTGTTGCACAGCAAACTGATCGACCTGTATATTTATATAACCTGTACTGAAATTGGGAGAACTGAGATCTAAATGGATGACAAGGTGCTCTCAGATGTACATAGTTTGTTTCACTGTGCAGCCTGTCTTATATGGCTTTTGCATCCATACTGGAAGCCTAGGAGAGGGTCTGGACTGTGTGGGACTGCATAGAGTGAAGTGCTCTGCTTGCCTAACAGGTCCAAGGTGCAAGTCACAGATAGCTCAGGATCATCAGGGCTTGTCTTTTTGCTTTCTGACAAAGCTGCATTTGGGTAAGCAAGGTTTAACCAGGAGAACATAGAGAGAAAGTAATAATGTGTAACAGCCTCTATATAGTGCCCACAGCTGAGGAGATAAAGGATAAGGAGAACTTGGCTCTTACAGAGAATATTACTCAGTACTGAACAGAAGTGTGGTTCTGTAGATTTCAGATCCTGTAGATTTCAGATATTTCATACTTTAAAAAATCATCTAGTACCAACATTTGGGCCAAAAAGAAATAAACTTTTACCCTTCTTCCTGTTCAATGAAGAAATTAAAAATCCAATGCATTTTTGCACACAATGCAAACAGAAGATTTTAAAACCACTTTGATCTTTCACTAGGAGCAAAACTTTTTCCTGTGTTCTTTTTTACAAGAAAATGACCCAGAAATTTTGAACCTAAGGCAGCTAAACTGAGAAAGGAAGGCATGATCACAGTAAGGTAGAGGAAATTCCTGTAAAGGAAACAGACTCGACCATGTGCACAGCTAGAACTAACCACAGTTCTTACCGTGTAGTGTAGGATGTGTAGGTAAGATTTTCAGATGATTCTAGTTTGTTTCTAATTAAAGCCTTAATCTTCAGATTTTAGTCCTCCCTACCCCATTTGCTTGACAGGTGAGTTGGTTTTGTTGTCTTTGAATATACATTTTAAAGTAAATTTGTTTTATTTGTTTGGTCAGATGAAACAGTGATGTCTTAATAAGTAGCTTAATTATTTTTTGTTTGTTTTGTTTCTTTATAAGTATGGTGAAGTTTTTTTCTTCACCTTTATGATGATTATTAATTTTACTCCTGAAAGCAGATTGTGTTTGCCTTTTCATTGATGTTAGTCCAACACAAGATACAGGAATTGATAGCTCTGGCACTGAAATGATTTTCACCAAATGCAGAAGAGTGGATTGTAAGATTGTGGCATGCCACTCTACTAGACTTCAGAGACACCATGAAACTTGGGGCAGCTCTCAAGAAATTTACTGTAATTTCCTGTGCTTAAATTTTGTGTAAATATACACAATTTTATGAAACAGACATTTACTGTTTTCTCGTGAGTGTCCTTTAGGAGTTGACACATAGGTGAAATAACGCAGTCCTTGTTCTTCTCTCTTACATTTTTTGCTACAGGAAATTATGTAAAGACCACATTAGTTTCCTTTCTATATGAGTTACTTTCCAATTACATGGCATCCTAAATCCCTAAAGTAAGGATATGATATGGGTGTGTACAGAGCACGAGAAGGTGGAGAAACTCAATGTTACCCAGAGTAAAGTTGCTTTTTTTCCTGGTAGGTACTGACCAAGACAAAATGATTTACTGAATATATTGAGCCACTGAATCATCTTAATTTCACCTGCAGTACAAATACATCTGAATGATCAGCTTAAGATTGTCTTGTTTCAGGTCCCCCCTCCTTTGGTAATTGCTGTCTGCTTCTGATGTGAATTTGTGCCTTCCTCTCAAGCACACTTGTAAGAAAACACTTTGTAATTTTATACTCTACCACACTTTTTAAGCACAATGAAAATGCGGTCTCCAAAGTTCTCTAATAAAAGGATTCTCTGTTAGGAAAAAAAACAACTTGTCAGCAATTTATTTTCCCATGGATAGAAAAAGACAACAAAAAACAAAATCTATAATATTTCTTAGTTAACCCTCCCTTTCAAACATCTTCTAAATTTGTTGTGACCATTTGAGCTTGAAGAGGGTGTTGTTAGCATGGCAGTAAACTGGAGAGCAGAGAGATTGTGCATCACTGATATTACAAAATACTTTGCAAATAGTTGATGTGATTTTGTTATTCATAGTCTGCATGTCCCCAGTTACAGACAAATGGGCAACTGGGAAATAAATGCTTCCACTGCTTATCTTGTGTCAGGTCAGGCACTCATCAGGTGATACCTTCTGATGGCTTAATGAAGTCACCAGAAAGGACGAGAGCTGTCTCAGAAGAGGAGCTTGATCAAGGGAAAAGAGAGAAAGCTAATTTACCAATGGGATTATTTAGAACTTATCATCATTTCCCTTTTTAGACCCAATGGTGATTTATTTACATTCTACTACTTTCTGTTCAAGATTTCTGGAAAATTTTCAAGGTACATCCTAGAACTACCACACGATCTGACCAAGGAAACCAAGTGGATGAGGCCTTCTATAAACAAGTAGGAGCATCTTTACATTCACAAGCCCTGTCCTCATGGGAGGTTTCAGCCACACAGATATCTGTTGGAAGGACAGCAAAGCAGGGCACCAGCAATCTAAGAGGTTCCTGGAGTTCACAGTTCCTCTCTCCAGGTGGTAAAGGAATCCATAAGAAAAGGTGTTATGCTGGACCTTGTCCTCACCAAAAAGGACGGGCTGATGAACGATGTGAAGCTTGAGGGCAGCCTTGGCTCCAGTGACCATGAAATGGTAGAGTTTAAGATCCTCAAAGCATCAAAGAGTTTATGAAGCAAGATCGCTACTCCGGATTTCAATAGAGCAGAGTTCATTCTTCAAAGAATCTGCTTGGTAGAGTGTAATGGGATAAAGCCCTGGAGGGAAAAGGGGCCTAAGAAAGCTGGTCAGTATCCAAGGACCATCTCCTCCAAGCCCAGGAGCAGTGCATGGATGAACAAGGTGCTCCTGGACTTACTTGGCTGAAAAAGGAGAATCTATAAGTAATGGAAGCAAGAATGGGACATGTGGGAGGACTACACAAAAAAGTGTTTGAGCATTTCTGGTGTCCCCAGCAGGGGGGAACTGCTGATGTGAGTTTGGAGGAGGCGGACAAAGATGGTCATAGGCTGGAGCATTTCCCTTATGGGAACAGGCTATGAGAGTTGGGGATGTTCAACCTGGGAAAGAGAAGGTTATAGGGAGACCTTATAGCAGCCTTCCAGTACCTGAAGTGCCATACAAGAAAGCTGAGAAGGGACTTTTTATTGAAGCTTGAGGAGAATAGACTCAGACTGGATAGTGGAAAGAAATTCTTTACTGTGAGGGTGGTGAGACACTGGAGCAGGTTGACCAGGGATGTATGTCCCCTCCCTGGACGTGTTCAAGGCCGGGCTGGATGAGGTTTTGAGCAATCTGGTCTAGTAGAAAGTGTCTCTGTCCATGGCAGAGGGCTTGAAACTGGATGATCTTAAAGATCCTTTCCAATCCAAAAAATTCTGTGAATCTGTGAATCTTTATGAAGGTCCTTATGATTGTCATAAACCCAGATTCAAGAGTCAGGATGCATTGATCCTTTTACAGAAGATAAGACAGTCTTTTATAACTCAGGAGGACTTCAGTCCAACACTGGTAGGAAACTCTTTATTTAGACATATGTATTGACTTGGGGTTTCAGGATCATTTTAAAAGGTGTGTGGGGCAATGACAGTTGGCAACAGCCAATCTGTAACAAAGCACTAGGATCACAGAATCACCGAATCACCAAGGTTGGAAGAGACCTCAAAGATCATCAAATCCCACCTGTCACCACAGACCCCATGACTAAACCATGGCACCCAGTGTCATGCCCAACCCCCTCCTGAACACCTCCAGGGATGGTGACTCCACCACCTCCCCGGGCAGCCCCTTCCAATGGCTAATGACTCTCTTGGTGAAGAACTTTCTCCTCACCTCGAGCCTAAACTTCCCCTGGTGCAGCTTGAGACTGTGTCCTCTTGTTCTGATGTTGGTTGCCTGGGAGAAGAGACCAATCCCCACCTGGCTACAACCTCCCTTCAGGTAGTTGTAGAGAGCAATAAGGTCTCCCCTGAGCCTCCTCTTCTCCAGGCTAAACAGCCCCAGCTCCCTCAGCCTCTCCTCACAGGGCTTGTGCTTGAGGCCTCTCCCCAGCCTCATTGCCCTTCTCTGGACACATTCAAGAGTCTCAATGTCCTTCTTAAACTGATGGGCTCAGAGCTGGACACAGTACTCAAGGTGTGGCCTAACCAATGCAGAGTACAGGGGCACAATGACTTCCCTGCTCCTGCTGGTCACACTATTCTTGATGTATGCCAGGATGCCATTGGCCTTCTTGGCCACCTGGGCACACTGCTGGCTCATGTGTAGGCGGCTGTCAATCTGCACCCCCAGGTCCCTTTCTGTTTGGCAGCTCTCCAGCCATCAGTAAAGACAAATGAGTTAACCCACTCCATCTGACCTCTGAATGTAAAAACAGATCATTCCATTCACTTGCAAGGAATAGAGATATGTTGAAGAGAATGATGACTCAAGTGTTCCTCTCTATGCAGAAGAATTGCCTGAAAAAGTGCAGAGTGGGAGTTTTTTTCACCTCTGTTGCTAGCTCAGTATGCACTCAATGCTTTCTTGCTGCTTGCCTCTGTGAGTCATGTCTGATTTGCATGAAGTGTCAACAGACAAGGGATGAGCTTGACCTTTTCTTTTTACCCCTTGGGCTGACTCAATGCCTTTCTGGCAGCTGTGCAAATGCAATCACTCTGTGGCCAAATAAGCAAAGAAAAAATGTCCTTGAGATCTCCATTGCACGGTATGAACATCAGCATAGCATGTGGCCTTTACTCTTTGAGATCCTGAATCAGGCACTCGAGATATATCAAAAACAGGTGTTGGATATATTCTTACTAAAAGCCCAAATGCTTGACAGCCTGCCTTTCCTGTTGCCCTGTGGCTGAGAAGGCTGTAGGTTGCAGATCAAATGTCTTAGCAGAAGAGGAAAAACACTTCATACAAGAGGTTTGGGGTTTCACCCTGGACAGGATTCTGAGTGCTTTGCAGAACTGCTCTCAAATTCCCTGGGTGTTTCTGGTCTCATCTCACAGATGTCACACCACAGAGCTGATGCCTTGTGATGATGTGGATGCTACCCTGATCAGCAGGTCTCTGTTAAGGGTTGTTGAATCAGAGCAGCACAGTAGTGTGGTGCACAAGCAGGTAAGTTATAGAAAAGAAGGGATTTTTTAGGTTGATCTGCTGATCCTAGTGAACTTCTTAGGGTATGTCCATTTTATCTGATAATGAAACCAAATAGAAACATGCCTCTTGAGAAAAAGAGTTAGAAGCAAAGACCTGATGTCCACACAGTACATGTTTTGAGGATTCCACTTGTGCATGGTTCTACTACAGTCCCATGAACTCAATGCAATTTACAGCTGCAGATTTGATTTAATCCCCAAAGAATCCAGTTTGCACACTCTGGGCCTGTTTGCCTTCAAGATAAACAGAGCTCCATGAAGTCTGGGGCCAGTTATACTTTCTCAGCCTGTTGCTGATAGTTGTCATCAGCTAAAGGGTGTTATTTGGTATCCTGTTTTTCATCTTAGATTATAAGTTCCTCTCCTAATAGTAGCAACTGCTGAAAGACCTGCATTTCCACTCTGCATCGTAGGTATGACTTGGAAATCCATCTGTAAACAACTCTATACAAGTTACTGTTGCACATTCTTGAATGTCAGCTATTCTGCATTTTTGTGAATATAGTATGAGCAGGAACAAAACTGCAAACCTGGTTTTAAAGACAATATCTAGGGAGTAGAGTCTGCTAAGTTTTATAGAGCTACATAATAAAAAAAGTAATTCCCTGTATATCTTATTGGAGTAAGATTTAAAGAAATTATCTGTTTTCCACTTTTACAGAAAACAAGATGATTCTTAAAGAGAATATCCTAGAATATCAACTAAAATTGATGAAGAAAGCCATGCTCACTTTGTGCTGGATCCTAACATTTTTTGTCAGTGGAGCAGAAGCTAGAGAGATTGACTTGTTAGGTAAGAGACTGCTTTGGTGAGGTTTGGTATTTGTGTTGCGTTCTGACAGCTGCAAAAAGTGCATTTGCCATGCATTTTTCCTGTGCCTGTTCAGACAAACAGCTGTCTCTAGCCTTTCAGCAAGCCTTTTAAGTATTGGTAATACAGTTTACCCTAAATATGAGTCAGATTTACTTCCCTAATGATAAGAAAATGGCAAATGTAAAGGAAACTTTCTGGGAAGAAAATGGAGCAAATGAATCACTTCTGTTGATTCCTTGAAATCTCCAAGAGGTGGTCTAAGCCTATTGCAGGGGAGAAAGAAGAGAAAGGCAGAGTGAGACCCATATATCAACCTTCTACTTACACAATGTATCTGAAGAAACTTGATTCACTTCAGTTCACAGAGAGGAACTGAAAATGCAAAGAGTGTCCCAGATGGGTGAAACTGCAGTGAGTATCCTAGGCGGGCAGGTGAGTAATTGAAGATTTCAGCCCCTCCTATTGCAGTGAAATCCTGCCATACTTTCAAGGATTACCACGTCCTGACTGGCAGGAGGCCTTGCATAGCAAGATCAGTCAGCCTTTAGAAAATCTGAGGTTAGGATGCGTGTCCACGGCTTTCATAATCCATAAATTTGTTTCATTTTAGTGACAGCAACTGAAACTTAAGAGGAGAAAGGCTTCAAAGCAGTGAGACAATTGAAAAGCATTGACAGTGCTTGTCAGACTTAGTCTAAGTAGGGAGTTCAGTGAGCAGGTGCTTCTTCAGGTTTATATCAGTCCCTCCTAAGTGCAGGGGTTCTGGAGTAGCTAACTTTTAAAGTTCCCTTTCAACCCAAAGCTTTCTATGATTTCTCGTTAACTTGAGGAGAATACAACAGCTGTGTCTGCTCTTCTACAGAGTTGAGGTTAACACCCATGGGAAAACCTTCAGTCACTAAAAATCTTGGGAAGTCTTTGAATAAACTTTTGAGAACATTGGCAGATTTCGAGTTTAAAGACACAATTCTCCATTAGCCCAGCATGTGGTCACATAAAAAAATCCTTTAACACAAAGAAAGGCAAAGTTGTATTTTTGTAGTATTCCTAACTCTTCATCGTTGTTGTTTTGTTTTTAAGTATGGTGAGCATGTGTTTTTCATGTGGTGCTGATACATTATTGTCCTTCTTTTCAGGATGTTCCCATGTTGAACCTCTGTGGTATCGTGCAATTAGTGATGAAGAGTTTGTTTTACAATGTGCTTTACCAGATGGATATGCTTCACACAGTTACAACACCTCACTTCCAAAACAACACAAGGTGAAATGGTTCTGGAGTAAAAAAGATAAAGAACCACTGAAAGCTATCAAGGAAAGCTCTAATCCTGTTCTCCAAGCAGATGCACTTTTGTTTAAACCAATAAAAGACAGGGCTTCTGGAGTGTATGTCTGCATGATATGGTATGTAGCAGAGCAAAAGGCTTATATTTCTATACAGGAATTGTTTTACTTCAGTTCATGTATTACATGTTTAACTTTTTCCCCCCCTACATCATTCAGGGAACAAATCCCCTGTCGCAAAATTGTTTTGGAGGTTCAAACAAAGGAGGTGGCAAAATGTTCAGGTTATGACACAAATATACTGTATCTTCTTGCTGGCAATGGAAATTCAATAACTTGCCCTGGGACAAAATGCTACAACCATATGAAAAAGTCAGATGTAAAATGGTACAAGGTAAGAATCACTTTCTTGAGTATTCAAAAAAGTGGAGGTAATGCTTCTGGTCTAGTTAATGATTGTGTACCATAAGTTCTTAAATTCTTCTTTGGCAGATGATGCAGTCTGAGAAACTCAGCCCAAAAGCAGAAGATGAAATTGCTACCTATGAAGCCCTTATATAAGAGTTTTGAATAAATTCACCACACCCAAAATATTATTCCATGAAACAGAATCCTAGAAGTACTTTAGCTAAGAGTTTGAAGTGTTCAAAATCAAAATAGGTTCTTTACAAAACTGGTATATTATTGAAATTTAAGTTTTGAAGTTTTATTAGAGCATCTTAAGTTCTGAAAACAGCAAATACACCAAAGAAAATGTGGCTTTGTTAGAAAAAACATTCTTTTAAGATTAATTTTTGAATTGTTCTTTCCAAGGCTCCTGTTTTGAATGAAACACTATTTCACTGAAACATTACTGACTTTTTTCAAATGGCCATTAAAATAGTTGCAAGCTAAAATTTTTTCCTACTCTGTTTGCAAGGATTGTAATATACCTTCTAAACCCTTTATAAGTGAGCAAAATAGAAATAACTGAAATAGCAATTGTTCTTTTTGCTACCTGGTAGTATTTACATTTTTATTTGGTCAAAGCTATTCTTCTTTTACATTCAAACTTTAAATAAGTTACACTTTTATCTACATCTAGATCTTAAACCCACTGAATTTAAGGAGCTTTTTTTTCAGTTTTGCATTAAAGATCATCAAGTTTCATCCCCCCCACTACGGGCAGTGAGACCTTCCACTAAACCAGACTACTCAAGGCCACATCCAATCTGGCCCTGAACACCTCTAGGGAGGGAGCACTCATAACCTCCCTGGGCAAACTGTTGCAGTGTCTCACCACCATTACTGTAAAGGATTTCTTTCTAATATCCAGTCTAAATCTACCCTCCTCAGTGTTCCATCCATTCTCTCTCATCCTACCACCACAAGCCTTTGTAAAAAGTTCCTTCCCAGCTTTCTTAGGGATGAACCTTGTAGAGTAGGGTTATTGGCTGGATGTGGTGATTCTGAGGGTCTTTTCCAACCTGAACATTTCTGTGATTCTTGTAAGCCCCCTTCAGGTACTGGAAGGCTGCTATAAGGTCTCCCCAGAGCCACCTTTTCTCCAGGGTGAACAGCCCCAAATCTTGCAGCCTGTCCCCATAAGTGAGATGTTCCAGTCCTCTAATCATCTTCATGGCCTTCCTCTTCCCCACTCCAGCAGTTCATTGTGCCTCTTATACTAGGGGCACCTGAACTGGATGCAGGACTCCAGGTGGGGTCTTATGAGAGCAGCGTAGAGATGGAGCATTTCTGATAAAAGAAAATTAAATTTTTTAGAAGTAATTTATTTACAAAATAAAAATACCCAGTCCATCAAAAAAGTGATCCTTTTTATTGCTCTTTAGTAGTAGGAGGTTAATTTAGATTGTGTTCATGATTTCATGATTTTCTCATCAACCACAAATTTTAAATAATTTTGAAAAGCCACAGACATTCCCATATTATAAACCAACTTTTTTTTATATAAAACTGACAAATGTCCTCACACTCCTAATATTTTTATTACATTTTATTTTTTTGCTTCAGTGGAAAGTGTCTGGTTAAGCCTTACTGCCATGGTATCCTATCCAAATATCATCAAATAATGGCAGCAATGACCAAAAAAAAAAAAGACTTCTAATTGCTTGACATTCTTTTCTTTTCATTAGGATGGTTATCAGATAAAACATGTGAAAAGAAGACAAAGCCTAAAGCTTAGGCATAATGAAATCTACTTGAATCCCACATATGACAAAGATGCTGGAATGTATGTGTGTGATTACATTCTATATGACAACACTACCAAGTGGACAATGAGAACAATGGTCAAAGTGGAAGTCATTGGTCAGTACTATAATAACTCAGAGTAAACTACCTAAAGTAAATTATGTTTTCTTTATTCTTTCCCAACTATTTATGTCTCATGTTCAGACTCTCTTTCCAAAGAATACATAAACTGAATTAACTATGTGATTATTAAAATCCTCTTATGAGTTTTCTTAGGACATCTTGGGACACCTATTTGAATATTCAATAATAACATATAGCATACAATACCATAATTTTCAAGATCTAATTCCGCCTTGGATTTATTGTAGCTTCTAACAGTGGGGATTCAATCTACAAAAGGATATGATCTGGGGGTAGAATTCATGAAATTCCAACTGGTGCCTATGTTCCCTGTGTACCATATGGGGAGTTTTAGGAAGATATTTGTCTACTAGGTGGAAGAAGTCCTAATCCTGCATGGAAAATGTGGTCAAAAGCAGTGTATTTCAACTCTACATCTGTCCCCGAATTAGACACTTTTGATAGTCTGATAAAAAAAATGTTCCTTGTGATGTGGATGAGAACTTAATTTTTTCACTTGACAGTGATAAGGAAGATGATGTTGATGGGATCATCCATATAGCTTTTTAACAGCAGAGGAAACAGTAGATCCATGAGCAATGTAATTAACAAACAAGCTATTTGTTGTATGTGGTGTTTGGAGGAAAGCATCACTGCCTCCATAACCTGTTCTTTCAGGCTTCATATGGATTACTAAATGAAACTGGCCATAACTCTATGGCACAGTGATATGGCATGGCCTTATATTCTCTTTCAATTCACAATGACTTTCTCTGTTATACTTAATGTCCTCTGCCACCCTTCAGGTGAAGGACAGATACTTCCTGGCAGAGTCCTGTTGGATGACATCCACACTGCGCAAGTGATTATGCTAGCAACTCAGGATCAGGAATGAGGGATACTCTTTAGTTTGATAAAAGAGAGATGTGAATATTTTTTTCTCCAGATGCCTGTATCTGAGTGCTGTAAGACACTCTAATTAAAAGCTCCAGTCACTCACAGGTCTCACATGAAGGCATAGCTACATCTGTTCTATACACTGACCTGGTTGGACACAGTATGGGTGTTTCTGTATGACAACAGCACAGGACATATTCTCAGCACCTTGGTAGAAAGAGCCACTCTGTAGAAGGGACAACAAATTTTAGGGAGTGAAAGGAAGGTGTTAAGTGAGGCAACTGAGTTTTATGGTCTATTTAGGACAGCACTCTGAAACAGCTGGGCACTTTTGCAGATGTTTGCTCCATCTGGTGCTAAGTAGTCATGGGAAAAACATACATTTGATCAGGACAGGGCCTAGGTGTGGACCTTATCAACTTTTGACACCTCTATGTACTGGGTTACAATATCTCAAGTCTTTCACTCTTCTCTATGGCTATATTCCCACAACTGGCATGGACTAGCTCTGATTTTATTCTCATCTGGCTAACCTTGAGCTAACACACTGTGCTTCTCAGTTCTTTTCTTTCACTTCATATCACAGTAAGAAAAACTTGAAAGGAGCCATATGCATATATATTCCCCCTGAATCTTGCATACGTTTCTCTGCTGTGGTTTAGTTTTCAAAAAACCAAGTGTCACGTGGCATCATTTCCTGCAGTATGGGGCTTTCCTAGAGCATCAGAGTTGTGGGTTTTAGTTACTTCAGGCTGTTTTACTGGAGCCTGGGTAATTGCTTAGTAGATGTACAAGCCGTGGGTGTCATCTGTGCCCTCCAGCAGCCACTGTTTCGAAAAGAACATGGTTGTTTTAAATACAAGTACTTGTGCTTCTGAATGAGGTGTGTGTGCTTACTGGGCATGGAATGGGACTTGACAGGGAATGGATATGAGGATTGCACCCTTTAGGGGGGGTTTGGAAAGGAGATCCCTAATGTCTGAATCCTAACCAACCTAAATTGTAGGATAAATGCTGAGTTCCTCAGATCATATAATATGGTAGTGCCTCAGAGTAACTGAGATAGCAGGTCTTTAAGTAGTTAGATAAGTTTTGTGGACAAAACTTCCTTGTCATCCTTATCTGTTCTCTCTCATACACCTCAGCAACTGGAAATTATCTTCTTGAACTTAGGTGCCTAAATTCCATCTAACAATTGGAAAAGAAAAATGTGAAGATATTTTTTCTGTTCTTCTGCACTAATGACAGTATTTTATTTAGTAATAGCATTCCTGTTGATTGCAGCAAAAAACACAATCCATCCACCAAACTTCTTGTATCCCAATGGTATGGTGATCCTTGAAGCAGAGCTTGGTAAGTTTTGATTTCTTATCTAAAAGTTAAAGAAAATGTTTAAATGAGATATTGATAGATAGCAATATAGCTCAATAAAGCAATTTTATATAGAATGTACATTTTTTCTTTATATATATATATATATATAACTGTTTGGATATTAAAGGAAGCATCATGTGTTACACAGAACCCAGGCTATTTAAGAGAAAACCATACCTGGTTTTCCTGTTCTGATTTGTTCTAGGAAAGCCACTTGAATTGGAATGCCGTGTACAGTTTGGGTTTGAAAGACTTTCTCCAATGAGGGTAACATGGAAGAGAAACAACAAAGAGAATATAAATGAAAAATTGAATCAGGAAACAAGGTAAGAAAAAACCCAACCCAGTTCTTTGATTACTACTACAGTCACCAAGTGTAAAAACACTTCTACAACACCACGAGTACATTTTCCAGGAAGAAACTCAGAAGGCTCTGTTCTTCAACATATCGACGTGTATGTCCATAAGCATGTGACAGGCACATGCATTTCACATACATAAGCACATATTGATGGCCATAACATTAAGAAGTCACACAAACTATCATTGGAACTGTCAGAGTGGAAAATAAATGACATCAGTAAAAACAATAGTGTGGACATGGAAAGGAGTTTGGGTGCCTAGATGTTGGGGTGTATTTATGGAGTCAGTCTGAGGAACTGAAGCAATGAATTTCAGGAGTCTCCCCGGGTGTGAATTAACCAGACCCTGCAGAGAAGCAACATGCAGAGGAAAACTTCCTGTCAGTTGAGGATAATCCAAATAGTCACCATGCTTCCCTGTCCTTCCTTTATTTCCTTATCTCATTCACTTATGCCATGCCTAACTTCAGGGAGAAACACAGTGGAGGCAACAGAGGCTAGCACCCTGAATCATTCTTATAGGAAAACTTGTCTGTGCATCTGAGGAAGCAAAACCCCTGCTGACACTGCTACTATCAAATTCTTAATAGGAGTCATACAGGAAAAATTAACAGTTGATGATATCACACATATGCACCACTCATGACATAGATTGGAAAATGGATTTTCCTAACTTTTTTATGTTTAGCTTTGAAATGTTCTTCTAATCAAGTTTTTAGCTTTTTGCTTGTATGCAGTTTACTTTTTAATACCCAAATAAATAAAACACTCCCAAAAGATTTTCCCTAAAAGTTGAATCCTTGCCCATACACTTGCCTGTGTATCTTGATCTAGCACAGGTAAAGTCATGGTAGACTGTGATTTTACAGTGGCATGATGTGAGATGCCTTCAGGACCACCCAGAGATGCCTGTACTTGTGGCTTTCAAAAGAGAAATACTGAACTTCAGAAACCCTGGGTATTTACAAGTGATTGCAGACACAGATCTGTTCAACATAACTCTCACTCAAGCTCAAAGGGAGTTCTCTGTCACCTCTTCATTTTCTATACTTCTGTCCTTTATTTCTGTCTTCCTCTGTTTGCTTTTCACCCCTCTGCAAGAATCTGTGCTGCTCAGCCTTTTTGCCCAACTAGTCCACTCCTAGGGCTCCTTCTTGATGTTTTATTTCCCTGCATTTCCCCCAGGGAAATTTTTTTACATCATAGAAAAGCACAAAAGGGGCTATATATTTAAAATAGACAAGTGCATAAGTATTTTGCTGAACTGATGAATTAAGAATGAACCTTTCAATCTGCAGACTGTTGATGTTAGTATTTTCTCAGAATATTAAAAACCAAACAAAAGGTCCAAACCAGAATATTGCATCACTCTTAAAAGTTCAAGCTGAATGTTAAGAAGTTACAAGCTCCTCTTTTTTTGTGTTTAAGAGAGTTGGGGGTTGTATGAACGAACAGCAAAGTTATCATGCAAATATATTTTTTGTCTCTTTAGCATTTATCGAAAAGGTTTACAGGGGCACACACTTCTTCATGTTGCAAAACTGAAAGCAGTTACTGAAAGGGATCTCAGAAGCAACTTCACATGTTTTGCCGAAAATTTGGTGGGGAATGCCACAGCTGTGATCCAGCTGAAGAGAAAGCAGAGAGGTAAAACTATGAATGGATGACTATCTACCCTTGTCCAGGTTTTGATTTACTTACTGCTACAAATTCATTCCCCATTGACATTGTCTTTTTAGCCAGTTGCAAAAGTTTCTTGAAGCTGAGCAGGAAAAGTCTAATTTGGCAACTATGTAGAATGAAACATTATTCTGAGGATAACTCAGAAGGATAGAAGTATCTGGGGACTTACTGTAGGCAGATGGGCCAAGTAGAAGTTGGAGAGTAACCGGGAAGATGAGAATTAGCATCTCTGAACATTAATAGGCAATCTAATAAAGTAAAGCAGAGGAGCTGCTGAAAGCAATAGTATTCCTCAACTTTCATAGGACATTTATGTTTGTTTCTCCACTCCTTAGCATGTTGGTTTAGAGAATTTATCATAACACATATGAGTATGGCAGCCTTTCAAGCAAAGGCCAAAACCAGAATACATTTAGGTATTAAACTGCTGTGGAGATTTGTCATTTCAGTGGCCCAGAAAGTCTCCATCAGGGCAGTGGGTGCAACTATTTGTGTTCTGGTGAGAGTTTTCCATTTCAAACAGTGATTACTTTCAGCTTTGCTGGGTGCAACACAGATAATTTTCTCTATGCTTTCCATCAATGCTTTCCATGACAGATTGGCTTTTCATACTGTCAAGGAGATATCGTTCAAAGGTCCATGATAGTAGATTGAAACTGTATGTTAAGTTTCTCAGCTTAATGAATTCCTGACTTCCCTAAAGTTTCTTAGTGGGGCAAGAACAAACACTGTGAGATGGTTTGCCCCCATTTCTGGACTGACTTTTTCATCTGAGTGTCAACATTAATTTGGAAAGCCTGAGTGATGAAAGCCTCTTTTCTTTCTACAGTGTTTCTTCTACCCATCTTATGCAGTGTAATTTCTACTCTATTTGCACTCCTTTTGTGCACTGCCTTTATTTACCAGTACTGGATTGAAATAGTGCTGGCATACCGAAGTTATCTGGTCCACAATGAAACTATAGGAGGTAAGAAACATTGTATACTAGTTAATTTTCTCCATGGTTTTTGACTGCCTTTTGCCATGTGAGTTAATCTTGTGTGAATTCAGCATGTAATTAAATTCTCTTAATGACCCTGTTCTCTTTGAGCTGATACAATGGCTGTTAAAGCTAGCAAGATGCTCATTGGATTCAGATGGGAAAAAAATCCCAGGCAACGTGGAGGAAGTATCACCAACTGAAATGCTGCAGTTAGCCTTTGACAAGATTCTTAATTTACCCATGGAGGGTTAGAATAGGAAGCTGAATTTTGGCAGTCCCTTTGGAAGGAATAATGAAGCATTTGTCATTCCCCCAAAGTGTTCAACAGAACCTGTGGAGAAGAATCATATGTTCTGGCAAAACTGTGTGAAGGACTCTAGACACTAATGTATTTTTTCATGAGAAGCCAAATCATTTATCAGAAGAATAAAGGAAAGAGAGAAATAAGATTATATAGGGCACCAACTGACAAGTGCACATTTGGGAAGTATTAGTATTTCCTTTCTAAAAATTGCGTTGACCATCTTGACTTTTATACCAGAGTGATCAGTTTCTAAGATTTCAAATCTCCATAGTAGGATTATCCCATCATCTCAGCTAAAATGGGCCTTCAGCATGGTAGGCAGTTTAAAAATATATCAGAAACTATAATGCCTATTTCAAAGAATTTAACATTTAATTTTCATACATGGGTTGAAAGAAATCTGAAAATACATGCCCAGGAAATTTTTCAACAAATTCTTGAACCTTGATGCAACTCAGGGGTCTGAATCTACTTTTGTGCTTGTACATGTGTATATAATTACACTTGAGTGTGAAATAACTGTGTCTGGATATCTATAAATACATACACAATGAGACAATTAGCTACCCTTTGGAAAGTATTTTTGTGAGCTCTAAGGCATCTGCCAGAAGTAATTTGGGAAATCACTCAAAATTTCCCCTCTATTTGGTATCAAATTGATTTAAGAACCTCTGGAAAGTCCCCTTAGAGCTCACCTCATGTTAGTAAGACAGAGACAAACCTGCCAAAATTTGTGCATTGAAGACACTGTTAGACTCCGCTGTGTCAGCCTCTGCCCTGTTCGCTGACTCATATGTACCACATGCACACAGAACCATTTAAAGCATGCAGGTATGTAGTGCTCAGACCAACTGTGCCTACCCAGATGGTTTTCTGCCGGCAATGACTGTCCAGAAAATGTGCTCTCACCTGCAGGATTATGTCTTTTTTACTTCATGTGGATGTATATCAAGGAGTCTGAGGTCTGAAAGAGTTTGATTATAGAGCAGCAAAGCAGTAATAATGTAGCTTAATTTTGCTGTTTCTTCCTTTCCATCACTTCTTCTTTTCCATTCCCCTTAGTGCAAATCAGAGAATTGCTGTTCATAGAGTGCAGTACAGATCATAGAATGAAGCATCATAGAATCATGTATGCAGCCACTTTGCCTAACTTGGGTATTCTTCATTTCCCACCATTTGAGCATATTAAATGTGCTAAAAGTTCCTTGGGTTGTAACAGGCCTGTACAATGCTAGGGAAAAAGAAAAATCCTTGTGGTGCTTATTGTGTACGTGTTTTTAAGTTGCTTTAGTGATAGTAATATTATAAAGAAAAATGGTGTGTCTGTAACTGGTTGTCATCTAATAAGAATGCAGTGACCTCTGTGTGTCTAGCTGAGAGTAAAATTTATTGTAATTTTAAAACTTTTCAAAGGATATAGTTGAAACAAAGTTCAGCTAAATCAATCTAGTGACCTACTGTCCCACCTTCAAGTATCACACTAGGACTGCATGCCACTAGCTTGTGGCATAAATTATCTCATCTTGGCAGCAAATTAATTCAGTCAATGACAGTGAGTAGCTAGCACAGGAGCTTCAGCACCAGTAGAAGGAAGTGGTGGAGGTTTGTAGCCAGGAGGAGAGGCGATGAGCAAAGAGATAGTATGTGTCATCTAATCATATCCTTGGTCTCTAAACCTAATCTGCACACCTATGTTTTGATGACATACTTTCTGCAACATGATGGTTTTGAATGTAGCAGTTGAACCCCAGCTCCCCCTGCAGTGAGCAGGGACATCCTCCATTAGAAGTTGCCCAGAGACTCATCAAGCCTGACCTTGAATGACCCCAAGGATGGGGCCTCAACTACCTTGCAACCTGTTCCAGTGTTCCACTACCCTCATGGTAAAACACTTCCCGCTAACGTCCAACCTAAATTTACTCTTCTATAATTTAAAACTATTGTCCCTTGTCCTGTCACTACAGTCTTTTGTAAACAGTCCTTTTCCAGCCTTCTTATAGGTGCTTTTCAGGTACTGGAAGGCCACTATTAGGTCTCTCTGAAGTCCTCTCTTCTCCAGGCTGAACAACCCCAGCTCTCTCAGCCCGTCATATGTATTTCTTTTGCTCTGTGGAATCCATATAGACTCTTCTAGATCCTTTGGAACCCTGATAGATCTAGCTCAGGTTTCTGAGCTTAAATCTAGGAATAGAAATCAGGCACAGGGTGATATTCAGCACCATCATTTAAGTCCATACTGGAAGTAGGTGCCTCACTGCACAATGAATATATAGTCAATACAGTAAAATCTAGAGAGCTTGTCAGCTCACTTTGCAACTGCACTCACGGAGTCTGCACTAGGCTGAATTTCTTCCTGGTTTCTATTATCTGTATCAACATATTATACAAATCAATTGATGGAGCATAGGCATCTGATGTAATTTTTACTGTGCAATGATGTCCTGCCACTCCAAATGATTGAGTCTTCAGTAGTTTCCCTGTCAGATGTGGCCATCTCAGCAACCTCAGGATTCCTTAAATGACAGTAAGCAACTACATATGGGGAGCTGGACTGAGTCCACTGTCTTTTGCTATCACCAACAGCTCATTTTGTTTTCCCTCTTCCTCTCTCAAGTGCACTTCAAATTTCATTTTGCAAACAGCTAAGATTTCCTTGTCATTAAGGACGAGCCTAACTGACATAGTTTGTAACAGGGTGTTCCAAAGCTGAGAAGAATTTTATGTATTTTTCATCTGCATCTCACAAACTTATTATTTTAAGATATTGAAGAAAAAATTCAGTAACTGGATAGTACTCAGCATCTGAGATGATATTTGGATGAGATTTGGGTTTTGCTACTTGCACCAGTCTCTCTGAATGCAAGCATAACAGTGTATGAAAATAACATACATTTTGCAAGCAACTGGTATCTGAGAACATTGTTCCTTTAAAATGCACTATGTTTTCAAAATATCTTATGTGTCAAGGAGTATTTTTTGAATCAGCATTGGGGCATATGAGAGAAAAGACTGGAAATTATTCCCTACAATACAGAATTTGCCTGGAAAGGGCCAGGCCTTCCACTGATGAAAACTGGACCACACTTTTGAAAGTACAGGAAAATGTCTGATTTTAAAGTCCTTGTACTATTCATCTGTAGCTTCTTTTGTATATGTCTGCAAAATCTGCAAGACAACGAGGAGAAAGGATTGTCATTGGGTCACTGGCTGTACTTCATGGAGAGGAGATAATTTTAGGTTTGTGTTACACCTATTTAAATATAAGTAGAAACTGAGCATTAAGTAAGGAGCTTCAGAGAGACTTGTTAATGTATACCTTGTTGCTTATTTATTTATTTTAGATGGCAAAGAATTTGATGCATTTGTGTCCTATGCAAAACTAGACTGTTCTGAAAATGACTCTGCTTTAAGTAGTGAGGAAAAATTTGCCCTGGAGGTTCTTCCAGACATGCTGGAAAATAAATATGGATACAAGTTATGCATTCTTGAAAGAGATGTTCTGCCAGGAGGAGGTAAGGTCCCTACGGATGGTAGAAAATATTTAGTTCTTTATAAAATAGTTTTTTGCTTTCCAAAAAGCCTTCTGCGCCAGATCAGTAGATGGTTTATTTTTGTACTGGAGTTTCTGCTCAAATCTTCTTGTTTTTTGATATTTATATCTGGCCTCTGCACTTCAGGCACACACACATCTGAATGTGTGGTCACTGGGGAGCAACAAGGCTGAAACAAAGCTTCTTATCCAAGAATTTAATTGCAAGCAGACTCCAGTCTTTGAGAAAAATAGACCTCAAATATTTCAGTAGTTACTTTCTGAGCAACTTTAGTCAGTGATGCCTAGAGTAATTATAAAGCCCTCAGTACCTGTCTCTGGAAGAGACAAACACAAGTCAAATTGTCCCTTGAGACCCTGTTTGAGTAGCAGCAAAGTTTCAGCTGTGTTCTCTAGTTCCTGAGCAGCAAGTTCTATTCTCCAGGCTGCTTAAGAATGGCTGCAATACTCTCTGATAGCAAACACTTTTCTAGGGGTTATGTGATTGCTTAGCATCCATACGTCTGGATTTCATTATTTTGGGGTTTAAGCTGCTGATAAAGGAACTGTTAAGATAAATACCACATTATAGAAAGCAGTAATGATTGCCAATTTTTTCTCCAGTGTATACAGATGAAGTTGTTACAGCTATTAAACAAAGCAGACGAGTAATAATTATTTTGAGCCCAGCCTATGTCAACGGATCAGGCATCTTTGAACTGCAGGCAGCGGTGAATTGTGCATTGGAAGACAAAAAGATCAAACTGATCTTAGTAAAGTTCCAGCCTTTCCAAGAGCCAGAGACTTTGCCTACACAAGTGAAGAAAGCTCTTAGAATTTTACCAGCAGTTACCTGGAAGTCTTCTATTTCTGCTGCTCCAGAAAAGAAATTCTGGAAATATATGCATTACCATATGCCAGTGAAAATGAGGAAGGTGACGGGAAATTGCAGCCTAAAGGGCTTCTGTCAAAGATTATTCAGCTTAGTATATCGATAACAGAAATTGCACAGAGGGATCACAGCAGACTCAGGAATGGTGATGTGATGGTGAAAGATCTTCCACATCTTCTGACCACTGTGGACTGGCACTACAGTGACACACAGTGAGCAAGAGCTCTCTCCAAAACATTGAGACGGGCTGCAGCAGTTGAGTGCTGAAGCCCCCCAGTAAAACTGAGTGGCACTGCACACAACTGTACATGTGAGCTATCCTTCATACAATTTTTATTTTATTATTTTTAAAATTACTATATACTTTTGCAGTGGTGGTGAAACATACACATGAATGTTTTGTTCTGTGCATGGTATTTCTTTCAGAATAATTTTATACTTGTTTTCTAGAAGAATATTAAAAAGGGGAACTCTGAGGAATCTTGGAGTTTAATGTTCCTGTGCGGTCCAGGGGGACAACTCTACACTCTTTAAATGAGGTAGCTTGTCTTGTGGAAGCACCAAGGAAGTACCATGGGAGACTGCTATAACTGGTTATACTGATGAGGTTGAGAAAAGAAGGAACACTGGGTCAGGGCTGATCCCAGGCACCTCCGTCCTTCCTGCAATGGGAGAAAGCATAAACTACCAGTTGGGAAACACTTCACACTCAGAGATGTCTGTACATTGCTGATCCTGTCTGTTGCTGGTCACTAATGGGTCCCACTGTACCTGTTAGTATTAAGAGTGTGTTATAGTCATAAATCTAAGTCCTGGTTGTCACAGCTAGCAGACTTCCAGAGACTCTGAAGTCTTTCCTTTCCAGTCCTCAGTCTGTTCATAGCACTTACACTCAAGAAATCTTGCAGTGTGTGTGTGCATTGCTGTAGCTAAGTGTAATGCAATGGTTAGTGTTAAGAAAATCTGAGCAGGAAGCCACTGATCTGGTGTTATGCTGACTTAGCTTGGCCTTTAAGTTAAGAAATGGTAGCTTTTGTGGGGAAGAAGCTGAACTTCTAAAAACATGCTCCATGACGGTGAATGTCATGTTGAAGAAGGATAATCTGGTTGTCCAGTTAATGCCTTGCAGGCATGTCTAAAACAAATATTGAATACAAGAGAACTAAAGATCCAGTTTTAGACACATGATGTGACTCACACCTTCCTTTTTCTACTGGTGTTGGGGGGTTGGAAATAGATGATCTTAAATGTCCCTTCCAATCTAAGCCATTCTATGAATCTGTAAGTTACATAGATGTATTTAAGAGAGAAAACTGGTTTCCAAACAAGAACGTCATTTGCATAGTCCTCCACCAGATGTCCCTACTGTAAACCCTGCAGAGTCCATTTATTTACACAACGAGGAGTTTTGTTACCGAGCAAGACACGACCGGTGAGCAGTGGCAAGTGTGGTACCTAAGGTGCCAGTTGTTCTGGAGAGGCAGACGGGGAGTGAGGGCAGGAAAGCAAGTATGGAACAGGATCTCCTGCCTGCCTAGAGTGCCACCATCTCATCCACCTGAGGCTGTTCACTAGTGCTGCCCTTGGTGCCTGAATGGTTTGCACTGCGGATGCTTTTTCTTTTTTTGTTTTTTCTTTTGGCATTGGGGAAGAAATCCAAGCGGCTGCGTAAGTAATGTAGCTGGGAAGGTCTTTTTATTTCTTCACAGTGTGATGCTGTGGCCAAGGTTTATCTGGGGCACAGGAACCTGCAGAACCGGTACCTTCATACAAACTCCAGGTTTGTCTGAAACCAAAGTAACAGGACAGCCACACTGGGGCTTTTAGAATGACCTCTAATAGGAAAATGAAGCAACCCTGAGGAAGAAACGACCATGGTGATGAGCAACCTGAATTAAGAGGTGTGAGTGTTGCGTACTTTCATGCACCCTCTGCATATTCTATCTGTAGTCAGTCACAGATCCGGACATGGCCTTTGCACTGCTTGCACATGCAAAGCTTTTGAACTGTTTGCTGTCACTGGTAGGCTGTTCTGCTGCTGCTTATGTGGATGAGCCCAGCCTAAGCAAGAGTGATGATGAGGCTGTTGTCTCTTCAGAAGATACGAGGCTACATGTTTTCACACTGGACTATGACTATGTGCAAATTCCCTGTGAGGTTACTCTTTGGATCCTCCTTGCTTCTCTTGCAAAAATAGGTAAGTAGAAAATGGGATCTTGGGTCCTGCTGCCTTGGTGAGAAGTTAAAAATGTACCACATAACTATGTATCTTCCATGAATTTTTGTAGCTGGGATAGCTTTTACACCTTCTATCCTCAAAAGAGCATGTGTGTTTGTTACCATGACAATGACATCAGAATAAAGGCAGGCAACTGGGACTGCAATTAATGCAGTAAAAATGGCTCACCATGTATCTTGAATGTCTATAGCTGGGCTAAATTATTTTGACCATTTAGAATTAATGCAACTATATCAAATATATGAAGAAGATGGCAATAATGTGAAGAGATACATACATGTGATAGCCTTGCTCTTTCGATCTCCCATGGAATTTTCAAACCTTTCTATACAACAGGCTGGTAGGTGGGACTGATGATTTTCTAGAGGTGGCATGAAGATAAACATTTTTCATGTCATAGTTACACGATTTTCAAAGACTATTACAGCTGACCAGGATTTGCCAGTTTCATAATAACTGGTGGTCTCAATCCAGCTCCTATATACAGATGTCTTTATTGCTAAAGAGTTTTACAAATCAAGTTATTGTTATTGCATCAGCAGAATGTGCCAGCAGTGAGCATATTGACCAACTTTTTATTCATCATTCATGAAAACACAGAACTTGCCATAAGGCACATTTCCTCTACATTCTTGTTTTTAGCAAGAAATTGATAATTCAGAAGGAATGTATGATGCCTCCCAAGCAGACCTGTTCCTTAGCTGACTGTTGTCCAAAAATATTACTTTTGGTGAAAATTATGAAGCTGCTGACTTTAAATCTGCTTGGAAGAAAGAGATGGTCTGAATATTTTGGTTACTTGAGGAAAGAGTATTCTCAAACTGTGTTTCATTCAAGTATTATCTTATTTCTGGATTTCAGGATTTCAGGGATTTCTGTAAAACTGACAAAAGACTTGGATATGATATTTTATTCATTGAAAAAAATTAATGAGTAGAGTTACGATCATAAGATACTGTTGGATTTTTTAATTGTCTACTAAATAAATTATTTCAAATTCTGTGAAAATAATTTCCTTTACTTTTGAACATTGATAATTCAAGGCTCACATAAATGCAGTCATGCCATTTGCTGCCAGATTTATGACAGTTGACCTAGCTTCAGTCATGGAAATAGCCATTAAATTTATAGATTTCATAATCTGTCTCATTCTTCTAAATGATGAACCATTCCTTATATTCCTAGTTGAGGCACCCCTCAGCTGCGATATGATTATATGATGCCTTTTATAGCAACTAGATGAACCATTCATAGACATTTTCTTAGCATTGGTATCAATGGTATTCATGTCAAATGGGAAAACACATTTATAGATATGAACACAGTTGCAGTAGAATAGAATAGAATAGAATTATCCAGGGTGGAAAAGACCTTCAAGATCATCAAGTCCAACTTATCATCCAACACTATCTAATCAACTAAACCATGGCACCAAGCACCCCATCCAGTCTCTTCCTAAATACCTCCAGTAATGGTGACTCCACCACCTCCCTGGGCAGCCCATTCCAATGGCAAATCACTCTTTTTGTGAAGAATTTAGTAGTAGCACATGAAAGTGGGCAGAAGGGGATTCACACCCACAACATATATATAAGTGTAGCCCTTTCTCTGTCAAACAAGTTGGTTACATTTACACTGGTAAAATAACCAGCACCCTGCCAGGAACCTATGTGTCCCTGTGCATACCATATCAGTGTAGTGATGCTCCTTCTAAGCTCTGGCTAGTGTCAATGAGCCTTTTCCCAGGCAGTGCCCAAAAGGACTCTGGGCTGTGCTCTGCCCCCACAGGCACTTTGGATGTGATGACATCTTGCTGGGGTATGGAAGAGAATTTGACTCTATCAGTGCAAGCTGAACCTTTCTGTCTGGAAAAGTCTTTGTCCTGCTTAATTTCTTAGTTTAGACAGCTTTTATTCTGATGATGGAAAAAAATAAATCTGTCAGGATGCATTATTTTTTCAGATATTGGATAACTGTTGGTAGTTCTTTCAGCTCTTTTGTCATCACTGGTTTTGTTTCAGTGAGCTAACTCATAAAGTTCTTTACAAAATGTTTACCTTATGTAGGAGCAGCAGTCTCCCCAGAAGAGCAAGTTTAATCAGCTTGTACAAAGCCTTATGTTACTGTGGCTTGATTTCTGCTGCTTTAGATATTTTGCTGTTCATGAATACTCACTCTCTTTGTTGATCACCTGGAGTCCATGCACTGCTTCAGGAGAGTGCTGGCAGTGGAGAGAGTTGAGCAGACCATAGCATCTGAGATGACCCCTGCTCTCTTGGGCTTCTACAGGTTTCTGGGTGCCCTAAATCCAGCAGCCATCCCTTTGAGATGCATGGACAACACTGTGCCTCAGAGGTTTGGCAGCAGTGGTTGGGCAGATAGGATTCTTGAAGAAGTAATTTATTTCCAAATTATTGAGTGCATTTGCAAAACTGGGAGTGGGGGTGGCTGACACCCTGTTAGGCTGAGCTGCCATCCAATGAGATCTGGACAGGTTGGAGAGCTGGGCGAAGGTAAACCTCATGAAGGTCCTGTACCTGGCAAGGAATAATAACATGCACAAGTACAGGTTAGGGGGTGCCCTACTGGAGAGCAGCTCCATGGAGAAAGACCTTGGAGTCCTGGTGGACAGCATGTTCTCCATGAGACAGCAAAGTGCTCTTGTGGCCAAGAGGGCCAATGGTATCCCAGGGTGCATCAAGAAAAGTGTGTCCAGGAGGTTCTTCTCCCCCTCTGCTCTGCCCAGATGAGACCATGCCTGGAATACTGTATCCAGTTTTGGGCTCCCCAATTCAAGAGAGACAGGGATCTGATGGAGAGAGTCCAATGGAGAGCCATGAGGATGATTTGAGCATCTCCCCTGTGAAAAGAGACTGAGATCCCTGGGGCTGTTTAGTCTTGAGAAGACTCTTGTGGAGTCTTCTCTGGAGACTTTCAAATCCACCTGGATGCATTCCTGTGTGTTACTAAATGATCCTGCTGTGGCAGAGGGGTTGGACCCGATGATCTCTGCAGGTCCCTTCCAACCTTTAACATTCTGCGATTCTGTGGTTCTTTGTCACACTTGCTCAGAAATGGAGAGCTGGGGATCAGGAAGAGAAGACATTCACAGCCAAACTCTTCCCCTGCTTTAGCAACATAAGTCTTGAAACATTTAATTTCAGAGGGAACAGTTCGGATTGTTTTTACATTCATGATCCCAGGAGGAAATCCTTGCCATCTGAAGGCAAAAGATTCAAAGGCAGAAAAAACATTTATCTGACAACAGGTTAATTTAAACATAATTTTTATTTAAGGTTTCCATCTCTATCACCGATTACCAAGACTCATGCCTGAAAGCTGCATCTTAATTGCCATTGGAGCACTAGTAGGAGCTATCATCTTTGCTTCTCATCATAAATCTCCACCAGTGATGAATACAAGTATTTATTTCTTGTATCTCCTTCCACCCATTGTCCTGGAGGAGGGCTATTTCATGCCAACTCGCCCATTTTTTGAAAACTTCGGATCCATCTTGTGGTGGTCTGTGCTGGGATCTCTGCTAAATTCATTTGGAATTGGTCTCTCCCTCTACGGAATCTGCCAGATTGAAGCCTTTGGCTTGACTGACCTGAACCTGCTGGAGAACCTTCTCTTTGGGAGCATGATTTCAGCAGTGGATCCGGTGGCAGCCCTGGTAGTTTTTGAAGAAGCCTCTGTTAATGAGCAGCTTTACATGATGATTTTTGGAGAGTCATTGCTAAATGATGGCATAACTGTGGTGAGTTTCTTGTCTTCCCCTCTTCAGATTCTTGTGCCTTGTAGGATAAGAACAGGACAAGAACAGCTTTAAGGAGATCCCAGATACATAATTTTTTTTTCATGATTGCTCCAGTACATTATACACAAGTAATTCTAATGCATGAAAAGGTTACATCTTACACTAACTCTTTCAGAAACATACTGTTTTAGGGCTGATGAAAGAGGGAAGCATACACACAGACATTGGACATGACATCTTGCTCTTGCACTCACTGAAATGAATGGATATGCTACAGCTGATTTTTCTGGTAGGATCCATGTAAGATCTTGGAATGTTTTTAATACTGTGCAAGTGAATAAATAGGAAATAGTACTGCTGAAAGACTGAAGGCAAAACAGATAACAATACAGGAGACTCTGCTTTGTCATGTGCCCTCTGTAGGGGGGGGGGGGAAAAGAAGTCCCCAACCACCAACCTCTGGAGCTGGAGGCCACATTGATTCCTCCAGCCTTTTTCTAGGAAGTTCCCCAGAGACCTTAAACAGGAATTCTAATCTAAAAGCCACTAATAACTTTGCATAACTCTTTCTGTCAGTAAAAACATCTGACAAAGGTTCAGCTTGGCTGTCTTACCTCAAGTGTCCAGAAACAATGCTTCTGGAATAAGAGAGATTTTGCTTGGTTTTTTTGGTTGTTTGATTTGGGTTTTGTTTGGGCTGTAGTTTTGTTGTTGTTGTTGTGTTTGGGTTTTATTATTATTATTATTTGTTGTTGGTGGTGTTTGCTTTTTGTTGCTGGCATAGGCTTTTTTGAAATTTTTTGTCTGGAATTTTTGTTTGGTTTTTGTTCTGCTTGCATGTCTTCTGTTGGTTTTGTTTTAAGCAGGAAAATGTTTTTACAGAGCTCCTTTTGCTAGTATTTGCCCCCTTTTCTCATTAGTTCTACTAAAACCTGAAGCAACTTGAGATTCTAACTGTAAACCACAGCAGAAACCTGCACTTGGAGAATGCATGTTTTTTTCAAGGCGAAATTTCAAGCAGGCAATTAATTGCTCAGAAACCAACAGGACTACTCATGTGCTGCAAGTTAACTGCAGGTTAAGGAGTTTTCCTAGATAAGATCTCTACAGAATTTAAATCACAAGAATCTAAACCACATAAAAACTATTCAGATGCTACTGTACGTTAGGTACTGCATAACACAGACTTGTGAAATCTGTACACAGTTCATAGCTGAAAGGCCTCATGGGAGAAGTGCAGTTCATGATTAATGAAAAAAAAAAAAAAAAAGGAATGAAGTAATTTCTTGCAGCCACAGCCTATTGATCATAAATTCTTCCTCTTGTTGAATCTGAGATGTAGAGCTGATGTAGAACTAAGGGACAAATGTTACCTAACTTTACATGCAAATTGCTTATGTGTTATAGGTGTAATGAAAACATCCCTAATGCATTTATCACTTCCACTTGTCTTTCTGATTCCTTCAAGTGAAGGAGCTTGTTTCTGAAGTCTGAAGAGCTTGTTTCACCCTTTTTTGACTGGCTCTGCACTTTGCCTTCCCTTTGTTCCCATCTTTGATTTATGATGTTGGTCCAACTCATGATGTGTATACAAGCTTTCAGTCAGGATCCTGTTACAGCATTTAACAGCGCTGGTATTTAGGTGCTCTTCAGCAGCACTAGTTGTGTTAGCAGAAGTACTGAAAGGGCTGTACATGTGGAACACTTGCCACACCTCTGTAAGTTCCCTTTGTCCTATGCACCCTCATCTTTGAGGTCTTCTCATAGCAGCTATGTTGCAATCATTTTGTCAGCTCCTGCACCATTCTCATCCATTTTCCAGACACTGACATTTTAAAAATGTCTACCTAGCTTCCTGTTTCAAAAGACGGAAGTATTCGTCACCTGGATGGAGCCCAATAGGATACCCACCTTGCTTTTAAAAAAGCTTTAAAACTATTTACCTCAGGTGTTTTATCTTACCATTTCCTTTTTGCTTCTCTCTTAACAGTTTCATTTGAGTTAACTCTATGTGTTTAAAAAGATAATATCACCAAGATAGTATTTTAAATACAAATATCCCCTGGTTCTTTCCAGTCTGCTTATCAGCTTGAATAACTTTTTTTCCCATCAGGAAAAACTGGTATGAATTTTGCTGAACTTGTGTGTCACATTTGAAGCAACGATATCTCCCTCTCCTATGTTTAGTCAAATATCCTGGTAGAAAAACAAACAAAAAACCAAACAAACAAATAAAAGAATAGACTGTGGTATTAGAATGATGATTTAGGAGTTATGCCTTTGACTTAAGGGACTAAAACAAATGTGGATAATTCACCCTTTTTATCCACTTGTACCCTTTCTCATACTCCTCAGTCCTCAGGAGTTCTAGCATGCATCATACATTAGTGGAGTTTCAAAGTACTGTTCAGAACAGTGATGGTGGTAAATTCAGTATAGATTTCATTCAAACCTGCACCTGCTAAAAAGTGTTTTAGGCATCTGAAGCTCTGCTTCTGCATATAGACTGATCATTTCTGTCTCAATGGGGCCTGAGCACCTGTGTGTGTCAAGAAACTGAATATTTTCCTTGACTACTTCAACGCTGAGATTTGATTTTAGAAACACTGAGAATATTTATACATTATGCTATACTCCAAATGAAGTGGCAATGACTGTTTTCTCTAATGGTGTCCTCTTTTCCTTGTATGCAGTTAAAGAAAACTACTGCATGATGGAGAGCCAAGTAAAACTAATTTCTTCATCTAAGGGGATTTGAAATTAACTCTTTGAAAGTGGAGACACTTTCTGTCCTGTTGTTGAATTTGACCCGCTGTGTTTAGAGTGCAATTAAATGCATGTGGTCAGAAAGAGTTATTGGGGTGGAAAGGAAGATTAATCAGGGCTGCCTGTGTTGGTGGTTAAGGCAGTAATTTGAAAACCTGTTTTCTAGTGTTTTTGATGTGGATGGTATGTGCAATGCTTGTATCCTACAGACAGCTGGAGCAGGGACCAGTCCCTGGGGAGGTCCCCTGTGGGCAAGAACATTATGCTCTCTCTTCCTCTCCCTGGCTTTAAAAGCCACTCAGTGGTACACCACTATATAGTAATGTCCCCTCAAAAAAACCAAAACATGACATTTTCAGAGTTGTTAAATGAGGCCAAGTATCAACCCATTACTTCTTTTTGAGTGAACAAAGACATTCTAAGTTGATTCAGATTTTCCTGCCATATAATGAATCAGTACTCCATTGACTGACATAAACACTGCAACGTAACTTAGCCAAGCAGCTGTTGCATGGAGACTTACTTGTATGATGCAGTGCAGGATGTTGCATAGAACAATTTACTCCTACAAAGCATGTTACAAAACAAAGGAAATTATGTCATATTTCCATCACCTACATTTTAATGCCAGTTCATATGGACATTTTAGGACCTAGAAAAAGAGATAAAACCTTACTAAGTCATTTGCTGAGGATAATTTGTTTTATTCACAAGTCAACAAACATTCATGCCTTGGTATCATTTACAAAGAATCAAAAGTCTAAGAGGTTGAAGACTGCAAGAAAATGGAAATAGAGATAAAACAGGCTTTGCAATGAAAAGCTCCATGGCAGGTACAGTAAGGTGGAAATATTAATCCTCTTTTCTTTATCTGCCACTGAAAAGCCTAATTTCATACACAGTCATCTGGAAAAAGCAGCTCTGGATATTTTCTCACCTGCAACATTTTGTTGTGCTTTGTCCATTCCTCGGAAACACTATCAATGAGTCTCCTGGAGAACAGGCTACGTGACAGCTCAAGGTCATATGCTCCCAGCAGCAATTTAAGATTAGATAGTAGCTGGGGAATAATTATTATCCTAATGAGCTTGACTCTTCTACCTGCAAATATCTGCTTTAATCTTCTTAACAGTCTTTTGAAATTAACTATATGAAGAAGACCAAAGGAAACCAGGTAAGGCAAATGATTTTGTGGTTTTGAACTACTGCTTTGGTGCAACAGCTTTGGAGAGTCTTTAGGTGTTCCCTGAATTCCCTTGAAAACTGAAAGGTGACTTTCATGTGTTATATACTCCCTGCAAACAGATCTGACACCAATTAATATTAACTGACCGTCAACAATCTCTAAGACCTTTTTATTACTATGCCACTCATTACTGTGGAAACTATTAGTTTCTAAAAGATGGATGAAAGTGGAACATACTGAAGATTTTTCATCACAAATTAATGCAGAAAATAAATTATTGATAACAGAAGTATGGTAAACTACTCTGCTCTAAGCTAAACTAAATTATGGTTATAGACCAAATTATATAATGTATCAAATTCAAGCTTTCTTCTAATCTGACAATGTTTTACTCTCACTTCTGTAATTTCAAGCTTTCAAGTCAAAACATATGCACAAAGCGTCTTTAGGCCACATAGAGCGGCGCAGCTGTTGGTTCCCACTTTGAGGTTGACACAGATTTCCTGGGGGAGAGGTTAAGTGTTATCAAACCCATAATATATGAGGACAGAGAGGCTACCATTTTCCCTTCCCTTCCCTTCCCTTCCCTTCCCTTCCCTTCCCTTCCCTTCCCTTCCCTTCCCTTCCCTTCCCTTCCCTTCCCTTCCCTTCCCTTCCCTTCCCTTCCCTTCCCTTCCCTTCCCTTCCCTTCCCTTCCCTTCCCTTCCCTTCCCTTCCCTTCCCTTCCCTTCCCTTCCCTTCCCTTCCCTTCCCTTCCCTTCCCTTCCCTTCCCTTCCCTTCCCTTCCCTTCCCTTCCCTTCCCTTCCCTTCCCTTCCCTTCCTTTCCCTTCCCTCTCTAAGCTGGGCTTTCAACATTTGTTAATAATTAAGTTAAACTTCAGAAAAAAAACCTCAATAATGTATTTGTTTTGCCACTTCAACTGCATTTGATACCCCAGAATTTTATGCTTATTATGTAACTATCTGCTCTTCTTGTTTTTTACTATTTTATGACCCTTTTTTTCTGGGTCTTGTTAAGAACCAATAGAGATTTGAGCTATTGCATTGCTGAGCTGTTTAAAACGATTTCAGGCTTTTATCCACACATACACACACTCCCCTGTGAAACGAGTAAGGTTTGGAAAGGTGTTTGACTGCTGTTTCCTTGTTTTCACACACAGGTTTTATATAACATCTTCATCGCCTTCATCCAGATGCACAAGTATGAAGAAATTGAATCCATTGATATCTTCGCTGGCTTTGCTCGCTTCTTTGTGGTGGGGCTGGGTGGCATGCTGTTTGGCATCGTCTTTGGATTTGTTTCAGCATTCATGACTCGGTTCACCCGCAATGTCTCTGCTATTGAACCCCTGCTAGTCTTCATGTTCAGCTACCTGTCATACCTATCTGCGGAAACCCTTTACATCTCAGGCATTTTGGCGTGAGTATCCCTTATGGCTCTTTGGATGCCTTCTTGAAGGAAGTGACATTGGTTTGCTCAAAATTTGTACAATACAAGCATTTTCAGTTTTTCTCCTACATATCTGCAGTAGATGGCTTCTACGGGTTCTGCAAAATACAGTGGTAACTAGAAAAGCAAACCCACAGCCACCATAGGCATAGATATACTAGTGAGGAGTGCATAGCTCCTATGATTTTTTTTAAGATTTTTTTGCCTGCTGGAAAAAGTGCTGCAAGCTATGGGTTAAATGATCAGGCTACCACTTGGGGTAAGATCAGTAGAATAAGAGAATGATTTGATAATAGATCACTGTATCTGTATTTTTTTTAAGCAGCATCACTATCAGATCACAGGAGAGATGAAAAGTAATGAATACAGAAAACACAATAAATAACATCTGAGTTCCTGCTTTTGTTTGCAGCTGTAAGCTCTAACACCATTTACTAGAATTACACTATCTTCGAACACTGTAACTGAAACTGGGCAAAACCAGGCAACAAAGAACATCAGGCTCTGAGGAGACCTAATTGTGGCCTTTCAGTGTCTGAAGGGGGCCTATAAGAAAGCTGGCGAGGGACTTTTTCAGGTGTCAGGTAATTATAGGACTTGGGGGAATGGAAAAAAAATTTGAATGAGTAGATTCAGATTGGATGTTAGGAAGAAGTTCTTCACCATGAGGGTGGTGAGGCACTGGAACAGGTTGCCCAGGGAGGTGGTGGAGGCCCTATCCCTGAAGGTTTTGAAAGCCAGTCTGGATGTGGCTCTGGGCAACCTGACCTAGTGTGATGTGTCCCTGCCCATGGCAGGGGGGTTGGAACTAGATGATCCTTGAGGTTCCTTCCAACTCTAACAATTCTATGATTCTATGATAAGGCACCTATACATACATACACTCATGTACGGGGATATTTACAATCATGTTTTGATGTAACCAGGATTGCTTGATGCTGCTGTAATGCTAGGGACTTCTTCCTTAAGGTGCTGTGATGGCATGGGTGCCTGCTGCAGAGAGAAAGCTAGCAGATTTCTCAACTGGGGTAAATGTGGAAAGAGTGATTTTTTTTTTTGGCAGATAAGATTGCAGTGGGAAAGGAGTCAGAAGATAAAGGAATTAATAGAGTTAAAAGCGAGAGACTTTATGAGAAAACTGCTGGGAGGTGAATTTCAAAGACACTACACCAAACAACCTCTCAGGAGAGTAAAGAAATGGGAACCTAGTGCTGAAGATAGTGCTGATGCCTGCTACATTTTCAGTGTCCAGCTGGTGGGTAACAGCAGCCTTGCATGACTTGTATTGGCTCCGAGATTTCATGCCAGGTCTTGTGAGCCCTGGTGCTCCATAAAGAAGCTCCTTTTATTGAGGACAAACTGGTTTAAACCTCACAAATACAAGTGTGTAGTTGTTGATGTCCAAACTGGTGCATTTACTCACGTCCACTTGTCAAATCCTAATTTCATAGAATCATAGAATAGCTTGGGTGGAAGGGACCTTTGAAGGTCATCTATTTCAACCCCTGCAGTGAGCAGGGACATCTTTAACTCTTTAACTGAATCAAGTTGCTTAGAGCCATATCCAACCTGCCATTGAATGTTTCCTGGGATGGAGAATCTACTCTTCTCTGGGCAACCTGTGCCAGTGTTTCAACACCCTCACTGTAAAAATGTCTTCCTTATATCTCATCTAAATATACTTAATATACTTTTTTTTTTTTTTTTTTAACTCCTTGTCCTAATGAAAGTACTAAAAGGTTTCTCCCAACCTTTCTTATAAGCCCTCTTTAATTATTGAAAGCCTGTGAAAAGGTCTCCCTGGAGCCTTCTCTTCTCCAGGCTAAACAACAATCCTTATTTGTTGGCTTCTGAGAAGAATTTGCTTTATAAAACTAACCTTTGCATGACGGCCTTGAGAAGCAGTATTTGAATGTCTAACCATATTAAACAAGTAGTTAGACAAGAGATTGTCTTTTTCTGAACAAGCAGACAAAGCAGAAAAGTCCTGTCCTGTTTTACATATCTAACACATTTGCTCTGATTGAGCTGACTGGTGACTTTAAGTTGACTTACTATGTAGCAGGCACTAATACCATATGGAATCCTTCCTACCTGCACTGCCTGAAATACTACTTCCCTGCCTATGCATCACACTAGACTACACAGCTCTTTACTTATTTGCTGAAATTATTAGTAATTATTAGTAAAAAAATCAATGCTAATATAATTGGGATTTATTAATCTTACTTCTTCATTATGAAATTATTGCTTGTTTTGTTTTAGGGGTGGGAACTCATTGTCACCTTTCTGAATTATTGAGGAATTCATTCATTTTTCACTTGGATCATGAAAGTCTATTATGCTTGTGTCTCTGAACATCAACAGCATTAAACATTAATGCCTTATGACCTTGTCTCAGAGCATCCTTGGACCTGCTAAATGTCATAGTTCCACCAGGATACCCTTGAGATTTCTTCAGTGGAAGTTAAATGAGCAGAAACTAGACGAAGGGCTATTTAATAAACATCCAGCATCTCTGAATTCACAAGTTTGGAAAAATATCATCATAAAAAACCCTCAGAGACTAAAATAAAATCAGTAGAAACTACATAAGTGATGGAATATGTTACTAGCATAGCATTCTGTCTATTACCTATGGCTATGGAAAGTTAGGGGGGAAGAGGAAAACCCTTTCAGTAGGGCTACTCAAAGACTACTGTTCTATATGACTGTTACCACTACCTGTGCTCGGTTGCTGCTGATGCCTCTGAAGCAGGCTGTAGTCTTGATTAACACTGAAGAGGTGGAAAATGTCCCTTTGCTTCCTTAGGGACACTCCTCACATTCTGGGTAAATAAAAGTGAGGAAGGACACCTCTGTAGGATAACTGAATTTCCCCTTGCTGTCCAGCAATGAGCTGCTGTGGGTAAATAATCACAGAAGCATACCCTGGCCAGCCAGTTGGCAGGGAAGCACCAAGAGCTTTGACCCCAGGACAGGAATACCACCATGTTCTTCAACTACTGCCTCAAAGAGGTAAATCTCTCAGAAGCAGATTATGTCTGTCTAGCCAATTCATCCACAAGCTGGTACAAAACTAACTTGCTCTTTGTTTGATACTCAAACATTTGGTACTTGGTGGTTGTGTCTTAGGCATTCAGGGTAAAATGGACTTTGAACTGGAATGTGATATCCTTGATTCCTCATCATGAAGGCTGTCTGGTTTGCTTCCTATTTCCTAGAATGGAATTGTAAAGCTGAATGAAGATGTTCTTCTATGTTATTAAATGGCTAACATTAATGAGGAAATGAAGTGCTTCTGATATTAGAAAGGTCAGAGGCAAGTGATGGAGAGTGTGGGTAATGAAGGCTGAGGTTGTTCTGAAATGAAAACAAAATGAGATTGCGGCTGATCTCTGATGTTTTGCCTGATACAGGATGACAGCATGTGCAGTGACGATGAAAAAATATGTGGAAGAGAATGTTTCCCAGAATTCCTATACCACCATAAAATACTTCATGAAGATGCTGAGCAGCATCAGCGAGACCCTGATTTTTGTTTTCATGGGAGTGTCTACAGTGGGGAAAAACCACGAGTGGAGCTGGGCCTTCATTTTCTTCACTCTGCTCTTCTGCCTAATTTGGAGGACACTGAGTAAGTCAACCTTTGTAAACAACCTTCTCTGCACCTCTGAAAGTAACTCTCTGGTGCAAAGGTATGTTAGAAGGTTTTGTGCAGACTGGCATAACCGGTTTGATAACGAATTTACTAGGCTTATGTTACTGATAAGTTAATTTCACAAATCTACACAGGTAGAAAAATAGGGAAAAATCCCCCAACAAATCTGAACACTAGTCTGCAAGTATGATAGAATCATAGAATCAGTCAGGGTTGGAAGGGACCACAAGGATCATCTAGTTCCAACCCCTGTGCCATGGGGGATACACACTTTATGTGTACACACTTTATGTTAGGTGAGAATGGAGTGTTGTAAACAAAATTAAAATATTACCATGATTATGCCTACACAAATGCTTATATCTTAGTTAACTATATGCCCTTGGGTAAGTGGGCTTCATAATGACTTAATTGGATACTGTAATTAACTTACTAATTAGACAATGTACATCACCACAGTTCTGGTGATATAACACTCCAGAGCCTGGGCTGAGAGTGCCAGAGGCAATGAAAAAAGAAGAAAGGTGAAAATTAGCACTGATAGATAATTGAACAGGGACTGGTCCCTTATTTATACCACACCTAGTCCAGCCATGCTATGCTACTGCTCCTCACAAGTCCAATGTGAAGTCTTAAACTGTTATAAAAGACAGTATGTTTGGAATTATTCATTTACTACACACTGTTTCTCCTCATTCCTGCAAAGGTCTCTTTACTCCTTAACTTGTGAGACTGGGATTCCTCCCACATGGGCAAGGCATTTTATAAAGGATGTCACACAAGCTATGAAATAGAGTTTCTTATCTTCTCTTACTGTCCAAGATGGGTTAACAGTAACACTGAAAAAGAAAGCACTAAGAAGGCTGATGGAACACTGATCAGATGCTGTTGTCACTTAAATTTAGTTAAAAATATGAATGAATGATGCTTTTGTAATGAAAGAGTCTTTGGAAGTAGTACATACGAGAGAGTAAAAAATGCATTATACAGGAAACCTTATTTTTGACAGTTTTAAACTTCTGAGTACCTGAATTGGCCATCTTAATAATATTCCTTTAAAAAAAAAAAGAGTATGATTTTTCAGAGTCATTTACATTTTTAAAGAAAATGAGAAATCCAAATGCTTCATGAGGTGGCTTTGAATGAGATATTCTGACTACTGAAATTTAGGCATTTGCCTTGCCTAACCAATTTAGTAGGTTAGTTCCCCCATGCTTCATTTATAATCAAGCAAGGCTTCTTTGGAACATCTTACAGGGCAGAAATCTACATTGGGCAGCTGTCACCAACTTTTCCAGCCTTTAGCACTGGTCTATATTCCCTTTACATACAAATCCCAGGTTAATCTCGGCGTATTGGCCCTGCATCTGCTGGTATTGAGGAGGAAAAAGACCCTTCAGGAAGAGAACAGCAACAAGGGATTGAGAGGAAAAGGAAGGTGCTAGATGCTGGAGATGTGAATAAATCAACATGAGAATAGTATCATAGTATCATAGTATCATTCAGGGTTGGAAGGGACCACAAGGATCATCTAGTTCCAACCCCCCTGCCATGGGCAGGGACACCCCACACTACATCAGGCTGGCCAGAGCCTCATCCAGCCTGCTCTTAAACACCTCCAGGGACAGGGCCTCGACCACCTCCCTGGACAACCCATTCCAGGGTTTCACCACTCTCATGGTGAAGAACCTCCTCCTCACATCCAGCCTGAATCTCCCCACCTCCAGCTTCATTCCATTCCCCCTAGTCCTATCACTAGCTGAGATCCTGAGAAGTCCTTCCCCAGCCTTCCTGTAGGCCCCCTTCAGATACTGGAAGGCCACAATTAGGTCTCCTCGGAGCCTTCTCTTCTCCAGACTGAACAGCCCCAACTCCTTCAGTCTGTCCTCATAGGAGAGGTGCTCCAGCCCTCTGATCATCCTTGTGGCCCTTCTCTGGACACGTTCCAGCACCTCCACATCCCTCTTGGAATAGGGGCTCCAGAACTGGACACAGTACTCCAGGTGGGGTCCCACCAGGGCTGAGTAGAGGGGGAGGATCACGTCCCTTGCCCTGCTGGCCACACTTCTCCTGATGCAGTCCAGGATCTGATTGGCTTTGTGGGCTGCAAGTGCACACTGAGAGCTCATGTTGAGCTTCTTGTCCACCAGCACCTCCAAGTCTCTCTCCTCACGGCTGCTTTCCAGCCAGTCACTGCCCAGCCTGTATTTGTGTCTGGGATTGCCTCGACCCAGATGCAGGACCCTGCACTTGCTCTTATTGAACTTCATGAGGTTGGCTTGTGCCCACCTCTCCAGCCTGTCAAGGTCCCTCTGGATGGCCTCCCTTCCCTCCAGCGTGTCTGCTGCACCACACAGCTTGGTGTCATCAGCAAACTTGCTGAGGGTGCACTCAATGCCACTGTCCATGTCACCCACAAAGATGTTGAACAAGACAGGTCCCAGGACTGATCCCTGAGGGACTCCGCTTGTCCCTGGCCTCCACTGGGACATGGAGCCATTGACAGCCACTCTTTGGGTGCGGCCATCAAGCCAGCTCCTTATCCATCTAGTGGTCCACCCATCAAACCCATGTGTCACCAGCCTGGAGACCAGGATGTGGTGCGGGACAGTGTCGAAGGCTTTGCTCAGGTCCAGGTAAATGACATCAGTTGCTCGCCCCTCGTCTATTAATTTTGTCACCTGTTCATAGAAGGCCACCAGGTTTGTCAGGCAGGATTTGCCCTTGGCAAAGCCATGCTGACTGTTCCCAATCACCTCTTCACTATTCTTC
This sequence comes from Melanerpes formicivorus, assembly GCF_026170545.1. Lineage (NCBI taxonomy): Eukaryota > Metazoa > Chordata > Aves > Piciformes > Picidae > Melanerpes > Melanerpes formicivorus. Next base: position 28,499,870 of record NW_027142353.1, on the reverse strand, counting down.
TGTGTCAGTAGTGCCTCCAGGAGGATCTGCTCCATTATCTTTCCAGGCACAGAGGTGAGACTGACTGGCCTGTAGTTCCCTGGTTCCTCCTTCTTACCCTTTTTGAAGATGGGGGCAATGTTTCCCCTTTTCCAGTCTGTGGGGACTTCACCAGACTGCCATGACTTTTGAAATATAATAGAGAGGGGTTTAGCAACCTCATCTGCCAGTTCTCTCAGTACCCGTGGGTGTATCCTGTCGGGTCCCATGGACTTGAACACTTTCAGGTTCTTCAGGTGATCACGAACCTGATCTTCACTTACAATGGGCAGTTCTTCCTCCCCGTCCCTGGCATTGTCTTCCATAACATCAGGAGTGTGGCTAGAGGCCCTTGCAGTGAAGACTGAGGTAAAGAAGTTATTAAGTACCTCAGCCTTTTCCTCATCACTTGTGACCATGTCACCAGTTTCCTTTCTGAGGGGGCCCACACCTTCCCTAGTCTTCTTCTTCCCATTAATATACCTGTAGAAGTTCTTAGTGTTCCCTTTAATCTCCCTGGCTAGATTCAATTCAAACTCTGCTTTGGCTTTCCTAACCAGGACTCTTGCTGCTCGGGCAGCTGCCTTATATACCCCCTGTTCTAGCTGTCCTTTCTCCATTTCCTGTAGAGTTTCTTTTTAAGTAATAGTGTGTCCAGTAACTCCTTGCTCATCCAGGCAGGCCTCCTAGCATTCTTACCTGCTTTTCTCTTTGTTGGTACACAGAGCTCCTGGACACAGAGGAGGTGGTCCTTGAATACTGACCAGCTGTCCTGGGTCCCTCTTCCCTCCAGGGCTTTGTCCCACGACACTTTGGCTAGCAGATCCCTGAAGCGATCAAAATCTGCATACCTAAAGTCTAGGGTCCTGAGCTTGGAATACTTCCTCCTGATTGCCCTGAGGATATTAAATTCAACTGCTTCATGGTCACTGCAGCCAAGGCCGTCTATGAGCCTCACATTGCTTACCAGCCCTTCCCTGTTGGTGAGAACAAGGTCCAGCATAGCACCATTTCTTGTTGGTTCCTCCACCATTTGGAGGAGGAAGTTGTCTTCTATGCAGTCCAGGAACATCCTGGATTGCTGGTGCCTTGCTGTGTTGTCCCTCCAGCAGATGTCAGGGTGGTTGAAATCACCCATGAGGACCAGGGCTTGTGACCTGGAAGCTGCTTCTATTTGCCTGTGGAGGGCCTCATCTGCTTGGATCTGCTGGTCAGGTGGCCTGCAGGAGACCCCCACAGTAATATCTCCTTCCCCTTTGTCTTCTCTTCCACTTAAAAAAAAGAAGAAATAAATGGCTGAAGATGTGAAAATTGAAGGCAACTTTAATTGCAGTGACCACAAATATAATGAAAGGTGTGAGCAAGCTGATAAACAGCAGAATTACAGCCCTGAACTTCAAAGAACCAAGTTTGGCCAGCTGAAGTGGTTGATAATGAGGGAAGGGAATTGACTTGGACTCCTAGGTTCAAAATACCATAGCTGGTGGCTAATGTCATTCCTCAGGGCTAAGTACAGGAAACAATACTGTTTTAATGTATGGTTAATGACCTAGAGGATGGAATGGAGTGCCCACCAAGTAAGTTTGTCGCTGACATCAAACTGAAGGATGTAGTCAATATTCTATATGGCTTCCATTCAAAGGGACCTGGACAGGCTGGAGAAATGGACTAACAAAAAGCTTATTAAGTTCAAAACTAGCATGTGCAAGGACTTACATGTGGGTTGGAATAAATCCACACATCAATATAGGCTTGGAATCTAGTAAGCAGCTCTGTAGAAAAGGACCTGTCCTGGCAGACAACACATTGAATACATGCCAAAATTATGTTCTTGTCATAAAGTGAATCAGCTGTGTCCTGGGCTGCATTAGCAAACATGTAGACAGCAGATCCAGTGAAGTATTTCTTCCCCTCTCTTTAACACTGATGGAAAGGTGTGCTGTCCCCAGTGTGCAATAGATGCAAGCTAGTACATGCAAAATTCTGACTAGACAGTAGGAACCCATTTCTCAATGTGAGAGAGATCCAATTATTGTAAGTGTCCTACCTCTCCATTCTTAAAGGTATTCAAGACTTGACTGGAGTTTTGACCGACTCAACCTGATTAGTTCTAATTCAAGTAGGGATGTGGACTAGATGGCCTCCAAAGGTCCTCTCCAGCCTACAGTAATTTGAGTCTAACATTTGGAACCATCAAACATCTGAGATGAAGGGGTTATTTCTTGAACCTCTCATGTGCCTTATCCCTCAGTCGAGTGAATACCAGAGCAGAATGAAGGTTTGAAAATCAAAGATGGTGCAAATTTTAAGACTTTTGACTTTTAAGCCTGGGAGCCTTGGAAGAAGGCATTTAACTAGAGGGAAAAGAGGAAAGGGAAACTTGTGAAAGTTCAAGCATATGCATCTGAACAGCTCTATTATATAGGGATGGCACAAGTACTCAACAAGTAGAGGTGATATGATTCTTGTAGATAAGGCTTTAATTTTTTTTAAAGCTTATTTTCAGAGTCTATATTGGAATATCCTTTCAAATAAGACAGGAAAAGTGCTCTCCTGATACAAGAGAGATACATTGCTTGCCACATGTCCATCCTTCTCTCAAACACCAAGGGGAGTGCTAGAGCTTTCCAAAGAAAGGTTGAAATATTTTCCATAAAATTTGCTTGTGAAAATTATTACATCATTTTCTCTGGAGCTTAACAATAAGATTTGGCCTGAGGGTGATACCTCACATACACAGTTTCAGCCTGAGTAACTGATGTCTACCATAATTATAAGTAATCAGAATAGATTTTGTGTAAAGCAGTATAATCTATACAAAAACATACTGCAACTGGCTTTACCTATAATAATCCACTGACTTTATCAGTGGCTGCTGTGTATAATAACAAATAATTATCAACATTTGTCAGCTTTTAATTCAGGAATGTAGCAGTGTCCATGCAAAATATAGGATACATATTTCTCATGGAATATAGATTATGAGTGAATCAAGCAAATTGCTCAATGTACTCTATGAAGAAAAGATGCAGTCCTTACACAGCCACAGGCTGTCTGATTAATTTTAGCTTTTATTAAAAAGAAAATGAAATTTGAGAAATAAACAGAGAATTACAGTCACAGTAAGACAGAAGATTAAAAACTAAATGCTATTACTCTTCGCCTTTCACTGAAATTGTCCTCAGGACTTGTTGGCAATAAGTGTTCAAACACTTTGATCAGATTTTGTGCAGAAAACAGGAAACACTGCAAGGGAAGGCACAGGGAAAACTCTTATCCAGCAGTAGGTCTTGTCTCTAGAACACTTTGGAGAAAATCCCACTTCTGAACTGCATAAGTGAATTTAAACCCTGAAGCAGTTAGGAGATTGTTTAAAACAAAACACAGCCAGTTGTTGGTTAAAGAGAAGGTACAAGAATTCAAAATTGTAATGAAAGGTCTGACAACAGCTACCTGAGTCAAGAAGTTGTTTTTCCTCCTTGATTAATAATAGCGGTGTCTTTTCCCTTTCTAGGTGTATTTGCCCTCTTCTACATCAGTAACAAGTTCCGAACATACCCCTTCACCTTCAAAGACCAACTCATTATTTCTTACAGTGGCCTTAGAGGAGCCAGCAGCTTCTCTCTTGCATTCTTACTTCCAGTGAATCTCTTCCCAAGAAAAAAACTGTTCATTACTGCTACTCTTGTAGTTATATATTTCACTATGTTCATCCAGGTAAGTATATCTTTTAATGGATTGCCTTCATGTAATGGAGGGAACTGAAAGCTTCACAATGAAGGTTGCATTGAGTTTACTCTTAAGTGTGGCCAGATTTAGCACTCCTGTATGTAATTACCCTTTCAGAGCTTTTTAGAAGGTCTGTACTGACAACCTGTTTCTCCTGAAATATTCAGGGGAAAGGACACTTTGCATCCAAAATTAAAAAGCATCTTAACTTCATGCTCCAGCACAGAATCATTCTCTGGTAGTGGTGTATCTCAGACTGAGAAGGTTTTGTACTTTTTGCTTTCATCTTGGAGACCAGTACGTGACAATGGGGCACTATACACCTATGGTTAGGCACTTAGATTCCCCAAACGTTTCAGCAAAAAAAATCCCAAACAACATTTTGTTTCTAATTTCCATTTTAAATGCTATTCTCTGGTGCAGTAAAGAATTGGGAACAACTGAAAAATAGTTTATAAGTGAAAAAAAAATCCCACACATTTATTTCTGAAACAAAGCTGTTTCCAGACTGTAAGAATCTCAAGAAAAAAAAATGTTTTCTTTCAAGTGAGTGCTGTTTTGAAGAAGGCTGGCAATGAGTCATCTACTTTACACAGTTAAAACTTGTGAATAAATGCAGTCTTGCTAAGGAAAAAAAAAAAAAGAAAAAAGAACCACTTTTTAAAATTCTTGAGTTTTAATTGTCTTCTGTAACTCTCGGCCATTGGAATGGGCTGCCCAGGGAGGTGGTGGAGTCACCATCACTGGAGGTGTTTAGGAAGAGACTAGATGGGGGCACTTGGTGCCATGGTTTAGTTGATAAGATGGTGTTGGGTGATAGGTTGGACTCAATAATCTTGAAGGTGTTTTCCAACTGGGTTAATTCTATTCTATTCTATTCTATTCTATTCTATTCTATTCTATTCTATTCTATTCTATTCTATTCTATTCTATTCTCTGTACAAGTAACATATCTTTCTTTTGTCTAAGATACAGCTTTCCTAATTGATTAAAATTAAATCCTTTCAATTTATTTCTGTTTTTTCCCCCCTCTTTTTTTCTTTTTTATCTAAAAGATATTGAATATTTCAACTCATTGTTCCAAATGCAGGGAATCACAATTGGACCACTGGTCAGATATCTAGATGTTAAGAAGACCAACAAAAAGGAGTCTATCAATGAAGAAATTCATGTGCGAGTAAGTTTTTTATATCAGTAGCTGGTATCCTAAAAAGAAGAGAAAGGACATTCCAAAGGAGCTGGACAGAGGGAAGCATTTAGTGGCACTGGAAGTCCAAGGCATAATTTTCCAAGTCTCATTTATATTACAGTGACTACCAAATTATAATAATATACTGCAAGTGTCATGGTGTAGCAAGGTCCTTACCTCTTAACACTTGTGACTGTGGGAGGACAGAAACATAGGAGTAGCATTTACAAGATACAGTCCTGTTTAGATTTGTCAGATACTTTTGTTGCCAGCTCTTGTCTGGCTCTAAACACACTAACACCTTTAAAGTCTTTAATAAAGTTGTATTCAACTGAAATGAATTGAAAAATTGGTCTGCAAATTTAGTTTCAAGTTATTCTGAGTAACGATATTTTCCCCTCTCAAACATTTGCTTTAGCTTTCAAATTGCTATTATATAAAGTAACAGAAAGGTTCTCAAATTGATTTAACAACACTGTACAAAATATATGTCCATGCTTTCATTTGCACAATAGGGAATATATTTGAAATTAACAGAAATGCTGTGCCTTAGAATTTAGCATGTGCAGAGACATTGGCAAAATTAGAGCATCTCAAATTATTTGAATTTGAAGTACATGTAATTCTTACTATTTCAGCCTTGACATTTTACCTTGAAAGCAATTTATGTTTCAAAGCACCACTTGTACTAATACCTATGTCAGAATCAGCCATTTTGATGTCTGCTTCTATAACAACAGAAACACACAAAAGATGACTGAAAATACTGGTAGTTAATAGTGATGGACTTAACAGTTTCATGAAAATTTAAAAAATCCTCAGAGGACTTGTTGGCCAAAGTAAAGGTTAAGGTGTGGGACACCTCACCCGATGCCACTCTCAGGGAGGTCACATGTGGAATGGAAGCTTGGACCACAGAGCCAAGAATTTAGCTTTTGGCCTCAGTAGACAAAGAGGAACAGGCAATTTGGATGTTCACTATCATCTTTCACTGGGCATAGTCCTTTACTTGGGCCTATATATTGCTGGGTGATGGTGACATGATAGCAGCCTGACATACTTGTCTCCTCCATGTAACTATTGGCACTGCAGACAGGAGAAGGAGCTATTACAGTGGGATCTTCCCACTGTTTTTTAGAGAAATGTAGATGCTTTCAGAATTAATTCACACTCTCCAACTAATAAATCTCAAAAGCCCATCAACAAATGTATATTTGTGGTGGCATAATATTGTCATAATGATCACTTAAATTTTTTCTATATTTGCTTCTCCAGTTGATGGATCACTTTAAGGCTGGTGTTGAAGACATATGTGGACATTGGAGTCATTATCAACTAAGAGATAAGTAAGCATCTCTTATGGCAGCCTGCTATTATAAAACAACCTATCTATCATCTAAAATACAATAGGCAAATAAAATAGGAAATAATCTTGTGCCCCATAAATCTAAAATAACACAAAAGTATTTGGGGCATGCAATATCTCTTTTTATAAAGTGAGCTCCTGAGTAACTGTTATCTGTTGGGAGTGCAGAGTTCATATATTGCCTGCTAAATTGCTTCTGCACAAACCAGCAGAAAATAAGCCTTCTAAAAGAAAAACATAACATGGGAACTCATGCTGAAGACGTCAGCATATGCATAGAGCATAGGTCTGGTGGTAGAACAGTCTCTATTTAAAATGTCTGTGCTTCACTGAGTTTTGCTATAAGCCTCCACAGCAAATATGATCCTTTGATGGTGAGTACAGATTCAGTAACAATTAGTTACCTGTCCTTACAGACCTTTGTATTTAGTGATATTTAGAATAAGAGCACTGAAAACAATTGTTGACTCTATATATGCAGTAGCATAAACAGAAACTTTCAAGCTGACCTTCACTTATAAATGCAGGACTTTTGTGTTGTGTTCTTCTTTGTAAAGAAAAATTAGTCTGATCCAGAAATTTCTATTCACAATGAAGACAGAGGAGTCTTGTAAAACTTATTTGAATAAAGGGAGAGTCCACAGGACAATTCTCTGTGGGGTCTCTCAAACTGCTGGAAGGCACAGCTTCCCTTTTATCCTAAATTCCCAGATGCATATTTCCCTTTCCCCATTGGCTAAGGTACTTAGGATTTACAGTCTTTCCTGAAATGCCTACTACATGTACCCCTCTGCTTCTCTGGGTGGAGAAGTTAATATTCAGTAGTCTATTAACCCTGTGCTCTGTCCTAAAAGTTCAGAAGTTCGGGCTGTGTTCAGTGTCTGCTATATTCAAGCAGCCCCCTACTGATTTTACAGATGGATACCAGGTAAGGCACTTAGCAGAGGCCCTTTGTGATTTATATACGCATAGATAAGGTGAACTGTCAGGGTCTTCCTTTGCTATTTCGGTTGCCTCTTAGCCAAGTCCTTTGTAAAGGCACTACCTAATTTTAATCCCACCATCTATAATCTGGATGACATGGGTTTGTGAAGCTTTTTGGCTATTCCTATTCCAGGCACTTGCTCAGAAGAGATGGATCTGCCATTCTGAGCTGCCGTTCCCTTTACCTTTTCCATAATAGAACCCTGTGATTATGGTTGCTACTACAGTATGTGAAGGGAAGCGTGGAGAGACACGAATCTTGATTTTCCACAAACATGATGCCATGGGCTAAAATTTATCCATTAGGCTATGCCTAGACTTCTCTGCTGGAGTCCTCTGTCTCACCTTTCAATACTGCACCCCAGTATCATAGCTGAGAGTCTGCTGGGACATGGGGCAACACCTTTTATGACTGCGTTTCTCTCTATGGAAATTAGGAATTAAGAGTGGGAAGAAAGTGGCTGGTTTGCACCCAGTTCTTGTCCCGACAGAGAATAACAATATATCTAGGGCACACACCTGTGAGAAATTGTTTTTAAGATTTGGCTTTCGCAAGGAGAATTGCTGGGGACTGTGAGGCTCGATCTTTGGGCTGATTGGTTGGTCGTGGTCTTTATTGTGTGGGGTTTTGGGAGAGAAAGGTGAGGCGCCAACATGTCTGAAGACTGGCCAGGTCAAAAGTGCAGGTTTTGTCCCAGCCCTGATGGAGACGGCGGGGGCGGGGGGGGCGGGGGAAACACACTGGGGAAAGGTATGAATATAAATGAATAGGTATATTTGACGTCTATATAAGTTGTTATGGTGCGCCTCTAGCAAACCTGCTCTGTTTTGCCTTTATTTTATGATAAACAAGTTGTATTTAAAATTTAGTAGTGAGCTCGTTTCTCACACACCTCAATCAAGATGCTAAAAAGTCCTCTTAACTATCACAGTACAGAGATAGCTTTCAGATGTCCACAGGGACCACACGAAAATCTGTGCAATAAATAAACTAAACAAATTCCTCTTGAAGCACTAGTTTCATTGAAATAGCTGCTTTTCCACACTGGTGAAAAAATGTTACTTCCTCTTATCTCATATCTACCCAGCAGCTATGAAAAGAAAAATTTGTGGAAACTAGTATAAACATACTGTTTCATTTCAGGGTCAGATTCAAGCAACACTATATATGTGAAAACATGTAAGATTGTATTCAAAGGCATTCCCTAGGTTTCATCACTTTAAAGACGCTTAGTACATGTACATCAGAATTAATTACCTAAGTGATGGCATTCCAGGAGGCTTTCTCTTTCACAGAAAAACATAAAGAGCTATAATACCAATGGAAACATTTGTGTACCCTTCTCTGATATTAATATATAAAAACTAGCCTTTGTTAAGAAAAAAATGTCCAAACTGTAGTGCTTTTATTAGCATTGTGGAGCACATTACCTTGCTGTGGTAAACTGCTCCTTTGGAAGAAACATGTAAGAGGATCTGCTGTTCTGCTAAACATCTGCCTGAAGGATATACCTGTTCCAAAGTGTGCACAGACATTCACATTCAAATTATGACACACATTAGCAATATTTTACAATCTGCGGCATGCAAGCACATAGTATTTTGTGGTCCATTCAATCTCCCTGTTATTCAGAACACAAAGAAATGTATTTTCTCTGCTCTAATTGTCAGGATTCAAAATTATCAGCAACATAATGGGCCCAAACTACTGTAACTGCTGGGCCATTTAGAGCCTCATTGGTGGCTGCCTGAATAGGCCAGGATTACTGTAAAAGCAGCTGCTGCTGTTATGCCCCACTAGAATACACCATTTGTACAAAAGAGTGGAGACTGGCCATATTCTTTTCTGACAAATGTGGCAGAGTTATATGCAAACACACACCCAACCCTCTCTTTTGCTCTGATTGCAGCTTGTTTCTTTCTTTTGTCTGGTGGGCTTTGCAATCTCTGTGGACCAGTAGACCATGCCAAATGCCCTCTTAAAGGTCTTCACTCACCAGGCCTTCAGGAGTCCACAGGTGCCTCCAATTTGGATTCAGTTTCCTCCACTGAAATAAATATGTGTGCACTTGAATGAAAATCGATTTCTGCCACAGAAATAAAAACATATTTATTTTTAATATTCTTTTTGCACTGTTAATATCTCTTTTCCAGATTCAAAAAGTTTGACAATAAGTATTTGAAGAAGATCTTAATTCGGGAACACCAGCCCAAATCCAGCCTTGTGTCATTGTACAAAAAGATGGAGATTAAACTGGCCATCGAGATGGCTGAGAGTAGCATGAAAGTTTCAAAATCATCCACAGCATCTTTACAGTGAGTACTGACTTTCCAACCCTTTGCAGAGTAGAGACATAAAGGAAAGGGATACAAAAGAGCAAATAACCAAGGGATTTTATGATTTCAATAGAAATGTAAGAAAGAAGAGACAGTTTTGAAAAGAGAAGTTGATGGTTTATGTTGGCAACTTGGTGTTCATCGTATTTGCACTTTGGGTCTTTGTTCACAGAGCAAAAATTAAAAGCAGGGACATTTTCCCTGGTTATCTTCAATGATGAGCAGTTCTGAAGAGGAATCATGAGTCAGGCTCCATAGCCACTCTGGCTACTTTAAATCACAGCAGTGGTTCAGTGTGGTCATACTCATCACTCAGTTGGCCAGTGGGTTTTGCTTATCACTTCTAGGTGCTGAAACACCCACAGGAGAGTTTAGAGTACAGGTCTTGACTCCATTGTCCCAATTACAGATTTTTACTGAGAGCAGACTTCATTAGCATTTGCAGTTTTTTGCTACTGCAGCCTGCAGTCCTTCAAACTATTTTGCCATATTTTGGTCGTTCTGTAAGTTTGTCCAATTACACACTGAAAGCAGCCCTGCAGAGATGTGCCTGGGGATACTGATAGATGAAAAGCTGGACATGAGCTGTCAATGTACACTTGCAGTCTGGAATGCCAATTGTATCCCAGGCTTCATCAAAAGCAAAGGGGCCAGCAGGTCAAGGGAGGTGATTCTGCTGTTCTGCTCCACTCTGCTCCACAAGAATTATTGTATGCAGCTCTGAAGCCCTCAGCAGAGGAAAGATAGGGACCTGTCCAGAGGAAGACCACAAAAAATATGTTAATGATATAGTGCCTTTCCTGTGAGGCGAGGCTGAGAGTGTTGGAATTGTTCAGTCTGGAGAAGAGAAAGTTCCAAGGAGACCTTATTGCAGCCTTTGGATAATTAAAGGGGCCTTATATGAAAGGTGGGACAGACACTTTAATAGGCCCTGTGGCAGTAAGACAAAGGGTAACTAAATGAAAAGGCTGTAGATTCCAACTAGATACAAGAAAGAGATTTCTTATGGTGAGGGTGGGGAAACACTGGAAAGGATTGCCCAGAGAGGTGTTTGAAACCCCATTCCTAGAAACATTCAAGGTCAGTTTGGATGGGACTATGAGCAACCAGATCTAGCTGAATATGTCCCTGGGCTTGATCAGATGACCTCTGAACGTCCCTTTCAACCCAAACCATTCTGTGATTCTATAATTCTATAATCATTAAATAGTAATGCAACTTGGCATCAAACAGAATGGGAAAAAAACTGTTGGGATCTCCAGAGCCATCACTGAGGGAACTACCCTCTTGGAGAGAAGACTGTACAAATCTTTATTCCTGTATACTTTAACTGCTGTGCATGTATTTATCTTCACCTTCCAACACGCTGTCCAGGCACTAAATGCCCACAAACCCTTCCTGGGCTTCTGCTGGCCACTGTTGCTGCCACTACCTGCTCTTTGCCGCTGCACCCTTCAACTTCTCCATTTCGTATCACCCTCTGGCAGGGCCAAGCATATTTTTTTTGAATCATCATCTAAACCAATAAACATCATTTAAATCAACACCAAAAGCCCAAATACCAACTAGATGCTAAATTAAAATTTATACTGAAACTTCAACTTAATCATGTCAAGATTAATCTCCTTTCTTGAAACTCATGTCAGCATGCAGTATAAGACCTAGCTCTTTTCTTTTCCAAATAATTTTTTTTGCTGTATGGATGATATTAAAACAACTGCATGTCTGTTAGGCTCCTTTCTGTCTGCTGTATTCCCTTTGCTGTTGTGAGCCAAGAGAAAATGTGCAAGGCTGGTGGACCATCTCCGGCAATCAAACCACATTCTACTTCTTTTCCTGAGGGAAAGAGAAAAGAAGACCAATTGCTTCATCATAGTTCAGAAATTCTCTCATGAGCTGAGAATTCAGATTGAAAAATATTCTCCATTAGGATCAATACAGTGAATTTTATTATGATTTTTTGAAGAATATATGCCTTAGAAATAAGGATAGAAATGGCAAAAGCAGTCAAGCAGATATTATCAAAACTGTGTTTGTATGGCTGCTTTTTGGAGGAAATAGAACCAATGGAGATGGTTTGATGCTGAGCTTACTTAAAATGGGCTTTGTGTTACTGCAATACCAATTTTGGCAAATCTTAGACTGTATCAGTGCAGTACAGATCAGAATCAAGTGCCTTGTTGACATTTATGGTGGTGCAATTGTGCAAGAGCTATGCCTAATGAATGATTGGTGTACAGTTCACAAAGTCCAAAATTTTCGATATGAAATATAAAAAATAGTCTTACAAGGTTTGTAGAAGGCATTTTATTTCCTCCATATATCAACTATCTCTATGTCTACAGAAGAAAGAGATACTGCTATGGCACTCAATACAGAAAGACAGTCAGTGTTCATGGCATTATTATAATTAGAGTCTTCACAAAATCTATCTCCTATTCAGTAACCTATTCAGTATTCCTAAGGTTGGAAGAGACCTCAAATATCATCGAGTCCAACCTGTCACCACAGACCTCATGACTAGAGTAGGGAGGACACTACCGCCCACTGCAGGCTTGAACTCACAACTTTCCCATAAAGGGTCTGATGCACTACCAACTGAGCCACTGTGCTGTGCTGTGTTCTAACATTCTGAAAGATTCAATAAGAACAAAGAAATAGTTTCAGTAAGGATTGCTTTATGTGTTTGGTAACATACAAAACCTGTTTGTTTGTTTGTTTGTTTGTTTGTTTTTTGAAAGTTCTTTAAAAAAATGTATTCTATATTGCAAAATGTAAAAGTAATCTGTTCCTTATTACCATACCTGTGCATTTTTGTCAGTTGGGTATGTTAATATCTAATACCATGAAAACAATGCACATTTTTTATTTAAGCTCTGTAACAATACAGACTGTCTTCATGCTGCTTGTTCTCTTCCTATCCCAGTTCAGCTGAAATTCAACAATTAAGGGCAACAAAGTTGGTGAGGGGTTTGGAACACAAGCCCTATGAGGAGAGGCTGAGGGAGCTGGGGTTGCTTAGCCTGGAGAAGAGGAGGCTCAGGGGAGACCTTATTGCTCTCTACAACTACCTGAAGGGAGGTTGTAGACAGGTGGGGGCTGATCTCTTCTCCCAGGCAACCAGCACTGGAACAAGAGGACACAGTCTCAAGCTCCACCTGGGGAGGTTCAGATTGGATGTTAAGAAGTTCTACATAGAGAGAGTGATTGCTCATTGGAATGTGCTGCCCGGGGAGGTGGTGAAGTCGCCATCATTAGAGGTGTTTAAAAGGAGACTTGGTATGGTGCTTGGTTGTATGGTCTAGTTGATTAGGTGATGTTGGATGATAGGTTGGACGCAATGATCTTGAAGGTCTCTTCCAACCTGGTCTGGTCTATTCTATTCTATTCTATTCTATTCTATTCTATTCTATTCTATTCTATTCTATTCTATTCTCAATGAAATGTTGATTTTTTTTTTTTTTTTAATTTAAGTCACTTCAAGAGCCAAATTTAAATTTAAACTTAAAAATGAACAATTCTGTGGATGGCAGGTGGATGGGCTCAGCTATGTGGTTGGAAATGGAAAGAGATAATTTGAGTTCTGCTTTCCTTTATTCATTCCAAACTGTAAGGTAGACACTGTAGAGACACTAAGTGAAGCACGGGCTAGGAGAAAGTTATTCCCTGTGATGTCAAAGCCAGTTGCATCAGCTATAGCAGTTCAATTTGCATTACACAAATAAGCCAACTCTGCATCTTATAGACAACTACTCATTAACCATCTACATTGCCATTAATGCCCAGGGTCTCTCTGTTGTCCAAAGGGACAGAAGCTAGGGGCTACTGACAACAAGGAAACTGGTTTCCTTGCTGTTGGGAGTAGCATACATTGACTGTCCCACAGCCTACAACGTGACAGATCCAGCATGGAGTAAAGGTATGTTACACTAAGCCTGGAAACTTGGTGGCATCCCTGGACCCTCTCAATGTTATCACTGAGAATTGATGAATGTTGATTAAACATTTGTTGAGAAGGATTCATAAGTGCCAGGACAATGTCTCTGGTCAAATCCAGAAAGGGAGTCCTTTTCTGTCACTCTGGCTTGCCAATAGCTGAGTTATAGATTCATAGGCCTCTCAGTGAGATCCTTTAACTTATTGGTTATTGCAGTGCTAACTCCAAACATTATACCTTAACATAGTGTTAATTTATCACTATTTACCTCATGAAAAGTTTGGTAGATCTCAGCTTTGGCCTGATGCAGAATCAAAACACATTCTGAAATATTGAAATCTATCAATATACGTATTCTTGTATTCCAAGGAGTTTGGACAGGGCCAAGCCACCAGTACTTACTATCTACTTGATGGTAAGAGGCAGTAAAACATAGAATCCAGGCAACTCATGATGGTCCTACAAGTTTTCAAGATGTTCATGTTTGATTGTAGCACAAAACTGTGGTAATCTTGTTAAACTACCTGCAATTGCAAGTTCCAACCTTTTTCTTATATCTACAGCATTTTAGCTTGAATCCATCTGATTTTGCCATTAAAAGTTTTAAATGTATTTTAGGAATAATACAAAATAAATTCACAGAAAGCTTTGGCAATACTGTGCATTGAATATAATATATTCTTTAAATGTACAGTCTGCAGACAACACTTCAAGGACATAATTTAGCTGGGAATAAAGATTTGCAATTTTTTAAAATTTTGTTTTCTTTTTAAAGGGAAGGAGACAAAACAGAGAAAGGAAAAATACCAGAAACAAGATTAATTCAGGCTGATTAATCCTGGGTGATCACTATCTATTTCCCTTTCTTTTCTTGGGAATTCTGCCAACTGCCAACTCTCACGCAGACTGACTGATTTAGCAAAACTACTCAATATTTCACAGCAGCCTTCTTCCATTGTTTTGTTAGTGAAAAAGCCAGGCAGCTACAAATGGCTGTGGGCTCCTTGTCACAGTTTGCTAAAAACCAAAAAGATCATGATCTTTTATGTAGTTCTTTCATTTTAAATGAAGAAACAGGCTTAGTAGCAAGGAAACCCTATACATTCTCCTGACCACAGGTGAGGAAACAGGGCAGGTCTCTTCCACTTCTTCACTGGCATGTGCCTTAACCCTTAAGGATTTGCTGCACATTCTCAAAGAAGCTAAAACCAGTAAGACTGCATGGCAGAGAATGCTAGCATGTTGAAGGACATATTCAGATGGAAGGAGAACCTTGCAGTGCCTTCCTGAACATGCAGCTGGTAGTTGCCAACTCTTGACCATAAATAAGAACTTCATTATGAAGCTTTGAGAAAGAAAATAAAAGTTTCTGCAACCAGATGCAGGAGGGTTTAGGGTCCATTCTAATTACTCAGTATATCAATAAAACCTGGGAAAGGGCAAATTCTGTCATTTTCTATTAATCTTTGTATGATTGTGTGGTGGTCACTGAAAGCCTCTTCATAGCCTTCTGTCCTAGCACTAAAAGTAGTTCATGCATCATTTTAGGGCAATAGAATGTAAACAACTCATAATATTTAAAGCTATCTTTTATTTACAGGAGGGGTAGAAATCGACGTGTGCATAGGCTCTCCCCCGCAGAGGTGGAGTCCATGAGAGATGTCCTGGCACATAATCTATATCAAGTGCGACAAAGGGTGTGTAAGTGACCTGCTGTTGCATGCTATTTGCAGATTGAAAGCTCTTATTTGCCCTTCTGATATCATAGCCATGTTGGGTGGTAGTACTGGGACCAGCCCTGGGGTCACGTTGGTGGCAAACGTGGACCTGGAGGCTTCAGTCACTCTGGTCCAGGAGCTGTGTGGGGATAGGGAGGCAGGGAAGGAGCCCTTTCTTGGGGCACACTCCTGGGTGGAAAAAATGAAAGCACTTATCCCCCAGCAGATGTTCACCCTGATGGCAGCAGTAAAAGCCAGAAAATTCTGTGACTGAGCTGTAGAGGTCAGACTTTCCCTGCAGCACAGCTACCTGTGACACGACACCACCTTCCTAAGCCTGCCGAACCTTGGCGAGTTCGAGGTGCCAGGCCCTCCGCCTGGGGTCATGCAGAGCCCACAAGGCGAAGGGTGTCTGGGCGGCCCGTGAGCCGCTGGAGCAGCCTGGGGCAACTGATGCTGGGCAGGCGGCTACTCGGCACCCGGAGACAGGTGCAGGTCTTCGTAGGAGGCAGCAGGCTGGCAAGTTGCCAGCAGAAGCGAAACTCCCCTGTGGAAGTGGGCGGATCAGTGGCGGTAAACATTGCGTAGCCCAAAGTCAGTTGAGAGTCAGGCTGGTAAATCCTGTGTCTGCGTGGGAGCAATACTTCACCCTTGCCACAGGAGGAGAAAGGGGGAAAAAAATTCCACCTCCTCTGGCGTTTCCCTTTACACATTTGTGAAGCTCCCTCCCCCCTTAAATAAGGGTAATAATACCCTAGCAGTGATTTGTCTAGTGGAAATTTGTCCTGATTCTGATGCAGCCCATCGTATAATATCTATTTAATCTGATTCTTGGGCCAGAATAAATAACTGACTGTTCTCCTCAGCAATACATGGTAGAATATATATTATAGTAACCTTGAAATTATGCGGATAAACGGGACTAACTTGTGTAACACACGTTTGCTAGAAAGTGCTTAGCCCCCTGATTTAAATGTGTCATTATTAATATGATATCCATTCCTAATATTGTTTGATTTGCCATGGCCAATTATCCTTATGATATTAATTTCTTATCTTACTGGTAACAATTTGCATATATGGCTGCCTCTTAGATTACTGAAATGAACTCTCTGTCTTCAAAATCAATTACAGTAATGACAATTTGTGCCAGTCACTTCCTATGCAGTACTGAGAACTGTGCACTTTTGGAAATGAAAGATTGGTAAATTAAAGCCTCTTCTAATACTTCACTTTCATCTTTGAAGGTCTGCTACTCTCTGGCTCACTAGACCATCTTTACAAGGACCTTTGCAATTGAAAGCGAGATTAGAGTCTGCTTTTTAAAAGGATTTAAAACTTAAGTGAAATTTTCTCTTTGAATAAGATATGTGCAATAAATTAAAATGCTTGTCCTAAAAGATGAAATTTTTAGAACAATATGAAGGTGCTGTTTGTGTATGGAAAGGAAACTCAACTGTGCATCTCATTCAGGATGTGCTTTATTTAACACAGCCTTTTGCTCCTGGGCACATCTGCAACATGCTCCTGGCTCAGTAATATTTGCAACAAGGCTCTGAGATGGGTTAAACAGCTGCCTCTTCCTTGGGATCTGCCTCCGATCTGTAACTCCCAATTGTGTGATTAGAACAGGGTTGACAAAGGGAGGACAATCCCAGAGATGTTAACAGCCTTGTGTAAGTGGGTGTATTTTTATATAACAGTTTGAGCAGCCATGATTCTGTCAAAAATGGCATCAAAATGTAGCTCTTGAGGCCTGAGACTTACAGTTATGTTCATGCTTCCTCTCATCTTGCTCTGCAGCAGTGAGGATAATAGAAGACACTACTTTTCCATGTGATACCAAAGATAGTTGTGGTGAATCAGTGGCCAAGCTGGGGCAGATGTCCTCTTGGCTGTTGCAAGTGTGAAGAGAATCAACTGGGTCCATTTTCTGTTTCAGGCACCAGCATACAACCGACACAACCTGCCTGCCAACACAAATGAGAAACAAGCCCAAGAAATTCTCATCCGTCGGCAGCACAGCCTGAGGCAGAGTTGCAGGAAGGGACACAGCTTACCTTCGTGTAGACCGGTACCTGTTGTACGTATACTACTATTCATGTGAAAAATACCTCTGCTTCTGTGTGAATAAGGAAAGAGACACCAATTTTTATTGGCTTTTTTCAATAACTAAAATGGATAGTTTGCCCAATGTCCTCATGCAACACCTGACAAGAAGGAGCTTGACTTAGCATGTGGACAGGAATATTTTTATGCTCTACCTCTATACATTGGTCAGAAATCATCCACTCTGCTGTAAGTAGTGGAAAAAAAGTAACTTGCATTCTTTTGTCACATGTAAAACATAGTATTTTACTGGCTGTGTGAATTTTTGGATTCACAAAAAGCTTGATGCAAAGTCCTTGGCACCTTGCACTGATAGTTTCAGCTCTTGATCAGTGAGATTTGTCTGACCCAACATAAGCATTGGATAGCATAGACATTCACAGATTAGATAATCACAGTTAAGGAGAAATAAATTCTTGCTGGATATATTAATTTTATTTAAAGTTGAGAAATAAATCTTAGAAGATTATATTTATTCTGCTGACTGTGAAAAAACCCTTTGGGCTGTTATATCAGGCATAAACATTTTCACTGGAGCTGATCCTGAGCTCAACTATCCAACATCTCTCTAAATTTGGCTGCAAAGGTGCAGAATCACAACAGAAAAAGCTTATAACCATCTCTCTTTACTGTCTCACCAAATAAGTGCAAACTGCAGAGGCAATTACAAGTACTGAACACATTTTTGTCTCATACACAGGCTAGCGGCAAGGAAGTGCACTACTTCTCTTTGCCTCAGGGCCCCAGCCAGCACACTAGACGAAAAGCCAGGCATGTTACTTTTACAGGTAATGATAGTGCTTTATTCTGTATCCTGCTCCTGCAGTAAATGAAACTTTGCCAGTTGCTCAGTGGATTTAACAGTACTAAATGAATACTCTCATGGAAGTCCCTGGCCTCTTTAAGTGAGCTACGCCCTTCTCTCCTATCTTTTTTATCTATGTTGTTTATACGGTCATTACTGCAGTAGTTTCTCTCTCATTCCAGCTCCGCCCAGTTTTCTCTTTTTCCCTCTTGCACAAATATTCCTGTGAGCCCTGTGGTTTGGCCTAGCTATGAGAACATCCATGTAAGCCCACGGATGCAATTTATCTGTTCCCTGCAGCTCCACAGGCAACATTGCACTCAAACTCATTAAGAGCTGCTGAACCCATAAGCCCAGTGGAGGTGTGAAGCTGCCACAGCTCCATGCCCCCAGACCCTGCTGGTAGTGAGGCTGGGCAGGTGCTCCTACTCACACAGACAGCACTGACAGCCTTGTCCCGGTCCTCTCTCACTGATCAGGAAATAGCCCCTGGGTTAGTCAGGCCTATGAGCCCCTGGGGACAAAGGCCCATGGCAGCTGCTGGTACTCTGACTTAGATACACGCAGACACGCATGCACAAATGCTCTTCTACCCCACCCATGCATTGTAGGTACCTTCGGTAGCTGGTCATGGACAACCAGTCTTTCCTGTAGCAGTCTCCTGGATCCTGTGGTCTCCCTTTGCCTCATACACAGGGACAGAGATATGAAAACACATCTCTTCGGTATTGGGTCCAGACTACAGCCTGACTAGTAGCCATCCTCACTTACACTTGAACAAGACAGAGGCTGAGGATTGGAGCAAGACTAAATTGCCCAAGAAAACAGCAAAACAGCTAACAGGAAGCATGGAATTTAGGAGACTGAAATGTTCATCATTGTCTCTATCTGTAATCTCCCTGACTTCTTTCTGAGTTTATTTATGTGAATCTGAAAGGCATTAGTGTTCTTTAGAAAATATCCTTTTCATTTATGGCAAAATTAGGTTTAGCCATTGAAACCAAACATTTAATTCTTTGTCTTTGTATAAAAAGCAATATTTATTTTTTTCCTTCCTTTCTATTTTACTGTGAAAGAGAAGAAAGCAAAAGACATATGTGTAGGTAAACCATTGCCTTGGGGCTGGACATTCACACATGAAGGCAGCAGAACAGAAATCCCTAGCCTCTGTTCAGAGGGTTGAATAAAAGTTACTTAAGGAGGTTTAATTGTTTTTGCATATAGCTGATTCTTTTCTGTTCCATTTGTCAGGAAATCATGATGGGTGATAGGTCTTTCTGAGAAACTCAAATTCTACACAGGAGCCTCAGACCTAAATGCCTTTCAGGGACTTTCACGGGATGCAGAACTCTACAGAAAGGCATATTATTTCAGTGGAGAGAAATAAATCCTGAAGCATGAATGCAAAAACTTTTTTTACTAATAGCTAGACATGAATTTGAGCCCTGCCTTGTGATCTATACAAATAATTAAACTTCTTGGTTCAGTTTCTGGCCCTGTCTTAGGTCCACTGTGCAGCATTCACACCATTTTAATTGTCTGCAGCAGGAGGAAGTCGTCCTAAAGTCCTCCCATAAACTTTGTAAGAATGAGATGAATTGCACTTGGGCAAAAATTAGAATTAAAACCTCATATATGCACATATGCATATACAGAGATAAATGTCACCTCTTCTGTCTATGCCTGGAAGCCCTTCTGGAACAAGCATCCTCCAGCAAGTTTGTTTTAGCTTTTCTATATAACGTGCAGAAAGTCATAACCTCACTTGCAGAAAAGACCACAAATCATTAAACCATCTAACAGGTCTTTCTGCCACTCATACAAATGAATTATTTCTTTGATAGTACATATCACTCATACTTTGTAGCAGTGATGCTCACAAAGGGCTAGGCAAAATCCCTTCAAATTTAAGAAAGCTTATACTATTTTATTGATTATGGTGTGGTATGCCCACATGACCTGCAAGAAGCAGGTTCTGCTATTACAGAAATCTGTGCCCCTGTTTGGTAGAGGTAGGTGCTGGTGCACTCATTCTTACTTTGTGCCAACTGTGAAGTAAGTATTAGTTCAAAGCAATATAATATTTATTATGTGGCAATAGCTTGATAAATTTTGACTGTACGTCTATAGCTAATACACGTGTGCTTTAACTGCAGCAGAATAGAGTCTAATCTCACTGTTCATAGACCTTTGTGTTTATCTCACAATACCTCCTAGCTTGTTGCAAGTTGTTTCTCAAATTGACTAATTTACCAGTGCACAGCCAGACTGCAAGTGGATTTAAGAAAAGTGAAAAGGTATGTTCTATAAACTCAACAGAATGAGAAAACCAGTTATTGGCCTATTGCTGGCAAATTTTTGTTGTGTACTTGTAGCAAAGAAAGCTAGTAGGAGCAGGTCCGACACACCCAACATAATCAAAGAGCCCTAGAGTCAAACTCCTGGTTTCGGGTGAAACTGTTTTCTTCCCAGTTGTTAATGACAGGTGGCTGGTAAACTTGATTTTTCAATGGCATTAGAGTGCCTTAGTCACTTTTTTGTCTTCTGCTGTGAATTTCACAATGCTTTTCAACCACAGTACTGGATATACTTGTGGGATTTGAAAAAAAAAAAGGCAAGCTAAGTAAAGGAGCACTTACGCTGTGAAGACATTGAGCAGCTCTGTGATGCATTAAAAGATAGCTGAATGTACTTATTCACTGAGGTTTCAGGGTAGAGGCAAGATCAATAAAATCTTTTAAACACTAGCTTTGGGATCAAAATAAAAATTTAGTGCTATTTTTAGTTCTTGACGGCTCTCTTATTCTATAGCAATGATTTTAAATGCTCCAGTTCTAGGGTTTAAAGCTTCAATGCTGTATTTTATTGAATACACTTTAACTGTCTGTGGCAATACATCGTGTTTCTCTTTTCTCTTCATCAAAATATGAATGATTTGTCTATTATCCATCAGATCACCACAGAAATGGCTCTAATACTGGAGTTCCAGTAATGTCTAGACCCCAGCCCCAACTGCATCCACTTGAAGCAAAGAAACACCAGGAGGAGCTGATTCCAATGGTACACTTGGACAGACAAGCAGGCCCACCCAATCCATCAGGTCGACGAAGAAATTCAAGCAACCAGCATCATTTCACTAGGGCAGACAATCTAGCTCTGAGGCCAAAGTCTCTATTCACTATGGGAGAAGAAGAGGGCTATGAGTCAGAAGTCTTCCTATGAAGAAAGACTGAGAGACCTGGGACTGTTTAGTCTGGAGAAGAGAAGGCTGAGAGGGGATCTTACTAATGTCTATAAATATCTGAGGGGTGGGTGTCAAGAGGAAGGGGACAGGCTCTTTTCATTGGCACATGGTAATAGGATAAGAAATGATGTATATAAGCTAGAACACAGGAAGTACCGCCTCAACATGAAGAGAAACTTCTTTACTGTGAAAGTGATGGAGCACTGGAACAGGCTGCCCAGAGAGGTTGTGGAGTCTCCTTCTCTGGACACTTTCAAAGCCAAGCTGGATGTATTCCTATGTGGCCTGCTGTAGGTGATCCTGCTTTGGCAGTGGGGGCGGACCAGATGATCTCTGGAGGTCCCTTCCAATCCCTAACATTCTGTGATTCTGTGGAAAGCTGGTTTCACTTGGACAGAGGAGCAGGCCCACTCAATCCATCAGGTCAAAGAGGAAATTCAAGCAACCAGCATCATTTCACCAAAGCAGACAATCTAGTTCTGATGCCAAAGTCACAATTCACTGTGGGAGAAGTAGAGGGGTATGAGTCAGAAGAGGAGACAGAAGCAATGGCACCAGCCAGGCCATTAGCCATATTAGGAGCAGAGAAGAGCAATGTTTCATCCCTAGGGTCATTTGTGCACTGCTTCAGAGAAACAAAACTCTTACATGAACCAAACCACAATTTTCCTTCTGGGACCAGTGCACTTCTTCTTGTATCACTTTCAAGTACTGTATCAAGGTATACTGATAACATACTTAATAGCCTAGAGAAGACTCAAATTCTTATGTTTATACTAAGCTTTCTTTCCAACAAAACACTGCAGGAAAGAGAGGAACATGATCGTTGTAAAGGTTTGGACATGTAGCTGGGCACATGCAGTGTTATGGATGGAAGTTTATATTGCCTTCCTCTGTTCTTCACTATGGCCTACATCCAGAAGAAAGAAACACTGAAGGACATGCCTGGCACATAGGTGCCCAGATTGGTAACTTCAACCAGCCTAGTACTTTTGACCTCAGAGTACTTTAGATATTCCAGGCATCGCAGGATGCCTTTTACTTGCAAGCATGGGACAAGAAGAATCTACACAGTATTCATAAGGTTCAGCAAGTGGAAGGCTTCACTGCAGAGAACCTAACCTCCATTCCCCATGCTCACCTTGCCAGTGTGGTGGACCACTCTTCACACTGAATCAACACTGCAAATAAGAAGCAATAAAGAAGCATAGAAGGTAAGGGGAGCCTAATGATGTAGCCTCCTGCGGGCTGGCAGGAAACAGAGGCCCTGTGTTTAGCTTCCAGTGTGTTTTTCACATCTTGCTGAGTGTTTTGTTATGTGTTGTAAATGGAAGCATTTGCTAAAAAAAAAAAGAGCATTAAAAACCAGGAGGACATGCACTGGAGCCTGTGACTTCCCAACTTTCCTGCTGAGCTCCCTTCCAGCTGGATATGTGCATCCATTCTCCAGTCTCAATGGTTGGTTTCCCTAGTGGTGGGAGAAGCAAGAAGCTATGGTCTCAGTAATTTTCAATGAAGTCTAAAATCCCAGACATCAAGTGCCTCTGATGAAGCTCTTTTCCACAAAATGGAAGCAGCATTGCCACTGTCACCTGTGTCTTGAAACTGTAGGTGAGCTGGTTTATCTAAAGGGATGGTTTGAGTCCAGAAGTCTGTAAATGTACCCTTACAGGTACACTAATATTCATAGCTGAGAAATTATTTCTTCAAGTTTCCCTCCCTCTCCTCCACTCAGTTGGGCTTAGCTGACAGACTTGGGGTCTGTAAATGCTACTATAAGAGTCAGAAATGTAAGAATTAGAGATAGTAATGGTCTTTATGCTTCTCCTTGTGTGTCCTGGTCTAGAAAAACAAATTAAATCTAAGTTAAATGATTTCACATTTCTTACAATGGATTTCCTATGCAGGACAGGTAGCATCTAAACTAACAAATTTGAGAAGTGCCTCCAGAGGAAAAATTTAAAAGCCCTTCCCCCTCTTATCTCATTTTTGCAGCTTTTATGTTTAGCATGTCATGAATCATCAGTACTGAAATTGTACAAAGCTTCGTGAAACTTATGTCCTGTTTGCATTTCTTCATTTTACCAGAGAAATTATACAACTTCCTTTTATGAAAGCAGTGGTGCATTATTAAATAAGGGTAGGCTTTTGTACTGACACTGAATAAGCAATGAAATACAGTTCTGTACCTGAAAATCAACAAATAAACTTAGCTCCACCAAAAGACCAAGTGTTCCACATAGTGGTTTTTTAAAAAAAACCAAACAAAACCCAACCCTTGTGCCAGATTTCAATCCTATAGCAAGTTATGTTGACATATAAGTCTCAAAGAATACTTTAAGGATAGGAGTTATCATACAAAGTAAGGTCTTAAATGGCTGGCAGTCAGATTTGGCTACCAAGTTGCCATATGAAATTTAATTGAGGGTAAAATCATCACCCGTGTGATGTGGTCCTTAGGCCACAGAGCTGACATAGGTCCATGTAGTGGGGGATGGAGGGATGGGGGATGGAGAGATGGGGTCTGCTGCTGTGTTGAAGAGTCTGGAGACAATTCTTGGGAACAGTGATCAAGACAAAGTGAAAATCTGAGAGGAGGGTGAAGAAGTGATAATGTCTTATTTTCAGATGAAGGCGGAGGAGAGAGATTTAAACAGTGGCATTACTGTGAGCTGCAAATTCAGCATTTCCTCTTTAAGAGGATTTAATCAACAGGTTGTCAGGGGAAAATGGTTAGATATAAACTCTGTGAGATGAGGAGGATTAATGGAATTTATGGAGTGACATGGAAGGGGTATAGACAAATATCACAGAAAAGAGGAGACTCTGCAAAGAGATTGTTTGACAGGCACACTTAAAATTGTCTCAGAAATTCTTTAATAAACATTATAAGTCAGGGTGCATTTACATAATGGCCCATTGTACTCGGGGAGAAAAGCATTCAATTTCTAATGAACATTTAAATTAGAACTAAAAAAAAAAGTCTTTCTATAATACAAATAAAACTAATGCATAGCTGGAGTCAAATCTCCTCGTCTTGGTTCATTCCCAATTTTTCCCCTGACAAAACAGTGAGCCAAATCTTTAGGGAGTTAAAGCCAATGGGGATCTAGGACTTACCAGAGCTCTCCCAGCTTTTGTAGTCTGGCTCTCAAACTTGTAAAGTCTATTTTTAGTTTTCTTTCCTAGCCATTAGAAAATAGAACTGTAAGAAAATTTCCTACTCTGCCTTTATTTGCTGTTCACAGTTTTGCTGGCCATCAGTCCAGAAACAATGGGACAGATGTCTGTGTAAAGTATGTTCTAATATATAAAGTTGCACTGTTTTATTTGTTTTCATAGCCATTTCATACTTGTAGAGTTCTCTTTAAAGAAGCACGAAGGTTATATTTTAAATAGTAATAACTACATCAGTGTTTCACTACAAGGAACTTATTGTGTCCATAGGCTGTCAGGCCTAGTCCATGAAGGAAACCAAAGTGAGCATGATGTTAAATCTACTGATTGTGGATTTAAGTTCTTGTGTGTGGGCATTTTTAAACTCCTTAACCCAGGTCACATCCAGGAAACCTTTACTGATAATTTGCAAAGGTAAGTTAATTCAAGAATTTTTTTTTCCCCAAGCAGCTACAGTGCTATTTATTGGGGAATTTAAAGTGTACTCTGATATAAGATGAACTGGCATAAGAAACTCATGCCCAGAAGGTGAATAATTATTCAAGATAGAGGAAGAAACTCAAGGAATTAAGACTATTTCCTTGGGAAAGGAGGATAGTGCAGGACAGGTGAGTTTCAGGAAGCAATAATAATGAATAGCTTTTACAGCAGAGAAGATAGGAGACACTGGAACGGAACTTGGCATCAGTGAGAAACATGAGGCAATAATAACGGTCATGATGAGAAAATCTTTTAATAGTAAAGGGAATAATGGTCAAATACAATGCTATAGAAAGAGAGGGAATTATTGAGGTCAATAGTACATTGTAAGCAACTGGCAATACTTTCATAATTATTCACAGTGTGATTGTTAGATCCTGTTGTTCTTACTGCAGCTGTTGCTTTTTAACTAGTATCACAGGCAATTAGGAGCATGTAGTAAAAGGAGAATCTCTTCTTCAGGAAGCTTGCCATCAAGGACACAGCCGCAAGTGAAGAGCCTGTAATCACAACATAATAGCAGCTAGTGCAAGGAGTGCCCAGGCTGTGACCTCCAGAAGTACTATCAAATAGAGGGCACTAAAAGAAGGCATTGCCATGGTCTCTCTTCCATGTTGGGTAGTGCCCACTGGGAATGTCTGCAACTATGTAGTCAGGACTTCTGCTGCTGTTTGTATGCTACCTGGGGGAACAGTGTACTTGCTGTGTGATAATGCCAGTGAGAAGGTCAGGGAAGGATGCTATAAAGGATCTAAAAGCAGTTTGTGTGCCACACTAAAGGATGACATTGGCAAAGGAGCACAGAAGCTGGGTAGATAATTTACTTCATAACATGGCACAAAACTCAAGTGAATGGAGCAAGTGTATGTCCATCAAAGCCAGAGAGGAGAAGCTGTAGAGCAAATGCCCTGGCAGAAGGCCTAGATGGACTGATTTACTGTTCTGTGTGTGGGCCAAGAAAGTAGGCCAGATTAAAAGATGAATTCAGATGTAAATTCAGATGTGTTTAGAACAGAGGGTTATATGAAATTCAGAAAAGTAGGCCAAGGTTTCAGGCTGGAGATGCTGGTAGAGAAGAAGTTAATATGATCTTCAGCACAAGTATAACCTAATCCATTCTTATGAACAAGGTAGTCAGAGAAAGGCAGACAGTAATACCGGCAGAGGAAATCATCAAATTGCTATGGATGAAAAACTTGACTTTTACATAACAGAAGATTGTGAAATTATTCTTTTTTTCTTGATGGTATGTCAGTTTTGAGAACTGACATTTTTAAGGTTTTTCCTGCAGCCATCAGACCCCCCAAAAAACCATTTTGTTGGTGTGTATGAATGGAAGCTGTATTTGAAAGCCTGCAGGAGACTCTGGAAAACATAACAAATATTTCCAACCTTACTTCTTTCACATGTACTTTTTCTAATTTTCTGTCTACATATGTGGATAAAACACAAAGAGTGGAAAACCAGATTAATTTATCTTTATATTTTATTTGCTTTTAAGGTAGGACAGTTACCTTTGTTGCTTTGCCAAACTCACTGTACTTAAGAACCTTAACATTAGAAGTGTAAGGTAATGTGAGTATATTCTGGATTAGTTATGAGGACCAGAAATATATTGAGCTAAGTTGCCTGATTCACTTCCTTTTGAGAATCTGTCTCAATCTTAATCACAGGTGAAACTCCTTTTTCCTTCCTGCTTTGGTTTCATAGATATGAAATTTCAAAAGTTAATATTGATTCTTCTTTGTTTCTAGTCCACACTCCTTCCTGGAAAAAATCGAGTTTCTACTACATTTCAGTCATAGGAAATGACACACATACTGAAGAAAACAATGTCAAGCTCTGATTTTCAGAGTTTTCTTCTATTGCAGAGGTGGATTGCAGCCACACCAATAGAGGACAGCTGGTCAGGAGTAGACACCCAAACTAAACATGGAATTGTAGAATCACAGAATCAAAGGTTGGAAAGGACTACTAGAGGTCATCTATTCCAACTCTCTTGCAGTAAGCAGGGACATCCCCAACTAGATCAGGTTGCTCAGACCCCATCAAGCCTGACCTTGAATGTCTCCAGGGATGGGGCCTCCACCACTTCCCTTTTTTCTACTGTCCTTGTGGGAGCAAGACAGGATAAAAGAAGTATCTGTTAAGAACAGCCATAGTGAGATGGAGGCTTAGGTATAAGTCACCTGCAACATCACTTTTACACATGCAGACACAGGTCAGATCACTAAACATCTGCTCAGTACTGTCCCATCAGTAGATCATTCCATGAAATACAAAATTATCATAAAACAAGCTTGAAGTTAGGCTGGTTTCTTTGCTGGCATGTATGTCAGTTACTCATTTAGACTCATTAGGTGGTACTAGGCCTAACACCCTTTGCTCCTTGCTCTACTCTATTATCAGCAGTGATTAGGGGTGAAAATAGTCATGAACAAATGTCAAAATAAAAGGCTCCTATTTCCTTGGGATATCTTGGAATAAAATCTATATGTAGCCCTCTAGCTACCTTTATTCATGGTTTTATTTAAGGGTAGATATCACATCAAAGAAATCACAGAATCACCAAGGTTGGAAGA
Source organism: Melanerpes formicivorus (assembly GCF_026170545.1). Taxonomy (NCBI): domain Eukaryota; kingdom Metazoa; phylum Chordata; class Aves; order Piciformes; family Picidae; genus Melanerpes; species Melanerpes formicivorus. Next base: position 28,472,195 of record NW_027142353.1, on the reverse strand, counting down.
CACCTCAAAGATCATCAAGTCCAACCTATCACCACAGACCCCATGACTAAACTGTGGCACCTGCACTGAGTGAGAAAATACTATATGAAGGAAAGTCAACTGGTCAGATATATCTGTCTTTGACATTACCTCCTGATGAATATTGATTGTACTTACAGTGGTGTACAGGGTCTTCCAGGTGTTGTGTGAACACAAGGCACAGACATTTCAGAGGCAGGGCATCCTGAGAATTATACCAGCACTTAAACTGCACATAAAAGGTGGAGAAACTTGCACAGAGCAAAGGAGTCCTGTGTATATGTTGACACAGGAACATTGCCAGGAACAGAATATGAGACCGTTGTCCCTTGACTCCAATTCTGCTTTTACTTCCTTTAGGCTTTCAGGTGACTGAAACCTACAGAAAGGAACAAAACAGCAAGTTGAAACTGTTCATACAGCTCTCACCACAAAAGAGAGGAATAATCCACACGGAAATTGCATTGTTTGTACTTTGCTTAAAGCTAAGCATCAGGACCTGCTTTTTACAACCACTCAGTGTCCTAAAAGATATCAGCAATTTTGCCATATTTAAGATTTATGCATAAAATATCTGTAAGAAATATGTAATTCTTCATCCCCCTGCCCCCCCAAACATTCACTGTTGTTCCTTTTAAAAAACTACATAAGTTCTATGTGTTTTGCATAGCTACAAACATTTGGTAACATTGAAGGGGCTTGTAAGAAGTGAATATACATGTTTTCCTTAGAAACCTGGAACAGAGACTCTTGAAAGTTGTTTCTTCTCCATTTTGGTCTGATGAGGAAGTACCATTACATCAGCTGAAATGCATCCCTGGTGCTGGAGTTGGAGGGGATGTGCACAAGGTAGCGAATGGCACTTAGGTCATAAATCAGTTGAACATGTGGATGGCTGCCTTGCTGTGATCTGATGAACAGTTCAGATTCCACTGACTCCATTGGAAACTTAGGCACCCGCTCCACATGTAGACACCTTTGCTGTGAACATCTAAACACAGCTTATTGAGTCTGTAACAGAATTCTGCTGCCTTGATCATTTGGGTGATTTTGGCACCTATGAAAGAAAAGCATCTTTTGAAAGCTAGGCATCTAGTTTTCAGATAAATCTTCCTCCTCAATAAACTAAGCTATTTCTGCATATGCACATTTAAAAGTTACATACATATATTTAACAATGTTTCACTGTGTACAACTCCTATATTCTGCTTATTTCTAAAGGATTCTGTCTGCAAGCGTATTTGGTTCAATCTGCTGCAATGGGCTTAGCAATAGAAAATTGCAAAGCTCACGTTACTTTGCTGGCTCAGATGGACCGTTTGGCTTGAATTCCTCTTAATGATAAATAGCCCCAAATCTTTCCCCATCATTTCCATAAGTATGCAAACAGATTCAAATGAAAGTGATGACTGCTGGTGAATTTGTTAATCAAGTCTTAGGAATTTGAAGGAGCTCTTTCAGAATTTTTTTTCTGTTTTTCCCTAATGCACAAACATCTGATACTGATTTACCAAGCACTCCAGAGCAGATACAGCAGCTGGTGCCAAGACTAGATTTACAGATCTTGTTCCTAGGTAATGAAAAGAAAGATGGATATAGTGAAAAAGCTCCACACATTATTATAAAAAGTTTGAATTAGGTTAAGTTCCAAAGTTCAGATGAGTTCTCTTTATTATTATACTTTTTGGTTTTCCTCCAGCCTCCCACTATGTGTAAATTTTCCTGTACCATTCTTCAATTGATGAACTAAAACTTTGCTAGATGAGAGCATTAATTGTGCCTTATCTGTTGGAAAAAGCAGGCTTTCATTAAAGAGAAAAAAGAGCTGCAGTGACCTCTGTTGATAGAATTAAGCAATGTATTTAAAGAGCCAAAACTGAAAGGTGACACATTCAAATCCTCTGCTAGGATTAAATAGGACCCAAAGGAAACCATACTAAAAGGGACTGGCTGGCAGCCTGCATAAGAAACACCTAATGAAGTCAAAATCCTTATCAGAATCATTGCCTTTTAAAAACTATTTTCAGATAATTTGTTCCTTTTTTTTAGTGTGAAATTAAAAGTGATTGGCATGAAGACAGAGAGCATAACACACTAAGGAAGATGTGGGTTTTTGAAGTGTTATAGTGCATTCCAGGAGTTTATACAACCAAAAGAAACCATCATGCCTCTATGTGCTGGAACATGTCCAGAGAAGGGTCACGAGGATGATCAGAGGGCTGGAGCACCTTTCCTGTGAGGACAGGCTGAGAGAATTGGGGTGGTTCAGTCTGGAGAAGAGAAGGCTCCAAGGAGACCTTATTGTGGCCTTCCAGTATCCGAAGGGGTCTTACAAGAAAGCTGGGGAGAGACTTTCTAGGGTGTCAGGTAGTGATAGGACTAGGGGGAATGGATCCAAACTAGAGGAGGGTAGATTTAGATTAGCTGTCAGCAAGAAGTTCTTCACTATGAGGGTGGTGAGACACTGGAACAGGTTGTCCAGGGAGGTGGTGGAAGCCCCATCCCTGGATGTTTTTACAGCCAGGCTGGATGTGTCTCTGGCCAACCTTATCTAGTGGAGGGTGTCCCTGCCCATGGCAGTGGGGTTGGAACTAGATGATGCTTGAGTCCTTTCCAACCCTGACAATTCTGTGATTCTGTGTTTTATATGATCTGAATTTAGTGACTGGTTCCTTGTGGCAGCCTGACACATGGTGTTCTTGAAGTTTTGAGGCTAAGAAGTTGTCCAGTTGGGAGGCTGCCTGTGGCAGAGAGAAGTATCTAGGAATTGTCATGCTTTTATGACCAAGAATTTGTAATGTGTCTTTATGAGGTAGTTCTGATCCAGGAAAATAATTAAACATGTAAACACATACCAAGATCTGGATCTTAATGCTTAACTTCAAGGTTGGGTGTAGTTTCAGTAAAGCCAAGCACTGAAGGATTGATCCTGTGCTATTAAAATTATTGAAATAAGAAAGAAAAACACCATTAAGAGGTAAGTAGCTTGTGGAAATTTGGGATTTGTTTTATGTCCTTGGTTGTTTTCAGACTTGTTCCTTTGCTAAGGACTACTTAATATTAAACAGAGCAATGAATGAGGGTTATTTTTTGTTTCTGAGCTGCCCAGTAAACAGTTGGAATCCACATTATTTGGCTTTTCTAGAAGCCACAGCAATACATATTGGTTCCTTTTTCCTTCTGTATCTGGTGTTATAGTAGGTCTGACCGTGATCACAAAGTTGATTTATTCAACTTCAAGATTTTTTATTCATTAAGGCCTCCACCAGAGCCTAAGAATTAGTATTTTTTTTTGTATAGTTTCCATAACCACTGCTGTCCCTCTGATCCTAAAACATCATTCTCACATGAGATAAGTGGATAATGTTAATGACACTATGGGATTCTTGCTCAAGCTTTGTAGGGAATAATTTCTGCAAGTGTAAGGAGGCAAAAAACCCTCCCAAACTCATCCTGGTTTTTATTACATGGTATGACAAGCTGTACATAAAGCAATATCTTACTTCAATATAGGTAAAATCAGAAATCAGATAATTAAATAATAGATTAGTGCACTATAATATCATTAACCAGATGTTAGAGCTGTACTTGCTGTGACAGTCATTAAGATACAGAAAATATAAAACTTCAAAATCAATTCTATTTTGTAAACAATGTGACATTTTATAGAAATTTCACAAGAAAGCCAAATATTATAGTTGCTTACTTGAGAATTTCATGCTGTCCAGTGTGAAGGAATTGTTAATATATCTTTCATTTATAATTAATGATCCTGGCAAAGATCTTTATTGACTTCTCAGAAATTACATCCGTTATTTTCACTTTGCATGAGACCAACAAATTTTTGTGGAGAGTGAACAGGATGTGAGGCGAGCGGGGAGGTAAGCTGGATCAAAGATTTCTTTACTTCAATATATTTAGCATCCTACAAAGACCTCTGTAGTCCTTTAATAAAGCATGCTAAAGGACTACAGTTACCCACTCACCTTTCTAAAATAAAACACAAGTAAAGTAATTCTGTGTTAGAATAATACATAGAACAAGTCTATATAAAGAATGATTATTTTATGCAAAGCTTACCTTGTGATAGGACAATGTTTCTTTTTTTTTAGGTTGCTTGACATAATTCTAAAATGAACGTTTGTAATATATTATTGAGCTACTGAAATCACCTGTATTCTGATGTCTGTGCTAAAGTTGAGCCACAGTTCAACATGTGTCAGCTTTGCTACTTCAGGCATGGTTTAGGAAGCAGGTTGGGACTCAAAAGATATCAGAGGAGCTTATTGCCATTTTTAACTATATATTCTTATTGTCTAGCATTCAGGCTTTATAATTTAATTCTTTTCCAGTTTAATCTTACAGTGCATTTATGAACAAGATCCTGAGTGGTTATTTATGTAAGTCTTCAGCTGTCAGCTCTTTTGGCTTATCTTATAGAAGAGAAAGGAAAAAGTCAGTAGTCATCTCTTTTTACATCTGCAAAAGTATCTTTTTTCATACAATTATAACTGTTTGACAGGAATTTGCTCAAAGTTAAAGAATATCTTTGGATGGAGATCAAAAATGGAAAATTACATCTTCAGAGATGTACTTTTCTTTAAATTACTAGTATGTGAAAACTGTTTTGGAACTTTAATTGCTGCTACAGGCTTACTAGAAAATAAACTTTGACATAAACCCTGGGTGATCCTTATCTATAGCCAAAAATCTACACACTGGCAAGAATATAATAGAGGGTAAAATCATGTTTGGATTTGGATATTTTTTTTTGCAACTGAATTCAACAAGGCAGGATTGCCTCTTTCAAAGGGCCCCAAACTACTCCTCCTCTGTGTATGTGGAGATTATCTGGATCCTGCAGTAATTGGTGGTTGGGTCAATTGCTTGATTTTTTACAATGAGGACACTTACATACTTTCTGGTTTTGGCCTCACACAGAGGCATTCGGGCATGCTTTCTCAGGACAGTCCAAACCAAGAGTTTGAGTGACCTCCTGAGTTAGAAGCCAACTTTTCCGCGCAGTGCCAGCTCTGAACCCTAACAATTATGCCTGTTTCCAAAAATTGTATCTAAACCTGCCATTCTTTTGACCTTTATGACTTTGGCAATTTGCATCTCTCTGCTCATCCTGTTTTAGCATGCTGCAGGTGGGACAAACATGAGGCTCAACTGCAGGATAGAAAGCTTTGTCAAAAGCTTCCAGTGTAGCAACCATTGAACAACTGTTATGTAAAATCCCTTCTCACCACAGAATCACAGAATGGGTAGGAAAGGTCTCCTGAAGGCCATGTAGTACAACCCCTCATTCATCACTCCTTCATCATTTGTGACTAATCACTTGGAGAAGACCTGAACAATCCACACAGCTACATGTCTCTTAGCAATGGCCAAAGCCATCATGAATAGAGGTACTTGCAGTAAGCAATGAGGAAGAAAGCACGTTGCTCAGCTTGGCCCATGATTTTAATAGCAGCAGCAGGGCAAATGAGGATTTGGAATCCACCACATCTGGCTTCAGATGTATGTTCCAGACAATCAATCATAAAATCACAGAATGTCAGGGGCTGGAAGAGACCTTGAAAGATCATCTAGTCCAACCCCCTTGCCAATGCAGGATCACCTATACCAGGTAACACAGAAACTTATCCAGGCAGGTCTTGAATATCTCCAGAGAGGGAGACTCCACAACCACCCTGGGCAGCCTGTTCAAGTGTTCTGTCACCCTCACAGTGAAATAATTCTTCTTCCTGTTTCCATGGAACTTCCTGTGCCTCAACTTCCTCCCATTGCTCCTTGTCCTGTCATTGGGCATCACCGAGAAGAGCCTGGCTCCATCCTCTTGGCACTCACCTTTTACATGTTTATAAACATGAATGAAGTCACCCGTTAGTCTCCTCTTCTCTAAGCAGAAGAGCCCCAGCTCCCTCAGTCTCTCTTCATAAAAAAGATGTGCCACTCCATTAATCATTTTCATGGCTCTGTGCTAAACTCTCTCAAGTGGTTCCCTGAGGTCCTTCTTGAACTGAGGGGCCTAGAACTGGACACAATATTCCAGATGTGGCCTCACCAGGGCAGAGTAGAGAGGGAGGAGAACCTATGTGGCACTTGGTGCCATGGTCTAGTCATGAGGTCTGTGGTGACAGGTTGGACTCGATGATCTTTGAGGTCTCTTCCAACCTTAGTGATACTGTGATACTACTGACCACACCCCTTCTAATACAACCCAGGATATCATCTACCTTCTTGGCCACAAGAGCACATTGCTGGCTCATGGTCAACCTTCCACCCACTAGGACCCCCATGTCTTTTTCCCCTTCACTGCTCTCCATCAGCTCGGTCCCCAACCTATACTGCTCCAAGGGGTTGTTCTTTCCCAGATGCAAGACTCTACACTTCTTTCCCAGATGCAAGACTCTACACTTGCCCTTTTTGAACTTCATTAAATTTCCCCCTGCCCAGCTCTTCAGCCTGTCCAAATCCCACTGAATGGCAGCACAACCCTCAGTGCCCTCATCCAGGTCCTTAATGAATATATTGAACAGCATTGGTCCCACTACTGACCCGAGGGACTGCACTAGCTACAGGCCTCCAGCTAGACTCTGTTGCATTGACCACAACTCCCTGACTTCTTTCCTTCAACCAGTTCTCAATGCACCTCACTACCTGATCATCCAGACCACATTGCCTCAGCTTAGCTGCAAGGATGCTGTGGGAGACAGTGCCAAATGCCTTATTGAAATCAAGATAAACCACATTGTAGTTGTTTTAGGCTATGGCTTTAAAAATTTTCACAGATCTTGAACAGAAAGTAGTAGAATGTAAATAAATCACTATTGCGTGTAAAAAGGAAAATAATGATAGTTCTAAACAATCCCATTGGAAGAGGTAAAAGACTTAACTAGTTGTACAAAACCTCTCTCTCTTTTCATTTCTTTGTTCTGGGAGATACTAACTTTGTGCTTCTGCTTGACCTTGGCTGCGTTGTTTTGGCTATGTTCTAACATGTCTCTGCTTTTTCTCTTATCCCTTTGTGTATAGTGGGGTAAGTGGGAGGCAGGGAGGGAGAAGCTATTAGCAGCTCCCCTGGCCTTTGACTAGGGGGGTCCTTGTGCTGTTCATTAATTGTAAATACATGTAAATACTGTAAATACTGTATACTTGTACATATTCACTGCATTTCATTGTAGATTGTAGTTTTGCTCGTAAATACAGCTTTAATTTTCTTCCAACTGAGCTAGTCTGGCAAATTTAATGTTGGGGGGAATTTTCAACCCACCACATACATCCACTGCTCTACCATCATCTATCAACATGGTTATGTCCTCATAAAAGGCTATGAAGTTGGTCAGACTTGATTTCCCCTTGGTAAAATCATATTGGCTGTTCCTAATGACCCTGTTGTCCTTGATATGCCTAAGGACAGTGATGAGGATAAGTTGCTCCATCACCTTTCCAGGGATGGAGGTGAGTCACCCAGGTCCTTCTTCTTACCCTTTTTGAAGACTGGAGTGATAATTGCCCTCCTCCAGACCCCAGGCACCTCTCCTGTCTGCCATGACTTACCAAAGATGATGGAGAGTGGTCTGGTAATGACCTCTGCTAGCTTCCTCAGCATGCTTGGGTGCATCCCATCAGGACCCATGGATATATGGATGTCCAGATGACTTAACTGTTCTCTAACCCACTCCTTAGCAACCAAGGAAAATTTCTCCTCAGGGGCCTTGTGGTCCCAAGGACAACCTCCAGCGGTATAGACAGAGACAAAGATGGCATTTAGCAACTCTGTCACCAAGGCAGCCAGCAGTGGGCCTACATTGCCTCTGGTCTTAACTTTTCTTGCAATGTATTTGAAGAAGCACTTTCAAAGAAGGCCTCCTTTCATGCTCAGCTGTAAGAGGCAGCATCTATATGCAGTGATTGATGGGCCTGTGCTGAGAAGCAACAAGCAGGCCCTTTTGAAGTGTCTTCTGCTATCCATGATCCCTAAATAGAGACCGGGGTGTGAAGCTGGGACATAGATGCCATTGCTAAAGGACAGATGAGCAACCCTAAAAATAAAATTATGACTGCCTCTCACTGTGGAGTTGAAGGGGGTTAATAGATTTTGGTCTTTCTATGAGTAGCATCTGTACATATTTTATGTTGTGCTAAGGCTGACTTTGTGAACAGTTGTTAAAAGCATGCTGATACTTTTTTTACAGCAGTTCTGTACCCAGACAGTTGGATTACCTCTAAAAAAGCAATTTCCAAAACCAGAACAGCTGTGTTTGTATCATGATCCCTGTGCCCATGTTCAGCTAAGAAGCCCAGATATTTTGCCCCCAAAAACATATCTGTCCATGTGTATCTTTTCCTGAGCTAGTCTGGGATTCTCACTGTAAGGGCTGGGCTATGTGTAGGATCAAAAAATTGTCTGTTCCTCACTGCTGGACTTCACACGGCTACAAGTTTTCAGGAATTTGACTTCTGTGATAGAAAACACAGGTCAGATTGATTCATCTTCTCTGAGGTTTTTCAGATAACTCTCTCTTCTGATCTATTTCAAATGCTGTGGGATGGGTTTTGCTACCATTACAGAACTGGCACCAGCGTACTGATCTGGCTGAAATGAGAACCAAACTGCTTATGTGACAAATTTACTGCACCACAAGACAAGCCAGGGTTGATTGTACAGGACGGATGTGCAACTTCTGCTCCTTTCCTCAAAACAGACATTGTTTTTCCCTGGTATTTTCCATGGTACCTGCAAATGGAAAAGGGGATTTACTTATCACTGTGTATCAAGTGATGGTAACTCCTTTTGCCAATTCTCTTTTAAATTTTCCTAATTCAAATTTTTGTCAGCACTTTCCTTCTTCAGGTGGCATAGATGGAGTGCCACACAGGAGTTTAAAAAAATACCAGTAGATAATGGCTACAAACATAATTACTCCACTCTTGTTTTTTTCCCCATTATGTAATGTTCCAAGAAAGATTGCTGCACCAGAAAGCAATCAGAGACAGGTTAGAATACAAGGAGATGCATTTGATTTTCTTTAAAAAGTAATGCTATCCTGACATAGCTTCTATGAGTAGATTTGTTTGTTGTAGGCATTGGAAGGCACTTTACCATTCCTCTGCACTTCCCTGCTATACCTGTGAAAAAGGTTTTTTTTATTTGTTTATTGTTTGTTTTTTTACCCTGTGCAGCCTTTTCTCTGATTAAAAGGTATCAAATCCTGCTGCTTTTTAAAATAACTTAAAAATACTTGGGATTCTTGGGAACTCTTAACATTTAAGTATCTATGCTTAGATGAAATGGTTTAAAAATACAGCAGAAGATTTCACTTGCAATATCTGCATTCACGAAGGTAAAAAGGAAAAGCAATTTAAAATGTAAGACTGTTGATCAAAGCTAATTACATGGAGCTTATATAAAATATAAATAAAACTATATAAATATATATGGGGGTGTAAATGCACAGATATAGATATTAAATATCTACATACAAGGGAAAAGAGGCTTACTGTTAGACTATGCAGAAACAGTAAGTTTGTTCTTTACTGAGCTATTAGTATTTCAGTATAATAGAACCCAAAACATTGTTGTGGGAGTCATAGTGGTACTGATGATCACCAAAGGTTTGTGACCACTGGAAAGGTTCATCAGATATTTCCACTAGCATAATATGTATGCCTTGCATTTAAAAAGTTTATCAAATGCTGTTCAAAATTAACTGAAGTCATTTTACTGAGACAAAGAAGACTTGCCATCTTCCTCATGATGTCAATGTGTCCAGTTTGCCTCTGTAGAAGCCAACAACCATTAGTTTGTTAACAAGTTTCCACTCACCTGGAAGTTTTCTGGTGAAATGTCCACATTTCCCACTCCTAAAGCCATCTTCCCACATGAAAATGTCATTAAAATTCTTTGAAAAATTGTATAATGTATAATGAGGTCAAGAAAAAGCTCTTTCTATAAAACAAATTATTTTGATGCCTGGCTTCTGCATTCTCTAACCACCATGACACTCAATGTTTTAGACTGAGGCTTTGTTAACCCCACGTACTGATGCTATTCCACTTAGTGCTAAAAATCAGGCTGTAAGTTAAGGAAGATTTCATGTGTAGCTGAACACTGTGCACTTAATCTCCAAAGTGAAGAGGCAAAGTTTAACATCCATGGTCCTTTTCACTTTATGTTTACAGTGCCTACAGGGAACTTCATCACAAAGGATTTCTTTTAATGCTTACAGCCTCACTGACTATATTCTTCTAAACACATTTTTTCTTCATGCAGGATATTTCTCCATGAATGAATGAATGAATGAATGAATTTCATTAATTTCTTACCTGATTGTTCCACCCTAATTTACCCAAGGACAGGATTACATGAAGAGGCAAGGCAAGTTTATTTTTACACATGACTTTGGAACAACAATAAACTGCATTCATTTTAATGGAAAATAAGCCACATATAACATTTTATGTAAGATTTAAAGCAAAACTCCCTCTAAGTCAAATGGAAAACCTGTGTTCACACCAGCTGTCTACTGGTCGTAAAACCAAGCACCGGAGATCAACAGTTAAAGGTTCTACAAAGGTTTATTAACCTTCTGCAATGAAAATACAGTACCATATGAGATGCAAAAAATGTCTAACTTCATTGAGTCAGCTAGAGAAAGAGAAATAATGAGGACAACAGAGAGAGATAAGAAAAACATAAACTCAATCCACTAAAATTTGTATTTCTGAAGCCCAATAGAAAGTTATACATAGCATCCAGAAAATATCACTGACTCTAGGGTGGGTTTTTATTTTGGTGTTTTGTTTGTTTGTTGGTTTTTTTTTAGATAACACATGCTCACTATTTAACCCTGTGTTAATTCTTTGGCTGACCACTACATCAATGCACAAACTACTCTTTAGTACAACATGATGACATTCTGTAAGGCACCCCATTAGACACCCACATTTCTAGACTCCTCCTGTCCTCTTAGAGAAGTCCATATCAAGGGCCTAAATCTAATCTGCTATGCCTATGTAAACCAGCTCATGTCAGTGAAAGGGGAAGCAGATTTTAAACTCTGCATACCAGCTAAGTGCAAGAAGGAAACTCCTGGGTCAGAGAAACTGGTAACAGTAGGAGAATCTGATAATAAAGTGCCAGATGCTTTGATACAAGACAGAGCACAGCATGGACACATTTTTTAATTGCTTCAAAACTGCTTGAAAAACTGTGTAACATTCATTTTTAAATTAAATTTTCTTCATTAAAATAAAGCAACAAAACAACCAACTCCTCAGCATTTTTTGTAAGTAGCATTTGTTCAACACACTTGTGCCATTAATCTACTAACAAAGAGCAAGTAGGAAACATAGCTCAGCAGAAAGCCTCCCAGAACTCTAGGACTGGCTCAGCCTTTACCCTGACCCTTGCAAGGAGGGTACTCCTCCACACTTTAAAAGGTCCCACAGTTGTAAATATAGACATAGTACTATAGGAATCACTTTGGTCACCAACTCCAAAACTTGAACTCATGGAAAAGCATTTTGAAATATGTTTATAAACCTATTAAACTCTGTTTTCAAAGGAAAAAATCTGTCAGTTATGATGACGTTGTAAAGCTGCATCTGGAGGCATTCTTGTAGTCATTAACTTCCCCCCTGGCCTGAGTTAAACATTTAAATTAGTACTTCTGTATTTCTGGCAGTGGCAGGTGCTAGGCTTGAGAACAGTGGCTACTTTTGACAGCCAGCATGGGGACACAGCCTCAGAAATCATTCAGTGACTAAATGCCCTGTTGCAGAATGAGCTAAAGAGGGAATTCACCGTTTAAACATTAAACATGTTGCTTAGCTATTAAACAATTATGTTATTCTAATCCTTAAGACATGGAAACTAGTCTGTCATTTCCAGTTCTGGGTTTCCAGCAAATGTGCCCAACATTATCATTTTCCAGTGACACAGAGATCACATGAAACACAAGTAATGAAAGAAGGGAAAAACAACAGAAACCCCTTTGGGGCCACTTCTCGTGATTCTGCCTGTTTTATTAACCAAAGAGGTGCACTTTACTTTCAAGTAATGGCAAAATTAAACTTCCTGGGTTATTAGCCTTCTTTGGTTCTAAGTGTCCTTCTGGAACTAGAAATGTCACAAAATGCTCTCCCAAAGCTTCCTGGCTGAACCTGCTGAAAGTGCTTACTCATGGTGAGCAAAAGTCCCTGTATACAAATGAGCTGGCTGGGGAAGGCCTTAGGAGAAGTCTGGGAGAATGTTCACAGGGGTGCAATTACTCTGATACTCTGGCTCTGGGGCGGTGGTTGCCCATAATCCACAGAAGGAGCAGCATGTTGCTCCCTCAGGACTTCACACTGGAATAAATGAAACAGGTCCTGTGGGGCAGTAGCTCCTGTGTGCAGCCTCAGGAGATCCTAAAAAAACCTGAGTTTATCACTCTGAATTCAGTGCTGGTCATCACCACTCTGCACTAGAAATTCATTTTCAGCTTCACTGCTGCTTCAATCATGGAGCTGACTTTGAAGACTGAAAAATAGCTATGCTACTTCTTTCGTTCTCTGAAGCCTTGTGGTCATGTAGCCTGCTGTTCCTGCCACTCCTCAAGTTCTGGAAAATTAGGTGGCTACCAGTACCTGTGCCCTTTATCAGCACTTTCTAGTTTAAAAGTAGAGTTGTGCAGACGCAAAAGTTAACATTGTAAGCACCTTAAAACAGCTTTCCAAAGTTCAAACCTGCACAACTAAATTGCTGCCATTAAAGTGCCTGTATGAGGAAGGTATAATGCCTCTGGTGGACCTGGTTTATGGGGATTGGTTGCTAAGCAGCCCTGGAAAAGGCTCTGGAAAAACCGATGCTCAATGGATTACTGATTTCATATAGTAAATTACTTGATAGCTGAGATTGTTTTCCCCACTAATTAGTAGATTTGGAGGCAGAGTTATACTGTCAAGGCCTTAATGAGAAGCATCTAACCCCTAATGGAAGAGAGATTTTGAGACATGTATCTAGGTGAGTGACCCGATTCCCTCCCAAAGGGAGCAGCTCTTGATCAGGCATGTCTGTATTTTGAGATCCTTAAATACCCACTGGAGCTACTTCTAAACAAATTTAAAACCCCCTCAAACCAATAATCTATGCTACCTCTTTGCTGTCTGCTCTCCCTTGGTATTTTGAACACCCTGGTTTCATGTACCACAGGCATGGTTTTTCCCTCCGTTAGTGTGATTCCTATGCAGCCGCAGATGTCAAGAACAGCCTTTTTTTTAATCTGAAATAACTCTAAAACTTCCTTCTTTGTTTTAGTAGTACACTAATCTATTTCAGCAAGATGGTCTATGTTTCAGCCTCCAGTAATATACTTTTGGGGAAAATTGAAGAAAGTCTTTGCCTGTTTTAGACAAACGGCTAGGAAGAAGAGCGGAATGTATACTTTTCTTCTGAACCCAGAATGCAGATTTTGTGATCCTGCTATACTGCTGTAGGGAAAAATCTAAGAAGTATGCAACCTAAAAGCTCCTCTCTTTAATGTACTAAAAATGTAAAACTAAAAAGAACAATGAAAATTATGGACAAATATTTATTCATATACTTGTGATTTCCCCGCCAATCATTTATAATTTTTTGATCATAGACAACACCTATAACATTATTCACAGGAGATCCAGTTATTGAAATAATCACAAAAACATTTTCTAGAAATGCTTCCTGATATCCACGAAAGGTCAGAAAATGAAAACACAACCTCACGATTTTTCAGGGAGTCCCTAAAATGGAGCTAAATTTATGCTACAATAAAAATCTTATTTGTTTAAATCTGCCATTTCTTTTTTCATTGTGAATGCAATTTTGCTAACAGCAGTAAGATTAAAGCTCTTCCTACTGTACAGATTACTTTGAATTAATGATAAGAGATGACATACAACCTTGTAACTCAAAGCCATGCCTATAACAAAAATGTCCTAATGCCTACTACAGCAAAAGTAAAACTAAACTGTCATTAACACACGTGTGAACCACCCAAGCTATTGGAAACCTGTGTGGTGTGTCTGCTAATGACTCCCTTTCCCAAACAACACACTGTGGGTAGCCTGAGCAGTTCCTTGCTCTGGTAGTAATTTCCAGTAGTAATCAATAAATGGACTAAAAGGTAAACAAACTGAATCTTGATGTATAAAATAGCATGCACTTTGTCAAGTGAAATGCTGTTAGCACTGTTATCTGCAAAACAGACAATGCCTGTGAGCAGAATTAGAGAGATGAAAGTACACAAGGGTGCAGATGGCACAGCACAGCACAGGCAGTGAGGCATTGATGGGGGAACTGTGGGAAGGTCCTCTATGGATCAGTTGCAATCAGGCAAGTATAGTGTACGTGCTTTCTGTTTGTGCTATCACTGAAATGGTGCGGAGCGACCCGACAGAAAATTGTTCTGAAGTGGGAGCAGATGTATTGAGCTGTCAGGGGCAGAGCCATAACGAGACATGGTGGCGCCAGGGACACACCTTCACGTCTCCTTTATCACTCTTCTTGGCTGAGGGGACCCCTCTCCCTCCCCTCCCTAGGCAGCATTGAGACTCAGGAACATTTTGCTCCATATGATGATGTCCCTGGCCATACCCTCAGAGGGAGCTGCTTCTTGTGCAGGTACCAGCAGGGCTGGTGCAGTGCCAGTGGTGGTGGAAGAAGTGAAGCTATTGCTTTTGTCTTGTACAGCTTGGGTAAAACAGAGATAATGCGAGTGTCATACTCCACTCTGCTGTCTCAGGCAAATCTCTGACTGGATTTAATGACCTTCCACCAGTGGTGAAAGCCTTCACAGTCTGTGGGACCAGCACACAGGGGAAGCACCATGTACTGCAAATACTGAGAGAAACTTCATGAGACCTTCAGCACCTGATACTGTACTGAGCTTCACTGCACCTATTTCAATGATTTCCAAAGTCAAATATGGTACACTTCCCTGCTGTACCATGCTACCCTGTAAAAGCAATTCCTATCCAAACATTGGATACTCTCATCTGTACAATCTGTTCAAACAATTAATTATATTGTTAGAATATTTCATGTTAGAATAGAATAAACCAGGTTGGAAGAGACCTTCAAGATCATCGTGTCCAACCCATCAACTAATCCATCAACCAATCCAACCCACCTAAACAACTAACCCATGGCACCAAGCACCCCATCAAGTCTCCTCCTGAACACCTCCAGTGATGGTGATTCCACCACCTCCCCGGGCAGCCCATTCCAATGGGCAATCACTCTCTCTGTATAGAACTTCTTCCTAACATCCAACCTGAACCTCCCCTGGCTCAGCCTGAGACTGTGTCCTCTTGTTCTGTTGTAACAATAGTCAGTATAAACTCTAGTAATTAATCTCAACTCCAGTTTTCTTTACTTACCCAGTTTTGGGGGGGTTGTGTCAATGTGTTAGTTCCTTTTTTATCACTGGCATATAAGTCACTACCTTCAGGATTAATCACATTTCCCCCACTTGTATTTTTTTTTTCTTCTTTTTAGGAGAAATTTTGTGTCTGTAAAGGCATGACCTGGGTGCCAAAGCATCTCTTTTTCAGCCAGTCCACAGCAACTGAACTCTGTCATCCTGAACTCTGTCATCCCTCATTGCCTGTAATGAAAAGCAACGAAGAATATTTTCCATGAGAATGGACTTTCTCTACACTCTCATGCCTCAGGACTTTCCCTTCCAAACTCTTCCTCTCTTGTGACAACCTGAAAATCCTCAGCCAGCTGTTAATGATTTCCAAATGACTGCAGAACTATTGTACAGTGGTCCAGTTTCATGCTTTACAGGATATTTCTACTTTGACTGTGTAATAGTAATATGAATCCCAGCATAGAGGAAGATTATGAGATAATAGCAGAAAGAGTTGATGGGGCAGTATATGAATAAGACTGCTTCAAATATCCTTGGCCAGCTTGCCTTTGCCAATGTTTTTTGATTTACATTATCAAAGATAATTCTGAGTCCAGTGCAATATGTGAAGGCTCAGGTCAGATAACTGCAGAGGATTTGTAACACTTCTCATAGGACAGCAGGTATCATCTCACTTTCATAATCACATTTTTCAGAAAGCTTTTCTTCACCTGCAGGAAAGGTCATAAAATAATGAAACCTTAAATTTATGATGCCTTATTTGCATATGAGAGGTAATGCTATCTCCTTTACTTGAAGGTTAGACTTCTTGTCTTATGGATGGTCTTTTTATAGGTACAATGATATTTAGGAATGACAGGGGAGTTTCTTTTTGTATTTTTCTTCTGTACAAAGGAAATGTCCTCACGACTGTCAATATTTATCCGCTTCTTTCTTTTCTTTCAGAGACTCTAATCTAACAAATTAAAGAACCCATGAAGATCATGCAGCTGGAGAGTTAGATGGTGTGTATGCTGGATTGATGTTCAAACATGTTCTGCTGGCTGACTTTTAGATAAAAAAAACCCCAAACTTTTATTAGTGTAATGTTTTTAAATTTATCATTATACCCATAGGCTTAGAGTGCCCTGTCTTCAGGTTCTGCAGATAAGGGGCAGCTACAGGTATTCAGATCATTTATTCTGAGCTTTAATTTGTTACAGAAACAGTAGCCACTGTATACTTGTTGCCACAAAGAACTCTTACCACCTACTTCATTTCATCTGAAGTAAAGAAAGTCATGCTTTGCTATAAAGACAGGCAGAACAGTGTGACTTTGAACTTTGCAATACTCTCTTTACTCACAAAGTGATGAAGACATGAGCACATTATGGTGGAGTTTCCATTCTTTCACAAATGCGGAGATCTGATGCTCAGCAGGATCTGATAGAATAGAATAGAATAGAATAGAATAGAATAGAATAGAATAGAATAGAATAGAATAGAATAGAATAGAATAGAATAGAATAGAATAGAATAGAATACCATCTGTGCTGAAGTTCATGGCACATTCCCAATGCCTTCAGGATCAGGGGTTTGCCAATTACATGTTCTATGTTAGCAACACACACGTGTAAATATATTAGTAATATATTTATATACACATATATAAGAATGTATGAGCACTCATATATGTTTGTACAGTGTGTTTTTCTAAACTTCTGAATTAACAGAAGGCAAATATTAACAGGAACAGGACTGTGTCTACCACTTGTTTGATACAGGGCAACATATAGATAGTATTTATTACTATATATTATACAATACATTACATATTATATAACATACTATATAATTATATATCATGTGTTACACAATATGTAATCTATATTGTGCTCCACATATGTACATTTATATGAACCTACATACATATATGGAATGTGTTCTTTCAGCTCTCAAAATTAACAGAATTTAACCTTTAATTAGTGGGAACATGAAGCTGTCTTTCCTGTATTTGGTAGAAGCACCTTTACTGTATTTGGTAATGGCAAACCATATATATACACATAGGTACACATACATATGCATATGTATATACATATGTAAAACGTAATTTACTGAAATATATATACATATACACATCTCATATGTATATATAAATATGTTTTTACATATGTATATACATAACTAAGTAAATAGTCTCTTGATACATATATTTAAATTACTTTTGTATACATAGACTGTATACATATATGCATATATAGGCATTTACATTTCCATCCAGAGTGTGTTAACTCTTTAAATTGGTTTATATAAATACGTCTATGTGTATATATTACTGCATACAAATCTTTGCAAGTAATGCTCAATTCAAGGCCTACTCTCCATCGCTGTCTATAGCTCCACAGGCCCGTCGGTCTCATCATGTGTCGGGCGGTGGAAATGTGTGTTCGGGTACCTGAACACCCTTCTGCGCTGGGGCACCGCGCGCCGGTGGCAACCTGGCCCGCACCCAGCCCGAGCACCTGGCGACGGCCTGCGGCCCGGCCCCCGCCCAGAAGCTCCCCCTGCATCTGACAGCAACCAGGTGGCCGACCGACCCAGGGGGAGTGGGGGTGGCCGGGGGCGGTGGCCGGCAGAAACGACGCCAACCCGCGGCTTTGCCCGTGGGGGCGGCCCCGGGGGCGGCCCGGGAAGAGCGGGGTGCCGCGGCCGGGCGGCCGCGCCTGGCCGGGACTCACCCAGTCACCGGGGAGGAGGAGGCGGAGTCAGCGGGACCGCGGCAGCGGCAGGTGCCCGCGGCGGCGGGATGGTGGCGGCGGCCGGCACGGGGCCGTAGGGCAGCGGCACGCCGGGCCGGGAACGGCGACGCTATGGGCAGCTGCGGCGTCTCCCCGCGCCCTTTCGTGCCTTTGCCGTCCGGGCTGGTGCCGGTATTGGCGGCGTTGGCGGTCGGGGTGGCCGAGGCGGGGGTCACCTCGGAAAGCCAGCTGCCCGGCGCCTCAGCGATGGGCACCAGTACCCCTCCGAGCCCCAGCGGCACCGCTCTCGAGGAGACGCGGCTCCACGTCTTCACCCTGGACTATCCCCACGTGCAAATCCCCTTCGAGATCACCCTCTGGATCCTGCTGGCCTCTCTCGCCAAGATCGGTGAGCGGGGCCGTCGAGTGAACCTCCCTCCCTCCCTCTCTGCTCTCCTGGGCCACCTGCCCCCTGGGCCCGCCGCTGGCAGCCGGGCTGAAGCGGTCTGTGCCTGACGGCGGGGTCGCGGGTGCGGGGACAGCCGGAGGCTGGTGCGCTTCCTCGGGACGGGATGCCCGGGCGTGATTTAGCTGGCAAAAGGTGGGGTTTTCTGGGTTAGGAAAGGTGCGGAGGAGAAAGAGATTACCTCCAGCCCTCCGCAGCAGCGCGTGAACCCCGGGCTACGAGGACTGTAAAACCCGGAGTTCACCGGGTGCACTGAGCGACTGGCTTTGCCGAGATCACCCTGCTGTCATCTGATCACTCTCTTCTTTTTCTTAAAATAACGTCGGGTATAATGACAGTGTCAGAACAGAACAGTGGATCGATAGAAAGTAAATATTTATGAGGGTAGAGTAAGCCTCTCCATTGTACTTTCCCACCATTCAGCTATGTCCTCAGAAAGATCAGAAAGACCACAGTGAATTAAGAAAGGCCACCTCTTCCCTCATGTGGAAAATATTTGTATTGCATAGCTTCACAGTGTTTCGTGCAGCTTATACATGACGCTTTCTCAGTTCCAGAGAGAAAAACTAGTATAGACAGTCATCTTGAGAATATCAGGTAAAGGTGTGCTAGAGAACCATTTACAAACCAGTAAATCTCTGAAAATGACAAACTTTGTATCTTCTTAACTAGAAGATGCTGTAAAGTGTAAAGCCATGGGAAGAAAAATAAGATTTACCTATACTCCAGTTGTTTGCCTCCAAAGTGTGTTTTTTTGTTTTTTGTTCAGCTCAGATTTTAACCAAAAACCCCATAACCATATTAATTTCGATAAAAGATTTTGACAGAACTTTTGACTTGTGCTTGGGACATTTAAATAGTCTGTGTCACATTCTGGTTAGTGATCAGAAAATCAGGATTCTGCAAACCAAAAATTTTGCACTTGTTTCCTGGCACAGCTAGCATTATAGTTGGGGGGCTGATCCCCTACCCAAGCAACTTGCTATGGCTTCTTTACTATCTGCAGAAATACTGCGTATTGCATGCATTGAGGATGCATGTGTCTTGATGCATGCATCTTAATGCATTAAAGATGCATGCTTAATCTTGATGTTTTAAGGTGTTTGCAGAATCAGGATAGAGTTCAAATATGATACACTCAAATATATCATGAAGTGAAATAGCCAGAAAATACAGAGTTTGGTATAGAGTTTAGCCAGTTGAATACTGTAAAATTGTTCTGGCTTCTGAGTTTACGTACATCAAGAACTCTTGAATAAACTAAGACTAGTGAAAAAGTTTCTGTTTTATTAAAGATTACAAGGAAGCCATTTGTGACATGTACACACACATACACACAAAATAATATATAATTTCTGTGAGACTATACATTCTGACTACCACAACATTTTGCTATTCCATAGGTATTTAAAAATTACAAAAAAAGGAAAACCAACGTTGCTTTAATTTTCCAATCTGACTGCAGTACGATGAACAAGGAAACAGTATGAGGAAAAATGTGTGTAATTTTTAAATCCCTACCATTATACCAAATAAAAGCTAGTGTGGCTAATCTAGGACACTACCTCTGCTGTTACAAGCAATGAGGGCCAGATCCAGGAGAGGCTCTAGGTGTGGCAGTGCTCAGCTTCACCACGCCTATCTGCAGGCGCCCTCACTCCAGGACTGGAATTAGGAACACCCAGTTCTAGCTCCTGGAGCTCTGTCTGTGCTTTCTTATCCAGTGAGTGCATCAGGTAAACCTCCCCAGGACAGGCCCCCCTTGCTCCTAAGACACATTCCCACAGGATCAATTTTTCACCTACTTGTGACTTCTTTTTGGTTAGAGGTAGCCCATACAGGTAGTTCTTTAACCACCAAGACATAGCATTGTTGGCTCTGCCATGTCCTACTGAGTTGTGCAGACCTAGTTATGTGTATCAGTTCGAAGTGATTGAGATTAGTTTTCCAGCCCATCTCACTTTCCTGTAGCCCCCAAAGCAGCCTTGTGAGATAGGAAGCTCCTTGGCACTTTCCTTTCTGCAGCATTTCCTCCTGGCAGCACGGGCATCTCACTCCTGTCATGCCAGGTAGCATGAAATCCACCTCAAGATTCATGTACTGCCCAGGAAACTTTGCTGCTTAATCTGCCATGGCAAATTCCTTTCTGGGGCTAGGTGCTGAATGCTTATGCTTGGCACTGCTGAGTAGCAAACTTTGTAACAGAGCCTTAGAGTCTTTCAGGTGCAAGGAGCTCAAAAGATAGGGTCACATTTAATAATAGGTCTCACTATTTGTGAAGGATTCCAAGGAAAACTCTGTTGCAGCACCTGCTTATTGCCCATCTGGAGGCTTTTTAAACAAATGTGTTTTCACAAAAGTGCAGTTTAACTGGAGCTGAAATATTCCAGGTTTTTCTAATTTTTGTAGGGGATTCATCTGAAAGGTATCTCAGATCCTGCCTGTGATCATGTTATTGTAGGCTATGTTTAAAGAGAGCAAAAGAGCATAAGAAAGAAAACACTGAAGTTGTCAAGCAGAACTTGAACATTTTGACACGGTGCATTTTCATAAAGACATTAGAAACATGATGGTTTTTATTCTGGCATAAAACAGGGGCACATTTGAAATCTAAGAAATTGCCTTGTTTGGAATTGTTACTTTCTAACTGCCTCTACTTATTATCTGTTGTGAAACCATATAGCAGGTATGTTACTAATACACTGATGAAGTCCTTGAGTGTATGAGGTGGGACCCGGTGCACCTGAAGTATGCCACAGTCTCTATGCATGAGACTAGTCTACCTATCTCACAGTTTTACTTAATTCTTATGCTAGTAAACCTGCAAAATATTGTCTAACTGATCCCATCATTGCTATATTTAAACACAAATACACGATTAGAAGTGCTGCTTCTGGTAACTGAGCTGATATCCTTCTAATGCTTCTGTCCTGAAAAAAGGTTTAAGGTGTTCAGAAGGCCCATGAACAAATCAAAAGTATGTGTCCCATTTGCACTTCTAGCATCAAAGTGCACTGGATTTCACCCAAGAAGTAGGAAACCAGAAGTGTAAGGACTTTTAGCTTGAAGGTTAGAGAATTTGCACTTTAGGCAAGTTTCCTAATGCCCAATGACCTGAGGGTAAACATCTTCCATGCTGTTGAAGTTGAATCATTGCATAATCAGGAGCCCAAAAACAGTCAGAGGAGAGTGTAGCTGTAGTCCTGGGTTCAGCACAAAAATCTGAGTATTCATCTATTGCACGGGATATGCTCCCATAGGACTCCCGTAGATCCAGTCAGAGCAGGGAAGATGTTTGTCATCCTTCAAGGCACCTGTGCTTGACTTGATGTGCACTGGATCCTAAATCCTGGCTATCTGCCCATAAATGGGGAACCACAGCCCATCCTTAGTCACTTTTGAATGCTTTTTATGGAGACAGGCAGTCTTTTAGGAGTTTTAATGCTGTTTATATGGATGAAGAACACATTTAACCTAGAGGAAGCTTTTCCATTACTTTTAAGGATGAAATGGAGTCTCAAAAGCTCTCTAAGAATATGAACTTTCCATTGAATGACTTGTAGAGAAGAAAAGAAAAGTATTTTTATTTTTATATTCACAATAGACATTTCATTGTCATCACATTACAGCTGGTTGGGTTGGTGGTTTTTTTTTCATTTAAAAGCTGTATTTACAAGAATTCCCTCCTTTTCAATTTTTATTGAGAAAATTACAATACTTCTGAAGGGCTTAAAAAAGCTGTTTTACAGAATCTACTTACTCAGGGGAAACTTCTATACTGCATTGGAAATTTTGGTGTCCTGCCACTGCAGAAACCAAGACAAACCATAAACTGTTCACCAGCAAATTTGGCAATTCTTTTAACAAGTCATGTAGGCTGTGTTTCTAAATATTTAAAAGCATCCTGTGTTCATCCAGGAAGGAAAAAAAATGCACCCTGAGCTGCTTACTTTTAAAACCAGCTTTAATATTTATAGAATATACAAGTATTCTAGGATGCATCTGTGTATATAATACACATAGTATATGTATATAATATACATAGTATATGTATTTATAGAATATGTAAGTAAAAAATCTGTAGATTGGTCATTGGTCCTTCATTTGTTTTTCCTAGTTATAAGTTCAGGCTACCTTTTACCTCACCTGTGATGAAAGGAGAATTAACAAAATGTGAGCTATGCCAAGCTTGCACTAGTTTAACTGTTTCGACTACTGGGGTGATTTTTGCTGAAAGAGGTTGACTGAAATAGATGCCCGTTATTACCACACCCAGTGTTTCCATGCGGCTCTCATTTAAAATAATTTAAATGCTTTTTAGTTAGGCAGGAATTGTGGGATGTTGTGGGTGTGGAGAGTTTTCTATATAATTATGTGGGCCAAATATAGATAAGGAGGAGTCTGGTAAAGATTGGCATCACCAGGACCTGAAATGTGACCTTGGTGCATAAGGTTGATCCTTCCATTACATTGACCAGTTAAGTTTCTTCAAAACTTTTCCCATTCATTACCAAAATTATCCTTACAGCAGCCAACTTCTACAAGTAATGGGAATCTTTAAATCAAAGCTGCACAGCTTTGAGATTTTTAGTAGACAAAGGAACATCCAACATTGTCCTCTTCCAGAACCTTTTACATTTTATTTTCCTCAGTACTTTGCACAGATTTTTGTGAAACACTCCTGACACTACCACTATTCACATAATGCAGAAGAATGAGTGTCATAATACAGGCTGCAACTTGTTGTCACTTTATGGAAAACATGCTGCCCCTTATGAAATTAAAATTAATTTGGAGGCTCATCTAAAGCTAAAAGGATAATTGTGTCTGTAAATGCTTCCTCATGGTGGCTGGGGAAGTGACCGTGGGTGACTGGGTGCAGGTCACATGTGCTAGTTTGCCTCCCTAGCTTTGAGACCCTGAAAGACTTTTAAAAATTTAATTAGTGTACTCCTTAAATTCATTTAAGAAACTGCATGCAGGAAAGGGTGATTATTATGGACACCAACACACACACACACAATCTAGATATAATTTGCCCTAGAAAAGTGTTTGGATTGTGTTTCTGGGGGATTCCACATTGCAAAAAATCCCACACTTTCACAAACAGAACCTTTGCACATAGTTGTTCTATCCAGACTAGCATTAACTGGAAGGCTTAGCTGTTAAATTGTCTCTCCTCCAAATTAAATGAATTAACTACCTTATCTGACAGATTTGCTTTGGCCCGTTGCAGTGGTCTGGTTCAGACTTTGCAATGAAAATGAAATTGCTCTGAGATTGCTATTTGTTTACTATAGAAACTAAGATAGCAGAATCCAGAATAAACTTTTGGATTCTGTGCAAATAATCGTTATACTTTCTTGTGTTTGAATTTCCTTGGAAGGCTTTCATCTCTACCACAAGTTGCCCTCGATAGTACCTGAAAGCTGTCTCCTCATTCTGGTTGGATTGCTTCTTGGTGGGATTATTTTTGGAGCAGACGAGAAATCTCCACCTGTAATGAACAGTGATGTGTTTTTCTTATATCTCTTACCACCCATTGTACTGGACGCTGGATATTTTATGCCAACTCGTCTTTTCTTTGAGAACTTTGGTACCATTTTCTGGTATGCTGTGGTGGGCACACTCTGGAATGCCATTGGCATTGGAATTTCACTTTATGGAATTTGCCAGATCAGTGCCTTTGGTTTGACTGATATCACACTGCTGCAGAATTTGCTCTTTGGCAGCCTCATTTCAGCTGTGGATCCAGTGGCGGTGTTAGCTGTTTTTGAAAATATTCATGTCAATGAACAGCTTTACATCCTGGTGTTTGGAGAGTCTTTGCTGAATGATGCTATAACTGTGGTAAGTTACATGTTAAATGATTAGTTGATACAAATTATAAATGATTTCTTGCATGCTACTCCCTTATATCTCTTTTTATCTGTATCTTTGTATTGCAGTTTGCCAATAGATGGAAGTCAGGGAATGCTAATGTGTTTGTGTCATTCTCTAAACTTTAGATTTAAAAACTACAGTATTGTCATGATACCTGAATAATGTGTATTCGCTCCAAGGATTTTGCTGCCTGATCTATTTAGTTTGTGTGTCTTTGAATTCTGTTATTTCTGTAATTTGAAACTGTAGGCCTTCCTCACCTGCAGAAGTATTGTTGGACAGGAGAAGGAAAAGGGCCAATATAGACTGTCCTAGCACGTTCTCAGGGAAAATGGGGAGATCATTGAAATGGCAAAGTACTTAGGTGCTGCATGTGCCCATCCAGTTGGAACTGCCCTGAGACCACCAAAACATTTCTTTCAGGCTAGAGATGAGATAGGACAGCCATCTGGAGGCTGTAATTTCTTATTATTAACTATCTGAACTGGATTTGTGATGCTGACCCGAGGACAGAAGTCTGCAAATGCCATCAGCACCCCCAGTCACCCTTGTTTGTACCAGATTACTCCATGTCTGGGACATTACTCCCATTTACTCATGCCTTGCTTGTAATCCTCCTTCTACCAGCTGTGTCCTGGCATGCTTGCTGTTTTGTGAGACATAGAGGTCCAGCTTTTCATATGCCAGAAGATTGAAAGATTAATAAATTGGGTCTGTACCTTCCCTATCTTTGCCACTGGCCTCTTATTCCTATCCTGTTCTATAAAGAATTGTTCTTTGGTTTTCCCATTTTCTAGGACTTTTCCTCACTTGCTTAACACCTGTATATCACGTAATTTAACCTGGCCCTTGGCACTGATAATGTCTTGTATATCCATGAGAGTACTGGCTTTTTTTCTCTACTTTCTCTTCTTGCTTTAACTGATTCTGTTTTATCCAATGAGCTGAGTTGCATCCTCTCTTATGGGCTTGACTTGAAGCCTAGCTTTACTCATTATCTTACATCTGAAACTCCCTACCATTGGTAAACTGATATTTAAGCCTGTTCTGAAAATAAATGGGTGTAAATGCTGAGTTTCAAAAGCCTTATCATTTCACTCATATCTGTGTCTTTCTCTAGTCACTGTTAATTGCCACTCATGCCATGGAATTCTTTTCATGCAAGTTTCTCTGGGGAAAACAAAGGTCTGGTTTTATGTCAGTGAAAAACCTTGGGGGTTTTTGTTTTGTTTTAAATGTGTGTGTACTTCTATTGGAAATTACTCTTTCTAGTCACAGAATTAATCATTGTGCCACTGGAGCAGCAGTTAATCCAACAAGATTTGCTAGGAAAACACTGGATCATGATGACAGAAGTATTCATGTGTGCCATTGCCAATGGCAAATTACTCCAAACCACCATTTTTATGGATGCTGGCATGGCAATTTAATAACTGTGATGCATGGCTTTCCTGTAGGTATCATTATTGCCTTCTTTGGAGGTAGTCCTTTCTCAGGACATTCCTGCCCGTATGCCCTAACCCAGGAGAGATACTCTGAGGAGTCAGTAGGACCAGCCCAGTAATGCACTGGTCATACATATATTCATGAAGGACCAAAAAGAATTTGGAGTACCTTCCATCTTAGTTCCCAGCTATCGCTCAGAGGTAGTACTTGGCAGGAGGTCAAGTGTTTTCCACATGCTAAGCACTGGTCTCCAGATAGTTCCTTGTTATGACTTTGCACACCTGCAATCATATGATCATACTTAAAACATGACCCAGGCTGTCACACAGGTCTCCTGTGGGGCACCCTTAGAGGTTCTCTCCTGCCCACAGCAGTGATGACTGACCAGTCCTCACTGTGATGCTGCCAGGATTACACAGCTGTCTGCTCAAAGGAGATGATACTTTGTAAATGCTGTCACTTTCTCTGCCTGTGTTGTGTTGCTAGGAGAGCTGCTAAGAGAGCTAACATGCAGAGTTCAGCATTTCCAGCTTTTGTGTGCTGGAACCCCATGACTACTACCTATCATGGCAGCTGCCTCCAGTGGGATGCAGATTTGAAGCAGGAAGGGAGCTGAATGCAGGCAGGCCATCTGTAGAAGCTACCTAATTCCTATGGCCACTGCAGAACCAAAAACCTGAGGGGCTACACAGATAGGCAGTGCAGAACGGTGTGGCTTTATTAAATGTGTTTTCTAAATACTTTAAGTCATTCCTGTACTCTGTTTACTCTCCTTAGATGTTCCTAATAAAAGCTTTTATTAGGAAAGCAGGGCCACCTATGCTTTCCCTTTTCAGAATGCCTGTCTACTACACCTTCAATTTAGTCACAAAGTGAAGTGTGCTTTCTCAGGAATCTTAATTCTGCTGTGTTTCTCAGGAAGTCTTTCATGCCTCATAGCTTTTTGCTATATGTCTGTGCATTCAGATGATGTGACTGAATTTGGCTGAGGACAATGTTTGCCAGTTGGCTTCTTGTTCAGAGTGTGTGCTTTACCAAAAGACCAGGTCAGCATTAACTGGCACAGTGATATTAAATGGAGACACCACTGTTAGAACTGAGTGTTAGAAGTTCAAATTCCAATTCTAGTCTTAAAATCACACACACGCACACAAAAGGAGCCAGTTTCATTATAATAATATTATTCTCATATTAGAAAACATTACAGCAGTGCTCTGTATTCCATCTGTACTGAAAATATTATTTTAGAGTCCTTTAAAGTAATTTCAGAATTAAAACCTAGTAACTGGGAACTAGTGAAAACAAGCTGTTAGTATCTAAGAAGAGCAGAAATAATCTGAAACAAGATTAAGAAGTGAATGGTGACTAATATTCCTTGGTGTAACCTTCAGCAAGTTCAGCTGAAGGGTGTTGACTAAATGCAAATTTCGAACCTGGAATAAAACCTGTTCTCGTACCAAATGCATTACAAAATGTGACCAGAGTTGGTGTTGTTTAACTCACCTGAACTTTTAGAGAGAGCAGTAAAACTGAATTGCTGGAGAGCCGTAAGGTGAACTTGATTTTGATCTTGTTTACAGCAGTGTAAATAAAGAACAATAGGAATGGTATTAAAATCATGTTCATGACAATCCATAGCTCTCATTTCATAGTCCCAGCTGCTGCTTTTACCATGGCAGTCTGGTTTTGATATGAGGCACAAAGCTGAACGTTACTTTTTTTACTTTAAAATAATTTACAAGCACAGACTTGACATATCTGTATGTGGCTCCATTCTGTTTGTAGGGTGAATACTTCTTTGTGAGGATGAGATGAGGTTATGGAAAGGCTGTTGCTTCAGAAGAGCATTAAACGCAGCTCTCAGCACCCTTACTTTGGAGACTTGCCTTATATGTATTTATAGAGTTACTTTTTTGAAAATAAAAAAGGTTCTTATAATTCCAATTACAGAAAACAGCAATCTTCCCTAGGCGAATATTCTGCCAGGTCAAATTCTGTAGGTGTCTTGAAGAACAGCACAACTCTAGGGTAGTCTCAACAAGTTTCAACAAGTATCTCAGGGAAACTCATCTCTTTGCAAGAAAAAAAAAAACACAACCAAAAAAACAAACAAAAAAACCCAAAACACCAAAACCATAAGCCAATAGTGTTTTTGCTTCAGTCTGTGATTCATGAAATCCTGAGAGTCTATGGCCTGAGAGGTCCTTGTAAAGTGACTAAAAACGGCACACCTGTTTTCAATAGGCTTCATTCTGGTATAATCCTCTTTATGCAAATCCATAACGTCCACAAATCAAAACAGGTGGAAAAACAGTGGAACCTATGCCATTACTTTCCTTTCCTGCACAGAACATAGTAACAAGGAATAGGGCAAAACTGCTGGGAGTCTGCCTCAATGTAGCAAGATGAAAAGCTTCATCCAGGTGAAAAAGGACACTTCTTCCATGTGAAGTCATCCTGAGGACACCATTGTTACCAAATAGATTGTTCATGCTCCTGCTCTTGTCCTGTTTGTTGCTTTGTAATGAAAATTACTGATGGCCATGCTAAGTTTGAAGTAACTGTCTTCTATCATGCTTACTCTGCAAGATTTTTTTTCTTTTCTTTTTTCAATTCCTTCTTTTCACTTGGCCTGAGTGACCCATAATAAATGTCTTTTCATTAGTCTATAGTGAAAACTTTTACCTCTGTAAGACCATCAAATTTTGCCCAAGAGCTTAACAACTTTCTGTCATGTGAAAGAATGAGACTGCAAATATGACAAATCCCTCCCAGTCACTATACAAACACCTACGTTGTTGGCACAATGCAAGTACTGATAAAGCATTGTTCTCTCAAGTTGCATTTCTGATAGAGAAACCTGTTTGATTTATTAGTAAATCCACAAACAGGGTGGAGGTTTAACTCCTGCAAGCTGTCCAAAATTGTTAGTCAGGTATTTATTACGACCATGTAACTTGTGACCCCACTGTGATAAAAATAGGTGCCTATGACCAATCTTAGATCTGTACGAGGGGATATGTAGCAGTCATGGTATTGCATGGCTGGGAGCATGTGTGCAGCACCACGTGATACATAAATCTCCCAAGGAAGTCTGCAAACGGGCACATCCTTTAAGATTTCTTTAAGAGTAACTGATTCTACTGTTTTGTAGTAACCCAAATACTGAATTTTAGAGAAATGGAGAGTTTACATTGTTCTGTTTCCTGTGTAAAACAAAAGGGCTTTCTGGCTAAGAAAATGTGATAATCCTGTTGACTCAATTTGTTTTGAAGGATTGTTATAAACACTGAAAATTAAACTGAGCAAACACACAGTAACAGGTCTGTTAATGGAAATTAAATCCAAACCTCTGGAAATAATCTGACATTTTAAAAGTCTTTAAACCACCAGATTCATAATGCTTAATAAATTAGAGAAAGAGCACTCCATGGATGCTATGTTTCTAGTACTCCTTGAGGTGGTCACTATCCACCCCTTCTTGACCCTCCTCCCCCCATACTGGTAAACCTATGGTCTAATTCAATACTGCAGCTCTTAGTGTCTTATGTAATAATCTGATTTTTCACTCATTATGAAAATGCATTTTTTAATCCCTTCTTTTTTATTTCTTTGTTTCTGGGAAAAATCTGAAATGGCTATTTTTGGAGAAATAGGGAGCTTCGCAAATAAATGAATGTAAAGAAAGCTTAGATAAATCTATGCTCCTGGCCTGCAGAAATGCATAGGTTAATAAATCTGTCTCATTTCAAAAAATGGGAGTAACGATATTTACTGTTCTTTGTATATCTCTGTGATATGGATATATACGTATGGATGGAAAACAATGTGCCATAGGTAAACAGCATATCTCAAAAGTGAGTACAAGGTAGATTGCGAAATTCAAATTTCAGTATCGAAGCAGAGGAACTCAGTGGCATGAAGGAAATTAAGAGGAGTTCAGAAACATAATGTGCTTTCTTTTTCTCTTAGGTCCTGTACAATTTGTTCAAGTCTTTCTGCCAGATGCGCACAATTCAGGTTATTGACATATTCGCTGGGATTGCTAACTTCTTTGTAGTGGGGATCGGTGGAGTATTGATTGGAATCCTTTTGGGATTTGTAGCAGCCTTTACCACCCGTTTCACCCATAAAATCCGAGTGATTGAGCCACTCTTTGTCTTCCTGTACAGTTACTTGTCATACATAACAGCTGAAATGTTTCATCTGTCGGGCATCATGGCGTAAGTACCCCAAACTTCAGTAATAATAGCACCCAAGTAAGAATGCCAAAGGAAATTGCAGGGGTGACCGGATTTTGCAAACCCTGCTATATGGCATCGTTCCACTGCACATGGCAGCAATGCTGGCTTGAGGATTTCCGGCCTCTCCCCTCCCACTTCTATCTCATTCTCTCAGCTTGCCACCACACCAGCTGTGTCACTAAAACTGTTCATGGCATCGCACCATAAACCATATCTTTTAAATGTTCCAAGTTAAAAATAATCCCACATATTTTCAGTGGTATTATTTTTAACCAGGATCGCTTTGGTGACCTGTGTCCTTGTGTGACCCTACAACTAGTCATAAGGGCATGTCTGAGGGGTGGCCCACAGGGATGTAGGTGAAGTGGTGGCTGGGAGGAAGTGGGAGTGGCAGCTAGGAGCTTCATGAACTGGCTTCACTTCTCATGCCAATATATTGTGAAATTGTGTCTTACACTTAGTCATGTGAGTAGCCAGTAAGTACCATTCAATGAAAACAATGCATATATCATTAGAAGAAACTCCTGCTGGATTACAAGCACAGTAAGGATTGGGTGTACATAAAATTTGCAGAATCTAGTCCTATGGTGGTATAACCCTTTAGTTTAGAATCTTGGTGTTAGTTGATATCCTGGTGTAATAATGCCCTCTGAATGCATCATTATGTATGAAATAATACTGATTTTCTGACTTTGAAAAGATAAAAATATTTTAATTCCTCTGTTTTTTTCACTCCTGGGCTTCAGTAAAGACAGAGCACAGCCTCTTGCTTCATGCTGTTTACTGTAACAACCTCAATGTTAGAAAGAGCCTTTATGACATTTGATATACTGAAATGGTTTGCTCTGGTTCCAAGTAATATTTTTAAAGGCCAGACTTCTTTAATGACTTTGTGTTGTTCTAGTGGCAAATATGAGTCACTCAGGCACTAGGAGCATAGCTTTTTAAGAAAGCTGAGATGTTACTTCTGGATATCACTAATACTTACTAATACTTTTCTGATGACTATTTTTCAGGAAAGTGAAGATAGGTTTGATATCATAGTCATACCAATATATGTTTTTTGGGGGCTGGGAAGTAATTTGCATGGAAGCTTACAGATGATGATTTCACTGGTATAAAAACAGAAAAATGCCATGAAATGGGAGGGGTTAGTACTTTAATGTAAGTAAAGAGCTAAAGATTGCATGGGTTTCTTCCTCTGATATGAGCCTAAATAAAGTAACATATGCATCCATTTTTACCGAGTTCATAAATGTGCCATCTCTTTCCCTAGCCTCTATTAATAGCATTTATGCGGTTTCTAGTTTCCTCCACTTCTTAAGACAAATGTCCTTGACATCCTATGATCAAATACTTAAAGGGCTTCTAAACCAAAGATGTGTGGCTAAATTGTACATGGGAAAAATTGTGGCACTGAGTATGAAAACACTAATTTGGCTAGGCTGCATCATGGTTACAATGGAAAGGGCATGGTGGGTTTGCTGGTCTGCTGGATCAATGGACCCACCTCATACCAGTGCCTGCCACCAACACACCAGTACTTCCCATGGTACTAACAACCCATTCATTTTCATTTGTAACAGTGGCCCCTGAGATGATGCAAAACAGAAGAGGAAAACCAAGTATTTTTTCCTCCAGCAGCACAGTAGAAAATAAGTTATCTTACCATACGACCCTCTCTTTTTGAAAAAAGCATAGAGCTGTCAGCAACACCCAGGGGGAGCAGGAAAGGCTCTCTGCAGTCATGTTGTGTCTCAGATGTCAAGAGATGTAAATTGTGTCTCCTCCCTGCAACCCATTGGAGTAAATCTAAACCTGCTTTTCAGATTTTGTTTGTCTTTGAACTGCAGAGAGTATTTTACTCTGTGGCACACTGCAACATACACCAAAATTGAGTTCCCTGTCATTTTCTGCAGCAAATGGCTCATGGCACAATTACTTGCATCTGACTTCAAATCAGCCCTCCTTTGAGCATGCAGTTGGACCAAGTGACCTTGGAGTGGCCCTTAGAACCTGGATTATTCATTCATTATATGCTTCTGTAGGCCATTTATTGTTCAGACTACAGAGAGTAATTGTCTGATCTCACCTTGTTCACCCATATCATCGTGAGTCTGTTAAACTACTGATTCCCACTTCCTTCATAACCAGGTTCATAAAGATACTCAGTGAGACCTTGTACTTACGCGCTGTACACACCCACGCCCCTACACCACTTTAACAGCAGGACACGAGCAGGAACGTACAGTGTTATCAAATAAATAAGTTACATACACAGACTGGCTCATTTTTGTGCAAGCAAGGAATTCACTGGCAGAGGAACAGAGGAAAATAAAAGGTGCTTGTCCCTCTTTTGATAAGTCTGTGTACTCTTCATGAGGACAAATAATTCTTGAAGCATCCATGTAGAACCCCTACATCAAGTTAACTGGATGAATTAGCAAATGGACTGAACGATGTCCCTGCGAGCTGCAGTGAGAAACTCCTCTTCAGAAGCAGAAAAAAGAGCTCCTTCTGTAATTAGAGGCAAGCTTGAATCAGGATCACAGGGGTAAAAACATACTGATGTGAATCTGAACTGCATTTGCTTGGTTCCATTTGTAATTATAATGGTGCATTTTTCTGCTGACTCATTAAGGCCATGAAGCAGCAGAACTATTTAAACATGTTCCTTTTTTGTTTATTTGCTTTTATTTACTTATTATTTATTAATTTTGTTTTTATTATTGTTATTATTTATTTTATTTATGTTATTATGCATTTATTTTATTTTATTATTATTTATTTTGGTTTTATTTTGGGTTTTGGTTTTGGTTTTAGTTATGTTTGATTTGGGTTTTGTTTTATTTTATTATTATTATTTTGTTTTTATTTTGTTTTATTTTGGTTTGGTTTGGTTTGGTTTG
The DNA here is from genome assembly GCF_026170545.1 of Melanerpes formicivorus. Lineage (NCBI taxonomy): Eukaryota > Metazoa > Chordata > Aves > Piciformes > Picidae > Melanerpes > Melanerpes formicivorus. The sequence continues at coordinate 28,439,105 of NW_027142353.1, read as the reverse complement.
GTTGTTTGTTTTGGGTTTGTTTTGTTTTGTTTTTCCAACAGTGACTTATCAGGCTGGAAGGATGAAACATTGAAAGGACTGTAAATTTAATAGGTCAAGGAAACTTGAGGATTGAACTTAGTGGCCTAGTTTATTGCAGTCATGACAGAAACTGTTCTGTTTGTACAGGAGGACTTTTGTTCTTCAGAAGCATGGAAAGTTGCAGATAAATTGCAATAAACTGTTTGTTTTTTTTTTTCTCCCCTTCTTGACCAAGGCAAGTACCTCAGGTCACAGAAATGGCAGCCAGAATTGATATAGTTGCGTAAGAAATATAAAATAAACTACACTTAAGCTTTTGCTTTCATTATTGTGACAGTAAACATTAACTTGAGAATAACATATTATATTAATGTGCATAAAATCTTGCCTATTAAAAAAAAATTATACTAAATTTTAACACTGTATTGACTTGTTTTCAAGTTAAAGAGATTTCAACAGGTTTTTTTCTAACATAAATAAGTACTCTGAAAAGATAATGTATTCATAAAGTAAGCATTGGTTAGCGGTGAAATATTATTGACCCAAAGAGTAACAAATAAAGGGCAGCACTATTTTTATACTGGTGAACCAACACAATTAGTCAACACTAATTGAATGAATGCAAAATGTGTTGTCCCTTTAAATTCTAGTGGTTAAGCATAGTAGGTGTTTTAAGTTACATCCTGCAAAGATCCTGATTAATCTGGTGAGAGATTCTTATCAGACATCTATTTACAGTCTCTCCATTACCTCAGGATCCAAAAACAAACTGTGTCCAGAGCACACTTTCATATTACCCCCAGCTGCAGGGCTTTCCTGAATGGCTATAATCATGAAAGGTATTTATTTTTTAAAAGGCAATAAATAGTACTAGAGTGTTTTATTGTGTTTTTTTGAGGCAGATCTGACAGCCCCAATGCTTTGGGCAGTAAGTTGCAGCTTTGAGACTCTAAAATGACTGCGACTCTAGAATTGGCTGTTTTGCAGCCTTCCACTACATTCTTGCTATATTACATTTGGTGCCTTTGCACGTGCCAGCTCCACTGTGTGCACCATCAGCTGGAGGTATCTAGGATACATTGGACTTGTTATACTTGTGCAGATAAGCAGTGCTTGCACAGAAGGACTGTCACAATTCACGATACAACTTGAAATATTTGCAGGTCTGTCACTGCAGACTGCAGCTTGTGAAGAACTGCACAAGAGTTTGCCACTTAATATGAGACTTCTGGGGGATGAAAAATATTACTCATATACATTTTTAAGGTTGACCACCAGAGCTATGTGTAAACTGAAGAACCTAAGAATGTTTGACAGCTTTCAGGGCTGGATGCATGTCATCACCAAGTCATCATTCTTTGTCAAGATAAAAGCCCCATATATGGCCCAGGTCCCTCTTCCACTTTCTTCCCAAGATAAGCAGGCACATATGTTAGTGCTATCTGTAGTGACAGTCCCCATTCAGGGCAACTGTGAGATCAGGACAAGGAAAAGAACTGTGAAGAACATCAGCAGTCTGACAGTATTGGTAAAAATGGAGGACCTCCGTTGCCCCAACCACATGCTCGGACTAGAAAAGTTACCTAAACCACTGAGTGTTGTAGGGAGGAAGTTTGCATGTTTATTCTTCCATGGCAGATCCCATGAAACCATGATAAGCTTTGCTTCCCAGATGGCATGCTACTCTTGGGCCACAGAGATTCTTTCTGTTGGCTGTGGTGAAATCAGCTGGCAATGAGGAGAGAGCTGACAGTTATGTTAGTGCTAAATGCAAATAGTGGTCTGGGATAGTTTTACTCAAGCTTTCCTTCTTAGTCTTGGAGTTTGCTTGAGCTGGAGCAAGTTTTTGTGTGGTAATGGCCGTTTTACTACATCTGCCTCTCCATCACAAAGTACACGTGGAAAATGCAAGGTGAAGGCCAGGTTAGGACACATGTTCTGCTAGCAGACCCTCTCCATCTGTATTTGTAAGCCTGTACCTTCTGCATTTTACTGCATGTGTTCCCAAATCAGACCTTCTTCCCTGGGTTTTAATCACCATCATGTGCCTGCAGAGGCTGTGCTGCTTGATAGACATCAGTAAAGTATGCTGTGTCTTTTCCCAGTGTCCAGGTGTCCTCTCATGTTTGTCTCTCAAAAGTAATGCTATCTAGTCATTTTGGGTATGTGGATGTGTTGGTGAGGTCAGAGATCTAAAACTATGTTTCAGATCTTGTCTATTGTCTTCCAAAACAAACCATGCTGACTTCACATAAGAGAAGGAAATTCTGGACAAAACTGACTAATTATTTAAGAGAAACACGTTCAGTCTGTTAGAGACTAAAGATTCAACTGCTGCTATAGACAGTCTCTTGCAAAACACTAAGAAAGTTTACTATGTCAAAGTCCTTCTGAAGTTTCTGCTGCTTCTGGGATTCCACTTTGTGCTTTGAAATATATATGTACTTTAAATCCCTTCTTTTAGAATAAAGAACTTAGATGTGCATTCATAATGTCAGTGAGCTTTTTCTGAGCGCTCTCCCAGTCTGCCTTTCCATTTACACTCACATTCAGGGACGTTTGAGTTATTCAGAGATGGGGCTCTTGTCTTAGAAACAGGACATGCTCAGCGGAAGACTCTCTGCAGTGGGATCTCCATGAGACAGGGGAAAGTGTTCTTCAGCTTTTTCCAAAGATATGCTCGTAAACCTACCATCCCCCTCCACAACAGAGAGATGTGTGGAGATTTCAGTAAGAAGAGATATTCCCCATGTTGGCAAAAAATTATAAACTGAGAGCCTGATGGAACTGGGGTAAATAACCATAGGACAAGTCCTCATGGGCTATATTCAGAAAGCCATGGTTTCACTGAGAACCTATGCATGGGTATGTATAATTTTTTTAACTGGGAAATCGGAGAAGACATGGTTTTGCCCTAGACAATAGAATCAGGAGTGACAGCTATTTCACAGTTCCCTTATCTTAGTTGCCCATGCTGATCATTACTAGGCAATTCAGACTATGCTTCCCTACACTGAGGTATCACTTTGAAGTTAACCTCCAGTCAACTCTGCTAACTGTCATTAAACTTGTAAGCTTTGTAGCTAAGTGGTCCTCAGCCATCCCTGCATCATGGGCAACCATAGTGAGCAAGTGGTGTACAGCTAGCAATGTAATTCTTTGCTCTTCTTACTGATTAGGAAACTCTGTTTACTAAACATACTCAAAGCTTGGACCTGTAAGTGTACTTACAGTAAGCCATATCTCCTATCAGCTGAGATACCCATTTCATTAATCTGAAGGCTATTTAAATGTGCAACAGCACCAGTGTGATTTGTGGTGGTGTTTTTCTCCTATTCAGTCCCATGCACAGGCAAAGTAAGCAGGGGCCAGTAGTGGTGGAGGATGATAAACTGTAGCCTTGCTGCTTACTTTGCCTGGAAAGGGGAGCTGGCTACATCACTGCCATTGATGAGGGCAATTGTTTGATAAGACAACCCTTGGTGTAAAGGGAGGGAAGCCCTACTCCAGGACATACAGTTGCTACCCTGTTTGATGTCCTCTATCAGGAATTGAAGCAGCAATTGTATTTTTCTAGAGCTGCCTCTGGCTCTCTGCAGCTCTGCCTTCTTCAAAACAGAGTTCGAGTGACCTCTGCAGAGATCATGCAGATGCAATATGTGACAAATCTCTCTGTACACTTATGTCCTCTCAGACACCTCCCCACCATGGCAAAAAACCAAACCAAACCAAACCAGCCAACCAACCAACAACAACAACAAAACCCCACCAAAACCCCCCAATAAAGCTCATGCCCAAAGCTGTAGGTTCACCAAAGTCTATAAAATTTACATTGGTTATAGAATAAGTTACAGAATAAAATAAATATTTTAAAGAGGATTATGGAAATGTGAATAATATTCTGTAGAAATGAAGCCAATGAAATAATTTTTGTAAGAAATCATGTCAATGAAATATAGGATAATATTTGTCTTTCAGAATTACAGCTTGTGCCATGACTATGAATAAATATGTGGAGGAAAATGTTTCTCAGAAATCCTATACAACAATTAAGTATTTCATGAAGATGCTGAGCAGTGTCAGTGAGACCTTAATCTTCATCTTCATGGGAGTGTCTACAGTTGGGAAGAACCATGAGTGGAACTGGGCCTTTGTTAGCTTCACCCTCCTTTTCTGTTTAATCTGGAGGGCTCTGGGTAAGCAAGTCTCAGACTATGTGTCAATGTTCTTTCCAAGTGAAACTTTTAAGTTTCAAGTAGAAAGTACCAAAATGTAGCCAAAGTCCCATATGTCTGATATCACTGAGTCAGCTTCCACCTTCCCCCAAAATAGAACTCAAAAATCACTTTTGTCCTGATCCTGCCCATCTAGAGACAGAGGTAATTTACTTATTGTTCAGAATACATGCATTTAAGCAAATACTTATTTACGGAGAAGTTACTTTGGCTAAAAAGAAAAAAAAAAAAAAAGTCATTGCACAACAATTGAACAGGTTCTAAGTTTTTTTAATTTATGTTTCCTAGCTTCAGAATTTCCCCAGTCATAGCCCTAAATACCATCAAAACAGGAAATTCTGTAGTCAACATTCAGATATATATTGTGAAGAAAAAAAACTCCATAAGAAACTGAATGATCCTTCTTAGTTTGTAGTAACAAGTCTTTACCTTGAGACCTGAGTGCAGGTCAGGCTTGTAGGTCTTAAACCTGTCCCTCGCCCCAGTTTCATTTTCAATGATTATCTCTCCATGGCTAAAGACAGCTTATGCTCTCATCTGCCTCTGCACCTCTACATCCAGCTCTGAAGTCTCTCTCCAGTTCATTAGTATAGACTACTTTCTGTTCTGTACCTGCAGTGCCACTATTAATACCTTGTGCTGAAAAGCAGCTGAGCAGCCTAACTGCTCCCCACTTCCTGGTCCCAGAACTTGCCCCCTTCACCTGCCTTTTTGCCTTTGCTCTACCACATCACTGGAACCTTTACCTTCAGTATAGCAGCATGCACTGACATCTCCTCCCTCCATCTCCAGTCCTGCATCTCTCATGTATATGCAAATAAAATTGTGTGAATAGGACTTTGCAGGATTCAAAGCATAGGCTGATGGCAGTGACAAGCCAAAGTGTTCAAATGCACCTCAAATCCTATTTAAAAAATATCAGAAATCTTACTCTATACTGATACACAGGTTTATTGCTCTTCTAAAGGTTCAGAACCTAACAGATAGTTATCATGTGAAGATCAGTTAGCTGCTACAGGTGCTCAATCCATGTGGTTAGCTCACAAAATATGTTTAAGATGATGTCCTTTATCCATTTACATTTTTTTTAATGGTGTTTTTGATCTGCTAAGTAACATCTAATTCCTTCAATAATATATAGGTAAGAAGGAAATAAAAGTGACTTAAAAAAATATTGGTATTGTGAGGGATTTCTATATGAATTAATTTCCCTTTTTTCTCTCTTCCTCCCTGAATTTTCTTTTGATGTGTTTGTTTTGTTTTGTTTTGGGTTTGTGTTTTTCCTTTAGGTGTTTTTGTTCTGACTAAGATCATTAACCTGTTCCGGACAATTCCTCTCACTTTTAAGGACCAATTCATTATTGCCTATGGAGGCCTCCGAGGAGCTATTTGTTTTTCACTTGTATTTCTGCTTCCTCCTGCTGTGTTTCCCAGGAAGAAATTGTTCATCACTGCTGTTATTGTGGTGATATTCTTTACTGTCTTCATTCAGGTAATGCATTTCATCCTCTGGACAGACAAATTGTGAATGAGCAGTGGGTAACCCCCCGAATATCCTAATTTATTGCAAGAAACATATTTTAAGATACTCTCCATGGTCACAGTTAAAAAAAAAGAGTCATGCATATCACAGACAGGTATCAGAAGTATGACAGTTATTAAGTATTTATGCTAATATGCAAGTAGTATTAAGCGTTTAATACCTAGTGAGGTTGGAGTAGAGATAAAAAATAATCTGGGTACAGCTCCAGCACTAATTCCTTGTAAGAATATTTAAAGTTGGGCATTTACTCAGGAGTTCAGTGCTGAATATGGTGTGCAGTGAGCTGGGAATGGAAAACACTGAGAGTACTGAGAGGTGGAGTGTTTGAATCTGGTCATTAGGCAGTGGTGCTGCAAACCAACTGAACATGCATCCAAAAGCATGTAGAAGAATGTGTAGAACTTGACTGTAGTGTTATCCTGGATGTGGAGGCCTGGCCAAGAGTGACAAGTGAGAGGGAAGTGACTGAAAACAACATTTCATGATTCTGTGATTCTGTGAGGTTAAGATTCTCAAATAAACACACCAGGCTAGTCATTATCTGGAGCAGTGACAGAGATTTGAGACTAGTAAAAGGAATTTGAAAAACAAATATTTTTTCAGCCTGTCTTTCTCATGAATAAATGTGCTGTGGAAAGTAGCAAATATCTGTGCTCATTCTTGGGAAAAGGGAAGAAGGTGGCTGGAGCAGTTGGAAGACAGTTACTTGACCTTATCATGTGAGCTATGAAAACTGATTTTGAAGGAGAGAGTACTTTAAAATATGTAGGCAAATGGAATATGTTAGGAAAAGCAATATGGTTTACCAAAGGGAAACCTGGTATCATTCCCTGATAAGGCAATTTATTTGCTAGAGTAATCTCATCTAACTTGACTACTGTAAAATCTTTGGGGGTAGGGCATACATAGGAGATTGTTAGCTTAAATATTTATTAAACCAAAATTTAGATTCACAGTAGCATGGTTGCAAAGTGAATGAGGAAGGAGCTGACAGTTTTTCCATTAAAGGGAAACAGAAGTGTATGGTTCTTTTGGCCAGAAACCACCTCTGGAGGTCTCTAGTCCAATCCCGTGCCCAAAGCAAGGCCACCCTTGAAGCTAGATGGTGTTGCTCAGGGCCATGTCAAGCTGAGTCCTGAATATGTGTGTGAATGGAGATTTCCCAGCTTCTCTGGGCATCTGCTTCAGTGTTTGACCACCATGGTCAAAAATAGGATGCAAAGATGTTATTATTCCTCATGGATGATTCCTGGGGATGGTTTCATTTAATATTGTTGTTAATGACTGTGGCACATAACTGCAGGACTCTTTTCTTGAAGAGAGGCTTTGGAAGGTGTTTTCAGGGTGACAGCAAGATAGGGTATCATGTAGAAAGAAACAAATAACTGAGGGCCAATACAATAGAGAGAAATTTAACATTAATAAGTGCAAACTTTTTTGCTGGGACTGTCTTAGTAGGGGGTTCTCTTATGAAGTGGTGACCTTTCATTTGGAAACAAATAGGGAAAAAGACTCAGCTATACTAGTTGATAATGGGGTAGAATTAAAGCCACTAATGCTGTGGGGACAGAAAGGTAAAGTTGATCTCAAGATAGGTATTTCTATAGATTTCTGTAGATAGATACTGAGATATTTCCATCAGAGAACAGTGCCATATACTACAGTGATCATGGACCTAGTGAGCCTGTCACGTGAAAGTAGTCCAGGATGCCTTGGCCTTAGCAAAATGAAGGAGAAGAGGGACTGTAATTACTGTTTATATGAAGGAGTGAATACCAGAAGAGAAGGAACACTCTTTAAACTAAAAAGACAAATGTTGGCAGAAGAACAAAGTGGTACAAAGTGACCATGATGCAATTAAGAAGCAGCTTTCTAATTATCAGAACAATGAGGTTCAGGATGAGTGCTCAGTATGAGCAATGGGGCAAAGAAACCTAACTACTTTAAAGATAAAGCTTGATTCATTTATTTAAAAAAATAAAATAAAAATTACCTGATTGTCTAGGATAGTAGGGACTGATCTTAACACCATGAGACATCAATTCCTCTCCCCTGTGCCAGTAAGCCTATACAAATAAACAAATTATGTCAGTTCTTCCACAAATAATTGTTCAAAACCATTATGTCATTCTAGGATAGGCAGAGCTTTTTGTTCTTTCTCTGAGTGTAGTCAAGCAAGGACTGTACCTGCAGGTACATGTCTCTGTATCATGACCTTGAATAGCAGTTTTATTGCTACTCTTGATACATCTTTGAGTTTCCATTTTGGAAACAATCATTAAAAATGAGGACTTCATACTTTTGCTTTGGAATGATTGGAGGATCTGTTTATTAATTCAGAAAACAAGGGAGGGGTTTTCTAATACATAACAGAACTGAAAAAAAAATACTATGGTATCCAGAACTGAAAAAGGTATCTATAGCCATTTTCAAGTTGACAGAGATGGAAAGGAGTGAAAGGTTTTGCTTTTTCTTTATGGACAACACCCTCAGAATTATTTAACTAATTTTTTTTTTTTCCTTATTCACAGGGAATAACAATTCGCCCACTGGTGGAGTTTCTTGATGTCAAAAGGTCAAATAAAAAGCAGCCTGCTGTCAGTGAAGAAATTTATAACAGGGTATGCTGCAGCTTCAGATAAAACCCTCATATAGATGAAATTCCTAGTGACTTTCAGTATACAGAGAGGCACACACTCTTTTAGATATTTTTTTTTTCATAGCTGTTATAAGCAACATAACTGTAAAGCTTACATTTAACCTTTGGCAATTACCAAAATTAGCATTATTATGTATCATTATTTTGGAGTCTTCACTTTCTTGTTTCCCTTTTGAGGTAGATTAACTTCCTGTAGTGTGTTTCTCATATGAGATACATATTATTTTAGAATTTGGCAACATTAGGAAACCTTTACCACTTTAATTACATTACATTTCATTTGAGTTAGTTTAATTAAAATGTAAACTCCTCCTAAGCACACTCTTAAACTTACTTAATGTTAACATCATCAGCCTCCTTATGTATCTCCAATTATTCGAGTTTATTTGCCATACATGTTCTTGAATGTATTTCTCTTTGTAGCCTACTTGTGGCAGGTAGTTTGATATTCCAAAAATGATAAGGGCCGTATTCAGCATGGAAGTATATCTAGATGTCCTCATAGCCTCCACTGAATTCTCTCCAGTAGTTCCTTGTCTCTCTTGAACTTGGAGCCCAGAACCGGAACACAGTAATCCAGATGAGGCCTCACCAATGCAGACTAGAACAGCTGAAGAACCTCCCTTGACCTTGCTGGTCATACTAAACTTAACGCACCCCAGGATACCATTGTCCCTCTTGGGACTTTCTTGCCCAGGTGCAGGACTCTACACTTGTCCTTGTTGAACTTCACTGAGTTCCTTTCTGCCCAACTCTCCAGCCTATCCATGTTTTGAGTTCCTGTTTTCAGAGCTTATCCTTTTAGACATATCTACCAAGATTTCTCCTGCTGTTTGAGAGACCCCTATGGTAGTACTTGAATTAAAAGCAAACTGATTCTCTATTTTGTAATTTATAATATGCAGAGGAATATTAGGTGATCAAGATGCTTTGAGGTAAGGCTAGACCACAGTTCCATAAAACAGGAGCTCATTTCCTGAAGGTAGGTATCTCAGCTCTGTCCTGGACACCCTGAGGGGCTGGTGCTGATGTAGGGAGCTGCTGTCCAGTCAGGTGCTCTCCTCCGCAAAGCCATACTTGTTTCACTGTCAGGCCTGGGGAAGTCCCTGCATAACTCACAGGCATATCCCTGAGTGTTTAGGGAATTTAGAAGAAGTGAAAATATGAGAAAAACCTTCAGACTCAGGTAGATTGATTTTGAGGAAATTAGCAATATATTTCTGTCCTTTTAGGGATGTGAGCTAAGGAAGCTCCAGTGAAACAAAACAGAGTTTGGCTCTCAGTTCGGTTAGACTGCACTTAGCTGAATTGAATTGTCACCCTGAATTCTAGCTACACATTTCTGTTTTGAAGTTAGAATCTACTAATGCCTGAAGGCAATCAAAGTGATGTTATATGTAATGAACTGATGTTTCCCTTTTAGTTCTTTGACCATGTGAAGACAGGAATTGAAGATGTGTGTGGACACTGGGGTCACAACTTTTGGAGAGATAAGTAAGAATGGCATTTAAATATCTTTGTTATACAGGAGGGGCTGAACTGGCTCAGCAGCAACAAAGAAAGGCTGTTGTGCATCCTATTTCATTTTTAGCATTTTATTCTTGAAAGTGGATGGTTGTTTTTGGAACATGTGGGTTACAAGAGGAAAGTAGAAAAACATTGTCTTTTGAGTAAGCCACAGGCAAGCAGTACAAAATCTTCCAACTGGGAAGAAAGGCAGCCCTCTGGTTCAAGAATAAAGTACCTTCTGAGGGTGTGTGTCCTCTCCCTAATCCTGACAATTCCAGAGCATTTCCTGTGTGATTGATGACCCTTTCATCCTGTCCACCTTTCCTCCTTCAAGTTGTATGTGTCTGTAGTGTTAAGTGAGGGGTTAGTTTCTTATTTGATGGAATATATACAAAAGCTTTGGGCCTTTCTCTAGAAAGATCAAGGCACTAGCTGGCATGAGGTGCGTGAGAGATCCTAATATCAGGCAGCTCCACAGTTCTTGATGATAACATTTAAGACTTTTGTGTCATTTAAGAATATTGCCACTGGCAATACCTGAATAATTCATGTTTTCACGTTATCTGCTGTGCTGTTAGGCACAGTGAGGGTGCTCTTCTGACAGATGCATGACACGGATAGAACTTTCCTTTACTCAGTTTGGTTCTCCTCCAGTCTGCGTGAGACCTTTAATTAACAGATTACAGAGCAAAGAAGGGTCCCACCTCTTCATGACCTTTGGACCTGAACTGAAGAATAATTTCAGAAGGCAAATCACCAGAAGGCAAAATATTTTCTGACAAACCAAATTACCCGAGCTGTAATCAATATTTTTTTCACCAAACATCCAAGAGGACTGCAATTGCATTAAAGGAGGGAGAACATCTAAAGTTTAACAAGAGCAAATTAAAATTTCAAAGAAAAAGCAGGTGGTGCAAATTTAAACCTTTTATTTGTTATTACAGTAAATATTTAATGTTCTCTTTGTCTCACTGAAAATGGAGAATTAAAAATAATATTGTCTAATAACACAGAATATCTAAAAGTTGAAGGTTGCTGCTAGGGAGACTGTCCATTAACGTATTAATCAAAACACAGGTTAAAACTATCTGAAGCAAAGATGAACTTGACCCTTTTTTATGTTACTCAGCAGCAGGCTGTTAATATGAACAGACACATTCCAGGGGAATAAACTTCTTCACAATTGGATTAGGTACAGTATATTGGTTTTCCTTAACTGTGCACAGTAAAAATTAACTGGTTGGGTTGCTTTGCCTCCTGTACAGGTTTAAAAAGTTTGACAATAAATACTTGCGAAGACTTCTAATCCGGGAGAACCAGCCCAAATCCAGTATTGTTTCTTTATATAAGAAGCTGGAAATCAAACATGCTATTGAGATGGCAGAGAGTGGAATGATAAGTAAGGTCCCATCTTCGGGATCTCTCAGGTAAACAAGCAAACATTTTATGTGGGTCACATAATTTATTTCACAGCTAAGCCTGTAGGCAGGATGATCACTTTGACTTAGGACACTTTGTATCTAATGTCTAAGTAAATCGATACAACGCAAGACCGTTTTGCCTGCAGCTCAGGCATAGAAGTGCCTGGTGGGCTGTGCTGGTGCAGACTATATAGTTTTACAAGGGCAGCTGCTCATAGGAACATTGATTTACCATGTAGAGCAGAGCTGGATTTGAATCACTGCCTGCCCATCTGCTGCAAATAGCTACAGGGAAAGCCTGAGGGAATTTTTGAATAGTACCTTAACCAAATCTTCATTTTAATGTAATTTATATCAAATTTTGGAGATTGAGTTTTGAGCCTTACCAGTGACTCAAATGAGATTGAAATTTCCTTCCTGCACATTGTGTTTTCACCTGTTTCTCAGATATTTTGAAATGTTCTTTCCAACTCTTTACAAGGGAAATGGTTCAAATGTAATCCCCAACCATTAAAAAAAAATTAAATGTTTTTTTTCTCTTGTCCCTCTATTGTCCCCTTTTCATCCTGCCACAGTGAATATCATGAAGGAAAGATAAAGCCTCTTTCTCCTGTTGAAATGGAAAACATGCGGGAAATACTAACAAAGAATCTCTACCAAATACGACATCGAGTAAGGACAAAGTTTTGCATGCTTAAATATCCCACTACTCTTTCAATATACTGATTACATTCCTAACATATCGTCATGCTAGTACACCTGCTGTACCATAGCATAATAATTCATGCTGTTAGTTACTTCCATTGCCTATGAATCCATGTCTTATTGTATGCACAGCAACACATTCACAGTCCTTTATGTAAATAGCTTATTTGACCTTATAGTATCGATAAAGCTTAATGTTTTATCATATTACTTGCAATATACTTATGTAATTTAAAGAAGATCATAGGTGCACATTCAACTCAACACTGTCCACTTACATCAGTATTTTGGTCACTTCATGATGCAGGATTAGATTTCCCATTTGCCTCCAGCTGTGAAGTTATTTATATTAAAAGCAGAGGTGATGAGCTGGAAAAACAGTGACATAAAGGCAAAAGGACATTTCATATTTACCCTCCTGTAGCTAAGTAGTTTAAATGCCTGAGCCCTTGGAAAACACTCAGAAGTGGAGCAAGCTTCAGCTTGCTGGAGATAAAAATGACTTCCCTCTAGGTGACTCCTCTTATCATTTTCAAATGTGTCTCTTCCATTGACATATTGATTGAGCAAGTACAGTGTGGGGGTAAACACTACATTAAGCCAACTTTTTCCAATTTCTTTTTCATTATAAATATCAGCAGGTTAAAAAGAAAAAAGAAAACCAAACCAAACAAGTGCTTGTGAAACACATGACTGAAAAAAATGCTGGCATCATTACTGTTCTAGTTCTTAATCATCTGCAGTATGATTTGGTACACGAGGGTTTATAATGCTCATTAAAACATTCAAGAACCTGTTTGGCACTATCCATATAGTTCAATATATTTGACATTATGCTTTTCAGAATGTGACCACTGCTTTTATATTTCAGACAATGTCATACAACCGACACAGCCTGGCTGCTGATGCAAATGAAAAACAGGCCAAAGAAATTCTTATCCGTCGGCGGCACAGCCTTAGGGAGAGCCTGAGGAAAACGAACAGCCTGTCAAGAGAAAGACCGGTACTTGCATTTTGGATGTTTTATAGAAAGCAGCTCTTTGTAGCTAAATGTCATGCAGAAAACAAAAATCTCCTGAAACACAGAAAAAAATTTGCACATATAATGTCACATTTGCACTCTGAGTTGCATACATGAGTATCTTAATTTATCATAGAATAATAGAATCATTTTGGTTGGAAAAGACCTTCAAGATCAACCATTATTGTCTCTACTAAGTATGGTGGTAAACCATGTTCCCTAGCACCACATCTTTGTGTCTTTTAAATGCCTCCATGGATGATGATTCAGTCGTCTCCCTGGAAAGCCTATTTCAGTGTTTGATAAATCCAAGTAAAGAAGTTTACTCTAATAGCCAACCTAAACCTCCCTTGGTGCAACTTGAGGCCATTTCCTCTTGCCTTATCATTTTTTGCTAGGGAGAAGACACCAACATGCACCTTGCTGTTACCTCCTTTCAGGTAGTTGGAGATAGCAATGATGTCTCCCTTCATCTGGACTAAACAACCCCAGTTCTCTCTGCAGCTCCTCATAACACTTGCTCTCTAAACCCTTCACCAGCTTCCTTGCCTTTCTCTGGACAGGCTCCAGCAACTCAATGTCCTTCTTGTAGTGAGGGCCCCACCCTAAACTGAACACAATACTCAAGGTGTGGCCTCACCAGTGCTGAGTACAGGGGCATGATCACTTCCCTACTTCCCTGCTTGTCACACTATTCCTTCTACAGCCCAGGATGCTGCTGGCTTTCTTGGCCATCTGAGCACATTGCTGGCTCATGTTCAGCTAGCTGTTGATCAGCACCTCCACATCTTTGCTGAGCAGCTTTCCAGCCACTCCCAGGTCCCATTGCATGGGGCTGTTGTGGTCTAAGTGCAGGATCCAGCACTTGGCCTTTCTGAATCTCATGCATTGGGATCCATCAGTCCAGCTTGTCCTTGTCTCTCTGTACAGCCTTCCTGCCCTCAAGCAGGTCAACATTTCTTCCCAGTTTAGTGTCATCTGCAGACTTACTGAGGGTATACTCAGTCCCTTCATCCAGATCATTGATAAGGTATTAAACAAGCCTGGCCCCAAAACAGAGCCCTGGGGAACACCACTAGAGGCTGGCTGCCAACTGGATTTAACTCCATTCACCACCAGTCTTTGAGCCTGGCCACTCATCCAAGCCATAAGCGGCCAGGAGGATATTCTGGGAGACAGTGTCAAATGCCTTACTAAAGTCCAAGTAAATAATGTTCACAGCCTTTCCATCATCCACCAAGGAGGTCACCTTGTCATAGAAGGAAATCAGATTCATCAGATAGGATCTGCCCTTCATGAACTCATGCTGACAGGGCCTGATCCCCTTGTTGTCCTGCACATGCTGCATAATGTCACTCAAGACGATCTGCTCCATGGTCTTCCACCATGGTCAGACCGATAGGTCTGTAGTTCCCTTTTTGCCCTTCTTGTAGATGAGTGTCATGTTTGTCATTCTCCAGTCAGTTGTGACATCACCTGTTAGCCAGGACTGCCAGTAAATGATGGAAAATGGCTTGGTGGGCACTTCCATCAGCTCCCAGTACTCTTGGCTGTATGCCATTTGGCCACATAGAGTTGTGTATGTCTTAAGTGATACAGCAAGTTGGATCATGGGGGCTTTATTCTGCTCTCTGTCTCTATCTACCAGCTCAGAGGGCTGGGGCTGGATATCCAGTGAACAATTGGTCCCACCACTAAAGAGTGAGGCAAAGAAGGTATTGAGTACATCAGCCTTTTCCTCATCCTTGATTACTATATTTTCCCCTGCATGCAATAAAGGATGGAGAATATCCTTACTTATCCTATTGTTGCTAATATATTTGCACAAATATTTATTGTCTTTCATAGCTGAACCCAGATAAATTTCTAGTTGGGCTTTGGTCCTTCTCTTTTCTCCCTGCATAGACTCACAACAACTCTGTAGTCGTCCTGAACGGCTTGCCTCTTATCCAATTACTTATCTTTCAGCACATAGGGACAACCTGCTCTGGTGCCTTCGTTGACCTCTTCAGCAAAGCTTCAGTCTTGTAGAATATGATAAGGGAGTAGGATCTGCTGCCATGATTTTATCTCATAAGAGCTGAATAGATTCTGTACACAGTGTACTTCTAATGGATGTCCAGTATTCTCTATTGGAATTTTGATGAAGCATGGATGATGGAGATAAAAAATAACTTTGAGATAGTAAAACTACTTACAGTATGCAACAAAATACAGGAAACAGAACTTTCAATTGAGCTAGTCTGTGTGAGTTCTTACTTTGTAAAATGTTGTGAGCTCTTTAGTATTTATAAAGTGTAGTCAAGACTTCAGATTTTGACACAGAATAGCACTACAAGCATGGCATGATAATATTTGACCCTCTGAGGCAGTTCTGCAACACTTTCACTGTAAAATTCAGACCATATTTGAATGAAGCACAGTGATTCAGCAGGGAAGCTGATCCCCCAGATCATCTTTGCATTTTAGGTATCAGAGAAATTAACCATCCTATAAATAAATATTTTCATTTCATAGAAATACTTTGCGACTGTTGTCGTCAGTGATACAGTTGTCCTTCAGCAGCTGAGGCTGGAAGCATGTCTCTAATAAGTGCTGTATCTCATTTTTGATTATTACCGGGGCTACTGTGGTGTTGAGATAATAAGTCTGTTACTGAAGGATTTTTTTTTGCCTTCTCAACCACAGTTACATATGCTGTCTTTGTGATATAATAATAAATTATTTACTTAGGGGGAATAATGAAGAGGTGTAGTAGGACTGAGATGTTTTGGGGCCAGAGCAAGAAATAAGTGTCTGACAGTTGTTTAAAATACACAGGCTGTAACTTTAAAAATATTTATGCATTGGTAAGTCCACCACAGAGAAGTGCATAGTGGCCCTGAGCATCATGACGATATCCAAAGAAGAGAAACTTCTCATTTCAAGGAAATAAATCTCCTTTCAGGTTTCATTTGCATATGCAACATTGAAGCAGGGGAAAACTGGTAGACTGTAAAGATTTTGCAAAAAATCTTTGTAACAAATGGAAGGAAGGATGTCTTTGATAAACTTCTGAATTAAAAAAACAAAAAGAAAAAAGAAACCTGTCTTGGAAAGTAGTTCTCATATTCCAGGAAGTATGAGGTGTGTTCTGCTCCCAAGGACTTTAGAGCTTAGTCTTAGAAAAACAAAGATTTTATGCCTTGAACTGGTAAATGATCATGTGGGTGCCTAACTTCCCCATCAACTTCAGTGTGATTAGTCAACTGTATAAAGTCATTTACATGTATAAAGCACTTTCAGGACCAGAATACAGATCAGTTCTTGTGCCCAAGCTTCAGTCTCAACCTGATTTTTGCAGGTGATTAGTACAATTTTCAAATTGGAGTTGTGTGAAGTAGTGCCATGCTTGTAGTTTTTCCCTTCCTTAGGAAAACTTATACAGGTAAGGCTGAGGTTAGAGGGCATACATTTATTAACTTTCATCTCAGTGGCCGTATCACTATGCTTTCCTTTGTTTAAGATTATTGAGATTACTCAGTCTTTACCTTAGTTGGCACAAACCTTGACCAGCAATCAGCATTAACTTGAGTGTATAGTAAAAGATCACATATTAGCTAATCCCAAACTAGTATCCAGCTGTTTAGCTACATAAAGCTGTTCAAGCTTCAGTTGTGTATCTTAACATGCATTATGCAGCTACTTTAATCTGCACTAACTTTACTTTTCTCATATTTTTTTGCACACAGGCTGCTGCAAATACAAAAAGATTCCTTTCACTTCCTAAAAACACTAAACTCCCAGAGAAACTACGAGTGAGAAATAAAACAAATTCCAGAGGTAATGAAAATTTTTCAGATGTCTCTTACCGTGCTAAAGTCATTTTGTCTACGTAGAAGGAAAGTTTTTCCAAGGATTTTTCCAGGGGTCTTCGAGCATTAAAAGCAATGGGTCCTAAAGGCTTTCTCAGTTTAAATGCCATAGTGGCATAGTTCATGCAAGCAAGCAGCAGTCTGAAATACTTCTGCAGCAGAAACACTGCTGTGTCTTTTTCTCCTTGTCTTTATTCCATAATGTCCAGATCTCTCTCTTGGATTATGAGCCTATTTAGTTTCTTTTCTCACTGGGGCCAATGTAGATGACACTGCTGTGAGAACCAAACTGGAGAGGAAAATAAGGACACGAGGTCTTCTCAAAATGATGTGGTTTCTAACCAACAATGACAATTATATTTCCCCCCCACCCCCACTCCAACTCACAAATGTTTTATACTAGAGTTCCTGAATTCTAATACACACTCACACAAAATCATAGAATCATAGAATCGTAGAATCAATAAGGTTGGGAAAGACCTCAGAGATCAAGTCCAACCTGTCACCCAACAGCTCATGACGAACTAAGCCATGGCTTCAAGTGCCACATTCAGTCCCCTCTTGAACACCTCCAGGGATGGTGACTCTACCACCTCCCTGGGGAACACATTCCAATGGCCAACAACTCTTTCTGTGAAGAACTTTCTCCTCACCTCAAACCTAAAGTTGCCCTGGCACAGCTTGAGACTGTGTCCTCTTGTTCTGGTGCTAGTTGCCTGGGAGAAGAGACCAACCCCCACCTGGCTACAACCTCCCTTCAGGTAGTTGTAGAAAGCAATAAGGTCTCTCCTGAGTCTCCTCTTCTCCAAGCTAAACAACCCCAGCTCCCTCAGCCTCTCCTCACAGGCCTTGTGCTTGAGGCCTCTTCCCAGCCTCGTTGCCCTTCTCTGGACACGTTCAAGTATTTCAATGTCCTTCTTAAATTGAAGGGCCCAGAACTGGACACAGGAGTCAAGGTGTGGCCTAACCAGTGCTGAGTACAAGGGCACAATGACTTCCCTGTTCTGATGGCCACGCTATTTCTGATGGAGGCCAGGATGCCATTGGCTGCCTTGGCCACCTGGGCACACTGCTGGCTCATGTTCAGCTGGCTGTCAACCAGTACCCCCTGATCCCTTTCTGCCTGGCTGCTCTCCAGCCACTCTAACTCCACCTTGTAGCACTGCATGGGGTTGTTATGACCAAAGTGCAGCTCCCAGCACTTGGACTTGTTGAGTGACATCATGTTGAACTCTGCCCATCTGTTCAGCCTGTCAAGGTCCCTGTGGAGAGCCCTTCTACCCTTGAACAGATCAACACCTGCTCCCAACTTGGTGTCAGCTGCAAATTTACTGATGATGGACTCAATCCCCTCATCCAGATCATCAGTAACGATATTGAACAGGATGGGGCCCAGAACTGATCCCTGGGGGACACCACTAGTGACTGGCCTCCAGCTGGATGTGGAACCATTCACCACCACTCTCTGGGCACAGCTCTACAGCCAGTGCCTAATCCAAATCTGGGGGAAGACAGCCATTTTATGTGAAAACTTTACCAAATCTATATATTACTTTTGATTATTACTGGTTGCACTACCATGTTTATGCCATGCTCAGAAGCGTTTCCTTTCACTGCAAGCAACCATTAAGATCTCTTGCTGGGAAGACTAAATCTCTGCACAGTCACTATAATGATCTGATTCCCAGTCCAGTCAGTTTTCCACCCTTACAAATTTATTTAGCAATAGACCATCGTTTTGCCTGCTAATAATTACATCTTTGCTTTCCTGAATGTAGGATGCCTTTTATTCTGCAGTTATGTCTGTGGAGGTCACCCGCTGTCACCCAGAATTAAAGAGGAAATGTGCCTCTGGATTATTCAACTGTCAAAAAATATATTATTTGACATACTTAAGGGGAAAAAGCCTGCAAACACAGTCCAATGCAGACATTCCTTGATATATAATTATCTAAGTGAGTGGACAATTATGTGGCAATATATTTTGTTGGCCCCTTCCTCATGTTTTAAAAGAAATAACATGTAGGCTACTAATGGAAGTTGTTCTTACGACAGTTGCACAATACACAGTTCTGTACTTTGATATATTTAAAATACCATATCTGACTTAAGTCTAAGAATTAATCTGAACCAGTCATACATGATTATTAAAATGATTATCAAATGATTGAAGTGTGCAAGTTTTGATGAAGATGTTAATCCATTTAAAAGAAGCCTGCTGGGGAAAATATGTGCACTCGTACACATCCAGAAAGTTTCCAGCTTGGTTTACCTGCTAGCCATCATTTAAGAGGATCCCCTAAATGATTATGCCAGCTTTCCTCTGTCCATTTTCTTTCCTGTTGTGAGGGGATGCAGGAGTCTGTAACGCTTACAAGTTGTGACATTTGTGCATTTTCCTCTGTATCTTACATTCAGCTGTATTAAGGGTGGGATGTTTCCTCCTTTGTCTGTACATTGACCTTGGGTGACCCTTTGTTAGAAATAACTCTCAGGCTAGGTTTCATGGGATGTGAGGGTGAGAAATTTCCTTTTTGTATCCTGCTTGGATGTAAGTGGGGACTAGAACTCAAATACCTCCAAGAGAGACAGGTTTTTCCATGTCCAGAGACGGAACTGGGGAAATGTCAAGTTGAACAGGGGAGCACTAAGCAACTAAGGAGCAGCTGAGTAGTTTTGTAAAATCAGTTTTGAGGGGAGGGATGTTTGTACTTCAGATCTATCCTCTTTTGTGGCAGTTAGGTATCTATTATTGTGTCTAATCAGAAAAGCACTGAATTTAAGAAACATAGGGAAGTTTTCTTCTGTTGCTTGGTAATATTTTCCACCTAAAATGTTAATTGTCTTTTCAATTAACAGTTGGTGACAGCAGTGACTCTGAGCTGGATGCCGCTACAACTGTGCTCAATCTAAGACCAAGAGCAGGGAAAATCTTGAGAGATCAGAGACTGAGACAGCAGAGGCCACTACCTGAGTTTATGGTGGAGTGGAAGAATGAAGTTGACGGGAGCCAGGATGGACAAGGAGAGCAGCAGGAGCCAAGCACTTTGCCCCAGCCATCCATTGGGTTCAGGCAGCCACTGCTGACAAGACCAAGATTTGGCACTTTGAGTAGGGAAGATTTGACTGCAGACCATGGGTCAGCAAGACCTATGCCACCACCACGGTTAGTTAGGCAGGCATCACAAGGGGAAAGGCAGAGAAATAAGCCTGAGAACCAGCCATACTGAACATAACAATACAAGAACTACTGGTAATAACCATGGACATATCAGATTAGGATTCTAAACTATCTGATCAGACTATGGGATCCGTTAAAGTAAACAAACAGGCCTCAATGTGGATCTAACCGCTTCCATTTGGATGAAAGTCAATGCCGTTGACTAAATGAAAGGAATACTGGAACCAAAGACATAAAAAAATCTTAATCTCTTTCATGAGTAACTTATGCCAATGCTTTAATTACATTATTTCCACTATTAAGATAGCATGGAAATGTGCCTTATCACGTTGTCTACTGTGGAACCAAGTCTCACAAGTTCAATACCCAGTTATCATTGTTGAAAGTCCAGTGATGAATGGGTTCATTAAAAAAAAAACTTTGTATCATTTCAGATTTTATTTATAATTAACTAATACTTGTTTTAACCAGAGCTTTAATATGAGTAACACTGAAAATTGCACAATGCACCTATCATATAGACTTTGTAAGAAGATTAAATATATTCCTGAAGCCCAGTTTGGTCAAAGAACTGTGATACAGAAAAAGAGGAAGAAAAGAAGAAACAAGCTGTAGGAGCAAAACTGCAAATGCAGTTTATAGAAAGGAGTTGAAACAGGGACAAGACTTGCATAACTTGAATTTTTACTTTCTTAAATGTTTGCAATATGTGACCTTTGAAAGGTACTAAAGATCACCAAAGTATGAATTACCTTGATTTTCACTAATGTCAATGAGAGCTGAGAGCACCTAGAAGGACACCAGAAGCCCTTAAAGAAACAGATAAACAATATTCTTAGTCAAACTTGCTTTTTTGCACCTTCATTTCTTGGCTGCAGTGCAAGTGCAGTAGTAGAATAGTTGCAGAGTGCTGCGTGTAGATGAAGCAAGCAGTATCATTTGAGGAAGGGACCACTTAGACTCAAGAAAGCTCATTCACTTTGTGTTTGTGACCTTGATCAACTTGGTTTATTTTTTGTTTCCTCATCTGTAAAAGCAGAAAGATAATCTTTACTTTGTCTGAGCTATGCACTCCTAGGAGCAAAAATGTTCTGTTTAATTTGTTTGTACAGAAAAGTAGCACAGCAGGGCCCTTAAATCAGTTGAAGTCACTATGCACCTTAGCAACACCCATAAGAAACACAGATGTTTTCGTCCTAGCATAAATGGCTGCCATTTGAATGCATATATGAAGGGAGGGTGCATTAAAATAAATTATACTTAACTGTATAGCTCTTAGGAATTTGCACTTTCTGTCCCACTTAATCCGTCCTAAGTTTTGAGCTTGCCTTGGCACCAATGCACATTTCAGCACAATACAGAAATCATTTCCATTCTACTTGTTATAAAGTCAATAATTTTAATTGAAGAATGTACACTGTGAAATCATAACTTTTCTTTTTTTTTCATTAGCACATTTCTAAAGCTGTGGGCAATAAGATTAATTTATTTTTCTTTTTTTGTTTTTTTCAAGCTTGTTTTGAAAAAATTATTAAAAATCAGAATTTCCTTTTTAAATCACAGGGCAGAAATATTTCAAAGGTTCATGAATGGGATTAATAAATTAGCTTTATAAATGAGGATTTGAGACTTTCCTTCTTCTAACAGCTTTTCCAAAATATTTATTTCATATATGTATTAAAAATGTCAAACCTTCCTAAACCCTTTTATTGGCAAAGTGAGTCTTTCTTTCAGTCTTTTCTTCTGTTCCAACTATGGAAGTTTCTGCATTGTATGAAATGCAAAGTCTAAGCTTCAGGGGCATGGGTATACGAACTCTCGAGATCTCAGTCAAATGTTTGTGGCTATTCTCAAGAAATTATTTTTGTGGAAGAAAATACTTAGCTATCCGTTAATGATCATCCCTTTTTTAGAAGTAAAACTGGACTCAAAGCAAGCCAGCAAGCTTTAGAACCAAATTTCTATTTGTCTTTCATCAGGAAAATATGTTTCATCAGTAAAATTGTCAATGCATTTTTGGGATCATGCTTGAATAAGAAAGAAGCCTTGAGTGTGGATTTCAGCTTTGAAACTGTGTCCTCCTTGCAGATCAGACTGATTAGATTGGGTGGTTTATATCAGGCCCATCTAAAACCTGACTAAATAAATGTGAAATCTTGTACATCAACATTGAGTTTTCCCCCTGTGAAGCTTTCTTCATTCATGTGCTTGCAATGATCAAGCAATTGGCTTGCATCTGGGAAACTCAACCTTGTTTTCAAACAGTTACTGTATTTTATGGCATGGTTTTAAATAATGAATGCAGGTTTTGGGAACCTCACCGCTTTTCTGGTTGTCTCTTAGTGCATACTCAGATTATTGTTACTTAACGTGGGTACCATTTATCACAAGCACACCAGATTGGAGGTAGTTTTTATTAAATATGGTCTTTAGCTCTTAGTGCTTCAAAATACACTAGCATGCTGTTACCTTTCCAACACACTTTGAGAATCATAGAATGCAAGCATCAAGGCAGATCTCTGACAGTCTGAAGCAGAACCACAAATCTCTTGGGACTCTTGACTCCTTGCAAGTGCTCTCTCCTATCCTCTCTCCTGCTCCTCCCACCCTTTTCAGGCTCTTTTCCACTACTGCTGGGTCTAGACCTTCATCATCTTGGTGAACTGTTTTCCTGAGTGTTCTCCTTTTCAAGTAGCAATGACAGCAATAGGTGACACAGGATGAATCCCAGGTAGCCCTTCCCATTCAACTCTTTGTCTAGTTTGGGTCAGAGGTTTGGCTTTTCTGCACTGAAAAAAAACAACCACCCAACAACAAAACAACAACACAAAACCAAACCACAAAATCATACAAGTGCACTTTTTGATCTTTCTGAAAGGTCCATCTAACTTCAGCTAGCAGAGGAGACTTCCTTCATATTGTATCAGTTTGTGCGCAGGAGAATGAAATGCCCAATAAATCTGTCCTCGAGCACCATCTAATGGGGAAAGTCATGTATTGACTGGGGACATCTTTGCACTTTTCACAGGAAACCACAAAGCAGCAGTGACTGGGACACACGCCAAATCAACATGCACATTTTTTGTTTCCAGATGGACTTCCCAGTTTACTCTGCAGTATTGATATTTTACTGTCTTGCTGAGGAAGCACGGTACTTAAATGTCCAGTTTTAGGGATAGCAGGAAAGTATGTATGTTACACTCTGAATTAGGGTTTTCTGATAATTTCTTTCTGTCTTTGACTGCTGAGAGATCTGTAAATTGAAAGTAAATAGGATAAGAAAGTAGGTACAGCAAAGACTGGAGAGTAGATAGACATTCAGTTATCTGTTTTCAGCAGAGATTTGAAAGGGAAAATCAGAAGTGGCAAAATTCTAAAGGGCTGACCTACTTGGTAGTAGAATATAATGCAAGCTCCACTGAAATCAAAAGTCTTCAGTGAAAGAAAACCATGCAGCATAACAATTTAGGAACTTAAGAATATCCTCTCCATTGAAGCCACGTAGAAATCACATGGGAAAACAAAGATAAAAATTTGACCAAAATAACACACGTGCTATTTATGAAGAGCATCTTGGGGTCTCTGAGAGCAAGCACACCACACCCTGCATCAAGAGATGCCAAATCTATTAATCCTAGACACCAATAGCATTTTAAGGCTGACAAATGCAAGAAATGCTTCAGCTAGTCACCACTGACAAAATTGTCTAGGTTCTTGCCAACATCCTTCAATTCCTGAAGAAAAATGAAGGATTCTGAAATTGGCTGTAGGAGTGCTTTTTGTACTACAAGAACACTTGATATGGTTAGAATATGCACATGACATCTGCAATACATGGCCACAGAAAGGCTAATAACAGATTGGAGGCTCAGGCCAGAAAATACAATGGACCAAGTATCAAGTCCAAGCATGAAAAGGAATAACTGCATTAGGACACAGTAGAGAGAAGTTACGGACTACCAGATTCAGGTGGTATTTAAATCCAGAGTACGCAAGAGGACAGACAATACTTTGTTTATCCTGTGTTTTAGAGGATTGTGATAGGTTGAAAAGGCCAATTCTCCCACCACGGGCAAAAGAAAAGACTCAGACAAACGGATTGTAAAAATGGTGGAAAGTTTAAATGGAAAAAAAAGCCAATGAAAGTTTTACAGAGAACCACAAACACCGTGACAAAAGAGAGAGATCCCAAAACATATCCAAAAGCACCCTATCCCCCCACCTGGGGGTACACCCAAAACCCCCAGGGCTCTTTCCCTCCACCCCACCCCCCCAGCCTTGGCCCAGTCAGGCCCAAGAGGGGGCTGTGAGACAGTCTACCCCATTACCCAGGTAGCGGTGAGGGAAGAAAGAGGAAGAGAGGACCCCCTGCTGATGTCTTATAGGGGAGCAGGGCATTGTGGGATGAAATACCTGGCTTCCTGTGCCCACCCACTGGGCTGGACCCTTTTGGGACATGCCTGAACCACCACAAGGATCATGATACAACTTTCTAGATAAATCCACAGCTGTTCTTGACACTGTCAGTAATGAATGACCATGAGGAAGTTATAAAATTCAAATCAGAGTGTAACCTCCCTCTTGGCCCATTTATTAAACGGCCAGATAAATTGAGAGAGGTACTTGACTTGCCTGGTGGATGTGGGGAAGCCTGTGGATGTAGTCCACCTGGACTTCAGCAAGGCCTTTGTCATTGTCCCCCATAGCAAACTCCTGACCAACCTGGCAGCCCACAGCTTGGACAGGTGCACTCTGCACTGAGTTAAGAACTGGCTGGAGGGCTGAGCCCAGAGAGTGGTGGTGAATGGTGCCACTGCTAGCTGGCAGCCAGTCACTAGTAGTGCCCCCAGGGATCAGAGTTGGCCCCCACCCTGTTCAATCTCTTTATTGATGATCTGGACAAGGGGATTGAGAAGTTTGCAGATGACACCAAGCTGGGGACAGGTGTTCAGTATCACAGTATCACAGTATCACTTAGGTTGGAAAGGACCTCGAGGATCATCGAGTCCAACCTGACACCACAGACCCCATGACTAGACCATGGCACCAAGTGCCACGTCCAATCTCCCCTTGAACGCCTCCAGGGTCGATGACTCAACCACCTCCCTGGGCAACCCATTCCAATGCCGAATGACTCGCTCGGTGAAGAACTTCCTCCTCACCTCGAGTCTGAACCTCCCCTGGCGCAGCTTGAGACTGTGTCCCCTTGTTCTGGTGCTGGTTGCCTGGGAGAAGAGGCCAACTCCCTCCTGGCTACAACCACCCTTCAGGTAGTTGTAGAGGGCAATAAGGTCACCCCTGAGCCTCCTCTTCTCCAGGCTAAACAATCCCAGCTCCCTCAGCCTCTCCTCATAGGGCTTGTGTTCAAGGCCTCTCACCAGCCTTGTTGCCCTTCTCTGGACACGCTCAAGTGTCTCAATGTCCTTCTTAAACTGAGGAGCCCAGAACTGGACACAGTACTCAAGGTGCGGCCTAACCAGAGCAGAGTACAGGGGCACTATGACCTCCCTGCTCCTGCTGGCCACACTATTCCTAATGCAGGCCAGAATGCTATTGGCCCTCCTGGCCACCTGAGCACACTGCTGGCTCATATTCAGGTGGCTGTCGATCAGCACACCCAGGTCCCTCTCTGTCTGGGAGCTCTCCAGCCACTCCGACCCCAGCCTATAGCTCTGCATGGGATTGCCATAGCCAAAGTGCAGCACTCGGCACTTGGACTTGTTGAAAGCCATCCCATTGGACTCTGCCCATCTTTCCAGTCGGTCGAGGTCCCTCTGCAGAGCCTTTCTACCCTCTAATTGACTAACATCTGCCACTAACTTTGTGTCATCTGCAAACTTGCTGATGACTGACTCTACCCCTTCATCCAGATCATCAACGAATATGTTGAAGAGGACAGGGCCCAGCACTGATCCCTGGGGGACACCACTGGTGACTGGCCTCCAGCTGGATGCGGCACCGTTCACGACCACTCTCTGGGCCCGGCCCTCCAGCCAGTTCCTAACCCAGCACAGAGTGTAGTGGTCCAATCCACAGGCTGACAGCTTAGTCAGCAGTTTGCTGTGGGGGACGGTGTCAAAGGCCTTGCTGAAGTCTAGGTAGACCACATCCACAGGCCTCCCCACATCCACCAGGCGGGTCACCTGATCATAGAAAGAGATCAGGTTGGAGAGGCAGGATCTGCCCTTCCTGAATCCATGTTGGCTGGACCTGAGCCCTTGGCCATCCTTCAGGTGCGCAGTTATTGCTGCCAGGATAATCTGCTCCATCACTTTCCCTGGCACTGAGGTCAGGCTGACTGGCCTGTAGTTTCCAGGTTCCTCCATCCGACCCTTCTTGTGGATGGGGACCACGTTGGCCAGTTTCCAGTCATCTGGGAGCTCACCAGTGAGCCAGGACTGGAGGAAAATGATGGAGAGTGGCCTAGCTAGCACATCCGCCAGCTCTCTCAGCACCCTAGGATGGATCCCATCTGGTCCCATGGACTTGTGGATATCCAAGTGGCTCAGCAGGTCCCGAACTAACTCCTCATGGATTTCCAGGGTATTACTCTGCTCCCCGACCCCAACGCCCAGCTCCGGAGACCACTCGTCCTGAACTCCTGCCTTGCTGTTAAACATTGAGGTAAAGAAGGTGTTCAGGACCTCAGCTTTATCCTCATCCTCAGTAACTGTGTTCCCCTCCAGGTCCACTAGGGAGTTCAGGTTCTTCCTGCCCTTCTTCTTATTGTTAATATATTTATAAAAATGCTTTTTATTATCTTTGACTGAGGTGGCCAGCTTCAGTTCCAGCTGGGCCTTAGCCTCCCTAATTTTATTCCTACATAATCTAACAGCTTCCTTGAACATACCTCGAGAAGCCTTCCCCTCCTTCCAAAGGTGATACAGCCTCCTCTTCCCCCTTAAATCCTCCAGGAGCTGCTTGCTCATCCAGGCTGGTCGCCTTCCCCGCCGGCTTGCCTTCCGGCACATGGGAACCGCCAATTCCTGTGCCTTCAAGAGCTCCTGTTTGAAGTAGGTCCAACCCTCCTGAACCCCTTGGTTCATGAGGGCTGGTACCCAGGGGACTTTGCAGACAAGTTTTTTAAATAGGCTGAAGTTCGCCCTTCGGAAGTCCAAGGTGGAGGTTCTGTTGGTGCTCCTCCCAATCTCCCTGCATATTGAAAACTTCACTATCTCGTGGTCACTGCACCCTAGGCAGCCTCCCACGATCACATCTCTCACCAGCCCTTCCCTATTGCAGAACAGCAGGTCAAGCAGAGCCTGTCCCCTGGTAGGCTCGCTTAACAGCTGTGTCAGGAAGCAGTCCTCCATTCGCTCCAGGAATCTTCTGGACTGCCTCCTCCCTGCTGAATTAAGTTCCCAGCAGATATCTGGGAGGTTGAAGTCACCAACAAGGACAAGATCAGATGATCTTGAGACAGCCTCCAGTTGCTTGTAGAACAACTCATCAGCCGCCTCATCCTGGTTGGGTGGTCTGTAACAGATTCCAATCAGGATGTCAGACTTGTTAGGTTGTCCTCTGATTTTGACCCACAGGCTCTCAACTACCTCATCTTCCACCACAAGTTGTGTGGCAGAGATTGACTCTCTAATATACAGAGCCATCTCTTGTTGATCTCTTCAAGGGTAGGAGGGCTCTGCAGAGGGACCTTGACAGGCTGGACAAATGGGCAGAGTCCAACAGCAGGAGAATTAACACATCTAAGTGCCAGGCTCTACATGTTGGCCACAAAAACCCCATGCAGCACTACAGACTGGGGACAGAGTGGCTGGAGAGTGGCCAGGCAGAAAGGGACCTGGGGATACTGGTTGACAGTAGGCTGAACATGAGCCATCAGTGTGCCCAGGTGGCCAAGAAGGCCAATGGAATCCTGGCCTGTATCAGGAACAATGGGGCCAGCAGGAGCAGGGAAGTCATTGTGCCACTCTACTCAGCACTGGTTAGGCTACACCTTGAGTACTGTGTCCAGTTCTGGGCCCCTCAGTTTAGGAAAGATGTTGGAGTTGCTGTAACATGTCCAGAGAAGGACAACAAAGCTGGTGAGGGGTCTGGAGCACAAGGCCTATGAGGAGAGGCTGAGGGAGCTGGGGTTGTTTAGCCTGGAGAAGAGGATGCTCAGAGGACACCTTATTGCTGTCTACAACTACCTGAAGGGAGGTTGTAGCCAGGTGGGGGTTGGTCTCTTCTCCCAGGCAACCAGCAACAGAACAAGGGGACACAGTCTCAAGCTGTGCAGGGGGAAGTTTAGGCTCGATTTTAGATGTTCTTCACAGAGAGAGCAATTGTCCATTGGAATGGGCTGCCCACGGAAGTGGTGGGGTTGACATTCCTGGGGGTGTTTGAGACTGGATGAGGCATGTAGTACCATATAGTCTAGCTGATTAGATAGGGTTGGGTGATTGGTTGGATTTGATGATCTTGAAGGTCTCTTCCAACCTCCCTGATTCTGTGATTAAAAAAAAAAAAAAAAGCATGGCACCCTAATTCTCTTATAATCAGCTGAAGGAACTTTAGGATTTGGGAGTTAAAAATGGGGCTGGAAATTGCCCCCCTTCGATAATGTGCTGAGCCATGTGAGAATCTTAGCTATCTGATTTCTTGCAGGTGGTAGATGCATCTTCTAATAGGACAACATCATGGGAGACTGGGTTAGCAACAGTCCTCTCCCCAGTGGGCAGGCGCTGACATGCTTTTCATCCTGTGAGATTTAACAAGAGTATGAGGGACTAGCACTGCAGAAGGGAATGCAAGAGTTATACTGGTTGGTTGCTCTGGTGAGTCTTGCTGGTTCATGACCTGAAATGCACTTGGTTTTAAAGGATAAAGCATTTAAAATACCTCAGTTCACCTAGTTTTCATATATAAGACCTATTTATTACAAGTTTGATGGAATGGAACCTATCATGCAGCACATCTCAAAAATACTACTTTGATAATTTAGGATTTTAAAATAACTATAAGTGTTGCTTATTTTATACTCGAAAATTAACACAGAAGCTTTTCAAGACATCCCTTTAAAATGAGCTCTACAAACGCTTTCATTTTTATGAGAAGCCCAAGCTCCACTCCAATAATTTGATTCTCCAAGTTCAGGCTCCAATATACTACCTTAGAAGATTCATGATAAGTTCTTCGTGAATGAGTCTTCGAAATTACAGCAGTAAAAGCACAGCTGAGTCTTGGGTTTTCAAATCCTGAAGTGTCAAGCTATACAGCATCACTTAACCAGGGGTATTCCACAGCCAGTTGAGGGCTGGCAGCATCTGAACCACAGAGGTTCGCATTAGCTACAATGTAGTGGCACTTGAAGTGATGAACAGACCACATGACAAGCAATGCTTGCCCATGTCCTGTTTGGTGCTGCATTATCTGCTCAACAATCAACGTATTCTCAGAAAATGAGACTGTCCCCGACTGATGTGGTAGTGCTGTAGCGAGTAAATTCAGGGAAAAGAAAACAGTACAAGAACTGAAAGTTGCAGAACTGTTGTTTATAAAGGATATCTTCAAAAGTATGCAGCATACACCAACATGGAATTACATTTGCTTCATCCTGTAAAAGCAACAAATTCAGTACGTTGTATACTATCAGCTGTTTTACAGAAATAAATTCCTATAGTGTATACACAGCCTCTTCAATGTCAGCTAATCATTCAAAGTCAGAAAGGTACAAAAAAAAATCAGAATTTCAAAATGTAAAAAGCAAAATAAAACCCCAAGCCTGCTTTCAAGGCTAAGAGAAACAATCCAACACTAATAACAAGCAAAAATTTGCAGTCATTTGCAGGTAGAAACTTTTCTTTAGTCTATATTCAGATCTGTTGCAGGGTTTTGGCAACTGAGGCAATATAAGGGATCCAAACATGCTGCCCAAGCAGTGGGAACAGTAGCTTTAAGCACTCCACCTCATAAACTGCAAGTTCTCTATTTTTTGTCACTCCTCCTTTCCTACTCACCGTCAAGCCACCTCTTGTGCTTTTTATGTGAAAAGCAGGCAGGTCCAAATGACCTGCTTTAAGGAGCAGCTTGAAGGAAAACAAACTGAAAACAAAACCACAACAAATATCTGTATTTCATATTGACCTGAACATTTCTATTTTGTTCTGTTGTTTCAGCAGGGGGAGGAGGGGGGAAATACAGCCACAAAATTATTTATATATATATACAGAGAGAGTATTTTTATATATATATTTACATTCATATTCTTTTTTTACAAAAGTGCAACTTTTCTGCAACTGAGGCTTTACAAACAATAATTTCTGCAGCACTTCAGAAATAATGTTAGTCTACAAGTAAAATACTGTAGCATCAGTTGCAGTATGTCCCTGAGACCTCAGCCTTCCACAGATTTTCCAAATAAAAATACCTGCTCATTGTGGAAAGCACGTTTTGCACTGATATATACAGAGGAAAGTTTAGTGGTCTTAATAACCAATATTCAAGCAGCTGTATATGTTAATATAAACTGAATTTCATTGTGTTTACAGAATTCATCTTTATAACCAGTGCAGCAGCTTAGAAGGGTAACTGTTATGTTATCTCCTGTAACAAACAAGTACAGGAAAAATTACTGACTTTTCATATATGTTAATTTTTATTGTTTTTTTCCCTATCCTTTTCCTTTGCCCCTTGCTATAGTTGCAAAACAGAAGTCCCTGACTTACAGAATGGTTGCTTTAGGTGAAAAACAAAAACAAAACAGCTTTATAAAAGCTGGAAAGAAGAGGAAATTTAAGGCAAGAGTATTTTGGGACATACACCAAGCATGGTAAGAGTGGAAAAGACACTTGAAAATGCCGCAAGTTCCTAGGCAGAAATGAAACACAGATTGTTACAATAAAGAACTCTGAGGATATGTACTGGAATCATAAGATGACACACAGACATTGCCAGTACATAAAGGATGGCTACCAGGACAATGAAGACTCCCCTTCTCACATGGAAAAGACAACAGATAGTGGGATACAAGCTACTCCTCGCAAGATTCCGAACGGATTCCAGAAGAAGATTTTTCTCCATGAGGAGAGTTAGACACTGGAATAATCTCTGAAGAGTAGCAGATTCCCCTACATTAGTTAGTTTTAAGACTCAGCTTGACATGGTGCTCAGCCATCACATTTAAACTACACTATCACCTAGAACAGTTGGGTCAGGCGATCCTTGGGGTCCCTTCCAACCTGGCATTCTATGATTCTTTGATTACGTTGACACATAAAATTAAAACAACTCAGAGTTCCACACATATTCCCACTGTGCTGCCACTGAAATCACTGAGATTTCAAAAAAGATTTAAATGACAGCAAGCACTGGAAAAGGTAAAGGATAAAATAAAATAAAATTTAAAAGAAGGCAAAACACTATGTACGACTCCCCTGAAGCAGCAATGCTATTTGAATGGATGTGTTCAAGGAGATAAACAAGTTCTTTTTAACAAAACCCTCCCACAATCCAACAATTACACAATTACAGCTGACTTTGCACTTTCAAGTAATACCAGGAAAAGCATATGGAATGTTACCAGTTCAAAACACTTTTAAAATGTTTCAAATGAAATAGAAACAGCGATGACTGACAAGTAACAGTACCTTAAACAGCAAAGAGCATAGGAGAGTGCTACAACTCTTGAGTACAACTTTGAGAGTAACCACTCACTAGCTAGGCAGTATAGACAAGTGAAGACTAAAATATCAAAAAACAACTGCTTTTTCTCTTGTCACTAAAATGTCACTTATGCCTCCAGAGATGAGAGAAAGCGCACGTGTTAATCCAGATCCATTAATTACTGCTAGTTATTTCATCCATCATGCCTTTAACAGTCATTCAAAAGAATTGAGAACCTAATTTATTTGTAGAATGAAGGTAGAAAATTGCACAGGAAATATTAACAAGTAATTTACAACAAAGTTGCTTGGAAACCACCAGTCCAAGTTCCAATAAAGTTTACATTCACAGTTTGAGTCTGAATGATCCTGCGTGGTTCTGTAATTGTCCATTTTAGATCTTCTAATACATGAAGTTAGCATATACCAAATTCTGTTACCTGGGGAAAGGCCAGGAAACAGCAGGGGTTGAATGGCCAGCCCAAGGTCACATGCTGTGCACCAAGTTTTTTGGACAAAGTATGCTTAACAAAATTACATAAACAAACACCCTGCTAACTAACCTTTGTCACAGCAGACAAATGACAGTAGACCACAGCACAAGAAATTAAAGCTAATGAGCTATAATGGAAATTCTCTGATTAAGTAATAAAAATTCAGCTATGTTTAAATAATAAGAACCAGTTTCTGCTTTTGAATAATCCATCAATCTAAACATCCATTCAAATGTGAGCCACAAGCATGACTTGTGTATTTCATGTAATGCTTTTTTCCTTCCAAGAATGTTAAAATCCATTAAAAAAATCCCAGCCAATACAACACAGCAACACCTTTTACTCTCACAAGTGTTCCAGTGGTACCAGTCACAATAACATTTGTTAGAGTAACATCCTGGTAGCAGAAATGTTTATATTTACTTGCCTCCATGTGAAAATAGGGGGTCTTCCTAAAAGGTACTGTTACTACTGTCCAAGTCTGGCAGGTGTAATCACCATCCCAGTTTGATTCAGTTTGTCCTTCTTGTAAAATAGATCTATTCAATCCAAATTTGCACCTATTGATCTTTTAACTTAACATCTCCACTACTGCAGTATTTTTGTTTGTTGGCATTCATTACCAGAATAGCTACTAAAGCTAGTCCAACCCCCAGACTTGGAGGGCCACAAGGACTGAACTCCTGAGAAATACCAGAAAGGAGTGGGGCAACTATACGTCCTACTGAGGTCACAGACTGTCCAACACCTAGGAGCGTACCACTTGCCTTGTTCCCACCAATGGTCAGTTCAAGATCAATGATACAAGTACGACCTATAGTAGTTGAAAAGGCTAAGAACGTGGAAGACAAAATAACCATCCATATGCTCAGTGCTGAAGCATACAGGAGAATCAATGTGCAGGTAAGAGTGCTAGAGTGCAACAAAAGTCTGTAAGTGTTGTGCTGATAGAATCTTGTTATTGGTCCAAGCAGACAGCCAGCCAGGACTCCAAGTGCACTGCTATAGCTTGTTAGGTATCCAGAGAACAAGGGTTTCATCCCAAATCTCTCCTCCAAGGCCAGAGTAAAATTACTGTAGTACAGCAGTATAGCAACAGACATCAGGAACCGCACTAAAAATATATCCCACAGATCAGAGCATGCAATTCCTTTAATCCTCTTCAGTACTGTTACAACTTGGATCCATGGAGATGAGAAAAGACTTTCACTTGCCACGGCTCTGCTAGCTGCTGAATTTAAGTGCCTGTCATGATTTGGTTTTGCTGAGAAACTGTCCATTCTTTTGTTGTCTTGTTGACGTTCCCTATTTCCAGGGTTTTCTTCACTCCAAGGTAACATCCAGACAAGACCTATATAGACCAAGAAATCAGTGGATTTCATTCAATTGTATTAACTTCATGGGAACGACATTAGTCTGATTGTAACAATTTACTTGATGTAAAAAAAAATCCCAACATTCAAAAAAGGATTTAAACAGTCATTTAATTTTAAAATATTACAAAGTTCAAGTTTAGTGTTATTCACAGTATCAGTTCAATTCTAAAAGCAGCGAAAGCAAAGGACAAGAACCACAGAGGTGACACAATCACAACATAGAAACGAATTTGAAGACTAAAGCCAAAATTCTAATTCATAGTCTTCTTGGGCATATTAAAAATTCATAGTCCTGTCTCTGAATGTAAAAGTGATGTATACAATACGAAGGAGAAGTACCTGGAGGTTAACTCTTTCAAAATTCCTACCCTTCCACACAGGTTCAAATTCAAAGGGTAGTATCGCTACACAGAACATGCGTGCCATGGATGATAAATGCACCACGAATTTGTAAGTATTACATATGGCATAAACACAAAAGCGAGGAACGAAGGGACCTAAGATGCAAAAGTAGGATGTGCAACTTACCAGCATTCAGAATGAAGATAGAGGCACAGATAAATGACGTTTGATAAAAGCCATCTTCCAACTCTGCAAGGTAGCCACCAACAACTGGCCCCAGAATGAAGCCCACGCTAGAGGCTGCATTGAAACGTCCCATTACTAAAGGGCGATCTCTCTCAGAAACCAAGTCGGAAAGGAGGGCTTTAGAGATGGAGAGTGTATGTTTGAAAATACCTGCAATATAATTTAAACAAAATAATAATCAGGTACTGCTCAGTCCAGCAGGTACATGAAGTACCAATGGTCAAAATCCATGTGAATGCTATTTTTAAGATCCCATTAACCACAAATGTTTCAATGCAGCATGTTGAACCACGAAGAACCACTCTGACTGTACAGGAATTTGGACTTAGGAATCAGTATTGTTGAGGTGTCTCTGTGGAAGGAGTGCTCCTGCAGCCCTGCTGAACAAAGAACTAAGCTGAGTGGTGAAGCACGCTGGGAATAAAATAACTGCTAAAATAGGAACTTGTAGTTAGGTAATGGTGGAGTAGGAATATCGTCTCTATTTATGAATCTAGCTCTGTACCAAGTTTGCTGACTATGAAGACTTCCAGGATTGTTAACGCACCAAATTCATATAGGAAATTGATGGTTGGCAAAAGAAGAGCACAAAAGGGTAAGCATACTGGGGGAATATTAGTAAGACAACCATTTGTGTTCCTTCCCTCTGACCAGGGCAATGCTGTTGGTCACAGTGCTGGTAGCATTAGAGTGCGTTACTTCTACTAAGTAATCAAACATCAATCACATTATTAATTAGCAAATTGTCTTCAAATTAAGATACCATATTAGCAGTTCCTAAATCAAAACTACAGGCCATATTTTCCCATAACTAATGTTCAGCTAGCGCTGCTGGGTGATGATGCTATGTAGCCACCCATATACCATGACTTTCTAGCTGAAACTAAAGAGAATTTAAACTGCAAAATGTTTGCTCACCTACAGGGACTCTAGAAATGGCAAACAAGAGCACAGTGGTGGATGTTCCAAGAAGGAAGTATCCCAGTGAGCTGAGAAGAATACACGCGAGCAGGGAATATCGTCTTCCTACTATATCACTCCAGCAGCCCTTTCACAAAGCAGGAAATTAAGATTAGCTTCTTATTAACATACAGTGATGTACAGTGAACAATCAGTACGTCTAAATTAAACTGAGAAAAGAGATCAAAGGACTGTCAATAAAAGCTGAATTACACAATGTTCCTAAATGCTCAAAACTCAGAACTCTGCCCTGCTGGCAGTCCACCTGCTGAAACTATGATTCTACTTTATGTGATCATGCACAGGGCTTTTAAAAAAAAACATTTTCTCTCTTCTAAAAATACAGCCCTAAAATAAACACCATGGTATTTTAGTAACAGAAGCTCTCTGAAAATGTTATCACAACAAATAGTTCCTTTCATCAATGGTTGCTATGTACTGGACACATGTTGAGCATCCTAAAAAGAATGATCTTAGCCATGAGCCATTTGAGCACAGAGATTGAGGAAGTAGTTATGAGAAGGGCAAACGATAAGTGTGCTAAATGCAAGTTTACACGTCAGCTTGATTCAAAACAGGAAATAGTTTTTGAAGAGAGCAAGCAAAGGACTTGCTGTTCAAAGCAAATACCACAATAATATAGAAGCAATTTATTCCAGGTGCCCTGCACTACAAACCCTGAAACAGTATTTTTCTTGAAATGCTCAAAATCTGGTCTCTTGAAAGCTAGGAGGTACCAGGGTAATAGTAAAGATGCTTCAGGTTAAATATAGAGATCATGGAATCACAGAATGATAGGGGTTGGAAAGGACCTTGAAAGATCACGTAGTCCAAGCCCCCAACCAGAGCAGTATCACCTATACCAGATCACACGGGAATACATCCAGGCGTTCCTCTGCAGAGGGAGACTCCACAAACATCCCAGACAGCCTGTTCCAGTGTTCTGCCACCCTCACAGTGAAAACATTTTACCTCATGAGATCTAACGTAAAGCATGCATTCAAGAGGTTTAGTCTTTGCAGTCTTGCTTAGATTAGTTTGTAAAAACTCACAGGGTAATAGAAAATTGAACCAAACAAAGCTCAAAGATGTAATGCATGAATTTAGGCCATATGGCAAATTACAAGGAATTGCTCATTAGGCAGGGAAAGCAAATTAAATAACAGGCTTATGAAGTGCTGACTCTTGAGACTGCTTTCTGGACAGGCTACTACACTGAATGAAACTGCTCTACTAGGATCAACACTGAAGAGAATGTTGTATGACTACACTGTGCTCAGTAACCTAGGAGCCCAAATCTGTATTCTAGTTTTTGTCTAGAGACTGTACTCTGTTTAGCTCTGAAACAAACGTTTTCCACACAAATTAAAATCTGGATACTAACAAAAAAAATATTATTATTTGAACACTACAAACAGTTTGTTTTGCCAAAAAATGTCAAGAAATATTTATTAACCTCATCCTTTTTCCCTGTAAAATCTATAAAACTATCAGTATACTCAGGAATGCAGTGTTGTAACTTACCACGAATGTGCTGGAAAAGAGTTGCATTATACCATAGAGAGATCCTAAAACAAGTAAATAAAATACCAATATTAAAAACTAAACAATGCTTTAGAAAATGAAAACACAAAATTTTAAATGTGGAAATAGACAAATTCTGGGAATAATTTACTAGAAGAATAGAAAGAGGGAGCAGGACAAACCAAGTTTAGCACACAGCTAAGGAAACAGTTTCAGGAATGACGAAAAAAAGTAAGGAAGGAAAAATGTTGAAAATGTGTAAAACTGTATCATGCAAAAGGATGGTGCTATTGAACAAAACAGACCCTGGCATTTACAAACCCTTTCTCAGAATCAGGAAAGAGTTTTATTACTAGGAGGCACTAATCACTTTCCACTTGGCATCACAGAAGCCCTGAAGAAATCGCCTATCCTCCTCTTTGATTGTGGAGGTTGAGAATTTTGTGGCAATTAGTAGCATAAAACAAGCAAACTCAATGAAAGAAACCACAAGGATGATCAGAGGGCTGGAGCACCTCTCCTATGAGGACAGACTGAAGGAGTTGGGGCTGTTCAGTCTGCAGAAGAGAAGGCTCCGAGGTGACCTAATTGTGGCCTTCCAGTATCTGAAGGGGGCCTATAGGAAGGCTGAGGAAGGACTTCTCAAGATCTCAGGTAGTGATAGGACTAGGGGGAATGGAATGAAGCTGGAGGTGGGGAGATTCAGGCTAGATGTGAGGAGGAGGTTCTTCACCATGAGAGTGGTGAAACCCTGGAATGTGTTGTCCAGGGAGGTGGTCGAGGCCCCGTCCCTGGGGGTGTTTAAGAGCAGGCTGGATGAGGCTCTGGCCAGCCTGATGCAGTGTGGGGTGTCCCTGCCTGTGGCGTGGGGGTTGGAACTAGATGATCCTTGTGGTCCCTTCCAACCCTGAATGAAACTATGAAACTATGAAACCAGGGTTTGGGGTAAAGTTAAAAATCAAAGCAGATTGTTGAAATGAAAACATACCCTTGAGTTGCTGTTTAAAATACTATTCTGTCAGCTCACAGAGAGGAACCAGAATTATTTCATGTGAAGTGCCAAACTTCATCCAAAATAAAAACGTAAGGTAATAAAAATCAACAGTAAAACTAAAGGCAACACCTCTGGCTCCCAAAGTTGCTGAGCTGTGAATTCTTGGATGCTGGAAAAGTTACCTGTATAAGCATTACTGCAAGACTTCCTTGCTCTTTCCAAGTGTGCTTTCCCAAGCACTTGCTTTTGGCTGCTGTGAGTATGCATGTCTGGAAAGGTATTTGGGTCTGGTAAGTATGGCCACCCTTACAGTTTTACTTGGAAATCCGCCTTATTTTTTATTAGGCTATCAGCAAGGAAGAATTACGTTACCACAGCCAATCTGCAGTAAGGGATAATCCAAGTCACATTCTTTAATAAATCAATCAAGTACTGCAACTCACCTATTATTCCAGCAACTGTATGACTTGCTCCTAGAGATTTGATATGAAGGTTCATTAAAGGAACAACCATGCTCACACCAAACAAATCCTGAAAAGAAGGCAGAAAAAGTTTTAAAAACCAATCACTTTTACAAAGATGTTGGCAACCTGGCTTAACATTAAAAAAAATAAAAATAATTATTTCCCTATCAACACAAGATCAAAAGAAAACTTTTTGTGGCCAGCGTGGTATGTCGTAGCCTCTACAATGCATCCAGTATGTACAAAATTACAAAAACACATAAACTCAAAAATAAAACAATGGCTTCACAGAGGAGTTAATGCTATGAAAATGGCAATCCTCTTTCCTCCACCAGATACAATCATTCTGAAGATATATATTTAAACATTAAACAATCCCTTAGTATGTATAAAAACTTCATCTGTTAATCAAGGAAAGTACTTGGTACCTGTACTTTAAATTCAAAGTGGTCTGTAATTTCAATCACCCAAAAATACTTTTAACGTGCAAAGACAGTATTTTTTGAAAATCCAAAGTCCTGGTAGATGTAAATCTACCCACAAACTGCATTTCTGTAGAACTTAAGAAATGCAATCACAGACCAAAAACACACATACAAAAAATAAAAAGAAAAAAACAAGACAAGACAAGAAAGAGAAATAAGCAAAGCACAAGTGAAAAATGTTTTGTAAGAGGAAGGCAAAGGATGTTGCCTGTCCTGTAGAGGACAAGGG
Organism: Melanerpes formicivorus; assembly: GCF_026170545.1. Classification (NCBI taxonomy): domain Eukaryota; kingdom Metazoa; phylum Chordata; class Aves; order Piciformes; family Picidae; genus Melanerpes; species Melanerpes formicivorus. The sequence goes on along the minus strand of NW_027142353.1, from coordinate 28,400,239 downwards.
CCTCCTACTTATTCCCTTTGACTTTTTATCTTTTGATAAACTAACTAGAGCAGCCCAGTAGTTCTTTCACTCTACACTCCTGGCACAGCACAGTGTCCTGTATCAGAGCAGAATCCTACAGAACAAATCTGTTGGATTGAGATCACCTTTTATCAGTGACTCTGAGAGCTGAACTAAGCTAGCCATTCATAGAATGCCCAAAGCCAGAATAACTGTAACAATATGCATCATTAAATAAAATCTCAGCCTGTTATTATGAACCTTTTGATGGCTGAAATTGCCATCAACATTATTAAATATATTAGCATGAGCAAACAGACCACATGACTTAGTAACATCCTCAATAAATCAAACTTAGCTCAATAACCTATTCCAAACACTTGCATACACAACTATAAAATAATAGACTAATTCACTTGGAAGGGACTATAGGAGGTCTCTAACTCTCCTTTCTGCTCACAATAGGCCTGGCTCTGAGGTCAGACCTAATAGCTGAAGGCTTTATCTAGTTGGGTCTTGAAAACTGACAAAGACCTCCCTGATCCACTGCTTGAATATCCTCATGGGGAAAAAGATTTTCTTTAAATTGAAACAAGAGGTTCTAACCTGACTGGAAATAAGACCTTCTGTCTCTTGCCACTCATTACACTTTGTGGCCCTCCTCTGGACCCATTTCAGCTGTACCAAGCCTTTCTAGTGTTGGGGTCTCCAGAGCTGGACACATTACTCCAGGTGGTGTCTCATGAGAGCAGAGGGAGAGAACCATCTCCCTTAACCTACTGGCCATGCTTCTTTTGATACAGCCCTGGATACTGATGGCTTTCTGGACTGCAAGAGCTCTATATTTTCCTATTTGACCATGCTCTATACCTTCTACAAGGACACTTCTTGGTTTATTTCAGTGGGTAGTCCACGCTCCAGTTCAGCAAGGTATTACAGAATTGGAGAAACACAGTGTTTACAAGTGAGTTACGGAGCAACGCTTGTTCTAACACATCTTTTCTCAGCATATTTGCTCCAAGACTCAAATCAAGAGCTTGTTGCTGCAGCCCAGCCTAAAGTTAGAGAAGAGAATACATCTACATTTCACAGTGCAAGTTTGTACTCATTTAATCTTCATTTTCCAAGTTATACCTTCTAATTTAATTAAATAACACTTTCCTGAGCCTCATGAATTGCTACCTTAAAGCCTGTATAGTATGTTTTTCAGCAAGGTTTGTTGTTTGGGTATTGTGGTTTTTTTGGGTTTTTTTTTTAAGAAAAACTCCCCACAGTTTGTTTTGGGTGGGGGATTTTTTTTTTTTTTTTTTTTTTTTGGCTGGGTTTTTTGTTTGTTTGTTTTGGTTTTTTTTTGTTTCCGGGCCCGGGTTTTGGTTTGTGGCTTTTTTTAGCTTACATTAAGCACTGGTATTTCAAGGAACAGCTCCCTCATAAGCATAATGCAAGCCTCGGGTTTAAGGGTGCTGGACTATTCCAGGGCATTCACGGGATAAAAATCACGCCTTTCTATCAGACTGCGCTGCAGTCTGTACAGACAGACTGCGTAGATAAAAGCTGAAGTGATGTACTTCAAAACCCAACGCCAAGAGGGGACCCTGGGCCCCCCACCAGGAAGTAGCAAACGACATGAGCAGGGTCTGCCTGACTTCAGGCTTTGCAGCATTTCCTGACAACACCGAGGGGACTTAACGGATACGAAGCCTTCCCCAACTCCCCCTTCTGCCTCCAACACGGCTCCTGCAACGCCTGCTCTGTAGCTTTGGGGCCGGACAGCGGGTGGCGGGGAGCACTCCCCTTTTCAGGCACGGCTGTCTGTCCCAGGCCGCGCCGGAAAGGCACCGCCGTCGCACCCCGCCTCTCTGCTTACCAGGAAGCCCACCGCATAAAGGCAACGCACGAAGCGCCTGGACGCGGTGGCAGACGCCGGGCTCGCCGCGGCTCCACGGCCTCCATCCTCCTCCATTCGGCCAGCGCCGGCCGCGTACCCGCGCCCCGTAGTGGCTGGCGCGAGGGCGGCGGCGCAGGGCATGCGCAGTGGCAGCAGCGTGACAGGAAAGAGGCGGTGGGGCAAGAAGCAGTAAGGAGGACTTGTGTTCTGATTTTGCGTTCACGACTGTATTCTTCGTGTTTCGTCTTTTTCAGGCAAGAAGCAAGAATAAAGGATCTTTGCAGGTTTCGGAGACTATCGGATTCGCTGCTTCCTCTACATTCCCCTCAGCTGGACTTTACCCTTCCCGCCTCTTCCTGCGTGTTTGTGTCTGGAGCCTGTGAGCTCGGGGCGTGAGGCTCTGAGGAGGGTGGGAAGAACTAGATAGGGGGGGAGGGGCTTTGGAGGCATGGTGATGGGTCCCTGCACTATACTTTGCGTTGCTGTAGAAGACGTTTGGACCTGTGCACCGTCAAGCCGGCTTCCTTCATGCTGGCTGTCGCCCACCACTGGTGCTGTTGCTTGGGTCTCACACGGTTCAACCCGGTGCTTTCATCAAATTTTATGATCACAAAGTGTTTTCACGCCTTGGTGCATGGGAGCCGGGGAGGAATGGTATCCCTCTTTCCACTTAGTGTGTATGCTGCTCTGGTGTGTTTCAGTTTAAGTCAGGGGTAACTGGAATTGTTGACTGCTGTTATGCTGTAACACCTTTGTGTCCAAAAAAGTAAAGTGGCATTCTTAAATCTCTGCGATCACAAGATCACAGGATGTTAGGGGTTGGAAGCATTGGATGCATCGAGTCCAACCCCCCTGCCAGAACAGGGCCATATAGCCTAGTGTGGGTCACACCGGAATGCATCCAGACAGGTATTGAAAGTCTCCAGAGAAAGAGACTCCAAAACCTCTCTGGGGAGCCTCTTCCAGTGAGCCTTACGGGACAGAAGTTCCTCCTCACGTTGAGGCGGAACTTCCTGTGCTGTAGTTTGTTGCCCCTTGTCTTATCACAAGGCACAACTGAGAAGAGCCTGTCCTCTCCCTCTTGGCGCTCATATTTATAAACATTTATCAAACCCCCCTTCGTCTTCTGCAGACTAAAAAGCCCCAGATCTCTCAGCCTCTCCCTATAAGGCAGTGCTTCACTCCCTTAACCATCTGGGTAGCCCTCAGTTGGACTCTCTCGAGTAGATCTCTGTCCCTCCTGAACTGGGGAGCCCAAAACTGGATGCAATATACCGGGTGAGGTCTTGCTAGGGCAGAGTAGAGGCAGAGGAGAACCTCTCTCCATCTGCTGGACATGCTGGGGGCAACTCATGTGCAGAATGCCTTCATGTTGTGTGCAAAGGGGATTTTTTGTGTCACTGCTAGCCCAGGGGTCAATGAAAGAGCCACAGTTTTAAGGACTTTAAAAAGGTCCTCCAAATGCACAAGGAAGAGGAGGTATTTCAACTTGATTTTAGTTATCAGTAAGAAGAAACTTTCAAAAAATGACGGTGACTTAAATTTTTTAATTTAGCAGCAGTTAGTAAGTGTGTGAATATTTAATAAATGACGAAAGGATAACTTTACTTCTTTGTGTTTTCAGAGGAAATATCACAGAATCAAGGGTTTTCAACAGATTTAGATCACGGGAAGGGAATGTGGTTTTTCCTTGTGGTTATGAGGAATTAAGCTTGGCGCCACTTGCCCCTCAAAAGACCCCAAATTGACAAACAACCAAACCTGGAAAGCAAGACATGTTCCTAGGATACCAAGGCACAAAGGTATTAACAGAGTCTCCAGAATAACTCAGTTGTTTAATATCTCCATGGCTTTGGTGTTTCATAAATGACTTAAAAAATGCATCTTTAATTTCATAGAATCATAGAGTGGTGGTTTGGGTTGGAAAGGACCCTAGTGATCTTTTAGTTCCAACTCTTCTAGACCAGGTTATTCAAGGCCCCAGCCAATGTAGCTCTGAATACTTAGAGGGTTTGAGCCTCCCTTGCTTTGCTGGCAACCTGTTCCTTAGCACCCTCATGGTGAAGAATTTCTTTCTATTGTCTAATCCAAATCTAGCTTCCAGTTTGAAGCCATTACCCCTCTCTGAGGCCACTTTGAGTAACAAAACATCTCAGACTTTTAAAATTCTGGATCTAACATTAATGGAGATCACAGTGGCATACAATTCCTCTGGTTAAAAAATGTTGAAATATTAGACCACCATGGGAATTAACATTACACTGTCTGCTCAGGGGTGCACTATTTTTAGCCTTGGTCATTTTAACTCTCGTAGCAAAAATTAAAATGGTCCAAAGATTTATCAGAGGAAAATGTTAAAGAGGTGGATTATTAAACGGTGTTGCATGAGTTAAGTGCTGTTCCTCGGCTGTTAGGCATATTGACTTTTGTGCAGAAACTGAGCCCAAGTGAAATCTTTGAGATTCTATGTAAATGCCAGTCTCTCTCAGAAACCAGAGTTGTCAATTCTGCATTCTTCTCAGATTCCAGAGATGAAAATAATGCAGTATAATAATACAATCTTAGAATGGCCTGTAGGGGTTGGAAGGAATCTCTGGAGATCACCTAGTGCAACCCCTCTGCTAAGCAGGTATGCCTAAATTGGGTTGCACAGAACATGTCCAGGTGTGTTTTGAGAGACTCCAGAGAAAGAGACTCCACAACTCTGTGGGCAGCCTGTTCTGCTGCTCCATCACCCTTGAACTAAAGAAGTTTCTTAAGTTCAAGTGAAACCTCCTGTGTTCTAGTTTGGACCTGTTGCCCCTTGACCTAGAACTGACCACCACTGAAAAGAGCCCAGCCCCATTCTCATAACTCCCACTTTTTAGATATTTATATGCATTTATAAGATCCCTTCTCAGTTTTCTCTTTTCCAGGCTGAAGAGCTCCAGGTGTTGCAGCCTTTCCCCTTAAGAGAGATGCTGCTGTCCCCTAATTTTCCTCATGGCCCTCCATTGGACTCTCACCAATAGGTCCCTGTCCTTCTTGAGCTGGGGAGCCCAGAACTGCATCCAGTACTCCAGGTTCTGCCTCACCAGGGCAGAGTAGAGGTGGGGGAGAACCTCCTTCAGCCTCCTGGCCACAGTCTTCTTAATGCACCCCTTCTTGGCCATGAGAACATGTTGCTGGCTCATGGTGTGACTTGTCCACCAGAGCTCCCAGGTTCTTCTCTGCAGTACTGCTTTCCAGCAGGGCAACCCCTGACCTGTACTGATGTATGGGGGTTATTCTTCCCCCTCTACACTTGCCCTTGTTGAACTTCATGAGGTTCACCTCTGCCTGTCCAGGTCTCACTGAATTACAGTGCAGCCTCCTGGTGTGTCAGCCACTTCTCCCAGTCTTTTATCATCAGCAAACCTGCTGAAAGTACACTCTGTTCCTTCATCCAGGTCATTGATGAATATGTTGAACAAGACAGTACTCAGTACTGACCCCTGGGGAACACCACTAGCCACAAGCCTCCAAGGACCCTGTGCTGTTGATCACAACCCTCTATGCTCTGTCATTCAGGCAATTCTTAGTCCACCACCCTGTCCACTCATCTAACCCTCATTTCCTAAGCTTACCTCTGAGGACGTTATGAGAGGCAATGTCAAAAGCCTTGCTGAAGTCAAGGTAGACAACATCCACTGTTCTGCTCTCATGTACTGAGCTGGTCACACCATAATAGAAAGCTATCAGGTTGGTTAAGCATGATTTCTAATGATAATAAGGACAAAATATTGTAGGCAGGAATATTGTATTCCCTATTATTTCATGCAGGATGGCTTGTAAAGAAGAATAGCTGAACTTTTTTATTTTTCAACAATATTGTCAGTGCAAATTATTCATAGAGGGGAAAAAAGCATTCAGCAGACATATAGGTGTTTCTTCCTTTTACAAATCTCATACTGATTTGGTACTGCCAAACTTGGTTAACTTATTTAAAAGTTATATATATTACATATTTTCTTTTGCATAATAAGAAGAAGACATTAATATATAGTAGCATGGCAAATCTGTCTTGCCTTTGATCTGAAGACAGATAGTTCCTGCTACCTTGGGGGTTCCTACTCAAGTTCTGTCATTGCAACTATAAAATTAAAGACAAAGACTTCCAAATAAATCTAAAAATAAAAATTGCCAAATAAATCAATGGTATGGCTGATAATGTAACTGGCTAACAATTAAAGAAATAATAGACAATGAAAACCATTTACTACAGCTTTAAGGAAATTAGAACCAGTCTAATATCTTTGGGAGCAGAATTACATAGATTGGTTGGTTAAAATGATACTATCAATGACGTACACTTCCTTTAAGAAATTTGACTTGTTGCTACTTTAAGGTGTTTGACTTGTTATTGCATGATTCTTATGGCCTGTAGAGCAGTACGTACTCAGACATGACGACCAGAATGTGGGATCAGGATTGTTTGATACTTCTTCAGACTGTATTTGTGAATGGATAGCCTCTCCTGAAGAAGGAGTATGTCTAGATGGTCCTCTCATTTCTAGCCCTTTTTGAAATACCTGGGAGAGGAGAGAAAATCAGAATTTGATTTTATGGATAATGCTAAGACCAGGAAAGTTATGCAATCTAGTGACGCAATCTGAGATATGTAAGTGTTCTAAATGTAAAGGCATATCTAGAAACAATGCCTGCTGCATGTTTAGAGGGTGCATCTGTTTAGGCCAGTATGAGATTAATGTGGTAGTCATAGTAAGTAAGCTGTGACCATCAGCTTTTATTGCTGTTCTGTGGCCCAATGAGCAAACCTCATTTTTCGATTAAAGAGGAGCCTGAAGTAGAAAAGCAGGAAAACTTTGTTACTTTGGTCTCAATTATTTAATCTGAATAGTAATGCAACATTTGTCTAGTTCTGCTGTCCTAATTGAAGATCAGTATGGATTAAATGTAAAGGATTTAAAAGGAAAAAGAGACTTTTAATTGCTGAAGAAATGTTTCTTACACTGTTGACATTGGACCATTCTCAGCCTTGCTTAAGTGGGCTTGATTCACATTATGAATGTGAAGGAAATGAGTCTGAGGGAGAATGCCTGAGCTTGTTTGCTAATGAGCAGAGGAGATGAGGGATCTGCAGCCTTTTACTGAAAACATCCATTGTGGTAAGTGCTTGGTGTTACCTGCCAATCAAAGGACTGAGGCAGTCTGCAGCTGCCCTTCCTCAGCCAGTTGTTTGACTGGGTGTGCTCCAAGACATTACAAAGTGAAAGCACTGATGAAAATCATCTAAAATCTAATAACGTTTTGGAAAAAATATCTTTTCATACCTTCAACAGAGGGGAAAATTTTAAACCTTATAAATTGTTAAAGTTTGTAAAATACTTTTGTAAGACAGTTCTAAGACAACTACAGCAATTTATTTCAGTAAATGGAACATATTATTGGATTCCCGTGTTACAAATAGCTAAGGTCAAGCCCCCAAATGTACATTTTTTTCATCAAATTTAGCAAATTTAACAATGACTTATTTCATTCAGGTTTACTGCTTCAGATCATTAGGGTAACATTCAATAGTAATTTCAACTTTTTACATGCAAGTTGAGCCCAATAGAAAGAGTTACAATCTAGCAGTCCAGAACATTTTAAGAGCTACTGTAAATGAACTTTAGTTTGGAAACTGCTGTTAATCTTAGACATTTAAAGTATTCTTCCTGAAAAGATCTACAGTTGTAAGGAGTGTGGAAAGAAATCACTTAATTGATTCTGCCCCCAAAGCAGTTAGTGATGGTGGGCATGACAGTGACTTAGAAAGCATTTCTAAAAATCTTATTAAAGGAAGGCATTATTCCAGGTCTTGGGCCTAGTTATAGAATCATAGAATGGTTTTGGTTGGAAAGACCTCTGAGATCGTTGAGTCCCACCATCAACCTAACACCACCATGGCCATTAAGCCATTTCCTGAAGTTCTTCCCTTCTGGAATTTTCCAAGGCAGCATAACTAATACCATGTGCTTTCCATGTTTCTTTCAACGGATGTTTAACAGAAAAAAAAAGTATGTCACATATGGTTCAGATACTATTGATCCTGGCCTGGAGGACTCCTGTTGACTCCAGTTCTTTTCCTTCAGTACTATAGTATCCTTATTTCACATGCACACACACAAATACACACATGGACATAACCTATGGTTTTATTTTTAACCACAGGGGCTCTGGAGCACTGGAACGGTACAGAAAAGACTGTACACTAGTCCTCATCTGTAGGAGGCTAGATCCTCATGGCCTTCTGAATAAATTCCAAATATGTGAAAATTGGAAGTGAGGTGAGTCTCGTCTTTTAAGCACTGCAGGTAACATTAATGGTGTGGGCCTGGCTCTTCTATAATTTTAAGAAAAGTTTAGAGCACTTACAAAGAGGTGAGAAACTCAGATGCATCTTCTTGTGCCTATGATGATTCTAGTTATGTTGCCCAACTTGCAGGGATATGGGTGCATCACTCCTTGAATCAGTGTTATGATTGTCATGGGCGGAGTTGAATTTACAGATGGGTATTTAATACCATGCTGCCATCACACCAACTTCTAAAATGAAAGTGCTGTCTGGAACAGAGTATTATGGGGCTTGGAGTTCAGATTGTAACATGAGAGACTTTCTGTTCTGGTTACTGCTTCTGATTTCTGGTTTTGGCATGTTAGTCTCCTGCTGGGCTGGCTGCTGCATGCTTGGGTGAAGGTGTGGTGGTTTGAGCCTTTACCCCCTCAGGTGGCTCAGTTGGTAGCGGATCTAGACCCTTAATGGGAAGGTCGTGAGTTCAAGCCTGCAGTGGGCAGTAGTGTCCTCCCTACTCTAGCCATGAGGTCTGTGATGACAGGTTGGACTCGATGATCTTTGAGGTCTCTTCCAACCTTAGGAATACTGAATAGATTAACTGGGATTTAAGAGCTCAGATGGGGAGGGGGAAAGACATGTCTCTCTAGGCCCAGGATGGTGTTGCAGGCAGTGGCATGAGGTACTGGGTAGGTTTCCAGCCACCCTGTACTTGCCTCCACCGTGGTCAGTATGTGCTGTTTGCCACTGTGAGATCGAGGAAGGGTGATGTAGTCGATCTGCCAGGCCTCTTCGTACTTATATTTCGACTATCTCCCCCCATAACACAGAGCCTTCATGTGCTTAGCCTGCTTAATAGCAGCACGGATGTCACACTCATGGATAACCTGTGAGATGGCCTCAATGGAGATGTCCACTGATATATCCCAAGCCGACCGGTATGTGGCATCTTTCCCTTGGTGGCCAGAAGTGTCATGGGCCCAGTGAGCTAAGAACAGCTCGCCCTTGTGTTCCCAGTCCAAGACTGTTTGGGAAATTTTAGCAGCCAGATCTGCTTGGTGGTTCTGCTTTTGTTGCTCAGAGGCTCTGCTGCTGGGGATGTGTTCATCGATGTGTCGCACCTTTATTGGCAGCCTGTCCAGGCAGGCAGTGATATCATGCCACAGGTCAGCGGCCCAAACAAGCTTCCCTTTTCTTTGCCACCTGTTCTTCCTCCATTCCTTCAGACACCCCCACAAGGCATTGCTACCATCCAAGAGTCAGTATAGAGGTAAAGCACTGGCCAGTTCTCTTGTTCTGATACATCCAGTGCCAGCTGGACAGCTTTTACCTCTGCGTACTGACTGCATTCTCCTTCTCCATCCCTTGCTTCCGCCACTTGCCTTGTTGGGCTCCAGACAGCTGCCTTCCATCTCCGCTTGCTTCCTACAAGCCGGCAGGACCCATCTGTAAATAGAGCATAGCTCTTCTCGTTGTCAGGGAGATCATTATATGGGGGAGCCTCCTCAGCACAAGTCACTGTCTCTTCTGGTGGCATTCTGAAGTCAGCACCCTCTGGCCAGTTGGTGATCACTTCCACTATGCCAGGGCATTCAAAGCTCCCCATCCAAGCTTGCTGAGTTATCAGGGCCATCCACTTACTCCAGATGGCATCTGTGGCATGATGTGGGGTTGAGCCTCTCCCTTTGAACATCCAGGTCAGGACTGGAAGCCTTGGAGCTAGAAATAGAGGTGACTCAGTCCAAATTACCTCAGAGGCAGCCCGGACACCCTCATAGGCAGCTAGGATTTCCTTCTCTGTTGCAGTGTAGTTGGCCTGAGAGCCTTTGTACCACTTACTCCAGAAACCTAGGGGCCTGCCCCTGGTTTCACCAGGAGCCTTCTGCCACAAGCTCCACGTGGGACCATTCTCACTGGCTGCAGTGTACAGCACATTCTTAGTATCTGGTCCAGTTTGAACAGGTCCCAGAGCCATAGCATGGGCCACCTCTCATTTTGTCTGGTTGAATGCTACCTGTTGCTCAGGTCCCCATACAAAATAATTTGTCTTCCATGTTACATGGAAGAGAAGTTTCACAATTTGACTGTACCTGGGAATGTGCATTTCCCGGAAACCCACAAGCCCCCAAAAGGACTGTGTCTCTTTCTTGTTCGTGGGTTGCACCACAGTGGCTACCCTGTTCACCACCTCCTGAGGGATGTGGCGATGGCCATCTTGTCATCAAACACCCAGGAACTGGAGCTCCCTGGCAGGCCCTTTTACCTTGCTTCTCTCTATGACAAAGCCAGCTTCCAGCAAGATACAAATTATGCTCTTACCCTCCTGGTAAACTTCCTCTGCTGTCTCACCCCATACAATGATGTCATCAATAAACTGCAGATGCTCAGGGGCTCCACCTTTCTCTAAGGCAGTCTGGATCACCTCATGGCAGATGGTTGAGCCAGTCTTGAGGCAACTGTTTCCACTGGTCCTGTACTCCCCTCCAGGTGAAAGCAAACTGTGGCCTGCATTCTTCTGCAATGGGAATGGAGAAAAAGGCATTACCAATGTCAGTTGTGGCATACCACTTGGCTGCCTTCGATTCCAGCTCATACTGGAGTTCCAGCATGTCCGGCACGGCAATGCTGATCAGAGGAGTCACTTCATTCAGGCCACGGTAGGCCACAGTCAATCTCCATTCCCCATTTGCCTTCTGCACTGGCCATATTAGACTGTTGAAGGGTGAGTGCACCTTGCTGGTCACCACCTGGCTCTCTGTTTGTTGAATCAGTTGGTGTATGGAGTGCAGAGAGTCTCTGTTCGTCCTTTATTGCCTGCAATATACTACACGAGAGGCAATAGGTAACTTCAAATCCTGCACCTTATGGCTGCCCACTACAGAGGGGTCATCTGACAGTTTGGGTGTGGTAGACAGCTGTTCTTTGCCTGCAGTCTCTACAGCTGCTACCCCAAACGCCCCCTAGCATCCCTCCCACAGAAAGTCAATGCCAAGAATGCAAGGTGCATCGGGAGCAGTCATTATGTCGTGCTTTCCCCATTCATTCCCGGTCAGGCTTATCTCAGCCTGCAGTACAGTCAAATCTTGTGAGCCCCCTGTGACTCCCTGAATGCTTATGGGCTCAGCCCCTTTGCACCTTGATGGTATCAGGGTGCACTGGGCCCCTGTGTCCACCAAAGCTCAGTACTTCAGGGCTTCTGAAGTGCCAGGCCATTTCACATACACATCCCAGTACACTCTGCTGTTCCTGGCCTCCACCTGGCTGGAGGTAGGGCACCTCTAATGCTGGCGGTGATGCTCACACTTATCACAGGGTCCTGTGTTACTAGAAGAAGGGTCTCTTGAGTGAGAGAGACCACTCCAGGAAACTGGGGCAGCCCTTTCCTGGATGAGTTATCCCCATTGTGGCCACCTTGCAACTCCCGCACTCTGTTCCAGAGGGCAGAGGTGGGTTGGCCATGCCAGGTGTCCATGTTCTCTCCCAGTTAACAGAGGATCCTCCACAGAGACTCCCTTGACACACCCCAACAGGCTTGGGGTAATCTCCTAGGGGAAGGTCGCCTATTCCTGATTCCTGAAACATGGATCCATTCTTAAGAAGAAGGGGAAAAAGAAGTATCGTTCTCCTTTTTCAGTTCAGACATAGAGGCCTTAATCTCTTTGACAATGTCTTTAGCCATAGTTTCTGTAACTCAGATTAGGGGTTTCTGGTTTACACTGTCCTCATATTCCCTTAAATCATTAGCAAACTCACAGACAGTTTTAGGACTTCCATCCTGTCCAGTCAGGAATTTCCCTCCTAATGTGTGAGCATGTTTTTGAGGGGCACCCTGGGTGAGTTTCTTTACAAAGGACCATCTCACAGGCACCTCATCTGGGTCCAAGGGGAGCTGGCCATCTCCATAAATTATTTCCAGCACAGCCATCTGTCTCAGATACTGAATGCCCTGTCCCATAGTTGTCCATCTAACTGGGGACCAGGGCAGGTCATCTTTTGAGCAGTACTGGCTCTTGATGGCATTGAAGATCTGGGCCCACAGAGTGTGTGTTCCATTGCATTTGGCTAACTCTTTGTCCAGGCCGACATCACGAGTCAGGGAGCCTAAAAGCTTTGCCTCCCTCTTATCCAGGTCCACAGTGTCCACCCCCTCATCCCAACATCTCAGGGCCCAGTATAGTATTGGCTCACCCTCTTTCTGTGCGTAATCCAGACAAGTTTGCCTTAATTCATTTCTGGGCAGAGATGTAACAGTCATTATTTCCTGATCCGGGTCATCCTCATCCACTTCTGGGTTCTGTGAGGTGCTAGGCCCCTCCAACGTGCCTTCTTCACCATCTGTGTTTCAAGATGATTTTTGCCTCTTTTTCCTGTGTGTGGTGACAGGTGCTAGAGAAACTGCATGGGCAGGAGCATCAGGGGTTAAGTGTGGAACTGCTGGTGGTGGGGCAAACCCTTGTGCCCCGGGCTCAGACTGAGATTGGGAGTCCCTTTTTGCTGGGCAGCACTCTCTGCAGTCTGACCTTTCCCTCTGTGTTTACACAGTGCTTTTGGTGCTCACAGCACACACCCTTCTGGTTGTTAGAGGTTACAAAAGACTGCCTCATCACTCTGCAAAGAGCTCTTAATAGGTTAGCCCTACGCCCACCCAGCATGGTCACAGGAAATACCCCCATAAGGATTATATTGAAGCATATAGAGCATATTGTAATGTAAAGCAATTTTCCATCAAAGACATTTTTATCTACACTGTTAGTTTCATGGCTTGCTTAAGGAAAATTTTCTATGTTAGAGAAATTACCACTGCCAGTAAAATTCAAAGAATTCAAGAGGTACATGCCCAACTGCATTGGTAAAGATTTATCCAGTTGAACAGCATCTCTATCATTAGCCACACCACGTGGTAAGTTATTAATTTGTAGATATGGGTCCAAAAGATCCAGCCAAACACACATGCAAAAGCTTGGAACATCAGATTCTTCAAAATTAACATATCTACTTCCAATCCTTTTCGCTCAAACAAAGTAATACTTTACAAATAGAATATTAATTTCCAAGCCCCACGTTGGAGTGCCAAAAATACTGTGGTGGTTTGAGCCTTAACTGGGATTTAAGAGCTAGTATGTGGGGGGTCAAGACTGAGAATCCCTCCTTTGCTTCCCCCCCCCCCCCCCCCCCCCCCCCCCCAGCTAAGGAAAAAAAAAATAGGAAAGAAAGGGGGATAAGGAAAAAAAGGGAGGAGGTAAATCCACTTAGAAATAACTTGGAGTTGGTTTGGAAGTAACAATATATATGTATATACACATATATATAAATCACAATAACAGGAAGGATTCACAAGGGTAAGGAACAAGGATGGTTAGGGAGAGTATATACAAAACCAACAGTCCTTTGAGGATGGAGCAGGGAGAAAAGGCCTGGCTCGACCACATGGCAGAGAACTAGGAAGACAGCAGCGACTCTCTTAGTCCTTTTGTCCTGGTGAGTCAGAAGTAAAAGAGAGCAAATGGCTGCAGTGGCTTCCTTTTCATATGCTTGCTGGACAGGGAGGGGGAGTGGAACAGACTAACTCTGTTTCCCAGGGGGGAAACCCCCTCCAGGGAGAGCAAGGCTCTCAGAACCCTTCCCTCTCTGCTTTCAAAGTGGGCATAACCCATCACAGGGGGGAACCATTTATCACTGGCTGCTGCTGCTGCTTTTGCTAAGGTCATTGTATAGCACATGGTCTCATTAGACCCCTTATCTCAACCCATAAGGGTTTTTTTGTGTTACTTTTCCTCTTGTCTGTGTGTGGGGTGGGGGGCCTTGCTTGTTAGAGCAGACTGTGTTATCCCTGGACAATGACTTGGTTAAAAAATACTGTGTCTTCCCATATTTTTACCTATCCACTATAGATTTAATGTAATATATAATGCAGAATGGGATATGTGAAATGATGACCTAGTCACAGTCATATTAAAGTTTTCTCTTCCTTTCTGTGGCTGAATGGTTTGTAAAATGAAGTCCTGAGCACAAAGAATAAATGAGGTAGGATCCAAATAGAATATATGCTTTCCAGTTTTGTTCATTTGAGTGGCTGTGTGCCTATGATGTACTCCTGCAGATGCAGGGATCTGGATACATAAACCTATGTAGACTGAATGCCTCAAAAAGGTTGTTCTTGCTTTATTAGAGTTCCTGTTGAAGCTGTGTCTGGGCTATGGGCTTCTTTTGCCCTTTAGTCAGAAGAAAGGTAGCTACCATCATCTGTCTCTTCATGAAGTTGGTATAGTTCCTGCAGAATGAATGATTCAGTGATACTTGTGTTCAGAGTGGCTTGATTTCATCCATGTGCAGAAGACTTGTCCTCTCTACAACCTCTTCAGGTTTTAATCAAGGCAACATGTACGCTTGCTGCAGAGAGGTGAATGGTGTCCTAGTCTGTATTTGGCAGTGTTGCCAGCAAGTTTCTCTCTAGTCAGCACTAATGAGGCCACAGTTGGAGTGCTGGGTTAATTTATGGGCTCCCCAGTACAAAAGAGACATGAACATACTGAGGAGAGTCCAATGAAGGACCACTAAGATGATGAAGTGGGTAGAGCATCTGTCCTGAATGGAAAAGCTGAGAAAGGTGGCACTGTTCACCCTGGAGAAGAGGAGGCCCAGAAGGACCACTAATATGTATACCTTAAAGGAAATATAAAGAGGACAGAGCCAGGCTCTATTTGGTGGTGTCCAGTGACAGACCAAAGGGAATGAACACTATCTGAAAGATGGGAGGTTCCAGGATGACTGAGCTTTGGCATGGGTTGCCCAGGCAGGCTCTGGAGTTTCCAGGCTTGGAGATACTCAAAAGCTGCCTGGACATGGTCTCTATAAACCAGCCCTAGTAAGTCCTGCTTGAGTAAGGGGTTAGACAAAGTGGCCTCCAGAGGTCCCTTCAGGCATCAGTATGTGATTCTGTGATTTGTGGACTGATTTGCTGTGGCGTTGAGGTTAAAGTGATCATATCTCAGACTAGTTATTCCAGGATTCCAGTAAGCCCAGCCCCTAGTAAGCAGAAAGGGGGGAGAAAAAAAAATAATAATGCTTTTAGGTTATGATTCATTGCACATTGAAGTAGTAATCCAAAAATAGGTCAGATAGGCTGCGTTGTAAAAGTGCCAATGTGACTGTAAAGGAAACCTGAAGTGACCAGCTTAATTGGAGTCATCTACCCTGCAGCTGTCTAGTGCTAGGTAAGATGAATCCTGTTGAGAGATTTAATGGACAAGGTGTACTATACTCTGTATGTCTGCCCAGCATGCAGCTGACAATTGACTATGTAGGTGCAATGGATAACATACTGTCCAGCTGGGGAGGATGGCCAGGATGAGCATCTGTATCAGCAGGTGAGATACTCTATTGCTATACATAATGTTTTTCTTCAACAGTAAATGGACATTGTGGTCTCAGAAGGACTCAGCTCTGAGGCAGCTGCTGAAATTGGTTCTTGGTATATAGTGATACATGCAGCCAGTTCTTAAAGACTCTTTTTAGATCATGGACATTTCTGCCAGCACAGATAAGGAGCTGCCTGCCAATTCCAAACATTCACGCATGACATTTACTCAATCACACACAAACATAAACAAGCAAATAAACAACTTCCGCTTCCCATAAACTAATCAAGCTTGGGTTTGTTTGGTTTTTTTTCCCCTTTAGATAGTTGTGGGGTTGGGGTTTTTTGTTTGTTTATGTGTTGGGGGTTTTGTTTGTTTGCTTGTTTTCTAGTATACAGGAAGGGGGTTATGTACTATATTGATGGTGGAGGTATTTAGATATATAAATAAAATAGGAAGATTTAGAATCGGTTTAGCCCTATCTGTTTGGAAAATGAATATAAACTAAACGATAAAACTTCTGCCAGATTTGTTAAATGTTGGAATCCATCCACTGTATGAGGGCCTTCAGTCTTCACCCTGTGCCTCAAAAAAATCAATGAATGTTTGACTTAAGTGGCCAAACAGACTGTATATTAAAAATTATTTAATTACTTCATTGTCATTATAGTAGAGATAAATTTGGCCTAGACACTTTGGTTTAAACTACTTGTCTTTCTGTGGAAAGTTAAGAGTTTTGGGAGGAATTGGGTAACAATCTTGTTTAAGTTTCAGAATAATGATTGTTTTGGTTTGCTAAGCCTGGCCTTGTTTTCCCTGCCTTGATACTTTCTCTCTTCTATTGAGGAACCTTTAGAATTTAACTTTATTTTATTGAATAGAAGGTGCCCTGAGACTTTCAGTGAGTATTCAAGTATTGGATAAGATGAATTTATAACCTGACATAGCAAGTCTTAACATGGCTTCCAATTCATTCCTGACATATCTGGGCATAATACTGGAGATGTTAGAGTATTTGAAAGATGGCTTTGCCAGAGAATGTGCCATAAATATAAAAGAGAATAATTAAATTAGATCCTCTCAGGATGAACATTCTAAACTGAGACCAGAGTGCATGTACAGTATATTAAATATAAATACTTGTACTGCACAGGCAGCTGATTCAGCTGTTGTTGGAATTCAGTGAAGCTTTTAAGGCAAACTGATTTCAGTGAAGCTACTCATGAGAGTAAGTACTGTCATTCAGAAATGTTTTCACAGAGTGGCTGATGTACTTCTAATCTGAAGCCAGGTAGATACAGGAAGACCGAAACAAGCAATTTTGTTTCTTTTATTATTTGTGAACTAACAAGACATAGATGTCTACTTGAATGATTGAACTGAGCTCTCTCAGTCTAATCTAGGTTTTGCTGAACCACTCTTCAGGATCCCCTGGTTGTATTGACTAGATCACTATTGGTTATAACAGAAAGGTGTCTAGCTTATGTGATATCGTCTAAATTTGGGCTTGTTAGTCTTGAACTGAACCCTACTTTTTTTCTTTGGACACATTAGAGTAGAACAGAATAGAATAAGACTATTTCAGTTATCAGGGAACTACAGCAATCGTCTAATCCACCTGCCTGAGCGCTTGATGGCTGACTAAAAGTTACAGCATTATTCTAACTTGCAAGTAATGCTTTTCTAAAAAATACCTTCTTTGCTTTTATGGCACATTCTATGAGTTATTTTTCCTGATGTTTTTTTTCCTTCAGTAGAGATGGTAAAACATCACTTTCCAAAGTCAGATATTTCCGAAATCACTTACTGCTATAGAAAAGTGAACTGCATCAGGGGTTGTTAGGGAAAGCAGATATGGCAAGAAGAGTCTGTTGGACTGAAAATTCCTTTACTATTCTGCATACATTGAGACCATGTAGTGCAAAAAAACTACAGAACATCAGATGTGCTTGTGTATGAGGTTAGTATAGCATCAGATTTGAAAGAAATATTACTTGTAACAAATGTGTATATGGCATTAGGCATATAATGTAGTGTTAGCAAAACACTGAGGACACGTCTTTACTTCATCTGTCTGGAAATTAGGAGAGGTAACAGAAACAGTCTTTCCCTTGCTTTCCTTGAGCACACTGTGGCACTGTCCAAACAGATACTGGAATATCGGAAGTAGGAGTCCCTCTGGAAGCCTAAATGTCTTGCAATAAAATTTTGTGACATTATGTTTTCTGGCATAAACTGACTTCATCCTTCTCTTGATCCCAGCACTTCCCAGCATGAGATGCCAGTGGAACATTTTCTAGTCTGGTTATAGATAATTCCAATGAAATTTTATTAGGTAAGGACTACAGGATCTGTAGATCTGTACAGGATCAGTATAAACTCAACAAATCTCTAAAGAAGCAGGCTCTGTAATCCGCTAGAGATGTTTGGAAAAGCCTGCTTGGCAGCAAAAGTTGTTGAAAAAGCCTTTTCTTGGGCATTGAGTCCTTACAACTTAAATATGTTACCTCATCACCTTCCAAAGGAGCCAAAGCACATGAATGGACCAATGTCTTCTATTTATAAAGAGATTGAAGTTTCTTTATCAGATTCTGGGAGGAATTTTTAATTGCATGCATTTCTGCTATATGCAAATAAGATGCATCTGAATAAAGACAATGCTTCGTTTAGTGTTGTTAAAGCTATTGCTGTTAAGTGTAAGATGTAAATTTTTTAAACTAACTGTATTCTTAATAAAGGTTAGGATTTTTCACAAGCATCTCTGCAATTTGGCTACCATGTCTTACAGTTCCTTAAAAAAATTCTGAAGTTTCGTTTAGTAATGTGACATGGTAACTTCCAAAGTGTTTGGTGTGTTTCCTCCCCTGCTAGTAGCCAAGGAAACATTCACCACCATGCCTGAACCTCGTAAGCCCTTGCTGCTACTGTGTGCTCTGTAATGTTGTTCGTTTGAATGGGTGAACAGACCCATTTCAACTCCATCCCTATCTTCACTGATGTTGATGCACCAGCTGCAATAATATTTCAAGTCAATCCATGATTAGTTAGGGGAAGGTCAGCTATTTCTGACTGGCCTTGCCCAGACAGAGAAACATAATGAAGCTCTGCCATCAGTGTCCTAAAATAGAAGGGCCTTTCCATCTGTCAGTCTTGAGTCAGCCACATGGAACAAAAATTAGGGGACAAACACCATCTCACAGGGCATTTGGAAGAAGGGCACAGGCAGGAAGTCAGATCAAGGGAAGCTTCTTCTGATAAGAGCTGTATTCTCCAATCAGCTTTTTTGTCACATTGCCAATACTTTTATTTATTTTACTGTTCTCTTGCATAATTAACCTTTTTTCTTTAGAAGAACTTTGATAATGAAACTGAGTGTGGGGATATTTTTTGGAGGCTTCTTTGCGGCTCTGGGGGTTTTGCTGTTTTTGGTGGCATTTGGAACTGATTATTGGCTTCTCGCTACAGAAATAGGAAGATGTTCAAAAGCACCTGAAGATGTTGGGGTTAGTATGGACATTTTTATTTATAACAAGAATTATTCATCTCTAGGTTTCTCTGATGTGTTTATTTTGTGTGTGAAATCATTTTCGCCTTCTGGAGGCTTACAAACCTGCTTCAAAACCTCTTGTAACCAGTTGTAATCAACTCTAGTAATATCACAAAAGACAAATTCCTTTTGCAATATGTCATTGTTTTCAAATGATGTATAACTGGTAAGGTATTTCATAGTTAATTTATATTTGAGTAGGCTGTGTTTCATTATGATAATGGCGTTTTTTACCTAGACATCTAATTTCAGTGGAACTTGATACTTTCAGCCATTTAAAAACTGAATTATAATGGCTTCCCCCCTCCCCCCCCCTTTTTTTATTTTTGTCTCTTTTTAATTTTTTTTTTCCCTCTACCCCATAGGGAGAAGAGGCCACTTTCCATCATGAAGGTTTCTTCTGGAGGTGCTGGTTTAGTGGAAATGTAGGAGAGAATAATGCCAGCATGTGGAATTTCTGGTATAGTAAGTAATTTTTTCCTTTTAAATTATCTACAGTAGTTTGTTCTCAGAATTGTTATGGGCTTTATTACCATGTTGTGAATCATTGGATTTCATTGGTGATCATGTTCTTCAGCTACTCTAAAATAAATTCTTGAAAAATGTGTTTGTAATCGGTACTGAAAGAAACCCTGGGACAAAATAATACGTATTTAACTAACAACTTATGCTATGAGTGATATGGCTGCCCTGTTAACTTGATTCCATTCTCGTCAGGACAGCCTCCTGCTGTTTACTGTTAAACAGACTGTTTATTTTTGTAAGGTAAGGAAAAAGAGCTTAGTGGTTAGGATGGTCCATGAATTTTCGCTCAGAGAGTTTTTCAAACTAGTTCTACAAGTGATTTAAGAGGACATGTGAAAAGTATGTAAGGCATATAACGTCCATGAGAATTCCTCTACTAGACTGACAAATGACCTTTTGCAATCTTCCAATATATGCTAGGATTCAGATAGTATTTTACAACCAAAATCTTCCATGAAGAGGAGGTCAAACAACCTTCTTTTCTGGTCTTTGACCCCACCTCTGAGGTACAGAGCTCCCTCTCTTTATTGCAAGATTTCCACAATCCTTGAGAAAAGCAGGTGCCATCATACAGATTTGACTGCAATAACCCCTATTTTGCTAAATATATTCCTTGGTCTTAGGTGGTCAGTCTATTATTCACTGTAGTTAATTTCCCCTTGTTATTTATCTGGAGAATTCAGTGGTCAGGAATCTGAAATTTAAATGTGGTTTAAGATATAGTCAGCCTTTATCTTTCACAAGGAAAAAGGTGATATTTTTATAAGCATTTATTATAAAGGGTGAGATTACCCTTCTCTGGGGATATTGATTCCATAGACTAAACTCCTATTTGTTGAGACTGTAAACTTTTTGAAGTGCCTTGGTATTTTCCATTGTTCTTTCACAAGAGGGAAAGTAATTTCCTGGTTGTCTTTTTTCTTATGGTGGGGCATGCATAATTATCCCTCACAACAGACAGGCACATATACATATAAAAGCATTAGTATGCATTGCATATAAATTGCAGTGTGTTTTCAGCAAGGATGCTTTACTGAGTACAGTAAAGCAGTACAAATCTCTGTTGCCCATTAAGGAATATCCTTGCCTGGATAACAAGGTTGGTGCCTCTTACCAAACCAAATCCACTCTAAGCTATTGCCTGGGAAAGAACTTGGAATCTGGGCCTACAAAACTCAG
Source organism: Melanerpes formicivorus (assembly GCF_026170545.1). Classification (NCBI taxonomy): domain Eukaryota; kingdom Metazoa; phylum Chordata; class Aves; order Piciformes; family Picidae; genus Melanerpes; species Melanerpes formicivorus. The sequence goes on along the minus strand of NW_027142353.1, from coordinate 28,379,429 downwards.
TTTACCTGTTTGAAGTACAGGCTTAAAACGTTTTATTGTCAATCCAGTAAAATATTAATCTTTAGCTTTCTTTCGCATCTAGCTAACCAGTCACCTTCTAAGAATTGTACTCATGCTTACCTGTCACCATTTCCTCTTATTCGAGATGAACACAACTCAACCTCCTATGACTCTGCAATCAGTAAGTATTTTTCTGGCTGAAAATGGATACAATGCCTATAGTTTTAAGTGAACAATTTGGATGCTTCAGTATAAAACAGCCTTATCACTCCATACAGTTTAATTACTAGAGTTCTGGTGTTTCATACTTCTCCTAATGTTCCAACATGCATATTTAAGCCACTATGTAGGAAAGCACTTAAATGAATATTTTGCTTTAAGCATGATGGCAGAATGGAAGTAATTTTTAGAAAAAGGAGACATTGCCTTTTTAGTGCTTTTTTCTCCAACATAAAAAGTATCTTCCGTAGGCTGAATCCCTTAAACGTGTACTTCATCTCATGTATTCCCATAAAACTGTTTTGTTGTTTAAATAGTTACTACATGTGGAAGGAGGAGAGGGGCCTTGGTACTGTCTAAGTTTATTCCACAAACTCAGATATATGGAACCAACTGCTGAATGTATCAGCTCCTCTCCATTGACACTGTAGAGAACTGAGGCACTGAAGTTCCTCTGAACAGTGTGTGCAATACATGAATGTTGTAGCCTAAAACCGCATCACTAGGCAGTTTTGTTTTGTGTGGTGAACTAAGCTATTTTTAAATATATGTGTATTCTCTGTAATATTTCAAAATACATGCTATGTTAAATAAAGATATTAACACTGAGAAACTAGCGCTGTAACAAAGATCCTGATATTTATATATGCAGATATAGAGTAATTTAAGACCTTATATTTGAATAATGCCTGGTTTTAACAAATCTTAAAAACTACTTTGAAATGTTGGTCAAATTTAATCAGATCAAGGGCTTTATGCAAACATATTTGAAGTAAATCACTCCAAATATACATGACTTTTTAAATAACCTGTGATGTGTGGATGCTGCACGGCTATGAGCTCCCTGATTCACTGACTTAAGTGATCCCTTCCTGTCCTGAGGCTGTAATTAAGCCTTTGTTAACATTGAAGTGCCTTCAGAATCCAATTTTTATGGTACAGACATGAAAAAGAAAATAAATTGGACTGATAATAGCTCTGTTAATCTATGGAAATTATGAACTGTTTGTCCAGGAAGAATTCAGAATTCACTGTTTAGAGATCTATCTGTAACTTCACAGCACATCTAGAACAGTTTCTCTTTCCATTTGAAAGTGACAGAGTTATCAGCTACTAATAATATAGACTGAGTTTGTATTCCACTATTCGCTCATACATTCAAAAAGGATCCTCAAATTATATTGCATGATTACACAGAAGTGGACAAACAAAGAATAAAGGAAGGAGAAGGAATATCATTAAAACTTTAATTAATTTCAGTTAATGTTTGCCAAAAGAACTACTGGTCAAATATAATTTTCCTATCTATATTTCATATTTGGAGATTAAAAATAGGTAGAACTGTATTATAGATGCTGGCCCAGGTAGAGTATATTCAAAGCCATTCCTACTATATAAATAGATACAGTTGGATTGCTTTTGAGCTCATTAAATCTGAAGAGAGGTTTTTTATGCCTCCTGTTCATTTTCAGCATCCAAGTGAGTTATTTACTAGACTAGGTATGTTTGTTCAAGAATCTTTCACAACTTTTTATGAAGAAGGTTATGTCATCATCTCTTCTGGTAGTTCAAAACTTGTTTCTCGCTTAGTCTACTTTGACAGTCCTGCCCATGAGTTTTGGCAAACAAATTTATAAAATTTCACTGAAACTGCACTTAAATCACAGAATCACCAAATCATTTTGGTTGGAAGATACCTGGCGTTGTTCTTTCCCAGGTGCAAGACTCTACACTTGCCCTAGTTGAATTTCATTAAATTTCTCCCTGCCCAACTCTCCGGCCTGTCCAAGTCCTGCTGAATGGCAGCACAACTCTCTGATATGTCAGCCACTCCACCCAGCTTGGTGTCATCAGCAAACTTGCTGACAGTGCACACTGTGCACTCTGTGCCCTCATTCAGGTCATTCATGAATGTATTGAATAATACTGGTCCCAGTACTGACCCCTGAAGAACTTCGCTCTTCTTCAAAAATTTCCCACACAACTTTATCATTACTTTTAGTGAGTTCCACACATTCACTTGTAATTAGGAGTGGATAAGAAGAAATATTCTGTCATCTGAAAAATATTTAATTTGCCTTTTTTTTTTTTTTTTTGGTAGAAAAATAAACAGCTGAATAAAAAGCTTTAAACTTCATTAGAAAAATCAAACATGTATACAACACATTTTTCTAAAAATCTCTGACTTTCTATTGACAGAACTGTTTGTGAGCAAGTGAAGGCACAAGACTTCTTTTACAGACTGATTTAGGAGACTTTGAGACCTGATCAGAGGAATTTGAATTTAACTGCTGTCCCCTAGTGGAAACACAAATGTGGTTTGTTGGTGGCATGCCATGTTACCATCTAGTTAGTAGGGCTCACTCCAAGACAAGTTTCCTGAGGAACATAAAATCTCTGATGCTTTTTGAGTGCAGTGCCTGGACCATATCTTTGCTGATATAACTCCTTTTTTTTTACTATCAGTAGGAATTTGGCTTGGAGCTTTTCTGGGCCAGAACTAAAAAGGCTCAATCCATCCTCTCAGGCCTATGACTTTCTGTGATGGTGAAGTGGTTTATAGTGAGAGCTATTATAGTGTGCAGCTTAGGCAGTGCCTCAGTGTGTTGCCGGCAGATTCATTTATATGATGATTCAGAAACATGCAACAAACTACAGTCTAGTAATAAATAACATAAAATTAGCTCATAACAATTAAAGTGCCAGAGTAGTGACCTCTACCTTCTGAAATAAACATATATTTATATAATCATAATCAGATTGGTATCTCATCAGGCCGTTTTGAAAACATAATAGTATGGTACTTAAATAATAATCTACTGCAAGCTCTATTAAATATATGCTGCTAGCTATATTGATGCATAGTATCATGTAATTAGATTACTGAACACTGACATTCAAGGACTACCACACTTTTGTAAAACTCTTTGACTACAAGACAATACTAGGCTGGTCTTTGAAAAATGTAAGAACTCCTTATTTGTACAGGTAGTCTTGTTGGGTGCAGTGAGATTATTCCTAAGAAAAATAGGTCCAAAATCTAGCACTTAGACAAGTCATGAGTTTATATAGTTTTTGTTCCCCCCAACTTTATTTCAAAAACAAACAATACTTCCTTAACTGTTTTAAATTACTTGGAAGCCATTTAATGGGGCTGCACTGACACATTACTTTAATACTCTGATTTGTAGCTGCTAATATGCTTTTTCCTGACTATTAGTATCTTATTTAGTCCAGTGCTGTGCACAGTGTCAGCATTTGAGGTAGTGCCTAATATAGTGTAGAATACATTATGTTTATGGGTCTGAAGGAAAATTCTGGTTTAGCAGCTCTTACATTAATATGGTGTAATCAAATTTTTTGGCAGGTTTTTTACGGGGTCAAAGTTGACCTAAAGCAATCTATAAAATATCAGAAATGAAATCTGAAAATAAAAATTGTACAGTGAAGTGTTAGCAGTAACCTATTTCTAGGACACACACAAAAAAGCTGTTATGTAATACAGTCTCATAATTGCCTGTGAGAGATTGCAATAAAGTACATTTACTAAAGCAGAACTCCCCAGCCACCAAGCAGTGATAAAATAAGAAGTATTTTAAAAAGCAATGTGTTAATACTGTGAATATTGTATGTGTTTTACTGTTAAGATTATTAAAAAGAAGATTACTACTAAAGGGTAGTAAAGGTACTGAGTTAAACTGAGAAAAATTTTGTAAGGTTTACTCTGTTGCCAGGAGTGTCTCATGCACTGCAGAGATCTGTGATCTCATTTACAGTTGTTTATCTGCAGAGAAGATACTCCTGATTTAGAGCAGTTCAGACACTTCACCTTTCATTATATGTTATGTAGTGGGTGGCAATACTCTTGTCAAAAGCGTTTTGATATTTCTTGCATTAAAGACATGTTCTGAAGTACAATCCCAACGCTTTAGGATGTGTGCTTGTGAGTGAAAATTCAAGACAACTTTTCCTGTAGTAATGTGTATGCAACACTGTACTCATACATGCTTGAAAAAGTGCCTCAGCTTTGTGGTGCTTAATAGTTCATATTGATATTCAATTCAATATTAAGTGGCTGGTGTGTGGTTTTTTTCATAATCCATAGAAAATGTGTAGGCCAGTAGCTGAGATTTTAAAACACTTGCATTAAGCATGGCTAATAAAATACATGGTTTGGTTTCATGAGGTTAATCTTAACATCTCCGGTAGTAGATGGGTGTTGCATTATGTCATTAGCTAATTGTGGCAGTTCAGTCTGGGTTCCTTCTAAACTAAAGCCACAGAGTTACACCTCCAGTATTGAGAGTGTCCAGCACAGTAGGTGTTCACAGGACATAGCATATTTCTACCCATAAATCCTGCACCCTGTAAATCTGATTGCAAAGTCATTGTCTTTCACTTCATTCTCTGCCCGTGTGGGAGATGATTCCATATTGGGTAAACGATGGGGCAGTATCTCAGGCCTCTTTGGCCTGTTTAGGCCTAATGCCAGGATAAGAAGGGGGGCAGAGGGGGTGCCTGGCCAGCCTGAGACCAGCCTAGCAGTGGAAGGGGAAGAAAGAGCCCTGGGGGTTTTGGGTGCATCCTCAGGTGGGGAGAAAGGAAGCCTGGGATTTTTGGGTGTGGTGTAAGGGAGCTGTATGCTTTGGGATATGTTCACCACTATGCTTTGTAGTTTTCTTTGTAGAACGAGGCTGGTGAGAGGCCTCGAGCACAAGCCCTATGAGGAGAGGCTGAGGGAGCTGGGATTGTTTAGCCTGGAGAAGAGGAGGCTCAGGGGAGACCTTATTGCTCTACCTGAAGGGAGGTTGTAGCCAGGTGGGGGTTGGTCTCTACTCCCAGGCAACCAGCACCAGAACAAGAGGACACTGTCTCAAGCTGTGACAGGGGAATTTTAGGCTTGAGGTGAGGGGGAAGGTCTTCACAGAGAGAGTTGTTAGCCATTGGAATGTCCTGCCCAGGGAGGTGGTAGAGTCACCGTTCCTGGAGGTGTTCGAAAAGGGATTGGACGTGGCACTTGAAGCTATGGTCTAGTAGTCATGAGGTGTTGGCTGACATGTTGGACTTGATGATCTTTGAGGTCTTTTCCAACCTTATTGATTCTATGAATCTCGATTGATTTTCCATTTAAACTTTCCATCGCTACCCAATCCATTTGTGTGAGCATCATTCTTTTGTTCGTTTTGGGGCAATAGAGCATCTCTCCTGCTCTAAACTAGGACACTAATGTGTTCCTGGATAACCAATTATGGAGCTTTAGAGGTGTATATGGCCCCTGCACTACAAGTGTGTGTTATAGGTGACTCAGTTGTCTAACTTTGTGAAATATATTGCTGCTTCTCTTTCATATCCTGCAGCAGTGCCATCTTAAGATATGTATCTTTGGCTTCAGTTTGTAATCAGTGCTGGATTCTACTATGCTTTTGAGAATTTTCATCCATTTCTCTGAAGTTTGCTCACTTACTCAAAACCAAGTACTCCTAGTTTCAAATGATGCAGAAGTGTCCAGAGGGACCTAAATTTGAATCTTTAGTGAGAAAAGCAAATAGCAAGTGAAAACTACAGGTGGTGCAGTTTTGTAGGAATATACTGCAGCTATAATGTCCCCATAGTATCAAGGCCAAATGGTGCAGAGCTCAAAGACAAGCATGCCGTGTGTACTCCTGTTTTTTTCTGAGTACTATTTTATTTTTAGGCCTGCACGTCACTTCCAAGGCAAATGTTGTAACTGGCAAAGGGGCAGCTTACTGAGACAAGTTACAGAGCCTTCTGTTTATCACTCTTGGAACACAGAGCAATAGTATCTAAGATTAACACTGCAGATAGGTTTACCTCAGACTCTGTGGTAGTGCTTGTACTTTATTTCTTCTGTTGTAGGAAATACTTGGAGTAGTGCATGCATTTGAGGTAGCTAACTTAAACATATCTGTGAAATACCTTGCAGAAGCAAGGGTAGTCCTTGTCATGTGGACCAGAACATGAGCTGTCTTATGAACTGTGTCAGTGAGACTTGAAATGGTCCAAGCTTCTGTTAACACTTTGTGTAGGTTCAGTGAATCATTATTTCTTGAAACAGGCTGCAGGGATCACAGTGTCAGCCCTTTTCATGGGACATAAAGAAGGCTAATTCTTTTGCACTTTTTCTGATATTGCTCACCTCAGTCTCAGAGCAGCAAAGTCTTTGACTTAAAGGCTAAGTGCATTCTTAGGAAGGTTTCATTTCAACCATCTCTCCTGTTCATCTATAGATGCCAACTAAACGACATGACAGCAGTAGAGCTGCATTGTAATTTTGAATGATTAGTGCTGTGGGAACTGATCTTGCACACCTGGGCAGAGAAGATGAGAAATATGGTCTGAGTATGAAATAAGTTATCTTTCTCTACAGAAAAAAATCATTGCTTTTAAAGTCCCTTTATATATATATATGTATAAGTCTAAATGCTCTTAGCATGTTTCCTCAGACCCGTGCCACAAATAATTCAAATAACTTACTGTCTTGCAAATTAGAGGGGGCAATCTTTTCCTTGAAAAGTTAAATATTTGAGATCATTGCAGATTTCTTGCCTTTCAAGTATACTCTATTTTCTAATTGATGTTTTATGATGGAGTTATCTGGATAAACAAATATTAGGATCATCAGAATTTATCCATGATTCTCTAGAGGAAATTATTTCAAGAGAAATAGAATGGAAACTTATCTCAGGTGATAGCTAGGTCAAATCAGTATTTTACATATAATGCATAAAACACTTATGCCACTGGAGCAGAGAAGCAGCTTCTCACTTGTATTGTTACAGAGAGGTTTAAACAAATTTTCATCAGTTACATTTTTACTCCTTTTGTGTTCTGTTTCTAGGAATATTTGAACAAATCAAGCTTTTCTGATAAAATGTCACTAAAACAGAATTCAGAGCTTCCTGTATGAAAAGCAGATAACAAAATTTAATGCTGATTTGTAATACTGGAGAATCTTGTGTCCTCATCTATTCAGGAAATAGAAGCAATGACTGACCATAATGATATCGAAGAAAGCTTTTTCAGGATCAATTTTGGCCTATGTGTCCTATTATGTAGCATGACTTTGAAGTACCTTGGGCCATCCATGTAAAAGAGTTGGGTGGTTATAGACTGATTTAGCGGTGTTAGGTTTTAAATGAGGAAGTAATGTCCCATGGACTTGGGGACTGCGATGAAGCTTAGCAAAGTAGCCCCATGAGTAAAATAATATGAAATTGCTTCAGAGACCCAAGACTGAAAGACTTGAGAGATTTACCTTTCTAGGTCTCCATTCACTGTCCATTTGCATTAAGTGAATCATTTCACTATGTGTTTAACTTTAAACAGGTGTCTAAATCCCATAAGAGGTAGAGTACTTAAAGCAGAACACACACTTAACGACGTTGCTGAGCCACAGCCTTATTTCTTACCTACTATTTATTGCAGTATTTTTTTTTGTTTATGTAGAAAGAAGACTTGTATTGGATATGAACCAAAACACAATTTTAACCCTTCTTCCAGCTACTTTCAGACACATTCATCCTTTCTCTGCCCAAATCTGCTGATCAGTGTGGTGGAAAATTATGTCTCTGAATCTGCCTGGATTAAAAAGGAAGCTATTTACAAAGTGTGTCTAATATGGTGTGGTGAACCTGATCTAGCTAATACATTTACAGGGCTGATATAAGCAAGATGGTGTATACTTTAACATGAGATAAGCTGATCAGCTTAAAAAAGGTAGATTTTTGGAACACATTAGTGAGAAGCATGAGCTGATAATGTTTAATGCACCTTCATATTTCAAATTAAAACAAACCCAAATTATTCCAGAATGTCTGGCTCTAGCAAGCTGTATGAATTTGAAACTTTCAGGATATGAACCAGTATAATAGTTGCTTGGTTGTGTTTTGCCATAACAGTAAATAGGTGCTGTCAAATGATAAATGGCAGTTTCTTTTGTGACTCATTTCTCCTGACTTGCCAGCTGGCTTATATGCTTTCCCTCAGTTGGGTGGAAATGTTTTTCATTGACTGAATTGTCAGCGCTTCAAGATTTTTAGATCTGACGGTGGAGATCTTTGCAACTCATAATTTTACTAATGGGTTGTGTTAATGTACCAATTTTTAAATTCATGGGAGAAATTTATGTCACTCTTGTAGCATTTGTAAAATGATGACTTTGTTAAATGAAGGTGCAATTAGCCAGCTAAAAAAATAACTGTTAGAAAGACTCTTTTGGCCAGAGTATGTCACAAAACTCTCTGCTCATTTATCACCAGCTGCATCCATTAATTCAGCACTGCTTGGCACTGTCTGACAGGGGCTTCTGAAACACCAAGTTTTGAATGCAATAAAATAGCAAGAGCTTTAGAACAGGAATAAGCTGGTTTAAAAATGTTTTTTTCATAAACCCATGTTACATTTTTTGATCTTCCCTTCTCTTCTGCTGTAAATACCTGTCTATAGAATATGACTATATATAAAGAGAATTATACAGTCATAAATTGTAGAGAACTTACAGATTTCTATTGGTGATATGGCCTGAGCACTAAGATTGTCAAGATATTGCAGCTCTTTACTTCTCCCAGACAGTTTTGGTAAAACAATTGTATCCTGTCAGTCCAATCATTTATGCCAAAGAATCATTGCTAGAGCTTTGGTGTACTATTTTCTAAAAAGCAAATATTTGTTCAGGTTACTATCTTACAAGTCTTACTGCTAAATATTAAGCAGATAGATTTAATTCATGTTACCTTACAGCCTGTTTTCCATGATCATCAGATAAAGGCTGATGTTCAAATCTAATTTGGTCCACATGATATATAACATATATGCACAACAGAATTAATGTTTCACTTCTTAGTAAAACAAGTGAAAACAGGAGGGGAAAAGAAAAATCTTTGTTAGCTACATATGTCACTTCTTTAAGTACTAAAAAGTGTTGTATTCTTTTTTCCCTGTTCTTCCCTTTCTCCAGTTTATCGAGGCTTCTGGACTGTTCTTATGCTCCTGGGAGTGCTCACTATTGTGATGGCTAGTTTCTTCATCATCTGTGCAGCTCCTTTTGCCAGCCACATTCTATACAAAGCAGGAGGAGGCTTTTTCATTGTTGCTGGTGGGTATAGTGTTTATTCAGTCAGTTAAAGAATAGAAAGGCTAAGGTATTTCTTTCATTTTGCTTGACCACAAATTATATTAATCACGGTTGAAAGAAAAAGCATATGCTTCTATCCATTTTTTGTGAAGTGCCTACCTTGAAGATGATTCTTTCAACAATTAGTTATGAAGCTATTCTAAAAACTACTTTTGGATTAAGATAAAAAAAAAAAACCAAAACAAAACATCCAGGACAAATCATGGAATTACACTGTAATCTCAGTCTACTTTTTATTTAGCTGGAAAAAGAATGCATCTTTATGGATGCTGCCATGTAGGATTCTTAAGAGCTATAGCTAAGGAGAGGAGGTTTTTTCCTTCAGTGACACAAAAGATGATTATGGTGGTCTCTAAAGAAGTTGGAGGACAAAGCACATTCACATGACCAGTACAGGAGAAATGTTATGGATGTGATTGGAGTACACAAAAAAGTTGTCACATATGAGTAAGTGGAAGCTCTAAACCTCTGTGAATGAAAGATAACAACTGAATTCCCTCCTTCCTCATAACCCACATGTTCTATGGAGGATGCATCCTCCCCAGATTCAGTTGATATGGGCAGCTCTCTGGGATACTGTTCAGTTAACCTTGAAAAGTCTGGGAGGACATCACTCTGGTGGTTGAGATACAGCTGTGTAGGATGTAAATGATAGTATGCACTCAATCATTAGTCTTCTTTGTATGAAGCCTGGGGAGAGGCAGCCCTGTGAGAGAACTATTGTGTTACATGGTAGACCACTCATGTCAGGATCAGAAGGCAGTAGCTCTCTTTCTGCTTCTATTACTGACCTGCTGGCCCTGCTTATCCACTTCACCTCACAGCTCCTCACACACAGCTAGTGATCATTATTCTCTCTTAAAGGACCCTCAGTGAACTGTGGAACGTATTTTATATTTTTGCTGAAAAAACCTCCTGCATATTTGCATTTCATCCCTTGAGAATTACTCCCCCACACTTTTAAAAGACACAAAAAATATTCATAGTCTGAAAGAAATCCTTAGATATTTCAATACTTTTTGTCACTAAAATGCAGGATAAGAGCCTGTGTGAGTCCTGCTCTTTTTTTTTTTTTTCCCTTTTCCCCAATCTGTAAAAAACCTCAGCTGTCACTAGAAAGCAGCAGACTGTTAGTGAAAAGGACACATGAAAGACACTGGGAACCAATGTGCAGAGGTGCAAAGCAATGTGTGTGTTCTCCACTTTGTGTTGGTTCATCTGCCCTCATTTAGGTAGGGGAAAGTTAGATCCCCAAGTCTGTGCTAGTCTCCCTTGGCTTCTTCAGGGTGCCTGCAAGAAGCAGTAACATTCATTGGCAGTAAAAAGAGTAGATACGTAAGAAGTTCACCCAGCTGGGGATTCATTTCATCCTGAAAGAGGGACCTAATTGGATCAGATGAATGCGCTGTGGAGGAACTCTACACCTCTCTTTCCTTTGCTGAAGCAATCTAGAGAGACTGGTTTTTTTAAAGTGTGTGTTGTTCAGTGAACTTTATTATCCCAGTGTGTGACCTTGGGTCTGCCTATTTGCTCTTCTCACCTTTTTTCCCTATAGAGAATATATTCTTCAAGGGAAATCCTGTTTTTTTACTCTCTGTGTAGTATCTTTCAGCATCAGCACTGTTCTCAATCAGGGCTTCAGAGAAGAGCTCTGTTATTTTTATTAATTCTGTTGTTATTGAATAGCAAAGATATTTGCAAAATCCTGCTATGATTTGCCAGAAAGCTAGTGGTGACAGCAGAATAGCAGACCCTGGGACCACTCAGCTTGCATAAGAAATTTTGGCTTGGGTAAGGGCATATGGTTCCTGACCAGGCTCTTCTGCATCTACTCATAGTCCCACCTGTAAGACAGAGCTGCCTGGGGAAGGCACTTACTGTAAATATCTTTATCCTATCCAACACTTCAGATCACCCACAAAAACATTAAGTCAGAATTTTGTTGCTCTTAGCTCTTCTCACAAGTACATTTGTTACCAAGGTGAAGGTTTAATTATAGACCTAATGGGAAACCTAATGGGAAAATGTGATTTAGGCCACAGGTGAAGTTAGTGTTAAGACAGAAACCATCATATTGAACTGAAACAAAATAATAAATTATATGCAATGTTTTGAAAGGGCTTGGATTCTGTCTTATCACAAAGTTCAAGTAGCTGTTATTTTGAAGAGAATAGTAGGCTTCTGAGAAATATGTTAGATAAGGTGGTTGTTCTGTGGAAGTTCTGGAGAAAATAGCAAGATTAGTCCCTGTCCCTGAATGACACAGTAAGAGTTTAGGTTGGAGAGGACCTCTTGTGGCAATCAAGGTCTGTCCTCCCATTCAAAGAAGGGCTAGCTTCAAAATTAGATCAGGCAACTGAGAACCTTATCCAGTCAAGTTTTTTAAATCTCCAATAACTGATGTTCCACAGCAGCTTTGGGCACTTGTCTCAGTCTGACCACCTTAATTTTGAAAAACATGGGGGTATTTACCCGAAACTGTCCTTGCTGCAGCTTGTGACCATTGCATCTCATCCTTTCAGAGTGCAGGTCCCTGAAGAGTCCACCCCCATTTAGCAAGATGAAAACTGTTTTCTTCTTCAGACTAAACTCTCCAATTTGTTCAGCCTCTTCTTATCCTCAGTCACCTCAGTTTATCAGTATTTTTCTTTCATCATAGGGCCTCAAACTGGACACAGTTTTCTAGATAAGGTGTCACAAGTAAAGGGAAATAATATTATTTTTAAATATGATGACAGTGTCCTTGCTAAGACATCTTTTTATGAAGTTAACCTTCATTTAGACCAGACCTGTTTGAATTCTTGCACACTGAGAGGGACAATTCTTGTGCTTTAAGGAAGTTGTCTGTGAGGAACAACCAGTACTTTTGAGCCCATTTTTCCTTCAAGAAATCTTTTGTCCTTTAGGGCAGCCTTCCTTGGGGTACTACCTACCAGTTTCCTGAACAGGCTCAAGTTGAAGTTCTGGGTCTTTAATTTCCTAGTCCCTTCCATATTGCTCCTAGGATACTAAACTTTGCAATTCAATGACTTTATTACCACAGCTAATACCATCATATTCCTGACCAGTTTTATCTTATTTGTGAATAGCAGGCCCAGCAAACCACTTCCATTAGCAGGTCTGTTCCATACCTCTTTCTAAAAGTTACCCTTGGTGGTTCAGTTATTGACCTCCTGGGTTGCTTGCTCTCTGCAGCATTACACTTCTAGAAGATACTGGTGTGGCTGAATCTCTTGCAACAACCAGAAATCGTAACTATTTTTCCAGACCACTTCCTCTTCTGGATTGGGTGGCCTGTAGCAGATGCCCACCACTGCCTTTTTTGTCCACCTCATTGATCTTAAGCAATAAGCTTCTGTTACTTAGAAGATCTCTGTTTATTCAAGATATTTCTTGCAGACTCTAGCATCCCACCCACATTAAGTGACTGTTTTTAAAGAGTCTGCATCTATCCAGCAAAGCATTCCAGTCACACAGGCTGTCTCACTGTGTCTGCAAATGCAGTAGCATCATCCATCATCCAGTGACAGCATGAGTTTGAAGTCCTGCTGTGTTATTACAACAGTAGTTCATTTATGTACATGCAGTTGAGATGGACTTTCAATTGCACTGCTTTCTTAATGCAAACCTGCCTCATTGCTCTGTCCCTGTGCTTTCCATTCTCTTCACTCTGTTTATCTGGAGGCTTTGACATCCATCTGCCAATGGTCCTTGCTTGTATCTCTTCTTACAAGGTTACTGAGCTTGTTGCTCTTTTCCTACCTTGTTTGACAGAACTCACCTCTCCCCAGCAGTTCTCATATCTCAGAGAGGTCCTGTGGCCACAGGAGCCAAAGTGCTTGCGGTACTAGGTACAAAGCTAGGAGCTGATGCACAGTGTATACTGACTTTAGTACAGCATTTATCCTTTGGGCAGCAGGTTTGAGACCATCATCATGTGGGCCCCATGCCCTTATCTCTCACAGCCCTGTAATCACCCACTCAAGGTATCTCTGTAAGCATCACTGGTGCCACTGTGGATGAACTGTAAAGGGTCTCCAAGGGTCAAAGGAACCTCAGAAGCCTCTTCACAGTGCTGTGTGACTGGTGCCCAGGAGAGCAGCAAATCTGCCCTATCAGAGCAATTCTGATGTCTGGTCTGTGGCAGAGTCACACACCTACTTTTTCGTCATCCTAATCTTAATAAAGGCTGTCCATTTCTCTTAGTGAGTGGTTCAGCTGAGCTGCCACAAGTAGAGACACACAATATATTAGTGGCAGGTTATTGACTGGCAGGTTTCCCTGTTAAGCTTTGTAACCACATTAACTACCTGAGGCTGCAGGTGAAACTACAAATGCTACACCTGTGGGGAAGAAGTGCATGTTGTTTCAATGATAGCAGTCAGTGACACCAGCCCTGTCTTTGCAGCCTCATGTCCATGTGTATCAGAGGACTGACCAGGAGCAGCTACAGGAGTGCAAATTATAAGAAGCCTTACAGTAGCTTCAGAGATCATAGGATACATAGGTGCCGTAGATCCTAGGTACCATAAAATAATCATGTAGAACAGTCATCACTAAAGTCCATAATTAACTTGGGCTTGTTCATGCCTGAGTGGCAGTGAAAACTGTCCTCTTTTCCTGCTGTCAAACAACCAAGCCTCCAGGATGCATTACAGATGCCCTCAGAGCATTACAGAATTATACCCTTGTGAAGAAGCAAGATTAGAAGTACAAGTATAACTCCTGCTTTCTGTCAAAAGAGTGAAAAAACCCTGATATTTTAATTCTGGCTCCTAGATGAGGACAAAAATCTGTCTGCAGAGATACATGCCAGCTCCCAGAACTCTTAAGTGGGATCCTTTGCATGTACTTCAGAGTGGAATGTCAGCCATACTTTTTAAATAAAAGTCACAAGAGGCCAAGGTGGAATCTGTAATAAAGACAAGGACACAAAAATGAAATTAAAAAAAATAAAATACATATATACACACATACAAGTTTTCCTCAAGTGAGAGAAAGAGTTCTAAACTTTAGGCACAAGTGAAAAAAGCTCACATCATTCTTTCTAGCACCTGTTGTCTTCATGTCTGCATAGTAAAAGATTCATGCCATAAACAGCCATTCACCATTGACAAGTGAAAGGCATTTCTACGTGGGAAGAATAACTACTAAAGGCCAGCAAACTGCTTCTGGAATTCATAGACATTTCTAAAGGTTCTGTATTCTTTCTCCTCTGCAATATGCACAAGTATTTCTTTGAAAGAAATTCAAAAGAATAAATGCAAAGGACGGAAAAGAGTGACCTCAGAGACGTCCATGTCTTATCACACTGCACAGGGCTGTGTATCAAATGTGTGCTTTAAAAAAAAAAAAAAAAAAGGGCCAAAAGGAAAAAGAATCAAGAAAAACAGAGGAGAAGGGAAGTATTTATTTGTCTTAATCTCTCTCAGACATACTTCATGTTCTAGGAATAATTTCTGCCATCATTTCCAATTCATGCAACTGCTGTTCTATTTTATATTCAGTATTTTAGTGAATATAAGGGCAAGGGCAAATGGGCACCTGCATGCTATGCAAAAGGTCTAAATGCTGAAAATGTGGAAATACATCATAGAGCACATTGTTCCTAAAAATATTTGCTTCATAAAATGGCAAAGGGTTTTTTTTTTTTTCAATCTTCGTAATTTTGCCATGGAGTTTGGCTAAGAGAGTTCATGATATGCACAACAGATAGTGCAAGACTGCAGGAACAGATCTCCCAGAATAAATAGGTATCCAGTAAACTTCTAAGTGCTTAACTCACATTAAATCATAGCTCTGTGAAAATTAGACAAAGGAGCACTAATGAATGAAATGCAATTGGAGGCAACAGTACATGGTCACTTTTTACTTAGCCTGATTCTACTTTTCAAGCCATTTCTTGAACATGCTGAACAATATTCCTGCTAATTAGCTTCCATTAGCAGATAGTGAGAACCCTTAAATACTCCTTTAGTGTCTTAATTAACTAAGAGGGTTTCATATTCTCCCTTTTTCCCCCTTCTGTTTTAAAGAAGGACATTTATCTCTGCTTGACATACATTTCTTCAGCAAATTTCCATACCCAACAATTTGCCACACACAGGTATTAACAGCTTGCTATGAAATTACTGGGTGGATTTTAGCATCCCTGAAGTTGTTTTACCACTGGCAGCACTGCCAGACTATTTTGCACCTACGTGGTGCTTGCTCCAGTTTAACTACTTAGAAGGTGTTGCTTTGGACTGCCCAAAGTGCAATGGGTGCCCATTTCAAGACTGAAACACCACTGATGGGATCTTGTTTTAATGGCAGATTCTTCTGACTAACTGACTGACTACTTAACTTTGTATCAGCCCAGAGTGCCAGAGGTTATTCCATTTTGCAAGATCTGGTTATACTTACTTGCTGCTACAGTAATGGAGCATGCATCAGTACTTTTTGTGATTATTATTGTTTTAGATTGAGTTTGTCCTGATGTAGACAATAAATAGAAGACTGCAGACATTTGAAAATGTGTAGGCATAGTCATCTGAGAAGGCAAATTCCAATATGCATAGGGATTTTTTACATATGATGAATGTGCCATTCAAAATTTTTGGGCTATAATATTTTTCTTTTTTTTCTTGAAGTTTTGAAACCTTCAAAAACGCCTCCATCTCTCTAATAACTCTTCTTATGAATTTGGCCCTGAATCTTTTTTGCAGTTTACATGACATTTTACTAGCTCTGTTTGGTTCTAATTTTTATGTTGCCTACATTATGTGTTATCATTAGATGTTCTCTTATGGGAATCTTCTGCTCGATTTGACTTGTATTTGAAGAGTCTTCAGTTTAATTTCTCTTTCTTTATGTCTGGCCCTAAGGTGATTCTTCTCTCTGATTGTTTCACTGGTTTTGTATTTAATACAAGTGCAGTGATAAATTTCGTGAAAATTGAATTTTACGTAGGTAAAATACTTTCAAAATTTATGTCATTTAGATTTGAATATTGGCTTTTTTTCTTTCAAACTTTGTTAGGAACTTGAGCCCTAGCAAAAAATGTAATCTTGGAAGTGTATTTCACAGTCAGGGAATCTGTCTGCCTCCTTTATTTACTTTTTCTACTTTCTTTCAGCTTCATAAAAATTGAGGATCCTTTGGGCTTTAAAGTCAGGTTTTGATTATGTCTCAGGTTAACTACTACTTCTGTTCATTTTATGATGTGCTTCAAAATGTAGTGTTCACAAGCACGGAATTGTGAGCTCTCACGTGTCAGATGTTCAGGATGTCCAGAATGTAAATTAGTTACATTTTGACCATAAAGCACCAACAAGAATGTCACCAGACTGCAAATTTAAACTGCTGCAGCTAACCTGTCTCATTTTTTCTGTAGCCAATGAGGGACTGATAAGAGCTGCTCCCTGGCAAATGGATAGGAAGGGCAGGGAAAGGAGGTGGTGAGGTAGCATCTCAGGTTGGGGATATGGAAATGTACCCATGAAAGGTTATCAGGACAGGTGGGATGGGAGACATATGCCTGTCTGTGGATGCTTACAAAGTTCATTCATGGGTTTTGCTACAAGTGTCACATTTGTTCAAGATTGCATTGCAAGTATTTGGAGGCTGGAGAAGAGGCCACAAATACCTTTGACTTACGCTCTGTGGCTTTACAGCCTGTAGTCTCAAGTTCAGCGATAAGTGTTCCCAGGAATATGCACTGACTGGTGGTTTTAATGAGGCACCTACAAGACCTGAGATAAAACCAGGATAGGGTGGTGTCTCACAAATGTTTTAATGTTGGACTAGATAGCCCTACTGCTTAACTGTGGTGTGACAGCTGGAGCTCAGGGAGCAAGTGGGTACAAGCTGTAGCATGCAAAAAATTCGTACTCAGTTTTCCAGTAAATCTTCTGCTGGAGCATTTTACTGCAGGCTTGCATTTCTCAAGTGTCCACTTTGCTCTAAAGTGAAAGGAAATATTAGGAATGCAACTGATACTTCTTATATCTCCTTCTGGTGTATAGTAACAAAGAGGTTAACAAAGTTTGTAAGTACATGTGGTCCTATTACTATCACATGTAAACAATCCAAAGGCCTCCAAAGGCCACTCAGAGGAGTGGTTGGGAAAAGGCCGTGAATTATGTGGTGGATTAATTCCATGAAACTGTTGTAGAAGGTTCATACTAATAGCCTGCTTCATAGTTATCAGTTCATTATTGTTGTGCTTTGTTCCTCTATTAGAAATTTTTTTCTAATTTGGAAGATTTTGTATTAAATATAGCTGAATTTGTCTGCATTTTTTTTAACAGAACACTCTGAAGGTAGTATGTTCCAAAAAAAAACCTTTTCATAAGAAAAGTAAACACAGAGAGGTGAAGACTATAGAAAATATTTCTCATTCCTTTCTGCTTTTCATATCTGATCCAAAAGACTGTGATAGAAACAGTCTGAGAGTTTGAGAAGCAGAAGTGGGTATTTTTTTCCACTTGGTCTCATTCTCTCTCTTTCAGCTCCATATCACAATAGCAAATATCTGCTGGAATTTTGTCCGTAAACATACCTGTGTTTTGGTCTACCTACCAAAACCAGATATACTTTTTGTCCTGGGAACATGCCTTTCGGGGTGAATTACAAAGCAAGATGGAAATAGTGCTTATTAGAGGAAGCCAAAGACAAAAAATATGCAGTGGTGTCTGACTTGCCTTGCAGACAGGGCCTCAAGCATGGATGGATTTCATGGGTTGTTACAATAAATGCACACAGCATTTGTCTCTATTGTTAAAACATGTTATTTCTTTTCTAGGTGTCTTGTTTTCACTGGTAGTCGTGATGTATGTCATCTGGGTCCAGGCAATGGCTGATCTGGAAAACTACATAAACATGAAAAAAATGGATTGCCCAGACTTTGCCGTTTATGTACGTTATGGCTGGTCTTTTATGCTGGCTCCTGTAGGAGTATTTTTTGCTTTATTAGCAGGAATGCTGTTCCTGTTGGTAGGGCGTGCTATTTATTTACACTCAGACTAGTTCTACCCTGCTGAATGCTATGCTGCAGGAATGCCGGGGAAACTTCATGACAACTTGTAAACTGGTATGCAAGTTTATACATTATTACCGTTATGGCAATCCTGAGTGTGCAGGAAGACTTCTGGAAGTTTTTCAGTTAATTGTTTAAGGGTAAAGGACACAAAACTCAATACAGGAAGAAACCACCTTTAGTCTCAACCTGTTGGCTTTAATTCTTTAGCAAGCAGACATGTGGTTCTCTTTATTGTAGTATTAGTGGCATTTCTGCAATTTTGCAAACAGAAGAAGGAAAAAATTTCCTACAACCAAAAGCCCAACATGAAATGGGCCAAATCAACATTTTTTACATTTGTCTTTTAACATTTACTTTGTGCTTCTGCTTGTGGAGAATGAGACAAGGTAGAGGAGAAGACAAACATTCAAGCACAGTAATTCAAACTACCCCCTCTCCTATTTTCCACCACTTGCCTTAGCTTTAATACAAGCAAACTTGTCTGCGCTTTATAAAAATAGAGTGCAGTTGTTCATGCAGCATCCATGGGAAGAGGACAAGAGAGGAGACAATTGCCATGAACAGCGACCTGGTGCTAGTCTGTACACAATGTAAAACCGTAACTGTTTCTCTTTTCTGTATGCATTAGAAGGCTGTATCTTTCTGTATTCTGAAGTCCATGTTTGTTGCATCATTCTATAATCCAAAATGCTGGAGTTATGATCACTAGCTGAAGTTATGCCAAAATTGTACTTTGAATTACATCACTAATATTTTAATCAAGTTGTAACCCTTTTTTTTTTTTTTTTTTTTTTAAATGAAATAATTGGCTCCTCCAACAGACATTTTTCTGGGTGTGTAAAATGTCTTTTATTTTATTTTAAAAGGTTTATTATGAAGACAATATCCAGGACATGAAAACGTGTGTTTTATGTAGTCATGATTTTCCCAAATATTAAAAATCTTCATTATAGATCAAATGCAAGTCGTCTACTAGTCATCCCAAGGAAAGCAATGAGCTCAGCTAAAACAGCAGGAAAGGTGAATTTGGTTCTGTATTGTGGGATTGGCTGTGTATGTGTGTATGTGTGCGCACACATATGTTTGGAAGATGGCGTTAGGATGGGGCTATATGCATTATATGGAAAAGATGGGGGGGAGTTTTAACAATGGGGAAACTTTATCTGGCATCAGCCCCATGTTGAAATTAAATCCATCTGCAAGGTTCTCACTTTGTAACTCAATGCAGAATGTTTTGGGACTGATGGGGAAAAGTATAGGCTGCCTGTTAATTTCTTCTTGTTCACAATGCTTAATTCCACAGCTGTTACGAATGCTAAAAGCAATACTAAAAGGCAGGAAAGGAGTGCCCACCTAGGAGATGTGGTGGGCTAGATTGGATGTTGCTTGCATTTTGTGATTGGGATCTTTCCAGCCTTCCTTGCTGCTTCTTTATTTTTCCATCGTCAAGATGAGCTTTATACATTATAGACCAGGAAGATAACAAAGACAGAGTAGGGAGACTAGATCTGTGCAGTTTGGAATAATTACCAAATCACAAAAATATTTTAATTGGCAGGTAACATTGTTTTTAATTACTGTGTTAGAGAGTAAGATGGGTGAATTTTAACCAAATATTCATAAGCATGTATATGAACTCCATGTAAATGATTGCCACCCGGAGAACATTTGGATTTCACCATAATGCTGTTGGTTAGTCAGGAAATACTGAAATTAACCCTGTCCCTTGTGCATATGGTATTATATTCCTGCCCTTAATTACACAATCACATACTGTTTCTCAATACAGTATGTCGGTATTTGCCCTCTTTACAGTCTAGGATACTCACTGGTAATTTTGAAGGCAAATTCAATAATCAAGAGTTATTTGACTGGGTAACCCCAAACCCTGTCTGCTTCTCTGCAGGGGAAAGTCCTTCTCCACAAGAGCTTAGAAGTACAATATGCTTGAGCCATTTTCTTGCAACCTTTAGAAGCTGGAGGAATTGAGAGGTGCCTCAGAGCTGGACTTCTTCCAGCAAACCTAACCATGTGTGCAGCAGCAACTAATAAACTATATGAGGAATGAGCCAAGGGCTCCCATGGAGCCCTTAATTCAGCCCATGTGCATCTTCATAACTCTTTCCATTATGCAGCTAAATTAGTTACACTCTGTGTGAGGCGGTCTCTCTTGGAGGTATCCCTTTGGGTCAGACTGTGAACATAATGGCTGTTGAAGATCCAGGGTGTTTCTGAGGGTTGCCTTAGAAACTTCAGGATGCCTTTCTGGTGTCAGTAGAAAGTGCTTATAAATTTTTCACTCAGACTCACACTTTTGGCAATAGTCTGTAGTGCTGTCAATTTGCTTTAATGGGATACCCCCTTCTTCTAATAGAACTGAGAGTTAAGTTCCTTCTGAAATGGTCAGGGCAGGTTGTTTGCTCTCCCCAAAATATGTATGTAGATAAACAATATAATAGGTAACAAGTGGCTGCTGCAGACAAGGGACTGGTGTTCAGGATGGCAGTGAGGCATTTGTGTGTGGGCATCACCTAAAAGCACAGTCTAACTCTCATTGTTCTGATTTCATTAAAGATTATCATGCAGGGGAATGGGTTTGCAAGAGCTTGGGGAAGACAGAGCAGCTAGGGAGTCACTGCATGGCATTCTTCCAGATATGCTTTTGTCTAGAAAATCCTTGGCGGCGATGCAGGGATTTTCATGATTAGGGCTGAGCAGAAGATTGTAAAGGGGATTAAATACTGTAATCAAAATATTCTGTGAAATTGCTCAAAGTACTGTGTTTCTCACAAATCTGCATGGTTTGGGGTTGATTTTGTTGTGGTGGGTTTTTTTTTTGGTGTGTGTGGTTGATTTTTTTAATTGCCTGACTGGATTAATAGCCTGTGGTAATATTGGAAAAAAATAATATTGTTTTTTGTTTTAAGTAATATATTTGGAAAAGTGATGGTAAAAGGACCAGTTAGATAAGAAGCATTTTCTGATTACTTTTGATCTGACAATCATCTTCTTGTCCAGTGCAAACATGGCAAGGACCATGACTGCCCATAAAGGAGACAGTGAGAAAACAAGGAGTTGAACATAAGAAGGTGTAGTGGTTTGGGAGACCAATTCTCCCACCACAGGCAAAAAAAAAGACTCAGACAAACAGATTGCAAAAATGGTGGAAAGTTTAAATGGAAAAACAATGAAAGTTTTACAGAAAACCACAAGCACTGTGACAAAGATCCCAGAACATACCCAAGAATGTCCCATCCCCACCTGGGGGTGCACCCAACCCCCCCCCCAGGGCTCTTTCTTCCCCCCCCGCCCCCCAACCCAGCCTTGGACCTGGGCAGGCCCAAGGGAGGCAGCTCGCACCATTTTACCTAGGCAGCAGCAAGGGACAAAAAGAGGAAGTAAGGACCCCGTGTGGATGTTTTATAGAGGAGCAGGGAATTATGGGTGAAATACCTGGTTTCTTGTGACCACCCACTGGACTGGACCCTTTTGGGACCTCCCAGGTGTGGTCTGTGCAGTGGCATCCGGGCCAGCACCCAGCCTAAACCACCACAGAAGGGTTGGAGAGAAAGGAGGGAGAATGTCCCTCTGTGATGCCCTTTGCCAGCCTGTTGTGCAACTGTTGTGGATTCCTGGAGGACACGCTGACACAGTATGGCAAAGGTGTCTCAGACAAAAAACAGTCAATAAAAGATTTGCCTCTGGTTTATCCTTGCAATTCATTGGAGTGGCTGCTGGAGGTTTGACTGGAGCTGACCTTCATGAAATAATATGGCTGACTATTGATATTTACATTAGTGAGGTAAAACAATGTTCTCCTTTGAGGATGTGCACAATAAAGCCTACTTTATTTCTCTGTAAGGTGCCTAGCCGCTGCAACTAAGACTGCAGTCTATAGTGTGCTAGTAAAGTGTTAGCAGGACAATCACAAGTAGTGTCTGTATTGCTGTCCCCTGGTTGCAAAGTGTGTTGTGCTTATTATCTTTCAAGAAGTCATACTAAACCTCTTAAATGAGCTATTTGCCTTCTGATGCAGCAGCTGGGTTTTACTCTGGCTCCTGCTCCTATCTGTCCTTTCAGCAGTGTGGTTTCCAGGCAGTGAATATCAAAGCATGTTCATATGAAATTCTGCTGTGTTAGCTTAGTCAGGATTGATGCAGCTGAAGTTGGTGGAGACACTGAAATTGAAAACAGAAGTCAGTTAGCAACAATTGAAAGTGACAGAAAGAATGAAGAATCACAAGTATTTACACTTTTGCCTCTATGTATCTTACTAATGTCACCAGTTTAAACTGGTCTGTCCTTTCAGTCCACAGTGTGACTCACCTATTCAGAAGGCATGTTGACAGTTGGGATCAGTAGGGCCATTTGACATGAAGGGAAGGAGTGAAGGGCTGGCAGCATCTCCTATATTAGACACTGCCAAAATCTGCACCTCATTTTTCCATTTTTCTTTACATCTCAAAGAACCCAGAGGGCCTCACAGAATGCTGCAAGGCTCCACATTTTGCTGTGAGGATAAGGGGAGGGCCTGGAACAGAAGTCCAGTTATTTGTGTCACAGAATTGCCTACATTGGAAAAGACCTTTAAGATCACTGAGTCCAGTGATTAGCCTAACACTGACAAGTCAGTCCTTGACTAAACCGTATCCCTAAGCGCTAAATCTACGCAACTCTTAAGTACTTCTAGGGATGGGGATTCCACCACCTCCCTGGCCATTGTAATTTCACAGAATCACCAAGGTTGGAAGAGACCTCAAAGATCATCAAGTCCAACCTATCACCACAGACCTCATGACCAAGTGCCATGTCCAGTCCCCTCTTGAACACCTCCATGGACAGTGACTCCACCACCTCCCTGGGCAACCCATTCCAATGGCAAACGACTCTCTCAGTGAAGAACTTTCTCCTCACCTCCAGCCTAAACTTCCCCTGGTGCAGCTTGATACTGTGTCCTCTTGTTCTAGTGCTGGTTGCCTGGGAGAAGAGACCAACCCCCTCCTGGCTACAACCACCCTTCAAGAAGTTGTTGAGAGCAATAAGGTCTCCCCTGAGCCTCCTCTTCTCCAGGCTAAACAATCCCAGCTCCCTCAGCCTCAGATCTGTTTCTTACCTGTTTGTAAACTGGAACTTCTGTACAGGGAAGGTGCCTTTCATACTGGAAAGCAGCCACTCTCAACTGGGTTGCAGTAAGGAGATAGTCTCAGTAGTGGTGCTTCACATTTGGCAAACCCCCTCACCCCCTTATTTACCCTGGGTGCCTAAGGAGATGTTCTCTGAAACAACTTGTGCATGATCAGGTTTTAAACATGTTAAGAAAAAGACCTTAAATTAATGCATCTTTAAGATGGGAGCATGTTTAAAACAGAAAGAAACCCAGAAAGATAATGAAAAACGTTCCCCCCTCCTTCTCTATACCACATCAGATTGACTTATCCTCTGTTATGTGGCTTTACTTTGAAACAGATCATTCTCATTGCAACACATTTAATGCTGCCAGCCACCACATGGTTATTTGGCAGCTATTTAAAGCTCAGATCATATTACTCTGTCGCGGTGCTAGGCACCCATGTTCCAACTGGTATACAACTGATCTAAAGAGAAATCAGCTTCAGGTTTTGTTCTCTGAAATTAAATGTGATGGCATGATCTCTATGATCCTTTCCCCCCGCCTTTTGTCATTTTATTATTTTTTTTGGGGGGGTCTGCATTATTACTTTTTGGAGCAGCATTTTCCTAGCACCACAGGGGAAATTCAGTTAGGTTGTCAGCCTGGTATAGTGTATTATCAGATGCGTTAGCTTTTCCTCCCTCTTACATTTGCTTAAGAGCTTATAAACCACAGAGAATAAAAAGTGCTAAATGGAATGAAATGACCTGTCAAGGGTAGATATAGTATTTGTGAATGACTTAAAAAAATTTCACCAGCTTCAAGCACTCCAGTCTCACTGACTATTTGCACTGTCTTGAAATTTGGCCTCTTTCATTCTTCCCCCAAGAGCTTTGGTGGTCATTGATCTTTGATATTGCTTCCTGAAAGCAACTAATTTTGTCTTTCCATAGTCAAAATCTTGTCCAGGACAAGATTTTGTAGCAGGAGAGGATGCCATTATGAGATTTGAAATAGATTTGAATCCTGCTCTAAGTATAACGAGCCTAATCTTGAATGTTACAAAACATTGAACAAAGTCAAGATAAGTGACTCCCAAGAAGAATTAACCAATATATACTTTACACTGTGGAGGATTTAATTATTTTATTACTGGAGAATAGGAGAATTTTCTGTAGGAAATAAAGTGACTGATCTCCCACCCAGGTCATTGTTAACCCTGCTAGATGCATGAAATTGAGAAGCTGGGGCAATCAGCTTGCATTTAACCTCTCTCAGGAAATATGGGATAGTCCTTACCCAGAAGCTTCAGTGGGTATTAATTAGGAAATTTAAGTTTCATGTGCAATCCTTCTTTTGCCTTTTTTTTTTTTTTTTTTTTGGTAAAGTCCTGTCTGTGTCATTCGTTAGCATTCTCCCTATCAACACCCCTCCAAACCCCCCTTCCCCCCACTCTAGCAATTACGTCAAAACCTTTTCAGGGCTTAAAGCTTTGCCCTGAACTTTAAATAGCAACTTGCTAGTCAAAGCAGTATGAACAGCATATTCCTATATGTTCCAGGACTAGTGCTAAGGTTATAATCCAACTTATTTCTTTGGCATGTACATCACATAATCTGAGAGCATCCTTTCAGCCTTCCTTGAGGAGCAAGCTTTAGGAAGAGAGCTGTTAAGGCTCCCTGGGAGCACTACATGCTTTGAAGTACTAGTGTGCTGCTGCCGTGCACGTAATGGTCCTGGACATGCCTGGTGCTGAGATGAGCCTGCATAGCTACATCAACTGCTCCAGGACCCACACTGTGCACCAGATGGAGGAAGATGCAACTTAAAATGCAGTCTCCAGAGATGTCTATATAGCAAAGTAGAGTGAACATTAAAGCTAGCTTGAAGAAGTTGGCTTTAGTACTGGACTCTGACAGCTGATGATCACTAAGGTCTGGTGTGCAAGACAGAGTTGGTCACAGAGGAGTAACTGTAACCTGGGTTATGCTCTCTGCCTTATCCTCAGAGACAAGGCCCAGTATGCCTGTACTGTGGTGCCATCACTGTAGCTGCAAATGCTCTTGTTCTTGAAATTGCACAATACACTGTTAATTTGTGGGTTTCCCAAATGATAGCTGTGTCTGAGCAAATGAGCCTAGTGGGATTCAGTGGTATGTTGAGGTTGTGGCTCTTCAGACAGATTGGTACAGTATTTTACAGAAGCTGTTCAGCGCTCCATATTGCCTTGGAAGACATTTCTGACAGACTACTAACTCTCTATTTCTATCAAAAATGAAATCCACAGGAGGCATTTGCTTCTAGTTGCTATCAGAAAAAAATCCCTCTAGCCTGATAAAATAAAAAGGCCCATTGCTGATCAGCCCAGTTTTTCTACTCCTAATCAAAACCTAGTGAAACCTTATTGTACAAACAGTCCCATTGAAATATGTCACAAGGCAATGACGTACATGCTCAAAGACAGGATGGTGACAGCTGGTTCTAGTACATGAGACCCTCTCATAGCTCTAACCTGTGATTCACCCAGTAGGAAAATATTTGGATAACCTTTAAGTAAAAAGCATTACGTTGTAATTCAGATATAGAGGAATATTAAGTCATTATATTCCAATTATTAATTTCTATAAAAAGGCATGTCTGACATTTTTTCTCTGCAGAAAAGAACCCCAACAAATTCTGTGCATACTCTGGTGACAGTGAAATACCCTTCAGATTGTCCTTGGCAATCTGTGCCCATATCTCTGCTGCTCCAGTGAAATGAGCGCTTCCCTTGAAGACTGTGTAAATCAGCTATGGGCTCTCTAATTTAATAAGGAGCTTCTGCACTCAGAGAGGGAGAAACTTCATGAACTAGAGTGACCAAAGTAGAAGCCCCAGTTAGAATATAATGCCCTACATCTTGGTATCTGGGACTCTCTGATCAGTTGTGTGGGTTATTTGGTCAGATCCTTATTCCAGCACAAACACACTGCCTGTTCAGTTATCGCCTGTCTGTCTAGACACAGGGACACCTTTAGATGTAAGAGTGTTTGAAAACTGATCAAAAATAGAAAAAAGGCATGGCTCTGAGGGAGCAGTTTAACAAAATGCATTTGGCCTGTGCCAGCTTGTTGGTGCACCTGAATTCTGCTGCTGAAGAGCAATGAAGGCATGATTTTAAGTTTGGAAAGGATTTATAACACATGAGCTACCTGTTCCTCCAGCATAAGACAAGCAGTTGGCAAAAACAAACCTTCACCTCATGAGACAGACATGGCTGCCAACTGATTTCTCTGTGAAGGAAGAACTGCAGCCTGTATTTCCTTTATAGAGATTTGTATTTGCTGTTTGGCTTAAGAGGGAACACAGGTAACAGCCACATCACCCCTGTGCAAGCCATAACCTATACAGGATAGAAATCCCATCAGCTGATGCCTACTTCTGTCAGCCGGCCACTCTTTACTCGTAAAACCAAGGCGGGAGGGAGGGAGGGAAGAAGGAAGACGACAATAAAGTTTTTGGAGTGGATAGGCATGGGCCAGGGGCTGTGTGGCTGTGGCGATCTCTGCACCGCGCCACGGGGCAAGCCAGGCTGCGACAGAACCGCGAGGTTTTCAGCAGAGCCCTTGGGCAGCAGGGCCAAGGTGCGGGAGCGGTTCGGGCGCGGTTCGGGCCGGTGCAGATTGCGGGCGGGCGGAGGTTGCAAGGCGTCCGGCCGCCACCGGAGGGCTTCATTTCCCCTCGGAAGGAGCTGTACCAGGAGCGGCTTCCAGGGAAAGCGGCTCGTTAGGGCTAATGAGAGCCTGGCTTTTCTCCTGTCATCCTGGAGCGTTGGCTGTTAGCTCGGGTTTTATTCATTTAAAGGTTTCTTGGCGTCCCTGTTTATTCTGGGAATTTCAAGTCTGTCGACCTTCACATAGACTTAAGCCTTTTACCCTTCACAGGAGTCTTGCTTTACCTCGATAACAACAAAGGTGGTTTCTGGGGCAGGACAGCCCCAAATGTTTTGGCAAAAGCTCTTTACAGCCTGCCAGACTCCTGTTCCTGTGGCGCTGCTTTCCTTTTTGCTAGAAACGGGTGCTTCAATAATTTCTTGCTTAAATAATTAGCTATGAGAGTAATACATATTAATAACTGTAATACATGGGGTTTTTTAAATGCTTATATTCATTCATAAGATCTCAAAGTGCTTTTAAAATGAGGTCAGCACAATTAACCCTGTCGAATCACTGCTGTGAAGAATTTCCAGACATGGCTTATAACTGATGCTGTCACCATGCATCGGCTGGGCAAATGGTCCCATTTCTAACACCTTTAAGCCAAGGCTGGAACTGAAACTAAACGGCAGGAAGCCCCCATATTAGATAAGGTTTTTGGTCACAGAAGCTGCTGCTGCCTTGAAGGGAGGAAAGAAAACAGCCTGGAAGCAGGGAACTGCCCTGCTGTGGTTAAAACCTTTGGGGATCACTGAAGAACTGAAATGATGAGAAGCAGCAGTTGGCAAAAACTGGAAGAGGTAGCAGTGAGAAGGAGAGAGAAGTTTCTTAAGTAACATGTAGCACAGAGAGCTGTCAAATTTTTGAGATAGGCTCCTGCCCTTCCTCAGAGGAAAATGTTCACAGTGATCTGGAAGAATGAGGGGGCTAAACCCTGAAAGGAGGCCTCCAATTTTAGAAATGTCTCTCCTCTCCATAATCCCTCCACTTTTATAACATTTTCTACGTATGACATTATACAAACTGCGTAACTGACAAATCCTCCGTTTGCATTAGATTTAAGTGGTTTCCCTCCTATCACTCCTCACAGTTAAAAATACATTACAGAAATTACTATCCTGCCTAAGAAAATGTGTGATGACTCTGATGTCTGTCATTTATTTCTAAAACATTTTGGCACTTTTCCTGCCAGGTTGTCTTCTCCCTTCAGCTTCAAGTAGGGGAGAGGAAAGTGTAAGGTTAGGGCAAGATTTTTGTTCAATTTCCCTGGTTATTGCATGCATGCATTGCAGCCCACATGCCAGGCATGATGGGATCTAAATGCTGAGCAGGAACAGTGAAATCCTCAGGAGGAATGGAGATTAGAATGCACAGAGAAGCCACAGCTCAGGCTGCCACGAAAATGGCTGTAATGAATTAGATCAAAGGTACTGTCCCAGGATCTTGTCTTTCCGCAGTGTCCAGTATTTGCAGAAAGACTGTCAGCAAACATCAAGTGCAACGTGACCTTTCCTTTCATGTAACTTTTCAACTTCTGCATCGGGCACAGATTCACCCCTGCTTTCAACCTCCTTGCTACACACACTATATTTGGCCATCTACTTCCAAACAACTTTCCAGTATCCTACACTCCTTTCTCCCACAGTCATCCAGTTGATGACTTCAGAAGGGCTGCTCGTGAGAAGTGTCTCTGAGCATTAATCATGCCGTGGAGATCCTTTTTCCCTCTGATAAGAGCCTGGCTCAATCTGCAAGGAAAGGAGGAGAATCAGTCTGCCTGATTGCCGTAGACCCTTCATTTTGTACTCCGCAGCCCCCTGACAAGCAGAGCAGCGGGAGAGTCTCCGCTCAGTTGCTCCCAGCAGGTGTCACTATGGAATGGGAAAACGCAGTTTCAGGGCCAGGAAAGGAACGAGGCTGCAGGCAGAGCATCCTCTGACACTGCGGCCGAGGTAGCATGCGGCTGGGTCCGGGAAACTTTCATAATTGGATCCGAAACGTACCACCGCCCTCTGCTTCCCCTCTTTCCCCCCTCTGTTGCAGCAACTCGAATAGTGGCTTGGTGAAATTTTCCAATTTTTTAAAACATTGCTTAGCAATGAATGGAGAAGACATTGCCATCTTCATGGATCACTACCCAGTGTAGCAACACAGCACAATAATGCATAAAGTTTCCAGAACTGTTGGCAATTACTGATAAGCCCAGTTCAGCTCTCAGTTACATACAAAGCTGAGTAAACAATGGGAGGAAAAAATTAATTAGAGCCCTTGTTTGCTAAAGCTGGCTAGCGATTCCATCTGATCACGTTCCTGCTCCTTTTATTCCCTTTGCACAAACATGTGGGTGGTCAGGTTTTGCTGACATCTAGGTGTGAATCAGGAGCTCTTGTCTGTGCAAATAGTACCTCTCTCCCAGGGCCTGGGCCCTTCTGGTGAGTGCTTGCCTATGCTATGCCCTTGTGAAAAGGTCTTCAGAGGCCTGCAGAGGCAGAGGTTAAACGATCACTTCTCTCAAGAAGAGTTCATACATCATCAAAAGCAACAGCGGAAGACAGGAAAACCAGGAATGGGAGACAGTGGGAGATGTGTTCACATGTGTTTTAACCCCAGATGACCCTAGTGCAGTATCTTTTGTGACAGTAAACACAGCATGTGTGAAGAATCAGAGGAGAATTCAACACCTCGCAGAAAGTTCCTCTGAGGCATGCTCTGGATGCACTGGTGACACAAAGGTTTGGCCTGGTTTGGATTACATTGCTGGCTGGAAAAACTGAGGTGGGCCCAGTTCTTAAAGTTTTGTTCCAGCCAAAAGGTAAGACTTGATGAGTTATACATGGCAGCTTAGATGCTGCAAGGGACACTTGTCCCTCCTCAGTTCCTCATGAGGAACTCTAGCAATTTCTGGCTGTTCCAGGGGACTGTGAATGTCAGAGGATGTTGCCAGGCTCCTAAAAGGCATATTCTCCTTCATGCTGATTGAAATCCCTCACTACAGTAGGTCTGATTAACTGATGTCAAAGCTAGCCCAGTCCTGAGAAGATGGTCCCATCAGATGACCTCCAAATGTGCTTCAAGCTAAAATAACTTCATAACTGTATAAGATTGTGGAGACCCATTTACTAAGCCATGTCTTTGAGCAATGCCCTAATATTTTCTGTGTGCCATTTACCACTTCTATGCAGTGGTAATGTCTGTTCTTCTGCTCTGACATTCTCAGAGATCAGGAAAGTTGAATGTGACATCTCCTTGACTGATTATGAATCTGATGTACATCTTTCCTTCAGCTTGGGAGGGACTCAGATAACTCTGCAGGTGAGGACTGTGATTGATGAATGGTTAATAGGGAAAGAGCTTTGGTACCCTCAGCATCATCTCTGTTCCCTGAAGGGCTCCATCTGAGTCACTGCCTCGGTGATTTCTTCAGATTCAGCTCCAAAGTGTAGAAACCAGGTCAGGCTGATGGCTTGATGTTTTGCTGGCAACAAACAGTTTGGTGAGACCTGACATCTGCTTAGACTCATGATGTGTTTCTCGTCTTGTGAAGAAATGCTTGGCAGATGGATCCATAAAATCTTGCCCTTAAGTGCACCCCTTTTATTGGTGTTGTTCATGCCTTAGTGCACAAAGCTGTGTTTTACTGGGTGCTATGAAAGGCTCAGATCAAAGCTAATGTGATTTACTGGTGATACTTTCAGCAAGGAGTTCAAAAGGTAGGAAATCATCTATGAAGACAATTAGACTTCACGTATACTTTCCTGCACTTTATGCAGAGTTGTGACCACAAAGAGAAGGATTCTGGGCAGAGGCCCAATAGCAGTCCCTCCCTTTTCCCACTAGCACATTGGACAACATGCACCCTATCTAACTTAGTCTGCAGGGTCTCCCCTTGGCCTCCAACCACAAGCAGCTGCCCTGGCAGTGTGCTTCTTAAACAAACTTGGACTGTGTGGGTTTAATTAAATTCTCCCCTCTCCCTATTTGAGAAACTATTAGTGAAAAAAAAAAAGGTCCACATCCCTATGCTCTAATTTTGTTTATTCTGAACACATTTGCTGGATGTAAGCCATTCTAATTAAACTGCAAACTTCTTTTGTAGAGAGCTCAGATGTTTCTGAAATCGATGTTAAGTGTTACACAAGTCTGTATCATTTGTACTGAGCTTTCTAAATCACCGGCATAGGGAAGGAGTAGCAAAGAAATCCCCAAACCCAGCAAACACCAAAACCATATTCCCAGATCTATCTACTTACTGTTGCACTTTGTCTGTTCCTGGGCTCTCCACAGAATTCACAAAACCAGGAGCAGAGCATGATGCAGGGTGTCAGCTGTCAAATGTGGGTGGTACTCTGGTGTCAGATAAAAATTAATTTAGAAATGCAGGTGAGGAGAAGAAAGCCTTCTTCCAAACCCAGCATAGCCCTTGTAAATCAGGGCTTGAAATTGGTATCATGCAGTGAGCAAGTGCTCTGAAAGTTGTTCTCCTTTTGTAGGTTAGAGAAATTATACTACTTTAACCTACATAGTTGCACCGGGTGTTTAGCAGAAGACCCTGAGACACTTTGCTAGCAGTGCAGGAGGGTCTGGGACATCAGCCAGCTGAGCTACGTACACTCAATCATACTCAATTAGCAGGTTCAGACTGCATGTGTAATCCACACTACCTACAGTGCCAAGCTACCAGTTGCCCTCAGCAGCTAATAATATAAAGCTGCAAAGTGTAGTTAATTAAGTAGGTATGATTTATACCTTAATATGTTTCCTACATACAAAATGGTGTGCATTTTTCTATTTGCAATGTAGGATATAACTTCTAAAGCTGTCTCTTGTGGTCCTGGTCTCAGGTGTTAATTTCTTCTCTGTGTGGGACAGTGCCCTGAACCTGAGGTTGTGAAGGCCTTGGCTGGCACCAATAAAATATTGTCTTCTCTTGAACTAACATCTTGGCTAGTCTTGGGCTCTGGGGCCTTGCCATCTTTTATCTTCTAAGCTAGCATCCCAAAGAAGGTCTACTATCCTGGCTTTTGCTGTTGGAAAATAACAGTATGGAGGGCAGGGAACAGGACAAGGTCACTTACCTAGGCTAGCAGCTGGATTTCTGTGGAAGCTTCATGCCAGTTGTTCATGGTTGTCCCCACCACTGTTCCTTCAAAGCACTGACACAGTACACAGCAGTCTAATGCAGGCATTATGGATCAGCTTCGATCATCCACAGAGCCAGAGAGCTATGATTTATATGTACAGAGGATATATGGGAAATGCTTCACAAATAGAAAGGGGCTTGTTTTATAGGCTGCCAGTGAGACTTTGTTCAGAGAGAAACATTTTACAGTCTGCACATCATGTTGTTTGAAAGCAGGTTTGTTACAGCTGCATTGTTAGTTATGGGTTGAGGAGAGAATTACTGAAACTTCACAAAGACACAAAAAAAATCATTAAAGAAAAAACAAAGCCAAGACAACACAGGAGTTATGAATGACTGAGAGTAATGTAGGGGCTGTTGTGTGAATGAAGCCTCATTTTATTCTCTGTCTCTGCTTGTTACAGTGAGCTTTTGGCAGCATCTGGAATTTGTCTGGGTCAAGGTGAAATATTCATTTGGTTCTGAGGACAAAGCAAACATTTTTACAGCAAATATCATCTTAGTTCAGGTATTATTTTAAGGTTGCAAAGAAAGCTTTGCTACCACACTGAAAATGGGGTGTAAGTCTACTGAGATGAACTCAGGCCAGTTTAAGCAGAGACTAGAAAACAGTACCACACATTTCTTTTAAAAATAAAGAAAAAACAACAAACAAATGAAACAACAAAAAAGCTGGAAGAGACAGTGAAAGATAAAGATGTATTTGAATGATCTGGTAATTATATGTACACCAAGAACCATTCATTCGTTTATCTATTCTTCCTTTGCCAGCATTGGCGAGCATACAGAAATGAAACTCTTCCAACCTTCTCTATAATTTGCTGCTTCTTTCATCTGCTTTCCAGTTTTGAAATCAAAGACTTAGCTTCCCTCTGCTATGTAGATTTGTAAGGTTTCTGTTGTGTTTGCTTGCCTGACTTGGCTTCCAGTTCATACAGCAGTGGATGGGTCCAATACGAAAGGTTAAATGATTAGTCCATTAAACTGAATTATTACTTTCAGCAGAAAATAGAGGGCCATGAATCCTGCATGCTGGGGGTGTCACTCGCAGTGAAGAAGTATGGTGTCTAGGTGTTAGGGAGGGCTGATGGACATGTAGCGGACACAGCCCTATACCACTGCTATAGGGCTAATTGCCCTACACACACATTTCAGACATATCGAAAGGCAAAGTGTCTGCCTGTAATGGTCTACAGTTTGACTTAGAAAAAACCCACAATAGTTAGGAAAGGAAAAAGTAAGAATTAGGAGATCAGGAATAAGATCAGAGAGTAAGAACCTACCTACATGCACAATTAGACAGTTGCAAGCCATTTTAAAGTGGACTTGTGTGAATAATTGTGTGAATAATTGATTTTTCAGTTCACTGGTCAAACTGAAGAAAAAAAAGCACTCATGTTGGATTGACCTGAAACATAATATTTTATTGGCTTCTTGGAAAATTTATAAAAAAAGTTTAAAATACTGATTTGGGGTTGAAGTCAAAGCTAGTGATTCATTTCGATGGGGAAATGGAAAAGCCCATTAAGTGCATTTTTAATTTAGAAAAGTTTAGAAGTAAAAAACTTTTGAACAAAAGTTTGAAATATTGTGAAAATGTGAAAAATATCAGAATAATTTATTTTTTTTAAACAATCTGTTATTCAGTCAGAATTATTAGTCAAATGAAGTCAAAGTGAGGAACAATTTTGACCTGATCTTTTTGGCTAATACCTAATGACTCTGGTTCCCTCTGTCCTTTCACCTTACTTTCACATGATAGTGCATTTATTGGTGGAAAGTTTGGAAACAACTTCTGAGGTAAATGGCAGTTTGTTTTTTAAAGTGAGGATTTTTAGCTCACTTCTGTTGGAGACAAAGGACATAATTCTAAACCCACTGCTCTGTTATAAATCTAACATTACAGAGAAAATATTCAAGTGAAGTGATTCTGTAAGGGTGTTTAAGGTAATGTATCAGTAAGTAAATAAGGCTTGACGAATTAAGAAATAAACAAACTAGAATAAAATAATGTGTGGTATTAGAGTACTCAGGTAAGTGTCACAAATTTGCATTGGAATTACAAAGTCATCAATCCTGCAACAAACTGGTGGTGGCAGCCGGTACAGAGGGGTACTCATGGGGCCTGTGTGGAGTTGAGGGTGAAAGAGATCAGGGTCTGATCCCACTGGTTGCCTGAGTGTCAGCTCCCAAGGCTGAATCTCTTGCTTTTGTGGTGTGGTGTGCCTCCTGGGAGATGTGCTTTCAAGCTTGGTCTTCTTCCTGCAGCAGTTCAATGATCAGAGAAGGATCAGAAGCTGTTTCCCAGGATCCCAAAAGACACCCATTACAGGGGCCCTGCAAGAGGTGCCTGGCAAATGACAGGATTTAGTGATTTTTTTGGTTATGCCACTGTTCTTTCCTCCCAATCCTTTAGTTTTCCTTATATTGAAAATATTCTCTCTCTCTCTTATAAATACCATCTGCTCTTTATTGGTGTTCTCTTTTAAGAAGTGTCCTTTACCTCTGCATGTCGTACTTCAAATGCTTGAATGGGTTACTTCTTGCATTACCTGAGTAACTGCAAGCAAGAACAGGAAAGAAATTATCTAACATGACCAACCTTCCACATTCATCTCTCATCATTGCTGACCGCCAGGTCAGTATTTGGTGCACAGGACTTCTGTATGAGTTGGTGAGGAGAGATCTTCGCTTGCAGGGAACTGTGTCAACCACTCCTCATATGGACTCAACAAAAGAGTACATGCAGTTACTTATGACTCTGGAGCCTAAGCTATTTGAAAGAAGACACCTTGATTTAGTCAGGTTACAGAAGATAATGGGCTCTGTACATGCACTTTGATACATTTGTTTTTCTTTTGATTCAGCTGAAAGCCTCTCACACTCTGTCCTCTCCCTTTTCAATTCCTGTTTCAAACCTGATGTAAAGAGTTTATGTGGAAGAACCAGGCCCTGGCACAGACATTTATCTTATGGGGAGCAGGTTTCTGCCCATATCAGTCCATCCTTTGGCTGCTGCTAAAGCAATCAGACAATTCATTCATTTTATATTAAAACTTTATTAGGGAGAACCAATATTGTTTTTCTTTATGTGTTTCTATATTTTATTCTCCAGAAAAATGGAAAGAAGCATCATACCAAGATACATTTATAGAGCAAATAATAATAATAAAAATAACATCATTGCTGTCATTAATGACCATACTCTGATACTTTTTTTTCAGGCAATAGCTCATCTCATCATGACTTCTGTGAGTCTCAATGCAAAAGGGGAAAAAAAAAATGGAGCTTATCATGGTGTATAAAGAAATTGAAACCTGTTTATTTATGACTGGGTAAGAATGAACCGCCTCATTAATGTGTTATAAAATGGGTATAATTCAGCTTTCTGTACAATCCTCCATGATGTGTTGACAGGTGCTGTCATGCACTATCACTTTTAGGTTATTGCACTCTAATAGACTACAATTATAGCTCATTTAATATGGTATGATGGTAGGGAAGCATGTGTGAAGTTATAAGCAGTTACACTTCCAAAACAAGCTAGTGGCAGTGGGTACAGCTACAGGTAAATATTGCAAGGGGCTAATCGCCTTTTGACTACTACAAAGCCCAAATCCCTGTGGCTGCAGGTCTTATACATACAGTTCTTGTGACAAAACATTTGTGTCTAGCCACTTCCTTGTGTTTCTCTTGTTTTCCCCACAAATGCCAATGTTACTGCTTTTGGTTGTCTCCCATAATGTTACTTCAACAGCTGAAACCACAGCAGGGGGAAAAGTAGGCTTGAAGAAAAGCTGAAGCTGTAAGTAGCACAAGATTTATAACATCTGGCAGTCCAACATCTCATCTCATACAAAAAACTCAGTTTCCTTTTGGTGGCCTGCTGTGTCACTAACAAGAGAGGCTACAAAATTCACCCACTGGGTGACAGCAAAGAGCAGCGTGAAGCACACACCACCATTGTTTTCATATGGCAGGAGACAAGTGGAAAAGTTATACCTCACACTTTGGTTTCACGCATTAAAGGAGAAACCTGCAGAACTGATGTTGGCTAGAAATATTTTTAACTGTTAAAAAAAGCCCCCTTGGGGAGATTAAGGATTTCTCAACATTTGCAACTCAAGTATTGGAGTGTTTAGTCTGGGCAAGATTTGCACTGTGGCCTTGCAGGTGCTATTGTAAGCCTGAAAGATGCCAGTTAGTCTATAATTTTGTCTCAACTGTATACTGAAATGAGTGGCTTTGCTACTTTCTTGCTTAAAATGTGTTTCAAATATTGTTTAAAGTGTTGAGGTCATAGCTGTGCTGACACGCTGAGCAACTGTAGGCTATGCTCCTTCCAGGAGTTGCTGCACACTTAAACTTAAGGGTTTGAATGTGAAAGCCTAGAAGCTGACTCTGTGTGATGTTTTCAGAAAACCAGTTTTCTGGTCCATGCATCTGTGGTGCCTCAACAGCTGGTTCATACCATATGGATCAGGATGCTGCCTCCGTGTTTCATGCATCCATGAAGCTGGAGTAACTCTCCTCAACCAGTTAGTAATGAATGATCTCCTTTGCATTACAAAGAATGCACTCGTTCCCTCAAACGGTTTCCCCAACAGCAGCAATCATATGCTTGGCATACCTGCTGAAAGAGTACACATGCAGCCTCCTCAGCAACACAGAAAGCTCAGCCTGGTGATATGTCACCTTCCTCCCTCCCTTCCTGAGCATCCGTTCCTCTCCATAATTATTTTTTCCCTGCCACTCCTCACACCTTTCTGAACCTCCAGCTTATACTGTGTCCTCTGTGTGCCTGTTCTGCCTCCTGCCACAGGATCAACAAAGGACAAGAAAGGTAACTATCAAGACACGTCTGTGACCAGGCTTCTGCTGGGAAACAATTTTTAGCCATCCCTGTGTGCCTGACAAAGCTGGGTACTCTGACCAGAGCTACTTTTCATGGGAGATGCCTATGCACTCTTCAGCTTGATAATTCCAACTGGCTGTCATGTCCCATAGACTTGCCCAAGGGATGTGTACCGAAGCCATCGTCACATACAAACCCAGTTAAACTAACTATGCCCTCTGGTTCTTGAGGAGATTGCAGTACTACAGAAAACATCACAAATAATCCTCTCTGCTGAAAACAGTAGCATGCTATTTTGCATCTTTTCATGTTATTTTATGCCTCCATCCCAAGGGAAGAATTGTATTAATACAGCATACTGAGGTGCTGGAGAGAAAATAGGAGAAGTGCTGATATAATCATGAAACAGTTCCTTTAATATTATTGCTAATTTGAGATAGAACTCTGAAAAGCTTCTGCTGCTCTTTGGGAAAGATCTTCCTCTGGAGAGCAGTGACGCTTGGAGTCCCAGACCCTTGGTTCCTTCCGACAATCTCCATTCAATGTCACTGTTGTTTTTAAATTCTCCTACAATAAGGATAAAATTGTAAACATTAAGATAAACAGGAATACTTTGTGTAGTCAATCTTTGGTATTTGGAAATTAATAATAAAAACAAAACTCTTGTGGCAATGCCAGCAACGAGCAGCGTGAGCACTCTGGCAGTGCAGGCCTAGAGCCTGACATGGTGGTAGGCCATGCTCAGCAGAAGTGCACAGCCAGCTAGCAGTGTAGAAAAACAGTGCTGTGCCTGCAGCATGTAACTAAAGCAGGGCACTGGTAGCTATAAACACAGAAGGTTATCTTGTAACAACAGGACATGCACCTGCATCAACAACCTCGTGTGTCATTAGTAGTTGGACCAATAATCTATAATAGTGCAATGTGTGGTCACTCAAAGGGAACCAATGAGCCATGCCAACAAGGCACTCCGAGTATATATAAGTTGTAGAAGTTCCCTTGCTAGGCACTTCTGCCTTTCCTTTCCCTTCTTCTTCTATGCTTTACTTTACTGTGCTGTACTCGCACCACAGGCCTGCACCACAGGCCTGCAATACTGGAACAATAAAGGAACAATACTCGATCATATTGGTCAGCTGTATTGACTCCAATATCTGTCATCTATAAAGTCTAAATATTTAAAGTACACTAATTAGGAATGTATGATTTTTTTTAAAAAAGTTGATCTCGTGTCACAGCTATCAGCCCTTTTCTTCAGTATAATGACCAATCTCAACCCAGGTAACCTTTTTATAGTTATAATATAGATTGCCAATAATGTCACATACTAGTTAAAGTAGTGTGAGTGGTAACACTGTCAGAACAAAGTAAATTCTGCTAATCCCTCAGACTGAATGCTACAAACTGTCATCGATATGCACCAAGTAGTGCCTATTACTAACAAAACCCAAACCAACCCAAAGAAACAAACAAAACCCAAACAAACAAAACCCCCAACAAACTCTAACCAAACTAAGAGACCAAGAAGCCAAAACTCCCAAACCCAATGGAAACAAGACTGAGGACAGAGAAGCACAAAGCAGAAACTTTCACTGCTGAATTTTCTAGCTTTTTTCCCTGATTGGCAGGAAAAATTGAAGGCCCAAAGCTTCTGCCTTTGATCAGTGTTTGTTTGGCAGTAACTGTGTTTTCCTTGACTTTGGTTGTTTTGTTTTTGGGTGTTTTTTTTTTTTTTTTTTTTTATTTTAGCCATACCTGAATAAAGATTTTGTCACTTAGTGGGGATGTTAGTAAGGGGAATAGAGTTAATGCTGCTTGAAATAAAAATCCTAGTGAATTTCTGCAATGATCTTCTGGGATCTCCCAAGGGATGCCACAGATGGCATATGGTCCTCCTGCTTTGGACTGCATTCAATAGGCACCTGTGGATGGAGCTGAGAGGATAAAGGAGCAGTGCCAGGGAGAGCATTAGACACAGAGATTTTCTTTTCCTGCAAATTGGTTGTAAAACAGCATTAGCAAGAGACTAAAGCCTTCATTGCTACAAACTTGGTGATTTTATCACATGGCTTTCACTACTTTGTGCTTGTAACCAGGTCCCTTCATCCCCCTTCTTGTCCTTACTATCATAGTCCTAGCATAGTCCCCTTTGCTATGTATGGAAACTTCAACTGTGGCTATATGGTTTTAGTCAGGTTTTCAGGAATGAAGCATGATCCACCCTGCTACTACAGAGTGATTTTGAACACACTTCATTCTGAAAGAACATGTCGTGTAGAGTATTCAGAGTCCACTTCTTAGTGCCTGTGAGTGCCTGCTCACAGTAGATAATGCTAATACATCTGCCAATAACACAGATTATTATAAAAGACAGGCAGGGAAGTAGAGACCTGAAATTGTTTGTTTGATTGATTTTAGTTTTAAATAAGGATGATCAGATCTTTGCAGGTATTTCTTTTTACTGATTTTGGCTTGAATAAAACCACGCTGAAATGGCAAGCACTATCTTACCTTTTTTTTGTTCCTAAGAGTTGTCACCTGTAGTTTTTGTAGCAATCAAATATTCAGATGTATGTATGTGGGAGAAAAAGAAAGTAAAGTAGTGTGAGTGGTAACACACATGAGTGTTTTGTTTTTTTATATGAAGAATTCTTCTATTTTGTCTTACATAGCAAATACTTTGGTGGTAATAAATTAGTGAACAGAGACTGTCTCCTTTAAAAGAGTTAAAAATTATTTGACATTTTAAACAATTAGATTCCCTGTGAAAACAACATTTGTATTTTATTTCTTCACATACTCACACTGAGGAACTTGTGATCTGAAGTTGCCTGTCAGGACACATATTTCCTTTTTCATTCTTTCTCACTACATTCTATTCAGTTATCTTTACTTTTCCTCTCCTTCCTTCCTTCCTTCCTTCCTTCCTTCCTTCCTTCCTTCCTTCCTTCCTTCCTTCCTTCCTTCCTTCCTTCCTTCCTTCCTTCCTTCCTTCCTTCCTTCCTTCCGAATTCCTTCCTTCCGAATTCCTTCCTTCCGAATTCCTTCCTTCCGAATTCCTTCCTTCCTTCCGAATTCCTTCCTTCCTTCCTTCCGAATTCCTTCCTTCCGAATTCCTTCCTTCCTTCCGAATTCCTTCATTTCTCCCTCCCTCCCTCCCTCCCTCCCTCCCTCCCTCCCTCCCTCCCTCACTTTCTTCCTTCCTCACTTCCTTCCTTCCTTCCTTCCTTCCTTCCTTCCTTCCTTCCTTCCTTCCTTCCTTCCTTCCTTCCTTCCTTCCTTCCTTCCTTCCTTCCTTCCTTCCTTCCTTCCTTCCTTCCTTCCTTCCTTCCTTCCTTCCAAATTCCTTCCTTCCAAATTTCTTCCTTCCAAATTCCTTCCTTCCTTCCTTCCGAATTCCTTCCTTCCGAATTCCTTCCTTCCGAATTCCTCCCTCCCTCCCTCCCTCCCTCCATCCCTCCATTCCTTCCTTCCTCCCTCCCTTCCTCCCTTCCTCCCTCCCTTCCTTCCTTCCTTCCTTCCTTCCTTCCTTCCTTCCTTCCTTCCTTCCTTCCTTCCTTCCTTCCTTCCTTCCTTCCTTCCTTCCTTCCTTCCTTCCTTCCTTCCTTCCTTCCTTCCTTCCTTCCTTCCTTCCTAATTCCTTCCGAATTCCTTCCTTCCATCCGAATTCCTTCCTTCCGAATTCCTCCTGAATTCCTTCCGAATCCCTTCCCTTCTGTCCCTCTCTCCTCTCTTTCAGCTGTTTTCAAGATAAATCTTATCCTTGCAAATTCATAACTGACAGGGCTGACTAGCATATTTAGTGGAAAAACAAGAATTTACAGCAAGACTTCAAGATTCTCTCATGTATTTCTTTATAAGGTGCATTCTGCAGTATTTGGTGCATGTGTCAGTGGAGATGAAAAGATACTTTGCAGGGAAACTGAAATCTATTTCCAATGACATTACTATAGCACAGAATGGAATACTGTGAATGACAGTCACTCATATTTCCATAAATGCGTCTCCTCTATAAGCAAAATTCTGAAGTGATTTTGATTTCTAATGTCACCCTTGGAGGCTCTGAAATGTCATCCTAATTTTCATCAGAAGTCTATAAATTTGTTTCATCAGTTAACACTACTTTTTTTTTGTCTATAACAGGCAAGGAGCAATGATTTCCCTGCTTCACTTCTCTACACTATATAGACTTTAATGGTTAAAATGTTATCAGTAGACAAGGAAAAGAGAAAACATCTCTTATAAGCCTTTCCCTGTGAACACAATATTTTTTTGTCTGCCTAGTGTGGTAGGCTAGTTGAGTCTTGTGCCCCATGAATACCTGAACACTTCCCAGTCAGAAAGGAGCGGTGTACCCAGTGAGAGCACAGCAGTCTTGTAAGCCTGAAATGTGGGTGCATGTGTGTGTGAAGCTAGACTTAGGGAGTTTTCTGTAGTAGCAAGTTATGCAGAGCTTCAAAATAGAGTCAGTGAAGTCAAATCAACCTTCCAAGTCCATTTCATGCCTTTTTTTTTTTTTTTTTTTGGTTCTCTTTGGACATAAAACATTTCAAATAAAAGTTCTATTAATAAAGCTCTAACCACAGATTAAATATTTCTGCTGACATTATTTGACTGATAACATCAATTTCATAGTTCAAATTTTAATAAGGTATTACAAAGCATAGGAAGAAACAAGCTAATCAAGCCAAGTTTCATATTTCCCCTCTTTGTATAAAATGATAAATGAATTTAAAGCTATGCTTTGTCTCTTTAATATCTGCTAAATATGGATGAATTACTGAATATATATTTATTCTTAGCCTCATTTGAAGGCAAATATTTACAAGGCTTTTCTCTTGTAATCTGATTTTAATATCTCAACTGAAAATGATTCATAACATGTGGCTTCAAATACCCTGTAGTTAAAGAGGCCAAAAATTAATTAGCTGATTCTAGCAAGGGTTTCTTGGAATTGACCTTGGGAAAAAAAAAAAAAAAAGCAAGGCGTACTGTTTATCAGATCCTTGTATATTGTTGTTGTGCAAAGAATTTCAGGAGTAAATAACAGAGGCTGGCAATAACTGGTGTCTGATCTTTGGAACTGATGTATGTGTACATCCTTTGGCTTTCTGTGACTCT
Organism: Melanerpes formicivorus; assembly: GCF_026170545.1. Classification (NCBI taxonomy): domain Eukaryota; kingdom Metazoa; phylum Chordata; class Aves; order Piciformes; family Picidae; genus Melanerpes; species Melanerpes formicivorus. The sequence continues at coordinate 28,337,113 of NW_027142353.1, read as the reverse complement.
TCTAGTAGGGCTTTAGAGGCCAAGTATCTTCTGTCCTTTTGGTGTGAAAATTGTTCAGACAGGCATCGTTGTGAAGCGGGTTAGTGACTGTTATGAAAGTAATGGGAAGCACCTCCCTTTAATCCCTTGTCCAGATTAAAATGCAGTGGGTACAGAAATACTTGCAGGTCATTTTTTTTTGCATCTTATAAATATACTCAGGAAGCCATCTGGGAACAGAAATACTCCCTAAGTACCGCTGACCTGAAATGTAAGTGTCTTTGTGAAGTCAGTTTCTCTCCTTCCTTTGAAAGACAATCTTGCTGATGCTGACTGCTAAAAATAAGGATGCAAAATCTATTCCAGCATCTGGAGTTTTCTGTGCTTTAATCCATTCATTTCCTTATGTATTGTTACATAGGTATTTCTGTGCACACTCTGATTAATGTACAAATATATATTTTACTCAGTAGGATTAGAATTGAGTGGGCCTGATTCTCCACTTCCTTGCATCTTGCATCATTATATACAAGTGTAGGTACAGCCCTTTTAAGAACTGTCATTTTATAAGGAGCTTTAGGGAATTAGATTAACTCTTGTTTTGCCACTTTACAAAGAGTATTCATGTAGTAGGAGCTGAAAACAAATTTTCCCTCTGCCTTACCCACCCCCCCCCCCTTCCTGTGGCTGCATGCTTTACTAGAAGCCTGAGCTGTAGGTTATCTTCTGTCCCATCAAAGCAGCTGTTTCTAAAGGGTACTCTATGGTCTGATACTTCTTGGGACAGTGTATTCCTGTAAGTGTGTAGAGGTATGTGTTCAGGTATTAGGTAGATATTTACACTGTGTTCAGAAACTAAACACAACAGCACTCTTATCTGTTGTGTTTAGTTTCTGAATCACAGAATATTAGGGCTTGGAAGGGACCTGCCAGAGCAGGATCACCTATATCAGACCACACAGGAATGCATCCAAGTGGGTTTTGAATATCTCCAGAGAGGGAGACTCCACAACCCCCCTGGGCAGCCTGTCTGTTACCCTCACAGTGAAAAAAAATGTTTTCCTCATGTTTCCATGGAACTTCCTATGCCTCAACTTCCACCCACTGCCCCTTGTCCTGTCATTGTGCATCAATGAGAAGAGCTTGGCTCCATCCTCTTGACACTCACGCTTTACATATTTGTAAACATTCATGAGGTCACCCCTTAGTCTCCTTCAAGCTGAAGAGCCCCCACCTCCCTCAGTCTCTCCCTTAATCATTTTTGTGACTTTGTGTTGGACTCTTTCAGGCAGTTCCTTGAAGTCTTTCTTGAACTGAGGGGCCCAGAACTGGACACAATATTCCAGACGCAGCCTCACCAGGGCAGAGTAGAAGCGGAGAAGAACCTCTCTTGACCTGCTAACCACATCTCTCCTAATACACCCCAGAATGGCAGCCACAAGAGCACAATGGTGGCTTATGGTCAATCTCCCATCCACTAGGACTCCCAGATCCTTTTCCCCTTCACTGATTTCCAATAGGTCAGTCCCCAACCTATACTGCTCCATGGGGTTGTTCTTTCCCAGGGGAAGACTCTACACTTGGCCTTGTTGAACTTCATTAAATTTCTCCCTGCCCAACTCTCTAGTCTGTCTAAGTCTCTCTGAATGGCAGCACAACCCTCCAAAGGGTGCAAGCATGTGGGTTGTGTGCCTCAAAGAGCCCTGAATGCCCCATCTGCGGGCTGGTAAGAGGGGACTCAATGATATTGATGAAACTGAGGTGGTGTGCACATTCCTGGTATCTGTCATAATCTGTTGTGCACCCTTTATGTTTCTTGCCAGAAAAATCTTGATTTGTCCAAGAGCAGACTTCCATATGAGGCTTCAAAGTTTCGGTGTACTCCTGAAACTTTGCCAGCTTGGTGTTGTCCAGTGTTGCATTGCTATTCACTGAATTAATGCATCTAAAGAGTTCTCCTCAACAACTTGCTGGTGCTCCTGAGATGTTAAAGGTTTTGTTTTTCAAGAAACATGAGGGATTGTAAACCCACCCTTAGCATATTGGAACAAGTTGCATCCAATGGGAGTAATTGCATTTTTATCTATGAATGGGTTCACTTTACATAGTTTTTCCTTATTCCACAATGTTAGCTTTTTCTGATATAGTTGGTAACTTTTCATTTTCTCTCATTCAAAACATTTTCTGGAAATACAGGTCGCATTTTGCTTGAGAACGATGTTAAGGCATAGTTTTAGGCAATCTCATATATAGGTTAGTTAAAGGTGGTACAGTTTGCTGTTTATAAGCTTCTACTGTATACAGCTCCATATCTTGCATTTTATTAGTGTGTTGTGATCTAACAGCCACAGGAAAGACAGAATATCCTGAGTAACCAGCAACTGCTACAGGGCAGTATGATTTGGCAGAATCCTACTTGTAATTGCTGATCTTAAGCTGAAGAAATAAGCATAGGAAAAAAACTTTGTCTTGCTTTGTTTGTAAAAATGCCAGGCATTGCTTGAGAAATCTCAATTCCTGAATTTTTACTTCTGCTGCTTTTACAAAAACAAAGGAAGCAATGTTTTGGTGACCCTTTCTGTGTAAATACTATCTGTGGTTTTGATATATAGACTCCTCAGTACAGTAGCCACATCCCTCCCTTCTCTTTTACTTTGATTTGTAGTGCCATTGCTTACTTCCTCCCTCTTCATTATCTTGTGTGGTGGACTTATAAAGGTTGTTTGTTTACCATACAGCTAGATCACCTAATCTAGGTTTGCAATGAAAAGCATGTGTTATGTGAATACCAGAGGGCTTGCTGTTATCTTTGACAAATGTTTTGCTGGGTTTTAGAATACATAGAATACATAGAATAAACCAGGTTGGAAGAGACCTTCAAGATCATCGTGTCCAACCCATCAACCAATCCAACCTACCCAAACAACTAACCCATGGCACCAAGCACCCCATCAAGTCTCCTCCTGAACACTTCCAATGATGGCGACTCCACCACCTCCCCAGGCAGCCCATTCCAATGGGCAGGCAGCCCATTCCAATGGCAGTTTTGCTGCTGTATAGTCCCTTTCCCCATAACCCTACTACCATTAATACCATAATTAAAAACCACAACCAAACAAAACCCAAAAAACCCCAAACGATTTCATTGCAATGCTTTGAAAATCAAGTTTAGAAATTAAGGATGTAGACACAGGATAGAGAACATGTTCTGACCAACATAGCTCCAGGAGGCTAACAAAATACAGTACTGAATTACCAAATCAGTCCACTGGTTTACAGTTTCCTGAGTGCTCCTAGTGATCAGATATTAGCAAGTTATGCTACAGAGTTTACAGCATAGCATATATACTCCATGGCCTGTTATAGCCATAATCCATATTTTAATGCTTTATGTCAGGCATCCCTGCTGCCCTCTAACCATTCCTTAATAATAAGACAAAAGTGATATTTTAGGGCAACAGTTAATAAATAACGTGACTTATCCAATCACACCTTTCACTAAAATATTATTATCTTTTGACAGGTTCATTACTGTAGAAGCATCAGGGACTGATGAAACATTGTCTAATTCTACCACTAGTACATTTTCTGTAGTTGTCTTTCTTTTAATTTAATTCTCCCACTCTGAAAGCATACTGTCCATTGCAATTATTGAATGAGCATTTAATCTAGCATAACTAAGGCATTTTAATCTTTTCTTATGGAAAAACGATTAAATGGCCATAACATTACAATGATGTGCACTCATCTACTCCTGACGCAGAGAATCAAAGTTTTCTACTTTCTGATAACCAAACCTCAAGTAAGGTTTTAGCTTTAGTGCAGCACATTGGCTGCTTGAGCAAGAAGAGAACTGCTATTTATTTCATGATTTTGCAGAAAAACAATTTGTGTTAGCAGTCACTTCTGGCAGGGTTGTGTCTGGACAACATTTGCAGATGCCAGTGCCTTTTGCTAGGTAATGTTTTCTTTTGTTATGTTTGGTTTTTTTCTTAATATATTTTTTTAATTTTTCATTTGTGTGTGTGTGTTTTTTGTTTTGGTTTGGGGTTTTTTTTGGGGTGGGGTTGTTTGTGTGGTTTTGTTTGTTTGCTTGGTTTTTGTGTTTGGTTTTGTTGTGGTTTTTTTTTTAACCAATACCTTGTAAATTGGAGATTTGTTAATAGGACAAACCCCAAACATAACAGATTGAAAAAAAAGCAAAAAGCAAAAGGAATATGCCAAACTTACTTCCTTCATACTGATGTGATTGTTTTTCAAGAAACCCATTTCTTCAAGTTTGAGGTGTTCTTTTTGTCTGATGTTACATGTACAAATTTAATGGGAAATGAATTTGAGATACTTAAACATACATGCAGAAAATAAAATTCTTGTTCTCAGGTTTGCCTACTAAATTTGTTTAGCAGCAGAGCCCATCCCTACTAAAAAGATGACTGAGTAAGAAAGTAAAATTAACCATCTCAGAACAAAACAGCAGCTCTCAACCTTTTTTTCTTACCAAGATCCAGCTGCTATCTCTCCAGGACAGCAGTTCCTGCTGACAACATGGAAAGGGGCATTAAGTTCATTGCTCTTTCAGAACATGCTGCAGTCTCCAAATTCCCCTGGAGAGACTGTATCAGAGGAGCTCCACTTCAAATCAATTCATAGACATTAAGAGAGATTTTAATAATGAGTAGAATTGTGAAAAAGAAAGCTAAGTTTATCAGATAGACTTATTGCTCACTTCAGTCCCCTAGACAGATGTTTAATGGCTCATTATTTTGCTCTCAAATAACTAAATCTCCTACTAACTCAACATACAGGATGATATGTAGTTCCTAACCTTTTATCTACATAATAAACAAAACCTTATGCTGTGCACTGTATTTTCACAGATACATAAATTCACACATCTACATTAAAGGAGAAAGTGCTAGTACATACATATACCCGGCAACATGCTTTAGCACATACTAAAAGTATGACTTGATCAGGCTGATAGTCATGTTGTCACTATTCTCCATCCCAAGTAAGGATAAAAATCTTAGTTCACTCCCAAAAGAAAATGCAACTCTCTTCAAAAAGAAATAAGTGTAATATTAAGGCCTTTTGTTCACTTACGGTAAATTTTGATTTGGAAATGTCAGAGTAGGGTCTCATAAACTCCCACATACATGGGAACTTGGTATGATATAGTTCAAGGCTCTTTTAAAGATCTCTTTGCTATTTCCCTGTTCCCCCTGCCTCACCATCTTCATGCCTCCCATGGAGCTGAAGTGGTGAACTGTGGGAGCCTCTGGCTTTAATAAACCGTGGTGTAGGTTTACAGTGAACAAATGGCCAGAGTAAGATGAACAACTGGTCTAGAACGAGATGAGCAGTCCATTTAGTGAACCACCACTACTGCAAGTGACAGGTGGCTGACATGAGAACATCACTAAAGACAATGATGCTCCAAAATTCTGTAGGGTATTAATGACCAAATTGCATCAGTGTCAACTTTCTGGAAGTGTTTTTAATTTATCCTCTAGATTATTAGCTTATGGAAGACAAAGAGAGTTTGTATTTTCTTTAGGATGCTTCCCAAAACATTTCTCACCATTCTAGGCAGAAAATTCCTGTTTGCCATTGAAAGATTCAACTAATATTTCTTGTCCCAGATAAGCATGAGAACTGTTGGAGTTAAACACAGTAGCTTTCAGTGAGGGATGAAACTGGCTAAAATATAACTTTAGCAGCAGCTATAGAAAAGCTTTAATTTACAGGTAGACTCCATCTTTGGAGTCATTCAAAACCCACCTGGACTCAGCATGTCCTGTGTAACCTGCTCTGTGTGAACCTGCTCACTCTGGTAGGAGTGTTAGGCTGTATGATCTCCAGAGGTCTCTTCCAACCCCTATCATTCTGTGATTCTCTAATCATTGACATTTTCCCCCAATAGTGACAACGTAAGATGTGGAAGAATTCTCTATTCATATTAGCAACAAACGGAAAAGATGACTCTTGTTCAGTTTTGAACCTGCTTAGTTATTAAGGGACTACAAGTTCAGTTCAGACTTGAAGCTCATAGTGTCTGCATGCTACTGGGAAAAAAGATCAAAAACAAGGAAAGCAACAATCTTGTCGCAGAGCAAGACCTGCTGGTCACACTTCTCTTGATGCAGCCCAGGATCTGATTGGCTTTGTGGGCTGCAAGTGCACGTTGAGAGCTCATGTTGAGCTTCTCGTCTACCATCACCCCCAAGTCTCTCACCTCAGGGCTGCTTTCCAGCCAGTCACTGCCCAGCCTGGATTTGTGCCTGGGATTGCCTCGACCCAGATGCAGTACCCTGCACTTGGTCTTGTTGAACCTCATGAGGTTGGCTTGTGCCCACCTCTCCAGCCTGTCAAGGTCCCTCTGGATGGCCTCCCTTCCCTCCATCATGTCTGCTGCACCACACAGCTTGGCGTCATCAGCAAACTTGCTGAGGGTGCACTCAATGCCACTGTCCATGTCACCCACAAAGATGTTGAACAAGACAGGTCCCAGGAGTGATCCCTGAGGGACTCCACTTGTCACTGGCCTCCACTGGGACATGGAGCCATTGACAGCCACTCTTTGGGTGCGGCCATCAAGCCAGTTCCTTATCCATCTAGTGGTCCACCCATCAAACCCATGTGTCACCAGTTTGGAGACCAAGATGTGGTGTGGGACAGTGTTGAAGGCTTTGCTCAGGTCCAGGTAAACAACATCAGTTGCTCACCCCTCATCTATTAATGTTGTCACCTGTGCATAGAAGGCCACCAGGTTTGTCAGGCAGGATTTGCCCTTGGCAAAGCCATGCTGACTGTTCCCAATCACCTCTTCACTATTCTTCTGAGCCAGTAGTGCCTCCAGGAGGATCTGCTCCATGATCTTTCTGGGCACAGAGGTGAGACTGACTGGCCTGTAGTTTCCTGGTTCCTCCTTCTTTGCCATGACTTTTGAAATATAATAGAGAGGGGTTTAGCAACCTCATCTGCCAGTTCTCTCAGTACCCGTGGGTGTATCCCGTCGGGTCCCATGGACTTGAACACTTTCAGGTTCTTCAGGTGATCACGAACCTGATCTTCACTTACAATGGGCAGTTCTTCCTCCCCGTCCCTGGCATTGTCTTCCATAACATCAGGAGTGTGGCTAGAGGCCCTTGCAGTGAAGACTGAGGTAAAGAAGTTATTGAGTACCTCAGCCTTTTCCTCATCACTTGTGACCATTTCACCAGTTTCCTTTCTGAGGGGGCCCACACCTTCCCTAGTCTTCTTCTTCCCGTTCATGTACCTGTAGAAGTTCTTAGTGTTCCCTTTAACCTCCCTGGCTAGATTCAATTCAAACTCTGCTTTGGCTTTCCTAACCAGGTCTCTTGCTGCTCGGGCAGCTTCCTTATCTCCCCCCTGTTCTAGCTGTCCTTCTCTCCACTTCCTTTAGAGTTTCTTTTTAAGTAATAGTGTGTCCAGTAACTCCTTGCTCATCCAGGCAGGCCTCCTAGCATTCTTACCTGCTTTTCTCTTTGTTGGTATACAGAGCTCCTGGACACAGAGGAGGTGGTCCTTGAATACTGACCAGCTGTCCTGGGTCCCTCTTCCCTCCAGGGCTTTGTCCCACGACACTTTGGCTAGCAGATCCCTGAAGCGATCAAAATCTGCATGGCTAAAGTCTAGGGTCGTGAGCTTGGAATACTTCCTCCTGATTGCCCTGAGGAGATTAAATTCAACTGCTTCATGGTCACTGCAGCCAAGGTTGTCTCTGAGCCTTACACTGGTTACCAGCCCTTCCCTGTTGGTGAGAACAAGGTCCAGCATAGCACCATTTCTTGTTGGTTCCTCTACCACTTGGAGGAGGAAGTTGTCTTCTATGCAGTCCAGGAACATCCTGGATTGCTGGTGCCTTGCTGTGTTGTCCCTCCAGCAGATGTCAGGGTGGTTGAAATCACCCATGAGGACCAGGGCTTGTGACCTGGAAGCTGCTTCTGTTTGCCTGTGGAGGGCCTCATCTGCTTGGTTCTGCTGGTCAGGTGGCCTGTAGGAGACCCCCACAGTAATATCTCCTTCCCCTGTCTTGCCTTTAATTTTAACCCATACAGTCTCAATCAGCTTATCATCCCTCCCCAGTTGGACCTCCACTGATGCAGCTGGTTATTGACATAGAGGGCAACACTTTCTCCTCTCCTTCCCTGCCTATCCTTCCTAAAGAGCTTATACCCATCTATCCCTACATTCCAGTCATGGGAATCATCCCACCAAGTTTCAGTAATAGCCCCTATGTCATGGCATCCCAGCAGCACAGTGGCCCTTAACTCATCCTGTTTGTTGCCCAAGCTGCACTCATTTGCATAGAAGCACTTCAGCTGGGCTGGCCCTGTCCTCCTCTTGTGCCCATTCTCCTCGGTTTCCACAGAATGTCCTGCTGCATCATTCATGGCTTGCCTCAGGGCAGCAAGTTGAGAGCCCTTACCAGCTCTCCACCCCTCTGCCTCTGGTGAGCTTCTGATGTTAGAGGGATAGTAGAGAATCTGCCCATATCTTAGTTCTCACTAATATTCACAGAGAATGAAGTTTTAAACAAAATGAGGTCTCTCTTGCCAGGTTATCAGAGGACATGGCAGGAATGAGAACTTTTGCTAAAACAAGAGCAGGCCTTTGGTTGGACTCAATGATCTTAGAGCTACATTGTATTATTCTCTGTTGCTTCATCTGTGGTAAGATGAATGTCCCTGATGTCTTGGCTCTTGACATGGAATAACCACTTGGAATATATGACTGGGAAAAGACATCACAGTGCTGGATTTTGTAGCTGAAGAATATTTCTCCAAGCTGTTGTCACTACTGGGAATGACTGCTTGCTGCATTCTGCCCAAAAGTGTGATCGAGGACCAGTATTTCTGCCTTGCAGTGTGGTGGAGATTATTTCCCCCTTTTTTCCCCACCCCCCATCCTCACTCTTAAGGTTCTCAGTAGTTGCCATCCTTATTTCATGCCTATGATCAAGGGAAAGATGAAGGGTTGCATATATATTTTTATTGTAATGTGAGGTGCACATTAGTGGGAAAAATGCTAAAAAAGGGCATCTTTCATCCACATAGCTCTCCATTATTTCTCCCTCCAGTTAGGAAGCAGGTTCAAAGGGAGGGTGCTTTGAATTGCTCTTTCCTTTTGTACAAAGCTAGCCAATGATTTGGTACCTGAGCACTTTTTTTCCAGGAGTGTGGTGATGAAGCACACCTGCCCTTGACTCTTCCACCTAAGCACAGTGAAAAACTTCTTTACCTTGAAAGTGGTGAAGCACTGGAATGGGTTGCCCAGGGAGGCTGTGGAGTTCTCCATCTCTAGAGACTTTCAAAACCTGCCTGGAAATGTTCCTGATGAACATGATCTAGATGAATCTGTGTTAGCAGGGGATTTGGACTGGTAATCTCCAGATGTCCCTTCCAGTTCCTACCATTCTGTGACTCTTACCAGTTTGGTTCACATCTTGGAGTACTCTCAGGGTTTATAAAATTAGGCCTTTTAGTTGAAACTAAACCAGGAGATGTACTCCAGGAATGCACCTAGCTTGCTATATGTGATAATGGGTGTTGAAGTCTCAGGCCCAGTTTAATGTTTTCACATTTCATCAGCCCTTCTCAACTCAAATTCAAAATAATGGTAGCAATTTGCTTAAGTTGTAGCTAGGGTAATGACAGTGAGGACTTCACATTTTCTCTCTTTGCCACAGGTGAAATCACAGTCCTTACCCAAGCTCCTTGTCTTTTGCATTCTGTGCTTTTTCATTCCCCATTTATCTGCACATTTTTTTTGCTTCTCCCTGTGTCCTGTTCCATGGCTGATTTGAACCCTTTGGTCCTCTAGAAAACCTGTTTCTGTCTGCCTTCCCTCTCCCACTTTCACATTTCCCTTATTCACTTTGTTCACTAACACAAAGTTTATTGGCTTGCCTTCAAATCACAAAGAATACATTAGGTTTATTTGGAGATGACTGGAGAAAAAAATGTTAAAATTAACCAGTAATTATTTGCTAAATATGAAGGTTCATTCATACAAAAACTTTTCCAAATCCTGATAAGCTATCATTCTGTTCTGACCCTCTCTGTATAAAATGCCCTGTTACCAGCTCAATACAAGTGATTTCTTTGTAAGCTAGACTAGTTATACTATAAACTTTTGTAAAAAAAGAGATGTTAAGGAAATATTTGAACTGCTTTGGTACTTTCCCCCCCCCCCCGATTCTTAATGTGGGAAAAATTTCAAAATGCTGACATTTGTCCCAGCTTGAGGATGAAAAAAATAGAAATCTAGAAATATTTTGCTTAGCAGTAAAGCCATATGGTTAAGAGGAGCAAAATGCACATATGGCTACAAGATCATCTCCTGTAATTCAACCCATTAGTGCAAGAAATTTGTTCAGACAGGTATGTAGTTTCGTTCTCATTTATGTTACTGCTATCTCATCCTTATCTGGCCATAAAGAAGGCCCAGAGATGCTAGCAATAAATATAGCATATGCTCCTACTAAAAGGTGTCAAAATCTTCTTGCTTCCTTACACCACATTAGGCTGTAGTGTGTGTATGTAATGTATGTGCATTTCGTCAAACGTTGAGTCTCTTTTTTTTTTTTAATTAATATTATTTTCCCTGTCTTGAAATTAGACAACTGAAAAAAATCCGCATGAGAATTAGTACATTTTTACACCAAAACAGAATGAAAACATATTATCTAACTTGTGCATACTCCCCATTTCCTACTGGGCCATCCCTGTTTTGACAATTCCTTATTGTGCAAAGAGTCTGTGGAGAGACTTCTTTCTTATGAAGCATAAACACAGCAACAGATTAATATCCTTTGTTTCCAAATGGGTTTTGGTAAGGGTATTCAATGGTTAGCAAAACCAAGCAAGAATTATGCAATTATCCTCTGTATCTTACTCCTGATTCTGACTCTGAGGACATTTTAGCAGCTTCATCATCATTTTTATGCATGTTTATCCCTGTTTCCTGGAATGGTGATGACAATTTACTTGAACAATGATGAAATCCTTTCTGGTCCAGCTGTCAGGTTGCTGAATACTGTGCATAAGGAAGCTGTGAGGCTGAATGAGTAGGACAGAGTATACTTCTGGTCTGATGAGGGGGTCTCAGAAAATTTTTTTGAGGTAGCTGTGAAAATCAAACCAAAAGTGTTTAAAGACATTGTCAAGCTGTTCCATAAATATATCTCCATAGATATATCTTGTTGGCTTTTTTTTTTTTTTTTTTTTTTTTTTAACTTGACATTCAATAGCTTGCTATTATTGAGTCTTTGCCCTCAGGTTTGTTTGGGAACACAGATTAAGGAGGCTGTCCCACAAGTAGATTGCCATCAGAATCTGTGTAAATACATTGCGTATGTTTTAGGTGACAAATTAGCAATACAATCTAAGTCTTTTGATAATGCAGTAGCTAGCAGGTATGCATATGGAAGACTAAAAGCAGTGTCTGACATTATTCACTGTCAGCAAATGGCTGTTTAAACATAAGAAAATGATCACAAAGTTTGGCTGATTTTAAACACCTAAACCCACAGGACAGATGAGAGAGTAAGTGAAATTTTTGACAGGATGAGAAGATTTTTCTGGACAGGAGGCTAGAATGACAAAATACATAGATTTTCTGTGGAAGAAGAATATAACTGGGAGAGATGACATGTACTACTTCTACATTGCATATGTTTCTATCACTATTTTTGCCCTAGTGTAGTCTTTGTGTTGCTATATGCCTTAAGGTGTCAGAAGGTTGTCTGCAAAAATGCTTGTGAGCAAGCTCCCCTCCAAAATACTATCAAACATGTCCACCACATGTAATCAAGTGAGAGAAAATTACCATAGGAAGATTAAATATTTATCCTAATTTTGATTTTCCTATAAGTGAAAACCCTTCTGACTAAGAATGTTAAGAAATATTGCCCTTGGTCCTATGATAAGTCACTTTGAAGGTATTTATATAGCACAGGTCTCTGACTCTTGCTCTAGCCTATAGACTATGCCAGTTCAATGTTGTTCTGCTTCCTTCTGTTTCCAGAGAGCATCAACTGTGTTTTGGCTTGCTTCCCAGACAATGTTGTTCCAGAGCAGGGATTTTGACCCTCACTAGAGACAAAGACATATGAATTAAAAATAAAAAAGAGATAACAAATAAGCCACTGGAGGTGTAGGCATGTGAAGAAAATCATAGGCAGTTTGAAGGGTAGACCTTACCAGTAGAGTGACTTTTAAACTTGGGTTAGGCTTGCACACCATCAAACTTGTATTTGCCTTTCATGGCCTGAGCTTACTCTTGGGATTTCTTGGCTTTAAATACCAAATGTTCTTGAAATGCAAAAATCTTTTACAGCTTCCCAGGAACGGTCGCTTGGGTTAATGGTAAAAGCACCAGAGTTAGATTAGAGGTACTGTGATGGTTCTACTGAGTCTAGCCTAGCTAGACCTTAAGTAAACCCAGATATGCCTATGTCTTCAAGTGCCTGTCTTTGGAAAGACATTTTATCAAGTGCTTGGGAAGTTCTTTAGTTCAAGCTGCAATATGCTTGGTTTTGCTTGCCTGGGAGCCTAAGTCCTCCTGGAAGTGAGGTGGAAGTTAAATGCATTTCATCTACAATTTCTGATCTAAATGGTATGGTTTTCTAAAGGATTAAATGTGTCTTATTTGTATCCTGAAGCAATGGTGAATAACCCATAACTAAGCTGACCCTCAGACAAGAAAAGTCAACATAGCTGGTGTGAGGGATGGCCTTCCAATGACTTTTAATGAAAACCATAGCTGATCCCTGTACTCAGAGTAACAAATCACATCACGAAACTTTTTGCCTAAGCTATGAAGGTACTGTATGCACATCTCCATCAATCACTGTCTCAATCAAAAGATGTCTGCAGGCATTGCCAATGTTTTAAGCATACTCATAAAGATCAGAGACTTCGAGACCTTTGCCCTTTGCTCATGTGTCATTGATACTAGCAGTAGCGATATGAAAGAAGAGATTGGCATAGAACAGTACAGTATATGGGCAACTCAAGCACACACTGTCTGCCCCTTAGCGTGTGCATTGATGCAGGAAGATCGGAGTCAGACCAGAATTTCTAAATTTGTAACTGCTGGAGACCAATGTGGCATGGAAAGGCTTTCTGTGTCCAGTCAATGGTTCTTCATTAGGGATATCCACTGTAATGGATATTAGTAGGAGACTGAATACTGTGAAACTAGTCCATTTCCCCCTAGCTTTTAGGTAGGCAAAAGGCTTTGTTTTGAAGACAACTGCAGACTGGAGAATGGGCTGGCCAAAGAGTGTGGTAGCCTACAAGTCATGGTGCCAGGGGTTCTTGTCTTCACAAGCCATGCTGTCAGCCCTTCATTTTTGACCTCTCCCTTTTTGTTCATTTCTGTTGTCTAGTTTTTTCTTACCTCAGTGTCTTGAGTCAAGCATGTCAGTTCCCTTTTGCAGCCTTTTGTGTTCATTGATCAGACACTGTCATATCCTTGCCTATCCTTATCTGCAACTAAGCCCTCCAAACCTGTGCCTCTTCGCCCTCTTGCTCCACAAACCCCTCGCTATTGCTTACCCTGGGCTGTCAGTATAATGAAGGCTTGATTTCAATACTTCCCCTCATTTCTCTGTTCGCTGCACTGCAGGTTAATGCAGATTCCAAACTTCAACAAGCAGCTGTTAAACATGTCATTAACACTGCTTCGGCTGCAAATGAAACTCTGCTATTGGGATTATTCTGGGAGCTATAGTTTTGTGATGAGCTTTGTCAATCACAGCTGACCTGCTGTGTACAGAATGAAACTCAGATTATCTTCTTTCTTCCTCAGACTCTTGTCATTTTTTCACAAAGAATTACTATTCTACTCCCCGAAAGATTGATTACTTGCACAAATAAGAGAGTCTGAGACATTAATACAAAATTCACAGGCTTTTCTTTATCTCAAACCTGCAACTCCCTCTACATTTCCTCCTGGTAATTATATTAGAATTGTGTACACTAGGAATTGCCATCTGATTATTATGAAACTAGTTTTGTCATGACAAAAATGAGCTTAAGTCTTGTTTTTTTGGAAAATGATCAGTACAGTGCACTGGATGAGAGAGAAGGAGATTAAATCCAACTTGCTTTCATCCATGAATGCTTTCATCTCTTTTTCAAACACAGGAAATGATTACCACTGCTATAAGCTGCAGTTCATATGAGTGAAAAAGGATAAGAAAATATTGAAAAATCTGTAACCAACAGTAGGACATAATATAGGTCCCTGGTACCCACTGAGAGACATGTACTTTATTTTCCTATGCTGGCAATGTCAAGGGTTTCACGTTTTGAGAGTTGCCTTCTGCTGAGGTGTCATTAAGTATGGGAGAATATGCTAATTAATTTGCCATTTCTCCAGGCTAGGATTTCCTTTTATTGTAAGAAAGCAAAATATGCCACAAAATTTTCACTCAAATAGCCTATCCTCATCAGTCACTTAATGAACCTTGCTCTTGTTTCTTCCAGTCATTCTGGAGTAGTCTAAAACTGAGCCCAAGTTGTCCTTTGTTCATAATATGTGGAGTATATTTCACAGAGTCACAGAATCACAGAATTTCAGGGGCTGTAAGGGACCTCAAAAGATCGTCTAATCCAACCCCCCTGCCAGGGCAGGATTGCCCACACCAGATTACACAGGAACACATCCAGGCAAGTTTTGAGTATCTCCAGAGAGGGAGACTCCACAATCTCCTTGGGCAGCCTGTTCCTTGGGCAGCCTGTTCCAGCGCTCTGTCACCCTCACCATGAAAAAATTTTCCTCATATTTACATGAAACTTCCTATGCCTCAGCTTACACTCATTTCCCCTTGTCCTGTCATTGGGCACCACCTATATTTGAATCATAGTAAGAAATGTTTCATACTGGTCTGGCAGACTGACTTCAGTTGTTCTGTGTCCTATTTTAGTACATTGATTTAAACATTAGTGTGATATGATTTTAATGCTAAAGTTGAGGAAATTGCTTGACCTCTTGAACAGCACTTTTTCTCATACTGAAGCATCAGTCCCAGTGAGCATTGCCTTCCATGATACAAAACTCAATATTTGGAATCAGATGTACCTTTGGGCAGGGGATATATTTAAATTTGAGTTCACTTTCTCTAATACTGCAATCCACTAAATAAAACCATTTCAAATTTCATCATTCTTGCTTAACTGATTTTCCCTTTACAAGGCCTGTCGAGCTTGTGTTGAAAAGTAAGTCCTGGTTCCATTTCCTTCAAATCACCATTTGAAGCATTTGGGTTTGTTAAATGGTGTGCCCAAGTCAGTAAGAAATTCAAACTCTCCCAGGTACCTTAGCCAACAGAGCTGCTAAATGTAAGGTCACGTTCAAAGTCAGATCATTGCCTCATGAATCATGAGCGCACTCTGAACAAGTGAAAAAGAAAAACCGAGAGGAGAGAGAGCATGTTTCAGGGAGAGAGGGAAGGAGCAAGCAAGCAATCAGCAAGCATAAAGTGTGAATCAAAGGAAGACACCAGGATAACAAAGAGCAAAGAGTTAGGATATGTGGTGCCTCTTCACCCCTAAAGCTAAGATGACAATTTTCTTCTCTTTTAACCCTTCTTTCTAGCAAGAGAAAGAAAAGGGAAGGATATGAAGTGTGGAGTGAGTGATAAAATGTTCACCAAACAAAACCTCACAATTATGAGCAATTGAATATTTCATATTTTGAATCACTCAAGCTCTGTGAGCCCCAAATAGCACTTTTAAGTATTCAATTTTTTTCTCCATTGACTTTAATTAAGCTTGCCCCAGGCTGGCAATCCTGATGAACATGGAAAAGGTTTTATATAAAGGAGTAAGCTTTCTGCCTGCACATATTTTTTTTTTCCCTTCTTGAAATCATCCAGCTGTTTTTTCAACTCAAACTCTTATTATGTCATCAGGTATAATTTTAGAAATATAAAATACAGATGTATTAAACCTCTGCACCATAAATATTTTCCACTAGGTGACTGTGAAAATTACCATATTATATCCTGAATCAGATATGCTGGATGAAACCTAGTATTAGTGACAAGTGACTGTACGTATAGTAACTTCTGTGTGGGGACTGGCATGAAACACTGTAATGATAGGATTCACATACATGTCTGCCATTAATGCACCTGGTCTCATATTTTCTCATCTCTGTCATTTAACCAGTACTACTGCCCTAATAGCTATATGTCCAAAACTATCACAGGGTAAGATTATTTGGAAGCAACTTTTCCCCTTTATCAGTGACACTTTTTTCTGCCATGCACTGAATTTATTGTATCCTAATATTGTTGAACTCACTAAATATACTACTTTTGATGGCAAAGCACTGATGTCACAGAAACCATACAAATTCATACTGACTGCATTTATCTCCCTATTTGTCACCAAAATACAACTCTTTTTTTTTTAACTAAAGTCCTTTCCCTGAGATATTAGATATTCTGGTGTTAAACTGTGTCCTTTTATAGAGCACAGAGAAGTCTTACAGAAGCAGTGGCAAAGATATAGTGAAACAATGCTTTTTTCATGACAGTGAGTTGACTTTGCTGTCTGGATACTCTGTCAATATTATTTACTGTAACTGCTGGTTTCAGTTTAGCTACATAGAGGTGAGTTAAGATTTAAAAAGCATGGTGATCTGGAGTGCCAACAAAAATGCAATTATGACAGAGTGAAACTTCAAGAGGGAAATAATCCCTGCAGTAAGGCAAATCCCAGTGCAGAGACTGTGCAGGTTGTTATGTAGTTGCTGAGCCCAGCACCTGATATGTATATAGATATTGGGTCTCCTAGAAACCCAAAGCTCCCCATGAGATCAATAGCAGTAATGTTGAAGTATATGTTAGAAACCTAGTCCTTGGATGTTCAAGACATTCCAGGGATGGTGCAATACGCTGAAAGCTTTCAAAAGTGGTGGTGATGTTGTTGGTGACAGCTTACTCTAATGGCTGTTCTGTAATGGGCTCTCCATGTAAGCCTCAGCATTTTTCAACACAAAAGGTTTGCTGAGAAGAAATTATTTCCCTCATAACCTCTAAAATTAATCTTGTATCACCCAGTTTCATGTTGAGGTACCTCCTGTAGTACCACAGCAAACAAAGGAATACTATAGACTTTTCCTGAGATACTTGAAGAGTGCATTAAACCTAATTTGGATAACTTTGCCCTCTTCTCTTTCATATCTCAGTCTATCTTCTGCAAAGTTCTAGCTTTTTCCAGTCAAGTGGTGTAATATGTCAATAACCAATTTCTCTAGAGACCAACCTCAAACCAAACTGTTTGTCACTATTTGTGACCATATTTAATAGCTTCCTTGTTAGCTTCTGAGGCTATGAATGTTTTCTGGCCATGTATTTACAAAACTGGACCTACCTTTTCTGTATTTCAGCAAAATGTCTTGGACAGATTTATGCCTGACTATGTCCAGGCACTAACCCAAAATGAGAAATGCGTATTTCCACGTAATAGATAGTTACAGATGTAGTGCTGAGGGATGTGGTTTAACAGTGACTTGGTAATCCTAACTTAATGGTTGGAATTGCTGATCTTAAAAATCTCTTCCAATCAAAATGATTCTATGATTTTGTGATTTTATGAGAACCTAGCAGGACTATCTGTGATAGTGATACTCACTAAGAGGATCCTGATCACTGACTACTCTAGTAATTATAAAGATTTTGCAGCCAGAGCTCCGTTACAATGGGCCAGTCGATTTGTAATAGGGCACTGGACTTCTGAAATGTGGGCTGCACAAGCTGATCTAGCTTTGTGAACAACCTTGCATGACTTCTTCTTATGCTCATGTGGGAGTAATCAGGGTATAGAGGCTGTGAGTGGGTTTCCTGCTATGAATATGGCTTGGTGCTGATGCTGTGTTAGTAAGACACAATGTTATTAGTAGTTGAGTACAGAATGAGCCTTGAGTGGGTGGCCATGCAGCTTATCCATATTAACGTTATCTGCATAGCACTTTGAACCAATATCCATATTGTTATCAATGCTACATCTATCTGATTCCCTCCCCCCTCGCCCTGAGACTTTCTTCATCTAAATGGGACTAATTTCTTTCCTGTAGCCAAAACAGGAGTGGGTGATCATCTAACCCTTCATACCTCTTTTCTGAAATGTTCAATAACTTGAGCACTCAGTTTCTTGTTTTTACCAGCCTGCATGTTTTTGAGCTCGAGTGACATAGCAGCAACACAATTCATCTCCTGTATACCATGTGGGAGACCAACATAAGGGTCTGAGTTTCTGTTGAGCAAGCAGAATTTAAATGTCCCTTCCCAGGATGCAGAGAAAAATAGTTACAAATATATTCAGAATGAGAAAATGTGGGTGGTTTTTTTTGTGGGTGGTTTTTTTTGGTTGGGTTGTGGGGTTTTGTTGTTGTTTGTTGGTTTTTTCCCCTCTTTCCCCTGTGCTAGTTTTGGAATATTTGGGCTTACCCATAACTGCAGATTCTATCATACCAAAATTATCAAATACAAAATTATTTTACTATTTTCTGTGTCAAAAGGACAATGTATTAAAAACAAGTCACAGACAATTCTTTTCCTGTAAAGGTTAGGGATTCTCAATGTACATTCAGAGCCATACACACAAGTGCAAATAAGTCAACTACCACAGCTATTTAATCAGGAGCGTTTGTTGATTTGAGCAGAGCCCCTATGCTGTGAAATGAAAAAAGAAAACCAAATTTTCTTGAGCAATCTTGCTGTTCCTGCTTCAGGTGCTAGGCCATTTCACTAAAGCAGCTCAGACGAGAATGTCATTAGTTCTTAAGCCCCAGGTGAATTTGCCACTGTTCCACATGATTAAGCCAGATAATTGTGTGTTGATAGCGAATGTGGTTGGTGAAATACAATTTCTAGGACCTTCCTAAACAAACACAATGTAGAAGTGAGTCAAAGTGCTGTCATTTCAGTCCTTTGTCACAGGCATTGCACTTGCAGACATCTCTGGTGAGGACTGGCGAATAATTCCATGGCATGTCACTGTGCTCTTAAAGGTGACCTGTCTCAGAAAGTGGATCATACATCTTTTGGCAAGCAGTTTAGGAAGGGAGGGGGAAAAAGCCTGGTTAATGTGCCCGTGAACAACGCAGACTTCTCACATTACCCCATTTTAAGCTATGCATGCTGGAGATCGCTTTGTCTTCAAATAACTTGACTGTTCCAGACGGTACTTTCAGAAGTGATTAAAATGCCACAAGTAATGTGCAATTATATATCCTGAGAAGCAAGGTACTGAAAACTTTTTAAGAGCTATTTTAAACAAGATTTCTCTGTCAGGGCAATGCACAACCAGTAAGCAGGTTTCTGGGACAGTATCCTGTCTCTTCTGACTTTCTCTGTGACCTTGAGTGGGTGAAGTGAGTAACTAAAGATTTGATTTTTGATCCTGATCCAAGAAGAGACAAGACTATAGATCTAAATTGTTGGGCTTTTTTCAAGTTTACAGACAGATATTCAGTGGCAGCAACAGCTTCAGCAAGCATAGTGTCACCCTTATGTTCTCCCAGCCACTTATTTCTTCCCTAGTCCCACACTGGCACAAGCATATATTTGTTGAGTCACAGCTGGGGATTGACTGGCTGAAGCACAGGCACCTCTGCCTCCAAAGAAAGGCAACCTATCAGCATATTCAGTTCCTCTGATTCTGTCTACTACAGGGCTCAACATCATCTGTGCTGGATCAGTGGAAGTTGTAGAAGTGGGAAAAAACAAACATGTTTAGGACCTTGGAAAGGGAGAAGGGAAAAGCAAGAGGCTTGATTATATTGACAGTGCTGCTAAAAAACAGGAATGATTTTACTTGTAAAAAACATCTGCTAATATTCATGCTGGCATTGGGGGGATAATATATTGTTATAGCATTCTTTGAGCTGTTTTGGTGAGAGTCACAGTGGAAATGGATGGCATTAGTAAACTGATTCTACTGATTTAACACTTGTCTTGACATGTACAAAAGTGATCAATCCTTAGAAAGGAATCAAATTTTATAAAAGCAAACAAACAGAAAGAAAGAGGCATAAGAGAAGATATTTTTCCCGATTTACCTACATGGCACGTTCTATATCTGGCAGTGCTGGGAAAATCCGTCCATTAATTTTTACTCATGCAAGTGTGTATTTATTCTGTAGATGCGTTTTATGAGCCCAACAGACTGCACAGCAGCCTTTAAAACAAACGTCAAGTTAAAACCTGTGTGCACACATGCATGTGTATGTTTGTATATGCACACACTTGTGTCTCTATCTCACCTACAAAACTGCTTGTGAACCAAAAGAAGGAGAATATGAACAGGCAGGAAAGGACTGAAGGTGCAGAGAAATAAGAACACTTTTTGCCTTTCTGAGTACTTTAGAAATATCTATGAGATTATTACTTCTAACTCTTTCATTTAATTCAATAAAGAAGCATATATTATATACAATCAACATCCTGCTGTATTATGTGGCAGTCCTTGTGCTGGATGAGAAGAAGAGTTTTGTGTTATGATTTATGATGCCATTAGATGTTGGTTGCTTATATGTGCAAGCTAAACACTTCCACTGTGCATTCTTCATTCCTGTGTCTTTCTTCCTCATCTCTTTTTTTCTACAGACTCACTTTCTTAAATCACACTGATCTCAAGTTACTGAAGGAAGAGTCCCTCAAAGACCATTTCAGTTTCATTTCACGGCCTGGCTGGGGTCTGCGGGTAGTATAACTACTGTTTTATCTTCTGAAAACATTTTTACCAAAAGCCAACGTATTGACTGAGAAAATTGTTCTCATCTGCCTCCTGTGTAGTTTATTAATATTCAAAGGTGAATACACAGAACATGTGTGCTTTTAGCAGGCAGGTATGGCTTTTTCTAGAATAAGACAAACTGATTACATTGACAGCATGGCAAATTGGCTCAAAGCATGTGCTTTCAATTAATTTTAATTAGATTGGAGTAAAAGGAAATTTTAATTTTGATGGCTGTTGCAGGACTGGATCACAGAGAAGTAATGGAAACTTTGTTCTTTGTATATTTAAACACGTTGTCTAACTCAGGACAAATGAGATTTGGGGGAAAACTTTATTGTATAGGCTTCTTCCAGTGAAGGTGTTCATAAATACCACAGGGATTGATCAACCCTATAAAACATAAAAAAACATATTATGCAGAAAACTGAGTATATGTTTAATTAACCCAAGCAAAAAAAAAAAAAAAAAAAAGAAAGAAAGAAAGAGAAATGGTTCTTTTTTACTGTGATCTAAACTTTGTAATCATCTATCCTTCTAATGAGAAAAAGAAATAATCTTGCTAATGGTAAGAGTTTGAAGAGCATCAGTGTCAAAAGGCAAATAATTTTCTGACTCCTCACAAATTGCTACTGATATTATCTGTTTCTCATGGGAACGAGAGTGCTGTGGATCAAAATGGCCAGAGTAGAGTCCTTAAAAAGTAAATCCAAACAATATTAAAAGGAGGGACAAAAATTCCATTGTCTAAATTTCCATCAGAGTCTCACAATGTGCCATTTAGAGGCAGTTTTTAACTATTTCAAATAATTATGTGAAAATAGCCTTGATCTCTCCTTAGACTGTTAAATCTTTTTCAATGCTTCTCCCCAAAAAAATAAAAAGGAAAAAAAAATAGGCTTCAAATGGGTAAATGGGTTTAAACAGATTTGATAAATGTGAAACTTATCTCTGTGCTTGTAATATTTTCAGAAATGGTGCTATTAAGTTGATTTGTGCATGGACACAAATCATTAGCAGATTGGACTCTTTCTGTTAAAAGGTTCTAGTCAGTACTTAGCTCTTAGAGTGAAAACTATGTTCCAAACAGGCTTTTAGAGTGTAAACCTTGAGTTCTATAAATTGAGGCATTAGTACCTCTTACTGTTAATATTCAGTGTTGTGGGCATTGCATGTCAGAATCTATGTTGGTCACTGACACAAACTTGCCTTTTGCTTATGCCTGAAGGCAGTTAGCCTCTGCGTGCTGAATGGTCTTCTGACACCTCCTGCGGCAGAGAGGATTTTTCCATCTATCACTGACAGTCCGTTCTGCTTATTAGAGGTAACCATATTCCTTGAATCCACATGGGGACCAACCATAGGACCATCCACAGCTACAATACACAAGCCTGCAGATTTGGTCCCTGGACTAAATTTAGAGCAGCCATCTAGTCGCCTTCCATCTTGCCTTTGTTTTAGTAAGACACTTTTAAATTTGGGTACTCAGAAACTCATTTTCCCCCTTCTGTGCCACTTTCTGAATTCCCAGAAGACAGGCTTTTTCAATGCCTATCTGTATCTGGGGACCCGAGAAGAACACAGTCCACAGCTGCTGTGTCATTCTTGTCATTCTTTTTAATTCCTTTTAATTACTCTCTGCTTTTTCCTTTTTTCTTTTATATTTTTTTTTTTCCTGCCTGGTAAAGAAAAACAATCATTTGGCTTTTATAGTATTTCCACAGTGTTCCATAGTGTCACAGTTTCTTGAATACAAACTAAATGAGCTAGAGCCTCAGATCTAGTCCACTACTCTTTTGTCTAGCAGATTCAGACAGATGGTACCAACCAGTTGGAACACTCTTAGTTATAAGCCATTAAGAAGAGCAGTGGGTCAGAGCCTTAAAAAATAGGTAAGTACGTATTTGCTTATAAAATGAGTTTCTAACTACTGAACAGTATAATTTAGTAGAATGGAGGCAAACCAATTTCTGTTATGAAATTGTTGGAATACCAATTTCTGACTCTGGTGATCATAACTATTCTCATTTTCAGTTTGCTTTATTGTAACAGACAGTGAATTAGCAGAGAATGCCTTCCTTTCATTTACAGTAGGATATTCCACAGGCGTCTGGGTAAATGGAGTTCAGTCTTCAAGAGCATACTCCAAAACTTCCACAGATTTCAAGAGGTTTCAATTGCACCTTTAAATGTTCATCCCTACTGGAGTTTTTCTTGGGTTTGAGTGAAAAGCAGAAAGAAGAGACTCTTACAAGCAAAAAAACTAATTTCGTTAAACTACACTTTTCTCTAGATCCATATTGTTTTAATTCAAGCTCTTCAGGATAAAGGCTATCTTTTCTTATCTGTCTGCAATATGCATACAAGCAATGAAGTCCTGTGCATCACTGGGTCTCCAGCTTCTGTTATAAGGCAAATAACAAATCCTACTTGTTTTAGATTTCTCACACATCTTGACTTTCTACTTCCTGCCTTTTAAACTGCAGAACCCTTGAGGTAAGAGCTAACTGTATTTATGACAGATAACATGACGTCTGCTGTTGGAGGGTTATTATAAAAAGAAACCCAAAACGTAACAAAGCCCTCTATAAGTAAGGAGACAATTCTGGGGAAAATTTCTCATTGGTTTTAAATGCTGTATGGCATTATCAGTATTAACAGCTTTATTTGAGCCTTGTATTAACAAGTCTTAGTACAGTATATTAGTAGCAGCTGGCCCTGCATTAATTATCTACTAGTTTAAATGTGACAGCAATATATATTTATAGTGGTCAGAAAACTTGTCATTATCTTAGCTAACTTTATCTTAACAAAATAACTTGAAGTATTCCAGACTGTAATGATAAAACATCACACGTCATCAGAATAGCTGCTCAGTAGTGCATATTATTTGACCTCACTGAAGTTCAGAGTATCTGTCTGTATGATGATAGTAGAGATGCATGTCATTCAGTATAACTTTAAACAATTACATCATCAGCCTTCAGAAATCCGGAAACAAGTGCTCTTCCTTGAGATTGGATTTGAACAGTTTAAAAGGCTTTAGCTTGCTGAACTAAAGTAGATATTTTGTTTCAGCTATGTTGTGCATTGTCCTGCAGTGTCATTGTGTCATTTTGGTTACCAAGATCAGTACAGAAATTTTTCATTAGTCCATATATGTTTCACAGGATGCAACTGGTCAATCTACGGATCCATATGATGGGTGATGTACCTTGTGGCACACTCAGAAAATCTATATGTAGCTGTGGCAGTTTAGGCTGGGTGTCTCCTGTTGCTACCACACACGATACACCTCCGGTGTCCCAAGGGTCCAGCCCAGAAGGTGGACACAGGAAATAGCATATTTCATACCCATAATATTCTGTGCCCTATAAATCTATCTGCAAAGTCATTCACTTCCTCTTTCTTCCCTCTCTGCTCCTGTGGAGAGATGCTCCCTATTGGGTAATGGTGGGGGAGTATCTCAAGGCCTCTTATGCCTGTCCAGGCTTAATGTCAGGAGGACACAGGGTAGAGGCAGACTCAGAACTGGCCAGCCTGAGGCTAGTCTAGCAAAAGGGGTAAGAAAGAACCCTGGGGGGTTTTGGGTATAACCCCAGGTGGGGAGATGGGAAGTGCTAGGTGGCTCTTTGGGTGTACTGTAGGGGACTTTGTGTGCTTTGGGTTTCTTTTGTCACTAGGCTTGTGGCTTCTATAAAACACTGCTTTTCCGTTTAAACTTTCTATCACTTCTGCAATCCATTTGTGTGAGTGTCATTCTTTCGCCCCTTTTCAGGGGCAAGAGAGAGTCTGCCTGGCCTCAAACCAGGGCAGTAGCAAAAAATTAATAGTTCAAGGATCTTGTGAGGTGTCAAGATAATTTCCAGTAGACTTATGTTGATATTGAACTGAGATAAACCAAAATGCTTTGGTTTCATTCAAAGTATGTTATTCAGTATTGAAGTTTTGTAGTGTTCAGCAATTCCTTTAGATCAGAAATATTAAAATGGCATGTTTTGACATTTCTGAACTTTGTGATTTTCAGAAGTTTCAGTGGTCAGTGTTTGAGTCTCTGCTCCAAATTGGGATAAAAGCAAATACAGAGACAGTGAAATTTTCAATGGGACTGAATACACACGTTCTTTCAACCCTATCTGTATCGTTGTTCCATATGAAAAGAGTTTAATGTATTTCCCAGGGATACTGCACTTTTGACTAGTTTCACTTTATTTCCTGGCACTATAACACAGTGGAGATGCAACATTTGTATAACTGTAATATGTGACTTTGTTTATTAGATGGCCTTCTCAGAAGTGGAAATTTAATCATGAGAAAATGTACATTTAGAATATGTTTGAGTTTTTCTGGAGATGTATAAACTTGAGACTTTCTACTTGCAATGATTCTGTTTCATTTTCCCCAGAGTATTTGGTGTTTCTACCTGATGTGTTCCTGTCCTTCTCCTTAAGCAGAAGAAAGGAGGTGGAAGCTAACACTTCTCCTGGGAATATTTGTACTGTGTGGGAATATACCAGTTCCAGGATCTTTCCTTGACAACATCCTTGGGAACGTTTCAGGCACAGGGATTCCTGCAGATACTTGGACAACTGAAAAGAATGTGTGATAAGTGCTCTCTTGCATGTTCAGGTGAAGTGTACAATCTGGTATTCTCTATGGAAACATGAATTGGGGAAAAAAATGGAAGTTAAATACCTGTCCTCGGTCTCAAGTGAGCAGCAATGAAAATTAACCCATTGCAACATATTTGGTGCGTCTCATCCATGTGTGCAAAGAGGAATGTTTGCAAACAGTCAAGGCATTACTCTATATGGGAATGAATTTCCGTCCATGCCTGTTTATATGGCAGGAAATTTAATCTTGCTCCTGCAGGAAGAAGGGTGAAAACAATACATTCGATTCCACTGAGCTGTTGTCTGTAACATCCTCCATATTCTGATACCATGACACTGAAAAACAGTATCACCCCTCTAACCTCCACCCCATTCATTAGACTTCAAGATACACTATATCATTCTTCATCTCACACATGGCACTGATGTGCAAATACCTCATTTTCCCTGGGGCCTTGCTATTTGGGAACAATTGAGGCCCCACTGCAGCAGGTAGGAAGACTTCCTCTGTCCAGTCTTAAGTCCTTGTCACATTTTAGTCTTTTCTTCAGCATGACAGGTAGACATTTTATGTACAAGCAGGTAGCTCTCAAACTGCAGTAATTACAGGTGAGCAAGTCTGTTCAAGGGATAAACCACCTAAAGGAAATTACAGAGCACGTATAAATGAGGCTGCTCAGACCATGAGATGCCTTTATCTATGAAAGCCTGGAAGACTGCTTTCTGAGAAGAGCAGAGCAGCTTCAAACAGCCTTGGGCTGTGTTGGTCCTGATGTGAGCAGCATGCTTTCTGTACCTTTTGTACCTCTATGGTGAGGCTGAGGATCCTGGGGAAAACTCTGAAATGTGCACAACACACACAAGTATAGCTGAGAATGTACTTTAGTCATATTTATTTTATTTTGTTGCTGTTTTAATACATAGGTCTTTTCACGACCAATGCTTACATACAAAAATGGGAGTCTGAGCAACTCAGAGTAGAGTCAGTCATCTTCCAACCTGCCCCAGGTGGGAGCTTCCCACATAAGCTCCCACACACCCTCTAAATCTGTGTTCAGTGGAAAGTGCTGGTGGCCCAAACACCTAAATTAATCTTGGTGGTGGCAATACATTGGGCTGATGTCATCCTTCTAGTACATACTTAACATTTGCCATAAACCAGGTACTAAATCTGTAGTAATGCCATTCTCTCCTTGTAGGAGTTGAACATATGAGCATTGCAGCTGTGGAAATTCCCCACACTATGACCTCTCCTGCAGGACCTGATCAGTCTGCTTTGGTTTAAGAACACCTGAAAGGTTTCCCACACAAGCCAGTGGCATATGACTATTATAGGCTGCCTGTTTTTATTCCCTGGGTGTGGAGCACAGGTTTAACTGTACCCTAGTCTTGTTTGGAAAGTAGTTTTTAATACCCACCTGAAGTGTGGGTGAAGGTGAAAGTTGTCAGGCTGTGAAAAATGGAATTGGTGTTGGCTGACCTGAAATAGGCCGTAAAGTTCTTTCCTCACAAAGGCAAGATATATTATTGCTGTAACGCCATTATTCCGCTCCATCACTTTTAAACCTTGTTCCCATTATCTGCAAGTTAAATATAACCCTATGTAAAAACAGGAAGGACAGCGCTAAGTTGTCCAGCTTAACAGCACACACTTAAAACGTAATAGAGCACTTGTTACTGTATTTTATGGAACGGAAACTCCAAATGTAAAGATGTATTAAGGAAATATCTCAAAGTTATTAGGGAAGGATATTTACAATTACAGATTGCTTTATATTATGCTTTTATGAACATCTCAGGAAATGAAATAGCCCTCAGCTGTAGCGAGTGAAGAGGGAGGTAATTTTCCTTAATACGGGTGATAAAATTAATCTGATTGAAATCGCTAGCGATTATTTCACAGAATACTGAGTGGCAGTACAATCACTTACACTCTTTTATATTTTTTTAGTCAAAGCTCGTGTAGATGAAAGCTAATTACAAAGTAGTGATGTGAAGCGCTAAGGAAATAGTTTGTATAGCATAGAACAGGCACAGCTAATTGGGGTTTGTGATTACACAGATTGTTGTTAGGGAGAATTAACTACCAGCAGTCTCTCCTGCAAAGCTTCTCATCAAGAGAAAGTAAAAATAGACACTGGATCTGTTATTTATCTAATTATGCTATGAATATTTTCACAAGTGTGTTACACACTCTCAAATGGTTTGTTGTTCAAAAACTTTCAGTCTCGTGTTGCTTCTGATCAAAGTATCAATATGAAGTTTCTGACTTTTTGTTTTTCTTCTTCATTTAATATTGCACACTCAGTCCTTCTACCTCATGAAACTGTGCCTGGGAACTAAACACTGTGAATTTAGGCACCTATACATAATGCTGTGACAGTGGGAATGCATCAGAAGGATTATTAGGGAGATAACTGGACAGAGAAGATTACAGTAAGCGACCCATGCAAGAAAAGCCAAGACAGGCTTGAAATAGTGCTGAGAAATATTTTCTTAGCTATTATTGTTTAAGGTATTGCACAAGCCTACTAGCTACTAAACCCTCACAAATATGTGAAGAGGCAGGCTTTTGTTTTACATTGCTCTCTGCAGAACAGGAAGGGGTGGAGGGAGGAGATATTCCATATGGAGACCCTGATCTTGTAAACTAATCTGCATGGGAGACTCCTTATGCTGCATGGAGCCTCACTGAAATCATTAGGACTCTGTGTGGTGCAGTGTGTAATCAGGCTGATAATAGATGCTCATTGAATTTGTTACATGTTTTTCTTTGTTTTGTTACTGCCTTTCACTTGCTGACCTGGAGCAGTTCACTGAGACTGAAAATTGTCCTGTGATAAAGTTTCGCAGAAACCCAAAAGAGCTAACACAGAAAACCTCTTTAGTTCTTAATTTCTGTTGGATTTTTGAATTAATGAATATTACTTAATAACAGATGCATCAAGTGTTGGTCATCACCACAGTAGCTGTGACTATTTTGGAGGAAGGCCCTGAAGATCTGTTGGGTTGTAAAACTATGTATTAGTAGTCCTAGCATAGATATTTGTCGATTTCCAGAGAAAGGGGAAAGCAATCATGAAATGCTTAGGTAGTGACATTCAAACAAATTGGGAAGCATTAATATCACTACTGAAAGGAGCACCACACCTTCCTGTGAGTGTCACTTCCTGGAATTACAGCCTCTTAGCACAAACCTCAGATTCTCCTATCTTCACGCATATAACAACTCCCTGTACCATACTTCAAGAAGTACTTGAATAACATCCAGCTGCATTCTGCTCGGGGCTGGATGCTCAGTATTTATAAGATGTCTTAGGAGAAAACTGCAGCAGAGAAGTATTTTCCATCTGCATGATCTCAATTTTCTGTATTATACAGAACATACAGTCTTTCAGACTCAGTTTAGAAGGCTGAGGATGAATGGGTGCTTCATAGAAGTTTGATAATTCATACATAAAATAAAACCAAAAAGTGTTAGAAGCAGCTTTTGACTTTGGGTGGTCAATTTGAGACACTTGGGTTTGAATCTGCTTTATAAAAATTCTAAGTTCCCACATGCCACTCATAGTTAAAATTTAAATTCTCCGAGTCAGAGGATCATTCTAGCATAAACTCATATGCTTTTATTTTGCTCTCCTGTTTTTTCATTATTTTCCTGAAAAATCCTAAGGCAAAAGCTTGCTAAGCAGCAAGTTGACCTGTAATCCAGAAGTTTCCAAATGTATTTGAACAGCCCTGAAAACTTGTCAGTGCTCTCAAAATTAGTTCTGCTGCCAAAATTGCCCTGTACCCAGAGGTGCTTCTAGCTGGCTAGATATCAAGTTATGAGACAGAGCCTTTAGCTTACTGTGGGCCTCAAGGATAGGCTATTACCGAGACTCCTGTGGCTTTAGGATGAGGTAAATTCCAACTACCCATTCACCAGCCCTCACTGACAAGTCTCACCCTCATCACATCCTTACTGAATGTGGAGCATAGTGTGAGAATCCCAGGTAGGTGATTGCACTACATCCATGCAAATACTCCCTGAAAGTTTGAGATGTAGCAGAAGTTACTAACCAGCAACACAAAAATTATTCCGCATTCACAGAAAACAATAGATGCATGAAAAAGATTGTGATGGGAAGGTGCTGTTATATCTTTAAAAATGTTGGCACAAAAAATGTATATGTAGAATCAAAGTAAAATTTTTCCATAAAGCTTTTTGCTTTAGATAGTCAATTTAAGACAAGCTGGGTCTGATTTTCCAACATGCTGAATTGCTGCAGCTTTTGCTGACAACACACTGAGATGCCCAAAATCAAAGCAATAAATACAACATTCTATTCTTGTAATAGTGCTGGTTCCCCAGCTCTCCTGCTCCACCACCCCTTTTAAGGAGCAGGACCACTGTCCTATTGGGGACCCCTTGAGAGAAATGCTGGATACCCACGTGTTGTAACTTTCACCCTATCCTCAAAACTGTAGTATGGCTTCCCTTTGGGTTACTTGCCTGAGCGCACATACTCACAGGGGTGGAGAGAAGAAGTGTAAGGTGTGTGTGGTGGCCTAAGGGGACCCTGTTTACATATACTGGTGTCAGGGATCACAGAATACACCTCCTGTTTCTAAAAAGCCCACATAAATCAAGTTGCATAGACACTGGAAAAATATAGCTTACCCTTTTTACTTTTAGCTTCTGCTCAAGCTCTCTAAAATGTTGTCTGTCTCTGATGAGGCTCATGCAGCAAGTTTTAATTACCATTTTAATTAAAGCTGCATTTTCATGGAAAATCCCTGCATTCACAAGGATCAGACAGGTAAAGAAGAGCCTCAGCTGTGTCACCCTTTGCTAGGAGGAAATCTTAGCAGAGACTTGCAGCTGGTAATTTTTTCTGTTTCTTTGATACTGCAAACTGTACTGAGAGCACTGCTGTGGTATGGTATCTGCCTGCAGTGTAAGCAGAAGACATTTTATAGTCCTCTGCAATGGGTAGAGGAATATGAAGAGGGAAAGGTGCCTAGAAAAGGAAACCTTATCCATTGGGTAGTTTAATTCACATTTGGAAAAGTGCCAAGAACAGAGTTAAGACAGATAAAATTGCTCATAGTAGGTATAATGTAAGAAGCTCTTATTTTTCATGTGAGTACACAGAGGACATACTAGATCAGACAAGTTGTCCACCTCCTTCAGTAGTTTATAAAATTGGCTGACTTCAGACAAGCATGCCAGAATCTCTGTGGTAGGTTGTTACAGAGACAGCTTGCCTACCGGGAAAATGTCCTCCTAATCCACAGACTGTTTTATGCCCTAAAGCATATGAATTTATATCCTTTCCATTTGGCCTTGGAATCATTGTTTGTTTGTTTTTTTTTCTGCTAATTACCACAATAACTGTGGATATTGTGGTTACTGTCCATAAAAGTTTGGTATGTGCAGTATTACACTATTGTGTCATGCATGTGTGCATAAATATTTGCTGTTTATTTTCCCCACAAAATGAATACAGGTATAATGCAAAATTATATATTTGTTCATGCTATTATTAATGGTCTGACACTAGCAACACACCATATTCTATACATATTAGCAATTTCACTGCCATTCTCTATGAACAGAAGATAAAAATTATACTATATGAGTGTATGCAAATGATGAAGGATCTAGACTGGTGCTAAGTAATTTTCCTGTGCTACTGTAGTTTGCCCACTTCAAGTGACAGCCACTGAAAATTAAATGATTTTCAATAAAATTTCTGTAACCTGAAATGAATCCCTACAGCATAATTAGAGTAGCTTGCATATAAAAAGTCATCATGTGTCCTCCACTTACGAAGAATCCTCCATAGCTGGTTTGCATCCCTGGAGTGTCAGTCGAGCCAAATCTTTACTGCTCATGAGATGCAATATTCAGCTGAAAGATGTTACACTGTTCAGGGTCATATCCTTCTTCAAGCACACAGTTTGGTTTGCTGCTCTGTGCAAACTGTGCTGTATTACTTTTTGCAATCCCGTTATTCGTGGCACTGAGTCTACCAAGCCTCCTGTTTTTCTGTTTTGGCAATACACCCTCCCCAATCACACTTGGTCTAGGATGAAATGTGTCCTCCTCTATTTGACCTCCTACATTAAAAATTCTGTCATCACTAAGGGTCTTTACATTCATCTGCTGGAGACAGATTTGTTCTAACCAACTCAACTTCTAAATATTTCCAGACCTACTTAAAGCTACAACTTACACTTTCACTTCCAGGAAAATATAAGCTGCATCAACAGGCCTTGGATCTGACAGAAAACTGGACATTCTTACTCCAAAAACTACCTGCCTATAAAAATAGTACAATGAGCCTATATTAGAGTATCCTAATTCTCATCACCACTTAGTACTTTGGGCTGAGATCTATCCCAAGCCAGGTAAATGTAAGACTTCCCTCAGTGCACTGCAGAAATATCCCATATGAAATAACCAAAAAAATCACAGTCAGAAGTAACTTTGACTGTGTATTTTTAAAGAAACTCCTTCCTATCAACTAGCAGGCCAGAACTCAGTAAATCTAATGAGCTTCAATATTGACATTAATTGTCACTATTCCTGTGTACTGCACAGACAGCTAATTAGAAGCACCTTTGCAATATAGTAAAGACATTCTCAGAGACTTCCAACCCACAAAGAACACACATGAAGGATAAAGGAAAGGAGGAAAAAATCATTTATCTCAGTGATTTTAATATGACAAACTGAGGCAGAGGATTGAAATACTTTTTGGGCCATTGACCTGGGGAGTCAGTTTTCACATGCAGTGATACACACCGAGCTTAAATTGTGGGACAAAACCTAAGGAGTATAATTGTTTTGATTTGGTTTTATGTGGAATTCAGGATCAACATTTCTCAGACCCTGTTCAGTACAGATAACTGGGGAATGATTCTTCTGTCTTATGTAAATGTCTTATTGTTTCAGCTTTGCATGGAAGTGACTGTGAGACCAGATAAAATTTTTCATGCAAATTAGAAGGACCAAGCCCCAGAGTCACTGCTCAAACATTTGTCAGTTGTGTAAGGGGGGTTCTGCCAAATCAAGCCCAAAGGGACTAACACATGGATGGAATTCATTCATCTTTGCTAGTCAGAAAAAAATCCTCAGAGCAGAGAGGTGCATACCACTGGAGATCAGTTTACCACATCCTAAGGGAAATGGGTTATCTTGGTCTAATGTATTTTATGTGCTTATAGGTACATTTAAAGGATCCCACCCGTGCCTACTGCACCCTAGGTGACTGATAGTTCCTCAGCTGCTTTGCAATGATTCTCTTCTAATCATCTCTGCTGGAGCTACTCTGGTTTGTGCAGATGGTGAGGGACCTTTGGAATGGAGAGACTGACATGGGCAGGACCTAGAACACCTGGGAAACCATAGTCTAAATATTATTATTTTTTTTTGTCATCTCAAACATGATAAAGACTGGCCAATTATACCTGATGGGTGTGCTCTAACTGTTATGGGGTTTTATATTTTTCCTCCAGTTCAGATGTTTTGAAAAAACAACAAAACACTTGATTACTTTTTGTCACAAAAGATTTGCCATGCCATCCCATGAGCAAAACATCATCTGGGACAGCCCCCTAAATAATTCAAGCAAGGCTTTCTTCACACGACATAGTATCTAGGTCTAGCATTGAAGGAATCAACATGCTGGTGCTCAGAGATTCCTAACATGTGGTTTCAAGTGCGCAAAATATTCCTGCTTGGTTTAAAGTGTACTTATTGCTCTCCACCCTCTGAGCAAAATGGCTAAGATGCTGGGCTTCTATAATGCAGTTCTGTTCTGTTTTGCTTTCCATGCTAGCTGCCCAGCCCTCATCTGCCTAAGGGTGGCTCAGGGGAACCTTTCTGTACCAAAAGCTATGCATACCCAGGCAGAGGAATCCAAGGGTGAGAACATAAATTAAACAATTGATGTTTATCTTTCCCTCACATCCCAGAAGCTCAATACAGTTTTACTATAGCTATTTTACAGGTAGTAAATGAACCATTATTAGCATGACAGAAATTGATGCATGTGCTTGGAAGATGACAGACTATATCTTAATGTGTAGATGCATAATACTATGAATACATGAAGCTGAAGTTTATTTACACCCTTAGTTTATTTATAAAAATCCCCTTATGTGTATACTTTATAGTAGTACCACTTTTAGTCCACATGAATGAATTAGCTGATAACTGGCATGCACCCACAAGCTTGATGGGATTCACATTAGTGATGAGAAATGTTACAAATTTCATCCTCTTAAGGTTGGGGTTCACAAAGTGCTTGGTCCTGAGTTTTTGCCACAGTACTTCTAGTACAATAAATATTCAGTAAAGAGGAAGAAAAAGAAAAGGAGCTGCCAGTGTCTTGTGGGAGTTTCTTCTCAATTCCTTGCCTGTGGTACATTTTACTTGAACATGGCTGTAGTAAGTTTTATCTACATGTTTATCTATCTGTCTTCACCAGAGGATATATTGACTAGGATATTGTTCCCCACCTACATCTAGCTTTATCCTGGCTCTTAAATCTTCATTGTTACCTAATCCCTTGACAAGCTTTACAGTGCTCAACTCCTCGGTGTCTCAGTACTACAGTACACAACATATTTGCATATAGCTAAATCACTCCATGAAAAATTCCCTGGGTGCCCATTTTCTACTTAAACTGGTGATTAAGTGCCTCTATCTACTACAATTTGAAAAGCATCAGCATGTTCCTGGGTGCCTATTTTGACTGGTTGAAGAAGTAATTTAGTTTTCAAGGGAAATATCAAGATTTTATTGGTGTGTTTTTTCCCCTCCAATGTTCCCCATATAGATTAGTTTTTTCTTGAATAAAAGAGAGCAAAGCTATATATTTCAATGACACCAACAAGAATAACAAAAAGGGTAGATGGCAGGTGGGAGTGCCTCTTCTTTTGGAAAAAAAAACAACAACAACCAACCAACCAAAAAAGTCCCACACCACAATTAGCAAAAGAATGAAGTATATCCATGCATTTTTGTTGAAAGTGAAAATATTTTTCCTTTTTTTCTGTTATCCGTTTCTGATTTTCTCATCAATAATCAGCACATTTGGTGGAAAATCTGTATCTTGTTAAAAATATCTTCCAAGGGAAAATTTTCACCAGAACAAGAGTAGACGTGTATATACATATACAGAGATGTAGAATTAGAAATCCGCTTATATAAAATGGTAAGCTTCATAGTTAAAACATAGTTAAAACATAGTTAAACCACATTTAACTCTCTGAATGCTAAAGCTCAAACTGCAAATACAGTCTTGGTTTAATTATCTTAGTAGCTACCTAACAGGACAGACTTAAATTCACATACACTCTTTGGCCTTCATACCTATTTGCTGGAAGCAAAGCAGCAGTAACTGTGGTAGATTCAGGTAGACAGAAATTTCCTTTGCCTTAAAGGAGACAGAGTTCACAGCTGCTCATACGCTATCTCTCAGTTTGACAGCAGGGGCACTGTGGTCAGTAGGCATGTCAATCAGTGTGAGAATAGCTGTGTTCTGAAGTGAAGAAACTCATACTTGGCTCTGGACTGGGCCGTGGGAAGACATTTCCATCATATTGTTCGTGTCCCTGACCTGTTTTTATGGATAGTACAAAATAAGACCCTGCAGTGAACAGGAACATATTCAACAACATCAGGTTGCTCAGAGCCCCATCTAATGTGGACCTTAAATGTTTCCATAGGTGAGGCATCTACAACCTCTCTGGGTAGCCTGTTGCAGTGTTTCACCATCTTCATGATAAAAATGTATTCCTTATAGCTGCTCAGAATCTCTATCCTTCTGTAGTTTAAAACCATTACACCTTGTCCTTTCACAAAAGATTGTCCTCATCTTTCTTGTCAGCTGTCTTTCATTATTGAAACTGTAACTAGAAATCCCTGGAGCCTTCTGTTGTCCAGGATGAACAGCCCCAATACTCTCAGTGTTTTTTTAATAACAGACATGTTACACCCTTCTGATAATTTTTGATCATTTTTGTGACCTTCTGCATGGCACCCATCTCTATCTCTATCTCTCTATCTCATCTCTATCTCTATCTCTATCTCTATCTCTATCTCTATCTCTATCTCTATCTCTATCTCTATCTCTATCTCTATCTCTATCTCTATCTATCTCTATCTCTATCTCTATCTCTATCTCTATCTCTATCTCTATCTCTATCTCTATCTCTATCTCTATCTATCTCTATCTCTATCTCTATCTCTATCTCTATCTCTATCTCTATCTCTATATCTCTATCTCTATCATCTCTATCTCTATCTCTTTATATCTATATCTAAATTATCTTCTCCCTGCCTTGTTCTTCCTGCCACCTGGGGTCTGTACTTGCTTCTACCTATTCCTTGAACAGTGCTTGAGAGAAAAAAAAAAAAAAAGACAAAAAACAACCAGAATTATTCCAGCCAATTAAAACAAGGAATGAAGATTGTCTGCAATCTCATCTAGAATTCTGGTGACTACTCCAGAATTTGAAAATAGATGGACAATTTCCATTCACAAGAAGTGGAACCAAAGGAATTTCCACTCCTTTTTTTTTTTAAGAAATAGGTGATCCAGTATACGGACCTGATCAGCAGTGTTTGTAGCAACATCAAATACATATAGAAAAAGAAGGGTTGTCTGTTAGTTAGATTCCCAAATAACTGCAGGTATTTAAGCAATAGCTCAGACTCCACTCAGGACATAGCAACCAACCAGTTTGAGACATCAACTAGCTAGCACATTCTGGGATGCTGATTTTTTGTGAGTAGATATCCATAACATATTTCCCATTTCCCCCCACATTTTATGCAGCTGCACTGTTTCTTTTTTCTGCCTAACATCCACTTCTCCCTAATAATTTTTTAATGTGTTGGATTGAACTACAGTTTGAATCAAATAGATCCATAAGAAGATGATGTCTCAAAGCCAGTGAAATACTTAATATTTTCATAAAAGCTGGTAACTGATTAAAAGAGCATCTATAACATCCTGTAAGAGTAAGACACATAGAGTTCAGTTCATGTATCGTATTTGGCAGCAACAATGATATACTGTCTAGCAGCTTTACTATGTCTTGTCTAGGATGGTGGAGTAGAGAATATGAGAGAAAATTGGGTTATTCCAGGCAAAGCCTTAAAGAAAGAAATGACACAAATCTACAGGAAAATTCATTTCATTAGTCTGACTAGTCTTGGACAACATCTAGTTTAAGCTTTAGAGAGGCCTGGCAGGGGACAACCGGGCTATGCTGGACATACCGCTTTCTGGTGCAATACTTAATTCCATTATGTCAATGCAGCAGCCTAAGTAGCTTTATCCTAGAATATGTATTTCCATAGTTTCTCAGGAAATACATGTCTTTCCTCCCACTAGCTTTGAAGAACTGCCTTGTTGCACACACTTGCTGGGCATGCCTCCAAAGCAAGTAAGTGTCATGTTAGCTTCAGCTATGCTGAAAAGTCCTGTATACAATTGAAAAGTTCATTTTTAGACAGAGAGTGCATATTTAAGCTGTAGAAAGAAGTATATTCTAAATACAAATCACTGCTCAGTTTGTATAGAAATTATTTTCACATACTATTGTGGCTCATTCAAAAGAGCAAACATTACACTTAAAGGATGCAACACTTGAGGATCTTTTTCATTTTACTTAAATCAGCTGTATGCCCGCACATTTTTTCACCACTGTGTGCAACAACTTAGTGGGGAAAAAAAATCTACTGCATATTCTCAGTCTTCAATTTGATCATGAAAAATCAATTTATCCAGAATAAGATGATGTCCTGCTTCTCCAAAAAGGCTATTTTCATGCCAAATTTCCATGTCCAATCTGAAACTTTTAAGGTATAGGATTATTTTGAAGATGAAAAAAATTGTTTTATACAAGAGAAAATGATTTTCTCATGTTCAAAGATGACACAAAATGCTTATGCTAGAAGGATGTTTAAAATGCCAAACTGTGCCTATCTAACCCTGCAAAAAGGGATGGGACTGTCATTTCCTAAGTGACGTGGATTAATCTGAACTTCCATAGCTCTTTTAGTCCATGAGCTACTTAGGTTTACCCCAGTGACTGCAGCCTCAGTCATTTCTTACCTCATACATGCCTTCATTTATGTCAGTGGGAGAGAGTGTAGGCACTGGTTCTGACAGCTTTAAACCAAAGTTTCTCCTAGAATAATTAGCTAATGCAGCACTGTGAATTAAACTCAGCTCATTCAAACATTGAAAGATGTAGATGTGAAAATAGCATAAATCTTATTTTGACCTCAGAAATGGAATATTTCAACCCTCACATAAACATTTGAGCATATTCCATTGGGGTTGGCTGTAAAGCTACAATTCAGTCTAATGAAAATCCATAAGTCTGACTATTTAGCTGATTTTTCATTAGATATTTTTCATTAAGATGAAGCCCAACCCAACAAGTCAGAGAGAGCAGCTACAGCTCTGAGTTGGGAAGCTTGCAGAGGAGCAAGTCTAGACAGAAAGAGCTCACTCTCCTTTCTGCAGTCCTCCTCATGGCTACAGGGTATTTGGCTGCTTCAGAGTTTCCACTTGTGGGGAC
The DNA here is from genome assembly GCF_026170545.1 of Melanerpes formicivorus. NCBI lineage: Eukaryota > Metazoa > Chordata > Aves > Piciformes > Picidae > Melanerpes > Melanerpes formicivorus. Next base: position 28,299,150 of record NW_027142353.1, on the reverse strand, counting down.
TGAAGCAGTGCTGCATTGTGGGGACTGAAGCAGTGCTGCATTCTGAAAATGGGGCCATTCCTGTGCCAGCTCTCTTTGTGAAAATTAAAACTGGAATTCAGTAATGTGTAAATCCCCAAATGCTTCTTGGTGTGACCTGTACAGAGCAGGATCCAAACCAGTCATTGTAGCAGGGGCACACAAAAGAAAAGCTCCCAATTAATGATGGGTTACATTTTGCTGGCATTATATATGTCTCCATAATAATTAAGTAAAATACTAACTCTGAGATTGCTTTCTAGAAGTGCAGTAGACCTATCACATGTAAGCTGAGACATACTTTGAAGCTTGATTTGTTCATTGTAAAATATCCTGTTTGCTGCTGCTAGTTATTTGTGGTCACACAGAACACTTGCTCAAATAAAATTTTCCGGTTTTGCTGAAGCACATATCATGTTGATTTTTGGTTTAGCCTTCATTATTATTTTATATGTTTCAGCCTATTCTCTAACTTGCAGGCAGGTTCCAAACTTAGAAGATCACCCATGCATGCTGTAAGGGTCAGGATATTTATAGTTATCTTTAAATGAACTCTTTAGGGTTTTGCCCGGGCTCTCTGCTCTTATCTATTTTACAACCTGTTGTTATGTGAGTTCTCATATCTACTGTGACCAGAGAGTATCTTTCTTATAATGTAGTATTAACAATTATGTAGTAGTGGTAATAATAGTAATAATAATAAAGCAATAGCAGAAATTATAGTTTTTATCATAGAAAATTATTGCATCAGTAAGGTAGACATTAATTTCAGAATTACTATGTTAATATTTCAAGAAAATGTAAATAATTATACACACAAAGATGAAGTTCTCTGTGGGTGAAACTTGTAACAAGTCACTACTAATGAATTGCCCTGAGAAACTAGTTAAAGAAATAATCATGCAGCTAGCTGTACTAAAGAGAAAACTCCACTTAAAGAGTGCTTGTTCCTCATATGTGAAGTACTATTGAATATTATTGCAAATTCCACAACTGAGAAAATAAAGGGTTAAAACCACCCATCAGCTTCTTAGTTGGAAAAAAAAGATCTTTTCTGTTTTACTCAGGATGGATGTTTGTGTTCAGGATTTTATGCAATTAATATTTAATTTAATTCTTGTCATTGTTTATAGTGTACGGTGCCTCTGCATTGGCAAACCATATTTCCCATTAGGAACCAAGCACAATGGATACCACAGAAAGAAGGGAGTCAGGAAATCCCATGACCCCAGTGCTTTTTTTTTTTTTTTAGCCTCTGTGGGTCTTCTACCAGGCAATAAATTAAATTAAGCCAGGTAGAGAACTTGAAGGAAATCCTCTGTTCCTCTGGCACCAAGCTGACTGGGTTTAGGGGATTTTATGGGGATTGAAAGGAGACTTCCTTTGGAAGCTTTCCATCTACTTGTGCATCTGTACGTGTACAGATGGTGGGAGCTCTGGAGCTCTCCAAATATTTGCTGATTCAGACATGTTTTAAGGCAGCTGTTCTGTGACTTGGCCCTCGTTAGGCAAGGCCAGAGAGGAAAAGGTTTATCTTACCCTGCCCTAAATACCTACATTTCATCAGGACCCAAAATGTGTCCCCAGAATAACTCAGTTATTCAGGTGGGGTAAGAGGAGGACTAAGTAACCTCTCAGATTTCTGCAACCCTAATGCAAACCCTTGCAGTTCAGGGCACACTAAGACAGAGGCAATACCACCCTGACCCAGCTACCGCACTGCTTCAGAGCATTGGGACACTTACAAACTATACAGAAGGAGTAAGCCCATGACCAGAAAAAAATCTTATAATCTAACCAGACAAAATCCACAGAGATCACAGTATGACCAAGGTTGGAAGAGACCTCAAAGATCATTGAGTCCAACCTGTCACCACCGACCTCATGACTAGACCATGGCACCAACTGCCACGTCCAATCCCCTCTTGAACACCTCCAGGGATGGTGACTCCACCACCTCCCTGGGAGATGAGAGTGGCCACAGAAGCAGTTTGCTCCAAAGTCACATTACTGGTCCTTGCAAAGGCAGAGAGACCTTACAAGGTGGTCAAGACAACCCTGACTGCTAGGTTATGCTGTGCAAGCATACAGTGGCCATGTTTCCAGTGCAGTATGTTGGAAGCATGCTTAATCAGTGCTTGCACTAATTAATTAATAATATTTTGCCTCCCTTTCCAGATGTTGAGGAATTTTCAGACAGATATTTCACATGTGGAAAGCTAAGCAATCAGGTTAAAATTATTTTACTTTTGATTTTAAAAATGCAGCTTTTTCAATGTTGTCAGAAGAAGGAGTTGATACAGTTTGGCAACTATTACTTGAGAGATGTGCAGTCTTAAGAAACATGACTTTCTTCTGATGGGATTATGCTATAAGGTACCAGTGTTCTTTGCTTCTCACTTATGCACTTACACACACAGTTTCCACAAGCAGGATGTATGCAACCAAAACCAAATAATGATTTCACAATTCTATTCTCATTAACAATTGTATGTTTCTAATAGGTAAAATTTGCTTGTTAGGAAATTCTCCATATCCTCTATTGGAAGGGAAGATGACGTTCTAAAATAACACAGATATGTTATACAAAAGGGCTGAATTTTTCTCCTTTTTCCTCACATAATTCAGTGGAAAAATACAAACTGCTGTAATGAAGATTATAAACTACCATTGCTCAAAATCTGACTTTAAAATTTGGTTTATTTAGAACATAGAAATACACATGAAATTTAATCAGCATCTCAAGTCACATTATGTACTCTGTTCGACAAGAACTGAGCACATAAATTAGCTGAACTGGGAGCTAGTCCCAGATCCATCCCTACTTGGCTACAGCAACTTTTGCTAGTAACTTCCAGTAGGGGAAGCTCTTAGCACATCAGTATCTTCACGCTTCGATAGAGAGAAAAGTTCAGTAAAGACGGAGCAGGGGGTGGAGTAGAGGGGGACAAAAGAGAATATATAAAAAACAACAGTATCATAAATACTTGTATTAGAAATACATAGAAAAATATTATTATGATCAGATGACTTTGTCATGCCTTATGAGTTTTAACCACATACAGACGACATAGTATGTAAGAGTCCGGAAAGAGTACTTTTGTATGAAACTTTGTGGCTCACAATACTCCTTCTGTGAGGGAATTACATCCAGTTTGGGAGTGACAGGCAGTCTACAAGCTTTGTGTCACCACACTAATCCCTTGTCTGTGGGTTACTGAAAAACTACTTGCATTTTTGTTCCCAGTTCACCTTGGTGAAAAAAACCAATTCCACATATGATAAATCCAGTGTCTGCAGAAAGGCAGTCACCTAATTGCACAGTGAAGCAGAAGAAAGCCTTGCAAATGGTATACAATTTTCAAAGTGTTCCAAGCCTTAGGCAAAAGCCTTTCAACTGTGTCTAAAACTGAATGATAAAATATGTTGTACAAATTATCTGTGAACAGGAAACATGTGGTAGTGGCAGGGGACTGAAATGTAACACTTGTAAAGAAATGGGAACTGCCAGTCATTTATACCCTTTTACTTTTTTCTCAGTCACAAGTTCCATCAAATTTTTTTTTCGCCATCAGTTGATGCTTGAGTTTATAATAAGACATTTATCAGATCTCACTAGGCCAATTACAGCTTTGTAGAAAAAAAATAACAACAAGAAATAATACTCCATATGAAGCGAAAGGTTTACTTTTGTCCATTTTTTCATACTTCTACAGAGTTCCTGTTTTATCATTGTGAGGAAGTGTGTGGATGGAATTTTGAAAGAGGCTCAGTACTGCAGAAATGCCAGCAATTTAGACTAAAGTAATCATAAGTTGAGAAAAGTATCTCAAGCCCTGTCTATAAAGCAGTATTAAAAAATGAAATTGAGAGAGTGAGAGGAAGAAAAGGGAAATGCACAATTACTGTTCAGCAGGAATAATGATAAAAAAACCCCAAACAAAACCCAAACCCAAACCAAACATCTATTCTGAAAGCTCATTTCTGCTTCCTTGCTCTTAAAGTTCCTGCAGTAATGGTGTCTCTTATATCTTCTGTGTTTTAAAGATGCAATCTTTATCACCAATACCAACCACTGTGCACTGTGGTCCTCACTGATGGAATTTTTTAGTTTAGCTCCAGAAGAACACTTCAAGAGTGAAGGGGAGTCAAAAGAAAAACTTTTTTTTCTTGCTTCCCCTTGCACAACAAAAAGCAAACAATATTGCCAAGCCTCAAGAAGTTTTTTGTTTTAAGTAAAACATGATAGATTTAAGTATAGTGCTTAAAAATGCCACCAGTAAGCAGCTAGGGGGGAAGAAAAGGAAAAAGAAAAAAAGAAGAAATGACAAAACTGTAAATAACAGGATTTTTACCCATGAGATTTTTTACATAACTGTATATACTTAAGCTTAGTTCTTAATAGCATTATAATACATAAACACACAAAAGAGTGTGACAGTCCATCCACAAAATAAAAATCTCAACTGATTCACTGAAAAATACCCCAACCCTCATTTAAGGCTATATGACCTCTCTGTGTACTGCTCTCTTAATTAGACCACATTAGGTGTCCTAGGTTTACTGTGGGGCCAGAACCATTCATGCCCATTGTGATAACATGGCCTGTGTAATTTGGTGAACTGGTGAACATGCAACATTAGTGTCTGTCATGTCAATTTCCTGATGATATTTCCCATTACACAGGTCGGACTTGATGATCTCTGAGGTCTTTTCCAACCTTATTGATTCTATGTACAACACAGACAAGTACTTGAGAAAATAATTAAAATTTTGCTTGTATATGAGATAAAAAGTCTTTCCTTCATGTTCTGCTAAGAGAATCTTTTAGAGGCAAAACATTAAAAGGTTTTGCAGAAGTCTGAGACACTAATGAAGAGGTTGTGTGATTTAAAGATTAGCTCATTGGGCTGGGACTCATTAACATAACTAGGCAAACAATAAGGTGGTGGGTTTTGGTTGTCATGAAACCCAAGCATTGGGTGAAATCTCAAGTAGATCTTTAAAAACACTTTTGCAGTTAAAATGAAACCATAGACAACATGAACAATATTGTGCAAGCAGATTTTTGTTTGGTTGGTTTGTTTTGTGGTTTGTTTTGTTTTGTTTTCAAATTTGAGTAATTTTTCTCAGAAGAATGGAAATGAAAAATAGTATTTTAAATTGAGAAAGCAGAAAATTTTATTCTGAACTATTTGTCACTTTTCAAAGGAAGTATTTCCTTTGAAAGTGTCATGATGAAATCTTTGTAAATAATTGTATTATTCCTCTTCTTCCTATTTTCTGGCTGCAAATATTAACTCCTGAGAATCTGTGACTGCTTTTGCTCCCTGTAGCTGTGCCTGTACTGCAAACCAGACTCCAGTAGTCCAGGCTGGGATCTGCTTGCCATGTTGCATGCATTGATTTACTTTTCATAAAACCCAGAAAAACATAAAGTTGAAGTGGTGGTGGTGTCTGTTTGGCTTTTGCATTGAAACAGACCAAGACAGATCTGGGAAGCATTCCTGGCTTCCCCACTATCAACATATATTGGGAGTTTTGGTTGGTGGCTTTATTATTCATCCTAAAAAGTCCCATTTGTTGAGTTCTGAAATAAATATCCATTGCTATTACTCGATAACTACATGACTTCTGGTCCATTCTGTAGAATTATGGGGTTCATTTTGACTATCTCCACAGTAAGAATAATTGCTTCCTTTGAATGGAGCTTTGAAATCTTTAGAAGAAAAATGACATATAACTATATTTGACCTAAGTTCCTTAATTTACATAGGAAATCCATTGATGGTTAGTAGATATAAAGGTATCACCTTTAGCTTAGGAAATGCTTGAGCCATAGAGTGCTGCAGTGTAGCTTCTGGTTTTGGTGCTCATCCTGTTCTGGAGTTCTTCCCTTAGAATTTTATATTCTCCTCTTCTTTTCTTTTTAAGGATTGAGTGAGAGTGTATAGCTCTGCCACATCAGGGACTGGAATCATCATGTAAATATCATGAGTCAGATTCTATTCCCACCTACTCAAATGGGTCACTACTTTCCATCCAAGGAAGTCCTTTTCTGTTAGTGTGAGAGTCAACCAGTCTGGCAAAGAAGCAGTATTACTACAAGATGCTGGGATCTGGCCTCATGTTGGTAATTTCCTGGAGCAGCAGACCTCTGAAAACACTTTCCAGGTGTCCAGGTACCAAACCACATGCACAATTATGAACTTCTGCTCTAGATTCCCAGTGAACTCAATGGCTTCTGCTTGACATTCCTAAGGCACTTGTTCATTGTTCTTTGCAATAGCTGCTGCATACTGGCCACAAGAAACTGCAGTTTCACGTGCCCAGGGTCTGGCTAATGCCTACATTAAACCTCTGTGACCTGAAATACAATTTGTGCACCTTCTGGGAGAATGTCATCTACTTCTGAAGACATGTTATTTGGCTTCTTGATTCTTGCCTTTGAACCTGTGTGGATGGTCTTACACTCCTCACATTGGGTTTCTAAGTCACTGTTGGGTCCTCTGGGGAATAAAGACAGAAAATGCAGAACATGTTTACTTGCGAGTTTTTATATCTAGCTTTATCCCTCAATGCACATGAACATATGAAATGAGGTACTCGAGTTGTGTTCTTTCTTTGCAGGTGATCTTCACTTTGAAACTATCCTCTCCTAGAACACTTAACTAATAGTCTCAAAGTATTAACATCCCCAGGTATTAGACTGTCTTTTCCTTCTGAGGACTGCAACTGTTTTCAAAGGGAAAAATAGCTTTGTGTGATAGAATCACAGGATCATTTGTTTGGAAAAGACCTTTAAGATCATCATTATCTAACTCTACCAAATCTGTTGCTAAACCACGTTCATTAACATCACAGCTCCTTTTCTTTTAAACACCTCCAGGTATAATGATTCAACCACCTCCCTGGGGAGCCTATTTCAGTGTTTGAGAATTCTTTCTGTGGAGAAGTTTCTTCTAATATCCAATCTAAGCCTCCTTTAGTGCAACTTGAGGCCATTTCCTCCCATCCTATCATTTGTTACTAGGGAGAAGAGACCAGCACCCACCTTACTACAACAACCTTTCGGGTAGCTGGAGACAGCAATAAGGTCTTCCTCATCAGTGCAGAGTACAGAGGAACAAATGCTTCCCTCATCCTGCTTGTCATGCTTTTCCCAGTGTAGGCCAGGAGGCTGTTGGCCACCTTGGCCACATGAGCACACTGATGGATCATTTTCACATGGCTGCTTATCAACAACCCTGAGTCTTTCTCTACTGAGCAGCTTTCCAGTCACTCTTCCCCAGGGTTGCATGGGGTTGCTGTGACCCAAGTGCAGGACCTGGCACTTAGCCTTGTTATATCTCCTACAACTGGCTTCGGCCCACATCCCTCTGTAGAGCTTTCCTACCCTCAAGAAGAACAACACTCCCTCCCAATTTGGTGTCATTTGTACACTTACTGAAGATGCTCTGAACCCCCTCATCCAGATCACTGATAATAATATCAAAGACAGCTGGCCCCAAACTGAGCCCCGAGGAATACCACTAGTGGCCAGACTCCAGCTGGATTTATCTCTATTGACCCCCACTCTTTGGACCCAACTATACAGCCATTTTTTTACCCAGCAAAGTGTTCACCCATCCAAGCCATAAACAACCAGTTTCTCCAGGAGGATGCTGTGACAGAGTCCAAGTGCACAACATCCACAGTCTTTCCCTCATCAAACAAGCAGGTCATCTTGTGGTAGAAGGTGATCAGGTTTGTCAAGCAGGGCCTGCCCTTCATGAACCCATGTTGACTGAACCTGCATAATGTCACTCAGGATGATCTGCTCCATATCTTTCCCTGGCACCAAAGACAAACTGACAGGGCTGTAGTTTCCTGGATCCTCCTTCTGGCCCTTTTTGTCGATGGGCATCATGTTTGCCAATCTCCAGCCAACTGGGACCTTTCTGGTTAGCCAGAACTGCTGGTAAATGAAGCGAAGTCAGCATTTCTTCCATCTTTCTCAGTACCCCTGGGTGTATGCCATCTGTTGCTATAGACTTGTGTATGTCTAAGTGGTGTAGTGGGTCACTGGCCATCTCTTTTTGTATTATGTGGGCTTCTTTCTGCTCCCCATCCCTATCTTCTGGCTCAGAGAGCTGGGTATCCAGTGAACAACCAGTCCTCTTGTTAAATTCTGAGGCAAAGCAGGTATTGAGTACCTCCTGTGGGGATAAGTGCTTCATATGCATGTGAAATTGCTAGTGATTGGCTGTTAGAGTAATTTCAGAAGCCAAAAATGTCTTGCCTAGGTTCTGATTGCCTCTACAAAGAGGGCAGTGGGCCTCTTTCTAGCACATTTATAAACCCTGTTAGGATGTTTCCATTACCCTTTCTACGACTTTTTTATTCTTTGGAGTCTTCTGTTTTGGAATGCAATAATTTCATAATGATTGTTTGTAAGGTTGGTGTTTTTTGGTGGGTTGTTTTTTTTTTTAATCAGGACCCTCAAACTGCGGCACATGTACCAGTTATAGTCTACAAATCACTTTTCAGTTATTATAATGTGTCAGTGGGTTGTATGATATTGTCTCTTGACTGTTACAGATGGCAAGTGTCACTAATTGCCCCTTAAAAACTCCAAATAGTTGCCTAACATCACAATTGCTACAGCTGTTAGTGAGATCCTATGTGATCACAAATGGGAAGTGAGCTGGTTCATGAGTAAACCTCTCTAACAAGATGTGTCATCATGTGATAAATCCCTGCATGGGGTGTCATCTGTCTAGTGAAGTAAAAAATATTATGAACATATTTTTCTGGGGTCTGCAAGTGTGAGGAATGTTTGCCTGCCTTGGTATCAATAAGGATGGACTAATGCAAAATTGCCACCAAAAAATTTGTAAAAGATTGCTTGTTACTTTAAGTGAGATTCTGTGAATAGCAAGATAATTTCTGCTTGATACAGACTCTCTTGAAGAAAAATAGGGCAAAATATGTGTGTTTCTAGAAGGGCAAATCGCTATAAAACACAGACAAAGTCTTTTTGTAAAGATGTGCCATTGCTCCAACTTGCCTCCTTGTCATAGTAAAGTTTTCCCTGGGATCCCTGTGGGATCTGTGCTAGGCAGCTGTTGTGTATTTCAGGCTACCCTAGTAATGAACAACCTTCACTGCCACTAGGTAGCTCATCCACAGAGAATTTCTCTTTTGCAAGGTGGTAAATTGTCACTGTGCACATACACAATGTATACATTAAATTTCAACTGAAACTACCTCAGCTGCCTGAAAGAGTGCTGTCATTGCTTTAACGGTGAAAAATATTCTTCCAAAGCCCAAACAAAATCACTTAACAGATGAATTAATGGGCTAAAGTATTGCTAATTCACTGTCTCAGAAGGGAGCTAAATTCAGACCTAGTGAGGCAGATGTTTCATGCTGTGGATGCTATTTACTTTTCCTGGGTGCTCCTTGCAGTCTAGAATATCCTGCACTAACTTTAAGCAGCCCCTGTTGGCTGGTTCACATGTTATAGCAGAATAAAAGGACTTGCATCAAGCTCAGTAGGAGGCTGAACAATACAGGCCTTTGAAAATGGAGAGAAAGCAAAAAATGGGAAAGAAGAGTATTGCTGCATATTCAGGAACCCCCCCACAAGAATAAGATTAACTAATGTTTTTCCCAGCTTCTACCAAGTGGCTTTGATAAATTGCTAAATACATAAAGTTATTTGATTCAAGCTAAATTCTGTGCTGTTTCTCAAATCTCAGTTTGAAAGAATGCTGCTCCTGAAAATGCTACATGCCACAGTGGGCCAAAATATTTTTACAATAATAACAATTTACATTTGTATTAAGAAATTAATTTTTTAGTATGCCAACATAAAAACATAAAAAACATACATAGAATGAAGCAGATTTTCTATCAGCCAGAGCAAGACAGGGCAAGGAGGGAGAACTTTGTGAATAGGCTTCAGCAATCCTTACTTTATGGAAAGTATAGCATATGTGTTCTTTAATGTTTACATAGGTGAAATGGGACCTCTGTTCTTTAATGATCAAATCCAAGAAAGTCCAATGGAAGAGAGCAAACTAAATAAAATCTTTCTATCAAGAAAGGAGGAAATTCCTTTAAAATTGTTATTTTGAGATTGGGATCTTGTGGTTTTAAAGGAATATGTATTCAAGCATACAAGCTAATTTTCACCCAGATTTTCCTGATAAGAACAGCCACATTCTCAGTTCCTTTACTCTGCAATATTTTATTGAAGGGCAAATAAGACTGATACAAGGGAATGCTTTTAGCACTGGATGAAGCACTAGAAAACAGACACGTGGTTAGATGTTGCTGTTTTTAAGAATCAGCCTCTAGCTTCTTGCTGATCCCATAGAGGACTCAATGAATGGATATTAAAAAATAAATACCTTGTAACTTCATCAAGAAAATACCTTATTTCTGTACCTTTTGCATTGTACCTCCAGTTGCCTACAAGCACACCAGGATATCACCATGCTGTTCTTCTCTTTATAAACTGCTAGAATGACCTAGAATGCCTGTCTCTCTGTCCATAGAAGTGACCTAGGATCCCCTCACTCCTATACACACACAGAGCCCTCCTGTCAGATATTCACCACTGTAACTTCCTGTTTATTCAGAAAAAATCTACTGAAGTCAGAACCTGCACAAGAGCCAAATACAAACTGGTAACAAGATATTATCATCCTAAAAACCAATTTGTTCAGAAGGAATGAAGATCAGTGTAGCATTTTGTGTATTCCTTCAGCCAGCTATATAACAGAAAAAGACATTGTTGGTCTGTATGTTGGATTCATCTATCTTGACCTAGACCTTCTCTCACTGCTTGGCCCCAGAGCTTTAGAGCTCTGACAGAAAAGTTGTCCTGCCAAGGACTTCCAAAGGACAAAGTGAACAAAATAATGGAGATATAAGCTTTGACCTGATAAAGCTCCCACCTATGTTGAAACCCATGTGGCAAGGTTGCATGACACCTCATGGTATAATGCTCTCACACTTCCAGTCAAACCCACTATTTCTCAGTTGCTTATGTTTTAAATAAAGGTAGTGCAGTGCAGCCCAGAGGATGGAGCAAGCCTGCTATGCTCTGCCCCAGCAGTGGCTGCATGCCAGTCCCCTGTGAGTGATCCTTCTATTTGCATCACTCTTACAAGTAGTGCTATTTCCATTAAGGTGCTTTCCCACATTTCTGCTGAAAGGGTTTATCAGATTTCCCTTCAGAGTAAATCACTCCTCTCTAGCTTTGTGAGATTTTAAATGTATAATTTAAAGCTAAAGCCTAGAATCATTTTTCTGTCTCCATCATCTGCAAAGAAGCTGTCAATTAGAGACACCAGGTGGGAGCAAAGATCACTGAAACCAGAACAGAATCAAAACATGGATTTTTCCACCTGCTGAGGAGTTGGAGAGCATGTTTGCTATTCTTGAGTTGTCATGACTGACTTAGACATACTTAGAAGAGGAGACAATTTATATATCATATTGCCATACAGAGCTATCCCAGACAACCAAAGTGAAGGTCTGAAGGAAACAGAGAGTACCAATAGCTCTCCAATTTGCAATAGAATGGTTTAACGACTGAGATAGCTGCCATAAGGTTTGGTTTTGTCCTTAAGTGAGATGAGACTTATACTGTAACCTAGCAAACTAAATTCTCCTATTAGCATCTCTGTTTTCCTTTCCGTGCTTCTGTTTACCAGCAGCATTAGTTACGCCCCAGGTTTTGGTACCAATCACAGCTTCCTCTGGGACAATGTCAATTTATAGCAGTGCTGAAATAGTGTGTTAAAACCACACACACATGCAAAACCCAGCACAGTAAATTTGTATCAAGTTTCTGAGCTGATAAGGAAAAAATCACAAATGATCCAGAGTTAAGAGCCTCAATAATACCTTTGCAAAGGTTTTCAAGCTCTCTTCCCAGCTTCTCTCCATAAGGGGAAGAATTTTTCTCACACCTATCTTCTCTGGCTCTATCTACTCTCTGTTTCTCATGTGCATTGACAAACAGTAGGTAAAAATCCAGTGTGCTTGAGTCTAGTGCACCTTAATGACTTCTTTAGAAACTCTAATCCCCTTTCTTATAGACTGTAGCTTTTGAAAACTAAATATTCTAGTCTCAATAGAGTGTTGTCATTGCTCAAGCATTATTATCTTGACTCCATTGTTACTTATAATTTTCTGTTTTACAGCTTCCCCTAAATATTACTGCAAACACAGGAAGACTGATGTCATTTACATAAAGTGAATTTGTATTATTCAAATGCATGCAAGTTATATGTAATATTTATTTAGAAATAATGCAAATGTTTCCTAGATGTTGCAAACATGTTTACTACAAAGTCAGAGTCTCTTTTTCTTGGGAAGAGTACTGATAGATCTGTGCTAGGGCTTAAAAGCCACAAAAAAAGCTTTGTCTGTGGAAGAGAATGGAACAGGATAGGAGGACAGCCTGATAGACAACCACATTGACTAAACTAAGCTATCCAAGGTGTATAGATAACACAACAGCATTAACAACAAACTGAGACAAGGCTCTAAATTATTAAATTGGAGGATAAATCAGCTCTCAAAGAGGAAAAATAAGCTATCAGGGTGCAAAAGTTCCTGAGTCAAGCAGTAGTTCATCAGACCAACAGCTGTCAGTTACAGACAAGTCTTGAAAGTGATGGCTTGTGCAAGCCTTGAAGGAGAGAGATATCCTGGTACTCTTTGTGTTCATTCTTGAGGAAGTATAAAATTTTGCAGGTCTTTCTTATACTGAGACAGAGGGAGGAATAGCTTACACCTAACACTGTTACTCATGCACCGTTCTTAGAATCCGAAGAACTCTACATATAATGTATTCAGTGGGTTCCAGTCACAAAATGGGTATTTCACTTTCATAGGAACAGTATAGGGCCTGTTAAATGGTTACACTTGTGAATAACTTTATGCATTTGAATAGTTACACTTGCTATGTGAGTGATGTTGCCCACAGGCACATTTAAAAGTATTGATCCTAAGGGCATTTCATGAATTATTCCACTAATTCATAAACTGATCATTAGGAAGTAAACTTCTTGCAGACACTCAAGCATAAGGGTTTTAAAACACAGCTTTAAAGCAAACCATTCTTTAAATCCATTTAAAAAACCAAACTAAAAAAAACTAAAACAGAACAAAACAAACAAACCTCCAAACCAAGCAAAAAAAAAACCAAACACCAAACCAAAAATCTCAATGCAGGACCCCCCAAAAAACAGCAAAAAATCCCAACCCAACAAAAATACTGATTACCCACCGGGCTTTCTCTTTCCTTCCTTTCTTTACTGGAAAAAGCTTGCATGTTCTGTGGAGCACCTGAAAATTTATAGTATAACCCCAGAAAAGCTATGACTAGGCTTGCAGCTCTTTCCTAAGCAAACTACAGAGGGCTGCCATGGCATATATTATTTAGTATGGATGAAATGTGCTGGACATTACTAAGTCTGATCTAGTGTTCATCCAGAGTCACAACACTGGAGAAGTAGTAATCATGAGCATTGGTGCATGGAGAACTCGTTTATCACTACAGAACCACAAAAGAAAGAGCCCATTTGAATCTTATTTTCAAGTGTGCTTTGAAGCGCTAAGGTTAACAAATCCTTTAGTCACATACTGTACAGCCCTAATCATAGCTTTTTCTGCTTGGGCCTGCAGAGCATCTTTTTGAATGAACCCCCTACAGAAATAAAAAGGGCAGTGCAACTCTGAAACTGCGCTTCTGTTTGAAACTAGTCTACCTGTTTTTGAGGCAAGTAATCCCATGGCAACAAATGACACGGGTAACTTTGCAGAGTGTTCAAAATATGGGTTTGATAGCTCTTTATATATAGATTGTGTCACCATCTCCCTCGTTAGTGTTCATCTTTTGCTCACCAAGACCAAACATTAAAAAAAACCCAAAAAAACCAGCAGCTTAGGAGTACATTTACAGAAAGACAGTAAGGAAGACACAGATCTACCTGACACTTTTTTTCTGTTATTATTTACACAAACATTTACATAAACCTAAACCTCTAAATATTTGTCAAGTAAAATGTATAAAACAATGTTCAACTGAATCTTTTTATATGCTTTGCTTCAGCCAGGAGGAGAGAGATAGTATTGAAAGAACTCTGTAATAAAACTTTCATATTTGAATTCCCTTCTCAGTTCATGGAGATCTGGCTACTATCTGAATGTTTGGGATTGAAGTCACAGCAAAATCTCTCATCCTCCAGACTTCATCACACTTTTAGTATGAAGAAGTAATTTGATCTGAATGATTTATTTGCTTCCCCTCTTCTGTAACTAAGGATATTTAGCAAAGCAAGTATTTGGGGGGGGGGGGGGGAGGGTTGAGGAGAAGAAGGAGAAACAACAGAATCAGATCTTACATGCAATTGCAATTACTGTCTGAAAGCATCAGTAGTCATTGCCTGACATTGTGTTACATAGATTGTGCTTGAAGATAACCTCACATTGGTTTTATATGAAATACAATTTCACTTGAATAGTCCTGCAAAGATACAACACTATGATCTCTCTTTCCTTTCCTTTCTTTGCCATTCCTTTATCTCATCTCATCATCATTCTGGCCAAGACACATCTCCATCTGGGGGTGCTGATTGACAGAAGCCTAAACATGAGCCAGCAGTGTGCCCAGGTGGCCAAGAGGGTCAATGGCATCCTGGCCTGCATTAGGAATAGTGTGGCCAGCAGGAGCAGGGAGGTCATTGTGCCCCTGTACTCTGCTTTGGTTAGGCCGCACCTTGAGTACTGTGTCCAGTTCTGGGCCCCTCAGTTTAAGAAGGACATTGAGACACTTGAACGTGTCCAGAGAAGGGCAACAAGGCTGGTGAGAGGTCTTGAGCACAAGCCCTATGAGGAGAGGCTGAGGGAGCTGGGATTGTTTAGCCTGGAGAAGAGGAGGCTCAGGGGTGACCTCATTGCTCTCTACAACTACCTGAAAGGTGGTTGTAGCTAGGAGGGGGTTAGTCTCTTCTCCCACGTAACCAGCACCAGAACAAGAGGACACAGTCTCAAGCTGCACCAGGGGAAGTTTAGGCTGAAGGTGAGGAGAAAATTCTTCCCTGAGAGAGCCATTAGTCATTGGAATGTGGTGCCCAGGGAGGTGGTTGAGTCGCCGTCCCTGGAGGTGTTCAAGAGGAGATTGGATGTGACGCTTGTCACCATGGTCTAGTGATGAGGTCGGTGGTGACAGGTTGGACTTGATGATCTTTGAGGTCTCTTCCAACCTTAGCGATACTGTGATAGCGATACTACTGTGATCTCATTATTCCTTTTTCTTTCTAGTTCACTACTACTTTCATTTATTTTAAAGACTTTCTGTTATTATTTTGTGTTTTTCATGTTATTCAGCTCTGAATTATTTACATATCTAGTGTACAGGTAGGTCAGGTGAAAAGAGATCAGCATTTAGTGGGAAACTATCAAGTCTCTGGGTGCCAATTCTGGCAAGACGAGTGCGAATGTGTATGTTCAGAAGCTTTTGGTCAACTCTGTGTGTGTGTGAGATGATGTGGTGCCAGCTAAGCTAACAGCCTCTACAGAAACACTCAAGTTGAGGGCTGACTCATGTAATGCTTTTGAGATTATGACTGTGTTATCTGGGGAACCAAAAAACCCACTTCCATTACAGCTTTGTAAATCCTACGCTTCAGAGTTTCAGAGAAAATAGGTTGTGTGAGGTTTTTCACCCTGAAATGGTGCCACATTACAAGTGGTAATATAATTAATCTTAATTGTAAGTGTTTGGGCTGTGCTCTGAAAACATAAAAATTTATAGAGACAGTAAGTATCATTAAGTACTTTTGGAAGCATTTGTTGTCCCTGGGGGTGTCTTTGACAATTAATTTCTCGGGGCACATTTTCAACAAGCACCTTTTAGGATGGCTTGTTCAAAAAATAAACTGATTCTAAGCTTCAGAGCTGATAAATCATGTAGAGAAACCTATACTGAAGAGTAGATTTTTGCTTCTAGAAGACAAAAACAGCATGTCAAACCGTGTCTTGGACAGGACCATAAAGCTGGCTTCTCTAAACAAATGTACAAAGAAATACTTTGTGAATTTTGATTCTACCTTCTTTTCAAGGAAGCAATAGAGAATGTCCTCAGCTTCATTTCAGGGTTGAACAACCATAATAACACTTAAAGCCAGAAAAGATCATTTAGTCTTATCTCTTATGTATTACACACCATTAAATTTCACACAGTTGTAGCTGTCAATTCACTGAGTCCAAAAGCTTGGGTTTCACTAAAATCCTGAACCATTTTGTGTCTCCAGAAGTGAACAGGTGATACCAATGTTCTTCCAAAGCCCAGAGCCCTGCCATGTCAGAAAATTAAACGTTATGCTTGTGCATTCCTACCAAAGCTGGCGATAAATTTCTGCCTCTAGATATCTAATTGTTGTTCTGTCCTTGTGAGCTAAGTATAGAAGTTTCCACAACAATGTGAATTTAGTCCATGCACTTGAAAGTGTCCAGGGAGATATTCAGTTCACTCTAAAGGAGGTAGGTCCCCATATTTGATCAGTTCAGCTATATCCTGGTCTTCCTGAACTGTCTAGACTGGTTTTCTATTAAGTATAGAGGAAACTACTAGCTTACATGTAGACACATATATTTAAATTCCTAAACCTCATAACAAACTGAAGACAGTTCCCTGGGAATTTTTGTGCTGCTGAGAGCAATAAAACACTCTGAGAACTCATCTGTAGAGAAATTCTTTCCATATGCCAAATGTAGCAATCACCTGTGGTGGTTCAGGCTGGGTGTCCCCCCTGATGCTGCCACATAAGACACACCTGCAGTGTCCCGAGGGTCCAGCCCAGTGGGTGGACATGGGAAGCTACGTATTTCATCCCATAATGCCCTGCTCCCTTACAAAGCCACCTGCAGAGTCCTGTACTTCCTCTTTCTTCCCTCACTGCTCCTATGGAGATGGTCCCTATCTGGTAATGGAGTGGGAGTCATCTTCGAGGACTCTTGGGGCCTGGCTAGGCCCAAGGCTGGGAGGGAAAGGGGGAAGAGCAATCTCAGATCTGGCCAGCTGAGAGTAGCCTAACAGAGGAATGGGGGGTGGGGATGGGGAAAAAAGAGCCCTGGGGGTTTTGGGTATACCCTCAGATAGGGAGAGGGAAGTGTTGGGGTGCTTCTGGGTATGCTTTGGGATCTCCTTTTGTCAGGGTGCTTGTGGTTCTCTGTAAAATATTCACTGCTTTTCCATTTAAACTTTCCACCACTTTTGCAATCCATTTGTCTGAGTCTCATTTTTTTCCTGCCCATGGTGGGAGGGAAGGGAGGATCGGCCCTTCAACCCACCACATCACCTAAGCATTAGAATATATCTGGTCAATTGATTACTCCTTCCTGGCTTTTTAAGATTGCTGTTCCCCCCCAGCATGAAATTTCATTGTAGTTTATGTCCTAATGTAAAGTTGAAAATGTCCCCATGACAATACAAAGCTTCCTGATCTTCTGTAAAGAAAGTGAATGAAGAAGGTTTCATAGGTTACACACCTTATCAAAAAACACTGGTAGCTTTTCTTGTGGAAAGGTTCAAAGCCAGCAATTAGAAGTATCTAACTTGAAAGATTCCAGGAAACGGCAACTGTACTTACACCTGCTAAGCCATTCCTGTGTTTAATTACTTTCTCCACTATGACACAGAGTCTTGTTTCAAGGTTTAAGCTAATATAATCTTCATGCTAATGTATCTTTTAATACCTGTATTAATATCTCACAGAATCACAGAATGGTAGGAGTTGGAAGTGACCTCTGGAGACTGTCTAGTCCACCCCCCTGCCAGAGCAGGTTCACCTAGAGCAGGTTGCACAGGATGGTGTCCAGGCAGATTTTGAACAACTCCAGAGACAGATTCCATCACCTCTTTGGACAACCTGTTTGTATTTGGTTTGGCTAAGCTGGAATTAATTCTACCCAGAGCATCTTTCTAGTGCTGTGTTTTGCAGTGCTGTAGCTGGGTGTTGATAACATAGCAATGTTTTGGCTACTGCTAAACCAAGCACCCAGGCTGTGCTTTCCCAACATTTCCCAGCCCCAAGAGTATGCTGAGGGGTGGGCAAGGTCTTGGGAGGGGACACAGTTGGGCCAGCTGACCAAAACTGACCACAGGGGTATTCCATGTCATAGTTTCATAGTTTCATTCAGGGTTGGAAGGGACCACAAGGATCATCTAGTTCCAACCCCCCTGCCATGGGCAGGGACACCCTACACTAGATCAGACTGGCCAGAGCCTCATCCAGCCTGCTCTGAAACACCCCCAGGGACGGGGCCTCAACCACTTCCCTGAACAACCCATTCCAGGGTTTCACCACTCTCACGGTGAAGAACCTCCTCCTCACCTCCAGCCTGAATCTCCCCACCTCTAGCTTCATTCCATTCCCCCTAGTCCTATCACTACCTGAGATCCTGAAAAGTCCTTCCCCAGCCTTCCTGTAGGCCCCCTTCAGATGTCATATGATGTCCACTCAAATGTATAAGATGAGTGAAAGAAGGAAGTGTGGAGACATTTGTTGATGGTGTCTGCCTTCTGCAGCAAACACTTACATGTACTAGAGCCCTGCTCTGTGGGGAGTGACCAAAACACCATCTGGCTTGAATGGGAAATAGAGAATAACACCTGTTTGCATTTGCTTCACATTATTAAAATAACTTCTATCTTATTAAGGGCATTTTCTTGTATTTCCCCCTTTCTGCTTTTCATCTAAGAGGGGAGTGATAGAGCAGCTTTGGTGGGCATTTGCCCCACCAGTCAGGGCCAAGCCACCACACTGTTCCAGTGCTCTGTCACCCTCAAAGTAAAGAAGTTCCCTCTCATGTTTAGATGAAACTTCCTGTGTTCAATGCTCATTACCTTTTATCCAGTCACTTGGGCACCACTGAAAAAAAGAATGGATCTACCCTCCTAAAACCCACCCTTTAAGCATTTATAAACATTGATAAGGTGCCCCCTTGGTCTTCTCTAGGTTAAAAAGCACTAAGTCACTCAGCTTTTCTCTGTAAAGAGAGATGATCTAGTTTCCTAATCATCTTATTTATTAGATTGAAAACACCTCATCTTCTACCTTTCTATAGAGTGTTCAAATTCTTTCTTACCTTTTTTGATGTATTGAGTAGGTGTATCTCCCTTCTGAGATGTTTCTCAGCTCTTTTTTTTTCTTTTGATTGATAATTTATTTCATTTCCCTTTTTTTTTGTATAATAAAATATTTATTTAACTGGTTTTGCAAAGAATCACAATAAATGTGTTAGCAACAATTTCAGTATTTGAATATCGCAGAAGGTTTTGCTACCATCTGTGTTTTTATGTCTGTGGTATTTATAATACTTACCTGTACATATGATAATGCATGCTATGAAATAATACATGATGAATTGCTGCCATGGCTTTCACATCTATGTTTTCATTGTATAATAAAGCACACATGCCATCATTTTAAGAGTATGGTAAACTCCTTATATAACTGTGCGTTACTGGAATTTCTAGTAGTTCTGTATGAAATACAAAATACCCAGTCATTGCTTTCTACTGGAGAATAATTTCCAAGTTTATTCTAAAGGACTTGAAGTCAGCAAGTATCCCACCCTGCATATTTAAAAATCTATTATTTTTATCTGTTTTCAGTGGCAGCAGACAAGATTCTGGAGATGTTTCAAATGAGTAGAAAAATAATTTGAACTGAGCTTATTTTTGTAAACATTTGTAAACATTTATTTCCTGTCATAGAATAGCCATAATATGTGTCTCCCCAGATAAAATATCCATGAATTCCCACTTCTATTATCTTTTCCCCATTGTTTCTCAGGTATACAAATGATTGAGTACTTTAGGAAGCTTTAGAGATGTGTCACTCTCACAATTTATACATGAAATTCATTACTTCAATGAACTGAGTCCAAATAGGATTATCTGCCTTTTAAGATCTCTAATGTAAATAGCCGGATCAATTTTCATCAGGCTGTTGGTAGTGATTGGCCTGAGTCTGGCCATTCTATAGAATAACTAGGTGAATATTTCCTTGTAATTTTGTGCCTAAGGAGAGTGTAAGGGATAGTCAAATGAAAAAAAAAAAAAAAAAAAAAAAAAAGAGCATAGTAGACAACTGAGCAGTAATTCAACCATGAAGTTATTAACTGACTATGTGATATAAACACGTTATTAAAGCAGAAGACAAATTACAGTCACATTCTCTTTCACAATTCCAACAACAAAAAGCTCTTCCATGTAGAGAACAGACTGCTCAGTTAGGGAAAGAACATGGGAAAAACTTTACTTTGTCTATCAGCTTTCTTCATAGTCAAGAAATGATGAAAGCTGCATTCTCAACTGAATCACAAATCAGTCTGAATTTGACAGCACTACAAAAAGTCATCTGCAATATATATGGGGAAAAAGAGACTATTGTTAGTTTCCGACAATCTGACCTCAGAAATTCTCACCAGGTTTTTATTTGCTTTTGCACAAATATCTAAGGTCAACATGGACAAGAGGAAGGCAGTTCACTCTAAGCTATCTATACAATAATATGTCCTTCCATTGCAATGAACTAGTTCCATGGCAATACAATGCAACCAGTGTGTGTGTATCCTTGTGTATGATAACTCTAAAGCAAGTACAGTAAGTCTAAGAAATTTTAGGATGCCTGTGTTCCAGGAAATCACTTGAGATTAAGCTTCAACTACCAGGCTTAGTATCTGATTATTATTTTTGGTGGTAAATATTTAGAGATAATGGTAGAAGCAAACATTTTTATTTTCCTTTTATTTTGCTTATAGAAAACAGGAGCTTGCTCATTAGGACAATATAGATGAAGAAATTGACTCAATAAAATTCCAGGGGACACTGAGAAATACGTTAAGCTTAAATTTAAGGACTGTTCAGCTTGTAATTGGAGCTTATTTCTATGTGTTCAACAGTTTTTATTTTCCAGTTCTTTGAACTCAACAGGTCCCATCAAGTGTTCAACCTCAGGTGGTACATTTTGCCCCTAGTCTCAGAACCATGGAATACTTAAAAACCAACCAACCAACCAAACAAAAACCCAAACAAACAAAAACCCAAACAAACAAACATATATAAAAAAAAATCAACCCATAACCTCCAAAAATCTCTTCCTGTTCTACTTTTGACTAGTTAATTATTGGGAAGACTTACGTTTATTGCAGGTTTCTGAATAGAATTTATATTGATCTGAAGCGAGATTATTTTTCTTTTTAATCCATCCTTTGTGATTGTTTTACACAATGAAGCTACATGTAGTCTTGTTCTTATTTGCACAGACTCAGCAATACTATATTTTTCTGATGACACAATATACTGTTGTACTCAGTGCTGTCCTCTGTGAGGGAACTTGAAGGCTGATACTCCTGCAGTCACATAATTGAGACAGCATTACTTCTCTTTATGTTAGAAGAACCACTGAGACTTCTTGAACCAGGGCCACAGTCTCTTCAGGCTGAGGTAATATAGGTCTGAAAACACACAGTGTGTGAGGATGAAGCCTCTGGAAGTGCTGCAATGTGAGACGTAAATTAACCAATGTCATGGTGCTGCCAGTGCATACTTCTGGTCTAAACCTGCTTCTACCAGCTCTCGCCTGGAGGCCTCAATAATTCTGTAGTTACCTATATCTTGTTCCCTAATTTCTGCTCAAAACATAGTCACACTATGCACTGCTATATCCCTGCATTAGAAGGGAGCTGGAAGTTATGAAATTTAAGTCCGAGGAAAAGAGTTTCCAGTGTGAATAGAGGTATTTTTCTTGATAGTCTTTCAGTCTACTCCAAAATCCATAAGCTCCCAAAACCTGAAGGTACACATTCTTTTCTAGCTAATGAAGACATTGCTGTAAAAGGCAGCTCTAATTTTCACAGCCTTCCTTGTTTTAGAATATTCCCTGAGTCTGTAGAAAACTAACTCCAAAATAAGACTGAGTGTTCCAGCCCATTTTCATTATCATCCTACAGTAGACAGAGGAAATGCTTGGCCTGAAAAGATGTTTAGAGGAGCAGGACAGACCATTCTGGTAATAGCCAAAGCTGGATCAAATTAAATAGAGTAAAATAATCCAGCCTGACTATTCACAAACTTCCTTAAAAGCTGAGCAATAACGCAAGCTCATGTACATGCTTGAAGCATGAAGCCATTTTA
This sequence comes from Melanerpes formicivorus, assembly GCF_026170545.1. Lineage (NCBI taxonomy): Eukaryota > Metazoa > Chordata > Aves > Piciformes > Picidae > Melanerpes > Melanerpes formicivorus. The sequence goes on along the minus strand of NW_027142353.1, from coordinate 28,276,922 downwards.
CCACAACAGCAACATGCAGCTAGAAGCTTAAGTGACACTGAAGAAATTTTGATTTCTTCAATGAAGAATTCTAAGTTAAACAGCATTTTAGGTGTTGGAACAGGCTGCCTATGGGGGTGTTCAAGAACCATGTTAGTACGTGGCGCTTCATGGTATAGTTTAGGGGTCGTGGTATCTGGGTTACAGTTGGATCTTAAATATCTTTTCCAACCTTAATGATTCTATGCAAATGTTGGATGTGAACAAATTACTTAATTTTATTTTTTTTCCTGTGTACTAAAGGAATTTTCCTCTCCTGTCTAACAGACTCATGTAGGAAGAATTTTTAAGTACTGTTTTTAGTCTTTTTGGTATCCTAGTCAGGGAAATTATATGGATCAACAGGCCATAATGAAACTGGATTTGTCATGAAGAAGTTAGCTAAAATGTCAGACAGTTTTGTTTATCAGAGCCCATTTGATCATCCACTGGGATTTTTGTATCAATATCCATTTTAAGTGGAAAGAGATGTGAGACATATTCCATGTTTGTGTTTCAGGGTAATAACATATTTCTCAGCATGGTAGATAATAATGTCTGTGGGCTCAAGGGATCTGTGATGTTCCTGTTACCCTATTGCTCTTCATCAGCAGAGAGACTAAAGCTCTCAATAAAAGTTAAGGTTACTTTAAATATAAAATAATTTAGCAATATTTTGAATAGAGATTTAAATACACAGGGCCTCAAACTATAACTGGTCTAGCTGAAAAAGATAAGAACGTTATGCTGAATATTACAAAATTATTATTTTTTCCTTACAGAAAAGCAATTACCTTTGGATGCCGTCTGACATTAAACCCCTTGATTATATTCCGTTTTATGAAATGCGAGAAATTTGCATAGTTAGAAGTTTGCACATAGAACTCAGTATTGTGTAATCTTGCAATGTTAACTTTTTCAAGCCATGTAGTCACTCTGTATGGAAAGGTAGGTGATATTTCTGCTCCAGTAACCTTCTCAAGACTCAGCAAATAGACTCGGCAGGGGTTAACCTGCAGGATGTCCATAACTGAGCAGAATTTCTCCTCATCCGTAGTGATGAAAAATCAGCAGAATTTTCTTCTTTTCATATGTAAGAGAGAGTGTGAAGCCTTTAAAAAATGCATAAGGACAGAAGAAGATGGAGTGCAATAGACTTTGTCATAATTTGTCCTCCTGTGCTGGATGAATACAGTGCTGAGTGAGTGACTGGCAGACATTTTAAGATCCACTTTTTTTTTTTTTTTTTTTTTTTTTGATTAGATGAAAATGTGCAAGGCCTCCCTTGGTATACAGTCCTTGATTTCTAGCTGCTTAGGAACTCTGCATCAGAGAACAACTTCTTTCTAATAAAGACTTTAAGGATACTACGCTTGTAAGTGGCATAATGGTGACCTCCTTCCTGAAGTTTTCTTCTAAACACATTTTAATTTATTTTATTTTGTTTAAGGTTTCTCTCAGTTCAGATTTACTGAGATTTCTATCTAGTTTAAAATGATAGGTGATATATATCTGTTTATACATGCACTGCTGGAAAATATACTGCTTATGAAGAAACTCTTAATTCTCAACCTTGAATAGGAAATGTCACTGCAAAATGCTGGAGCGAATATGCATTTCAAAGTACTCATCCTTATCTGTTCGCTGGAATCAGGTCTACTATGATGCTTTGCCTATGCTATTCTATTAGATTATCATTATATTTGTTAATTCTGATACACCTGCCTTGCATACTGGGACTCAATCACTACAAAGACAGTCACACCCTAACTCGTCTTGTCCAACAGACTTGTTCAAAAGTATTACATAGTGACAGTGCAAAATGATTGAAATAATGAAAATAGATTCACTAGATCCTATTTGCTAATCTCAAAAGTCTCATAAATGAGTATGAGTAAGAAAACATATTCCACGTGCGGATTATTTGCTAGTTAGAACTTTTCCTTTGCTTCTTCTAAAATTTAAAGTCTGCCAGGAAGAATAGAGAAACCACAGCATCTGCTTTTGAAGGCCAGTCATACATACATCGTAACTGTCTGAAGAAACTGCTTTGTGAACCAGTGTTTTTCTAGGTCAAGTATCTTTGTCCAAGTACTTTTTGATACTTACAAGTAGTGAATATAATGGCAGAATTCAAGATTGTCTTTTGAATGATTTGTAAGCAAAATAAATAATAAAAAAAAAGGTTAAATTCACAATGAATATTATTTGCAATGAATAATTCAACTAGTACTAATTATTTAGCACCTGTACACAAAAGACAGGGAAATAGATATGCTAATATGATGTTGCCTCTTTTCTGCCTAACTATCAGGTATTGATGTAGAGAAGGGCAAATGTCTGTCACACAGCATAGTTTCTGCAAGATGGGTTATAAGCAAGAGAAGAGGATTTAAGTTGCCAAAATCATCCATCTATCTATCAATCTATGCATTTATACAGAAAAACTTATGTAGAGGCGGGTATTATTCCTATATGTTTAATAAATCTGTTGTACATTATTTTCTTTTAATTGCCCGACAGCTCTTAAATGCAGATGTTGGCTGTGACATGCAGGACACAAATATCACAGTATCACAGTATAACTAAGGTTGGAAGAGACCTCGAGGATCATCGTGTCCAACCTGTCACCACAGACCTCATGACTAGACCATGGCACCAAGTGCCACGTCCAATCCCCTCTTGAACACCTCCGGGGATGGTGACTCCACCACCTCCCTGGGCAGCACATTCCAATGACGAACAACTCGCTCGGTGAAGAACTTTCTCCTCACCTCAAGTCTAAACCTCCCCTGGCACAGCTTGAGACTGTGTCCCCTTAATATACATATAAAACAAGACTGGAGCAGGCTTATCCTGTCTGATGCACTGGACATGATGGTCTGAAATATTACCTTCAGAAACTAGTTAGATACCAGCCATCCATACTATGTTGTATTTCCTTTGCGTCAACAACCTGCATGCCTGGAGGAGATTCTGGCCCTGCATAGTTCATTTTTATTCTTTCTTTTTCTTATTCTGCTGCCATTATTTTAATGTATGCTGTGCTTGTTTCTTGTTTCAGTACAGAGATGAACTTTGTCAGATGAAAGATGAGACCTGAGAAAGAAAGTTCTCACAGTGTTGTTACATTTGATACTAAGGATAACCTCACAGCTGTTTTGTCTTTGAAAATGTCTTTAAATGCAACAACAATTAAAGTTGTGAAACAAGACAGAAAGTGTATGAAAAAAATATGAACTCTCTTATGCTGAGTGTTTTGCTTACTGTGGCTAGTGACTTAGCAAAAGAGTGCTTAAAAGAAATCTTGCTGCAAAATAGATTTTCATGGAAGTCTTCCTTTTTTATTTTTATCTCACTATCGTAAGTATGGACCATCAGGGAACCTTTCCTATGACTTCAGGTTTCAAAGCTACAGGTGGTCTGCAAGCATGGCACTTCAAAGACTGTTTTGATTAAATGAAACAATGTTTGTGTAATGTGGATCCCAGATCTTTGAACTTTTTCAGATCAATTCAGGCAACAAAGATTCAATTAGGTGAGATCAGAAGGCTTGCTTCTATCCTTTGTTTTCCTCTGTCATTCAGCCTTGTCTTTTTGAATAGCTTTAATACCAAACCAGGGTCAATCATTTATTTTAATGAGGACCAGAATCATGATGATGGTGGTGACGACAAAGGTCCTTATACTAACAGTAATAAAACACATTTGCAGCTGGCAATACTATTTGCTTAAAGAAAACCCCGAGCTCAACTAGTGTAAGCTAGGTAGTATTTTAACTGAATTAGCACTTTGGCACAAACTTGGTCTGTATCCATTACTGAAGCTTATTTAGCTGTACAGATCTTGTGGGGTTTTGTGCTGGTTTCTTTCTTCCTTCAGTGAAAGAAAAACTGATCCTAACAGTTTTAAACTTGTTAATTCAAACCATATGTCATAAAGCCAGTCTCCATATGGTGCTACACCACCTTGTATTTACAGGGTGCTGCTTTTCCAAACATTATTATAAAAGCTTTATGTGCCCCAAATGTAGTAGGTGATACTGAGCTCCTGAATGCAGCTTTTCAAATACCTCGTGTTGTAATCGCATGCTGATATAGCAAAACTACACCTATTATTAAAAGCTCATTATAGCCCATTTTATTAGCAAAAATCTGCTAATCAAGTCCTTGACTGATAGTGTATACTTAAGAGAAGGAAAAGCATGCTGTCAATCCTCAGTCTCTACACATGGCAACAAATGATAGGTGTACAAAAAATTAACCATCCTGTAGAAAGAAATTTATGATTTTGTCTTCTGTGGCTGGTTGCCTATGCTGGAGTTAGAGAGAAGAGGTAGCCTCCACCTTTTCAATCCTCAGGAAAATGAAGAGAAAAAAAACCAAGCACCAAACCCACCAAAATCAAAGCTGTCTACCTCTGAAAGAAAAAGATGTGGAAATGTCTTTGAAATGTCTGTATTTTGTATTGAAACTGCATTTTGGGGTCTTTGAGGACCATTCCTTCCATAGTACTTCAGTCTCTTTCCTTGATTTCATCTTTCTTTCTGAGGCACAAATCAATACTTAATTTCTTACCTACCTGTCGTAGTAATAACCATCTCCAGGGTTGATAAGCCTGGCAAATGGATCATGGTTTGTTCCATATTGAGCTTTCCTAGGGAGACAACAAGGAGCTTAGACAGGTTTACCTGATAGATGATCTGAAAGTTTGGGCAGATGAGATGTGATTATCTAAATCTGATTGTTTGATCTATATAAAGGTTACTAGATTGAAACACATGCCACCCAGATACTCATTCTAGATCTGCCCTTTGTATCCAGTAACAAAAATTACTTTGCTTTACTGAGTCTGACAGAAGAATGGTGTACAATTTCCACTTTATTCCCACCTCGCCCAGTCAATGCTTCATCCAGCCCCTGTATAAACTGTAAGTTTTTATGTAGGAAAACATAGAATATTTGTGTACTTGTGTTGGTGTGAAAGGAACCCTGCAGCCAGACTGAGGACAGTGGGTTTAAACCATTATTACTCATCATTCTTTACATGTGTAAGCTTGTCTTACAATCACTCTCTCTTAGCTTGTTCTTCTCTTTTTTTGTGTGTTTTATGGTTAAAGTGAGACTTCCTTGATTCTGTTAGGAAGATTCTTGGCTGTGTGATTTTTAAGGCTATATAACATGTAATTTCTTTTCAAAGAAGAAACCACAAACAATCCTTAGACACATGTGAAATCAAATTATCTCCTCACAAAGATACCACAGTAACTAAATTTAACATAGTGAATCTAGAATAGCTCAATTGGCATCATGGGAGTTACTTCTGTCTTCTCACTGGTGCAGCTGGAGGCAGAATTTGACCATTATTATTTAGTTCATTAATCACCAAGGAGACTTGCTAGTAGAACAATCCTACTGGTTTTCATTATTTCCTTGATAATCTTATTAGAAACAGAATTCTAAATTGCATGCAGAGAATTCAGTGGGGGAAAAAAAACCAAACCAGGCAGCATTTAGTAAGCAGTCCAACCTATTTCAAGTGTAATAAGTTAATAGCAACATTCTTAACAGAAGCCCATGCAAATAAAGGCAAAATACAATAACATTCTGAAATGAAAAAGTGAAACATGCACAAGTAAATGAAATAGTTCACTGTATAATGCCACTAGTTAAAAAATTTTGCTTATTGTATTCAACAGCCTCCCATTTAGATAAAGCTACCAACCAATTAACCTATTCAGAGCACACAATGCTTTCTTAATACAATAGTTGTGAATGGATCGGTGTAAGAATGATACATTGTCTATCATTTGAATACCTGCTGAAGAGAATGAACTCAAATACAGAAACCAAGCTCAAGATATATAAAAAAAGATAAATGTTAACCTGTGTGTACTTGCTCAAAAGAAAATCACAGAGTCCACCATATGATGTAGTGCCATAGTTTCTTGAAGATGACCTCTCACAAATACCAAGAAATAGTAATATGCCATGATTTATAATGGTAGATTAGCTAGGTGATTATTTCAGTCAGGAAAGGTGTCCTTTCTGATAACAGCTCAGTCAAATTTCTCCTTGTGCAGTATACATCTTGAATGTAAGTTTTGCTAGTTCTGTTAGCAGTGAAAATAAGAAATTTGATGTTTATGCCAATACCAATAGAAAACATATCAGCACAGAAAGGTCCTACAGACCACTCTGAATTGTTTAAAATTCTTTCTTCAGACTGTTGCAGATTTTTCATAGCTTCTGTTCTAGTTCTCCACTAGTTTCAAGAATCTGTGGTGCCTAGTAAACTACTGGGAACATAGCTTGATTCTAAAGCCTGATTTTTTTATTGGATTTTTTTTTAAATTTTTTTTTTTTTTTTTTTAATGTCATACTAAGGATTTACACTATATCAGTTCTGTGCATGGTGCTTGATTCTCCTATAAGCAAGAGTTTCTCCTTGGGAATGGATAGTAAAAGTGCCAAAATCAGGTAAAAATTATCCTGGACTTCAGACCACAGAAGTGCAACATGATACAACTGCAGTGACTTGCTGTCCCAACCACAGGCTTCTTTTGCACACTTCAGCAAGTCACTTGATTTTTCAGAACCATGGCTACCCATTTATGGACCAGGAACAATAATATGTCATTTATTGTGTTTTGTTTATCTTCTCTGTATAGCTTAAAATGTTACAGGATAGTAGCTGGGTCTGCAGCTGTTATTACACAGGCTCATCTTCAGCTAGTCAGTAGCAGCTACTGGAATGCAAATAGTAGCTGTAGCAATAGAAATAATAGTAAATAGGAGGGATGGAAAGAGATAGTCAGCATGATTTACATGGGGTCTCTTTATTCCTGACTGTTGTACGCCCCTTATGCCTTTTGCCCTACGACAGCATGCTGTTTCCTGTAGGGGGAAAGAGATTAATTTGTTTAGGTTGATTGTAACAGCTATTTAAAACCCTGTAAAGATTAATGATACACTTCTCTTCTGCCTGTTGCCTTTGCCATTATGGCTGTATAAATTATAACCTTTTCAAAACCCACTAACTTTGATGTTTCAGAGTGCAGTTTTTTCAAGAGAAATGTCCAACTAGGGGAAGACAGTTTTGTCTCTCAGTTTGTGAATGAGAGGCTGAGGACGAAGAAAGCTGTGGCACGTTATTGATGAATTCAGCTATGATTTCTATAGTCCCCTTGATAAGCAGAATCTGGCAGATTTACTGGGAAATCTCTCCACTTACATTGTCAGGCTAGGGTGTCCAATGCCCTTCTCAGTTAGCTCTCCCCATGTGGCCAACACTGCTGTCACTGCCGTATGAGGCCCTGCAAGGACCACACACCTCAGCAGTGTCTGGCACAACAGCACTGCTTTCTTCATTAAAGTCTCCAGCAACTCAGGGTTTCACCTCCGTGAGACACAGCAAGACTCAAGGCTTTGAGCTGTGACTTTCTGGGACAGTTCAACTCTTTCTGAAAATTTGATAAATTATCTCATAATAAGCTGAACCATTTAGGTCATATTAGGTTAACTGACTGTCAGCACTTATTTTATAATCTAAAATACTTGTATTGAATTGGCCCAGAGGCTTGAGTGTCTGATGAGTAATTAATAATAGAACAAAAGTAAAATGAAGAGGTTGCAGACCACTTTTTTTTTTTTTATTTTTTTTTTTTTTTATTTTGCAATTTTGAGTACTCCTTGTGATTTTTTTATTTTATTTTTTTCAAATACAAATCCTCTGAAGTTGCAGTTATGGTTATTAATGATAGGGATAATAAAACATTCATCAAATCTTTACAACTTTAAATAAGAAACTGTGCTTCATTAAAGTATATAACAATCTTAAATGCAATCTTACTTGTACAGCTTTTATTTTCTTTTCCTTCCTGTTTAAGTTTACTTATATTTGTCTTTCTCAAATTTAAAATTTCATTTTGTATAAATGAATGCACTTACATTCCCTCTTTCTAGCTTAAGCTTTGACTTAAAAGATGATTGTCCCGATGTGCAGTTTTCTACAATAACGAGAGAAATAGATGGGTGTGATGTGACAATGACCTGTACAGCAACATTCCATTTTACCAACAGAGAAATCATTCGACCTAGTCCATCAAGTGAAACTATGGCTTTACGTAAGGACAAACAAGGCATTTGTTTATTCATTTTAAAAATAACATGATTTTTAAATAATCAAGATAAAAAGGTCACATATTTATTAATATGTAGCACACTTCTCATTACTCTGGTAATATTATGCAACTGTTGCCTTTCAGCTGCCAGTTCTTTGCATTCATTTGGTGTGCTCCTGTATCCCTGTATGTGTCAAATGTTACGATGCTTTTTTGTTTTATTCAAGATGAATACGTTATTAGCCTTTGCAGCACTTACTAGAAGGCGATGTTTTTTCCTTCAGAATCCACAAGGAAGAACAATTTAAACAGAAAAACAGAAATAAAAACACCCAAAAAGCAAATTTACATGGCCACACCAGAAGCTTCTTTCTAACTTACTTTCAAAGTGGCACATTTTACATTCGAATACTGATAATTATTAACTTCAATGCTTAAAGGCTCAGAAAAAGTTTATTTTTGAGTCATTATTATTCACAGACCAGCATCTCTCTCAAGGGACTATACATTTTTGACAAGGGAAATACATGCAAACACTTCATTTCCTTTAGGAACAAGAACATTCCCTGACAACATTTTGGGTAGCCTTAGTAAGCTAATGATTATGCTATTTTACTATTAGCTTATTTTCAACAGAGATGTTTATATTTCACTGAGTCAAATATCTCAGCACTGAGTGTCTCTGATCTGGCATTATTCTAAATCCAAAGAGCTTACATACGGACAGGTAAGTTGGAAAGAGCTGATGTTTGTTTTTTGGAGTCATGACTTGCACATGGGTATAGAGGAAGGTAAATGTATTTTAAGTCAAGGAGGAATTAGTTAAGGATCATCTAGACAAGCTAGTCACTCACAAATCCATGGGCCCCAAGGAGATGTTCCCACAAGTGCTGAGGGAGCTGGCAACTCTCCATTTTCCTGGAGAACAGGAGAGGTGCCTGAAGACTGGACAAAATCCAGTGTCCCTCCAATCTTTAAAAAGGGCAAGACAGAGGACCCATGAAATTACAAGCCTGTGAATTTCACTTCATGAAAGGGAAATCATGTTTGATGAATCTGATAGCCTTCTATGATGGTATGGGTAGATGAGGAGAGAGGAGTGGGTGCTGTCTATCTCAACTCCAGTAAGGCTTTTGACACAGTCTCCCATAACATCCTAACAGGTAAGCTTTGGAAGTGTGGGTTAGATGAGTGTACAGTGAGGTGGATTAGGGACAAGTTGAATGACCGATCACAGAGGGTTATGGTCAGTGGTGCAGAGTCAAGTTGGAGACCTGCGGCTAGTGGCATTCCCCAAGGGTCAGTACTGGTCCAGTCTTATTCAACATCATCAATAATCTAGATGAAGGAACAGAGTCTACTCTCAGGAAATTTGCTGATGATACAAAACTGGGAGGAGTCACTGACACATCATTAAGCTATGCTGCCACTCAGTGATACCTGATTAGGCTGTAGAGGGGAACCTCAAGAAGTTCAACAAAGGGAAGCATAGAGTCCTGCACCTTTGGAGAATTAATTCTACACAGCACTACAAGTTAGGGACTGACCTGCTGGAAAGCAGCTCCACCGTGAATGACCTGGGAGTCCCAGTGAGCAACAAGTTAGCCACGAGCCAGCCAAGACGGCCAATGGTATCTTGGGATATATTAAAAAGTGTGGCCATCAGGTACTTCTCCCCATCTACTCTGTCCTAGGAAGGTCACATCTGAAGTACTCTGTCCAGTTCTGAGCTCCTATGTTCAAGAGGGACAAGGCACGGCTGGAGAGAGTCCAACAGAGGGCTACAAATATGATTCTGGGCCTGGAACATCTCTTATGAGGAGACGCTGAGAGACATGGGGCTTAGAGGGGATCTTATCAATGCATATAAATATTTAAAGGGTTGAGGTCATTAGGATAGGGCTGGGCTCTTTTCACTGGAGCCCAGGGATAGGACAAGGGGCAATGGGTACAAACTAGAACTCAGGAAGCTCCACTTAAACATAAGTAAAATCTTCTTTATTTTGAGTGTTATGGAACACTGGACTAGACTGCTCAGAGAGGTTGTGGAGGCCCCTCTGAAGACTTTAAGAACCTGCCTAGACATGTTCTTGTGCAACCTGCTCTAGATGAACCTACTCTGACAGGGGGGTTGGACTAGATGATCTCTAGAGATTCCTCCCAACCTTTACCATTCTGTGATATGTGTGCTTTCAGACACAGTGACGCTAATGGAACTGCAGTAAAGGATGCTGAAGGTGAAGTGTATCATTAAGGTACAGTAATTCAGTTGTAATTCACTGAAGTGATTAATTATATAACAAAAAAATAAGACAACAACAGTTGGTTTTACTGTGATTCAGCTGCAAAATATTTGTTAAAAATTTTTTTTAATCAACCATCTTATAAAATAGACTTTGTAAACAGCTGGTAATGATATAAATTAAGGAGGGCTAATAACCTAATTCACACCAGTGCTGATGTTTTCACAGACATATTGAGACTTTCTGGACTCATGATAAATATTATCAAAGTCACTGAGGATCTGTTTCCTCAGTTCTGGAAGATTTATTAACCATACAAGTAATCATGTTTTACTGTTTTTACAGAGGCAGTTGAACATCTCTTGAACAAATCTCTCTTCTCTTGATCTTTGTCATCTTTAAATAGAACTAGTCCTACTACAATTAGAATATCAGATACTAAACTGGAATAGCTCAGAATATATGGCTAAGAGACACTCATGTTTTTGAGTTTAGATGACTAGAATGGAATAGAATGGAATGGAATGGAATAGAATAGAATAGAATAGAATAGAATAGAATAGAATAGAATAGAATAGAATAGAATAGAATAGACCAGGTTGGAAGAGACCTTCAAGATCATCGTGTCCAACCTATCATCCAACACCACCCAACCAACTAAACCATGCAGACGAGAACAATGTGAAAATCTTTAACTCTTATGTGACATCCTACAGAACCTAACACCATGATTTTGCATTAGGTCTAGTATCTGCTGGGAAAATGCCACAGCAAGCTGCAGCAGTCTTTTAGACTCTTGAAGTGCATTGAGGATAATTTCCTAATCCACACAACAGAAAGGCCAGCCAGAGAAGATATTTTACTGAACTTATTACTTACAACTCCAGACATTGATCTTGATGTATGTTTAAATCCTCAAGAAAATGTAGGTGTCTTTCAGGAGGCAGATTGCAACCACAGTCATACAGTGGGTAAAATTTGGTTAAGCAACAGCAGGCAGATACCTCTGATAGTATAAATAAACCATTATTTTCCCTGTTGATGGGAAGTTATCTAATTTGGTGCTTGAACAGTCATAAACTGGATTGCAAACATGGACTAGACTGAGCAGGCAGACAGTATCAATATCTGTCTGAGTTGACTTTTGATGAAAAATGTTTATTAAAATATGGTAGATATTATGTGAAAGTATTTTTTAAAATATTATAGTAAATGAAAATAATTTGTCTTAATTAAGAAAAGTAATAGGCAAACAGGGCTTAATTATAAATAATAAATAGATACACTAATTATAAGGAATAAAAGTTTTTAGATTATATCAATATAAAAAGAATTAGATTTAGCCAGCAGGTCAATAATGAATATTTCAAAAGCTAGTGTTTAAAATAAAACTGTTTATGCTTCTATTAAGTACCATTTCAGTAGTGTACTAACAGCATAAAAGAAGATAACACTAAAACTCCTAAAATGGGTAAACAGGAGCAGTGTCTTGATATCATATATTTCATTGGAACAAAGAAAATAGATTAGAATGTGCAATTAATTTTTTCTAGAATGTAACATATGCTATAGTTTTATAAAGAAATAACACTACTGTATATTAATAATGTCTGTGATATACAGAACCTAATTTAATGAGTTTACTGGTCAAGAATGATTTTTTCTAGATTCTACAAGTTGTCTTAAGCCTGACATTTAAGCCATTCTGCTTCTTATATCACAAAAAAAAAAAATTAAAGCAAAAAACTCAACACTCAGAACTTGGTTTAGAATTAGGCAGATATACCTTAACATATATTTCAGAGGGAAAATTAAATAGAAATGGTAATTTCTAGGCAGTGAAAAATACATAGGGGAAAAAGATTCAGAGCAAGAGACCAGTCTTCTGAATGTACAGACTTTCTAAATTACAGAAAATTACTTTTCTGAGAAAGATGGCATTTGTAGTGGCTGGAAAATTAGTAGCTCTGATGATGACCATGAACAGCATGAGCCAGTGTTTATTGTGATTTCCATCTTGGGCTGTGATTACTGCTGTCTACAGAAGTAGGTAGCCTTTAAAGGGTTTTGGTTGTAAACCCTACCTGTCTAGTCTAGGCATGTGAATAAGATGGTCAGAAGCTCCCTCAGAGCTGCTAACCTCTCACAGTTGCATTTGGGAGTATCACAAAGCACTAAATTTACAAGGACAGGTTTTATCAAATGACTAATTTTAAGCATGAATCAGGCATCTCCATCAGGATTGACTAATCTCATCTTCCATGATGCTTTCCAAAGAAGTTGTTAATATGTGTGCATTTTATTTTTTTATCTAGAGATTTTGTGGATAGCTACAAAATGTGCATGGAGAATGCAAGTGAGATCCTCAGATTCCCTTAGTTTCAAATGATCTAGGGGCTGCAGAATGAAAAATCCATTAGGGCATTGCCTACTTACTACTTTCTTTTAAGCTCTCACAGTAAATTAGAGGGCAATACTGATGAGCTCCAAAAATTAATCAGAGCAGAAGGCTAATTGAGCATTATCAAATTCTGCTAAAAGTAAATCAAGTGCCAACACTGTTGTCATCTTGAAAATTAAGTGAGGTGGCTGTGTAGTGGATGTAAAGTCTAAGTGTATGAGACAAAATGATCATTAGTATTAATGCTTATCATTTATTTTGCATATGCAGTGAAATATCACACTAAGATGAGGGTTCCATTTACTTGGCAAGGTACAGATACAAACGAAAATGTAATTGCTAGTATAAAGACCTTTTGGATTTGGGCCAGCAGGAATCCTGAAAAGATTCAATCATGTCCTAAAAATTTTACTCATGTGAGTAATCCTAGAGACATTGAAGAGGTGACTCATCTACAAAAGGAATCAAAAGAAAAGTTTGTGCAAAATTGAATTGCAATATAAAGTAAAAGAAAAGCCAAGGATCATAAGCAGGAGGAAGAAACTGAGAACAGAAGTATAAGAGCTTTGTTTCAAAAAGCGTAAGCCTCCTACTTTGCAAAGGATCCCTCATCAAGCCTTCTCATTGCCTACTCTGCACTCAAATCCTGAATTTGAATATAACTTATGGACTGCAAGTGGGATATTCCAAGGGAGATTTCCTTTCAGTCAGATCATCCAAAACATTCAGGTCTTCAGGGAGTTATGAGCAACACTGGAACCACAGATTAGAAGGAACCCTTGTGGGCCATCTGGTTGATCACCCTATTCAAAACAGTGCTAATTTCAAAGGCAGAGCAGTTTGATAGTGCCTTGTCCAGCTGTGTTGTAACTGTGAAGATATGTCTTTTTCTCCACATTCCTTTGAAAAGATGTATTTATTTTTTACCAACCACTGGGAAATGGTCTTCCTGCACTGTGTCCTTTCCCTCTCTTCATTTAGCTTCATTTAGAATCTAGATTCCTATTCTCTTTTAGCTGAAGTTAGTAATGAAGTTTACCCAAAGCTGTCCCATCTCCAGGCCAATCAAGCCCAGCTCTCACAGCTTTTCCTATTTCCCAGAAAAAGTTGGACCACGCGATCTTTTTAGGTCACTTCCAGCCTGGGGTGTTCTATGATTCTTTATGGTGCAAGTGCTCTGGCCCAAGCACTGAACTTTGGTTTCTCCAAGTCTATTTTTTATTTATTATCCTCTCAAAATAGCCTATAGTACATTCCTTTGTATCTAGCTATATTCATGTAGCAAAAGGAAAGACTGAAACCTCACAGATGACCAACTTGAACAGAAAATGCAATAATATTTTTACATCATACATCTTAGTGACATTCAGTAGACAGATGGCTGCACAGAAACTGGACTGGATCACCTTTATTTAGCAAGAAAATATGAATCTCTGAAGAGAGAACATTTTTAGATGGTAAAACCTACAAATAAACCCTGGTATGGAGTTGGCAGCTCCAGAAGTTAAACTAACTTGATGACTCTTCAGTTAAGTGGGTATCCCCTGCTGTTTATGGCCAACCAAATATTACTGGGTGTTCACAGGCACAAAAATGAACAAATGAGAGTTCAGTTGAATATGTAAAGAAAATGTGTTGGGAAGGTGACAATTTCAAGCACTTGAAAGTCAGGAAATAACATTTCCTGCAGTAACATTATTTCAGACATTGTGTATAGTTTATGACATAACATATTTTACCACACTTAAAGGTAAGACATATACTTACAAAGAAAAGGAGGAATGTAAAAGACTGCACTAAGAAGGTAACCTTTTCCATATGCTAGTTTTCAAAAGCTTAAAAGGCTAACATTTATGTGTGACATTTCCCCCCCCCCCCCATAATATCCATTAAAGAAAATTAAAAGAAACAAAAGTATAAGACAAAGTAATTTCTAAAGTTTCAAGCACTTCTGCTCTAACTGCCCTCCTGTATGCATGCAGGGATTGGAACTGTGATTTTTCAGAAACAAAATCACTATCAGATTGAAAGGGCATACCTAAATTCATACAACCATACAGAACATATGGAGGAATACTCAAAAACTAGCCAAGGTATTTTCTCTAATATTGCTATTGAAAACAATTTGAAACTGTGAGATTCAGAGGAATGTGGCACCACATCGTCCCCCATAGCAAACCCCTGGCCAAGCTGTCAGCCCATGGCTTGGATGGGAGCACACTGCATTGGGTTAGGAACTGGCTAGAGGGCTGAGCCCAGAGAGTGGTGGTGAATGGTGCCACATCCAGCTGGCAGCCAGTCACTAGTGGTGTGCCCCAAGGATCAGTGCTGGGCCCTGTGCTCTTTAACATCTTTATTGATGATCTGGATGAGGGCATTGAGTCCATCATCAGTAAATTTGCTGACGACACCAAGCTGGGGGTAGGAGTTGATCTGCTGGAGGGTAGAGAGGCTCTGCAGAGGGACCTCGGCAGGCTGGACAGATGGGCAGAATCCAATGGCATGAGATTTAACACATCCAAGTGCCAGGTTCTGCACATTGGCCACAACAACCCCATGCAGTGCTACAGGCTGGGGTCAGAGTGGCTGGAGAGCAGCCAGGTAGAGAGGGACTGGGGGGTACTGGTCGATGGCAGGCTGAACATGAGCCTGCAGTGTGCCCAGGTGGCCAACAGGGCCAATGGCATCCTGGCCTGCATCAAGAACAGTGTGGCCAGCAGGAGCAGGGAGGTCATTGTGCCCCTGTACACTGCACTGGTTAGGCTGCAACTCAAGTACTGTGTCCAGGTCTGGGGCCCTCAGTTTAGGAAGGATGTTGACTTGCTGGAATGAGTACAGAGAAGGGCAACAAAGTTGGTGAGGGGTTTGGAGCACAAGCCCTATGAGGAGAGACTGAGGGAGGTGGGATTGCTTAGCCTGGAGGAGACTCAGAGGTGACATTATTGCTCGCTACAACTACCTGAAGGAAAGTTGTAGACAGGCGAATGTTGGTCTCTTCTCCCAGGTAGCCAGTACCAGAACAAGAGGACAGTCTCAGGCTGTGCCAGGGGAGGTTTAGGTTGGATGTTAGGAAGAAGTTCTATACAGAGAGAGTGATTGCCCATTGGAATGGGCTGCCTGGGGAGGTGGTGGAATCACCATCATTGGAGGTGTTCAGGAGGAGACTTGATGGGGTGCTTGGTGCCATAGGTTAGTTGTTTAGGTGGGTTGGATTGGTTGATGGATTGGTTGATGGGTTGGACACGATGATCTTGAAGGTCTCTTCCAACCTTGTTGTTGTTTATTATTATTATTATTATTATTATTATTATTATTATTATTATTATTATTATTATTATTCTTCAACAGTAATGTTCAGTCACTACCATAAAAAATTAAGCAGAACAATCTAAATTGCTACAAATATCATTTAGACTGACTTATTGCAACCTAAGTTGTGAACAGGATAGACAGAGATGCAGTTAGGAAGGAGGTAAATGGTAGTAGACTAACTAATGAGTTAGCATAGCTTTATATAAAAAAGGTCATATAGCACTGTGGTGGGTTGAAATTTCCCCCCCGCATTATCTTTGCCAGACCAACTCAGTTAGAAGCAAATGAATCTGTCTTTACAAGAAAGAGCTACACTCTACAATGGAATACAATGAATATGTACAAAATATACAGTATTTACAATATTATACAGATATTTAAAATTAGCAAATAACACAAAAATGCTCCTGGTCAGAGAGCAGAGAAACTGTTCCACTGCCCACCTACTAGTCCTTGTCCCAAGAGAGAAAAGGAGCAGAGAGAAAAGCAGTAGGTTAGACTTAACAGATCAGCCAAGGCCAGCTGACAAGCAAGCATGTTAATCTCTCCCAAGTGAAGCAAAAACAGCAGAGATCAGAAGAGTGAGAATTGTTACGTTACAGCTCATCTTATTTTAGATATTTATCCAATGAATTTGTTTAGAATAATATTTTGTTTTCCTTTTCACACCCAGTAGTGATTTATATGGATTTTTCTACTTTTCTGCTCAAAGTCTGTGACTAAATTTTAAAGGCTGTGACAGTTTCAGGCTATGACTTTAAAAATTAGCTGCAGTTTTTTGAGCAGGAGAGTGAAGAAGTACAAACAAATCCACAGCTGGGTGTAAAAAAGAAAACAAGATATTATTCTAAATTAATTTCATTGGTTGGATGTGTGGGATGCATTTCTAACAGTCTCACATTCTACTGGCTTGATGGCCGCACCCAAAGAGTGGTTGTCAATGGGTCCATGTCCCAGTGGAGGCCAGTGACAAGCGGAGTCCCTCAGGGATCACTCCTGGGACCAGGCTTGATCAACATCTTTGTCGGTGACAAGGACAGTGGTATTGAATGCACCCTCAGCAAGTTTGCTGATGACACCAAGCTGTGTGGTACAGCAGACATGATGGAGGGAAGGGATGCCATCCAGAGGGACCTTGGCAGGCTGGAGAGGTGGGCACAAGCCAACCTCATGAGGTTCAACAAGACCAAGTGCAGGGTCCTGCATCTGGGTCGAGGCAATCCCAGGCACAAATCCAGGCTGGGCAGTGACTGGCTGGAAAGCAGCCCTGAAGAGAGAGACTTGTGGGTGCTGGTGGGCAAGAAGCTCAACATGAGCTCTCAATGTGCACTTGCAGCCCGGACAGCCAAACAGATCCTGGGCTGCATCAAGAGGAGTGTGGCCAGCAGGTCAAGGGAAGTGGTTCTCCCCCTCTACGCAGCTCTGGTGAGACCCCACCTGGAGTACTGCCTCCAGTTCTGGAGCCCCTATTACAAGAGGGATATGGACGTGCTGGAAGGTGTCCAGAGAAGGGCCACGAGGATGATCAGAGGGCTGGAGCACCTCTCCTATGAGGACAGACTGAAGGAGTTGGGGCTGTTCAGTCTGGAGAAGAGAAGGCTCCCAGGTGACCTAATTGTGGCCTTCCAGTATCTGAAGGGTGCCTACAGGAAGGCTGGGGAGGGACTTTTCAGGATCTCAGGTAGTTATAGGACTAGGGGGAATGGAATGAAGGTGGAGGTGGGGAGATTCAGGCTGGAGGTGAGGAGGAAGTTCTTCACCATGAGAGTGGTGAAGGCCTGGAATGGGCTGTCCAGGGAGGTGGTTGGGGCCCCGTCCCTGGAGGTGTTTAAGCCCAGGCTGGATGAGGCTCTGGCCAGCCTGATCTAGTGCCCATGGCAGGAGGGTTGGAACTAGATGATCCTTGTGGTCCCTTCCAACCCTGACTGATACTATGATACTATACTATACTCATTGCATTCCATTGTAGAGTGTAGTTTTGCTTGTGAATACAGCTTCTATTTTCTTCCCTGATTGAGTTATCTGAGTTTTGTTTAATGCTGGTGGGTTAAACCATCACATTACACAAAATAATTGGCACCCAGTGTGGGGCAAGATTGCTTGATTTATTTCTACTCAGATTAGGGACGCAATATGAAGTTATTTTGGATTCTGTGGCATCTGATGTATTCTGCTGTAAGTGTGATTATTTACAAATATATTATTTGGTTTACGTTTTATAAGCTTGGGAGATACCTGATGTATAAATCGCACCTTTATTTTAAATACAAAATTCAGCTTCTTTAGCATCAAATCTTAGGGTTTTTTTGTCTTAAGAGGTAGGGAAATATGACAGCAACAGCAACAACAGTCCCTATCGAAATTCACGAGTTCAAAATTCCTGTAGGTGAAAAGGTCATCCTCAGTGATAGCTGGGATCCTAAAGTAATTTATTTGTTGTGTGTGAATCTGCTGTTGGTGATAGTAGTTGTGTACTCGTTAATTGCACTGTACCAGGAAAGATGAGCAAAGTCATGTTTCATTTTTAAACACAGACCTGAACATAGGAGGAGCAGTTCTAACTCAAATCCAGAGGTTTCTAGTGATAAGGAGATAGGATAAGCAGTTAGAAACATATCAGGAGAATCTATTGGTGAGGCAGCTTTGAACAGGACCATCAGTAATTCTGGCAATTAGCCAAGAACAGCAGCAGCTCCTAGGATGGTGGCCGTAATGTCACCGTCGGCCATTAGAGAGGCAAAATCATTTCCTTCTTCATTGGCAGGACCAGAAGTGGCCTCTGCAACAGCTGCTTTGTCTCAAAACCTGTCTGCTTCTGCTATGCCTGCTGCAAATTCAAATGTAGCCCAAATTAAGCAAGTTGCAGCTTTAGATAGGAGAGGTAGGCAAAAGGCAGATGTAGGAGCCAATATAGGGGAGCAGCAAGATCCCTCTGCTTGTGAGGGAACTTGTGTTAAAAAAGATCCTTCTGAGGTTTGTCTTAAAGACATAGCTGAATTATTGAGACCATCACTGGATACTGGAGATGCAGGACAGGATACATTCTGGTAGGACAGCAGCTAATGGAGGTGCTACTGAGCTTAAATAAATCCTTGGGAGAGTGGCAGCAGGAGCATGGGGACAGCAACTACAGGAAGATGAGACAGATGATGAGCAAGATCAAGATGATATCCAAACAGCAAATGGCCCCAGACTGGAGATTAGGCATGTGAGAAAGGATTACATCAGAGCAGAGAATGAGCCAATTCTAACCTGGCTTGGCAGGTGTTTCGATACAGGTGCACCAGCTGTAATAGTGGGAGAGAAGTCAGCATCTCAGCTAGGCACTCTCTCCAAGGATAGTGGAATTGATAGACATCTAGGCAGGTGTCTTGGTAAAGTTTTTCTGTGGACACGCCTTTTACTGGCAGCTGTTATGAGATACCCATCCCGAGATGACCTTCCATGGAATCCTAAACCCTGGAACACCATGGATGAGGGAATTAAGCATTGGAGAGAGTTTGCTGTGAGAGAAATGATGTATGATGATCATGGTACTCTGAATCCTGTTGAAATTCCTGTGGGAACAGGTCTTGCTGAAAAGCTCATCAAACTTGCTCCTCCTAATTATGCTACTATTTTGGCAAGCAGAATTGTGGCAAGAAATTATGGTGGAGCTCCTCCTACGGTTGGCCATTTCACTGATCAAATGAGACAATTGGGGCATAGTCTCACACGTGTTTCTTTGGTTTCAGCCATTGAAACTCTGTCTGAAGAGATAAAGAATTGCATGAAAGAGCTGAAGGACGAATTTAAACATTCCATATCCAAATTGGCACAGGGAGATAATTCCAATTCTTCCTCCAAATGGATACAAGTTTCAGCTGTTAGATACAGACGTCCTCCAAGGAGGTCATTCCAAAACAGATCAAACCAGAACAGACCACAGAAGCAATCACGTGGGAGTATTTGTAAAACTCTGCATGATCACTTTGGTGAGAACATGAACAGATGGGATGGTCAACCAACTTCTGATCTTTTCAGGAGACTAAGGGAACTGCAGAGTGGCAGAACCCAAAGTAGCAATACCAGATGGGTATATGTTACTTCCTTAGTTTCCCAGAACAACTGTAATAGTTCCGACAGTGATTCCAATTCTAACACTGGACACTGTGCTCACTGCACATGTGGGCATATTCCCCATAATTAGGGATGACCTGCCTCCCGCCACGGGGAGGAGAGGGATAATGGAGATAACAGAATCTATTGGGATCTACACATTCAGTGGCCTAGCACTTTAACATTTCAGAAGTACAGGGCCTTGGTTGACACAGGAGCTCAGTGCACCATAATGCCATCAAACTATCAGGGATCAGAGCCTATAACTATTCTGGGAGTCGCTGGTGGATCTCAAGAGTTGACTAAGATAGACGTTGATATAAGTTTAACTGGTAAACAGTGGAAGAAGCATACTGTTGTGACAGAACCTGACACACCTTGTATTTTGGGAATTGATTTTCTGAGAGAAGGGTGTCTCAAAGACCCTAAGGATTACAAATGGGCTTTTGGAGTAGCATCTGTAGAAATTGATGGAGGAAAATTGAAGCTGTCTGAGCTTTCTGATTAATCTTCAGTTGTGGGACAATATGAGATAGAGGATATAAAGTTGCTGGTTGCTTCTCAGATTGTGCATCACAGACAATACAGAACCAACTGTGACTCTTTGTTGCCCATTCAGAATCTGATTTGTCAGTTGGAGAGTCAGAAAGTCGTCAGCAAAACTCATTCACCTTTCAACAGTCCAGTGTGGCCTGTGCGGAAGCAGAATGGAGACTGGTGTCTGACAGTCGACTTCTGTGCCCTGAATGAAGTAACTCCACCTATGAATGTAGCAGTACCAGACATGATGGAACTCCAGTATGAGCTGGAATCCAAACAGGCCAAATGGTATGCTACCATAGACATTGCTAATGCTTTCTTCTCTATTCCCATAGCAGAGGAATGCAGGCCTCAGTTTGCTTTCACATGGAGAGAAATCCAGTACACTTTTAACAGATTGCCAATGGGCTGGATCCACAGGTCAAGCATCTGTCATGCAGTGATCCACGATGCTCTGGAGAAAGGTAGTGCTCCAGAACACATCCAGTTCATTGATGATATCATCGTCTGGGGTAAAACTGCTGAAGAAGTCTTCAAGAAAGGTAACAAAATCATTGACATTCTCCTGAAAGCAGGTTTCGTCATCAAATGAGACAAGGTGAAAGGACCTGCCAGAAAGATACAGTTTCTGGGAGTGCAGTGGCAAGATGGACCCTGACACATTCCAATGGATGTGGTAAACAGAGTCTCTACCATGGCAAATCCCATTAACAAGCAAGTAACTCTACATTTCTTGGGTATAGTGGGATTTTGGAGACTGCACATTCCTGGATACAGTCAGGTTGTGAAACCTCTGTATGATGTGACTTGAAAGAGAAAGAGTTTTCAGTGGGGACCTGAGTAGCAAGCAGCCTATGAGCAGATAAATCAAGAAGTAGTTCAAGCAATGGGTCTGGGACATGTCCGAGATGGTCCAGACATTAAGAACATTTTGTACACGGCTGCAAGTGACAATGGTCTAACCTGGTGCTTGTGGCAAAGAGCTCCAGGTGAGACGTGGACATCCTCTTGGTTTCTGGAGTCGAGGTTACAGAGGTTCAGAGGCAAATTATTGTCCATCAGAGAAAGAGATTCTAGATGCCTGTAAAGGAGTAAAAGCATCTTCTGAAGTAATTGGAACTGAGTCACAACTTCTTTTAGCTCCTAGATTGCCAGTTTTGAATTGGATGTTCAAAGGTAAAGGTTCTACACCACATCACGCCACAGATGCCGCATGGTCCAAGTGGATGGCTCTGATAACACAGAGAGCTTGAATGAGAAATCTTGAAAGACCTGATCTGGTGGAGGTGATCACAAGTTGGCCTGAAGGCACTAACTGTACAAAACCTCCAGAAGAGAGAGTAACTCGTGCTGAGGAAGCTCCTCCTTACAATGACCTTCCTGATGATGAAAAGAAATATGCTTTGTTCACAGACGGTTCCTGTCATCTTGTTGGAAACAAGCGAAGGTGGAAGTCTGCAGTGTGGAGTCCAACATGCCAAGTTGCAGAAGCAAAGGATGGAGAAGGAGAATCCAGTCAGTTCGCAGAGGTAAAAGCTGTCCAGCTAGCTCTCGACGTAGCTGAATGTGAATGATGGCCAAAGCTTTATCTCTACACCAACTCATGGATGGTAGCCAATGCTCTGTGGGGTTGGCTAAAGGACTGGAAAAAGAATGGTTGGCAGAGAAAAGGAAAGCCTATTTGGGCAGCTGACCTGTGACAGGACATTGCTAATCAAATCAAGAGAATTCCAGTGAAGGTGAGACACATTGATGCTCACATTCCTAAGAGCAAAGCTATTGAGGAACAGCAACACAACCGTCAGGCAGATCTAGCTGCAAGAATTCCTCAAGTAGACATGGACTCTGATGTTGATCTCGATCTCTACTGGAAACACTGAGGTGAGATATTCTTTGCTTGGTGGGCTCACGATTCGTCAGGGCATCAAGGCAGAGATGCAACATACCAATGGGCTCGTGACAGATCCATAGACATTTCCATGGATATTATCACACAAGTCATCCATGACTGTGACATTCGTGCTGCTATTAAGCAGGCAAAGAGGATTAAGCCCTTATGGTATGGTGACAGATGGTCCAAGTACAAGTATAGTGAAGCTTGGCAGATTGACTACATCACTCTACCATGTTCTCATTCTGGTAAGCAATACGTGCTTACTATGGTAGAGGCAAACACTGGATGGTTGGAAACTTATCCAGTTCCACATGCAACTGCATGCAACACCATCCTTGGTCTGGAGAGACAAATCCTGTGGGGACATGGAACTCCAGAGAGGATTGAGTCAGACAACGGAACTCATTTCAAAAACAATCTTGTAAAGAACTGGGCAAAAGAGCACGGCATTGAGTGGATATTCCAAATCCCCTACTATGCACCAGCTGCAGGGAAGATTGAACGCTACAACGGTTTGTTGAAGACCACTCTCAAAGCCATGGGGGGTGGATCTTCGAAAAACTGGGAAAAACATTGAGCACAAGCAACCTGGCTGGTAAATAGTAGAGGTTCAGTAAACCGAGCTGGACCTGCACACTCAGATATGCTACCGAAAGTGGAAGGTGAAGAGTTCCTGTTGTTAGAGAAAAGAATCTGGTAGGGAAAACTGTTTGGGTATTTTGTCCCTCAGGAGAGGCTAAACCTGTCCGAGGGGTGGTTTCAGATGAAGGTCCTGGTAACACTTATTGGGTAATGCAAGAGAATGGTGAAATTCAGTGTATTCTGCACAGAAATCTAACTTTAGCTGAGAGAGTTTAATTTCAAACTGTTGTACAGATACAACATCATGCCCAAGAGAAGAATCCATGAGGAATCTATGGCACGAACCCTAAGAACCCTGAGAGCCCTGAGTCAACTGAGAGTGCCTGTTCCTTTTCTTCGCTTCATCTGCGAAGAGACAAACTGTTTTCCATTTTCTTGTTGCCTGATTTTCTTGGACTTCTGAATCATCAACATCTGAGGATAGCCAGAATGGACTATGAAGTTTACTTAGGAATTGTAAATATTGTTTTAGATTGGATGGACAGTACAAGCAGCCAATGAAATTGTTTAGAAGGGGTGGATTGTGACAGTTGCAGGCTATGCCTTTAAAAATTAGCTGCAGTTTTTTGAGCAGGAGAGTGAAGAAGAACAAACAAATCCACAGTTGGGTGTAAAAAGGAAAATGAGATTATTCTAAACAAATTTCATTGGTCAGATATGTGGGATGTGTTACTAACAATCTCACATTCTACTTCATTCTTTTATTCTGGCTGCTGGCATGCTGTTTTTCTGCTCCACTTCGCTGGAAGGTTTTATCTAATGACCTTGAGATAAGCATACTGACTTTTTAACAATGCTTTGAGCTTACCGAACTCTCTAACATCTCTTTTTCTCTTTTCTTCTAATTAAACAGAGAAAAAGAGGAAGGGAGCTTAAAGGGGGAGGAAGCAGGGCAGTTTTCCCCCTGGTGAGGGGATTTCCATGCTGCTTTTTTTTCTGCCTGTAAATACCTGTATAATATTGTAAATACTGTATATTTGTAGATATTCATTGCATTCCATTGTAGAATGTAGTTTTGCTTGTGAATACAGCTTCCATTTGTTTCCCCTACTGAGTTAGCTGAGTTTTTGTTAATGCTGGTGAGTAAAACCATCACAAAGGCATAGCCTAAAACCACAACATAGTACCCATGTGATAAAACTGTATG
This sequence comes from Melanerpes formicivorus, assembly GCF_026170545.1. NCBI lineage: Eukaryota > Metazoa > Chordata > Aves > Piciformes > Picidae > Melanerpes > Melanerpes formicivorus. The sequence goes on along the minus strand of NW_027142353.1, from coordinate 28,252,505 downwards.
ATGAGATTTCAATCTTGTTTGACCAACATTATTGCATTTTTAAGATGGACATCTCTAAAATACTTGCCTTTGTGCAACATACATAGTAAATTAATTAAACAGTTAGCAAGTGAGAGACCAGAAAAAGTATTTGTAGATGAAAAATAAATAATCATGCTAATTTAAATCCCCAAAGGAGCTGCAACAGGACAATCCTTGACCTAGGCTTGCTCAGTGTCACTTCTCTGCAGATAAATAAAAATCTTTTGCTGGTTAAGTCTGCAGATACTCTAAGCATCTGTGGCATGCTAAATAACAAGGAAAAATGCTAGCAAGTAATCTGTATTGTACAATTATACATGCTTACTTACATAATATTAATGTTTTTCAGTTAAATGAAGGCCCACATATTTGGGAAAACAAACAGGATGCAGGTGTCTCTTTTGAAAAAGGGGAAAAAACCTCAACAAAACAAACTAGCAAAAATCAGTGCATTGGAAGAAGGTATAGTTGACAAAATAGAGAACCAGATAAATATGAAATTTTACAAGAATAACTCAATCCTAAGTGAAAAAAGATGGATCTAGTGAGATTTTCCCCAATTTTAGATGAAATAACAGAAATCCTGACTTCAGTATGCAATTTCCACTTGAGAAGGAATGGTAAGAATACAGAAAGAATGACAGACAGCCTAGAAAATCTGATACACACTGGTTGTCTGAAGAACCCCAGAAGAATGGAAGCTTAGCCTAGCCATTCAGAGTTTGGATGTTTCAACATCATGTGTATAAGCTTAACTTGGGTGAGGAACATTAACTTCAGTCTCATTGATTTTTTTTTCTAGGCGTTTATTCTACTCAGTAAAAAGCTCAGTAGTGTTGCTATGTAGTATATGTTGTTTTGTTGTGAGTACAAATTTTTAATTTGAATATTTGACTTCTCAGTAGCTGACAAACCAGTCAGGTACTTTCCACCATGTGCCATCCAAAGAATTGTTTCAAAGAAACCCTGGATAAAATCACTTGTAGACAGAGAGATTAGATTTGGGTATTTTTTCCCTTGTTCACAATTTGTTCACAAACTTCTTTATAACAGCAAGAGCTGCTAGTGGACTTTACAGAGAGATTAATATTTTTACTTTTCCTTGGAATAGGTTTTAGTGGATATATTTTCCTTCTTAGTTTGCTTGGTTGCCTTGAGGGTTGAAGGTTTTTTGTTTGCTTGGTTACTTTGGTTTTGGGTTTTTTTTGTTGGTTTGGTTTGGTTTAATTGTGGCCTATGAGAAGTCATTAGTCAAAAAAAGCACTGTTCGGGTAGGTCATGGTCATGAGACTCCATCTAATGTCTGAAAGGGCACAGTCTGTAGACAAATAAAGTACTTTTATCACTCTTGCCATTTCTCACTTTAAATGTATTCTTGAAGTCCAGGAGTGAGCTCCATTAAGACTGAACAGGAGAAGACAGAAAAAAACCATTTAAACTGTACATTTGATTATTTTTTCCAGTTCTTATTCCTGTGTAACACATTTGTAGAAATTTGCAGACACTATATTCGAATGTGTTTTTCCTCCTCTTTCAGAATTTTCTATTGAAATTTTTAGCTTTAAAAAGGTTTAGCCAGCTCAGAAGACACTCTTTAATACAAAGAAAAGCAGCAAAATGACTGAACGCTATTATGGAATAAAATGAAAGGAAGAAAGTATTAAGGGGTGAAGGAGGTGTTATTTATGTGGAAAATGAAATGGAGACCTTTTTCCAAAGACTTCTTAAAAGAACTGTCTTTACAGTGCCTTCCTGCCATTTTCTCCCTTTCCCCAAAGATTTTTTAGGTAAAACCCTGTATCATAGGTGTTTTTCTACCCATAAAATATTCATAATCTCTGCACTTTTTGCTTGAAGGAAGGAGCCAATAAAAGAAAAATACTTCAGATATCTTACAAGAAATTTAAAAAATAAGGTGCATTTGAGAAAGAGAGCTATGTCACAGTCTTTAATATATTAGCCCTCTCCCTATAACTCTGTAGCTAATGATGTAATATGTAACATGAAAATCATGTTGGAATTATTTTCAGCTCCGTTAGGAATATGACCTTTTGTCATTTGGAGCAAGATGGATACTGTGGGGTTTTGCCTGAAATGGGACAATCTAAACAGAGTAGCTTTTGAATTATAGGGACAATGACTGATGACAATTTTAGAAATAGCCTATCAGGGATTACTGACAATTTGAAATGGATCAAATTTTTTGTGAAAAATCTGTGAAACCTTTGTCCACTGATGAAATATAGAGACAAATAGGGGGAAATGTACCTAATGTCTTCATTTCACCTTCATCATTGTCAGTAATGATAAATTCCCCAAATAAAACATTACTGTATTTATCAAATGTGTCCTTTAGCTGAAAGTGATTGTATTCAGAAGTATCTCTGAAATATATAAGAATATGAAGCAAAATACTGTTATTTCACCTCAAAGTTTATTATTCAGTGCAATTTTTATTTGATTTCCAAAGAGAATCCCTCTGAGATCACACAACTTGTGATTTCAAAATGTGAATATTTTCTAAGTTTTTAATGCCTTTTCTGGATTGACAGTAAGCCAAAACAATAACTATGCACTAAGTTGTACTGAATACCGCTTATGTACTTGGCTTGCAATGTCAAGAGTGGAATCAAACCTATAAATGAATACATAAAAGCTGTAACTACATTTTCTCTCATCACCTCAGCTCCTCTAAGAACTTCCCTACCATGACTTTCCCACTGTTATTAATGAAGACAGAGCAAATCACAGAGACTTACTTTTGTTAGACATTTTCCCTCATAAGGTTTCAGTTCAATGAGGGAAATCCCATTTATTCTGTGAATGATAAAATACAAATTTTGATCACAGAATCACAGAAACATTCAGGTTGGAAATGACGCTCAGGATCACCAAGTCCAACCAGCAGCCCTGCTCTACAAAGTTCATCCCTAAACAGTATCCCCAAGCACCACATTTAAATGGCCTTTAAACACATCCAGGGTTGGTGACTCAATCACCTCCCTGGTGTGGTGGTGAGAGAAAGTTCAGTTCTCCCCCCCCCAAAGAAACCACAGCTAACTCAGTTGGAGAAGCAAAAATGGATAAAGCTGTATTTACAAGCAGGATGAGATGCAGTGAATATATACACAATATACAGTATTTACAATATATACAGAAATACACAGCAAAGAACGTAACACAGAAAGCCTTTCCCTCCTCCAGCCAGGAGGGTCCCCCCTTCTTTCTCTTCCTTTTTTTCCCAAAAAGGGTTAGAGAGAGAAAAGGTAATTATTAAGGAGGAAATTCTGTTAGCTCAAAGTGTACGCAAGAATTAGTTTCTTACCTGCCTAGTTAAAGGTCAGCACCCGCCAGCACAGACAGAGCACAGCTGTTCTGAGAGACTGAAAGAGACAGACTGAACTGATTGAGATTCAAACTGAACTAAAACTAAAAATTTAAAGTTGCATTCTGCCAATCTACCAATGAAATTTGTTTAGACTTATCTTTGTTTTCATTTTAATACCAAAACATTCAGACAGAGTGTTCCAGTAACTGTCCCTTTCTTAAAGGCATAGCCTAAAACTTTCACACCTGGACAGCACATTCCAATGCCTAACCACTCTTCTGGTGAAAAAAATTATTCCTAAATGTCCAGTCTAAACCTACCCAGTCGTAGCTTGAGGCCATTCCCTCTTGCTCTATCACTAATTGCCTGTGAGAAGAGACTAGCACCAGCCTCTCTACAATATCATTTCAGGTAGTTGTACAGAACAATGAGATGTCCCGTCAGCCTCCTCTTTTCTAAAATAAACAGCCCCAGCTCCCTCAGTAGCTCCTCATAAGATTTTTCCTCCAGGCCTTTCACCAGCTTTCTTGCCCTCCTCTGCATTCTCTGCAGCACCTCTACATGTCTCCTGTACTAAAGTACCCAACACTGGACACAATACTCAAGGTGTGGCCTCACCAGAGCTGAGTACAAGGGGCAATCAATTTTAAAGGTATAAGGAATGTTTCATTTTATACTCATGATTGTTAATCTATCTTTTTGGAAAAGACGTTCATGAAAACCACTTTGACTTGACTGAGACGTTTGATTCAATCTTAAATATTATTTATGGATTTAGCTATCTTTGGTAAAAGATACTTTTTCATAATCTAAAGAAATTTTGGTGGAATTACCTGAAACTTTTCAACATAGAATAGAATAGAATAGAATAGAATAGAATAGAATAGAATAGAATAGAATAGAATAGACCAGGTTGGAAGAGACCTCCAAGATCATTGCATCCAACCTATTAACCAACCCGTCTAATCAACTAAACCATGCAACCAAGCACCCTATCAAGTCTCTTCCTAAACACCTCCAATGATGGTGACTCCACGACCTCCCCAGGCAGCCCATTCCAATGGATAATCACTCTCTCTGTATAGAATTTCTTCCTGACCTCCAGCCTAAACCTCCCTATGAGCAGCTTGAGACTGTGTCCTCTTGTTCTGGTGCTGGTTGCCTGGGAAAAGAAACCAACCTCCACCTGGCTACAACATCCCTTCAGGTAGTTGTAGACAGCAATAAGGCCTTCCCTGAGCCTCCTCTTCTCCAAGCTAAGCAACCCCACCTCCCTCAGCCTCTCCTCGCAGGGCTTGTGCTCCAAATCCCGCACCAGCTTTCTTGTACTTCTCTGGACACGTTCCAGCAAGTCAACATCTTTTGTAAACTGAGGGGCCCAGAACTGGAGACAGGAGTCAAGGTGTGGCCTAACCGGTGCTGAGTACAGGGGCACAATGACTTCCCTGCTCCTGCTGGCCACACTGTTCCTGATAGAGGCCAGGAGGCCATTAGCCATCTTGGCCACCTGGGCACACTGCTGGCTCATGTTCAGCCTACTATCAACCAGCACCCCCAGGTCCCCCTCTGCCTGGCTGCTCTCCAGCCACTCTGACCCCAGCCTGTAGCACTGCATGGGGTTGTTGTGGCTGATGTGTAGAACCTGGCACTTAGATGTGTTAAATCTCATGCCATTGGACTCTACCCATCTGTCCAGCCTGTCGAGGTCCCTCTGCAGTGCTCTCCAAGCCTAAGTTCCTAATCCAACACAGAGTGCTCCCGTCCAAGCCACGGGCTGATAGCTTGGCCAGGAGTTTGCTTTGGGGGATGGTATCAAAGGCTTTGCTGAAGTCCAATTAGACTACATCCACAGCCTTCCCCACATCCACCAGGCGGGTCACCTGATCATAGTTTGAGATCAGGTTGGTCAGGCAGGATCTGCCCTTCCTGACTCCATGCTGACTGGGCCTGATCCCTTGGCCATCCTGTAAGTGCTGTGTGATTGCACTCAAGATGACCCATTCCATAATCTTGCCTGGCACTGAGGTCACGCTGACAGGCTTATAATTCCCTGGCTCTCATCTGCCAGCTCTCTCAGCACCCTAGGATGGATACTGTCTGGTCCCATGGAGTTGTGGGGATCCAAGTGGCTAATATGGTTTCTAACTTCTTCCTCCTGGATCACAGGGGAACTATACTGCTCCCTGACTCCATCATCCAGCTCAGAAGGGCAGTTGTCTGGAAGACATTCTGTCTCCCTAATTTTCTTCCTACAAGACTTTGCAACATCCTTAAACATTCTATGGGTTGCCTCACCTTTCTTCCAAAGATGGTATACTCTCTCTTTTAGAAGTTCGTTGCCCATCCAGGCTGGTTGTCTACCCTGACGGCTCATCTTCTGGCACATTGGCACAGCCTGTTCCTGCACCTTCAAGAGTTCTTTCTTGAAGTAGGTCCAGCTCTCCTGGACCCCTTTGTTTTTAAGTGCTGTTTCCCAAGGAACCTTCTGAGTTAGTTCCTTGAGTAACCTGAAGTCCGCCCTCCAGAAGTCCAGAGTGGAGGTTTTCTTACTGCCCCTCTTAGATTGACTGAGTACTGAAAATCCAACTATTTCATGGTCACTGGACCCTAGACATCCTCCGACCATCACATCAGCCACCAGCCCTTCCCTATTCATGTGAGGAGGTCAAGCATAGCCTTGCCCCTGGTGGGCTTGCGCAACACCTGGGATGAGCAGCTGTCCTCCATACATTCTAAGAACCTCCTAGACTGCCTCCTCTCTGCTGTGTTGAGATCCAAGCAGATATCAGGCAGGTTGAAGTCACCCGTGAGAACAAGGTCTGTTGATCTTGAGACAGCCTTTAGCTGCCTATAGAATGATGGGATAGACACTCACAAGTCCATGGGACCAGATGGGCTCCATCCTAGAGTGCTGGGAGAGCTGGCAGATGAGCTGGCCAAGCCGCTCTCCATCATTTTCCTCAAGCCCTGGCTCACCGGTGGGGTCCCAGATGACTGGAAACTGGCCAGCGTGGTCCCCATCCACAAGAAGTGTCAAATGGAGGAACCCAGAAACTACAGGCCAGTCAGCCTGACCTCAGTGCCGGGAAAAGTGATGGAGCAGATTATCCTGGCAGCAATAACTGCGCACCTGAAGGATGGCCAAGGGCTCAGGTCCAGCCAGCATGGATTTAGGAAGGGCAGGTCCTGCTTCTCCAACCTGATCTCCTTCTATGATCAGGTGACCCGTCTGGTGGACGTGGGGAGGCCTGTGGATGTGGTCTACCTGGACTTCAGCAAGGCCTTTGACACTGTCCCTCACAGCAAACTGCTGTCTAAGCTGTCAGCTCGTGGCTTGGACTGCAACACTCTGTGCTGGATTAGGAACTGGCTGGAGGGCCGAGCCCAGAGAGTGGTGGTGAATGGTGCCACATCCAGCTGGTGGCCAGTCACCAGTGGCATCCCCCAGGGTTCAGTGCTGGGCCACATCCTCTTTACTATCTTTATTGATGATCTGGATGAGGGGATTGAGTCAGTCATCAACAAATTTGCAGATGACACCAAGTTAGGAGCAGATGTTAGTCAGCTAGAGGGTTGAAAGGCTCTGTAGAAGGACCTCGACCGATTGGACAGATGGGCGGAGTCCAACGGGATGTCATTCAACAAGTCCGAGTGTCGGGTGCTGCACTTTGGCTATGGCAACCCCATGCAGAGCTACAGGCTGGGGTCAGAGTGGCTGGACAGCTGCCAAATGGAGAGGGACCTCGGGGTGCTGATCGAGAGACGCCTAAACATGAGCCAGCAGTGTGCCCAGGTGGCCAAGAGGGCCAATGGCATCCTGGCCTGCATTAGGAATACTGTGGCCAGCAGAAGCAGGGAGGTCATTGTGCCCCCGTACTCTGCTTTGGTTAGGCTGCACCTTGAGTACTGTGTCCAGTTCTGGGCCCCTCAGTTTAAGAAGGACATCAAAACACTTGAATGTGTCCAGAGAATGGCAACTAGGCTGGGGAGAGGCCTTGGCCGCAAGCCCTATGAGGAGAGGCTGAGGGAGCTGGGATTGTTTAGCCTGGAGAAGAGGAGGCTCAGGGGTGACCTCATTGCCCTCTACAACTACCTGAAGGGTGGTGGTAGCCAGAAAAGGGTTGGCCTCTTCTCCCAGGCAAGCAGCACCAGAACAAGAGGACACAGTCTCAAGCTGCGCCAGGGGAGGTTTAGGCTGGAGGTGAGGAGAAAGTTCTTCACCGAGAGAGTAATTTGTCATTGGAATGGGCTGCCCAGGGAGGTGTAGGTAGCTAGGACCCAGCGGCCGGAAGATCTCGCATTGTACGGGAAGATAGGGCCCCTCTCCCTATAGCCAATAGCGTTCAGTTTACGGTGCAAGCAGACGGAAGTGACATAAACCTCAGCTATATAGTGCTGCGTCGTTCACTAATGAACGCCATTTGCCGTCCACCACATTGGTGTCTGTGAGCTGACGGACCGAGCCGCCTGGGGTTGGCCGCCGTGCCGTTCCTGAACCAGGTCGCCGTGCCTACGACAGGCAACAAGTGGTGCTGAAACCCGGGAATTCGCCTGGAATCGGGTGAACGGCGGCTGGAGCGGCTGGACCAGCCCGGAGGGGAGGACGCTCCTGGACCAACAAGGAGGATGGAAGCCCTTGTGAAGGTCGTGTCGTAGTTACAGAAGCAGTGGGGTATTGATTGTGAACCCGAAGAATTTATTCTTGCAGTTGCGAGGTTGTTGCAGCTTGGGGCTATAAGCCAGCCGGTGGACATTCTCCACCAAGAAACGTGGAGCAGATGCACTGAAGTGCTAGCTCTGGAGACGATGTCCTCAGGCTGTGGGAAGGATCTTAAGTCGTGGGGGAAAGTTATGCAGGCTCTGCGGAGGGCCAGGCAGGAGAGGGACATCTGGAGGGCGATGAAGGACTGTTTGTCGGCCATCCCGAGGCGGGGAGTCGGGGCAGCCACGCGGACTTCGCGCCCCCCGGACGACGGCCATTCTGCCGAGCCTGAGGAATTGCAGGAGGGCGATACGCCCCCTGAATCCCCGAGCCCCGACCCGCTCGCGGAGGGACAGAATCAAGCCAAGTCTTTCTGGGGTGAGTCAGCCGAGGAGGCCTGGGGTGCCGCGGGGAAATTGGAGTTTGAGGACGTCTGGGCCAGACCTCCACCATATGTGCCCCAAGATGGCGCCAAACGAGAAGGGGAAGGGTGGGGTGAGTATGCCCCTGGCGGGAACAGGGAGGAGGCGCGACAACCAATCAGCACACACAAACTGGTCAGTATTCAAAGTCAGTATTCGAGGACCACCTCCTCTGTGTCCAGGAGCTCTGTGTACCAACAAAGAGAAAAGCAGGTAAGAATGCTAGGAGGCCTGCCTGGATGGGCAAGGAGCTACTGGACACACTATTACTTAAAAAGAAACTCTACAGAAAGTGAGGGAAGGACAGGTAGAACAGGGGGTATATAAGGCAGCTGCCCGAGCAGCAAGAGTCCTGGTTAGGAAAGCCAAAGCAGAGTTTGAATTGAGTCTAGCCAGGGAGGTTAAAGGAAACACTAAGAACTTTTACAGGTATATTAATGGGAAGAAGAAGACTAGGGAAGGTGTGGGCCCCCTCAGAAAGGAAAATGGTGACAAGGTCACAAGTGATGAGGAAAAGGCTGAGGTACTCAATAACTTCTTTACCTCAGTCTTCACTGCAAGGGCCTCTAGCCACACTCCTGATGTTATGGAAGTCAATGCCAGGGACGGGGAGGAAGAACTGCCCATTGTAAGTGCAGATCAGGTTCATGATCATCTGAAGAACCTGAAAGTGTTCAAGTCCATGGGACCCGACGGGTTACACCCACAGGTACTGAGAGAACTGGCAGATGAGGTTGCTAAACCCCTCTCTATTATATTTCAAAAGTCCTGGCAGTCTGGTGAAGTCCCCACAGACTGGAAAAGGGGAAACATTGCCCCCATCTTCAAAAAGAGCAAGGAGGAACCAGGGAACTACAGGCCAGTCAGTCTCACCTCTGTGCCTGGAAAGATCATGGAGCAGATGCTCCTGGAGTCACTACTCGCTCAAAAGAATAGTGAAGGGGTGATTGGGAACAGTCAGCATGGCTTTGCCAAGGGCAAATCCTGCCTGACCAACCTGGTGGCCTTCTATGAGCAGGTGACAAAATTAATAGATGAGGGGCGAGCAACTGATGTCGTTTACCTGGACCTGAGCAAAGCCTTCGACACTGTCCCGCACCACATCCTGGTCTCCAAACTGGTGACACATGGGTTTGATGGGTGGACCACTAGATGGATAAGGAACTGGCTTGATGGCCGCACCCAAAGAGTGGCTGTCAATGGCTCCATGTCCCAGTGGAGGCCAGTGACAAGCGGAGTCCCTCAGGGATCACTCTTGGGACCTGTCTTATTCAACATCTTTGTGGGGGACATGGACAGTGGCATTGAGTACACCCTCAGCAAGTTTGGTGATGACACCAAGATGTGTGGTGCAGCAGACATGCTGGAGGGAAGGGAGGCCATCCAGAGGGACCTTGACAGGCTGGAGAGGTGGGCACAAGCCAACCTCATGAAGTTCAATAAGAGCAAGTGCAGGGTCCTGCATCTGGGTCGAGGCAATCCCAGGCACAAATCCAGGCTGGGCAGTGACTGGCTGGAAAGTAGCCCTGAAGAGAGAGACTTGGGGGTGCTGGTGGACAAAAAGCTCAACATGAGCTCTCAGTGTGCACTTGCAGCCCGCAAAGCCAATCAGATCCTGGGCTGCATCAGGAGAAGTGTGGCTAGCAGGTCGAGGGAGGTGATCCTCCCCCTCTACTCAGCCCTGGTGAGACCCCACCTGGAGTACTGTGTCCAGTTCTGGAGCCCCTATTCCAAGAGGGATGTGGAGGTGCTGGAACGTGTCCAGAGAAGGGCCACAAGGATGATCAGAGGGCTGGAGCACCTCTCCTATGAGGACAGACTGAAGGAGTTGGGGCTGTTCAGTCTGGAGAAGAGAAGGCTCCCAGGTGACCTAATTGTGGCCTTCCAGTATCTGAAAGGGGCCTACAGGAAGGCTGGGGAAGGACTTCTCAAGATCTCAGGTAGTGATAGGACTAGGGGGAATGGAATGAAGCTGGAGGTGGGGAGATTCAGGCTGGATATGAGGAGGAGGTTCTTCACCATGAGAGTGGTGAAACCCTGGAATGGGTTGTCCAGGGAGGTGGTCGAGGCCCCGTCCCTGGAGGTGTTTAAGACCAGGCTGGATGAGGCTCTGTCCAGCCTGATCTAGTGTGGGGTGTCCCTGCCCATGGCAGGGGGGTTGGAACTAGATGATCCTTGTGGTCCCTTCCAACCCTGAATGAAACTATGAAACGGGAAGGGGAGGAGAACGAGAAGGAGAAAGGTGGTGGGGGCGAGCCAAGCAGGGAGGAGCGGCTTGCCCGCGAGGGAAGTGGGCGGGGCTGGAGTGTGAGCGAGAGGTGGAAAGCCAATCAGAGCAACCATCTGGAAAAGCACCCTCAGGGCAAACCCCCCACTGAGCAGAAGGCGGAGCGAGCCAAGAGGGAGGGAATGGCCCACCCACAAGGGAAGTGGGCGGGGCCAGGGCCCAACAAAAAGTACTGGAATCCAAAAGCAGCCGGTCAGTGGAGTTCTGACTCTGGGCCAGACGCTAGCCAGGCCCAGTGGCTTGCAACTGATTCAAACTCTGAGGAGGAGGAGGTGGGGGTAGACAGACTCAAAAGCCAAAGTATCCCCATCCACTATAAAGAGGGATCACGAGGGGGAAAAATTCCTCTCACGGATTGGAGGAAAATAAAGATTGCACGTGCGGATTGGGCCCCATCAGCCACGCTAGCCCTCCCGGTCCGGGTGATGGACGGGGGACAAAGGGTCCACACACCAATAAATCCTAAGGATGTGCAAGCGATTGTTAAAGCAATTGCAGACAAAGGGCTTAATTCTGCCATGGTCTCCACCCTCATAGATGGGGTTTTCGGGGGAGATGACATGCTCTCATTCAATATAAAGCAAACCTGTAGATTGTTTTTTGACAGGGCAGGGATGATTGTGGTTAAACAAGAATGGGAGGACAACTGTGCAAGGCAACTAGCTCAAGTAACTGGGGCAGATCACCCGCTCCATGGCTACAGCCTGCTGCGGCTAATGGATACAGACCCAACAATGATTACCCTCCAGGCACAGGCCCAAGGCCTGCGGGCCCATGAAGTTATGACAACTACTCGTGCAGCTAGAGAGGCCATTCGCACATCCTCTAGAGTTATCACCCAGCCATCGCCATGGTCCACAATAAAGCAAAACGAAAGTGAGAGCTTTACGCAATTTGTGAATCGCCTCCAGGCAGCGGTCGACTCCTCGACCCTGCCTGCAGAAGCAAAAGGCCCGGTCCTTGCAGACTGCTTACGTCAGCAGTGTAATTCAAAAACCAAAGAGATCCTACGATCACTGCCAGTGGGGTCAAGTCTCGTGGACATGATTAAGCATGTCGTACATGAAGAGCATCTGGCCCCAATTCAGGTGGCTGTTCACACAGCAATAGCTAATGTGATGGCATGTTTTAGATGTGGCCAGGCACGCCACGTTGTGGCAAACTGCCCTCGGTTGGGGGATTCGCCAACATCGTTCCCCCTGCACCAGAACCAACCCAGAGGACCGTGCTGGGCCTGTGGAAAGAAAGGACATTTTGCTAAGGAGTGCAGATTTAAAAACCAGGGAAACGGGATGGGGAGAGGGCACCCGGGCCGCGCAGGGCCCTCGCCCACTTGGGACATGAGGCGGCCCAACTATGCCAACCCCAGATGGGGCGAAGCGCTCCTGAACTCGCCACCCCCTCGAGAAGCGACCACCTTTATGGCCCAACCGATGGTCCAACCAAATCTGCCTCTATCTCAAGGACAGCAAGGACCACCCCTTGGGGCGAGACCTTAGGGTGGTCCTGGCAGTGAAGTGTGACAGGCTGAGGGTATGCTGCAGTCAAAAAAGACAGCAGAGTTAAATGGTGTCCACTTAAGTCTATTAAACCAGATCTTCAGAATAAAACTAATGAAAGCTGTGAGTTTCTCTTCACAGGACCGGATCATCGGACACCCCTGTGACCCATATACCCCAGTGGCAAGAGAAGCTGACAAGGTGGCAAATGTCCTGTCCAAGCCTGGGAGTTCCGCACTGGCAGAATCCAGAGAACGGCAAAATAGCCTCCACAGAGGGGGCTGTGATGCCTTGAGCCGTCTAAAGAATGTTTACATTATGTTGGTAGACCACCAGCAACTGCTTTAAGAATGTATTACCCAGTGTTATCCCCAGTTATCCTTAGTTACCTCAAGTTACACCCTGTTGTTATCTCCCTAATTTCCACCTGTTCACTGTGCCTTACATTTTTTATTCAAGTTTATGATGTATACTTTCAAAATTGTTATATTTCTCAGGATTGTTATATTTTAGCTAATTTGGTTATGCGTAGGGAGGGGGGAATTGTAGGTAGCTAGGACCCAGCGGCCGGAAGATCTCGCGTTGTACGGGAAGATAGGGCCCCTCTCCCTATAGCCAATAGCGTTCAGTTTACGGTGCAAGCAGACGGAAGTGACATAAACCTCAGCTATATAGTGCTGCGTCGTTCACTAATAAACACCATTTGCCGTCCACCACATTGGTGTCTTGTGAGCTGATGGACCGAGCGGCCTGGGGTTGGCCGCCGTGCTGTTCCTGAACCAGGTCACTGCGCCTACGACAGGCAACAGGGAGGTGGTGGAGTCACCATCCCTGGAAGTGTTCAAGAGGAGATTGGACGTGGCACTTAGTGCCATGGTCTAGTCATGAGGTTTGTGTTGATAGGTTGGACTCGATGATCTTTGAGGTCTCTTCCAACCTTGTTGATACTGTGATACTGTGATTCATCAACATCTTCATCCTGGTTGGGTGGTCTATAACAGACTCCAACCATGATGTCTGCCCTGCTCGTCTTCCCTCTAATTTTCACCCACAAGCACTCAACCCACTCATCCCTGATCTCCATCTCAATGGCATCTAGTGCCTCCCTGATGTACAGGGCCACCCTCCACCCCTTCTTCCTTGCCTGTCTCTCCTGAAGAGCCTGTAGTCCTCAATTGCAGTGCTCCAGTCATGTGAGTTGTCCCACCATGTCTCTGTGATGGCAACTACATCATACCTTTCCTGCTATACAAGGCTTCCAGCTCCTCTTGTTTTTTACCCGTACTTCGTGCATTAGCGTATATGCACTTCAGCTGGGCTGCTGGTTTCACCCCTGGCTCCAGCTTATCACCCCCAGACTCCTGCCTGGGGGGACTGGTTTCAGCCCCTTTCCCCTTGAAATCTAGTTTAAAACCCTATCAATGAGACCTGCCAATTTCCTTCCTAGAATCTTTTTCCCTCTAAGGGATAAGCCATTCTCGTAAACTGATCTTTCCCCTCCTTTGGGACAGATGTGCTCCATCTGTTGCCAGCTGACCTGGTGCAGTAGAAAGCTCTTCATGATGAAAGAACCCCGAGTTATTTTGGTTGCACCAGCCATTTGTTGATTATAGCTGCCAACCTCTTCCTTATGGTATTCCCTCCTGCAACTAAGGGTATTGAAGAGAAAATTATTTGTGCCCCTGACCCCTCAACCAGTTCTCCCAGGGCCTTGAAGTAATTTTTGATAACCCTGCGAGTTCTGGTTGCAACATCATCATTCTCTAACTGCATAACTATTAACGGATAGTAATCAGAGGGCTGCACCAGACTCGGCAGCCTTCTGGTAACATCCCTAACTTGGACTCCCGGGAGGCAGCAAACTTCCCTGTGAGAAGGGTCTGGCCGACATGGGGCCCTCTGTTCCCCTCAGGAGGGAATCAACAATAACAGTTATCCTCCTCCTTTTTTTGAGGGAACAAGTCCTGATGCCGGGGGAAGGCTTTTTAACCTCAGGCTGTTTTGCCTTAGGCTGTTTAGCTTTAGGGAAAACCTCAGATCGTGTGTCCTCCAGCATCAGAGTCACCTCACCCTCGACCTACAGTGCCCCATATTTGTTTTCCAAGGGCAATGGGGAAGGTGAGGGGAGGCAAGGAAGTATTACTTTGCATCTTTTGAGAACAACCTGTGTCCATTCCCTGCTGTGTTTTTGGATAACCAGCCTCTGCTGGGGGAGCCTGCAGAACCTGGTTAATCAAGTTCATCTCCCTTCTACATTCCCTTACAGCTCTAAGTCTATCAACCTCATCCTTCAGTTCAGCCACCAGGTTAAGTAGATAGTCGATCTGCTCACACCTAATGCAGGAATTGTCCCCACTACCCTGCATCTCAAGTGCCAGGCTCCAGCACTCTCTACAGCCAGATACCTGGACACCTCCCTGCTTATGTTCCACCCCAGTCTGGGTCGACACTGAATTTTTGAAGGAATTATTGCTACAAGTCACAACCATCCCTATCCCTGGCCATGTGTCCTACTGGACAAAAGATTAGAAAAAGTGTGGCAGCGCGTGTGGCTGGCTGCAGCTGAGCGAGAGCACAGCAGCTTCCTGCTGAAATGCAGCCCCTGCAAGCCCCTGCTGGGGTTTTAAATTTGCCTCTGGTGACATAACGATCACAAGCAGCAGGCACGTGAGAAGACAGCTATGCTGATCCTCGCTGAGTGCCGTGGGATCACCAGGGTCCTGGTGCTCCCATAGCCTGAAAAGGAAAGTAGTGAGGTGCCCTCCGAGGCTACTGGTCCTTCATACTACTTACCAGTAACTGAGAATTCTTTACCATCTTTCCTACAATGCATTCAGATCTCCAGCCAAGACTTCTACTGAGTTGTAGGAAATGGGAAATTCACATTATCCCAGTCTGGGAAAGGTGTTCTTGCATAGGGTACTAAATGGTGTCTTCCAAGGACTTGCAGTTATCTTAACAGAAGAAAACAAAATCCTTTTTCATTCAGTTTGCTGAAAATACACTGTTCAACTATTACACTTGTCTTCCCAATTTGTCACCTCCCCACTGAAGTCACTACTTTGGACTCACAACACGCAGCTCCTCTGGGAAGAATAAGCAACATCTCCTATAGCCAGTCCTTGGTCCATTGCTGTTGAGTTTCAGTCTCTTCTATCCTGGGGCAGAGGTTAGCCCCTTAAGAAGACAGGGAGTTGTGTCTGGGATGAGGGAGTGATCCCAGTCTGGCAATTAGCAACAGACACATTTAGGGTACACTTAAGCCCAGGTAAGGTTTTGGCTTGGGGCAGAAGCTTTCAAACACTGCAGTGAAGGTTCTCCACCAGATATTTCTGCCATATGTGACCTGAGAAATTTTTTGTTTCACTCTAAGCCTGCCCCATTAAGACTTTTCAATCATTTCATAGACCAAGAATAACACAGTAAGATCCAAGTAAGAACGTAAATATCTGTAATTTGCAAAAGCCTTATGAAGTGACAGAAGAAGCCTTAGATGGAAATTATTCTGAATTGCAGAAAATAAATAGATCTGGATTCATGAAAATTTACAGATGTGAGGAAAATACATAATTTTGAAAAAGCAAAAAAAACCCCACAATGCTCAAACAAAATAAACACTATTTCATTCATAGAATGTTCATTAAAAGAAAAATACCCCACTGATTAATATTTTGCACTTCAACAGGTATGTTTTTAATAGAAGTCTTCATAACTACATACTTTAGTAACAGTTACTTTAAGAAAATTAAATCTATTACTAAAGTATGTTCTTTATTAAAAAACCCCAAACCAAAAAAAAACAACCAGTGCACTTTTTTCTTGGTCCCCGTTCCCTTTTTACATTTTCTACATTTTTTATCAATATAAGTTGTCCTCTGAACTCACCATGCAGGATGTATTCCTTTTCAGAACAGCATTTACATGTAGTAGATGATAAGGTAGAACACATGCAGCTTTTTCATACTGCTAAAGAAATTTGTGATTGTCTAGCACCATGATAGGCTGCTTAGTGTACAAAGTGTTAGCGTGCATCATTAAAAGAATAAGCAAGCATTTGATTTTAATTGTAATTGTAATCCTCTCCACTGAAGCCTTAAATGCTGTCGTTTGAAATTTAGTGGAGACGTGAGTTTTCACTGCAGCCACTTTACGTTTGTGATACATTAAAAGGTGTAATCCAACTGAAATGTAAATCACTGTTCTTGAAAACAAATTACAAATGAAGATAACAGGGCAGTATACTAGCACTGAAGCATCCAAAAGCCCATCTGAGGCATTTTCTTTGAGACCCAAATTGCAGCAGCCCTGTTATCATGGGTAATAGGGTGCTGCCAAGGCAGGTTGATTACAAGGCTATGGTAAACAATCCTTTTAAATGTGGTGCCTCAATAGATGTGCACATACAACATTAATCAAATGAATTCAAACAAAGCCACAAAGGGAAGTGGTGGGCCAGCCCTTGTTGCTTTAACTCAAGCAGTAAGTGGCCAGACTGTAGTGTTCACTTGGTACAGAGGCATTTTCCATTCCTTTATAATCAGCATTAACTTGTATGAAATCTTAATTGTGAGACTTGTGAAAAAAAAAAAAAAAAACAAACCCTGAATACTTCAGCTGTTTTTCTCATGTTCAAGGTACAGCAATTTTTCTTAGGCAACGGCCTCCCTGGGACATACCTGGCCTCTGTTTCGCGTGTTTGTTCAGGCCTCCTGGGCTTGGATGAAGCTGAAGGATGGGTTGACAGAGCAAGCTCTGCCCACAGGTACAGTTCCTCTCCTATATTCACCATTCAAGTCTAACCAAGAGAGAGATCAACCTTCTCTCCCTTCTGAGGCCCTTCTCCCACAATAAATCCACCTTTCCAAATAAAGCCAGATAGCCCTATTGCATTAAGGACTTTTTTTTTTTTTTTTTTGGTAATATATATTACTGGGCCTTTTGAAACCTGTCACAACTCAAATTTATTACACTGCTCAACCTGTCTAAAAGGTTCATGCATTTATATCATGTACTGCTAAGAAATCTCTATAATTTGAGATTTGCTTTAGAAAAGCTGCTGTCATGGGGTGAGTAGTGTAAGCATTTCTTGGAAGGGCATTGATGTAACATGGAAAAGCAGGTAAGTTACAGAAAAAGCTAAGAGCAATAAATAGTTTCTATTAAAAAATAAAGCAAAAGAAAACAACAGCAACAATAATTTAAGTCTGTCTCCAAATCGGTTCTAATAATTGGAAGACTGGATGACAATGGGTAATCCTTTGCACTCTGGCGGGTTGAAGGGCCGATCCTCCCTTCCCTCACACCGCAGGCAAAAAGATGAGACTCAGACAAACAGATTGCAAAAGTTGTGGAATGTTTAAATGGAAAAGCAGTGGATGTTTCACAGAGAACCACAAGCACAGTGACAAAAGAGATCCCAAGGCATACTCAAAAAACATCCCAACACTTCCCTCTGCCCACCTGAGGGCACACCCAAAACCCCCAGGGTTCTTTCTTCCCCCCCGTCTTCCACTGTTAGGCTAATCTCAGCTGGGCAGATCCAGCAGTGTGCCCAGGTGGCCAAGACGGCCAATGGCATCCTGGCCTGCATTAGGAATAGTGTGGCCAGCAGGAGCAGGGAAGTCATTGTGCCCCTGTACTCTGCTTTGGTTAGGCTGCACCTTGAGTACTGTGTCCAGTTCTGGGCCTCTCAGTTTAAGAAGGACATCGAAACACTTGAACGTGTTCAGAGAAGGGCAACAAGGCTGGGGAGAGGTCTTGAACACAAGCCCTATGAGGAGAGGCTGAGGGAGCTGGGATTGTTTAGCCTGGAGAAGAGGAGGCTCAGGGGTGACCTCATTGCTCTCTACAACTACCTGAAAGGTGGTTGTAGCCAGGAAGGGGTTGGCCTCTTCTCCCAGGCAACCAGCACCAGAACAAGGGGACACAGTCTCAAGCGGCACCAGGGGAGGTTTAGACTCGAGATGAGGAGAAAGTTCTTCACCGAGAGCGTAATTTGTCATTGGAATGTGCTGCCTGGAGGTGTCCGTCCCTGGAGGTGTTCAAGAGGAGATTGGACGTGGCACTTGGTGCCATGGTCTAGTCATGAGGTCTGTGTTGATAGGTTGTACTCGATGATCTTTGAGGTCTCTTCCAACCTTAGTTATACTGTGATACTGTGAGATTGCCCTTCCCCCCTTCTCCTCCTGGCCTCAGGCCTAGCCAGGCCCAAGAGACTGTGAGATGAGTCCTCCCCATTACCAGACAAGGACCATCTCCATAGGAGTGGTAAGGGAAAAAAGAGGAAGTGCAAAATCCTGCTGATGGTTTTATAATTGAGCAGGGCACTATGGGATGAAATACATGGCTTCCCATTTCCACCTACTGGGCTGGACCCGCAGGACACCGCAGTTGTGGCTTATATGGTGGCAACAGGAAGCACTCAGCCTGAACCACCACACACTCCTATCTGGAATTTGTTCCTTAGGAGAAGATATTTCCAGAACTCTTGGAGAAACAGTGACTATCTATTGAACCTTGTGAAGAACAGAAGACACTCATATTTGACTGTAAACCACCCAATTCCTTATTCCTATTTTTCTTCTTATCACATATCTGTAATATTTTTGGTGGATCAGGCCAGTTTTTGCACATGGGTTTGCACATGAGTCTGAAGAGTACAAATAAGTGCGGGATTGCAATTGCTGTGCAAATGGCATACACAAAGATCTGCAAAATATAGCAAGTGAGTAAATGGTTGTGAAGACTCATCATCATGAAAAAATGACAGATCTTTACCAAAAAGCTTTTCTATTCCCTCTACAGGCACTCTGTGGGCATAAGTAGAGTAATTTTCCCTGGGCTGCTTTGTCAATGTATGTGATCACCATTACTCACAGGGTATAGTTCTAGGAATATAAAGATAATCCATATCACTTAGTTCATGGATTTAATTCAGCTTGTACAAAGAGGGTGAAAGGTTTTTGGTTCTCAGGAGAGATATGATAGGGACATTAATCCTCTAGTATTAACACAGAGTGCATTTCCTTTAGGATAGCCATCTAAATAGTGTTTGCTTAAATATTTTCCAGTACTCACCAATCTAACCTAAATTTAGCTGTTGTCCTAGACTGAAGATCTCTAGGCGCACAGATGCTCATTACCACTTTAGATCTAAGTAGTAACCAAACAGCATGAAACTTGAAATTCTCTTTCAGACATTGCAGGAGCTATTTTGTGAGATCAGACATTGGTTCCATACTTGGAATTTCTCTTCTAACATGATGATGTTTAATTAATGTGGGAGAGACTGCTAGAAGAAATGTAAGATTCTGACCATGCAAGAATAGAATAGAATGGAATGGAATGGAATGGAATGGAATGAGATGGAATAGAATAGAATAGAATAGAATAGAATAGAATAGAATAGAATAGAATAGAAAAGAATGGAATAAACCAGGTTGGAAGAGGCCTTGAAAATCATCATGTCCAGTGTACTATCCAACACTATCTAATAAACTAAACCATGCAACCAAGCACCCCATCCAGTCTCTTCCTAAACACCTCCAGTGATGGTGACTCCACGACCTCCCCAGGCAGCCCATTCCAATGGCCAATCACTCTAACAACGAAGAACGTCTTCCTAACATACAGTCTAAACCTCCCCATGTGCAGCTTGAGACTGTGTCCTCTTGTTCTGGTGCTGGTTGCCTGGGAGAAGAGACCAACCTCCACCTGGCTACAACATCCCTTCAGGTAGTTGTAGACAGCAATAAGCCTTCCCTGAGCCTCCTCTTCTCCAGGCTAAACAACCCCACCTCCCTCAGCCTCTCCTCGTAGGGCTTGTGCTCCAAATCCCACACCAGCTTTCTTGTACTTCTCTGGACACGTTCCAGCAAGTCAACATCTTTTGTAAACTGAGGGGCCCAGAACTGGAGACAGGACTCAAGATGTGGCCTAACCAGTGCTGAGTACAGGGGCACAATGACTTCCCTGCTCCTGCTGGCCACACTGTTCCTGATAGAGGCCAGGAGGCCATTAGCCATCTTGGCCACCTGGGCACACTGCTGGCTCGTGTTCAGCCTACTATCAACCAGCACCCCCAGGTCCCCCTCTGCCTGGCTGCTCTCCAGCCACTCTGACCCCAGCCTGTAGCACTGCATGGGGTTGTTGTGGCCGATGTGTAGAACCCGGCACTTAGATGTGTTAAATCTCATGCCATTGGACTCTACCCATCTGTCCAGCCTGTCGAGGTCCCTCTGCAGTGCTCTCCAAGCCTCTAACAGATCAACACCTGCCCCCAGCTTGGTGTCATCTGCAAACTAAATGATGATGGACTCAATGCCCTCATCCAGATCCTTGACAAAGATATTAAAGAGCATGGAGCCCAGTACTGAACCCGGGGGGACACCACTAGTGACTGGCTGCCAGCTGGATGTGGCACCATTCACCACCACTCTCTGGGCTTGGCCCTCCAGCCAGTTCCTAACCCAGCACAGAGTGCTCCCGTCCAAGCCACGGGCTGATAGCTTGGCCAGGAGTTTGCTGTGGGGGATGGTATCAAAGGCTTTGCTGAAGTCCAATTAGACTACATCCACAGCCTTCCCCACATCCACCAGGCGGGTCACCTGATCATAGTTTGAGATCATATTGGTCAGGCAGGATCTGCCCTTCCTGACTCCATGCTGACTGGGCCTGATCCCTTGGCCATCCTGTAAGTGCTGTGTGATTGCACTCAAGATGACCCATTCCATAATCTTGCCTGGCACTGAGGTCACGCTGACAGGCTTATAATTCCCTGGCTCTCATCTGCCAGCTCTCTCAGCACCCTAGGATGGATACTGTCTGGTCCCATGGAGTTGTGGGGATCCAAGTGGCTAATATGGTTTCTAACTTCTTCCTCCTGGATCACAGGGGAACTATACTGCTCCCTGACTCTATCTTCCAGCTCAAGAGGCCAGTTGTCTGGAAGACATTCTGTCCTGCTATTAAAATTTGAGGCAAAGAAGGTGTTAAATACCTCTGCCTTTTCCTCATCTTTTATTACTACATTCCCCTCCGTGTCCACCGAGGAGTGGAGGTTTTCCTTGCCCCTCCTCTTGCTATTAATATAGTTATAGAAGGATTTTTTGTTGTCCTTCACAGCAGAGGCCAGTCTAAGCTCTAAATGGGCTCTAAATGAGCTAAACATATCTGGAATGTAGAGGAAAAACAGTCTGAACCGATACTTCTGACTCTGACTTGGGAAGAAATCCTTTTCCTTGAACTCCAAGGCCAGCAAATATTTCTGCCATTGTGCCACATTGGCAAAGCTGTTATTAAAGTAACAATAGGGAGCAAGAAAACAGAATATTCCACATCCCTTTCATTTCTTGGACTCCTTAGATGCTCGCTTGAGCTGTCATAAAAAGCTTGTTTTCCTGACTCCCAACCATGATTTTCCCTTAGCAGGGTGTTGCATAACAGACATTTGTTTGTCAACTGAGTTAAGGCTCCAGTGTCCAAAGACATATGAACTCTAATAAACCACAAATATACCCTTAAGTTTTAAACTGGAATAAAAAAGTATAGATATCAGCATTCATGTTAAACATAATTTCTAAGGCATTTCTTCATTAATATGACCTATCATAAAGTGATTGTTAAGCTTCATTAGAGAGTAATAAAGAGAAAAGGAATAGAAATATCACAAAACTGGCTCTGTTAATTTTCAAATTGCATACTTTTTTTTTCTGACAATATTAAAAAAAAAAAGTCAGGATATTTGAAAAGCTCTTCAGACATGTCTTCAAGAATGTGAAATGCTGAGAATTGTACTCAAAGATGGACATGAGCTTGACTGCATTCTGTTCAGCTATAGAAAGGCAGCTCACAGTACAGACTCATAACAAATTGGGCAATCCATGATACTGTAGTCAAGAACTATATGAAACACAAGGATCATTTGTACACATGGAACTGAAAAATACGGTTGTTGTTTTCATTCAGAGATAATAATCATATCCCTGGGCTGCAGGATAAGGACTGCTTTCTTGTTTCACGAACATTAAGAAACAACTCTCCCATTGTTAGCCTTCCTGAGGAGAGGCTGCAAATGCATGGCCCTACAGGAAACAAAGATGTGGGACTCATTTAGTGCAACCCTACACTTAGACAGGTGCCACTCTTAGTCTTTTTAATTGATCTCATTTGTTACTTATACCAGTAAGTCACACTGTTATCATCTCTGAACAAGCAATGGAAACCAGAATTTGTCACTGAATAATGATAACAGACCAAGTACTGAAATGGGCTGGTCATATAGACTTCCTGGCTTAATTACATAACAGTACATTAGATTGAAATAAGATACTTAGAAAAATCCAAATTACATGAAGGCCTCTTGTTTCTTTATCCCTCATTGACACAAAACACATTTCAAATGCAACTTCTAAGAGAGTAAGTTATAATCTCCTGAGAGGAGCAGAGCCAGACACAAAGCCAGTCCTGACAGTGAAATATTTTTGCAGTAAGATTAATCTTATATTGATCTAAAGGCCTAGTATGCTGACAGCATGACACTCACATCCAAAAGCTGCTGTGGTGTCATGATGGGGACAAGGGTATCATGAAGGCTAACAGCTGGGAGCCTTCTCAGGGGAAAAAACTCAGCAGTTTAGGAATGGGTAATATTAATAAGATTTAATTTGCTAATGTTAAAATTACTTAGTCTTATATGAAGTCCCATGTAAAGATCACAGAGTATAAAAACATAGATGCATGTTTTCCCACACTGAAAGAGTATTAGAAATATGAAGATTGGTTTCTAGCTACTACTATGCATGTTTCTTAAATACAAATGGAGCCCAAGTGGAAACCAGTGCTGAAGCATTAGATAATGAAACCAAACTTCATATTCTGTCACACAGCAATAGCCTTCCTTTGTTGTTCATATTTTGACTACTTCTGTGCCTTTGCCTAATTTGTCCCACTCAGCAGAGACAAAGTCATAAAGACTGCTCTGCACCCATATGTTCTCCCAGCTTTCTAGAGATCCAAAACGTATGTTACACAAAGCACATTCCAAAATTTTGTTGTTTTGAATCCCCAGGAAGAGAAAGTGGATGAAATAAGACTATAGAACATAATCTTACATTAAACCCTGCCTTTACTGATCTTGGGGAAACATGGAAGGAGGTCTCAGAATCCAAATTTATTGTCATTGGTGAGTGTCAAGAAAGGAAAAAGTGTTGGGGGACAGGTTTAATATGGAATATATGAGAACAGCTGAGCAGCCTGAGATCTTGAGGCAATTCAGATGCTGCTGGAGAAGAGGAACAAAATTGATGGAAGAGAAGGGTGCTGGAGAAAGACAGAAAGGGAGAACATGTAGAGTAGAAAACAGTACAAAAAGCAAAATCTTGTCAGAAGAAACCGCAACAGTGGAGGAAGATGGGATTCCTCAATAGACACTTGGACTGGAAATACGAGGCAGAAAGATAACACTCATGGAGAAGAAATAACGAAAACTAAGGTGTGAGATAACTGATTTGATAAATGAAAGGCTATATAAAGGCAGCAATATGAATCAGTACAGAAGCTAAGTGTTTTAAAGGGTTTGATTTGCATACTCTTACTGGTCATAAAGAACAAATGACAGGGAAGAAAGACCAGTAAAAACGGAGATGAGTCATAATAAAAATTACTGGATGGGGGAAACTAATGGAAAACTTATGAAATTCAAGGGAAGATGCTCAAACAGAAAATGCAGAAGAAAACTTATGAAAAATATAAATAAAAAGCTTACAGAAAAGCTTAAGAAAAAAAAAGAGGAAAATGTGAGGTAGCATGGAGACAAGTACATGAAATAAATAAAGTAATAGACAGCAGTCATTCAAAGATAACAATTAATCCAGTTTTTGAGCATGACTAGATCATTATATGGTCATTACATGTGGTTAAATGAGATGACACTTTGTTTGCATTGTTAAAAATGTGCTGATATAAACATTCCCTTCTTCTTTCCTTTGAGAGAGAACTGAGAGTAAAGACAGCTTTCTCTTTTCTTAACTTTATTCGCAGTGTTTTACGGTACACCTTTCTGCCTGCTAGGAGCAGACAAGGCTCTTGGCAGGCACACCACAATTGGCTGACATGTATAAACCAATGACTGCAAAAATGAGATGCATGAAGGACAACTAGGCAGGAAAAGTAGAGCCGTACTGGAAACCAGAAGGAGTTGTGCTCTTTTCCAAAGCTGACATGCATTACAAACCAAGTAACAAACAACACAGCTATCAGTGTGTAGTTTGTGATTAGATACATTTTTGAACAAAACAGCAGTAGTTGTTCAAGCCTATTCAAATGTACCATAGGTACTTTTATGGGGCAGACATGTCACAGTTCACTTTTTGTCTTTGTGATACACCACTTAACTTATGCTGAGAGAGACAGAACCAAGTACTAAATCTTACCCTCCTTTCACTAGCCTTTTTTTTTTTTTTTTTTTTTTTAAGGGATGCCTTAAATAAAAATGTACCTTCTTGTAAAGGAATGGAGAGGCTTGCTTGAGTTTTGCATTCAAAAAGGACACTGAAGTCTGAGAACAAACTAATGTGAGAAGAATATAGGATCCTGGAGAGGGACAAATACAGAGAGCCAAGACAAGTGCAAAAGCTGCTTGCATAAAACCTATCTAACTCACAACTTAATGTCTAGCTCTTTAGTGAGGTTACTGAAAGTCCAGATCACACTTGAGGGCCAACACTTAGATTTCTTACAGCCAGCTCTTGAAAATAGTAGTGTGTAGAAGCCACAGTTCTTTGGTTGTTTCCACCTCATTCCAAATCCAGAAATACTTGGGTTTTTTTTTAATACCTGTCTGTGGCAATGCTCATGGACAGGCACTAATTCCATGAAAGACATTCTTCATTTTGAGAACCCTGAAAACAAGTCTCAAGGAAATGGTAAACAGACTTTAATTTCCCTCCTTATCGTAAAGCTAATTTCAGAGTCTTTTGGATAATTTAGGAATGTTCAGCTGCCCTAAACTTTGATGTTATGTTACCATTTCAGCCTTAAGACTCCTAGACATTGGTGATGCTATCCTGATGATGTCATGTTTGGAGACAGGATGGAGAAACACTTAGCCTTGCCTCTGTTAGGCATGCGGGTTTCAATGGTAGCACAGGTAGCAGAGGAGAGAGAGCAAAACTTTGGAGTTAGCTTATGCATGATGCCAGGCTCATGCAGACAAAGGACATGATTATGCAAACACTTCTTACAATATGACTGATACAAAGATGTCCTTTTCATCACCAGTCATGCTGCTTACTCTTGAATATAGATTTGATGGGACTGAGAGCACAACTTGTTCCTTGCAGCATTGTTTACCTCTTGGCCTTAAAAGCACCATGGTTAACTACATTTCCTTTCTCCTGAAACTTAAAACCTCTGAGATATTGAAAGAACGTATTGATGATAAGACATTCATGCAATTTGGAAGGACAGAACAGACATTGCTAGTGTCTAATCTCCTGTTTCACAGCAATATGCAGTTTTCGCAAGCCTATGCTCCCACTGTCATGATGAGATGTAGACTTTCAATTCTAACAGAGATTATGATAAATTTTACTATTTCAGAATTAGACAAAATACAGAATAAACCAGGTTGGAAAAGACCTTTGAGATCATCAAGTCCAACCTATCACCCAACACCATCTAATAAACTAAACCATGGCACTAAAGTCCTATTTTAAACACTTCCAGTGGTGATGACTCCACCACCTCCCTGGGTAGCCCATTCCAATGGCCAGTCATTCTTTCTGTGAAGAATTTCTTCCTAACATCCAGCCTAAACCTCCCCTGGTGCAGCTTGAGACTGTGTCCTCTTGTTCTGTCACAAGCTGCCTCTGTAATTTTTCTCTTAAATAATTTTTCACCTATTGTTTTTTTTTCATTGTTGTTGTTGTTTTTTCCTCCACATAAACTATAAATGAGTTAATGTGAAAAGTTTTTTTAATAGGGAACTCTGAAAGACATTAATCCAGGTAAAACCAGGACACTATTTAAAAATAATTTAAAGTCAAGATGTGATAAATTGTGTATATTCTTATTCAGAATCAGTGTTAATTCAGTTTAATTTATGAACCTGACATATAAAAAACACCTTAAAATTCCTAAACAAAATTTCCCATGGAATTTATGTAGTTTAAGTAACACAATTTAGAAGTGAATTCAGGTTAACTTTTCTCAAATCTCCCCACAAAAATAAATTGCTCCTCATCGTAGGCAGTTAGGACTGGACCAGATAAGGAACATTCATAACAGTGGATGCCATTTTCATATCTCTTTAGGAACAAAGAAAAAGTTTAACACTGTTGCTTTTGAACCATAATGAATTGTTTGCATATTATTATTATTATTATTATTTGAAAACCCTGTCTCCTAAATCTGCATGGGAAATTTAGTTTCTGTAAAGCTGTAGAATATAAAGACAAATTGACACATTTTTGTCTTGGCAGTACAACATAAACGGGTCATACAAAAATTAAAATTTAGCTCCCTATACTGCTTCAATTTTCAGTTTTATCACAGTCTTATTCAGACAATAGTCTAAACATTTGAATGTAATTCAGTAATTTCATCTGGTTTAACAGTTGATCTTACACTAAAAAACAGTTGGATATTGGTTGGCACTGCTAGTAATAAAATATTCTGAAAGGAATAACAACAGGTTAGACTTTTAGAATTTCCAAGAGCAAGTGATCAATCTTTTTTCCTGTAAAGGAAAAAAAAAAAAAAAAGAAAAAGAAAAAGAAAAAGGATGGCTTTATAACAATAAAACAAATGTTTTTACCAGACAAAAAAATTTATATTAGAATACACATTTTTTTTAACCTGTAATTGTACTTTACTGAACATATGAAGCATAAACCAGCAAGTAGTAGATGACTCAGCTTCTAAAACAGCCATTAGAGAGCAGATTTGGAAGTTCAAAGCATCAGAAAGTGAACCAGAAAAACAGTATCTACCAAGAGGACTATACAATATTGAACATTCCCATAGAGGTTAGCAAGTCAATTTTTGTGTTGAATTTTGATTAAACACATATTCATTTCAGGCTCATAACTTTTAGATCTTTTACCCTTCCAGAGTATACAAAGCAATGCAAACATTATCAGGTTTTTTTAGCTTTGACAGAGAAGCAACAGTTGGTTTATTGTGGCCTGTTTAGTTCTACTATTTCTTTTTCTCCTGCAACAGTAATAATAAAACCTGAAATATAAATCTCAATATTTTATTTGCTTGAAGTAGAGGAATGGGCAAGGGTTTTTCTGCATTAAACTGCAGATGCTGTCTCCATCTTTCATTGCTTTAAGATCTTATGGTGAAAATTGAGGTGGAAATTATTGTTGCCTGGCATTGAACTTCTGACTCCACAGCTACATTTTATGAGACTTGTGTGCAATTAGCCAGTTCGTTATTTTATCCTAATTTTATAATAAATCACTTCACTCTTTTTCTCTCATCCATCATCAACTTATCTGCCCGCAAGTCAAAGTGATACCAATTATTAATCAAGGCCAGAGGCACCCGCTCTTGCATAGGGGCACCATGTTTCAACTGTCAGGTGGCATCCATCCCAGCCTCTCTTTGTCAGCAATAAAGAAAATGAAATTGGACTAATATGAATCTCATTTCTGCCCTGATTAAAGGCCTACATTTTCCCTAGGCATTGCCTGACCAGGTCCTGACTTGTGAGATATTCAATGTTCTTGTAATGTCATTCGGACAGAGCACGCCTGTCTCCTTAGGTCATTGTTCTTCAGATTCACTTGTTTTACATGGAATATAGGCTAGAAAATCTAGACTTCCTTTGGGGTGTTAATTAAGAGGAGCATCCAAAATTAATCAGCAAATTCACTAGGGCGAAGGGGAGCTGTCTGAAGGCCTTGATATAAAATGCACTTCTAGTACAGAGAAATGAGCCTTCGGCTATTGACAAAGAGAAAACAAGTGCACAGACGGCAATCTGACATAAAAATTCATATACGTATACAATTTTACATTCATTTTCCTTGTCAGCTTGTCACCTTTAATTATAAAGGTTGATTCGCTATTTGGCAAGTCTGGAAATTGTAAATGCTTGGCCATTTGAATATCATCATATGGTCAATGTCTTCAAAAAAGAATGACACAGGAGCATACCAGGAAAAGAACATTGTAAAATCCAAACCAAACTTCTCTGATGATCACCTTGAAGGATCTTGCAGGTGTCAGGGACAACTGTGAGCATGGCTATAAAAACACTCAAGTTATGACCACCTGCAGAGCAAACATGGCATTAACTAGTTGCTAGCCCCCACCCCCTTTTACTTAGAGTAGTTTCTAATCTTAATTTCTTTAATTTTTTTATAACTCACTCCATTCTAATGTTGTTAGTATTTGGTGTGAAGGATTTGCATAGACCTTCAGGCTACTAATGACCTTTATGTGGAAACACTAAATTCTGTCTTGCCCAGTGAAGGAAAGACTTACAAAAAAAATGCCAGGCCCATATCATACAGACACCTCACAGAGAAACTTCTTAGTAAAAATTTTTAATCAGATAAGTTTGAGGGTTTTATCAGTAGCCACTAAATTAGAACTCAGGTTTTGCAACTGGATATAGGACTTTTCATTTGTACCTTGAAGGAAGACCATGGGCTCAGCTTTCAGAGGCTACCTGTTGTAGCATTTCTGTAGTTCCACCATTCTTATTTACTATCTGTCTTTTCGTTTGTGAAATTATTCACAAGTTAGAAAGACTGGGGCTACCCTTTTTTTACTACTACAGTATGTCATAGTTTCAAACTAAGAACAATGATATTGCTCAGAGTTCTAGATATCATCATTCATTTTCATGAACTTCAATAGACCTATAAAAAAGGGCCTTAAATTGTTAGACTCATGAAGCTGTACACCTCATAGAACTTTGTTCTCCCAATCTGTTCTGAAGAGTTTGACATAGAAAATGTTATTTGAACAAGTTATTGACTCATGGTAAACTTGAAAAGAGGGCAGGCATGTTGAAGACTTCTGAGAAGGTTTTTGTACTCTTGCATATACTTCTCTAGTGTTGTGGACTAGAAAGCAATACAGTGTAGGGCTCAGTATGTTGAGACTTTAAACTGCACAAGCAATATGAAGGATGATCTACACTGCAACATATGCTAACTAATTGCTTAATTTCACTAATTTAAGATTCTGACTGCATTTTTAAAATGAGATACCTTTATTCCTAAATGGGTGTAATGTTAAACTTCTCTACCACTGACATACTACCTGCTGTATTTGTAAGCTTTTTCTACTGATGAATAAAGATCATCAAGGGTACTGAATCGCCATTAGGATTTTTTTTTCTTTAATTCCACCATTTACTTGGTAGCAAAAAGGAATATTCATTGGCCATCTATACCTGACTACCAGAGAAATTGTGTAAATGCATATGAGAATTGTCCTCATGCTGAGGCTTACCATCAGTTACATATGTAACTGTGAAATATGATGGAATTGAGTCAAACCTTGCAAGAGTGAGCGATGGTATTTATACTTTTGCAGGAAAGCAGTCAGAACACAGCAGAGTACTTGCTATTCTTGTTTTAATTAATATGGGTTCTTATTTTAACTAATTTTATTAGGGCTGATACAACCTAGCATAGAGACCCATTAGGTGGCTTTAGGCTTGCTTAATGGTTTAACCTACTCAGCAGCACTAAAAAATCCTGTCTGATAATCACTGCTAAATTTTTATTACATTAGATCATTTAGAGCATTAACCCTGATTTCACTTCAAGGGTGTCTTTATTGTCTGTATGCCTTACTGCTTGTATATATTTTACAAATAGTCTTCATATATATATAATATATATATATAAACTAGATTTTTAAAAATGAAAAATCCTGTATTTACTTCCTATGTATTTTCTAAATTAACCCAAAATAACATGTCAAGACTACTTTTGAAGATTAAAAACTATAAAAAGAAAAAGAAAAAAATAAGAAAATACCTAAACCAAAAACAAATACAAAAACCCAAACAAAACCACCACCAAACAAACAAAAAAGAACCCACAACAAACCTTAAAATATAGGATCATAGGATGTCATCTCCATTTTATTGCTATTAATTCCGTATTCTGTGGGTTGTTTTCTCCCCCAAATTTGCACATAATTTAAAATCTTAAACTATGAACTCTAGACCTTAACTGTGTGTTATCTACATGATTCCAATGACTGCAAAAGATAATTTCCTTTGACTTTTCTAGGGTCAAATGTGAACACGAATCAGACGTCTCTTTGCAAAGAAATATCTATTTATTTCCTTTATCCATGTGTAAAGCATGTCTTCTTTCAGTTTTAGAAAAGTTCAGTCACAGAGGCTACATCTATACTGTAGTGCCGGAATAGTATGAAGCCTGAAGTGAAATTCCCCCATGATTTGTAACAACAACTCATTGAGTAAAGGTGACCCAGCATATCCAATGCAGGGATTTCTGCACCTCTCTGAAGTGCATTCTGAGACTCAGCAGGAACTCAAGGAAGAATATTCCCATCTTCTTGACACTACGCTTATAGATCTCTGTGCCCCTACAGAAAAATACCTAAAGAAAGCGCATGAAATGGCCCAGTGTTCTTTCCAAACAGAACAGGTGTTGACTGGTGAAAGGAAGCATATGATCTGTAAGAAACAGTACCTTTTAATCTATATTTCCTGCATCTCTGGTTCTGGGGAGAAAGGGTTGTTCCTCGTGATTCAATCAGGCAATCACAAAGTCAGTAGATGTTTCCAACACTAGGATATTGTGGCCTTGACATTCTACGCTCACTAAATATAAACACAAATCCAAACAAATAGAAATAGAGATAAACTATTTACAAGTTTTGTTTTAAAATTAAAGAACAAATTGCTAATCACAAAATAAATCTGTTTATAAACTTTAAGTTTTTATTAAATGAACCAAAATTCCAGTGAGAATCATTTTTCATGTATACAAAACATCTATGGTAGTGGTGCTGGCCTTTATCTTCCAATATACCTCTATTCTGTCAGTGAACAAAAGTAATCACAACCACCAAAGATATGAATGCCAGTAAAACTTTGCAAGAGATACTGAACTTAATTAACCAATAATTAATGCATAGTAAATTAAAATTTTTAGTAACTCAAGGCATTTCCCTAGCTACATTTTCCTTACCTTTTTTCCAGGACTTCACAGGGTAATTTTGTTACACTTTCATGTAACCAAATTCCCCAAGCTGATGCTAAAAAGATTTGTTCTGCAAGGACTGCAGTAATTCTTACCCTCCCTGCACTAAGTACCTCCAACTCTTGTGAGCAAGGGCCATGTTAGCAACAGATTCCTGCCATCATGGTGTCTGCACTATAATCATAGGGGACAGACATTATTCTTTTATTGCCTACCTTTACATTTACAATTTTGGCTACCATAAAGCTGACACACTTATTCAAATCTGCTGATAAACAAAATTGAGGAAGGCCAAAATTGGCATCTCTCAGGATCTGTTTACAATGTACATTTTACTCAGAAACAGTATTCACTTTTTTTTTTTTTTTTTTAAACAACTAAAAGTAAATTAATATTAATCAATAGGAATTGATTTCATGCACTACTTAAAGTATTACATCAGAATACTAGGAAGACTTCACTGCTTTGCTGATTCCTGGCAGAAAGGACTTGCCAGTTCATCCTGTAGATGTGGAGGCCAAGAGATAGAGTGTGCTTCCCACATAGGCACATAAGTTTTAGGACAATATCTTGATGTATCAGTAGGGAAAAATTGATCAGTGGCAATGGCAGAGCCTTGCACAGATTTGGGATCCAAGTTTTAACTCAGCAGCTTGGCAGAGGTAGTTTGGGTATATAATGGCATTCAGAAGTCATGGCAGGTTGGGTATATCCTTTGTGTGTTAAGTGCTCCTCTGCTGGAAATCTGATCTGTATCAAGCAGGGACAGTGTTCTACCCTGGCTAATGAGGAAGAGAACATTGAATATCTAGCTCTGCCTCTCAACCACATCCCAAAATGCAGGAACATGTGTAGCCTAAATAGGCAGGATATGAGAGGGGGTTGTCAAGTGAAGTGGTGCACTTTAATAAAACAAGAAACAACAGGTTCAAACTTGAACATAGAAGATTTCACCTCAACATGAGGAGAAACTTCTTTACAGTGAGCATGATGGAGCCCTGGAGCAGGCTGACCAGGGAGGTTGTGGAGTTTCCTTCTCTGGAGACTTTTGATCCCACCTGGATGCATTCCTGTGTGGACTACCCTAAGTGATCCTGCTTTGGCAGGGGGGTTGGACTCGACGATCACTTGAGGTCCTTTCCATCCTCTAATACTGTGATACCATGATACTGTGATAGTGGAACAGGTGAGTTATCCTTTCCTCCCCAAGGGGCAGTGAAGAGATATGTTTGTGTCTCTTGTGCCACTAACCTGCCCTGCATCAGGTAGACACCAGCACAGCAGGTAGAAAGATGCCTTGCGACAGTCAGAGACTGACCCTGACTCAGATCATTCCTGTCTGAAAATAAAGGATGGACGTTCCTAAGCCAAAAGGTATTTTCAGTGGCTAAAGAAGTAGCATCTCATTATAATACATTTAATATAAAAGAATTTCCAGTCTCATTTGCCCTAGGTTCTCCCATGAGGTGGGTTTACCTTGGCTTGATCCCAGGAGCCCACCAAGTTGCTCTATCCTTCTCCTCCTCATTAGGACAAGGAAGAAAAGCAAACAGGATGGAAAAAAATCCTATGAGTCAATAAGGCAATTTAATAAAGCAAAGGCCATGTGCAGAAGCAAAGGAAACCAAAAGTTGCTCTGGGTGAGAAACATTGTAATAGCTAACATCATTCTATTCCCTTTCCCCCCCTCCCCCTTCCCTCTTTCCCCTTATCTTTTATTGCTAAGTAGGCATCATATAGTATGAAATATCCTTTTTGTCAATTTGGGTCAGGTGTCCTGGCTTTGTTCCATCCCAAGATCTTGCCCACCCCCAGCCTGCTGGTAGGGGGAATGATGGAAAAAGCTTTGACACTCTGTGAGCATTCCTCAGGAGTAACCAAAGAACTGATGTGTTATCAATACCTTTCTAGCTACCAATACAAAACACAGCACTAGGAGGATTACTGCAGGGAAACTTAACTCCATCTCAGCTAGACTAAATAGGCCACATACATTTTTTTGAGCAGTCTTGACTTCATAATAGGCTGAGTTCTGAATGATGTCATGATTATCAACAAGAGATGTCAGGTTGCTTTGGCTCCAGTTTGGTCTAAATGCTTTAAGTTAGATTTCTGTAGTAAGTGACGGAGACAGGGTTGGAAATAGATCCATAATGCACCTCGTCTTGTGGAGAGTAACTTTGGAACAAGACTGTGGTAAGCAATCCTGTGCTCCACAATGAAAATGAATCTGTGAGGTGGTAGCAAAAGCTTTCACTCACACAATTGCAAGAGACCTTTAGATTATTGTGTGGCATTTATTAGCCATCATCCACTGACAGACATTCAGACAGCTTTCAGGTATATATGGTACTAACTTGAAACAAAGATATTTAAAAATCTTTTTCATAATTTAAAAAAAATTATAAAGCTAGGCATTTTTCAGTATTCATTTTAAATGTGGGGGTTTGGTTTGGTTTTGGTTTTGATCCAAATTTACTGTGTGTTTTATTTGCAGTTTGGTGTGTACTTTGATTTTATTCTCTTCGTTCTGTTTTTTTTTTGGTTTTTTTTCTTATGAAAATTGACTGGCATCCAATGAATGAGCAACTGAGAAAATGTGGACTAGTACATGATACTATGTACAGCTGTTGGAAGGAATACCTGCCAATCCCATCTCATCCTTAACAGATGAATAGAATGATATGGTTTTATTTAGGTAATATTTCTATCACAATGAGACTTGACTTAAATTTCACTCTGAAGTAATCAATGTTAAAGCAAACAGAAGACGACCGCAAGGAGGAGCACAGCTTTGATTTACACAAGCTTTATTGCAATTGTTTTCATCACACAAACTAGTTGCCAGTACCGAGTGACAGATGTGAGACCCTGGGATTACGTAAACATCAAAATATGTCAGATCTTACTATCTTGTGGATAATTTCAAAACTACTGTATTGACATTATTAGGTATTATAGGGGGTTGTGTTGATGGAAAGGAATCAACAAAAAAATATTCCTGTAGGAACCGAACTGCTGAACATAGCTAATGTCAATCTTCACACAGGTAGAAAACTGCTTAACTCTGTTACAGGGAGAAGATTCATATTCTGGCTTGAATTTCTTGACAGAGACCTCCAACAAAAGAGCATAGATCAGGATAATACCAACAGCCTAAGGATTTGGAAAAGGTGCAGTTCAAACACTGGCAGGAGGCTGTGGACACATTTTCACCATGGAGGCACAGATAGCCAAGATGACTGCTGGTGAATCAGCTCAGGTCTAGAGGCAGTATATCTAAATTTGAGGGTCACCAGGCCTAAGCTAACAATCACTGCTGATTTATTGACTCCTCGACAGAGTTTATCAGCTTGTCACAGGGCTGTGATAACTCAGTGAGACTGCCTCTGGAACAGCACCCTGCAAAGGCTGTGTGGCTTTGTGCTGCATGGACTGCCAAAAGGTCCTCATGGTGTTGGAAATCTCTGTTCAAATGCTACTGTGAAGTGTCAGAATACTGCCAGCCTCTCTAATTTACCTCCATGTATCTAAGACATAATCCTTGGTAGGATTAACAGTCCTGCAGACTTTAATTTATATTATGAAACATTTTCCCTAGGATGTTTCTGAAGGAGCTGAAGGTGATGGAATTACTGAAGTATCCACAGCACACTACAGGAGGGTTTTCAGCCTGACTTCTTGATCTAGAGTGGGGGTTACAGTGGGAGTTAATGTCTGAATGCTGCACCACTAAGGGGGATGACCAGGCCACAGACAATCACTTAAATTCTAGGAATTGTGATATCCTGTGTTCATCTAGTAATGAAGCATTTTTTAGGTTGCATCATACTAAAATTTGGTTTATAATCTTTCAGTTTCCTCATGTCAATCTGTTTTATTTTATTGTACTGTATGTTTTTGTGCCTGCAAACTAGATGCCGGAGAACTGCATTTCAGAAAAAACTTAATGAGGATCTCCACTGGAGAGGTGCACCAAATGTGGTATGTTCCCTCATACAGCCATAAGCATTTGAACACGGAGTGAGTGACTTTGAACCATGCATGCAATAAGGACATTCAGACCAGAAGATCATACTATAACTTGCTCTGAAGTGAGAACTTTCATAGTTTCATAGTTTCATAGTTTCATAGTTTCATTCAGGGTTGGAAGGGACCACAAGGATCATCTAGTTCCAACCCCCCTGCCATGGGCAGGGACACCCCACACTAGATCAGGCTGGACAGAGCCTCATCCAGCCTGCTCTTAAACACCCCCAGGGACGGGGCCTCGACCACCTCCCTGGACAACCCATTCCAGGGTTTCACCACTCTCATGGTGAAGAACCTCCTCCTCACATCCAGCCTGAATCTCCCCACCTCCAGCTTCACTCCATTCCCCCTAGTCCTATCACTACCTGAGATCCTGAGAAGTCCTTCCCCTGCCTTCCTGTAGGCCCCCTTCAGATACTGGAAGGCCACAATTAGGTCACCTCGGAGCCTTCTCTTCTGCAGACTGTACAGCCCCAACTCCTTCAGTCTGTCCTCATAGGAGAGGTGCTCCAGCCCTCTGATCATCCTCGTGGCCCTTCTCTGGACACGTTCCAGCACCTCCACATCCCTCTTGTAATAGGGGCTCCAGAACTGGACACAGTACTCCAGGTGGGGTCTCACCAGGGCTGAGTAGAGGGGGAGGATCACCTCCCTCGACCTGCTAGCCACACTTCTCCTGATGCAGCCCAGGATCTGATTGGCTTTCAACTGCAAGATGCAGGGCTTCAGTATTGACTGGTTTAATCCATTGATTTGTTCTTATCATACTGAATTATTTGCTAATGTAGACACAGCCTTAATCCTCCTTTTCTAATCACATACTAAGTTCACCACACACTAAACTAAAGATGAGAGTGCTTCTTTACATAATGTTAATAAACTTGATTCTGTATTATCAGTAGTTTAGCCTTGTATTGCAGGGTGCTGAGATTTTTTCATGCATCAAGCTGCTGTAAAAAGAAGAAATAAATCCCAAGGGTTTGAAAAATCATAAAGACCATGAAATTTCAAAGAGCCATCTCCTGAAAAACATTGATGAAATAACAACTTTTTCCCCCACCAATCAGAGAACAGACTTTTGGGGAGGAATAAAAAAAATGATCTGCTTTTAATGAGTTGAATTCAAATTTAAGCTCATAGAAAGGCTCTATGATGTGGATGACAAATCCAACATTGTTTTAGATATTTCCATACAGGCTTTTAAGGTAACACTACATACTGCCTTTGTCTGAACAAGATAGCAAATGTGCTCCCATTTCCTGTTCGCTATAGGTTTTTGAGAATATGCTTATTGTGTAGTAGATTATTGTTGCAGTTTGAGCTGGGTGCCCCCCTGCAATGTTTACTTCCTGTGTCCAGAAGTCCAGCCCAGAGGGGTGGACACAGGAAATTATGTAGTATTTCATACCACAATCCTTTGCACCACTATAAGATTTTTGTGCCCCTGTACTCTGCATTGGTTAGGCCGCACCTTGAGTACTGTGTCCAGTTCTGGGCCCCTCAGTTTAAGAAGGACATCAAAACACTTGAACGTGTCCAGGGAAGGGCAACAAGGCTGGGGAGAGGCCTTAAACACAAGCCCTGTGAGGAGAGGCTGAGGGAGCTGGGATTGTTTGGCCTGTGCAAGAGAAGGCTTAGGGGAGACCTCATTGCCCTCTACAACTACCTGAAAGGTGGTTGTAGCCAGGAAGGGGTTGGTCTCTTCTCCCAGGCAACCAGCACCAGAACAAGGGGACACAGTCTCAAGCTGTGCCAGGGGAGGTTTAGACTCGAGGTGAGGAGAAAGTTCTTCACCGAGCGAGTCGTTCGTCATTGGAATGTGGTGCCCAGGGAGGTGGTGGAGTCACCGTCCCTGGAGGTGTTCAAGAGGGGATTGGACGTGGCACTTGGTGCCATGGTCTAGTCATGGGGTCTGTGTTGATAGGTTGGACTCGATGATCTTTGAGGTCTCTTCCAACCTTAGTTATACTGTGAAGATCCTCAACCCAGCACAATTATGAAATAAAAAGAAGCTTAGGAAAACAAAATCCCCATCAGTGTCTGGAAATATACAATGACTACTGGAGAAAAACTCATGATAGATATTGTTCCATCCACCTTTCCTGCAAAGCCTGGGCAAGGGATGTGAAAACGTCTATTTACTGAATCATTGTTTTGCATAAGTATTTTTTTGACTGATTCTATGGGAAAAGCCCATGTCAGAGCAAGTAGGACTCTAGTCCAAATCTTCCAAAATGGAAGATATTATAACCCTCAAGGGCAGAAGATGATTTTAGAAGTTTTGATCACCCCACCAAATTCAACAGTGTTGGTGAGATTTTAAACACCAGCACATATTTCACCTAATGGGATCCATCTTATAAATAATTTAGTGACCAAAATAAACATCATCACATTTTGGGATTCAGCTTTAGCCAGGATTCCGTTGCACGTATGAATAGTTTACTCACCGTCTCTACAAATATTAAAATTTACAAGACATCAGCTGAAATTGGTAAAAATATAAATGACTGTGTTTCTAAGTTCGAGAAACACTCTTCTTCTAGTTAGAGTTTGCTCTTTACTCTCTGTCCACATAGACATTTATATGATAGGATAAAGAATTGAATGTTACGTGCTGCCCCTGAGCTTATGAGCTGTTTCTTCAGCGACAGATGGGGAAAGCAAAGCTAAAGCAGTTTATATGCATTTTTGTTAAGCAACAAAACCAGAAGAAATACTGTAATTAGTTACTGCTTTAAATATTCTCCTATATGGAGAGAATATGTATACACACTTTTATGTATGTGTGTATATAGATGAGTAGAACTCTGAAACTTTCCTTTCGCTGAGTGCAGAGAAAAGAAGACTTTCTGAAATGTTGCCTGTTTTGAGATTTGGTTTATTTTTCAATCTAAACAATATTTGGAAAATGTTCACTTGTACAAATTAACAGCATCAAGATTTTTTTCTTTTTTTTTTTTTTAAATGAAGGTCTAATTTTAATGGTAATATTTCACCTATAAAAAGTGAGGATAACAAGTTTGTATTCATACAAAGGTGTTAATTAATGAAAGACAAACCTTTGCCAGTTATTGACACATTCCTCTGTAATCCTGTTATGTGGAACATTCTAATGAAGTCATAGTTTATTACTAATGATCTAGCTTTGTTTAAAAAAAAAAAGCTGTGAGGGGTAGGGGGGTTGAAATAATTTATTTGCTTTGGTGTATTTTTTATCACAGCAGGTAAGAATGCTGCATTTTGACTGCCACATTGTATGCAGGATGAGGGGGTATGACCTCAGAAACAGAAACAGAGAACTGGCTCTTTCACACTCCAGCACACACTGCTGTGAACCAGCACTTTGGTCATATTATCCACTGCACCACAAAGCTGTCCGCTAATTATCTCTGAATACGAATTTTATTGAACCTTAATTTTCAGTAATGGGGCCTGATAGTTTGTGAAGAAAGACAAAAGAAGGGTCCCTTTGTTTTTCCCCCACAATAACCCTCCAGTGCTGGAGCTATGGCAGAACTCATTAAACTTGAACAATGAGTTGAAATATGATCGTGTTATTTTTGTTCATGCCCCCAAACTAGGCTAGTCCTGCCCGCCAGCCTGTCCATCTGTCTAATGATATGGGAAGAGACATTGATTTTTCAGTGGACACTGTTACAACACATTCCCAAACTCCTACCGAATCACTAGGAACATGAATCTGAGCAGAAATTTGATTCTTTTGTACATGTTTGGCAAGATCTCACTGCAAGTTCAGCAGAGATCTGGGCGCTACGGAGTGGAGATCCAAAAACACCGACTAAACTAGGTTAAATGAAAGCTCTTATGTGTTTGATGTGCACAGTGGGAAGAGATTTACAGTAGCTAGAAATACCTGCTATTCATTCAAATGTCAAAATAAAAAAAACCCCTAATGTTAAAAAAAACCGACTAAAATCTGTGCAGTTAATTTGTGAAAGAGCTGTAAGCTGCTGTTCAGCTGTGAGCTCACAGATGTTTTTGTACAGTCTTCAAAGCTCAGACTTCTCAAGGCATCATCCATTAAACAATGGAGCTCTTAAAAGCGTATTGCCTTCTAATTTGTGTTTTTTTTTGTTTTTTTTTTTTTTTTTCCCCTCCACTGAACACAGGGCTGAGCAGTTGTACTGTAAGGTGTATGGTAAAATTTCTCAAGATATATTCAAACGCAGTCAAAATTATTGGATTACTCAAAATGCAAATATCCTCTTATACTGAAACCAAGTGAGGGTGGGTCTTTTGGGGTTTGGTTTTGGTTTATTGTTGTTCGGGTTTTGTTGTTTTTTTCTTTCACGTGCAAAAAGTGTTAGATACTTTCTTCTTCTAGGACTGTCTAATTAACTCATTGCAATGACAATAGATTGTTCATCAACATGTTTGTCCCTTCTAAACAGTGCTTATTTTCTATGAGAACCAGGGATGTGTTTTCGGAAAGTATCTTCCTCTCAAGCCTGTCTAAAAATATTACTTCAGGTTTATTTCAGAAGGTTCGGTGGGTGATATATTTGTAGAGAATTTACACAAAAGAAGCCATCAACACCTGGTGTAGCAAAGAAAATTCTTGATATTGTCCACTTTAAGGTTTTCATGTATACTCAAAAAATCTCGCACTTTTTTAATGTTTTCATTTTTCTTTTTGTTGCAGTAGAATATGCCACATCCAAACAAAATATTACAAGTTCTGGGATTCCTTGATATTCATCCTTAATGTTCTTTCTGCTAGGTGCTATTCAGTTATTCCTAAACTAATGTCAGCAATATAAAACCATCTTGTATCTACAAACCAATCACAAAACAAGATTTTAAACAAAATAATATAAAGGCAGCCTCCTTCCTTATCTCTGTGCCCGCACAGGGATTGGACACACACATGCATGCGTGTACTCACACAGGCACACAAATTCATATCTAGTAGGATTGGGAGTCTGATGAGCAAAAGCTTTTGGAGAGTGGGGAAACCAGATTATTTCAGAGACACAAGTACATATACATTTATATTTGTATATATCTATGCATAGACATACATACACACATGCATACACACACAGAGACATCTACAAAGCAGAAACTAATTTAATTTTGGTTTAATGTATTCTATGAATTTTACCTTAAGATTGCATATCAAAACAAATAATATATCCTGTTTATAGTATTGCTGTTTTTACTGTCTTGAGTATTTAAAGTCTGAAATGATGACTAGCTTTCCATGAACTCCATTAATAAAACTGAACATCTAGGTAAAATACTGTGACTGCAAAGATTTTGATTTTTTATGATATGATATCATATTCTAAGTGTTGTGCATGAGAATAATCTGCATCTGATTCTGAAATAAATAAAAAGGGAAAATACTTATTAACAGGAGTAATTAAATGTTCTTCAGTGAGACAACTTTCACAGACTTGTTTCATCATATAAAAAGTCTTATTTTTCTGTCATTTGCACAGTTGTCAGTCAGGAGCAATTACGCTAAGGTCAATAAAGAGACTAGCATTAAAACTGGCATAGGAAGATAAACATTAGGAACACAAAACATTTAAATGTGGCATTGGGTTATACTTGCAAGCTGCTTTTGGGGTATTTTGAGGATTTTAAATGATCTTGCATATTATTTCTCTCATCCAGAAATCTTTGCCTGGTCTTTTAGTTCAGTGTCAGTTGATTCAGGGAGTGAACCACAGGGGGAAATGTCCTTTTGGTATTTGGAAAATAGTGAACTGAGAAATAAAAAAAAAAATATCAATGTGCACTGAAGAAAGTAAGCCTAGAAAGAAAAAAAAAACCAAAAACACCAGACTCATCATGGCTCCTTTAAAAGATTTTAAATATGCTTTGTTTTCAATTAAATGAGGTCATGAGCAGGGAGTTTGTATGTGCCTATACATCTGCTCTTAGGGATGGACATATAACCCTTTTTTCTAGCTGGTGTGATACTTAGTGGAAAAGGTGCCCCTGACAGCTTATACAAGCAATGCAATCTGTTTATTGTAACAGGCTCTGGTCTTCCAGTGAGAATCCCTGTATGCAACTGGGAGAGAGTAAGACAGCAGAGGAATGTACTGTATATTCAAAAAGATGTGTATTGGATAACATATTCGCCTTTCCAACCACTGCTACATTGCTGTATTACAGTTCAAATTCCAAGCATTCAGGGATGTAAATACATTAAACAATGCATCTATTTGTGCAAAACATTCTTTATGAGAGGCATCCATGTGCTTTTAATCAGTTTCATGCTGAGTGAAAGAAAATTGTAAACTATGCATTAAAAGATTTAGGGAAAGTTATTTTTCCTCTATCTTCTGCATCCTAATTCAATGCTTCCCTTTGCTTTCAGTGATAATATAAGTAATCTTCTAGCAACATTCATGAGCAAAGTTTGACGTGGATTTACACTAGTGGAGTTACATTACAATGGGTAGATTTAAGGTATTATAAAATGAGTTTTTGGATTTGTTACAGAGGTATGAAACCCCTAAGACACAGATAGATAGGACTTCCACCATATGGCAACCACTCTTATTATAAAACAAAACAGTGTTAAGTCAAAGCACCTGATTACAATTCGCTGGTGCTATGTAGCTCTGATAGCAGGCTTATATTTAATGCCACAGAAACAATATCATTTATTTTTCTGTCTTCCCTTATCCCTTCGTTATTTGGCTTGTAGGCTTCGAAACCTTAAGCAAAAGGACAAAATATGAATTATAGAAAATATCAAACAATAGTGAAATCAAATGACATTCCATACAATCCTTACAGAGATATCTAACACATTTCTTATGTGCAGTTTGGCTGAATTGCTGTCACTGCAGAGCTTTAGTGGTTATAATTAGTAATCTTTTGGGAGCTATGGTAGCGCACTTGTAATGTCAAAAATATTTAATTGAATGCAATAGTTAATTTGGCAATGTAAAAATTAATTTTATAATTATTTAATCTGGCTGAGATTTTAACCTGTTATCAAAGATATCATTACGGAAAGACAGCTATATAATTTAACTACATGCTGCTCCTTCAGCTAAGTCTGTTTATATTTTTTTTTTCTTACATTTTCTTCTTTGAGCTGTAGGCTTTGGAGGTAGAGCATCTAACACCACACCTACTTGCATCTACATATAGACTATTGAATAAAATTTTTGGTGAACATTGTAGTATCTAAAGCATGCAAATTCAGAAACCTGTGACTGTGATGGACATGTTAAAAGAAAAATCACTAAACCCAGTAGCCTAATAAAAAAAAATCCGTTTGGGAAATGAATTGACTGACAAGCAGTCCCTAACAAATAAATGCACATTAGATTCAGATGCATACTGGAGTATCAAATAACTAGATAATTTATCACCAGTCAAATTTAAAACCACAATTCCTTGTCTTGGTCTGTGGTTCCCATGCACTGCTATCTTATTAACAAGACTTTAATTCTCGTACTGACACACAAAAGTGTTGTACTCTAATGAACTGTCTACTTCTTGCAGAAATCTGGTGGTAATGCAGAATGTTAGTTACAATAATGATAATCTTTAGTATTTTCAGCCTGTCAGAACCTGCACAGCCAACAACAACCAGTCTTTTACTAAAACTCTACCTCATCAAACTAACTTAATTAGCAATTCAACTCCTTATTTTTGTTTTGGATTCCCCTCTGGCTACTAATTAAAGCTTAATCGAAACTGCTGAACTGAGGTAGTAAAGAATTCATTAATATTAAAATTAGCCCCAACAATTTTTTTGGGCTGGTGCAATTTGTATTTGTTACTGTCAGGGTTTGAAATTCAGTTGAATTTTTAAGAAAGCTGTACCAGAAATTTGCTGTATATTCATATTATGAGCAGAACAAATATGATGAATACCAATAGTTGAACAAGTAATTCATGTTTTGACCACGCACAGTTCACATTATTGTGTCACTATTTAATACCAACAGACAAAATATATTTTCAGATCATTTTTCCAAAGTCATCCACATTTCTTTATCCTGCTAAGTGCTTTCATATTTTGGATAAAAGGGAATAAAAGGCTCTGAAAAAAATTGCAAAGATTGATTTTATGTATTATCTTGACAAGATTAATATGTTTGAAAAATGAACAGATTTACCACTTCACTTTGATTTTTCCACTTTTCTTAACATCAAAGATTACTCCAGCTACCAATAATGGGCATTCTGAAAACTCAGATCAACCGAAGTATGAGCTTCTGTAAAGGACATATTTTTGCTGGTAACATATCTCTCATCAATTACTTTTTCTTTTTCTTTCCTTTTTTTGTTTTTCTTTTTAAATAAGAGAGCAATACATAATTTTCTAAATTAAAACAAGCACCACAGTGCTCTATAAATTATTTAAATATATTATTTTCTGAACTCAGTTTATTCTTTTAAATTAGTTTAAATGTATTTTTAATTAAATTGCTAAGTGTACAATAAGAAATCAACTTGCATTTGTGTATTACTAAATACTCTTAACAATATGAGTGAAACATACGTGTGTTTGGCTGTTTGTTTGGGGTTTTTTAATTTCATGAAAAAAATGTGAATAGGAAAGGCAGTCTTTTTATAGCAGATAAAAACAATTTTCATAATTCAAGTTCACTTTTCATTTTAACTTTTATACTTTAATATTTGTATCAAAACATGTATATTTATTTTACCCTACAGGAAATTTTTTCAAGAATGTTTATAGGAAACAAACTTGTTAAGACTAAAATATACAGCAACTAGTACTGTTTAACATATTTTATTAAATATAAATATTAAGATTATTTATATAATGCAAAACTTTACAAAAATATACATGAAAAATTACATATGCATCTAGGTTTCATTTAAATAGCATTTATGACAAAACAATCATGCACATACTT
Source organism: Melanerpes formicivorus (assembly GCF_026170545.1). NCBI lineage: Eukaryota > Metazoa > Chordata > Aves > Piciformes > Picidae > Melanerpes > Melanerpes formicivorus. The sequence continues at coordinate 28,208,121 of NW_027142353.1, read as the reverse complement.
AAAAATCAACATATGTCCATTTTTTACTCACTGACTAAATCAACAATGGCATACAAGGCACACAATTTAAAATCTTGGTGACAATTTCCGTGAAGTTATTCAAATACAATTTGACTTCTGACAAGAGGATGTAATTTATAAAACAGAACATGCCTATCAGTGGAACCTAAATTTGCATAATGAGGATACTTTCATTTCTGCAAGCACAGTTTTTGACATCCCAACTTGGAGCGCTGGAAAAACCTAGTGAAAAATGTCAATATACATAAGTAGAAAAATTATGAATAAAATACCTATAACATTTAATCTGATTTGAGTAAACAAAATTAATTTTGTCTACAAAATATAATGATTTTTAAAACTATAATAACGGCTTTCCTAAATGAATAAAAGTCTAGCGCTGCCTTTAGCTACAATCAGCTGTGTAAACTAAGGGAAGTGTTCTGAGTTTATCATTAGATATAAAAACAATGTTGTCACATTAATGTTATGCATTTTTCAATCAGTGTTTTGATTTAATACTCTGTCACATTACCTATAAATATACTGAAGTAATAAAAGTAGAGTGAAAGGAAAAAAGTCTTTACTCTTATTTTGGAGTTACACTTGAAACTGGTTGCTAACTTGATCAGCTGGATAAGAGCATCCATCCTTGAACTGGAGAGAAAACACTTTTTTGCCCTCTCCAAATTGTTTTGGGTTGTCACTCCAGGTAAATGTATGTTTGGAGTTTGAAGTCAACAAATGCTGGAATTAGTCTGTTTTAATTCAGCATCTCTTACCTATCACACCAAAAAGGATAGTACCAGATGACAATCAAAACCGAGTTGCCTTTATGTCTCAAAGCCAGAACTCAGGCAGATTGGAACATATCTATTTCAGGTGTGTATAAAGAAAATTTGGACTGTCAGGAGGAAGCAACAGAGTAATGTCTTTAGCAAAAAAATAACCCAAATAAACAAAAATCGAACTCACAAACAACCACCCAAAGAAACTAAGAGAAATTCTGTATAATTTTCATTACTCCTGCTGCTTGTTATATTTACTAATTGTCTAAACTTTGAAATTATGCCTGGTTTACTTTTCTTTATAGTGAGCTTCACATTATGGTCTCTCTGATACTGCTATTGAATTGTAAATATTCCAAGGGGAATTACTTCAAAACCAGCTGTTTCAGATACAATAACATGTACATAAAATATATGTACATAAAATATATGTAGTTAAAGATTCTGAGGCAGATAAACATTTTTGCTGGCCTTCATTGCTATAAAACCTAAGAACACATGATCAGAACAGAAGAATAAGGAAAAAAAACCTAAAATGCCAAACAAAGTAAGGAGGCAGATCTCAGTGCAAGGTATCCATCTAATTCTAAATCACACTTGTTTTTATTCAAATTAAGGAACTAGATCATAGTTTTGAAAAGAAATGTTTATCGTATCCTTTATTCAGGCTAGCAGTTTTCAGCCACAGACATAATTTATTAAATTGAAAGAGGGGTGTGCTACCTTTATTTATTTAAGGTACCAGGCTGATAAGTAAATACCTTTATCAAGTTATCAATAAATATGGCTATAAAAATAGCACTTCCATAATTAAAAATGTTCTAAATAATATTTCTGCTTACAATAGATGTTGAAAATGTCATATAGTATAGTTCCACACAGAACTTGGAGGTAACTGCAACTGCCAGCCACAAAAAGCTTGATGTACAGATAATACAAATATGGATGATTCAATTTCTGTCAAATACTGTGAAACTAAAATAATAAATAAAATCACATAACATTATCACTGGCAGCATATTCAAGCAAACAGTAATTGCTTCTTAGCTGTTCACATCATTATCATTTTGAGATAAGTAGGTATTATATAAACATTTTCTGCTAGGAAACTTTACCACTTCTGCTTAAAAATTCCCTTTTATTACCCGTGTAGATTCATAGGAAAGAAATAAGAAGCTTGCTGTTCAAACAGCTGAAAGGGAAGAAAAAAATAGGTTGGTTTAACATTTCTTTTGCATCTTTAATTTCTTTCAATGCTCTGTACACTGTGAATATGTCAGCTGAACAAGTCTCATTTTCAATTGCTAACATTTCAGGTATGATAGGAACATACACAGTGACTCAATGCATGAGAGCATTCTTAAGGTTGAGATGGGAGCTTGCTGCAACATGCTGTGATGCCTGGGCATCCACAGTAGATGTGATTGGCTAAAGCTAAGCTGCTAAGTCCTCTCATTCTCTGGGTCAGTGTATGTTTATCCTCTGTTTATCCTGCAAACTCCTTCTTCATATAAACACACTTAATACTCTATTGTTTATGTTTAGAAATTATCTCTGCTATGAAGAACAAAATTTGTGTGATGAAAATATTTCTCAGATACAAACTCTTTCCGCTCTGAATTTTCCTAGCATAAAACAATCATAAATGGAGCAGGTCACACACAAAAATCGAAATTGAAGCAGCCCTTGCCCAATTTTTAGCAGGGACCTTCTTCTCCCTCCCCAGCTTGCTCCACACTCAGAAGTGGAACCAGACATAACTGCATATTGCTTTTGTACTAATTTCTGCATCAGAAAAAAAAAATCCCAATATGCTGGCATATGTCTCTAATGTATTCACATTTGGAAAGGCTGGGAAATACCTACAGATTTTTCACTGAAAAAGAAGCTCACAAACATTTTAAAATACAGTCTTGTTACATGTCAGCTGGTAAATTCAGCAGAATAGGAGGGGACAGCCATATTCCTATACATAAACCTTCTTCAAAACTGAGAGAGAATGCAGACACTCTGTTGGGACAGAAGGGAAATCTGTGCCTTCTCCAATCTCTTACTGACTCTGCCTTTTCCCTTATAAAACCTACAAATACCAAACTGAGGCAGAATTGGGTGGCTTATTGAAATTGGACAGCTAAGATAGAGAATGTACTTCAGGATTTTCAGGATTTTTTGTTTTGGAAATATCCAGCTACTGCTGTTCCAGAAGAGTGGGAGTGTAACTCTCTAAGCAATAGTTAATAGAAATATGAAGGCAAATCCAATGTGTTTTTTGCCAAAGGGTGAGAGTGAATGAGTGACAGTAAAAATAACTACGTTTTTGGATTGGTTTAGCCATATAATAATTAAATTTTTTTTTTTTTTTTTAAGTACAGCTAAGCACTAAGATTTTTAGTCCTATATTTTGCATTTCTTATGCTTTGAGTTATTGTTATTGCTATTGTTTAAACATTCATTGAAATAATAAAGCAAACATTTCTGTTTCCAGTTGTGGTGTTTGTTATGTTCACAAGCCTCTTAGTAAACTCTCAAAATGCCATCTCTCCCTAATACTAATAAATAACTCTGCTTTAAGCATTCATTATCCTATTAGCTGAAGGGTAAGTCTGCTGTGTTCTGAGCAAGCTACACTACATTTTAAAATTACCTCCTGCTCTGTATGCTTTTATAGTTTTCTGTAGTTGTGCCTTGAAATAAACAGCACTCCCCTCCCTTCTGCACCCTGGCTGAAGTGCTTATGTGCCACTGCCCTTTATTAAGACAATCAACGTTCGGTGTTGAATGTGACACTCCAGAGTATTTTCAAAAATACAGGCAGAGTGTCCTCTATAAAGCTGTCCTCATTGGTGGCAGCAATTTTGTCCATGTACTACAAACACATTATATTGTTATTAAAGAAGATAGTCTTAACTTAAATCCTAGATTATCAAACTCTGTTTGGCTGCCCTGAAGAGCAGTGCTGGGTGGTGGGAAGGAAAGCAATCCACAAGCAGAAGGAAGAAATTAATGAAGCAATGACCTGACTTTTGCTTCCCTCCCTAGCCCCATCTTTTGCAAGCCAGTTCACATGAGTCGCATGATACCCCATGAGTGCCTAACTGGAGGGCAATCAATACCCTTCTCTGCAGGTTCTTTGGACACTGTGGCTATGGGTGCCTCACACATCATCTACACTCCTGCTCTCACATTTCAAAGATACTGGAGCACTATGTTCGCTCACATAGGTTTCATTTTTTAAAGTGGAAGCCAAAAGCACACATTTTAGAGGTAAATTATGCAGAAAAATACTTTATATTTCTGCTGAGGCAAATGATTTTTAAGTAGGTCTCATAATTACTTCAGGTGGAGAATGTGATTTTTCTCTTTGGTCTGTTCACTTGCAGTTCATATGAGGAAGGATTATATTACTAGCATTACACAAATGCTTAAATGGGTCCATTGATTTGTTTAGAAATGAAACATCAATGACAGTTAATTATTCAATAACTGATCATTAATTTTGGGCAAATGATCAGAGACCCTTAGGTCCTTCTAATTTTGCTTGGCTCAAAGGAGTAAATGAAATATGTTTGTTAAAAGTGTACACCAGACTACTAAGGATTCTTTTTCATTTTGCTACACTAAAGTTGTGTTTTAAATAGATTCATGAAATGGTTTAATACTAGCGAAGCAAACCTATCAATAGAAGAAAAGTTAAACACACAGTCAAGGGGGTTATTATCTAGCTGTCTGTATCTTTCATCTAACCTGACACCTTGCCATGTGGGGTTTTGGGTTTTTGTGGAAAACAATTTTTTACTCACTTAAACAACCTGCTTGTAATTAGTCCATGCCTCTTTTCCTTGTAGTTTATGCTGTCCTAAGGAGAGAAAGGACTGTTCACACCTACTGGGCTATAGCAGAATAGGATGATGTTCAAAAAGTATCGCTTGTATAATGAGGGTATCACCAGTCCTTTCATTTTTAATTAAAGTTCACTCAAAGTGTACTTTCCAATACCTGTGTCATTAACCTATCACCACATCTTGTAGATTTGCTAACGATTAGTAAGTAACACAACATTTTCTCTCACTCCATCTGCATGGGCTCAAGCTCTAAAATTTCCAAAGAATAAATTAAAGTAGAATTAAGGTTACAAAATAGAATGAATGTCAAGCTGAAACTCTTTTCATTAACTCAGTGCTCACTTCTGCCAAGGTCTGCAGCACATATTTGATTCTGTAACATCACTGCGCTGAGATCATTCCAATATCATAATAGAGCACATTTAAAATGAGCAATTGAAAGCTTGCAGCCTTAGCCATGGATTTATTTGCTTTTCTTGGCTAGATGGACAAAAGCTAGCCTGCGTGGAGATCTGGTTTCCGTTCACTTCAGTGGAGTTAATGCCACATTTGGCAAACGCAAGAAATCCTGGGGATTGCAGAGTGTTGTGAGAAGGTGCACGGTGTCATTTCTGCATGGGCCACAGCCTTATTCTGTATTTGTTTTAGTAATTAATGTCCCCATGAAACATAATATGTAAGTCAGTTTTCAGGAAATAGCATGACAGACAATAAACTTGTCTATCATGTGCAATATGTACTTTGAGAAATGTTGTACAAAACTTATTAGAGTAACAGAAGGACTGTGATAATTTCCATGTGTAAAATCAGAGAAGGAGCAAGCCTTGGGAGACATACCCGTGTCCATCCTTTATGGTGTAAAATAAATGGGAAAAATACAGTCTCATTAAAGAGGAGCCACTGTTCTGGTTAAAAACCCCACTCTAGTTCAGTATTGCAGCTGTGTCACTTCAGTGTGTTACTTACGTGATCACCAGAGGTCAGTGTCACCACAGGCTGCAGCACAGCGCGGGAGAAGCTATTTATGAGATGAAAACGAACTCACCTGATCCCTTCAAAGTTTGCCTGTGCTCCAACACCAAATATAACAATTCACAAGCCTCCGTCTTCTTTGTGAGATGGAGGATGGATGACTCGGGGGAGTGCTGAGGAAAGAAAAGCACAAGGAAAATAGGAATAGGAGAGCTAGAAGGAAATGGGAGCAGGAAAAAAAGCACAAATTGGCTGACTGCTTTATAACCATAAAAAGATATTACCTTCAGATTCTCAAGTAGACAAGTCCCACCTGTGCTAAGGCATGTACCCAGGAATATAAATTAATGTGTGCTCCAAATGCCTAGAAATTATGAGCTGGATCACAATGTTTAAATAATCTTTAAAAAAACACTGTTTTCCTTTGTCCACAGGGTTGTGTTTTGTTTTGTTTCTGGGTATGTGTGGATGTTTGGGGTTTTGTTTATTTGTTTGTTTGGGTGTTTTTGCTATATTCTCCAGCTTTGCTCCACTCACACAATATCTGAGAATGTATGCATGTAATTTTAATGACATGTGAAATCTTCAGGTTGTGCAGTTTGCCTCCAGGTTGCATTTTGAGAAAAATGCAAGATGTAGAATAAAAACTCTGTGAGCTGGGAAGACTGCCTCCCCAGCTGCTCACTTTTCTTTGACAAATGCCCTTAAAGCTGTGGCCTTTGTGCATGGGTCAGAGGTGATGGATAAGTGTGTGGGCTGTTGTTGCTCCCTCACCTTGGTATGTCACGAGCCCTCAACTCACTAAGTGTATCAACGGCTGCAATCCTCCCCCCTTGTGCACCACCCGCTCTGCAGATGTATTGGGTTGTGAGTACAGGCAAGAGCAACAGCTGTGGCAGGGAGGAATAGCTCAAGAATAGACAGGAGAACAGAAAGGCTCAAGCCTTAGCCTTCTTGGGGAAACCTGAGGTATGTGGATAGGTTTAATTACAAGCACTTTCTCCCACTTTGCCTGTACTGGTATTTTTGGAAGCTAATCTCCTACCCGGTGCTCAATCAAGTGGAAACAATGATAATACAAATCCCAGGGTTAGATGCCTTGTGTTCTACATGTTGTTCCTGGGCATTACTACAGAAAATATGTCATGATGATGAAAACATTCAGAAAAAAATATTGCTTGGTAAGAATTATTCTTTGACAATGGATCCATTGGGGTATTTTTGTTTGTTTTGTGGTTGGGTTTTGTGGGCTTTTTTTGTGGTGTGGTTTTTGGTGTTTGTTTTTTTTTAATTTCTGCTGGACAGTGGGATCTCTGGCCTTTGCAGTCTAATGATGCTTTTATATTTGCAGCTCTCTGGTCCAAACATCAGTCTAGCTCAGTAGTGGTCATGAAAGAAATTATCTTGTTCCCAAGCTCCCTCTGTACAATGTTGTGTCTTAACAGGAATACCTTCTTTTTTTTCTGAAGGTATAAATAGCCAGGTATGGAAAAGTGCCAACTTTAAAATACCAGGTCTGGAGGAGCATTTCTTGGGTAACCCGAAACATTTTTAACAAAGAACATAGACCGTCTCTCTCAGATGGAAGGCATATACCTGATACCAGGCAGAACTTAAGTATTTATCCAATCATATCGGCTGCTCTTAATTCACTCCAGGGTAAAGTCCTCATCAATACTGCTCCAGAAAAATGATCCTGTTTATCAAAGGGAATTATCTAGATAACATCATGACAGATACATGACAAACTTGCTTTCTCTGCAGAAGTCTGAGGGCTAAGCAAATACAAATTGAGCCTCTTTCTCAAGGCAAAATGCAAGTTGATTTTTGTACTACCCAACAAAAGAAAAGTAGGACAGTTCACACTGAGCTTGAATGTAGTACCAGGAAGGAGTCCTAAAGTAACTAGTTTTTAACGAATACTCCATATTACTAAAGTCTATAAATACTTGACAGTTTAGTATATTTGTTCCAGTACACTTCTCTGAAATGGGAAATAGGAATTTGAATAGTGTTTATGTGATCTCAAAATAGTGCTTTAACCAGCTGTGTGATCTCCCCTCAGCAACTGATGTCATCCACCATGAGAATGCTATCACAGGTTGCGCTGCAAAAGGCTAAATAAGTGTACACTCCCTGAGATCCATCATAAGGCTAAAAAAATACACAGATTCACATGTATTTCAGGTTCATGCTACTGCACTGAATTAATAGTGTCGGGTTTAAATAACAATTGTGAAAAAATTAGTCACATAATTTGCCAAGAATTGGGTAAATTTTCATATTTTCAGCTCTTTTTTTTTTCCTTCTTAAACTCTTCAGAAATATTTCACCATATTTTCTTGTAGCAATCATTCCGTTTTCTGTCCCCTCCAAAACACACCTCACCTTTCCAAATTGCAGACGTATCTCAGATTAAGGCATTCTTTGAGTCTAGAAAAAAAATAAGACAGAGCTGGGAACATGTATTGCCCTAAAATTTTTAATATAGAAAAAGTACTCTGACACATAAAACAAATGTCTTCTGTGTAATTCTCAGCACTTTGTACAGTTTAGACTGGTCTTAAAGTATTAACTCAGAAATACTCTCCAGTCATATTTAAGGGTGGTTAGGGAACAACACACTAATTGTAAAGTAATAATAATAATAATAATAGCCCATGTCAGTATGGGAGCTGGTAGGGATGAGTACATTTAATAAGTCTGATGAAAAGCATGAAATTGAATTAATGCTCTCTGGCAAACTTCCGAGTTGTGTCAAGACACACCAGTAGCCCACTTCTGGGTTAACCCTGTGAGGGATGTTGAACACGCGGCAACAGTCAGCTGAAAAACTTCCCATGCTGCTTAATCTGCTGACTACTCACCTCCTTTCTGCACTCTGCACCTCATAAGGGGAGCAGAGCCTCCAAAACACTGCCGATAACAGATGCAATGAAAATTCTGTGCAAAGGATAAGTGTGTATAAAAAAGACAGTGTTAAAAAAATCTGTACCTCTGGGTTGCTAGGATGGGGCAACAACATATTGCACCCTGTAATGAGCTCCGAGTGCCACAGCATGCTTTCAGCTCAGAAAGAAAAAGATGCCAGTGAACGCAGTAGCTATGCAAGAAAAATCCCTTGTTATATCTGCCAATGTTTATGGATGCCTGAACTTGTATGAGATGCAGGAACTGTGGAAGTTCGTAAGAAAAAGAAAGTTTTCCTGATTTCTGTGGTTCCTGTAAGACTCGATTTTCTCCAGTTCCATGTTTTGCTATAACCACTGGATAACTAACTGTTAGTAGTTCTCCATTCCAGTTTAGTCTGGTTGGCAACTCCACTTTTATTTCTGCTGTCTGGAATGGATACTATAAATCTCCAGGTTTCCTAGCCCATAAATCTGATGCATTGGTTCTGGGCACCCAGCTAACGGGTCTTCCGAGTGAAGCTGCAGTAGTGCCTGTAATGCTGTGCAGAAAGAAGAGTCCTACCTTTGCTCATGCAAAGCCCCATCATTCCAATTCTCACAGGCAGGCAGATAAACTGCTTGCAGGTTAGACTTTCCTTCTCTTTTTCAAAGGTCTGTCTTAAGAACCTGAGACTGTCATAGGCATTCAGATAAAGTACTTGCAAATAGTACAATTTCATACCATTTGAAGTCACGTTCTGCAACATATGTAAGTTTCTAAATTACAAGCAGCTTGGTTTTTAGTTCAGAACAAGATACTGTAATATATGTGGTGTATATTCACATAGAAGTAGGTTCCGTTATTTTCAAATGACCACCAGGGAGACTTCCTGGCAATTTTCTGCAGGAATGGATATGGAAAGGGATGTGGGTTGTTAATACCAGAGTATCACCTACCATCTGGATAGGCTTAACACATGATAAACTGTGAGGTTTGGGCACAGATTTGTGGTGAGAAGATTGTTTAAAAGTCTGTATAAGTTGGCCTGGCCTGACTCTTCTCTTGTGCAACGTTTGCCTGTTTCTTTTTACAAGATGAACACAGAAAAATTGGGTGGTGTAGCAGCCCCAAATTTAGAACAATAAATTGCAGTAAATTTAGAACTGTTCTACTCCCTATTTTTAAGTTCAGTTTCTGGGAACAAATTACACATCTGTAGATACATAGATTACAAAGTCAGAGGACCAATTGGGTTCATCCATTCTTTTACCTCCCATTTCATACTGCTACAGTTTGAAGATGGAACTTTACCCTAGTCCCTGACTGCAAATACTGAAAGTAAAAAATAAATAAAATAAAAGGATACAAAAGAGAAATAATGATAAGGTCCACATACTTTGTGGATTGCTAATGGGAATATAGAGCTGAGGCATAAATGGTTCTTTCTCACTTTTCTTCTATCTTTTCTGCATTCAACTTCTCTCTCTCTCTCTCCTGTGGCCTTGCAGGGTTATCTCTGTTTTGATTACTGTGTGAGGTAACAGGAAGGAGGGAGGGAATTAGGGAGGAGGTGAATGGGTCCCTGGATCCATCCAGGGGGTTCTGAGGAGTTTCTGTCTTGCTTATAAATTGTAAATATATATATAGCACATATGTTGCTTATTTTGCACATATTCATTGCATTTCATATTTCTATATTTTAGTTTGCTTGTGAATATAGCTTCATTTGCTTCTCAAATCTTCTGAGCTAGTCTGGTAACTTTTTTGGGGGGGATAGTTTCTCCAAATTCCTTGGAGCTCATATTTAAGCTACATAATTTACTAAAATATCTAGACTTGGTTTAATGTATTTTTTTCTGACTGGGAATCTACAAAAGTGTTAAAATGTTGTTTGGGACTTAATTGCTATATCTGATAAAAAGCAAATATAGTTTCTACTCTGAATTGATCCTAACTGAATTTCCAGCCATTGGAGTGTGTCACAGTTTGTATGCCAGAAGACAGAGACTGTGGCTTTCTCCTTCATGTTGATTCTCCTAGACTTGTTACTTCAATTTCTGACTTCAGTAGGATAGTTATAGCTATGATGGCCAGAGGGTATAAACAAAAGAGAGCTTTTTAAGGACCAGTAGTACTTTTTATAAGAAAGATTGGTGCAGTTGGGAAAAAAGAGAGGAGATTTAGGGCTTGTGCACCTAAGAGCTCATGTTTTTTTCCCAATGATACCAGTTAGACATAAAAAATAATTCTTCTCCCTGCAAATATTTCTTGACTTAATTAACTATACAGGCATAGTTTATTTGATTTGGTTATTGTAAAGGTGAATTATAAAGCACTGCTGCTATTCTGATGGCTTTTCTATGGACTGTGAAGATCAGAACTGGCAACAGAGGTTCTGTGATGTACAGTGTTAATATATGATTACAGACTGATAAGGCTTATGCTTGCTCTTCTCCCCTTCTTTTCTTTCCACTGCCCTTTTGCTATGCCTATGCTACAACACTGTGTTGCTTGCTTATACCTCAGATAATCCAACTGACACTGTCAGCAGTCTACCCTCTTTTTTTATTTACCACTGCTCCAATTTCCTGGCTTCCCTCAAATTTTTCAGTGATCACTTTGTCTTTGAATCATGCAGATGCAGCTCCAGAGGAGTCTCAAAATGTTGTCTAGTTTGTAACACTGCTTGAAACCAGATGGAAGTAAACTTATACAACTCCAACAACTCCAGTGTATTACTGAATCAATCCTTAAAAATCTTCACTGCAAAACCACAGCTTTTCTAGATATCCTCTTTGTATAGCTAACTGTATGATATTCCAGAAAGTTTTTCCAAACACTTATTCTAAGCCTTTTCCTCTGCACTGATACAAAGGCACCAAAAACTGAGCCCCAAGGACCTGGTTAGGAGAACGCAATTTCTGTGAGAATTCCCTGCTTGCAATTACAAGAAAAAAAATTGTACTTTAAAAGCTATTCAACATATGCCACGTTGAGTTTATTATCACTTTACTTTCTTAATCAAAATTTTGTGAGGTACAAAGTCAAACACCTAACAGTACTTGTGTGAGCATTATTACCTTTATCAAGCAAACACATGCAATATTTGAAAGCTAATGAGCTATCCAAGATAGTTTCTTAATCATCTCTATTCCTTCCCACTAGAAATACCCAAACCTAATTTCTTCCATGCCAAGCATTTCCTCTAGCTTATTTGAAATACATCTTTTTTAGAAAACTGGGAGGGAATGTAGTTTGGTTTGGGAAGAGGAAAAGAGGAAAGGAGTTGTTTCCTGCTTTCTCCATACCTCTTTCCATAGCCTACAAGAAAACAAGCTAGGTAAGTGTTACATGCACATAATTGAAGTGAAGCTGTTTTAGAAATAATTCCAGACTACAATTTAAAAGTGACATATTGGCTAGCAAATAATGTGTTTCAAAACTGGAGGTGTGCATAGGTTAAATTTAAGTTGCTTGTTAAAGCATTAAAAATGTCAATTAAAAAAACCAACAACCCTGCTAACTACTGTCATTTTCAGAACAAGTGAATGAGAACCTCAAGTAATGAATTGAAATTAAGTTGTTTCTCAGTAATCACAATCTATCTAATTTCTTACCTCTTAAACATCTGTTACTTAAACATCAAAGGAAGGATGGTTAGATTAAAAGTATCTGGACAGTGTAGCTAGCTACTGGAGAGCCTTCCTTGCAAAAAAGAAAATTTCTTAGTATATCAAAAAGGAAAATGGAACCTTGAGTTAAATTTTTCCCTAGACGTATGTTAGCTACAAATTCATTATTTCCACAGAGAACCCATAGTGAATCAAATGCTTTGGGGTGGGAGGTCAGCACAAAGCGAAAGTGATTATTCATTACAGTTATTTTCATTATATGCATTATAAAGTCAGTTTCACTATGTTCTTCTCTGTAGTTCTATAAGTGAAATCTGTCTGAAGCAAAGCTTAAGTTCAGCACAATCTAGTTTAGCTAGGATGAGATAATGAACACCTGTATCAAAAATGGTGTCTACCATAAAATGATACGTGTGTTCAATATTTACCAGATTGCAGTATTATTTTCTGCTCAGAGTTTAAGGAACTACTTAGTGTCCTAGGCTTGATGATGTGATAACCCTTGGTAAATATTGATTTTTAAATGGTGACCACTGTACAAATTTGTACTTTCTAATCAGAAGGCCACAAAGCAAACAGTACTAATTGAACAAAATCAAGGCACTTCTTTAGCTTGTATGTTTGATTTCACATATTGTGGCAGACACAATTCAGTTCCCAAGTGCTTCTCACCAGAACAATATTCGTCATACCTCCCAGCAACATGGAGATGCCAAGGTAAAAATTAAAAATGCTTCCAATCTTTCCTTGTGTAATGCAGTCCTTTGTATGAAGCCAAATGTGATATTAACTGTTCTCAAACCACTTGTCATATCTCCTCTTACCACATGCTATTGTTTCCTTACACTTTCTTTCATATTTTATAGCTTTATATGTATGTGTTTTCAAACTTCTGTGCAAAGCGTTGCTAATAGGTCTGATGTCAACATTTTTCCTCAGACCATAATTCTAAGAATCTGTCTTGTCTTCCCTCATTTTGAAGACTCAACAAGAAGAGGGATCTCAGAGTCACCCTGACATCACAGGGCTATATTTTTGGACCACGGAAAGTAAGATGCTAAACCCCACAGAGCACATATCTTAGCCATATTGCTTGAAGGGGCTTCAGGGCCACTCCACAATGGCTTTGAAGCAAGCGGGAGGAGACTGTCCATATACTTGCTACCCTTTTAATCTACACTTGCACTCACTTATACTGCATTTCATGTGGGGCGGGAAAGAATTCACTGTGCAAGTGATGCAGAGTCACTTACTTGGTGTAAATACTTTTCCCGTGTTCCAAGAATACTTGACATGTTGCAGACTGCACACTGCAACATTCTTCATTTTAAATGCATAGAATTGAAAAGATTGTGAGATTATTTATAGAAACTGCTTATATATTGCTGGCCCTTAAATTTCACCCACTTACCCTCAGACTAAGCACCCTAATTAAGGCTGGAGCATATATTCTGAAAAGACATCCTGACTTGAGATGGGTTGCATTAAAAAAACAAAAAAATCCCCCTAACTTCCTCAAAGAGAACTTTATCAGATTATGCATTGCTCTCCTAGCATTTTCAAGCATAGCATTTCAAGACCTTTATGCCTAGAAAGGATGTTATTTAGTGAATTATTATAACTAGACAGAGCAGGAGGACCTCAAATCAGATTTACATGCTCTGTTAGTGTCCAGCAGGTAGAAGAGCTGTTGAAGCAAGAACAAGGCAATGATGATCCCCCCACCCCAAGCTTGCCTTTGTTTAGTTCATTGCAGTTTGTTTGTGTGGAAGGAACAAATATAACCTAAGCCAAATGTTACTGAGATTCCTTCAGGACAGCTATACTGAAAGATGAAACTTTCAAAGAAGATTTTGTCTCAAACTCCTGTTTTGCCTCAAACTTTCACCTTCTGCAGAGCAACCTCTTCTAAAAGATTTCATGATTTTTTAAATGAATTTTATGTTCCCTGAAACAATCTGCTGCAGCTTGTCTTGATAGTTAAAGATCCCTCAGCATGTTTCATTCATGATTTGACCTGTATTTCAAAGATGGCCTCCATAGATAAAAGCTAGTATTGGTAGCTGTTATGTACCAGTCCAACCATCTGGAGTCTTTTGTTTCAGCAGGATCTCTGCTAGACCTCTAACTTTTAATGGCACTACTCACTTATGTCTGTAAAGGAAGTAGTTGTAGCAAACAATCAATTAGCAACTGAGAGCATTACTGGGGTGTTTTTGATGTTGCTGCCATAAATAACGGCCTATTGTTACATTTTTGCAGCTACGGAGCAATTGTCTATTTGCATAAAAATGTGGGTCATTGGTATGAGAACATTAACAGGTGCTTCCAACAATCTTATTATTTTCTTAGAGAATAATGATGTGTTATCAAAACCTATAACACTGTCCTAGTGGTGATGTAGCTTCAAAATACTGAAACTGAAGACACAAAAAGAGACACTTTTTCCTTTTCTAAAAGGAAGAACTGAACAACTATTGCTTAAGCAAAGATATCATTAGGTCTCACAGTTGCCAAGGCTAGCTAGTGAGCAGAAGAGAGCCTTCTCCATCTGGGTAGTGGTGGGGGCTCAACCCTTCTGTACCATTTCTTGGGGCTGGCCTTCTGTGAGTCACATGTGTTGCAGAGCCAGAAGAGAAGCCTCCCAAAAGCTTGTCTGACAATCTGTGGAGCTTGACTGCTGGAAACCGTATACTTCAGGATGTATCAAACTCACAGAAAATCTTTGGCAGAAACTCCTATGGAGCTTAAGGCTTTCAAAAGCCCAAAGAGTGTATTGTAGAAGACACTTAAGTCTTTCCATCTCAGCTCTGGCTTTCCTAATATTTGAGGACTGATCCTTCTGAGGACCACTAGCAGTCAGATATGGAGGGAACCACCCTTGTTGTCTGCATGGTTCTGTGAGTCTTTGGAGTAGATAAGGAAGACAATTCAGCCTGTGAACTTTACATGCAGAGAAAATTCAGCAGCCTTGTGAGAAGCAATACAAAATCAACTACAATAGATGCTGCCTGGAGCATGCTGGACTACGGCAGAAAAGTACAACACAGAAACTATTTCATAGCACAAAACCATTGCAGGTTTATGTATTAAAGGCAGAGAAAATTGCTGATGTCAAAAGGGAAGAGGATCTCTATGTTTATAATGAAGGCTTCACCAGTCCCTGATTAAATGTTGGAGTAAAGTTTGAGCAACACCTCCATATCTGAAAGAAATTTTGGCAGACCCTGTATAAACGGGGCTGGGATATCTTGCAGAACCTCAGGTCTGAATCACATCTATTTGTACTAAACTTATAGTTACTATAAGCAAGTATAAAAAAAACCTTTTCATCAAATTGAATATATGCATTATGTTTTTTTTGTGTATATGCACAGCAAAATCGGTACTGTGAATGTTAATATCACCTTGCCTTGTTTAACTGTGAAAGCTGTTTTGCATATGAGCTTGAGCTTAGTTAATAAATGCTACATGTGCAGGATGATTATGTTTTTCTAACTTTTATCATTCTATTACTTTTGTTTTGTTGTAGTTTTTTTGTTTTGTTTTGCCTTTTTGTTTTGTCTTTGTACATTTACACTGCATACTCTATGGAGAATACTTTGAATATTCCTGGCATCTTCTTCTCCTTTTTCTCCACTACAGCTTCTACACATGGGAGACACATCAATGATTCTTATTTGTTAATGTCTTTTGATGATTTTGTTTATATTTGCTCATTCTCTAAGTTGCTCAACAATATATATAAATATATGTATACAAATATATATATCAAGGTTTACTACAAACAAGCAAAATATTTTACATGGCTCAGAAAATCTATGTAACAAATCAGTCAGAAGATTTTGTCATCAGTTATGAAGAGATCCCTGCTCTACTGAAATCACCAGATAAATGCTATCTTGGACTAATTTCAATCAAGATTTCAAACACTCCTTTCTCTCTCATGCACTTTCATTTTTTATCAATTTTCACAGTGTTAATGCAGTAATATAAAAAGGAGCAGGAGGAACAAACCAAGGAGAAACTACCCTTTCCTTCCAGGGGCTGGGACAAGGCCAAGGAAAGTCATGGAACAGATAATTTTGGGTGTCATTATGCAACATGTGTAGGGCAGCCTGGTCCAGTCAGCATGTGTTTACAAAGGGCAGGTTCTGCTTGACCAATCTGATCCCCTTCTATAACAAGGTGACCTACTTAGCTGATGAAGGAAAGGCTGTGGTTGTTTTCTACCTGGTCTTTAGTTAAGCCTTTGACACTGTCTCTCACAGCATCTTCCTGGAGAAACCGTCTGATCATGCCTTGGGTGCATGGACACTTACCTGGGTAAAAGTATGGCTGTCTGGTCAAACCCAATAAGTGGTGGTGAATGCAGGTAAATCCAATTGGTGTCTGACCACTGGTAGAGTTACCCAGGGCTCAGTATTTGGGCCAGTTTTCTTTGATATCTTTATCAATGATCTGGATGAGAGTGCACCCTCAGTAAGTTTGCAGAAAGCACTGAGTTGGGAGGGTTTGCTGATCTGCTCAAGAGTAGAAAGGCTCTGCAGAGGAACCTGGACTGGCAGGGTAGGTGGTCCAAGGCCAGTTATATGATATTCCACAAGGCCAAGCACCAAGTCCTACACTTGGGCTACAACAGCCCTCTGCACTGCTACAGACTCGGAGAACACTGGCTGGAAAACTGCCCAGCAGATAATGACCCGGGGATGTTGATTGATAGTTGTCTGAATATAAGCCAGCAATATACTGAGGTAGTCAAAGCATCCTGACCTATATCAGGAATAATGTCACAAACAGGACCAGGGAAGTTATTGTCCCCCTGTACTTAGAACTGGTGAAACCACACTTTGAGTACTGTCCTCAGTTTTGGGCCCCTTACTACAAGGACACTGAGTTGCTGGAGCATGTTCAGAGATGGGCAACAAAGCTGGTGAAAGTTCTGGAGAACAGGTCTTATGAAGGGTGTCTGAGGGAATTGAGGTTGTTTATTGCAGTGAAGAGAAGGCTGAGAGCAGGTCTTCTCTCTCTTTCTGTAACTACCCAAGAGATGGTTGCAGCGAGGTGGTGTTGGTCTCTTCTCCATAGTAACAAGCAACAGAAGAGAAGGAATGGTCTCAAGTTGCACCAGGGGAGGTTTAGGTTGAACATTAGAAGAGAGGTCTTCAGTGAAAGGGTTCTCCAATACTGGAACAGGCTCCCCACTGAAGGAGCTTAATCCTCATCCCTAGAGGTGTTTAAAAGATACAGAGTTGTGGTGCTAAAGGACATGGTTTAACATCAGACTTGGTAGAGTTAGATAATTTTTGGACTCAATGTTTTTATAAATCTAACAGAAATGATTCTAAGGCATTCTGCAGTGTCGTGTTACTCACATATGCACTTGGATAGTCTGTAGGTTGCTTCTCTTGAGACTGAAGAAGCTCTGAACTTTTGGTTTTTTGAAGGAAATGATTTGCAATATTTATGAACTTCTGTGAACAGTTAGGTTAAGAAAAAAACAAACAAACAAGTTGATAAAAATTTTTATCAATGGGATTATGCAAAGAAGCAAAATGCAAAATGTCTTTGATACTAAAATGTATTAATTTATAATTAAGTTTATATATTAGTTATAATACTAGAGTTTATATATCAGCTTATACTAATAAATCCCTGATAAAATATGCCTGTAACTGAAGAACTTTGTGTGATGGTCTCTACCTATGATGAGTCTCTGACCTTACAAATAACGACTCATCCACAGCGTGGCTTATATCAGTTCCTGAAAATTAGACTACATATGGAGAAAACCAGTTCTAGAAATTACAAGTTTTCCAGCCATGTTATGCCACAGCTGTGAGGTGTTGCATGGTTCCTGGACCTGTAAATATATAGAGAATCATACAAAGGGTTTGTTTTACATTTTTTCAGGTCCAACAGCCATATTGCAGTAAAATAATCTGCATTTCATCACATCACCTTTACTGTAAAGGTCTGATAAATATGTTGTGATCATCAATACTGCTTTGAAAGTCTTAACAGTTACACATGAATGTAACCCACACTTTGGCATACATGAGTTGACTGGCCTGGAAAACAATAAGGTCATTAAAACAATCTCACAACAACTGTTTATAAGTCAAAGACAACAAAATATGAAGGCTGTCGCTTGGTGGTTTTTCTGTTAACTGTTTTTGTTGCACAGGATTCTCTTGAAGATGCAGTTGATGAGAAATCACATCTAATTTATAAGAAAGATACAGGGGCTGTAATATTTGCAGTTCTCTGGACATAAATAAATTTGTTATTCTGACTCTATTTCTCTGGAATATTTGTGGGGCCTGTCATTCTCCTAAACAGTAACAAGAGTTTTTTATCTGATGCCACAAATTATCTTCTTTCTTTTTTTTTTTTTTTTCCAATAAAGTGACTTTTCTAGATTTTTGTTGGAGCTTGCCTGTATTGAGATGTAGCAAATTTGAGTCAGGAAAAGCAAAAATATCTTCTGAACAGCAGCACTGGATACTTCATCCTTTTACATATATTAAACCAACGCTTATGGCCCTTTTATTACTGTGACAGCAAATGAAGAGTGCTCAATGCCACTGGACTCTTTAATCAACTATTTGGATTATTGAAAGGACTCAGGTAGTTGGCATGAATTTAAATAGTTGAACAGAGCATGACCAAAAACCAATTGGCAAGCAAGACTGGGCAACCCATACGGACTCTGGCCTTATCTTCTTCCTAAAGAGGATGAATTTCCACTTTTCAGGCTCCATGTAAAGCATAAAAGAAGAAAATTCAACAACATTGTCCTTTTTTAAAAATTTTATTTTCTAAAAAAGTTACATTTTTATCTAATTCTGAAACGTAAAAGAGTCAGGGGTCAACTAAAATAAAAGGAAAATGAGGTGTGAAGTGTTTCCCATCTCACATACTTCTTTTTCTATCATCTCCAATTTTTTTTGCCTAAAAGCTACTCCAGAGTTTTGCACTACTTGTGTTTTCTGCCCAAACCGCTTCTAACTGGGTGCTGTCAAGAGCACTTGGTATCCATTTGTGACATGTATGTGTCAAATACAGCATCTATAAAAGGACACCATTCCTAACTGCTGAGAAGGAGCCCAGCAACCCACCAGAGCCCAGGGCAAGACCAGCTGGGGTCTTTAGATGATGAATTCACAATGCTGACTGACAGTGCCCTGCAGGTCTCACTATCCAAGAGAAGGGTGAACTCTCTCTACACAGAACTGGAGCTTTTGTTTTCACCTCCAGTTTTCCTTCACCTTCACCTCCAAATTTCAAAGAATTAACCATCTCAGATAGCAATGGCTCTCAGCCAAAGCCACCAAAAATATTCCTCCTTCTCCAAAATAATTCCTCCATACTCTTTAATGGTAGATCTCACTTTTAATCTAGTACTGAACTTGGATTGTCTAATGACCTTCACATGCTGCCCACCTCTGAAATAAATATTTAATTTTTCAGTTCACTGTGCAAGACTAAATATTTAGTTTAATTATTTGTGGGTGACCATCCATTCTTAATTACCTATGAAAATCTATATTTATTGTATTTGTGGAAAACAATATTTAAGGTTGGAATATCTGATTAATGAAATAAAACCACATATCCACACCTCTTCACATTTTCTCGGTTTTAGGGTAACTTTATGATACCATTTAATCATTTTAAATTGCTGAACTGGAGATTTTCCAAATTTCCCTAATCTGAAGTCACAAAAATTTTAACCATGTCCCAGAGCACCCTCTTCATATGTTCTCTCTCTGAATATATATGTAAATGTGCATTAATTATACTCTTTCTAGGTACTGTACATGTTTCTGACATGAGGATTCTACATTACAGTGAAGGATTATTGTACTTTCTAGGCCCACTACAGCTACAACAGCTGCAATCACTAATATATTTTATTACAAGTAGTATTTAATTAACGGTATGTCTACTATCCATGTGAAGGATCCAGTTCATGAGCTCTCAGTGTGCACTTGCAGCCTGGAAAGCCAATCAGATCCTGGGCTGCATCAGGAGAAGTGTGGCCAGCAGGCCGAGGGAGGTGATCCTCCCCCTCTACTCAGCCCTGGTGAGACCCCACCTGGAGTACTGTGTCCAGTTCTGGAGCCCCTATTACAAGAGGGATATGGACGTGCTGGAAGGTGTCCAGAGAAGGGCCACGCGGATGATCAGAGGGCTGGAGCACCTCTCCTATGAGGACAGACTGAAGGAGTTGGAGCTGTTCAGTCTGCAGAAGAGAAGGCTCCCAGGTGACCTAATTGTGGCCTTCCAGTATCTGAAGGGGGCCTACAGGAAGGCTGGGGAAGGACTTCTCAGGATCTCAGGTAGTGATAGGACTAGGGGAATGGAATGAAGGTGGAGGTGGGGAGATTCAGGCTGGAGGTGAGGAGGAGGTTCTTCCCCATGAGAGTGGTGAAGCCCTGGAATGGGTTGTCCAGGGAGGTGGTTGGGGCACCGTCCCTGGAGGTGTTTAAGCCCAGGCTGGTTGAGGCTCTGGCCAGGCTGATCTAGTGTGAGGTGTCCCTGCCCATGGCAGGGGGGTTGGAACTAGGTGATCCTTGTGGTCCCTTCCAACCCTGACAGATACTATGATATTATGATACTATGATACTATGATTCTTCACAGGTTTAGGAACACGTCTGATTTTGTGCACTGCGAATAGTCCTACAGAAGTGACAGTTCTGTTGAAAGAGTGGAATTCTAAGCCTCAAAAACTAGATTTTCACTGATGTGGGGAGAGACTGGCACTGCAGAGACTAGAAAGAAGAATGAGAACTGTAGCTGAGAAAAGATATTTTGGACTGGATTAGGAGATTAATTTAATTTCTATCTCTATTTTATCTTTTAAGCAGAATAAATTTACTGGCACCAAAAGTTATTATTTTCTTTGTGTACCTAATGTTTGAGGTTTTTTTGTATGCTTTGGGTAGCTCTTGTAGGGATGGTTTACCATGATTGTACGGGACAGTAAACAACTGTGTTGGCAGTGGCAATATAAGTCCCTCTATTCTGAGAATAACCTTCCAGAGGTACCCTTCATAGTTTGTTCGGTTTTTTTTTTTTTTTTTAAGAATTGAAGAAATAATCTTTTGAAGAGTCAAGAAAGGACAAGACTAAGCTTTTTGGGAAAGAGCAGGATAGCTTTAGAAACTGTTTCTTCCTTTAGCACTGAAGCCACATGCTTCATGCATGCCTGTTCCTTTCATGGATTTCCTGAAAATTCCTCACAGTAGATATAAAGTATCCTAGATCAGAGGATTGAGAAAAACATTTCTGTGCAAAGAGAAGGTCCCAGGGCATTTTCAAGTTCTTGCCAATTGTTTTGTGCTTAGTTTAAAGGTGTGGTCAGACTTTACATCTGAAATGTGACTGTAGGAAACATGGGAATTTTACAGCACTGCTTAAGCATAATTTAGGATGGTGTTACAGAAAATACAGGATGAATCAATGATGCACTAAAGTTTAGTTTTTCGGTTGGAAGCTGAAATTATTAAGCAATACCAGTAAAACTTTTTTTAAAATCACTGTATAATTACATATGGCAATAAATTTCAACATTCAGTTATCGCGTGTGTATTCATGACTTTTAAAATATTTCCATTCAGTAGGAATGCAGTTTCTTCACACGAGTGTTGCACTGCAAATCATCTGGGTGCCCGTACTACTTGGAAAATGGTTATTTCATCTTTCTGCAAAACCACTAGGTGGAGATGTAGATTTATCAAGCTAGTATTGCAACAAGACTGGAAGTCACGAGCTTGAAAAACGCCTCTTAAAAAGAAGTACAAGATTGATAAATTATGTATTTTTTCGGTTACAAATTCCTACACATCTTTGAAGGAGGAAAAAATAGGAAAAACTAAACACTCCGTTGTAAAATAGTCCAAGCAAATTATTATTTTTTAAGACACAAGTTCTGGTGTTTAAGACTCAGAGAATAATAGCTTCGTGTTATAAATTGTCTGCTGCCAATACACACACATTTTCCTTTATTCTCCTACCAGCTGCTAGCTCATGCTACCACTGGTCAGGAACAAACAAACAAAAATTATCTCTAAATTTCTGAGACTGCTTTCAAACTTTCAAACCAGTGGAAATGTGTCAGTAACTGGCTAATTTCAGGACAGTTTGCTCAAGTTGAGAGAAATACTTTTAATTCTGCCACTATTTCAGCAGCATCCTGATATCTGGTATCAGATGCAGAAAGCAACATAAGGTATTCTTTGTTGCTTTCTCTAAAATTACACCTGTTTCTTTATGTTTTTCTGCTATATATTCTTAATCATGGAAAGGGAAAAATCAGAACTCAAATGGAAGTTGTTTGCATGTACTGCTCCCACTTTCCTTTTACAGAAATCTCTTCTATCCAAATTACTGATCTATGTGCACTACAAACTTTCCTGCAGCACACAAGAAGTATCTGGGCATTTTCCAGTAGGGAAGAGTGATTCAGAATTCATTCTTCCATATTTATCCCCTTAATAAAAATACTCCTGAAGCTCCTGTTATTTTTTCCAGTGGGTAGGAAAAAACAAATGCTAACTTGACTTCCACCTCTCACTATCAAAAATAAGTTAACTAATGTAGTCTACCCTCCCTTTTGATTCACATAAGGGCTCTGTATTTTTTCTTAATTTTAATATAACTTTCAAAGTCTTTCTGGAAAGGATATGAGAATGTATGAATTGACCTCCTTTTGAAATGCTAGGAAAAGAAACGTGTGGCTCATATTAGTTTGGGAAAGAGCAGTACCTTCATAAAAATGACCACTTATTTTCTATAACCTTGGATATGGGCCTGCTTTTAACCTGGTATCTGAGATTTAATATCATTTAATTACAAGCTCTGTGATCCTGCTAATAATGTATGTAAGTCCAAGGGTGTAAGCGGATAGGTTGCATATCACTTCTATCTTCTTCTTTTTAATTTCCACCCCCCCCCCCCCCCCCCCCCCCCCCCGATTTCTGCCAAAGGCTTCCTGTTTACTGAGGAAAAAATGGAGAATAAAATTTCAGGCATAAAACCTGAGAAGTGCAGTATTTTAGATGCCATTGTCCAGCAATGTGATTATTTCTATCAGTGCCTGCACTTTGTAGGGCTGTCTCTAGTAAGAACAGCAGAAATGGGAGTAACTACTAAATATTTGAATAAATTAGGTTAAAAAAAAAAAAAAGGAGGCATTTCTCCTTCTACTAGAAAACTTTTTAAAGACCCCCACCATCTGACAAACTCCCAAAACTGGTGATGCAGAATCCTGCATCTGTATTCATCATATTCAGGGGGAAATGCAGGCTGTTATGAAGATAAAAATTGAAGCTCTTCCAACAGCTGAAGTCATGGAAAGGGAACTGTTCTAGTAAAAGAAATGTAAGAAATGGGACCTTGCTCAACAAGCAGTATTCTAGTTTTGCAAAAGGTGTATCTTCATGTCTTAACAACATTTCTCGTACTCGTTCTACCCTCGTGCACTGAAATAATTACCAATAAATGTTAGTTATTAAATAGGGATACTAGTTACTTAAGTGGGAAAAATCTGGGCCAATTAGAAAGTATGAGGTGAAAGATGCAATTTGCAAAGCACTACTTTCAGAAGGAATCTCACTGCTTTTTGAGAATCAGTCATTGAGGTGAGAGCATTCCTGCTGAAGGGCAGCCTGCCTGCCTCTGGACTAACACTTTAGCTCCTCCCAAACTAAAGCTTGGGTTTGTACTAATCCAGTTCAGATCCTTACCCCAACCAACCCCTCCTTCCACCTCATCCTACATTAGCTCTGAATGCCATCTAATCAGTTACAGATTGAGAAGTAAAATGAAGAACCGCTGTATTAAACAGCTTTTTCTCCTCAGACGTTGAATATGAAGTTCTCCTTAAAAAGCATTTCCTACTGTGGTCACAGACACACCTACTGAGGTACTTGCTGAAATAACATAGCACAGAATTAAGACTCTTCTGAGAGTCAGGGAAAAGAAAGATTTCAGCTTAATCCTAATTAAAAAAAAAGGCAAGGCAAGGCAAAAGAAAAGAAAAGAAAAGAAAAGAAAAGAAAAGAAAAGAAAAGAAAAGAAAAGAAAAGAAAAGAAAAGAAAAGAAAAGAAAAGAAAAGAAAAGAAAAGAAAAGAAAAGAAAAGAAAAGAAAAGAAAAGAAAAGAAAAGAAAAGAAAAGAAAAGAAAAGAAAAGAAAAGAAAAGAAAAAAGAAAAGAAAAGGATAATATTATGGTCTGGCAGGAGTCTCTTTAGCTGTTAATCAGTAATGTTGCATCTTAACCCTTTATATGCTATAGCCCAGCTTGCCTAGATTCACACCTTTTTGTAAAATCTCATAAAAGGACAAATTAAAAATAAGCTGATAAAGGTAAAATCAGTTGTCTGGCTTTAGGATTTAGCTGGCAACATGAAAGCTAGAAGGTGCCTGGGTTCTTAGTTTCTTGGTGCCATTCCCTCCCAACCCAGACAACCTTGTCCTTGTCTTCTGTAACCTCTGTAAACCTATTTTGTAAAGACTGATGGGTTACTTTGACACATCTTCCACCAAGCCATCCCTGGCTTCAGGTGCAATGCGCACGCTCAGGCACAGAAATGTCCTAACTTGTAGCCACTGTAAAGAATCAGAGGGCATGGTGCGTGTGTGTGTGTGCGCGTGTGTGTGTGTGCAGGGTGCAGGGAGGGAGAGGGGGAGGGATGGAGGACCACCCTCTGACGATCACATCTGAGGAAAATAGACGTTCTCCTCACCTTGAAAGCCTCTCTACTTTTAGATGAGAATGCATTTGATCAAAACGCGATGCCATTCATCTTACATGGCTGTTTGTCGATCATAGCTCCTGGAAGGATAAGCAATCCCTATGGAAAGACATTTATCTAAATTATCCTGATAAAATGCTATCACTCTGAGGAGAAAGAAAAATGAGGCAGAATGCTAGTTTGTACACAATTATACTAACCTAGAGTAAAATTGGGCTGTGGAGTTGAACTACACAATATAAATTGGAGTGCCAGTTTGAAAAAAAATGAATACTTTCTTTAAGTGAAGTTTCTCCCTTATGAGGATTTGGTCTGTTTGAAAATTAAAGTAAAATGTAAAAAAGGAAGATTAAAAATACTAACTGCCGCTCCCATTCAAACAGCATATAGCTAGTGTTTGTGACTTTTGCCTTGACAACTAGATAAGAAGATAAATGTGTAGTTTCTCTTAATTAGCCTTTCTTAATTAAAAACACCAGAGGTATTTGTGATCATAATGAACTCTTCTGACAGAATGGTCACTTGTTCTTCTGGATGTCACTCCAGGAAAATTAGATTTTTTTTTTTATGGGGGATAAATTCTGTGTTAAGAAAGAAATAAATGATGCCTGCAAAAGCAGTGTCCCTTCGGTTTTATCTGAACGAGATGGATGTGTATCTTGTGGGTTTTAGAATGGTGTGGGGCAGTATTAGCCATCATTAGCACCCCAGTATGGATCCAATTCACTAATTACTTATGCTGTCTTGGTTCACTGAGATTTAAGTACCAAGTCAATCCCATTATCTGCAGTCTCCCAAGCTTGCCAGAGTCATCCGTCTTTTATGGAAAAAAAAAGCACAAGGGTTATCAATAGGGCCCTGAAATACTTGGGATTTTCCCACTTCAGGAGGAGGCAAGATTAGTCCTGACTAAAGTCACATCTTCTCTAAGCTGCTACTTTGGATGCGATAAAAGTGAATGCTGACAATTATCCATAACCACATAAAAAGCAGGAGAGAGGGGGAAGGAGGCAAGAGCAGCAAGGGGAGAAGTCTGCCACACATGCCTGCATCTGTCCTATGGTCACACGCAGCTTTTCATATCACTGCAGAGCTACAAATTACAATTTGTCTGTTACAAACATGCGATAATATAGTCAGAAATCAGAAATTAAAATATTCCAACGGCCTCAGGCCTCCTCAGAGAGAAAGAGAGAGGGAGAGAGGCTGAGAGGGAGAGGAGGAGGGAGAGGGAGAGAGAGGAGTACGCCGAGCCCCTCTGCTGCCTGTGTTGTTTGTGCCCTCCCTTCTCCATCCTACATGTTTAATGTCTGCAGCGGTACTGAGGCCTTGTCTGTTTGGGATGGTTGATTGACATCTGCTCTGCCGAGAGGAAGGAACTGGCAGCTATTGGCAGCACTGTCACGTTCATTTGCACACTTTATGAAGCAGCAGTGTGGCTACTAATACAAAAAGAAATCTTCTAAGCAGCATGACATCTCTTGGAATGGAATATTTGTCTTTACAAATGATTGCACTGCTGCCAGTACTTGACATGGTGCTCGCAAACATGTGTAATTGTTGGAAGTGTAATGATGATTATTTGCATATTTAATGTTCAAACAAGTACTAGAGAAGCAACTTAGACTAAACCTTTTATGGGGAGGATTTAAATATGTTCAGCATCAGCCTGATGAGTCCCAAAAAGGAGTTGGGGTCTGAGGGGAGAGCTTGTGAGCACGACTGTTGTATAAGAGGCAGTTTAAGAAATCACCCTGAAATGCACCACTCAGATATTTTGTAGGTTTATTTTGAGACACATTTCATATAAATTCCTCTCCCATTCATTTTAATTGCTCAAAATTATATTTAAGTGTAATTATACAAAAATTCAGGAATGGTCTATTTATCATGACTCTGAAATCAGCCAAACAGCAAACCAAGGAAAGTAGATAAGCAGGCACATGTTTATCAGCAACATCAGCTACAGAAAGCCTGTGTGATGGCAACAGAACTTATTTGAACATTTTAGTATATGTGAGAAGGGCTCAGGTCATGGGAGGGAGGCTTACAAACACTTTTACCCTGACTGGAAAGACAGTGGGGGGACATTTATCCTGGAAAGCACAGCCATTCGCAGGTTGATAGAAGATGGCTTTCCTCCTTCTGTAAAGCCCTCCTCTTTCCGCCTTAGAAAAAGACTTCTTACTTTCTCCTTGCACATTAAATTTATTTATTTTTGATATTGTGACACAGGGATCTACCTTGCACACATATGTGCATGGAGGTGTGCACAGTTGCTTGGGAAGGGGAAAACATTTTACAAGAGGGGTCTGCAACACAAGAAAGAAACAATACTTCTGAAGGCAGTATAGTTCCCCTGGGAGGAAGAAGTTTTATCAGTGGAATAGTTTTGGATGATACAGATATGTGAATGGCAATTCAGCCCTTCACCTTTAGTGAATAATTTTTTTAACTGAGAACTTCATCTCCCAACCACTTTTTTTTTTTTTTTTCATCTTAAAGACAGGCCTTCTCTAGTTGAAACTTTCCCTTCTTAAAATATTTATCTAAACAATTTGCTTTCATCTCCCCATCCTACCCCAACTCTCCTGCTTCCTTCCTCCTTCTTTTCTTCTCTCATACTCTCTTTCTCTTTCTTGTGTGGTCTCAATACCAAGAGATTTATAATCACCAAATCCTGCATTGTTTGAGGGGCAGCACAATAAACTTGACTCAATTATCATGTCGTAAATTGATTTTTTTCTTTTAAAATCTGATGGATGAAGAGAGACTGAATATCTTCTTCTCTGACCCTGTCGTATCATCAGCAATTCTCTGGCAAGACTCCCAGTTGATTGACAATGCTGCTAATGAACACTGTCTTAGGCCATGTAATGATTTACCTGCCATGAACAAGGTTTGGCAATGCTACCTTTGCATATCTGTCAAACAATTAATCCTTTAAAAAATAGATATATTGTTTTGAAGCATGTAAGTGTCTGGAAATGAATAGAAAAGTGGAAGTATAAGATACATACATGTCTGCTCATTAAGCTAATCAGGATTGTTTTGTTGCTCATCTTGTTCAAAAATCATTCCTCTTCTAATTATTTTAGCCACCTGTTGTCTCATCCTCACAAAAAGGCAATATCTTCATTTAGCTGACCAACCTCTACCTTATTATTTACATTGGCCAACAATGAATACAGAAAGTATTCAGCTGACTGTACTTGAAATCATTCTTCCCAGCTGAATGTGTGTTGGACTTCTGTGTTTTGGTGTGTTTTTAAAAATTTGGTTCACTAATGCTCAAACCATCTATCCACTCTGGTTTGTCTTGCAAGAAGCTGAAGGTTAAGAAAACTTTGTATAGTATCTGGTATTAATGCGGAGCTCATTTGTCTTCTGAGTCTACCTCCAGATCCTAACCAATTCTCCTCCTACAATTATGAACTGAGTGAAAATGCTGAGGTGTGAAGGACCCCTTTGTTGACCACAGCTGTAGCAGCAGTTGTAGCAGGATTCTGAAAGAAGAATGATCAGTGTCTTTTACTTCTTCAGACATCACAAACCAGGAAAGTCACCCAAACTCTTGTTTGCTGGCTCACTGAATACTACTAATTGTTCATCAATATGTACTCCAGGTACCTCCCACAAAATGTAATTTATCTAAAACACAGCCTTGTGGTTTTGTAAGTAGCTAATTGCTCATCTAAAAAAAAATTATAATGGGGATAAGGGCACTGAAGGGTGGCTATGAAAAATGGTGTTAAGGAGAGGAGGGGCTCATAAAAGAAACAGACTGCAAAGTTGAATTTAGTTTCCTTATGAAATTCTTTGAAGAAGCAAAAGTATTTAAAAAACATATGACAATAATTAGCAGTATTTCTTTGGGGATTTGTTTGTTTGACCTTAGCCTTTTAATCTGTCAAAGTATGCTAATAAGCCTGACAGACAGAAAGATAAAATGTGGAGACAGATGAACTAACTGAGAAAACATCAGTACAATATTGAATATACTTGTGGAAATAGAAAAGAAAATGAGTGCAATTAAACATTACCTCAAGGCTTTGATGACGTGCTCAATATCATGGCAAAGTTGCTTACAAATTAGGAGTGTATGCACCAGGTCTTTATGAATGTGTCTGGCATCTCTGATAGCTTTATTTTGAATAGAGACATCTTTCTAAGTTCATTTTCTGTCTTCAATGTCAATCCAATGTACTGAAACACCAATTTCTGCACATTGTCTTACTTCTGGGGGTTACTGGGTACGTTTCATCAATCCATGACTGTTTGCAGCTTGAGAAGTCTAAGGGTCTTGAGCAAGCAGGCAAAGGCATTTTTCTGCCTTGAAGACCTGTGAAGAACTTTGATTTCCAATGGGTTGCTTTTATTTTCTTTTTTTTTTTTTTTTTCCCCTCGGTAAGACCTTTCAGGTTTTCTGCATGAAGCTGATGAGAATGATGGTCTGCAATATACATAGCTACTTTTAAGGAACTGTCTATTCTTCTTTCAAGGTGATCTGCAAAATCAGGAGTAGCACAACAGGACTAAATGGCAGCCACAAGTCAGTTATTTTAGGACATAGGAAAATGAGTTTTCATTTTCCTATTTTTTTTTTTTTTCCTTCTGAAATGACTGGTTCTGTCTTCTCACTATAATCCAAAAGACTTTTGGTGTTAAGATCCTAAGTAAGAGACTAGTTATTCACACTTCCATTCTTAATAAACAAGAAGAGGTTAAATTTTTTTCTGGGGTAATGTTCTCTCTATATCCTGGTGTACTGGGACACATTTCCTGATGGTAAAGATAAGAATTATTGAAACTGCGGGGGGGTGTGGGGGGGGTGGGGGGTGGGGGGTTGGTGGAAGAGGCACCCATTCCCTTTCGGATATCCTGCAGACATGAGCTCTTACACCAAGAAACTAAACTTGAATCAGGATGTAGACTTCTCTTTGCTGTGTGACTAAGTTGGGCAACTCACTTCCATGAAGTGAGACGGTGAAGGAGTTCTTCAAAATAAAACGTTTGCACATTGTATATCAGTGTATCTTCTTTCCTGACAGGACATCTGATACTCAGTTTTTCCATACAGCCAAATGAAGCATGACATTTCAAAAAAACCTTTTTTCCAGTGATCTACCCACTCCACTTAAGCTCCCTAAAAATATATACAGAATGAAACATAGACACGTTTTAGCAGCCAGAAGTGTGTCTGAAATTACTGCCTTTGCAAAGCTTTTACATTTAGTCAGCTTTACAATCACTTAAAGATCTCATCCAAACTTGGATTTTAAAAAACATAGGTAAGGGCTTTCTTCCTCTCTCTGAGCCAGATGTACAATAATAAGAAAAAAAAATTAAACCAAATTAAAATTAAACACAAATTTAAAAAGTGACCATGATCTAGCTGAAGGAGAGACCCAGGGCTTTCTGTTAAGGGATCACTGAGTGATCTGCTGTGTTCAGTGTTTTGCAAAAGTCCTCATGCCAACACCTTGGAATTAAGGACGCTGATCTACTTGATGAATAATGTGTAGTTCCGTTATAGGTTTTCTTAAGAACCATAGTTTTGCTTTTTGTTCCGACTTTCACCTGCAGAACATAATTTCCGCTTCCTGAAGCAAACAGTTCAGGTGTCACAGGTGGGAAGAAGAGCTGACATCTTAGGCTAGCCAATATGCCTGCATTGCTCTGCGATAGGTGGTGGCAGATGTGTCCCCACTCTTGTTTCATTCCCGCTAGTCATCTTGAAGCCCAACTTTCCGAGGTGCAAAGGCGAGTGAGCAGGAAGGAAGCTTCAAGATGGGCTTCCAGGAGGACGGAGGAGCATCCCCCCACAAAGGCAGACTCATCCTCCAGCCATTCCACCCCTTTGGGGGCCGCCAGCCGGCTGTTCTGAGGCGGCCCGGCCCCGCCGGCCGGGCCCCACCGCTGCCCGGCAGCTGGAGGAGCCGCGCCCGGAGTCGCGGGGCTCGGGTAGGGGGCTGGCGGAGCCCGAGGGCTCGGACCGGGGGGGGAGCCGGGCCAGGGGAGGGGGAAGCCGGGGCGAGGTGGCGGCGCCTTTTCTCCCTGGCGGCATGGAGAGGTGGGCCGGGGCTTTCAGAGGGACTGACAGATCTGAAGTTTTGGAGGCTGAATGAAAGAAACACTCAGCTAACAAAACAGTGAGCCACAGAAGAAGTTTCATCTGGTCTGGCCAAATCCCTCCTTTCTTTCCATCTTTTCTCTCCTAATAACAGCTGCCCTCTCATTCCCTGTTACTCCGCTGTGAAGAACAAAACCTCCCTCTGACTATCTGTTTTTCTTTTCTTCCCCAGAGTAGGTCTCATTACTGGTGATTAGCAGATGATTAAAACCAATTCAGCTTCCCCCAGTAGATATTTTCTCCCTGTTTGTGACTAACGCGTCAGTCTTCAATGAACGTGCTCCTAAGCTTATTAACGGGCTCAGAGGATTAGCTGCCACCGAGCGCCGCCGCTCCGATATTGTGATGCAGCGAGTGACATGGAACCATTTGCTGAGCACAGGCAGGGCCGCTGGGACCAAATATCTAAATCACAATTTTAGTTTCTGTGTAGAGGGAGATTGGGGGTTGCGGGGGGGAAGGGGGTGGAAGGGGGGCCTGGGGCTGGTGTGGTGGTGTGTGGAGTGGGGGAAATCCTAGCAATAATTACAAAAATAAAACGTTTGGCAAAGCCTGAAAATAGCCTTCAAGTTAAGGGCAGGAAAACTGCCGTTCAGGAGTAACTGTGTTTGTCTCGTCCAACAATCCCCTCGTCCCCGAGAAAGAGAAAAAGCGAAAGAAAAAGAAAAAGAAGAAGAAAAAGAAAGGCACTTCCCACCCCCCCACCCCACCCCCCCGTATAAAATAAACCAACTATAAAATATAGGAGTATCCCTCATAGAAAGAGTAGCATTTATGAAGTGCAAAAGAGGCTGTTGCGGTCACCACCTAACACTGCAAAACACACAAGGCCGCTCTGGAGGTTGATACGCAAAGGTGTGGGTGTGTATCAAATCTCTCTATCTGTTGCCAGTGTGTTACTATGTAAAACCACAGCCTGTAGCACTCTCAAATTGAAGATTAGAGCAAGATGCAAAATTAGAAGCTTCACTTTACTCCACCCATCCCTTTAAAAACGATCAAGCTTAAATAAAATTTAATAGCTAGTAATAAAGGAAAAGAGGTTGAAATTATCAGCAGGTTTGAATAATGCATTAAACTGTTCTGCACAAAAAGAAGAAACATTGTGAAAGAAGCTAAAATAGGTCATGGAAAATATTTTCATATTATATGCTTTCTATTATTTTACACTTTCTGTTTGTTCTGTATTTTTAAGGATTGTGGTATTGAATTGTGGCCACATTTATAAAATCAACTCCATGCATTATACTCCTTTTCATTAGACAAACATAATTTTAAGTAGTCCAGATAAAATATTTGAAACTCAGACACCTTTTGGAGTCATTTGGGCTTCCTAAGTGACTAGAAAATCTGGCCATTTGAGTTGTAGAAGAACCCTATTTTTAACTTCAGGGAAATTTTGTGATATAAAACACCCATTTCATTTTGGAACAGAACACGGGAGAACATACCTTTTTTTCCCTCTCTCTTTTTTTTTGTTTTCCTCCTAGAAATTGCCCATAAAGTTTAATTCATAAAGAAATATTCTTAATTTGTGGTCAACTGAAATATTTTATTTGCCCTAATTTGTAAAATTTTCTCTGTTTATTTCTTTGTTTATTTTTCAATAGGTATTATTCATTTATTGTATATTACACACACACAAAATAAAGCTTTTAAAATGAAAGCTGAAACTTTGTATGGTGGGATTTTTAAACTAATTTTCTTGATTCTTTAAAATCCCATCATTAAGCACTATTTAGAAAGACACTTTCAAAATTCTGGAAAATACATCACATCACAAAATCTGTACTTTTTGTGCTGAGGACTGTTTCAGGAGAAGATTTCAGAACAGCTTTAGTCTGAGCATCAGAGTAAACTCTGATGACTTAAACACAGAGTTAGAACCTTAACTTTAGGCATCCAGCTTTGAAAACAAAGCAAGAAACCCACCAATTTGTAAGGATTTGTTTCTCACTCCATTCCTAAATGTTTTAAAATAAAGAAAAAGTTCATTGAATAAAGAAAAAGTTCATGTCTTTTCACATCTTCAAATTTCTTCCATTTATATTTTCCATTGTCCTTTTTTGCAGCTTAACTCTGAGTGTGCTGAAGCTTGAAATGTAGCTTCCGACATATAATAGCAACAGGGCATGCAGCAAATGTCAACAAATCCCCTGTAACCCAGGCTAGAAGGAAATGTGAGAGGTAAGACAGAGTAGCCCTTCCTTGCTGCATAACACAAAAATACCCTCAGTGAGAAATAAAGAACTAAGATCTTGCTCAGGAAAAACCATGAAAGTCCATTAATATCCAACTGAAATTGTGACAGGTGGGTGACAGCAATTAAAAATAGTTATACATAAAATGCAGCTATAGACCTACGTGTTTGTTATACCTGTAATTTAAAAATTAAAGTTCTCTACCACCTACCTCCTCTTTTGCAAAATTAAAGGAATTCCAACAGACCAGACCGACTGTATTCTGAAAAAAAAAGTACCCGATAAAACCCACATCACTGACCTCAAGTGACCTCAATAAATAAGTAACTGCTGAAGGATCAGCTCCCTTGTTGTGAAACAATAGATCCAAACTTCAGTGGAGTGCATGCAAGAAAATGTCACAGGAGGGTAGCACAGGATTTCAGAGCAGAAAGTAAGTTTTGGAAATAACAAGTGCACTCTGCCAAGTTACTGAGGAAACCTTTTAGCAAAGGAAATTCTACATTCATCTTAACTTTTAGAGCAGCAGTTACCCCCATGTGATAGAAATATAATCTTTGTAACTCATGTTTTTCACTGTCCCTAAGCTGTCATTTTCATAGAATCATAGAATTGTTTCAGTTGGAAAATATCTCTGTTCACTGGTTAACAGCGAATCATGCAAAACATAGCAGGCCACTAGCTATTTGTGAATTTTCTGTCACTGGTTTTTACTCTTTCTAGTGTGATCAGCCACCTGAGTCACATTACAGGCTTATTTCTAGCTTCAGCATGGAACAGAGTACCTGTAAGACAAGAAGGAAAGCTGCCTTTGATTGTGTCAAGAGGTCTGTGAAATTAGGAGCTGGTAGACTGGCTCATAAAAGAAATTTAAGAGTATTTTAAATCTTTTCCTTTGGAGTACTTCCTGTCTGAAAAATCCTTACTGGGAAAATGTGGATAATATGAGAAGGTACATTCTTAAAATGGATTTTCTTCTTTTATCATTAGGGACAGAAAGTGATTTAGACAAATGGAGTGTGGTAGGAATCCTTTTTTTTGTGTCATTTGAGGCCTTGCCCATCTGTAAGATGAGGCCAATGCCTATGAAAAGCAAGGTTTGCCTGTCCGTCATATATGCAGATTTGAACTTAATACCACAGTTGCAAGAGAGGGAGTTAGTTCATCTTCAGAAGCTACCACCACTAAACTGGATATTACCTCTTTAATCTGAGCTACGATAACAATCATGTTAGTTAAAACCACCTTCCTGGTTGTTTTGCATCTTTCTGAGATGAAAGAAAAGATGATAAAGGGAAACGTACTCCATCTGTTGCCAGAATCAGACTGGTTTGGAGGAAGGAACGCTGATATGAAATTAAGTTTTCAATGTTAACCCTAAAAGCATTTGTGTTGTATTTTAAGATATATGATTTAAATTTAGAAGTGGTCAGTGCAAAAAAGAGAGTTAGGAAGAGAGAGAGTGAGTAAGATGTATGCGGGGGACTAGTCTTAGCGCATAGCAATTATTAGCACACACTGGGCAATCCAGCAATACTGCTGTGCAGGCATCAGTGCTGGAGCAGTTCTTCTTCCTCAAGTCTCTAGTTTTAAAAACAAGATGATTATTCAGGAGTAGTACTTCCAGCGTCTTTTTACATGGAAGCATGGAACGCGTCTGGGTAGGAGAGACTCCATTTTCTGATTCACTTGTGTGTTTACTTTGCCTTGCAATCAGTTATATTTTTTTTTCAACAGGAGTATGTAAAGTAGTTGCTGACTTTGTATTCTGCTGTACCACAACACTTGGTAGAGGGAAAGGAAAGCAAATGTGCAGAGTTGCCAGGAGACAGATTTATTCTGAACTTCAGCAGCTTGGCACTTCCACCACAACACTCCTTCCCCCTTCCCTCATTCCCTCACGCTCCAGGCACAGACAGATAGACCAGAAATAGCAGGAAATGACCTGCTCTTGTTTAGTACTAAAGCATTCAGTTTCATTTAATTTTGAGCCTTTCATAGTCCCACAAATTGACATGAATGTTCTCAAAGGATGGCTGTGAAATGGGTGCAACACAGAAAATTTAAGTGGCAAATTTGCCTAGAAACATCTGATCCCTCCTTCCCTGCTTCCAAATACCTGTTTCTTTTTTTCAAAAGTTGCATTTGGGGAGACAGGAAATAAATGAATTTTTAATCTGTTTTTCTTAGTGTGGAGTAGGAATGGGGCAGAACTGGTGTTCCCCGTTCAAACCTCTGACACATGCAGAGGACTAATCTGAAAACACATCCCACCACAAGAAGTGTCTTTAGGAGATAGCTTGCATGTTTGATCTGATCTGAAGATGAATCTTGAGTTCTAACATAAACTTGGGAATGTACACAGTCTGAACTGGCTTACTTTGTAACTTTATCACTAGACTTCAGAGTTTTTAATCTGACCATAAAAGAAAGATCTTGACTAAACTATGGAATGCAATAAATTATGTTATAGTTTCATAGTTTCATAGTTTCATTCAGGGTTGGAAGGGACCACAAGGATCATCTAGTTCCAACCCCCCTGCCATGGGCAGGGACACCCCACACTAGATCAGGCTGGACAGAGCCTCATCCAGCCTGCTCTTAAACACCCCCAGGGACGGGGCCTCGACCACCTCCCTGGACAACCCATTCCAGGGTTTCACCACTCTCATGGTGAAGAACCTCCTCCTCACATCCAGCCTGAATCTCCCCACCTCCAGCTTCATTCCATTCCCCCTAGTCCTATCACTACCTGATATCCTGAGAAGTCCTTCCCCTGCCTTCCTGTAGGCCCCCTTCAGATACTGGAAGGCGACAATTAGGTCACCTGGGAGCCTTCTCTTCTGCAGACTGTACAGCCCCAACTCCTTCAGTCTGTCCTCATAGGAGAGGTGCTCCAGCCCTCTGATCATCCTCGTGGCCCTTCTCTGGACACGTTCCAGCACCTCCACATCCCTCTTGTAATAGGGGCTCCAGAACTGGACACAGTACTCCAGGTGGGGTCTCACCAGGGCTGAGTAGAGGGGGAGGATCACCTCCCTCGACCTGCTAGCCACACTTCTCCTGATGCAGCCCAGGATCTGATTGGCTTTGCGGGCTGCAAGTGCACACTGAGAGCTCATGTTGAGCTTTTTGTCCACCAGCACCCCCAAGTCTCTCTCCTCAGGGCTATCCTCCAGCCAGTCACTGCCCAGCCTGTATTTGTGCCTGGGATTGCCTCGACCCAGATGCAGGACCCTGCACTTGCTCTTATTGAACTTCATGAGGTTGGCCTGTGCCCACCTCTCCAGCCTGTCAAGGTCCCTCTGGATGGCCTCCCTTCCCTCCAGCGTGTCTGCTGCACCACACAGCTTGGTGTCATCAGCAAACTTGCTGAGGGTGCACTCAATGCCACTGTCCATGTCCCCCACAAAGATGTTGAATAAGATAGGTCCCAGGACTGATCCCTGAGGGACTCCACTTGTCACTGGCCTCCACTGGGACATGGAGCCATTGACAGCCACTCTTTGGGTGCGGCCATCAAGCCAGTTCCTTATCCATCTAGTGGTCCACCAATCAAACCCATGTGTCACCAGTTTGGAGACCAGGATGTGGTGCGGGACAGTGTCGAAGGCTTTGCTCAGGTCCAGGTAAATGACATCAGTTGCTCGCCCCTCATCTATTAATTTTGTCACCTGCTCATAGAAGGCCACCAGGTTGGTCAGGCAGGATTTGCCCTTGGCAAAGCCATGCTGACTGTTCCCAATCACCTCTTCACTATTTTTTTGAGCGAGTAGTGACTCCAGGAGGATCTGTTCCATGATCTTTCCAGGCACAGAGGTGAGACTGACTGGCCTGTAGTTCCCTGGTTCCTCCTTCTTGCCCTTTTTGAAGATGGGGGCAATGTTTCCCCTTTTCCAGTCTGTGGGGACTTCACCAGACTGCCAGGACTTTTGAAATATAATAGAGAGGGGTTTAGCAACCTCATCTGCCAGTTCTCTCAGCACCCGTGGGTGTAACCCGTCGGGTCCCATGGACTTGAACACTTTCAGGTTCTTCAGATGATCACGAACCTGATCTGCACTTACAATGGGCAGTTCTTCCTCCCTGTCCCTGGCTTTGACTTCCATAACATCAGGAGTGTGGCTAGAGGCCCTTGCAGTGAAGACTGAGGTAAAGAAGTTATTAAGTACCTCAGCCTTTTCCTCATCACAGGTGACCATGTCACCATTTTCTTTTCTGAGGGGCCGGTCTCCGCGGCAATATAGTATGTCAATATTAGAATTAAAGAAATTACTTTTTAGAAATTACTTATTAGAATTACAGAAATTTACTGAATTAAAAAGCAACAGCAAAAGTCTTATTTGACTGCAGAAAGCACACACAAAGGCACACAGATGTGAAGCCTGTTAGGTTTTAGACCAAGAGATTACAGCACTTTCATGCCTTGAGGGTAAATAAGAGCAATGGAAATCAGGGAATACTGGTCAAATGCTGGGAAGAATTATTTTAGTTGCAGTTTCTGAAGAACTAGAGAAATTAGTACACCTTTCCTCTAAAGAAAATTCATTCGTGAAAGGGACTGTTTTGTAACTGAGTTTGCTTGGAAAAGTCAAATAATGCTATCTGAATAGTGAGGATCACAACTCATGCCAGTTTATAATTACTAGTGTTTCTTTAATGTGGATCCTTCTACCCACTGCCTACCCAAAAGAGATCACATTCCTCAAGTTATTCCCATTACCATGGTTGTTTAAAAAAAACCTTAAATACTTCAATATCATAGAATCAATAAGGTTGGAAAAGACCTTAGAGAACATCAAGTCCAACCTATCACCCAACTCCTCATGACTAATTAAACTATGGCTTCAAGTGCCACACCCAATCGCTTTTTGAACATCTCCAGGGAGGGTGACTCCATCACCTCCCGGGGCAGCACATTCCAAAGGCAAATTACTCCTTCTGTGAAGAACTTTCTCCTCGCCACAAGCCTAAACCTCCCCTGGTGCAGCTTGAGACTGTGTCCTCTTGTTCTGGTGCTGGTTGTCTGGGAGAAGAGACCAACCCCCATGTGGCTACAACCTCCCTTCAGGTAGTTGTAGAGAGCATTAAGGTCTCCCCTGAGCCTCCTCTTCTCCAGGCTAAACAATCCCAGCTCCCTCAGCCTCTCCTCATAGGGCTTGTGCTCCAAATCCCACACCAGCTTTGTTGCCCTTCTCTGGACACGTTCAATAGTCTCAATGTCCTTCTTAAATTAAGGGGCCCAGAACTGGACACAGTACTCAAGGTGTGGCCTAACCAGTGCTGAGTCTAGGGGCACAATGACTTCCCTGCTCCTGCTGGCCACACTATTCCTGATACAGTCCAGGATGCCACTGGCCTTCTTGGCCATGTGGGCACACTGCTGGCTCATGTTCAGCCTACCATCAACCAGCACCCCCAGGTCCCTTTCTGCCTGGCTCTCTCCAGCCACTCTGACCCCAGCCTGTAGCACTGCATGGGGTTGTTGTGACCAAAGTGCAGCACCTGGCACTTGGACTTGTTAAATGTATCGTGTTGGACTCTATCCATCTGTCCAGCCTGTCAAGGTCCCTCTGCAGTGCTCTCCAAGCCTCTAACAGATCAACACCTGCCCCCAGCTTGGTGTCAGCTGCAAATTTACTGATGGTGGACTCAATCCCCTCATCCAGATCATCAATAAAGATATTGAAGAGGATGGGGCCCAGCACTGATCCCTGGAGGACTCCACTAGTGACTGGCTGCCAGCTGGATGTGGCACCATTCACCACCACTCTCTGGGCTCAGCCCTCCAGCCAGTTCCTAACCCAATGCAGAGTGGTGCTGTCCAAGCCACAGCCTGACAGCTTGGCCAGGAGTTAGCAGTGGGGGATGGTGTCAAAGGCCTTGCTCAAGTGCAGGTAGACTACATCCACAGCCTTCCCCACATCCACCAGGCAGGTCACCTGATCATAGGAGGACATCAGGTTCATCAGGCAGGATCTGCCCTTCCTATATCCATGCTGGCTGGGCATGATCCTTTGGCCATCCTGCAGCAGATGATCTGCTCCATAGTCTTGTCTGGCACTGAGGTCAGGCTGACAGGCCTGTAGTTTGCAGGTTCTTCCTGCCGCCCCTTTTTGTGTATGGGCATCTTGTTGGCCAGCTTCCAGTCATCTGAGACCTCTCCAGTGAGCCAGGACTGTTGAAAAATGATGGAGAGCGGCTTGGCCAGCTCATCTACCAGCTCTCTCAGCACCCTAGGATGGATTCCACCTAGTCCCATGGACTTGTGAGTATCCAAGTGACTCAGCAAGTCCCTAACTATTTACTCATGGATTTCAGGGGGATTATACTGCTCCCTGACCCCATCTACTTGTTCAGGAGGCAAGTTATCCTAAAGTCCTCCTGCCTTACTGTTGAAAATGGAGGCAAAGAAGGTATTTAGTACCTCAGCCTTTTCCTTGTCTTTAGTTACAATGTTCCCCTCCAGGTCCAATAAACAGTGCAGGTTCTTCTTGCTCCTCTTCTTACCGTTAATATATTTATAAAGATGCTTTTTATTGTCCTTTACAGAAGTGGCCAGCTTGAGTTCTCACAGGGCTTTTGCCTCTCTAATTTTTCTCCTACATGATCTAACAGCATCCTTAAACATATCACTAGTTACCTCCCCCCCATTCCAAAGGCAATACATCCTCTTTTTCCCCCTGAATTCCTTCAAGAGCTGCTTGCCCATCCAGGCTGGTCGCCTTCCCCGCCGGCTCATCTTTCGGCGCATGGGCACAGCCTGTTCCTGTGCCTTCAGGAGTTCCTGTTTGAAGTAGGTCCAACTGTCCTGGACCCCTTTGTTCTTAAGGGCTGCTACCCAGGGTACTGTCTGAATTAGTTGCTGAAATAAGCTGAAGTCTGCCCTCCAGAAGTCCAAAGTAAAGGTTCTGTTATTGCTCCTCCTTATCTCCCTGCACATTGAAAACTCCACTGTCTCATGGTCGCTGCACCCTAGATAGCCTTCTACCATCACATCTTCCACCAGCCCTGCTCTACTTGAGAACAGCAGGTCAAGCAGGGCCTGACCCCTGGTAGGCTCACTTAACAGCTGCATCAGGAAGCTGTCCTCCATACACTCTAGGAACTTTCTGGACTGCCTCCTCTCTGCTGAGTTAAGTTCCCAGCAGATGCCTGGCAGGTTAAAGTCACCCACAAGGACAAGGTCTGATGATCTTTTCTTTAGAATAGAATAAACCAAAGCAGGTTGGAGGAGACCTTCAAGATGATCGTGTCCAACCCATCAACCAATCCAGCCCACCTAATCAACTAACCCATGGCACCAAGCACCCCATCAAGTCTCCTCCTGAACACCTTCAATGACGGCGACTCCACCACCTCCCTGGGCAGCCCATTCCAATGGGCAATCACTCTTTCTGTATAGAACTTCTGCCTAACATCCAACCTGAACCTCCCCTGGTGCAGCCTGAGACTGTGTCCTCTTGTTCTGGTACTGGCTGCTCGGGAGAAGAGACCATCATCTGCCTGTCTACAACCTCGCTTCAGGTAGTTGTAGATAGCAATAAGTCTCTTGAGTCTCCTCTTCTCCAGGCTAAGCAATCCCAGCTCCCTCAGTCTTTGCTCACAGGGCTTGTGTTCCAAACCCCTCACCAACTTTGTTGCCCTTCTCTGGACACCTTTCAGCAAGTCAACATCCTTCCTAAACTGAGGGCCCCGGAACTGGACACAGTACTCGAGGTGTGGCCTAACCAGTGCAGTGTACAGGGGCAGAATGACCTCCCTGCTCCTGCTGGCCACACTGTTCCTGATGCAGGCCAAGATGCCATTGGCCCTCTTGGCTGCCTGGGCACACTGCAGGCTCATGTTCAGCCTACCATCGACCAGTACCCCCAGGTCCCTCTCCACCTGGCTGCTCTCCAGCCACTCTGACCCTTGACACAGCCTCCAGATGCTTATAGAATATTTCATCAACCTCTTCATCCTGGTTGGGTGGTTTACAACATACTCCAACCAGATGTCAGTTTTGTTAGCCCTCCCTCTGATTTTGACCCACAGGCACTCAATACTTTCATCCTGTACCTCAAATTCTGTAGCATCGAGAGATTCTCTAATATACAGGCCCACCCCTCCTCCTCTTCTCCCTCTCCTGTCTCTCCTAAAGAGCTTATAACCATCTAGTGCAGTACTCCAATTGTGTGAATCGTTTCACCATGTTTCTGTAATGGCAACTACATCATAGTTTTCCTGGTGAACCAAGACTTCCAGTTATTCTTGTTTGTTACCCATACTGCATGCATTGGTGTACATCCACTTCAGCTGGGCTGCTGATTTCTCAACTAACTCTAGTTTATGTCCCTCTCTCTCCTTTCTGGAGAGACTGGTTTCATCACCCAACCCCTTCAAACCTGTTTTAAAGGCCTTCCAGTGAGCCCTAATAACTCTTGCGCTAGAGCCCTCTTGCCCTTTCTGGATAGATTCATCCCATCTAGTTCCAGCAGGTCAGGCGTGGTAGAAGTTGCCCCTTGATCAAAGAACCCAAAATTCTGCTGCTAGCACCATCCCTTGATCCATTTGTTGATGGCATGAGTTCTCCTGTTCCTTTCAGTGTACACCCCTGCCACTGAGGGAATGGAGCAGAACACCACTTGAGCTCCTTCCCCATCAATCAATTGTCCGAGGGCCTTGAATTAATTTTTGATTGTCCTGGTGCCCTTCTTATCAATCTTGTCACTGCCAGCTTGGATTACCAGGAATGGGTAATAGTCAGAGGGCTGGATTAGCTTTGGTAGTCTCCTGGTGATGCCCCTTACCTGGGCCCCAGGTAGGCAGCAGACTTCCTCGTGGGGTGAGTCAGGATGACATACAGGTCCCTCTGTTCTCCTCAGGAGGGAGTCACCAAGAACAATTACTGTCCTCTTTTTCTTTATGGTACTAGTCCTGATGGTTGGTGGGGACTGATTTGATTTAGGCATCCCCTCAGATGGTTCCTCTTCTGTTACTTCTTATCCACATTGCCCTCAATCTGCAGTGTCTCATACTTACTGTGCAAGGGCAAAGGGAGAGGCAAAGAGGGCTGGGATGGATTCCCCATGCTTCTCCTAACAGGGACCTGTATCCATTCCCCCCTGTTTCCAGGGTCACCTCCCTCAACTGGGGGAGTCTGTAAAGCCTGCTCCCACATATCTAACTCCCTTTCACATTCCCTTATAGTCTTGAGTCTTGATCCTTTTTCTTGATACTTCAGCCACCAGACTGAGAAGATAATTCACCTGGTCACACCTCACACAGGTGTTGTCTCCTTCACCCTCCATTCCAAGTGCCAGGCTCCAGCACTCTCTGTAGCTAGTAGCCTGGACACCTGTATACTTGTGTGCCGGCTCTGTCTGGTTACCTACCATTTTTCTGGTAGCCTTTTGCTGACTTGTTACCATGGCTGGATCTCTTCAGGCAGGTGAGATTATTTGGAGGTTTTTATTGCTTGTTTTTGAATATATATATATATTCCACCTGACTACTATATTTTGCCCAAGCTACCACAGAGGCTTCTGCACTCTGTTGGCTGACCCGGCACATGCTGCTAGCTGCAATCCAGCCAGAAGGCTCTCTTGCCAAATGGCAGTTACGCGGCTTTGCTTTCCCTCATTTAAATTTCCTGTGGCTGAAGTCACCCTCCCAAGCAGGCACGCAAGAAGACAACCCTGCTGGTCCTCCCTGTCTGCTGAGGTCCTCCCACCCCAAAAAGCCCCAAAAAGAAACCAAAATAGGGCACCTCTCAGCTAGAGCACACCGGTCCCGAGCAGCTCTCTTGCCAAATTTAGATATTAAGCTTTAAATTTCACCTCTTTTAAAACTTTGCTAAAGGCCTTCTTGTTTCAAAGATGTTAGTGTTTTTATCAGTTATGAGTCTCTACCACTATTATTCACTGTTTTTCCATGGGATGCGAGGTGGATATTTGCTCCAGCACGGTCCTTCATGTTCTGCAGGGGGACAACCTGCTTCACCAGGTCCTATTGTCCACTCACAGAGACCATGACTGCAGATCCTCCACTACCAAAATCTTGCCTATCAGCCAAATAAAATGGGTATGAAATATGATGGCTTAATTGATTGGCAAACTTACACCAACCAATTCTCCAAGTTAAAATGATGTCATGATGTATGTGTCTGTGAATGTTACAGTGCAGAGGCTACTTTGAGTCAATGTCTGATATATGGCCTTAAAAAAACAAGAAAGAACTTGATTTTTTACATTAAACTCTACCTAAAATGTGTCAGGAAGAACCAAGAGTATGGGTCTTTAATTCTGAGTAAAAGGCAGAGCTTATGAATGTAAAACAGAATCTTTCAAGAAATATGATGATGCTCCAAAAACATTTGTGGGCAGTCCTTAGGAGCTCTTCATACACTCAGAGACTGTGGAATATTTTTCCTGCACTACAAAGGCTGGTGTCTAAGATGAGAAAATAGACTTCTGTTATCTGGTCTTATTTCAATGGCTACTGAAAAATACTGTAGCGAGCATTTAAATATCTGCTTTCTGTACTTGATTTAGCTGCAGCTGCATGTGGTCATCATCCTCAAACACAACATTCTTTTCTCACAGTTGTTGACAGCTGCTTCAAAACTATGGTTATGTGGAGGGATTTAAATAAATGAATGCATAAACAAATACCCCCACCCCCCAATCCTCCTTCAATATGGTATGAAGAAACAAATAAAAAATAAAGGGTATGATTTTAAGAGGGTCGTAAATATAACAATCAAATTGGATGGTGGTGTGAGTTCTGCATAAGGGAACTTGCTACCTCCCCAAACATCCTGACTGTTAAG
Source organism: Melanerpes formicivorus (assembly GCF_026170545.1). Lineage (NCBI taxonomy): Eukaryota > Metazoa > Chordata > Aves > Piciformes > Picidae > Melanerpes > Melanerpes formicivorus. The sequence continues at coordinate 28,164,083 of NW_027142353.1, read as the reverse complement.
ATTTTCTGATGTTGATCCACAACACAGAAATCATACATTTTTTATGTGTTCCTAATGAAAGGAAATTTCTAGTAAAAAAATTTTGGGGTAAATCCTGAGAATTCTGGTTTGTTAGTATTTTTAACTTGTCCAGCCTTCTTTTCTTTTCTGCATAGTACTTTTATTTATTTATATATATATATATATTTTTTTTTTTTTTTAATTTGGAAGGTAAAATCATCTCATTGCTTCTTTTCTTGGAATAACTCTTTGATGAAAGTCTCACATGGTAAGGATCTTCTGGTAAAAATGGAAGTCTCACAGAAAGAATAGTCTTCAGATATAAAAACTTACTTCTCCATGTACAGCACCATATGTGAGGAATAAATAGAAGGGAAGTGCTCTATGATTTCTTTTTTTTTTTTTTTTTTTTTTTTTCTTCTTCTTCTTCAGGAACAGCTACAACTGTGTTTGACAAATTTAAGAGAAATCTGTTGTATAGAAGACCATCCAACAGAGTAACAGACTTCAGAACTTGATAGGATACTTTGTTAGCTTGCAGCTTCATGGCTGGGACAGAGTACTCTAATGGATGTGCTTTTGTTTCATGAGGTGACTCTACGCTTACTGCTATATTTCCAGAGCAATTGACTCCTTCTAAAGTGAACTGGTGTTCACTGACAGAAGAAGGCAATGGCATAATTTGCCAGTTTATACTCAGACTACAGCTCCTTATTCTTGTCCAATAGCTCATGCTGTAGTGCTGGTACTAGTGTTAGTGTTAAATTTTTTTGGAAAGATGTTTATTTTTTGTATTCTGTGACATCAGAACTGCTTCTGATTTTACCACTTCTCTCTGAGGCAACCATGAAGCAACATAGCAGAGAAACAACCATGTTCTTAAAAATCACTATATATATATATCTTGATATCTTAGGCAAATCATTGCTCACCACTGCTGTGTGGGGTAAATTCCAGGCAAGGAATTCCACCATTCAAGTATATTTCCTTTCACATCCCAAGAGTAAACAAACAAGTTGTCCCAAACCACTCGACCAGTTAAATGATAAAGCAACGCACTGTCTTTTGTGATGCTATGAATTCCTGCCCAGTTGTGGCAGATACAATCAGTTATCTGTTTTGCTTGACACTGATACAGAATAGTACTTACAGATATGTAGGGTATGACATCAAGCTGCAAATATCAATGAATTTGCAGAGTACACCCTGAAGATCAGTTCTTTGAGTTTTATGCAGTGGAGAAGGAGGGAACGGGTACTGCAGAGCTGCATATTTGCAGCTTAAGTTTCAACAGTCTGCAAGTTTGTTAATGGAATTTTTTCCTGTGCACCAGTACCACAGAGGGTAATGCCAGAGAAATGTCAGGCACAATGTGATGTGTAGTATAGCAAACAGTGGAGTGAGCATAATTGTGACAGGTTGGACTTGATGATCTTTGAGGTATTTTCCAACCTTATTGATTCTATGATTCTATGACTGAAAGCTTCATTCACTAAACAGGTTTCTAAGGATATTGATAAACCAATGAGCTTTCTCAAGGTAATCTGCTTGTTGGTGTTTTGTTGGTTTTGTTTTAGGTATAAACTCATCTTGAAAATGCAGGTGGAAAGAGGTGAGGATTTTTCTTGTGCTCATTCATTCCAGAAGCAGAGCTCAACCTGAAGTGGAGCAGAGATGAACATCTGCTCTGGTTTCAAGAATCAATCTGAAAACACAGGAAAGAACTGAATAGAATATTTTTTATTTTTATTTCTTTTTACTACATGGCTACACTTTGAAGCTAAATTTAACCTAGAGGATACAGGGGAAGGGGGGGGGTGGGTGTTAGAAAAAAGAAAATAAAAAAAGACAGGACATAGAATCGGAATTGCTATGACTATGTAAAATTAAATCCAACACTGAGTAGTTAGCAGTGATTCTAATACCTCCCTGAAGTCTTTACCCCTTTGATAACTCAACATGACATTCATGGGGTACTACTAGATATTGTCATGAATCAAGGCCTAAAGATGGTTAAAAGGAAAAAAATATCAATTTAGATTGAAAATGCTTGCTGGATGAAGCGCAAATAGCCCTTTGAACCATGAGTATGTACAAATATCTTTATTCTGGAACTGACTGACTTGACTTCTGAAGACAAATACTTTCCTTACTGCATCAGAAGTAAGAAAAATCTAAAGAAAAACTAAAATAGAGATGGAAATGCATTGAATCAATCTTTAGTATGTGTTGCTTTGTAAAAGAATTAAAGGAAGACCAAAAAGGTAAGAACAGAATTCTAAACACTCAATTAATATAAATGACACTTTCAAATCCAAACAGATATATAAACATACCAACAGCTTGCTTCCAGGCAAAGCAGGGGGCAAAACTGTCTGAAGACACTAGATGCTTATGTAAATTACATACAGGGAGGAACAGAGGACCAGTTAGTCTCCGTCACCTTAGTTTGCCACAACTGCTTGTTTTTACTGTCACTGCCTTGAAGAAAACTGTGCAAATATCTATACTGGGTGCTACCTTACACTTAAGGCATCTGCCTCACAGTGTGGCTCCCAGAGGCATGAATGACTGCAGCATGGATCATGGCAAGATGAAGTATAAAATGGATGAGAGCAGATTAACTTTTCAAAGAAGACAAAATCAGTCTTATCTCAATAGCCATTCATTTCACATCTTTACTACTTTTGTCACAGCAATACTATCAGAACAGACAAATGTTAATTTCCCTAATATTCTTTCTCAGACTCAAAAATGAACATAATAAGGGACAAAGACTTAAATAAGTTAGAGTAATTTCCTGAATGACAGCAACCAGAGCAGGAAGAAGCAGATAAATGCTGGTTCACAATGATTCTCAGATACCACTGCCGGCCTTAAACACACCAACCATTAAACAGTAAATCTTATCCTACCTGAACCATCTAAATCCAGAGCCATATGTCTGTGCTTGTATATGATAAGCCCAACCTAAAAAGACAGGCAAACTTTCTAGTTTGGGCACAGCTAAGTCTGATTGTGCCTTCTGGTTTTGACACATATAGTGATATTCCATGGTAGTTGCATTTACTAACCTGAATCAGTGATGTCCTGAAAATCTTTGCATCATGATGCTTTTATAAATACTCTCATACTTTGAAGTGAACTTAGGTTAGGATTTTGAACTGGGAAATATTAACAAAAAACTAAAGCAGTCCTATATTAAGTTTGATCTGGAAGAAAGAGCCCTATGATTCCAGTAAAAATCCTTATACTTTCTGTCCAGTTTGTGGAATAGAAAGTGGAACAGGAAGCCCTGATTTTCCCTCAGAGGAGGCTTTATTTTCCATTTTTACATGATCACTTTTATTTCAGCTTAAGCAGTTTCATATGTGATGGTGTTGCTTATGTTAGTAATGATGGTATGTACAAAGCTCTATATCACTGGCACTCTTCTGAGAACCCAAGTTCATTCATCATGACACCCTGATACCACTCATTTGATAAGCCTTCTCTCCTAGTGCTTCCTCTGTCTAAATTAGGTAGAGTCATTTAACTAAAGCAAATGACTCCTCCACAGTAGACAAGACATTAGCTTCAAAGCAGTAACTTTCAATAATGAGAGAGTCTTGAACCTGAGAAATGTGGTAGGAAAAAAATACATTTAAAAAGTTGTGGGTTTGGAGGAAAAAATCTTTAACAAATAGTTTGCCTGTTTAGTTAACACTCCAACAATGTGACAAGACCTTTTCACAACACTACTGCATTCAAGCCAGATGATAGCCAACTGTATCACCAAAAGGAGACACAATATTTCTGTGTATCCACAAATATACATGTAGAGTATATTCAAGGCAAGAAAAATATCCATCAAACCTTACAGTTTAATTTAAATTTTTGAATTTTATTAAAATATTAAACATACAGAAAAATTATTTTCCTTGTCCAGAGGAGAGTGAGAATGCATCTTCAGAAGTACATTTTATTCTGGTAAGAACTCAAATGACACAGTACTAGGGCCATCTGACATTCTCATGTATATGACAGAAATGCAGAGCTACGGAATTAGATAACTTAAGTTAGGCTGCACACCAGACCTATCCTGCTACAGTCCAAATGAGGTTATTGACTTAGACAAGTAGCCATTGATAAAGCAATTATTACCAGCAGCCAGATGTGTGATAGCTCATTTTTGGAAATGGACAGATGCCCCAGCATTAATGGCATGGAGATATCAAACATAAGAAGTCCTTTGAATAGAACCAAAATGACAGGCAGCCTTATATCAGAATCTAGTAGATTTAATGGGGAATATTTCTTTGGAGCTTGAACATAATAAACACATGGCAAAGAGACCAAATAATTTAAAGGCAACAAATATGCTATGTATGAATCAGGTTGTCCAGAATGTTAATGCATTCTAATAAAGATTTCCTTATTTATTTTAAGCTACCAGGACATAATGTACTCCAAAGTTAGGTGCATAATTTCAGGTACATTCAATTTATTTCCATTCATTGCACATCCTTATTAGCAAACTCTGCCATCTGAATATTACACTGCTATGCCAAATGTGCAATTCTATAAATCAGCCAGGGAAAGAGGGTGCCAGCCCTTCCTGATGATAAATACAGTGGCAGGAATCTACTTTGTTTTGTAGTAAGTAAGGCTGATTAATCCAAAGCTGTTTGCAAACTTCATTTCATACAGGATACCTCCATCCTTACAATCAGATTAACAAATCAAAGGTGCATTCAGACTTGGAGACAGGTTGCCACTTAAGTATTTCAGATACTCAGGCATTCGGTTAAACTAAGCTTGGATTAACAAGGTCTGACTATTTAAAGAGAGTTATGTTTAGGGTTCTCTGTCTCTGCTGATTGTAAATGCAGTGCTCATGGGGTAGTGCTGTCCAGTCTTTAGAGCTCAGTGAGCTTACAGAGCTTTACAGCCTCCCTGCAAGCTTCATGAGCTTAAATGAAGATAAGTATATACAAACTCACCTTTCTAGAAAGACCTCTATTTATGTGAAAGGGGAAAACCCCCGAAGAAATCTCTTTATGCAGTGACTAATCTGTACATTTCCTGTCATCATTTATACTTATTTTTATGTAGGGGAATTTATTAGACTAAACCCCTTAATCATGTGGAATAGATGAAAGTGGAGTCAACACTGTCACCTTTTGTTGTCACTTGAGACTCTATAGGATGTGACAGAGACTGATCAAGTTATTTGTTAGGAGTGAGTCATACCAACTGATATAGTCCCAGCAGAAAGTGGATCTGTGAGATTCTGGGCCAAAGTCCCTTTCTGTCTTTCTTTCTGACTTTGTGAAAATGTAAAGGGAGAATAGATCCAGTCTGGGACTTCTATCACAGCATCAGTGGTGACAGTAACACAATTGCCATTAGGGGGGCCTGGTTTTGATAATTGTTTTGTATGTATTTTATTTTATTATTATTACTTTCATTAAAGAACTTTAGTTTTCCAATTCCTAAATGCCTCTCCTGGTGGTGAATGGTGCCACACCCAGCTGGCGGCCAGTCAGTGGTGGAGTCCTCCAGGGATCAGTGCTGGGACCTGTGCTCTTTAACATCTTTATTGATGATCTGGATGAGGGCATTGAGTCGATCATCAGTAAATTTGCGGACGACACCAAGCTGGGGGAAGGAGTTGATCTGCTGGAGGGTAGAGAGGCTCTGCAGAGGGACCTCAACAGGCTGGACAGAAGGGCAGAATCCAACGTCATGAGATTTAACACATCTAAGTGCCAAATTCTACACATTGGCCACAACAACCCCATGCAGTGCTACAGGCTGGGGTCAGAGTGGCTGGAGAGAGGCCAGGCAGAAAGGGACCTAGGGGTACTGATTGATAGTAGGCTGAACATGAGCCTGCAGTGTGCCCAGGCAGCCAAGAGGGCCAATGGCATCCTGGCCTGTATTAGGAACAGTGTGCCCAGCAGGAGCAGGGAATTCATTATGCCCCTGGACTCAGCTCTGGTTACGCCACACCTCAAGTCCTGTGTCCAGTTCTAGGCCCCTCAGTTTAGGAAAGATGTTGACTTGCTGGAACATATCCAGAGAAGTACAACAAAGCTGGTGAGGGGTTTTGAGCACAAGCCCTTTGAGGAGAGGCTGAGGGAGCTGGGGTTGTTTAGCCTGGGGAAGAGGAGGCTCAGGGCAGATCTTATTGCTCTCTACAATGACCTGAAGGGAAGTTGTAGCCAGGTGGGGGTTGGTCTCTTCTCCCAGGCAACCAGTGCCAGAACAAGAGGACACAGTCTCAGGCTGTGCCAGGGGAGGTTTAGGCTGGATGTTAGGAAGAAGTTCTTCATAGAAAGAGTGATTTGCCATTGGAATGGGCTGTCTAGGGAGGTGGTCGAGTCACCATCACTGGAGATGTTTAGGAAGAGACTTGATGGGGCTCTTGGTGCCATGGTTTAGTTTATTAGATAGTGTTGGATAATAGATTGGATGCAATGATCTCAAAGGGATCTTCCTACCTGGTTAATTCTATTCTATTCTAATGCAACAGAAGAAATAAAATAGGGCTGCTTGGGAGGAGAAAAAAAAGCTCAGGAATATGAGAAAATAAATAATTTATGCAAGACTAAATATCAATTGGTTTAGGATGTTATAATCCAGAGACTGTCTTTTTATTCACCATCTTGACTTAGTTTAAATAAAGAAAATATTATATTATGCAAGAATGAATGAATATATTTTAAAAAAAATTTCCTTTACTAAAGTTAAAGTACCAGTTATAGTAGGATCAATTGAAATCCAAGCTGCTATTGCCCCTTCACCCAAAATCTTTGTTACAACATGTACTTATTTATGGGTGAATATACATTGCAGTTATGGAATTAAAGAAGGTTTAGAGATATCAAGAGAAAGTGTGGATGCTAGTAAGACTGGGTGGCTTGCTACTGGTAGTTAATACTATTCTTCTAAAGACATTTTTTCTTTATTTCCTTGTGAAGAGATTGAGTAGGACAGACAGAAAGCCAAGGCCTTCTGCATTTTCCTTTCTAAATTACTCCTTAATTCTTGACACCTTTTTTAGGAGAGAAAATGCTACAACAGGAACGAAGGGTGTGGCCTATCTTTAGATAGTACATCCTGTATGTAGTGTCATGTCAGAACTCTTTCCCATCATATGAAATGTAGATTTCTGTCTCAAGAAACAGACCTTTTTTTTTCTGCAATCACCACTGAACCCCATGGAGTTAAGAAACTGAAGTTTTATTTCCAATGAAGACAACTTTAGGTCCATAACTATTCCATGAATGCTTTCTGTAGCGTCAGCAGCAGTACTGTTCCTGCTCCTCACCATTGCTCTGCAAAAGACCCACATATCAGGCTTACCTACCCCTTGTTAGTGTAATTTCAGTGGATAATTTTTGTAGATCAGCAATATTTTCATGTGAGAAGAAGACTTCCAAAGTCTAGGTCTCCTTAAAAGATTTGTCTAAAATAAAAATCTCTGTTTTACTTAGATTCATGGTTGGACTGACCTCACCTTGTCTTTCACTGTGCTTGTGCTATTCATTCTCTGTCTTTTCCTCTCACTTATACTTATGTAAACAAACTCAGTGAAGTATTCTACAGCTATAAATGCTGACAATTTGGTCTGATTAAAATTCAGTGGTTAATAAGGTTCAAAATAGCATGCTACTCTAGGTGCTTTTTAGCAATGCACAAGTGCAATACAGGTATCCTTGCCTCTCTTTGACCATAAGCTGACACTTAAATGGTGATTAAAACAAAAGAGATACAAACCAGAGATGGTTGCAGTTGTTCTGATTAACATTAACAGTTGTTATACAAACAATTAGTAGGAAAAGACTACAACATCAGTTCTGTTGGCAGGAAAAGGCACAGTCATGGCCAATCTGATCCAATTAAACCGAGTTTCCAGTATGCGGATGAACAGCAAAAGTGCAAATCACTAACATATCACTACATTGCCTTCCCCAAGATACTGAGAACCTGATTCCAAGAGAATCCCACTCGGGCTGGTGGGAGATGTGATCGTGGGAAGCTGCCTAGGGTGCAGTGACCACGAGATAGTGAAGTTTTCAGTATGCAGGGAGATAGGGAGGAGCACCAACAGAACCTTCACCCTGGACTTCCGGAGGGCAAACTTCAGCCTGTTTAGGAAACCTATTTGCAAAGGTCCCTGGGTAGCAGCCCTCAAGAACCGAGGGGTCCAGGCTGGTTGGGCCTACTTCAAAGAGGAGCTCTTGAAGGCACAGGAACTGGCAGTTCCCATGGCCTGAAAGACGAGCGGGTGGGGAAGGTGACCGCCCTGGATGATCAAGCAGCTTCTGGAGGATTTAAGGGGAAAAAAGAGGCTGTATCACCTCTGGAAGGAGGGGAAGGCTTCTCGAGGTATGTTTAAGGAAGCTGTTAGATTATGGAGGAAAAAAATTAGAGAAGCAAAGGCCCAGTTGGAACTGAAGAATACTGAATAAAACACATTTTTATAAATACATTAACACTAAAAAGAAGGGCAGGAAGAACCTGCACTCCTTATTGGACCTGGAGGGGAACACTATGACTGAAGATGAGGAAAAGGCTGAGGTCCTGAGTGCCTTCTTTGCCTCAATGTTTAACAGCAAGGCAGGAGGAGTTCAGGACGAGTGGCCTCCTGAGCTGGGCAATGGGGTCGGGGAGCAGTGTGGTGCCCCTGAAATCCATGAGGAATTAGTTCAGGACCTGCTGAGCCACTTGGACACTCACAAGTTCATGGGACTGGATGGGATCCATCCTAGGGAGCTGAGAGAGCTGGCAGATGTGCTGCCCAGGCCTCTCTTCATCATTTTCCTCCAGTCCTGGCTCACAGGTGAGGTCCCAGATGACTGGAAACTGGCCAATGTGGTCCCCATCCACAAGAAGGGTCGGATGGAGGAACCTGGAAACTCCAGGCCAGTCAGCCTGACCTCAGTGCCAGGGAAAGTGATGGAGCAGATTATCCTGGCAGCAATAACTGCGCACCTGAAGGATGGCCAAGGGCTCAGGTCCAGCCAGCATGGATTTAGGAGGGGCAGGTCCTGCCTCTCCAACCTGATCTCCTTCTATGATCAGGTGACCCATCTGGTGGACGTGGGGAGGCCTGTGGATGTGGTCTACCTGGACTTCAGCAAGGCCTTTGACACCGTCCCCCACAGCAAACTGCTGGCCAAGCTGTCAGCTCGAGGCTTGGGCCACAACACTCTGTGCTGGGTTAGGAACTGGCTGGAGGGCCGAGCCCAGAGAGTGGTGGTGAATGGTGCCACATCCAGCTGGCGGCCAGTCACCAGTGGCATCCCCCAGGGATCAGTGCTGGGCTCCATCCTCTTTACTATCTTCATTGATGATCTGGATGAGGGGGTTGAGTCAGTCATCAACAAATTTGCAGATGACACCAAGTTAGGAGCAGATGTTGGTCAGTTAAATAATAAAAGAGCTCTGCAGAGGGACCTCAACCGACTGGACAGATGGGCAGAGTCCAATGGGATGGCATTCAACAAGTCCAAGTGCCGAGTGCTGCACTTTGGCCACAACAACCCCATGCAGAGCTACAGGCTGGGGTCAGAGTGGCTGGAGAGCTGCCAAACAGAGAGGGACCTGGGGGTGCTGATTGACAGCAGCGTAAACATGAGCCAGCAGTGTGCCCAGGTCGCCAAGAAGGCCAAGGGCATCCTGGCCTGCACTAGGAATAGTGTGGCCAGCAGGAGCAGGGAAGTCATTGTGCCCCCGTACTCTGCTTTGGTTAGGCCTCACCTTGAGTCCTGTGTCCAGTTTTGGGCCCCTCAGTTTAGGAAGGACATTGAGACACTTGAACATGTCCAGAGAAGGGCAACAAGGCTGGGAGAGGCCTTGAACACAAGCCCTATGAGGAGAGGCTGAGGGAGCTGGGATTGTCTAGCCTGGAGAAGAGGAGGCTCAGGGGTGACCTCATTCCTGTCTGCAGCTACCTGAAGAGGGGTTGTAGCCAGGAAGGGGTTGGTCTCTTCTCCCAGGCAACCAGCACCAGAACAAGAGGACACAGTCTCAAGTTGCGCCAGGGGAGGTTTAGGCTCAATGTGGGGAGAAAGTTCTTCACCGAGCGAGTCGTTCGTCATTGGAATGGGCTGCCTGGGGAGGTGGTGGAGTCACCATCCCTCAAGGTGTTCAAGAGGAGACTGGATGTGGCACTTGGTGCCATGGTCTAGTCATGAGGTCTGTGTTGACAGGTTGGACTCGATGACCCTCGAGGTCTCTTCCAACCTTAGCAATACTGTGATACTGTGATACTGTGAAGGGCTGCATGAGGAAGAAAGAAGATGTGGTGGGAAAAAAAAATACAGTGAGAACAATGCTGTGATGCTAAGATATATTGTGAAATTAGCATGGCTTTTACATTGTTTACGCAATAACACCTGAAATATCTGTCCCAGAAGAAATTTTGAAATTCTGTTTCAACCAGGATAAAAACAGAGTTGAAATGAACTTTTTTTTCTTTTTTAAAAAAAATTCAGCATCCACAGAAACACACTTCTGTTCCAAAAAAATAGGAAAATAAGTTTGTAGAAGCACTTCATTATTACAGTTTTGCTACATAATGTGTGAAATGTTGAAATGAAGATGTATTTCCTTAATGAAACTAGTAGTTTCCACAATTTGGCAGGAATAATTTCAATGAAGTTAATACTACTACAATGTGTTGACTTGACAGATTAGTTTTCCAGTGGCATTTTTATTTTAAACAAAGACATTGCACTAATACAATGTTTTGTTTTTTTTTCAGTTGCCCAAATTCATAAAGTTTGAATTTGAGTTTTCAATCTGACCAAAATAAATGAAAAAGCTGCAAGACAAAAAGAGACAAATTTCTGATGAACGGTAATCCTGCTAGAGAACTGTCTGAATCCTAAATCATATATATTCCTTGTTATCAAAACACAATATCTCTTGATTACCTATAGTACCATTTATAGAATGATGAAGTAAGAGTACTTGTTTCTAAAAAAAACCTGTCTTCTTTTAATTAAGTATTGCATTTGTAGGGCTCTTTCACACACTTTATTTACTCAAGTTTTTTAAGGTTTAGCATTCTGACATGCAGGATAGTATACATATATACTAAAAGCAAGCAACACATTAAGAAGCTCAGAGGCAATGGAATAATTCTCTTTCCCTTTGGCTTATCACTAAAAGGATCCAGCAACAGAGCTCAGTCCAGAAATGCCCAGATGAAATGTGCTTTGCATTTTCAGAGAAATATCCTGAAATAAATTAGCAAACACAAAAGATTGAAATACATTTTGCAAAGACAAAGTAAAAAAATACACGGCAGATCAAGAGCAGGCACATGACATATTCTTCATTTCGGGAAGAATAAGTTCATGTATTAGGAGAAAGTTCTCAAAGCCCAGGCTATTTTGTCACAGGGCACTGGTTACTGACAGATTAAACAGACAGACTGCATTTCTGCTCTATTTGATAAAAATACAATTAAAATGTTGTACAGGGGGTTATGCCAAATTGGCCTGAATCCTAGAACCCACTCCAAGCAAAACCTTGAGGAATATATTGTACAAGAAAAGGGTTGTCCCCTGGGATTACCTCCCACTTCCTTTAACCTGATATTTTGCTCATCCTATTATGGGATTCCTCAGAGGAGTGAAACACTAGATTGCCTCATTAAGACTCATCATTTACAAGATGTTGACAAATACTGGCATTTATCCTGTTGTCATAATAAATGTGAGAAAATGACCACTTGGCAATAAGTGATTCTATGCAATTGCAAGTTGCAAAGTACAGGAATATGAGGGTCTGTGGATAATGTATCAGTATCACCACATAGCATCTCTAAACAGATTCTGCATACATTGTAACAAATGCAGTCTGAAATAAATAATAGTGGACAGCTTCTTTTTTTCATAGTTTCCTACATGTGCAACCCCAATGTTAATTAAGAAAAATGAGAGAATATTTTTAAACTCAACATAATAATGAAACAGTTACTATTAATCTTACTGGATGGATAGACAGTGTTCATATTATCCTTCTTGACAGCCTGAAAACTATCTGAACTCAGTTTGCCTACAGCTCTCAATCTGCCCTGTGGCTAACAGCATGGCCTCTCTTAACAAGGGTCATCTTGCCCCCTCTGTGTTAATGGTATGAGTGAGGTCACCACAAGAGGAGATACCACAACAGAGACTGCTGAGATAGGTTTGAGGGTAAGAGAAGTGTTCTCCTGAGTCCATGCACAAACATTTTGAGCAGTCAAGGTGTTCTTCCTTTAGGGACACTAGCAATGTGGTCACAAGGCAGTTCTGTGGGCAAATATGGGTGAGAAGCAAATTTGGCCTTAAGCTTGGCTTCAGGGTAACGTTATACCACAGCGTAGCTGTAACTGTTTTCAAGAAATGTTCTGAAGGATGTAAGTGGACCTTGGAGATACAACTATTAGCCATAAAAGCAGATCAGGATAAAGATATAAATGTCAGAAGATTCATATAGTCCTTCATAAAGCATTTTTGAGCTCCCTGTTCAACTAGAGGGCCCTGAACCCTGCAAAGACTTCAGTCTTCTCAGAAGTCTCTGGTTCTGCTTCTGCATATACTCCATAATTTTGATCATTTTAAGAAAGATGACATCTCTGTCAACCATGTTTTGTTTTCCTGCACCTTATGGTAAACAAAAGTAACAACTGATTATCCTAAATATAGTGGCTTTATTAATGTCTGCCTTGTGAGATAAACCCAATGATATTGCTAACAATCAAAATCAAAAGTGACAATAACAGTTGCCAAGAGTATTGAGTGTTAGGTGGTTGGTAGCTTTCTCCTACTTGACTAATTCACTTCCTGATACATTGCCCTTGTGGTGATTGTGGGGCTCTAGAAAAATCAGCAAAATTACTTTGTCACCAGAATTTACAGAATTTGACAGTATCTAAACTCTAAATGGGGAATACAAAGAGGGGGATGTATTTAATTTCTTCCTATTCTGGTCACTAGTCATTATTGTTCACCTCATGTTTCTGATGATTTGACTTGATGTGTGTGTATGTGTGTTTTTTGAAGTGTAGAGTTTAAGCATTGCCTGTTCAGAGCTGATGATCTTTGCTCCACATCTTCATTCTACTGACCCTTCCTTTCCTCTCCCCTCCTCTCAATACATATTCCTAGCAATGCCAAATTTGTGTTGAATGGAAGGGGCTTTGGCCTTGTCTGCATCTACAGATTCTGCTTGTGTCACAGACTCCCTCAGCTCTATTCCTATATCACTTAGATGTTCATTGTGAACATTCGTTATTACTCATTCAGATCTAAAGTCATCTTACATATAGTATGATGTTTTCTCAATCACAACAGCATAGGGTGTGAGTTTAACCTGCTGTCTCACCTGCTTTTGTGCTCCTCTATTTTGTTTACAGTATTTTTGAGTCCTGGACTCCCAATCAGCATTCATTAGACACAGACCAGATAAACACTTGTAAAGACACAATTAAGTCACAGCCAGGTACTGGTGTTTTCTTCCCTGCTGACTTTACCTCTACTGAACACAATTCATTAGCATTTCTGTAGTTTTTGGTTACCCTATATTGAAATTTAAGTCTCTAATTGCTTTGTTAGATTATTTCCTGTTCAAAACCCCACTGCTCCTTTGTTTGTACCAGTTATACAGTGCTAACTCTATGCACCTGCCTGTCAGCCAGTGGGTTCTGAAGGCCCCAACCTCAGCTTTTCCTAATGGACTCAAATCTTTAACACATTTTTTCCTTACCCCAAGGGAAAATGAATGCGTTCACAAAGTAGCACACTGAAGTGCATGTAGTATTTACCAATTTCTCCACTGTAGAGCACAAGTGGAAAACGATCAGCACTACTATTCCAATGAGCATAATTACTGCAATCGCTAAATGCTGAGACCAATCAGAAGGCTTTTCCTTGTAGTGCGTTGTGTTGAACTATGTACTCATCAGGAACAGACTGTTGCCACGAGTGTCTTTAAGCCTAGCTTGTTAAGGTTGCCTTTTCAATCAGTATCATTAAGGATTGAATTTATATTTGTATTTCAGATGCACTAGATTACTACATAACTGAGAGTATCCCTTTAAAGGTGCCAGTCTGGGCTGTGGAAAGACACTGAAGGTGGGCCCCAAACATGAAGCTCTATCACGCAAAGAGGTATGCATCAGGAACTATACAGCCAGATTTCTCTAAAGATTTGCCTCCAGTCTTCATAGTACTCTGCATAGTGATATGAAAACACTGCAGTTGATGGAGCATAGCATCTCATGATAAACCTATAGAAGCTGGGCATTATGAAACATACTGAAATCACCAAATCACAGAATGATAGGGGTTGAAAGCAACCTGTGGATATCATCTAGTCCAATCCTCCTGTTTCACTCTTTACAGAGTTTCACAGAGTAAAGTATAGGAGGGCCTGTTTGTTTGTTTTCTTCTTGGGAGAACATAAAAAAATGAGCAAATATTGCTTCACTAATTTTGAAGAACCACGGAAGTGTCATTCTCTAAAAGACTGAGGTTTCTCTTATCAGGATGGTTTTTGCTATAGCTGTGTGGATCTCCAAACTAGTTAATAATTATGTCAATAGAAAAGCTCCCATTGAGTATATGGGGAGCAGATGCTGGCTCTTTGTGACCTACCAATGCACCTGAAGCAGAGGTTTATAACTATACAGTGGTATGTGCTCAGTTTGTGCCTCACTGCTAATTTACCACAGTCAAATTTCTCGTCTAACACACCCTACATCATGTAACAGCCACATACCTCTTTGATTTCCTTTTCAAATTCAGAGGCTTGGTTTGCAAACACCTATAAATACAGAACAACGAAGAAAAAAATTTACAGAAGCCATTAAGGACAATACAAATAAAGAAAATTAGTTTGCTGACATAAAAAAAAAAATCAGCCATCTAGAGATGTGCAAAACTTTTTGGGGATGTAGTATAAAAACAGAGCATGATCTTTTTCCCTGAGTTTACTGGTTTGTTAAATAATACATTTGTCTTTCTTTTTTCACCCTGTTATTTTTTGTTGTTATTTCATTCAGAATGAAGACCAGCTCTAATGTTCATGACCCAAACTGCTTCTGGAATTCTTCCTGACAGTATACATTCATGACACAATATATTAACACACTGCATATTGTGCAACATGCCATATGAGCATGTTCATGTTCTTAGTAATAATAATAACAATGCAGAGTACTACCCTAATAATAAATATTAATTAGAACAGTGTTTAAATCTGGTTGTGTATAATTACAGGTTGCCCCAGTGAACTGAATTTCAGTGGGGTTTGGTTCTATGGTTTAGGGTAGTCTTCATTAAATATAGAAAAATCCAGTTAATTAATTAGCCCTTAGTGTTAAATGAGTTTTTTAAGCCTGAGAGACAAGGGGAATGTGGGATTTGGGAGGACTTGACAGTGAACATTTAATGATGGTTAAACCCAGAGTGACTGTTAATATAGGCCATGGTACCTGAGATTCAGAAATACAGTCAGTTTAACAAGAAATGAATAATATTAATATTTTCAGGATGTTCAGATGGTCTTTGGCTTATTTTTTTTTTTTTTACCAATTTTTATGGTTACAGTGTCAGGGTCCTTCATCCTGACTGTACTGGGAACACCTACAAAGAGTGACAAAAAATTATACACCAAATATGAGTGAATAGACTTTTTCTGATCATTTAGGTTGTTCTTTTACTGGGTGATTTGACAGCATGTGGAAGAGCTGTTTATTAAAAGGTGTCCTTGTGAGAGGGAGGTTTTATACTGTTCTCTTCACATCTCTTCATTCTGGGGAAATCTTGGCAAGGATCAGTGCTGAGCTGCATCAGAATCCTTTCTAAGGCTTCTTTACCTGGTGATACTGTACACCTGGCTGTTCTTTTCTGCTGAGTAGATTTTTAGTCTCTTAGAGGCCCTCAGTCTGTTCTTCCCAGTCTGTCTCCTGTAACATCCTCATAGAAAAGCTCAAGAAATGTAGCATAGACAATTGGTCTGTGAGGTGGATTGAAAACTGGTTTGACAGCGGAATTCAGAGGGTTATGATCAGTGACACAGAGTCAGCTTGGAGGCCTGTGCCATCAGTAATGGGTCCAGTTTTGTTCAATATCTTTATCAATGACCTGGATGAGGGGATTGAAAGTATCCTCAGCAAGTATGCTGATGATACAAAACTGGGGTGGGGGGATGGGGGGGGGGGTGTGTGTGGAGTGGCTGACACCCTGTCAGGCTGTGCAGCCATTCAACTAGACCTGGACAGGCTGGAGAGCTGGGTGAAGGCAAGCCTCATGAAGTTTAATAAAGACAAGTGAAGAGTCCTGCATCTGGGGAGGAATAACAGCAGGAACCAGTACAGGTTAGGGGCTGCCCTGCTGGAGAGCAGCTCCACGGAGAAAGACCTTGGAGTCCATGAAACAGCAATGTGCCCTTGTGGCCAAGAGGGCCAATGGTATCCTGGGGTGCATCAAGAAAATGTGTCCATCAGGTCTAGGGAGGTTCTTCTCCCCCCTGTGCTCTGCCCAGGTGAGTCCACACCAGGTATGTCCAGCTTTGGGCTCCTCAATTCCAGAGAGGCAGGGACCTGCTAGAAAGAGTCCAATGGAGAGCCACAAGAATGATTAGGGGACTTGAGCACCTCCACTGTGAAGAGAGAATGAGAGACCTGGGGCTGTTTACTCTTTAGAAGAGAAGAAAGACTGAGAGGGAATCTCATCACAGTCTATAAATATCTGAGGGGTGGGTGTTAAGTGGAGAGGCCAATCTTTTTTTGGTGGTGTACAGTAATAAGACAAGGAACAATGGATACAAACTTGAACATAGAAAGTTTCACCACAACATGTGGAGAAATTTCTTTACAATGAGGGTGATGGAGCACTGGAACAGGTTGCCCAGGGAACAATGGAGTCTCCTCTGAAGACTTTCAAAACCCACCTGGATGTATTCTTGTGTGGACTACCCTAGGTGATCCTGCTCTTGACAGGGGTGTTGGACTCGATGGTCTCTGGATCATTTATCTGGCCTATGTCAGCAATTTACATTATAAAATGTAGCACTATATAGGTAGTACAGCAGTGAGCACATAGGGAGGATTTGGGCTTTCTGATGCTGCTTCTCTATCCCCTCAGTTCCTCAAGGATTCCCTACATTCATGGAGCCCTGAAAACATTACATATTTTCTCAAAGTAAGGGGTTGTGAGTAGCTCCCTGACAGCCACCTCTACCTCTACTGAATTCAGCCCTTTGTGATTTTTTATTTTCAGCCTTCACTTAAACCTTAGGTTAATTCTATGCAACATCGGTAATAGAGGGGTTTTTCTTGTCAGTTTGGTGGAGGGACAGTGATCAGGGACCTCATGAGATGACAGTCTGTCAGATTGTAAATCAAGGAGGATCTCTCCTTTAGTAGCCACAAAGATTAAACAGACTAATGAATCAATGTTTTAGACCATCCGCTCTAGGGAGCTTTCACTTAAGTCCCAGCACTGTTGGTCAGGTCAGAAAGTGCTCTTTTCTGTCAAATGCTAGGTTTCCCTATGTGGTAGTGTGTATTCATCCTCCTTTGTGCAAGCTGTAAAAACTTGACAGAGGGAGATGTCAATCCATAATGTTGTGACACTTCCTTATTCAACTCTAAAATGTTGGGAAAGTCTTTCACCATCCAGTAACTGGCAACAGAGGAGAGGCTCTTTGTTTATTTCACAGGTATCAGTCTAAAAGATCATAGTTCTATTTTTCCTTCTATTAGGCAATACTTTCTGTTGAAGAATGAGCTTTTTGTAAAACCCTCTCCCCCAAATACCCTAACCTTTGTTTTTCATAAAGTTTGCTGTCTTTAGGGCACTTCACCTCCATCTTTGTTCAGTCTCTTAACATAAGTAACACCACACCTGTGTTCTCAGCCACAGTATATATTTTTTTAAAGCTAAAATCTTTATGGAGGTACAGGATTCGGTTCACTTTAGCAACAGACGTGATCCTGAAATGGTCACAAATCACAGTATTTGTACTTTGAAGCAGGTGTTCTGTTTAAGGTCATATATTCTGTCCATTTCTTTGATAACTGAAGCACTGACAATTAAATGAATCCTCATGCCATTAAAAAGGTGCATGAATGTACAGAGTAATATATTTCTGTTAATGTGTATTAGACTGAAGATACATGGCACATAGCCTAATAAAATAATACAATTTTAAAACCAAGCAAAGTGAAACAAGAACAACAAGAAAGGATTTTAAAGTAAATAATTTCTTAGAATTTTTGAGTGGGAAAACTTATTTCCTGGTATTTTTTGAGAACCAAAATATTGTGAGCAGCTGATACTCAAAATAGTAAATGCACTTCATTCAGCACTTCCTCAGTGATAATTTCTGTTCCTTGAGTCATAAATAAAGAACCTTGTCATCTTTGATTTGATACTATTTTAAAAACACAGACCTGTAACTCAAGAGATCCAGAGATGGAACAGGAAAATAAATGGCTGTATTAGAAATGTCACTGCCCAGATGGTCTCATATAGAAGTTCTGATCTGAGTACTCACTAATTAAAGAGAAGGTGACTGGAATCTAAATTTATCATCTGATATTATATCTGACCCTTATCTACACACCAGGCGCTTGAACACATTTCATTTTTGAACGTAACCCAAAAAAGCACTTAAGCAGGTGCTTAACTATAAACTGATGTTTGACTTCTACTACCATAAGTAGAGATGATTTCCTGAATGTGGACCATGGAGGAATTTCAAATCTAGGTGCTAATTTTGCTTAAGGGAAACCAATCATGATTTATATATTCTAAATTATTTTTTCTACAAAGATATTAAATTTTCAGGCATTTTATGTTCATGAAAGATGGCAAATAATTTAAGACACAATGAAATCCTTTTGTTAACAGAAATAGAATTATTTACAAGATGAACTAGTGTGCTGGGTTGCACACACCCTGGTGGGGGGATGGTTGCAAGAGCCCTGTTTCCCCCAGGGAAAAAAGAAACCTGATCCAGGTGGTCTTGGCTTCTCCCTTCCAGGAGGAGGGGTCCCTGGGGTCTAAGTTGGTCTGTGCCACTCCCCCTTCCTGTCCAGCAGGACTGAAGGGAGGGTGTGGTGGCCATCTTTTTTCTTTGCTCCTGCCTCTCCTGTTTGAAAGGACCCACAACTGCTGCTGGCCTCCTGGTTCTGCCGTGTGGTTGGGCCTGATCTTTTCCCTTCTGTATCCACATACATCTCGGTTGGATACAAGGCCATCCAAATTTGGTTTTGTATGTTTTCTTATTCATCCTTATTCCTTACCCTTGTAAACCCTCCCTGATATTGCTATATATTTTTTTTTCTTAAAAAATTTAGTTCTTCTACTTCCAAACTGACTCCAGATTATTTTTTGGTAGATTTACCACCAGTCTCTTCGGGGCCAGGGGGAGGATTTCTTGGTTTCTTTCTACCATCTGAGCTATTAAACTCCAGTTAAGGCTCAAATCACTACAACTAGTTTTCTGTGGTTCTTCTGCCACGTTACAGAAATACTGTTTTTTTCAGCTGGGATAAAATTGCAATGTGTAGTGTCTTCTCTTCTACAGTAATAGCAAATTCATGATTAAATGATTTGAGGTAGCCAGCATGGCTTCATTAAGGGCAAGTCCTGCCTGACCAACTTAGTGGCATTCTACAATGGTGTAACTACATAATGGACAAGGGAAGACCAACAGATGTAATCTCCCTGGGCTTTTGTAAAGCCCCCTACAACATCCTTGTCTCTAAGTGTGACATATGGATTTGATGGGCGGACTGTTCATTGGATAAGGAATTGGTTGGATGATCATATACAAATGGAAGTGGTCAATGGCAAGATGTTCAGATGGCGACAGGTGTCCCTCAAGGGTCTGTGCTGGAACCAGTGCTGTTCCATATCTTCATTAATGATATAGACAGAAAGATTGAGTGTGCCCTCAGTAAGTTTGTAGATGATTCCAAACTGAGTGATGTGGTTGATAAGACTGAAGGATGGGATGCCATCCAGAGAGACATGCACAGCCTGGAGAGGTGGGCTAAGGAGAATCTCATGAGGTTCAATAAGAGAAAGGGCAAAGTCCACAATCTAGGCTGGGTCAATCCCATAAAAAGGTAAAGGGTTTCCTCCTATCTCTGGGCTCACAATAAGGCAAATCTTTCCTCTCTCTCAGTTTCTTGTATTCTTGCTGTGGTTTGCACTCAGGCTACAACTGTTTCTTCAGTGAAGAAATGTGTGGCACAGAAAATTCTGAGTTGAGTCTCCTGCTTTTCAATTCTTACTGTTGTGGTGTTTTATTATTACTTTTTTTTTTGTTTTTTTTTTTTTCTCTCCCCCAGCATGGGCCAGAAAAGGCTGCAATCCCTTAATGACTGAAAATTGTCCTCACTCTGGTATGGGTGATCCACTGCCACAGTACCTTGAGGATGTTCTTGCCCCCATTGTGAGTTGCCCATAGTTGCAGTCCCTCAAGGAGTGTCATTTCCCTACTATGGGTCACCCATGACTGCAATCCACAGAAAGTACCCCCTCCATCATGACGTGCCTCTTTTCAAAGATATATCTCAACCTTGTCTCCAGCTGGGTCTCCTTGTCAGCTTTTCACTCTGCAAGTTTCCAGTCACGTTTTTCCTGTCTGACATGGCTACAGCTTTTGCATAAACATTTCCACACTAGAGTGTGGGGTACAGGCTGCAGTTTTGGCACGCAGTGGGCTACTCATACCAGTTTCAGAGCTAACCGGACGCGTCACTGTCACAGGACAGTTCCCGGCTTCTTCCCACTCAGGTTACCCTGCATCTCCTTGCTCTCTAAACTCTGCCAATTATGCCCAGGACAGTGGACTTTTTAATCCAGATCCTTCTCTGGAAGAAGGCTTTTCCTCATAGAGATGGGAGAAGAGTGCGAGAGAGGAGCTCATGACCATGTCATCTTATGGGGCCTGCAAATTTATTGAGCACTGATTGACTGAGAAAAGAAGTACCCCAAGAAAGGGAAGGAAGGTGGCCATGGCCAAGCAAACTATTCAGGATCATCTTGTCACTGATGACCTCCTATCCTCTCCTTGTTGCTGTTGCTTATAGTCTTGCTAGCCATTCAGTCCCTTTAACTGTCATCATGCCAAGCCACAGATTCTAATGCCTCCTAGTACAACTGAAATTCCAGTTGTTGTCCTGTAGGAGGCTAGATTGAAGGATTGCACAAGGACAAATGAAAAATGTCTTTTGTGGTCATTGTAATTATCCCTAATCTTTATCTTCTTCGTGGAAGAGCAAGAGGAACTAGACAGGACTGCTATCTTCTTTATTAATCCAACAAGAACTTTAACAATCAGATCTGGGAGGGCCTACTGTAGCTCCACTTTTCTTACTGAGGTGGGTGGGAAGAACCCATCAACCCTCCTGATAATCCACACCAGCTGCAGAAGATTGGATGTATGCAACTGCTTTAGCTCTTATGCCATGCAAAGACTGCTTCCTTGTTCCAATGGAGTCAGGGTGAAATGATCAATCAGCAGCTTGAAAAAAAGTTTAATTATGAGCTAATGCAAATATAAAGCCCAAAACTAAGGATTGTAAAATATTTTTATGCCTCGTGCATCCTATAAATAATCCTTCTGCTCATGTAAATACTGTGTGAGATTTAAGAGTTAAACTTTTAAATTTAGCCTACAGGACAATCTCATATTCTGTAGAAAGGCAGAGTAGATGAACAAAACATATACTTTTTAACTAAAAATTGCACATACTTAATGTTGTCTTTGTCAACAATGTTCATCTTGTTCTTGGTATCGGACATCATGTTCATACATCTAGTTCTGTGCTGATTGAAAATTTGTCCACTCAGAGGCAGATTTCAAGGAGTGATGGGAGTGCACTTAGCAGCCCTAATGACAGGTATGGCTGCTTCTATGTACAGTGTTCTATGAACAGCTGCTGCCTAGCTGGGCAGCTGATCCATGCTCCAGTTCTAGGCTGTGGACAACTTTTCCTTTTCCTAGCTCTTTATTAACAGGCAGATCATCTGGGAGAGTATTCCTCTCCAGCTTAGCATACATTAAATGAACAATTCACTCCCACTTATGTCAAATAACCATAGAGCCAAATACTGGAAATTGGCCAATCATTAGAAAGTAGAGAATGATATTCTGATCCTACTAAACCTCATGGGAATGCTGTGATTCTACTGGTGCCAGGATTTCACCTTGTACTCTAAAATGAAATTCCAATCAAATTATTCTAGGAAAGTTAACTGGTGATTACATTACTGTATTCATTAATGTCTCTATTAATCTTCCTTTCATAAGATAGGAATCAAATAATTAAATATTATGCATTTATGTTTAGTGAAATGCAAAGGAATAGGTAAAGGCATGAGCTGAAAACTAAAGATATTTTCAAGTTTAAAGAAACATGTGATCTGTATATCACTGCTGGAACAGAAAAGATAAGGGGCCCTATTAAAGATGTGTAATTGGATTAGAAAATTATATAATCATATGGTATCTTAACATAGAAGAAAAGGAAAATAAAAAGAGGGGAAAAAAACCCTCTTGTATTTTTCCTAAAACAAGACAAAACAAACCAAGGCATATTCAGTGCAACACCTCATTTACACCTCTCTCTCAAGCTAAGTTTTGTATTCACTGTTTGTAATAATTTGATTAAATAGTGACAAAATCTGATTGCTAAACTCCAGCCTCACTTGCATTTGCACCATGATAGTTCTGTCACCTGGGATTACTGCACTTTACTTTTTGCAACTATCTTCCAGACCCTGAGGATAAACACTATCACAGCTGAATTTTCCTAGTGTATGTAATCAGTAATAACTGCAAGAGTACCCTGTAAGCAAATAATCATCAGATTCCTCAAACGATGGAATCCATCTATATCCATCTATAAAGAGCTGGAATCTGCAGGTGTGTTTATCTTTTGTTACTTCATATACCTTAAACACCACACACAGGGCATGTGACAGGGAGAGTCCAGGTGTAGAGCTGATGCTTAGATTATGGCCTTCAGTAGACCACTATAGAGGATGCCTACACTTACAGTCCCCCCAGCAACACATGTGTGCAATGCCTCTCTTCCCTGGCAAACCTGATTGGGACTAATAAGGAAGATTTGGTGAGACCTTATGTGAGATCAGAGTGGAAGAGAGGCTGTGGTATGCCTGAGGGTGGTCCTGACTATGTTAAAAGATTTCAGGGACCTGGAGATCATGAAGCTGGGTGTAAGCTGAAGGTTGTATGCACTACATACAAAACAGGATTATAGTAGTTGGGAGCTAAGGTGTTAAAAAAGTCATGGGTTTGTAATCTTCATTTGGAGAGCTGTATGGAGTATGGCTAGAGGATGTGGTACCTTGCCACATGATTTTGGAAGGTGGCATCCAGAAATGAAACATTTGATGTTTATTTGAGTTCTGTAAGCACACAACCGGAATAACTGAGAAAAAAACTAATGTAAGCAGCACCATTCCTATTAAAGCATGTTCTTTGGAGAGCACATCCTCCTCCAGTGAAATAAGACCTCTGTGGTAAGTCTGAAGATGTGGCAATATTTCTTTTTTAACAAGGAGCTGTTAGCCAAATACATAAATAAGCTGAAAACCACAAGAACAAAATCGCACTATTTCCATATGACTCTTGGCTACACACTTTCAGTGGTTGTGCTGCTGAAAATTCTGCATGATATAAGAAGCCTGCTAACTATGAGTTAGATGAGAGTGTGACCACATTTTTTGCTGATTTTGACATAACCCGTGAAACCACCCAAAAGGGGAGCCTTGAAAGGATGCCTGAGAAAGTTGTTGATAATTTCACTCAGTAAGTTCTACATTGCCCCAGTGGGAAAAGAGAGAAACTCAGCAGTAAGGGAGCATAGTAAAAGTGGAAAAAAATATCCCCCACATGCAAAGAGAGGAAAGCACACTGGCAAGTTTCTATCCTATTACAGAAACATAACTAATCCTTCCAGCAAAGTGATGCTAACTACCAAAGAGGGGCAGGAGCTCTCAAGAAACTCACAGTCTGTCATGAAGTATGTTCATAATAAGGGAAATAAGCTAACTTGTGCATTTACTTGAGTATGACGTCACTGACAGCCAATTAGAAAGTTCCACTTGTGTCATTTCATAATAAAGAAAAGACTATTCAGCTCTTGCTGCATCAAAGAACACATGTCACAGAGATTTGCACAGAAATGGGTTGATTAATTTTTAATGAATTATAGCAGGAAATGTTTCCTTGTATAAATTGTTGTGAGAATGCCAGTGATAAGCCATGCTTAAATAAAGGGTTTCTGCATGTGCAGGCTCTCCAATTACAGAGAAACTGAGCAAAACTGAACTAAAAATGTTGCTACTCACCCTAAACTATCCAGTTCATAAGAACAGTGAAAACAATGTGGGACGTACAGTAGAGCAGGTTTTAAGCCTATAAGTCCTATAAGTAGCAGAATGCTTTCCAACTGTCATTCATTTCAGTTAAAGTGGGTGCCACTCTAGAAAATGCGTTCTTGCTGAACATTGGGCTCAGTACAGCTTTTAAAATCTGTAATGTATGCTACATGGGACTTTGTGGCTGGGTAGCCTTTTCTTGCATGGGGGGTATGAACCAATCAATTAGTTGATGGTCAGGCTAAACAGAGCATCCTTCTGGACCAAAAATGTGATCAAATTGGCATTGTTTGTATTTCAAGGCATGTAAATAAAAAATGGCATTTTGGTAATGATGTTAAAATGTAGCTTGCTCAAGTGATACCATCCATGTGTTTAAAAACAAGTAGTACTTAGACTTGCAGCAGACTGTCTTTGTACGGGAGGCCTGACAGTGGTACTAATGTCAAGAACAGTACACACAAATAAGAATTTCTTAAAGTTATCACAAGTACACCTCTTTGAAAAATGAGTAAATCCAGAGTTTAGTGGTCACATTTTAAGCATACTCTACTCCTTTCAATAGTTTGAGATCACTCAGATTTCAACATGGAAAGAAGATCTTATGAATTATAAATTAACTCTTGATTCAAGAAGGCATGCAGTATTGAATTTATAGTTTAAATTTAAAATGGTGGACCCAAATTAAACCTTTTTATCTACTCCTATACAAAATGCTATTGGATAATACCAAATCTATGTGTGATCTTCATTTCTACAAAATCTAAGATATCAGGCAACCTCCTTAGCCCATGATATGCAAAGCCTATCTCATGTTATTCTGCTCTCTTAGTAGTGGTTAGAATTGGGATCTAGACTGTTGTAATACAAGGAAAGTGTGAACAATGATTCTTGTCTGTGTTTGATATTGAAATGATCTGAATAAAAGCAAGGTCCCTATAGCTCCCTTATATAAGACCCTATATTAAATAAAATGTATTTCTAAAATAATCAGAGTGAACTGATTTTTAAATAGTTCTGTGCATTTAATATTTAGAGCTAGTGCCTGAAAAGCATTTTCTCTTTTAGTTCCTTGTCATATATGTTCAGGATTCATGATGTTACTTGGAGGCAACTAGGTGAATTTCCTCTGAACATTGTTTGTGCTGATCAAGGAATGCCAGCGAATAGTGAATTTTTATTTTAATTGATCTGACTGGAATGAGCTGCCACTCTTCTTTGCATATGAACATATCTCTGTATGGAGATTCTGGTTAAATTTTGCACTCAGAATAATTTAGGATTAAAGGAAGAAATGTGAGTGCAAATACAGGAAGAGGTTTCTCACTAAGACATTTTTTCTGTGTCTAGCACTGCCATAAATCAGAAAGGGGATACCTCAGAGTGGCAACTATAGCAAGCAGAAGAAAAAAGTCTCATTAAAATTAATGCATAGTAGGCTATAGAGTACATTAAAAGCCAACAGGATCTCGATGCATTGCAGTTGGCATTCCTGATCTCACAATTTCTGCTAAAAGAAATTTAAAAAAAAAAAAGGCAAAAATACCTGCAGTGAGAAATTTGCCTTTTGATTTTCGTATTATTCTTCACATACAGTTTGCTGTAGTTTTAAAATAGACTGGCAAAGAAAGAAAGATTTATTTGACCTACCTGTAAGCCTTGAAATATGTATTTAGCACAGCTGTTCTTTTGTGTTTAAACTCATCACAAAAATGCAGCTTTAATGTAACCCACCATTGATCTGCAGTAAGTGGAAACAAAATCTCTCCTTAATTAGTATCATCCAATCACTTTTTTACATTTCTACAGAACACACACTGTGAACTGTTTAATGGACTATTATTTAGAAGAGTAGCAAAGAGCTTGCAAAAAAAAAAAAAAAGGCACATAGTGAAAACAAAAAGTAGCAGTGTCAATGAAAAATGTGTTGCAAAATAATGGAAAAAAAGATGTTTCGTTAAGATGGGCTTCACTGGCATTTTACTGTGCAGATGAACACTGCTCCAATTACTGCCAACAGTGGGGAAAGAGATAGAAAGATATAGATTCATTACTTTCAACACCCTTAACTGTCTACCACTGAATTCGCTTATCTGTTCCTTTTTCTACAGGACCTGCAAGGAGGGGGGAAGGAATAAACAAAGAACTGAGTAGAGTGAATGTGTCACAAATTACCACAAACACACTGTGACTCAATGCACTTTTCATTTCTCTCCTCATTAACTGTGTCTTGCTCAAAATGAGAGACTGGGTCTAAACATAATCAAGTCCCACAGATAACAATTGACTTGACTGCTGGGGCAGTCATCACCTTCTAGCTACTGGGAAATAAATTTAGAAATAAAATGAGTTAAAATAAAATTCACTCCGCTCTCTTTTCTGTGCTCAGATAATTTGAAGGCCATCAAGGCCTGCAGAAACGATCCATCTCTCTGTGAAAAGGAAAGCAGCCTGTGCCACTACCAATAAGGCATGTCTTTAGTGTTATCAAGAGTAAGTATAATTACACAGTGGAAAGGCCATCAAAGTGTCTTGGCACTGGTATTTTTTCCTGAGGTCTTCATCAATAGTGCTGTCGGAATGAAAAGAATAAGTGGGGGGAAAAAAGGAAAAAAAATAATATCCTCCAGATTGGTGTGACTGACCTGCAATCTAGTAGGCACATTATAATCTGAGAGCAGGAGGATGATTCAATAAAAAATTTGCTGTCTTCCACTTTAAATCAGGAAGGATTAATTTCAAGAATCTTTGTGGATGCTCTGGTGGTCTTGGTTTTGTCAGTGCTGAAATTTCTCTTTGAAGAGGTTAAAGGACTTCCTGTTGAAGAGTATTTACACTTGTGAAGACTCCTTATCTCTAATAGCAATGCATTTCTGAGATGCAGATTGCTGGCTGGTAAACACTAGGTAAGGATATTTGTTTCTGCTGAACAGTCTCCCCGTCATGCACTTTTTATTTGGCCTAAACACCAATGATGTTAATTGGTTCATTATATTTCTATCAGGTGGAGCCAGACCCTCATGTACATGTTTTAGCAGAATGCTGTTCAGTAAAATGCATGTGCTGTATGTCTGACACTGCTTTCCAGGGCAGGATTTCAAAAGTATTTGCTGAACCCTGGCCTGTGATGTCTTGCTCTGATTAATAAATGTTGCTCTGGTAAGGAGTACCCCTGACCTCTGGGGATGTCTATGCCCGGACAAATCATTGGAAGATTTGGATATACACGTGAATCTAATGCAAGCAATGTACTAGCTGATTGTGCTAGCTGATAATGAAAATTTTTGAAGAACAGAGAATCACCTCAAACCTAGCTATTAACTTTCTCCTGCCTGTCTTCTGTTTAATAGAAACAACATGTTAGTAACTGTGGTATAAACCCTGAGAATAATCACCCAGTCTGATGATTAGAGCCAATCTTCTAATCATCAGTGTCCCCAGTGGTCTTGTTGTTCTTGGAACTTTCCTTTTCTATGGTTAATAGATCTGGAAATCACAACACCCAAAATGGTGGTGATTGTTTGCTCTAGGGGAAATTAGGTAATTTAAAAGTTTTAACCAGACTGTGGACATTTAAGTTTGCATCAGTGGTTTGTTTCTACTGTTTGCAACATGAATACATTTTCCAAGCCTCACTTTTTATTAGATTTATTGCAAGGAACAAGATTAAATGGGTTGCACTGCTTTGACAAAACTGTAGTCTTTAAATAATAATTATAGACCTCCTGGAGCCCACAAGAACTGAAGTAGAGTATGTCCAACAATGTAGCCAAACCCAACAAGTTGAGAAGAGCAAGGGTAAAGAAATACAACTGGGAGAATGCAAATGTAAAATATACCTGATATATTCCCTTAAAATTTCAAGGACTTTTTATTAACCAATGGACAAAATAATTTCTTTTTCTGAGGCTTTATTTGGACACCAAAATTGCCTGAAGTTTGAGGGGTTATGCTGTAAGATCTTTATTCAAAATCTCTGTGACAGAAGCCCCCTTTATGACAGTGAGCTTTGAAGATTAAGGGGTCTGACCTGTCTAAAATCTGGCTGAGCTGAGAGACAGACTGAACCCCAAATTCTGTTCCTGAGCAACATGGTATGCACAATGCTGGGGATGGTTGAATCTCAGTCTTTTATTTAGCTGGTCCATTTTATTACCTGAAAAGGCATGGTAACTGGAACACAGTTATGACATGTCAGTTGTATTCCTATGCCTTTATTGCTCTTGCAGAAGTAGTAGAGATATTGTGTCAGGGTACTGTATAAACACTAAGATAGCTATAAAGGAGTTTACTTCAGAGAGCAGATAAATGGCAGCTACAGCTGTACAGATCCTGGAAAAGGCTGTTAGTCTGCCTAAATACTTTTGTGACTGAGGTGTATATCCTAGTAGAGTCTAAGCATGAATGGTTTCCAGAACATAAAGCAGGCAACAAGGATTAGATTATTATTTTTTTTGGGGTAGCATTGACCCTTCCAGAAAGTATTTTGTGGTTTTTAATCCATCTTTTCCTACTATGCTGAAAAGCTATTAATGCCAAAGAATTTTTGTTCTATCAAGTAACTGAGACATAAATCCACTTAATATCTGATTAACTTTGTTCAGTCACATGAGAAACAAACTGACTACAAATAAACTACGTCTTTTTTTTTATGTGTCAGCATAACCTCTTGTTTAACAACAAAATTCATCACCCAAGTAAGAGTATGGTTATGAATCTGAAGTTAGATTAGCGGGCATTGACAGAATTATCCCATTTGGAACAATATTTGGGGTCCAATTAGCCCAATAAGCAGGAAAAAAAGAGTTGCAAAAAGTCCCTGGCTTCCTGCCACTGTAGCAGATAAGCACTGAGCAGAGATTTCTCTGATTTAGCTGAGATGAAGTTTAGGAACAGCAAATATCCCTGTTGCTGCATTTTGTACATTCCACCTATTCCTCTGCAACATGTCTGGCAAATACTCATCTCCTCTTTTATTACTGGCTACAGTGGCTGAAACCTGGCCTAACAAATTGTTAGAGCTCTGTTCCAAAGTTGGATGGATAGCAGTGGGCTCCATTAACTTTTCTACTTTGAAATCTCTATGCCATGGTTACAAATGTGAGAGTACACTAAATAGAGAAAACAGTTTAAAACCCAGTAATTATTATTCTCCATGTAACTGATACTCTCTTCAGTGTTCATGTTTTAAAGGTCTTACTGAAGTTTGGAATATACCAATATTTTAGTTATGCTTGAGACTGTTTGTTTACCCAAAGGTCTGTTCTGAGCAGATGAACAATAGGAGGGCCATTTATGATCTATACATCATTATGTTACCAGGAAGTCAGAGATCACTGAATATGTCTTCCAAGCAAAACTAAATAAAAACACAGATATTTTTTCAAACTCAGATTTCATAAATATAAATTGTCTGTATCATATGCAGTTTTTTCCATGGGGGTATTATTTGGCACTATTTCATGCTGTACCAAATTTCTGGTTTCTTAGGCTATTGCTTTTTAGATAAATCTGGTCTTGGCACACACATAAAACACACAGATTGAACAATGAAATATTTATATTACAAAATTAAACTTGTTCACATCTTCAATGATGATTTATTAAAGAAAAATATATGGCAAACCACAGAATGGTGAAACGTACCCTGATTTTGCATTCTCTGTAAGAAACAACCACAAACCTCATTTGAAAACAAATAGTACTATAAAGACTTAAAGAAAGAAAATGAAGCATTTGCATGTATAAAATACCTCATACAACACATCTTCATTCTGAAAGACTGAAGAGAACTAAATGTTTCTCCAAATAGCTTTTCAAGAGCATTATTTTTTATAGCCAGGATGTTTCTGTTTCTGTAGGCACCTAGAATATGCTATTGGATTACTTCTTTGAACTGCTGTTAGGTTAAATACAATACATTCAGTGTTGCAGTATTCCATGCACACTGAAAGCCCAAAGCCAGAAAAACTAAATCACAGTTATGGATGTTCTGTGGCATGACAGAAAAAACAAAGCAGTATAAAGGATTCCACACTAAATCTGCTCTTCTGTTTTTCACATTTCATTATGGGATCCACTTGCATGAAAAATTTATCGTTAAAGATTATATGATTCATCCTAGATAGTTTATGTTTATTTTATGGTTGGGTTTCTGTATAGATATAGACACATGATGCATTTCTGTTAGTTAAACTTTCTGCAGACAGTGAGGACTAATATGTATATTTTAGATGGAAATCATCAGATCTTTGAGGACTTTGTAAAGAATAAGATAAAATGGATGTCTGTTTTCTCTAAAAGACCTACTGTGCTTAGCTCACATATAGATATCTATACATAGATACCCAAGCAAAGAAAGATCTTAGTGCTGCTGGCGGATAAAATACACAAAGGAGGCAACAAGGCATTAAAAATATATTGATTAGTTGGGAAGTGAGAACTGCAGAAAGATTTGAGTGTTAGGAAAGTTTCTGACTGCTTAAAAGGTAAAGCATGTGTAAGTTACATATTCTAGGCATGTGTGGTGCTTTCATAAGCATGTGTCTCAGCATTTCTGAACATTATGAAATATTACCACCCTACCTACAATACTCTAAGTTTGCTATCAAAAATTGAAAAAAAAGATCATTATAAGAGGCCATCTCTGCTTTTTGCCAGAAGAGACACCAGCATTAAGGGCAGAAAACACTACAGAAAAGGATTAGCATCCAGACTGACAGCAAGTAATAGTTTACAGTGTTACTAGTAAGGTGGAAGTGTAGAAATGTACTAAAACCTGATAATTTACCTGGAATAAAACTATTTTAACACAGTGCGACAGTTATTTGGTCATTTAAAAAACAGTAAACCATGAGAACTTGCTTATTAAAACAAATAAACAAACAGATAGTAAATTATAGATATGGAAACTGTGAAAGCAATTCTGAGCGCAGAGCACAGTACAAGAGTCTTTCAAGGTCAACGTCATTCCCCTTTTCTAAACATGTTTATCACACAAAATGGAATAGGAATATCAGAGGTTTGTATTTCCATCTGTTTCCTTAAAACCAGGTCTGTGCTCCAGCAGGAACAGGCAAAACTGTGATGAGCTAGAAGTACTTTGGTTCACAATGCACCCTATAACACTGCCACAGTATGCTGATTTCCTTATGATAATTGTTAAGGAGCTTATAAGTTTTAACAGTCATCACATGGTCACAAGCTGATTTTATGAAACTTTGTTCATTAGCCTCAGCAAAATACTGCAGCACAAGTAAGCATTTCTAATTGAGTTTAGTAATACACTGAAAAGGTAGTTATCACACAAAGCAAATACAAAAGCAATGTAAAGAATTTTATTTTGTTTAGAATTGGAATCTGGCAGCAGTTTTATCCTGAGTCTTAAAGAAAAGTATAGTAAGCATTTAAATCAGTATTCTCATGAAGTGCTGAGATCAAAAGTTAGCAGTGATGTTATTTGTGAAACATGAATGGCTTTTTCTAAATCTGTTTCTAGGCTCAGATAGTCTAGAATTGATTGAGCTTGCTTCAAGCATTTACGGACAGAGATGAATAAGGGCAATAGGTTCCTCAGAACAGGATATATCAGTGCCTAACTTGAAAACTGATTCTGACAACGCTGTCTCAGCTGGTAACTAACTCCTGAGTTTCACAGATAGGTTTCACCCTCAGCCTCAGAAATCTAGGCGAATTTATCTAAATGCAAGTGTCTATGAGTATGCTAATGCCTAAGCCACTTTTACAGAAGCTCAGGGTTCACCTCAGATGTTCAATTAATGATGTTTAGGTATCTTAGAGTACCTTAGATATCTCTACAGACTTGTCAGATAGACTTGTGGTCTACCAGACTAATAGCAATTGGCCAAGAAGGCTATAAGGGCTTCTAAAATCTGTTTGTCTAGGTAAATAAATGGAGCTGCTAGTCAGCCAGATCTCAGTTCAGTCAGTATAAAGGAAATGGCTCATTTGGTAAAGCAAAAAACTATCTATACTCATCTGAATATGTTGATAAGATTCCTTCACAGTATCTTGAGATGAGCCAGTTCTCATAGGTCCTCTCAGAATGCCTATGGAGCAGTACCCACTATGGAGTGACAGCTGACTTTGTTCAAAGAGCAGCTGAAGAAAAATATGTGCTCCTACTATTACCAGTACTTACCTGTATATAAGAATGATCATAGCATTCATCCAAGATATGGAAGTACTTGGACCATCTTTCTTGTTCAACTCTGGAGATTTAAACCCCAATACCTTTGCTGGGGACAACAAATTTTCATGTAAATCTTGGACCCTGCAGACAAAGCATTTCTAACAAATGGCTTTAGTTTATTGTTCATAAATATATGGTTTGAGGTTTCACTCCTGACAGATAGCAGGGCATGCTCCTTCAGGCAAGGAGCTCTGCTAGAGTGCTGTTGCAGGTTGAGGGTTAACTGCTGGACTTTAAAATGGAAAGCCCCACCCAGGGTGTGGCACCAGATTATGCATCATGTTATTGTCTATGTAAGAGCAAGAGAGAGCTCTCTGGAAGTTCCTGCTCTCACATCCACACAAAAACTAGTATTTACCAGGGCATGAATAGGGAGTGTCCCCCCTTGATGTAGAGGTGGGCCCTAGGAAAGGTTTTGACTTGACCTGAGGAATTTACAAACTCCTGGGTCATATAGGATCAGTGCGTCCAATGCAGGTGTCCTGGTTCTGCTGGGACAGAATTACAGGCTACCCATGGGCTGCAGACCACTAGCAGTTCTGAGACGGCCCGGAAAGCTGCCTTGATTCGGTTCACAGGTGTATACCATACCATGAGTGTCATTCTCAGTATAAAGGAAGAAATTTGCTGAGGAGAGGGGACTTTTTTTTAGAGCTTCTTGCTCTTGAGGACTGTCTTCCTGGTTATTTGGATTGCTGCATTTTTTTTGCTGGGTTGAGCATGCTTTTATATATCTTGTATTGACATTGGTATTAATTTGGCTCTTGCATTAAATCTGTTTTCATTTCAAACTGTGGGTCTTCTTTTCCTGGTTCCCTTTCTCTGCTGGGGAGGAGTCAGCAGGTGATAAAGTAACTGCTTTAGTTTAGCTCCAGATACAGGCTAAATGGAGAGGGTAGCCCCCAAACTCTGAAAGTTACGTGCATTTTCACTAGCTCATGAAGTCATCAGGTTTTAATGAACCACTATTTTGTCAAGGATATCTTCAGGCTTGCTTTCTTTATATTTTATGATTCAGGTACCTGCCAAAAGCAATCAAGATAATGTTGTGGTTCCAATGACTAGTGCTAAATGTGATATTAACAATAACAGTCATAACTATTGCAAGAGCTTTATATTCAGACTATGAGCTAATGAGCATATCTGATGAACCCTTTCCAAGCTTTTTTTGTGTTACTATATCTGCATTTTTAATAGCATAATTCAGAACATGAAAAACAATGCCAGATTTCCATAAAAAATAGACATATACACGTTGATAATCTACAAAGGCTTAATTAATGCAGCATCTCTAGGGTATGCCATAATTTACAGCTCTAAAATTATGAGGAATTACCTTGTTAAAGTCCTTTGAATCTGACTACAGGTGTTCTAGCAGTGTTCCAGTAAGAGTTATTCAAATCCTATTCCCATTTCTGGTGGAATTTTTATCATTTGTGTGGCTATGTTTTGCCAACAAAAAATGAGAAAAGAGAAGACTCTGTTCACATTCATCTGTGGGGATTCAGCAATTAAATCAATTTGATTAACCAAAGACCCATTCTGCTGTGTATTTACATACTGTAATTACGAATTGGCAAATAGCGGGAAAAGTGGGAGCATGGGACAGGGTGCTTTTATCAGTTGTTCCAATACAACGCCTGTAATATTTCTAAATAAGCAGCAGCCAGACCATTCCACTGTCTGAGCACTCCAAATGGGTCAGATGAAACAGCATTTTTAATGGGATTTGGGCTGAGTTTTCACCCTAATATTCAGAAAATGAAAGCATTCTTTTATAGTTAGCATGTCTTTAGAAGCCAGTTGTACAACTCCAAAGAATTGTTTTGTCCCATCTTTTTGTAGTCTTTTCTTCTACTCTACTACTAATGTATGTCATTTGCTTCATACTTGCCAAACATCCTGGTTCAATCAAATTGGTTTAGTTTCCAGAGTATTCAGCTCAGACTGCAGCTTGGGCTATTAAAAATTGAGCAATTCCTATGTTGAATAAGGCTGAGGAAACAAGCTGACAGACTAAATCAATGAGGGCTGCATCTTGGAAGCTCAGTGGTCAGGCTCTGACTGGGTGGTCTCTGATGTGCATCCAATTCAAGCTGAGGAAGAAGCAGTTAAAGACACCAAGGGAGCATAACTGCTCTATAGACTTAACAGCCATGGGGAATCCTGAGGACCTGTAGGATCTTCTCAGAGATTGTCATATTTGGATACAAATGTAGTGAGCAAAACTATTTGAATTTCTTCCCAAGTACTTGATTATTGTTATTGTGTAACTATTGAGAGAGAAAGAAAATCTGGAACCATAAAGTGCTACGCATCCGTGTAAATGATTGGTGTTAAATCACACAAGAATGCAAGTCTTGATCAACACATAGATTCTAGTATTTGAAATAGCTGTCTTTGCCATAGAACACAGCCTCTTTTTTTGATCTCTGAACTGAAATAAAAATGAAGTCCAGTCTGAACTAGTACTAGGACTGATATTAATGTAGACCAAATTAAAAAGTGAGGTTTCCAAGTAATTTTTGTGCATATTCAAGAGCTTCTGCTTCAATGGTAATTTCTGTTTAAAAAATATCCAATGTCTTAATCTAAAATTATTTAAATCATTCTACTATGTCTTTACACTATGAATTATGGTATGTCTTGATTTAAGGTACAAATCAAAGTACTGGTTTTGATTGTAAAAGTTTGTAGAGAAGCAACCATTTTTGTTCCAGTAGTTGTGGTAGTTTTAAGCTGTGCCTAGAAAATTTTCAACAAATCTTGAGCAGAAAGTGATAAATGTAAATAAATTACCACTGGATGTACAAAGGAAAATAATGATAAGGTCTAAATAATCCCATTGGTCTGATAACCAACATGAAGTTAGTTTTGTACACTGACTTGCTCTCTTTTTGGCTTTCTTCACTCCCACAGATACTACCTGGCTTTTGCTTAACTGCTGCTGACCTTGACTGCATACTTTGTTGTGGCTAAGTACTAACAAACTACTCTCTGCTCTTCTTTCTCTTGTCCTGTGTATAGGGGGAGAGAAGAGAACAGGAGGGGAAAACTCTTGGTATCCCCCTGCTTTTGCCCATTGGGGTTATTGTGCTGTTTATAAACTGTGTGTATGTGTGTATATATATATATGTGTGTGTATATATATATGTGTGTGTGTGTGCACAAATATTGTGTGTTTTGTATAGATTTATTGCATTCCATATTTCTAGATTGTAGTTGTGCTCGTAAATACAGCTTCATTTGTTTTCAACTGAGCTAGTCTGTCAATTTTATGTTGGGTAATTTCAACCCACCACAGTAGTTTAATTTAATCTTAAATATCAGAGATTATTTTCAGGTTTTATTTCTGTGTCTTTGGCTCCTCCTCCTTGTGCCTTTATCTACTAGATTAAAGACGTCATTGCAAGAAATAATGCAAGTAGTTCTAGACTATCGTCATGTCATTTCTTAACCTCTTTATGTAAAGGAAATAGATTTAGTCATTTACCATCAGGTAGGTTTTCCAAGACTTGAATATTTTTCTAATCCTTGTCACTTTGACAACAATCTTTTTTAAACTGGAGGTGAAATGGCTGGGCTCAAACCTTTCCCATAATCTCCAATTCCCACTGATGGTTCATCTGGAAGTCCTTGCTCAATGTGTGGAATAGGCACTTTCCTTCTGAAAGACTAGCTTGTGCCACACTGTGCTAAATTGCTCTCTGTCACTCAGATGGTCCCTCTGCCTAGCATGTTGATGTAAGTGACTACTTACATTGTCATATGCTTGTGTAACATAATTTTTTTCTCTTCTGTTAATTTTACAAGCAATAAATCCAGGAATTAATAAAAAATTGAATATTACTATTCTCAGAGCAGATATCTCTGAAATTCCTGTAGTGAAAATTTCCCTTTTTTCTGTTTAATATTATCATTTACTCTGTCTTGGTCTTGTCAATGTACACTTATTTCCTAGTCCACTGTAGAGTTAGCTTTTTTGCCTCTTTTTTAATTGG
This sequence comes from Melanerpes formicivorus, assembly GCF_026170545.1. Taxonomy (NCBI): domain Eukaryota; kingdom Metazoa; phylum Chordata; class Aves; order Piciformes; family Picidae; genus Melanerpes; species Melanerpes formicivorus. Next base: position 28,127,457 of record NW_027142353.1, on the reverse strand, counting down.
CATTTTTTGCTGTCTTATGTGTTCACAAGGGAATGCTTAGGACTGTACACAGCTATTCCTGTCCTTCTACAGCGTAGTAGGCATGCAATTTTTCCAAGACAGAAGTGGGAAGGAGAAATCATTACAGGGAATCTTATAGAAAGGTGTCTTTATGAAGTCTTAACTCTCTGTAGAGTCCATAAAGAAGCTCAGCATTCTGTTTCTGAGATGTTGCAAGGTGACTCAGGAAATGAAAAGATGCCTGCCAAAGATTCAATGAGAACAGTATTCCTCTGGCTTAAAGAGGGTAGATTGATAGAAAGTATATCTATACAAATAGACATTCTTACCTAAAACAATGATCCCAGGTTTGTAGATGCCGTGCTTGGTAATCATCAGATTTGTGTTCATGCACATTATGATAAGAAATGCAAAATCTGTTTGTGCTGTTGCAGTCAAGTGTAATGTTTTGGTTGAAAAGTGGTTAAAGAATTTGCCACTTTACCTTGTATCATCCCATGTGAACACTTCCTTCTCATATCAGTGAATACCCTAGCAAGTGAATTCTGCTGGGTCAGCTGTACCTTCAGACAGATTGGAAGCCCTCCCACTGCCATTTATAAAATGAAAGTGAGCTAGGAGAGCTTATTCCTTAAGATCTCAACACTGATATGGCTTCTTAACCTGCCTGCTAGAGTGCAGAGCACAGCCGCTTTGGAGATGCTGTGTATGAAAGCAGAGTATTTTTCCTCCTAAGATGTTTTGGTGATAGAACCTCAGTAATTCACTCATTCATTATTTCAGTGAAAGGTCAGCCTAATTTTCCTATGGCCATATTCTTTTCTACATCACTGCTCAACTTCAAGCCCAGGACAGTGGTGATAAAGTCCATACTAAACATTTCTGATACTCCATTCTGGTTTTAGGATGTACTAGTGATATTTTATTGGAATACCATCACAGAGAGGGGGTTGTATGGACTCTAGTATCATGTCTGGTCCATAACTTGAAACTATATAGATGGAATGTCCTGGACAAAGCATTAACAAGACAGCTAAATGTGGTTTGAGCCACTGCCCCTTTCTCCTCCCTCTCTGTTACAGGGTCCAGATTGAGGTCGAGGAGCCTAATAGGCAGGTGCCGTTAAGGCTGCCTGGAGAGGGGTGGAAGCTGAACCCGAGCCTCACGTTTCAGAGAAGCGACTGCATGTGCCAGATGCCATGAGGGAAGGGCGTGTGCAGTTTGCTCGCCACATAAACATTTTTAATTGATTGGTGGGATTTGAATGGCTAATGCGCCATTGGGCCGTTCCGTTTTCGAAAAGGGGAAGACCTCCTATACCTTTTGGCTTGTCGCACTCATGGCTTGCATGCTCGTTAATCTCTTATCTCTCTCCCCCGTTGGTTAATGGGATTCAAGGCGGCGACAAGCACCTTACTTGCTCCTATCTTTAGAGCAATTAGCTTCTTTTGTTTTAGCCGCATAGTGCTAGAGTTGGGCCTCCACTACAGCAGCCTGCCCTCTCATTTCCTCTAAATTTGTGGATACTGCCCTTTGGACTATAACTACAAGCTCAAATACCTCTTCGTTCAGCAAAGGTTTTGGTAGCTAGCAGCTCGGCGGTTTGTGAGTAAAGCACACTATTTTACCTGGTTATTTCTGAGGTTTATAGCTTGTTACCCCCTTGGGTAGCTCCGTTGCGAACTCGATGGTGGTTCGTCTATGCCACCCGAGGCAGTATTGCTGTCTGGTTTCATGCGCACAGGGAGATTCCAGTTTGTTCCTCTGTATTCCAAGTTCTGATTGTTCTAGACTGTTATGCTACTGTTTATTGGCCTTCCACCGTCTGTAATCAATCTGTCATCGACCGGGCAAATGAACCTGAATAAAATTAGCTCAGGAAAGCAATTTTTGATATCTCATAAATAATATTTTTTCATATTTCCAGCCAATAAATTGATAAAACTGCAACATGGAACAAAGGGAATTCAGGAAGGAACCAACATGGGTTTAGGAAGGGCAGGTCCTGCCTCTCCAACCTGATCTCCTTCTATGATCAGGTGACCCGTCTGGTAGACGTGGGGAGGCCTGTGGATGTGGTCTACTTGGACATCAGCAAGGCCTTTGACACCATCCCCCACAGCAAACTGCTGGCTAAGCTGTCAGCTCATGGCTTGGACCACTACCCTTTGTGCTGGGTTAGGAACTGGCTGGAGGGCCAGGCCCAGAGAGTGGTGGTGAATGGTGCCACACCCAGCTGGCGGCCAGTCACTAGTGGTTTCCCCCAGGGATCAGTGCTGGGCCCCATCCTCTTTAACATCTTCATTGATGATCTGGATGAGGGGGTTGAGACAGTCATCAGCAAGTTTGCAGATGACACCAAGTTAGGAGCAGATGTTGGTCAGTTAAAGCATAAAAGAGCTCTGCAGAGGGACCTCGACCGACTGGACAGATGGACAGAGTCCAATGGGATGGCATTTAACAAGTCCAAGTGCCGAGTGCTGCACTTTGGCCACGGCAACCCCATGCAGAGCTATAGGCTGGGGTCAGAGTGGCTGGACAGCTGCCAAACAGAGAGGGACCTGGGGGTGCTGATTGACAGCAACCTGAATATGAGCCAGCAGTGTGCCCAGGTGGCCAAGAGGGTCAATGGCATCCTGGCCTGCATTAGGAATAGTGTGGCCAGCAGGAGCAGGGAAGTCATTGTGCCCCTGTACTCTGCTTTGGTTAGGCCTCACCTTGAGTCCTGTGTCCAGTTCTGGGCCCCTCAGTTTAAGAAGGACATCAAAACACTTGAACGTGTCCAGAGAAGGGCAACAAGGCTGTTGAGAGGCCTTGAGCATAGCCCTGTGAGGAGAGGCTGAGGGAGCTGGGATTGTTTAGCCTGGAGAAGAGGAGGCTCAGGGCTGACCTCATTCCTGTCTGCAGCTACCTGAAGAGGGGTTGTAGACAGGAAGGGGTTGGTCTCTTCTCTCTAGCAACCAGCACCAGAACAAGGGGACACAGTCTCAAGCTGCGCCAGGGGAGGTTTAGGCTCAAGGTGAGGAGAAAGTTCTTCACCGAGCGAGTCGTTCGTCATTGGAATGGGCTGCCTGGGGAGGTGGTGGAGTCGCCATCCCTGGAGGCGTTCAAGAGGGGATTGGACGTGGCACTTGGTGCCATGGTCTAGTCATGGGGTCTGTGTTGATAGGTTGTACTCGATGATCCTCGAGGTCTCTTCCAACCTTAGTTATACTGTGATACTGTGAAAAAGCCTTAATCTATGTGTCATTGCTTATTGAGGAAAAAAGGCAGGAAGGGACCAGTAAATTCAGAAAGTAAGAGATACGGTCAATGCTCTCATCTGACTTATTTTTTTCCCTAGATACATTTTCTTTGAATGCATATGAGTGTGAAAGTACAATTTGTGGACCTATTTTTGTATTTTCTTTTCTTCTTTTCTGCAGGTTTTAGCATCATATGAACTTCTAGAATGACCTCAACTAGGAGACTGAAATGAGGGTAAAGATACAAAACACACTTTGTGTAATAGAAATCAAATATGCAGAAATAATTGAAAAAAACCCTAGAAAGGCAGAATTCATGTCCACAAGAATTTGAGTCTTCTTGGTTTTTTTCTGTCATATGCAATAATTTAAGCAAAGCATACTGAACACTTGATTTTGAATAAATGAGATGTGGCTAAAATGTCATTTTTGTCAGATTATATAGGTAAAAAAGTAAATAAGTGCATTAGTAAGAAAGTATTATCTATGTTGTTAGTCCTCTGAACATATACAGTGAATGCCTGACTAGAGAATGAGAAACTGCTACCTGTCTTCAGCAGCCATATGTTATGTGTCTCCTGAATACTGACTGCAGAGAGGTGTTTTGGATCTTCTAGACACCAGTGATAGAAAATATTACTAGTTTCAGAAGAAAAACAAAAAAGAGTAGACTCTTATGATCATGTTTACTGCTCCATTACCAGCAAAACTTGTTGGATGATGAATCTGCTGTCTCCTTGTATCCTTAGTCAAAACCAATCATCTCTCTCTTCTAAATTTTTCAAGTAAGAATTTTATTACCCTTCCATGTATCTTGGATGTCTTGAGTGGGTATTTTGTCCTATATTGTAATTGTATTCAGGGTTTTTTTTTGTTGTTTTTGTTTTTGTTTTTTTTTTTTTATGTGAGCAAGCCTAGTTTCCTTGATGTATGTGCTCCAGCTGGCCTTGATATTCATTGAATAGTCAATAGGGATAATCCCAACATCTTTTAAATACCTCTGGTCAGAGAGGTTGCAAGCATAAGTATATTTTAGCATTGCATTTATTCATTTACAATGAACAAAATAAAAATTCAAGTTCTTCCTGTCATGGAAAATATAAAAGGACATAAAGACTGCAACAGATACTTTTTAAATTATTTTTTTTTTTGAATCACAATCATTGATTCGTAAGAGCTAGTATGATAGAATTTGATTAAGTCATAGAGTAAATTGCATACAAAAAATTGGAAGGGTTAGAATTTTCTGTGCATAAAGCTCATTTTGTCATACTGTCAGTATTCTCGAATGGCAGTAATCAGCTTGTGGATCAGGAGATGTAAAACTAACCTGGCATGGTTTAAAATCTTCTGAGAAAAACAGGACAAGCTAGCACCAGTTTTCATCCAATCCTGCAGGTTGCTACCTCTCATTGGAGAAAAATGGCATAGGTTTATGCTCGGATCCTATTAGGTTTTACTTTTAAGAAAATAATTTTTTGAATGGAATAATGATTTTTCAACACATTTGTGGCTGTGTGTGCCCTCTAGGAGAGATGTGTGAAAAGATGAATACCTATACACACACACACATGAACACTTGCTTACTGAAAGATGTTCAAAAAGGAGTGCCTAATAATTTAGGCATATCAACTATGGTAGGACATCTGGGTTGTAATCATTCAAAGCAAATGTTTGGCTCAGTTTCTTCAGGTGATGAATGTCTTAGGCCTTCTGTCAAACACTAGAATAGCAGAAAGTTATACTGAAAAAGCAGAACAAGGAACTGCAAAGACATTCCTGTTTTGGTCTCTCTCAGTTGAGCATCACTGTTGTTAAAGCATCAAGTACTGACCGTGGCAACAACACTGCATCCACACGGTCCATGACATAACTTGACAGGTTAAAAGTTACATTACATAGAAATTTTGCACTGTGGATTAGAAGCCACATATTTTACTATGGCCTTAGCTGTTACTATGGTTGTTATATCACTTTCATAAAGCAGAGAGAACAGGCAATAATAAAACTTTCTATCTGGCCTAAAATGAAGGTGTTTCTACTGCTCTACTTTTTCTCCTCAGCATAGTGGAATGCTGTGATTATTGGTTAAATACAAGGGGCAGTAGTGACCTTTTCACATAAACTATTAAAAAAGGGGCTTTTGCAATTTTGTGATATGGATTTTTACCTTGATATTGCCCCTTCAGGAAAAAAAAAAACACCAAACTAAAAAAAAAAACACAAACCAAAACCCAACAAAACAAAACCCACCAAACAAAACCAAGCCTTTTTGATTCAAAACTGGCTGTGCATCCAAATGCATCTAATAGTAAGAGGTGTGGAATTTTTTTTGGAGAATCTCCCAAGTGGGATTAATGTAAATTTCACTAAGTACCTATTCATTATGATAGCAGAGGAATAAGAATACACCCCTGCCTGATCTGGCATTTCAGTAAAATGATTCTAAAGAACATTGTTGCAGTAAATCCTTTAATTTATGAATAGAAAATAAGTAATAGAACGAGAAAAAGGTAAAAGGATTTAAGAGAGCACAAGAACCCAATTTTTCAAGAACTGAGAGACATCAAAAGAAGCCTCAGGCACACCAGCTCTTTGTAGCTAAGAAAAAGTTTCTGTGTATTGAATCTTGATTCTTCTTAAGTCTGTATAAAGAAATATATGCTGCTACATGGGCCACCGAACAATGTATTCAGTGGACTTACTGATATTAATTATAGAGTCTTCACTTTACTCACTCCTGAAGCAGGTGGAATTTTTCTTTGAATTGTGATGTTATCTGAAATTACAAGATTATAAAATTAATACAACTACAAACCTCAGGAAATTCCTGCCCATACCTAAAATGCTGTATAACACTATATTCTGTACAACTCTTTGTCAAAACGGAAACAACTGGTTCCAGTTGCACCTTGTACTCTAACAGAAGGTCAGTAGGCTCATTTGTGATATCTCACTGAACAACAAATACTAAAAAAATATTTTCTGGGAATGTTAGTAGAATACATGATGTATGTTTTCAATCCTAATTTCAGCTTCTGGTGAGATGAATCAAATATTCACATCCCAGCTGCTCCTGAATGTTCTAAGTAGAGTTTCTTGGAGCGGCATGAGCAGGTAGTGTTCCCACACAGCTCCAAATAAAGTTTATACATGCTGGGGTTGCTGGCTGCCTTTACATCCAAACATTAACTTGGATAACTACTTTTCTTTTAATGAACATATTTGGTCATTTTGGCATGAGAATAAATTCTTCCTCAGGACAAAGCCACAGGTATAGAGATGTTGTTTGGAGCCTTACCTTCCTCAAGGCCCAAGACCATAGCTCAGTACTCATAGGTACTCGACTATAATACCTATGTCAAGGTTCAGGGAATATTACTTGTGCTATAAGTTGTATAAGCTGAATTCATGCGAAGGAGTGGCCTGTTTCAAGTCTTTGTACGATGCTTTTTGTACTCTGGTGCCAACACTGGGATATACAAAATAGGATATGAGGTTATGTAGGATATTTGAGGCTACCAGACCCATGAGGATATACCAGGTTTGTAGGGCTGGGGAGAGGGCAGGGGGCAATCTAGCTTAGACAGATCTGGTTTCTGTATAAAGGAAAAGGGCTGATGAGCACAAACATAGTCCAATCCCATGTGTCTCCAGCTGTCTGCTCCATATTGAAGCCCAAACTAAAACACTGATGCAGCACGGAGGATAGGAATCCCACATCTAAGACACATTTTAGGTGCTCACAAAGCTTTTATCAAGTTAATCTGATCTTTGGCCCTTCTAAGCTTGAGAACCCAATCTCCTGTAAATACAGATTCATAGCTACTCAAATACCTGCTGTATTTGGTTTGGCTGAGATGGAGTCAGTTCTCCCCAGAGCATTTTTTGTAGTGCTATGTTTTGCAGTGGTGTAGCTGTCTACATTTATATTATAAACCAACATTTTGGCTACTGCTGAGCCAAGCACCAAGGCTGTGCTTTTCCAACATTTTCCCAACAAACAGTAGCCTGATCTTGGTGGGGGACACAGCTCAGCCCGCTGACCCAAACTGACCAAGGGGGTAATCCATGCCATATGACATCAGGTCAGATATAAAGGCTGAGGAAAAGAGGGAAGCGTGGGGACGTTCATTGATGGTGTCTGTGTTCCAGAGCAACTGCTATGTATATGGAAGCCCTGCTTCCCAGGAGTGGCCAAAACACCATTTGAAATAGAGAATAACACCGTTGTCTGCTTTTGCTTCTGCACAAGGCCTTTGCTTTTGCTTTTCATCATATTATATTGCTTCTTTCTTGACTCACGGGCCTTTGGTTATACTTTCCCTCTCCCCTATCAATCTAAGAAAGGGAATGATAAAGCAGCTTTGGTAGGCATCTGGCCCCCAGCCAGGCCTAAACCATCAAAACTGCTATGAACCACACCTTACAGGACTTTTTTTTTCTGGCTACAGAGGGAAATAAGGAAGCCCAGATTCACAAGACTGGAGTAAACTTTTCTTACTTTTCATTCCTTTGTAGTCCATTTTGACATGGATTTCATCTTTTTTGTGGTTTTTTTTTATTTAACTATCTCAGCAGCAGTGCGTAATTGCAATTTCTGTTGTAGACACTTTTTGTTTTCTCTAGTCTGTTATTTCAAGACTGTTTAAAACAGTCATGCTCATGGCATCATGCAAGGGAGTACAAGAGGAATATGTATGGTACTGGTATGACACAAGAATCTCTCTAGAAGTATGTGGTGGTTTGGAATTTCCCACTACAGAAGCACAGCTCACTCAGTCAGGAAGCAAAAGGAAGCTATATTTGCAAAGCAAAAACTACACTCTACAACGGACGGCAATGAATATGTACAAATATACAGTATTTACAATACTATACAGGTATTTACTATCAGAAAACAGCACGGAAATCCCCCTGAATTCCTTCTAGTATCCCAAAAGGAGCAGGGAAACGGATCCACTCTCCCCTAACCACTCCCCCTTTCCCTCTATAATTAGAAGAAAAGAGAAGAGATGTTAGAAGAAATATTCTTATCTGCAAGGTCAGCTAGTAGCGATTGAATCCTCCCCAGCTGAGCAGAAACTGCCAAACAGCCAGGGAAGAAGGAAGGGAATGAAATGGAATGTGTGAGATTGCTAGGGTACATCTCACACATCTGGCCAATGAAATTCATTTAGAATAATCTTTTGTTTTCCTTTTTACACCCAATTGTGAATTGTTTATATTTTTCTACTTTTCTGCTCAAAATCTGCAGCTAACTTTTAAAAGCATAGCCTAAAACTGCCATAAAGTATTAATTTACTAATTCCTGTGTGGATAGGTATCATTGACTTAACATACCTCACACAAGTGCCACAAAAATTTTGTCCTCATTATGAAATATATTAAATTCATAGGCAATTCATTTAAAATCTGCCCCCCTTTTTTACGTTTGTTTACCTTGCTTTATTAGTTGAGACATTCAACTTCTTAAATGTTTCCTATTTTGTATCAGATCTATTTTACACCACACAATCAACCTGATCTTGATATGCTACATAGTCCCCTTGATACAGCACTTAACTGTCATTTAATGTACTTTTCTTCCTTTAAAGTGAAGTGCAGTATCCACATTTCCTTTGTGTGACACTGAGGTACAGACAAATACCAATTCCTGATAAACAATCAGTGGTGAAGCAGGGATTTGCTCTTGCTCCATCTGCCTTAGCCTGCTTAGTGCTTATGCAAAAACAAAGGTATGGGTAGGGGGTGATCAAAGACTGTCCATATTTTTGCATAGATCATAAAATATTATTTTGTGATTTTTCCTCTGCCTTCCTAGAGAGAAGGTGATGAGTATGAATTATGTAATCTTCACCATAATCTAAAAGCCTGAACAGCTCTTGAAATTTCCTTTGTGCTGGTGCATCTCCAGTTCTCTATCTGCTTGTGGTAGTAACTAATGCCATAGGCTGACCATCAGTGGGTAAAATTAAAATATTTTGTCTGCAAAAACTCAGTGGTCTCACAGTGTTTAAGAACTCTTTGCCATTGAATACTTCTGAAAACACTTGAACATCTTGGAAACCAAACAACAAAACCCAGAAACTTCCCTCCTTGACAATTATCAGTAAATTGTGACTATTATGAGAACAGCATAAATCCATCAAGAGCTGGAAGTTGCCAGATCTCCTCCAGCCTGAATTTGAATATGGATTCCAGGCCTCCTGTATGGAAAGTCTGCATGTGCAATGTGTGAGTGTGTACTTCTTGATCTATTTTAATCAAGAGAAAAATGGATAATGTAATAGCAGAGTTTTGAGAAAGAATACACATTGCTGTGCGTTGCAATGAAATGTTTCCCCTTAAGATTAGAGTGCCTGGTATGACTCCTCTGCATGAGCTTTTGCTTGCATAAAGGCAGATCTGTGAGAACTCAGCTGGGCCAACTTTAGGGCCTGGTTCTTCAGTACTTAATCAGGCAAAGCACTGGCAGAAGTCAGACAGGTTTGCCCCTTAATGAGAATTACCTGACTAAATCTCCCTCTGCAGGGCTGGCAGTGTAATCCTGCTGCAGTAAAATGATACATGAGGGTCCCTTAATAAAAGTCTTCATTTGCTTTGACCACTGCTAGCATTTTAGGTCTACAATGACTTTGGAGGTTATCAGTTGTGCTTTGTTGGCTAGCACATTACATTCAGAGATAATTCCTCTTCAGTGCTCTCTGCTGAAATCCACTCATGTCCTTTCTGATGCATTCAGCTTTTCTTCCTCTCCTTGTCACTCCTTTGGGGATGAGAGGGTCTGAGAGTGCCAGCCTCTTTCGTTTTTTCTTCCTATGGAAATGGCAGTAAACAAAAATGTGCCATTTATTTCCCAAGAAAGATTAAATCATACTATAAACTAAAGAGAAATATAAATTAAAACAATACAAGGGCTCAGAGATTTGATCAAAGGTACATGGCAGAGAGATACCATGCATCAGCTCAACCACAGTAGCTCTTTCAGCCTTCAACAAAGGAAAAGAAAGTGTCCTTAAGTCCCCTTAAGCTTCATTATTGCACATTCTCTTTATATTTCACAGATGATGTTATCATGGCTCAGATGATGATCAGTTAGAAACCAATAGCTTGACCATAGGTCTGAATTATATATTTGGCTAACATGACATATATATATGGAGAACAGTGTAAGGAAAACTCCAGAGAGCACCTTATATGACTTGCAAGGAGGAACATAGTACCATGTATCTCCCAAACTCTTTTCCTTGAATTTCTACATTACTAACCCAATTTTGATGAGTGAGAGATCTCACTGGTTGGGGAGGAGGCACAGGGGGAAGTGAGTAAGATAGAGGGTCTGTTAAAGAAAAAGCTGTATTTTTAATAACTGTAACAATAGAAAGAGGGGAAGCAATAATAGTTCATCCCTTCACAAATATGTCAGGATACACACTCTGCAGCTGCTAAAACAATGACCATAAAGCAGAAAGGTGTTTAATAATGTTAAGTCTGAAATACAAATGCAACAAACAATTATCAATATTACTACATAATCCTACCTAGCCAATCCTCCTGGAAAATCTGCTTAAATTTCCAACACTGACACCATTAACACCAGCTGATATTGTGGAGGAGCTCTTTTCCAGCCCACTAAGGGTGAACTATCCAAAATAAAATGCAAGCTGAGGAGTCCAGCAGGAAGAAACAAACTCAATACCAATGAGAAAACTGAGATGAAGGATGAGTAGAGAAAAAACAAAACAAAACAAAACAAAACAAAACAAAACACAAAAAAAAAAAAAAAAAAAAAAAGCGCACTGTGAAAACTGGCAAGACCTCCAAGAATTGCCTGGGCTCCACTCAGATGTGAGACTGCTCACATAAAGAAGAAACATTTCTCTATTCCTTCCAATGCCTGCCATGTGCCAGGTCATCAAGCCTGCATGCTGTCTGGCACAGGACACCATCTCATCTCGATTAAGTGACAACAGTCTTCATAGTGACATTAGCACTTTGCACAACTATTTTTATACAGGAGTACTGTTAGTGTAACAAATGAAGGTTAACACAAATGTCAGTTAAGTAGCCAGTTTACTTGGCATGCTTTAATACCTTTGCCATAAAGTGGGTGGCACAGCATCTTTGCTGGTGTTTTTTGCCTTGTTTTCAAAGTGGACATAAACCTGGTATAATTCATGAGCATAATGACTCAGAAAGAAATGCAATTACTTGTGATTTCTTTAAAATAGGTATCAGAAGAGCGAGACTTTCATAGTTTCTGGGGAAGATGTATTGTCAGGGCTGCAAATTTAGGCACTATTCCTCACACCTACTCTATTGCAAAAACTGGGATGTATTTTGTGTGTGCAGACTGTATCAACAAATAATGACATTAAACTCCACCCTAATGAATGTCTGTCCCTCTTTTTCTGTGTCTCCCCCTTTCATCAAAAGTCCCACCCCCACTTCTTGAAGTTCACCTTCAAGTTCCAAACTTTTGGAAATGCAGAGAAAACGGCAATAAAAGGGATTAAAATAAAAATAGGTAATTTTATATATAATTATTGCTTTATAGAATTATGTTAATTTCTTAAAATCTGGAGGATTCTGTATTACCTGCAGTCACTGTGACTTCCTCAAGTCTCTTCAATACAATTCCAAACAACTAACAAACAATTATGTAAATATTAGAAAAAATTGTTTATTTGTTTGTTTTTCTCTTTAAAATTACTATCCTATCCTTAATCATTCTTATCAGGACTCTGACAAATGGAAATCTTATTATCTGACTAGTGTGTGGGTCAACTATATGATTTACCAGTAGAACTAAAATTTGCCCCTCTCCATTTTCTTGCCCCTCTCTTCTACCTGTGGGTTTCAACAAAGAAGTCAAAAGGGTGTTTGGGGGTACTAATGGAGAGAAGATAGCTGAATAATATAGGTGATACCCCAAACCCCTGCCTTGCCCCCACACTATGGTGTTTCTGCCACCAGTGCCTGCCAGCCTCTTGCAGACTGATTGTACATGTTAATGTCCTGTGTGCTGGCCCTTCTTCCACTACTTTTTGTGTAGTAATAGTACAATAAATTTCCTGTACACTGACTCACTGTATCCATAAAAGAAGGGGTTGGGTTATTCTCTGAAGATCACATCCCGAAGTCTTTGCTAAGTCTTTACCCTTGCAAAAATCTCATTCAGATCAGTGGAATATTTGCATGAGAAAGCACTCACTTAAAATTAGACCTGAGTGAAAAAGGGTTTGGTAAAGAAAAGGGGGAGGTACTCATGGAGGGTAATAGGTACTTTCATGGATTAGCAACACAACAGTTGATGTGCTTTGCTATGATTCATTGAGTCATATTATTTAGGATTTTAGATTATTTGTCTCTTGAAGTAAATTGAATGCTTAAAAATTGCTATACATGTTTCCCAGTGTCTCAAGATTCCGTTTGCAAGGTCATTTTTTTTTGTTGTTTGCAAAATATAAGTAATATGAAGATAAGTACAATCAATCATGATTCAGCCAGGAAACAAACAAATGCAACTCCACTGCCCACTCCAGGCCAACATCGCTATTAAAGTTGCTGGACATGTGATTTGACAATGATCCAGATGACGACAACATATCTTGGAGGACAGAGTCAAAAATAAGGGGTAGGGGGAGGAGGGGAAGAAAGGGAAACAAAAATCCTAAGTGTGTAGGTCAGCCCCCCACTCCATAAATAGTTATTTGTTGTTCGAAAGTGCAAATGCTCAGTGTTTGTCACTGACATTTAATAACAGCTAATAACTTGCTACTGCCCCTATACATGCTTGCAAATGACAAGGGATAACAATGGAGACTATGTTTGTAAGGACCAAAGAAGTCTGTGCTGTAGTCTTTTTTTCTGGTTGAAGACTGTGGATTTTACTCCTTACCCACATAAAGCTCTCCTTTTCATGCTTTATGCTGACAGAGTGATTTCACCCTACATAATTTCACCTACCCTGGCTCAAGTCACTTAGGAAGCCTTTATGTAGATTTTACACTTAATTAACATAACCTCATCAGACTTGGTATTTTCTGGAATTTGCACAAACTGGTTTATCTTAAGAAACCCTGACTGGAGACAACGATGTAAGGATTGTTTTACTGACAGAAAGGAAGAAAAATATTGTATACAGCAATAAGGTGAGGAAAAACTTGGATTAGAAGATGGATTTAGTGGGTTAAGAAGTCACAGAACTTTGACAAAGTACAATTTTACTAATACAAATATGAACCCTGAGCTGCATTTGAATTCACATCACACCACACCTGGTAAGAATTAGTCTAGCACAGCATCATCAATCACAGTGTGGTTGTCAGTTTTGACATCCTTTAAGTCTACGTTGAGTGCTTAATGACTACATTACAGAAAATGTAAACAGACACCAAACATACAGGTATGCCCTATATTTTTTAAGAAGTTGTTGTTTATTTTAAAATAATAATAAAGAAACTCCAACAGTGTTTTGAATAGAGAGTGAATAAGTGAATTGTAAAAGCAGTTGTTATAAAAAATTAAGGGAAAAAAAGTTTCTAAAAGCAGGGAATAAAAATAAAGAAACATCTTGCAATATTTCATTGACCCAATTATCAATTAATATTTAGAGGAAGTAGAGATTCCCTTATATTTTGCTCTTGTATATTTTATCTCTCAAAAACATGCTGCAGAAATTAAGTATTATCTTTTGATTTTTTTAGTTTGGTGTTGTGACCATGATTTACTAATACGGACTTCAGAGTCACTCGTGAGCCCATTTCAAGCCTTGTATTAATAATTCATAGGGGAAAAAACATGCTGAAGAAGTGCTTGGGATCATGACCTAAGTGAAATGCTTGAGTACAAACTAAAAAAATCTCCCAAATTCCATTTTTATTACTAGCAGATTTCTAGAATTACAACACTTAAAAGAAAGACTTCAGTTCTGCAGCTCAGAAGGTTGGTCAGGTATTATGAATATAAGACCCCTGTCTCATTTGCTTGTGTGATTTGTGACTAAAAGTTCTACAGACTTCAGCGAGTGCAGGATCAGGTCCCTTGGTAATTCATTCAGGAGAGATGCTTGATTTGAGATTTTAGTGAGTGTTTATTTTCTGGCTCAACAGCAGCATATTTTGGAGGTGGGGAAGAAGTATGCAAAGAAGAGTCAAAATCCAGATGTAAGAATGAAGAGCAAGAATACATTCAAAGGGTGCAGAAGAAGTGAGAACTGTAAATATGTGTCTGATTTGATCTGTGAATGGTAATATCACCTCTTTACTGAAACTCCATTGTATGTTCTCATGATACATATATAACTGTGTCTCTAGAGGAATCAAAAAGGTTTTTAAATAAAAAGACCTCACTTTTTCTTTGTAAATTAGTTTTGTTAAGTTTCCAAAGTAAAGAGCCAGAAAACAATGATTTATTTTAATTCATTTGAATAATCTTCCTCATTTCTGTGATCTATCACTCACAGATAAGAAGCACCTTGCAAATTTTACTATTTCTTAAAAATATATCTTATTCAATTAGCAACTGTCAGTGAAAAAATAGACAATAAACCTCCAGATCTGATTAAAATGGAAAGGTTGAGTGCAATGCGTGATATTGAAAGCTGTTATATTTCTTTGAAAATGAGTGTTCTTGCAGAAAGTACTTTCAGTTTTGTTACTGAACGTGAATCAAAGGCCTAAAGTTTGTTTGATTTTAATTATCAGAAGGAAATTTTGAATTGGAAACTGCCTCAGATATCTGTAGTTTAAATATATTGAGTTCTTTTTGTTTGTGTGCTTGGTTGGGGTTTTTTGGGTGGTTTTTTTGTTTGTTTGTTTGCTTGATTGGAATAATAATAATGTTTTAAAGCTTTGAGGGAGTTCATATATCTTCCAGGAATTTTGATTCATTAGGATCCTGCATTTATTTCCACAAGAAGGGAAAATAAGAGAAGTGCTATCCCAACTTTATTACAAAATAACAGCCCAAAGAAAGAAACTTCATGATTCAATTTAATCTCATTTTACAAATGAGAATTTTATTATGATAACTTCTTAGATAAAATAAAACAATTAAAATGTTTTTACCTGTTTGCCTATCACAGGTCTGGACTATTATTTAGAAGCTGAGATACTTTCGCAAATATATGTGGGTGGTGCAACCAATGAAGTATTGAATATTAATTACTATTTTTATAAAACAGTTCTTATAAGTGTTTGGTCTAGGCCAATAATCCTTACTCAAGTAAAACAACTTAAATGCTGTGGGAGCTCTACCTAGCTCAGTTTGGTCTCCTTAGAGATCAATAAATAATTAAAAATTTTATCATATGAGCTACTGTGTTTTAAAACTGCCTTCTTTTAAATTAATATTTGCTTTACTTGGAGATATAGTGAAAAATGTCTCCTCTGCCTTTGTGCTGCACCCTCTCAGAAAAACCTGTGCAGTCAGAATCCTCAGTGTTGCATCCAGCCTTAGTTTGGTTCAGTTTTGGACTGCTTTTCCTTTAACAACCTGATTACATTTCACAATTTACTTCCACAGTTCCAGCACTCCTCATTACTAATTCCAATAGCAAAAAATTTGCCAGAACCCCTGAGAAGCAAACCTTCAAATCTAGAATTAAATAACAGAATATATTACACATTGGACATTTGCAGGGAAACTTTACTTGAGGGAAAATAAATACAAATATCTTGTTCTGTGATCTGTAAGCAAACTAACTGCTGTGCTGCTCCTAGAATGACTTCTGACAATTATGTCTTTCAAGCCAAGCTTTTAATAATGTGTTTCTGAGGCTAGCATATATACTTCATACGGTATTAATAAAGGGTTTCTCAAATTAATGAAAATATAACATGTTCACATGTGGTGAATAAGCACCCAATTAAAAGCACAGAAAACCAGGAGCACAGATATATTTTTAAATTTTTTTTATATTAATATCCATTGTATTACTTTAGCCTTTAATGTGAACCTCTTCAGCTGACTGATGCCCAAAAGGGAGCTAACAAATCGCTCAGCTGGTGGCTGACACTGGTCCTGAAGAAAGCTAGTAAGGAACACTTTGCAGTCTTTCAGAGCCTCTACACCAGCTGTCACCCAGCTATGGGTGCTGAAAAGCTCCTGTCACTTCATCCAAAGGGATTTACTTGGTCAGAAGGAAAATTTAAATACAAAGCATGCAGCTAAGAAGCTAGTGAAAAGGATTATGAGTGCACAAGAGCACATGTGTATAAGACACTAATACATCTTTAGGAAATTTCAGATCCCCAAAGCTAGGATTACTGCCAGAGGCAGGGTGGTATACGTATGCTGGGACCTTTACCATTAGAGTTATTATCTTCCAACTATTCAACTTTATAGGTCTTTCATCGTGTAAGGCGGGGGGAGTGGGGTGGGGGGTGGGGTTGGTGGTGGTGGGGTGGAGGAGGTTGTTTTAAAAAGCATTCCCCTTATCTTCAATAGGGGAATAAGAAAAGACATTCCTGATCTATTATTCTGTAGAATTCACCTGCATGTAAAACACTCTATAGCTTTCAGCTATCATCTGACGATTAATTTGTGTGTATGTGTGTGTGTACTATTGTCCACACGGACTTAAACATCCAGCTTAATTGTTTAATCATGACTAAAGCAAACAAAGCACGGCATCTCATGCTCACCATCAGCGGAGAGGAGCAGAGAAGAGGATAAAGCACAAGAGGTGCATGTCAGGAGCAACCCACCCTGCCAGAGGAACGCTTCTGACTATGATCTGGCCATCTTTGCAAATTGCCACTCAAGAAAATGACACACTAGACCAGCTAGCCCGGATTGAGGGGGAATGACAGTGGGAAAAATACTGTGCTACAGAGAAATGCGGTGCCAGAAAGAGTTGAGAGAGGGCAGCTGAATCTCGACTTGAGCATTTTTTTTCTTGTCCTTCTTTTCTCTTTTATTCTTTTCTTTCATAAATGTCATTTTAAAATCACCACAGGGAAAGGAAAGGAAAAGAAAATGTGAAACAGAAGAGTAACATCTATAAAAACTTACATGTTTAGCCAGCTTAACACTGCAGTCAAACTCGACTCGGAGCAGCACCCATGCTGGCTGGCCTGTGGCGAGGTACTGTTATTCTATGTTAATAAAGCCCCTTGACTGGCCTGGTGGAAGCAGGAAAGTTGACGATAATGCCAAGTTGTTTAGAGGAGGGATGGGAAGCAAGACCACAGCACAAGTGCTGGCTACCACCACTGAGCCTCAGGGGAGGGTCATGCAAGTTGCGACTGCTGTTAGCTTGGGCGCGCAGCCCTGGGTTGGCCTCTGGTGCAGGCGGTGGTGTGACAAATTTGGGGGGGAGAGGAAGGCAGAAGGGCAAGGGGGAGGAGGAGGCACAAGCAGGAGGTCTGAGATGCGGAGCTCACCTGCAGCCACCCCAGACGATGGGGAGGAGGTTGGGATATGGCAATGAAATATGGAAGGTTTAATGAAAAATTAATATTTTGGGGGAAATTCCCCATGCAGAGCCTTTAGGAACATTCTTGTTATGTGTCTTACAAAGCAGAAGGTTTAACAAAAACAGCTACACAGCGCAAACCAGCTGCCTTTAGAGGTCACTAGAACATCGCTGCAGTATTTACAAATTTTCCATGAAGGATTAGAAGTTAGTCTAAAGCCCTATGTACACTATATACAGTTCCAGTGGATGCTGTATACTATTATCTAAATTTCTTCACATAGACTATCATGTATCTGCCCCAGCAAAGCTGATTAGTGAAGCAGCTTGACTCTGACATATCCTTTATGCCAGCCACAAGCTGCCTTGCACAGCCACCTTATTCACTGTGGAGACAGGCCTGAAGCAAGATTGTAACACAACAAATGCAAATGAGATGAGCCTTACACCACTTAAACCGAGATGGCTATAATATGTAACAGCTTAATGTGCCCACAGAAGTGATTGATGTCCTTACATATCTCTAAAGAGCTTCAGATTTTATGCACTCTGTTTTTAACTAATATTTCTTTTTACTCCTCTTTCTCTTTATCCTCATTGTGGAGAAAGGAGGAAGAAAACAAAATGCCAAGCAACTTATCAAACCTGGCTATCTCTCCCAAGATCCTGGCTTGATGAAAAAAAAAAAAATAAAAAAAATTGGAATCAGTTCCAGGTAGTTTATTTAGATTATTCCAGCAGAAGTCTGGCCCCTTGTAAATCAATTATTACTGACAATAAGCAAAGGTACTTCCTATGGGAAGGAGCAATGTTTGTAATCTAACAAACTGTTTGTTGTAGGGTAGTGCAGTTTAAGGGTCTCAAGGAATCATTGCCATTAATCCCAAAAGACTACAGCCTCACTGTCACCCTGCCTGAGTAGCAGCCATGAATTTTGGGAAAAATTTAGACAAATCTAATATTCTCTAGTAACCCAACCAAATGCTGCACTAACCTAACTGGCTATACATTTCTAATCAGTATTCGTTCCCTGTCCTCAAAATAAACAGAAAACAGATTTCTCCGTTTCCCCTAAAATCAATCTTTCACTGTATCTGTCAGTTGCTTTCTCCCAATTAGTATTCTAAATTCATTTATTTTTTTCATAAATTAATGTGGTGGGTTTTTTTCATATTTTTTTTTTTTTTTTTGCATACCTTGGCATGAGTTTTTCATTCAATACTTGCGAGTAATGTGACAGACTTAAGGTTGTGTTGCTTAGCAGTAATAAAAAACTCACAAAACAAAACAAAAAAAAACTTTGTTAATGAATTGAGATGAATCAAAAATGCCTTATTAATTATTGCTTGCCTAGTAGGCTAAGCTTTGGCTCTTCACCTCACTGGCCCAGAGAACATTTCTTGCCTTTGGCCATGTCGGAGGGGCTCATTAAAACATCTCTTGGGAACAGATAGAAATTGTTAGTGAAAAGCAATGGTCAGTGCCTCAGCTAGAAGCCAGCAGGGAAGGGAATCCCTCATCACTGAAAGCTAACAAGGCTGTATGTATTACACCTGTAATCAAACTGCTCCGAAAATGCCAGGAGACCACTGGGCTCTCTTTGTGATTGGTGAAGTTATCTGAAAATGCTGAATCCAATCCATAATTGATGTGCACACATACAATTACAAGCCTCCAGATATCAGTTAAAATGTTGCAGTTGCAAGCCTTAAGGAGTGGTAAACTTTAACATGCATGGCATAAAATAAGGTGTTTGACATAATAAAACTGAACCTGTTTTGCTTCCACGCACTGCCAGTTAAATTTTAATTGAATTTGCTACATTTGTTAACACATACAATTATAGAAAAACCTCGCTGAAAAACAATGATATATGATGGGCTTGGATATCTTGTAGACATTTTGTGAATTAATTTGTATGTTTAAATAAATATCTACATCACTGTTTTGCCTAAGGTAAGTTAAATTTACTATGACATGTAATATGACCTTGGGATATTGAAGTCTGAGAATTTTACATGTCCTAGACTTCAGGTTAGGATAAGGTGAAAAAACAGTTCCTCTTGAAACTCACATTTTTATCTGGTCTCCCTACAGTCTTTTAGAAAAGTCAGAATTGAAAACTGCTGTCAAAGCTTGGCTTCCCAGTAAGTCACCCTCTAGTAGATGAAAAGCTGAAATAGGAGATGAAAGATGGCATAAATCAGCTGAGCAGATAAAATTGGAAGTCAGTGGAATAACATTCTCCAAAATAATACCTACAGTAACTATGGCTCATCCAGTCAGACTCAGGATGAGTAGTGTTTTCCCTTTAATTTTTACATTTGCATACGTTTTGTTTTACTATATGAGAAAGAAACCCTCTTCTGGTATAACGTATAAGCAGGCAAACTTCTAGAGATGCTGAAGGCTATAAGGACAATAGGACAGTAGGGAGGCTGTGTAACAGTAGAGCATGAAAAAGAGCAAGTGGAGAAAGAGAGAAGGCAGAACCAGCAAATACCCACCATGAATGCTTTTTGGGATGCATCTATGAGTTTAAGATGGAGCAATTATTATTTCTATTAAAGACAGCCTCTCTATTTTGTGAAAAACTTAAAGAAAGAAAAAAGGTAGATAGATGTGAGAGCAGATGTGAACTCTGTGTCAATAACATTGAAATCTGATTCATGAGACTACGGGATAGAACCATGGAATCATTTTGCTTGGAAAAGACATTTTAGTTGAAGTTCAGCTATTAACTTTGCACTGCCAGGTCACTAAGTCACCCGAAGAGCATGTTCTACTGCACTCTCTCTGATTATATTGTTTATGCTGTATCTGACTCTAAGCCATTCTAAAAATTACAAGAATAAACCAAAATTTATATCAACCATTAAGGAGCAGAAATCACAGAACACCCATTTCCAGAGCATCTGGCAGTGCTTAATCCCTTTCTCTTTCTTAGGGGTGACTTTTGTCTTCCCAGTCTTAATTGCTTCAAAATGTGCTGCCCTGAATTAGGTGGTCAGGATCCCTCTGTAGACACCAGAAAGGGACAGTCATGCCCAACAGGCAAGTTATACCACCTGTCTTAGAGTGGTAGATTGGTTATTTGAAGGTAGAGAGTCCAGTTTAAGATGGACAAAGGAAAGGCTTAGATAAGGTGAATCTTGCCAAATGTGGCTTGCATTTTTTATTTATATCTTTTTAAGGTTCTCTTTTTAAGTCTCACTAAAGCTCATACTACAGAAATGTTTTTCTGTCTGGATTTTGTTTCAGCAAAGCTTCATTTCACATTATCCTGTAATTGTAGCCGTTTGAAAAATACAATCAACTGGAAGGGGAGGGGAGAAAAATTGCTGATCAAATACAGTCTTAAGGGCTGGAATGGAAAGTGTACAGAGTTTAAATACCTAGCAACATGTATTTGAAGGCATGGGTTTTGGTTTTGTTTTGTTTTGTTTTGATTTTCCATTTTGTTTTTATACATGAGTTTAAAAAGGGAAAAATACATGAACTCACACACTCCAGAAGTTCCTGAAATGGAAGAAAAAACAACCCTTTTTATTTAATTTTCCTAAACTGTAAGGCTAAGATCTAAATGGTTTTCAAAGTGTTGTCACTCTGAAATTTCATCCTGACACCCAAATTAGCAGCATAATGACCTGTTTATTGTGAGGATTGCATGTTTGGAAGCACCATTTACACTGGTAGAAGTAATTTCTATTGGATGCTGTAGAAATGGAATAAAAAGCTGTCATCACGCTCTGAGAGCAAATGGCTTAAGGTACATCAACAGGTTTGGGACAAGATGTCTGTGGTTTCATTTGTAGCTGTGTCCTAGTGCTAAGAGGATATAGGTACTGTGCCAAATTAATCCAGAAATTACTGGCTATGTTCAAATCACATGAGACATGAATTTTACCCCTTGACTTTGATGGTGTAAATAACAGATGCTGAGGAACTGGATGAAAACATATTTCCCCCACCTTTGCTGTCTCTGAGTTTCAGGGTTGGCAGCATCTCATCTGTATAATTCAGAACACCTCAAGGCTGCTTTAAGCTCCACTGGCTTGTAACAGGTCCAAGGAATTTCCAGTGTCTGTGCTGTGGCCACGGCCCCTGCAGTGGAGTGTTGAACAGAACAAGATCATTATCACTGCAGTACTTGGGGATACCCTGCATCCAAGATACTTTGGAGGATACTCCAGCCTCCATTAGGGCAGTTTTACAGGATTTTCACACTTCTGAACTCAAGTGCTGTGCTCTGATTGTACAATTTTGTCTTTGCCATTAAATGTTAAAAAGACGAAGGGATGTTAATTTGTCACACAGGTTATATTGACAGCTAACACAAAAGTTTCTGCCGTGCCTGCTTTGGGCCTAGATATTTGCAGGAGACTTGTGTCTACTTTCTGTAGGCCAAAATATGTCCGAAGATGACCTTAGGTTATGAGTTTTTGTAGTGTGTGTGTGTATGTGTGTATATATACATATAAATAAAAATACTTGGAGTAATTTCAAAAAAATTGCATCTACTAACTTTTTTAATCAAATATGAGATCAGCAATATCAGTAATCAGAGATTACTGGTATGTCAGAGCACAAGTAAAAGAGTAGCAGTAATTAAGTGGCAGGAATTCAAATGACAAATGTCAATTACTATATTGAACTCAGCGATTGTGTGTAGCTGTTCATGTAATGCATATGCATTCATACGCTAGGGTATATGCAGCTTTTGTATTTTCAGGTGTAGCCACCTTTACGTACATACTCACACACATGGGAGAGTTTCCGATCAAAACAAATAGAGCTCCAAAATGACCATTTAAACTGCAGCAAACGACGCCTCCAGCCTGTGGTCCCTGCTCTGAATACAAGCAGGTGAGGAATGGTGCTAAATGCTTTTGATGTTGCCAGCTTCCATTTGCCACCCAACTTTTTTCTCCTCCAAAACCTCTTAACAAACTTCAAAGGCCTCCTTGCTTCTTGCCTTAATCCAGTGCACTGAGACCTCTAGTTCAAAGAACTTTCCTTAAACCCTCTTCTTAAACTGCAACCAAAAGTTTTTCTTTCCTTTCCACAAAGTAGCAATTACAGCTCTGTTGCGTGGCAATTGGGCTTGGGCCGATCAGCTCCTGCTATTAATTAATCTCACAAAGGGGGCTCATTTCCTGGCATTCAAATTGACAAGAGAGCAGAGAACAGAAGCCCTTTCAAAGCAGTTCCAGTTAACTGAGGGAAGAGGTACCAGAAGAAAGAGCCTCACAGTATTTGAGGTAGAGGGCACATTTGATACTGCCTATGCTTGCTACTGATTGAATTATTTTGTTAAGGAGAGCTCTCTAATAATCTTTTACCTGCAAAAAGCCCAAGAGCAAGTAAATGCAGGACAAATATTGCTAAATTGTGGCAGAGAGGTTTCACAGGCCAGGCTTTCGATCTCACTCTTCCAGTGCATCTTCTTGAGCATTAGACTTACTTTAAACAGAAAGTGTTCACTTTACTAACACAGAAAAGCTCTTGGAAGAAGCGGGGGGAGAGATGAAGAGGCAAGAAAGAAGAATAGCAGACAAGAGATTAAAGCTTTTTATTCAGTATCTCTTTCGTATTCAAATTGTGCTAAGGGCTCTGTGAAAGTTAGAAGCAAGCTTGTTCAGGAGGGCTTCTAAAGTGTGTACATGGATTTCATGGGAATAGAAAAGAAGCCATGGACTGGGTAATGAAAGAAAGATAAGATGTCCTATATAAAACAACTCAAGAGTGGTTCAATTACTTCAGCAAACCATCAAGCAAGCTTTGAAGATTTGAGGAAACACTGTTAAAATGTAACAAAAAACTCATGTTGCAGGTTTTGTACCACTATATATTTGTATACTGTGTGAATTACTTAAGCTATATTCCCTCTGTGAACGTTGTTTGCTTCTTTGGGGGTTTTATTTTTTTATTTTTTTTTTCTGGAAGAACTATGTTTGTCTGGAAGAGTTATGGAAAATGAAACATTCACGTTTGATCTTTGTATCTCTCTGAAAGGGAGTGTGCTGTAAAAAAAAATGGCATCGTTGTTTACAAAAATAAGCTTGGGAATTAAAGGTCTGTGGCTGACAGTTTCACTTATTTCTCTTTGCAGTTAAAATAACCCTCTCAACAAAGGCTAAATGGTATAAGAAATAATCAGCTTGTTTCACCTAGGGAAAGGTCTGAACTAAGGAATATACCAGCTATAAGAATAAAAGTCTGCAGTTTAGAAAATACCTATTTTTAATTGCAGCTATCTGTTTTCCTCTCCATTTCCTTTCCCTCCCCAGTTTTCTATGCCTGAGACTTGACAAGTAACATCAAACATGGCCCAAGAACAAAGCTAACCAACCATAGCCTGCAGCATCCTTCAACCAAAAGTCACCTTTAGTCAAACTTTGCCATCTAATATGCTATGTTTCTGTTTGTACTCTTCAAGCAGAAGTCCTAAAGCTTTCCTGCTTTCTGTCCAGTAAGATTACAATGGGAGTATTGGAATAATTTAATACTTTAAGCAATCATCAGTCACAAGCATGCTGGTTCTCTGACTACAGAAACACATACCTGAGCTTGCTTTTTATATCTCCTGAGGGTTTTTGGTTTGGTTTTTGGTTTTATGCATTCCGATGAATACATCTACAAGGCTCCCAATTTAAAGTGCAACTCAATCCCCTTCTGTGTCAAGTGTCCTGAAACAGTACTAAATCACCTTCATAGATTATTGTTTTTTTAATTTAGTTGGGTCAAATAGATGGCAATGCTATATCCCACCAAGGGAAAAACAGCAATGACTTGTTTACTTGAATCAAAATAAACAAAGACAATTTGAAGGTCCTTATCTCACAAGAGAAAAAAGGAATGTCACCTGCAAAACACATCAAATCACAGAGACAATGAAAAATAAGGAAAACCAAAACCCAAACCAAACCAAAACCCCAAACCACCAAGTTTTCTGCACTGTGGTAGAGGAAAGCTGTATGAACTCATTTAACGTAGCATTAACATTCAAGGAATTAGAGGAATTAGCACCGAAGACTTTATTTTTCAGTGGATTCTTAAAGATCTCATGACTCTCTAAAAACTCAGAGCATTAACTTGAGACCTCAGATGGTCATTAAAATATGGCCTTGCACACTTTACTCAGTATTTAACAGCCCTCTGGGCTTCATAGATACTCAGAGAAAGGTTATATGAATTGTGTTTGCCCTGTAGTGATTTAGATGCTTAATACCACATGAACAAACCACCTGTGGCTCTACTCATGTTCATGGCTGGAACATATTTTAAATGCAGCTTTTGTGTATCTATTTTTGTGTTAATTGCAAAATCAGAATCATATCCTGGCTTTTCCCAAAAGTTCTGAATTAACAATATGATTTTTGAAAATAATTTTTAATTTTCTAAAAAATCCCTCTTTTCTCCAAAAACATCTTGGATTCTCTCACTTCAGACATGCCAAAAATATTTTGAATGAACCACAGCTTGTGAGTTAGGATTAATAAATTTAGGACTGTTTAGTCTTCCCCATCCATACAGGAAGTCCTCTCAGCCACAGGCGGAGGGCAGTGAAGAAACTAAAAGACAGGACAACATCTATGGTGGAACTGAATTTTCATATTCATTAACTTTTACAGTGGTGAAATCCGGTTGCAATTAAGACTGTCCTTCTAATTGCACTTTCTTCTTTCAGAATTCCCCAATGAATTTTCTTTCCTTCTTTTATATATCACTACTTTTGCTTCTGCACAGTATTCTCCAGTAATTTCAGCTCTATCATCATTTGACTGTCAATGGAACATCTCTACATGTCCTTTAAATAGTGACATGAAAATCCATCAGTTTCTTGGATTTCATATACATGTGTGAGCTATATACATGTGGTTTTGCCCCATGTATTGTCTTTTCCAACTACGCAATATACTGAGCATGCTTTCAACCTTGAAACAAATATGATAACTGCAACAAATTTAGGCAAACTAAGACTTCACATATGGTTACATGCCGCTTGTTTTGAATATCTTAGTAATATCTGTCAATGCGTCTATCACCATCACCGAAACAGCAAGAGACAATCTTTAATTACATTTAGAGTTATAATCTTCTCTGTGCTCTCTTCTTTACATCCTACTCCATCTCTCTCTGTTCTGTTCCTTTACCTGACTAACTTAGGTTTCATGCTTGTGAAGCATCATTCTTAGCACACACAAACAAACTCCTGCCAATATTGATTTCTATGTATATACATACAGATAGAGTGTAACTCCAGGTTTTACCTCTCTGCCTTCAGGGAGTATGAGTATGGAAATCTTCAGGCATAAGATTTCTTTGAAAATTTTTACCAGGCATGTCTCTTTCCTTGATCTCCATTAAAGTTAATGGCAAGTTTTCCACTGCCATCAATGGGAGTTAGATAGGTAACAAATGTAATTATTTTTTAAAATAAAATAAAAAAGAATCAACAATATGAAAACAACTCCTTGGGTTCTCTGATTTTAGGCATTCCAGAAAATAAAATAATTCCTCAGACTGTCTGAAATTCTTTCTGATTTCTGAAGAAAATACAAATGCACAAGAAATAAATAAAAAGCCTCTGATTAACTAACCAACAAAGCAAAGGTCCTTCTCTTTCCCTAAAATGAGCAGTTCCCTTCTCTGTCAGCTTAATAAAATTGTCTGGGGCAATTTTGCTGGTTCTGAACTTGATAGAAAGACAAATACCATTCTTGAGAGACTATAAAGCATACCTTTAGATCAATAGATCATAGGAAATCCTCCAGAGATACAGTCTTGTTTATGGTCAGAGAAGCTTTTTTTGGGGTTGAAAAGGAAGGTTTCACAGTATTCAGGTTCATTAGAGTAAGTATCAGCCTATAGGAGCCCTAATTTCTTTGAGACTGCAAAAGAGATTCAATTGAAATCTAAGCCTTTTTTTCAATTGTGGTACTGGAATAATAGATTCTATGGCAAGTATCTTGGAGACGGTGGAAACGGCTGCTCGCTTTTTTATGTATAGTTCACTGATTAACATCTGCCTGAGTGAACTCTTATAAACTTGGAATGGACTCAAATTTTATTGATTAAGCTTGCTGAAAGGTCTCTAAAATACACATATACCATGCCTGTGGGCATATAGATGGGCTAATAGGTGGTGCCTCATCAGCCACTACTCCTGCTACCTGAGGACTATACACATCATTGATAAGAAAAGCAACTCAGATTCATTTCTGTAGAAGAGGAGGCTGGGGGGACACCTCCTTTCTCTCTAAAAATCCCTGAAAGGAGGTTGTAGTGAGATGGGATTTGATCTCTTCTCTCTGGTATCAGGTGATAGGACAAGAGGAAATGACCTGAAATTGTGCCAGGGAAAGTATTAAGGAAAAATTCTCCATGGAGAAAATTTTCAGGCATTGGAATAGGTCACCCAGTGAGGTAGTGGAGGCGCTGTCCCTGGAAGTGTTCAAGAAATATGTGGACATGACACTTCAGGAAATTGTTTAATGGCCATAGTGGTATTAGGTTGACAGTTGGACTTGATGATCTTACAGGTCTTTTCCAACCAAAACAATTCTATGATTCTATGGCATCATGTGGGAGGTGCCCCTTTATTCTTTTACTATCCACTGGACTTGGATTGCAAAACAGATTTCAGTGATCACAGGAGCAATAACCATATAACAGTTATCATTGAAACTTTTGAAACTTCTATGAGCATCTGCATAGGACAAATAAATGTTTTAACTTGGAAGATTTTTTAATTTTTTTTTTTTTTTAAAATCCATCCTGTGATTGTAATGCAGGAAGAAATAGGTTTTTTGAGTAAAAGTTTTTAGAGCAATACATTAAAAAGACGTTCTAGTAACTCCACCATAGCTGAAGGTGAGTTACTTCATTAAATGAAGCAACTATTTCCCATGTTCTGCTCTGCAGCACCTTGCAAGCAAACTCACTATGATCACAATACGGGATTTCAATGTCATTATTCAGGCTGAGTGGAGTCTTACTGATTTCCACATGATGACCATAAATGAAGGGAACAACCACTTAAAATGGATAAAGAGTTAGACTCTGCTCCCCATTCCTGACGAGACCTCCATGGTTCACCACATGAACTGCTCAGGAAAGCCAAAAGCAGGCCACACCAGCACTACACTCAGCAGGATGCTATGTGCTCGGCAGGATGCTCTGCAGGATAAGTGGGTACATTTTAAAGTTTGGCTGATTCAAATTTTTCAGTTTGTCTAAATAAAATACTTCATATGTGTATCAGACCAATCCCACATTATATATTTAATGAATGTAAATACACTCAGAGGCCATCAGTATCAGGTCTGATATCAGAGTGTGGGAGAGAGGACACAGATGATGTATACGGAAAACAAGACAATAAAGCTAGCTGAATGGGAAGAAAAATGTGAGGCAACTAAGAGTATCTAAGAAATGAGGTTCTGACCTGGCTTGGTTTCCTGTTGTCACCCATTGTATAAATACTGCATCATCATTAAAACTGAAGAGAAAAACAGACTATGGTCACTGAATATTGAGATTCTAATCTCTTACTGGACAGCATGATAATTAGAAAAACACCTGTGCAGGATATAAACATGCTGGCATAGAGATAAAATTCACAATGTTTGATAGCCACTTAAATTTTTTGTGGTGATGGAGAGATCTAGGTTATTGTTGCAAGATGAATTATATTGCACAGAGGTACAAACTCTGCTTTTGTTTACTCATGTAGCAAGGGTTAACACTTTGTTTAACAGTGAATAATGGCTGTTACCTCTTTAATACTATTTTAATAATTTGTATATCTCATTTGCAAAAATTATGAGAACACATGAATAGATGTTGAGCACAGTAAACAAAAATAGGGGAAGGTGATACTGGTTTTCTCTCAAAGTACAGTCAGTATATCTTGTGAGAAATACTTGCATTGTGACTATAGCATTAGAGGTATGGGATTTGTTATATTATATATATGTGTTTTAAATCTGAAACAATGTTCATACCTGATATCTGGAGAGAGGGGGATTACTCACAGTTATGGACTATAAATACTGTTTTTCTAGAAAAAAATCATGGAAACAAACAAACAAAACAGGTAGAGGACAGTATGCATGATTTAAAACTATCTTGATGTAATACTTGAAATAATCAAAAAATATTTCATGTACAGCAATCTATATGTGGTCTCTCAGGTCTCATGTACACGCTAGTCACAAATAATTAGTGCACACTGTAGTAAACAGACCCTGAGAAGAAATGGCCTTCCAGTGTATTTTTCTTTATATATTTATTATGCACTAGAAAATTCCAGTAGCCAGTTGAGCATCTGAAAATATTTGAAATATGTAGTGGTTAAGAAATTAATGTCAAGCAACTACTCTCTTAAAAAAAAAAGTACATACATCTAGCTCTTCATATGCCATTCTATTTCAATGATAGTTTGTTTAAAAATTCTGCATAGTCATTCAGATGTTTAGAATGGTAAAAAGAAATACAGTAGTCTGAAATATACACGTTTCTAAGGTACAGCAAGACATCCTCCTCAGCAAGGGGTTACAACATAATATAAATCAACTTCAAACTCATAAAAGCAGTAACTTGCATGTATTTTATTACCACAGACACATTTATTAGTATTAAAATTTTACAATATCATAATACCCCTACTGGCTCACCTTAAAGTATTAATGTGATAGGAACATTGTTAATAAATATATATCATACAGTAGGTATTTTCAGGAAAAGTGTGGCTTTGAATCCCAGGTGTTGTAGTTGTCATGAAGAATTTTTAACTGCTGTTCAATACTCATCCTCCAGTCATAAACAAACATAAATACGTGATGCTTACATACGTAATGTCAGTGTGCACCAAAATGACTATTTCTACCAGATTTTTTGCAGAAACACATCCCCCAGTAAACCAGAAAATCTGGATGCCTTTGGTGCTCTCCTTGCAAATGGTTGCTTCAAAACAAACTGTTCAACGTTCTGAAAAGGTGATTATCTGTTCTTTTCAGTATGCTAATTTAAGTGTATATGTGAATTAAAATTTTTAGCAGCATTTCAAGCATGAGGTCTTCAGTGTTGCTAGCCATTAAGTTTATTGTCACAGAAATATCAGATGGCATTACAACTGTAACAAAAGAGAACTAAGTTTTCAGAGTTTCTTAGCCACAGAACAGAGCATGAAATTTGGAAGCTTCAGTTTAATTTGTCTTTATTTTTGCACTCTTTTTAATTTTGCTGTTGGCAATTCTAGATGGCTGAATTACATGCATCTCTATCAAATCTCTGTTGAATCCTCTGTAGAACATTCCATATGTTCTTCACTTTTATGTAACACACACTCTTTTCCAGATGTTTATTATTGGTCTTCATGACTTGACTTTGACAATAACACATAAAGTAAAGGGCACTTCAGGGAGATGTTTGATATAAAACTATGTGTTTTGGGATATTTCAATAATATTTGTTTATCTAATACATCACTGTGGGTGTGATTCATTTCACCTAACTTCAGACATCTATAATCTCATCTGGTCTTGCCATGGTCTTCTGGAGACTGATAGGCACATTTAGGGCATCAATCATTTGACAAAATTCTACTTTGGGAGGAGATGAACCATGCCCAAAAATTTCCTGTCCTAGTCACTCACTGAGTATAAAGGCTAAGGTGATTAACTCAGATATGGATGTCAGATTTGAAAACATGTTCATTTCATCTTTGTGTCTTGTAGAGACGCAAGAAATTCTTAAGTTCCTCTGTTGGGATGAGTGCATCTGGTGTCTGAAGTGATGCTGGCATAAGGAAGAAAAAGAGCAGAAGAGTCTGAGCATTGCTCAAAATGTGTGTTTAAAAATGTATTTAGCTATAATTTGGCTGTTCAAGGGTTTTCTGAATAGCTTATATTTGTTCTTACAGATGTGAAGACCATTTGTTACATTTGCATGCGGCAGTGTAAATGCACTGCTGCTTGACTTGGATATACCACTGAGAGTGCAAGAGATGAGTAAGCAAGCAAAGATAGAGTACCTGCTCCTGAAAAGACCAAGCTTCTCAAGGTAACAGGTTAACTTTGTGGACATCGGTACAAAGGCCCAAAGAGCAAGCAAGGTCATTCTTCACTGGTCTTCTGAATGGCAAGATCAGCCTTCTGGGTCTTGAAAATCTGCCTGTTCTGCAAAAGGTGTATATCCAGAGGATCTGCTGGAATGGTATCATTCCACTCTGCTGGTCACATCTTAACACTGATTTAAGTCCTCTTATCACCATCTCCTTTGCTGTAGAAGTGACTTACCAGTTTGAATGAAAGTGATCATGAGACAACTTCTGGGTGAAAATAAAATGCAAATACATGATACTGTGAGCATTATCTAGTGAGTATACAAATAAGCATTGCCATCTGTGATTTTTTTTTTTTTTTTTCAAATGTGATTTTCAGAATCTGGTTTATTTTTTGTTTTCAGTGAAAAGTTGTAGGGAAATCTGGCCTGAAGTGTTTACCATTGGTATATCCATTTCTTCTTTACAAACAACATTCACTTATTTCATCTGAGCACTTTCCTCTTCCCATTCCCTTTGTTAAAGAAAATCAGTTGATTGGAGAGAAAGGATGCTTACTGTGAGAACAAACTGGCATAGCATTTTACAGATCAATATTGATTTTTCCTATTCAATGCATATTTTATTGTTAATTAGATGTTGGGCTATTTCATTTTGGATATATGCAAATATTTCTGAACTTTTTAATTAGAAATAATAATAAACCATAATTTTTAAGAATGCATTCCAATATATGTAGAAAAACAAATCTAGATTAGATTTTGGACAGATGGTCTGATTTGGTGCAGCAGAAAAATAGCACAATTAAAACCTAAATATTGTATGTTTCCACACTGTGTAAGTCAGAGGTCAAATGTAAGCATTTATTTTTAATTTTGCCAGAAGATCTTGTCTAGTGCACCATATAGAGCAAAACTAAGCAAGATTAATGCATATTCCTGACTAAATATGATTGGAGCTTTCCGCTTGCATTTATACATAGGTTTAAATTCATTAAAATATAACTATCTAATATTTGTTTTATATGACTGAATTAATTACATTTGTAAATGTTAACACTCAATGACAGGTCTACACAAATCACCTCATTAAAATACAGGTACACTGGGTGCCTGAACTTTTAATTTTAACTTGTTTTTAGCTAACAACATTAAAGAGTTGACATGAAAACATTAACCTATTGGGGAGTTTGCTTACAATTTCCTATGTGTTCCTTGTTGTCAGTAAAGAAATTAATAAAGAAACAAAGAATCTGCGAGAACAAACTGACTGGACCTTGAATGGCAGCTAACATCAGTAGAAGAATGGGAAGATATAGTTTGGTAGATGATTTCCCTTGTCCTGATTAAGAAAAGAGTGAATGCAGCATGCAGAAACTTCAATTATTTCAAGGTTGTGAAAGTTATAATGAAAAAAATCAACATATTTCTCACTCTTCACTCTTTTATGGTCTTCTTTTTTTAAAAAGAAAGATATATTCTAGAAGAATTTAGTTACCATAACATCCTAGAGCTGGCACTTGGTATGAGAAAGAGGCATTCTCTTTTCTGCTTGCAGGTGATTCCCATTTTTCCATTTTACTGCCTTGCTAAACTGTGCTTCTGTTGCACAGTCTGGCATGGATAAACTACTCCAAATTTGGGGGTTTATTTGTTTGCATTTATTCTTTCTCCCCCCCTCCTTTTTCCACCCAAGTCATTGAAAGGTCCTGCTTCTTAAATTTCACTGATTTTTTTATCTTCATTAGTTCCCAATTGTCCTAGAAGTATTTTTTTTCAGATGAGGATGAGGAACTGTGTGTTTTCTCTGTGTCTGTTAGTCCTTGGTCTAGAAAAAATATCCAGTCAATTCTAACAGTACCTTCTGTTTCTCTGGGAGTAGGTTTTGTAAGAGCATGAATAAGCCCTTTTCTGCATGTGAGTAATATTTACCAGTTAGTCAGATGATCACAAGCAAGTGTATATCACCTACTCTAACTAAATCCATATGCCACAGAAGAAAAGATGGGTATTCAGGTTAGCAAAGATACAATGATAAGATTCAGCTTCAACATTGTTACAGAAGCTCTACTTCTTGAGGAAAATGCCTGAGGAATTGTAATGCCCACGAGGAGTATGGAAAAAGATTTTCAGTTACTAGTGCTGGCTCCAAAGACATCCACTTTTCGATTGCTTGAGACTCAAAATATCTAGCGTGAAACTCCAAAAATGATGAAGTTTCCTGGGGTTTTCAAACTTTATGACATTGCTGTTTCTAGCTTTATACTTTGATTTTACAGGCCAGATACTTTGCATTGTGTCCTCTATGAATGCTAAACAAATACATTGTAAAACATATCTGTGAAGTGTGATGTAGAGAAGCAGTTATAGTTCATGATTACTCTCTTACAGCTCTGATTCAAAGCTAAATAGGTCAATGTAGATTATCCCAGACAATGTGCTAATTTACATTCTACCTACGTATCTATCATACTACTTAAAATTTGCAGTATGTATGCTTGTTTTATTTATAAAATTTTCCTGTCTAAGGAAATCTCTTTGATCAACTGAAAATGGAATAAAAGATTCAAAAAAAATGATTTGTGGACACGAAATTTTCAAAGGATCACTGTGTCATTAATTTACATAAAATTTCAGATTTGTTTAGAAAAAAATGACAAATCATTGCACATTCAAGTTAAACCATACATAAACCTACTGAGATAGACACAAAGATCAAAACTGGTGTGCTGCAATTACTAAAAATTCCAGACATACTCTTATTAGGGTAAAGATGTAAAGTTGTGTGGATATATCATTATTTGAAACTGCATCACTTGGCATTATTATTTATATAATTCTTACAGACTTAAGTAAATATTTGTTTAGACACACTTCTCTTTTGTTTCTGAAGTCAAAAAGGAGAATTGGCATTTTGCAATAGCCCGTGGAAAGTAGACAAATGTCTTTGGTGCATATAATACTACAAAACTTCAAATGGTAGGCTATATATGGTTTTCATGAAAGAACATGACTGATCATTTTCGAGGTCTGTTGCTCCACAGCAACACTGGAAACTCCAGAAATACTCAAAAGATTGTTGTTGTTTAGGAATTCATATGAATGTTTTCAAATGTTGCATATAATTCTGAATGGTAAGACTGTTTGGAAATGTTTGGAGAGGCAAATAAAAAACCCTCAACAAGCAAGACAGAATCTGTCAAATGCATATTTGTGGGGAATCCCTCCCCACTATCCTCTTTGCCTATTGCACCCCAGGAAGCATATCTCTACTTCCTAATGATCTGATGATCTTGAAAGAAAATAATTTGTTTAGCTTTGTTGTACTGATACGTGTTAGTTAATGTACACTCTAATTTTCAGTCCAGACTCTTTATATTAGATTATTGGTTTTCCTATATTACTTTCAAGGGGGTATATATGAGAAAAATAACCTTTCTTACAATATTGTGACATTTTCAGTTAATATTTTCAAGAAGCTAAAAAGATGTACAGAAATGTAAAGACATTTTTCTATTTCTGCATAATTGTTTTGATTCATTTTGAAGCAGAAATATTTTCTAGTTTATCTCAGTCAGTTAATTCATGCCTATTATGCTAATTTTCCCTTCTGAGTACTTATTTGTGTTTAGACCATTAGGGCACATAAACCAGATTAGCAATTGTTTTCCTTTAAGAGATCATTTCTCACCACGTTACTGCACATGGTTTCATACTGAATTGACTGGAAGAAATCAAAGAAATTAGAAGAGTTTGTTGTTGACTGATATCCTAAAAATATCTGCATTTTGAGGACGGACATTTTTATAATCATCTCTGTGGAGTAGAGCAATGGGTTCTGGTGATGACATGTAAGATAGTTCTCATTAGGTTCAAGACTTAATATCAAGGATACTAATCAAGGATATCAAGGATAGCTATTTTCTTTGTAAATCACTGTAGAAACATCAAATTCATAACTAAGTCATTTCCTCAGCACCTTGTAAGACTACTCTGTGCTTCATTCCCCATTTTCCTGAAAAAAAAATAAATTAAAAAAATGTCATAAATGCACACTAACAGAGCAAATCCAACTAAGTCCTGTGAGTATCTGCAACATCACTAGGGTCTCCATGCAAGAACTGCATGGAGAGGATGAGATAAACACTACATGAACTATTTAAGATGCTGTTTGGAACATTATTATACTGCAGAAGTGATCCAGCACTGACATTAGAAATTATTACATGTCCTTACTGTTCTCCTTTGTTGTCAGTTCTTTTAGAAAGATCATAGGAAGATGCTCTTACCTAGAATAAGTACAGCCTGAAATCTTATTGCAACCATAAATTAATTTCCTACACAGCTGCAAACTTTACAGGGGGAAGTTACTTAAATCTGTATCTGCTCTTGTAAATCATGATCAAGCCATAACCTTACTCTGTGAAGAGGCAATCCATCAGAAAAAAAATATGTGAATAACATATATGAACTTTATTTTCCAAACATTCCTCATATTCTTTAAATGTTTGTACCTAAAATAAACACCATGGTACCACTTTCCTGTTTGCTATTTCGAGGAACAGGCCTAATTGCAATGACAAAATACTAGATCAGGAAGCATGAGATTCGCTAAGGAAAAAACATAAATTCCCATTTTATTGCCTCTTCTGATAGCAAATCTAGCAGAAGTCCTGGAGAAATTCTTAAAGCACCTAAATTTTATGTGTGCTCCAATAGCTTTTCTCTTCCCCTAGGGAAAAAATATACCTCACTAAGAGATAGTTGTGGGTCTTGAGACTTATTGTTTCCTCAAATATAAATCACCTTTTCTTATATGAGACCAGAAATCAAGTTCTAGTCATTTTTATATGTGAAGTTTTGAATTCAATAAATGCACAAAACAGAGTCTAAGAATATTTCATAGATTCTTACTTTAATAAGTTGAATAAATTGCTTTGTTCTTTTAAACTAGCATAGAATGGCTATGTATCAAAGTATGTGCTCTATCCTTCTTTTTCACTTTGCCATTGTTTTCCATGCTGAGTAATATAATTGCCATTGTCTTCTGAACCACAAATGCTATTTACTGGTGTACTCAGAATTAATAGCATATTAATAGGTGTATATTTCTCAATAAGCAGACTTAATCACCTCACATGTTTTTTTTTTTTTCACTTGCACTTCACAAAATTTCTGTGCCAGGTTTATCTGTACAGAGTAGTTTTGCTGTGAACTTTTATTCAGTTAAAGGTTAAGGCACATGTTCTCACTCAGTAATACCAATTATGTTAAAAAAATATGGAATCCATGCCATTTTTTGTTTGGTTAGTTTTGTTTGTTTTCTATTTCCACCTCATTTTGGGAACAGAAGGAAATATTTTGCACGTTCCCTTCTCTGGAACCTGGATCCAAATATATTTGATTTCAGTTATGATCACAGCTGACTCAAGGTACTGGATGTTATGGTGATAGTCCCATGGTCATTGTTGCAGTACAGAGAAGGATAGGGAGATATAGACAGCAGGAGAATCAAGCTGCCATTGCTGTAAAGGGAAGTTCACGACTGACCAAAGACAGTTGAAGCAGCAGACACATATTTGCAGGCCTCACTAGTCCTTCCTGTTCCCTTTCTCTTCATCTCACTCTTTTTTCCTCTTCCTTGTTCCTTCTCATGGCAGAGACAATTTCAGTCTGGCCCCAGATCATCTCCTTATCCATGGGTTATCACCATGTGCCAACACTACCAAGAAGCTCAGAAGCAGCTCTGGCAAACACATCAATAGGCACTATTCATTCTGAAACAGAAAAGAAGTGGGGATCAAGAGGCTAACTTTTCAATGCTGTAAACACTGTGCTGTACCCCCAGGATAATGCACCCGCTCAGCACAGCTTCTGTGCTCAATTTGGACACAGTTTTACAAGGACTGACTGCAGTAGGGCTGCATCTGCATCTTCCAAGGTAATGAGCCTTTCCTGTTAGTACTATTTCCACTCAGCTCTACAGCTCTGAGTATGAAACATACTTTCTCCTTCCTGACATTACATGGTACTGGTATGGCTTGTCAGAGTATCTGTACATGGCCCTGTTCAGGCCAGAGGTTAGACACCAAGGCCCTCAGGCTCCCACAAGGTTACCTGGCCCACAAATATCATCTTCTTCCACAATGTTCATGGCTTTTTGATGGTGCTTCCTGGCACATGGGCCCTCAGAAAGAGACAGATAAAGGAAAGACAATTAGCAGACAACAAGGTGTCAAAAGAGAAAATGCTCTGGGAAGTTCTCAGGGTCCTCTGTATTTTATTTCTAGAAGAGGCTTGATTGGCATGACAGCCACAGTGATGGCCAATGCTTGAATACAGCCCTGTCCTGCTATGTTTTCAAGGTGTAAACTAACATTTCTGTATGGTGATATATGGGTGTAAGTGGGATGAAGACATTAAAAAATGTGCAGCTGTGTCTGTTCTACTCTTCCTCTATTTCTCTTGAAGAATGGAAACTGAGTAAATATAAAAGAAATAATTTTTATCCCAGATGACTAAACTTTCTGACATTCACTAATCAAGATCAGGTGATCATTTAAGTGTGAATGACTTCCCCCACACAGCTAAGGACCCTAATCCTGACATACAAAGCCCACCCTCCACAACAGCAGTGATATAATTGTACTTTCATTCTATTTCAGTCACAAACTTTTTCTGAGACTGTCACACATGTAAACAAGTGTTTATTTTGACTTGATATTTTTGTGATCATAGCTGCTGTGTAGTTGTAAAGATGAAATTAAAAAAAAAAAAAAAAGAAAAAAAGAGAAAAAAAGAAAAAAAGTTTCAGTATAGTTTTCTCAACTGACACAACAAAGGGGCTTGAAAAGCATATCATAGTCCTAAGGTTCTCTATGAGTTCTGTGTTGCTAGTAGTCTTGCTTCTGCAGTTTGAGATATGCAGTAATATACATGAATTATGAATTTAAGGTGTTGCAAGCAAGCGATAAACACTTAAAATCATGAGAGTAAAGATGATAGACAGACTTCTTTTTTTCAGATACAGGAAATATTGCTGCCCAAATGAGAATTGCCAGTCACTGGCTCTAAGTCACTGGGTAAGTAACTGGGTAAATCTGCAGCCTGAACATGCCTGTAGCTGGGCCACCTTTGTTGTGACCCTGTCAGATCTTATTATTTATTGATTTGAATGTCAAAAATGTAGATACAGGTGCACATCTTTGGCTTTGGATCTCTCTTCTGTAATTAAATGCACAAAATAAGTAAAGTACTTACAGAAGCTCTTTATTTATTGATCAGTAAAGAAGCTGCTATATTTTTATGTATTTTTCATATTCAAATCATTGCAACATGTCATGAACACCAACTAACTTTATCACTGCTAAAGCAGACAGGAGGAAAGGCAGTTGCATTAATATGTAGTTGGAGATAGATTATAACAATGTCTCTTCAAATAATAAACCCAACTAATAGCAAGAGAAATTTTAGATTGTGCAGACTTTTTTTATTGTCTTCAGTAAGAGGATGGCCACAGGAAGGATTTTTGTTAACTTTTTTTCAACCCTTTTTATAAAAGATTCCATACAGTTCTTCGTTCAAAGCCAGATACTCACCTACTTCCAAACTAAACGATACTGAATAGGTTCACTGGTAATCTGAGCTTGGCTTTTGCTACTTTGATAGAAAATTTCTTTGGTGAAAGCAAATGTCTTCCTATAGGTACTTTACTAAGATCTTCAAGAACTGGAGAGCATAGCTCACTGTAAAAACTGAGGCATGACTTGTAAACACTGTCTACTCCAAATGGAACAAGAGACGTGTGCATAGTAGGTGGCTGTGGTGGGTGGAAATTGTTTCACAGGTGAGGAAACTGCTGCCAAACACATGAGAAGAACCTAATTGACAGAATAGTTGGAGGTGACTGGATTTAAAGACTTTAATCTGCACACAAACAGCTCAAATCCAACACAGGTGAACTGATTGGCTGACAGCCATTATTATTACTTGGCCATAATACAGCTGTTATGGTACGTAAAACAATTTTGGCAGCTCCAGGTTACTTACTAATGGAAAATGTTACATTACAGGAACTATTAGTAACATTACTCTGGTGACACCATGCTACTTACTGGCAGTCACTTCAGACAAGTGAAAGAACAGGGAAAGTAAATTCTATACATTTGATTTATTTTTATGTATTTCTTTTTAATGAAAAAGATACTTTTTCCTCGTGGTCAATGATAAGGAAAGCTGAAACAGTCACCTGGGAAATTCTGATGATCTAACAACTTCCTTGACCATTGCTTGCAGTTTTTATACTATCTTTGTGTCCATGCTTTGATATATATTCCATGCCTGCCAAATTAATGACTATTCTCATTTTCATTCCTATCCAATTGCTGCTTCAACTCTTTCTTGTTAACATGCAAAATGATTAGTTTTCAGTAATACCTCAGTATGCAAAGATTGTAATGACATACATTTTAACACATAACTTTATGCTGTGATTTCAAAATCATTGCTTTGCTTGCTGTTCTTTCATAGCTCTTGAATTATTTGTCCTATTATTTTGAAAGACTGACAAGTTTCTGCTGAACATAATTATTAGTTAATGTTCATAAACTGTATAAGTGCAAACATTTAGTCCTACAGCTTCTTATACAAATAATGTGTTTTCATTGCTGCAGTGAGTAGCAAATTTTTAAGCTTGAGTATGGGACCTTTATTATATATGTGGGATTCAGTTGGAGCCTCCTACTGACATAAAAGAGGCTGATGATGGCAAAAGGTCAATAGATAAAGTAATTATAGAAAACAATTGAAGAAAACCCAAACTTTTCTACTTCGAAACAAATTGGAAAGCATAGCACAACGTGCCTTCTGATGCTAAAGTGGATTGGATGCACCTGGGAATGACACTGAGGAAAATGTGTTTCCCTAATTAGTAACATTCTGCCCCATCCTTAAAGAGAGACATACCTTAAAAAACTACACTGTTGCCCTTAATCCTGAAATATCAAACTAGAGAGATTAGTTCTATTTTTAGATCGGCTATGTGGCCTTTGAAACAAAGGTAGAGTTCCAAGCATCTTGCTTTGTATGCTAGGTCTGATGATATGAGTGAGAGATTTGTATTGATGTTAAAAGTAAAGCATTTTATTCTTAACTAAATTTAAGTTATTTTCAATATGTATTTGCTTAGTACACTGTTGTTACTCTCAGTAAAAGAAAATGAGAAGAAAGACAATACTCCTTCCTAGGACAACAACAATTTCTGGGTTTGTCTTGTTTGGTTGGGTTTTTTTCCTCCCTTCATTTTTCTTTCTTTTATTTTTTTTTTCTTTTCCCCAGCTTCTTTTGGTGAACTGTGATGAATCTGTGAACCTTCTGAAGAGCTCTGGTGAGAAAACATCACTGTGTTTCCATGAGAAGCTGGAAATTCCCTGGATTGAATCGCTGAGGATGAGAAACCACAAGGTAAAATAGGAGGCCACTTGGATTAGCTTAACAAGCAACTATAGCAATGCTATCACTAACCCATAAGAATCTTGAGAAGAGTCTGTTAACCAATCACATGCAGCCACACTAACAAGATAGATACAAATATGTGTTTCTTGCTGGAATAAACAGTCTTTTGTCTTTCTCTATACTCTGCTTTCATTTTATCTTCATTGCTCTGACCGTCACCCTATCCCTATCCCTATGCAGCAACAGCTTCTCTACTTTTTCTTTAGCTTTTTGCATCTCCCTTTCACTCATTTGGCATTTCCTAAAAATTTTTCATCTTTTTCTACTTCCTAATTGTTTATCTCACCATGAAATCCTTGCTTGTATTGCCAATGCAAACATATTAGGCAGAATTCATCTTGTCTAACTTTGTGTATGTTGGTGTAAACAAGACCATAAGAGTATTATTTTCTTTTTCCACTCTCCAGACTTCCATTATAGTCAAAGGACAGAATCAAGCACTTTCAGGAAATGAGCAGGATCACCTCATTTACCTAAACATAGACACCTGGTGCCAGAGTGATAGAAATACTGAGACTTGCACACTTTCAGAGACAGTATAGAGCATGACATACTATGCTTAGGCAGCTGAATTATCCCAATTCAATTAATACTATAGTAAACATCTAAAATAAGGCAGATACATTGTACCCCAGGTATCTGCACATGAGCTAGTTGTCTAAGCTACTTTTACAGCCCATTGAAATCTAACTCATTCACAACAGCATGGGGAGCTAGCCTCACCCTCAAGCAGGCATGTGTGCTGGGTCAGACAAATCACTCCAGAAGGTCTTTTGGATGAATTAACTGGACTGCAGCTAGCATGCAGATATATTTTGGCATCAGAAACTGCATAGCTGTAATACAGCTAATTGAATCCTAATTGAATGCTACCTTTGACTTAGATGATTTCAGAAAGATGTGATAGCTCACACCCTACTCCATCATCAACAGCAACAGAATTCAGAGAGATGAAAGATAGGGAAATTCACATCTTTCAGAGCAACTGATTTAGTCTTTCCAGACCAGAAAGACACACTTCATCAATGAAATTTGATTCAATAAAGAAATCTGTGTCCACAACCATCAGGATTCAAGATGTGCTGCTTCTTTTAAAATTATAATAGGTGTGAGAACATTGTAAATCAGTCTGTATGTTGTACACAAGGACCTTCGAGGTCTAGGTCTGACTAGTAGGAGGGATCTCTGTCTACACTAGCATGGTCTTTCAATTTTATGACCATTTAGGTAAGACTGAAGATGACACTGAAGCACTTAAATTTAGACATGAGTAGAAGTTCAAAAGGTTATTTGGTTCACCTTAAAGCAGAATTATGTTTTCCTTGGACATTCTAACTTGTATTTGTCTACGTTTTCTTAAACGTTCTACAGGAAGAGATTATTGGAACCTTATGGGATACCTTTTCTGGGATTTTGTCCTAATCATAAGCTTTTGCCTAGTATATAGACTGATATATGTATATATATATATATATATATATATATATATATATATAAAATAAGCCTTTTTTCTTTACACTTTCCACTGCGGGCAATGAGGAAGAAGTGACTACCATCTTTATGATGATCTTTTACATGGTAGAGGATGGCTGTCATTTTCTGCCT
Source organism: Melanerpes formicivorus (assembly GCF_026170545.1). Taxonomy (NCBI): domain Eukaryota; kingdom Metazoa; phylum Chordata; class Aves; order Piciformes; family Picidae; genus Melanerpes; species Melanerpes formicivorus. The sequence continues at coordinate 28,085,601 of NW_027142353.1, read as the reverse complement.
CAGTCTCCATTTTTTCTAGACTAAATTAATTGTATCAACTTTTACTCACAGGTCATGACTTTTAAACCTTAGCTCATTTTTCATTCTCTACTCTGGGCTTCTCAAATTTATTTTTCTTAAAGACATAGAGCTCCAGCCTCACCAGGGTGGGATGGACAAAATTGTCTTCTGTATCTTCTGTATCTTCTGTGTCACAACCCTGCTAATCTCCCCCAAATGAGAATAGTTTGGGTAAGAAAATTGTCTTATCAATACACGTTTCATTTGAAAATCACTATGAGCCTCACATTTCTGTTCTACTTCTGCCTGGGTGGCCATTCCCAGCTTTATAAGTGCCCATACATTTTTTGATAAAGAAAAAAAAAGAGAAATGTTTCCAGATATTAAGACTTCAGCTATTTCAGAAACATGTGGGTAGACAATCCCAAGAGGTGAAAGATTTGGAAGTTTTCATTGGAAAAAAAATTAAAATTACTTTTAAGTAAGAAGAAGAAGGAATCAAAGATCAAAAGACAAATTCCACTAATAATGACATGTTTGTTTTTTTTCATGACATAAATTCTTCCAGCTTGCTAAACCACTTTCAAACTTAAAATTATCACTGGAGAGGAGGGATGGGACAGAATGAGATCATTTGACAGTCTTACAGACAACAGGTTTAAGGAATAACTGTGAAGTTATTCTTTACAAGGCTGGGGTTGGAGTGGCTGGAGAGCTGCCAAACAGAGAGGGATGTAGGGGTGCTGATTGACAGCAGCCTAAACATGAGCCAGCAGTGTGCCCAGGTGGCCAAAAAGGCCAATGGCATCCTGGCCTGCATTAGGAATAGTGTGGCCAGCAGGAGCAGGGAAGTCATTGTGCCCCTGTATGCTGCATTGGTTAGGCCGCACCTTGAGTCCTGTGTCCAGTTCTGGGCCCCTCAGTTTAAGAAGGACATCAAAACACTTGAACGTGTCCAGAGAAGGGCAACAAGGCTGGGGAGAGGTCTTGTGCTCAAGCCCTATGAGGAGAGCTTAAGGGAGCTGGGATTGTTTAGCCTGGAGAAGAGGAGGCTCAGGGGTGACCTCATTCCTGTCTGCAGCTACCTGAAGGGGGGTTGTAGCCAGGAAGGGGTTGGTCTCTTCTCTCTAGAAACCAGCACCAGAACAAGAGGACACAGTTTCAAGCTGCGCCAGGGGAAGTTTAGGCTTGAGGTGAGGAGAAAGTTCTTCACTGAGAGTGTAATTCGTCATTGGAATGTGCTGCCCAGGGAGGTGGTGGAGTCACCATCCCTGGAGGTGTTCAAGAGGGGATTGGATGTGGCACTTGGTGCCACGGTCTAGTCATGAGGTCTGTGGTGACAGGTTGGACTCGATGATCTTTGAGGTCTCTTCCAACCTTGGTGATACTGTGATACTGTAAAGATAGAAGACAAAAACAAAAGAAAAGCAGGGGAAAGAAGGTGGGGTCTGAGGTGAACGTTTTCCTGCATTAATACTGCACCCTTAAAGTGCAGTGTGCCGTCAATAAGTGAGTATCTGGGGCATTGATTTTGAAGCCCCTGTCTTCCGAGATTTCTAGATCAACTTAAATAAAACAAAAAGAAAAAGATTACTTTGACAGAGCAGAATTCTGTGCCAGGATGAAGGAATGGAAAGTCAGGCAAGGACTTCTAAGAAAGAGTGATATTTACGAGAGTTTTACAGTTGCATTATAGTCCATTTTTTCCAATTGTTGAGTACTATGTATTCCTCTCTTGTTGTGGATTTAGCTTTCTTAACAAAATGCATAGGAAAAAGCTGCTGTGCAGGAGCAAGAATCTTTCTAGGCTTAGCTGGGCCAAAACCAGAATGGGAAGAGAACATAGATCTCTTGTCTGTCAGTTACCTCTCTGTGTTTTCAGCCAGAAGGGCCATTTTCATGCCAATACTCCAAAGCTACTGCCACTGCCAGAACTAACAGGTAGGCTGCCTCTTTTCCTGAGTAGTCTGCAACACTAGCATCTATTAAAAGAAATACGGATTTAACAGTTAAAGTCAATGAAATTGCTAGCTCCTACTTACCAAGCTGGTTCCTCAGTGATCAGTTCTAATAAGGTAAATCTGTACTCAATTCCTTAAGAACAGCTTCAGATTCAGCAGAGTTGGATTTTGAAGTGAAACAAGAAATCATGAAAAAAGTGACATATAATTTAGTATGACCTTACCTGAGTAGAAATTGGTGATTCAGTCCTGTTGTGGTCCTGCTCCTTCTTTGCCAGAGGTGCAGGCTAAAGCCTAACACAAAAGCTGCATTAAAACATTGTTAACTTGTATGCCTGTTCATGAGAGTTCACATGAATTTATTGTATTTCCATCATTCACAGTGACATGTATTGTAGCTTTCTGTCATGCCATAGTACCTTACTGTGAAGTGAACTTTAGTTTTTATAAAGACAGTAAGTTACAATCAGTTCAAGACAAATGCCTTAACTTAATCTGAAATGTAATAAAGGCTGGGATGCCTGCACTGCTAACAGCTTTACATGGCTGGCAACAGTCTTTTGGGATAATTCTCCATTGTCACTAATACAGTTGCACTGATGTAAGTTCTCCAGTTCCTCCTGTCACTTACTTTAAATCTAAGTGATATTAACGCAAGAATTAAGAAAAAAAAAGGTTCCTCATAAGTATGAATTAATCAAAGATTGGGGCAGGTGTTTCAAATTTAGATATCTAAGTGTGGCCTAATAATACTTTTATATCTTCTGTAGTGTGTTTCTGGATTATTGTTGAAGAATATCGCAGTATAATAGTGTATAATAATTCCAGTGTACAATACACTGAGAGCATTATATACTTGAAATACTTATTTTTTCTGTGTTCAGTACAGAAGAGAACCTATGATGAATCAGTTCAGTCTTAAATGTCTAACTTTTGGAAAGTAGATGAGTGCATTTTCAAATGTCTTAATAGAAGATTGCTTGACATATTTCAGAGTTTTTCTCTATTCCACAAACTCTTGGACATATCTGCAGTTCTTTACATGTAAGGGTTACCAAGTACATAATCAAGGATAAGAAATAGATCCTTGAACCCCAGAGATATTCTACAGAAAGCTGTTTTTTTTGTAAACAAGAAATGTATTCAGTTTTTTTAAAAAATTATTATTATTACTTAACTTCTTTCTTATACATTTAAAACAATCTGAATTTCTATATCTTGAACTTACATTAGGAATCTTCTTTAGCTATTTCTTTACAAATGGTCCTGATAAAAAAAATGCTAAAAAGCAGGTTCTTAAAAAGAATGCAAACTCAACGTTACTTAGGGCAACAGCACCAGCAGTAAATTCAAGAATGTGGAGCAGGAGAGAAATAGAAATAAAATAAAAGAAACCAAAAATCAAACAAAAAAGCAACCTCCAACCAAAAAAACCAACTCCCTCTGCTGATAAATCAACATTGAATTCAGTACAAATCATCAAATTTAATATTTCCATGATCAGTATTCATGGAAAATAAATGATGCCAAATATACTTTAACAAAAAAAGAAATCTGTTTAAATGGTATTAATGATAAGGCATACTACAGCAAGGTGAACAACACTGATAATATTAAATTAACCCAAGAGGCTCCCTAATCAGGATCCCAGTGCAGAAATCTGCTTGCCAACTGTCGTTCTTTTTCCCATTGGTTTAGTTAAGGGTTGAAGTTCTTCTTGAAGTTTCTTTTTTAATCATTAGATCCCGACCTTACAGTTTTCTCTGACTACTTTCCTTCAGGCTGTCTTTGCTCCTGTCAATTTAGGATTTCCAGGGAATTATTCTTCTTTGAAATGCATATTCCAGGCTTGAAATACTGGCATATGTACACTGTAGAGTAATTGTGGAGGCCAAATGTTTAATTACACATGACAGCTGGAGCTGTAGGAGTCCGAGGAATGCTTGAAAACAACTTATGCCCTATGCAGTCTTAACGAAAAGGAACAAAATAATATATATTTAGGTTTTGTGCCACATGGTAGCCGCTGTTCTCTCTCTTTTCACGACTGAGGGTGGTTTGCAAGGAGTTCAGCTGCTTTCACTTCTGTGTACTGTCTCTCTGAATATATTTTTTAACCCTCCTTCATACAGTCTAGGCACAAACTTTTAGCCCGTGCAGTCCTGAGAGAAATGCTCAGAATTTTTGTTTCATTTTGGTCCTGAGTGACAAAGAATATGTTTTCAGTGGCTTCTCTAATACAGTGTTATTGATGTAATTTCATAGAACCCAGTTACTAGAAATGTCAGAATCAAGTGATTTATAAATGATATAAACATTATTATTTTACTTCTACTACATGTGATTTTCTCCAAATTAAGCAAATGGAATAACCTAAGTCTTCAGAAAACATTTATTTCGATCACTGCAAATATTTGTCCACATTTTAGAGACACAGATTTGCAGACACATCAAAACACATACTTAATTCTGCTGACACAAATATTTTGTTCTTCCTAAAACTGAGGTAAAAGATATTTTCTTTTATCAATGTATCTGGTGTTAATGTTCATCTCTTCATTTGACATAATTTCATATGGTGACACTGAAAATCACTGTGTTGGCTTAAAGCAGCTGGTGAGGGTCTGACTCAATATTTAGCACAACTTTTCTATTTATACACACATATATACACCCACCCCCCCCCTTTAAAATTATTACCTTGAATTATTATACTTACTGTGCAAAAGGGGATAAAATTTGATACTGAAATCTTGACAAATCAGATTTTCTTTGTGCATTGTGTTATCTAAGCACATCTTCATTAAATTATACCATAATATGCAAAGCATTTCCTTCCCCCCCCCTTTCTTACTATATTTCTACTTTATACAGAATTGAGATAATATTTCATATAGTGGTAGTGCTGTTAGTTTTTGACAGGAAAATAGCAAGCATTGTTTCAGCCCAACTGAATTTTCAGTTCCATGTTGAGATAAATATATCAGTGTGTCCCAAGTTAGAAAGAAGTTTCACTCCTTGCAATGAGGAGTTAAGGAATATCTATGGCTCTTCTATGTATAAACAAGGAAACAAAGAACATTATTATATTTTCCTGATTTCTTTTATGTAAAGAGAACAAAGACTGATTTGATAAATGAACTTCAAAGGAATATTGTTCAGTGGTGTTGGGAATGAGCTGTTTTGTGGTAGCTTGAAAAAGAATGATGTAACTGAGAAAGTAAAAATGTAACTCTGACCAGTAAACAATTTGAGCACTCGACACCATTGCTATGAATTCCAAGGCAGCCAAACAACTTTTAAACATGTGAGGCAAAATGTCAGTTTCAAATGATATTTCTTGAACACAGAAGACTTTTTTTTTTTTTTTTTTTTTTTTTTTTTTTTTTTTTATAATTTTAATTAATTTGTCCAAATTATTTTAGGTTTTCCTGAGCTCTGATTAGCCCCAAGTTTAGAAAATAAGATTATTCTGAAATCCTCAGCTTGCTAAAAAGAAAGTTAGAAATGCAGTCAACAAACACTGTCATCCAACAATTCAAAGCTCCAGAATGAGATGTGTAAAAGTTGGACTGTAAAATCTAGAAGTCAGTTATGAGGCAGAGACGTGGAAGTGTACTGTGATAAGCAAGAAAAATAATACTGCAAAAAGGGCTGCTTCCAAGACTCTTCTAATGGAGGCATGGGAACTTCCATCAATAAGGCATTTCCATTTGAGGTAAAGCCTCACTCAGACTCACTTCCACCTGCACAACAGGGAACACGCACAGGTGAACATACATGAATACTTACACTCATAAATACCATGGTTTGCAGTTTCCTGAACCACTCAGGGAATTAAAATGCACCAAAGTGCTCGTCAGAAAGTCACTGTCTTGACTAATTCTTTACAACTCTATGACATAAACTTTGAAGGCGAGTCACCTTATTTCTTACCCCTCTCTGAAACTGCTGCATGCAAACCCTTTAGTTCTTGCAGGGCAGAAACATGCATTCTGCTAACACTGCCCTTGTCTTACTCACTACAGTATGGATACTTTATTTTCCTCATCTAGAAGGTTAAGCTACTTGTCAGACCTGTGTCTCATATACCTGAACATGTAAATCAAGATCAAACAAATATCTTTGGTGTTTTCAGCCTGACTTAATAGACTAAACTCACATAGCACACAATGTGTGGTGTCAGGCCAAAGCTTTTTCTCTCGTAAGGAAACTTGAGTTTAAGTTAAGTCATTATAAAAAAAAGTAAGAGACTTTACCAGGCTTTTTGTGTATTTTAAGTTTTCCATTAATGTAGAATACCATCAAGACAGAAGGCTGTACAGTACAGAGACAAATAACCAAGGCTGAAAACAATAGAGATGGGAAATAGTACTTTAAAACTTTGACAGTGGGAAAAAATACTTCCACTGTAAGTGCTGGGGGAGGGGTGGGGAGTTGGGGAGGTGGTGGTTTACATATGATAGATTGTTATGTGTTAACATTTGTATCAATCTGGATGATTTTCAGTAGCTATTTTATTTCACGGTAGTCTTCCCTTCATCTAGCTTTCATGAGTAGCACTTAGCTCTTTTTAACATAGTTTCTCCACCTTGGTAGGTTATTTGAACGTTATTTTGATTCTGCTGTTTTAGGAATCAAGAGCCACTTGCCCATGTAAACAAAGCTCCTTGGGAAATGCATGACAGCATAAAGACATTGTGAATGTCTTGCTTTAAATGGGTAACATTATCTGGAGTTTGGTAATGAGCAGCTCTAGACTAGCTTTAAATTTAAACCATGCATATGAGTGCATGTGTTGACCTATGGGCTTTGCTGGAGTCAAATAGGAACAGAGGAAGTGATGCCCTGAAAATGAGCTCAAACACCTGTACAGGTCACTGTTGGTCCATCATGCTTAACTAATTTTCCCCTGCCCTCTGACCTAGTTTTCCATAGTGCCATCAAGATCTATATCTTTCATCCTGCAGACTCTGCAGCTGCCTTCAATTAATGAAACCAGCCTTAACTTTGTTATCTGATAAACTGAACTCATAGTGCTACAGGAACAATTGGTTTATTATTGTATTGACAAATTATCCTATTAACTAGTGGCTACTATGAAAATCAATTAAAATCTTGGCTGAAATACTTGAATATCACTAGAGAAGATACAAAGGGGAATTAAGTACTGAGTCAATTAACTCAGTTACTCTATACAGTTAATGAATTAGGTGCAGAATCTGATTTGTATTGATAATTAGAACACAAAATTATTTGGTGAAATGTAGAATGGCATGCTATGGGATTTAGTTTTTTACTTTATAGGGCCTATGCCTATGTCAGTTACTTGTAATATGTTTGTTATACATTTTACAAGTTTCTCCTCTATTTTTTTTGCAGATATTTTCAGGCACATTAGATGGACGTGTCAGCCTTCCACTCTTGGAAGTCCACAAGAAGGCAGGAATGGTATTGTGCATAACCAGGATGACCTACCCAAGTGTATACTAAAGAGAGATCAGCTCTTTGTGAACTTTCTCCATGAACTAGGCTGAAACAAACCTGTCTTCAGAGGTGCAAGTTTGTTTCAAAATAAGGGTGGGAAGATCAGACTCATTTCTGAAATAAAGTGATGTGGCCACAAGCAAACATAGTGTTAACTGTCTTAAAGAGTAGAAAGATCCAATCTGCAGGCTGGTTGAGTTATTAATAGTAGACACCACCATTACACTAGAAAGAAGTAGTTAATATATTTTCTAGAATGCAGATTTCTTTTGATGCAAGCAAGGACTTGCTCTGATACCTAGGGGGAAAGATCTAACATCTTTTATTTTTTTAAAAAAAGTAATACCCTATTGAAACACTTTTAGTTAATAATCACTTAAACAATGTCTTGGGATTTAGTTCTGATTTCTCAACACCCCTCATAAAGTTTGGTTTTAGAAAAAGTAAGGAAAATTATATGTACTGCATAAAGTATACATTACACTTCAAATGATCTTAAACTATAGCTTAAACTGAGCTTTGGGGAAACATAATCAGAAAAAGCAGTGCCATAGAATGAGAGACAATGAAATTTCTAAGACAAAGCTATACTTTTCTTCAAGTTTATTATACTTAATGGAGTTAAAGACTTCTAAAACCCTTAAGTGGAAGCTTTGAAAAAAAAAAATGTTTTACCCTGTCACTGAGCTACTGCACTTGGGAGTAATATTAGGAGGCAGTGTATTTGCAGGGAGGGGAAGAGAAGAGAGAAGGAAGAAAATCTTAGGCAAATTTGGGTAGCTGAATTATTTTTAGAGCTTGTCTCTTTTAGAACATAGTGGGTGTGGTAGGACTTGTGATTTTCTACTCTATCACATACATGTACATACACGTAGTGTGAATGTATACATTCATGTATACATATACATGTGTGTAAATATGTGTTTATCACTACATGTATGTACATGTTGAGTGATAGAATTACATAAACACATATTTATATGCATGTATATGTATACACACAGACATATATATTTATATACATACAAATACACATACAATGGTCCCAGGAAGCATATACTGAATAAATTTTGTCCTTTTCTCATATCTCATTTAAACCAACAAGATAGTTTCTTTAGCAAAAAAGGAACAAAGCAGTTCTGGCACTGTAATGTCAGAAAGCAAAAATATTGAGAGACTGAAAACAGAAAGAGGAAATTAGAGCTATTGTGCACCTGTGAATCACTATAAGTTTTTCAGCTGCTCTTTGACAGCGGTTGCTACAGGGAACTCCACATGAACCTGTCTCACTCACCACCAACAGCTTATGGGGACTAACAGTGCAAAGACAGTGCATTTTTGCGAAGGAGATGAGGGGGTAAACTTCTCCACCTAGAAACAACAGTAGCCTGTAATGTTTCAGAACCACAGAGTCCAGCTAATTGTCAAATATTTTATATTCAGATGTCTGCTAAAATATTATTCACAAGTATGAACTGGTTTTAGACCTTTTGTTTACTACAGCTGTTATTATCATCCTTTATTAAGTGTGGTAACATCCAGAAACTCTAACTAGAATTAAGCACCATTGTGCTAGGTAGTTTGAAATTGAATAAAAGTCCTTCTTTGAAGGCCTTTGTAAATCCTGTGGAGTAGATAGCATTTCTTTGAAGTTAAGGATTCTATGTGTAATTCACACAAATGCCAAATTCTTTCCTTTTTTATCAAATGCTTTTCCTAAGGAAAATATTATTTGACAATTGATTTATAAAATCTGCACAGATTGTAATGATCTTTTCAAGCAAATGTAATCTGCACTGGCATGGAAAATTGGCACAGTAATATGTCTTGAAAATGAAGGAATGAAAGAAACTTTCTGAGCTAATACAGGGTAAGAAACATTTGAGACTAGAGAAAAACATGGACAGAAATTCAGCTGCCATAAATCATAGTAGCTTTGGTCAAATCTCTACAGTTGCAATAATCCTCTGTATAAGGTCCTTCAGTTTGATCTCAAGAGCTTAGTAAAATCTCCTGACCAAACCAGTGAAGTGCAGCTACTACTGAATATACATATTTCAGTGTAGTGGTGAGCCATACAGATTTATAAAGAGCTGTTATTCTTTATATTTGAAGTATAAAGGACAGAGCAATATTGTCTTGTTGCAGGAGATTTTACATGTTTGCAGAAAGATGTTGTGAATTTCTGGACATTGTTTCTGGAACTGATTAAGTGATTGTTTGCCCATCTGCACTGTTTTCTTTATATTTTTTTTCATATGTACTTTTTAGGAACTTGTAAGAAGATTGGGAATATTTTTCAGAGGATAAGTGGAAGCTGTATACACTTCTGTAAGGTTGTTTTTGCCATTGACTGGTAATAGTCATAAAGAACAGTTCAAATTGTAGAGAGCAGTGTGTTTTTCTATCAACCCACATGAAGTAATCTGGAATACACTCATCTTTAGCTTTCTGATTGGAATTGACTTGCTAAGAATCTTTTGATAACATCGTTGGAAGAAGCTGAACAGTTTATTGTACTTGACCCTATGCTTATTGTACATGTGTTCCTCTACAGCTTTCCTTGTGTTGTCAGGGTGTACTTTATCATGTGGATGCTAGAGGATGTTTTATCCTTTGTTACAATGCATTCAGTTTTTCACTGTTGGAGCCTGATCTAACCTTTAGCTTTTGAGCCATAATGAAAAAAAGCTGCTTTCATCTTTTTAATGTAGCAGTAGCGTGTTGTTGTCATTGTTTAGTACACAGGAAGTAGCAAGGGACCTGCAACAGAACAGAATAGGCAATAATAATTAAAAATAACATACAAGTACAAATGGCAAATACATGCAATGTTCTGCTTTATATGCTATTTCATACTAGACATTTTACATTGGTATCCAGGCAACAAAAAGTTAATTCAAGAAAAAATTTGCGAATCTCAAGATTTCATCACCATGCAGATGGACCCTAAGTGTGCCTTTCATTGCTTGCCACAAGCTATTCAATGTTCATCAGTCACCTTTCTCTGTTTCCAAAAAGTCTCTCCCACAGTCAGAAATCGAAACCAATACTTGGTGACCTACTGCATTTCCCAGTAAATCACACAGCTGAGTGAAGGAAATGACTTGTGAACCAGTCTGTGATGGCAGTTACAGGAAGGATTGTGTGCTACCTTTAAACTGTTAAGTACAGGTACAGCAGTGCATTTGTAGGGAGTAAGTAGAGAGTAATTAGGGTAAGTTTTGTCTTCATACCTTATGTAAGCATATGCAAATATATTAAGAAATCCAAATTAGTTATAAAACAAGAAACAAACACCCCCCCCCCCAAAAAAAAAAGAGAAACACCTAACCAAAACAACAACACAGCCTCAAACACCCCTCCCCCCCCCCCCCCCCCCCCACACAAAAGAAAACAAATCTAAGAAGGCTTAAAGTACTGGAAAATGAATTTATAGCTTTAATTAAACATTCTCTCAGGCTTCCTCAATTTAAGTGCATTATTTATTATCTTTCCTTTGTGCTCAGTGTATGCATGAAGTATTGCCCTCTACTTGCAACTGCATTGGTCTCTAGCTGCATGGCATGTCAGATGCAAAGTCCAATGCACACATCCAATTGTAATTTGTTGTTGAGGTTGCTGGGGAGAAACCTCCCAGTCTTGTGGTGGCAAACATAGACATAATTTCATTTTGTACCTTAAGACAGTAACAAGGAACAACACAAATACTTTTCTACTTTCATTGTGTCACTTCACCATGTGGAAATTATCAGTCTGGTGACAAAGGCTATCTGATTATTATTGTCTCCAGAACTATGCATGCATGCCACAAAATTTTTAGTCTTTGCCTTTTAAATCCATCTTCATGTATATCCAGCCCATTTTTTGGGGTATTTTTTTTTCCCTGTTGAATTTCTTTTTAATCTTTTTAATATTTTTTTTTTTTTATCATGTGATGTTTCTGTGTTCTATTGCCTTTTACTGCATCAGTCATTTTATATGCAAAATTGTGAATTATATATGGCATTATACAATGCATATTTAATGATCATATAGGCACCATCAGTACCTGAAGTGAAATTTACGCTTCACAGCTGAAATCGCCATTCCCTTCATACACCCAATATGATAAAACATCTAAAGCACAATGATATACTCTGTCCATAGAATAAAAAATACTGTACATTTTCTAAAACTCTGCATAATAATGAGTTCAGGGATGCAGATGCAGTAAAACTCAGCAATTTTTCATAATGTTGCCTCTGTAACTCTACCAAAATAACTGTGATAACGCAAATGGGCAAACTTCTGAATTCCTCTGAGTTTGGATGACGGTTTAACTAAACCTGCTATGCCTTTGATGGGAGTGCCTTCTGTGGCTCAACTCAGCCCAGACCTCATTGACTTCTGTATTCTGAATTTTTCAAATAATATCATCTGGCATCCATGCTACTTTGGCATGCCAAACAATATCTGTCTTATCTAACTCAATCAATCAGTCTGCCCATCATACTGCACATTTATATAATGCCTTTATCCAACAAATGAAACTTGCTTTACAAACTTTAATTAACTTAGGCATCTAGTATCCCAGGGAAGCAGGGAAATGTGATCTCTTTTTTTTACAGAGGAAGAAACTGAGACACAGAGAAATGATGAGTGAGAGTCATCTTGCTGAACTTCAATGGACTAAAAGATAGACATTTAAGCTGTGTAAAATCACCCCAGGCTCTCTTTAACATTGTAGAAAATAACTCATCCAGCATCTTGATGTTAGGATGACTCTAATTGTCCTCTGGGGGCTGTTTGTGGCCATGAAAGAAGGCTAGATGCCCATCTTAGACTTAAAAGCTAAGGTAGGGAGGATGAACACTCTCCAAAACAATTTGTCCAAAGTCAGTGAAGAATACAAGATGTACACTGTTCAAATCAAATTAAATTCTAAGATTATAATGGTTGGTATTTGTTTTTAACAAACTGAGAAGACAAAAAATTAGAAGGAAGGTTTTATGCTTAAGGTAAAGGCCTTTCTAGTCTAACACAGAAAATCTGAAAGACTGTAAGTTTCATCTTTCTAATAAAAATAAAAATACTCATTTAAGGCTCTTCCTTTTCTCCCAACAAAAGAAAAAATCATCTTTACAATGGGCAAAAATCTTTGAGAGGGAAAAAGTGTTCCAAAAAGATATTAGAACTTTATTGGGAAATGTTATAGTAAATAATATTTTAGAATTTTTGTGCTTTTCTAAACAACAAAATAGCTCCCTTTTTTCATCATTCTTACAAGTTTTTCTTCTTCCTAGATTCCTGTCCTTTCCTTGTTTTCATGGAAACACAGTCTAAATTAAAATATGAATAGAAAAAAAAAGAGTAGGAGGATCCCAGCAAAAAAAAGGAAAAAACAGTCATAAAACCAAGACAAGCCTTCTTAAAAGTTCTTCATTGTTTTATTTTGCCCTCTTGCTTGAAGTCCTTTTTTTTTTTTTTTTTTTTTTTCTTTTTTCCCTGTTTCTTTGCTTTCCTTGGAGATATTTATTGTGACTATATCTTGTCTAGAAAATTGCTTCCAAATTTTCCATGCTTTGGTGAATTTATAGGATTTCTCTAGAAGGAAGCCCACAGCAATTGCACTTTCCTTTTCTATACCCTAACACAGGACTGAAAAAAAGGTTTATTCACTGTCCTCTTATTTCTGTTAGTAAATCATCCCCAGAGTCCAGCTTCTTCTTTGCTCTTTCCAGTGAAGAAAATGGTTTCTCTTCTGTGAAAAGCTGTGAAATCTTATAGCAAGTAGTAAAATTTTGTAATTCTGTAATTTCCATTCATTTTGCCTAAACTTTCACTAGAACTACCAGAGCCAGCAAAGTAGGACTGCCTTCACAGCTCCCAAGAAATCTTAAGTGTAAATCAAGAGATTAAACTTTAGACATGTTGAATATGAAATAGAAGTCTGATACACCTCCTGCACCACTTGGGGAAGGGTGGAGAAACTATAACAGTTTGATGAAAAGCAGAAAGAATTTTCATGAACATCAGCTCTTACCTGACGCACATAGAAGAGTTCAATTCAGGGAATGGGTGTGTTGTAGCTTTCAGTCATGTCAGAACTGATTCATTTTGTATAATAAAAATAAATACTCTATAGATTTTATAGGTTTTTAAAAAATTTAAATCAGAAAAATTAATTACACAAGATATGCCACTGTGCATTAAAGAATCTTCGTCTGCAGTTCTGCAGAAAGAATTTTCATGAACATAAGCTCTTACCTGATGCACATAGAAGAGTTCAATCCAGGGAATTGGTGGTTTGTAGCTTTCAATCACAGCAGAAGTGATTCATTTTGTGTAATAGAAATAAATATAGTATTTATAGGTTTAAAAAAAAAAATCAGAAAAAATAGGTACAAAAGATACGTCATTGTGTATTGAAGAATCCTTATCTGCAGTTCAGTGGGAAGGGAGAACATAGGCAAGCCACCTTCTGCCCCCTGGCCTGTGTTTTGCATTAATTTATGTCACTGGTAGGCAGTTGAATACTAGGGATGTTCTGGACTTAGCAGAACATTGCCTTACTTCATATGTGCTTTCTTTTCTCTCTAGCCAAATTGTTCCCAAACATATCCATATCAATTCTTGGTTGCAGATGGCATCAACACTGTACACAAAACTCCACAAACCTTCAATAATAAAGGCTTATCTGGTCTGCAAGTATCCTGTGTTTCTTGCGTAGAAGATAATTTTCCCAGCTAAGTGCCCTTAGAGCACACTTTTCCTAAGTATTTTTAATACCAAAGAAGTGAAAAAATCCCAAGGAAAAAAAAAAATTATTTTTCAGCAATGAATTCAAATAAATTTTTCTTTCACTTTTTCAAGACACTTCAGTTAAATTATTTAACTTTTAAAAATAGAAAGCCTATGTATGTGTTTCTCAAACAAAGAAAATGCAGCAGAAATTATGGCAGAATGTGCATTATAGCCACACATGGTGTAATACCTCCATACACTGCAGTCATTACAAATACAGAAAAAGCCTCTTAATTATTATTATTGTTTTAAATATTTGTTATTCAGGAAACGTTTATAATACATGAAACAAATAATTATGACTAACAGATTGTCTAATAAAGATGAAAAGGATGAAAATCCCTATGAATTTTTAATCTGAAAATAAAGAACATTAACAATCCTTAATTATATCATCAAATATTTAAAATTACCTTCCATACTAAATTCTATTTGTATTTAATATATTTATTGTTATATATCTGTAGCATTTTTATGCGTGGGTACATAAAATATCATCAGCTGTTACAAAAAGAGACATCTTGACTTAATGTATTCAAAATCTTGATCAAAATTTCCATTTTGTTTATTTTTAAGATAAATCAACAACTTTTGCACACTATATTAAAACTGATAGTTTTCTCAATGTAGTTGGATAAATAATTAATACTTTACTACAGCAAAAATTAAATTGTGCTTATCAGGCAAACCTTTGTGTAGATCCAGATTTTCGCATCCCTGTTATGCAAAGTGCTTGTGCCGTTTACATGTTCCTAATGCACGGAATATGCTTCTGATTTCAGTGTTTGTATTCTATACAATTCTATCATCTACCACTACTGGGCCTTCTATTAATAAATGCAGTAACCAGAGCTCTTCTATTGCCCTTCAAACTGGTTACATCATGACATTCCAAGATCAACTGCAAATTAAGGTTTAGGTGTGCTGTAGGCTTCTAGGCAACTGTATGTACCCAGTCATATTCAAGTGATTCCTATGAATCAAAGTCTTTCAGGAATTGGAAATTAGGTCTATATTAAGGTACATCTCAAGAAGGAACAGGAAGAAATGCAGCATCTTAACAGAGTATTAAGTCATCAGTGTCCCAAAAGAGCATCAATCAGGCATTGAAGATCATATCCCACCCTCTTTCTATCAGATTTTCAATTAAAGCAAAAAAAAAAATAATAATAATTTCAAAAGTATATGAGAAAACACAAAATATTTGAGTCATGACAAGGATACAAGAGGTTTTAATGAAATCAATCTTTTCTATCACAGACTTTGTATCCAGCAAAACATTCAGAAAAATAGCTAGTCGTTTGGATGCTTTAGTTCAGGATCATCTTAAACAGATCAGGTATTCTAAAGGGGATTGTTCGATCTTTTCTGAAACTTAAATTATCTTAAGGACGTTATAAAAAAAAAACAAAACAAAACAACAAAAACAGGTGGACAAATCTTTTTTTTTTGTCACTGTAATTTAAAGATGGTTTTACTAGATTGGATTAGAGAGCTGAGTACTAGATAGGATGAATTTCTCTAATCTCTGTAGCACAATTTCTTGGGTACCTGAAAAATTGCACCATCGTCTTAGTCCTTACCTTTGTGTAATTCTGAGTCCTCTTCATGATCTTTTGTGTAAAATAAATAAATAAATGGAATCCAGCA
Organism: Melanerpes formicivorus; assembly: GCF_026170545.1. Lineage (NCBI taxonomy): Eukaryota > Metazoa > Chordata > Aves > Piciformes > Picidae > Melanerpes > Melanerpes formicivorus. The sequence continues at coordinate 28,069,717 of NW_027142353.1, read as the reverse complement.
CTGAACAGATGACACCAATTTGCCTTGTTTGACTACTGCATCTGAAAACATCTCACAGTCTTCTACAATGGACTCAGATTTGTTGAAGATGTCAGAATAGACAACACACCAGACAGCCAAGGGGGGAATCTCCTTTTACTGCAACTGAACCACACATATAGTGCAAGCAAATGTTTCCATCTATTTAATGTCAGTTTTTTATTAAAATGAAAATGTAACTTTGCAAGTATGGTAAAGCTATTCTGGGCACAGCAACTTCTTTGTTCTATTTATATATCTCAATTGTGATTAATTTAAAATAACTTCATCTTTCTAACTGTATTTAACCTAAAAATAGGGAAGATGGAAATTTTCTGAAATTGGGCTGGCACCAGGGTTTAGTGTGATAACAGCTTATCTCTGAGAACTGGGTCAGAACAGAGCTTAAATTATACAAGTTTGATTGCTTTTGAGGAAACAGACACAAATCAGTATCCTAAGGAAAAGGGACTGAACCAGCAAAAAAAGAGGCAGTTTCTGCCCTATCTGTTTAAAATACACTGAAGTATTGTGTAATCTGTTGCAGTTCAGCTCAGCCATATACCTGCCCCAAAACAACTTCCCAGTGGGTTAACAGGGGCACTCTCATCAGTATCAGGTACGTTGTCTGACAGACTTGCATGAGAAACAGGAGCTATGTCTAATCAACACTGTGTGTAGTTTTAGGCAATGCTATTACTCTCTGACTTTCATGAGCATCCCTGATAATTTATTAATTAAAAAATGGAAAACATACGATTTGTGAAATTCAGAAAAATGGAGTATATTAAAACATTGCTCTAGGCATGTTTTGCTGCCTGTAAATCTGATTTGTTGACATCCTGTATAACGTACCAAACCAGTGTACTTCAGCCCAATGTTTTGCTATCTTCCAGCATAATTAATTTCCAGGGATGTGTGTGCATCCAAACAAGAAGCAGAAAAGGATCAGAAGGAATGAACTTGTCTGAAGGTATTCAGACAGTATACATGAAAAAGCATAGCCGGTAACCTTATGCTTCCCTACTAACAAAAGTTCATCCAGATTAGTAACTTTGGCATAGCTTAATTAACAGCTAGGGAAAAATGTAACCTGGGGTGAGGGGGAAGCAAACTGATTAACAGAAACTTTTTGTTTCTTAATTATGCTTTGAAATAGTCTCCTTTAGATTCTTCTCACTTACTGATGGGTAAACTACATACAGTTTAGCATTCATGTGGTGTCTAAATATGTCAGGCATTCAGAAGCTTATTCAAAACCTGCCCTAACATTCCTACTTAGGCACAACTGCAAACTTCATAGAAAAAAAAATAATTGTTTCCTGACTTTTTTTTCCCCAAGTTGGACAAATTCAGACTTTTTCCCCCTATGCCTTCTCATGAGTCTTCTTCCATCTGAGTTAGATTCCAAAATCAAAGATGAAAAAATGATAAAAAAAAAACCAACACAAAAAGTCACATGAGAAGTTCAAATGAGGATGCTTGGACCAGAACTGTGGTAAATAATCATTAAAGAATTGAGGTGACTTAGCTTATTTAAACTATTTGAGGCTGCTATTCAAAGTTGACCTTCTGTCCTTCCACACCCCAGAGTAGGTGGCTATGTACAGATGAAAGCAGCTGCACTCATGGAGCCAGAAGCATTCAGCTCAGCATTTAGCAGTCATGGTCAAAGAAAAAGCCAGGCAGGCTAACTCACAGCTAGAAAATGTAGAGGCTGATAATGCTTTCCCACAATGGGGCCAGGATCTGAACTGGCACTAGGTCTCTGCAGCTGTGCTTCTGGAACCATTAGTTTTCCCAAGTGTCCCCAAGTGACACTGGACACTGTAGAAACAACACCAACAAGCAAGAGTGCAGCTGCTGCTCCTCTCCCTTGCATCACAGGTCTGGTGAGATACTTAGACAAGGATCTGTAAGGAGGGTGCTCTCTTTCCCTTTCATTTTGCTGAGTTGCACATCTTGTAGTTTTGTTTCAGCATAATTTTACAATGCATCCTAGTTGTGCTTACATGCACTTCAGCAAAAGAGTATTTCCAAATATATTAGAAAACAAAGGATACATTTGCAACTCTCTCTCTCTCCCCTTCATTAAGTATATCTCACAAAGCAGGTTATTAGTTTAAAAAAAATCTTGTTCCAGTCCTTCCAGACATAGTGTGCATGGCCTGGTTCCTGCAAAACACAAACTTTGATGTTGAGGAGTGACATGATGCACTTTTTATCATCTTTCCTAAAGCCAGTCCCAGCTGCCTCTTCAAAATACTCCAGAAGACCCAAAAGACTATAGAGAACAAAAGAGCTCAAGGCTGAAGCTGTTTCACGTTCAACAAGTTTGATTAACTTATGGTAACATGAGAAAAAACAAAACAAAACACTAAACCAAATCCTAGGCTATTCCTGGTCTGGATTTGGGAAGGCAAATCCCTAAATTCATTATATAAATATGGGGGTTTGCCATTTTCTCACTCAGCAATGAAACAAGATGTGGTGGTGATTCTGTGACAGCAGTGCTTCTACTCACTGCTGGTTAGTGTATGCTACATGCATGTACTTCTTATACCCTGCAGCTTGACAACCATTTACTGACTAGAAGATAGTACAATACTATGGCTATGTTTTTATTTTCATTAGTTCTTTTTGAAAAGAAATAGCTTAGATATTTTTAGAAGTTTGTTTTTAAAATCAGGATTACATGTCGTTAAAGAAAAAAAAATCTTTAACTATACTTTATATCTTATCAAACTAAGGTAAAAAAATAGGTTTTCCATCCAAGTAACCAAACTACTGTCTGGGAGCTGTAGCTTTCTAGGAGAGCAATAAAAGTTGTCTTCACTGGATCAACTTAATTAAATGTCTGCAATGCTTTCACAAGAGCAGGAACAGGATGGCAGCAAAGGCAGGCAGAGGATTCTGGATTAAAAGCAGTCCTCGCAGTTAATTAATGGGATCTGCCAAATGCCGAGCCCTTAGCCTCTTGGTTTAATGGAGCAGTGGCTGCTGTGATTCAGGGACTAAACAAAATAAGGGACTAGCTAAACCAACATTTAAGATATGCAGAATTATATTTGAAGAACAACACCCCCACCCCCCACCCCCCACCCCCCACCCCCCTTGCAGTTCAAAACACTGTCTGATACTGTTGTAGGTTTCTCCACAGAATGATCAAGGTCTCAATTATTAACCCTCCTCTGCTGGAGTGCTTTTAAGACAGGAAGACACATTTTTAGGATTAGTTGTAAATTCCCTAGTGAGCCTGCAGGTGGGGATGGCAGGGAAAGACTCCCTATTAGAATTGCTGGAACTTTCCTTTTTATGCATTTATCTCAGCCTAGAGGAAGAAGGAGCAGTTCAAACAAACTGTTCTCTGGCTACTTTATTTCAGCATGTTTGTGACCTAAGTATGATCATTATCTAACAGCTTGGAGTGAAGTTGAAGTTATATAGTTGTTTTTAATAGGAAAAAATAGTTATAAGTTAATGGAATCTATGTTTATGGAATAGCTGTGATATATTTCTCAGACTCTGAGCCGTAAGGCAAAAAGGACATTTTCAAGAAAATTATTCAACAAGTGAGATAAAATGGCTATTTTAAATTACACTGCTTGAGGAATGACACACTTTGAGAAGGAACTTTATAGTCCTAGGAGGTGCTTATTTCTAAAGGAGAGCAATTAAACAATTTGCTTAGGAAAGTCATGCATTCTCTGCCACCTTAAGTTTTTAATCAAGATGGATATGCTTTTCATGAATATAGGTTCTAGATCAAACAAATTTATGGCCTTGGTGCAAGGAGTCTCTGGTAACAATGGTGAAAAAGTTATGCAGGTTAGTGTCTTTGGGTTTTGTCTTAAAATATCACAAATGGATCAGAGATAATGACAGTTAAAGCCCAAACCTTCAGATAACTGTGTCACAGGTTCAATTCAAGCCCTTTTGTAGTTTAAAACTGGAAAATATTATTCCATCTGCATATTTAAAGTGACCTTGGATATGTAGATCTCACCATTTTGTCAATACTGCAATGCTGTTTTGCAAAGACAGATCACCATTTTGGGGGTGGTGGTGGTATTTAATTTATTTTTATTTTTGTTTCATACTGCAAAGTATCTTCCTCTTGTCAGGAAGATAGGAGCAACAAAAAATGGATAAGCCAGCTGATCAGACTTCATCCCAGAAAGTTCATTGTAGGTTTAACTACATCCATGTCTGCATTAACTTTCTCACAGGTCTCCATCTGAACTTGGAAAGCTCTCTACATGGGAGGTCTTGTGGCAGCCTTAACTGTTTCCTAGCGGTATGACCTAATAAGAAATCTCTAGAACACAGAACAAAAAGAAAATGAGAATGAGAAATCTGGGTAGAAATACGTTCTTCCATGTTCATGTCCTCCAAGTGCAGAGATTCTCACAGTCTAACTTCAGAGTGTATGTGTGTGTGTGTGTGAGTTGGAAATGATGAGACACTGCTCCAAATCCTAAGCATATGAAACTTAATATGATGACTTAAAGGTGATCCGTTTGTTTTGTCATTTTCTGCATATTTTGCTGGGGTTAATGTGTGTGTGTCTGCTTATTTGTTTTGGGGTTTTGGGGGGGGTGGGTGTTGGTTGTTTTGGTTTGTGTTTTTTTTTTGTTTGACCTTTTTTGTTGTTGTTGTTGGTTTTCTGTTTGTTTTTCCCCCAGAAGAGGAAAATATTGCCCTTGAACAAGAAAACTAGTGTATTCTTAGTTTTAATGTACATTTCTTTTTCTGAGGAGTTAGTACCCTGCTTCATATGTACCACTATTACAAGTTCTTCTGCTCAGACCTGGTGCTGAAGCACTATACCTCCATATTTTGGAGTCTTTTATTTGACATTTCCCACCCAGGGGTGAAGGATTGTGTGTGTTTAGGGGCAAAAAGCCTAAAAAAGAAGTATGTTGGTTTGTTTTTGTGTTTGGTTTTGTGTGTTTGTTTGTTTTTTCCCCACTACTTAGTGCCCCCTGCTGTCTTTTGGTCTCTTGTATTGTGGTTGTTCGGTTTTTTTTCACTTTATGACCTTAGAATCTTCTTTGACCTTTTGCCCTTACATGTGGGAATTTCTCTGCAGAACTGGTTGTGCCAGGGATGCTGGAGAAAGCAAGGTTAGACACATATTTTCTAGGTAAGTCTTCCTTTTTGTTGTCTGGCAGCTGTGTCTTGACTCTGTTGCCTTAGATATTTGCACTTTAGAAATGCTGGTGTAGGTCCATGGACAATACTCATACTGCTGCCAGTTATTAATTAGTCCTCTGAAATGACTGGGAGTCAGAATTACTGCTCTTGACTTACATGGTGATGAAAAAGAACATAATCCGGACCAACTCATTTTAGCTGCAGTTAATGAAGTGGCAGTGGTCTAAAACTCTAGAAGTGTAGAAGTGAGGTCCAGATGATGCCTGGTAAAGGTTTTTACTCTCTTGTACTGGTTGAAGAGCACCTCTGTGGAACATCTATTTAAAAGAGAAGCTTGCATGAAAATATAAGAAAACACAATGCTGTGTCAAGCCACACCCACCTCTCAGACATTGTCAAATATTTTGGAGGGGAAAGGGGTCTTTTTTTCCCAGAAACAATGCACTTGTCTTCCCATATAAATCACCTGCAGAGAAATTAAGAAAAAGGAAGAAAAGAAAAAATGTGTGCCTCTAAAACAGAGCAGCTTAAACCCTATATTAGGCATCAGACTGGCTAATTGCTGCCAAAGTGGTTCCCAGCGATATATATATTTTGAGCAACCACCAGAAATATGAGGACTTAATAAGTAGCGAGAAGCGAATTTATACAAAAAACAGACATAACAAGGCAAAGTTAATTCATCACAACTTTCACATAAGCCTTTGTTGGGCAGTTGGCCAGGCCCATCACATTATCTGTTTGACTCAGTGAGTCACTCCAGCTAATAGAATTTTGCCCCGTGTTTGTTGTTGCCATGGCAATGCAATATTATCAGGCATGTCATGTTCACAGATCAGTAGCAGCAACGCTGCTGCAGACACACAACAGCTTTCAGCCTTTGACCATAAACAGGAATTCACTCCACAGTCAGTCTGTCAAAAAGGAAGTCGGCTGTGGTGAAGAAGCACTAGTGCCAGTACTACTAGCCTTTTCCTTTTTCCTTTGTGAGTGCATTGCCATTATCATTAAAATAACCTTGAGTCATCATGAATTCATTCATTCACAAACATTGTCAAAGAAGGTGCAATAGTTCAAGAGAATCCAGAGGGTCAAAGAGAGGACTAGTTTTAAATCTGTGCCTATTGAACCTGGAAATGACATAGTCTGTTAGATATAATCTTATTCTTACCATAGCAAATCAAGCTGTGTTGACTGGCACCAGTGTCCAAGTCAATTCAGCACCATGAAAGGTTACTAAGAGTAAAGAGGTCATATCCTTTGTGGTATTGCTTTGAGAAATAAAGTTAGGCATGTGTGGGAATATTTTACAAAGAATAGCTTTTTCACCAAAAGTGAGAAACAAATCCTGTCAGGAATCTATAGAGACTGCAGGTATTTTCTGACATAGCCATATTTAAGTATTTAAACCCAACATATCATTGCTAAGTTTTTCAATATTTTAAAAGTTTAATTGAGTCATAAATATTGCATCAGATATTTTAATTGCTTTCCAAATAAAATGTTAAATATCTTTTTGAAACTGAGAATGCACCAGTTCTTGGGGTTTGTAAGGATTTTAGTTTTCTTTCCAACATAGACATATCAAATAATAATCAGGACCACATGGAAAGATAGTCCCTCTGAATTTAATTTATTTGATAGATTATACAAGATTTACCCCATTGTAACCTCTTTGGCATCAACTGAGTTGTTCTGATTTACCCTGCTTTGAATGGAGGATTAAAATTCTTGGATTTAAAATACAAGAGAAAATTTTTGCAAGGACATACTGTTTTTAAATGCCTCTGTTGTATGGAAAGACCTGTTTAAACATTTGTTGTCGCATATGTCCCAAAATGTTGTTGACAAGCTATACTGGCATTGAGAGACCCTACACAAAGTTTAGAAATTAATTTGAAAATTATTGTGAGCAATAAGGGGCTGATTATACTTTTCCTTCTGTGGGATTTAGACTATTATAATTCCATAGAATTTAAAACCATAGCTTTAAAACTGCCACTGGAAGAAGTGGCTACATTCTGGTTAGCACTGATCGCATGATTTGCAGCACTGATTCTTAATTTTTGCAGCTGAGACCACCAAAGTTTTCACACTTACACTGGTGTACATTAAAACACTGTTTGGTCCCTAGTATTTAAAATTGAATTTTGGGGAAAATTTTAGGCTATGCTTGATGAATACAAAGCAGAACTCCTTAGATGTAAAGCTTTTGCACAGGACCTTTTTTTCTGCTGAACAGAGTGACTACTTGCAGCTTGTATTACTCACTGTAATTACATTTCACTCAGTGTAGTAGAATGGATTTATACCTTCTATGCATTTATATGAATCTCTCATCGCTAACATCATGACACAGATGCAACAACCTGGATTTTCTTACAGTTATGAAAAAGTCTGTGTCTCCCATTTTTCCCAAAGAAATTCATAGATTCATTGAATAATTTGGGTTGGAAGGGACCTTAAAGATCATCCAGTTCAAATCCCCCCGCCATGTGCAGGAACACCCTCCACTGCAGCAGATTGCTCAAGGTGTCATCCAACCTGGCCTTGAACACCTCCAGAGAAGGGGCATCCACCATCTTTCTGGGCAACCTGTTCCAATTTCTCACCAAATACTGTTGTCTGATTTGGCTCTGTAGTGTACCACCAAGAGAAGTACACTACTCCAGTACCAGAATCCATTAATGGCCAGTCAATTAAAATAGCCCTACTCTTGCACTTGTGACTTAAATTAGTTTCTGTTAATCCAGAAAGAGTGATGGGAGATTGAAAAGAACTATCCCAAAGATTTGAAATAATATGAGATTTTAACTAAAATTAGTTTGTTCTTATGACTCTCATTTTACTCCAGTAAAGAACAGAATGAAAGTGTAAGGAAGACACAGCTTCCCCTTGTTCTGGTGAGGACAGGAAGACTCAAAATCATGAAATTATGAGCAGCGAACTGCCTACTTTTCAGTCAGCCTGTAGCATATTCAGGTAACACAGGAGAGGAAGGGAGGAGTTACATACATCCTTATCTACATTTTGCCTGCTCATAAAAGTGATATCATTAGATTTATATTGGTTAAAAGCTATTTGAGTAAAATTGATATAGCTCCTCTTCTTGACGATTCTTTGATCATGTCCAGAACATCTATCAGTCAGGTTTTTAAGGGCTCTGAATGTTTCACATAGACTCCATATTAAAGAGGAAGAGAGTTTTAACCAGTGGAATGACATCTAATTCAATAATAATATAATTAAACAGGTGCAATTTCAGTGTGTTGAGAGTTTAGTATAAATCATGGAATGAACCAGCTATGGTTTGGATCATTACATCTTAGAATAATGGCTGATCTGTTGACCCCAAGGGTCAGCAGATTCCTGCCATTCAATGGCAATCTACAAGTACATTATAGCTAATCATGTCATACTGGCAAAGGAAAATATGTCTTTTCTTTTTTTTTTTTTTTTTTTTTTTTTAAATGTGGGTGTAATTCATAAGTCTTTTAAAGACACTGATTTAAGTTGCATCAACATTCCACTCTGTTCAGCAGTTTTTCCTCTATCATAGTGAAATTCCTATTTTCCTGAATTTAACTCCACTACAAACACCTTCAATTTTAGTTATTGTATTTGCATTGTTGTTTCATATCATTAATCCAGTACTTTTTATCATAACCAAAGAGAAAGAACAATTATTACCTTTGACTCCAACAGAAAGAGTAATTTTAGTTCCCCATATGATAGTGTATCCATTTCATTAAGGAAATTCTTATTTGTTAAACCTCATGAATAACAATTTACAGTATCACAGTATAACTTAGGTTGGAAAGGACCTCGAGGATCATCGAGTCCAACCTATCAACACAGACCCCATGACTAGACCATGGCACCAAGTGCCACGTCCAATCTCCCCTTGAACGCCTCCAGGGTCGATGACTCAACCACCTCCCTGGGCAACCCGTTCCAATGACGAATGACTCGCTTGGTGAAGAATTTCCTCCTCACCTCGAGTCTAAACCTCCCCTGGTGCAGCTTGAGACTGTGTCCCCTTGTTCTGGTGCTGGTTGCCTGGGAGAAGAGGCCAACCCCTTCCTGGCTACAACCACCTTTCAGGTAGTTGTAGAGGGCAATGAGGTCTCCCCTGAGACTCCTCTTCTCCAGGCTAAACAATCCCAGCTCCCTTAGCCTCTCCTCATAGGGCTTGTGTTCAAGGCCTCTCACCAGCCTTGTTGCCCTTCTCTGGACACGTTCAAGTGTTTCAATGTCCTTCTTAAACTGAGGGACCCAGAACTGGACACAGTACTCACGGTGTGGACTAACCAAAGCAGAGTACAGGAGCACAATGACCTCCCTGCTCCTGCTGGCCATATTCTACAACTAGAATTTCCAGTTGTATCACCCAGGTCATGTGAGAGATGATAAACATAGTTCTAACTATATGCTTTCATTGGTAGGCATATTTGGGGTAAATACAGGCCCTGAAAAATGAAATTTTGAGTCATCTGCAATGGTTCATAAGTTTGTCATGACCGCAACAAAAGATGTTGACATTGAAGAAAAGGTTCAGGAAGTACTGAGAAGTTTTACTGCAAACCTACTTCTACATCGTTCTTCCTATTCAACACCTCTGTATCCTTTTCATCTTGCCTTGAAAAAGAGATTTTTAAAAAATCTTTCAAAACAAAGAATTGTAAGATAGCCTTTAATTTTGACTGCAGCAAATGATCTTTCATAAATATTTTGTGTTAACAAAAGAGAAATGAGCTGAAAAAAATATTTCTGCTCTGCTGTGCTGTCCCTCCAACAATCAATCCAGGACAATCAATCCAGGAGATTCCTGGAATGCACTGATGACAATTTCCTTCTCCAAGCAGCTGAGGAGCCAATGAGGAAAGATGTCATGCTGCAACTTGTTCTGACCAAAATGGACAGGCTAGCATGGAATGTGAAATTCAAGGGCAGCTTCAGATACAGTGACCACAAAATGGTGGAATTCAGGAGTTTTAGGGCAACAAGGAGCGTGAGCATCAAGCTCACTACCCTGGATTTCAAAGGAGCAGATTTTGTCCTCTTCGGAGATCTGCTTGGGATTTTTAATGGGATAAAGCCCTAGAAGGAGAGGGGCCCAATAAAGGGGGTTAATATTCAAGACTTACCTCCCCCAAGCCCAGGATCACTGTGTCTCAACAAAGAGGAAGGCAGGTAAAAAGTGCCATACAGTCTATATGGATGAATGAGATGCTCCTGGATGCTCTTCAACACAAAAAGAACAGTGCTGATGGACAAGGGAAGAGCAAATGATGTTGACTACCTAACATTGTGCCAAGTGTTTGACACTATGCCCCACAATATCCTTGTCTCTAAATTGGAAAGATATGGCTTTGATGGGTGGAACACTCAGTAGATATAGAATTGGCTTGATGATTGCACTCAAAGAATGGAAGAATGAAAGTCGATGTCTCAATGTTTAAGTGGAGACAAGTGACAAGTGATGCCCCTTAGGGGTTAGTACTGGAACTGGTGCTAATTAACATCTTTGTTGCTGACATGAACAGTGAAGTTGAGTGCCCTCTCAGCAAGTTTGCTGATAACACCAAGCGGTGTGATGTGGTTGACATGGTGGAGGGAAGGCATGTCATGCAGAAGGACCTTGACAGGCATGAAAGGCAAGCCAATGGCAACCTCATGAAGTTCAACATAACGAACTGTGAGGGCATACACCTTGTTTGGGGCAATCTCAAAGAGAAATATAGGCTAGGAGGAGAACAGACAGAGAGCAGGCCTGAGGAGAAGGACTTGGGGGTGCTGGTTGATGAGGAGCTCAATATGAGGCAGCAATGTGTGTTTGCATCCCAGAAAGCCAAGTGTATCCTGAACTGTAACAAAAGAAGTGTGATCAGCAGGTTCAGAAAGGTGATTCTTCACCTCTACTCCACTCTCATGAGACCACATCTGGAGTAATGTGTCCAGCTCTGGAGCCCCCATCACAAGAAGGACATGGAACTTTTAGAGTGGGTCCAGAGGAGGGCCATGGAAATGATCAGAGGGCTGGAGCACCTCTCCTGTGAAAACAAGCTGAGAAAGTTGGGGGTGTTCAACATGGAAAAGAGAAGGCTCTGGGAAGACCTTGTAGCAGCCTTCAAGTATTTGAAGGTGGCATGCAGGACAGCTGGAGATGGACTTCTTACAAAAGCATATAGGGACAGGACAAGGGGTAATGTCTTCAAACTGGAAGATGCTACATTTATATTAGACAATAGGAAAAAAGTCTTCCCCAGGAGGGTAGTGAGGGTAGTGAGGCACTGGAAAAAGTTGCCCTGAGAAGTTGTCGAGGCTTCTACCTTGTAAGTGTTCAAAGCCGGGTTATATGGGGTCTTGACCAACCTGGTGTAGTAGAAGGTGTCCCTGCCCATGTCAGGGAGGTTGGGTCCCTTCCAGACAAAACTATTGTATGATTCTAGGAAAATGAGTATTTTGAATTCACAGCTATGCTTAATACTAATATTTCATATAATTCACTGGAAGCATTTTGATATAAGGAGCATTCTAGAACTGAAAATGAAACAAAATGCAGTCTTTTCCACAGCACTAAATGCTTTATGCATTTGAGTGCTGATAGTAAGACCATCTCTTAAACAGCAACTTAAATTTAAAAAGGGCAAGGAAATTACTCAAGCACTTTTAAACAAGGCGAGAATAATTCAAATCAAATTATCTTCAAAGAGAAAACAATGAATAAAGAATATCTGGCTAAATATAAGAGTTCACCTCTTAGGCTTATCTGATTAACTGTTACTCAGAGTCATTTTTCTCATATATTTAGTGGCAAATGTCATTAAGAAAGCATCCTCAAAGGTGTAAGAAGTGGAACCTGAGGTTAAACACCTACTTCATTACTCCAAGTCTGATTGTGCTGCTATATTCAGACGAACAAAGTTTAGCATCTGGTATGATAGAAAATGATTAATTGTGATCTAGACTGCAAGGATCTTGACTTAAGTCAAAGCAATTATCATACCGAGTGAAATCACAGTCTTATTGAAAACTATGTCAGTGTTCCCTCTGACTCCAGTGGATCCATAGTTTTCATTAGTGCATTTTAACCTTGGAAACTATGGTGATGACACTCCCACTTCTAATCATGCATGTAGAGTTCCTTTTCTTCTAGATTATGTGGAGGATAAACACTGTGAAACATCATGAAACAGCTGAGTGGCAAAAAATAAGGGAAAGAAAGCATACAAAAGGGTTAGAAGCAAAGGATTTTGGAGGGAGAACACAGGACTCAACATCTTTGGAGAGAAGATGCAGCAGAAGAAAATGAAGAAATTCAAAAGGAAAGATGCAGTGAAAGCAGAAGAGAAGATTGTGTCCTGGAAAAAGAAGACTGTATATGAGCCTTGAAGGCAGGCAGGGGATTGGAGGGATAGGAAGTAGCTGAGCATTCAGTTCTCATTCTATGTGTAGGCTGAGCATTTAAAAATCCTAACACTTTAGCAGGTAAAGCTACTGCATAATGATAGTAAAGTTCAATTGTTCTGAGCTGCTTTTTAACACTCACAGCAGCACATCTAAACAAATCATCTCATTTTTAATGAAAATCGCAGTGATGTCGATCTGTGCTTTGTTTCAAATGTTCTTGTTTGTTCCTCAATCAATGCACGAGGCAACACTTTCAAGTAAATTAAAATGAGGCTATTTACCATTCCTAGGATAATGTTGGCTCTGTAATGTCTAACAAATACTTATCCAGTTTGTCTAAATTGGTCAACACAGTGACATCTCTGAAAATGTTTATAGTAACTTTAATAGTAGAGAACCATATTATCTGCCAACTCCTTTGGATCTTTTGCTTAAGCCTAAACTGGGGCCAAACTACTGCCCATCTTGAACTGAGCTATGCTTTTTAATGTGGCTGCTAGTGTGCAATGTCACTGAATAACTTAATTTAATTTTATATCTGAATATCACAAGGGGACACATTTAATTCTATAGAAATACTGAACTCCAAGGTTCACATTCTCAGTTTTGACAGTAGCAAAGAGTTCACACTGATCATATGAAGAATTACTCTTCTCTGTTTACTGATACTCAACTGAAAATAAGAGAGATTTTGAGTATCAGCCATGAGACACTAGAATTGGAAAGAAATATACCTATGGATGAGTATTTGTGGTCATGAACTGTTGTCTTTGAACCCGCATATTTTGTGCTCCATTTGCTTTCTCTTTGGAGGAATATTTTGGAGAAATGAATGACATCCAAAAGAATGATCCACTGTCAAAAGAATTCCTGTTTTCCTCACGTTTCTGTATTTTTCTACCATCCTTCTTTCCATTGTCTTTAGAAAGCAAAAAGAAACAAAATTGAATTTACAATGTCATCAAATATATCAGTTAAGTCAACACAATTATGGTTATGACATGGTGAACTGCCAGACAGAAGTAGTTTACTTATTTACTAGTAAAATTGTTGATTCAATGAATGCTAAAGCTGTTCATTAATTGTTCAGCATAATATTTATTATGTACTCTGGAATATGTATGAAAGGAGGGAAAGAAAAAAAAAAAGAAGTAAAAAATAGTGAAGCTGAACATAAATGTTTCTCAAAAAGATTTTAATTCTAAAGAGTATTTTCACTGGAAGTTAGGTACATGCAAATGCAGATGTTCTTTGACATGTGGATGTCCTATAGATTTGCCTTCACAGGAATGCTTCTTCATAATTTTATCTGAGGTCAGGTGTTCTTTCATATATTTCAACATTTCTCCTATGTCTTACCTTTTAAAATCACTGTGATTCCTCTACCATTAACAATTCCAAATTTCCCAGAACTTCTTTCATTATCATCTTACTTGAAAAAAGTTACTAGCCTCTGTTCCAAAGTTAAACCATTCCTCTATCCAAATTGTTTTGTCTTTCTCTGGGGAAAAAAAAAAAAAAAAAAGATAAGGGAAAAAAAAAAAAAGGGGAAAAAAAAGGAGATTTAAAAAAAAAAAAAGCTTAGTCATCTTGGTCATTTTGTCCCTTATTTGACACTACCAGTTCCATTGTTCCATTTCTTTATGGATCTGTATTGTGATGGAAAGACACCAGTGACTGCAGTAACACACTGAATCATGAAAGCAATATGATGTGGTAGCTGGATTAAAGTTTGCATTAAAGAGAGCTATAGGCAGTAGATGTTCCACCTTTGATTCTGATTTCATGTAAGTTGCTCCAGGACAATGACTTATACTGAGCTGACTCATCACTCTCCTATAACCTGTATTTTGCCCTTGTATCTCTGGGCTTTTTTAAAAGCCGTCATCTCAGTCCAAGTGTGATGTGATAGCAGGGCTGTACTCTGAGGTAGGTGGACATGCTGCTGTACCATTTGAACAACACCTCTTGGTATTTACAGGGGGTAGTTTATCATGCTTTGTCTAATCTGAGTCACCACTTTCAGGCAAAATCATTACCCTTACATAGAGCCTCAGTCATAACCAGCTTAGTCTAGGTTGGTACTTTAGCCAAGAAATCAGAGACCATACATTTCTTTTCCAATTCTGTGAGTTGGACCATCCTCTTAAGTGGCATTTAGAACAATACTTACACACCAAGGTGATTTTGTCTTTTTTAAAACCTTCATAAATTCTCTGACCTTTCTATATTTTGTACTATGTCCCCGAGTATAGTTTACTGTACATTGATTTTAATAAGCATTCTCTACAGACCACTATGTATAAGGTTGGAAATGGTATAATACAATTTTCCTCCAATGAAATGCTATAGAAAATTGTGCATTTTATACTGACATGTGCCACATCAATAATACACTTTTTATATCTTATTTGCAGCTATTGATTTCAACAACATAATGAAAAATTGATTGCAATGAAGTGCACTACTTCTTAAGTGTAAATTTCAATGTCAAATTATTTTTATCTATGCTTCGCAATTATAGATGAAGCTTATACATTTATATATGTTTGCTTTTACAAAACTCTGGATCAGTAAATTAGATATGACAACATTCAACTGGGTCAATAGAAACCTTGTTGCTCTCACTAAAATATGATTCCAAAATTAAATACACTAGTTCCCTTTCTTCATTATAGAAAGAATTAAAGTCTCCGTATGTAGTATCACCTTCCTGGGCAATTTAATATTTTCAAATAGAGTCCTAAATCTTAAGGGCATATAGGCACACAAAGTATTTTGTATGGGAAACCACTGAAATGCATGCACACATTCTGGAGCCTACATGGCAAAGCAAACAAGGAGAAGTATATTCTTTTGTTATCTCCTGAGACCTTATTATTTTCAGGGGAAAATATTTGTGTTTGGGAAAACCTTATGTAATTAGACCTGACAAAAAATAAGCATGGCTTCCATACATAGCAAAGGGGAGGCATTTGTCTCTACTTTTTGCACTGTAAACAAAGAAAATCTATTTCTGCACCTTCTCCATACCCTTTTGGAGAGCTCAGACTGGGAAATTCGTGCTATTCTTCTTCTGGGTCACAAGCAGAGGTTATCTGCAGATAAAGCTGCTTCACTCATTTTGCTTTCTGAGGACTGGGAAATTTAATGCAGAATTGTTCCTGCCTGTAAAATTAGCCTGGGAAAACTAGCAAATTATTGATATTTAATTAGACATTTCATGCATTTCATAATCAATAAAAAAATCAGGTGCCCAGTTAAGCCAGTCTGCTAGATTTCTTCGACTTAGTGAATAGAGATGGGAACCTCTGAGAAACGATGACTCATCCCTTCCTAAAATGATGAGATTGAATAAGAATGATCTCACAAAAAATGTCTATCATTTAGCATTGATGATAGAGGCAGCAGAGATAATAAATTCAGACTAAAGCCTAATTATAGCAATTACGGTTGGAGAGGGTGAATCTCAAAATAAGGGTTCATATGGGAAGAGAAGACTCTGGGTTCATGGAGAAGACTCTAGGGCAGCCTTATGGCTGCCTTCCAGTACCTGAAGGGAACCTAAAGGAAGGATAGGAGAGGAACTTTTCATAAGGCTGTCTAGCAATAGGAAAAGGGGGAATGGTTTTAAGCTGTGGGAGAGTAGGTTCAGACTAGATCTTAGGAAAAAGTTCTTCAGTACAAGTGTGGTGAAACTCTGGAATAGGTTTCCCAGAGAAGTTGTAGATGCCCCCTCCCTGGAGGTGTTCAAAGCCAGGTTGGATGAGGCCTTGAGCAACCAAGTGTAGCTGAGAGGTGTCCCTACCAATGGGAGGGAGGTTGGAGTAGACAATCTCTAGGGTCCCTTCCAACCTAAGCATTTTATGGTTCTGTGATATAACTGTAACAAAATCCTGGCATGCAATGGGACCACAGCATTGTTCAATCACTACCACATATTTAGTAAGTTTAGTTACCTCACTATCATCTAGGTAGATTTTGGAAGTATTTGTGGGCCTGCAGGTGCAAAAAGGAGATGAGTGATTTTGAGTATTTTTTGGATACCAGCAAACAGTGTCTCAATTCCTTAGTTTCTCAGTACAGAAACAAAAGCATCCTCCCGAGACAGTTGCAGATACCACACTGACTGCGGAGAGAAGAGGGAAACTGTTTGTGGGAGATGAACTGCAGTAATCTGTGTTTTATAGCACTGACAATAAAAGAAATTGCCCCAATACCTGGAGATTATTTCAGTCATTATCTGGTGTTTGGGATATTATGCATTTTTCTATGTCCCTGTTAAATAACGTAATTGTTCTGCTTCCATGTCTATTTCCCGTAAAGGGGGCATTGTCATTTACCTTGCCCAGAATGAGCGACCTGGTTGCATTTGTTGTGAACAGTTGCTAAACAGGGAGGAATGAAAAGCCACTTCACTTGATGTAGTACAAAGGGAATCTGTTTTCCCATGTATTTGTGCCTTATGCTTCTCCAGACAAAACGTTCTCAACAGTTAAGACAATAACAATAGCCCTCACCGATAGAGAATCTTTAATTTTTGTGAAGATTGCATTCATGATGGTGTCTATTCTTTTGTGGTAATATTTATAAGGTCTACTCCTTCTGCTCATCCATCTATGATCATGATTCCTGTCATGGGGTCAAAAATAACAAGAAATCATGTTGAAAGCATGACTTGATCATGGTAGCCACTATTTACAGGAAGAGACTGCAAGATTACAAGTGGAAATTTCCCCTTCACTGCACTAGCCAAGGCAGCATTGAAGAAGTGGCTGCCATTTCCCATGTCAGACAGGTATTCAATTTGACCCCATCCTCATGTGGGCAGTTGGTCCCCAGATTTAGGATATGCTGACAAAAAAATTATAAGCACTGTTACAGTGAACATTGGCTTTTATTGTTTCCATCCTAAAGCAAACGTCCTGTGAATTTACATGTTTCATGACTGATTATTAAATAATGCCCACAAAGGAACTTAAAAGTTATGCAAATCTTTACAAGAGAAGATGATGATACTCTTACCAGTTAGATAATTATTATTATAATTACTAACTAGCAATCAATGAGTGTTTCAGTGTGAGCTGAACTAGATGAAGGATGTAATGGCATACCCATGTAGAAACAGGACTTCTTCCTGCCTCTTAGAATCCTATGCTTCTTCCTTTAATACAAGGACACGAATAGCCTCTGTGAGCCTAAATATCTCCTTTCCAAGAAATTAATCTCAGATATATTGACACCCATATGCACCAACCAACAGGGAAAATTCAAAATAAATCATATAATGAAAACTAAGATAGTTTCTGCATAAATCTTTGAAGCCTAAGTGAGATCAGACTGAACTGTCTTTACATCACCCTAATTAACTTACTGATTTTTCCAAAGCACAAAGCATGTTAACACATCTGTACAAGGGATGAACATGCATGAGCAGTTGGATGAACTATAAAATATTAAAATCAAATAAATTGAGGTGAAAACTAAAAAAAAACCCCAAACACTTCTTGAAAGAGTTCAAGGAAAAGCTATTAGACTTAAGTAGAAAAGTGGCATTTACAATACTGCTTTATTGACAGATGGAGGTCCAGAAATTATCTAAAGTAAAATAAAAGCAACCCACCAAACATTGAAATAACTGTGGCGGTAATAGATGTGATGAAATCATGTTTGTAAAATACAATTATTTAAATAGATGTTCTTCTATTAAGGAGGGTTAAAACTAGCAATCCTAGTTAGTGCTTTATTAGTTATTATTTAATGTAGTTTACTTGTGGGCTGAGCCTCTTGACAGAATGGGCATCAATGTCCTGCATTATTTGGCTGGCTGAGATCATCAGCCAAAGCTCATCATCAAGACTGACAGCTGCAGCACCAAGGAGATCTGAGAAAGCTGTTGTCCCTGTGAGGGACAGATAAATGGAAAGATCCAACACATGGTACATTTTCACTGAGCACTATGAAACAACAAACAGAGGAAAGAACTATTATTTTATGCTTCTGAGAGCATGTCTAACTTAAACTCCCTTAGCCTTTTTCTAAGGCAATGCTTCTTAGATATTATGGTACAGGCACTCATCATGTCTCTTCAAATTTTTTATTGTATGCCAAGAGCTAGTGAGATGAAGTGAGCTGCTAGAAGAAGTTTGGAAATGTTGCCTTACACGTCATCAGATTGTGTGGAATTCCAGTTCAGTTCCTAATGAATACATTAAAAATGTACAGACAATTACCGTGACTGTCTCGCCCACAGAAAAATACATTGATCAGGCATACCTTAACAGACTCCAGAGAATTCGATTCTCTGTTCCCTGATCCTTAATGAAAAAAGATGTAACCTAATTCCTACTAGGCAAACCACAGCTGTCTTGGTGTTCTTACTAAACAGAGAACAGGGAATAGGACTGTGATGTCTACAAAAATTGGGTTTTTTAGCCATCAGGAAATGTAATTGGAATAGTCTCAGTGTCTAACAGAGCAAGGAAGAGAAGGAATTTTTCTTTTTTTTTGGCAAGTGTGATTAAGTTCTAATTTTTGAGTTGAACATTTCTTTCAGATTGTCTTTCATCCTATTCAAGAGTCCTTTCCAATCCTTAAGGGTCATATTCACAACAATAAACTAAGAAATCATTTAGAGGAAGAATGCCATTTAGTACTTGAGTGACTACTAGACCCACATTTTGCATATTTAGGCAGACTTTACATTGTTCATATATTGTTATGTTGCACCATTTTATGCAGCCAGACATCCACTCTGTCTGAAATGTGTTACAAATATAGTCACATTTCCTCCTAGTTCAGTGGTAGAAGCAGCTAGCCTCCTAGTGAAGTGATGTAGTTGGAACCAAGGCGTTGGAGACCAAGAAATTTATATTGTGCTGACTGAAGGAACTGAGTGATTCTTTACACAGCTAGGGTAATCAGTGATTACAGCAAATTTTGTCTACACCAAACAGCAGCAACCTCTATGGGTAAGTGATGGAAACTTTTAAAGTTACTTAGTTCACTGCTGTTCCCCAAAAGGAAATCTGGGAGTTATATCACCAGCAACAGGCATTGTTATGTTTGTGAAGTTTCACTTGCACAACCTCATCTGCTCTGGCTTCCCCAGTTAGTGAAGAGAGGGAAATACTTTGAAAAATCACCTTATCCTACCTAATTTAGTACAGGATGTATAGCCCTCAGCAGCCATTGTTCTTTTGATCACAGAGGGCTTCTTGACATCTATCTGAGACCAGACAGCTCATTGTACCTATGCTTTAAGAAGATGTACTTGAGATTTAATACAGGGTGTAATATCTTTTATTCAAGATATTGTATAGCATGTCTGTATTGTCACATGGAAGCAAAATGCTGTTTTCAGCTGGCTTTACCTTTGGTATTGATGTGATCTACACACCATGAATAGACTCCTACTATAGTCTCCACTGTTTTGATAATACCAAAGATACCCATTTGTCTGTTGCAATAAGTTTTTCAATTGTTTTACAGTTGAATATCTGACCTAATTTAGCTTAATTTAACTTAAGGAAATAGGAAGCCTCTTAATGACCTTCTATGCTTATTCCTAATTTGGCAAAAAAAGGCTGAAGTGATCCATCTTCATAGAATGCCTCAAAAGTTAATTCATATTTTACAGAGCTTGTAGCTGAACTTCCTAGTTTTACTTCAAGAGTTTCAGATCTCTCTTCACTTTTGTATTAATAGTCTTATTATCATATATTTTGATGTAACAAATTCCATGTAAGCAAAAGAAAATGGGTATTTTATTAAGGTGACTGGAAACAAACTGGGACAAAACTTGGGAGTCTTTGAAACCACCTGCAATGCAAACCTTCTTTTTTCTCCCTTTGGGAATTCTCTTTAGCACCATTTTGTTTAGTTTGTATAAGTTCAAGTTTCATCAAAGTAGTATTTATTTGTATAAAACTCTACACCAGATGTCTGCAGACATGAAGCCTATGAAGTAATTTGTTGCCAACATGACCCTGGTGGTTTCAACAATTAGAAACTGAAGCAAGTCTGTTTACAGAAGGCTTTAATGTTAAACTATATGCAAACACATCTATGTGGATTCAGAATCTCTGCAACAGATAGATCCAGTTTCACAAATATTCCAGCAAATGAAATCTTAGAACTTATAAGCTACTAAGTATAGCACAAAGAACATGAAAATCACGATGCAGTAGTACTTATTACTTTATATATAGCACTTTACATCTTCAAAGTACTGTGCTAACAATATCTAATTAATCCTCCTCAACTAATTAATCCTTTCCAGATCAGGAAGCTGAGACACATTAATTACAATTATTATTTATGTACTTATATAGCACCATAGGTGTGCATGCCACTTTGCAGACTTATAGACCAGTCCCTTACTATTGTGAGCAGCTAAAATTTGTCTTTAATACTGATAGGAGAAAGTTTATAGCATGCAATAGTTGGAGGAAATACTTTCTCCACAAAAGTTTACAACCGTGTGCCAGATTATGCCATCAGCTTTGTCCTTAGGCGAACATAGCAAAAGGTAGCTGGATATGAAGAGCAATATTGAAATTTTGTTTGCCTTTTTGCCCTTCCCAGCCCCTCCCCCCCATTTTTAAAGAAAATAAATGCAAAAATAAATGCAGTTGTTCATTCACTGTTTTTCAAGAAGGTTCAGAATGTGTTCAAGCCTCTCAACATGTGAATTAACTACAGTATCTATCTTGCAAAGGCCTGTAGTGATAGAATGAGGGACAATGGTTTTACATTAGAAAAGGGTAGATTTCGGTTGAATGTTAGGAACAAGTTCTTTACCATTATGGCAGTAGGACACTGGAACAGATTGCCCACGCAGGTAGTTGAGGCCCCATCCTTGGAGATATTCAAGGTCAGGCTCAAGAGGGCTCTGGGCAACCTGTTCTAATGGAGGATGCCCCTGTTCACTGCAGAGGGGTTGGGCTAGATGACCTTTTGAGATCCATTCCAACCCAAACCATTCTATGATTCTGTGATTCTATGATGTTAGTAGATTTTCATGTTCTGTGTCTCACTCATTATGAAGAATGAAGAAGATCCTGAAATAATTAATGGGTCCATTTTGTGGGGGAAAAAATCATGCTGTTTATTAGCAACTTCTCTTTGAAAGATAGTCCCAGGTGTCTCTGACTTTTTTAATTATTATATTGGAGGCCTATATTCTTCACAGTGCATAACATCCCAGTGCATCATGAAGCAAAGTTTGTAAGACAAGTTATTATTTAATAATTACTTTAAAAATTGCTTAATCTGTAACAGCCATATTTATGTATGAATAAGTCTTAAACTGATGATCCCCCATATCCCAGTCCATTGCACATTCACTTCAATGAAGGAATATTAGAGAGAAAATAGAGACTATTTTAACAGTGATCAGAGTACCACTTATATCACTATTCAGTTTCTACCATATCCAGACAGTCCTTGTTACTATCAGGACACTATGCAAAGAAGTTCCAGGGCTTCATCAGGAACCAGCTCTAGTAATCAACCTTTTTCAAGAGAAATAATTGTTAACAACTTGCAAGCTGGTCCAAATCTGAGAAGATTGCTCCTTTGACAACAAAAACCTGCTCTAATAAACCTACCACAAATTCCCTTCAACATATAGTGGATGGTCTAGAAATGTCTTCAGAAACAATCAGAAAAATATACATAAAGGAAAGTATTTTTCAGTCTGAATATGTGTGCTTATTTTACATCCTCATATTTGCTGCATTTTAATCTCAGACTTAAGTCTGCGTTTGATGTTGTCCTATGAAATTCTTCATGTCAAGAGGATGGAATAAAACTCCTTTTTTAGAATTTCCTAGATTGAGGAGGTTATAAAGGTTATGGCTTAGTCCTGAGTGAATAAGCTGTAAGCAAAAAGAAATCTTTTGAAAATATTTGGGGTTTGTTTGTGTTGTTTTGTTTCTTTTTTTTATTAATATCTCCTATAATCCTATACTAAATTATTCATGACAGTTCATGGTCTGACAACAATTCAGAAGCAGTTTGTTTTAAGTACAGAGAAATGAGATTCAACTTTTGAGCCAGTACTCTTAGTTGTGACTAGCTATGCTAGTTTTACATTGTAGATCTTTACCGAAAGTGAAGAACAATTTTTCTTTTTTTGGGTTTGTTTTGAGGTTGTTTTGTTGTTTTGGGGGTTTCATTTATTTGTTTGTTATTTCGAGGTTTTGGTTTGGTGGGTTTTGGTTTGGTTTGTTGGTTGGTTAGTTGGTTTTTTGTTGGGTTGTGGGGTTTTTTATTGGTTTGGGTTTGATTTTTATTTTTAATCCAGCTGAAACTGTAAGGGTTATTTAGATGAGCAGAATGTAATTTCCTGAAATGGCATTTGTTCAGTGTATGTGGTTTGACCTCCTTTTAATGGAGATGTGTTTATTTTAAATAGCAGGGCACAAAGACCAACTGTAATTTCAGAGAAGGAGGTGAGGCAGTGAAAACAGGAAGCACCAGTAAAGAATTCCAACAATGAATGAAACACCTAGAAGTGTATCAGAACAGTTTTTTGCAGTGCTTTGATTAATCCCAGACTGTTTTAGCTTGTGCAATTGGTACTTACAAGAAAAATAATATGAGCTGATGCCAACCAGTCTCATATTTTCATTTGGATAAACTATTATTACAGAGTGCTTCAGATGTGTTGAGTGACAGTGAACTTTCCGCTCTCAGAGTGTTGTGGTGCAGTGCTTAGTCTTCCCCTGGGCTCAAGCTCCCAGGCTTAAGACTTGCTTTAGGCTTGTGAAAATCATCTACCAGCCAAGTGAGTAATAAAAGAGTAGAAGTTTATTGAGGCTGGGAATAACTGTTGCTGCCTGCTTCTTTTCTTTGTGTATCACTGGCTAGTTAAATGGAAATGCTTTAAATATTAAAGGTTTTGGCAACCAAGAACTGGACTGTTTCTCTAAGTTTCTAAAGCATCTAAGTTTGGGAAAAAAACTCCAGCCACTGTGTTTTCCTATCTGCCACTTTAAATCCCAATGTTTCAGGAGCCTCAGATGAAATACACCCTACTCTGGCTTATCATGGACCTAACTCAAATCTCAATGACATTTTTACTTTCATAAACTTTCTGAATGAATAAGAAAGCCAATGCTAAATGCAGAAACACTCCATCCTCATCCTGCTGCTTCCAGTAGCTGAACACAAAGCTGGATTTCATCATCAGAAATTCAAGTCCTTGCTATTTCCTTAAGTTGCCTTATATTTAATAAGAGAAGTCATATTCTTTCATGTACACTTTTCATTGCTATCGAACACTACTATTGATAGTATGCAAATATAAGAATTTATAGAATCATAGAATTATAGAACCATAGAATCGTTTCAGTTGGAAGAAACCTCTAAGATCATTGAGTCCAGCCATCGACTGAAAGCCACCATGGCCATTAAACTACGCCCCGAAATACCATGTCCACAGTTTTTTTGAGCACCATCAGGCACAATGATTCCACCACATCCCTGGATAGCCTATTCTAGTGCCTGACCACTGTTTCAGTAATGAAAGTAGGGATTAGGTCCACTAGCAACACATGGAGTACATCCATCCCAGAGGGGGAGAAAAATCCTAGCACATGAGAACAGCCTATCCCACAGAGGGAAAAGGGTTCTAGGAATGGAGTTGGCAGGACTCATTGATAGGGCTTTAAACTCTATTTGAAGGGGGAAGGGGCTGAAACCAGTCCCCCCAGACAGGGGTCTGAGGGTGGTAAGCTGGAGTCAGGAGTGAAACCTGCAGCACAGCTGAAGTGCATGTACACTAATGCACACAGCATGGGTAACAAACAAGAGGAGCTGGAAGCCTTGTTACAGCAGGAAAGTTATGATGTAGTTGCCATCACAGAAACGTGGTGGGACGAGTCACATGACTGGAACACTGTATTTGATGGCTACAGGATCCTCAGGAGAGACAGGTGAGGGAGAAGGGGTGGAGGGGTGGCCCTGTACATCAGGGAGCCTCTAGACACCATGAAAATAGAGATTAAGGATGATCAAGTTGAGTTCCTGTGGGAGAGAATTAGAGGGAAGGCCAACAGGGCTGACATCCTGGTTGGAGTCTGTTATAGACCACCCAACCAGGATGAAGAGGTTGAATTATTTTATAGGTAACTAGAGGCTGTCTCAAGATCACCAGACCTTGTTCTTATGGGTGACTTTAACCTGCCTGATATCTGCTGGGAACTTAACACAGCAGAGAGAAGACAGCCTAGAAGGTTCTTAGAGTGTATGGAGGATAGCTTCTTATCCCAGCTGCTGAGTGAGCCTACCAGGGATGGTGCTTCGGGGCTGTCTGGAGTCCAGTGACCATGAGATAATTGAATTTTTAATATGCAGACAAGCTGGTCTTCCAGAGGGTGGACTTCAGGTTACTTAAAGAACTAACTCAGAAGGTACCTTGTGAAACAGCCCTTAAAAACAAAGGGGTCCAGGAAGGTTGGACAACTTAAAGAAAGAAATCTTGAAGGCGCAGGAACAGGCTGTGCCAATGTGCCGGAAGATGAGCCTCTGGGGCAGACAGCCAGCCTGGATGGGCAATGAACTTCTGAATGAATTAAGGGAAAAAAAGAGGCTGTATCATCTTTGGAAGGAAGGAGAGGTTACCCATGAAATGTTTAAGGATGTTGCTAGGTCATATAGGAAAAAAAAAAATAGAGAGGCAAAAGCCCATTTAGAGCTTAGACTGGCCACTGCTGTGAAGGAGAACAAAAAATCCTTTCACAAATTAATGGCAAAAGGAGAGGCCAAGGGCAGCCTCCACTCCTTAGTGGACATGGAGGAGAATATTGTAACGAAAGATGAGGAAAAGCATTTACAGGATGGCCAAGGGATCAGGCCCAGCCAACATGGATTTAGAAAGGGCAGATCCTGCCTCTCCAACGTGATCTGCTTCCATGATTAGGTGACCTGCCTGGTGGATGTGGGGAAGGTTGTGGATGTAGTCTACCTGAACTTCAGCAAGGCCTTTGACACCATTCCCCACAACAAACTCCTGGCCAAGCTGTCAGCCCATGGCTTGGACAGCAGCACTCTGTGCTGGGTTAGGAACTGGCTGGAGTGACGAGCCCAGAGAGTGGTGATGAATGGTGCCACAGGGATCAGTGTTGGGCCCCATCCTGTTCAATATCTCTACTGATGATCTGGTTGAGGAGATTGAGTCCATCATCAGAAAATTTGCAGATGACAACAAGCTGAGGGCAGGTGTTTGTCTGTTAGAGAGTAGGACTGCTCTGCAGGGGGACCTTGACAGGCTGGACAGATGGGCAGAGTCCAGTGGCATGAGATTTAACACATCCAAGTGCCGGGTTCTACACACTGGCCACAACAACCCCATGCAGTGCTACAGGCTAGGGTCAGAGTGGATGGAGAGCAGCCAGGCAGAGAGGGACCTGGGGGTACTGGTTGATAGTAGGCTGAACATGAGCCAGCAGTGTACCCAGGTGGCCAAGAGGGCCAATGGCATCCTGGCCTGGATCAAGAATAGTGTGGCCAGCAGGAGCAGGGAAGTCATTGTGCCCCTGTAGTCAGCACTGGTTAGGCCACACCTTGAGTCCTGTGTCCAGTTCTGGGCTCCTCAGTTTAGGAAAGATGTTGAGTTGCTGTAACATGTCCAGAGAAGGGCAACAAAGCTGGGGAGGGGTTTGGAACACAAGCCCTGGAGAAGAGGGGGCTGAGGGGAGACCTTATTGCTCTCTACAGCTACCTGAAGGGAGGTTGTAGACCGGCAGGGGCTGGTATCTTCTCCCAGGCAACCAGCACCAGAACAAGAGGACACAGTCTCAAGCTGCACCAGGGGAGGTTTAGATTGGAGGTTAGGAAGAAGTTCTTCACAGAAAAAATGTTTGGCCATTGGAATGGGCTGCCCAGGGAGGTGGTGGAGTCACTGTCACTGGAGGTGTTTAAGAGGAGACTGGATGAGGCACCTGGTGCCATGGTTTAGTTGATAAGATGGTGTTGGGTGATAGGTTGGACTTGATGATCTTGAAGGTCTTTTCCAACCTGCTTAATTCTATTCTATTCTATTCTATTCTATTCTATTCTATTCTATTCTATTCTATTCTATTCTATTCTATTCTATTCTATTCTATTCTATTCTTTCTAATATCCAAGCTAACCCTCTCCTGGTACAACTTGAGGCCATTTTCTCTAGTTCTATCACTTGATACTAGGGAGAAGGGAACCTCACTACAATCTCCTTTCAGGTAGTTGTAGAGAGCTGTAAGATCGCCCCTCAGCCTCCTCTTCTCCAGACTAAACAATCCCAGTTCCCTCATCCATTCCTCATTAAACATCTTCTCCAGACTCTTCATCAGCTTTCACTGACCTCCTCTGGACATGCTTTAGCAAGTCAGTATCCTTCTTATAGTAAGGAGCCCAAAACTCAACACAGTATTCAAGATCTGGCCTCACCAGTGCTGAGGAAAGGGCCACAATGACTTCCCTGTTCCTGCTGGCCACACTACTGATACAAGCCAGGATGCTGTAGGCCTTCTTGGCCACCTGAACACATTGAGCACATTACTGGCCCATGTTCAGCCAGCTGTCAGCCATCACCCTCAGGTCCTTTTCTGCAAGGCGGCTTTCCAGCTGCTCTACCCCAAGCCTGTAACATTGCATGGGGTTGTTGGGACTCAGCTGCAGGACCTGGCATTTGGCTTTGTTAAACTTCATACAATTGACCTTGGTCCATTGATCCAGTCTGTCTGGATCCCTCTGCAGAACCTTCCTACCTCTGAGCAGATGAACACTCCCACCCAGTTTGGTGTAATCTGTAAACTTACTGAGGGTGCACTCAATCCCCTCATCCAGATCACTGAGAAAGTTACTAAATGAGATTGGTCTCAAAACTGAGCCCTGGAGAATGACTAGGAATTCTCACCATGCCTGGTCATAGATTGCATTAATCTAGCTGTATGGTAATTATTGTTTGTTGTTTAACTCTTCTGAAAGTAATTGGCTGTTGCAGGATGAGTTTCACTTATTTCACTTCACTTCACTTAAGAAACTGAAATATATACATTAGGAAGTGTTTATTATAGATCTGTACAGGACCTGAGAGACAGCTTTACGTTAGTCAGTGACTACCCAGGTATCTATCACGAATTTGGAGCAATGTGTCTAATGAAATGTGGAAATGAAAGAATTGTATGGAGTATGACTTGAATTTGTAAGGGGTCTGGAAGAGAAAAGGGTGTGTAAAAGTGGATCTTGCACTGAGGCTGAGGCCTGTGGCTGAAGGATGGATACAGAAAACTGGGGGAAGGAGAGAACAGGTGACCAATTTAGAATTGTGAGGAAGAGAAAAGCTATTACTGATTTGTGTAATTAAAGGTGGCATGGGAAATCGTCAGAGAAGAAAGAAGTCCCTAGCCATATGTTTAGAGTGATGTAAGATTGATGGAATAAAAAGAAAAAGGCACATGTAAGACAGGTTGGCTTTAACTTGTTCTTGAGAACAGCACAGTGTTATGATCCAAGGTGAAATACCTAAGTGTACACCTCTGTTGATACAAATGAACTATCTGAATTAAGGCGACTCATTCACTCTGGGGGAGAAGTTGTGTCAGTGCAATGATGAGAAAAAAGGAGTTTCTGAGAATTTGATCTTTTTCTGGGAATCTGCTTCATTTTTTTCAGTTTTCAGTCAAGTGCTGCATATAACTATTTTAATAAAATGTAATATGGGCATGATGGCCCACTGAAGATGTCAAGTGAAAGCTGGGGTTTAAGTTATTCTTTTCTTCCTCATTTCCTCCCCTCTCTTCCTCTCTTTTCCTCTTTTTCTCCCCCTTCCTTCTTCCTCCCTTCTTCCTCTTTACCTTTCACTATAGGTTAATGCTGGAGATTTTGAGAGGCACAGCAACATATCATCAAAATCAGCAAGCTCAGGGAAGGTGCTCAGGTCATTCTCCCAAACTGTTCAATATAATCAACTAGTTCCTGTGCACTACTAGCTGATTGTTTGTTGATAAAGAAGGGTCCACATATATAATCATATTTGTGTTATTTCTTCCCATGAGCAAAAGAAAGATTTTCCCTTTTCTGTCATTTGAAATCTTTGCTGACGTATACAGTCAGCAAACCTCTCTACTAAGTGATGTTACAATTGTTACAGGTTTGCAGATTTTGTCTTTCCTCCCTCTCCACTGACACCACAGGAGAAAACTGAGACTGTTGGGTCCTATCAAAGCTCATCCAAAACAAAGCTAAATGGAAGAATGTCTCTCTGCATAATTCCAGAATTGGTGAATTAAGGCCTAAAATGCCTTTTTGTATTTCAAAGAACCATTCAGAGTCCATGCTTAAAATCCAGATTAACGCAATCAAGAAGCAGCAAATTCAGCAATAAGATTTAATCTCTGTGGCACTCAAAAGACAAGATTCAATTATATTCTGTGATCTTAATTGAATTACAAAAAACCCTTCATAAGTAATGACATTATTTTATATTTTCCCCAAGCCCAGCTTACTTATTTGGATTGAAAAGAATTAAATAAACCATGGTTTGAGAAAAGTATGTTTGATTTTCCTGCCTAATAATTCACAGCTTTGAGGGGAAGCTAATATTCTTTAAGTAAAAGACTAATATCTACCTCTGGAAGTGCTTTTTTTGACCCATCTGGTTTGTCAGAAAAGTCTCCTACCTCTGATATTTATACAATATCATGCAAATGTCAAAATCTGAATGTCATCTTCAAAGACCCTTTTATGTCAGGCAACCCCTTTATAGGGAAAAAATAAACAATTTTATGTATGCATGCTTGATGCCAGTCCAATTAATAAAAGCCTTTTTTGCTATGCTTGGCTACAAGCAAGTTTCTCCTTTGAAAATGAACAGAGGGAGAATGAGATAAAAGGTCTGTATTGTTTCCTTGCAAATTTTACAGTTTCATTTTTAATTTGTGTTTGGATGTGAGGATCTTGGTGCAGATGGTGTGATAGTCCACAGTATGTTCTGAGAACCTGAAATGATAACAAAGATATGCAAATTGAGAGGGTGCTTTGGATGAAAGCCAGGATATCCAATTTCACAATAGCTGAAAACAAATTGATGTGCCCAGCAAACTACTCAGAGTAGCACTAGGAAATGTAGCAGTGCCAAAACAAATTATATTAATGACCTGAGCAGTTTGTTGAATTCTATTGGCTAGCTTAATGTTGGTTACATTTATCTGAGTTGGCACTTCATTTCCTGCACAAAACAACTTTTGTAAATGAACCCCCCTCCAAAAAAAAACAACCAACAACCCCAACAAAAACTCCCCAAAAAACCAACCAACACACAACAGCAAAACAAAAAAAAAAAACCTAAAAAACAGCCGACCAAACAAACAACAACGAAAAAGAAAAAAGGTAAAAGAAAAAAGAAAAAAAACATACTCCAGAAAAAAAAAAAAAAAGGCATTGAATGACAAATCAGTCTTAGGAATTGCAAAACAAAGCCATGCAAGAGTTATTTTTGCACCTCAGAAATGTCCAGCATATTTCACATAAAACTAATTTTAAAAGTAGATGCTCCTGAAATTCAGAAATGGTTGAAATTATTTATGAGATGGTTGAAATTACTTATATGAGGAAATATGAAACTCAAATCTCCTCCCCTAATGTTTCAATCTAGATCAGCATTACATTTAATATTAACCAAATGAATGATAAAATTTCTATTATTTTATAAAGCAACCTAAAAAGAGATGCTTTCAGATAAAATATTTGGGTATAAAGCTGTAGTCTGGAGTAATTCTGAAACAGTAATATTTTTCACAGTTTTGCCAGTATTAAAATGAGAACTTGAGCCCTTGGCTGTCATTTCTGCCTTCCCCTCCTTTCTGTAACAGAATGATTCTTGTCTCCAAGTGTACCACTTTAAACAGACTTTTAAAAATTGTTCCTTTCCTAACCAATGTTTAAATGGATGAGGAAAAAAAAAAAAGCCAAGAATATTTGTCGTTTGACTATCCCTTAACAGTTCATATATTTTAACATGAATAGCTTCTTTCTATTTAGAATGACAAAATCAAAGACACTGATAGTTTTCATAAAACCATAGTAACGATGCAGTGACTTGAATGTACTTTTCATACATTTCAGTACTGCATATTGAATAGCATATTTTGAACTACCCAGATCCATAATCTGAATATTTTGAAAGCTTAGCTTTGGATTTGATTTGAAACACATGAAAAACTTTTGTTTACTAATGCCATACCTGATCTGAGCCTAGCATTGAAAAATAGAAACTGAGATTTGATCTTGCTATACCCTCAGTCAATAGGCTACTGAAACAGTTGGCATAACAGAGTTTCAATGGAGAGATACAAGTCCAAGATGCTCAAACTCCAGTGAACTGCATGTTCTGTTTTAATTTTCAGAAACACCCCAAATCTTCCATCCAGGTGAAAAACTCAGGACATTTTGTAAAGTACTAAAACACAGTAAAAATAGCAGCAGATGCACTTACCACCTCCATTATGTACAACTGTATTAGGAACCGGTTACAAGATAGAGTCCAAAGAGTGGTGGTCAATGGTGCCAAGTCCAACTGGAGACCTGTAACTAGTGGAGTCCCCCAGGGATCAATGCTGGGTCTGGTCCTGTTTAACATCTTCATCAATGACATTGATGAAGGAACAGAGAGTCTGCTCAGCAAGTTTGCTGATGACACCAAACTGGGAAGCTTGGCTGATTTGCCTGAAGGCTGTGCAGCCATTCAGCGAGACCTGGATGGACTGGAGAGCTGGGCAGAGAGGAACCTAATGAGGTTCAACAAGGATAAGTGGAGAGTCCTGCATCTGGGAAGGAATAATAAAGTGCACCAGTACAGGTTAGGAGGTGAACTGCCACAGAGCAGTCCTGTGGAGAAGGGCCTGGGAGTCCTGGTGCATAACAAGTTATCCATGGGTCAACAATGTGCCCTTGTGGCAATAAGGCCAATGGGACCCTGGGGTGCATCAAGAGGAGTGTGTCCAGCAGATAGAGGGAGGTTCTTCTCCCCCTCTACTCTGCCCTAGTGAGAACTCACCTGGAGTGTTGTGTCCAGTTTTGGGCTCCCCAGTTCAAAAGGGACAGAGATCTATTCAAGAGTGTCCAACAGGGCTGTGAGGATGATTAAAGGACTGGAGCACTGCCTTATCAGAAAAGGCTGAGAGCCCTGGTGCTTTTTAGTCTTGAGAAGACTGAGAGGGGATAATAAATGTTTATAAATATCTGAGGGCTGGGTGCCAAGAGGGAGGGGACAGGCTCTTCTCCATTGCACCCTGTGTTAGGACAAGGGGCAATGAATATAAACTACAGCACAGGTAGCTCCACCTCAACATGAGGAGGAACTTCTTCACTGTGAGGGTCACAGAGCACTGGAACAGGCTCCCCAGTGAGGTTGTGGAGTCTCCTTCTCTGGAGATTTTCAAGACCCATCCAGATGCATTCCTGTGCAATCTGCACTAGATTCTATGGTCCTGTTCTGGCAGAGGGGTTGGACTCGATGATCTCCGGAGGTCTCTTCCAAACCCTGATGCCCTGTGATCCTGTGAACTGTAACTTAAAGGTGTTATGAATTGGTATCATATTAAAATATGAAGTAGTTACTTATTGCTTGCAACTTTATTTTAATCTGTCACAAGAATGAAAACAAACACTGGCAGGGAATTCATCAAACATTCAGTACCAACACAATGTGTCTCAACTCTTAAATGTCACCTGTTATATATATACACTTGTATTTGTCCTAATGTTACAAAACTGTTCTTGTGAAAAACACATCCATATTTTGCACTTTAGCTGACTTTAGAATCTCTAACTAAAAAGTAGGTAATTCATGACAATGCTAGTATACTAGTTGCAGTTATAGTAATTTTATAGATAAAGTCTGCAAGAAAACCAAAACTATGAACAAACTAAAAAACCTCACCTCTCCCCTCATCCAAGGAAACCCAAACAAACCCAAACTCTTATGACAAACTTTGTTGACTGACATTTTGTTTCACATTATTCTGTCAAAACTTATATCCAGAAAGATCCTTTTCCACGGATGAGTTTCCCCTGGCTGTCAGAAAACAGTGCTTCAGTAGGACTTGCAATAACATTCCTGCAATTGGCCTGAGCTTGGAGGTGTTTGTCATGGGAAAAAATCCATGTGGAGTTCAAAGGGGAATGAGGCAAATTAGGTAAAGAGAGAACACAAAAAAAGGCAGAAAGGTATGTAATCTCCTCCTTGGTCCTGAAGGACTTGCCCAGAAAACATAGCCCAGGTATGTATGTCCTGGATCCACACTACTGAGGAGTCTGTGGTTGAAGAGGACAGTCACAGAGTAACTGCCCCTTTATACAAATAATCAACACATTTAAAAGTCTTCACAGCGTTACCCTCAGAAAACAAACCACATCCTTTTGACAAGATACTAATTACATATCTTCAAAAAAATGTGTGGGAATGATTCATATCCATTCTTTAAGCCTTCTCCTTTGCTTATTATAACAGGAAGAGATAATCTGGCACTGTGGTTTTTAACTCAGCTGGAATTCAGAATGATTCAAGTGAACAGAGAATATTTCAGGAGGTAGGTTTCTTTACTTGGTGACATGCCCTGCATGAAAATGTCAATGTTTCCTCACAGCCAGTGGACAGGGGAGATGATAGCACAAGTTATCATGGAAAGTCCCTATAAGCTTACATGACTGATCTGCAGAGGTGGCAGACAAATTAATTTGGTTTGGTTAAATACCTCAAAAAATTGCACATATTCTCTTCAGCATGAATTGCTCTTTTTAAGGCACATATTTTTGTTTATTTTGCATTTCCCCTTACCACACCAAGAGTCCGTGTTCACCTGTGCAAAACGAGAAGTGGAGTAAAGGAAATGGAGAGGTAAGAAATCAGTGGAGTTTAGAAGTTTTAATATTTGTCATCATTATTTATGCAGATTCTGTGTTTTTTATAAGATCTTTGTGGTTTTCAGTTGAGTAAGCCTCAAAGGCTAGGTCTACCCATTGCTTCCACAGGTGTCACGCTTACCCAGCCGGGGACCAGTCCAGTGAACTCCTCTGCCCTTGTGCACAACCAGCTTCACAGAGTGAGGCTGCACCCTGAGCTGCAGGTACTGCCTAGAGGGCAGGGCTGTGAGACCTCCCCGTGAAGCAGGTTACACCTAAGTGCTGCTGGGACCTGCCCCTATTGCAGAAAGTGCACATCAAAGGGCAGGTCCCATCACAGGCAGTGGAGAAATGCCTGCTCCCCACTGTGAGCACAAAATCAGGTCAGAGAGAGACAGCTGGGCAGCCCCTGCTCTGCCGTGGTGCATTGCAAAACCAATACCAGGGAAACTGGGAGCAGGGAAACTGGAAACAGCTCTTCTTGCAGAAATGTGTACTGTCTCTTTTTAGCTGAGCACTGTAAAGCCTGAGGTGCCTGTTCCAAACACTCATATCTCCCACTGACTTCATTTCTCTCCTTTACTCCCACACTTTCCTCAGTAGGTGTGCAGCACTGTGCCATGTATATGTTGCATACAATGTGTCTGAGAGTGGAAGTTTAGCTTTTCTAATTAGGCACTCCACTATTTAAAAAACCTTTTTCTTAGCAAGATGAAGGTGTAAGTGTAAACTTGAAACACATTTGTCAAAGGAAATAAAAATAATAAAATCCTCACAAAGCAATAAATAGCTTTTGTTAACTGATGTATCCATGTAACAGCAAAGTATAGGGTTTAGATGAGCTTGGAAAATGACCCTTGGTAAAAAACTCACTAAAAGAAATACCTTGGAGATGTCCATCAGTTGCACAGACGCACACAAATCCTGAGCAGTGAGGCAATGTACTCTCTGTCTTCATGCATAATACATACAAAATAGGTGAAGTGGTATGTAAAGTGAATTTTAATTGGTTATAATTGTCATTTCATTTAGTAAAGTATTGTCTGGAGACCAGGATATCAATTAGCACTCTGTGGACTCTGTTACTTACGAAAATATGCATATATAGAGATGATGTGCTCTAGCAGTAGATATACTTTAATTAAGAAAGTGGTACAGTAAATTAAAGACCTTTAAAGTATTAATTAATTGGTGTATAGATCAGTTCAAGTTTCAACTTGGTAAAGTTAAAATCACTGTATCTGATTTAAATGAGAGAGGAAATCTGTATTCTGTAGTGATGCTAGATTTTTTAAAGGTGTTCCTTGCCAGAACCATGTTAGCTTAAAGATGAAATGCGTTTCTGCTCTATACAGCACTATAATTTTTTCTTATGTTGGTCCTGATAAAGTTATCACCAGAAGTGTTTTCACAGGAATTTTTATCCTGCTCTTTTAAGATGTGTCCTTCATAATTTTTGGTATTAACAAACATCCCAGCATTAATAAGATATAGAGAAATGATTGATATGTTCCATATTATTATTAAATTGTTAGTAACCAAGGGAAGTTTTGGTGGCATTTTTCCCTTCTTCTTTTCCATGGAGGATGAAGAAGGACCTGTTCCTTTTGACCACTTGCTCTGAATGACTTTTATACCCAATATAAGTGAGAAAAGAGGATGAATGTCACCTCTCTTCTCTTCCTCCTCCTGCCGATGCATACTCCTTTTGATTGACAGCTACTAATAACCTTCCTGCCCTAAGTGCCATGGAGACACTTTATTAGGACAAACAGCCAAGGAAATCTAGGAATGAAGCCAAGCCTGCAGTGAGTTATTATCAGGCTTGTATTTATCTCAGCTTTGTAATTTTTTCCAGTGATATGCAAATCCTGAAATAGATCTTCTGTTGAAGGACAGGTCCCTCTGTTAATTGATCCACTGAGATTCAGCCTAACCTCTTTTAGCTATCAGCCAGGGAAACAGGCTACATAAAAGAGTCTCAGTGCTGTATACAGTTCACATAAATTCACTATGCTCTCTACAAGGAAAACTTCTGCACAGAAAATGCATTTTTATTTCCTGAACATATTTTACATATCAGTGCTATCTGCATAACAGATCAAACTGATTTGTTTATTTGTTTATTAGATATGTATGAGTGTGTACTCTTATAATCAAATGTGATTTTAGATGGAGCTTTCTTTCTTTCTGGAATGATACACTACAAATATG
The DNA here is from genome assembly GCF_026170545.1 of Melanerpes formicivorus. NCBI lineage: Eukaryota > Metazoa > Chordata > Aves > Piciformes > Picidae > Melanerpes > Melanerpes formicivorus. Next base: position 28,034,023 of record NW_027142353.1, on the reverse strand, counting down.
TATTGTAAAAACACATTAAATGAAATTCAGACATAATGAAAATGCATTTGTTGAAAATCACCTTTTATAGAAAAAAAAAAAAGGTACATTACAGAAACACTTTATTACAGAGAAATTTGACTGAGAATTAGCAACACAGGTGCATCTCCTACATGCCTCGAGATTCTGCAAACACTTTTTATTTCTTTGTAGAAATTCGCAGCAAAGAGGTAACATCACTTTAAATCGATCTTTTAATATCATATAATAAGAGAAACAGGATAGATTTACCTCTGCTTTGTCTTTCGGTAGGGATAGGTCCATTCAGCAAGCAATTTATTTGACAGAGAACAGAATTCATAACGAAGCAAAGTACTCAGAGAAAACACAAATAATGATAGTCATAACAATAACACTAATATCATAGAGTCCAGAATGAAAAGACATCAGCACAAGAAATGGCTATTATTTTTATATTTACATAGTGTCTCTCATCCATAGAAATCCTGAAGATCTTCATCAATCCCTAGTATAGCAACACCAGTACAAGCATAACTATCACTGAGACATGGAAGATAGCCCTGAGAAGGGGCAAATTTGAGCTGGGTTTAAACTCTGTTGAAGAATTAACTGGTATAAATAATGTCCCTGCAGTGTGTACCAGCTTTCATTTTAACACCTCAGCTAAACCACAGCAACATGAATAAGTATTGGGGAAATCTATTACCAAAACATTCCCTGTGTCTCAACCTGAGAGACAGAACAATGTGCAGTAATGAGGCGTAAAGCATGAAAACCTATGCAGTAATCCCAGTTCTGCCTGCCAAATTATGTCATGGCCTTGAGCAAGCCATTTCACCTCTACTGTTTAAAAATGAGCATGATAAGTCTTACAAGGCTCAGTCTATGATTCTTACTCAGTAAATGTTTGTAAAGTAGTTCCAATATGTAAAGTACTTACTGGGTATGAATAATTTTTGTGAGTATGACCAAAGTACCTTAAGTGGGTAGCTCCTAAAGGGGTACCATCATTAGGAATACCATTGCAAAAGATGCAAGAAAATCTGCATTTGATCTTAAATCAGAACTCAGATTCTCCAAACACTGAAAGTTACAATTTCTACAGCCAAATTTGAGCTCTTGTTCTTATGTCTCCAGTAAAGTAATGGGAGAATCAGATAGGAATATCTTTACATGTTGGGGAATTGAAATCTAGAATCAATGTCCAACAATGACACATTTGGATATGCTGGAGTCCTGCTAGTATTAGTGATATTATGACCTGTGCTTATAGCTGGTATGTTTGGGCCTAATGGATGGAGAACACTGGAAATAAAAATTTGATTTCTAAATTTCTGGGCTTTTTTTGGTGCTTTCAGCTGTATCTTCAAACTTTAACGTGTTGTCTAGCTTTTCTGAATGATGGGATTGAGAGATGGATTTGTAAAGTGAGCCAGCTTCTGCTCAACTCCTTTATGCTTTCTGTCTGTCCTCAAAGAAATTTCTATCAATTATTGCATAGGAATCAATTAACCAGGCAAAGATATTGTCTACAAAGTTCAGTTATATATAACTTATATCTCTAGTGATGTGGTAGCAGCTCTATATAAAACATCTGCATTACATTAAAGGTATGGTACTACATCTTGAAAGACATTAAATAATAATGGGTTGTGCTGATACTGCAGGAGTTTACTCCTTTGCATTTTTCTGGCTGAGGTCATTCCTGAGTAATGAAAACATAAAATTAAATTATCATTGTGTCCAGTCCAGACTTCTCTAGATTTTTCTTCACTGCATTTTCACTCTTCCATTTCCCCACTGGTCACTTGCACACTGGTTCGGAAGAAAGGTCTAGCAAATGACAGCTCTTCAGCGACTAGGGTTCTGCATAGGAGTAAAACGTCAATATGAGATATCACAAGGCTTTAGGGAAATTGTGAAGGCGGGTGTTTAAGTAAAAACAATCAGGCTGAATTAATCATATGGGGATCCAACAGATTTTCTCGGAAAAAGAAAAAAAAAAAAAGCTTTGAAAATAGATTTTCAATGTACTGGCTTTTGACAGAAAAATTAACTTCAGAGAAGAAAGACCTCTCCAGCCTTGTGAAGTTTCATAAAAAGCTTTTCTTTCTGTTTGGTTTGTGGGAAATGGATCCAGCTGAAATTAGCTATGTTTTTGTGCCTAAACTCAGAAATTTCATGGGATTTTTTGAAGCAATTATTTTTCATGCCTTAAATGACAGTAAAATCCAAGCATCTCACATCTTGAGGAATTTATAATTTAACTGAGGGGGATTTTGTACAGATGCATGAGGACAAGCAAACAAGATTGCAACTGAAAAAAAGATACACAAGTAGAAAGTTGGCATTTTAGTATATTGAGAAATGATTGTGTGTATACTGAGAAATCATTGTGTATATACTACAACAGCACTAAAAAGGTTACTGTAGGGATCTCTACTTTGTTATGTTAGATGTTACAAACCCAGGAATTCATTAATTGAGTTTCCCAGCATGATCCTTCCTTCCTTCCTTCCTTCCTTCCTTCCTTCCTTCCTTCCTTCCTTCCTTCCTTCCTTCCTTCCTTCCTTCCTTCCTTCCTTCCTTCCTTCCTTCCTTCCTTCCTTCCTTCCTTCCTTCCTTCCTTCCTTCCTTCCTTCCTTCCTTCCTTCCTTCCTTCCTCCCTTCCTCCCTTCCTCCCTTCCTCCCTTCCTTCCTTCCTTCTTTTGGGGGGGTGGTGGTGATGTTGGTATTTGATTTATTTAGGCCTAACTCACACAATCTGTGATAGTTTAAAAGCACAGACAGTGATTTTATCTCTCTCCCCCTTCCTCCCTCTCTCTTAACTGTATAAAATAACTTTCCATGTGCACACGTACATACATGTATGTATGTACATGTGAGTATATATATATGTATGTGTATGTATATATTTAACCACACATGCACTTTGTACAAACTGTATTTGCTACATTATGACACATATGACATAGAAACCTTTAATAATAAGGTGGGAGTTTTGGAGGAACACTTGGCAAGGCTCTCCTGAATTCTCTGGGATCACAAACTGCAGTTGAGTTTTTCTGGAACTGCTCCTTAAGTAATAAATAAGTGAAAGAATTTTATGACAAAACATGCTGTCTTTATAAACATATTAATAAATAAGACATGCTATTTTTTATAAGTATAGAGGTTATAAGTACATAACAACTTTTAACATAACAACTCTGAAAAAAAATCCACTTTTTCTGGAAGTTATAAAACTCACTAATTTTACATTTATTTCAGTTGACAGAGACAGAGCTGAACAGTGATGCATCATAACACTATCAGTGCTGGCCTGTGAGGTTAAATAGTTTTATTGGTATTGATTTAAAACCTAAGGCAGTGCCAAGGTAAAAAGTAGAGCAATTTAATCTGACCAAAGCAAAACATAACATGGGTTGATTTTTTTATTGATACAGCCTTTTATTTTGTATCTACTCACAATAATCTGAGAACAAGGAAACTGTCAAAAAAAAGCTCTTTTAAAATCCAGGACATCAGAATAAGGCTAGTCAGCTTTCCTTAGTGGACAAAGTAAGTGTGAAATGTTCTAATCATTAAAGCGTGAGGAAGTAAAGGTTTCTCAAAGTCAGGGCAATACAGCAGGTGACAGAGAGCACATAGCCTACAGGCACATCTACAGGCGGTTCAGGTTTCCTCACACATGCTGTTAAAAGGATGTTATATCCTGAGGCAAAGTTACACTTAAAGAGTTAAAAAACACTTTAGAACATCAGATGTCATGTCACAGTGCTTCAGAAACACCGTTGAAATGCTGCAATGCATATAATGTTTTTTTTTAACTTCATTTATCTTATCTAAGAAATCACCCTTAAGTCCTATCCAAAGCTTGATTCAATGCTCAGCACTTTCTTGTTTTTTATAAAATATTATTTTATTTTAGCAGTGACATCAATAATCTTTAGACTAAACCAATAGCTTTAATATCCCAGACTGACAGACATTAAAAATATTAAATTGACCTTCCAGATTAGGAATGGCTTTGGCAATTATCTAGCAGTTGAAGACTAGCATAAAACTATTGAAACCATTTACATCACCAGAGGTGCTGTCAAAAGATATTTTGGGAGACAAGAAAGAAGAAACTAAAATTTAAATGGGGGATATAAGCCAAAATGAAAATAAAAAGCACTTTCACAAAATCTAGAATATATTAAAAAATTCACAGATTCTCTCGATCTGAAACAGCAGATCTAATGTTTGAAATGCTATAATTAATGACAGTGCTAAAATAAGAAAGTGAACAAAAAAATCTTGTTTATGTCAGGATAGTATGACCTAAGAGCTTTCCCTACATTCTTAGGGCATTTCTGAATGAGCAGCTAGTCAGGAGTCTGTCTGAAAGAGTTGTGAGGAATGAGGCTAGTGTTGCAGACCAGTCAGTATCTCTCACAAAGAGCCAGGAAGTTTTGAATGTAAAATACAGCAAGATCTATCAGAGGTGAAACAAAAAACTCTAACATTTAGTCTTTGTTTGCATGTGCATTTTACAGTCTCACACAAAATGGCAGGAAATAAAGCCACCTTCTAGATGTCTGAGCATGAGAGCAGTCTAGGGGGAGTTTCTCTTGCAAAAACAAGACAAACCTGAGTGCTGTCACTATTTACCATCCAACAGAGGAAACCAGGTTCAAGTCCAAGAGAAATGGCTGTAGAGGGAAGGATGCTTGAAACAACTCTTGTTGATTAAAGCTGGTCCTAGCGAGTAGTCCAGAGCTCACAGATACAAGAGTATGCTTCATCACACCCAGTTAGCCAAACCACAGTGGTCATGCCAGGCTCTTTGCCCAGATATCTTTCTTTGCTACCCTACGGCTTTTGCCAGACAGTGCTTTCAGTCTGGTGAGGAGCAGGGAGGAATATCCCACTAACAGTCACATGGCATTTGGAATCATAGAATTCTAGAATCATTTAATTTGGGAAAGGCTTTTAAGGTCATTGAGTCTAATTGTAAATACTGGATGGTAGCTGCATTCACCCAGATGCCAGTTCTTAATATTTCCTCCTCAGACCTTGTGGACAGGTCCTCTAATTGTCCATAATAAACAGAAAAGGACCTTTGAAAGTCTCTCTACACAAAAGCCTAACCATTTGAAGGTGGTCTAACTTAGATAAATATTGGTATCTTTGCTAACATTGCCAACACAGTTAACGCCTCTAAAAGCCCTGTTTAATGTGAACATCTGGCCCATTATGTAGCTGTTAACTGGAGTGAAACCATCATGCACATTCCATATAAACAGCTTACTGTGTCACATAGTACTAGCATTTGATTTTCAGCAGAGTGCTTTCAAGCAAACCCTTTCCTCAGAAATCTTTCCCAAATATTAACAACCCCTTTGGCTTGTACAGTTCCCAAGAGTATCTCTTCCAATTGTTATATAACTTGTTTAGTTTAAGCTTTTTTACCCCACACAGCAACCTTAAATTGCTTTTTCATCTGCTGCTGCACCCATCTCGTTCCTCTCAGTAGTCAGAAACAGCATAACCTGAAATACAAGCATGTTTCTACAGAAAGGCTAGAATCCCTCTGGCTAATCTGATGTGGATCATCTTAGCTATCATATACTGAAACTGTCAGAAATGGCCCTCCTATCAAGCCATGATTACTGTCGTGAATTGGATGAGTTATACAAGAGAAGAAGGGTTGTTGAATTTTGTTACAAACACACCTGTCAATGAAGTGAAAGGCATGCCACAACCAAAAAGGTGATGTATGACATGCTTTTCACTTCGAGGGACAGAGAAATAAACAAACTATGTTTCAAATTCCTTGTCTTGCACGCACAGTTTGTCTAAGAAATTTTCTTGCTACTGTTTTCCACAAGGTGCTCCAATCAGCACATTCTGTTTTAGTCTATGTACAAAATGAAATGTATTGTCTGCTATGCAGTTCTCACATTTGAAAAATACAGAGGGATAAAAGATTATATATATGAATGCTACTCCTATTGTTAATGTAGTCTACAGTGGTGTCCAAGCCTAAGGCTGAGCATTACAGAACTGTGTGAGGAACCTGGAGTTTTTGGAAAATTGCAGTATGGTTGTACATTGTAGACACTGCTGGCAATAGAACAATCTCTCAATCTTCTGGCAAGAAAGATATGTTGTCTCAAGGGCTACTACACTTATGGATGGTTTCTTCATTTCCTCATCGTCTCCCCTTATCTTCCACCTCCATTTTCCTTAGTATGATTTGCATACCTTTTATCACTTGCTGCTGTTATTATTCTAGGAAAAGTGATTTAGTTATATTTAGTGTCTTAGGTATTTTGCTAGCTTTCCCCAAAATATTCTGTACAACTGTATCCATAATTTAGTAATGTGAGTAATGTAGGTTTTACTTGAGGGGACCAGAAACAGATGGTTGCCTTCCTGAAGTACAACTGCTTACTATAGGTAGGGAGCTACAATTCAGAAGATGCGGGAACCCAGTTCTGATCCTTGGCTTGTGTGCTCTCTTCAGTAGCTGCCATGCTGTTCTCGGCAGCATATTAATTCTGAAAGTGATATACTGCTTTTGAGTCAAAGGAAGTTATAAAATGAGCCGGAAATATAGTGGCTCAATAATACCCTCATAATAAATGTTTCACAGTGGATTCCATTATAAGTACCATAGTCACTCTTATGGCTTTGAACAGGAAGAGATTTCATGATTACTACCAGGGTATAAGGAAAAAAGTTTCTGGCAAATATATAAGGCCATTTATCAAGCATGATCAAGACATGGAGGATTACAACATTGAGATGGAATATTGGGCTGCTAAGGCTCTGAATAATGATTGGGAAAGGATTTAAATAATAATAATATTTTTTAAAAAAACCCAAACTCACAGCCAAACAAACAAAAAAACCAACAAACCAACAACAAGAAATTAAGTTTGATTTTCAAAAAATCTATTTTCAAAAAGTATTATTCTGCAAGCATAATTTCCTAGATAATTACTTCAATCATCCAGTAACAGAGGCATGCTCTTTGTAGGGGGGGATTCATTTACCTGAATGCTGAGATTTCAGCCTGGACTCTTCTTAAGCACAATAAAAATAATTAAGAAAACAGAATGTTCATTCCAAGGAAGGTATCCAAAATAAATCAGATGACTCACCAAACCCATCTGTAATCTGGGTAGCTAGGTCAATTCAATGGGAATGCATGCCCAAATGAGTAATAGGTAAGCCTACCTTCTGTACTGGAGCTGGGCTTGGTGTATCACAGTATAATTAAGCTTACAAAATATGTCATAATATCTATGTTTTTCTCCTTTCACCACCCTAAAATTTCTATGCACCTGTACTTCGAATATCTAATAATCACTTATGGCCAAACATCCTCAGTGCAACAGGTATCAGGAGTACATCATGCATAGCTGGGAACTTCCAATATGCAACTAAGAAGAGTAAGAAGCATATATGAGGTACAAAGAGTCTGTTAACTTGAGAGCAATCAGCACTAGAAAGTTTGAAGTTACAAGAACTGTGTCTTTCACTGATTTTCTCTCACCCAGAAGCTAGAAAATAACTAGTACCATGGAAATGCTCCTCAAAACTGCTGGTGGACTAATAATGATTTGTATTTAAAACATGAGTTTTTGCTTAATGAGTGTCCAAATTCTGTATTTACACCTGGTAACTATTTAATAAAGCCTGTATTGAACCAGAGTGAATTAAATATGATGGCTGAAGGTAAACACATTTTAGGTATTTTAGGTAAGATTGGTAGGTCCATCTGAAGCCATTTTGAGCATACACTGCCTTAGTGCACGACAAGTATCCTGATCCATCTATGAATGGGTAGAGAGAGCAAGAGAATTGTAATGCTTGATTTGTTATGTGAGAAAACCACCTTCATTTAGGATGAACTGCCTTTGTGTTATTGATAGTAAGAGACCTGGACACTCACTTCAGCAGTTGGCTGCAGCTGCCACAAATCAGAGACTGGTGTTAGAAAGGATGAATCCCACCCCCGAAGTTCTAATGACTTCTCAAAAATCTGAAGAAAACAGTGGGTTCCTATAAAGGATTATATTGTTCCCTGGAGCTATTTTCTTATTGGCAATGAGGTACTATGCGCTGACCAACTTTATTTTTTACCTCATTGTGTCCAAACATGCTCATTTTCATGAAAAATTAACCCCGCTCAAGGTTATTATTAACCTATGTAGCCTATGTTAGTAGAGGCTGAAAAAGTTTGTGGAACCTAATCACCTCAAGTTTATCAAGATTCATTAGTCCTTGTATTTTTTCTTCTTGATTCTCAAATATCATTCTTCTCTCATTGTACCATTTTTGTATTTTATTTCTTCAGTTACAGCCCTTTTCTCGTTTGCTTTTTCTCTCTTGCATGCAACAGAGAAATTTCTCATTTACAAGCTGACACCTGTGGTTTTGAATAGCACCTTTTAATAAAAGTTATATGAATAAGATGTGCTGCATGATTTTTCAGTGTACCTTACTCAATAATTGACCTCACATAGATTATCAGTTATTCATGGCCCCTTGCCATAAAAAGGGTCCTAAACAGCCAATCACAACTTAAAGGCATATTACTGTGCCTCAAACACATTTCTTCACAGTACCTTTCACAAGTTATTGGCCATTTTCTTTCCCAGAATTAAGGATTATTGAAGCTTGTGCAGCAAGAACTTTGTTCTTCATAACTCATCCTCTTGCTTATGCAATGAAGCATTATAATGTGCAAATAGTTTCTTCAAAGGACTTGTGATTTCACCAGCTTTACAAAGATGAGGACAAAGACAAGTCAAGAAGGAAAACAATTACAACATAATGAGAAGGTAAATCAACTTATATTTGCTGCAAGTAGGTTGATGAGAAATATCATTAATGTTCCCTTTTAGCTGTGAAGGTGTAGTGCTTCTACTAGTGTTTTCTCAATTGTAACACAATACTTTATGTGGTCTTTTCTTTGGAGTTGAAGAGCCCAGACTTTTCATATCTAATTTCTGATCTATAGACAGATCTTACACGTTGACAAAAAAACCCCAAACCATCCCAACCAAACCAACAAAAAACCCCCAAAACAAATAATAATAACCCTACCCCCCAAAAAAAAAAAAACAAAAACACAACAACACACCAAAAAACCCCAACAAAACAAACAAACAAAAAGCCAAACTAAAAATCCCCCAACAACCAACCAGACCAAAAAAAAAAAAAGCAAACCAAGCCCCAAAAAAACATCAATGCCAAAAAACCCAACTCAGAGTTAATGAGAATTCCTTTAATTAGAACTCTGGCGGAATCCACCACTACCCAGAAAAACTACCCAGACCCTCTGCTAAGGTAACTGCAGCTGTGCACATCATTGTTTTGCATCCTAATTTACTAATGTAAGAGTAGGGAAGTAATGTCACCTGTGGGAGTATCCAGGATGGTAAATAAGGTGTGGAGTGAGAAATTACACTTTTGAAACTATCCTTATCTTGTTAAAAATCACGTTGGTTCTACATCAGAACATTTCTGAGAGCTCCTATCTAACAAAAGCACAAAGAATTGTATTGGTGATTGATACGTTCCTGGGTTAACACAAAGAGTGTTTATTAATTTCATCCCATTTACTGCTTCCTCTTTGTGTGGTTTTACATACTGGCCCTTTTAGAATGTCTTGAGATCTGCAAAAGGAAAGGAGCAAGAACTGCTAATTATTGTTGGTATTGATGGAAAATTGAAATAAGCTTTAGAAGTGTTTGGGTCAAAGATTGAATTAATGAATAAACTTTAAAGACTTTTTTTACTCTCTCTCAATATACATATGCATACATAAACACCACCACAAGGAGAAAGATATGAACTAAAGTCTGAACAAAATTAGCAACTTCTCTTGTTACATATATCATATGTATGATATGTATGTCTCATATCCTTGGCTTTTTTTTGTTGTCAGTTTTATGTTTTGTTTTGTTTAAATGACCCTTATATGGTAGGATAAGAAAGAATAATATATGATTAATTTCTATTCTGAAGCCTTGTTTGAAAGGTGTTTTGTTTGCATTACCATTCATAATTACTTAATGACAAATCAGATATGGTTCATTGCTAGGAAGTGTAGAAACATGTTGTCTGAAGGATGTAGTTTAATTAGTACACTCCTAAAAACATGTCCCTTATGACCATTGGATGTAATCATTATTTTATGTATTTAACTGAGAAATTTATGTTTACTCAGCAGGCTAGAGACCGTCTTTTTCTTTCCTTCCTTCCTTCCTTCTTTCTTTCTCTCTTTCTTTCTTTCTTTCTCTCTTTCTCTCTTTCTCTCTTTCTTTCTCTCTTTCTCTCTTTCTCTCTTTCTCTCTTTCTTTCTTTCTTTCTTTCTTTCTTTCTTTCTTTCTTTCTTTCTCTCCTCCAAAGCTATTTAAAGCAGTACATTTAGACTTTAAAAAAACACACAAAATCTCCCCAACAGCAGGTACTAAATACATTAAAAATATTACACCAACTATTATTGCATTGAAGCAGATATATATTTTTTAAAAATATCACCAACCAAATATTGCATCCATAAAACAGAGCAGCAAGAATAAATATGCAGGAAAGCTCATTTTAATTCCTCAGTTAATAACTTGGAGGCAATGTACATTCTCCTAGATCAATGAGACAATTTGAGCATTCTTTTATTGTTGATTAGTGAATCTGAAAATGACCTCATTTCAAGGGCATGGAGTGATTTCTCTTTCTCTGTGCTGGTATAACACAAGTGAATACTGCTAACATTTTCACTCCCAGGCTACTGTAGAACCTGAGGATGCATCTTCCTCGGTGACAGAGAGGACAGTGTCAGAGACCAAAAATCATGAGGACTTTGCAAAAAGGTCTCTAAAAATCACAGTGACCCTTCATTAATAACCTCATTTTTCTTTAAATCTCCCCCTGGAAAAGGGAGTCCTCCTTCACTGAGCATTTCCAGAGGCCTGTGGGAAACCAGTTATGAAGTCACATGTTGTTCATGCTGTGTAAGGAAATTTGCCTCACTTTCACCTACAAAGAGGCTATAAGAGATAATAATTTTCCTCCACTCTTCTGCAATGCACATTTCTAGAATATTAATGTTTTTAGGATACATGCTTTATGTTTTAGGATTTTTGTATACAACTATTCATATTTTAGGATACCCACTATCTGATACACTTTCTACTTTATTATGTCTGCTTCTCCTTCTTCATTGGCTTCAGGCTAGGACTGGTGACTTAGAGATAGGTATCTTTCGCCCCTGTAAGTACCAAACCCTTAGGTTTTAAAATATTTTTCATTTATCAGGGTTGCCTGTATTACTAGGCACAAGCATCCTAAAGGGGTTATGCATGTCTTTGTGCTTCTGTCACCCCTTCTTCCAACCACAGCACTCACAGTATCTGGCTTTGCATTGCAGTGCCTCCAGTGATCTCCAGTTTATTATAACTTGCCTGGAGAAAAACCTGTGTCCTGGGCAGGAGTGAGAAGCATGTGCTTTCTGCCTGAATGTCCCCTACAATTGGTATAACTCTGTGCCACCAGACTAGTTATGTGATGTGAAAAATGGAGAAACATAGCTCTTTTTTTTTTGCATATTTTCATGAGGTGAAAAATTGATATTATGAAAAAGATCTCATGACATTACACTAAAAATTAAGTAACAAATGTACCTACTAAACTTGGCTGGTAATGAATAGAATAATCAACTTTTGAAGCAATAGTGTTGTAAGCATGACAGTATGTTTTAATACTTGATCCATGATGGCTTGGTACTGCAGGGTTTGCTGGGGGATGATGAATGTTTTTCTTTCTCACTCTCCATGCAGACTGTACATCCATCTAAGTTCTCCCAGAGGACATAGATGTTCTCCCAGACTACATTAGTAGTTTGGATGAATTCAAAACTGTGTGCATTTTCTAATACCAGCAAGCAAGCAAATATGATAAATTAAATGTAAATGAAAACTAATGTAAGGCTTCCTTTAAGATCAAACCAAATGAAAAATGTAAAGCACAGTCATAACCCAAAATAAAAGATTATTTTTTTCTTTGAATTGTTCAGGAAATGTGTCCTTTTGCTTTGCTTTTTGTGTACCTGAAATATCATGTAGCAAAATAAGGCATCTTACGCAAATCTCTACAAAGAATACTCTGTGGGGAATGACACAGGGGCATTGTCTGAAGGACACTTCCTTATATGATGAAGCTAGAATGTAATATGCAAGAAAGTTCATTTTCCTAACTGAAAAACAGATTGAATAGCTGAAGCAGGGGTGTATGGATGAAGACTGTAGCTAGGAATGTACAGAGAGCCTGTTGAAGGGGTGGAGGGCAGGTGGTACAGATTGGCAAGATTGTTGGTGTGGGCTGTTAAAAATCTGTATGGGGAATAGTCATGAGGAAGACAAGAACTGTTGCTCACACCACAGAAAACTTTTTGAAGCACAGGGTGAATACCATGAAGATTCAGAGAAACACTTTGCCATAAAACTTTGTGCTTTTGTCTCAATAAGCAGAACATTTTCATCTTGTTTCATACCCATTATTTCTCATTTATTTGTAACAAAATCCCCAAACCAAACTAAACTAAAAAATGTTGAGTTGTCTTTTGTTTTTAGGACATAAATGAAGGGAAAAAACAGAAGGGTTCTGAAAGGCATCTAACCTTGTGTTTTTCTTTGTATTCCTACATGTTTTATTTTTTATGAAGTGGAGGAGAAGGTATCATCCCACACAACAGGAAATGTACGTTGAAACTGAAATGAGTCTGTATTTCATACCAGTTTAACAAGTCCAAATCCTTAATGACAAATCATCAACTTCCCTGACAGGGAAACTTTCCTGTTAGAACTGCAGGTTCTTAGTGTTATTTAAAGAAAAATAACATTTTGTTTTCAAATTTCTCATATGTTACTCACAACAAGGGAAATACTTTAAATACAACAACCAAAATAATTTAAACACAATAACACAGCTTTATCTCACTCATGCATGCATGGAAAGGAAGGGTAAAAGAGATTTTTTAAAGAAATAAACCCCCAGTACTCTGTATTAATATTATCCTACCTGTTCAGAATTAGATAAGAGCAAGATCTATGCTTACTACTATACTTAATACAAAATGGAAAACTCCTAAGACAAATAAGCAAGCCATTGAAGGCATTACATAGATCAGAGAGATTTTACCAGTATTGCTGGATACTTAATACCCTGTCCAATTGACCAGAAGCTGTCATATGATCAGTAGCATTTGCAAAGGAAATCTATGGAATTACAGTCTGCATATCTTTTAGATTGTGAAAACAAGAAATCTTTCAAAATTTCGGTCAATGGGATATTCTGCCTTGCTTCATCAGAAGTATCTGTTCTAAAGATGCTCTCCCTGAAACTGAAAATCATTCACCCCACAGATTTTTCATGTTCTGTCAACACTGAAAGATAATGCCAAGGTCAACTGCTGTACAAAGCAAATATGGCTCTTTGTTGCCAGCAACGGTCTTGCCATTGGCATGCAGTATCATGCGCTTCAGGGATATAAAGGAATTGCACTTTTTCTACTGTTGTTGAAGAAAATCAGCTTATAGCAATGCACAAGAATTGTTACATGAAAAGCCTGTCTAGTCTTGCTTCTGGCAGTGTCCAATAGCGGATCCAACAGAGAAACTGCATTTGCAATTTGTATTTAATGACTTTTCATGGACTTTTTCCACCATTGCTTTCCCTATGATGTTAATGCCTATTACAAGTAGCATGACACACTGTGTTTTCTTTATTTTGGCCACCTCAAGCAACTTTCCCATTTATTCATGTTGTTTCATGTCCAGCAATAAATCCAGAAAGCCAAAAATGTATGGATTTTACTGAGATCCAGCTCAAATCTAGTGTCTTTCCAAATTGTTATTGCAAATCAGAGCTTCAGATCAAAAAATAACTTGACAGGAAGGCCATAGATAGTCATGCAGTACCTATCACAGTGATATTCAGGAGCATGAACAATCTCTGGTTGTGATTACACTTTGCTTTAGTTTGTAAGAACCCTTACCAACTTGTTCTACCTAGTTCCACTGCTGATACTATTTTTATTAACATAATAGCTTTATCTTTCTTGAAACTTTCCAAGCAGTCCTCAATTATTATTCAATAATAACATATGGTAGTCAGTTCAACAGGCTAATTATATGATGTAGAGCCATTCAAAGTATTTCCTTTTATCACCTCTGCATTTGTTACTTGTCCTTTCACTGAATGCCCTCTGTGTCTTACTGTAGAACAGCTTAGTGAGGACTACCCACCATTTTTCTCTCTTCCACTCATTATTATATATGTCATCTCCTATTCTTTTTGCTTCACTCTGAATAATCTTAATCTTTTCAGTTTCTTTTCATATGATCACTCCCTATCCAACTAATATGTATTTTCTGCTCTTTTCCAGACCTTTCTTCTTTTACTGTATCTTTCTGAAATGCAACTGAAGCCTAGTAGAGTACTCGCCATAAGGATATAACCTCCATTTATACAATGACATTATAATAATTTCTGTATTAGTATTCCATCCCCTTCTTAATATAGCCTAACATCTGAGAACCTCACCAAAAAGTGAAATGTGAAGCAATTAAATCTGACAGTTAGGCCTATAAGAAAGATATTCTTTATGTACAAAAAGTGAAAATCACTCTGAATTAAGGAACAAACAAAAGCGGATTAATAACAAGAAATATCTGCAAGGCCTCCACCACAAAAAACCACGAGCTAAATTCTGCTCTCTATTACAACCCCAATGGATACTATGAACATTAGTAACCTGCAATTATGTTGCATAAAGACTTCTGAGTCCCATTGTAATTAACATCCTTTAGGGTGACCACAGTAATTTTAAATGTTATCATTGAATATACAAATGAAAGCGCAAGGTGTTGAATGTTCTCTAGCAATGTTGAAGCTGATGTCATTTTTATATATACTTTTTTTAATATCACATTTTGATAAGAAGGCCCCCACAGAAGTATTTATTCCTCTCAGAACTGTAGCCAGCTTCAATTTGAATATTCTCCAAATTATTTTTCCAGTCTTGTCTAGATTTGCAAAATATTATCAGTCATATATTTTTAAATTAAAATAACAATTATAAATACTGTCATAATTACAGAAGTAACCCTTACTTACACTACTGAATTGGGAGGCTGCTTTGCCTCTAGTAAAATTGTAGAAAGCCTCAAGACTGATGTAAAACTGCACCTTGCAGTGCTGTGTGCTGGCAGGAGTTACTAGAAGAGTCATCACAGTGGATTTGGAGGAAAGAGGTTGTAGTCCACCTCTATCACCTTTCCCTTCTATAAGGATTCACTATTCTGGTTTGGAAACAATAGGTTTCCTTTGCACTTGTCAAATATTTAAGACAAACTCATGAAAGTACATTGTGAGCATAAGATATGCAGCACCAGTGAGTTACATGGTTGTGGTTCTAACTTCTGAATAACGATTTCAGTGGCTGAAAATAATAAAGGTAAGTACCAAAGGCCAAAGTTTGCAACAAAGAAGGAAATTTAATGCCCCTATAAGGTTTAGCTGAACCTTTGTACGTCACCTTCTTATTTATCTTCTGTTTATTTGCAACTTTCTTATGGAAACTTATGTCTGTGAATCTCTGTTTGGTCTGTTTTGGTCTGTTTGGTCACTTAGAAACCATTGCTGTGTTGTAGTGAAAAATGTGCTCCTCAGCTCAGTGTTCTGGAGCACTGAGGACTACTGTAGGTCCATGAACACCTTGCACCTTATCCCTTTACACCACAGAGAAGCTTTTAAAGGCATTTTGAATTGTGCTGTAGACATTCCTTGTCTTTTTGTTAGCCCTGGGTTTCATCCTTCTATATGTATGTGGCTCCAGAGGTCTCTTCCAACCCCTAGCATCCTGTGATCCTGTGATTTCCTTCAATATCAAAATAGAGCTGCTGGTTAACTGCTTGAAAGATCATACCAATGCTGCACACCAAATGAAGAAGTGAATATTTTGTGTAATTGAAACACGAGAGTGAATTTCTCTGGTAGACAAAATACTGAGATATTTTGGCATTGGCACTGTCTAAAATTTCCAAACTTGTGAGAAGTTTCATAGAACCTATAATGTCTTCAAGCTGTCACAAAGGCCTCTCTCCTACCATTTTTCCAAATATGGAAGTTACTTGGCCAGACTAAACATTAAATATATTTCCCAGATGGAGATGAAATAAGATTTTTATCCATGCTAAGTTCTTAAACACGTTTGCAATTTAAACATATGAGTAGGTCATTTAAAGTAGGACATTTCACATGTAACTAGTGAAAGACTGAAGTTCTGAACTGCAAATAACTTTGATTATTCCTTTTTTTTTTGCAGATAGAATTCTTATTCACACCATGTTATGTGTTACCATAACAAAAAAATAATAATAAAAAAAGAAGAAAAATAAATTAATTTTTAAACATATATATGAAAATGTTTATATTTTATTTGCTCAAAAAAATATTCCTTCAGCTTCAGATGCAGGAATGTGCCTTATAGCCTTTGAATAAAACTGCTGACATTTTGGATTGATAACTCTTTAAATTAATGATACATTTAAATAAATAGCTAAATTGCCATGGAATTTCATGTTACATCTACATTAATAATGCCAAATGAATTAGTCATGATTAATGTTGTAAAGAATATCAAATGAATTAATAATGATTGGCCACTTATTGCAAAATGGGCAACACTTTATAATAAGTGGCAAATCATTCTTACTTCCTTTGATATTTCTTGTAATGATTTTAATCATGATGAATTCTTTTGGTATTCAGGTGCATATAATACAAGATTCTATTGGAAGTCCATTGTAATTTAACATATTCTTCCTGAAATTATTTATTTAAAGTATGCCACTATATTTGGGGCCAGATCCAGGCTGAAC
Source organism: Melanerpes formicivorus (assembly GCF_026170545.1). Taxonomy (NCBI): domain Eukaryota; kingdom Metazoa; phylum Chordata; class Aves; order Piciformes; family Picidae; genus Melanerpes; species Melanerpes formicivorus. The sequence goes on along the minus strand of NW_027142353.1, from coordinate 28,017,080 downwards.
TTAGACACTTTTGGCTTTTTCTATCTGGTCAAGTGCAGCTGTCATGGGATATCCCTCAGAATCATGGATGCTGGTGCAGAAATGAAGAAATGAGTGAGTGAGAGAGAATTAGTGGGTGCATAGGTTACTGAACAAGCCTGTTCATGAGAAATGTCTTTTACCAAATAAAGCTCCCAATTAAAACTCACCTAGCTGAGGCACCTCTAAGGTTTTAGGGGTTTAAATATATATAATAATTAATAGTAATAATTTATCTCAGTGCTAAGGTCATATCTAGCATGCAATGACAGTTTTGTAATGTCAATTATCCCATCAGGAAACTCTGTTTCCTGGGCTCCCTCATCTACTTGTAAAATATTGCCACTGTTAACAGCTGATTTTTTTTCAGTTTTGTGGTCTGTCGTATTGATCATATGTTGAAAAGGCAGCACATAAGGTGAAGTAGACTTAAAGTTTTAGTTTTGATTGCATAGGGGGAAAAGGGAAAGTGTGAGAGAAGCTGTAGGTGACTGTATGCTTGACATACCCAAAGCCTGCATGCATATGCAAATGTGCTGATGTTGTTGTTTTGTAGAGCAATAACTTTCTGTAAAGATGTTTGTAGCTTTAAAAAAAACAAACATGTGAGTAAAGAAAGCAAACAGTGAGATCAACATGTACCTTGAGCTGCCATATAGAAGTCAGGAATAGTTTGATGCTTGTTTTCTCAGTTGAAAGTTTTATTTGTTTGGAGTTTGTGGGCAGGCTACACAAACTATATCCGGAGCTAGGAGCCTTTCACTAGCCCACACACATAAACATAGTAATCATAACAAACACCAGAGCACAAGCTGTGGAAACTATCACTTAAGCTTACATACTTAAGAGAAAAGGGATAAAATTAAATTTTTATTAATGTTCTTATGGTTAGATCAACATTGTGATGTTGCTAAAAAAACAGTCTAACAGATTCTGTTTAGACACAAATTCAAGACGCAAACATATTTTTGCCAGGGAGGTAAAACAGTCTGTGAACTTCAATGCCATGTTATGGATGGCATTGCATCTCATGATTACATAGTAAAAGAGGAAAGGAAAAAAAAAAAAAAAGACAAAATCATAACCTAGCTTAGGTACTTTGAAATACACATTATTGCTGAGTTTATAAGAAAAATGGTTTACGGCAGTTATTAATGATATGAGTAGAGGTGAATATTGTCTTCATGGTGATACTTTCCAAATGGTATGTCAGAGAAATTACTTCTTACCTCATGGGTAACGTTGTGCTGTAACTCCTGAGTTCTGCCTCATTCTGTTAATTAACCCTGTTCCCATCACAGCTTCTAGCTTGTGCAATGAAATTTTAAAATGTATTTCTTGAACAGTTCTGTGTCTTCATGCTGTTTTAGCTTTGCACAGCCAGTGAAAATTGCATTAAGACCAGCATTCTTAGTGGACTGATGTCTCAGAATCTCTAGATTGTTGTCTGTTTTTCTTATATTTAGTTTGGTCACTTGGATGAAACCAGAAATGACTATAACGTTTCTTTTCCTACTCAAGGCCTTCATCCAAACATCTGTTTGTTTCCTGGATGTAGACATGAATTCATTAAAGAAGAAAGTGAAACTTTGATTGGATCCCTCAAACTTAACAGCATATGAGGTAGAGCCTTTTGAGACTTTCTTAACCATCAAACTTATAATTTCATTAGAGGAATTTTTATCCCTGTTTTTCATAAGGGATAAATTCCATACAAACTCTGTTATAACATCTTTGATCTACAGTCAGCTGGAGGTATCCTCTAGAACACACTCCTTGGTACTCATGGGTGACTTCAGTCTCCCTCATATTTGTTGAAAGCCCATGATACAGGTAGTGGAGGAACCAACAAAGAGAGGTGCACTGCTGGACCTTGTATTAACTAATAAACAAAGACTGATTGGAGAAAATAAGGTCAGGAACAGCCTTGGTGACAGTGATCATGACATGGTGGAGTTTAGTAGTATACAAGGTAGAAGCAGGGCAATAAGTAGGAATACAACAACTCTGGACTTATGCAAGGCTTACTTTGTACTCTTCAAAGATCTACTTGCAGGAATTACATGGGCTAAGACTCTGGAGGGTAAAGGAGCCCAAGAAAATTGGTTAATTTTTACATGCCACTTCCTCCAAGCCCAAGACAGGTGTGTTCCCTTGAGTAAAAAGTCAGGTAGATATGCTAGGAGACCTGCATGGATGAGCAAGGAGCTCCTGAAGGAAACCTCATGAAAGAAAGAAATTTATAGTCCATGGAAGAAGGAACTTGTCACTTGAGTGAACTATAGAGAAGTTACCAGAGCATGTAGGAAGGTAATAAGGAAGACCAAAGCCCTCTTAGAACTCAAACTGGCAAAGGGAATAAAAAGAATGAGAAGGGCTTCAAATGTATCAGTAGGAAAGGGAAGAATAGGGAAAGTTTGTGCCCACTGCTGAATGAGGTGGCAGCCCTGATAACTGAGGATGCAGAGAAGGCAGAGTTGCTAAATACCTTCTTTGCTTCAGTCTTTACTTCTAAGACTGTGAACTCCAGACCCTGCATGATGGAGGGGAAACTTGGAGGAGGGAAAACTCTCTACTAGTCAATGAAGACTGGGTTAGGGATAAGTTACACTAATTGAATATACATAAGTCCATGGGCCCTGACGAGATGCCCCTAAGAGTGTTGAGAGAGTTGGCTGATATTGTCACTCTACCACTCTCCATCATTTTTGCAAAACCCTGGCAGACAGTAGAGGTGCCTGAGGACTGGAGGGTAGCCAGTATCACTCCAGTCTTCAAAAAGGGCAAGGGGCAATGGATATAAACTATGGCACAGGAAGTTCCACCTCAACATGAGGAAAGACAGGCTCCCCTGTGAGGTTGTGGAGTCTCCTTCACCGGAGACTTTCAATACCATGCTATAATCAGGTTTGCATTTGTTGTAGCAATTCTTATTGCTGGGATTCAAGAAGTTACCCTTCAGAAAATTCTTTTTTCCTCCAAAAAACTCATAGTCAACAGCAAAAACTTGCATGACATCATACAACAATGGTATCAGAGTGCCATTTGTATAAGGAATTAACTGACTTACACATTTCCTAGTGTCTATGTTAAATATAGATCTAATTATAGTATCTAAATTAAATATAGATTTCCTAGTATCTATATTAAATATATATATATATATATAAATTCTATAAAATTCTGTGTTGCTTCTATATAAGTGATCAAATGTAAGAACTGATTTTTTCAGTTGTTTGTTTGGGTTTTTTTAGTTTGTATGGGTTTTTTCTGGGGGGGGTTGTGTTTGCTTTTGTTTCATGGGGTTAAGAATCAGAGGTAAGAACAGATCAACAGCAAGATATATAATATTTTTCTGTTTAATGCATAAAATAATAATTAACGTGAAGAGAACTGACATTACTTCTTACATAAATGAGATTTCCTAAAAGCAGATTATTTTTAAACAGATACTGTAATAAAAATGTACATTTTGATATATTTTACTACTTAATATCTTGGGCAGTGGTACCTTCAAACACTACTGTAACTTACGTACAAAATGCATTCACAGGTTCAATTATTCGGTTGTGGGTTTTACACTGCACATATAAAGACAGTTAAGTGATTTAAGCACAGATCTAACATTTCCAATACAGCAATTCAAATTGGAAATACAGGTGCTGTGATCTGTGGTTTTCCCACAAATGGGATTCTGTGTCAGTGTAGCTGAGTGCTCACAACTTGCTCCTCTGTCTGGTATCTTCCCAAATGCTCTGGCTATAATTCAAGCAGTCCTTGGCTCGGAGAAGGCTAGGGGGCCTCTTCCTTGCGCACTCTGTCGATGGGCTGTAGCCTCTTCTGGGATTCAGTTCTCTTAGTGTCCCCCTTTCTGACTTGGTCCAGGTTCAAGGACTGGGTGAAGTTGTTGGTCTGCTAGAGTAGGTTGTTCAGCTGCTACTCTGGCAGCATTTGGCTCTTGTTGCTTGCTGGGTGTGAACAAGGCAAGTTGCCTGACTTCTTGGCTGGTTTAAATACTGTCCCAAGACAATTAATGCCCTTTGGTAACACAGAACCCTGATAACTGGACCTGTGGGATGGGGCATATCCAAACATGGCCAGGGACACACACAGTTCACAGCTGTGTTACAAAGTTAATTACAAATGGTACATGTTTACCTGGACCTCAGGAAGTGTCCAGGTAAGCACATGTGCTATACATTTGCTTTGGTCATCTGGACACCAGGAACTGTCCAGGTAAGCACATTTGCAGGTGCTTAGCCCATTGCCTGGGCTAGGGCATGTTTGGGCGTTTGACACTTCAGGACAGATAAATAAAAGTATGTGCACTTGCAAGATTAAAAGGACCCTGCAAGCTATTAGTATGTAAAGCAGCACCCACAAACAGATCCTCTTTCAAACAGGAATCCCTACTCAGATAAATTCAAAAGGATGTTTAACACCTGTAATGTATTTCATTTTGTATCTTAGCTGTTTTGTCTTCTGTCAGAAGCATGTAGTTCTTTTCTTCAGTTGTTTCTGTACTATTTATATAGACCACCACTCAATACTGGTTGTACATATTTGCTTAGCGTGATCCAGTCCAGCAAGGCAAAATCAGTCACCTCAATGACTTGATGTCTAAAGTAAAGGATTTCTGTTAGAAAAAGAAATCTAGTGAACTATGAAATACAGAGAGCCACACGAGTTTGCTCTAAATGAAGTCAAACTCTTTCATTCTTATAATCAAGACATTTCTATCTTTTCTTGACATCAATGGAGTTTAGTCATCTGCCATGATGATATGTGCTTGTCAGATACATGTTGCATACATAATCATCTTAAGTAATTGTGGTGTGTTTTTTTGTTTGTTTGTTTTTTTTTGGTTAAAAGACACTAGCACAATAAAATGTATAGCACTAATGTATATTCATTTTCTGCCTGGACAGACACTGTAGCACTTTTCAGGAATTTTGAGAGGCAAATATTTTCAACACTTCAATCTCAGTGTTAATGAACACTCAACATTACTCAGACAAAGGGGACTAGTCCATAGATTCTACTTAAGATTACATTTGTTTCTTTAAAGTTTAGGCTAAGGAAATTTATCAGAAATACTGTTGTACTTGTTCTGTCTTGATTGTTAGATTCAACATGAAAAGATTAAGGCTTTTGTTTGGTTGGTTTTTTTTAAGCTGAACATCACAGAAAAATTCTTCCCCCATCCCTAAATTTCAGAATCTAACTGGAGTTTAAAAACTGAGAATTCTTTCGCATAACTTAAGCAAAAGCAGCACTCTACTTCAGTGGAACATAGGTGATTTAGAGGTGCAGCAGAATAATTTAACATGCAAATTTTAGAAAAGAAGTTCTTAAAGGGAATATACCCAGAAACTCTAAAAATGTTAATAAAAGGTTCTTCGCTCTAAACCACTAGTGACATTTGAGGGCAAAACCTTTTGCATTTTGATCTGCCAAGGTCAGGAAATACAGACTCCCTGCCACATATTTCTCCCATTTCTGGAAGAAGAGTCTAAGAATTGCAATGCTTTTATAGATTCTTCTTATTCTTCTTCTTCTTCTTTGTCTTCTTCTTCGTCGTCTTCTTCATCTTCTTCTTCTTCTTTGTCGTCTTCTTCGTCTTCTTCTTCTTCTTTCTTCTTCTTCTTCTTTCTTCTTCTTCTTCTTTCTTCTTCTTCTTCTTCTTCTTCTTCTTCTTCTTCGTCGTCTTCTTCGTCTTCTTCTTCTTCTTTCTTCTTCTTCTCCTTCTTCTTCTTCTTCTTCTTCTTCTTCTTCTTCTTCTTCTTCTTCTTCTTCTTCTTCTTCTTCTTCTTCTTCTTCTTCTATTTCTTCTTCTTTCTTCTTTCTAATTTATTTTAAATTCCAGCTCTTATGAGAAAAAGAATCTTTACCAATAATTCACTTTGCCTGGTACTGTGAAGCCAGCTGGTAATATCTCATTATTATTCTATAGTCTGAAAAATCTTTTTGTCTGTATGTTTTTATATTTATTGTCTGACTGTGATTTGGGCCATTCATTATGAGAAGCATCTCTATTACTTTGGCAAAAGGGTGATATACTTGCCTTATTCTGGCCCAGCTATTTATAAATGACCCCTAGACACCATTTTCCAGTTCTATGCACCACAGTATTTTAATTTGATGATACAAATTGGATAATACAAATGTCTTCAAACTATGCTTGCAACTCCCAGTGACAGCAATGATCATGCCCACAGTACTTTGTTAGATTGTTCTTGATGACTGCCCTAGCCAGCCTCTGGACTGCTTTAATCAAGCTGCCTTTATTGCTAGAGAGGATGCTTTGTTACACAGACTCTAAAACCTTTCTGATACCTCCCCTGCATGTGATTTGTCTGCAGAAATTTTTTCCTAAACTCCAACATATAGCGTTATGTGAGCAACCCAGGTTGTCACAGCCTGGTTGCATCTCAGAATATCCATTCCAATTTAGGCAGCAACATCTGCAGCAGCCTGAATTCAAATAAGGTAAGAAAAGAAATTAGAAGCTCCAGAGTGCTTCAGTTTGAGGAATAAGTAAAACTGTCACTAAGTCAGCAATGGAATGGTCCTTTCCACAGGGCTTGTTATCTAGCACATCTCAAGGGCTGTGATTGCTCCCCATCTCAATCAGTGCAGCACCAGCTGTTTTTTTTACTTTGCCTTACACACAAAGAGCAAGGCCCAGATTCTGAAAGATGCCTGTGGTGTTGGAGGGATATGGGTATCAATATGGGATCATCAGGGGATTACTAATTTCTGAGTTGGAAAAATCCTTGACCTTCTGCCTGGAAATAGCATTTCCTTAGAAGTTTCTTGCACCATCCTTTCATAAGGGCAGGAACACCACCCATCAACAGAACCTATGGTATAGCAGTTCAATGGTGATAAGTCACCCTCATCATTTTTATCATAGATGTTATTCACTTGGCATCTGTGATTTCTAGTCAGCAGAGCATAATTGTGATCATATCTGCTACATCCTTGCTCTGCTTCATTCTGAAAGAGCATTCTCAGATTCACTGAGACTGTAGACAGTTTATCTATGCTCATTAGTTGTTCCTTCAGGAAAGCAGGAATTTACTATAATAAGAGACTCTCTGAGGCTCTTTCTAATTACCACAAGTTCTTCTGACACTTCAGATTAGTCAGTGCATGATGATGTTCATTCCTACAACAAGAAGACCCTCTTGAACAAGCATTAGTATTGTTGCCACCAGTGTGTCACTTTGTCCCCAGGACTCCCTGATCACTATGAACAGTTTTTCAACCTTAAGTACAGCCAGTATCCCATCACTGGGTTTTAGACCTCTAAGTGATATGGGTGTCTGTCTTATATGAGTCACATAAAGAAGTAAGGTTCATGTCAAAAACAACAAAAGAACACAGCCACTGCAATAGAGATATATGTGCAATCATGATTTTCTCTAACAGCTTCTTGAAACAAACTCGAGATCTCATCCTGCCATATATTTCATTCTCTCATATGTGTTCACTTTAGGATATTCAAACCCATTTCTCAGGTGTCTTCATGTTTTCCGTGTGAGAATGACTGGAGAATAAATTGTAGGCACTTCCCACTATTGGATGGGGAAGAAATCCATCACCATTCACTTTACGAATAGAGTTAATCATACTATTATTTGGCAAGTAACTGGCTTTTCATTGGATCTTCCTATTTATTCCTTTCTGCCAAAAATCAATGTTTTTAATCTATAAATCAAAATATCTTTATTGTATATCTGTCACTACATCTCATATGATTGCAATATAAAGGTGTAACTGAGATGAATCATGTGAATTTTCCTCCATGCATTTGTGTCAACAGGAGATGCTTAGGTGAAGTCCAGTCTTTATCTAAGAACTTAAATGCTTAAAATAGGATGAACATGAATTTAAATTTTTGAGTTAGCTGCAGCAGAGAACTCAGCTGTCACAGTTCACAAGCTATCAAGAAACTGCCTCCCTTTCAGTTCCTTACAAGGACTATGCTACAAGATGCTGGCATCATGTTTTGTTCTCATTGAGGAAAAGGTGTCAGCTGAAGAAACTTCCTCTTTGTTTTTGTAGGCTTGGAAACGCAAATTGCTTATTTTTTAAATCATAATGAGAAACATTTCTTTTTACCCTTTGTTTAAATTACTGACATCTTCTTGTGACTCTAACTAGCTTCTAGAAGCTCCGGGTCACTAATTAGTTATCCAGAGTTTCTTGCCACATAGCTTATTTGAATGATTTGCAGAAGTAGAGTAATAACAAAATCTGAATTACAAATATAAGAATGTTTTTGAAGCGTTAATGTAGAGCAATTGAACTAGTAGAAAGTGATAGGAAAATAATATGAGAAAAAGTGTGAGATCTGAGGTGGCTAGTAAGTCTAGTTTCAAAGGTAGTAAGCATAGCTGCTAAGATATTACATGCATTCTTCCAAAGATGCCATTCAGTCACAGAGCTTAAGATGGGAATTTATGCATATCTAGCTCAGTTACGTGTTAAAATTATTCTTTGCCACCCTTTGTCTTCTCCACTCTGAAAGGTGAAATTTCCTGAATACTTGTTGTGATAGGAGTCTTGAATCTATTAAAAATGTTGATGCTGCTGTTCTCCTCAAAAATTTTTACTTTTAAATTTTTTGATGCTAGGTTAAGCTTCTCTAGCTGTAAGCAAACAGTATCTCGACTTCATCTTTATTTTCTATTCAGTCATACTTCAGGTAAAATTTTGAAGTCTGATTGGCATATTAGGTTGGAGAATTGTGTCACTGAAGTTAGCTTCTTGTTTTAGAAAGCAATATCATGATATTAAACCATTAAAATAAGATGTACAAATAGTAAAAGAACAAAACAAAAGGAAATAAGAATGAAGACCATTAGATCTGGAGAAGATATAAATTGTAGTGGTGTTATTTCTTTTCCTGTGTCTGTGTGGAGGTTTCCTGGGGCAGGAGTCACTATCTTACTGAAGCTACTGTCATATCCCTACTGATGCTCTATGAAATTACCTGGGTATTTGTTTAAAACTAAATAAACAAACAAACACGGAAAACAACAACAACAACACTCCCCAAAAAATCAAACAAAAACCAACCAACCAAACAAAAACCCAAACAAAAACCAAACCAAACCAAAACACAAAAACATTCTCTCAGTAATTCAGTAATTTTGTTTATTGTGATAGTCTCAGGAAAAAAACATATAAACTTTCTTTTCAGTATTGGTCAATTCTGCTTTTTTCTTTTTTCATTGCTCAAATAAAAGAAAAGTTTAAAAATGCTGCACAGTTTGTTGATGAGAGTCTTACTGCACATAATGTACTAAGAAGTTAATGGCTTCTTACAAAAAAAGAGACATAATAGGCCAATTAGACTTCATAATAAAGACTGACATCTTTTGTAAAGCTTCCTTATATGTTGTATCTATGTGTCTGTTCAATATGTTACTGAGATTCAAATAAAGCTTTTTAATCTGGAAAGCTTACAAGAAGTATGAAAGGAGTAAGTTTATTTTCTTTTGAGATAGTATCAATCAATATTAGCTAGTTCTTGGAATGCACCCCTAGAGAATGTTCCAGGATGGTACGGGATAAAATACAATAAAATAAATATTATTTTATGAATACATGCTCTCAGCTTTCTATAGTCCGTTTCCACTATGTATTCAGACACCAAAATCTGCTGTCTAAAGGTAGTTTCAATAAAAGGGCTAGGTGTCTAAACTCTAGTTATAGTCACTGGAAATATATAATGTGCCTTAGCTATCCACACATACACATCCAGTTACATTGTGTTCTCCCTGCAGAGCCTGGGCATGAGTACAAGTGGACTTTTTCCAAACTGAGGAATAGTTCTAAACTGAGGTTAAACTGGCATCTCTTTGAAATCAGGTCCATTTTGAGGATGTAGTTATTTTTCTAGTTGTATTTGTATACTAAACAGAAAAGCTTCAGGATGAGGAAAAGATATTTAGCTGCTGAATGTTTTGTCCATAGTTTATTCATTCATCTGACCTATTCATATCACAGAAGTGAAAAAAAGGACACATGTAAAAGAGTAAATAGAGTTATCTTTTGGAAGGGGTAGTAGATGACTCTCCATTGGTCAGATTTGGACAGTTAAAATACATAAGTTCAAATACTTGTGAACCAGACAGAAGCAATGATGACACATCTCTTCCTACTCTACGACCATACCACTGTCTTTTGACAGCCAGTTGGCATCAGTGGGGATGCTAATAGGAAGCTTATGAGCTCTACTGCAAAACATGACTTCAAGACATTTATTTTCTGTCCCACTGGTACACTTTCATATGAACTCTGTCTCACTTATATTTATTCATCTCTTTGGGCCACTGAAATTGAATATTGAATACCCAAGTCAGGTCTCTTTGTGCACCACGAAGGTCAGACAACTTGATTACAGCAGCTATAATCAAAGAGTATTCATTTTTTTTCTTATCTGTTCACCATTTCTGCAAGAACTGAACTTTGCCAGAAACAGCAGGATGGATGAACAAATCTTTGGAAAAGAGTAGTGAAGCACTGTATATATTCAGCATTTAAGGAAGAAAATAATCTCTGGTACCTAAAAAAAAAAAAAAATCTCAAAAAGATTAAAGTGTGTGCAGATATGTTTATTAACTATGAAATAAATGCATTTTTACCCTTTGCAGAAATAAAGCGAGAAAGCTAGTGCAAAGGTGAGTTATCATGTGTGAAGAAAAGTTAAAGCTCATACCAAGCAAAACTGAGTTTCCTTGTTGGTTTTCATTCAGCTGCACTCATCTATAGAAGTGCTATTCAAAACATCCATTAGCTGTTAATTTAGAATACTTCATACGGTGAGCCCTAAACCTTTATTGATACCTTTCCAACAGCCTCCTAATCTCTGAAAATTGTTGGCGAGAGCCACACTGAATCATCCCATCATCAACCCTGTTTTCTGTTATTCGAGTTAACACAGATGCTCTACCTTCAAACAGAAGAAATACAGATCTTCCTCTTTCTTGAAAGGCATACTTACAAATGCAATTTGATTTTATGAATCAAGCTGCTTCCCTTATCCATGTCATCCCAAATTAATGACACAAACCCAGTAAATAATTTAATAGCAGTAAAGCCAGAAACCATCTCTATGCACTTCAGAAACACAAAATCAGGAATTACTGCTAATACATTATTAAAATCTCTACTTCACCTTCAACCTGAATATTTCTACATAGACAAAACCAAAACCAAACAGACAAACACCACTACCAAAAAACCCCAACCAACAAACACTAAACAAAAGAAATGAAAACAACAGCGAGAAAAAAAAAAAACACTAAATACAGTCAAAACAAACAAAAACTTCTCATGAACTATGTCATATTTTGATGTATCATGACATTAATTCCCTTGTTTTTCCAGTTCAGAAAATGTTGCATCCTACGTGGATGTAGTTCAGTAAAACTTTCTTAAACTGTGGGTTCTTTCATTGTTTATACAGTGTTTGATACAAAAAGCTACACTACAATATGATTAAATTGACAAAAGGCATGGTGTGATTTTACCTTAACTAAAGAAACAGATGTAAAGTACACAGTGCAATGACAAACTAACATCTGCTGGCTTGCTAATGATATACACAAGCTTGGGATAGAGCAAGGTATTTCACTTTTTTTTTTCCTCCTTAATTTGTAATTCTTAACAATGAAGTATTCAGTTGATTGAAACATAGAGAAATTAATTACTGGCATAATTAGTTATTTGTCATTAATTTATCTCTTTTTTAAATGATTGTTTTATGCATTAGACTAGAAAGAATCACTATTGGTGAAATAGTGGATTGGAAAATGTTTTATTTCAATTCTAGAGACATGAGTGAGAGAGACATATTAAGGAACAGTAAGATTAATTGTAATTTAAATTCCTTTAATTATCAAATAGAAAGACCCCACTCTCTACTTTTTTTTTTTTTTTTTTTTTTTAATTCCCTTTAAAGGGTAAGGCAATCCTTTCAGACCTTAGAAAGTGAAATTTCTTCCAACTTTTGCTTTTTGGTCAAGGCTTAATAGGCAACATTTATAAATTGTTCTTGTACAAACTACAGTGTGTTCTAAAGGATGTCACTTGACTTGCCATCTGCTGCTGTGCCTTTTCTTCTTAGACTGTTCTTCTATAAACTAGATTCTTCATCTGCAAATGAATCGTGGTGGAGTCACCACCATTGGAGGTGTTCAGGAGGAGACTTGATGGGGTGCTTGGTGCCATGGTTTAGTTGTTTAGGTGGGTTGGATTGGTTGATGGGTTGAACGTGATGATCTTGAAGGTCTCTCCCAACCTGGTCTATTCTATTCTATTCTATTCTATTCTATTCTATTCTATTCTATTCTATTCTATTCTATTCTATTCTATTCTATTCTATTCTATTCCATTCCATTCCATTCCATTCCATTCCATTCTATTCTATTCTACTCTACTTTCTGCGCTTCACTTTTCAAACAATGTAGAGGTAGTTTTCTAGATTAGGACTAATGTAGGACTGCTTTTTTTCTTAGAGAGGCCTACATCTTTACATTGACTTAACAGCGAATACATACACTAACTTTAAAATGTGTTATCCACTAGCAGGAAGATTCAGCTTCAAAACATTCATGTCTCCTTAAATTAGGTGCAAAGAGTGACTTTGCTTGATCTGGGCCAGACCTTCTATGTTAATGGCAGTGATATATTAGCAGTGCAATTCGTGCATCATTATGATAATTTATTAGTTTAAAATGTTTCCTTAGACCTTATTACCTACTGCCTATTTTAAAGGACATGCTTTTCTACCTAAATTCTAGCTATCCTCAATACAATTACGACACAAAATCCCCAGAGATTAATTTGAGATGAACTTAATTAATTTGCTAGTTGTCTCAAGGGCCCATATTCCTTAATATAATGTAATTTATTTTTTATAAATACAACATTCCTATAGGTTCTAGAGTTGTCTTTGTGTCTAGTACTGGTGCTTCTGTTTCTGCAAAAAACCTCCAACATAAGACACCTCTCAGTATAAGATAACATACTGTTATCTTACACATCTTACTGTTACCTTACACATCTAAGTGCCAGGTTCTACACATTGGCCACAACAACCTCATGCAGTGCTACAGGCTGGGGTCAGAGTGGCCAGAGAGGTTGACTTGATCTCAAAGGTCTTTTCCAACCTGGTCTGGTCTATTCTATTCTATTCTATTCTATTCTATTCTATTCTATTCTACCTTAATTATTTTGGAACCTAGAACTTCTGAATAGAGAAGGCAAACAAAGCAGGCACTTGTTAATTCAAAAATCTGGATGAAAGCAATATATTTAGAATAGTATTTATAAATATGTCAAAAATTATGAATGCAAAGACAGGGCTCTACTGAAAATATGAAGAATCTTTATAAGCGATATAACCATGCCTTAGATTTTAAGACGAAAGTTTGAAGAGATTTTTTTGCTTTGAAAAACACTGCATATATGCTGAATTTTATCTTTTGCATTCAAATGTGGAAACATTGTATTTTGAAGCTGAGAAGATTGAAAAAACTCCACAACTTGGAACGCTTTTCTTAGCTCAGAGACTTTGGAAAGACAGAAACACAAATATACATTTATATTTGAAAATAATTTTGGACATCAATTAGCATGGGCTTTTTTTCATTGCACCACAAAACCAAGCACAGTTGTTGGTGTCCTCCAAGCTAAATTTACAGAGCCAAGTACAAGCAATTCATGCAGAGCTATAAATATTAATCTGAATTACACACCAAGGATGTCTGCTAACACAGATTCAACAAACTAATGTGGATTTATTGTGGTTCTTCTTTTTTGTCAACTGTACTAATGTAATTACTTATATTCTAAGTAAGAAGAGATGTAATTATTTTAAATAATCCACATGCTATCTCACTACTTCCCACTACCAAGTGTCCATTAAACACCACCTCTTGGATAAGATGAAACAGAATTTCATTCCTCCCTCACAATTTATGTATTCACTTGTTTCTTTATTTTGATCTTTTAAAATAGGAGTTTCAGGCAAAAAGAACAGTATATTCTATTAAGATTCAAATACACGTGAATGAATAGGACCTACGTTCAGATTGTTTTCTTTTTACGGCATTCACTACATTCCATTGTTTAATCATAGCCTTATAATTAAAGCATGTCTCAAAATATGAATAGCTGCAGATTATTCTACTAAACAACTATTAAAGTGCAATATGATTCTCTAGTTGCATTTAAAAATACTCTTGGTCTGTTTTCCAGTTTATCAGAGAGAGAGGATCTGTACCTGCTTTATCTGATCAAAGGCTGCTTACTGAGCAGGTCCCTACTCAAATTGGTTTCTCTTTTGAGTTATTTCATGAGGAGGTTTCACAATCTGACTATAGCCAGAGATATGCCATCTCCAGAATCAACTGCCCCCAAGTACAATTTGTGTCCTTTTTATTCATGGGTTGTAGCAGTGTAGATGTCTTGCTCACAACATTAAGAGGGATATGATGGCAGCTGTCTTGCCACCAAACTTCCAAAAACTGGATTTCTGTGGCTGAGCCTTTTACCTTGTTTCACTTTATAGCAAAACTGGCCTTCCACAGAATGTGAATTATCTTGTATCTTTTTTGAAGACTTCCTCTGCTGTGGTATCCAGACAATGATGCTGTCTATGTATTGCAAATGCTCTGGCATTCCAGTTTACTCCAACACAGTTTGGATCACTCCATGACAAATTGTTGGACTGTGTTTCCACCCCAGAGGCAATTAGTTTCAGGTATACTGGACAGCCCTCCAGGTGACAGCAAACCAAGTCTTACATTCTTCTGCTATGGGAACAGAGAAGAAGGCATTAGCAAAGTCTGTGGTGGCACGCTACTCAGCCTCTTCAGACTGCAGTTCATACTGAAGCACTAACATGTCTGGCACAGCTGCACTGATTGGAGGAGTCACTTCACTCAAACCCAAGAAGTCCACTGTGAGTTTCCATTCTCCATTTGGCTTGTGCACTGACCATAGGGGCATATTGAAGTGTAAGTGAATTTTTTTTAGGACTCCTTGACTCTTGAGCAGATGAATCAGCTTATGGATGGGAACCAGAGTCCCAGTAGGCTCTGTATTGCTTGCAATGTACAGACTGATAGGAAACTGACAGCTTTACATCCTCAATCTGATGCTGTCCCACAACTGTAGGATCATCTGAGAGTTTGGGCCCAATAGATAGCTGCTTTTTACCTTCAACCTCTACTGTCACTATTCCAAACACCCACTTATAACCCTTTGGGTCTTTGAAATATCCCTCTTGCAAAAAAAAAGTTGATTCCTAAAATACATGGTGCATCAGGGCGAGTTACAATTGTCTGTTTCTCCCAATCCTTCCCAGTCAGGCTTATTTCAGCCTGTAACCTTGTCAGCTCTTTTGACCCATGAGTAACTTCTTTTATGGTTGTAGGCTTTTCCACTACCTAATTCAAGGGAATCAAGGTACACTGAGGTCCAATATCTATGAGAGCTCTGCACTTTTATACTTCCATTGTGCTGGGCCACCCTACATTCCAATAGACTCTGTTATCTTCATCATCCCTCTCCTTCATCTGGCTGGAGGCAGGGCCCCTCTAATTCTGAGTGTTTTCTCCAGAGTCACCTGCTGGGTGAACAGAGTTGCCCTGGGAAACTGTCAGTGACAGTGATCCCTCTGGTAATATTACCTCTGGTGTTGCCACCTAACAGTTCCCTTACTCTTACTACAAGGTCAGAGGTAGGTGTCCCATGCCACACTCTCATGTTGTCACCATGGTCAAGTGAAATCTTTCACAATGCCCCCCTTGATTGATCTAGCCTAGCTTGAGATGGCCTTTTAGGAGCACATTTATTTCTGATAGCGAAGACATAGATCCATTCTGAAGAAGAAATATCGTCCTTCTTCTCCAGTTTGGACACAGATGTCTCAAACTTATCTATCCTTCCATCCAGTTTCCTTAAATCTGTCATCTTTTCAGCCAACTTTTCTATTTGTCCTTTGAGCTTCTCATCCAACTGCTCAAAGGCTGCAAGAGCAGCATTCCCAGATAGGCTATCTGTGAGTTGCCTCATTTGGTTGGCAAAATTGCTGAGAGTAGAAGGGCACCATCTATGTCCTATTCTCACCAGTCTACTTCCTAAGGTAGAAGCGTAGCTTGGGGGTGCAAGCTGGATTAATTTTTTTCAAGAGGGACCTGCCAACAGGCACCCCCTCTAGGTCTTCAACCTTGGTATCTTCATACAGTATTTCCCTCACTGCCATATCCCACAAACACTTAACACCCTGCTCTAGAATAATCTGTTTAGGAGGATGACAAACTAAATGATCCCCAGAAGGGTATCATTGCTCCACAGCATTTAGAAGATGATGCCAGAGAGAAACAACTCCACCCAGTTTTCCTGTGGTTTCATCAATGCCTCCATCTTTTGCCATTGGCCCTAAATCCTGAGCTTCATGAGCCAAGTAATCAATGACTCACCATCTTTACAAACATAATCATGGCAAATATGTCTAAGTTCCTTCCTACGTATAAGCTGCCTTGCTGGCTGGGCAGGAACTGCCACTGGCTGGGCAGGAGCTGCTGCTCATTGGGCAGAATGAGCTGCCACAGTACTGTGATACTAGTGATAACATTTTTTTTAAAGAAATAATTTTTAATGTCTATAGCCTAGTAAAATTTGGAAACATAAGACACTAACTATATATAAAATTATGGTAAATGTACATAAATTTGATCAATCTATTTTTTTATCTTTTTTTTTTTTTTGTTAAGCTCTTATGCATGCCTTGCTTTTTTAATACCTTATGTTTACAGAATCACATGAAACACATCCATGTGTATTTGTGAATATAAAAATGACTCAATAAATAGTCAGAAGTGCTCTACATAATATTTCATCTCCCTGGAATGGAGAAAGTTCTAGCTTAGGAAATCAAACATCTTGAGTTTTTTCATGTCTTGCTTTTCCTTTCAGTGTATTATGCCAGGTGAAAACTATCTTCTACATAAGCCTGTTTCTCCAGATATATGTTACTCAGAGGATATAAAATCTCTAGGGCCTCAACTTCAGCTGGTGTAAACCAGCACAATCCTCATGAAATCAAAGGAACTATAGTAAATGGTATCTGCAAAGAATCTGGCTCAACTGTACCTGAGAAAAAAAAACCAAACACAAGTCTAAAATATTACACAGACATACACAGGTACATACAGGAATTGGAAAACAATTTATTCCAGGTCTCATTAAAACAGCATTAAGCACATAATGGTACAGACATCTTTCTGACAGATCACCTTTTCAGACCATGACAGCCCCCACGTGCCCAATGGAACTCCTTAATGAAATACAGGGTGCAGAGTTACTGCAGATCACATGCTGCAGTGATCTGTGTCACTTAATGGTACAGACTGATGGATACTATGGAAGTTAACTTGCAGTGATTCTTTTATCAAGTATTAGTATTTAATGCACTTTTATCTTTGATTTCTAAGTGATACAATACTATCCCCTTCTACTTTTTTTACTGCTTCCTTCTTTCTTTAATTTTCTCAGCCAAATTGCCAGTTAGTCCATGACAGCAGCAATCTATTAATTGACATTAACCTCAGCTGATCCCTGATGTTTGTCATACTAAAAATGTTCAGATCATAATTGCCCCAAGTTTAATAAGGGATAGCAAGGTGGAGAGAGACTAGTAGAGGCTACATTAATTTTCTTGGATTGATAGATGTAGAAAATCTTTATCTTCTACTGAAGGCATGCCCCTAATCCCTACATAGCATTACATTATTTTATGACCTCTTCTGAAAGCAAATACCAGTTCACTCATATTCCCTTCTAATATGTCATAAAGTGATAGGAAAAATTAATCATAAACAACACATGAGATGAAAGCTAATAATAAAGCAGATCTCACATAGAGGCAGGCAGACAGACAGACAGACAGGAGAAACTGACCTTATTTATTGGAGTGAAAAAAAAGAGAAGATGTATGATTATGTTATTTTGCCCATTTGGGGGAAGCACTTATATGCAAAAATTCATCCATATTACCAGAGCAGAACTGAGCTCTGGACTTAATGGAGCCTAAGTTTGGATTTCACTTCAGGGCTATCCTGAACAGCTTAGGTTGTCAGCTATTTCCATACAGCATAGCTGCCCAAGAGCCAAAGTTCTCCTGGGTTGACCTCTGCCAAAAGAATAGAGTTACACTGGTCTTTGTACCATCTCATTGTGGCAGCCAGTAAGTGAGAGCCGGGGCGTGTTTCAGTCCTGGAGTCAAGAGATCTCTGATGATGAAGGATGGACTAAAGTGTCCATATTATTAAAGGCTGCATGAAACTGGGGAGGAAGAATATTTTTGCATTAAGAACCTGAACTCTGCTGATGGTATGGAGGGAGCTAATGTGTGCTTTTACACAACAATATGGGGCATAAATTGCTAAAGGTGGTCATTATTGAAAATGAGGCACTGTTCGGAAAAGAATCTAATTAAATTACATGCCTTTCTTAAGAAGGGTAAAGTTCAGCTGGTGTGGCTAATCTTGGCTGACAATCAGTGTAATAAGCTGCAGAAGAGATGTGGTGAATGAGAAAAAAAGCAAAAGTAGACCTCCCTCAAGAAAATAGAGGCAGAAAGGAGGGGAGTATTTAGTGCAAATGAGTTGGGTTTTAAGAGGAGAGACCAAAGATTAGAAAAAATTTGTTTCATCGTTACCAAATTCATTATTTAAAGGTTGAACTTGAAAACAGGGCTTGAAACTTCAAACTTGGAAAGGTGCTACGAGGCAAGAGAGGTTTGATGGAGTTCCCGAAGACTCCCTGCATTGCAGTAGTTTGTACTTGGCAGGGGAGTCCAGCCTGCAGATAGTTAGGCTGTGGGAGAAGTGTCCTTATCCTTCAGAGCTGGAAGAGAACCAGATGGGAAGAAAAGTACATCAAAGAAAAATAATGCTTGGGAAATCCACAAGTAGAAGATCAGTTGGGACTTACTCTAATACATATCATGAATGAGAAATAGCAGTTTGCTCTGAAAATGCTGCTAAATTTTTCAGAATTACATTGTTGCATGCTCTCAAAGTCAAACTCTTGAAGGGTACCTGAACCTCTGCACTGGCTACAGTTGATAATCAGGGAGTTTAGGACTAGTCAAATCTGCAGATGCTAAGGAGCAGCAACTCAGTGCTGTCATGGACAAGTGGGCCTTTTAGAAAATTTAAAGTACTGAACTGATGTTGTAGCAAGGACAAGGTGGCAAGAAGGGGAAACAAAGTCTAAGGAGCAATGAGCCACAAACCCTACATGTGCAAAATTATAAGGCATAGATGGTGAAGTGAAAATCCAGATATATAATGCAGCACAATTGATTTGTTAGTAAATGAATCAAGGAATCACAGTTCAATTAAACTCATGAGAATGTTTTCCTCTGAGTCTCTGAAGTGGCTAAAAAATAGATTTCCTCAGGAGCTTTTATTTTTACACGTGTGCTAAGTCTTTAGTGCCTAAAATGCCTCTACAATGTTCAGGTAAGGAAAAAAAAAAAAAAAGAAAATAAATTGCCCCAAACCCAATTCTCACTCTATTTGTTCTGCCTGTGTTTTTAATTCATTAGGGTATAAAGGACAGGTAATTTTACAAGCTTTTGCTCTTAATATTATGTAATATTTGAATCTGAGCATATGGATTGCATCCTCTTGTTGTTCCTCCCATGCCAATTATTCACTTCATTCCATGAAAACAAGTCCCACAGATTGGCTTCCAGATTGTTGGAGCAGGGTGTCTTTGGTCTGGGAGATACATGACTTCCCTAGTATTTTTGCCAGTAGAAAGAGATATTAGTTTAAAAATACCTATTGTAAGTTTCAAAAATATTTTCAGCAGCTGTGAAGGTATTGAAGGCAAATTAATCAGTCAGTTTCCATTTGTTGATCAGGTCTGAAAAAGCAGTGTTGTAATAAACCAGGCAGCAACAACACAAAAGTATCCTAGCAGTCTCCGTTATCTGTTGTTGCATAGAATGCAGATGCAATTAATAATGAGGCTGACTCCAGGAGAATAGATTTTCACTTCAGCTAGGAGGATAGAATCACACCTCCAGTGATTTAAATATATGTACTGTAATGTCATCAAGACACTTGAGTAGGAAGGTTGCTTCTGTTGGGATCACAGCTGTGTTTCTTGGAATAGGGTTTTACAATTACGGCCTACCATAAGAGGCGTCTTACAGACATTTCCAGACTATAACCCAATCCCCACAAGAAAAACATGTGCAAGATTAAGTTATCTGTTGGTATCTCAGGTGTTCTGAAAGGAAACTATGTTTTTATGCTGACATATGGGAAAGATTTCCAAACCTCCATCCCTCTTGCTTATTCACAGGCTCTTCATGTAATTTCTGGCCATTTTTATTTCTCAAGATTTCCATCCTAGGTACCATCTTCTTTGAAATTTGGAGCTGCAGTTCAGAAACATTCCAAGTGGACCTTGAAGGGGACCTAAACTGATATTTATTCTGTCCTGTACCCTCCACATCTAGTGCATCACCTGAAAGATTACCAGCTAAACTTCTTTTTCTTCTTACCTAACAGAATAAAATATGACTTTACACAGGTTTTAGAGTATTTTTTAAAGCTTTAGTTAGGACTTGCACTAGAAATAGCCATAGTTGTAGAAAGGAATAAAGAAGTGGAAATGCAGAGAAGAAAGAACAGCGCCTGCAGCACTTGATCTGCTGAACTCACTCTGTAAGGCAACAGGTCAATGAGAAAGCTGGACCCATCTCAGCCTCTGTCCCAGCCTGGTAATGCTGCTGTACATGGAGCATGCAGAGACTGCATGCAATTGATGCATCAGTCCTTCCATGTCCAGCAGTGTGACACACACCTAGGGCTGGTCATTTACAGAGGTACAGAATGGGATAATATCCAGTACTTTTTTTAAGAGCCTAAACAGATCCACAGCTTTTCCCAGATGCATTTTTTTTAACCTAGCCTAGCCACCAAAGAGCAGAAATGATAACTCTCCAAACCTGTACAACTCTATATAAAATCTAAATCTCAAACACAGATTCAAACCTACTTCTTTCACACACTGCCAAATAAGCAAAGTAGAGAGTAAATTGCAACTACAGAAAGTAAGGGCATTTTTGTATCTTTCTGTAATGTTTCATTGACAAATATAAAGGGAGACATATATGGATCTTGTAGTTATGTGTAAATGATGAAGTACAGCATCACAAATTTTAATTTTAGTGGAATTACAGTTGTCAAAATAATTGCATTAGTTAATTTAAAATTCTTCATTGGAGAATGGTCCAGGCTATATCTCTATTGCTCAAAATGTTTTATTGTGCAATCACTATGCTGTTTTGATGAGTAATTTCTTTAATGTTATGCTATATATGTGTATTGCAAAACTGTGAGTGATCTTTGGTTTTGCACTGTACTGTGTTTTGCATATAAAATACATTATGCATATTCTCTCTTTCTCTGTCTCCAACTCTTGATTGCAGAAAGAGGAGAATGGAGACCAAGTGTTCCCTAGTGTTTGTGAGTTGTTTTGGTGTTTTTTTTTTTCTTTCTTTCGTTTTGTTCAGTTTGCTCAAGCCTCTGAACTTCTTTGTTTCCCAAACTATCTACCTGTGAAAATATCTCTAACAATCTCGACCATGTAGCTAGTTTAGATTCCCAGGCTGAAGACTGATGCAGTTCATTAGGTATGTCAGACCCAGCCCCCTCCTTTTGCTTCTGCTCTGTTCCCCTGTTACACTGGCAGCTTGGAGAATAAGCAGGAATTATTTCTTGCAGGGGAATAATCCTTCCTGGGCTGCTTAAATTAACTTTATGCAGAAAATGGCCATTCTACATCATAGCCAGGCCGTAACATCTCGACAGAAAAGGATGATAAGTATTCCCTTTTCTCTGATGGCACCTTTCTTTTTCTCTGGATGCTGATCTTCTATGTCTGCCTGCCTGATTTACTCACACTAAATGATACGTTCACTTTCACTAAGCTACCCCAGAATATATACTGAATCATTCTCTTCAAAATATACATCTTACTGTCTTGTGTGCCCTAGGATGTACTGGATGATGGTGGCAAGGGCTGTGCATTCCAGGAAGCTTAAGGATGGTGAAAAAAGACATGGCAAAGATCAGACATCAGTTAATGGGGTTTTGTTGTAGACCTGTAGAGAAACAGATCTGCAGTCAGCACTGTTTTAATGTCAGAAGATATTTGAGGTAATGCCATGAAGATCCCATAGCACAGTTTAGAAGAAAATCCACAATTCAGAGTATTTCTTCTGCTGTGGTTTATTCACCTGATTAAAACAACAGGCAGTGCTCTCTTTGGGTCCATGCTGTTGAACAGAGTCTAACCTACGATGAGAGATGTAGGGAATGACAGAGAGACATGTACAGATGCAAAGAAGAATAATGTCCTGTCTGGGAAATTGCATGTAACTTGAAATTATTCGTAAGTATCTGATGATATTGTGATGCAAATGGGAATACCATGTGAATTTCAGTGGAGCTTCACTGACTTACGTTCTCTGAGGATTTAATCCCCAGACTATCAAACTATTCACACTGGAGTGGTGGTATTAAACTAACCTTGGAGAGCTACAAAGAGTGCATTAACAAACCAGAAACCTGGAAGGTAAAGTAGTATGGCAGTTCTCAGCAACACATCATAATGTACACAGTCTGACCATGCTGGAAATGGTTAATTGATAAATAAAGTTACTGAATATTTTCTTTGCATTTAGACAGTGCATTGAAGGGTTTCTTATTGTGCAGGGGAAATAGATACACTTCCAACCACCCTGATTCACCCTTGGACATTTCATGACTATTTCTTATTGCTTAGTTGAGCATAAATTCATAGATTTTACGGTTAAGGGAGCTTGAGATAGGCTGCTATATTTTCAGCACTTAGTTCTGCCACTTCTTATTGGACCATCTGCTGTCATCTTAAAGAGACAAGTGTATATTGTCAAGATAAACATACAAATCACTCCTGCATTTGATATTAAAATGTAAAAAGAGAAACCTTTAAGTGTATTGATACAAATGTGTCAATAATGTTACAGAGATAAGTCCTTGAAAAGAAAATAACATAAATAGTGTCTGTGCAGATTCAAACAGGATACTTTCACTGTAAAAAAAAAATGGCTGATGTGTACAGACCTTTAAAATTTATTTCTTCCAATGAAAGCATAAGATTTATTCTAGTTCCAGTAATATAATTTTAAAAGGAAGGGGGGAAAAAATTAAAATTTATCACAACTATCTTTAGAAGTGAGTGATATTAGCTAACACTATGATTAAAATTTAATGTTTCAGGGACTGAATGTATCTGAAAACAAATGAAGATATTGCAACATATATCTCTGCATACACAAAAGAGATTTATATGTGCAAATACATGTGCACACATGTTGGCAGGCTTAAAACATGCCATAGCTTCAAATTCTAGAAAAAAAGAGATGTATATGATACATCATTGGGGGAAGGATCGTTGAACTTTGAAGTATAACTAAGTCTTATCACGGTTTATGTACATATGTGTACATAAGCTTGTGCTAATACTATGAAAGTAGGCAATAATTCCTGTATATAAGACCTGTCACATGAATAAATCTTCTGACACTTCCTTCTGTGTTTTCCATCATTAACACCTTGACTTTACATAATCATATACATCTTTAATTGTTGGTGTTTTTTTCTTACCTATCTGGAAAATACTCTTAATTTTAGGACGCACATGCTAAATCTACCTCATTCACGGATGCCAAATGCAATGGACACATAATTTAGGGCAGATGATATGACAGGTGGAAAAATAAATGTAAAGAGTGCATGTTTCAACATAGCATGCTGTATTGCAAAAATGATATCTTTTAAACTACTTATTTGTATTTTTGAGATCAATGCTATCATAATTTAAAAAAAAAAAATCACTGATTAAAGCAGAAACACTTATAAACAAAACACACTAAACTTTCTTAAATTAATTTCCCTACCTCCTAAGCATTTAAAAAATAACTCACAAAAGAGTTTGAATACCTTATTTCTTTTGAGGCAATGTAATCATACATATTTTAATTCATACCTAATAGCACAAAAGCTACAGAAAGATTCTATTGTTAGTATGTGCCATATTATTGGTATTAACACACTCTAAATATGTGGAATTCTCATTCTAGCAGGGTTTTCTGTTTAATTTGTTCCCCTGTGATAATTACAGTTTTTGTCTGAGATGAGAGTCTTTTTTGTTAAGCTCCAGTACTTCTGTGCAGTCCAACTGTTGTGGTGAGAAGTTAAATGAAAAAGCCTGCGCTTCAAAAGCAACGGAAATAGGCCTCAGTACACTCATTTTCAGGTCTCAGGTCTGTGCAGACACAGTGTAATTTTGAAAGATGGTGTCCTATTGATGTGTCAGAAATAATTGGAATTTTCCATTGGAAGATGGGAGTCCCTCCAAATAGTTAATTAGATTTTATTAGTGTATTTGAGTCTCTTACTCATTTTGATTGGATTATGAACGTTTATGCAACAAATACAAATATATATATATATATATATGCATGTGCATGCACACTTGTATATGTATATACATATGTATGCATTGCTTTGAATGTTAATTTCATTTTGCTAAGGTAACCTTAAATAGAATGGTAGGTTTAAAGACTAATGTTAACCAATATCTAACAAGCTATTTTCCTCAGTATGATCCTTTGTAGTGAGTGAAGAAAATGATGCAGAGGAGCACTGAGATGGTATCTGTCATCTCACCCTATCACATAAACTTCAGATACAGAGAGTACATTTTCCCCATTTTCTTCCTTTATACAGGTATGTGCACACACACACACACATACATGAAGTGATGGGGAAGAGAAGTATCCTTACTGAAAGTGCAAATGCTGGGTAGAGAGAAAGAACCACAAATACATTGCAAGAAAGGCTTAAAATTCAAAATGGACTTGACCGATTTGCAAAATGGTTTGGAAAAGAAAAGAGAGAGGAAGGAAGAAACTCAAGAAGGAAAAGTGCACAAAACTACTTAAAAGAGAAATGATCAATAAATACAGGGTGAGAGTGCAGCTGGTCAGGCAGAAATTTTTCGAAGAAATTGGTAGCTGCAGGCTATACACGTGTTAGAAACGTCCAGGTATTGAGGAAAATAAAATGTGGTGTATATGCAAGAGACAATATACACATTTAAAACAAAGAAAACCTTTTTGTTTACTCATTGTTGTAAAGGCATTAATGAAAGTACCTGAGGACTATGCTTCATGAGTGTCATGGATCATTTTGACACAAATGATCAAAGGCCTACAAAGACATTCAAAAGAGACCAAATACATTTAGTTTATCTAAAGGCAAAGGAAGAAATCACAGTATGATTTTCATAAAAGAGGGGAACAACTTGTTCCTCATCTCCCTGGTCAATCTGAAAACAAGGCATGGACTTGAAATCCAACAAGAAAAATTCTGCTTAATCAGAAGGAATTTTTTATAGGCAAAAAGTGTGCAGCAGTATTGTAAGTTGATTTGAGGCATGGAGAGACCATTTAGTGGATTCGAGGACACTATATTGGGCATAATATCATCTTTAAGAATGAATTAAACTAACAGACAAGCAGGTCTTGACTTATGGAAGGGAATAGTCAAAATACCCTTCATTTACACAGAGTACCATCTCTTCCCCAACATCCTATTCCTCTGTTTTCACTCTAAATGTCCCACTAGACATGTCACTCTTTTATTATTTTTACAGGCTCTTTTTCCCCTCCTTCTCTTTTACAAAATACTGCTTCTATCCTGCTCTATTGTTTTTCTTCTCTGTATATTAATTTGTCTCACTTTCAATATTCCAGTCTTTCTGTCTCTCTTCAGTTACAATGCATCTCTTTCCTTTCCTGCTTAGCAAATTTCTGTCCCTTTGCCCTTT
Source organism: Melanerpes formicivorus (assembly GCF_026170545.1). Taxonomy (NCBI): domain Eukaryota; kingdom Metazoa; phylum Chordata; class Aves; order Piciformes; family Picidae; genus Melanerpes; species Melanerpes formicivorus. The sequence continues at coordinate 27,991,076 of NW_027142353.1, read as the reverse complement.
AACTCTCTCTCATCTTTCCCCTCTTGTCTTTCGAGAGAGAGGAAATGTCTGGAACCGGATATATCCATGGACGGTCATTCCTCTCCTGAGTTTTCAGAAATGGAAGACAAGAGGTCAGGCCTGTTGCCTCTTCATGAGTTTGGGTTTTAATGCGGGTAAGAGGAAGCAGCAACAGGGAAGCTGGATCTGCTACTAAGGGAAATTTGAAGGGTAGTGTTTACCATCAAGTACCAGCTGCTGCTGTTGACATCCTCTGTCTGCCCCAGCATGAGGGCAGCACCTTAACTATGGATTATTTATTTACTGCAGTACCTAATATATGCTTGCTTTCACCCTTCTGGAGTTTCATCTCCTTTATTACCACAGGGAAAGAACTTGATTTCAACCTTCAGCCTCTCAAGACTACTGTGAGGGAACTTCATGTGCTTTTTAGGGCAATTTGGGGAGAAACATGTTTGAGGGAGGCAGAGGGGGCACATTTTTCATTTCATTTCAGGTTTATCAATTCCTTCATGTCTTGGCTTAGTCTAGAGTGTGTTGTTGCACAGCTCCTGCAATGGTCTATTCCCCTGGGACAAAGCAGATATCCAGATGTTCAGCATACAGCAGAACTTTATCTTGGCATGTTTGACTTTTGCTTTCCTGTTTGATTCTTCTTTTCTTGTTTTGTAATTGGTATTGGTCACACAGTAGTTTATACAGAAACTCACGGATATCTCAAGCACACACACATGCACACATCCTATTGGGCATGCTGTTGGCTCCAAACCGCCAACATTTCCTCAGTAAGCATGTGGGACAAAATCTTGCAGCCCTTCTTCTGATCTCTCTACAGGGACTCCATGAGAATGACCTTACTGCACAGTTGCTCCTCTCTTCCTTCTCACAAGGGATTTTGTTTGCCAGCTGCTGCCAGAACAGACTTAACTAGTCCTGAAAAATTAATCTCTGGAATTAATATTAGTAACGTGATGTTCCTGTCGGTGTCAGTTGGGCACAGTCACTTGGATGTTGTGAGCTGGGAATCCTGCCACCAATAAAACCAGACACTATGCACATAGATAGACTCTTCACTGTTCAGAGTACAAGTGAAGTGATGCCCACTCATCAATTATGAAGGCCTATTCAGAGGGGTAAAACTGCCAAGCAACTAAGGAGTTTGGGTGGTCGCCTTCTAGCTGCTGCAGCAAGCACCATCTGCTTTGTGGGAGCTCCCTTCTTCATGTCGGCATGACACATCAGAACCAGGACCCTCCTCACAAACTCCACTGAAGGAGACAGTACACTGGCCTGGCTCCAGTTGTGCTGCTGACAGGCTGAGGCAGCCCATCAAGGTGGTGGGGCTGACCCCTCAAACCTGCTGGCTGCCAACCTGCTGGCAGCCAGCGCATCCTGCCAGGCAAGTAAGTAGAAATCTCAATGAAAATAAGAGCAGCTGAACCAACCCACACCAATAAAAGTCCTGAAGGGTTTCAGAAAACATGCTTGTCACATAAAAAATAAGAAAATTAGAGCCAACTGCAACCAAAACTAAGAATAGCAGACTCACCAAATCTCCTTTGCCCTCTCATTCCTGCACCAGCCCGGTATTAACAGACTGTGGTTACCTCAGTTATGTGATGGGTACCCTTTGCAAAAACCAAATAAACACACAACACACATGTTCCAGTAATGCAGGATCTGCTCTCAGACTGCATATTGGCTCCAAGCCACATCTCCCGCAGTAAGGGGAGTGTGGAAATGCACAGGCTTGGCAGCAGCTTCCAGTGCCTCAGGCTCTCACAGTTTATTTTAGTTATTTATAGGATTTTATATGGCACTCTTCACCCTCATATCTAAGAGTCATAGAGGTATTAGCAGACTTACCCTCCCTACCCCTCTTTGAGGTTGAAAGTGTTACTATCCCTATTTTATAGATGGAGAAGTAACAGCTCACCACCTTACTGATTCAGAAGAAGAATTTGGCAGAATTAGGGACTGGACAACAAGTCCCTCAGTTCCAGTCTTGAGCTTTAACCACAGAAATCTCCTTCCCTGGGTATTAATGAGATTGGTGAAATACAGAGAGTGGAACATCGTGGATATATTTGACTCCTGGGATTTTTTGGGTGGGGTTTTTTTGTTTGTTTGTTTTGTTGCGTTTCCTTGCCCCGCTCCCCACCCCGCCCCCCCAAATGTTAGGTCTAGCGTGTACTAAATAGAAAATAAGGTGAAAATCATGTTTGTACTTGCCCTTTTCTCTGAGATCTGAATAGGGTTATTAATACAGTATACCTTTTTCACTAGTATATTTAATAAAAGCAGAAGAGATATTCTAGACTTTCATGTAGCCAAAATCTAACATGTTTTTGGCATGACACTAATCCTAAATTAGTTGCTCTATGGGTTTTGTTTTTGTAATTTTTTTTTTTACTTCTGTTTGTGGTTTATTTTTCTAATTTGAGGACAATCTGGAGCTGCTCTGAAGTAAGATTCTTGTTTCATTCAATTTTTTTCTCCAAGTTCTCTCAGTTGGTAACTTCAATAATTAAACTGTCTGTCATGCAGCTATTTCAGTGTTCCAAGCAACTACTACAATAACAATTTGTGCCTCCTGCCCTCCATCAGAGACACATTGCCACTCTACAGAAAAACCAGCAGCTACTACTGTGTGTCAAGAAACCAGAAGGATCCCATGTCTCTGCAAATGAACCATATATTTCCAGGGTTCAAAGGACAATGAGAAAGACAGGAGGAGTCATGTGACTTTTGGGTTGCACCCTGATAAATGGCAGGTCAAGGAGGGTTGTGTTTAATAGTATATTCCTCAATGAAATGTCACTTTTTCCTCAATGTGTCCTCTGTGTGAGCTAATTAAAATCATGTTTTACTGCAATGTCAGCACATGAAGTTGCTGACTTTCTTGTTGTCTTCTACATAGTACAAAATGAATGTTGTCATTTGATAAATTCAGGATCTTAAAGGTTCTGTCTGATGGGGTCTAATGTATGCTGTGCTATATATGTTTAATGCTTTCAAACTACCCCTCTTCCTTTGTTCAAATCACAGCATTCACGACCTGTGCATAATGTTCTTTTCTGCCATGTTTAAGCCTCACCCTCCTCAAAATTAACAGCATTTCAAAAAAGAGTTCAAACAGACATTGGTACTGCTTTCCTTTCGTGCTGTTTTAACTTAGTTTTTAGGCAATGTGTCCAGAAGTTGCACTTATATTCATCTGATGAGAGTTGGTTGTATGGTTGTTAATTTTCTTATGAGCTTATTTTCATACTGGTGTCAGGGTATGTTTGCTATGTATATTCAAAAAGATACTCTTCCACCTTATACCACATCTGATAATATGCAACAGTTAAAGACTCTAAGTATAGAAAGTGTGATTCATTTCTCTAGCCAGTAGGGTTGGCACCAGCATTCTTATTTGCAAACCTATAGGATGCTGCTATTAATGGTGCTTCTTGTCTCAGTTATAGAACATGAATCAGAAAAATAAACTACCCACTGCTACATGTACCTTTGTTTTCACTATTTCTATCATTGTATCCTGTTCACCATATCACCTTGTGCTGTGATTCGTATAGACCTCATGAGTTAGTTTGGAACTGTGTCAGCTTTCCAGTGAAGAATAGTCTCCACAGATTAATTTATTGATAGGTGCTACAGATATGAATGGTGGCAATTCAAACAGCTGCTCAATCCAAGCTGTACCTCCTGATCACCCTCTTTCTCATCTAGCTCTCCTCTCCAGTGCTGAGGGGTGGTGTACTGCTGACTTCTGGCTGAGGTACAAACCACATATCTCAGAGAAATTCTCTCACCTCCTTAGGACCTGATCCAAAGCCTATTAAAACTGATGAGAGCCTTCCCATTGACTTCAGAAGGCCTCAGATCGAGTCCTCCAGGGAAAAGATGTTAAAACTCACATGCACATCCTTAAAACAGCCAGAAGAGCATTTATTGAAATTGATATCTTGCTATCCATATTGGTACCTAACCCCCTAAAACACACACAGACACTTTCTGAGTCCTGCTGGATGCAAGAAAAAAAAAATAAAGCAAAAGAAATAAAAAACTAGCCTTTGCTATTAACTAAAATAAGGAGCTGAGTGTGAAAAAAGTGACCACAATATTTAGAAAGTTGTATCCTAACCTTACTATGTTTGCACTCACTCTACTTTGCTTTACTGTATTTCCAGCTCACACTAAACAACTCACATTACACACACTGCAACAAAGGCAGTTATACCCCAATCTTCATTAAGGTCTTAATGCAGCAAGGTACTTAAGCACATGCCTAACTTTAAGTACAAGGGAAGTCTAATTAACTTCAATGGGACTGCTCTCTTGCTTTAAGCTAGGCATGTGTTTAAGTACCTTGCTAAAACTAAGCTGAAAACTCCAGGTGCTACGATTTATACAAGTGTCATTAAACACAGAGTTAGTGTACTTACATACACAAACTTCCTAACCCCTAAAACCAGATCATTAAATTATAGTACTTACTAAAAAACAGCAAAGGTGAGCTTGCTAATGAAGCATCACATATAATAATGAAGACAGTAAGTGTTAAAGCAATCAGAAATCCAATATCTTGTGCACATTTTCATTACTACACCTGAGGTTTGTATATGTATACGGGTTCCTTCAGATTTCAGATTTCAGTAGCCAGACACTGCAGACTTCTGAACTGCCTAAGAAAAAGATCTTGATTTAAAAGAAATACCATCTGTGACTTAGGTATGAAAAAACAAAGAACTGCAAATGGAAATGATTACTGCTTCAGGGGCAAAGGAAAGATTATTTGGGGTTTTTAACAAGCCATTTTTGTACTTTCCATCATTCATATAATTTTTCAGCCCTCTGAATTTCCTGTATTTTTAATGTCTTTTTAATCGTCATCAGATAGAAGTTAAGCCACTCACTTGCTGTGTGACTGCAGGGAAGCTGCTTGACCTGCATTTTACTCTTCTTATCTGGCTGTGTAATTCAGTATAAATGGGAGCTCACTGATAGCTAGAAGCTGTGCTTGTGTTGAGCAGAAGCACTTGGCTAGTCTACAAGTTAGTTTGTCAACTGCTTTGTCAGGGTCAGAACATAATATACTGGGAAAAGACAACCTGTCCCAGGCCACCTGCTCCCCAAGACATTTTTTTGAGCTGCATTTCTTCATTAAGAATTGTAGCACACCGTCATAAACTTTAAACCTGAAGCTGCACAAGGGGTCCTACTTAGAAGCCTAGTATCTCAAAGCATGAGGTCTCCTTCCTGCTTTCTCAATACATCTCCCAGCTTGACCAAAGGACTGACATAATTTCCCTGTACAGGATTAAAAACCTGAAATTATGCACAGGTTGTGGATTATTCTTACATGTTTCTGTTTGGTAAATATTAAATAATGTTTGTCTGATGTTCAGAACAATACAAAGTGCATCCCTTAGACTGCACGCCAAGGATTTAACCCACAGGGAATAGTACACCTGAAGGAGATTTGGTCTTTAGGATGAGGTGAGAGAGCGAGTAGACAAAGCTAATTGATGTGATTCTCATTCTATATATGGCAGTTAAATACTATGGTGATTAGTATAGAACTGTTTTTTTCTCCTTTCAATTGATTAACTGATTATTTTGCTGAGGTCAGTAGCAAATGTCTCTGACCTCATCGTTTGCTGAAGCAACTCTATTGTCACCAGCACTGGAGTGGAACATTACTAACAGAACAGATTAAGAAAAGTGCTCATAAAAAAGACACTGAAATGTTTTCAGTCTTTGGTAACCAATACAGTTACTATAGAAAATTAAATACTGGAAAGAGCATCATATTAGACTATTGCTTCAAATACTAATTTGTTAAATAACACTTTACTTACCTGTTATTCTATCTGCTGCTCAATGTTGACTAGTTGGAAGCTCTGAAAAGCAATCAGATACTTGCAATTAAGATTTTTTTCTAAATAATGACATTGAAAACATTCCCAGATGGTCTTTCACAGTGACGAAAGCTACGTATTTACAAAGTTACACAATTACTCAAACAATATTTGAACATACTTTGAAAACTGTTAAAAGTGAAGAGGAGAAAAAACCTGCTGGTTTAGTTCTTTTTAAAGGGAAAAGTGCTTTGCTTGATTTTACAAGCAACATGCTGTTCTGTTGTCAGCCTTTCTGCATCTGTTATATCATGGGTCTTGACAACATCATAGGCCAATGTCCCTTCTGATTGAAGTAAAGTATTAAATTTTAGTATCCAGAACAAGGTGATATTTCAAAGGGCAGGCTATTATTGAGCTTGCAGGTGATAAGTCTCAAATTCTGAAATTCTGCATTTTATAGAGAAGCACAACTGCTGACTTCAAAAATAAGTTTATAAGAAACTGCCAAGCACAAATGAACAAAGTTCCCAAATCTCTGGACCTGATTAAAGCCAAGGGGGTCCAGGGCATGGTGTAGATTGCTTTTCTTGAGCTTCAATGTGACTTCTCCACTTCACAGAACAGGGAACACCTTCTGGTAATGGTGTTAGAGAAGATTATATTAAAATCATGCCCAAACCTCATGTAAGAACAACAGAAGAAAAAATTCTGTAACTGAAGTCAATTTTGCACCAGTTATAGATGTGAAGCAGAACAGTTTAACCTATAATTGAGTAATTCCAATGTATTACAGTATAAAGAAGAAATACACAAATCTAATGATTTCCTGAGAAGTACTCTGCTTGATTAGTAGATTACATGAGTACAGACTTCTTCTAGTGTCATTTGCACAGTATTAAGCAGTTTTTCAGGTTGTAGATAGTGAGTGCAAAAACATTTACTTAGGGATCATCAGGCTTCACCTGTTGATCTTTCCAGCAGGGAAAGAGCAGTCTAAGAAGTGTCATACCTATCATTCAGAATGGATGCATGTCCCATTTGAATGATGAATGTTGAATTTTTGCCCTAACAGGTTCAAAAGGATGGAATCAGATAGTGCTGAGAGAAGATATAATGTGAATTGGACATTAGTAAGGAGTGGTACTATGAAGATGGTGGAACACTGGAACAGGTTCCCCATTGAGGTGGTGCAGGCCCCATCCCTGGAGACATTCAGGCTCAGGTTTGATGGTGCTCTGAGAATCCTGCTCTAGTTAAAGATGTCCCTGCTTACTGCAAGGCGTTTGGACTAGATGGCTTTTAAAGGTTCCTTCCAACACAATGCATTCTATGATTCTTTGAATTGTAAAATGTGGACAACATAAAAGCTGGTTGTTGTTACTGTGGTGGTCACTTCAGATATAAAATAACCCAAATTTCTCATTTTCACAATAAGGATTTGTGAAAAGAAAGAAAGCACCTAAACTCAGCTTTCACACTTGGTCCCCACAAAGAGGAATTGGTGGCAAAACACTTCACTAATAAAATTATTCACAATAATAAAACACTTCATTAATTGGTAGGAGAACACTTCACTAATCAGTGGTAAACACCATTTCTTTGCCTACGTAAGATTCATAATATCAGGGTCCTTCTATTCTATGTCACCCACTGTCAAAAAGGCAGCAATCGCCTTCTTATGAATAATTTCTTTCATTCATTCATTCGTTCACTCACTCACTCATTCATCATTCATTCATTCATTCATTCATTCATTCATTCATTCATTCATTCATTCATTCATTCATTCATTCATTCTTCTTTCAGCTGGCTTCCATGAAAATTTCCAGTTTCTGTAAGGAAGATAAGGAGGTTGCAAAAGATGAGAGAAGACAGAAAGACAAAACCAACTTGACATTTAAAAGTACAGAGGTAAATAATTTAACAATGGATTTCTGCAGCTAAGCTGAAGTCAGAGAACTACAGGGCAAAGCCAACCGTTGTCTGATCTTACTGCAAGCAGAAGGGGAACAGGATTTGTACTCACACCATGTGTTGGCACAATAATGTTCTTCCTGCTGAACAGGTGGCTCAGTTGGTAGCGCATCAGACCCTTAATGGGAAGGTCGTGAGTTCAAGCCTGCAGTGGGCAGTAGTGTCCTCCCTGAGGAGGTCATGAGGTTTGTGCTGACAGGTTGGACTCGATGATCTTTGAGGTCCCTTCCAACCTTAGGAATACTGAATATACTGAATACTGAACTAATGGCTGTTCATAGGGTTTAGGTCAAAGAGTTTAATGGAGCTCTGGACATCTTAGTAACTTCTTAGATTCTAAAACTAAACTACTTTAGTCACAAATGCAATGATGATGGTTCTAATATGGAGACACATTCCCAACCAGACTTGAAAGTAAAATACATGATGAGAATGCTAAAATGGGCAATATCTTTCTTCCAACTAATGCTATGAGAGATGTCCATTTTTTATCACAGATGATAAATGCTCTATTTCCTGCAGTTCCTGAAGATAGAGGAAAGGACGTTTGTACTCCAAATGTTTGTTACATTTTAGTCTCCAAGTCTTAAAGATATATGTATTTTAAAAAATACTGAGCACAAATATTCGTGTGTATGTATGTTGCCTTTTTTTTAATGTGGCAATGAGAAGTGTGAAAGTCTCCTCATCACATTATGTTGCAAGATGCCTTTCGCCCTATTTCAGCCAAAAAGTCACTTACTTTTCTTTTTCTTTCTCTTTCCTTTTTTCTTCTTTCTTCTTTTTTTCTTTTTTTTTTTTTCTTTTTCTTTTTCTTTTTCTTTTTCTTTTTCTTTTTCTTTTTCTTTTTCTTTTTCTTTTTCTTTTTCTTTTTCTTTTTCTTTTTCTTTTTCTTTTTTCTTTTTCTTTTTTCTTTTTCTTTTCCTTTTCTTTTTCTTTCTTTTTCTTTCTTTTTCTTTCTTTTTCTTTCTTTTTCTTTTTCTTTCTTTTTCTTTTTTTTTCTTTCTCTTTTTCTTTCTCTTCTTCTTTCTCTTCTTTCTCTTTTTCTTTCTCTTCTTCTTTCTCTTCTTTCTCTTTTTCTTTCTCTTCTTCTTTCTCTTTTTCTTTCTCTATTTCTCTTTTTATCTTTTCTGTATTGGCAATCTTTGTCCTGACAGATCTGGATAATTTCTCTAGTTAATGTGTAGAAAAATAGTTATGAAAGAAAAGAACAGTTTCCTTTGCTTCAGAGAAGAGAAAACAATTTGCAACTTACATTACCAATTGTGCCCTGTAAGTTTTTTCTATAGCTTTTGTGCAAGGAAAATTATGACAGTAAAATTATTCTATACAGCTCTTGAATATTCAGGGTATATGAAAGGGGAAAAGGAGAATTCAGATTTTCACACTATTAGATTTCCAAAAGTCAAATGCATTTTTGTGGAGGTAGCCTAAAGAAGGGTTAAGCAGGGTTATACTCTGCTAGCAGCTATCATTTTGCAAAAAATAGGCACCATTGCAATTATGCAGTCTGGCTTGATGGACTGAAATAAGATTTCCAAAAGGTGGTCATGGAAGTGTAGCAAGAAGCAGCAAGATACAGCAAGGTAGAGTACAATGAAAAATTTATTCTGTGCTTCTCCAACTGCCAGATACCTCAGAAGAGGCATTGTGAAAGGCTGAGTTAGGTAAAGGCAGTCCACAACTGCTCCAGTCTAAGAACCCTTAGACTGGAGACTCTTCTACGCCAGGCCATTATTAAAACATGACGACACACTAGTTTTGTGACTGCTTTCACATCTCTGATGGTAGGTTTAATTTCAGCTTGCTATACTGCCTCATAAACCTCCAGAAAGATAAACAAGGAAGAGAGCTCTTTGCTAGTGTATGATGCTGAGAATGGGCTGCACGGAATGTGTTGGCCACCAATCCATGTATAAGTCAATGAATATCTTATACAGACATGAGATGTGGAAAGTGGAGACCCTGAAAGCTGAGGTAATTATTAGCTGGAGTCCGTAACATGTAGCTAATGCTCGTAAACTAATGTGTGAGTATTGCACAGGTGCAGATATGAGTTAAATTTGCAGTGCCTCATGCATAGGAGTGAGAGATTTTCAATCTTTTCTCTCAGATATATTCAGCTTCAGGAGTGTCTTGTGCTAGCTTTTGCACAGTAATCTAAGATCCCTTTTCCTTCTCTTAAAATTCCCAAGCAGCAGCAACAGGACCTGGAGATTGTAACACCTTTGTGAATTGCTGCAGATAGGCAAAGTCTGACTCCCTTCACACTTACATGAGTATAAATTTGGAATGTTGTCACTGCTGCAACTTGAGTGAAACTGCCTTATTGGCAGTACAAAAGCACAAATAGAAGGAAGCAAAGGGAGGAAGTCCATCCCTGCATCTTCTACCTGGGCTCCTCTCTGTAGCTGGAAATAATTAATGTGGTATGCTTATCCTCAAATGGGGATCTGAAGGGTTCATTTACTATACATAAAGTTGAGAGTCAAGCTTATGCTTTGAGATTAAGCCAGAGAAACACCCTTCTATATTTTCTTACTGTGTGCTAATAAGGATCGAGGAAAAATACATATTTCTCTCCTTTGAAAATTCTGGTATTTTGAAAGTCCCCAAAAGTGTGCTAAGTACATTACAGACATACTAGACTGTCTATAACTCACATCTAAAACCATATTTATGGCTTTTATTTTCATTTTACTTTGTTTCATTTTTATCTGCCAGTCTTGTAAAGGACAGAAGAGGGGATCATATCACGATGATTTGAGCATACCTTGACTTAAATCTTTGTTTTGATATTGACTGTCAACTGCCCATTATGAGGAAATCTGAAGCCAAATTTTGAGTTAGTGTGGTGAGACAACTGAGACATTTTAAAGACACGTTTCTCCTTTTTTCAGTGTTTTGGTTATATGTGATTCTTAATTTTGTTAGCTTTCTGTAGCACAGCTCAACTAACAGAGATTCATATACTCCCCAAAAATATACTTAGATTTTCAATAGGTTGCTTTAGCTAGGGCTTGTTATTTTTGATTTAGAAGAAAAAAAAGCCCATGAAAAAAAGTCAAAACCCCCTCAACTGCACAGAACTTTGAAGCAACATAATTGAGATTTCTGAAGGAAGCAACATCTTGCTATATTGGAAATTACCGTAGCTCTTCTAAACAGGTGAGAAAAGTGCCTATCTCAGTGGTTATTATCTTGTTCATGTGATTAATTACTTCTTACTATACACTAACCTTCTATGGCCTGATAAAATTGTGAAGGATGTTGTCTGTTATTAATGTTTTTATAGATATGTTTGAGGATGAGTCTTTTTTATATGCGTGTGTGTGTGTGTGTGTGTGTGTGTGTGTGTGTATGTATATATGTAACAAGCAACTGGAGGCTGTCTCAAGATCATCAGATCTTGTCCTTGTGGGTGACTTTAACCTTCCAGACATCTGCTGGGAACTTAATTCAGCAGAGAGGAGGCAGTCCAGAAAATTCCTAGAGTGTATGGAGGACAGCTTCCTGATGCAGCTGTTAAGTGAGCCTACCAGGGGTGAGGCTCTGCTTGACCTGCTGTTCTCAAATAGAGAAGGGCTGGTGAGAGATGTGCTAGTAGGAGGCTGTCTAGGGTGCAGCAATCATGAGATAGTGGAGTTTTCAATATGCAGGGAAATAAGGAGGAGCAACAACAGAACCCTTACTTTGGTCTTCTGGAGGGCAAACTTCAACTTGTTCAAGCAACTTATTTGGAAAGTACCCTGGGCAGCAGCGTTTAGGAACAAAGGGGTCCAGGATGGTTGGACCTACTTCAAACAGGAGCTCTTGAAGGCACAAGAACTGGCAGTTCCCACATGCTGAAAAATGAGCCGCCATTGATGGGGTGAGGGAGCAGTGTAGTACCCCTGAAATCCATGAGGAATTAGTTTGGGACTTGCTGAGCCACTTGGATACTCACAAGTCCATGTGACCAGATGGGATCCATCCTAGGGTGCTGAGAGAGCTGGCAGATGAGCTGGCCAAGCCTCTCTCCATCATCTTCCACCAGTCCTGGCTCACCAGTGAAGTCCCAGATGGCTGAAAACTGGCCAATGTAATCCCCATCCACAAGAAGGGCTGGAAGGAGGAACCTAGAAACTACAGGCCAGTCAGCCTGACCTCAGTGCCAGGGAAAATTATGGAGCAGATTATCTTGGGGGCAATAACTGCACACCTGAAGGATGGCCAAGGGCTCAGGTCCAGCCAGCATGGATTTAGGAGGGGCAGGTCCTGCCTCTCCAACCTGATCTCCGTCTATTATCAGGTGACCCACATGGTGGGTGTGGTGAAGGTTGTGGATGTAGTCCACCTGGACTTCAGCAAGGCCTTTGACACTGTCCCCACAGCAAACTCCTGGCCAAGCTGTCAGCTCATGGCTTGGACAGCAGCACTTTGTGCTGGGTTAGGAAATGGCTGGAGGGCCGAGCCCAGAGATTGGTGGTGAATGGTGCCACACCCAGCTGACAGCCAGTCACTAGTGGTGTCCCCCAGGGATCAGTGCTGGGCCCCATCCTGTTTCATATCTTCATTGATGATCTGGATGAGGGGATTGAGTCTGTCACCAGTAAATTTGCAGATGACACCAAGTTGGGAGCAGATGTTGATGTGTTACGGGGTAGAAGGGCTCTGCAGAGGGACCTTGACTGGCTGAACTGAAGACCAGAGTCCAACAGGATGTCATTTAACAAGTCCAAGTGCCAGGTGCTGCACATTGGCCACAACAACTCCATGCAGAGCTACAGGCTGGGGTCGGAGTGGCTGGAGAGCTGCCAAACAGAAAAGGACTTGGGCTGGAACTCGTTGACAGCTGGCTGAACATGAGCCATCAGTGTGCCCAGGTGGCAAAGAAGGCCAGTGGCATCCTGGCCTCTGTCAGGAATGGTGTGGCCAGCAGGAGCAGCATTGTGCCCCTATTCTCAACACTGGTTAGGCCACACCTTGAGTACTGCGTCCAGTTCTGGGCCCCTCAATTTAAGAAGGACATTGAGACTCTTGAACATGTCCAGACAAGGGCAATGAGGCTGGGGAGAGGCCTCAAGCACAAGCCCTATGAGGAGAGGCTGAGGGAGCTGGGATTGTTTAGCCTGAAGAAGAGGAGGCTCAGGGGAGACCTTATTGCTGTCTACAACTACCTGAAGGGTGGTTGTAGCCAGGAGGGGCTTGGTCTTTTCTGCCAGGCAACCAGCACCAGAACAAGAGGACGCAGTCGCAAGCTGCACCAGGGGAAGTTTAGGCTCGAGGTGCGGAGAAAGTTCTTCACTGAGAGAGTCATTAGCCATTGGAACGGGCTGCCCAGGGAGGTGGTGGAGTCACTGTCCTTGGAGGTGTTCAAGAGGGGGTTGGACATAGCACTTGGTGCCATGGTTTAGTATTCATGAGGTGTTGGGTGACAGGTTGGACTTGATCTCTGAGGTAATTTCCAACCTTATTGATTCTAAGATTCTATGATATTTACACTAATGCAGCATATAGATGCAACAGTGAGATTTCCTCTCCTGGAAGATGGAAAGAAATAAAGAAGAAAATAGTTACTAGTAGGAAATTGGGAAAAAAATAGGAGAGAACAAGAACAAATCTAACATAGAAATAGGAAACTGCAAGAAAGTACTGAGCTATGTATAACACCTCCATCATATACAAGAAAAGACCAGGAAAGTCCAGGCTAACTGCACCTGGTTGCACAAATCCATTAAAAGTGAAGAGAATCAATTTAATTTACCACATTAAACAGATGAAAAAAAAGTCAATGCCAGATCTAATACAGATGTTTTGCTGTATAATGGGAACATGAAGACATTTTTGAATTGGAAGTCATAGTCTTGAAATGCTTAGATCAGGTGGCACTGTCTTAGAAAAGAAAAAAGAAAGTAGTGATATTGATTGCTTCCAAGGCCATATTAGAGATGAAGACAAGTCCCAGGAGACAGGTTGTTGTCACCTTGACCTTAGGTCAGAGCTAGACTACTGACCCCTGACACCCAGGACTTCTGCATTGCATTGTGATATCTTTCATGCCTACAGACAAATTCAGCAGGGGACACGTGTCGATGTGGCTCTTGCCAAATCAGAATTGACTGGCCTGTAGGAAGTGGGAGAGCAGCGGGAAATGTGGGTTAAAGTATGTCAATAATGTTTCACAAGAACAATTTCTCCTAGAATTGTAGCTGTTGGAATGTTTTGACATTTATTCGGTAGAGAAATGTAGCATGTTTTGTGAAGCACTTCAAGAGAGCTGCTGCTAACTGCTGCAGTGTATTGATCTTCCTGTTAAATTGCATGGGCACACTTGGGAGATCATTGAGATTCAGGCAACAGGACAGAAAGGATCGGCTGCACCTGATGGTCACTAATGGTAATTGGTTTCGATCCTTTCACTTGAAGAAGACGTGATTTACTCGGTTCACAGATGAATTGTACACACTAAATATTTTGAAAAGAAAATATACTGTGATTTCTTTTTCTCATGTCATTTACAAATTATTGCCTCCACTTTTGAATGTTTCATGTAAAGTATATAAATCCACATGACCAGATATGAAAAGCATGCTAAGTGAAATTTCAAGGAATTCTCCCTCTTATCTGTAAAGCTTGTGCAAAGGAAACAAACATTCTGATTCTAATATAAATGATTTAATTAAATAATTATAATAATGTTTAGCAGCATCTTAAAAAAATCATCAACCCTCTTAAGCTCCCATGTCATCATAAACATCTTTTTCACTCTACACATTCTTCTGCTTATCCCATTTGGTAATGTATCATCACAATCTTAACATAATGAATGTTAAAAAGAAATGTATTGAAAGCAACTACAAAAGTAGAATAATGTAGGCAGGTATGGATAGTAATGTAATACTGGAGTAAATTATACTAGAATGAAGAGTCTGATATGAAAATTGGATACTAATGTTAATATCAGAGTAAATTATTGCTACAATACAAGATCAGATATAAAAATTGATGCATACTTCCAAAATTAATTCAGTGATAATACTGCCAAAATTCTTTCCACACACGATTTTCAAAGCAGATTTTATAGGGCTTCTGTAGCTTTCTGCTTTGTACAAGATACTTTGCTAAGTATATGTACATAATCACATAAAAGCAAATATATTCAGTAAATGATTGCTGCTTTAATACAAAGAAATTCATATAGACTAAGATGCTGGGAAGGAACGCATTTTGCACTCCTTTTAATCTGTTTCAAGTACACATGTCCTTCATCATCCATACTACACTCCTATGGTTTTTTAAAGGACAAAAGAGTTTTCAATTTTTGTTCTGCATTTTTTTCACTTCAATGGAGAGGTCAGCAGTTTCTCCAAACAGCTGAGTTTCATGCATAAACTTGCATAAAATATCCATAAAATCTATATAGCACTTTGACAAATAGAAAATAACACAATATAAAGTAAAAACATATATTGTTTATTTGTTAACTGAGATCAGGACTATGCCTATCTGGAGTCTTCTGGTTAAAACAACTGTAAATATATTGTAATTTCAATTACAGCTAAATTATGCACTGTAGAATTTGAATCATCCACCACTAAAATAGAGAAAATAGAGAAAAATGAATGTCTGAATACTACTAAAAGTTCAGCATAACAGCAATATAGCATTTGCGATTATTATACAAGTCTCAATTTTCTGAAATATTTACAAACCTCAGATAATGACAACATCAGGAGAAAATCAAGAAAACAGACGGTATACAGGAGATAGCCTGAGGCAACCAGTGATGAGGTCAGATCTATACAGTATGTGTGCTTTACATGAAAAACACTCTACTAAAATGTCTTTGCGCACTGTGCAGGGCTTTGGGATATAACAGGTATTCACTGGGGGAAGGTAAGGATTATTTACTAGGATCAGTAACATGGAATTCAATATTAAAACCGACAAAGGTTATCATCTATTACACAATAAATTCACCACAGTTGTTTGACAGCTCTCATAGCAACAGATTCCACCCTTAGCAATTCAAAGCAATCTTTCAGATTAAAGTTCATATGATCACTTTAAAGAACTATTCAGTGTTAATCAAGCAAAATTGCTCCAGGCGTCGTGTTTGTCTTTCACTTCAGGCTATTTGGCTGATTGTGGAAAATGCTGAGTTTTTCTGTGTGCATGTGCAGAGCTGTGCATCTGTTCGGTGGAAGTGACAGGTGAGGTAGTGATGATGGTATGGGGGCTGATGGAATAGACTTTGCAAGAGCAATAAAGTCCCAGTGGCTGACTAATGGGATAGGATAATCATTATATTCTGCATCAATTATTGCATATTCTGTCTAATCCAATTTTGCAGGATAGTAACAAATGATTAAAATATTAAAAAAATTAAATACATTAATTATATATATATAAATAATATACACATACATAAATACATATACCAGTATATATACACACTCAGACACACATTGAATTTTAGACCATTGCCCAGATTGTCTTGAACAGGTAATTGTAAGTTTTTTGTCTCCCTCTAATTTCCTCAGCATTGTTTACCTTCCCAAAATGTTTCACAGGATTGTCCCAGAGGACTATAAACTCTGAGCTGACACTGGATCCCACTGTAAACAGGACTCATACCCTCACATTTGCTTTCACATGATTGTCTCAAGAGGAATCTCTTCTACAAGACCTCCAACTCCATGTTTTCCCAGTGGATGCTGGGACTTGCTGACACAAGTCTTTGTGGACTTTGTCATGTACAGAACCCTCAAAAGGTGACTGACACAGCAGTTTTCCAAGGTGTTTTCACAACATTAGTACAAACTCTGTGACAATAGCAGCTGATGACCAGACAAGGCCACAAGTTTTTCTCTCAGGAATGTAATCATGAGACCAGGACTGACACAGCTAACCAACTGTGGGGCCAGTACAGACACCAATAAAAGTGTTCAGCCGAATGGCTACTTATGGGACTGAAAAAGGTATAAAACCCAAGAGGCAACAGAGAGAGTTTGAAGCTTCCACAACAATCAAACAGTGAGGCATATCTGAATCCAAAGTCTCCAACATCTCAGCCTTTACTGCTGTAAGCTTCCCCACCAATCAAGACCTTCAGGGATCAACAAAACATCACCTAGATCCATGGTGGTAATTATCTTTTTGCTTTGCTACCCCTTACTTATTTCTTCCTTCTTTTCTATATTTTTAATTTTTTCTTCTGCATATGTAAGCAAAATAAATTCAAGTGTTTTTCCCAAATCAACTATTTGGTTCCTTCTTGGTTTCATTTGGGGGATCCATTAAAAAAAAATAAATCTCTTCTGCAAAAAAAAAAAAAAAAAAAAAAAAGAAAAGTAGATTGAGACAGTAATACTTCACATATTTTCTAGTTAGAGCTGTTACTCAAAGAAAGGTACTTCTCAGTGGGATTAAGAAAATCCAACTTTAACCTTCTTTCTTCTTTTTTTTTTTTTTTTTTCTTTCCAGTTCTGCAGTATCTGCTCTAGTTATGTCTTAATCCTGATCTGTTATTCTGAAGTTTTATGAATGCAATATCCATAACAGTCACATTAAAGAGGGAATACTAAAGATGCTGGGACTGTCATGTTCTCTGACATTGCTGTTGGAGGCCCTAGGATGTTTGCTCAAGTGACCTAACAACTTTGGCAGAAAGCTTTCATTTTGTAATGCTGTTCTCACATCTAACCAGGTACTGAGTCCAAGTTTAAGGTGAGAGACTGCTTGCTGTTAGTACAATTATCCATCAGGCTGAACTGTAGGTTCACACAGTTAACAGAGTAACCATTGCTATCAACACTGGAGGTAATACAATTGCCAATATGAGTCCAATATTTATGTCAATGAGCAGTCCTGCTTGCAGGTCAGTAGCACAACCCTTTTATGTGAGTGAAAGCTAACTCTTACTGCAGCATTCCTTGTGAATACACTGTAAGTGGATATCCCATTACAATCCCTTCAGGAAATAAGGTTGAGAGAGATTCTGCAAGGTCTGGAGTAATTTGTACTTCTTAACTTAAAGAAGACCTGAATTCAAACCACCCTTTAAGGGTAATATTTTTTTCATTGGAAGATGTCAGATTCTTTGAAATGACACTGAGTAAAAATGCACTTTCAAACAACCTTCTGATTCAAAAGTTTATAGGCAAATACTTTTTGTGTGCTCAAGTATCCTATTTATATATTAATAAGCTTTCTAGTTTGGCTCTAGTTCAAAATTAGAAACTTCCATTAGAAGCTACGGTGTTGTTTATAAACACTCAAAAGTTCTGAAATTACTGGAACTGTACCTGATCCTCTACCCATCCACATTGTTTTCCCCTCAGTTTGTCAGTTTGCTTAAGTTCCTCAATCCTGAGCCAGTACCAGCTGTTGGGAATTTGTGTTGTTCAGGAAATATTGCCTTACTCATCTTTCCTTACCATGACTGTCTTCAGAATCTGGAGGAAGACTTCATCGTGAAAGCCATCATATTTTGTATGTTGGAAGATTATCTTTCTGCTCTGCACTTCTCACCATTTCTAGCAATAGTTTTCTGAGATATGATAAAGGGTGACATTATTTCAAATTTAAGTCACATATTAAAAGTAAGCATCAAACAAAACTTTCTCGATTTTTGTAATCTATATCTTTTTCAGAATCTTCCATAGTGTTTACTCCTAATTAAAGACATTTGTACAGCAAGAATCCTGTAAGCATGAGAAAATGAAATAGTAACAATCCACAAGTATTAAAGCACAATGATGTGTACCTGTTTTACTCTTTCCTCCTTTAGAATATTCAAAATAGAGAAAGAAGCTGTTCACAATGCCCTTCAAATATGTTTTCTGATGGTCACAATCATTCTGGAAGAATTAAAGTTAATGTGGGTTTTTGTTTGTTTGTTTTTTAAGAAAATGTTTTATTTTAATGCTGCTTTGAAATTCCTTTTCAGTCAAAAAGAAATCCAGTTAACTACAGAAGAAAATACAAATCCTGATGATAATATCCTTGACAAGTCTATTCTTCTTCAGAGTAAATGAGATTTTGCTGTGCTTTCTCTCACTTTCTCTTTTCATATTTCATAAGAATGAAAAATATTTTCTAATGAATCACTGATCCTTCTTTTTTTCTTATATTATTACCATGCTAAGGAACATTCAAATAAATTTACATCTTCTTTTTTTATATCTTCCTGAGGAAAAAACAAAACAAACCACATTTTACAAATATTTCTATAATCACCTTCAATTCAGTTTAAATTATTGCCTGATTTCACAATACAAAAGTTAATTAATATTGTTTGAATTTCATTCTTTAAATTAATTTGAAGTATATATATTTACTGTATATGTGTGTATAGATACTAGCACAAATTATACATAAACACACAACACTAGAGCTAAAAGTAAAAAGGCAATTTATATCAAAGAGGTCTGTACAGAGGGGCAGCAGTGCAGCAGATATTACATAAAAATAACAACACAGTACAAACTCATGGCTCTAGTTAAAAAAACATGCAGTCATACACATGTAAGTGCAATAAGCAAATGTAAATACCTTTCATCCTCTTTTGGGAAATACAGGTAATTTAACAGCTCATGACTGGATACTATGCTTACAACTCTCAGGAACCCCAAGTGAAAGCATTCAAATGAGTGAGCAGCATTCAGTCTGCTAGAGAAGTGAGATTTTTCTGGTTAAAATTTTTGGATTCAGATGAAGAAAATGTTGCCAGTCAAGAAGTAATGAGATGCATCTTTAATGAGAGATCTCAGAACCACAAACTGAGGCTGCTCAAAGCTCAGAAGAGCAAAAATTAAGCTAGCACAAGTAACTCCAGTTGCAAGGATTCTCTATGTAATGTTGTGTTTCTGCACAGATTACAAAAGAAGTCTTTTTAAGACTTTATTAGAAGCCCTTATAGGCTGTGTCTTCATGGGTGATTTTTTTGTATAAAACCATGGAACTGGTAGAGCCAGGAAATAATGAAAATAAGAGTAAATCTTACTCTTATCTAATATTTCCAACTTATCTAATACTATCTAATCTAGTTACATAGCACGGGGGTATTTGCTCTCTTAACTTACTATTGTGGGTAAAACACCAGCGTATCCCAGGCTATCACAAAAGTAATGTTCCCTTGTGACCACTATCAGTCTAGTGGTAACAATAGAGATGCCACTGTCACCATGCTGTCACAAAAGGATCTTAAAGATGTGCATTACGACCTTTAAGAGGGGTGTGCAGGATGTATGAGGTCCTGCTGCATTTCTCAGAGAGAGAGCTATTAAATGAATATGGTATAAAGTATATTGTATCTTCCGAAAAAAAGGATACCTTTTTTTCCAGGCTCTCAGAGCCTAAAAGCTCTATGATCATAGACTGCTCTGCATGTTCTGTATGTTTCCGTTGATCTCTGGAAGACCTGTACTGATAGATTGCTCACAAGCACACACTGTATAAAAGTGTGACTTCCAAACAGAATGACTTGCAAAGGTTATTCTAAATTGGCAAGTACAAAATATTCCTTATCAAGGGAAAAGAGATTGGCAAAACAAGAGAATAAGAGGAAGCTGTCATACGAGAGTTTTGCCAGACTCCCAGCCTTAATATTGCTATGCAAACAGTTTTATGGAATTTTTTTTTTAACTGCAAGTTTCTTGCATGAGACCTGCTAAGACTGTGGCATGTGAAGATAGCAGATGAGCTCTGACAGTATCTTCAAAATTCACACATTTGATACTGATAATGATTTTCCTAGCTGCTTTTGGTATTACTGATTTTGTAGATTCTATTATTTGTAATTTTTTTTTTAATGGGAAGTTCTTGTGGCAATTTTTATCTTCTTTTGAATATTTAGTTCCTATTATTGTCAGTTTACATGTGCTTACAGGAGAAAAGAAGTACATGGGGCTTTGATGGATTTTTTTGAGAGAAACTATGTGGTGGTTTGAGCCTTAACTGGGATTTAAGAGCTCAGATGGGGGGCAAGATTGAGACTAGTTCCCCGCTTCCCCTTCCTCTTTCCCCATCAAAAGAAAAGGGAAGGGGAAAAATTAAAGACAGATAAGGGAAGGAAAAAAAAAAAGGAAAGAAAGGGGGATAAGGATAAAGGGAGGAGGTAAATCTACCAAGAAACAATTTGGAGTTTGTTTGGAAGTAGAGAGGTAAAATTTTCTTTAAAAAAAAAAAATATGTATCTATCTATCTATCTATCTATCTATATATATATCTCCTTATCTCTGCTCCAGTTCGAACAGGTCCCAGAGCTGTAGCATGGACCACCTCTCGTTTTATCTGGTCAGGTCCCCATACAAAATCATTTCTCTTCCATGTTACATGAAAGAGAGGTTTAACCATTTGACTGTACCCAGGAATGTGCATTTTCTGGAAACCCACAAGCCCCCAAAAGGACTGTGTCTCTTTCTTATTTGTGGGTGCACAAATATGGTGCACTTGCACCATAGTGGCTACTCTGTTCACCACCTCCTGAGGGATGTGGCAACATCCATCTTGCCATCAAACACCCAGGAAATGGATGTCCCTGGCAGGTCTTTTTACCTTGCTTCTCTTCATGGCAAAGCCAGCCTCCAACAGGTTATCAACTATCCTCTTACCCTTCTGGTAAACTTCCTCTGCTGTCTCACCCCATACAATTATGTCATTGATAAACTGCAGATGCTCAGGGGCAGTCTAAGGCAGTCTGGATCACCTCATGGCAGATGGTTGAGCCAGTCTTGAGGCAACTGATTCCATTGGTCCTGTACTTCCCCCCAAGTGAAAGCAAACTGTGGCCGGCATTCTGCAATGGGAATGGAGAAAAAGGCATTAGCAATGTCAATTGTGGCATACCACTTGGCCGCCTTCGATTCCAGCTCATACTGGAGTTCCAGCATGTCCGGCACGGCAATGCTGATCAGAGGAGTCACTTCATTCAGGCCACGGTAGGCCACAGTCAATCTCCATTCCCCATTTGCCTTCTGCACTGGCCATATCGGGCTGTTGAAGGGTGAGAGAGCCTTGCTGATCACCTTCTGGCTCTCCAGTCATCGAATCAGTTGGTGTATGGAGTGCAGAGAGTCTCTGTTGGTCCTGTATTGCCTGCGATGTACTATGTGAGAGGCAATAGGTAACTTCAAATCCTGCACCTTGTGGGTGCCCACTACAGAGGGGTCATCCAACAGCTTGGGCATGGTGGACAGCTGTTCTTTGCCTGCAGTCTCTACAGCTGCTACTCCAAATGCCCACTTGTGACTCCTAGGGTTCTTGAAGCATCCCTCCCACAGAAAGTCAATGCCAAGAATTCAAGGTGCATCTGAACCAGTCATTATGTCATGCTTTCCCCATTCATTCCCGGTCAGGCTTATCTCAGCCTGCAGTACAGTCAAATCTTGTGAGCCCCCTGTGACTCCCTGAATGCTTATGGGTTCAGCCCCTTTGTAGCTCAATGGTATCAGGGTGCATTGGGCCCCTGTGTCCACCAGAGCTCAGTACTTCAGGGCTTCTGAAGTGCCAGGCCATTTCACATAGACATCCCAGTACACTCTGTTGTCCCTGGCTTCACCTGGCTGGAGGTAGGGCACCTCTAATGCTGGTGGCAATGCCCACACTTGTCATAGGGGCCTGTGCTACTAGGAGAAGGGTCTCTTGCATGAGAGGGACCACTCCAGGAAACTGGGACAGCCCTTCTCCCAGATGAGTTATCCCCATTGTGGCCACCTTGCAATTCCCACTCTCTGTTCCAGAGGGCAGAGCTGGGTTGGCCATGCCAGGTGTCCATGTCCTCTCCATGGTCACAGAGGATCCTCCACAGAGACTCCCTTGACATCCCCTGACTGGCTTGGGGGGATTTCCTACGGGAAGGTCGCCTACTCCTGATTGCTGAAACATGGACCCGTTCTGAAGGAGAAAGGGGAGGGGAAAAAGAGGTATCGTTCTCCTTTTTCAGTTCAGACATAGAGGCTTTTATCTCTTTGATGATGTCTTTAGTCATAGTTTCTGTAGCTGAGATTAGGGGTCTGATTTGCACTGTCCCCATATTCCCTTAAATAATTAGCAAACTCATAGACAGTTTTAGGACTTCCATCCTATCCAGTCAGGAGTATCCCTCCCAATGTGTGAGCATGTTTTTGAGGGGCACCCTGGGTGAGTTTCTTTATGAAAGACCATCTCATAGGCACCTCATCTGGGTCCAAGCGGAGCTGGCCATCCCCATAAATTATTTCCAGCACAGCCATCTGTCTCAGATACCAAATGCCCTGTTCCATAGCTGTTCATCTAATTGGGGGGCAGGGTAGGTTATCTTTTGAGTGGTACTGGCTCTTTATAGCATTGAGGATCTGGGCCCAGAGAATCCAGATGTGCTTGTCTTAATTCCTTTCTATGTAGAGATGTAAGAATTATTATTTCCTGATCTGAGTCAGCCTCATCCACCAGTGGGTTGCACGAGGTGCAGGCCCTGCTGATGTGCCTTCCTCACCATCCATGTTTGGAGATGCGTGTAGTGACAGGCGCTAGGGAAACTGCATGGGCAGGAGCATCAGGGGTTAAGTGTGGAACTGCTGGTGGTGGGGCAAACCCTTGTGCCTGGGGCTCAGACTGAGATCTGACAGCCCTTTTCGATGGGCAGTACTCATTACAATCTGACCCCTCCCTCTTTGCGTTTACACAGTGCTTGCAGTGTTCACAGCACACACCCTCCCGGTTGTTAGAGCTTACAAAAAAAACTGTCTTATCCCTCTGCAAAGAGTTCTTAATGGGTTAGCTCTTCCCCCACCCAACATGGTCATAGCAAATGCCCTAAGGATTATATTTAAGCTTATAGAGCATATTGTAATGTGAGACAATTTTCTATCAAAGACATTTTTATCTACACCATTAGTTTTGTAGCTTGCTTCAGAAAAAATTTCTATGTTAGAGAAATTACCACTGCCAGTAAAATTCAAAGAATTCAAGAGATACATGCCCAGCTGCATTGGTAAAGTTTTTATCCAGTTGAGCAGCATCTCTATCAATAATCACACCACATGGTAAGTTATTAATTTGTAGATATGGGTCCAAAAGATCCAGCCAAACACACATGCAAAAGATTGGAACATAAGATTCTTCAAAATTAACATTTCTACTTCCAATGTTTTTCTTTCAAACAAAGTGTTACTTTCCAAATAGAATATTAATTTCCAAGCCCCACATTGGAGCACCAAAATATTGTGGTGGTTTGAGCCTTAACTGGGATTTAGGAGCTCAGATGGGGGTCAAGACTGGGAATTCCTCCCCGGCTTCCCCTTCCTCTTTCCCGATCAATAGAAAAGGGAAGGAGAAAGAATATGGACAGATAAGGGAAGAAAAAAAAAGAAAGAAAGGGGGATAAGGAGAAAGGGGAGGAGGTAAATCTACCAAGACATAATTTAGAGTCAGTTTGGAAGTAGAGAGGTAAAATTTTCTTTAAAAAACAAATAATATATATACATACATATACATATACATATATATATATATATAAAACAGGAAGGGTTCACAAGGGTAAGGAACAAGGATGGATAGTGAGATATACAAAACCAACAGTCCTTTGGAGAAACATGGATGCAGCAGGGAGAAAGACCAGTCCTGACCACATGGCAGAGAAACCAGGAAGCCAGCAGCGACTCTCTTACTCCTTTCATCCTGGTGAGGCAGAAGCAAAAGAGAGCAAACGGCTGCAGTGTCTTCCTTCTTATAGATTTGCTGGACAGGGAGGGGGAGTGGAACAGACTAACATGGTTTCCCAGGGGGAAATCCCCTCTCTGTGGTGATCAAGGCTCTCACAACCCCTCCCCCCCTGCTTTCGGGATGGGCATAATCCATCACAAACAGTCTCCCTTCAGGATACATTGTTAATTTTTGTGAAGAATTTAGTTGTAATTGGTGCAATTTGCTTTCTTACATTCTTTGAAAAAGAACACTTCAACAATATCTTTAATTAATAATGGGATTATGGATACAGAATACATTCATTTTATGGATGTTCTTATTTTATAGTCTTAGAATAATTTTCTTGCTACATTATCAAAATGTGGCTTTCATTCTATGAATATCCTATAAAATGATACAACTAACATGGAAAAAACAGCTGAACAATGTTAATATTTATGAACAATCTATTGAGCAAACACTACAGGAAATTGCTATCACTGAATACATTTGTACTGTGCATGTGGCTCAGATTTTCTCCACCAATAGACATTCCCGGAACAAGGAAAATTCCTGAATTCACTTTTTGTAGTATCTATTTATTCCTTGCTCAGTCTTAGGACTATATAAGAGAAAGTTCCTCTAATGGAAGCAATCAGAGTTTATTTGAATTTCTAAAGCAATAGTGATTTTAATGTAAGCAGACCTCTGCTGGAAACATTTGATACTTCTGCCAATTTCATGGAGCAGGTTTATAAATATCCTCTGCTTGCAGCAATATCATTAAAGAATATTTCATTGATCTCTTGCTCTAACTTGAATTCACTCATGATACTGGTGGAAAGTTGCCAGAGTGTTAATAATATTGGATTTTTTTTAATATAAACATATAGAATAAAAAAGGACAATTAAAGAGAATGCAGTTCAAAAGAAAACACAAACTGACATGTTTCTCACGGGTGCAGATCCATTTTCACAATGGGACTTTCTGAAATACTTTTGCATTATTTAGTCTTCCAGTATTAAAACTTTTTTTTTCATGTGAACCCATTCATGTTGGACTATTGAATACTGATTGTGCTTTAATATCTGTTTAGCAAGAATGGGATTTTCAGACCAATTAGCATTGGTAGACCTAGTTCTATTCGTGTTCATCTGCATCAAGCCCAGAGATTTTAGGTGAAGGGATATAACTTATAAATTGTGCAAGGGTCACAGAATGGGGAGCCAAATTCATACACACACATATATAAATATTTGTATATAAATATACCCATGTATGTCATAATACATATATGATTGTATACATTCACATATCAGTGCCTCAGGAACTCAGGAAAAGTTTGGAAGGAAAGAGGTAGGAAAGTGCAACTTCCATTGTCTCTCACATGTAACACACCTGCATTCCTTATGCTGAAGAATCTTCAGGCCTCTAAGTGTACACATGATAAAAAAAACCAACCCTCAGGGCTCACAGCTTGGGACTAACAGGCTGATAGTATTTCCTCTAATTGTTTACTTGCTGAAAATAACTTCTGATCTGAAATTAAGCTCTCCTAGTTGGGACAACAAGGAAGAATCTATAATTTGTTAGTGTGCTGTAGGATATGGGCACAGGATGTCTAGAGATCTCAAACCTGCATAGTTCCTACCTGAAGTGCCTTTACCCTGCAATGAATATCCTGCTAGGCAGTGTGGTCTGGACCATGTGACACTACTTATGTTCTCTATCCTCCATGTACGAGAACCCTTTCTAAAGTTTGGAGGAGTTATTCAACAGGATCGTAAGGTGTCTGTACAGGAGAGAAGGGAGAAAAGGTTTTCTGGGAGACATATACAATGTGCTCAGCACAAGACAGTGAACTGAAGCATGCCTCTGTGAATGGAAGAAGGATGTATCACTGTTATCACAGTATCACTATGGTTGGAAGAGACCTCAAAGATCATCGAGTCCAACCTGTCACCACAGACCTCATGACTAGACCATGGCACCAAGTGCCACATCCAATCCCCTCCTGAACACCTCCAGGGATGGCGACTACACCACCTCCCTGGGCAGCACATTCCAATGACTAATGACTCTCTCGGTGAAGAACTTTCTCTCACCTCAAACCTAAACTTCCCCTGGTGCAGCTTGAGACTGCGTCCTCTTGTTCTGGTGCGGGTTGCTAGAGAGAAGAGACCAACTCCTTCCTGGCTACAACCACCTTTCAGGTAGTTGTAGAGAGCAATGAGGTCTCCCCTGAGCCTCCTCTTCTCCAGGATAAACAATCCCAGCTCCCTTAGCCTCTCCTCATAGGGCTTGTGCTCAAGGCCTCTCACCAGCCTTGTTGCCCTTCTCTGGACACGTTCAAGTGTCTCAATATCCTTCCTAAACTGAGGAGCCCAGAACTGGACACAGTACTCAAGCTGTGGCCTAACCAATGCAGAGTACAGGGGCACAATGACTTCTCTTCTCTTGCTGGCCACACTATTCCTAATGCAGGCCAGGATGCCATTGGTCTTCTTGGCCACCTGGGCACACTGCTGGCTCATGTTTAGGCAGCTGTCAATCAGCACCCCCAGGTCCCTCTCTGTTTGGCAGCTCTCCAGCCACTCTGACTCCAGCCTGTAGCTCTGCATGGGGTTGCTGCAGCCAAAGTGCAGCACCCAGCACTTGGATTTGTTGAATGCCATCATATTGGACTCTGCCCATCTGTCCAGTCAGTTGAGGTCCCTCTGCAGAGCCCTTCTATCCTCTAAGTGACCAACATCTGCTCCCAACTTGGTGTCATCTGTAAATTTGCTGATGACTGTCTCAATCCCCTCATCCAGATCAACAATGAATATATTAAAGAGGATGGGGCCCAGCACTGATCCCTGGGGGACACCACTGGTGACTGGCCACCAGCTGGATGTGGCACCATTCACCACCACTCTCTGGGCTTGGCCCTCCAGCCAGTTCCTAACCCAGCACAGAGTGTAGTGGTCCAAGCCATGAGCTGACAGCTTAGCCAGCAGTTTGCTGTGGGGGACGGTGTCAAAGGCCTTGCTGAAGTCCAGGTAGACCACATCCACAGGCCTCCCCACATCCACCAGACGGGTCACCTGATCACAGAAGGAGATCAGGTTGGAGAGGCAGGACCTGCCCCTCCTAAATCCATGCTGGCTGGACCTGAGCCCTTGGCCATCCTTCAGGTGTGCAGTTATTGCCGCCAGGATAATCTGCTCCATCATTTTCCCTGGCACTGAGGTCAGGCTGACTGGCCTGGAGTTTCGGGGGTCCTCCATACAACCCTTCTTGTGGATGGGGACCACATTGGCCAGTTTCCAGTCACCTGGGACCTCACTGGTGAGCCAGGACTGGAGGAAAATGATGGAGAGTGGCTTGGCCAGCTCATCTGCCAGCTCTCTCAGCACCTTAGAATGGATCCCATCCAGTCCTATGGACTTGTGAGGGTCCAAGTGGCTCAGCAGGTCCCAAACTAATTCCTCATTGATTTCCGGGGCATTACACTGCTCCCCGACCCCATCGCCCAGCTCAGGAGGCCATTCGTCCTGAACTCCTCCTGCCTTGCTGTTGAAAATTGAGGCAAAGAAGGTGCTCAGGACCTCAGTCTTTTACTCATCTTCAGTCACAGTGTGCCCCTCCAGGTCCAATCAGGAATGCAGGTTCTTCTTGCCCCTCTTTTTACTGCTAATATATTTGTAAAAATGCTTTTTATTATCTTTCACAGAGGTGGCCAGCTTAAGTTCCAACTGGGCCTTTGCCTCTCTAATTTTTTTCCTACCTAATCTAACAACTTCCTTAAACATACCTCGGGAAGCCTTCCCCTGCTTCCAAAGGTGATACAGCCTCTTTTTTCCCCTTAAATCCTCCAGGAGCTGCTTGCTCATCCAGGCCGGTCACCTTCCCCATCAGCTCATATTTTGGCACATGGGAACTGCCAGTTCCTGTGCCTTCAAGAGCTCCTGTGTGACGGTGTTCCAAACATCCTGGACTCCTCGGTTCTTGAGGGCTGCTAACCAGGGACCTTTGCAAATAAGTTTCTTAAACAGGCTGAAGTTTGCCCTCTGGAAGTCCAAGGTGAGGGCTCTGTTGGTGCTCCTCCCTATCTCCCTGCATATTGAAAACTTCACTATCTCGTGGTCACTGCACCCTAGGCAGCCTCCCACCTTCACGACTCCCACCAGCCCTTCCCTATTGGAGAACAGCAGGTCAAGCAGAGCCTCACCCCTGGTAGGCTCACTTAACAGCTGCATCAGGAAGCATCCATGCACCCCAGGAATCTTCTGGACTGCCTCCTCCCTGCTGAATTAAGTTCCCAGGAGATATCTGGCAGGTTGAAGTCGCCTACAAGCACAAGATCTGATGATCTTGAGACGGCCTCCAGTTGCTTATAGAATAATTCATCTGCCTCCTCATCCTGGTTGGGTGGTCTGTAACAGATTCCAACCAGGATGTTAGATTTGTTAGGCTGCCCTCTGATTTTAACCCACAGGCTCTCAATCCCTTCATCTTCCACCTCAAGTTCTGTGGCAGAGAGTGACTCCCTAATATACAGAGCCACCCCTCCTCCTCTTCTCCCTCACCTGTCTCTCCTAAAGAGCCTGTAACCCCTCAGTGCAGCACTCCAATCATGCGTGTTATTCCACCATGTTTCTGAGATGGCGACTATATCATAGTCACCCTGGTGAACCAGGACTTCCAGCTCATCTTGCGTATTGCCCATACTGTGTTCATTGGTGTACATGCACTTCAGCTGGGCTCTCGATTTCTCGATTAACCCGAATTTGTGTCCCACTCTCTCCTCTTCAGAGGGACTGATTTCCTCACCCACCCCCTTCAGACCTAGTTTAAAGCCCTCTTAATGAGCCCTGCCAACTCTAGTACTAGGACTCTCTTACCCTTTCTAGATAATTGCACCCCATCAGGACCCAGCAGGTTGGGTGCAGTAAAAGTTGCCCCTTGATCAAAGAAACCAAAGCTCTGCTGCTGGCACCATCCCCTGAGCCAATTGTTGATGGTATGGGTTCTCCCGTTCCTCTCAGTGTACACCCTTGCCACTGAGGGAACTGAGCAGAACACCACTTGAGCTCCTGCCCCATCAATCAATTGTCCAAGGGCCTTGAATCCCTTTTTAATTGCCCTGGTGCCCTTCTTGTCAATTATGTCACTTCCAGCTTGTATTACCAGCAAAAGGTAATAGTCAATGGGCTGGATTAACTTTGGGAGTCTCCTTGTGATGTCCCTAATCCGCTCCCCAGGTAGGGAGCAGACCTCCCGGTGGGATGGGTAGGGACGACATATGGGTCCCTCAGTACCCCCCAGGAGAGAGTCCCCAACAACTATAACCCTTCTCTTCACTAGTACAAAAAAAGAATGCTTTTCTCATGGCCTTGAGGATAGCCTAATATTAGTCTTACAGTTGTATACAGGTAAATATTTAAGTTATGGTTGGATGCATTGGTCTTAAGGTCTTTTCCAATCAGGCAATCATGATTCTATGGTAGTGGTACAATGTCTGGTGTGGTTGCAGATCTCTCAGTATAGAGCACCAAACTGTCAGGGCCTTCCATCACCATGTTACACATCTTGAGCTTGGGAATAGTTGCATCTGCCATGGACTTAAGCCTATTGTGTAGGAAGCTACCTGACACCCAAGCCTTTTTATCTGACATGGGCACCCTCAGCTGCTCAGAAACTGTGATGAAACCTTTTCTGTGCAAAAAGTTCTACATTCTAGCCATTTACACTCACAGGTTTTAATCAGGTTGCTGTGGAATTATCATGTATGTATATGCAAGAGTAAAGGGAACACTTTCAGAGATGAACCTTTGTTCTCTGTGAGTACTTGCACTTTATTTGGGTGTTTTGTCTCGTGCATGCATATATTAGTCCTGTGTTTATGCAGCCTCTACCATTTCAGGAGTGACTTATAGCTGCCCACAGAAACAGTCCTCTATGTTCTTCTATTTAACTAATTGATAAGGGGAGAATGTGGTCATTCTCCCAATTATAGGTCTCTGAAGTCTTCTTCTCTTCCTTACTCTCCTTCAGCCTCACAAGTATCAACAATCACAGAATGCTTATTCACAGCTTGCAAATCTTTCACACAGGCACAGTGTTATAGGATTAGGGGATGTTTTTCTACTACAAATGAGATGCACATGCTGGAAGGTGTTTGATCAAGATATTGCTTGTGTTTGGGGGACATATGATATGTGAGATGATGTGTGAAATGCAGTGTAGTCTCAGACACCTTTAATGCCTAATTTTATTGTAACAGCTTTAAAAAAAACTAAAAACTTTGAATTTTGGATTTAACTTTTAAAATTAAAATATTTAGGTTCTAAAATAAAAAAAAAAAAGGGAAAATTATTTCTAATTTTGCTGCTATAATTTTGGCTTTAGCTCTGGGAGAATGAACATTGGTTGATTCAGTTTACACTCTGCAAGCTTGATGTTTTTACATCGTTACAGTAAGGTACACATTAGACAATATACAGCAGAATGTCAGACAATACATGTTCATATCCATAAATGCAGAGAAAACCATTGTACAGGAAAAGAATGATGAACAATAAATGAAAGCCCAGAGCACTAAATTTTGCACCTCTACTTATGACAATTAATGTATTACCTCAGAAACAGATTAACGGTTTCATTAAACTCCTCATACACTTAGGTATCATTGTTATCTTTGTAAGAGAGGGAATTTGATTTAAAAGAATTTGTCCCTGTCTAAATAAATGAGCAGAAAAGGACATCCATGTCACAGTGTTAGACAAGAGCCTCAATGTGTGTTTCTGTTGTCTTATTTTTTTGTTTTACTTGTATTTTCTCTGCTTGTTTCTTCTTTCACACCCTTTTTGAGGTAAAGACCCTATTTTTACTTTTCATTTAACCCAGGATATTCCAGAACAAAATGAAAATATATTGTGTTAAGTCTAGTTATGGGACTGGGCATATCTGTGCTAGCAGGGGTGCTAGACTACATGATTCCCTCTAGCATGTAGACCTTCAGGTTCTTTAGATGGTTTTGAGCCTGATCTTCACTTAGTGGGCAGATCTTCCTCTTCCCACTCCCTGCCTTTATTTTCTGGAACTTGGATGCTGCAGCTAGAAACCTTACCAGGGAACACTGAGGCAATGTAGTCATTGAGCACCTCAGCCTTCTCCATATCCCTTATGACCAGGTCTCCATTTGTCCTTCAGAGAGCGACCGAGTATTCCCTAGTCTTCTTTTTGTCACTGATTAACCCAGTGAAATTCTTACATTTATGTCCCTAGCCAAGCTTAATTCTATCTGTGGTTTTGATTTCCTAAGCTGATCCCTGGCTGCTTGGATAACTTCTTTGAAGTCCTCCCACATGGTATGTTCTTGTTTCCATTGCTTACAAATTCTTTTTTGACCAAATACGTCCAGGAGTACCTTGTTCATTCATGCTGCCCTTCTGGCACTCTTGCCTGCCTTCTTCCTTCTGGGATGCACCGCTGCTGATCTTGGAGGAGATGGACCTTGAATACTGAAGGGCTTGGTGAGAGAAAATGCTGCAAAATGGGAATCCCTTAGAGTGGACCATTAACTGACATTATTCAGCTAACTAAAGCACCAAAACTACTACTAAATACAATAAGCTGTATTTCCATTCCTTAGAAAGGGATGAAAAATGAATTATGATATTTGTGACTTGGCTTCAGCCTCAACCATGATACTTCATGAAAAATGGAAGAGAAAAGTCATAAAAGGGCCAAGTCTTCAAGTTGTTGAAACTTGGACAAAAATTAATTTATCCATCCTGAACCCATATATATTAAGCAGGACAGTTTTTCCTTTTCAAAATCCATAGGATACTTAATTCATGGGATAGACATTACTTTAAGATAGCCCAAGGATTTACACCAAGTTAATGATGAATTGTCACTACAAGTCAGTGGAGCATGACTAAGAAGTGGCAAGATTAGCTGACATCACAAGACACAGTCTGAAGACTTTACATAGGATTTAGCTCTCAACTATGTGTGTCACTAACTTTTCCCAGCCATCTCTATTGTCACCTTTATTAAAAAATCATAGTCTCATAAAACAAACATGGTATGCCACTTCCAGTGATTATAGCCCCTTAATAAAGAATATATACTACCTTCTACTTTAAAACTGCAATAGAAAATCCTGGCTTAGTAAGTATAGGCACCATTACCTTTTGTTTATAACTCACTTCAGTGTATTGCTGAAATGCTTGGCTTTGGGTGGTGATAGGTAAGTTAGCCCAATATATATAATTCAAGGCCTTAGAATACTGATGAACTGAGTTACCCAGGAAGAAAATAGGAAGAGATAATAGTGCTAGGTTTGTTGCCTGATATGGTACAGGCATATTTATGAAATTAATTAACTTTGCAGACTTTAATCAAATTTTATTCAGAAAGTTACACTTGTGTTTTTTTGTTTTGGGTTGTGTTTTGTTTTTTTTTTTTTACTTTCAGAGCTATAGCAATATTTACATGTTTGCAGATTAGAAAACAACAGTTTGTCTGGATTTGATTCAAGTCTTCATAATCCTGTTATACACATTTTTCTCCCCTGTGTTCATAAAAGGCTGCAAGTTGATAAACATCACTTACTTGGCACAGATCAGCCATTTTCCAGGCCATATACCTGAGAAAAGTACAATTCACAAGCCAACTGCAGTAAGTATTTTAGTTCACAAAATGGAATATGTGTCTCCAACCTCCTCTAATCAAAAATGAACAACATCCCTTGATATATGCATTGGGCTTATTACCATATGGTGGATGATTGGGAAAATGGTAAACTCATGGAAGTTCTACAGCATGGCCCCTAAATGGCAGGGGCTCTGGTCAGCTTCATGGGAAGAAAAGGAAAACCTGTGCTCTAGTACCCCAGCCATTCATCTGCTCTGTGCTCTCCAACTTTGAATGTCTATACTGGGAATACAAAAGGCAGTTAAAGAATATCTATAGGATGTTAAGGGCTTATTTTCTTCACAGAACAAGCTGTCTAGTGCAATTTTATTTTTTTTCTTCAACTTTTCCACTTGTTGACAAAAATTAATAGACAAAGCAGGCAGGGATATCTCCATTTCTGGCACCCTCATCACAGGTGTGATGAAAGGATGTTTAAGAGGCAGCTGACTAAGCTGGTTATTTTTAACAACAGAACTATCTGTGGACATTCCCATGCCTTTCATGTTATCTAAGGCATTAAACTAACTTGAAATATCAATTTCCATGTACTGAAAAGAAACTGAGGGTGTCCAGCAGGCTAGCTTGCAGAAAACCCGGATTTTTAAAAAGAAAATATATTGCAAATACCATCATCTCCCTTCTCACTCCTCCCACAAAATATTCATTCAGACTTATAGTGAATTGGATAGAAACTACTTTTGTGCAACATTCTGTAGGGAATGTGTTCTCCAGTAGAATTTCTAAGTTGACAGTATAATATGTAATGTCAGATTTTAGATAATGCTCTACTGGTTAAAATTTCTGTTGCTGAACACTTGTAAGCGTTACTGTGTCCTTCTTTGCTGTTCACTTAGAGAGCTAATATGGCAAAGATTTATTGGGTACCTAGACTCTATGTACACAGTAGGAGGTGCTTTTCCATCCCCAGCTCGAAGCCTCCAAATTAATCTGTGAGCATGAATCATTCTTGATGTAACATTTCTCAGATTTCTGGACAGTGTAAAATATCAGTCTCGAAGCATCTGCATCTCTAAACATTAAATACCAAACTTCTTAATTAACTTTGATTACTTCACTGCTTAAATTGATAATGAAAGAGGGAATATGAAATCTAGGGAACTGTTCATAACATAAATCAACATAGTTTCCGAACACCTTTCTTTAAAGCTCACATTTTGTACTTAAAAGCCTGAGCATTTTTACTCTTCATTTCAGGATAAATTTCAGATGAATAGACAGAGAGAGATTTCAACTTCTAAAATAATTAATCTACATTTTAACCAATTGTAGTTTCACTTCTCTTTTGGTTTCAGTTCTCAAGGTCATATTCACTGGTTTTCAAAGGATTGGCTTTTTGTGCAACAAGTTAGATGAAGAGCTAAATGATTATTTTGTAGTAAGAAGATGAATGGCAGATGAACCTTAACATATCATTCAGGATATAATTCAGCAGCAAATTCATATCATCAAGATTTATCCACTTTAGAAACTAAAGAGTTAACCTAATCATCTCTTATTATTGCTAATTTAGAAAGGATTTTTTTAAAGTATACTCTCACTTTTCTGAATTCACTGCATGTGACTTGCATCTTTTGTCCACTGCACCATTACCAGCAGCTAATCCCTCTTATTTATTGATAATTGGACAAAACTGAACAACACGCCAACTCCTGAAAACTGAACACCACTAAGGCCTCTATTCAGGTTTTCCCCCCAAACCACATTAGTTTCCAAGTTCACTTCCTTTGTGGAATGTCAATGGGAAAAGAGTTTGCAGTTCTCTCATGGCTTTGGAATTCCACCAATTCTAACCTGCACATTGCATAACCATGTGAGACATAGGAATACAGTGTACTCAGGCTTAAAAATTAACACTTGTAAAAGAGGAAAGAAAAAACTCAGTTAATGTTTTTCTAAGCAATTTGGAACTTGCAATGTTCACTTGAAAACAAATATTCATTTTTAAAGACATATTGGTCAATGGGTAAGAAGTAATTAAGAAACAGGAAATGTAGCCTGCCCCTTAAAATTTTAATAAAAATTTTCATCTCTTTTTTCTTTTTTTTTAATTTTCTTTCCATCAAACACAAGCTGAGTTACTGTTGCTTTGTCAAATAATCACTACAACATATTCAAGATAATGTCAAACTTCTTACAGCCATATGTTGCTGGTAATCATGACTCTCTACAGGTTTACATAGGTCAATTGCTTGGTGCACAACACATGGTTTCACACTGGGTTGAAGAAAACAAACAAAAAGGCTGCTTTAAGAAAAATCATCATTATCACCAGTCTGCAAGCCTCCCAAATAGGAGCTCCCCATGAAAAAGATTGCCATTTAGAAGCAGAAGCACCAGCAAGCCGTGCTGAACTTCCCCCTTCAGCAAGATTTTCTTTCATGCTTGTCTTGATTTGCCCCATCTCTGTACAGCCTTTCAAATATCCAGCTATGCTGATCTAAAGTCTAAAGATGAAGCTATAAGGGTCCACTTGCAGAAACCAGGGAAGAGAATAAAATTCCTGTGTGGCATTTGACAAGACTGTCTTTGCGTGAAGTCCCACGCTGAGGTACCCAAGTAATTTGGTGGGTTATCTTTGGAGCAGGAGGCATTGCATATGAGCTTATTAGTCCTGTCTGTCAAGGCTGTTGTACTTTAATGTGGTTTTATAGCTTCTGCATCACATGCTTATATCCTTGCAATACAGACCAGCTTGCTCAGAGCGTCCTAGAGTACAACTAGCACAGCCTTTCATTGTGAGGTGTGGGCATATTCCAAGAATCTCTTCTTGCCATTACTCAGTTTGGGAAATAGATACAAGTAATTTTTCTGTAGTGAGGCTGGCTTTTAGCTAGAGAATTTAGGAAGCAAGATCACACTGTGATCATTCAGAAGCACATAAAAAGAATCTTCTCCATCACCATATCTTTTTTTCCCCTGTCAGCTTTCCTGGCAAGAAATCATGCCTCATTTTTAACAAATGGATTTTTTTTTTTTTTTTAAAGAAAAACTGAGTATTTCAAACATGCAGTCTTGAATGAAGGGGAATAAAGAGACATTATTTATACATGGTGTGAAATGGAGTAATTTATGGTTTTTAATCCCACAAATATTTTCAATCATATATTCACAGCATATTGCCATTGTCTGTTAACTTTAATTTCAGAAATGGGAAAATACAATGGCTTTTCTTTTCACTTACAGGAGAGATGAATGGCACTGTTAGGGTTTATTTACAGAGAAGCTGGAGTGTCTCCATAACACAGCATGCATATCTGCAAAAGCCAAGAGTGGACCCTTGCCCTCTAGCACTGAGAAGAGAGATGTTGCCAACAAAGATAAAAAAAGGAAACACAGTAATAATCTCACAGGGCCGAAAGACATAAATATGGTCAAATTCTTTAGTTATTTTATGTTGACAGGCTTACTGATACCACTGATGGAGTTTCATTAATTTACATAGGCCAAAAAAAAAAATATGCATTTCTCTCACTGAAGTCAATGGGAGAAGAGAAAACTTTCGATTGTACATGCAGAAGAAAATTAAATTCAAAACTATCCTCACAGTGACCTTTATAACTTTTTTTTTTACAGTGTAAATTTTTTTCAAATCTATTTAGCAGAACTTGACTCTCAACCTGATGTGAAGTGTAAGAGTAGAGTAACTACATTTTACCACAAAAGAAATTGCATTTGAAAATATTCTGAAATGTACATGATTATTATAGAATCATCATAGAACTGTTAAGGCTAGAAGAGACCTTGAGATCATCAAGCTCAACTGTTCACCTAGAGCTCTTAATCCCACAACTGGTGCTAAGATACTGCCACTAAATTATGTTCTTTATCACCACATCCATGTGTCTCTTAAATATTTCCAAGGATAATGACTTTATCACCTCTCTGGGCAGTCCACTCCAATGCCTGATAGCTCATTCTGTGAAGAAATTTTTCTTAATATCCTACCTGAATTTTCTTTGGCACAACTTGAGCCTGTTTCCTCTTGTCCTGTGACTTATTGTATGTAAGAAGGGAACAACACCCACCTTCCTGAGTCCCGTTAAGTGGCATGTACAAGAAAACCAGAGAATCAGGCCCAGCCAACGTGGGTTTAGGAAAGGAACGTCCTGTCTAACCAATCTAATCTCATTCTATGACTGGGTGACCCTCCTGGTAGATGAGGGGAAGGCAGTGGATGTGATCTACCCAGAGTTCAGCAGAGATTTTGACACAGACTCCCACAGCATCCTCCTGGAAAAGCTGGCAGCCCATGGCTTGGACAAGTGCTCCCTTTGCTGGGTTAAAAACTGGCTGGATGACCAGCACAGAGTGATTGTGAATGGTGCCATGTCCAGTTGGTGTATGGCAACCAGTGGAGGCCCCCAGGAATCAGTACTGGGCCCAGTTCTATTCAACATTTTATTGATGACTTGGATGAGAGGATCAAATCTACTGTTAGTAAATTCATGGATGACACCAAGTTTAGGGGGAGTGTGGATTTCCTGGAGGGTAAGAGGATGCTGCAGAGGGACCTGGACAGGCTGGGTCAACAGGCTGAGGCCAACGGTATGAAGATTCAACAAGGCCGAGTGCAGGATCCTACACTTTGGCCACAATAACCCCATGCAGTGCTACAGATAGGGATGTGTGGCTGGAGAGCAGCCTGGCAGAGAGGGACCTGGGAGTGATGGGTGGCAACAGCTGAATATGAGCCAGAAGTGTGCCCAGGTGGCATGGAAGGCCAATGGCATCTTGGATTGTATCACAGCACAGCCAGCAGGACTAGGGAAGTAATTCTCTCCCTGTGCTGGGCACTGGTGAGGCCTCACCTCAAGCACTGTGTGTGGTTCTGGGCCACTCAGTTCAGAAAGGATATTGAGGTGCTGGAGCAGGTCCAGAGGAGAGAGACAAGACTGGTGAGGGGGCTGGAGGGAAAGTTGTATGAGGAAAGGCTGAGGGAGCTGGGGTTGTTCTGCCTGGAGGAGACTTAGAGGGGACCTTACCACACTCTAAAACTACTTAAAAGGAAGTTGTAATCAGGTGGGGTAGGGCTCTTCTCCCAGGCAACTAGTGACAGGACAAGAGGGCATGGTATGAAGCTGTGCCAGGGAAGGTTTAGGTTGGATATAAGGAAACACTTCCTCGTGGAAAGGGTGATTAGGCACTGGCATGGACTGCCCAAGAAGGTGGTGGAGTCGCCATTACTGAGGGTCTTTAAGAAAAGATTGGATGTGGCACTTGGTGGTATGGTTTAGCTGATGTGGTGGTGTTAGGTGATAGGCTGGACTTGATCTCAGAGGTCTTTTCCAGCCTCAATAATTCTGTGATTCTGTGCTCTAACCTCCTCTGGGGTAGCTGTGGAATCAATGAGGTCTCCCCTCAGCCTCCTCTTCTGAAGACTAAACAACCTGGTAAGGATGTAGTCACACACTCCTAAGAAG
The DNA here is from genome assembly GCF_026170545.1 of Melanerpes formicivorus. Classification (NCBI taxonomy): domain Eukaryota; kingdom Metazoa; phylum Chordata; class Aves; order Piciformes; family Picidae; genus Melanerpes; species Melanerpes formicivorus. Next base: position 27,952,452 of record NW_027142353.1, on the reverse strand, counting down.
GAATTCTAATTCCTAAGAAAGAATTAAATTTGTTTGGCCCATTTCTTCCTATTTCATTAACTTATTGAGCCGCCATTGCTTCCTACAGGAAGGAAGAAAGATGTCACTATGTGGCTGTGTAGAGCAGCCCCTGTGATGGTTTGGCCCTGTCTGGGAGCCAAATACTCACCAAAGCCACTCTATCACTTTCCTCCTTAGATGGACAGGGTAGAGGGGAAAATATAACAACAGGCTGGTCATAAGGTAGAAGCAATTTAATAATGCTAAGTGTAAGCAAAAACTGCACACAGAAGCAAAAGCAAAGAGAGATGTTATTCTCTACTTCCCATCAGCAGACGATTTTCAGTCACTCTTGGGAAGCAGGGTTTTATCTGGAGTGGTTTCTCTGGAGGACAGATGCCATGGACAAATGTTGCCACACTTCCTTTTTTCACTTAGTTCTTATATCTGAGCTGGTGTCATATGGCATGGAATACCCCTTTGATCAGTTTGGGTCTGCTGACCTGGCTGTGTCATCTCCCAAGATCTTGTCCAATCCTTAGCATACTCTTGGGGTGGGGAAACACTGGATAAGCACTTATTTCAGCAGTGCTTATTTCAGCAGTAGACAAAACACTGCTGTGTTATCAACACCCAGCTACAGCACAGTACTAGAAAGATGCTCTGAGGAGAATTAACTCTAGCTATGCCAAACCCAATACAGCCCCTGTATCTGCCTCTAAAAGCACTGAAAAGATACAGTTTCAGTGAAGGGGTTAAGTGAATGTTTATCAGCAATAAACTGAAAATAACAACAACAACAACAAATATCTGTAAGATCTCATAGTCCTATTTGTGGGTGCACTGGTAATTTGTGTACAAAGCATGAACACTGTGTGCTGTTTGACACTTGTTTCACAATTGTTGCTGTCCATAGGGGAGCATTCTCTCCTGCAGCTAGAAGGGAACCCATATTCAGTGGTTAATATCCTTACATGTATAGTGGTTTTCAGTGAGGATCCAGGATCTTTGATTTCAAGTGCTGAAAATGGTTAAGGGTCTAAGAAATTTTCTGGTATTACTAACTTCAACCCGGATGGATTTGCAGGCTTAGTCACATTCAGGAGAAAACCCCATGTTGTTCAAATAAAATGTTATTGCTAGTGTCTGCTTTGCTTTGTTTAAATGCGCTGCTTTCAGAGTCCTAGTCATGTATCTAGGTGATACACAGAGTAACAGTGCCTGGCATAAACTCAAAAGTGTATGAAGTAACATTGGTCCAAAATTAGCCACTCTCTGAAGGACTATGGCATAGTAAACTGATTTGGGAATTTACCAGATGTCAAGGTTTGTACTAAAACATCTCAAACCCTATTTCTGAAATTAAGACTTCTAACTTTGCAGTTGGTCAACTAGGAGATATTCACATTGTGTATTTGTTAAACACCTAGCTTTTGTGCCTAGCACAGATGATGAGTCTTTTTGTAGTCCGTGAAGAAATCTGCAAATTTGAGTTAGGAGCCTGCTAGTCTTCAGTGACTGTACATTTTGGATTAACAAGAGCTTCTACTTCAACACCTTGAGTAAGTTACCTCAATTTCATCAGTGTGAACATCTCCCTTGGATAAGCCTCTCTCTGCATAAGTCATCAGTTCTTCAGGAGAAAATGGCTACTTACAGCCCTTGATCTTGAATGATAATAACAGAATCAAGGGAAACCTGAATGTATATACTTGTGTGTCTGATCAGTATCATTTGTGTGTGCAAGTTCTGTCAGGATTATTATTCTGTCAGGATATTATGCAAGATTAGGAGGGATCAGTTCTAATGCAGGAGAAGTAAGATAAAAGAAGTAAGCACTAAAACAGTTGGACTCTCCTTAAATACAAATAAATGCCTTTGCTTTTACAAAACTCAGACTTATACAAGGTTCCCTGCTGCATTTTCTTCCATCCATGACAAGAAGCCACTGACAATGTTTCCTTCAAACTTCAGCAAGTTTCTTTCATTTCTTGGCTGTAAAGTCTAGGTAATGGGAAAATACTATACTGTAACTGCCAAAAATGTTTTTTATCCTGACAAGGAAAGAAAAAGGGTTCACTAATCATTTAACATTTATCATCAATTCAGCTGACTCTTGACAGACAATGAAAGTGGGCTGTTTGATATTTAAAGGGACTGTATGCCCAGGGGATGTTGAATTATATACAGATCACTATTAAGGGAAAAAAAGAAAAAGGAAAAAGAGAAAACAAACAGAAAATAACATACTATTGATGAAGACTGAAAGTTTCTTGAATGTAGGTCCTACCTACAAATTACCTTTAACCTTGAGGGTTTCTTATTTTCTTTCCCTGTAGCTATGAAGCCTGGAGAAATGATCAAAGAGTCCAAACTGGGGATGCCACAACTAACAGAAAGGGAAATAAAAACTAACTTCAAATTCAGAGTCTAAATGGTTAAAGAAGTAATATTATTTAAATATGGTTGCAGAACTCCTATTAAAAATGGCAGTACTATAAATGTTCTAGTATTGTCAGGAATGTTCTGTTGGATGACACTATACTGTGATTTGTACACACAGCAGACCAGAGCTGATGGGTGAATGAAATGATCCATAACCCTCACTGACACATTTAGAGCAGTTCAGCTGCACACAGAGAACAGTCCATCATTTGCACCCTTCTGTGAAAGCTGGCTTTACCAAGTGTTTCAATGAAATATGTGCAACTTCCCATTTAAATTAGTACCACATGAACCATGAAGAGCACCACAGGTATCTGTTGTAGTACCAGCCTAATGCAAAAGTGGCCTGTCTTGTAATGCTCTAACAGGAAAGACATACAACCATTCATCTGTAACATATTAAAACCAGAAGAAATAAATTACTCTATAGATGAAGAATTATTGCTCGTGGAGAGAATGTGCAAAGGTAGTTCTAAAAAGCAGCTTTTACTAAAAAATTATTGCAACAGCATTTGAATTCATAATGCATATTAAACCCAGTTTCCATAATCATAAATCATCATTTTAAATCAAGAAAATCTGCTTGAAACTTTTTAAAGGTTTATTTTACTAGTTCAGAACTATTTCAGCATTACCACTGAAGGAAGCAGGGTTGGAATGACTCTAAGGGTGGAATATAAAACTCAACCATGTGCTAAGAAAAAGATTTTTGGTTCTAAATTTTTCAGATTTACCATTAAGAGCTGCATAGGTATCTAAAAATGTCTTGTGAACACACAGATGACAAAAATGAATATAATTCCTGTGGGTGAATTTGTCATCTTGTGCAATAGCTTTTCTTAAATTGTCTCATGTACTATAATCATTTATGAAGAATGAGGAAAAGCAATGAATTTACCCAAATGCTACAAAGTGTTTATATTAAATTAATTTTAATGGGAAAATTAATCTCTGATTGCCCATTCTAAGCAAAATACCTAATGCTTGATAAGTCTGGAGCTAAGCACAACTAGCATTCAGGGTGGTGAATACTTAGTACATGGAGTGTAGTGTACAGGAGCTGATGCATACTTGTCTTTTGCTATTGAATTAGTGAACAGTATCAATATCAAGAAAGAAGTAGTCCTACACCTGCCCACCAGTGTAGATACATGTTACTCAGTGATAATTCCAAATATAAAAATTAACGCAAAGCTTAGGATTTTTTCTAGCTGAAATTTTTAATTATGTGCCTTGAATTTCAACTACTGGATGCTAGTAGCTTGTGGGAAATTGTTCTTGGTCCAGCTGCATCTGGCTAGAATAGTTCTGTCATTTTTGAAAATGAGACCTTTGACTTAATTTCTAGTAGTGCCTAGCAAACTGGCATCAAGTCCTGCCTTTTAATAAACCAAGATTTTTTGTACTATACAGTACTATATAATAGTAATGTACTTTGATTAATTAATATCCTTCTATTCTTTTTTTTTTTAATGTGACTTTTAAATCAGAGCATCTACAAAGTTCAAACAGAAAATTCTGCAGTCGGATACATGGTCTGAAACCCACTTTGTAAAATCAGAACTGCCCAGAACTTTGCCCAGAACTGTTGGACTCATGTGCCGTTCTTCTATCACTTGCAATTTTCTGTAATTGAAAAATGCAACTCAGCCCTTCGGTCTTAGGCACCAGTTGAGACAAATAAATTAGCATACAGCCAAGCTGCGCATTCTTTCAGGGAATAGGTCATTTAGTGGGATACAAGGAATGCAAGAATGAAAGGATGAAAAGAAATAAAATCACCTCTCCTGTGAGGACATACTGAGAGAATTGGTGTTCAATATGAAGAATATGTGTAGTGGTAGGATGAGGGTTAATGTCTTCAAATTGGAAGAAGCTACATCTAGATTAGACATTAGGAAGAAATTCTTCCCCATGAGGGTGGTGAGATGCTGGAGCAGGTTGCACAGAAAAGCTGGGGAAGCTTCAACCCTGTGGGTGTTAAAAGCCAGCTTGCATGAGGCCTTGAGCAACCTGGTCTAATAGAAGGAGTCCCTGCCCATGGTAGGGGGTTGGAACTAGATGATCTTTAAAGTCCCTCCCAACCTGATCCAGTCTATGTTTCTATGATATTATGATTTGAAGACTTACGCTTACTGTGTATTGTAGAAATACACTAATACATCACTACAAAGTGCAACGTGTATTCAAGCAAAACAAGAGGGAGTTGGGGTATTTTAATTTATTTTGTTCAAACCGCCTCTTGAATTCTCAGTTGTACATTAAATGGGTGTAAAGAGGAGTTACTGATACACCTTGCTAATTGTGTTGAACAATTTAACTGGTTTTGAGTTTTTATTTTTATTTATTAATGTTTTCAATCTCTTCTGCACGATTTGTATGACTTGCTGTGTTTTCTACACTGTATAAGCTACTCACTATGTTAGCTGGGATTTGCCACAAGAGACTTATGCCCACTTTTATCCCAGTAAACAAATTACAAGTTTGGTCTAGTACATAAGTCGCTTGGATCACTTTAAAAATCACAGTCAAAAGCTGATTAAGAACTGTTTTTCTTTCTTATTAGCTTGCAAGCTATTTTGGACTGACAATGGCTACACTGATGAATATTCATTGGTTTGAAGTTATGATCACCTCATTATTTTTAAAAAGGGTCCTAAAAGAACTCTCACTGGAATCATTGTTAGATGACATTACATATTTTCCATTTAGCCAGATCAGAGCACATTTTTATATCAATGAAGTATGTTCAAAAGGCATAATGCCATAATGATAATTCACTGCAAACAAAATAAACAAGATGTAAGATTGGAGATCAAATATTGGCAGCAAAGTGGCAAGTTTGCAAAGGATGAGTGAGCTTTCCCTGGGCTCCTCTGCTTTTCAGTATGCCAAAACAAACAGCAAAATACACAAAAGTGACAATTAAGTGCTGCTTCTTTTTCTCCCTTTATTTTTCCTCTAAGTGCTCTAAAACATATATAAGGTTAGTAATTCAAGTATTGCGGTTCTATGCATAAAAATAAAATACTGATGCATGTGTTACTAGATAGTTGTCATTAAATTAGAAATTTGTGAATTGGGAAGCAAATGATATTGCAAAAAAGGGGGAAGTTCATGTTTGACTTGCAGTCTTATGTTGTATTCACAAAGAATTTTCCTTAACAGTGTTTGGTGGAAAAGCATGGGCATTTAGAAGCTTAATTGTTATCATCTAGGGTATACTACCTAATACAAATTCCATGAAACACTTTTTAAAATCATTCCTATGCTGACTATAAAGTGAAGCAAAACTGGAAATCCAGATTTGGTATCTACACTGCAAACATTTAACTTAAAGAAAATGGATTACACCTATGGCAATTTGCGTGGGAAGGATATAAACACCAGAAAACTAGGAGGGAAGGAAAATAGATGGAGGCAGAAGATGAGTATTTAGGGTTATGATAAATGAATGTGAGAAAAGATAGATCTAAAATATTATTTGTCAGGGGAGGGAAAGGTTATGAAAATATCACAAGAGAGGAATTGGGAAAAGAGTAAGCAGAAAAATAAACAGCATAGGGGAGATCCAGTTTGCTTGTGTCTATGCACAGGGCAGTTGTATTCATGTGCCCTAGGAATCTGTCATGGGTTTAGCTAATTGAATCTAGTGATGAGTATTCAATACCATGCTGACATCATGCCAGCTTTAAAATTAAAGTTCTGTCTGGAGTAAAGCATCATGGGGCTTGTAGGTCAGTTTGTAACATGACAGACTTCCTGTTTCTGGTTCCTGCTTCTGATTTCTGCTTTGGGGATGTAAAGGTTTTCTGCTAGGCTGACTGTGGGCATTGAGAATGGGGGTCGTTTTATTGCTGGTTTCTGCTGCTGCTTCTGCTTTTGCTGTGAAACAGATTAAGGTAACTGTACATTGTACCATCTCTTTAAACACTTCTAATCTCAATCCAGCATTTTTTGTGTTACTTTCTCTCCTGATCTGCAGCTGGGGGGAGCACATGCTTGTTAGAGCAACCTGTGTTAACCCACGATATCCACTATAGTCAGCAAAAAGCTTGTCAGTACAGCCAGCAGGACCTAAAGAGCTTTTATTGCTTCCTATACTAGATGTTTCTCTCAGATTAATTTTTTTTTTGGACTCCAACACTTCTGTCAAACAGGTACCTATTTCAGTCTCCTAAATGTGAGTGCTATTTGAAATGCTCATGTGTATCCTTCCTGGTATGTAACAGAAGAGAATCACCAGCAGAAGGGCATCAGTTTTCACATCATTTTATACTCATGTCCTCAATCATACCCATTATGTAAGTGTCTTGGATACCATAGGGTATTTGAAATTACTTCAGAATTAAATGTATGATCAATAAAATTGAGATCCAGCCTTCCAGTGGCTAAAATGGGAAACCAGACTATCCATAGACACCTAAGCGTAGATGTCTCGTCTGGAGCTAAATCCCTGTTCTTAAGTTAGGACAAGTATAAATCAATTCCATGAATTGTAAAAGGTTAAGGAGTCATAGGACTGAGTAAAGTATGACAGAAAGAAAATTGGAATTACTGACAAAATTGTATCTAAAGAGAAAAACAGCCTGGGCACTGAAAAAGTATGACAGTGTAAGATATAACTAGACATATATTAAGAAAAGTAATGCTATTTTCACACAATAGGAATTGTTTGCATATTTAAACTATGTGTAAGCTTTAGGACTCTGGACCTAGATGTGAATGAAAGATTTTGAGTTGCATGATATTATAAAATGGCAGACTAGAAATCCTTTAGTAAAATCCATTAACTGAAGAACAGATGATTTTTTTACTAATCATATATTTAAGTGCTTCATAGGAATGTAAATAGTATGTGGTGGTTGTAGGCTATGCCTTTAAAATTTACTTACAGATTTTGAGCAGAAAAGTAGAAAAGTATAGGTAAATCACTATTGGGTGTAAAAAGGAAAACAAAAGATTTTTCTATACAAATTCATTGGGTAAATATCTAGATTAAGATGAGCTGTACCATAATAATTCTTCCTTTTTCTCTTCTCTTCTGATGTCTGGCTGGTTTTGCTTCACTCGGGAGAGATAATGTGCTTTTGGCTGGCTTTGGCTAAGTTTAACTTCTCCACTCCTTTCTCTTGTCCCTTTTGTACAGGGGGAGGGTAAGAGGAGGCAGGGAGGGAGAAGCTAGTAGCTTCCCCTGGTCCTTGGTCAAGGGGGTCCTTGTGTTGTTTATTAATTGTAAATATTGTAAATAGTGTATACTTTGTACATATTCATTGCATTCCATTGTAAAGTGTAGATTTTGCTTGTAAATATAGCTTCATTTGCTCCTAACTGAGTTGGTCTGGTAAAGTTAATGTTGGGGGGAAATGTCAACCCACCACATACAAAAAATAATTGGCACCTAACACGGGGCAATTGCTTGATTGATTAATTCCTGGTCAGATTAAGGAAGCAAAATGAAGGTATTTTGGGGCTTGTGGCATTTGATATATTCTGCTCTAATGGTGACTCTGCATAGGTGGTGTGTGGCTCTGATATGAGATAAGCTGGGAAGGTATTTGGCATATAAACTCTTCCTTTGGTTTAAATACAAGCTGGAAATGATGTATAACTAATGTTTGGGATTTCTTTGGCTTAGAAGATATGATAATGTGACTATAACTGCTCCTGCAGAAATTTATGAATTCAGCATTCCTGTTGTAGACAGTTATGCGAGCAGCTGGGATTCCAAAATGATTTATTTGTTATGTGTGAATCTGCTATTTGTGATAATAGTTGTGTTCTTGTTAATGGCACTGTACTGAGAGAGGAGTGCAGTGAATAGTTGTGTTTTTAGACACAGCAGATACAGATGTTGTAGGGCTAGTTCTAACTCAAATGCAGAAATAACTAGTGACAAGGACAAAACAGAAACGGGGCAAACAGGACAAACGTGGGGAAACAGGCAGACAGGAGTTAATTGGAAAGCAGCTCTGAAACCAGCGGCAGTTATGGAATTCAGTTGGGCGGGGGGGATTGGGGTGGGGCGCAGACACAGCCACAAGGGCAGCGCTAGCAGCCACGGCTCCACTGGTAGCCATTAATGAGGCAAAATCACTTCTGCCTGCAGCAGCAGAAGCGGAAGCGAGCTCTGCAGCAACCGCTGGGTCCCAAAGTCCACCCACCAGTGCTGTTTCCATGCGAATCCCCTCTGCTTCTTCAATGTCTGCTGTAAATTTGAACGCAGCTCCAGTTAAACAAATTGCAGCTTTGGATAAAAGGGGCAGATGCAGGGCAGATGCAAGGCAGATGCAGAGGCAGAAGAATGGCAAGAACAGCAAGATCCCTCTGCTGGTCAGGTATCTTCTGTTAAAAAGGATCCTTATGAAAATGGAAAGTTTGCCTTAAAGATATAGCTGAATTACTGAGACTTTCAGTGGATACTGGAGATGCAGGACAGGATATAGCTTCTGGTAGGACAGCAGCTAGTGGAGATGCTTCTGAACGTAAAGAGGTCCTTAGGAGAGTATCATCAGGATTTTAGGGACAGCTACTTCAAGAGGAGGAGACTGATGAAGATGGAGATGATATTCAAACAGCTAACGTGCCCAGGCAGGAAATTAGGCATGTGAGAAAGGATTACATTAGAGGAGAGAATGAGCCAATTCTGACACAGCTAGGCAGATGTTACGATACAGGGGCTACTGCTTCAGTAGTGGGAGACAAGTCAGCATCTCTGCTTGGAACCCTCTCAAAAGATAGTGGAATAGATAGACATCTAGACAGGTGTCTTGGTAAGGTTGCTCTGTCGACACACCTTCTACTGGCAGCTCTTATGAGATACCCATCCTGAAATGACCTTCCATGGAACCCTAAGCCTTGGAACACCATGCATGAGGGAATTAAGCGTATGAGAGAGTTTGCTGTGAGAGAAGTGATGTATGGTGATCATGGTACTCTGAATCTTGATGAAATTCCTGTGGAAACAGATCTTGGCAAAAAGCTCATCAAACTTCCTCCTCCTAATTATGCTACTATTCTGGCAAGCAGAATTGTGGCAAGAAATGATGGGGGAATGCCTCCTACTGTTGGCCATTTCACTGACCAAGTGAGACAACTGGAGGATAGTCTCAAACATGTTTCTTTGGTTTCAGCCATTGAAACTCTGGTGAGATAAAGAATTGCATGAAAGAGCTGAAGGAGGAATTTAAAACCTCCGTATCCAAACTGGCACAAGGAGATAATTCCAATTTTTCTTCTTCCAGATGGGTACAAGTTTCAGCTGTTAGAAATATATGCCTTCCAAGGAGGTCATTCCAAAACAGGTGAAACCAAAACAGATGACAGAGGCAATCACATAGGAGTATTTGGATAACTCTGCATGATCAGTTTGGTGAGAACATGAATAAATGGGATGATCAACCAACCTCTGATCTTTTCAGGAGATTAAGGGAACTGCAGAGCAGCAGAGCCTGAGGTAGCAATACCAGAAGGGTAGCTGTTACTTCCTCAGTTTCCCAGAATGTGGTAGTTTGACCCACCAGCATTAACAAAAGCTCGTCTCACTAAGTCGGGAAAGCAAATGGAAGTTATATTTACAAGCAAAACCACAGTGTACAATGAAATGCAATGAATATGTACAAGCATACAGTATTTACCATATTATACAGGTATTTACAATCAGAAAACAGCACAGAAACCCCCCTGAATGGGGGAAACTGCTTCAATTCTTCCGCCACCCCCCCCCCCCCCCCCCGTCTCCCCGCCTTTTCATGTAATTAGAAGAAAAGAGAAAGAGATGTTAGAGAGTTAGTGCTCTTATCTCAAGGTTAGGCTGATAAGATTCTCCCAGCTAAGCAGAGCAGAAAGCGGCCTCAACAGGTAGAAGAAAGAGAAAGGAATGAAGTGGGATGTGAGATATTGCTAGGGGTACATCTCACATCTGGCTAATGAAATTAGTTTAGAATAATCTTTTGTTTTCCTTTTTACACCCAACTGTGGATTTGTTTATATTTCTCCACTCTTCTGTTCAAAAATCTGCAGTTAACTTTTAAAGGCATAGCCTAAAACTCCTACACAGAACAACTCTAATAGCTCCATCAGTGATTCCATCTCTGATACTAGATGCTGTGCTAACTGCACATGCAGGTGTATAATTAGGGGTGCCCTGCCTCCTGCCAGGGGGAGGAAAGGGACAATGGAGACAACAGAATCTATTGGGATGTGTACATCCAGTGGCCTGGCACTTCAAAGTTTCAGAAGTACAGGGCCTTGGTTGATACAGGAACTCAGTGCACCATAATGCCTTCAAATTATCAGGGATCAGAGCCTATAACTGTTCTGGGAGTCACTGGTGGATCTCAAGAGTTGTCTAAGATACAAGTTGACATAAGTTTAACTGGTAAAGAGTAGAAGCAGCATACTGTTGTGACAGGACCTTATGCAACTTGTATTTTGGGAATTGATTTTCTGAGAGAAGGGTGTCTCAAAGACCCTAAGGGTTACAAATGGGCTTTTGGAATAGCAACTGTAGAAATTGATGTAAAGAAATTGAAGTTATCCATTAGGCCTGAGCTTTCAGATGAATCTACAGTTGTGGGACAACATGAGATAGAATTGATGAGATGAAGTTGCTGGTTGCTTCTCATACTGTGCATCACAGACAATATCAAACCAACCGTGACTCTTTAGTGCCCATTCAAAACCTGATTTGCCAGTTGGAAAGTCAGAATGTCATCAGCAAAACTCATTCACATTTCAACAGTCCAGTGTGGCCTGTGTGAAAGCAAAATGGAGACTGGCATCTGACAGTTGACTTCTGTTCACTGAATGAAGTAACTCCACCTATGAGTGCAGCAGTACCAGACATGAGCTGGTACTCCACTATGAGCTGGAATCCAAAGAAGCCAAATGGCAAAGTTCCTCCTTCAATAATCTTTCTGATGATGAAAAGAAATATGCTTTGTTCACAGACGGTTCCTGTCGTCTTGTCGGAAACAAGCAAAGATGGAAGTCTGCAGTGTGGAGTCTAACAGGCCGAGTTGCAGAGGTAAAAGATGGAGAAGGAGAATCCAGTCAGTTTGCAGAGGTAAAAGCTGTCCTGCTAGCTCTTGATGTAGCTGAATGTAAGAGATGACCAAAGCTTTATCTCTTCACTGATTCATGGATGGTAGCCAATGCTCTGTGGGGTTGGCTAAAGGACTGGAAAAAGAATGGCTGGCAGAGAAGGGAAAGCCTATTTGGGCTGCTGATCTGTGGCAGGACATTGAGAGGGTTCCAGTGAAGGTGAGACACATCAGTATAAAGGAAAAACAGAAGCAGTGTTGTTTACCTTATTATTTGCTTCAGTTTGAATTATACTATTCCACAGTTTCATTTATTTAACTTCATGTTTACAACATATGTCGTTAAGAAGGCCATCAAGAAAGCTAGATGTTTTGGCAGATGTGATTGACAGTCTGGAATGAGAGACTAAAAAAGTCAAATTTTTCTGATAAAATGATCATTGGAATGAAAGTTAAGGATATTGACAACTGAGGCGCTGGGCATAAAGGTTAATAGCCTTCTTTGATGAATGGCTTCTTTGATGAATGGATCTCACTTGGTGTTATGGCTAGAAATAAAACACTGCTCCATTTACTACCCTTTTCACATCTCAGATATTTTCTTTGCAACCATAACAGCTAGAAAACATTCTACTAAATAAACTAGGAATTTCCAAAAGGCAGCTCTACACAAAGAGCTGAGAAACTGACTTGTTAATTTTTGTCCTTTCACACCAGTGCGCAGGAATGTGAACTTCACCATAGTTTTCTTAGCGGTATAGTTAAGTATATATAATATCTTTCTGACCACTACAGGAAAAAAATTAACTTTATTGGTCCCTGGTGGTGAGTGGTTGTTTGGGGATTTTTTTTGTTTGGTTGTTGTTTTTTATTTGCTTGTTTTAGGTTACTTTGTTCATGGGCTGTTTTTTTCTTGTTTGTTTGGCTTTTGCTCTTGTGGTTTAATTTGCTTACTTATTAGTATTTCTAATCTAAAATTAGTAGAAACATATATATCTGTTATTTATGAATCATATTTTTCTCAGGATATCTTGACTCATCTGGGAGAATATAATTTTCACACACAACTTCAATTCAAGAATAAAAGATATTAAACATGAACATATTCATGACATTTTCATATCAACAAAATAACATGAATAGACAGCTGAGCTAAAACAGCAATAGCTAGTTATGTTAACAGGTATCTGATATATTGCTGGAGAATAAAGGAAAAAGATAAAGCAGAGTTGTAAGGCTTTGCATGACACAAAAGAATTGGGATGGTACATACTTTTAAAACATATTCACGAAGAATCTTCTGTTACATATCTGTTCAGTGCCCTGTACTGTGATGCTACCTGCTCTAAGCAGCCTTGCACATGAACTAATGACAGTACAGGAAGTTTTAAAATGTAATTTCAATTTCTGTATGCCACTGTCATGCAACTAAACAATTCTCTAATAACTGGTTTAAGAATTACTCACTTTCAGCAGACAAGAAGACTTTTGATAGAGATGAATTTTACAACCAATGTTTTTAAGAAATTTGGGGTCATGTTTGCTTTTCTAGGAAAGCTGGAAAATGCCATATTTTCTACAGAAAACTTTTATGTAGTCAGATTTCATGTAAGAAACAGCGATCAGTCCTACTATGTAACTTATTCTTACAAAATCTGTATAATATGGAGCCAGAAGAAAGGGCAGCTCCTCTTTTTCCTTCTTTACTTGAACTTGCAAAATATGCAGCAGTGTAAATATCTAGGGTCATTTCATTGACCAACATTTGGTCTCTCAGTACAATTTATCTATATGAGTGCCAGAAACAATCTTCCATATGTTGCCTGGTATATTTAGAGAATGGCTTTTCTCAGATATGTTCACAACACATTTGCTAGAACTGGATGCAGCTTTTTATATGCCTTTCTAAGCCTTCATTAAGTGCTTTGAAGAACAAATCATCTGCATCTGCATTTAAGTACATTTTCTGAATGGAACTTAAATCTGAGATGTTCTTATTCTGTTACCAGTAGCATCTTCGTGATTTTAATTTGCCTTTCCATTTTCTTAATCTGATGATAATAAGGATTAACTAACATTAAGTAATGAATATGCAAAATATTTGTATAAAATTGCATGGTAATTTTTTAATCCCAGGAGTGTGAAATAGTCTACAGTAATAAATCGATTTCAGATTTGTTAGCATTCACAAAAGTATAAATCTCTTCATTAACAGACAGAAAGATTATTATTATTTATTTTCAATGTCTTTTCTCATATAAATCTTATGTAAACATTCATGTTCTTTTGAAATATTAACTGAAAAATAGAAGTCATATATTTTCCAAAGTTTAATAAATATAAAACAAAACAGATCAAACCATTATGTCTTTTTCAAAGCCATCTCTAATTCAATAATGAAAGTAACATTATAGCAATATTCATTAAACACTTACAGGTTATTGACCTCCATAGCTGAACAGAACAGAGTCAGTCAGCCTTAAAGGACAAATATATCTTAATTTTTGTCATGGGTGGATTAATGGCTTGCCTTTATTGATAACATTTTCTATTCAGCTGTATGGAGGACTTACAGAATGAAGCACAACAAAAAGATTAGAAAACAAAGAAATAATGTGCCGAGCTGGACACACTATTTATTCCATTGTGATTGCTCAATTGTCAAGTACAAGGCATTTATTTTAATGTCTTTACTCAAAGATATCTAAGATTCAAAGCAAAATATAGTTTAGTGATGCTGTGAAAACCATCTATGATGCATTTCCATAAAAATGACTAAACTGGCAGAGTGGATTAAATACTAGAGCATTTGGAAGATGGCACTCTAGCAAGATTTTGCATTTACATGAATTGGATAGCATCAGAAATTTGTTTGCATTTGGGGATTTTCTACTAAAATGGAACAGGAAACAAACATGTTACTGATGAGATTACATGGTGTGCCAGCATATGTTATTTGTAGTTTGAAGGAGCATCCCCTAGAATCCTTAAATTTATAAAGCAAGATTATTAAATTTTAAGGTAGACCAAGATGGATTCTATTTAATACTATAATATTTCCTGCACTAATGTATTAATTTAGAAAAATTACCTGCTGCAATCAATATATTAAAAGCTGTGGATCTGTAGCCAAGTTTCTTTTCATGGCTAAGCATATTGATTGTGTTTTTAAGAAAACTTTTTAAGAAGTTCAGATTTAGTAACATTGCAAAGAAGTTGGTATCTTCACGATTTACCCATTCTATCACTTGTGTGTGAGAGGGAATGAAAAAAAAAAAAAAAAAAAAGAAGGTATTTTTCCTGCTCACTGGATTACCAAATTTAGAGTCCTTTATCTTTAGAGTGCTTTTTCTTTTTATTGTTATGGATGAGAAGGCAAACAAATACCACATAGAAAGCTATGATTTTAGTACATAGGTATTTGTACTTATGAGTTCTAGATCACATCAGTATCCAGCATTTGCATTACTTTACATCAGCGAATATTCAATGTTTATCAGGAAATTTGATGATCCAGACCCCAGCAAATCCTGCCATAAATTCATTTGTTAAAGAGAGGGAATTGTGTTATGGCAGTATCTTTTTGATCTGATTTTTTCCCTAAAACCACAGTGAAATGTTTTGTCATATCTTTTTGATACTGAAAAGCAAGGTAGCAATGGACAATAAATTGAACTGAAGTGTCCTCATTTGGCCATCAAAGTGAAATTATTACATTTACATTTTACATTTACTTGAACAAGATTTCTTAAACACTACATGCTTATATTTTAAAATAAATTTTGAAATTTCTATAAATTAGTTTGATTCTTATGTACAAAATAATCAGAAACATTTTCAAAGTAGTTCTTCAACCTTTGATGAAAGGAATTTTGCTGATTGCTGCCAGTGATGGGTGAGGTAATAATAAATTGGTTTGAAGTTCCTAGGACAAATCAAATGTAATAGTAATTCACATATATTGATATTTCCAAAAATCAGTAGTTGCTATGTAATACCCAATGGTTCTGCAGCTTCTACTATCAGTTCCTAAACCATAAGCACTGAGATTCTCCCTTCACTTGACTCCCACTTGAGATTAATAGAGATGTTTCATTCCATTATAAACCCACATTAAAATTTGTTTTGAATTATCTTGTTATAACTATTGTGCATTATGAAGGAACAGCCTCAGAATTATCTTGCTTTTACCATCTACTTAGTAAAAGTTCACTCATCAATTAGCCTTGTGAAGCTCATTAAGGTAGTGGCAAATTTGATCCAAATTGAAGGTAACAGAATCAGGGACATGAGCATAGGTTATTCATGCTCACCAATCACAGGAATGCAAAGATGTCTACAACTTCCATCTTTGAAATAGTTTGTTTCTTTGTACTGTTAAAAATCAACTAATTATTGCTTCTATTCTGAAAAGACAAATAATGACCTCTTAAAAGTTGCACTTACAGGGACAAATTCTCCCAGACTGTTCACCAGAGTTGTATTACCTAGAAAAATCATAATCAATGACTGGAAATTAATGCTTTAAAATCTTATTGCAAGGTGTTCTGAAACAGAAGGCATTCAAAACCAATGCTACTGCCAATGAAGTAGTAAGGTAATGTACACTAGCATGCTTAAGAAAAATGTTAAGAATGTGAATGTTAAGACTTTTTGTGTAATGATTAGTAGTCCCCTATGTAGTCTGCTACACTGGGACTTTCTTCTGAAAAGAATGACAATTATGATTTTATATAGTCATATTTAAATTAGAATCACTTATTGTTTTGGGACTTCAGTGGATTAATAGACGTGAACAAATATTCTTATTGAATTTGATGAAATATGCAGTCACATGATTCAGAAATCATTACAAATTAGGTGTGCACAGATAAAGCAGAGTGAAATCATTACATTTGTTTTAGAGAATAAAACTAGTCTACCTAAAAGTAAACATGGTAAGCTCTGGTGTAACATCTCACACTTAATAAAGTTTTTTTTTGTATGTAAATCAATACAGGTGTGTTATGTAATTTGCTCAGAGATAAGTTTGGTTTTAACACTTTGTGTGAATTTCATACAAAGACTTCTTTATCTTCAGCTACACTTACGCTTAAAACCACCCTGCTCTTCAGTATACATCAGGCAATACCACGTTATGCCATTCATCTTATTTCTCCTTAAATGTCAGACTGTGCTTATTTAGCTCCTAATAAGTGATTTACTCAGAGTCATTAACACTTTCAAATTTAGGTTGCTTAAACCAGGTCGCAAGGCCCTCTGTCCACTAAATATAAAGAAATTATAAGACTACTAACACACATGTAAATAATTCCATGGTAAAAAAAAAGAAAATCTATGTTTAATCAGGTGCTTGAAAAGCTGCCATTCAATGCAGAATAAACTATTTTTCTCATGGAAGCTGCTGTAAGTGAATGAGTTGGATGAAATACAAAAGCTATGTTAGCAAATATGGAAGATGCTAGTGTGAAGGGCCTGATGGTAGCAGAGGCAATACATCATGAAAAATGATCCTTTCTTCTTGTTCTGCCAATCACTGTGTTGGCCATGGCCAAAAAATTAGAGATACAGGGGGTGATATATTTTGGAGCAGCCAGGTAACATGAAGGGTAACACAACAACTTCATTATTATTTGAACATTGAGAACTTCCCAATATAGTCACTGGCAGAGTCATGGAAGTGCTGCTTATTTTGGGGATATCATATCAAAAGGTATTTCTCAGGGGAGCAAATACTCAGAGGAAAGGCTTTTGAAAAACAGGAGGAAAGTAAAGTAAAAAAATAATCACTTTGGCTTTAACTTTTCCTAATGAAAGCAAATTCACTGGTTTCCTCAGATACACTCCATAAATGTTTGCCATGAGAAAGCAGAAGGCACTGACAGAAAGACACAAAACTGGTTTAAGTATTTCTTTTAACAAGACATTGTAAATCCGTACCACAAGTTGTAAACATTTGAGGTATACAATTCATTTGGAAAAGTTAATGTAGAGAGGTAATACTCTTCCCATAACTCAACAATTCCCTGTGTTTTTTGTAATAAACATTAATTACTTACCTTAAAAGTTCTTCAATGCTAATGCCAAATTTAATGAAATACTCATAAACATAACGTTTTTCCTAATTTTAGGAGTTTAGTTATATGTCCTGGTTTGTCCATACATACTGTGTTACCTCATCCTCAACTCTTGAACAACAATGGCATTTTCCTTCACAACTCCTATAATTCTTTTTAATTTTACTCCATAACTGGTTAAGATTAGATGTTAAAGTACACTAATTGTTAGCATATACCACAATATTCACACAGAATGTATTTTTGTTTCCCACACCACTCTGCTTGTAACCTTCTGGACAAAATCCAAACAGAATTTCTCAAAAGTAAAAAAAGAAAATCTCATTCTAAATGTACATTTAGCCTGATTAAAGAGAGTGACTGAACTTGAAGGTGGTTTCTGGCTTTTGGAAATATTTGGAAGACCTTTTCTTATATCAAGAAAACTAACTTGATCACTACATTTTCTTTGTTGTTACACAATATTAATTTTTATTATTTTCTTCTCAAAATAGCACTCATGAATTATGACTAAGTATATGAAAAGGGAGGCAAAGAGAGTGAAACAGATTTTATTTGAGATTTTCAGCACCAGAAGCACAATTTTTTTACAGTATAAACTCAGAGAAAGCTATCTGATCTGCACAGCTGTCTTTAGCTGTAGCTTGGACTTGGACTAATCAGCAAGATTCAAGGACAACAGTAAGCAGCATCCAGTGATTTAGCGAAGTAAATGGAAATCTAAATGAATTATCATTGACCAATATTCATTGTGATAGTTCTCTTAGAACAACAGTTTTGTACTGTATGATACACAAATATTAATATGTTAGGATTTTTTAGGGAAAAAATATTAAAAATCCAGGAAGATAGATTATGTAGTATCTAAATTCATTCCACAGGTATGTCTATAGTGTTTACAATCTCTAAAAAGGGAATCTTGCAGAGCTGAACATGTATCACAGAATTCAAACAAAGATAATTATTTCCATACGTAAAAATGACTAAAATAATTTTTTGTTGAATGCTTCCACTTAAGGAGGGGCTTAAGATGATGAAACTAAGTAGGCTGTCAATTGTTAACTTGGTAAAGAGGCACAGGCAGAAGATTTACAGATATTATTAATGATACATATAAAATAAAATTAAAAAAAACCAAACTACAAACAACAACCCCCCTAAAAAAATCCCAAAACAAACAAAAACCAACAGATAACCAAACCAATCAAACAAACAAGCCCCAAAGATAATTAAGTCTGCATGTGAATTGATTCTTAGTTCTGAAATATATAGGATACAGACCTAGATTTTGTCATGATAATTGTAAATTGCAGAAATGGTCTTGGAAGACTAGGCTAAATCCATTAGAGATAAATGCAAAGTATTATAAATAGGAAAGAATAATCAACTTCCCAAACACAGGACAGCGAACAGCTGGCTAGATAACAGTTTTTGGAAAGAGATCCAAGGAATAGAATAGACTACAGTCTGAACATGATCAAAAATATCATGCTGTTCTGAAGATGGCAAACATCATACTGAGATGTGTAAGTGGAATATAGCTTGCAAAAAAATATGAACAAATCTTTCAGTTTTACTCCACTTTGTAGGGACCCAGCTGGAGTACTATGTCCAGCTCTGGTCCACCTACTTCATGAACCGCATCAGAGGGAGAACAAGGAACAATGAAAGGAAAGATAAGAGATCTACAGAGAAGACTACTGGAAAAAAAAAAGAATGAAAGACTCAAGCTGTTTAAATTAAGAAAAACTCAAAGGCCTCAGTAAAGGCAATAATCTACTCACTATGCCCAGTGCTAAAAGATGAGAATGAATGGCCTTAACAGTAAGAGAGACTGAAACTGGATGTCAAGAACAAATTTATAATGGTGAAGAACAGCTTGACTAGAAAGGTTATGCAAGTCTCCATCACTGGAGGATTTTAAAAATAGATTAGATCAACTGCTGGTAGAAGTCATGCAGGTTCAGTTGATATCAGTGATATTCCCTTGAGGTCTTCACTCATCCTTTTTTCTATGGCTACATGACTGAGTGATCATCATGAAAGCTACGAATATGGAATTACTCTCTGTAACAGAAAAATGGACCAGAAAGCAAATTTAACAGAAAAAGGAAGTCAGCTTACTGTCATGGAATTAGCAGGAAAAAACATAGCCACAGTGAGTCAAAAAGTAACTTGGTACAATAACATCAAGTTAAGATACAAACACTTCTGCTAAAAAACCTTAACGCAATCTCACTCATAGAAGTTTGAAAATCATTGGGTTTTGTAGCTTGTAAAAGTTTACTGAGAGAAGGATCTCAATGAGAAGAATATGCAATTTCTATATAGTCTTAAATTATGGTGACCACTGATCCAACACTGAGCTAGATGAACCATGTCTTACCCAGAGTGATGAATCTGCAACAAAATACCTTTCCGGAAGAATCTTTGATTTACAAAAAGACTCTGGTGAACATTTCTAAATGAGGAATATATTATCAGAAGAAAAGGTCTGTTCACAAACAAACAAGCAAAAAACAATGTGTGGGGAGTACATCTGCTGGAAAATGTATTCACAATGAATGAATTATTCCGCCAACTCTACTGAAGGACTTGCTTCTTTTTTTTTTTTTTTCCTTTCCTAGTTATATAAAGATTTTTTTTAATTACAGCTATGGACACAAATGTTATCTTTAACTGATTCTTTCTTTATTGCCATATTTTCTGTCTGGCCTCTAAAGTCAGTTTAGGAAGTACTTTGTTTTCTCACTGATCTTTTGATTCAGAGGTGAATGACAACTTTAACCATACGGCTAGACCAAATGCCTCAGGATGGCAAGGGGTGAAAGAAAATAATATTCTTTAATTAGAAGGAGAAAAATTGCCCACAGCCATAGACTATCACATAAACAGAAACTTTGCCATGTGAAATAGTAACATTCCAATTTCAGGACAAAAGCAAGATAAAGTTAAGGACATTTGAAAACAAAGGCTTGAATAAAGTGACTCATGTACTGATAAAACAGATAAAAACATAAAACACTAAAATATAGAATGTAGCTAACACACACAATGAAATATTTTTATGGAATTTATTGCTTCTTTCTAAAAATTAATTTCTCTTTCTTGTCTTTGTTTCACTTTTCCTTTCCCTTTTAGCTTGGAGTCCACTGTTCTTTCTTTTTTCATGACTAGCAGTTATTTAGTTATCTAGGTCATTCATTTACTTCAAATTGTTTGCTGTGGTACAACAAATACCAGCTGACACCTAGGAACTCCTGTTAACTTCACTTACATTGTTGAAACTCGTTTTATTAAGAGATTGTCTTGAATATTTTTAATTTCTTAAAAGGTTTTGACTTTAAAATTTGAAATAAATTTAATATGAATTGTAAAAGTCAATGAGTTGCTAAAATGTGTGCAGTCTCTCTATTCATTAGGCAGTGTGTTTTCACATTTCTCTGTTAGCATAAGAAAACTCTGAAAATTCAATTAATTGAATTAATGCAGTGTGCAACACAGCACACAGAAAAATTTCCTATCCTTGATGGCGCATACCACTTTTGCCCTATTGTGTGACAGAGTCAAATTATGACACAAGTTCTCTTATGCATTCATTTTCAAATCTCTAATCAGAGTGATACTTGACAGTAGGTACAAGGCAGTAGGTAGTATGTTGCTTGCATTTTGCTAAACAGGATTGAAGAACAAGGATGTTTGAAGAAATATGAGATATTAGACACAACCATGTGTTAATATCAGTTTTTTTATTTTTAATATCTACTTAGAGAAATCACCTCATCTTCTCTTAATAGGGACAAGGCTATTTTCTGATTCTGATGCATAACGAACATACAATCTTCTTTTAAATGTCTATTACTACAGCATACTATGTATGAAATAGCTTAATCAGGACCTTTAGGTAACAGAGAAAACTATCAGCAACTAGAATGCTGGTGTGATAAGTCTTAAACAGCTTATTTCATTTTGTATAGACCTCCTATTTCCTTGTGGTCTTCTTTTGTTTGTAGTCCTCAGCTGTGGTATCTTATCACTCTCCTATGTCTACAGAAACACATATATAAGTATATATAGCGCCATGCATATACACATATAAAATGCAGATCACCTGGTCTCTATGCACAAAACCAGTTTAAATGGTAAATATTTCTGTTCCTTCAGTCAGTACCCACCCTGTACAGAGCTTGTTATTGCAGTGACCAGAAGGTAAGAGATATTTTGGGGGGCTAGTTCTGGGCTTCAGGTTTCATCACTTTCAAGTCAGTGTATGTTTAAATTTATTTTCTGGGAAACATAATTAATTTGGTATTCAAGTAATAGACAACATTTCTCTTGATCTTCCAAATGAGTTCATAAGTTTAGGGGTGTGAAAATAATTTACTTTTTCAATTTGGCGTTGCAGTTCAACCCCATGTGTGCCTTCTCCTCCCTTCTCTACTTCAGGAAAGGATCTTGTAGGTGGAATATGTGTACAAAAGCTGCAGACAGTTAGAAATCCCAGGTGTGTGAATGCATCAGTCTTCAGTGCATGAAGAGGAGGTTTTAACATTTTCAAATAGGATTGGAACTGCTTTTAATATGCCCCACAGCTGACCTGCACAAAAACAGTAAGACCAAACCACACATTAACAATCACTTTCTGCCCAAATGGCAGGAAAAAGTTTCTGGAACTTGTGTCATGTGGCACAAAACAGCTCTATAGGCTTTGTAATACATTGTACACTATTAGGGATCTGCTGGAGAGAGTGCAACAGGAAGCTACAAGACTGATTGTGGAACTTGAACATCTCTCCTAGGAAGAAAGAGTGAGACATATGGGGCTGTTTATTCTGGAGAAGGCTAAGAGGAGATCTTATCAATGTCTATAAATATCTGAAGGGTAGGCATCAAGATGAAGGTGACTGTCTCCTTCTGGTGGTGCCCAGTGATAGGACAAGGAACAGTGGGTACAAGCTAGAATACAGGAGGTTCCTCCTCAGCATGTTGAGACACTTTATGGTGAGGGTGATGAAGCCCTGATCAGAGGGGTTGTGGAGTCTCCTTCTCTGGAGACTTTCAAAACTTTTCTGGATGCATTCTTGTGCAGCCTACCCTAGGTGATCCTGCTTTGGCATGGGGGATGGGCTCCATGATCTCTGGAAGTGCCTTCCAACCCCCAACATTCTGTGATTCTGTGATTTGTTCATGTGGCAGTTTAGGCTGGGTGCGTCCTGTTACTGCCACATAAGCTACACCTCTGGTGTCCAGAGGGTCCAACCCAGTAGGTGGACACACAGGAAATAGCGTATTTCATACCCATAATATCCTGTGCCTTATAAATTCATCTTTCTCTTCCTCTTTCTTCCTTCTCTGCTCTCATAGGAGACGCTCCCTATCAGGTAACAGTGGGGGAGTATCTCTCGGCCTCTTAGGTCTGGCTAGATTTAATGCCAGGAGAAGGGGGGGTAGCAGTCTTAGACCTGGCCAGCTGAAACTAGCCGGAGGGGGGGGGGGGGGGGGGGTGGGGGTTGGAAGAAAGAGCCCTGGGGGTTTTGGGTATACCCTCAGGTGGAGAAAAGGGAAGTGTTGGGAGGTCTTTGGGTGTTCTATAAGGGATTCTGTATTCTTTGGGATTCTTTTGTCACTACGCTTTGTAGCTTCTGTAAAACACTTGCTGCTTTTCCATTTAAACTTTCCATCACTTTTGCAATCTGTCTGTGTGAGTCTCATTCTCTTGCCCCTGAAAGGATCTGCCTGGCCTCATACCAGGACAGTTAAGTTAAATTCTCCTTGGATGAAAGGTTTGTTGGCTAGAGATCTCTAAGATTTTCTTAGCTGTGAGGATCTTCAAATATTTTTTTTTTGGTTTAGGCCTGTTAAGTGCCCTTGTCTTCTCGGCACGTATATAGATGCATTGAATGCAGATTAAGAACCCATAAACAATTGTGTGTTCTTCAGATTCTAAAACCATGGAATACATATTTAGGGGAGTGACAAAACCTGATAAATGCTATTCTTCTCAGGTGTAGGAATTTCTGTCATTAGAAGACAGATTTTTCTGGTACACTTACTTCATTATCCACCAGCTTATTTAATACTTCCAAATACCTCACCTGTTTCTGAAACAGGTAACACTGACACAATGTTGTCTTTGTGGCTCTCTTTACCTTTAGCGTATAGATTGCAAGATGCATTCTGCTTTATTTTGTTTCCTTTGGAAATGCTCCTCTGCACTTTGTGGCACTAATTCACAGGCAGCTTGAAAGCATACTGTCTTACATATAACACTCTCAACCACCTACCTGAATAAGATGTGAGTTACCTGGGAATAAATAATGGTGAAATGATACCACAAGCACTCAGTAACTTGTCTGTCTCTGATACCACTACTTATTCCACAGATGTCCTCTGCTTCCATTGCATGCTTCTCTATTGCACCTCCTGCCTATATTCCCAGATATATATCCTCTTTTCTTTCCTTTACACAAACAGTAGATTGAATTGCTGTCCTTCTCTTGTGCTAAACAGAACAATGCTGCTTTTCTTTGATGCTTACTTTTTAATATGGGCATGTCCTTGTCTCTCCCCTTTTACCTAATCCATTATTTGTACCTTCCAGAGATATTTTCCCCTTCAGATGCAGTGGAGTTCTTGGGACTTAGTTTACACAAGGTATTCCACTATTCCACAGCTGCAGGTGAATGCCAACCTCACACATACCCATAAAAGTGCACAGAGAGAGAGAGAGAGAGAGAGAGCGCGAAGTGCAAGCTCAAATGTATCAATATAATTGATGGTTATGGTTTCCAAGGGCTTGGAGATCTTGTCAGGTGGAATTTATCTGACTGATG
The DNA here is from genome assembly GCF_026170545.1 of Melanerpes formicivorus. Taxonomy (NCBI): domain Eukaryota; kingdom Metazoa; phylum Chordata; class Aves; order Piciformes; family Picidae; genus Melanerpes; species Melanerpes formicivorus. Next base: position 27,928,053 of record NW_027142353.1, on the reverse strand, counting down.
TTTGGTCATGCAAAGTAACAGTTTTTCACCAGAGTATTTTATTTAAATTAATACAAATTTCAAAGGATAAGTTCTTACCCGTAACGTGACATCAGTGGCAAGCAACATCACAAAAGTAACACAGATGTCAATGACCTACCTTCAGAGGTTTTTTCAATATGTAAGTGTTAACTTGATCATGTGCTTGGTTGTTTGATAACCATACAGAAAAATCTTCTGTCTGCTGAAGTTCCAACTATATAAAAGTAACTATCTGGAAACAAACGTTAATAAAGCTTCTCATGTTCTCCAGGGTTAGTACAGGTCCAAATGCAAAAGTATAATGGAATGAAAATGCAAGCTGCAGCTTTAAGACTTTAACCCAAATCCATGGGCCTTGATAGGGTTAAATTATCTGGCTGTTGAGTTATCTGGCTGATGTTGCTGTGCCACTCTCCATCATTTTTGAAAGATCATGGGGAATGGGAGAGGTGCCTGAGGACTGGAATACGGCTACTCAAGACTTCAAAAAGGGCGAGAAGGAACACCCAGGCAATTACAGACCAGTCAGCCTCACTTCCATCCCTGGAAAGGTGATGGAGCAGCTCTTTCTGGAAGCCATCTTTAATCACATGAAAGAAAAGAAGGTTACTGGAAGTAGCCAGCGTGGATTTGCTAAGGGGAAATCTTGTATGACTAATCTGATATCCTTCTATGAAGGCGTGACCAAATGGATAGGTGATAGGAGAACAGTGGATATCATCTACCTTGACTTCAGCAAGGCTTTTGTTACTGTCTCCCATACTATTCACACAGATAAATTCAAGAAAACTTGGTTAGATGGTTGGACGGTGAGGTAGATTGTTAATTGCCTCAACAATAGAGTTCAGAGAGTTGTGGTCATTGGCACAGAGTCCATTTGGAGGCCTGTGTGTAGTGGTGTTCCCAAGGGATCAGTAGTAGGTACAGTTTCGTTCAATATCTTTATCAATGACCTGGATGAGGGGCTAAAGTGTATCCCCAGAGAGTTTGCTGATGATGTGAAACTGGGAGGGGTGGCTAATACACTGGAAGGCTGTGCAGCCATTCAACAAGATCTGGACAGGCTGGAGAGCTGAGTGAAGGCAAACCTCATGAATTTCAGTAAAGTAGAGAGTCCTGGATCATGGGAGGAATAACACCACACACCAGTATAGACTAGGGGTTGTCCTGATGGAAAGCAGCTTCATGGAGAAGATTCTTAGAATCCCATGGGACAGCAAGTTATCCATGGGTCAGCAATGTGCCCTTGTGGCCAAGAGGGCCAATGGAACCCTGGGTGCATCACAAAAAGTGTGTCCAGCAGAACTAAGGGGGTTTTCCTCCCCGACTACTCTGACCTGGTGAGACCATGCCTGGAATACTGTGTCCAGTTCTGGGCTCCCCAATTCAAGAGAGACAGTGAGCTGCTGGAAAGAGTCCAGTGGAGAGCTATAAGGATGACTGAGGGACTTGAACATCTCTCCTAGGAAGAAGGACTGAGAGAACAGAGGAGCTGTTTAGTCTTGAGAAGAGAACTCTGCAAGGGAGTCTTATTAATGTCTATAAATGTATGAGAAGTGGGTGTCAAAATGAAGGTGGCTGTCTCTTTTCATTGCTGTCCTGAGATAGGACAAGAACAACAGGTATAAGCTAGAACACAGGAGATTCCACCTAAATATGAGAAGAAACTTGTTTTCAGTGGGGTGACTGAGCCCTGGAACAGGCCACCCTAAACTGTTTGTGGAATCATCTCTGGGGACTTTCAAAACTCTTCTGGATGCATTCCTATGAAGCCTGCCCTAGGTGCTCCTGCTTTGGCAGGAGAGTTGAACTAGATGATCTCTGAAAGTCTCTTCCAACCCCTAATATACTGTGTTTCTGTAATATTCTATATATTTGGAATAAAAAAGGACTAAAATTCTCTGTCTTTTGAAGAATAGAGAATTGTTTGCTAGCTCTGTTGAGGACTGAATCTCCTACATCAAGAGACTGGCCCTGTATATAATAACTAACAGCAATGAGAAAAGCGGAAATAGTTTAGTGTAATGGGAGCTGAAATCTGTAGCTTGTTCCCTGTAATAACAAGTTCTGTTAAACCAGCAAACAAACTGCTCAACTGTTGAAGTTGTGTGTTCTTAAACTTGTGGTCATTTTCTTCCACTTTTCCTTGATGACTCAGAAATGAAAATGAATTACAGAAAAGTAAATGGAAATACTAAAACAATTACCAATCAGTTATCATTTCAGATGGACAGTAAGTGGTGAAGCATGGGACTGGTGAGCAATAGGATGCAAAGTGAGATGATTCAGAAATAAACATTTATTGAGGCCAATTTCAATCCCAACATGTGCATTGTGACTGACTTTTTTTGAAAGAGATCCCTGAGACATTCAAGAGATGCAATAAAACATGATGCAACAGGCAAATGAGCTCTGGTAGACAGAAAAAATGCAGAAGGCATTTAAGGATTGTGCTTTTAGTGTCTTACAAGGCAGATGTCTCTCTTTTTTAATTTTTTTTTTTTCTTAATATAAAAAAGCCTACATTCACATTAGTTGGACAATTCTAAAGACCTTCAGATTTATCAGTTGCAGAAATGCCCAATGAGCATGCCATAACATCTCTATAATGTTTATTTCATAAAGCATTGAGAAGTGTCATTTGCATGCTTTTAGAAATTAAAGGAATGAGCCTTAAAATCAAGTCCGATTTAGAACCTCAGAGGGATTAGGGGAAAAAATCTTCAAATTGCTGAAAAATTCAACTGTTCTAAGCAAATGTAATGTGGAGATTCTTGATTAATCCTGGATAATACTGAGATTCTGAGAACAACAACAAAAAATGTTTCTACAGACAGTGTTGTTTTTTTAGGAAAACTAAACAAAACAAACAAACAAACCTTAAATTGCTTAATAGAGGGAGACTCAGACCAACCAGGAGAACACTAAATCAGTACTAAGCAATTCTACAATGTGAAAGCCTACCTGAGAAGTCACTTCCACAGGTGCCATTCTGTTGAGAAGAAAGAAACACTTCCAGTGCAACATTAAGCTGACCAAATACATAAATTAGTTTTAATATCAGATGAACGGTGAAGGATCATAGACTCCATGAATTGCACACTATTAAAATAGCCTAGCTTACATATGCATGTTATATATGTGAGTTCATATTTCATTAGATGAACATCATGATACATGTTTCATAAGTTTTAATTTTTTGTTACTTTCACCATAACACAAGAATCTGGTGATCTTTCATGAAAGTCTATCTTTACTTCAATTAGATAAGCACATGCAAATAAAATCTTATCATAATTCTTTGTCTGCACAATGCATAATTTTTGTATCCTGCAGCTGCTTATTCTTGTGTCATTGACCTAATATAGGACAAAGCAAATGAGTGCTGGGGACACTACAAAGCATCAGGAAGCTAGTGTCCACCTTGAAAATAGAAGCGATGAGCCATTTAGCTGCTACTGAGCAGGAAAGGCTATCAATATGCCTACAGAAGGAAATGGATTATTCCAGATACTCTTATAAAGTGTTTAGGATGTTATTAAAACTGAAAATATATATTATCTTCCAGGTCTATTGTGAAGCACTGAAATGTATTTTGGTAATGCAGCTGTAATCTTTGTACATTTCCTTTCAAAGGAAGAAGAGAAAGTGAAAGGGAATTTGGCAATACAGCTTTAAATATTGTATAATCCTTGTAGTAGACTATCTCTGTTGGCAGCCAAACAGAAATGCCTTGAGTTAGAAACCTCAGCAAAGGGCATTTACAAATATTTAATAAACACAGTTACCTGGAATACTGCTCTGCTGTTGTGTTGTCCACAAAGACTTCAGATTACAGAGGCAAGGCAAGGGAAGCACCCCATCTCCCAGACTGTGACCCATTCCTCCTTTCTTCTTCTGGGGAATATAATTAGCTTCCTCTTCTCTACACTTTCAGGCCAGTCTATTGGACTGGACAGATTTGTGCTATTTATTTTTTTTCCTCTGAAGTTCCTTGACTTCTTTTTCTTGGTACTTGATCCTCAACAGACATAGCTACTTTGATGATATTACGGGTTGACAGCCAAAACTGAAAATAAGAAGAAAGAAGCCTACTGAAAAACTGGCTTTTTTTTTTTTTTTTCCTTTCTCAAAAATAACATAATATGTCATCAGTGATTTTGATGCCAAAATCCTTGTGCAATGAACACAACTGGCATGAACATTTGAATGCCTCCCAAATACAGATGGAAATGTCAAAGAAATTATGAAGGTAATATTATCATGAATGGAATTATTCTACAACCGATATCTGTCCCAGAAGAAGAAGAAGAAAAAAATAACTAGAGAATAAGAAAAAAATACATAGGTAGACCATGACCCTGACAAGTACTCAAAGTCAACTGGTGAAACGAGATTTTAAAACAACAGCAAGGCAACAAACAAGCTGAGAAATGACAAAAGCATCTGCAAAACATATGTACAGAGCAGGAAAGCAACTTGAAAGCTAAGTGTTACAAATATCAGAATACTTGTAAAGCACAGGAAAAGGTGTCAAAGATTGTTGTTCAATTCCTGATTGTGCTGGAGATTTCTTGCATGACTGTGGCCCACTGAGAACCCAAGCAGAGACATCACAACATAAATGAAAAGCAGACACAGAAATAAGACTTGCTTTGAAATTATTCATTAAATGTTTTTCCACGAGAATTAATGTACAACAGTATTTTAACCTCATAAATCAAAGTTATTTATTAGCATTTAAGTCTACCAAACAGGAAAAATAGACTTCTTATTGATACTTTGCCATTTTTGTTTCAGGCATTTTAACATGTGAAGATGATATCTGTACAAAATTATGGTAAACATGAAAAATAATTCTGCAGACTTACTTGAATATGGAGATTGTAGTCATAGAGCCATATGCTGAATGTAAAAGAAGATACATGGTATAGAATTATGAGCCTTGGCTTGAGTAGCAGATATTGGAAAGTGGACAAATTGTAAAACTTCTCTGCCTGAGCAAAAGGAGACAAGCGAAGGAACAAGACTGAGCACATTGAAAAGATTTTTTTCTGGTTTTGATTCTACAAAATAGGAAATCATTATGAAAATTCAGACACGTTGATGCATAATCTGTTCTATGTCTGATTAAGAAAAGTGTAGAAGATCATGGTACACAAATCAAAAATGTCTTTCTATAAATCTTGTGACTCTAATGTGAAATCAGAGTAATGTAGTCTCTGCAGTCAACTCAGAGATGCATCAGTGAACACTACAATCTTGGGCCTGACTGTCATCCTGCTTAATTTCCCAGTTTAATCTAGTTAAGAAATTGAATGATGCTGGTATGAAACTAGCATAGGAATAAAAAATGGGGGGGGGGGGGGGGGGGGGAGGGTGGGAAAGAGATTTAAAGTAATTAGGTGCGGAGAAACATGAACCAGCTTTTATCTTTGGTTAGGAGAAATGGGAAACAGAAAAAAAAAAAAAAAAAGTGAGTGTTTGAATGGTCTAAATGACAAGCACATGATGGGAAAGCTGCTACCAAACAAATAATTTTTATTTTATTTTTAGGGCATGTGTGCTATCAGGTAAAGAGTAAAAATAGATTGATACAGACATAACATCACTTAGATGTACAGTTAACAGCACACAATGCAGATAGCTTCATGGATGTTTTGGGTGTTACAGCTTCAGAAGATATCTCCATTGCCTATACAAAGTATATACCCAAGCTCATGTCACCCAAGGGAAGACATCAGATTTAGGTGTTTAATCTGTGAAGAAAATTCCACCTTTCCTGTATACTGATGTTCTATTCCAGCAGCTGAAATGTTGTCAGGAGGGTTTTGTAATATCTGTGTTAAGAACATATTGCTCAGAGCGATTTAATAAGACTTGAAGAATTTGTTAGGGATGGAGTTTAAACATTGACGGAATGACACAGAAAAAATTTCATGGGAAGCAGCCTTTATTTTTTACCTCTGGCAGGAGTGTTTGGGAAGAAAATGAAAGAGGGTTTTAAGTTGCTTTTTACCTGTCTGTGTACGAGAAGGGAACAGATCAGATGACACATTAAGGGTAAGGTCCCGATGTCTGCTTGCCTCAGAGTCCAAGACTCTTACTGGAACTATTTGGCCAAATTACAATTTTTCTTTCTTTTGCAGAGCCTTAATAAGGACTTGCACTGACACAACTTCAGAAAGTTAAGACAATCAAATGGTTTTATTGTCCAAAGCGGCAGATACAACAGGTTCAGGATTGCCAGTGATAAATGAACTAACTGCAAGATGATCTCAGGTTAATAAATTGTGGGTAACATCCATCAAAGTTGGATATGCAGACTTTTGCAACAGCTCTAATATAGTAGAAATGCAGCAAAAGTTAAGCTGTTTATTGAAGGTACAATTCTCACCAAAAAATATGTCCCTATCTTGGGTGGAGAAAGAGGAGCACCGCCCATTGCCTGTCCTCTTTGTCTTCTCCTGCCTTGCAGTGGCTGCTGAAGCTGGTCCTGGCCATGCTGCACCCCTCTGACAGGTCCTGGTATCAGCACCAGTGGCACATGTACTGCAGTTGTTCCTCACGTGGAGGACAGGGGCTCTAAGAATGTCTGCAGTAACTGGTTTACAGACACCCAGTTTGCCTAGTAGCTGCCCCCTTGATCCTCTGGTCTCCTCATGAACAGGCATACAAAACAGCCTGACTAGTATCTGATCCAGGCTATGGCCTTATGAGTAGCGAACCTCAGATACCATGGTCCCTTTAGCTCTGGATCTTCTGGACCATGCAGACGCTCCGGTCTCCCCAGTTTCTGTCTCATGGTTGCTATGGTACTTAACGTCCAGGCACCTTATCTTACAGGATGATTTGTCCAGCTTCATTGTTTCTAGTGATTTCACACAGACACAAGCACACTTATTATACTCATGCACCCCAATTTCTCTACCTGCTGGCACACAATGTCCTATGATGTGTAGTCCTACTTCCATTGCAGCACTCAGGCTTCCATATGCTCACCTGTACACAGAAAAGAGTTCCCTTACCCAGGAAAGCAGTCAGAAGTGGAGTTTAATGAGAAAATGGGAGAGACTGCACAGAACACTGCCAAGATATTTGTCCTGACCAGTCACTGTTTAGCCTTTTTTATCCCTTTCCCCCCTCTATTTCCCAATGCCTGCTATTCCTCAAAACATACTGATCCCTTCCCTTTCCTTACCTTTGATTCCTGCCCTAAACTTCCCATCATAAATCTAGTATGATCCCAGAATGCTCTTCCTGGCATCCCACAAGGAATCCCATACTCAGTAGTAGTCACCTCTTAGTCTGTGAGGTGCCCTGGGGAAATCCTGTCTGTTGGCTCATGGGTCTCACCATGCATGAGGAGCTGATCACTTCTGTGATGGATCAGGTCAGGGGCTCAGGGTCAGTCCTCTCTGACTGGGGTACTGGGAGGTTTTCCACTTGTCCTTGTGGCACAGAGAGCCTCTGTGTTCATGGTGAGCCTCTAATCAAATAGCACAACAGTAGTCATCTTCATCTTTTTGTTTGTTTGTTTTTGTTAAATGATGCAGTATTCTGGCTGCTGACTGATTTTCAACAACAGCTGCCTGTAACTCCAGACTGCAGTCCTGATTTCACTGAAATAAACAGGAGTTGGCCACTGACTTGTGTGTAACAGCTTCAGAAAAACTTCTGAGTAAGTGTACACCAACATGGTCCCAGACTATCCATCGCCTGACATCTCACCTCCTTTCAGCAATCAGATACACAGAGTCAAGGGAGAGAATACCTCCCACAGAAAATGTCTTTCTCAGTGCTTTGTTAAATCAGGAGGATAGCTTGCCGTGCCAATGTCAGAGCTTTGCAGCTAGACCTGCCTTTTTTTCTTTTTTTTTTCTCCTTTGTAGTAGTAATCTCCACCATTCTCCTCATTTTCCTACAAGCTCTACATTTTCAATTATCTGCATTTCAGGATAGGAAAAACAGGAGTTATGAGCTTTTGCATGTGGCTGTATATCAATTAGCATTCCAATAGCTTTTCATGACTCTGCAGTATCCAAACAATTGGGAAAAGCTTGCATGAGAAAGTTCCACAAAAGTTTTTAGCTGCTGAAATTAGCAAAAAATTAATTAATCAATTTATTGTAAATAAACAGATGAAGTTATAGCACCAGGTGATTTCTCAGTCATTTATTGCTATTTAGACTATGTCCCTTCATGCTGCAAAGATATGAGAAAGAAATCCGCAGCACATTTTATTAGTAAGTTTTATTCTTCAGGAAAATTATCAAGAGACAAGGTCTACTGTATGAGTCTATCCAAATATTTTAATAGGACCCCACTCAGCACTTTCCTAAAATGAAGACAGAAGGATTTTGGCTAAGTCTAAATTATCATCAGGAAGTTCCTCTGTGAACATAAGCAAGAGTGCTGATAGAGGCCAGTGACTGAGACTGGAGGTTCACATTGCTGCTGAGATTGCTGGCTCTTCTCCAGTTTTGAGGATAGTCTGCCAACTTGGCAGGCTGGAGAACTCACTGTGGCAATTTTTCAACTGGGAGAAATGGTCCAAGTAGGAGCTTTAACTCTACATAAACTGCCCAAAACTGATGACAGGGGCCTCTGTTTCAAAGAATTTGGCCAAGAACTGAGTGAATCACTGTGTCTGGATGAAGATGGCCAGAGTGTTTATGAAATACCTGTTGCCATTCACTGCACAGCTACAGCCAAATTGCTAATGCAACTGTGGCTTTGCCAGTTGCATTTGCTGAATAGTGCAATATCTGGGATTTGCTGGAAGTCAGAGCCTGAAATTTCCTTTGAATTCTCATAAATGTGAGGTCAGTTGAAACAATGTGCCTACATTTTGACAAGTGGGAGTTTTGAGCTGTTTTGTGTTGGGTCGCTTTAAAGACCTAATTTCCAGAAGTCTTTACTGCACTTAAAATCACTAGTAAGGTTTTGAAAATCTGGAGGACATTCTGAGCCTCCTACATAAGAAAAACTCTTGTAGAGAGTCTGTCAAAGGCTTTCTTCCATATAAATCTTTTTGATACATTTCTTTCTTCTGTCTCATACAGTGAGGTGGATTTGAAGCATCAGGAAAAATTGTCAAGCTCAGACAAGCACGATAACCTTGACTAATTTGCCCTGTTGAATTCAGCGAGAGCTATATGACTTAACCATAAAACCTGCAAAGAAATCACTCCAGACAGATTCCAAATATGAGACAGAAGAGCCTACTTTTGCTATTTCTTGAAGTTTCAAAAAAGAGGAGGAAAAGAATCCCACAACAGTTACTGCTTAATGAAACAGAAAATGGTGCAATTAATGTCTCACTGACTGTAGAGTCAGACAAAACTCATCACCAGCTAGACGTACTAGTTAGACTAAGCTGGCCTTCTCTAACAATGAGCAAATCTTGTATAACAACAAGACCTCATGACATGCATTATGTAGCCTGTGTTTTGTTTTCTAAATTTGCAAGTGTCAATAAATTTATATTAAATTTTCTTAACACTTCCATGTGTTTCCTAAACTTGCATGTGTTATAGGAATTTATATCTGTTGCTTGCAGCTCTGGACTACTAAGAGTTTAATATACAACTTCATTTGTTACAGTAGTGTTCACAAAACTTCTTTAAGTGTTATGTCATTTCTATTAAGGAAGAAAATACTGCTGTTATCACTTATAGCACTTTCAAACAGCACCAAAGAGATTGATGCATATGTTCATTCAAGCTGTTAAGCATAGCATATCCTACTACAGAGAAACTCCTTCATATATTTCGTATTTAGAGTTTGTTCAGTTCCTCATAGAAACTCAAGGTCACTTTTGTTACTGTTTATTTATTTATCTCCTGAGAGCAAGATTAGTCTTTAATATGCTTCCTGTTTATCTACAAACTCAGTGTTATAAGAAAATTCACCTTATTTTTTTTCTTCTTTTTTTTTTTTTTTGTTTGACCTGAAAATAGGGAGAAATAGACACTCCTGCTGCAAGTGAGTGGCTGACATTCCAGCACCTTCAGCTGGAGAGAATATGAAGTGTAAAGGCAAGGTGCACATGCCCCTGTGAAAAGTAAAATAATAACATTCAGAGAGAAAATGAAGGAGAGACAATTCAAAGCTTTCTGAAGAGGTTTAACATACCTACCAATCCTATATACATAATTTAATTTCCCCACAGGGCTGTATTCTGTAGCTCAACACAGTAATACTATATAACAAAAGAAGCACCAACTATCTAATCTGATATCCTGTAGAAAAATAAATAAATAAATGCCAACCTTACTAGAATTTGTGTATTTATAATAGAACTATCTGCAGTGACAAAGAGACAAACACAATGCAAGTATCACCTGAACACAGAGTACCTTGCTACAACTGTAAATGTGAGCTATGGCAATGTTATAGCATGAACTGTCTCAAAGTAAACAGGAGGGAGGCATCAAGTGCAGTCACAAGCCCTATTTCTGTTGAGTGCTGCAACCTGTGAGAAAAAGGATTGTGTGTGTATGGTGAGTGGGTCAAGAAGTAGCAGCAGATGAAAGGAGCAAGGAAGAGAGACTCAATGTTGCCTAGCACCAAATTGTATCCTTGTATGTCCTGTATATTGCATTATATATAATTATTATAAAAAATATTGTAGGGCAGAACTCTGTTTAAATGGCTCTTTTTCCTACCTGGCTCAGCATAACTAAGTTGGAAGAATTTATAGCTTTTTAAGATGGTGCTGATTTGTCTTTTTCCCCTGCAGAAGCAGCAGGTGGGGCATCTCTTATTTTTTTTCATATCAGGCACTGTTTAATGTTATTCAAACTAATTGCTTATTTTGCTCTATTAACTAGGAATAGGTCTGGAATTGAGGCTTCTTGCATCTTATATGCAACATAAACAAGCATTTATTGCTTTCCAAGCTCACTAAGAGCTAATCTGTTGGGGCAGACTGGAGCAAAGAATTTTTTCTAAGTGGTCAGGTTCACACACAAGAAATGTGATCACAGAGTTCTACTACCTAAAAGAGTGGGTCATTTATTCCCAAAAGGAAGACTTTGCTGTGACTTATCCCACTCTCAAATCTTCCTTTAAGCCCTGACTTAGCTGTGAGCAAAGTTGTAAAGAGGTCTTGGCTGCTTTTGAATGAAAATCTGTGATGTCCACTGTTAGGAAGCTGGCAACAATGAAAGTAATCATGCTGTTTTTCATCTGAGTGCAGGTTTCCTGGACATTCTTTATGTTCCCTTTATAAAGCAATCCTATATATATGACTTTGGTGGCAGAAGAATACACAGAGCAGACAAATTTGTCTGCTCACTAATGGTCTGATAAATTTGTGAGATTTTTTTTTGGTGACATAATTACAGCTTGAGCGGCCCCTGCTATTATGCATCACAGTTTGTGATAAACAGTGCTTTGCCCTGGGTGTTTTAGTAAAGTCTTTGAGAAAATTTTGGGCCTGTAAATCACCTGCTAAAAAGGGCTGCAGCAAATTGTGCCCCAGAGTTATGAAATCCAGCAAAATAGAGTACCAAAGCTCATGTGACATGTCAGGTTCTGCGTTCACTTGACTGGGACAGATTGAGGAATAGCTGCATGTGGAATGGGAAAAGACAATAAAAAGCTGTTGTATGGATAATTCACTGATTAAATTAATTAATAATAGTTTGTATTATAACCTTACAGGTCATAATATTCAATAGAAGCACACTTCCATACAAAAATCTTCGTAACTGTAGTTTTAATGAGGAATATAGGCACAAACTAATACACAGTATGGCATAAATAGAACATGTAAACATGTTTAAATTTTCTTACAATATTTTTTGAGATCCAAAGTGCTTCCTGACAGAGCTTTTTGGAGTGTTTTGTTGTTTTGTTTATTTGGAGTGTTGGTGAAGGGGAAGCTTTTCAGGTTTATCGACTTTTTGTGTAAAAGGAGAATCATTTACTATTTTAAGGTCAAATATTAAACCACTTTTGAAGAGTTCAGTGTAATAGATTGGTGGCTACACTAGCAGTGTGGTTAGGTTTGCCTGACATCCATTACATAATTTATGTGAAAGAAGTTTTATATGAAGGATATAAAATAAGGACTTCCTCCTATTTCCTACTAGTAGAGTTATTTTCTCATTATTTTGCCCCTCCTTGGCACTAGACTAAAGCATGCCTTTCTTCGGAATCTGAGTAGAACACAGTCTGAAGCCCTTACAAAAGCAGCAATACAAAGATGTTTCCCCGAAACCTCTGCTACTTCTACTACTTCTTCTAAAATAATTCTTCTTCTACTTATAGTCGCATCCTTTCCCTTCAGTGGTCCCTCACCAGGAATGACATCCACTTCCCCAAATTGTAGGAAGCTTAAGGAGAAGAGGTTTTCCCTGCGTTCTTTCCATTCTTTCATAGCTAATCAACAACCACTCACTGCCTAGCAATTTGTGTTAGATGTGCTATATAACTGTGGCACAAAGCCTTTCATTTGTGTTCTTATTAATGGTATTTGTAGATGGTGGATTGTAGCTGCTGCCTCTGATCTTCTATTGTCTTTTAAAAATTAATAAAAAAAAAAGAGGAGCAATTATTGGCACTGCTCATACAGCTTTTCCTGTTCTGTTCTCAGTAAAGTAGGCATTGTATAGCACCAGTGGAGTTGTGCCCATTCACAGTGGGGCTGAATTTGGCCTGAATGTGTGGTGGGTTGAAGTTTCCCATCAACATTAACTCAGCAGGACTAACTCAGTTGGAAGCAAATGAAAGATGTATTTACAAGCAAAAACTACACTCTACAATGGAATGCAATAAATATGTACAAAAATTATAGTATTTACAATATTACACAGATATTTACAATTAGCAAATAACATGGAAACTCCCCTGGCCTCCCTCTGGTTCTCCCAGAGACCAGGAAAGCTGCTCCACTGCCCCCCCAAACCTCCATCCCACTGTACCAGAAGAAAAAGAGGAGTTGAGAGGCAGAAATGTTAGTTCTTGTCTTCAAGGCCAGCCAGAAGCATTATTATCTCCCCAGCAGAACAGCCAAGCCAAAGAAAAGAAAAGGAATGAGGATGGAAGTGAAATGAGAAAGATTGCTATGGTACAGCTGCATCTATACCCCAGACTTTGTCCAATGAATTTTGTTCAGAATAATCTGTTTTCCTTTTTACAACCAATAGTGTAAATACATTTCTGTTCAAAATCTGCAGATAAAGAAAGAGATGGGAGAGGAAGGAAGGTACTTTCTGATTTCTTTGCAGGTTGATTTTCCCAAGCTAATACATTCATGCCAAGACTGCCTTCAGCATCTCTTTGTTGAAGGTTTTCTTTCAGCAGATTCCATCTATTTATTGCTGACTGGTTATCCCTAAGCTGTACATTCACCCTTGCAATAGCTAGCTGGAAAACAAGCTAGAATCATGAGAAGGCATTTAAATAAGTTCCATTACTTGATTAAATGATGTAGAATATTTTGGGAAAGAGATCTTGCACTTCCTCAGAGAAGTGGTTTGTGTTAGCTTATTAGTGACCAGACAGAAAAAAAATGTCTCTTGATATTGAAGTTTGTCAGTGGTGAGAATCAATGTTGAAGGAAGAAAGTATGTTAAAGACGATGATGTACCACTGTGGATTATTCCACACCAAAATTATTATAGTAAAGCACAGCAAGCTGAGCAGGCATGCAGTTGAAGCCACACTCTTCAGTAAGGGGATGCTCTGACTTTAGGAACTGTAAGTTACATACTAAAAACCATGAAATGCTGAATCATCTCTTACTGATCAGAGGGTACTTGCATATATAATCTGAACCCCTCTTTTTGAAATTTCAGAAGTGACTGTACCAACTATCACTTCTGACTGGGTAACAGCTATATAGCCATGACCAATATTGACATGCACATTTATATCCAGATAGAGAAAAGTCTTCTACTTAGTATGACTGTCTCATCTTTTCTGTATATTTCCAGATCTGTCCAAAGTCCCATTTGTGTCCTCCATTCTCCTGACTGATGCCAAACTTTTAATGCTGGAAATATGGTTCAAATCCCAACATAACCCCCACGAAATTGTTCTACTCTCAAAATCAGAGTATGTTGTGGTTTGGATCATCACTTGGGTGATTTAGTTGCTTCATTAAGATGAAAAATAAAAAGCAATCATGATCCCTCTCCAACATATCATGCTCTGTGGCTATACACATGTCTCAATATTCACCAAAGTCCAGACTGACACATTGCCAGTTTAGCTTTAGCTTGGACCTGTCTATGACAATCACTGAGAGAGTTGTTAGCCATTAGAATGGGCTGCCCAGGGAGGTGGTGGAGTCACCATCCCTGAAGGTATTCAAGAGGGGACTGGACATGGCACTTGGTGCCATGGTTTAGTCATGAGGTCTGTGGTGACAGGTTGAACTTGATCTTTGAGGTCTCTTCCAACCTTGGTGATTCTGTGATTCAGTGATTCTGTGACAACTTTTGAAGAAGGCTGGAAACAAAGCTGTTCTCTACTGATCTGTGGGAAAATTCCTGGGAGCTGGAGATGGATTGAGACATTTTCCAGGGGCAGAGAAAAGGTACAACAGCTGGGATTAATCATGGTCTTCTGGGCAAGATATGTTTTTCTCTCTTACTTTACCATTCACAGTGTTCTGTCTGGACAGTTTGGGTCTTTGTTATTGGCCTTCTGTGCAAAGATGTTTTTTCAGGAGTGCCCACACAAACAGTACATGGAGCATCTTTGCATAGAAACCCAGACTGATCAGTCTACTAAATTAGCCTACAGGGAAAAACAATCCATTTTTTTGAGCCCAGCACAAGGCAAAGTGGTGTGCATTGGTGGTTACTAGCAGATTACACTATCCTATCACCTTCCTTTCCTGTGGCTAAGAACATGGATGCTGCCCTACTTGTGGAGCATTCTGTACAAGAAAAAAGTTGAGACATGCAAGAAAGTGGAAGGCCAAGTAGTGATGGATGAAGGTCTGGACTATGAGGAAAGTGGATTGATATGGTGGGTCAACACCCATTCTGAAAAGAAACAAAACAGGGTGGAGGGCTTGCAGGTGCTTTGCCCTCCCTGCAGGGCATTTTCCCCCATGGGAAACTGAGTCTGTTCCACTCCACCCTCCTTGCCCAGCTAGGGTATAAAAAGCATTACATTGCAATCACTAGGCCTGTTTTTGGCTCCTGCCTCTCCTAGATGAGAGCTACTGCAGCTGCCTTCCTGCTCCTCTGCCACATGGTCAGGCCTGATCCTTCTTCCTGCTGCCCTCCACACCTCTTCAGAGAGAGGTTCTGGTTTTGTATTCTTCCTCTTTGTCCCCCTCCCATCCATCCTTGTTCCTTGCCCTTGTGAACCTTACCTGTAATTGCTATATCTATTTTTTTGTTTTGTTTTGTTTAAAAAAAACTCTCTACCTGTCTACTTCCAAGCTGACTCCAAATTATTGTTTGGTGGATTTGCTCCTTTCCTTTTTTTCTCTCTCTGCTGGGAGGGAGGAGGGGGGAGCGGGGGAGAGATTCTCAGCCTTGCCCCCATCTGAGCTCTTAACTCCCAGTTAAGGCTTAAACTACCACACTTGGAAGACACAATATGTTTCATCAGACCAATTACTCAAGTTGAAAAGCTTACTGACTGAGATGCACGCTATCTCCAGGCTAAGATGACTCTTGTAAGCATCTCAACAGATGAAAGTTAAAAAACCACCCTTGCTTGGTTACATAAGTCTAAGCATCTCAGACACTTCTAAGTGGTTTTACTGCCTACAACTGGTGCAAACAGACTGTGGTTACTACTCACTGTAGGAGGAAATTTCACAATCCATTTATGTCAGTGTTTTTTAATAAAACCTGGTAACTTATTTTCCTTCTTGAATTTTCCAGATGTATTGTAATACACTTAGCAAAAATTTCCGTTAAATCCTGTGAATTTTTTTATGAAGAACATTGGAATAGTAAAAGGGTCTACTTGGATAGGCAGTTGAATTTTTCAATTGAAAACAAAATAGAGAATCCATAATGCATCAAGTATATTTTCTAAAATGATGTTATTTAACACCACTGTGGTCACATTTTTAATAAGTGAGCAAATTGCCATCTGAACTCCAGGTTATTTGTGAATAAGGAGTCATACAGAACACTTGTTATGCCAGCCTTTATTTACCATCAAAGTAAACTCACTTTAAAAGTAGCTAATAAAGAGGACTGAGTCATGATCACCCTATGGGTCTTCTGAGTGCCAAACCTGTTAAGAACGAAAATTAATAATGGAAGGAAACCTTCTTTTTCTCCTACTGCTACAAGGAAGTTTATTATCTATCACATCTCCAGAATGAGGAACTTTAAAGTTTCAAAGAAACCTTCTTTAAAACCGCCATGATTGTAGTGCTGGAAATTAATTCATGCCACTCTGAGCTAGACTATAATACGTTTCCACTCTTGTCTATTAGTTTGCCTGCATCTTTCTTTGTTTCTTTTTTAAAATGTAAATTCTATTTCAGAGAAAAGGAAGTAGACCCTTTCAAAGTGATAGTTCAAGTAAACTAAGATTATACAGGAAACACCCAAAACCCAGCTAGTGGCTGAGAGTTAAAGTTCATCTGGGTTGAAGATGGCTGAAGACAAACTTTTAGACATATTATGTAATAAGAAATGCAATTAAAAATATAAGTATATATTCTTCTTTTAAACATATTAAGTATATTTTAGTCATTTAACCAAACTTCTTCAGAACACTTTTATTTATGTCAAAGTTGACAGAGGCCAGTTAATTTCAAGCTTCTGCATAGTTTCGCCAGCTACTTTTCTCCTCAGTAAGCAGTCCTTACCAGTGCTTAAATATTGCATTGTCCCATAATTTCCAAATCAAAATGCTGCAGTTTTTAAATAGAGGCATAAACAGAGGCACAAAGAATTGAACAAGAAAAAAAAAAAAAACCAACAAACTGTTGAGAGGGTTCTAAGTAAAAATTGAAACAGGAGGGAATGGCACACAGAGAAAAATACAAGTTCACACACCAAAGTTAGAGGATTTGGGATTAATTGAAATCCTCAAGTGGTGCATGGTAAGTGACTGCCTATTTAAAGCCAATAGATAGGTTTCCGTGAGGTTAAGGAAGCGAAAAATCCCATACGAAGCTAGTGAGATGTTAAATTCTAATTAGAAGTGTTAATTAAAAAAAAACATTTCCAATTTCATCAGTGAGAGTGCTTTTGTTGTTCTGATTCTCTTTGCTACAGTGACTCGTAAGTATCCTAACTCATTTTGTCCCAGTATTATTTACCACTTCTATAGGGTATAAAAAAGTTGACTATGGCTATAGGAGCATGGATTATTACAGTGGCACCTACTACAGTCTCTGTGATAAGGAGACTGTCAGCACTTCCACTGCATGAGACTTTTCTGGGCTTGAAAACTGCAGTAATGAAGTTCACACTGGACCCAAACTTGGGTACATGACTTACCAGCCCGTAAAAAAATTCTCTACAAACTTTATGCATACTAATTTGTTTTAGTATTTTTAATTAACTATGAGAAAAGCAGTTTGTTTTCTCCAGTTTCAACATTTCTCTATGCAACACTAACTAAAACAAAATAGTTATTTAACTTTAGCCCACATAATGGAGTAAATACTTGGTGCACAAAAATCAGGATGCTAGTGGCAGCTACTTCTTTACAGAGCTCTCAGTACCTACCCCTCAAGTAACAGGACCTCTCTGCAACATTTTATACAAAACCTGCATGCTGCCATGCAGGTGCCCTGCCATTCTCCTGTAAGAGGGTGGGATGGCAAAAGCCTATGCCTGCAGTTAGGCAGTAAATTGCAAGCCCCCAGATTAGTGGCCTGCATTACGTAACCACCCTGGAGAGAGAATGAGCTAGATCTTTACCACTCCTCAGTGAGCATTCTGAGTTAGGGACACAGCCAACATCTTCACTTGCAGATCCACAGTAACACTTCTATAGTACATCTTGGTGCTGATGAACAAATTAAACTACACGACCTCCTACAAACCCCATTATATACCTATTTTAAAACATATATTTTAAAAATACATTTTTCACCAGCACAAGCACAAATCATTGGTGGTTTATATATTGATATTCACATTCCTGAATACCTCAAGTGCTTAAAAAAAAGGGGGGACATTTTAAATACAGAGAAATAAAAACTACAAAATGTAGGAAAGCACAAGGTATGGCTCCGCTTGGCATGGTGGTTTTCCTCCTCAGCATGGGATTAGGTTTAAGTTTTTTTTAAGTATATTGTGAAAGAAATATGAAGTCTAGAAGCAATTACAAAAAAAAAAAAAAAAAAAGGTAAACCAAAGAAACAAAAACCCAACCAACCCTGGCCCCACACAAATAGCCCCACAACAACCACAACAAAAAACCAAAAACCACAACCAAAACAAAATGTCAAACAAAAAGTAATTACAAAGGCAAGAAAGAGAGGTACCTACCCATCACACATCAGCTATAGCTGTGGAGTAAGAATTCTCACCAGACAGAAAAAGAAAAGATAGAAATTAATTTGCTAAATTTATAGAAAGCCAGTTGAAGGGCGTGACACCTCTTAGAATATTCCTACTCTCTTCTGTGTGTTTTCACAGCTCAGAACACAGAAAGAGTATGCAAAGCCTACTCTTCTGCTTCAGTGCAGAACTCTTCCACTTAATTTACAGGGTAAAGTATCAAATATGCTGCTGGAGAAGGTGAGGAACACACACAGACATCAAAGCCATGGAAGTAGTGATTTCTAGCAGAAAGATAGTGACATCTGCGAGAGACAGAATGCCTTAAATCACTACAGCTTTGCATCAGAGAATTTCCACCTCTGTCTAATGCTGAAGGAAAACCCAAAACAAGATAGCTTCATCTTTCATAGAGCACAAGAACATGAGACACTTTCCTTTTGTATGGCTTAGCCAGAAGCTTATTAGAAAGACCTGAGCATGATATTTTCCCACTAGAATTATACCCTGGGCATGGAAAAAGATTTCCCAGTGGAAATTTTGATAAACATAGATTTTCTTGCAAAATACTTCAAGAACTCAAGAACTGAGAATGAAAAAAAAAATGATGGAAGGTCTCTGTCCAGTTTTATCTTGTACATTTAGCTTAGGAAGGTAGCCTTGCATACTAACAAGAAAACACAGACCTAGAAAAAGGAAAAGCAGCAAGTAACTGACTTGATTTTTATAGCCTAACACATATAAATGTATTTAATGCTTTGTCATGTATAATTCATTAAGTTAGGGCTAGCTTCTGTTGGCAGATCAAAACTATAACAAATATATGTACAATTCCCCTGAGAAAATCTAATATTATATTTTGTATTTCCTTGATCTGAAAAGGAAGGATCATTAGAGAAGAACATTTTAATGTATAAAAGGTACCTAGGATTTTGTGGTTTATATCACATTAAGATGACGTAGTTTTCCAGCCTATGACCTAACATCTCTTTCCTAAAACATTTCTGGATAATTGTCAATGTTTATACCTGTATAAAAAAATAATAATAAAAAAAATCTGTGATCCTGAATTCCTCTTGTTTCAGTGTAGATTTAGAAATTGTTATTCTCTGTCTAGCAAGCAGTTTCTTTGCTAAGTACAATTGTTGCACTGTATCTTGTAGATTTTTCTCTGAAGTACTGAAATGGAAGGATACCCCCATTAGCCCTCGCCCCTAGCTCCCTTTACTCTCCAAGCAAGTTTGATGAGTCACACTTTTTCCTTTAAAGCTTTAGGATCTTATGCCAAATTCAAGCAGTGTTGCCAACTCCAGTGATTTTATCATGAGTCTCATGACATTTGAAGCCCTAGCTCACTTACTCATTTGGTAACATTAGAATCCCTTATTTTGTTGAAAATAAATACAAAAAATCAAAGCTTTCAGACTTGAGAACTGTGACTAAATAAATAAACAAACAACAACAAAACCAAACCAAACCCCACAGAATATAAAGGCTCAAAGAAACCCAGATGGCAAATGAAAAACAAAAATACTACTTAATAGAAAAATCTTGCAATCTGTGAAGTCCTTTATACAATTAATAGAAAAATTTAAAAAGAATCCTACTTAACAGAAACATTTTGCAATTTGTTATGTCATTTATATGATGTAAGGGGCTTCCCTTATGGTTTTGGAAAAGCTGAAGATGGAAATACTGAAACCAGTACTCATGATAGGGAAGCACCACTAACATCATGTGAAGGAAAGATTTTCACCTAAGAATAATTTAGTACTCAAGTTCTTATGTAATTCCTGGCTTCTGCACATAAGTCATAGGCAAGAGTTCAGGAAGATCTTAAACCTCTGCATTGCTTTGCTCTTCCTTGGTCACTAGGGCAAGAGAGGAACAGATCTTCATGATACAGCAAAAAGCTTCATTTGAAGTCCCATGTTATCTTCAGTAGGGTGGTTAGGAGGATTATAAACATTCTAACAACAACCAATATGAAATATTGTCCACCTTTCTGCCCTTGCAGATCTCAAATGACCATTGAGTAGGACAGGAGAGGAAATAATCCCAACAGGCACTTGAACACAGTTGTAATTGAGGGTATGACAAGTTCCTGCTTTTGTGATATCTTTTATAGGCTTACAGGGAGCACATCTTTTCATGTTATGACTAAAAGGAGATCATCTTTCCAAAGCCTGTCCACCACCTTCTGGAATATCATTTTTCTTCAGATATAACTCAGTGCTTTCAGGTTTCTAGGCCATCAATATCGTTAAATTGTTTGATTGTCTATGATGTAATGTCCCTTGTCTAGTCAGAGCATTTACAACATCCTCTGTATTGTCCATTCTTCATATTTGCTGACACAACGTTGTACTGTCTGTCAGCTTTTAAAATGCCTATATTTTCCTTGAAAATTACTTATTCTTCCTTCAGGAAAAAAAATACAATACGAAAACTAAATAATTTCAAATGTCAGACAGTTCAATATTAGATTACTCTGCATGTTCTGCCATGTTTGTGCTCATGATTTTGCTGTGATTCTTTTTCTAAGGTATATATCCTGTAAAATTTGCCAGAAAAAAAATTCCAAACGCACACTATCAATGATCAACCAATGAAGCAACAAAACCCCACCAACAATAAAATCCAAAACATGGATTTGGAGCAGTTCTGGAAAGCAGGCGGTGGGGGGGTGGGGGGGTTTTAACTTCCTCTTGTATTTTTGCTTCTTGGAACAAGATCCCTTAGCTTCTCCATAGTAAGGATTACATCTCAAATATATCAAATATTTGTCATAATTGTGGATCCTTTATATGAGTGGCCACTTATAATTTATATAAACTCACAGTATTAGTGTCCAAGACACATTTCCAGCAATTCCTGCATCATCTTAGAGTTTTTCCTACAGTGTATTCTACTTCTATATCAAAGATGTCATGAGGCAGAGTAAGATAAAACCAGCCAACTGACCACATAATAAAAAGTTTCAAAAGCAGAAATGCATTCACTAGAATTGCTTATTAAGCTCTGCAGTCTCAGGAGGACCTGGACTGAATGTATTTCAGGTTCTTCAGTCTCTTTCAAATATTCTGGTCAGATTCTCTTTCAGCTCAGTTGCAAAATGCAGATTAGCTATCAGCCTTGAAGAGAGAAGGTAGAGATAATTTGGTTAGATCTGCTGATTCATCTCTGCATAGCAAACTCCTGGAGTGTACCCTTCTGATGTTTTTGGGTTCATATGGATCAAACTTTCAAGCCACATCCTCCTCCTTTTATAAAGAGAGAAAATAAACTTAATTAGCTTTGAGCTGAGGTAAGAAACATGACAGTAGAGAATTTGTCTTTCTTTAAAAGGCTAAGCTTGTAGTTCCACTGAACTAACACAATCACCTGCACCCATTAAAAGGGATCATTCTAAAATACTTTAGTTTCATTAAATATTACATTCACAGCCTGAGCTATGAGAAAAATACTGCCTCTTTAGAAATTCTCCAAATACCATGGAAAACCTAAGATTTTACAAGATGACAGAAAGAATACAATCATTTTTGCTTTGAGTCATACTCCATAAGATATGACAGTTTTAAAGAAAGGAAAGTGTCATTCCATCTTGAATAGCGTAGTAATGAAATTATCACTTCTCTCACACAAATACATGAACAATGGAAGTTTCACACAGATCCAAGTTTAATTTGGTAATGGAAAAATTGCCTACTTCTCAGAGAAGTCAGAGTGAATACTACTGTTTTGTAATAGGGTCTGCATTATAATATTTCATTGTATTCTGAGGGGTTTTGTGCTGCAAAAATATCCACTGATGAAAAATGAAAGGAACTAGTTGGACTATCAGAAGAGAGCTGAATCAATCTCTATACTAGTATTACCAGGGTTTATTTCTGTCCTGACAATACATAATAACCATTTCTAGTATGACCAACTCCTATTAAATACCATTGCAACTTGACTTTTTGGCAAAATATGCAGTTTTACAAGGGAAACAAAAGCTGTAATTCTCTAAATGAAAGCAGAGAATATATTGAGCTTAATGTGGTTTTCTGGCCAGAGATGCTTGGTGAAGCCCTTCTATTAAGCTTTACTTATTCAGTAATTGTGCAGCAGCTTTCAAATTCCATGCTGACTTCCAGGAATGAAGAGTTAGAATAATGATATGCAGGACACTCTTCTTTCTCTCAGTAGCCTTCTTGCATGATAGCTGTATCAAAGAGAGGGCTGGGTTTTGCCCTGGTCTAGACAAAAATCTTAGTAAGATATTCCTTCATATTTTTTTTTTCCTTTGAAGTAAAATACTACTTGTCATGACCATGCGTTGAAGATATCTCTGTATGTGATGTCAAACCAAAACCAAGCAGACTCTGACAGAACTGCATCCCACTCTGCTCTTGAAGGTCCATGAACCTTCATCTATTACAAACTTTATTTCAGAGTCTGAATTAATCAGTAGATTTTGAATTGAGGTCTAGGGACAGATTATTTCAAAGTTTTGTAGGAGTTAGGAACTGAGGCCAAAATCAAAATATGGGACATATGATAGAATATGGGGCATACTATAAGAAACAAAGATTCTAACTTCAGAAGAAGATGATGATTCAAATACTCAATTGATGCCAAAATATGTACATGCAAAAATTAAAATATCTTCTGATGGAATTATATATTGATTTGCTTTTCCATTAAAAGGTATAATTTTCTTTATCTTCTTACCTGCTATATTATCAGGAAGATTTTTGGTCTCATCAATTGTCAGTTGACTCATGAAGTATTTTTTTAACTAAAACCCAGTTTACTTTACCTCCTTCACGTCTTTCCAATCTCAGCATACATAGGCCTCCCCATTAGGCTGTTTTGTTTTTTTTTCTTATCTTGATATTCTCTCACTAGCCTCATTCCCACAACACTACTAGTTCCTTCAAAACCAGGAAATCCCATTACATTACTACTACTACTACTCCCATTACTACTACTAGAGTAGTACATAGTCCTACTCTAGGAGGTTAGCAGCAGTTCTTTCTTTTCCCCCAATGACCTAGATCATCAAAATACAATCCACTCTCAAATAAAATTACTTTTTTTTTTTTATAACTATAGATAAGGCAGACGTCAAACAAATATTGCACTGGTTGTCTGCCAAATTCTAAGACACAAACATTGATCTTTCTGTAGATTTTCTTCAGACTTTGATTTGGTTGTAATTTCATTTATTTAGCAAAAACCACACCAATTTTATTTTATTTCTTATCAACATCAGTGTTTTCTTTGTAAAACCCTTGAATCAGCATCCCTGCCTCAGTGATTATAGATACACCTGATAGGAAACACTGTAACTGCTATTCCAGTGTGGGCATCTTAATTTTTGTGGCACTTATTTTTAACTGCTGAATCAGAAGAAACAGCCTTCTGACACACACAGTTCAGACTTCATCACTAGCTGCCTGCCTTCCTTTAGGGTGGGTTTGGTAACAGAGGGAAAAGGAACTTCTGAAGAAACAAACAAAAAACTAGTGTGGTGGCTACAGATGGGATCAACATTTTTCAGCCTAGTCAAACCTCCAATTTAGACAAATCCCAGTTTCAATGGCCATCAGCACTTTCCCACCTTTCTTCCTCTTTTCTTGATCTGTTGGGGGAAAAAAAGCATGTGACAACCCAACTCCTTTGATCATTGACATTCACATGATTGAAAGTAAAAAATATTACCCCCACACAATAGTACACGTACAGGAAAAAACCAAAACAAAACAAATGCCCAACACAAACAAAACATAACAAAACAAACAAACAAACAAAAAACAAACCCCAACAGTCTGTATTAGAACATTTTCCAATTCAGTTCATAGAAAAAATTCATGGATTTTCAAGGAAATTAATAAGTAAAACAATGTCAAGGCAACAGCCTACACAGCAAGATGGCTAATTATAGCAAGACAAAATGGAGGAACAATTCTTGCTCTGTGTTGCACCAGCCGTGTGTTATGCAGAGTCTTCCCCACTTTGCGGGCATTAATCCATTAAACTGTGCAGCATTCTGGTAATACTTGTCAGAATATTGCATTACTTTATCAGAGACAAATTATTTCTACAAAGGCATCCATTCTACCAAAATAAATATATTTGATTACATAAATATGTGAAAGAAAATAAGAATTTTCTAAAATAACATCACTCATGTGGCAGTCTGTGAAACACAAAATCTTTGCTATGTTTTTCACATAAAACACTGTTCTAAATGCAAGTAGATCTGTAACCTCAGAGATTAATAAAAAAAATCCTTTTCTTTGGTTTGTTTGTTGTGGTTGCTTTTATTCGGGTGATGAAAATAGAACAAAGCAGGATATGTTCAAACAGCAGTTATTCAGTAGTCTTTACAGATATTGTCTGAATCTAATTGGATTTTAATGAAATGATATTTCCTTTGTGATAAGTACATAAAAATTATGTTTTTAATTAACATCACAAGGTATAAGCTATAGATACCAACCCTCAACTGAAATAATATTACTTTAATGTTTGCTTCATTAAAAAAAGGACAGAAGTAATAACAACGTAGCAAGAAACGTGTGTAAACTAGCTGGACAATGATTAGTGCTGGACTCTTTTCATCCCAAGGAGCTGAGCAATTTTCCTGATGTCTTTTTCATTTTCTACTTCTCAATTCACTAGTGTTTAGCCATAAAAGAGTTTAGAGAGTTTATTTATATACTTGAAATTCCTTTTGGGGAGAAGCAGGCACTTGGACAGGAATATCAATATGCCAGACAGAATATAAACTAAAATAGATTTTCAAGGAGGCCTTTTAAATGGGACAATTAAAAATAATATAAAAAACTCCCCCAAAAACCCAACCACACACACTTGTAAATGAAAAGCTTAGATGCCTTGGCACAAAGAACCCTTGCAATATTATTCTCCTTAGTAATTATTTCTCTGGTCTGATACAACATAAGACTAGAAGACAGGCCATAATAAGTGAAAATAAGAGTCTACCTGGATTTTCCTCTCCTGTTTCTGGCAGAGAATGGTACTGATCACTTGAAAACTTGCATTACATGGCAAGTGTAGACTTATATTCCATGTCAAACGGTCACACTGTCTCTGACAGTTGAAATATTCATTCTCCATGCCAGGAAGATCTATTTGGTCTGCTTATTTAAATAACTCGGGAGTGAAGAAATACTATTTGTCAAGGTACCACTTTGACTCGAAGAGTACTCCCCAAAAGATGAGAGAATGATCCGTCAGAACTATGTGATAAATTTGGCACAAAATCATTAGCATGCTATTTGCTTCTGCAGCAACAAGGGAGTAAGGGAAAGAGTCAGAACATAGAACTACTTCTGCTCCTGGGTCAGAGAATCCCTATGTTGACCTTTTTTGTACAGGCTTGACTGTACATTTAGTATAAAGTGAGATGCACCTCAAACAGGTGGCAGTTCAAGGTACAATGGATGATACAGAAGTGGGCAAGTGAACAAAGAATAAAAACTAAGTAGGCTCAGACGTTTAAGGCACAGTGTGTTACTTATATCTCCATGTGTTCATTCTGTCAAGCAACTGACAGTGAGATTTTTCCTTCAGCCAGAATCCAGGCTAGGTGAATTCTCTGCAGCTGTCTGTAAAGCGGGTTGGAGTGACTCGTGTCCTTGTGGTAAGGAAATACTTGCATGAAGACACAGCCCTGAACCCTGAGTCTTGCTCAGTAGCTTTTTCTTGCTACTTGTAATTCCCATCCAAAGCAAGGGTTTAGAAATATGAGTCTATATTTTAAAGGGATCCAGTGCTGTATATGTAGCACAGCATCTGGACATCTTGCCTTGGGGCAACTATATAACTATATTCTTCCTCAGAAATATTCAGACCCTCTTCTTGTGATGATGGCTTCATTTGGTGCTCACTGAGATTCCCATAATTAATGCATGCTAAAGTACACTTACGATTATGGATCTGCAGCACCATTATTTCAGTTTGTTATCCTGTAACACTATCTTAAACATTTCATAAACTGCTGTGCAGGTGACATGTTTATTAAACCAGGAAACATAATCATTGTACAGAAAGAGTATTAGGCTATGTTCACCAAAAGTTTCACAAAATTCTACTCTATTTATCCCGTTTTTCATATGAAAAATAAGGACTATATTTCCCCACTGCTCAAGGGTCACAAATTTAAACATTCAGGCATCCAAGAGAGAAGTGCCTGGCTAGGTATTGTACAGCATTGTATTTTGTAGAGCATTGTATCTCTTTTATTCAGAGTGGTTTGGGGGATTTTGTTTGTTTGTTTGCCTTTTCATCAAGATAACTTTCCTTTTTTGCTTGTTGCAATTTTACAATTCTGAAAATCGTCAAATGAGTTTTTGGAAGGGACTTTAAATTACCCAAATACAGAGGATGCAACTAATTGTGAGATTTGTAGTCACCCTTGACCCCTTGATCACCAGGCCCACACTAGAAATCCATTTGGTATCCAGATCTTTCTGGACTTGTACTAAGGAAGAAGAGTAGGCCCTTTACCTCAAATTGCAGAAGTAATCAAATAAGGTTAATATGCTATTTTAAAATAATGTCACCTAAATCAGTCTTTTCCCCACAAATCAAACTGCAGTCCTCTCCGTGTAGGTATGTACTGAACACAATACAGTTATAAGCTCACTTCAGTTGGGAAGCATATAACTGTATTGCCTTCAGTGCATACCTAATAGTAATATTAACAGTTAATTGTCTGATGAGAGTATAGAGAATTAAAAGTATTTTTTTCTATACTTTTAAAATAAAATGCAATGATTTAAACACAAACAACATAAATCACTACTACTTCATGCAAGGTCTGGATATATGAAATAGTTGGAATCTCCCAGCAAAGAATACATGTGTCAGTGACAGAAGCAGAAACATATGGGAATCTGTAAAGGTGTTTTAAAACTATGTATGAAAATGGTTGTTACCTATTTCTTCTTCTAACTGCATAAACCTGAAAAATCCCATATTTTTAGCTAGCTGCATGCGAATAACAAAACTCATTGCTGTGATGCTTAATAATATGCATAGTGTCTTTCACACTAAAAATATTTAGTCTCAGTGTTCTACTGGAAAAGATTGATGTGATTATTATATTCTGTCAGTGTTTCCCAATGGCAATATTGCCCAAGAGTATGCAGCACACCCTCTATCACCCCAGTTGTGAAAAGCCCTCACTGTTTCAGGGAGATACTCTAGCACAAGTTAAATGTTTCTAAACAAAAATATCTTTAGAGGAAGGGAGAGGGAAGTGAATGGGAGGGCTAGAGTCAATCATTTAGCCTTTGAATCATGTATTCTACAGTGAAATGGAGCTTGATCTGGTGATGGCACAAACAGGGAGGTATTTACAGGCAACGTAGAAAGGCATTGAAGAATCCTATTCAAGAACTCCTGTAAATTAAATTAAAGAGCTCAACATTTTACTTTCATTAACTTTCAATAGTGAAATGATGGAGGCCCAATTTTAACTGATGTTTTCTCCAAGAAAATTTTTATCTCCTGTAAATACTTCTTTCTCTCTTGACAACAATTTTAGCAAACAACTCTGAGCTGCCTCACAAATTTTCAGTGACCCTAGGCAGAAACAGTGTTATAAGTTTTGGCTTAGGTCAATAAAGCTCCTTCAGAGCTCTGAGACACTATTGTATTTTCAGTAGTCTAGAGAGCACACTAACATCAAGGAGAGATGTAACTAAAAGACCAATTTTGTAGTACCTAACACATCTTGCTCATGTGACTGCACATGTGGCAAAGTTTATGCCAGAGGTTTATTAAGCTAGTCTGAGTCTAGGAGCCAGTAAAATATATTGATATTTTAAATTTCTGAATTTTAATAAAAATGCTGTTAAGTAAAATGTTCCTAAAATACATAACTACTTCCAATTTGTGACTCATCAAAAAAGCTTGAATTTTTATTACCTTAAACTAATTCATATTGCTATCATTAAACAGTGAGAAAATTACCATTGCATCAACACTCATCCCCAAAACATTGCTGACTACACTCATCAGACTTTTCTCATCATCACAAAAATTGTTCATGACTGAGCATTTATTCTTGTAAAATTTTTATTTCTCCTAAACATGGAGTAAATTTTATGCAGTCTTGAAATGTCTCTTGAGCAAACAATCTAGGGCTAATAATAAACAAAATGTGACATGAAAAATCAGGCATCTTAAGTGCCTAAAAGATATTTCTAGGCAACTGTCTCATGACTTCTTGGTAAAATTATTTATATATTATCTTTTTTGAAACATACCAATAATCCTGAAAGCTTCACACTGTTATCCTTGATTACTCATGATTGTGTATTTTAAAAGTTTCAGGAAATATAAGGGGAAAGAAACAACAAGCCACCATCATAGCTGACCTAATCCAGTCAGCAATATTAACAAAAGGTAGTAAACAGGGACTATAAACAGATTTCAAGTAACACACAATGCAGCTGTGCTCAGTAAGTGAACAATTTTTAAAGGTGCTGCTCTTTTATAACCTCTTATGTTGCTTCGATGTTGTGGAAATCAAAACAACAGAGTTTCACATGGAAATGTGAACCTATGGCACATTTATTATTCTGATCATTTTTGCTTTGACAAACCTTGTTTTCTCTTGCTTTATCTGTTATAGTCTTTTTAATCACATTCTTTGCTTTATAGTATCTATCAGGGCAGGTCTGTGACCATGAGGATGATCCTGATTGCAATATTGCAGAGGTAGTAGTAATGAATAAGTAAGAATGGACAAAACCTCATATATTTTTTTTTTCCAATAAATGAAAGAGAAACTGAAGAAAAGAAGGAGTGAAAAGAAAGCTTTTTGTTCAATTTCCTGATATTAAATAATTGGAAAAGTAAATAGTTTCATTTTTAGTTAAATCCATGCATGGGTTTTACATTTTATCATAAACCCCCTAATACTCCAGTAATGGTTGTGCTTGGAACAATGGTCCTAAGACTGTATATGAACTATTCCTGATTTGGCAAGAAGCAGGAGACAAATTGCCATGGAATATCATGCAAAGTTCCATGGAGTATTCACACAGTGATCAGGAGCAACTCTATGATGCAGTCATACTCTCAGGTATTTTGGTGAATGTGGTTGATACAACAAATATGGGCAACCATGCCTTTTTTTCAGCACATTCACTAACTACAGATGGAGATTTTCTTGCTGTCACTGTGATGTCTAGAGCTGGAAGGAGTTGAATGGGAACATCCTTGTCTTGGAAGAGTATGAAAGGAGGCTGTCCCCCATCCCAGAACCTACAAGTCTTGCCTGAAGTCATTCTGGTCTCTGGGCAACCTGGGACTCTTAAGATATCCTTTCAGGAACACTCAACTGCAGCAGCAGCAAGATGTGGTTTTTGTGAAGAGGAGAGTCAGCACTCGTGTAGCTACATCTTCATGGTTTGCTGTGCTGACACCACTTTCCTACTTGTAGATAAGCCCTCAAGAAGATGACACTGTATTGCTTGCATTATCATTAAAGGAACTTACAGAGCTCACCTGTTCCTGGCATTTGTCCTGGTTCCTTCATCCTTCCAGAAATTGCCAAATTAAGATGTAAAGGAATGAAAGAACAGGTTTTCACCTCTTTGTCATTTCAGCAGGTTCTTGCAGGGTTTGTGCCAACTCAGATGCTTAAGTCATATTTGATTAAGCTAAATACTATCAGGGAGGAATATTTCCAGGCCAACTCTAATAATTAAATAACAGAAACAGTACTACCAAATCTGTTGCCCGTCATGGTATGCAATCAAGTGCCTATGTATGTAAAGTAATTCCAACTGTGGTTATCCCAAGAAAAATTCTTTACTATTAAAGGCAATAGATTTTGCAGTGCCTTCCCTTGATGTGTACCCTTATTGTTTGGTGGTTTTTTTTTTTTCTGTATTCTGTTAGAAATCATATAGAATTGCTGCAACTCAGAGAGTAGTCTAAATATTCCATCTGTGGCAATGTTGGTTGAATCTTATGGATTTCTTTTGATTAAATATGAGGGTTTATTTCAGAATAGATGTCTACATATTAATAAACTCTTTAACAATACTACCTTATAGCATCAGTGCTTGTAGATAACAGATTGTAGATTACAAATGCATATTTGGCATAGGCAACAGTGTTCAATGGCATGAGGTATCCTAACAGATTCATCTGGTTTTCAATCACTTTTGACTGCTTGCAAATACGATACCTCTTTCAGTAGGTGTCAGAGTTTGCAGCTCTCTGCCATGAACTTAGACAAATTTTGTGACAGACTGTTGTCACTCACAGCTGTTTGTGTCTTAAAAACTGCTAGTAAACAATTGTCAAGGAACCAACCTCGCGTACGCCTAAGGAAAGTGTGTTCTGAGTGAGCCACCATTTGGATGTCTTTATGTTCTAGCCCAGATTCAATCCACAGCTTATGTTACACTAAACTTAACTTACTTCAAAGTTAATCCTGTTTTATCCTTAGCATATTCAAAGTTGGGCCAATTTATTTGGAAGTTTCTTTCTATTGTCTTTTTTCATATGGACAAAGTATCAGAATATTTGTAAAGGGGTATATGCATGCATGTATGTTTGTGCAGATGTACATACCTTCCTTGATATTGCAGATCAGCTCAGATTAGTGGACAGTTAGTAAATAAACAAGTAAACAGCAAGAATTTTTTTTTTAAATAGTAATGATCAAGTAATTGCTATGTTTTATGTGAAGCAGTGCCCTTAACAGATCATATCTTAATATAAGCTGCTTGCTAAAAAGCCAGCACAAGGGCAAAAAGATCTAGAATTCACGTTGTAAAAACCACAATTGTCATTTCAAATTATATCAGATGACTTCAGATCAGTCTGTGATGGTTATGGTGACAGTAAAAATGGGCTGCTCTATGCATCAGTATTTACCTGACATCTCCTATAGACTAGAGATTTTAAATGAAACTTGTATACGCAACTTTTGTGTGTGTGTGTGCGTGCGCGCGTGCGCCATGGACTCTGTCAAAATCCATTACATAACACAAACAAATAAGTACATTTTAAGTACGAATACCCGGTATTTGAGACCATTTCAAAGTAAATCTCAGCTGTAATTCCTAATGATGCGACAGGAATAATTCTTATTGAATATTGAAATCCTGTTACACCTTACTCTTTCTTCTGATTACCTGGGAGCCTTTTAGTCTGACAGCATTTCAGTGTCAGTGAATTCAGAAACAGCAAGATGATGAAAATCAGCATGTTGTAAACTATGGTTGTCCACTATTACAGATTAATTTTAATAATTTTTAGCTTGCTTTATATCATACCACTGAATATATGGCAGCAATTTCAGAAAAATGACAGTTCCTTAAGAGTAGCTGTAGAGATCAGCACACAACAAAATCCTCATATGCAGATGATCCAGGATAAATTTCAGTTCTGCATTCCAACTACTCAGCTTTAATACTCATCTAAGTATGATATCTCATTGTGACAGATATCCATGAGATCACAATCACCCAAATTATGCATTGTTCCAAGAGTACTCTGGAATGACCAGCTAGAGAAAACAGGGAAAACAAAGGGTGGGGTGGGGGTGGGGTGGGGGTGTTACCTTGTTTTTTTTCTTCTCTCTTTCTTTGTGCTTTGTGTTTTTTTGTTTGTTTTTTTTTGTTTGTTTGTTTTTTTAATGTATTCCTCTTGAATTTGGACCTTAGTTCACAAGGGCTGACATATCTTTCTGGAAAGCATTATTAATTAGAAATCATCTCCATCTACAATAAGTAGACTTCCATTATAAATCAAATATCTAGACAATAATAAATTATACTTGCCTATCAACTATCAGTTAATTTTTAGTTTTCTGTCTCGAGGAGCTCATGTTGAGATCATCCAGAGCATCTGTAACAGAACTATGGGCCACTTGTAACGCATTACCAGTTCTACCGTTTTGTAGGGCATACCACTTTAGAAAGATTTATGTGTGTAATCATGCATAACTAGTGAGAAGTTGTGGGGACAGGTATGAATAGCATCATCAGACAATTTCCTTAAAGTTTTTTTGACTCATACAATATCTTGAACCTACCATGAGACTATGAAACATTAAAATCAATGTATGGCAGAAGTTTTGTTAAATATATGTTAAATACTATGAAAATACCGTGTCTCAGCTGAACAGGTAACTATATATTTACCTTTTTCTATTATGCATTTAAGTACAAGAACTCCATGCTATTGAATGAAATTGAATGAAACTGAATTTTGATCTTTCCTTCATTGTTGCCAGTCTGTCACCACAGAAGAAGTGTTCGAAGATGAGTAAAATTCATCTTAGCATTGATATGTGTTGTATTTTATTTTAATTTCTCAAGGAAATGCCAAGGAGCTATGCATTTCAAGAATGTCATTCATGGTTATGCTTAATTCAATGAATTTCCCAACATAATATCATGTCACTAACGTTTACCATTGACATTGAGGGATAAATTAGTAAAGACAACAAAAAAGATGCACCAAAAAATGTTCAGCTCAGTTCCATTTGACAGAACTTTCACAATGGCCATTTCTTCTCCTTCTTTACCTTCTCCATGCCTCCACTTCCCAGATCTGTTTATATTCTACTGGTAGGGTGTCTTGAGAACAAGTGACCTAGGAGGCACTCTGTACAGTTTTGTACAGATAACAACCTGCTAGTGCTGAATACACTGGTTAGTGGCTCTCATAATAATAATGATCCTAGGGAATAATAATAATAATCCTAGGGAATCTTGTCACTTTGGGCTCAGCATTCCATTGTATTATAATGGGAACTTCAAATCTGAAATTTCTGACTTTCTGCAATTATAAGTTCAACCTTAAGTATAGTATTAATGTCATTATTTTAGTGAAATAATATCTGTGAAGAGATAAAAAAAAAATCAAAACAAGATAGAGGCCACTTCTTTCTCACCAATTTTATCCTTTTTTATACACTATTTTTTTGCATGCTAAATGAGCTCTCCTTTACAGAGTAACTGTGGTGCTGCTGATCTTTCATGGGATGGTGACTAGATGTGAACCTGAGATATTTAGTAGCCCTGATACAGCAAAACATTTCAGTATGAGTGGCAATTAAGGCTATTCTGAAGGTGATTCATATTTATGAGCATATTGCAGGAGGCAACAATGTCAACTTGTTTTTCTTGAACAAGCTAAAGGCCCACTTTGTTATTTAGGTGAGAAAATGCCCCAAACCAATCAACAAACCCAAAGACAAATAAACAGAAAACTCTAAGGTGTCTTCTACAGAGTATCTGCTAAAGAGGGGGTGGGAAAGAATTCGCACCATTTACCACAGGCATCTAGTTCAAGACAGCAGCAGACTCCCTCCACCGTGAACAAAGTTCCTCCTGGGACCCTGAGATTTAGCAAGTTATAAGAAAAAAACAGAAGTGCACAGGATTCCTATCACCTAAATTTAACTATGCAAAAGATCAGCATTTTCAATTAATTCCATCTTACATATCTATTTTATTATAGTTATATAACAGATAGAACTGCCCCCTTTATGTAACTACTTCTCTGCTGGCTGTAAACAGACTGTAAGGTTTGCTTAGACTAGTACCTTTCAGGTGGTTGTAGTTAAGTGAGTTGAATCCTACTAGCATGGTTAGGACCACGGTTTTGTTCCAACAAATGAATAAGAACTTATAGACTGGCCCTGATGCATATTAAAATATTGTCAAAAGTCTCTAACTAAAAATAGCCTTTGTTTCCAAAGACTGCTGAACAATGATCATATGAATGTTACAATAATAAGGTAGTCAGTTTGAGTAGATAATAGGTATAGCCTTATTCTTGTGCAAGTCACAGTGATACCATGTAACATTCAGTTTGCATGTTCAAAGGACTCCAAAACCAGTTTCTCTCAGCTTTCTCTTTAAGAGGAGAGAGACCTGAACCTCCAAAAGTTAGAGATGTCCCATAGTACCATATTTCCCCTTTCAGGAAGGCTGCTTACAGTAACTGACAAATAAAAGACACATTTTTTTCTATTTTTTTTTCCCAGTAACCGGGAAGTAGGAAAGAAAACGTTTGAAGAATTAATGGAGATAAAAACCTCCTGACTTCCTTCATGTGTAGGCTGGGTTGCAGGAATGTAATTTTGCAATGTGATGAGTTGAAATTTCCCTCCCAGCATTAACTTTGCCAGACCAGCCCAGTTAGAAGCAAATGAAAGCAGTATCTACAAAATTTAATTGGGGGGGGGGGGGGGGGGAGAGGGAATTTCAACCCACCACATCCTCCTTCAGAGAGCATATAAGCAAAGAGCCCATCTTAAATAAAAGAAAATAGAAGAGAAGGAGGAAAACGTTTTCTTTTTTAAGTGGCTTTTCTTCACTTCCTGGCTATTCAGAATGTAGAGGGGATGCCTGAGTGGCCATCAAACACAATTTCTGTGAGAGAAAAAAAAAACACAAACCAACCAAAAAGCAGCAAAGAACACTCAAAATAAAAACCTGGCAAAAGGCAGCAGCTTTATGAAACCAGCAAGTATGCAAGTAAAATGATTACATATCCTGCTGGGCATAAGGACAGAAAGGAAGTAGGCTAAAGGACACATATCAAACAAGGGTCTGAAGGTATAATCTTACCCAATACGAATTTTGATAGATGTCCAATGGTCAGTGTTTGGATACTGGTTTCTAGTGTCGCAGGACCAGATCACTGTAAAATATACACACATGTGAATATACACTTAAACATTCAGAAAAATTAAGGGCTGATGCCCTGCTCTGTGAAAGCCTCTCTAGGGGCTCTTTAATACTATAGTTAAACTAGACTGACAGTTATGTAGAAAATACAGCAAAAATAGTAAATTGGCATCTGGCTGTAATGCAATAGAAATCAAGTAGTGAATTTTTAACTTGACCTACAACTGCTACCAGGTACTACCACTACACATACCTCCTTGTATTTAAACTGCTCTCTGTGGATGCCTTCACAAAGGCACAACCAGTGAATCAGGTGTTTTTCAGTCTTTTGAGTGTGGGTTTGTGTTGTTCTTTTGTTGTTGTTGTTTTTCCCAGGAAAGTAACATCCAGAATTTAGTAACCTGTTAGTTTAGAGTTGTCACAGGTAAAAGAGCTTTGGAATATCACTGATGCTTAGTGTATGACCACATTAAAAGCACTGCAATATGCTGTTGACATATGAAAGCTAGCTTAAAAAATTAGCTAATTCAGATGGCAGAAACCTTCTAGCTGGAACAACAGGGAACTCAGCAAGTGCTTCCTGAGTGAATATTCACCCATCTACTCAGGCAGGCAAGACTTCATGCCGGGCTGAGCTGCTAAACTACTCTTGGTAGGAATATTAGCTAATCTGGTTGTGTCTCCACTCTGTTGTGGTCACGGCAGTGACAGCCATGTAGACACAGATTTGGCTCATTGACTGTAAAGCGCTAAAAAAGGCACAGGTTATTTTTACCACAGCAGGCAGCTTACATGATTCAATACATAGAGAGCTGTCAGTGAGGAAGAAGGTGCTATTTTAATGTCATTAGGATGGAACAGGACTTCATACCAATTTCCAGCTCCAGATGTTAGGGATGTCAGCCTATATTTTGACCATAATTTTTCAAAAAGAAAAGCTTTTATTTTTAAATCCAAACATCCTGTGTCATTTATTTTTGGAAAGGGAAACTCTCCTTGAGACTATAACAGATCTAAAGTTCCTTGAGGATCAGTATACGTATAATACATGGATCATTTACACGCTAGACCATATCACCTCTTTCAAAGTCATCATCCTCTAATATCAAGGCCTCTTGTTCACATACTGCACAGAGCTATTATAGACTATTGTGTCAGGTTTGCTGAAAGAGTGGGGAGCACTTGAATGCATGGATTATTGACGCAATAGACTGTAATGGTATGTCAATTGTCAAGGCCTATGTGGGGATACTTTCCTGTGCGGATCATTAACAAAGAAGCTGACACTCTATCATGTCTGTGTGGCTGCCAAGTGCACACACCAACTCTGCATATTAACACCCCTTATGAAATTCTGAATATGGAGAGTGTGTGCACACTCCTGGCACTTGAAATTCACTTCATTTATGTATATTTAATAATTACAGACGTGCTTATGCTGCAAAAAGCTGGGGCAGAACAAGAAAAAGTGGAACCCCTTTAAAAAAATTAAGCAAGAAAGACTGTAGTAATGAGTAGTGCCTTGCTCTTTTGTAGCACTCCTAGCAGTGATCTCAGAATACTTTACAAAGTAGCCCATCTTATCCTCAGGTGACTTGTGGTATTCCTATTTCATACAGAAATAAGTCACAAAAATTAGTTGCAGAGGACACTGAAACCGCAACCAGCATTTATGTGGGCTAAGAGACCACAGTGTTTGCTACATATAAAAAACAGAATGAGTTGTGAGAACCATTAGAAACACATTGAACCAAACTACATCTCTCTCTTTTCCTCTTGTGTACTTCAAGCAAAAAGGTCTTATTTTACTCTTCTGTCACAAGTTCCTTTTTAGGAAATTCCCCTTTCCTCTCTCTTATTAACAAATTTAACTCAGCAAATATTTTCTTGCATCCAGGAGATGACAGTAGAATGATAATATTTTTTGGCATGGCCCCTTATGGCAGTAGACAGCAAAAAAAATAAACCTTCAGTCACATTTTTGAGTAAGTCCTTTATCACCACTGGTAGATGAAAGGAGATTTTACACTTGTACAATAGTATCATAGTATCATAGTATCATAGTATCATTCAGGGTTGGAAGGCCACAATTAGGTCACCTCGGAGCCTTCTCTTCTCCA
Organism: Melanerpes formicivorus; assembly: GCF_026170545.1. Lineage (NCBI taxonomy): Eukaryota > Metazoa > Chordata > Aves > Piciformes > Picidae > Melanerpes > Melanerpes formicivorus. Next base: position 27,890,772 of record NW_027142353.1, on the reverse strand, counting down.
GACTGAGCAGCCCCAACTCCTTCAGTCTGTCGTCACAGGAGAGGTGCTCCAGCCCTCTGATCATCCTCATGGCCCTTCTCTGAACACATTCCAGCATGACCATATCCCTCTTGTAATAGGGGCTCCAGAACTGGACACAGTACTCCAGGTGGGGTCTCACCAGAGCTGAGTAGAGAGAGAGGATCACCTTCCTTGACCTGCTGGCCACACTTCTCTTGATGCAGCCCAGGATCTGATTGGCTGGTAGTAGATTTTCTGCTTATGGAGATACATTGTCTCACTGATGACTATCTTCTATAGGATGGAGCATTGGTTAGTTTGCAGGGAATAACCTTTCCTTAAATGTATAATTTAATGACAGTCATCTGCATCAAGACATTACAGTATCACACAGTATCACAGTATAACTTAGGTTGGAAAGGACCTCGAGCATCATCAAGTCCAACCTATCAACACAGACCCCATGACTAGACCATGGCACCAAGTGCCACGTCCAATCTCCCCTTGAACGCCTCCAGGGACGACGACTCAACCACCTCCCTGGGCAACCCATTCCAATGATGAATGACTCGCTCGGTGAAGCATTTCCTCCTCACCTCGAGTCTAAACCTCCCCTGGTGCAGCTTGAGACTGTGTCCTCTTGTTCTGGTGCTGGTTGCCTAGGAGAAGAGGCCAACCCCTTCCTGGCTACAACCACCTTTCAGGTAGTTGTAGAGGGCAATGAGGTCACCCCTGAGCCTCCTCTTCTCCAGGCTAAACAATCCCAGCTCCCTCAGCCTCTCCTCATAGGGCTTGTGTTCAAGGCCTCTCCCCAGCCTTGTTGCCCTTCTCTGGACATGTTCAAGTGTTTCGATGTCTTTCTTAAACTGAGGGGCCCAGAACTGGACACAGGACTCAAGGTGCGGCCTAATCAAAGCAGAGTACAGGGGCACAATGACCTCCCTGCTCCTGCTGGCCACACTATTCCTAATGCAGGCCAGGGTGCCATTGGCCCTCCTGGCCACCTGGGCACACTGCTGGCTCATATTCAGGTGGCTGTCGACCAGCACCCCCAGGTCCCTCTCTGTTTGGGAGCTCTCCAGCCACTCCGACCCCAGCCTGTAGCATTACTTGGACAACCTCCATCCACCTTTGAATACCAGAAGTTATTTTGAGTCAATGACCATAATGCTAATAGAAAATTGCATACTGATATTTTTAACATCAAATGAGGATGCTGAGGCAAACCTCAAAGCTTTCCATTGTTGTCTAACAATCATGAACTCAAGTTCTGGGGTTAGGAAATATAACCATACAATAGCCAAAAGATGAGGCAGAGAAGGAACTTTTCAAAGACTACAATAAATGACAATTTTGTGTGCACCCAGTAAAACTTTCAAAATAACAGATTGTTAAAATGTTCATTGTTTGTTTGTTGGTGCTGGTGGGATGGTTTGGGTTTTTCTGGATGGGTAATGTGCCACAATACTCTGAGCGTGATGTCAAAAGGAATGGAAAATTATCCATTGTTCATAAATCTGATCTTTATGACAGTCCTACTTAAGTGGGTACTTAGTGAGAACTTAGATTCACGTTCCTTGTTCAAGTTCACAGGAATGGAATTGATCTGGTCATTGAACAAAAGATAGCACAAACTGCTAGGCAAAGAAATGTGAATTAAATATATGAAGAATCACAGCAACTAGCATTTCCCAGCAGTCTATTGTGTTTTAAAACAGGAAGAAAAATAAACAGGAAGAAAAAAAAAATAAAACAGGAAGAAAAATAAAAACAAAGGGGTCCAGGACAGCTGGTTCTACTTCAAGGAATAACTGTTGAAGGCTCAGGGACAGGCTGTGCCAATGTGCCGGAAGATGAGCCGCCGGGGCAGACGGCCAGCCTGGATGGTTAAAGAACTTTTAATGGAACTAAGGGAAAAAAAGAGGGTGTATCATCTTTGGAGGAAAGGTAAGGCAACCCATGAAAAATTTAAGGATGTTGCTAGGTCTTGCAGGAAGAAAATTAGGGAGGCAAAAGTGCATTTGGAGCTTAGTCTGGCCTCTGCTGTGAAGGACAACAAAAAGTCCTTCTATAAATACATTAATAGCAAGAGGAAGGGCAGAGACAACCTCCACTCCTTGGTGGACACGGAGGGGAACGTTGTAACAAAGGATGAGGAAAAAGCAGAATACTTAACACCTTCTTTGCCTCAATTTTTACTAGCAGGACAGAATGTCTTCCAGACAGCTGGCCTCCAGAGCTGGCAGAAGGAGCCAGGGAGCAGTATAGTTTTCCACTGTTTCAAAATGGGGTAGTTGGTGATCTGCTCAGCCGCCTGGATCCCCACAAGTCCATGGGACCAGATGGGGTCCATCCTAGGGTGCTGAGGGAGCTGTCAGAGGAGCTGGCCAAGCCGATCTCCATCATTTTTCAGCAGTCCTGGCTCACTGGACATGTCCCAGAGGACTGGAAACTGGCCATCGTGGTGCCCATCCACAAGAAGGGCCGGTTGGATGAGCCAGGGAATTACAGGCCTGTCAGCCTGACCTCAGTGCCAGGCAAGATTATGGAAGAGGTCATCCTGAGTGCATTAACACAGCACTTAGAGGATGGGCAAGGGATCAGGCTCAGCCAACATGGATTTAGGAAGGGCAGGTCTTGCCTGTCCAACCTGATCTCCTTCTATGATCAGGTGACCCGCCTGGTGGATGTGGGGAGGCCTGTGGATGTAGTTTACCTGGACCTCAGCAAGGCCTTTGACACTGTCCCCCATAGCAAACTCCTGGCCAAGCTGTCAGCCCATGGCTTGGACAGCAGCACTCTGTGCTGGGTTAGGAACTGGCTGGAGGGCCGAACCCAGAGAGTGGTGGTGAATGGTGTCACATCCAGCTGGCGGCCAGTCACCAGTGGAGTCCCCCAGGGATCAGTGCTGGGCCCCATCCTCTTTAACATCTTTATTGATGATCTGGATGAGGGCATTGAGTCTATCATCAGTAAATTTGCTGATGACACCAAGCTGGGGACAGGAGTTGATCTGCTAGAGGGTGGAGAGGCTTTGCAGAGAGACCTCGACAGGCTGGACAGATGGGCAGAGTCCAACGGCATGAGATTTAATGCATCCAAGTGCCGGGTTCTGCACATTGGCCACAACAACCCTATGTAGTGCTACAGACTGGGATCAGAGTGGCTGGAGAGCAGCCAGGCAGAGAGGGACCTGGGGGTGCTGGTTGATGGTAGGATGAACATGAGCCTGCAGTGTGCCCAGGCAGCCAAGAGGGCCAATGGCATCCTGGCCTGCATCAGGAACAGTGTGGCCAGCAGGAGCAGGGAAGTCATTCTGCCCCTGTACACTGCACTGGTTAGGCCACACCTCGAGTACTGTGTCCAGTTCTGGGCCCCTCAGTTTAGGAAGGATGTTGACTTGCTGGAACGAGTCCAGAGAAGGGCAACGAAGTTGGTGAGGGGCTTGGAACACAAGCCCTATGAGGAGAGACTGAGGGAGCTGGGGCTGCTTAGCCTGGAGAGGAGGAGACTCAGGGGTGACCTTATTGCTCTCTACAACTACCTGAAGGGGGGTTGTAAACAGGCAGAGGTTGGTCTCTTCTCCCAGGCAGCCAGCACCAGAGCAAGAGGACACAGTCTCAGGCTGCGCCAGGGGAAGTTCAGGCTGGAGGTCAGGAGGAAGTTTTACACGGAGAGAGTGATTGCCCATTGGAATGGGCTGCCTGGGGAGGTGGTGGAGTCGCTGTCACTGGAGGTGTTCAGGAGGAGACTTGACAGGGTGCTTGGTTGAATGGGTTAGTTGATTGGGTGGTGTTGGGTGATAGGTTGGACGTGATGATCTTGAAGGTCTCTTCCAACCTGGTCTATTCTATTCTATTCTATTCTATTCTATTCTATTCTATTCTATTCTATTCTATTCTATTCTATTCTATTCTATTCTATTCTATACAGCATAAGAAGGAAAAATAATAAAGAGTTGCAATTAATTATTGCTGAAGTTTATTTACTAAGAGATGGAGGGACCATAAGGCAATTACTCCAATGGATGTATAAAACAAAAATTAGTAGCAAGAAAAAGATAAACCCCAAAAGTTCAAAACATTATTATGGAGCCACAAATTCAGCTATTTATACAAAGTTTCTGTGATCTGAGTTGGTCTAAAAATTTCAGTTGAGAGATTAAAAAAAAACTAAAGATTTTACACAATTCTTTTCCTACTTATCTCTTTAATTATTCTAAGAAATATTTTAGAGAAACATATTTTCATTGCATCATTTCTGTCAAAGAAAATAAGAAGAAAGATATACTCAGAATTAGCAACCATAAATTAAGTAAACATTTTTCGCTTTCATATTTTCCTCAGAGTCTTATTTCTTGAAAAATATTGCTATCTTACTAGAACACAGCATTTCTCTCTCTATATATTTCTTTTAATCATATGTATTTCTTTGTTTATATAAGCAAGTACTCAATGAAAGCTAGTAGCAATCAGAAATATTTGTTTAAATACTGTTATAAAAGCAGAGGTGACAGATCTCTCTAAGTTTATAGTATTTTCTTGCAGATGTAGCACATCATTTCATTTGCAGAACATCCCATTTATACATTCCCTGGAGTGCTTTGGATTAGTGGCATAGCAAATGGAACTGAGTTGACAAAAGGTGTCAGGCAATGAAACAAAGCAGCAACACCTCTATGGCAGGAGGATTTTTATGGGAAATGTGGCCCCAGACCTTTGGAAGTTCAGTTGGTACCAATCACGTGAATAAACTCCTCAGACAGAAAGATTAATTTCCTCAAGGAGAGAACCAGTCAACTTAACCTTGTTTTACTAGTATGTCCCATTTGTACCTGTTCATCAGGCCTAGTGTTTCAGAAATTAATTTGTAGGCAAAGCATCCTAACCTGCCTCTTCACAAACTCCTCAGACATGAGGATGGAACACAACTATGGGTATCATAGTTGAAAGGATTTCAAGATCATTCTTTGAGAATCTAACTTCACACATGAGGCTTCAGTTTGATTTGCCTGGAAATGTACTCTTCTATTTAAAAAAAAAATGAATTTTTATTTCCAACATCAACAGAACACAGAAGAGAGAACAGTTAGAAGTAGATATGGTCAAGGTTAGGCAAGTTGGAAAATGTAAATAACAAGCAAAGAGTAGCAAATGTTGAATCTGAAAGAAAGTTATTCTCTTTGATGTAAATTCATTTAAATTTATGAAATATCAATATATTCTTCAAACTTAATCTGTATACAGAGTCACAGAGTGGTTAATGCTTAATCAGAACTTATCTAGTCCATCTTTCCTTCTCAGATCAGGATTAACTAGAGGAGGCTGTCTAGGGCCATGTCTGGTTGTGTTTTCATTATCTCCAATGGTACAGACATCACAGCCTCTCTAGGTAACCTGTCCCAGTGTTCCACTATCCTCATAGCTGATTTTTTTTTTTTTTTTCCTTATGGAATTTATCAAATTTCAATTTATGCCTACCATCTTTTGCATTGTCACTGATCACAAAAGCCTGAGAAAAGCCTGACTCTACTTTCTTTACTTCTTCTGGCAGATATTTCTCCAAGCTGAACAGTACCAATTCTCTCAGCCTCTCCTCACATGAAAGATACTCCACTCCTTTAATTATCTTTGTCATCCTTCAGTATGTTTGAGTTGTTGCTGTACTTGTGAACATAACTAGACCCAGATGTGCATCACCAAGGTGGAACAGAAGGGAAGGATCACTTCCTTTGATCTGCTGGAGATGCTTTTTCTGACATAGTATAGGAAATAGTAGGCTTTCTTTGATACAAGGATGTCCTATGGACACTCAACCTGATGTCCAACAGGACCCTTCAGGTCTTTTTCTGCAAAGCTGCTTTCCAGTCAGTTGGTCCCCAGTGGGTACTGAGGCTGAGAGTCAGGTAGATGCAGGACTTGTAACTTTCTTTTGCTGTACTTGAAGTTTTTGTCAACCCATTTCTCAGCCTGTTGCATGGCAGTGTGTGTGATGTATGAATCACCCCTCCCAGTTTTGTATCACCTGCAACTTTGATAAGGGTGAGCTCTGTCCTAATCTGGGACACAATAGAAGATATTACGTATATCAACCTCTTGAATATCCTGCTATTGACTGGCAGACTTCATGAGGTTGTTCACAACCCTTTGAATTTGAAAGTTCAATTAGTTTTCAATCCACCCCAGTGTCTGTTTACCTAGTGTGTATTTCATCACATTGTCAGTTATGATTTTATGGGAGATAGTCCTGATAGACTTACTAAAGGCAAAGTGAATAATTGCTTCTCTTCTCAATGAACTTTTATGAGTGACAATTCACCCAAAATTCAAATATAGGATTTTGTAAATAGCAAATAGTTAGGTAAGCCTTATTTATTCACATTAACTTACTGTGTTGTTTGGGGGTGTTTTGGGTGTGCCTATGTCCATCTGAATGGTACTTGACTGAAATATTCTAACAATTTCTTAAAAATGCTTTTCTGAGCATGAAAAGATCACTTTGGGTAAAGGTAGTTACATTAGCTTGTTGGACTTCTGGATTATAATGGCCTGGGGATTTCTTTGAGTGTTAAATACTAAAATTGCTGTTATTTATTCCAGACAAGTGGGCCATAGTTAATTCACAGCCTGGTTTTGACACTGCAAGTGAACATCCATCCATGTAAAACTCCCTGGCAGTCATTCAAGCACCCAACCATATCATAGGCTAACATACCACACAGATTTAAATTTATCAAAATATTTGTGGACATTATTTTATTAATATTATAATTACTTTTTTTACAAGAACCACATCACAGTACTCAAAGATCATCGAGTCCAACCTTTCACCACAGACCTCATGACTAGACCATGGCACCAAGTGCCACGTGAATCCACTCTTGAACACCTCCAGGGATGGTGACTCCACCACCTCCGTGGGCAGCCCATTCCAATGATGAATGACTCTCTCAGTGAAGAGCTTTCTCCTCACCTCGAGCCTAAACTTCCCCTGGCTCAGCTTGAGACTGTGTCCCCTTGTTCTGGTGCTGGTTGCCTGGGAGAAGAGACCAACCCCTTCCTGGCTACAACCACCTTTAAGATGAAACAGTACTCTCTGCAACACAGAGGAAAACAGAGTGTGGTGCCTTGGTTGCTCACCATAATCTTCTAGAAACATGGTCTAGTAAAACACTTCTGATAATCTGCATTTACTGGAGATAAAGGAATGTTTGATCACTTGTGCATTCAGACAAGTCCATTAGTTATCTGTAAACCAATATATTGATTTTTGGATTGTTTGTTAATAGGAGTGTAAAGGAATTGTTTACTAGTTGATCATTCAAGTTCATGCCCTTACATGAATTCTCCCTTGTGGTCAGCAATCACAAGGTATTGTGATTTTCAGTAATGAAAGACTTAGAAGAAATGCGTACTGTATATTACCTTGAGGCATTAGAAGTTTTAAATACTTAGTTTTGGAAATCAGAAGTAAAAAACTCTCCTGTTGACTTTCAACAGCCAACATGCTTGATTATGTCAAGTTAATTATGATTCTGTGAACTACTGTTACAGTTTGAACGGGAACTTTAGCCTAGATCCTGTCTGCAAAGACTGAAAGTAAAATAAATTACCATTGGATGTAAGAGGAAAATAATGATAAGGTCTATGTAATTCATTGGATTGCTAATGGGAATATAGATCAGAGGCATAAACACTTCTTGCTTTCTTCTCCTGTCGCTTCTGCTTGCAACTTTATCCTGTGGCCTTGCAGGGTATCTCTGTTTTGACTTTTGTGTGAGGCAACAGGAACAAGGGAGGGAAGTGGGGGAATAGGTGAATGTGTTCCCTGGAGCCATCAAGGGGAATCTGAGAAGTTTCTGTGTTGTTTATAAATTGCAAATATTTGTGTATTGTACATATATTGTATATTTTGCACATATTTATTGCATTTCATATTTCTAGATTTTAGTTTGATTGTAAATATAGCTTGATTTGCTTCCATGCTAAACTCAGCTGGTCTGAGCAATTTATTTTGGGGGTAATTTTCTCCAAATTAGTTGGCGGGTAGTTTCAATCCACCACAACTACTTTTAGATATATTTATGAAGAACATCCATGAGATCTGATATGTATTTTTGTAGCATCTTGAAAACATTTGCTTTTGCCTGCTATTGCATCTGTGTTAAAAAGAAATTATTTTCTTTCAGCCAAATGGATCACTTGGGCCCAAATATTCTAAACATCAATAAAGCTAATCAGGGTTAATACTGAAATAAGTATTAAACTGAAGATTAAGCCTGGAAAACAAACTGAGAAGCAGGTTCTTATTTTTCCTCAGTTACAAACTGAAACTGAAGAAGCTTATCATAATCAAGTGATGAGTTGAACTTGGCACTTACACTGTCTAGCCTTATGAGCAAATAGTGATATTTATTGATGGTATTAATGTTTTTAAATAGGCTTAGACCTTTTATAATACCACCGACATTTCATTTTATGGAACATGGAATGTAGAGGCTGTAAAGTCATGATTAATATTGCTAACAGTAATAAGTGGAAGTGTAATAGTAATTTTTGCTCGTATTTGCTTATATTATGTGAATGCCTTCAGTGTCTGAAGAAACTATATAGGGATATAATTTTCCCAAGGTTTGGAAATTGATTGGCTTCTGAAAATGTAGTACAGAAGGACACAAAAGAGTTCAGATTATGTACTTTAACTTTTAACTGACCAAAGACTATGATAATCACTTAGAGTTCTGTATCCTAGCTGCACAATTAGCTGTATTGTTTAATCTTTCTCATGAGGTACTTTTGTACTGTGGGGGATTCGAATGCATTCAGCATCTCTGTTCTTCAGAAAAATATGATAATCATGCAAAAACTTCTTAAAGAAAGTCACAAGTTCAGAATAAAATCAAAATAGTTTTGAGCATATGAAAGAAAGAGCAGAAAAGAAGCTCTAACCTTACCTATCTTAGTGAGAGACACTGCCAGTTTTTGACTACTGCAATTGAACATTACAGTAAGAGTTCATTAAGTGACTTGCCTAGATCTCCATTTAAGAAGTCCATTTATCCATATGAATAAAACAAAATTTGTGAAATAACGAATGTTATCCTATAGTAGAATGGTACAAAAGGGAAAAGTTAATAGACTTGTAAAAATTACTTTTACCTCCAAACCTTGAGGCTAACCTGAAGAAAGCAAATTCTCATCTCATCTATGAGTCAGTGATCTCCATTCTACCTGTGTTTTGTTTTTTTTTTTTTTGGGGGGGGGATCATGTTAAATAGATCTCAAAACAATGAAGATACTCAGAACAAAAGAATATACTCAGAATCACATACAAGATTATAGCTTATAGACTATGTTGAACTCACAGAAGTAACAGTGATTCCATTTCAAAACTTAGTTAATTTTTCTCTTATTTATTTTTTATTCACTTATGTGATCACAATGAGTGCAGGTAGCAGGTAAGAAGAAAGATAGGACAGGGCAGAGCTTACATCTGAGCATTTTAAGTATAAAATCAGGAAAAAATATATGGTTCTTTTCCTTTGCAATGTGATTGAATTGTGGGATTTTTTGTTTGCTTTTGTTTTGTTTTGTGGTTTGGTTTTGGTGGTTTTTTTTTGTTTTTTTTTTTTGTAGTTTGGGTTTTTTTCTGTTTGCCAAAATGGTTTAAAAATGTCTAGAATATCCAGTGTATAAGCTGCACCTAGTTATAAAACCATTCCTCTTCTTCTTGAGTGTAAGATAATGAAAGCCAGTTTGATACACAGGAACTGCTGTGAAACAGTGGCGACTCACTTCAAAGAATATAAAGAAAATTCTAATTCTTGGATTACCTACTTCTGTGACTGTTTTTAAAAATGGAATAATAACCAGGGAACATCACTAGAAATGCAGTACTTTTTGATTTCTTGGCTAGTGGTTCAGCTCTGTGAGTAATATCTGTAACCTTTTCTATGGATTCCAGTTGTTCTTTTTAAAGCAGAAGAAACGAGTTCTCAAATTTATTTTGATGTTTAAAAACTCCTTAAGGCACAGACTACCCTCTTAATGCATGAGTCTGCAACACCTAATAGGACTCAAAGAAAATGTGTGCAATGAATTCACAGTCCTGAAAGACTAGAGGTAACCAGGTATTTGTCATCACTTCTGTGTACACAGGATAAAGCTTATGTACATCATAAATAAAGTGACAAGTTGTAGCCTGTTTTGTTTTAGCATCTTCTTTGTGTTAATGGATAACCATCATTAAAGAGCTTTTTAGGTGGATAATGATCACCGCCTCTGCCTTTTAAACACTAAATTTTTAATTGTTTAATTGAAAAAGAAAGCATCTGGCATGGTAAGAATTTGTAGCAGTTCTTCAAGGACCAAAAAAGACAGAAGTATTTCCTCTATGGAGTCAGTAACTACCTGCTTGATCGTCTGCAAAGTTAGACATCTCACATACTGAGCTCTCATGTTATTTCACGGGGTTTTTTTTGTTTGTTTGTCTGTTTTTCAATGATCCAGAGAGTACTCCTTAAAATTAACGTGCATGTTTACATCTACAAAACCAGAAATAATGTTTGGATAAACCTACATATTATATTTATCTATGATATATAGATACTCCCTTTGAGAACCTGAATTCTGGGCATGAATAAGAGTGTACTTGCAATATTTTTCTGAGGGAGAGAAATACAATTAGATCTATTTTACAGAGTTGAAGGGTGTGGCCGGTTGACGTTGCCCCCTTAAGAAAGGGAACATGGTGGACGGAAGTTGGTAAACGGAAGGAATAGTCTAAACTAATTTCATTGGACGAGTGGGAGGAAGCACCTTCTGAAGTGGGAGTGAAGTGGACATTTCCAGCACTTCTCAGTCAGTCTTGCTTCCGTCTTTGCTTCGTGCAGCAGCTTTGCCTGTGCTGGGCTTTCTGCCAACGCCTCGGCCTTGAAAACCAGATAACAGGCCTGTATACTAACTCCCTTCCAATTAACACGAACTGCTTCTAACTTTTTTTTTTCCTCTCTTTCCTTTCTCTTTCTATCCCATTATGGGGAAAGGGGGGGAGAGAGGGGAGAGCGGAGGTGGGGGACCCCTCTGCCGAGGGGGTCACTCTCATTTCTGTGTTACTCTGTTGTATATCTTTGTATATATTGTAGATATTGTAAATTTGTAAATATCTCCCTGCAAACCCTACATCGCTTTGTAAATATAGCTCCACTGCTTTGCTAATTCAGCTTGTGAGTTTTTTTTCTTTTCCCTTCAATTTTTTTTCCCTTTTACTTTACAAGGGGGAAGGGAGGAGGCTTCTTGGCCTTGCCCTTCCACCCACCACAAAGGGAAAAAAAAAAAAAAAAAAAAAAAAAAAAAGGGCTAAACTTGGAAAGGTACCTAAGAAATATTCACAAAAGGTAACTGTAGTCAGACATTTCCAGAGCATGATTCACTATGCTTGAATCAATCCCAGGCACTTCTCTCTGTTTCTCTCTCTCTGTGCAGTGTATGGGGATCCTGAGATGCTTAGCCCCCCAAAGCTAAAGTTTGCATTTGAGAATAGACTGTGGACACCTGAGTGTTTCAACTACATCTTTTCAATTGCCTGTTCTCTGTGGTGGCATCCAAAGCCTTGTACTACATTGTATCTCTCTGTGGTATGCAGAGGAACCTGAGAGTAGGAAAAACCAAAATCAAGACTCTGCTTTAGGTAGTCACACAGAGCTACCAAGAGGAAATAGATGTGCTGTGAACTAACACTCATTACAAGATATGATTTCTTTATTCACTTCTAGCAAGAGGACTAAGAAGCCCTTTCTGGAACTGCAAAATAAAATGGAAAATAAGTGCTTCCTTGTCAAGAACCACCAATGTACACATTCTGCTTTCCTTTATCTTGCACAACTTCAGAAAAACAGTATCAAGTAGTTCCCATCTTCCTCTCCTATATAATGGCTTCAGGTTAATCAATAGCCCAGCAGGTAGGATAATTCACTGGACAGAAACCCATCCAGGAGTATTGTGAACCTCAAAACCTGTGGGAGGGAGAGGAAGGTTATTTCATACATCACTTTGTAGCATTTTGCATACAGAAGGAAAGCACCTATAATGTTGATTTCTCTGTAAATGCCTTTCAAGATGGTGGGGAAAGTTGATGGCAGAGACCAGAATTATCTCATTCTTTTCTGAGTCTTAATCTACTGTCTCAATCACCTGGTGATGAACCGTGTATTATAAATTACACAGAACTGTTTTCCTTTTGGAGACTGGAAGAAGTGTCCTATATGAGGATGAACCACTGTGGTGGGTTAACACCCTTTTCTGAATACAAAAAAACAAAGCAGGGCGGAGGGCTTGCGGGTACTTTACCCTCCCTGCAGGGTGTTTCCCCCTGGGAAAGCTGAGTCTGTTCCACTCCCACCTCCCTGCCCAGCTAGGGTATAAAAAGCAGGACATCATAGCTGTTGGATCTTCCTTTTGGCTCCTGCCTCTGCTGGATGAGAGCTACTGCAGCTGCCCTCCTGCTCCTCAGCCACGTGGCCAGACCTGATCCTTTTCCCTGCTGCCTCCGTGCCTCCTCAAAGACTGGTTTTGTATTATTCTTTTATGTTCCTCTACCATCCATTCTTGTTCCTTGCCCTTGTGAACGTTTTTTTCCTGTTATTGTCATATATATAATTTAAAGAAAAATTCTTCACCTCTCTACTTCCAAGCTGACTCCAGATTGTTGCTTAGTGGATTTGCTCCTTACCCTTTTTTTTCCCTCTCTGTTTGGAGGGAGGAGGGGGGGGAGTGGGGAAGAGATTCTCAGCCTTTTCCCCGTTTGAGCTTTTAACTCCCAGTTAAGGCTCAAACCACTACAACCACAGAAACTAGACAACTTCTACACCAATTCAAAAGGCTGAATACTGCATTGGATAGATTTGTTTTTATCACAATGTTAATTTCAGAAATGAGAATAGCCAAATGGCTTGGTTGCTATTCTTCACTCTATTTGAGACAGTTTGATTCAGTACCTTGTTTGATTTATTATTATTCTGCATTTATAAAAACAGAGTTTAATACCATACTTTTTCCATGTGAAAAATGTGGAGAAATATCTAAAAATCTGTAATATGCTCAGGTTGATGAGAGCAGAAGTCATTTAATGCATATTACTACAATTTGCATGTAGGAAATACATATTGTTTTTAAAGATGAGAAAAATATGACATCAAAAGTAAGAAATTAAGTGACTCAAATTTTAGTCAAGCATAAAATAATAAAATTGAGTATCTGTAGGAAAGAGAAACTTGGAATATGAGTTACCAGGAGTTGAGAAATCTCCTTCCCTGGGGGTTTTGTGCAAATCAGTATACATGCAAACGTACATGGAACCTAGTCAGATCTTAGATGCTGAGCAGGAACAACTTTTGATGATAATAGAATAAGAACTATAAAAGAAGTCCATAAAGAGATGATGAAAGTAATCATCTAGGATTTCAGAGTGGATCCATCTAGTTGAGGGACTCATTTGTCAATTATGACATGATGCAAACCTCCTAAACTTTGTCTTTTATCAGAAAGTACTTGAAATGTCATCCTTCAGCCACACAACACAAGAATCCTTCCTGCTCTGCCTGAAGTCCCAGAGCACATGTCAGTTTTTGAAAGCCCATGCCACTAAGAATATGATGTAGAGCTTTGTTGAAAATAGTGACCAAGTATTACATTTTAGATTTATACTGTCCTCATCATTAAGTCATACAATCTACTCTGGATACAAAGACTTGCTCTTTTATAGCACTTTCTGGTTTCTTTGTATAAAAAGAACAACAAAAATTCTGGTAGGCATGAAACATATTCCAGGATAGAATCAACTTTCATTTTTCCAGCAAACACTACTGGTTAAACAAGACCAGCTTATCATGGTCAGGAGTCTCTCAAGGAACAATTTCAGTGCAACATTCTGTTGGAAAGGTTCCTCCATTGCATTGTAGGAAGTAGAGATTGTCTGTATTTCTAGTGATTAAATTTCACCTCTGTTAGAGCATGTTCCACATTTTCTAGCTTATGACTTTCAAGGTATTTAAAAAAAAAAAAAAAAAAGAAAAAAGAAAAAGAGTATTTTATTTTATTTTTTATCTGGGACTGCTTCTCTCCTGAACAGATTAAACCAACTTCATTTCCAGTATTTCCAATGCTTCCTGCATGGGCCAGGCCCACAGAGAGGGAATCTGTCTGTTTCTAAAACAGAAAGAATAAAGTTTATTTCTCTTGAAACAAACCCAAGGTAACCAATTTTCACCAAGAAAGTGATGTTCTTAATGCCCCAAAAACCTAGTACAATGTAAAGAATGAATATTTTTTTGGATAGCATTTCATATATTTAAAAAAATCTCTGCTGCCAAACATTAGACTTACAGTAAGAGACCTCCATCTTATGGAAATATTCTTTGAAAAGGGATATAGCTTTCTCCTGTTTGTTTGTGTTGTGTTTCTTTTGTTTGTTTGTTTTTCTATAGTACAAAGAGTACTTCTTTGAAACTTCTTTACTCTGTATGAATCCAAAGTGGTTACATGAAAAAAATCCCTATACCAGCAAAAATCAGGAAATTGGACTCTATTCGGCCAGTTCACTTTTCCAATAAGATATGAAACTAAAAGACAAAAATGCATCTAGCAGCTCAGAAAGTTCAGATCCTCATCATTAAGTGGACATCTGATACAATTCCATGTTCATGACCATGATTGAAGGTTTGATGTATTTTGATGAGTATCAGATATAAAATGTTGGAATGTTACATAGAAATGGGATTTTGTATTCTGCTTCATTTGTTCTCCTTCACTTTTAATGCTGTTCTTCAGAGTATGTATTCACACAAATTTATGGATGTAGTCATGATGGTGTGTTGTTAACATCTCATCTCTCAGTGATTCTGTTTGGGGTCCTCTATGAAACACAATGCTGCACAGTTGAGTTTCACATAGCTTGTGCATACCATGAGCACCGGTCAATAGATCAGCAGGGAGGGAAGAAAGAGTGGCAGGTACAGTGTCTGCGTCTCACTGTGAAAGGGAGAGGGATAGTTCTCAGAACCTGAGAATTCAGAAGTACTCCCTTGTCTACTAGTTTAGATAGGGTTAGGGTGTTTCTTTTTAATATCAGTGCCCCACATCAGTGATGATGAAGAAAAATATCACTGTGGAGTTGTGATACCTCTATGAGATATTAATCATTTGGAAGTACAGATTTGATCCAAGTCAGCTGTGGGCACATGGTCACGTTGCCACTGCATAAACTCTAGTGGTTCAAAGTTAACTCCTCAGTATATCTGGAGCAAATTTCTGCAAGGAAATGGAGTATATACTAGACTATACTTTACATCATGTAGGTGCTTTACCATTTATTTAAAGTTACAAAATATTGGAATTATCAAATTATGGCCTGAATCTCATGCTTTTCACAGGCATCACCACCCTGTTAATTGTTACTTTGTCAGCTCAGTGCCAAGTTTTGGCTCCTTATGAACTATAAAAATGTCAATACGAGGCTTAAAGAGGAAACATTGGGATTTAGAAGTTCCTTGAACAATTACTTTCACTTCTGCTTGAAAATAGTACTTGACATGACAGGCAGTTAGGGTATATATTAAATAATAATATGAATACTAATAAGAAACTTACATTCAATTTTCAGCCTTGCATTAAAGTACACTGTAGAACATATGGGAATGAAGTATATTTAATTAAGCACAAGGCTACTTTTTTATTAACACGAGTTTCTGAATGTGATATGAAAACTCCTACAGACTGAAAAGAATGTTTTTCGTCTGTACCCATAGGTAGGTCTGAAGGGACTCCTTTCCCTACAATCAAAATCCCAGGTGGTCCTTACTGCTCTTTGGGGGAATCCTTATCATAGAGGGCAGCCCACAGAAATGAATAATGATTCCATCAAATTTGTCTTGTGTCTTTAACACATTCAGTCTCAGATGCTTTGACTTCATTCTGAGCTTGTAACTTCAGAATTCTAGGACCAATGAGAAAATGCTGACAAAAATCAGCACTTTGAGTCCTCTGTGCACAGCATAGTAAATGTAGGGATCTTTCCCAGATGTGGACTTTAGAAGCAGATTGAGCAGATTTAATGGGGGGAGTTAAAAAAAGGACAGATAAGCATGATCATTAGACTGAATGTGTATCTCATTGTATGGCCCAGGTAAACAGGATCATGTCCTGCTTCTCAGATCAGAACTGTGGAGATAATGTTCTGATCACAAGGGAAGAATGAGGTGAAAACTCTGAGAATTTGATAAACAGGTATTAAATAATCACTACAGAGGCTGCTCAAATTAGACAATCTCCCAGTGCACTTTCAAGTTTTTTACAATACCTGAAGAAAAAATATCTTTAACTGTTAAAAAATTTAGCATTACTGATCTGGGCAGAATAATAATTCCCTACTGAGATGCAGATTTCTCTCCTGTACTCCAACTTCTGTTGTGTCTCAAGAATATTGTGGAGATCATTTTCTCTGATCAGACATTTAGAGGATAAAAAAATAAATATTCTTTTCATGTCATAATCATTAGAGTTCTATCTGTCTGATGATATGGAACATTTAATGTAGAAGCTTTCATGTTTTCCTGTGTAGTATATTACTTTTTAGTAAAATTAGGGGGTGGGGAGACAAATTGCAGCAATAACAGTCTGAAAGGTGTGTAAACCATACAGCAAATAAAGTAATTTCCAGTGAGTCCGTGATATTGTCATTTCCCTTAGCTGTGTTGAGTCTCTTTCATAATAGAAGTTGCTGAGGGCTTAGAGTACTAGAAAATATAAAATACCTATGGGACATATTCCAGTACTGTACATTAAATTTGAGGATTTCACATGTGATAAAGTATGTCAGTGTTGCTTACAGGGAATTCCAGTGATACCTCAGCTTTCTTGGACTTATTATAAATCCTTTGTTGGAATTATTGCGGCTGGTTCAATAATTCAGATTAGCCCTCATGTTTATTAATGCACTACATCTGTGCAAACAACATGTCAAGCAGAGAGTTTATTGTAATTGCCTGAGCAAACAGAACCTGAAAGAAGCAATTTCCAGTTACAATGTGCTATGACAAGTAATGAGGTAATTGGCATTCTGTCCTGATTACTTCCACCTTCCTTTTCATCAGGTCTATATTGTGTGTGATAGATAGTTTTATAAGAAATGAAGGTGTTTGATAATATGGTCTGCTGCTGCTTAAGGTTAGTGATTAAAGACAATCATAATTTTCTCTCAGAGATCTTATTAGCTTTAACATTATTTATTCATATGTGTAAGATGTGGGCCCAGAATCTCTCTTTCAGTGCTATACATGCACTTAAAATGTAAACTGAACTACAGTCTTACTGAATGCAAAATATCTTTGAAATTTCCAAGATCATACAACACGTCAACTTTTTATGATGAAATATGTGCTCAAGCAGAAGGATTAAGATGAACTACTTCATGTCTGTGATTAAACATAAGCATTTTTTTAAATAATATATGTTAATGTAGTATCTCAACTAACCTGTATCAATATTAATAAAGTAGTTAAAGGTATGATCTACAGTTTTTACACTGGACTTCTTTTGGGAAGGAAACTTTAACTTTCCAGGAAACAAAAATACTTGTTCACTGTCTTCTGCTTAAAATTCAGTTTTTAAATATTTGCCCTCAGCCAAAAACAGATAGTTACAGAATGTTAGGATTTTTATTGGTCAGCTGTGGGCAATAGACATTTTTGAAAGTATTTTGAACTTTGCAGGGAGGTAAAGTTGATAAAAGAGAGAAATATATGCAAAATACTCAAAAAGAGAACTATGTAGTTTCTGACTTCAGCAAAAGTAGTTTGGACATAAAATCATAACAGCTAAGAATTTGGACTCTATTAATTTCCCTTTTCTTATTAAAAGCAAGCATGAAGTGCTGTCAATATCTGTAACATTAAAAAACAAACAACAAACTGGCAAAGATATATTTACATTAAAAAACGTTCTATATTTTAATTAAAAAAAAAGAGGAGATAACTTTTCATTTTATTTGGACCTTTTTGCAACAAAGTCAGAGGTGCAATTTAGGAGTATATGAAAAAAGTGGATGCATAGAAAAGCATATTTTTTTAATTTCATTCAAGTTTGTGGTCTATGAACACAGCTATCAGCGATAGGAGTAGTTGAAGAGTATCTTTCTTCCCACATCAGCTAAAGGTAATATTTACCCAAAAGCTGGGAAACCATCTCCACTTACAGCACAGAAAATGATTCAACATATTTTTAAAACTCTAGCATATACCTTGGTGTTTCAAAGTCTCTCCTACATGGTCACACTGACCTTTTCAGGTCATACAGGAAACAGCTGCAGGAATGAAAAACAAAAAGAGAGTAGGAGTGAAGTCCAGAATTTCACAATAGGCAAACAGTAAAAGAAGCCAAGATTTGTATGTCAGCATGTCAATACTCTATGCAACACTATGTCAAGTAGTCCTGCCATTACCTCTTCTGCAAGGTTATTAGTGAAAACATTTGTCCCTTCCATGGATACACCTTTTGTTAGAGATGTCATCACCAAACACTTCCAAATTTAGAAAACTTAAATGGTACAAGATAATTTTATCAGTACCCCTAAATCATCTGATTGTGTGTGGACACAACAGCTTGTAATCCCATGCTTTAGGGACCTGTCTCTATGTGGAAGGCAAATCATTCTGAAAAAATTTTCAATTTAACAGCTTGACCAGCAAGAACTTCTCCCAGGACTCCTCTTACCTACCAGACTTATCAGAGAGAGTGAGCCGTGGCAATAGTTTATCCAAGTACTGACAGTAAAATGATATAATATTTTTATTTCCTCTAGAAAATTAACTAATTTCAAACTGTTTCATGCCTCCGGGTATGTGATGTTACTATGAGATTTGCTAACTTTTCTACAACTTCTCTGTAAAGCAAGCTAAACTTGTTAACTTTCTTATTTGTTCCCATTGACAAAGAATTGGAGAACATCTGTGCAATACTTCTGCAGCTTATCAGTTAGTCTAATATTATTTAGTATTATAATACTAAACAGCCCATGTTTCTGCTACATATTTCTTGCTATTTGTAAACAAGTCAAGAGTATAACTTCACTTCTCCTGTTAGAGTATACTAAGTCCAGTTTCACCTGTACTTATACTGGTTGCATATGTGAGATGAAGATGCAGTAAAAGAAAATAAAAGTATGCTCTTAAATATGCCAGACAAAATATAAAGAAAGTAGAGACAAGTTCTCAGTTATAACTGTTTTCAGCAGACCTGTTTAATTTTAAAGATACAGTGATAAACATATTACTTTAACAGCCCAGTGTCTGGTGTTTGCAAGGTTGAGAGATTTATATCATCAGCTGCTGCAAAAGGCAGGCTTTGGTGGTGCACACAAAACTAAGTAAAAAATTTAGTTGTCTGTGAAGTCATAATACTTGAGTAATACCCATCCCAGTCACTGACTCATGATGATTTTCTCTCAAAGTTCAACCAAAACCACAAGTTCTAGTCATTCAGGAGGTACATGGGAAATTACCATTGTACTGCATCAGTGAAAATCTGGGGGAGAACATTGAATTTATCAACTCCTAATTGTTCTATTAATGAAAAAGTGTAAGACTCTTCCATTAGCATAATTGTACTTGAGCCATGGCACAACTTTATGTAATTCCACTGGGATTTGGTCCTTTATGTTATCAAAAGCAGTAGGCATTTCCTCAATTGGTATGAAGGCTAAGGCTTGTAGGTAATAGAGCTTCAAATTGAATTCTGGATTAAATCCATGCTGAGTTGCCAATCCAGCATTTTGTGTTCTTTGCCAATAGCTTTGGCTCAAGTGAAAGAAGCAGGCTTTGTTCTAAACTGGTGAAAATTCCTTGGTTGCTATGATTTTAGCTTGTTCAAAGTGAGTGATCACATATGTGAGTCTTAAGTAGAGCTGTGCAAAACTTGGCAGCATGAGTGCACAAGGGGTTTGGTGAACCTCCGTGTGCCTTCTGTGTTTATGAGTTTGGATTAGTGTTAGGAAAATTAAAGGATGAGGTAGGAAATGCACTAAATAGGAGCATCTCAAGAGTCACAGAGAGATGTATCAAAAGTAGTTACAATCAGAAATGAGGGACTGTAAAAATGATGCTTACTATAATTTAAATACAGTTTCATAATTTAAATAAATTTGTTGTAGTTTAGACATAGATACACTATTCGGAGTTGTAACAGTATAGATGAGCTTGTTTTATTTTGCTTGCTTTATTTTTATATGGAAGTGAACTCTTTACCCATAGGAAAAAAAAACATAACTTTCCTGAATAAACACCAACAATGATTTACTTAATTCTGCACTGCTCATATTATACTATATAGTTTGTAAGTCTTCCTTGCTAGAATACTCTTACTCATTAACAGCTTTCAATTCTTGTTAATACAATATTTTCACATTAATAAATTATGTGTAAGTAGTAGTCTATGACATATTATTCTGCTAAATAGATACTCTAACTTCAAACCAGCTTGGAGGAGAATATGCCTTTTAAAAAGTGCCTTTACATCTTCCTTGTCCTCCAACACTTTATTGGAGTGATTAAATTATATTAGGTAGAAATTCCTTCTTTTATGTGATAGGAATTTAGGGTGAGCACATTGAGAGAATGATTAAATATACTTTAGCAAGGCATCTTTTTAATGTGGTTATATTTTGTCTCTTCCACTCTAAATGCTGTCATTTTTTTAATAACAATCATATTGAGATACTCTGTTATAAATTAGGCTTTCATGAATCATGTTGCTTTCCTTGAAAGAAAAGATTCTACTACTACTATTACTACCATTGCTGCTACCAGCACTGTTCTTGCTTTTAAAATGTAAAATTGACTAACTATCACTTTCTATTCAGTCTCCCCATTCAAAATCACCCTTGTGATATTTTTAACCACTCTCAGTGGAGAAACTTTGGCCAAGACAGAAAGATGAGCCAGAATACTGCTATCCAACACCTCAAAGTATCACTCCTTGGAACCACTGAAACTAGTACAAAAGTGTGGGCTGCTCTTAGTTTCTGTTGAGGACTGATCCTGCTTGCAGAATAATGTGGATACCCTTAAGTTGCTTTTAGTTGAGAAAGATACTGACTAGTCTGTGTTAAAGGTGTGACTTTAATGAGATATATAGGAAAGTGCCATCAATGTGATGATACAGAGTGCATCTATATTGTCAAGACAGTGCTTCATGTTTTCAAAACCAATAGTGAGCAGTGTAGAGCAAATGGTAAAACAGACGTGAAAAATGTAGGCTATCTATTAGCATCTGATGTTGACTCAGCAGGGGAATCCTTCCTCTGAGTTGTTCTGTAATCAGTGTTTCTGTATTTATGCATCTCATTTTTTACAAGAGCAAATGGAGCAGAGCTGGAGACTCTTATCAATCCTTTGCACAGTAAAAGTCCTGAGGATTTAGCCAAATTTGAAGCAAAGCCCATTTCAGCATGGATATGTAGCACAGGAGTAGTGGTAAAAATGGCAACTTATATCCAAGGACCCTTTATGTGAAAGAAGCAGTCATCTGACAGTGATAATGGGAAAATCCTTTCCCTCCAACCTACTGGGTTATTGTTTTATGTATCTAGAAACATTAACTGTTACTCCAGTAAGAAAAGTACACTTCCTTCTAACTCCTGTCTTAAATGTTATAATGCATTTCATAAATCAGGGTATAGTTGTGGATATAGCTGCAAAATTGGTGATAGTAACATTGGATAATTTTGACCTGTAGCCTACAGTTAAGAATTTTATAGGTAAATTTACAAGAAAAAGATGACTAATCAGGTATCTCTAACTTTGTAGCCAAGAACAGAGACTTGCATATTGCTATTATTAAGTCAAATTGGATTGAGAGCACTTTCTAGCAATGAAAAAAAGCAGTTTCCATACTAAGTTGAAAACCTACAGCAAATGAATAAAGTAAAGAGAAATGTAGCAGAACTGATATGAAATATTGTTTCCCTATTTGGAAATTTATTTTTTTTTTAAATAATAGAAAATGATACCTGGTAGAATTTATTTTAGAATTACCTTATTGCATAAACAAACAAACAAACAAAACAATCTCTCTGCTAACAAAATTCAACAGGATCATTCAGAAGATCTATGAAAGCAATACAGTTTCTTAAAATTCTATACTTTGTACAGTAATTTACAAAGAAACATTATATTTTTATCTAACTGTTTACAATTCACCCCTATCCAAACACCATTGTGAAAAGATATGTTTTGGTTAATCAAAGAGGAAATACACTTTTCCGTACAAGTGCCTACAAAATAGTGCTATAAGGAAATCACAGGGTGAAAGTTATAATCTGTACAAGTAATTTGGTTAGCAAGAATATGCTTTTGTGAGGAAAGAATTTACAAAACACTTTCAGATGAGGGCAATGATCAATCCAACATACAAGAAAATGCCTTCACCAAAGTACATGCTGAACATTCACCTTAGAAGGTATATCCATTTACAAGATCACAGAATCATAGAATTGCAGAAGGGTAGGTATTGGAAGGGATCTTTGGAGATGATCTAGTCCAACCTGCCTTCTAATTCAGGTTCATCTAGACCAGGTTGCACAGGAACAGGTTTTGAATATCTCCAGTGAAGGGGACTCCACAGTCTCTCTGAGCAGCAAGTCATAATTGCCTGCTATCCAGAGCTTTTTCAGAGGATGCACAACATAGTTTTTTTCTTGTAATTAGCTACTCCAGGGTTTCTGAAATTTTTTGATAATTGTTTCTTATTTTCTTTCTGCATTTTATCTCTACTATAAGAGCTCAAGAAAGTGCCCATCACCTTTCCACACATGGTTAAGGCTTTGAAGAAGATGCTGTTTCTGGGGAAAAAAAATTGCCAAGGTATACCTTACGTATATCAGCTATTTTCTGCCTTTCTATAAAGCAGTGGAAATGGAAAATGAATCCAAAGTGTGTTTATAATTATCTTGTTTCAGGAAACAAGACTCAAAATTTCAGTTAAAAATTATATTTTTATCCTATTGTTATAAAAAAGTATCTATTTTGTAAAGATAGAAAAATATTTTGAAAAACATTTAGAACATCTGTCTGTGTATTAATTTTGTGGATCTTATTGATATGGTGTATCTCTATGCCTTTTAATCTCTTTATTACGATCATAGAGGGTAGTGATCCAGTTGGAGACCTGTAGTTAGTAGTGCTCCCCAGGAGTCAGTGCTGGGTCCAATCTTGCACAACGTATTCATCAGCAACCTTGATGAAGGGATGGAATGCATCTTCAACAAATTTGCTGATGATACAAAACTGGGCAGGGATAAAGGACACACCAGAAGGTTGTGGTGATATTCAGTGAGACTTGGACAGTTGGACAAAGGTGAACTTAATGAAGTTAAATAAAGATAAGTGTAGAGTCCAGCATTTGGGGAGGAATAGCACCATGCACCAGCACAGGTTAGGGACTGACCTTCTGGACAGTAGTTCCATAGAGAAGGACCCTGGAGTCCTAGTTGGTAATAAATTATCCATGGGACAGCAATGTTCCCTGGTGGCCAAGAAGGGCAGTAGTACACTTGAATGCACTAAAAGAGTGTGTCCAGCAAATCAAGGGAAGTTCTCCTCCTCCTCTACTCAGCCTTACTTAGACCACATGTGGAATATTGTGTACCATTCTAAGGGACAGGATTAAGGGGACAGGGAACTACTGAAAATATCTCAGCAGGGGACTGTGAGGATGATTAAGGGACTGGATCACTTCTTTTATGAAGAACGAATGAGACACTTGGGGCTGTTTAATCTGGAGAAGAGAAGGCTGAAAGGGGACATTAACAATGTCTACAAATATCTGAAGGGTGTCTGTCAGGAGGATGAACCCAGTCTTTTTAAGTGGTGCCCAGTGGTAGAACAAGGGACAATGGCTGTAGACTCAGTCACAGGAAATTCCATCTCAACATGAGATTAAACTTCTTTACTCTGAGGGTGATGAAGCACTGGAACAAGCTGCCCAGAGAAATTGTGGAGTCTCCTTCTCTGGAGACCGTCAAAACCTGCCTGGACATGTTCCTGTGTGACCTGTCCTAAGTGGGCCTGCTTTGCAGGGGGATTGGACTCAATGATCTCTGGAAGTCCTTTCTAATGCCTGTCACTCTATGATTCTATGATTTTGTGATAACTAGACAATTTGTCATTTCAAAATATATGTAGATGTAATTTTGTGTAGGATGGGTCTTCATGCGCATTACTTCCTGTCCTTTTATGAAGTGAACATGCGCTTGGTTTATTTATTTAGTTAGTTCTTTTGCTAAAATCCTCTCTCCCTTCCTTTCTAGTTACAATTCATATGAAATTTTCAAGATGGTCCTATGCTAAGACTAGAATGAATGCAGTTTTGTAGTCATAAACATTTTACTCTGTATTTCTAAAAACTTTCCTGCAAGCAAGATTTGATCACATAAAAATTCAATAAAAAAATATTACTACCACAGAGGGAATCATAAATATAAGCAAATTTATAGTTTTTATATAATTAAATGATAGCCTTTTCTTTAGCAGCTATTGATTTTCTCTAGCTACTCAGCACTTTCTGAGACAGACACTAGATTTGTAATATATCTTCTTTGCTTGTTTTGCTTGTTTTATCTTAGTTGTTTTAGTGTGTTCTTGCTATGTGACACCAGCTTCTATCTGAATCCACTGAAGGATTTAGTGTGTGGAAGTTCTAGTATGCAAATGTGCCGTTTAAGGATTACTAATGTTTCTGAATCATCCAATTCATTGCTACGTACAAATAGGCAACTAGAATCTCATAATATCTCAGCTCCTGAAGGTGGAAAGGGTAAGCTCCCATAATGTGATTCCAGAACATTGCACAGAGCTGAAGTACAGGCGAATAAGTACTGTGGTGTTCAGTAAGAATGAAATAGAAGTAAACTGTTCCTTCCCTGTTATCTTATTGCAGAGTCTGTAGTAGTCCAGGGTTACAAAACTTGCCTTTTTATTACATTCGACTCCCCCCTGCTCCCCCCACCCCACCCCTCCCCCCCTTCCCAGAGTTTTTTGGAAATGTTCACTGAATTTTCAGGCTGGTTGTAGCCAGGAGGAGGTTGGTCTCTTCTGCCAGGCAGCCAGCACCAGAACAAGAGGACACAGTCTCAAGCTGCACCTGGGGAAGTTTAGGCTCGAGGTGAGGAGAAAGTTCTTCACTGAGAGAGTCGTTAGCCATTGGAATGGAATGCCCAGGGAGATGGAGGAGTCACCATCCCTGGAGGTGTTCAAGAGGGGATTGGACGTGGCACTTGGTGTCATGAGGTCTGTGTTGACAGGTTGGACTTGATGATCTTTGAGGTCTCTTCCAACCTTGGTGATTCTGTGAAAACATTTAAAATATCATGGATAAAGAGAAGCTTGCAAGTGTGTGCTGCAGACAGTCCAGAAGCTAAAGGCTGATTTGAAAAAATATATTTAGTATAATAGTAAAAAAATAATGCAGGGATATGGGTTCTCTCTTTTCTTCTGTAAATAATGATAAAAAGAGCTCCTCTGATTTTATGTATCTGTAGGAAGTTAGAATGTAGTTTGACAGTAGAGGTCAACCAGTGTAAAAGAGATTATACACAAGAAAATAACCTTTTAGCCAAATCAGTTCAAGCCTTTTAAAACTTCCAGATTTTCTTCAGGTAATATGCAAAGATGTGTGGCTATTCAGGGAACAACCAGATTAAAAAAAAAAAAAAAACTAAAACAAACCAAAACAATATCACAACAGAGCTGAGTCTCTTTGGACTTTGGGATTATAAAAATATTGAACTTTCTTCCAGAGTTTTGTGGAGTATGTACTATGGAAAATTTTGTCTAGATGTGGGCTATATTTTCCTTTTCTGTGAAATCCTGGAATATTTTTTTTAAAAGTATGCAGCTATTCAAGTTTTTGCAGTGGAAAAAAAAGAAAAAAGAGATGGTTCATTTGTTTGTTTGGTTTAAAGAATGGTATTCTGCTTAAAATCAGTTAGCAAAACAGAAAGAATGAAACCTGGTTAAAAACAACAACAACAAACACACACACACAAGCAACAACAAAAAGAAAACCCAACCCCAAACCAAAACCAAAGCCAACCAAACAACAAAATCTTATATAAGAATGGAAATGTCAGACAAAAAAAAAAAAAAAAGGTTAGTTAGTATTTACAGCAGAGCAAGAATTGCTGTACTTTACATATTTCAAGGCTTACTAGGCACTAATTCAAATACAGGAGGTCAGCAGAGCCCAGATGAAGGGCCAGGCTTCAAGAATTTCTATCTATGTGAGAGACAGACTCCTAGATCCATGATAAAAGCAGCTGAACTGGAACCTCCTTAACAGAAGGAAGACTGTGATATTGAAGGAGTCAGTATCCTTGACCTCTGATCTCCCCATGCTTTTTGAACAAAGCACATGGATATTCATCAGAATTAATGTGTGAAGCTAGTAAACAGGGATTAAGAATTCATTAATAAATGGTGGGCATTCTGTGGATTACTGTGTTAAGGCAACTTCATATACTTAAGGAAAATCAAGTAAATGCTGTAACTTGCAAGCTTTAATTGGGTTCTGATTTAATTCATCCAGGAAAAGAACAAATGGCAGCAGTTGTGGATGTTAAATGTAAGATAGAAAAGACTGAAGATAGCAAAGACTGAAGAGAAGGGGGGAAAAAAAGACAGACATGCAGAGTTTTACATTATACTTCGTTCCAGGGTTTGAAATTAGTTGGTTCTGACTTTACTCAGTAAGATAATATCTAGCTTCAGCCTGACGTTGAGTGAACTCTATCAATGAATGGAAAGGGATGTTATTCACTGGGAAAGTGTCTGAAAAAACAAGCCAAACAGTTAGCAGAAAAGAAAAAGAGAGTCATCTGAGACATCTCCTTGTGTGTTTTGTTGCTCTGAATACCACAGAAAAGCAGGATTCTAATGTTTAGAATGTAAAGATTCTAATAAACTACTTTTAGACAAAGAGTGTTTTCTTTTATGTGGTGTTTTTTCCATTATTCTCCATCTGTCATTTCATTTTGTAATATATAAAAAGTCATATGTATTTGTAAAGTCATATATACTTTTAAAGCATTTGGCACTATCTCTGTACTTCATGCAAACACTAAAAGCCAACTCAGTACAAAGTGTTAGCTCTTCATTTATATTAAATCAGAATGGTTCACTTAACTCTGTTTTCTGTAGAGGGTGCTAATTAAAGTAGCCTGTAAAGAAAAAAAAAAAATCTGTGTTAAATGATAGTGGTTTGATATCATCTAGACTAGTTTTATCCCAGATAAATTTCTGTTTATTGGTGTAGTACTTGGCACTTTTTCTTGTACTTGAAATTAGGATCAAGTTGCACCAAAAAATTAACTGAAAGAGGCTAGTCATGTTAGCTATTTCTTTTTTTGCTATTTTCTCATCATTTGCTACAAACAAAGAACATCCTTTCTTGGCTTCAGCTAGCCTGGAAATACATAGAGTACACAGAATGTTTCCTTTTAATTTTTCCTCTCTCTCTCTCCATCTTTTTTTTTTTTTTTTCGATGGTACTATTTAAAGTATGAACCTCACAATTAGTAGTCTGAATTTAATGAAAAACTGAGAGGAAAAATAGAGAAGAGGAAAAAAAAAAGACAGAGATAAAAATGACTGAGAGAGAAGGGGAGGGACAGAGGTCTACTTCCCTTTCTTCCAAAGAGGAGAAAAAGTCTGTTCAGAGTTCCTTTCCAGGATTCTAGTGAATCTTACAGGCAGATATTCAGGTATGGTCTTGACAGCTTCTCAAGTGTCTTATTTTTAGAACGAGTGAGTTACACCCATCCTCTGAAAAAGCAAATTATTTTAAATCATTCTGAAAATCCTATTCTTCTTGAATATCTTAAGGGTGTATTAATTGCCTACAGATAAAGATATATTAATTACCTACTGATAAACTCTTCTTTCAAAATGTTGAGTTCCGATAGCAAGCACTTGAAGATAATTAAGAACTTGGGATAATTGAGAAATGTAGGGCACATCCACATACACTTCACATAAGGTTATTCAAGATAGTCCCAAAAGAGAGGATAAGTGTATGCCACAGTGTTATGCCACATAGGTATACTAGCTCATGTATAGGAAGCAATATAGCTATGTGAATATGGTATTTGCACTGGGACTAATTAGGTCACTTCACTTTCATATTGTGATTGTTTCTAGTTTCGGAGCCAGTTGGGTATCTTTTCACAGCACGATATTGTTCGCTGTAGACATATCCTTATAATTGTTGTGTATACTCCTTTACATATTCATCCTCTGTGCTGAATGAATTAGAATTCCAGTTGGAAAACAGTGCACAATTGTTCCTAAGCCCTCATACATTTCAGTATTCTCTATCTGGATTTTTCTTACTTTATATGCTTGATGTTTTTTTACCATCTGATCTTTTGAAGAAAGGAGGAAACTGAAATATATTTTTATATGCTTGTGACAACCCTCCATTCTGTGATCTAACAAGTATTTGAACTACAACCTTCACAGCTGAGACTCCTATTCCTTGTCATAGGAGACAATTATTATCTCAGTTGGGAATAGACAAACCGATCATGTTTGATCATGTGGGTTGGAAGGACCTCAGCACAGGCTGACTTTCTTCAACTTTCTACCATGGAAGCTCTAGGATATATGTGAGAAAAAATTATTTGGGTTATTTTGATGGTAAGAAGAAACAAAAGACTTTTTATGACTTTTGCAAGAAGAAAATTTAGCATATTTTTTCTCTGCATATAGATTGTTTTTTTCTGAAGAAAAGTAAGAAAGGGAACAGTAGACGACAGATTTGGGTTGTGAGTGCAGGAAAAATATTAGAGAGGCAAAAGCCCATTTAGAGCTTAGACTGGCTTCTGCTGTGAAGGACAACAAAAAATCCTTCTACAAATATAGCAAGAAAAAAATAGCAAGAGGAGGGGCAAGGACAACCTCCACTCCTTGATGGACATGGAGGGGAACATAGAAACAAAAGACGAGGAAAAGGCAGAGGTGCTTAACACCTTCTTTGCCTCAATTTTTAATAGCCAGATAGGTCGTCTTCCTGACAACCGGCCTCCTGAGCTGACAGATGGAGTCAGGGAGCAGTATAGTTTCCCTGGAGGAAGTAGATGCAGGAGGAAGTAGTTAGAGGCCTACTTAGCTGCTTGGATCCCCTCAAGTCCATGGGACTGGATGGGATCCATCCTAGGGTGCCGAGAGAGCTGGCAGATGAGCTGGCCAAGACTCTCTCCATCATTTTTCAACAGTCCTGGCTCACTAAAGAGAGGTGCCAGATGACTGGAAGCTGGCCAACATGATGCCCATCCACAAGAAGGGCTGGAAGGAAGAACCAGGGAATTACAGACCTGTCAGCCTGACCTCAGTGCCAGGCAAGATTGTGGAACAGGTCTTCTTGAGTGCAATCACACAGCACTTACAGGATGGCCAAGGGATCAGGCCCAGCCAGCACTGATTCAGGAAGGGCAGGTTGTGCCTGACCAACCTGATCGTCTTCTATGATCAGGTGACATGCCTGGTGGATGAGGGGAAGGCTGCGGATGTAGTCTGGCTGGACTTCAGCAAGGTCTTTGACACCATCCCCCACAGAAAACTCCTGGCCAAGTTGTCAGCCCATGGCTTGGACAGCAACACTCTGTGCTGGGTTAGAAACTGGCTGGAGGGCTGTGCCCTGAGAGTGGCGGTGAATGGTGCCACATCCAGCTGGCAGCCAGTCATTAGTCATGTCTGCTAGGGATCAGTGCTGGGAATTGAGTCCATCATCAGTAAATTTGCAGATGACACCAAGATGGGGATAGGTGTTGATCTGTTAGAGGGCTGGAGGGCTCTGCAGAGGGACCTTGACAGGCTGAACAGATGGGCAGAGTCCAACAGCATGAGATTTAACACATCTAAGCGCCAGGTTCTACACATTGGCCACAACAACCCCATGCAGTGCTACAGGCTGGGGTCAGAGTGGCTGGAGAGTGGCCAGGAAGAAAGGGACCTGAGGGTATTGGTTGATAGTAGGCTGAACATGAGCCAGCAGTGTACCCAGGTGGCCAAGAAGGCCAATAGCATGCTGGCCTGGATCAGAAATAGTGTGGCCAGCAGGAGCAGGGAAGTCATTCTGCTGCTGTACTCAGCATTTGTTAGGCCACACCTTGAGTCCTGTGTCCAGTTCTTGGTCCCTCAGTTTAGGAAAGACGTTGAGTTGCTGAAAGGTGTCCAGAGAAGGGCAAGAAAGCTGGAGAGGGGTTTGGAGCACAAGCCCTATGAGGAGAGGCTGAGGGAGCTGGGGTTGTTTAGCCTGGAGAAGAGGAGGCTCAGGGGAGACCTTACTGTCATCTACAACTACCTGAAGGGAGGTTGCAACCAAGTGGGGGTTGGCCTCTTCTCCCAGAATAAGAGGGCAGTCTCAAGATGCACCAGGGGAGGATTAGGTTGGATGTTAGGAAGAAGTTATTCATAGAAAGAGTGATTGGCCATTGGAATGTGCTGCTCAGGGAGGTGGTGGAGTCTCCATCACTGGAGGTGTTTAGGAAGACACTGGATGGGATGCTTGGTGCCATGGTTTAGTTGATTAGATGGTGCTGAATGATAGGTTGGACTCGATGATTTCGAAGGTATTTTCCAACCGGCTTAATTCTATTCTATTCTATTCTATTCTATTCTATTCTATTCTATTCTATTCTATTCTATTCTATTCTATTCTATTCTATTCTAAGACAAGTGTATAATGTTGCTTCTTAAACATAGGTGCAGCTGATCTCAGAAAGTCATTAAAGCAATTATTCATATTCTACTTGAGTTTTGGGGGAAGTTGTGTGTTTTCTGATATATTACTACTGTACCTAAACATTGGTGCTTACAAGAACCTACTAGTCATTGCAGAAACAAATGTCACAAAAATTAATTATTATTTTAGCAAAAAATAGTACAAATGAGTAATGAAAATTGTGTTCAGTGAGGGATTCATGGGTATTGTGCAAGCCTTTTTCTGCTCTGTAGTTTAGGAATTTACCCCTTAAGATTTTTTTTAAAGAAAAAGAAAAGGGAAAAATATTTTCCATAAATATGTATTTCCTTTTTACAGAGTTAGAATGAAACACTGAATTTTTGTGTCTCACATGATTGAAGAAATATGAGTAATTGCATATATAATTGAACTGCTAGATATAATTTCTCTGACTAGAAATGCAGAGCTTTCAGTTTGGTTTTCTATCTAGAAACTGACCTAGCATATTATATGTGTAGGTTAATATGGTCTGTTGAGATAGATTTCCATTGGTTTCTCTATGCAAACTAAAGTCAGGCAATTCACAAATACTTAATTCTATTAAAGATTAATTTTGCTAAAATGTTGTCATGGTTCTGAAGTGATAAACATGATAGGAGTGAGCTCCATTCATGACTAGGATACAATGAATTTTACAAGTCACATCTTAGAAGGCAGATTTTTCGTATTGGAAAATTTTCTCTGAGTGTGGGCTACAGTCACACATAGCACATATGCTTTCAGGAGAATTGAACCAGTCTATTCAATATTAAACTGCCAAGGTGCCTGACTAAGTATTAAAGATGTCAGTAAGTTATGCAAACATTGGAAAAGACAGCAACAAAATCTCTTTTTCCTTTATCCTGAGCCCATCTTTATCAACTATTTACATCATTATTGACCTTTACATGCGATGCAGACTTCATGTCTTAAAAGGTTTTTACCCAAAATCATGATTTTCATCATTCCGAGGTGGGTTGTTTAGTCCCTCTTTCTTAGACACAGCAGAGCAAAACTTGGGATGCTTGGTACAGAACTCACATCACCCAAGACCTCTACAGAAGCAGCAAGAAAGGGTCAAAGCTGTTCGGGGCGGGGATGGGGGCGGGTGGGGAGGGTGGGGTGGAATCTAGAAATGAGGCACCTAGTGCAGCATAAGACTGAGCTAGCAATCTTTAGTATCTTGAACTCCATAGGCTGAGAAAGAAATTAATATCAGCAAAAATTCCCTTTGTAAATCCTGCTTTCTAATGGAGAAATCACTAGGAAAAAGGTTAGAGGAAGGGACAGTGGAGCTGTTAAATTAAACTAGAAAGTTTAAAATAACACCTCTATCACTACAGACTGTAAAATTTCCCAGTACAGATCAGGCTTACTTGAAAGGCTGTGATAGATGTTACTGAAATTAGAAATACTGGTTTTGCTGAATTGAGGTGAAATAACATACAAGTTTTTCCAGAGTGCATATATTTCTCTAAGTACAACCAATCTCAAAAAACATGTAAGCTCTGAAAAGTATACTTGCAAGATAGATTTAATTAACCTAATACGCTTCCAATACATCAACTAAATGGATCAAATATTTTCAGAACATTAAATGTAAATAAGTGAAGCAGGGTACACAAATGCAACATATTGTTTGTTGTCTCTGAAGTTGTACTGATTTTCCAATTGGAGTAGCTATATAATTGCTTTAACAAATCTTTGTATTAGTTTTTGATGCATATAAACGCACAAAAGTCATAAATATGAACAAACAGCACACAAATATAGTAATATTGAAGAAAATGAAAATTATATTGGTTTATAATGCCAACAATAATCTGCAATTCTAGAGCACATTCCGTTCTGTTGTTTCCAAACATCCTACAAATAACAGGTATTTTCAAGGCTCCTGTGAGAATAGGTAGATTATCATCTCCATTTAAACTGGCTCCATTTTAAGTACCTGCTAATTTAAGATACCTGTTTGCAGAAGGGGATGGCTGAAGGAGCAATGGATTACCAATATGAAATTCTGAGCAATCAGTAAGAAAGTTGGAGGGGTTTTTGTTTGTTTGTCTGTTTGTTTGTTTTGGTTTATTTTGTTTTCCCCTTATGATTTCCTGGGAGTCTTTGGGAGGAGAATTTCATCTTAAATGTGTCAGTAAAAGAATATAGTCCAGGATGACTAATTTCCAGCCCTATTTTCCATCCACCAAATCATCTAGTCCTTGTGCTCTTCTTAGGGTTTGAATATTATTGCTTGGTTACAGTACATCAGATTCTGCTATTCCAAATCCCAGCATGACAATTTCTCCCTTGAGAATGTCCACTGTTTGCAGTCCGAAACACTGTGCTATTTGTAGCAGAGCTACTTGTCCAAGGAAGATCTTTCTGCAATAACTATTGAGACAATCTCGTTCTGTCACCACAAATGAGACATATTGTCCTCCCCCTGTCTTTTCAGACTCTATAGAAATTTGTTAAATCTTCTCTATACTATGTTTTAACATTATACTGAAAAGAATATGAATAATAAAACTGTGATGTTTTGTATATGTCTTGAAAGGGACTTAGGTAAAGTCTGATAAAACTTCTTCCATGCAAAGTATTTGTCTGGAGAATAATGACATCTTAAAATAGCAATATCATTCTTTCAATAGAAAGGAATGTACTTTAAGAAAGAGAGAGAAGAAAAAAAAAAAAAAAAAAAAAAAAAAAGAAAGAAAATGGCATAAAAGGGAAAATAGATGTTATACACTACCAAGAGAGTGGAATTTGTATTTTTTACCTATGTACTACACCAACAGACATGACAGAAAACTGATCCACCAGTAATTTCAAGACTGTGTAACCCAGATCTGTATTATGATGTTAAGGAAGGAAATGCCCTGGTTTCAAGAAATTAAATGAGCTTTAATCATTTCAATTCAACATTCTCTTATGATTTGTTCATAAGATTTCACTAAGTAGTCTTATACATTGTTTAAGATTAATCTGTTAAATAAATAATATTTACAAGAATTTCTCTCCATCCCTGCAGGGATAATAGAACATTATAGCAGTTCCCACACAGAGAAACCTCTCAAATTTTATCTGTTGTTTTTTTCTTTTTCTGTTAAATCTGAAAATCAACTTGCCTTTCTAGCAGCACTGATATGTTTATGTACCATAGATCGAACAAAGAGGTGTAAAATGACAAGGAAAAATTCAGGGAGAATGATAATGCTAGAGAGCACACTAAAATCTCCAGAGGAGTGGAGTAGAAAACCTCTGTACAGACTTTCTCACAACAGTTTGCAGGTTCATGACATCCTTATGGATAATTTTGGGTTTTGTCCTGAGATCTTCTGTACGTTCTGCAATGCCTAGGGCACCAGGAGCATTGCAGGAAGCCAGAACGTAACACAGAGTTTCTGGTGTCTTCTCCTCCACCTGTTTTCCTTGTCTTGGCTCGATCATAGTACATAACATTGTTAAAAGTCATAACCTTTCTCAAAACTTAGTTTGAGGGAATGATAATAGATTACTCAAGATGTTACTATAAGAGAAGAGCCCCGTTCAATCTGCATACCTACATGCTTATGCATAAAAACATCTTGACGTTGACTGATGATGGCTTCTAAATATGACAGATCATGAATTTCTATCCCACTTGTTTCCTTCTCCTTCATAGAACTGTTTATTAATTATGAAATTTACCTAAATAAAGATTGCATATGGAGCAGATTTTACGCTTTAATTACAAAGAAGAATTCATTAACATTGTTGTACCACCCTTCCCCTCTGCTGCATTCTGGTTCCACACAGCCCTTATAGAAAGGGAGGAGCTCCTGAAAAATGGGACTGTAACGAGCAAGGCAAGCCTGGGAGGGGACCTGTGGTAAACGTGTAGCCTAGATGCATCTGTGGAGGCTTTCTGGGAGGCTTTGCAGCCTAGAGTGTCCTGGGTTCATGTGTGCTTGTTGGAAGATCCTGAAAGCAAACCTCTGTTTTAAGAAGGTGGACGGGTGGTACATAATTTAGGTAGAAGGGGGCTCTGAACTCTTTGCCCTCAGGCCTTCTGACTGCAGCAGTGGCAGGTCTGGCTTCAGTTCTGAAAAGAGAGAGGGTTTTTTGCCAAATTTTCTAACCCAAGTACCTGCATTGTTACATGCTTAGCACTGACATGCAAATACTGACGCTCATACATATGTATGAATATGTCAGTGTCGGTCTTCAGCCGTGGATAGCTGTATGCTTGACTGGCATGTGTGTTGCTGATTACTTGATTCTTGGATTTCAATGATTTTTTGAGACAGCTGAAACCCCAATTTTTTTGCATTTTGTTTATTTAGTGAAATATCAAAAAAAGAAGAGAAAGTGAAGGTTGATTTAAGTTTGGAGTTTTATTTTTCAGGGTTGGTTGTGGGTTTGGGATTTTTTGTGTGTTGGGTTTTTTGGGGTATTTTTTGAAGGTTTTTTTTTTCTCTCTGCCTTTGATGTTTTCTCTTAAGCTGTGTTTCAGCTTGCAGCAAGTGGTTGGCCACCCCTACCCTTCTGGTTCCTTGCTTTCTTTTACACTCTTCCAGAACATGTTTCATGCCTTCCCTCTTTCTTGTTTAGACTAAATTAGCCAATGAACAACCTGACCCAGCTGCTTAGCTGTTCCCTGATCTGCATTTTACTTCTTAATGAGCTCAGAGTGACAAGCTATTTAGGCTGCTCGTTCCAGCATCAGCTCTGACTCCATCTGTAACTTTAGTGCCACTTCTTTGTCAGCAATGCCAATTACAAATGTGTGTCTTTCTAATTTATAGCACTCTAGTTATAACGCCCACACTGTGCTTCATGTGTTCTCTCTTTGCATCTACTGTTTGTAGTCACCTGAGCAGACCTTCAGATTGTCAGAGCAAGGGTCTGCTACATGGCTGGCATTGATCAGCTATCTATAGCACCATATAAAATTTGGCACTGCATAGATCATTTGCTCCCTTTCATCTGCCTTGAATTTGGAAAGCTCTGTTGGTTCACACAGGGTTCTACGAACCTGTCTGTGCATTGATCCTTCTGTGAACTGGCAATCCTGGAGCAAATGTGTTCCCTCACATATGATACTGCAATATGGGAAAAAGAATTACTTACTATGCATCTGTAGGGCTATATTATATTTTTCTTGGCCTCCCTCACATTCATCTGCAGAAAAATCTTAAACATGTTCCTCTTTTGCCCAACAGCAATAACTAGGACTTGGTCCGTTTCTTTGTGTGTATTGTTAAAAACACAGAACAACCTGAAGTCTCTGCTCAAGAGAAGTGAAATAGCAATAAGCAGTCTCCATTTCCACTGGTTTATAGTTTGGTCTGAGGAACTGAAAATGGGTTTGCTCTTTTCTGTTACTGTTGCTGCTGGATGTGTATCCTCTTCTGACTAGCTGGTCTTACCAGGAGTAAAACTCACATCTAGAAAGATGTTTAAGATGATAGTAAAGGAAGCAATGTTTGGCTTATTAGATTCCCAAAGAGACAGTTTCTCAGTCTTAATGACTGGTATAGTTTAAATTAATTTAAAAAGATAACTGCTTCATATTGTTTGTAATTTACCCTCAGTTTTTCATTTCATCATGATTCTGTTTCTGTTCCAATTGGATGGATGTGGAAATACTATCATTATCTCTAGCTATGTGGGATAATAGAACAGTCTCAGTCTGTGTGGTTGCTTTTGATGGCTGAGTGTGAGTGTGTTTCTTTCTGCTAAAATTTTTGCTCCTCATTTGGAGTATTTGTTAGAAGATGTGGAATACTCTCAATTTTTGTGAAGAGTGTGAGGAATGAGGGAAATTCCAAGAAATGCATCATATGGGATTTGGCTCATATCTGTCAAGACAGGACAAGAGGCTACCAAGATAAATTTCTTCCATCAGATCCAATGTAGTGCTTTAAGGTGAAATGAGTGCACAACAGCATTCCTGAAATGATTAAAGCCTTTACCTCCCATGGACAGTGGAAGTAGAATTTCATTTGGTGTGTTGTACAAAGAGGCAGCAGAGTGAAACATTTAGCACCTATTCCTACTTTATTATTTATTCTTCAGGGAAAAAAAAAAATAGTCTTGGGTTAAAATCGTTACTCACATGGTAAAATCATTAAAAAGGTATGTGTTGCATTCACACACATAACAAATTGTAAATAATACATTTTAGTATTAGAAAATTTAGACGTTAAGCTTCTAAACTATTCATGTAAACTGCTGGGTTCAAATAGCCCCATTTGACAAGACCATGAATTAATTGATTTTGAACCATTTATGGTCTGTTTGTAATAACCCTTCCGTTATTGTAAGTTTTCAGTTTTACAGGAGAACAAAACAATAATGGATAAATTCCTTGACATTTTGAATTTCATGAACATGTGTTAAGTAAACTATACAATTTGCCTCTATTATTTAAAAATGCCTTTTTTTAATTATTATTTTATCAGAAATTCTCCTCCAAATGTTTCTGCAAAGGAAACACATCTTTAGGAAAATTCACAATGGTTGGCATATGCAGCTAGAAGAGTGGAGAACAGAACACTCTATCTAATTTCTTATATTAAACAAGTATAGAAAGTTTAAGAGATGTCAATGACCAAACCTGCAACCTTTAATTTCTAATGCTGCAGGATTCAGTTTGTTTATCTCTTTGTTGGAGATTCCTCACTGAAAGGCCAGAAAAGCTGTGAAAATTATGTCCACAATTCTAAAATAATACTGCTAGAACTGATGTTTGTTTCTCAGGAAATGAGAATTGGCTTTCTTCTGTTCAGAGTAGCTTGAGCTCCTCTGAAAGGGAAGAATCACAAATATTTTAGTCCACTTATCACACGGCAGATGATGTTGATGTCTGTGTTACTGTTAAATTACTTCTTTTACATTAGTGTGGAATTCTACTAATATGTAAGGAGCAGCTCCTCTGTCTCTACCTTTTCAGAAATCTACTGCTAACAAGAGTAAATAAATTTACTTTAAATAAATTATTTTAGTTTCAGTAAGGAGATGTGATTCTGATCACAAAGTATGTTTTCTACTATTGATCTCCCCCTCTAGCTTCCCACCCTTTTTTAGGGAACATGCTGAGGAATTCTGGAAGGACAAGTATAGACTTGTATGGATCATGTTGTGGCCTGTCTATTCTCCTTCTGGTATAACTACAGGGCATGACTACAAACTAGTGCAAGTTGAGACAGCCTTGAGGGTGCACAAAGTTGTACTGGGGCTGAACAGTCTCTAGATTGCCCCAGGAGCTGGAACTGCCTTTTCCACCATTTTTCTTTCCTGCACTAAGACTTATTTAGGCAAGGAAGGAAAACCTGACAAGTGAACAATCTGTGGAGTTAGGAAAGTGCCATTTTTAAGCAGCCACTTTTAAGATGTATAGGATCAGGATTTCCTCATTAATTTCCATTGATTGTTAATTTCCATTCTATTAGGGGTTTTTGTGGTGGTTTGTTTCTTTTGTTGCTGTTGTTTTTTGGGTTTTGGGTTCTTGTGGATTTTTTTTTTTTTTAATTGTGCACTAAAATTATCAAAATAATACATTTTAAATCTAGAAGTTTGCATAGCAATATTATAGTTAAAGTTACTCTGCTACAGAGGATGTTGAATGTTGAATTTCATCCTGTGTTTCTACATTGAACCCTCTAACTTGTAACTGAGCTAAAACATACATTTTAAGTATTGTCAAGGACTCCCAATGAAAGAAATCTACTGTGGTCCTCAGTAATTTGTTCCAGCAGTTAATTGCCTTCTGTGGTAACATTGTGCATTTTATTTTTAATCTCTCTCTCTTTTAATCTAGGATTTTCAACAGGAAAGATCTTTTACAGTGTTCTATGGAGAACTGCTCAACACCTCTCTACTTGAAGTAAATGTGTTGTTACTCCCTTACTGGTCCTTTCCAGAAGTAACCCTACAAAGCTCACTGAGCACTACAGACACGCTTTTAAACAATAGAGGCTCAAGGAAAACATCTAAGCAAACAAATATCCTTATGGCTGCCAGAGAAACATGTAATTCTGCATAGGATGCAGAAGGTGATGTGTTGTGTGCATCAGAGGGGCTAAGAATGCAGGTGCACTCCCTTATCTATCTTATCTTAGGAGGTATCAAGGAGGTAAAGGTGAATTCCTGAAAATACTGTGAGTATGTTGGTCAGTTTTCAGAGTACAATATTTCTCAGATTGGGATTTTGCAGGTATTTCTGTTGAAATTAATGTGGTGATGGAAGTGGCTGCAAAATATCAGATCTCCTCTTTATTATAAAACATCAATTATTGTTGAAAGGAAATCAAAACTTTTTATTTGCAGGATACTTATGCTGTAAGAACAGGCAGCGGTTGAGAACTGGTTGCAAAGCCTTGAAGTGCAGGCTAAAATCTCCTGTTCAGGAATTAAACAGTACTGTTGGTGTACATTTTTCTCCTCACTTCTTCCTCTCCAAATGTGCTTTAGTCCTAACCTAGAGGGACCACCTGTGAGTGAGAGGGTAGTTTAGTCTCCATGCTTATTCACTCCTTGGTCTCTCTGCTGAGACTGTCAAGCCAAGAATGCCAATTAGTTCAGCATTAACAAGCCTCTTTATGTGTTCTATTGGGCCTAAGAATTGACAGCTTCAATTCTGTATTTCCCTGGTTATGTGGATTTATGTTAAATTCTTGTTTCTCATGAAAATGCTTTCAAGCTACTGGTTGGGCTGTAACTAATTGATTCAGAATTAGAAGTGGGTGCAAATCAAAATCTGGTCAGGTTACCCTTGGTTTTGGATACATTACCAGATCTGATCTGGACAGCTCATACTTAACTCTGTTTATAATGATCCTCTAAAAATATTGTTTTGTCTAAAGTTGCGAAAACTCTTATTTTTATGTTGGTCTGCATGCATGGGACTGATACAGAAGAGTGGGCTATGAAATTAACTCTGTTCTGGGACAAATTTTGAAATGTGAAAGAATTTTAAATCCATGTTCTATAAAGACTTCTGTATGCATAAGTTGATATTAACTCATGCCTGTAAAAGCACTGCAAGTGTTGAGTACTTACAGGCTACATAGGAGCACTGTGCTTTCTCATGTGTTATTTTATATACGTAGGAAGAGAGAGAAAACTGTGCTGTCTCACTTCGTACGTCTCCTTCTCATGTCTTCTTAAAACCCTCTATCATAAGGACCACAAAGAAAAAAGCTGGAAGTGGTTAGGTTACTGTGTTGCTGAGATCACAACCTATCTCAGAATCCTTAATTTTCATATTGCTTCCCTGTGTCAACCCCTCCCACTGAGTGAAAAATCTCAAGCTTTCTTACTACATGTGGCAGGACTGATATATTGGTGCCTGTTTGCAGAGGGTCTAACTCCTCTGGAATACATGTTTATGATGTAGATCCCCATTCTTCATGGTAACACCAATATGCAGTAATATATAAGCACGTGCAAAAAAGGCAAAATCAGAGATTGTTTCTAACTGCTTCTTCATAGGCTGTACAGCAGTAGTCAACATGCCTGAAAAATGTCCCCATGATGTTGTTTATAGCCGTGTTGCATTACTCAGCTTCCTTTAATAAATCAAATTCAAGTTGTGACATGTTGTTAATTCGATCACTAATAACCCACTCATATTGCAAATCTATGTCAGTAGGTTGGTGTTGATTAAGTTGTAGTCACTACTAACATATTGTTTTAAATGTCTGATAAATTTTATTTGCTGCAGTGATAGACTTCCTACTCTGATGTAGGTTTTGGGTTTCTTTTTCTTTCTTTCTTTTTTTTTTTTTTTTTTTTTTCTTTCTTCTCCCCTTGTACGCCTAGAAAAATGACACAAATGGCCCTGAGGTGGTCCTCTATAGGCCTTTTCTCTTCATCTGTCTGCTGCAAAGAGAGCTGGTAGCCACTAGAGGGGAGGAGACTGCCGGCTTTACTGAGTGCTTCACGCTAGAGCTTGAAGGTGCAGAAGCTGTCACAAGACTGGTTGCCCAACGAAATGGTTTAAAATATGTTATGAAGGTTAGTAAAAAATAAAACCAAAAAACTGTTTTTCCCCCCTGCCCCCACTCCCCTTAATGTATTTGAAATACTAATTTCTCAGCACATCGTCTCTCTTTGGAGTGTTAATGTCTCAGGTAGTTAACTTGGGGAGGGTA
The DNA here is from genome assembly GCF_026170545.1 of Melanerpes formicivorus. Classification (NCBI taxonomy): domain Eukaryota; kingdom Metazoa; phylum Chordata; class Aves; order Piciformes; family Picidae; genus Melanerpes; species Melanerpes formicivorus. The sequence continues at coordinate 27,849,815 of NW_027142353.1, read as the reverse complement.
AAAATCTGCGATAAAAAACATTTAAAATGTTACGTCTGAAGGTAATGTGTTTAATCTTTCAAAGAAAATGTTTTATTTTCTGTGCAAGGCTACTGGCGAATTAGGGTGTGGTCTAGGAATAACAAACATTTATAACCTGTGTGGAAGTAGAAGTTTTTATTTGATGTTTTCAAAGTTTCCAACCATTCTGTCCATTCCCTTCTTCCTTCCCCCCAACTGTCCCCCCTCTCCCCCCCCCCCCCCCCAACAATTGCTGATGAACAAATGACTGAACTAGTGGAAAACTTAATTATAGTTGTTACAAACTTTTTACAACATATGTGCTGAGTTATATGTAACCAAATCTAAGGCAAAGTAGCAGAAATGCTCATTTTATCATCTGTAGGTGGATAAATATATATATTTTGTTTTCTCTGTATGTACAATCTGACCTTTTTATTTTATTTTTTAAAACAGACTAAATTCTTGGTATTGTTAAAGAGCTATAATGTAGAACTGTAGCTTGTTACACTTACTCTCCTGAGTGTAATTGCACTAAGATCATTCAGTTTCCATTTGGAAAGCCAGTGGCAATTACTGGAATACAATGTATCATGCATTTGCTCACTGGATATAAAACGTATATACTAATTCGCAATAAAATGTAACAGCTGTCAGTGCATTTTCTGCTCTGTTACTTCAATAAATTGGAACTCTGACTAGAAAATGGGAATATTGCATTTTTACACACTCCGTAATGTGTTTGCTTTTTGCAAATACAATTTATTTTTTTCGTGACAAAAATTGTGGTTTGTTATTACTGCTAGTGGATAAATATTCTTATATCAGAATGAATTACACATGGTATCTGTAAAGAAGTAGTAATATTTTCTGCTTTTTATTGTAGCCTGTCTCCAGTAAACAAAATGCACTTAACCTACTTCTGTCACATACTGGGTATTTGTTTTTATTTTCTTTTTTTTTAGCATTGCAATGGCTGGGGGATGGGGAGAGTTTATTTTACCCTACCTTTGCAGGTATTTGGATATCTGGTTAACATTTTGTAGGAGACTGTTACATCTTTCATGGATTTCCTTTTTATTTATAAACCCATGTGTAGACAAATAATTCTGGAAGACAGTTATTAACTATGACTCCTCACATTATGAACTAGTGCATCTGAGTTTTATTTAAGATAAAATGCCTGCACATTTGTGTAATTTTGTTACTTGAGGTCAGACTTTTCACAGATAATTAGCCTTTTACACACTGTGAAATCAACCTGCATTGGTTATTTGGCTAGACTCTTTGCTTCTGTTCTTTATTTCCCAGAAGGTTAACGTGCTGAAAATCTAGCTGCAAGCACATAGTACTGTCTCTTTGTGCTGCTAATTATCCCGTTGCATAATTATTAATATCAGGAGCAGGAAGAGGAAACAAGCACACCAAATAGTCGTGAATGCTAGTGTTCTGGCAGGAAGCTGGCCCTGCATTAATAAAATGTGCCTGTGCCAATATCACAGAAGATAGGAGCGTTCCTTGTTAAGGATCATTTATTAACTGAGATCATCTTTTAGTTCGCCTTGGGGTAATGACTAATGTCAATGGCAAATTTCACAGTTGTCTAGAGAAATGAATTAAATTTGTAATAAAAAGCCCTTCGGCTTGTTGTACATGTTCATTTATTGGAGTAGTTGAACTAGGAGAACTGTAAGGCAACCAAGAACATTGGCTTAATTTTCCTTACATATAATAGTGACCTTTAGCTTCATATTGAAAAAGTTACCTATTATAGACTGGTAAATTAAATGAGAAGTTCCTCTAATGCAAAATAAACTAAGTGACTGAGTGAAGTTAAACGGCCCTTGAGCTTATGAGGTTTTTGGCAGAAACAATTTTTTTTTTCCCTGCTCCTCTTCTGCACAAGTCTTCTGAAGGTGGTTTGGTGTCTAATCAGTCAGATAAAACAATACAAAGTGGGGTGTTAAGAAGTAGTTAGAAGTCAGTCCTGAAGGATACAAAGATGCATGAAGACCTTGGGATAGTACAGTGACATTTTACATACTGAAAGTATGGGTTTGGTTGAAAAGTTTCAAATGTTCTCTGTATGGCTTCTTTTCTATAAACTCAAAGTAACCTTCATCAATTTATCAAAAAGGTGCATTATGTTTTCTTTTTAATTTATGTATGCATCAATAACCAGAAGCAAGTCTAAAAATACTGTCACTGTGGAGCAAAAATATGAAATTGGTAGGAAAATATCAAAATGTAAGGAAAAATGGCATGCACCACAGCACAGCTGGGATGAGAATTAAAATCATCCTCTGCTCCTAGGTCTAAAGACAAGAGCTTCTGATTTCAGGGTGTATGCTTTCGTCTTTGGAAAGATAATAAGCCCTGTCCCACCAGGAATGTAATACAGACTGTGTTTAATTGTTAGTGTGGTAGGTTTCTTTCAAAGTTATATCATGCCTTACTGAACACAGGAATGGTGTGGGGAAAATCCCAGCAGACAGGAACAGAAAAATCCTGCAACTGTTGAAGGAAAATGGAGGTGGGAATACATTCACTTTGCCATCAACACCTAGTTGGGCTTAGGATGTGTTTATATGTGGAGCCCCCAAACTATACCAAGGTGCTTGGAAAATGGTTAAAATAAACACAAGAGTGCTGTCTTACTCTGAATGTTTGTCAAAGTTCATGACGGATTTACAGCACTGATGTTTTGAAAATCACCTTTATGTTGTGTATAAATTCTCCATATAATTCCGTGCAGTAGGTACTTTTGTGAAATCTTGTATTAAAATCTTGTGCTTATTTCCATCAAACTTAATATGGCAGTCATCTAGCTTATTTATCCCGAAGGATCCTGACATTCTGACAGTTTTGTAGATGTGAAGTTCTCTGTCTGCCCTCTGCTTAACAAAAAACAAAAACAAAACAAAAAAAAAAACAAACAACAACAAAAAAAGCCCCACCAAACTTTTGGAAATTTGTTAAGAAACTGCATATTTTAATGAATACTTTCTCAAAAAATGCTTTTTAAAATAGTTGGTCAGGTGAACAAAAGGTTGTTTTTACTATAACTGACTGGGCTTTGCAAGAAATTTGGAGTGTGTAGTAAAATCATGAAAATGCAAATATCAGCACAAACCCCTAATAGCTCCCAGGGCAAACTGTAGGCTCATAGAGATACTAACGCAGGAAATTTTTAAGTGATTTTGGCAACTCATGTCTACATGGCTGTTGTGTGACCACCTCAGGAGTGAATAATTTCAAATGTAAAATTAGGCTGTTGAGAAAAGGATATAGTCAAGTGTAATATCCAGAGACCGTGATATATCCACAGGGAGTCAGTGTTGCCGGGGGTCTTTTTTGCACCAGTCAGTTAATGGACCCAAACTAGGGAGGGAGAAAATAGGGAGTTAAATACAGAGGTACAAAGCTGCTAATGGTTATTGTTTATTTTTTCTGACAGAGAAGGTCAACTTTAATTTTGTATCTGTCACATGCCTGAATTCTAATGCATCATGTTAGCAGCTTTTAAGAATATTCCAGAGATGGTTACCAGAAGATAATGCAGAAATGAAACATGGTGTTCATAAGTGGGGGATGGAAATGGCAGGCTTACATTGTCCTTCAGTGTAAATTGTTGCAAAGTTTAGTGGGACACCTGGATTTCTTTGGAGTCCAGATTTATGTTCCTTGCACAGACAAGATAACTAATCAAAGAAAAAAATTCAGCTACCTGGCTCTTGGGAAAATCTAAAAATTCATCTTTTACTTTATTTTTAAATCCAGGAAATTATTTTACAGTATCTTTTTCTTGACTAGTAGCTAAAGAGGCTTTCTTTAGCCATACGTAAGGAAATTGCCTTTTCCAACTAGCATGAATATACAGTTGCAAGAGATTTTCATTAAAAAAAAAAAAATTCTTCTAAAATCCAACCATTGAAAGTTGTGAATGTGGTAAGCAATCCCTGTGCTTTTAAAATAAATATTCTACTGCCTTCTCAGAATGTTGACTTAAAAGTTTTTTTAAGGGAAATTAAAAAAATATAACCAAAGATAGAACAAAGTCTAAGCACGAGGGGGAAAAAAAGCTAATGTTTGATGTAAAAAAAGCAATGACTGTATACAGGTACTTGCAAATTTAAATGAACAGTTATATAGAAAGAATTAAGATTTGTCTCTATGTTTAAAGAAAAGGAGAATAAATCCCACCTAATTTTCTTCCATAAGTTTTCTTCTGAGAGGTGTGTGACTGCTAATATAAAATACCTTATAAAAAACTCAACCAAGGAAATGTCCTTGCAGCCAGGAATATGGAAGTGTGTTATTATTATGCAATTAAGTGAAATGATTGAACATATATTTCCTTAAAATTCAAGTGCTATCATCAGCATTTACAAAATTAATACCTTGAGTACCTGCAGCACTTGTCAAACTGCTACAGAAATTTTGGTGTGAAGAATATTTGAAATTTAGGCTATCGTTAAGCAAGTTGGCCAGGTACAGATTTAAGCATCTAAGTGCTTGAAAGTGCTGACTTGCTTTTAAGCTTTTGGTATTGGATTTTATTTAGTTAGTTAGTTAGTTCTGTTAGTCACCTTTAGGAGACAAAGTCTTTAATCTATACTCCCTAAGTCTCTGTTAATCTGAAATAAATTTGGTATTTTCTATCACAAGGTATTTTCTTTTCCGCATTTGTTTGGTTTGTAATTATATTTTCCCCCTCCCCCCTTTTTAGACTATAGCATTTACTTCTCACAACCTTAGCTGACCAAGAAGTAAAGCAACATAAAGTAGATATGGGTGCAGCTCTCTGAAACAGATTCATTTTCTCTCTGCTGTGGAATAGACTTTATGCTTATTCACAGAGAGGGAGTTTAGAAATGTTTTTAGAAAATGCAGATGTGCAAAGCATTCTTAATAAGGATGGGAAAAGAGTTTGCACTCCCCTTTTAACCACTCTCTCACCTCAGCCCTTTTCAGCATGTAACCTTATTCTCTGTGGGATTACTTGGATGAAAACCAATTAGAGAACTGCTCACACAATATAAATGCATACAGATTAGTACAGATTGAACAGTACCAATGCCAACTAATCATACAGTATATAAAGTCCTAAACAATATAGATATTAAGGAATGATGGGGAAATGGAATCATTATAAAACTGAGAGCAAAATGGAAGCAGCTTAAAACTCTTTATTTAAACAATAAATAAAGTATAGGCTTTCTCTTCCTCCCTCCTTTTTTTTTTTTCCTTTCTCTTTTCTTTTGTGGCAATCTGCCCATAGATGAACGAAGTATACCAAAGAAAAGTCAGCCTACGTGCTTTGCAGAGAGTATTCCTAGACCCTTCGTGGTAGCATTACTTCAGCATTTTCCATTCTTCAGCTGCCCATCCCCTCAATAACCTCAAATGCAGCATTTATTCTCCAGATAGGATGAGAATGAGAAAATGGTCTCCTCTGAGGAGGATGCTGATGACACTACAAAGGTGCCTGGGAGCAACAATAGAGACTGTAAATATGACTGAATTATTTTAATGTATAGACCCCAAGGACTGTGCGATCTAAAAGGTTTGTTTTGCTGGGTAAAGCCTGCAAGAGGACTACAGCAGAACCATGAGACCAGCCATTGCTTCCCATTGCTTTGGTGTTGTCAATTCCTGATGCTTCATGGAGGATATTTTGAGGAAAATCTAGTACTTCTTCTTCTATTTGAGACTGTTGCCCAGCAATGGAAAGAAAATTATGAAAAAAAAATGCAAGTCTCCTTCACCAGGTTTCATGCTCTCTTCATACTACCAATGTCTGTTTTGATGTGCCTACAGCTTTAGCCTTTTATTATTATTATTATTTTATTTTCTTTCTTCTTTTTTTAATGTCATTGCCTTTTCTTGCTTTTTCTATTATTATTAATTGAAAAATGTTTTCATGATTGATATTAGAACTAGGCTTTCTGATGAGCATTAAACTTTTCCTACCCTCTCCTTCTGAGGATTCATTGTTACATGTAATCATGGTGAAACCTTCTGACTTTTTCAAGTAATATCACAGACCATTTTCAGGCTGTTTCTGATTAGAGCCATGTGAGGCATCTGTCTTTTACTTTAATATTGAAAAGGCTGTTTAACCCTTGAAAAATATTTTGCAACAGTCTTGAAATAATGTGCTGGAATTTGGAATGGCCTGCTTCATATCTTCTCCTAGGCATTTGTATGACTGATGTCTTAGCTGCTGAACTAGATTGTCTTACTATCATAGCAAAAGTGAAAGACTAAGAAGTCTATCTAGATATAGGTACAAGCCAGAAGTGAAAGTTAAAAACCACAAATAAAAGAACTGAGTCATACTGAGATGGGCAAAAAACAACAACAACAACAAAACCAACCAAACAAAAAAAAAACCCCAACACACCCCACCCATAAACAAACCTCAAGACAACTAAAGGTAACTAAATAGTTTACAGGAGAGATTGGTATATAAATTGGTCTTCAGGAGAACAGCTGTAATTCTTAGACTAGCAGTGGTTATATGTTAAATTTTACTCTGAAAGTATTTACTATAGCATTAAAAAAACCAACAAACAAGCGCGCAAACAGAAAACAAACAAACAAAACAACCAAAACCCGCCAAAAACCAAGGTTAATTGCTATATCAACTCCCTGTACTATAGGCTGTCTCTTTGTTTCTAGCTTCAAAGGAGAGAGAAAAGAAATCTCTACTATCATGATTGTTACATAATTTTAGCTGGATTTCTGTCTTCCAGTTTAAGCAGAGATATACAAGATCTCAAATGCCTGCATTCATTAAGCTCTCACCACTCAATTCTGTTATTGAAACCCAGAGCCAACCCCTGATGTGCTCAGGTACTATCCATATCCAAACAGGAGTACTGGATAGGCCTTTCTGCATATGCTACTCTCATCAGATGATGTCCAGATGCCATTATTTCCTTACCTGGAGTAGTCTAGCAATTATTCCCCTGTTATGACAGAAAGTAATTTTAGAAGTGACAGACCAACAGCTAGTGGAGAGCTTCATTCCTAACTGTTACGACTCACCAGTGCCGCAGAGCAGGAAAGGGCAGGAGGGACGTTCTGACATCATGCAATCCATTGCCCCTCTCCATGGTTTGCTTTAGATCTACAGGATTTGAGGACTTAAATGATTGCTTCTTTGGTGGAATTTTTAATTTCTGACTTCAGATGAAAATCCATATTAGCAAATAGGAAGGACGATATTTGGGCTTCTGAATTTTGCCTGCACGTGGGATCTCTAGGTTATTCATGTAGTATCTCAGTGAATTTGAAGGAGTATTGACCTTTTCCATGAGAAATTCAGACCTGATCATTTGAACTTTAAAAAGGAGTAGCTTCTTATAATTAATATTAATAATTTCTCATATATTCCTGAATGAGATTTCTTTTTCCTCAAATATCTTTCATTGCCATTGCCTCATTACTGTCCAGCCCACCATGATCCACATGTAGGAAGGAATCAGCTGCTCCTGTTGAACCGCTGTGGAGTACCAAACCCTGACCTGGCTCAAAAGGAATGTGTTTAAGCCACATGAGATGTTATTACTTACTACAATAACCAATAATGCAGGTGGGAAGTTTTCATTTAGAGCACTTGGCCACATTACCTATTATACCAAGTTAAATCAGGCTTATTTTGAGAGGAATTATTTGCATTTTACAGGCAGTATTATGTTATGCAGATGGTCACTGAGGATTTATTCTATTGTCAAGGACCAGTGATGAAACTGAGGCATCACATGTCTGAAGGGTTAAAATTGGTAAAACTTATCAAGTCATCAACTCCTCCTACTACTGACATCATAGTCGGAAGTGCTTTACCAGTCCAAATTTAATGACACTTGCTCTTCTCTAAAAATACTAAAAGGAGAAACAATGTTTTATAAAAAGAAAGAAAAAAAAAACAAACACCAAACAACAAACCAAACCAAACCTAAAACCTAAAAATTACTAACACAGGAGATTATACGGGGGTTAGAGGTTTTATGTGAGTTGTCTGCAGTCTCAGAAAACACTTATGCAGAATCAGTGAAAAAAGCCTGGGCCAACTGAGAGAAGGTGTCCACAGTTTTTGAACATAAACCATAAGTGATAGTAAAGCATTGATTTTTTAATAACAATTTTTATGGTTTTCTCTCAAAACGTATTGGTAGGGAAAAAAAAAAAAAGTAAAGGATGGAGGGTTGCATTTGAGTGAGCAAAGGATAAAATTGGCTACCAAGGTAATAGAAGTGCAGTGCAGAACTATTTCTGTTTTAAGAATAGGAAGGTGCAAGAAAGCAGCGTACTGCTTACTGATTCATCTCAAGAAGCATACTACATCCTGAAAATTTGCCAGAGCTAACAAGACATCATGGGTGAATTCCTGTTTCCAAACAAGTAAGCAAGGATCTTGCCACTGACTTCCTTGCAGTTAGGATTTTGTGCAATAGTTGAAGAATAGTGCAGAGCTGAGGGGTCACTGGAACTTCAGCTCATGAATATGCACACGTGGTTTTCTGTATTGGGCAGTTAATGCAGGCTTCAAAGAAACAGAGAGAGGTTAAACTCTGGGATGCTTTCTGTATCATCTCCTGACCAGTTCTTATTTCTACTAGGTTGATACTAATCCCAGACATTTCTTACGACTTTGCATTCCAGAGAACAATAAGCTACCTGGAAGACCATATTTTCTCTAATTCCTTTTTAATATCCTGTTCATGTTCCTGAGGGTGTAAGTTATTGTTATGCTTAGATTTCTGGGGTATTTTTGAATGTCATCTTCAAGGAAGTGGTGTCAGGGCATCATGTGAATTGTGAAGGAAAGGAATGTCATATCTGTCCGGTGACCAATGAAGCTCTGTGTCATGATCTTTCAGCCCTCACTCAGTCATTGCTGCTGTTAGTTCCATGCTTCCTGCTCATCAAGTTTACTACCCTAGGCTGTGGAGGAGAAGAGGCAAAAATGCCCTCCAAATAGTAGAGATCTTGCTCAGTCAGAATCATGAAGATCAGGCTGAAGAACTTGAGTAGATTAGTGGGCTATGCCTTAGTAGATGCAGTGCTGTGTTTTGTATTATGTGTCTCTACATGCCCTGGATACTTTTATAATACTTACCTCAGCAATAATTTTCTTTGAGATCACTCTTATCCTTAGTTTTAATAATTCAACTTTACTACAGAAGGAATTACAAATATAGACTCCTAGTCAAATTGTGAAAGCGATCCTGCACATGTATTTGTGCAGTTTGTGAAAACTCACATTTTCCATAGGCTTTTCATCCTCAAATACTAGACAATCTGGATTAAAGAAAAAAAAAAAAACTGTTAGAGCAAGTGGCAACAATGTCTTTTGCATATGAAGTCTTTGGGAGGGCAGCAACTCAATATGATTTTGCTTCATTATTTTAAAAAACCTTGGTTTTCACTTATTGTTTTCCCCACAACAAAAGATAAAAAGATATTGTCCATTTTTATATGTTACTGGCACCCTGTGAATCATTAACTAGAGCATTTTCACATTAGAAAACTCAAAAGTGTAAAATGTATATCAAAAGATATAGTATCCTTCAACAGCTGAGGATAATGAATTTAAAAACTAAGCAATTCTCCATCAAGATTTGTTATTCATGCTTTCTGCTTCCTTTTTCTATTTTTTACTTACATACCAGAAAAAAATTTTAACAGTTTTAGTCACCTCTTAACATTCCCTGCCCTACCAAATATTATGTGAACACAGTGTCAGTATAGAGAAAACTATATATAAACCCTCGGTTTTCTTATATAACTTTCTTTCTTGATAAATTGTTCAATGGTATGAAGAAAGGGAGGCCATATTTGTCACTCGTTCTGCTCAAGGCAACAAAGCTGCTAGACTTGTGGAGCGAACACCAAAGAACAAGATGCTCTCACTTGCTCTCTACTGGGAATTTAGGATGTGTTTCTTAGTGCACTTTACCATATAGCCATGAGTTAGGTTCCTAATGTAGCTGAGTAGGTTTCCCACAGAAGTTGCTAATGGAATTATGGAAAGAAGAGCTGACTAGATCTTGAAATTCCTGAAGACTGCTACTGGTCAGGTCATACGTTGAGTACTGTGTTCAGTTCTGGGCCTCTCAATTTAAGAAGGATATTGAGACACTTGAACATGTCTAGAGAAGAGCAACAAGGCTGGGGAGAGGTCTTGAGCACAAGCCCTATGAGAAGAGGCTAAGGGAGCTGGGGTTGTTTAGCCTGGAGAAGAGGAGGGAAGGGTCTCTGGGGAGACCTTATTGCTGTCTACAACTACCTGAAGGGAGGTTGTAGCCAGGTGGGGGCTGGTCTCTTCTCCCAGGCAACCAGCACCAGAACAGGAGGACACAGTCTCAAGCTGCTCCAGGGGAAGTTTACGCTCAAGGTGAGGAGAAAGTTCTTCACAAAAGTGTGATTTAACATTGGAATGTGCTGCCCAGGGAAGTGGTGGAGTCACTGTCCCTGGAGGTGTTCAAGAGGGGATTGGATGTGGCACTTGAAGCCAAGGTTTAGTTAGTCATGAGGTGTTGGGAGACAGGTTGGAGGTCTTTTCCAAACTTACTGATTCTATGATTCTCTGAATGTTGCAGTCTTGTAAATGTTTGTAATGCAGCAGAAATACTGTGGGTGAGCCTGTGTCTGAGGACAGAATGAAAATACTGCTAGTAGGATTCATCTGGCCTTAATTCAAGTCATTGTTCCCAAATGTCCAGTAATGGCCACCTACTGATCTTAGTCCAGCTGGCAGCATGCACATATAAAAGTCTCCGTGGAGATAAACAGCAATTAAATCACAGAGAGATAGAAAGCAATTGCTGTTGAGAAAGCTAATACTGGGAAATATCACGAAAACAAGTTTCTACCACATATGCAATATCATTTCTTATAGGATTCAAGGTGCCTGCATCAAAGTAAAAAATACAGGTTGCCTAAGTATACTGGGAGGTGGGGGTGGGGTGTGTATATGCAGCATAGAGCTGGAGAAGGTTTGCACTGTTCAAGGCCTAAGTGCTACCGTGATGAAAAGACATATGGTGCTTGCTTGAAGCAAGCCGAATACAAGCAGAGGTCAGTCTTGCACTGGTGAACAGTATCTTGTATGTGGATATGCAGTGCTACTAGAATTCAACACTGGCCAGCTCAGCTTGTTTTTTTGTATTATGAACATCATAGAATTGGACTCTGTGCTCATCACTGGAGAGGTTACTCTGAAAAATGTATTTATCTCCAGCAATGATAGTGTAATTTCTTTCATAGAAGCCTTGTGCCTTTGTTAAGAATTTGTGTTTCACCAAAATATGATTCCACTAGACACTGCATTCTTGTGGTATTTAAAGGAAATAGAGTGGGTTAATACCCAGGAAATTCCTGCTTAGAGAATGGAATTTACTATTTAGGATATTTACATTGATGTATTTTTTCTTCTCTAAAAATGTCTGTAGAGAGAAAAACATCCTGGAATTAAATGTTATTTACCTCTATAGAGGATTTTTTACAGGAGTTTTGCCTTCAGATAGTTTGACTCAGACAGCCTTCATGTTGGTGAGCATTTAGATTTTCTTAAAAATCAGTATTCTTGTCTCTCTTTCGCGTATACTCTCTAAGTTTAACTCACATATAGACAGTAGATGATAATTTTGTTTCCATCCTGATAAAGTAAAAAATAACCTCTTCGTATTAAGATGACTTTGCTTTTTTGTAAAGATGTGGCATACAGGTCAAAATCAATATGTATCCAAATCCTTTGTGGCAAGAAAAGATGGATAAAATGCTTTGAGACAAAATTTTAAAAACAAACACTGTAATTAGCTTTTATTTAGTCTTTTTTTTTTTTTTTTAAGACAATGATTTTCATTTCATATGGAAATGTAGATTTCTTCAGAGTAATTTCATGTTCTTTTTGGTTTAAAGCAACTTTTTTCCTTTGATTACTGAAATATGCAGTTCTCTCTATTTAACACGTAATACCAAATCAACATATTTCCCCCTTCTCTTTTTTTTTGCTGATGACAGTCAGCAGAAATCGTATTCCAAAGTGCCCCGAGAACAAGGGCATTGATCTCAAGTGAGACTCTTGTGCCACCTTCCCCTTGTCACTTTCAGCTGTAATTTGTTAAGATATCAGCTCTAAATTATTAAACACTTTATAAGTATAAATAATTCAGAAGTCAACAAATAAAGTGACAGCCCATTAATCAGTTTCTGTACATGTACATAGGTGGCATGAAGTGGTCTGTGCTGGGATATGAATTCTGCTGAGGTCCGTGTGCATCAGGGCTGCTTCTTCTCACCTCATGAAAAGGTTTGCGTGCCAATTGAATGTTTGTCATTTGTTTGCACAAGACCAGTCAAATTCTTCCTATACTCCAGGGTAGGAACTACAGCAAACTTTGAAGCTTTTGTTGTATGGGACCACATTAATACAGGGTCTTCTTTCTGGCCTAGGTTTGAATCTTCCAAAGGTGATCCTAGCTTGGGAACTCCAGAAATCAGGCAGTGTTTCTTTAAGCAAGTATTCTACAAACTGACATTATCCTTCTGACAGCTGTACCACCTCCTTGCTGTTTCAGATATCACCTCAGTGAGAGAAGTAGTGTGAAGCAGGTTGGGATTCTTGTATGCTGCCCATAAGGTCAGCAACCATCCCCTCATCAGGATTTCAGTGAAGTTCTTGTCACACAGAAGCAGCGTGTATCAATGAAAGGCTGTTGTTAGAATACTGTATATTCCAAATGCAAAATTAGAGTTTGTACAAAGAAGGCTTATTTCATGCTCCTGAAATTCTACCAAAAAGCCATCAGTGGGCACAAATATACTTGCCTTCTTGGAACATATAAGAAATGCCCTTGGACCTTGCTATCACACTGTGTCATGAATATTCTAGGCAAACCTGTGTGTGAGGATTATGCACTGTGCTTAGCCGTGTTGATATTTTTGGAAAACCAAAACCAAAACAAAACAAAACCAACTCTTCTCTGGAAAATGTTGAAAGAAATTCTGTGCAGAATTTTTGTGCTTTTAAATCACTATGTGACAAACATAAATGTACAGTGATCATCTTTAAGCCTTGTTTTTCAGCACTACAGGTGCTGCAAATTTGGATTGGCAATATAAAGTTTCCACAGGAAGAACCAGAAAAATGGTTGTTTAACAGCTTTCCATTCTCATTTTGCATAGAAAGTCTGGGAAATTCTTGTTTTAATGGAGAGGCAACAGAAATGATCCTACATCAAGGATCAATCCATCACATATAGGAAAAGATTATGTATGTGTCAATCTCTCTTGCTTTTTGATGCAGAACAAATGGATGTTACCCTTGGTAAATGGTTTATATGAATGCCAGTGCAGTGTTTTAATAGAACAGGCCAAGGGCAGAGGGACCTCAGACTTCAGCACAGTCAGGGTTTCTTGCTGGGCAAAGCACTAGACGGGAACTCACAAGACCTAACTTCTACTCTCACCAAGCTATTAGACAACCTTGAGCAAGTCACTTCACCCCTATGAAGTACCCTTATAAAACTGTGATAATCTTATTGACCTCTTTTGTTACAGAACTGTGAGGTCTAGTGGTTAAAAGTTCTGCTTAAGAGCAGGGTGGTGGTGTCAACCCTTATGTAGTTGGAACTTGGATAAGACAATTTTTGGACCACACACACACAAATGAAGAGATTGTAAATTACATTGGTGATTTAATTTGCATAAGTTCTCAACAAGAGAAAAGTGAGCACCTGCGATGAAGCTGGTCTGAATAATATATAGCATGTAAGTTCAATAGCAGTAACAAGAAAATAATGTGAATATGAGAAATGACAAGCAACTGGCAAAGGAAAACCTCCACTAAATGGAGTGCAGTTCCATGGTGAAACTGGGTAAGCTGTGCAGATTCTGCAAAAGAAATAAAATATTATGGATTTTTTTTTTTTTACAGTAGGATCACATTAAACAAGTTCTTTTATAAAATGCTTAGGCTGAAGTTCTCACATGTAAATAAGGATCAGGTTCTGATCTTTTTATTGTCTGGTGCTGAACTTATTTTCTGGGACATGGGGGTGTTTGCTGGGAAGCCAAAGCATCACAGAGCATACTGAGAATAGGGGAAACATATCTGAGATACTAATTTTTTGAGCATTAAAAGATAGTCTGCTCTGGTCAAGGGATCAGACATGTGGATAATGAGTGCTTCTAAGGTCTGCAAGGTTAAGATTATGTGGCATCAGCTCTATATAAAATGCTAGTACCAACACACTTCAAGCAGAGCTCAAGGTGAAAGTTAAAACTGTCATGGAACAAGGTGGCTAAAAAAAGTTGCAAGGCCAATTGACTGGATCAGCAGTATGATGGCAGTTAGGAAGACAGGCAAACTGATGATCTGCATCAATCCAAAAGACCTCAATAGCATACTAAAGTGCTTATACTGTTCCCTGCCAACAGTCACTGAAATATTGCCAAATCAAGCGAACACAATAGTCTTTTCAGTCATGGATGCCAGAGATGGCTTCTGGCAAGTGAAACTGGATGCAGCAAACAGCTACTTGACAACTTTCTGGACCCTGTTTGGGTGCTATCAGTGGCTGACAATGCCGCACAGAACAGGAATCGCTTCAGGGGGTACCAGCAGAGATTGCACACAGCCCCTGAGGGTTGTCTGCTGCAGATATCAGTGCAGATGACATTGTTTATACCCTTGTGGGAGGGCAACGATTGAGCTACGGCCAACCACAATCACAAATTTGCTCTCGTAGAGAGTGGTAAGAGAGATCAATCACAAGCAAACACAGGAATCGCTGCATTGGCTCAAAACAAAGCTCCCTACCCTCATGCCCTATTTCTAATGGTGGCTCATGGAGGAAGTTAAAAAGTCCCCTTCCCTTCCCTTCCCTTCCCTTCCCTTCCCTTCCCTTCCCTTCCCTTCCCTTCCCTTCCCTTCCCTTCCCTTCCCTTCCCTTCCCTTCCCTTCCCTTCCCTTCCCTTCCCTTCCCTTCCCTTCCCTTCCCTTCCCTTCCCTTCCCTTCCCTTCCCTTCCCTTCCCTTCCCTTCCCTTCCCTTCCCTTCCCTTCCCTTCCCTTCCCTTCCCTTCCCTTCCCTTCCCTTCCCTTCCCTTCCCTTCCCTTCCCTTTCCCTTCCCTTCCCTTCCCCTCCCTTCCCCTCCCTTCCCCTCCCCTCCCCTCCATTCGTTCATTACAGATTTTCGTTGCTTTTCCTATTTATCTCTTTGTGTTTTTATGTGCAATCATGTAGAAATATTTTCATTTATTTTAACAGCTCATATTAATTTTTGTAGCATGTTTTTTTTAAACAATCCACCCTTTTTGTTTTACTTCTCTATTTTTTAAGTTGTTCTTTTTAATAGTAAATTCCATTGTAATAAATTTGGATTGTCTTTACTTACTTTACACTTACTGTGTTTGAGTGTGTTATGCTTACTATGTTACCGTAACTGTTTGATATTAAATATTTGAGCCAGGGCTTGTTTCAGAATGAAATAAAGTGTAGCTTCCATTCTGAATTCTTTGTCTAGCTATTCCAAGTGTGTTGCCTAGATTGTACTGTGCCTTAATGTTACATTTATCCACAGCATAAAGTCCTTCATTATCGTTGTGCTTTCTGCTTTGACATCAGCTGCTCTGAGCTTTTATAGAGTCTCATTGGCATTGCCACAGCCCGATGTGGAAGGACAGTAGAACAGTCTTCACTATTTACATCTAGGAATATTTACATCTAGGAATAGAGTTTAAATTCTTCAGAATTCTAATTTATTTGTGGGTATAAGAAGCGTTTTATCACATTTTGCTTTCATGTTTTTAAATGCATTGAGCATTTTTTTTTCTACACATGTGCCTATATTCCTGAATATATGTAGAAGAGATTAAGGAGGGTCTTCTTATTAGAATAACATTAAAGAAAGCTAAAAAGTAAATGAGGCAACAGAACAACAACAGAAACAACAACACAAATTCTCAAATACAAAAATATTATAATTGTTTCTGATTATCCATTAAATAAATTTCCTTATTTTTGACATATATACCAGTTTGCTGCTGTATTTTGGTTTTAATTTAAACCAAGCCCTCCTCAAAAAACCCAAACAAAAATACCCTTCAAACAACAAACCAATGAAGCAAATAGACAAAAGAAAGTAAAACAAAACAGAAAACCAAGCAAATTAAAAATAAGAAAAAAGAAAACAAATGACACCAAGAAAGAGCTTATTTAATCTCTTTAGTATTCCCACATTCTTTTATTTATGTTGAAGATCAAGTCAATACCATCAAAGAACTATTTATGAAGACTCCAAGGTAGCTTTCTTTATTTGTAACTACCAAATCTGAATGCAGAATTATGTAGACTTCATTGGGTTTCCCTAGATGCATTAACTTGTATTTTTTTTCACTGAAGCACAACTGCCACCCTTCTAGGAACCCATTTTTGGGGGTACTCTTTGCAGGTCCTCAACATTTGCACAACACTCAAAAAATATTATTTTATGCAGGCTTGGAGATTTGACCATAAAATCGTGGAGTTCAGGATCTTTAAGGCAACAAGGAGTGTGAGCAGTAAATTCACTGCCTTTGGAGTTGTAGCAAGTTCACTGCCCTTGGAAAGTTTGGCTTCCTCAGAGGTCTGCTAGGGGAAGTTCTATGGGATAAATACCTGGAGGAAGAAGAGACCAAGCTGGTTAATATTCAAAGATATTCCAAGCCCAGAAGCAATGTGTCTCAGCAATGAGAAAGGCAGGGAAAAGTTCCAGGTGGCCTGCATGGATGAAAGTCTTTGACAGTCTTTGACATGAAAAGTTGGCCTACAGAATGTGGAAGCAAAGACAGATTTTCTGGGAAGACTACTGAGAAATTGTTTGAGTAGACAGAGATCAGGTCAGGAAAGCTAAAGTCCATACAGAATTAAAACTTGCCAGGGACATCAAGGGCAAGAAGAAAAGCTTCTATAGATATATCAGTGATTTAAAATAAAACAAGACCAGGGAAGAGGTGGGCCCTTTCCAGAAGAAAGAAGACCTGGTCAGTAGGTATAAGGAGAAGGCTGAGGCCTCAATGACTTTTTTGTCTCAGTGTTCACTTGCAAGGGCACTAATCACACCACTCAAATTACCCAAGGTAAAAGCAAAAACTGGGAAAATTAAAACCCACCCACTGTTAATGAAAATCCGATTTGAGACCACCTAAAGAACATGAAGGTGCACAAGTCCATGAGGCCTGACAAGATCCATCTATTGGTCCTGAGGAAACTGATGGATCAATTTGCTAAGTTGCTTTCCATCATATTTGAAAACTCTTGTCAATCTGGTGAAGTTCCCACTGACTGGAAAGGGGAAACCGTAAGCCTAATTTTCAAAAAGGAATAAACAAAGAAGACCCAGGGAACTACAGACCAGCCAGTCTCACTTCTGTGCCCTGAAAGATCACAGAACAGATCCTAGAAACTCTACTAAAGCAAATGAAAAATAAGAAGGGATTGGTGGCAGGCAATGTCTTCACCAAGAGTAAATTATGCCTGACAAATTTGTGGCCTTCAGTGATGGAGTAGCAGCATTGATGGACAAGGAAAGAGCAACTGATATTGACTACCTGGACTTCTGTAAAACATTTGACAATGAGTCCCGCAACATCCTTGTCTCTAAATTGGAAAGATGTGGATTTGATGGGTGGACCACTCAGTGGATAAGTAACTGACTGCACTCAAAGATTGATGGTCTATGTCTCATTGTTTAAGTAGAGACCAGTGACAAGTGTCATTCTTCAGGGATCAGTAGCAGAACCGGTGCTGTTTAACATCTTTGCCAGTGACATGGGCAGTGGGATTCAGTGCAATCTCAGCATGTTTCTGATCATGCTGAGCTGTGTGGTGAGGTTAACTGAAGTGAGGAGAAATCACACAGTGGGCCCTTGACAGGCTTAAGAGGCAGGCCAAAGCCAACCTTATAGTAACCTTCCGCTATTTGAAAGGGACCCACAGGATAGTTGGAGAGGGACTCTTAACAAAGGCATGTAGTAATATAATAAGGGGTAATGGCTTTGAACTAGAAGAAGCTAGATTTAAATTAGACATTAGGTACTAGAACAGTTTGCCCAGGGAAGTTGTGAAGGCTCTAACCCTGTAAAAGTTCAAAGCCAGTTTAGATAGGACCTTGAGCAACCTTGTCTAGTGGGAGGTGTCCTTCCTCATGGCATGGGGGTTGGAACGAGGTGATCTTTAAGGCCCCTCCCAATACAAATTCTTCTATATGATTTTATGATTATGATTCTATGATTTCAGTGTTCACTCCTTTTCCCAGATCACTGATGGCTGCATTAGAAAAAAAGCAGTCCAAGCACCAGTCAAAGGGAGACAACTCTACTGACTTCCATCTAGAAAACTGAAGAATGTTTGGTCTATGAAGGTCTGTGGTAGGACATTTTCTTCTTGCCTTTAATCAGCTTTTAATCCATAAAGTATCCTCTCTACATGTCCTGCATCAGTTTATTTTTTTTAAAAAATCTTTGAAGTCAAAGACTTTTAAAAAATGCAAGTATATCTACATTTCTGCTGACATTGTCATAGAAGTGATGTGGGAAAGTGAAGTAGCATTTTCTCTACAGAAATCCAGCTTTTTCCCATCAACATGCTTACCTGTATTTTCAGTGATTATACACTTTCTCTTACACTTACTAGAGATGGAAATCTGTTTTTTCTTAACTGGAGATAGAAGCCTGTCTTTCCTAGAATCACGTTTCAAGAATTTTTTGAGATGAAAGTTGCACTGACAGTTGACTAGTGCTCTTCTGCAGTGGCTTTTTGTAATGTAGTTTACTACATTATTACATTTTACTACATTACTACATTTAATGTAGATTTTGGCCAAGAGTCCTGTAAGTTTGCACCTCAATTTCTTCAGATCTCTTGGGTGACACCATTAACATCTTACATCTAATTGATCTAACTGGTCTGATCATGGTTTCAGCTTAATGCCTGTTCAGGCTTTTACACAAAATTCCAAAAGTAGGAGCAAATGAATCTGTTCTGATGTGAAAGTAGGTCTTGGTATTTAAAATGCATGAATTCAAAATTATCTTTAAAGTTACAATGTAAGCCAGACTGAAAAGAAAGTTTCAAAACATTATAGAAACAGAGGTGGCAGTGTTCATTCACCAGTAATATAAAACAATTCTTGCATGGCAGTTAGTTTTCATGCTTCCTATAATATTTATAGTTACAGACTTCCTCAAAAAGAGCTGGAAAGGGTATCCAGAGAACTACAGACTTGTCAGTCTGATACTGGTGCTGGGCAAAGTCATGGAGCAGATAATTTTGAGTGCCATTATGCAGCACATTCAGAGCAACCAGATAGTCAGGCCCAGTCAGCATGGGTTCATGGAGGACAGGTCCTGTTTGACGAACCTGATCTTCTACAGCAAGGTGACCCACTTTGTGAATGAGGCTCTGTATGTTGTTTACCTAGACTTTAGTAGAGCAGTTGACACTGTCTCCCACAGCATCCTCCTGGAGAAACTGACTGCTCATGGATTGGATAGATGGACACTTCAGTGAGGAAAAAAATGGCTGGATGGCTGGGCCAGAAGAGTGGTGGTGAATGACAAATCCAGGTGGACGTTGGTAACAAGTAACATTTCCAAGAGTTCAGTATTGGGGCCAGTTCCCTATAATATCTTTAACAATTATCTTGATTAGGGGGTTGAGTGCACCCTCAGTAAGTTTGAAGATGACACTAAGCTGGGAGGGAGTGTTGATCTGCTTGAGAGTAAGAAAACTGTATAGAAAGACATGGACAGGCTGCATCAATGGGCAGAAGTCAACTGTACAACATTCAACAAGGCCAAGTGCCAGGTCCTGCACTTGGGTCACAAAAACCCCTTGCAACACTACAGGCCTGGGGAAGAGTGGCTGAAAAGATGCCCAGTAGAAAATACTGGGGATGCTGACTGATAGCCAGCTGAACATGAGCCAGCAGTGTGCTCAGATGGCAAAGAAGGCCAGCAGCATCCTGGCCTGTATCAGGAAGTGTGACAAGCAGGACAAGGGAAGTGATTGTCCCCTTGTACTCAGCACTGGTGAGGTCACACCTTGAGGAGCTGTGTTTGGTTTTAGGCCCTTTGCTACAAGAATGACACTGATGTGCTGGAGAGGGTCCAGAGAAGGGTAACCAAATTGGTGAAGGGTTTGGACAACAGATCTTATAAGGAGTGGCTGAGGGAAGCAGTGTTGTTTCACATGGAGAAAGGGAGGCTTAGGGGAGACCTCATTTCTCTCTACAGCTACCTGAAAGGAAGTTGTAGTGGAGTGGGTGTTGGTCTCTTCTTCTTAGTAACAAGTGATAGGATGAGAGGAAATGACCTCAAGTTGCATCAGGGGAGATTTAGATGGAATATTAGAAGAAACATCTTCACTGAAAGGGTTCTCAAATGCTGAAACAGGCTGCCCAGGGATGTGGTTTTATCAAGGTCCCTGAAGCTGTTTAATGAATGTGTAGATGTGGTTTAAGGCACATGGATTAGTACCAGACTTTGTATCTGTGGTGTGTTGAAGTTCTCCCCCAACATTCACGCTACCAGACCAAGTCAGTTAGAAGCAAATGAAGCTGTATTTACAAGCAAAATCTACACTCTAGGATGGAATGCAATGAATACATACAAAATATACAGTATTTACAATATCATACAGGTGTTTACAATTAGCAAACAACATGAAACCCACCCTGGTCAAGAGACCAGGGAAGCCATTCCACAGCCCCCACACCCCATCCCATCCCAAGAGAGAAAGGAGAGGAGACAGAAGCTGTGGGTTAGACTTAGCCAAGACCAGCCGAAGCAGATCATTTCTCACGAGTGAAGCAAATCAGCCACGATCAGAAGGGAAGAGAGAAAAGAGAAGAATTGTTATGGTACAGCTCATTTTATTCTAGATATTTACCCAATGAATTTGTTTAGAATAACCTTTTGTTTTCCTTTTTACACCTAATAGTGATTTATTTATATTTTTCTACTTTTCTGCTCAAAATCTGCAACTAAATTTTAAAGGCATAACCTAAAACCACCACAGTATCATTAGTTAAAGGTTGGACTCAATGATCTTAAAGGTCATTAACAACTGAAGCTATTCTATGATTTTATGATTCTGTGTATTTTAACACACATATAACTCTATTTTCATCAAGCACTCTACAATGAATTTTCAGAACTCCTCCCTAAATGAAATCTACATCTTATAAATCTGGTATTTATTTGAGAACAGTTCTCTAGACAAACATATATATATATATGTATTTGCCTTTTGGATGGAAAAATAACACCTGTCATGTATTTCTCTACAGAAAACGTTTCACTTCACATCGCAAATCTCCCTTGTTAGGAAATGAAGAGTTAATTAATCTCTACTTAGCTGCTCTCCATTTATAGTTCAATCAGAGTATATTCTAGAAGATTCAAATCCAGTACAGTTTGTAGACATTACTGCAATTTTGAACCTCTATATCATGCCATCAGGGGCGATATGAAGACTAAGGTTTTAATGCTGAATATTGAACACATCAGACTGAAGATATGGAGCTCTTAATTGCCAGAGTGGGAGTGTTTATACTCAAAATATTGTTGCAAAAGACAAAGTTCACTCAGCAACTTGACAGGCACAGGATTGGTCTCTCTTATCCTTTAGCAACTTCTCTGGAAAAAAAAAAGTTTCACACATGATGAAAATTTTTGGCCAATACACGTGGAGAAAGGAGTTATACCTTCATAAGCCAAGAAGGAAAGGAAGCTCTTTTTCATAGAATCATAGAATCCATAAGGTTGGAAAAGACCTCAAAGATCATCAAGTCCAACCTGCCACCCAACACCTCATGACTACTAAACCATGGCACCAAGTGCCTCATACAGGCTCTTCTTAAACACTTCCAGGGATGGTGACTCCACCACCTCCCTGGACAGCACATTACAATGGCCAATCACTGCCTGGAAGAAGAGACCAACCCCCACCTGGCTACAACCTCCCTTCAGGTAGTTCTAGACAGCAAGAAGGTTTCCTCTGAGCCTCCTCTTCTCCAGGATAAACAACCCCAGCTCCCTCAGCCTCTCCTCATAGGCCTTGTGTTCCAAACCCCTCTCCAGCTTTGTTGCCCTTCTCTGGACAGGTTAGAGCAACTCAACATCTTTCCTAAACTTAGGGGCCCAGAACTGGACACAGCACTCAAAGTGTGGCCTAACCAGTGCTGAGTCCAGGGGCACAATGACTTCCCTGCTCCTGCTGACCACACCGTTCCTGGTGCAGGCCAGCATACCATTTGCCCTCTTGGCCACCTGGGCACACTGCTGGCTCATGTTCAGCCTACCATCAACCAGTACCCCGAGGTCCCTCTCTGCCTGGCTGCTCTCCAGCCACTCTGACCCCAGCCTGTAGCACTGCATGGGGTTGTTGGGGCCAGTGCATAGAACCTGCACTTGGATGTGTTCAGTCTCATGCCGTTGGACTCTGCCCATCTGTCCAGCCTGTCAAGGTTCCTCTGCAGAACCCTCCAACCCTCTAACAGATCAACACGTGCCCCCAGCTTGTTGTCATCTGCAAATTTACTGATGATGGACTCAATCCCCTCATCCAGTTCGTAACCCAGCCTTGAGTGCTGCTGTCCAAGCCATCAGCTGACAGCTTGACCAGGAGTTTGCTGTGGGGGACAATGTCACAGGCCTTGCTGAAGTCCAGATAGACTACATCCACAGCCTTCCCCACATCCACCAGGCAGGTCACCTGATAATAGAAGGAGATCAGGTTGGTGAGGCAGAACCTGCCCTTCCTAAATCCATGCTGACTGGGCCTGATCCCTTGGCCATCCTTGAGGTGCACTGTGACTGCCCCTAAGATGATTACTCTAGGCTGGATCCCATCTGGTCCCATGGACTTTTGAGTATCCAAGCGGCTCAGCAAGTCCCTAACTATTTCCTCATGGATTTTAGGGCGATTATACTGCTCCCTGACCCCATCTACCAGTTCAGGAGGCCAGTTATACTGAAGTCCTCCTGCCTTACTCTTGAAAATGAACACAAAGAAGGTATTTAGGTATCTCAGCCTTTTCCTCATCTTTAGTTATGATGTTCCCCTCCAGGTCCAATAAATAGTGGAGGTTCTTCTTGCTCCTCTTCTTACCATTAATATATTTATAAAGATGCTTTTTATTGTCCTTTACAGAAGTGGCCAGCTTGAGTTCTAACAGGGCTTTTGCCTCTCTAATTTTTCTCCTACATGATCTAACAACATCCTTAAACATATCACTAGTTACTTACCCCCCATTTCAAAGGCGATACACCCTCTTATTTTTTTCCTAAAATTGTTCAAGAGCTGCTTGCCCATCCAGGCTGGTCGCCTTCCCCGCCGGCTCATCTTTCGGCACATGGGCACAGCCTCTTCCTGTGCCTTCAAGAGTTCCTGTTTGAAGTAGGTCCAACCATCCTGGACCCCTTTGTTCTTAAGGGTTGCTACCCAGGGTAATCTCTGAATAAGTTGCTTGAATAAGCTGAAGTCTGCCCTCCAGAAGTCCAAAGTAAGGGCTCTGTTGTTAGTCCTCCTTATCTCCCTGCATATTGAAAACTCCACTGTTTCATGGTTGCTGCACCCTAGACAGCCTCCTACTATCACATCTCCCACCAGCCCCTCTCTATTTGAGAACAGCAGGTAAGCAGGGCCTGACCCCTGGTAGGCTTACTTAACAGCTACATCAGGAAGCTGTCTTCCATACACTCTAAGAACCTTCTGGACTGCCTCGTCTCTGCTGAGTTAAGTTCCCAGAAGATGTCTGGCAGGTTATTGTCGCCCACAAGGACAATATCTGATGATCTTGAGACAGCCACCAGTTGTTTATAGAATATTTCATCTGCCTCCTCATCTTGGTTGGGTGGTCTCTAACATACTCCAACCAGGATGTTAATTTTGTTAGCCCTCCCTCTGAGTTTAACCCACAGGCATTCAGTCCTTTCAACCTCAAGTTCTGTGGCATCAAGAGATTCCCTAATATACAGAGCCACCCCTCCTCCTATTCTCCCTCGCCTGTCTCTCCTAAAGAGCTTGTAACCCCCCAGTGCAGTACTCCAATCATGTGAATTGTCCCACCATGTTTCTATAATGGCAACTACATCATAGTTTTCCTGGCGGACCAAGACATTCAGTTCGTCTTGTTTGTTACTCATACTGTGTGCATTGGTGTACATGCACTTCAGCAGGGCTGCTGATTTCTCAACTAACTCTAGTTTATGTCCCTCTCCTTTCTGGAGAGACTGGTTTCATCACCCACCTCCTTCAGACCTAGTTTAAAGCGCTTCCAATGAGGCTTGCCATCTCCAATGCTAGAGCCCTCTTGCCCTTTCTGGATAGATTCACCCCATCTAGTTCCAGAAGGTTGGGTGCAGTAAAAGTTGCCCCATGATCAAAGAACCCAAAATTCCACTGCTGGCATCATCCCTTGAGCCAATTGTTCATGGCATGGGTTCTCCTGTCCCTTTCATTGTACACCCCTGCTACTGAGGGAACTGAGCAGAATACACTTGAGCTCCTGCCCCATCAATCAATTGTCTGAGGGCCTTCAATTCCTTTTTGGTTGTCCTGCTGCCCTTCTTATTGATCTCCTTGTGCCAGCTTGGATTACCAACAATGTGTAATAGTCTGAGGGCTGGATTAGTTTGGGTAGTCTCCTGGTGATGTCCCTTATCAGGGCCCCAGGTAGGCAGTAGACTTCCCTGTGGGATGGGTCAGGATGACATATAGGTCTCTCTGTTTCCCTCAGGAGAGAGCCTCCAACAACAATTACCCTCAAGGTCTCTTTGCTGAGACCTCCTCTTGGAACAGTGTCATAATCATCTTAAGTGCAATCACACAGCACTTACAGGATGGCCAAGGGATTGGGCCCAGCCAGCATGGATTTAGGAAGGGCAGGTCCTGCCTGATCAACCTGATCTCCTCCTATGATCACGTGACCCGCCTGGTGGATGTGGGGAAGGTTTGGATGTGATCTACCTGCACTTCAGCAAGGCCTTTGACACTGTCCCCCACAGCAAACTCCTGGCCAAGCTGTCAGCCCATGGCTTGGACAGCAGCACTCTGCTGGGTTAGGAACTGGCTGGAGGCCTGAGCCCGGAGAGTGGTGGTGAATGGTGCCACATCCATCTGGCAGCCAGTCACTAGTGTTGTCACCCAGGGATCAGTGCTGGGCCCTATCCTATTCAATGTCTTTATTGATGATCTGGATGAGGGTATTGAGTCCATCATCAGTAAATTTGCAGATGGCACCAAGCTGGGGGCACATGTTGATCTGCTAGAGGGTTGGAGGGTTCTGCAGAGGAACCTTGACAGGCTGGACAGATGGGCAGAGTCCAACGGCATGAGACTGAACACATCCAAGTGCCAGATGCTACACTTTGGCCCCACCAACCCCATGCAGTGCTACAGGCTGGGCTCAGAGTGGTTGGAGAGAGGCCAGGCAGAGAGGGACCTGGGGGTAATGGTTGATAGTAGGCTGAACATGAGCCAGCAGTGTACCCAGGTGGCCAAGAAGGCCAATGGCATGCTGTCCTGGATCAGAAATAGTGTGGTCAGCAGGAGCAGGGAAGTCATTGTGCCCCTGGACTCAGCATTGGTTAGGCCACACCTTGAGTACTGTGTCCAGTTCTGGGTCCCTAAGTTTAGGAAAGATGTTGAGTTGCTGAAAGGTGTCCAGAGAAGGACAACAAAGCTGGAGAGAGGTTTGGAACACAAGGCCTATGAGGAGAGGCTGAGGGAGCTGGGGTTGTTTATCCTGGAAAAGAGGAGGCTCAGAGGAGACCTTATTGCTGTCTAGAACTACCTGAAGGGAGGTTGTAGCCAGGTGGGAGTTGGTCTCTTCTCCCAAGCAACCAGCACCAGAACAAGAGGACACAGTCTCAAGCTGCACCAGGGGAGGTTTAGGCTGGATGTTAGGAAGAAATTTTTCACAGAAAGAGTGATTGCCATTGGAATGTGCTGCCCAGGGAGGTGGTGGGGTCACCATCCCTGGAGGTGTTTAAGAAGAGCCTGGATGAGGCACTTGGTGCCATGGTTTAGTTGATTAGATGGTGTTGGGTGATAGGCTGGACTTTATGATCTGGAAGGTCATTTCCAACCTGGTCAATTCTAATTCTATTCTAATTCTAATATTTATATCAGTATCTTATCCTAGAAAAATGTGCTGCCTCATTTGTAGACTTTCTTCTGGGAGCTGAGCATTTTGAAAGCTTCAATTAGAAGAGAGAATTTGAGTTGTTTTGTTACAGTACATAGACACATAAAATCCAGAATTGTTTGTTATTGTGGAAAATGAATCTACCAGAAATTTTGCAATTTTGCCAAAAAATGTTTTTCACACCTTCAGATTTCATGTAAAAGTATCCAAATGAGTACCCCTGAGGATAGGTAGAAATACCTAGAATATATTTCTGTGTTGTTTGATCTGTGTTTGGTGCAAGGAAGAATCAGGTTTATGTGTTCAATTTAGACTGAACACCGTTTTTTTCTTCCAATTTCAGTTAATGAATGCTTCACCTCCTCCAGGTCCTACCCTCCAAAACTACCAAAATTCCCAGCATAATCACATCAATCTTAATAAAGAATGAATGTTTTGTGATCAGGTTGTCTTTACCTCTGAGGGAAATCTATCCAGCTCATTGTGGTTTATATAAATATGATAACATAGAGAAAGCAAAAGTGATGAGGTTAGATTAGAGGCTGGAAACCTGTCTTGAAAATTCCATTATGAAAAGATCCCCCCTGCAAAAAAATAAATAAATTCTATCCTTCAGAGGAATAGAGAACTAGCAAAACCAGATCTATTTTTTTTGCTCCCAAACTGATGAAATTTTCCCCATAATGCTTTGGGCCAAATTATTTCATTCAATGCAATTTAAATATTTCATTTTGATTTCCTTATTAATGATTTTCTCTAAAAGCTATTTCACTTTGGAATGAAATTTTGAAATAAATGTTCCATTCAAACAAAAAAAAAATTAAACAGGGCACTTGGGTGTCATTGAAATACCTAGCTTTATTTTCAAGCTGACACGCTTTACAAATGCTGTGTTTTTTATTAAAATTTTATGTTAAGTAGTTCAAAATCGTGTGATTATAAATTTGTGATTCAAGTCTATTTCAGGGGAAATATAATTCTCTTTAAAAAGAAACAGGAGACTAGGCACATATAGCTTGCACTGTACTGATCAGGGACTATTTAAGTGATAGATGGAACAGAATTCAGTGTGCTGATCCCCAGTTTGTGGGGAGGCTGGTGGAATTGTTGTTTATTTTCCTTCATTTCACTTGTAGCACAAGAAGGCTGCATTCTACAGACTGGATCTAAATTGTGGGATACACAAATATTAAAGATCTTCCAGGTTTGTAATCCTGACATCTGAAGTACTACAATTGCAGACTGCATTGTACCATGAAGCTGTTGCTGGTTTAGATCTGACCTCTGGAAATGTTATATGGTTGTTATTTCTTATTCTTTGCATCCCCACAGTGCCAAGAACTAGAACTCTACAGTGCCAAGTAGTACACAGAGATCACAAATACTATCCTCACTCTGGAGACACAGAGGACAATAGAAATAGATTCAAATAAATAGCTGAGTACAAGGAATCAGTCAGACAACATTATTGTGATAGGCAATAGACCCAGTGAACAAACAAAGATTTCAAAGTCACACTGCAGGTGATGAGTTTATGAGAAACTGGAAGCTGAATAATGAACCAGTTTGAACTTTTTTCCAGAGAAATCTTCTTTAGTCTAAATGAACAAGTTGAACAAAAGTACACGTCTGCATGCACTGAAATTTGACAAATGAGAGAACAGATGTTTTCATCATTGATTACAAACTCTTGTCTCTTAGCAGTAATGAATAAAAAAAATTAAAATAGCCCAAGATTGGCAGTAAAGTGATCTGAGAGTACAGATTTAGATTTAATGCAATAGTAGCTTATAAGCCCAAGGAAAGATGAAATGTAAAGGAGGACTGAAACTGATGAATCTTGCAGTGTGAATCTTACAGCAACAGTCTGGATTAATATGAGTAGGGCAGTGTCTCAAGGCCAGAGAGAATAATGTGACTGGAATTATAGAATCATAGAATCCATAAAGTTGGAAAAGACCTCAAAGATCATCAAGTCCAACCTGTCACCCAATACCTCATGACTACTAAACCATAGCACCAAGTGCCATGTCCCATACCCTCTTGAACACCTCCAGGGACGATGACTCCACCACCTCCCTGGGCATCACACATTCCAATGACTAACAAATCTCTCTCTGAAGTACTTTCTCCTCACCTCAAGCCTAAACTTCCCCTTGCGCAATGTGAGACTGTGTCCTCTTGTTCTGGTGCTGGTTGCCTGGGAGAAGAGACCAACCCCCTCCCGGCTACATCATCCATTCAGGTAGCTGTAGACAGCAATAAGGTCTCTCCTGAGCCTCCTCTTCTCCAGGCTAAACAATCCCAGCTCCCTCAGCC
Source organism: Melanerpes formicivorus (assembly GCF_026170545.1). Classification (NCBI taxonomy): domain Eukaryota; kingdom Metazoa; phylum Chordata; class Aves; order Piciformes; family Picidae; genus Melanerpes; species Melanerpes formicivorus. The sequence continues at coordinate 27,821,290 of NW_027142353.1, read as the reverse complement.
TCTCCTCACAGGGCTTGTGCTCAAGGCCTCTCACCAGCCTCATTCCCCTTCTCTGGACACGTTCCAGAGTCTTAATGTCCTTCTTAAATTGAGGGGCCCAGAACTAAGGAGACCTTACTCTGTTCTGGCCATGTTGTACAGTAGATGGATGTGGTGACAACCTGTGGCAAATGGTCAGGCTCAAAGATCAAGAACACTGGTATGCAGATAGGAGGTGGGAGAGGCATTTGCATCTGTGATGGTGCTGAGAGCCCACTGGCCAGGAAAGAAGTTCATTCTCTGTAGGAAAGGTTGCAATAGTTGTTTCTGTTGATGGTGCAATTCATGGTTATATTATTTTTTTCTAAGTCAGATGAATTCCAATTTATTTATAAAAATGGGGCAGAACTTTGTCCGATGTAAATAATCATCACTCCACTTGTTTTAATGATTGTGATCAGTCATGACAAGTTCACTGAGGACTCTTCAGCATGAAGTTCCATTTGTGACATTTCAGGAGAATATGTAAACACTTGAAGATACTGCACACTTTACCCAGATAGATATGAATAACAAGAACTGACCAACATCTGTACTAGAAGTATAAAAATTAATTTTGCATTATGAAAAAAATGAGTCTTTTCTACTTTAAAGACAAAGATTTTTGTGATTGTTCAAAGTGGCTAAATTTGATAAAGAATATAAATTCTCATCAGCAAATATTTATAGCAAATTTAAATATGACTGGCTTTCTGCCATTGCAAAATTATGAAGGAGATTTGGATGATAGTTAAAATATATACCACCTCTAGGACTCTTTCCACTTTGTGTGTATTTAGAGATTTAAAATGAGACAGCATGCTGTTTCAGATAAACATAGAATTAGGGATGTTATGTGTTCCGACTTTTTAATGTATTATTTATAGAAAACTTTTATCAGGTTATCTATCACTCAAAAGAAATGACAGATAACCATTTTATTAGTTGTGCTTGAGAAAGAGGCTTTATGTGTCAAAAACAAGAAAATACACATGCTATTTTCACTTTATTCTACATTGCTAAAACTACTTTATAAGAAAAATTATATACAGAAAATAATTTGAACCGAAGTATATTCTTTCAGAGCATTTCAGAGACATTAAAGACATAATACAGAAGGTGTACACACACAGACACACAAAAAGCCCCAAAACAAAACAAAAAATTTGCAAACAAAACCACATACAAACAAATCAAACAGACAAAAAAAAAACACCCCAAAATTACTCACCATAGAACAATTTGTAGAATATGGAAAGAACCCAAAGATTTCATCTGATTTTGGCAACAGAGTATCTTTAACTGAAAGATGCTAACATTTTCTGGACAAAACGAGAGGCATATAAGAAACTGAAAGTGGAAAGTCGCAGGAACACGTTTCAACCTAATCCAAAACTGAAGAAAAGCATAACTTTATTTCACACATATTTTTCCAGTGGTTGCCTTCACTTGTCAGAAAGCCTGATCTCATTTTTGTGAGACTGTGAGTAGTCTGTACCAACCTCTCTGGGTCCACACCTTTCCCATATCAACACAACCCTCATTGCAAGTACTACAGTGAAGACTACAGAACATGCTGTTATAATTTAAAATACATGGAAGAAAAGAAAAGGAAAAAAAGTGACTGAAATAAAAAGAAGCTTTTGAGCCACTGATAGCCTTTTATTTTTGCTTCAGGACAAAGTTTGTCTGAACATATGACTAGACACATGGGATTGAATTAGTTATCCACAAGAAACCACATCTGAGTGACTTTTTATTCCTTATAGGAAAGCATTAAAATAAGACATATGCAGCCAAATTCTGTAATATGTCCAGTAGACATCTGCAGATTTTTTCTTGCTATTTCTCCTTGATTTATAACAAGGGATGTCTTCACATCTCAAAGAAATTGTCAGTTACTGCTTAAAGTATACTGAAATGAAACCAAGATTGTCCCCAAATACAATCAGTTGTGTTTAAATTATTGGCAGTTATTCAGAATTAGGACATTCATGATACATGTAGTAGTCATGTGAAAACTGCCTGCAGAAAGGTGAGAGAAAGGATCCCAAGTATGAAAAACTTCATGAGTACAAACTATACTCTTTAACAAAACATGAATCGCTACTGTGCCATGGATGTTTTTACAGCATGTATAACAGTCCAGTGCTATGCAAAACAGAGGAATGCAAGCCCTGTCCTTAATGTTTACAGTTACAAGGGCAGAGTGGTTAGCAGAAATAATTGGCTGAAATCCGTAATCAATAATTACTAGCTAGGGAAACTGAATCTAAACACTGAATAAAATGGTGGTTTAATAAGAAATATTACTATGAATTATTCAATATTTAAAGCTCATTGAGTGTTTACTTTGCTATATCGGACTTATGTAGTTGTAAAATAGTTTTTACTCAATTGAAGTCTGACAATCAGTAATTTTGGGGCCTCTCAAAACTCCTCTAAACTGGTTTCTGCATCCTACCTTTGTGCCAGCAGGTTCATATCTGAATTGCCTTCAGAACAAGAGAAACAGATCTCTGATTCATTATGTTTCAGATGTGCTCTTCATACTTCAAAGTTACAAGTTCTTTTAACTATAGGCATTTTATTGTATTACCTTTTCAGGGTTTATGTATTAGAAATCCATTTCAGCCCGTTTCAGCTCCAGTAATCACCATTGTTTTGGGGGGGGAAGGTGTAAGGGGGGTGCAGGGTGAATAATGATTTGCTGCCTGTGGGCCTCTCTGTTGTTCCTGTCATGCCTTAGTTTTGACTCTTTTGTAATGCTTAATTAATTTAACTGCAAAATTACATTTAAAATGTGTTTCAATAAGAACTGCAATTTTGCCCTCTGTTTATCAGGAACAAATCAGCACACTGAACATCTAGGGTTGTGAGTGGTGTGTGAAGACAAATACCAGATGGAAGACTGTAGACTTCAAAGTGATTTCTTCGCATAGTATTATTGATTCATCATTTCATGAGAAACTATGAAGTTTCTCCTGAGGTAGGTATTCACTTAACTAGATCTCAAAATCTACATTTAAGCTCGCACACTGGACTCTTTAGCCATGAGAGAATAGCTGGTGGTCCAATACAACACTTCATTTAATCCCACTATAAATACGTAAAAAAGATTATATGATTTGTACTCTGAAAATGTATTGTCTGTAAAGAGAACCTACACTAATAAGGTTGGATAAAAATGGTCAATGTTAGATTAGATGAACTGGTTCAAAGACATTAGAACCTCCTCCCCAGACAACTGCATCTGTAGTTGTTGAGTCAGAAACTAGGAGTTGTCATACACAGGGTTTTTTTTTTTGTATCTTGATATTGCTCTTTCACTACTCTAAAATGTTTCTGAACAAGTATTCCCATTTTTTCACCAGAGAGCAGAGCAAACTGAACTTTCTTCACTCTTCATAAACAAGCTGCGTTTTGAAGGATCTATATGCAAATCTATACTTCACTGTCTGAACTCCTCTTACTTCAGCACAACAGTGAAATTTGGAATGCAGAAGCAAACAAAGATTACTTCAATTTTGTCTTCTGACTTAATTTCAGAGAGAAGAAAATACTTGTTGTGGTTGGTTCTGCACATTTTCCTCTCTGAAGGTGTGATTATATATAAAAATATCTATTTATTTAGACAAAATTGTTGTCTGATTTTTTTTCATCTTCAAAATATGCTTCTATTTTTAATTCCATATCCACTTCCATTTATCTCAGTAAAGCATGCATAGGAATAAAGAGAATGGGAAATACAGAGTTTGCTGAGCAGAATCTTTTAGAAAAGGACACACATTTTCTATTAGAAGACCTGATGTATGTAGAAATCATAATTAAATTCTTATTTCATTTGTGCTTCAAAGAGAAAGTGAATACCAGCAATTCTTGAAAGTGTCCCACTCTGTCACCTTTGCAATTTGGTATCTTATGTGTAATTCCTTATTAACTTGTTTTTCTTGCCTCCTTGTTCACTTGTTTGCGATATAGAGTACAATATATGACTGTACACCAGTCCCCAAAATTCTGTGTTTAGAGTCTGTTATCAAAATCAGCTAAGAAGGAAGATGATCCCTTCTGGCCTTGGTGATTGCAGTCTGTCAGGAGGAGCATCTGAATAGCTGTGGCATCTTGAATCATTGATTTTGATGTCTTTATAAAAAAGCATCATAATGCAATCTCACTGAGTTGATTATCAAACTCAGTCTTGAGACTAGATAAATTTCTTTCTATCCCTCATAACCCCTGCCCAATACTCTTGCAAATTTCCACTGGAAGCTGATTTCTCTGGCAGAGACCCACCTTGTCATTTCTGGATTAAATTTACTCATCCTGGTTTATAGCCATATATTTGTATTCTCATGCTTTTCTTTTAATATGTGCCAGTTTTGTTCTCCTTCTTATTGTTTATCCCTGAACAAGAACTGTAGTCTTTACTGTTGGGTTGTTTCATCTTGCCATGGTTTTCTAGTTTCTTCTTAATGAACTCTCCTCTCCATTGCCTTACCATATGAATAGACCTCAATATAAGTTCTTGTTAAATTTTACCTTTCTTGGATATATCTGTAGATGCTGTTTTAAGTAAGGTCTTATTCAATGGTATTAATATTTATTAGTTGCTGGTTGAATTCCCTCCTGACTTCATACACTCCAGAATCACAAACATGTTTCTCTAGCAGCTGCATGAGATCAGCAGCTAGTAATCATTTGGTGACCTAATAGCACATTTGGATCTATATCTTTTTTGTCATATTTAAGTATAAGGAATGTTTGGTAATCTACATTAATGTTTTGTGGTTATGTCCATGCTTCTAATTTTTATTTTCCGTTTATATTTGCTCTAGGTCTGACATGTTTTGGTAACAGCTAATCAGCAATCAATAGGCCATATTCATTGACTCAAACTCTTAATGGTAAGTATTCTGTTTATTCATCTGAAGCTACACAACACCCAACAAAAACCTTTTCTACTAATCACAAAACCAGTGTGGATGAGAGTCACAAAAAATTTCAGTTGGAAGGGACTTCTGAAGGTCTCTTAATCTAACCTCCTGCCCAAAGCAAGGACAATCAGCTTCTTCACAGTCTTGTCCTCTCAAATTCTGGACATTTGCAAAGTAGGGAACAGTGTTGTATGATGGAGACCAGACTGAGCACAGCTACACTGGGGCTTTCTTTCATTTCAGTTATGACTGTGGAAGATGCAAAATAAAGCATATAAATGGACAGATATTTTTGTCACTGTATTCAGAAAAAAGCAGATGCAGCTTTGCTCTGAGTAAAAAGAGCAAACCTGATATCTGCCCAAAGACAGCAAAAAGTGGATATGCTGTCCAGAGCCCAGGCCTGATGGCAAGGCACACTGACTGAAGATCTTTCATGGAGGATTCCCAAATAGGATTCCCCACCAAGTTCTCCCTTCACTGAGGATAATACTGCAATTTCAGAGACAGAATCACTTTTCCATCCTTGAAGATTCACGGAACAGTTTAACAGTATCTTGAATCATGTCAGCATTTGGCAATAGGATGAGTAACAAGGAAAGATCTAAGATCCTCGTAGGGGCTAATGAATGATTGTTCAGCCCATCTTCTTTATCGTCATTTGCCTGATTTTCCTTTTTCTACCCTTGGTAATGGAGTACTACTCTATTATTTCTTAGTTAAAAGCAGTTATTGATCAAGACTCTCTCAACCCCAGAAGGCAGGAAGATGTGAATATGTAATGTTGGATCTCACATTTGAGCTGAGATTCCTGCTTAGGGAATCTGGGTGTGTAATGTATAACCTCTATATACTTTCAAAGCAGTTCAATATATGAGTGTCATTATTTTGTCTACAATAGACTGCTCTCACACTGATGATCAAGACAAGAATTACTCACAGAAAGGTATACATTAATTTTTAATAACAAATATGTTTAAGAAAATTAGTCTCTTCTCAGATAATTTAGAGTTATTACTCTGATAACTCACAGATACCATTTTTATTTATGGTGAGTAAAATGTTGAGAACAATGATTTTGTGACTTTTTTTAGTAAGTTTAAGGTCATTTGCAGAGCATGCATTTAAAAGACAGAATTCTTGTGTGCTGTGGATTTGGATCTTTTTCCATTGAAAAGAACTATGCAGTTTTAAAAAGCAAAAATTACAGAATCACAGAATGTTAGAGGTTGGAAGGGACCTCCAGAGATGGTCAAATTCAACCTCCCTGCCAAAATCAGGATGACCTAGGGTAGTCCACATAGGAATGCATGCAGGTGGGTTTTGAAACTCTCCAGAGAAGGAGACTCCACAATCTCTCTTTCAGGTAAGAAAGTTTTAGATTTTTCCACTATGTGAGCCCTTACTTTCTCTTACATATGAGAAACTACAATAAAAAGAGATATCAGTTAGCCAAATTTGGAAGTGTACAATGTACTGCTATATCCACTTTGATGCAATATACTTTTGAAATGTATCCCTGTGATGCAGTCCTCTATATCCCATCAGTTTTAGACATGGCAAATCCACTGAAGACTCTTGGAAAAACCTATAAAAGTAATTATATCCTAATGGGGTTTTAGTCTCTCTTTAGTTGAATACCAATAGGTATTCCAGGGAATTGCTTATGAACAGAAAAAACGAAACTTGAAAGACAGTGGCCACAATGTTTTGCTTAGATCCTGTGTGACATCTTTGAAGAATAAGGAGAAGACAGATTTTGTCTTACTCTGACAATTTATTTTAATGGTAAAACCAAAATGCATCAGATCTAGAAAGCTTTTAAACAGTTAAATGAATAATAGGGATCAAATTCAGGTGAAAATGAGTTTTATATGATTCATTATCATTCTCTACACTAAAGAGATGTTGATAACAAACTACTTAAACATCTTCCAGTCATATCCTGACAGCTATTGTTCACAAGTGGAAAGCCAGTTAGAGATACTGATGGACCCTTGGATGAGTCAGAAGTTGCCATCTACGTAGCTTTAGCTTTAGTCTGATGTTGAATGAGGTATTATACACAAGCAGAATCAATTCAGTTTCCTTATTTCTTTCCTTTTTTTTTTTCTTTTTTTTTTTTTTTTCATGTTGTTTGTTTGTTTTGTGTTTGGTTAGATTTTATTTTAGTTTCATTCTCTTTTTGAGATTTCATAGTTCTGGATCAAGTTATGCTCAGATTTTGATCTTCAGATTTATAGGTGCTTCCTAGAAGCTCCTGGATCATCAAAGCTAATTCTTTTGTCCCCTTCCTGAGTTTACTGCTACACTAAATCAGTCAGAAGGCTTATGCTGACATCTGCAAAAAGAAATTCTTAGAGAATTTCGTGGGCTTTTTTTTTTTACAAGCTGATTCTGCCTTTTTCCTTCAGACCTACAATATGTGCTTTCATTGTTCCCACACCAACTTATGAATATGTTGATGCCGTTTTCTCTTTTTTTAAGCTCCCATCTGAGTTCTGTTCATCACAGATGTTTAGACACACAGCTGTCCATCTACAGTGGTTCTGCATGAAAGACCATGGCTGCTGTGTACAAAAGAAGGGATTCAGGCAAAATGTACTATAAATAGATAGCATTGTCTGCCTCTTCATTCTCCACTGGAGTCCTAAGTTTAGGAATTGGAATATTTGCTACTTTATCAAAACAGTTTTCGCCTTCTGCCTTCTCTGAACTAAAAGGTGGAGCACAACCTGAGCATTTGTTATGGATGTCATTTGTGAAACTCTGAAGCAAGAAAGCTGGCTATTTTGGTATGGCGGGTGCATGTAGTACACGGTGAATGCAGGCACTATTAGTGCAGCATCTTCACCTGTATGATTTGACAATCTTCACATAACATAAACTACTTAAAATTCTTCAAGGTCATGCTGTTAATGTCTTAAGAATTTGATTCATAGAACAGATCAGCATGCAGCATGGTAAGGCCCTTTGAAAACTGTGGAGCAGCAGCATAATATCTGAGAGCATTGTGGCAAATTGGGAAGTTGAGATGGAGCTGCTAATTATTCCAAGGCATATTTCTGAAAGGACAGGAGGTGTGGGATGTTCTCTGCCAAAACCCCCTATTTCTTGAATGCTCTCACCATCTCCATATGCACATATGAAACTTCTAAGCTATGCTGTGTGTGTACAAGCTATAGCTAATGTGGTCTTACCTACTGCTTGAAACCTTGAAAATCAGTAAGATACAATTCAATAATGATGAGGGCAGCAGTGGAATAATTTGGGTAAGACTAGATTATAAAAAAACAAAGAAGAAACTGCAATTAGCATCTGTTACAGACCCCCAGGACTATAAGAGAGTGAGGAAAAATATTCATAGAACAACTCTGTAGTAGTTCAAAACCACACAGTACTGTCCCAGAGGGGACCGTAACTGTCCAAACATCTGTTAAATGATAAAGCTACTGTAAATATAGATCATAGATTCCTATGCACAAATTAAAATGCGTGGATGCTAAAAAAGATTCCTAGCTTTGGTAATGGAGCATCTTATTATCAAAAATATGGTGCTAACAAGTCAATGTGGAGCAGAATCTACCCTCAAACAACTGGATTTACAGTAAGAATATATGAGCACAATTGGAAAATTCTAGTGGAATGTGATAGTTCAAGTCAAAAATATAAAAAAAAAAAAAAAAATAGAATGTCCCAAGAAAAAAAAAATCTCATTCCAGGAAGAGACACACCTGATGAAGTACTGTTACAAGAACAATATAAAAGAGAAAATACTAAAAAATTTGGCCAGGGAGAACATTAATGGACATTTAATTATGAGTTATTCTGTAACAGATTGAGACGTTGTTACAGTTTTCATGATAGCTGTACATGCCTGTGGGGTAGAGATGAATTATCCAAATAAGAGTTTTCTTTCTTGTTTGTTGTTTTCTTGTTGTTGTTGTTGCTTTTTTTTTTTTTTTTTTTAATAGTGCTTGCCCTTCTATTTTGTCCTCTTCCTCTTTTTTCTTTGAAGAATATGCACTTGTTTCTCACCTGCATCAGACAAAACACCGAACTGAACTGAAACACCGATGACTTGTAATGATAATCTCCCTGTTAACTGTTTTAGTCTCCCAGTTGGGCCAAGCAAATGTTTGTCTTTACAGTTGTTTGAGACATTTGGAGAAGACTACTCATCTATCCTTTCACCATGTGGTTTCTATAGGAGTTTGAGGAAACAGTCTTTAGCAATTCACTTCAAATCCCTTTTAAAGACCTGTGGCACTTTCAGGGTTTATCTTGTGATACTTGGTACACTGAGTGTATCTGACTGAGGCATAGTTGCTTCATCTTCATTTGGTTGCTCACCAAAGATAATGTAAAGAAAATTATTTAAGTAATCAGAGAAAATTTCACTGGTCACTGAGTTATATTTAGTGTTGTATTGACCATTTTGAACCTCTTCCAGCATCATGAAATGCACATGTTGCATTTTATTATATTCATGAGACATAAGAGGCACACATAAAAAAGCACTTTGCTCACACTGGGTATCTGTGAAAGGTATCTATTTTTAAGTATCCGTAGGTGGTTCACCAGCACAGGTAATTGGATTCCAACCTACTTCTCCTTTGATTCCTTTCACAAGGATGATCTGTAGAGTAAGAAACAAATAAAAATACTATAAAGGTATTGTTGAATTTTTTTTAAAATTTGAACTATAACTGAAACATTTTTTCATCCTTCTATTGTATTTCCTTTTAAGGGAATATTTACATATCCAAAAAGAAACACTCTCTATATTCAGAGATAAGTACTTTAACATAGCCACTTGTGTTATATATTTATGCAGGTGTTTTGCAGAAGAGCAAAATACTTGCTCATAACAGGCTGCAATGACATGGGCATCATGAGCATACAAATTTTTATGAAGAATAGGCCCTTTGGCAATTACAGATGTGCTAGTGACTTTCTGCTTTCACTGAGAAGTTCTCAAAACCCATTTCATACTGTGCATTTCTAGTTTGCAGAGCAGAGAAGGCATTTTACTTCACTTCTATGAACTACAGTTCATTCTGGGATGCCATTTCATGCCCCACTTTTATGTATTTCCAATAATGGGTTTTGGGTTTTTTTTATTTGAGGTGATTTTTTTGTTTGTTTGTTTGTCTATCTGGTTTTGGTTTTTTTTTTTTTTCCTGTCAGGCCCTAGGGTGGGAAAATATTAATTAAAACATATGAATTAAAACTTAGAGCTTTAGAATTATTTCTTTTTTTGTGGTTGTTTACAATGTCTTATCATTGTCATGACATGTTGCATGGTTGAGAATTCAGTTTTCTGAAGTCATAGTAACCTGTTTTCTTCATTATGGTAATATATCCTCTCAAAGTTGAATTGTCAGATTGCTCTCCTCAGTCACAATTTTGGACTTTGCTGATAAAAATCTCTTTCACTGTGCATCCTGCCCATATCTTGGTCATAGTCATCTTGTCTTTTGATATTCATTTGTTCATTTATACCTGTAGTTGCTGAAGTCTTTCCCAGCTATTTTGTATGACACATGGCCCCAATTCTCCAGCATGTACTGCCTCTTTTAGGCATTGAATTCCCTCTTCAAGTGCATGAGCAACCTGTAATCCCAAACACCTTGACAGTGGCTACCTGTGGTGGGTTGAAGTTCCCCCCAGCATTAACTTTTTGCCAGACCAACTCAGTTAGAAGCAAATGAAGCTGTATTTACAAGCAAAAATGTGGTTAGTATATGCCAAATGTACAGTATTTACAATATGATACAGATATTTACAATTAGCAAACAACACAAAAGCTCCCCTGGTCAAAAAGACCAGGGAAGCCATTCCACTGCCCCACTCCCCAGCCCCCCCCCCCAGTCCCAAGAGAGAGAGGAGTGGAGAGAGAAAGCAGTGGGTTAGACTTATCCAAGGCCAGACAGAAGCACGTTATCTCTCCCAAGCAAAGCAGAAACAGCCAAGATCAGAAGAGAAGAGAAAAGGAATGGGAATGGTAAGATTTGTTATGGTACAGCTCCTCTTATTCCAGATATTTACCCAATGAATTTGTCTAGAATAATCCTTTGTTTTCCTTTTTTTTAACCCAATAGTGATTCATTTATATTTTTCTACATTTCTTCTCAAAATCTGCTGCTAAATTTTAAGGGCATAGCCTAAAACCATCACGTTACCTGTTTATTCAATCACCTCTGCCTTTTTAGGTAATTCCTGTGTTTTGGTCCACAACATTGTAATTCTGATCCCTGGACAGATCTGTCTTTCCAATATGTTTTGTTGAAGAAACTAATTGTTTTCTGCATAAAGATATTAAAATTATGAAACAGAGTAGCATGGGGGTTTGGTTTTTTGTTTTGTTTTGGGGTTTTGTGTGTGTGTTGGTTGTGGGTTTTTTTTTTTTGGGTGGGGGGAAGTAGGAGGGGAAAGAATTTATTTGCTGAAAAAATTGAAATTTCTGGCAACTCAGAGCTGGTTTTGACTGTATTTTTAAATGTGTGAAGTAACTGTGCCTGAAGAAATGTTTAGAAATATTCAAAAAGTGGTGCCATTGGCTTTCTCCTAACTGATAAGGCGTGTAGCTCAGACAGCTTAGCTGTCTGAGGTGACTTGGAAGGTAGAGAAGCAAATTCTGCCCCTCTGTAGAGGCTGCTGTTTCACTCCACTGGGTCAAGGAGGAAAAGCAGAAGTAAAAGCAATATAATGGTCTTGTGGTTGATTTGGATCAGAGCTCCAGTTACCACTGAGACCATTGTTATCAGCAGAGGATGTTAAGAAAACCATCCTCAAAAGTCATATGGCGTCATGGCTTTACAGATGTGACAGAAGGAAAGTCAATTCGCTCAGGCAGAAGTGTGATGATCTGAACTTTGGTCTTCCATGACCTGGGGAAATAATCTAGCCACCCTGACACTGGATAAAAGGGGAACCAAAGGGAACTGACATCCTAAAACACACAACCCTGAAGGATAAGACAAGCAGTCCATTTGTTTATCAGTGGTAAAGTAGTATCTGGTAAAATATATCCCAGTCATATCCACACTTCTGCTTTGTAAGTATGACATACACCTATAGCTTCTGTTCATGGAGAATGTACAGCTTCATTGACAAGACAGGCAAAGGGTGAAAAGGAAACTAGAAGACAGATCTCTATTATGAGTACCAGTCTCGTGGATGGCCAGTTTCCATGAGAGCATGCAAAAGGATTATCACAGCTTGCCCACAATGTTGGATAAAGCTGAAGGCCAACCATCCAGACCAAGCCCCAGCTCAACATATCAAACAGGATAAGACTCTATGGAGTACCAGGCAGATTGATTATGTTGGTCCCCTGAAGCCATCACATGGCAAAAGGTACATCCTGGTAGGAGTATAAATGGTTTCAGAATTAATCATGGCCACAGGTACTAGGACCATGTGACTGTTTGAGGCTGTGCCTTTAAGAAAGGGACACTATGGCTGAATGTTTTATAAACAAAAGACAGGTCTAAACAGATTTCATTGGTAGATTGGTAGAATGCAACTTTAAGTTTTGAGTCCAGCTGAGATTTTCCTCAGTTCACTTTCCCTCCTCCCTTTTCGCAGCTTGTCCTCTTCTAGGCTCTCTGCCAGACTGACCTTGGACTGATAAGCGTGAGGCCTGCAAACCTACTAACATTTTGCTCTAATTTATAACTGCTTTTAATTAACAACTGCTCCTTTCCTCTCTTTCTAACCCTCTTTGTGGAAAAAGGGGAGAGAAGGGGGTACGGGGGGGGGAACCCTCCTCCAGAAGGGAGGGGGGATTTCGTTCCTGTATTACTTTGCTGTATATTTCTGTGTATATATTGTAAAGACTGTAAATTGTGTATATATACCCTGCATTCTCTACTACTGCTTGTAAATACAGCATTCCTTTGCTCCTCTGGCTGTGGCTAGCTGTGCTCAATTTTTTTTTCCTCTCTTTGTGGGGGGGAAGAAGGCTGGGCCTTCCTCTCAAACCTGCGACAGACCACCATGGGAGCTCAAACAACTGAAGCTCTGAAACAATAGTTCAGTGTCTTGCCTATGCCTGAGTATATCCAGAGTGACAATGGATAACACCTCAATGTGACCACAGTACAAGACAGGGCGCAAGGAGAAGGGATTAAATGGGTGTTCTGTACTCCATACTATCCACGGGCTAATGGTATTGCTGAAAGGACAAATGGCCTCATCAAAAAACACACAAATGTCTGCCAAAACATCTGGGACATGCGATTGGCCTAGGTGGTTTTTATCATCAACAATTAATGGGCAACTAGAGTCATGAAGACTGGAAAATGTCTTGCTGAAAGTATTGTCAGAGGGCAATGACAGAGGCAGAAGCAGAACAAACTCTTCTGTTGTTTGCCCAGCTACCAATAGCTGACCACTGAAAGGATGTTTGAGTGGAGTGTTGACCGCTCCACTCAGATTATCTTCTTATGTTCTTGGCACATCATACACAATCTTTTCTCTTGTCCTTTCCTCTCACACTCCCACCTCCTTGGATTGCAAAACACATTCTGAATATTATATAAAAGTATATTTTGTGTCATGATGATGGTTAAGTTTGGTATACGAGTGGCGTTAGGAGCGTTGTTGGACCACTCACACACATTAAGCATTTTCAAAGGCCAGAGGATCATTAAATTCAGTTGTTCACTTTTACATAGCATTTGACAAGGTTTGCAACCTCCTTAAAGCTTAGATATTTGTAATAGGAGTTTATCTCTGTACCTCTCTCATAATCTGGATTTGTACTCCAGATACCATTTGTGACATTCAAATCAGCACCTTGTAAATGATATCACCTTTTCATACTGGATGCCCCAGTACCTTTGCTCAGTGCTGGACATAGAAACAGTGAGGTCACTTTTGTTGTATTCAGGAGGGGAAAAGGAAACATCAATCTTTGTCATTCAAAAACAGAAGGTTGCATTTAAGGTATTGGTTCAAGAAACCGCAGAACAAAACACCATCTATCTGTGAAGAAGAAGGAAAGCCTGTTTCTGTCCAGCACAATGATGAAATTGTTTGTGAACAGTTTATACTTTTCTATAAGTGACACCCACAGGACTTGTTTTTGCTTCCGGAATATACTGCTAGGGTCAGTGAGATACCATGTTACCATCCATACTGACACTAAACTTGTATGTATTAACTGAAAAAAATAATAAAATATGACCCTGGCATTTACAAGATTGCTTTACCTTGTTCATTGGGTGAAACACACAGCCTCTACCATATTATTCCCTCTGTTCCTCTTTGTCCCTTTCCCCCACATTGTCCCTCACACAAACATCTCTTCAGCCTTCTTTTGTACTTGACAATCCGCTCATTTAGATTAGTTAATGGGGTATGGCCTATTGAGAAAATGGAGTTGGGTCAATGCCAGTTTGAGGGCAATTTTAAACTTCATTCTGCTTTAAAATATTCTTATGCAGAACGAGAATTGTACTGAGGCAGAGTGTAGACCATTGAGTATTGTCTGGGTGCTACATTTGTAGGTGGCTCTAGGTATTATGATTTACCTATATATTAAACCTTTTCAGAGGTGCACAACTCATCCTCCTGAATTACTTAGATTATTGACTCTACAGTATTCTTTCTCATAATACACTAGGTTTAAGTATTACACAAAAAATCTTGTTTTCAGCTTTGGTCTTCTGTGCCTCTTTCCTCCCTACCCATTTGCTGTGCTTGTTTCCTATATCAGGGAAAGAGATCCTCTAAAATTGCAACAACATTTGAATTTATGGGCCTGCTGTTTTGTGTTACTTGAGAGCAGTGGTGTCTTGTACTGTATCAAGGGTGACAGCTGCATTCTTCAATGGGACAATTGTGTTCAAGAAATTCAATAGATATTAAGCAAGTTCTTATATGCTGCTGGTGATAGCCAAGACCTACCAGAACAGGAGAGGTGCCGTTGCTACTGCTTGTCTTGCTCACTGCAGCAGTTGACAGGCACTGCCAGTCAATGGTTAGGGTGAAGGAGACCCAATCATGCATACTATAATTTACATCGGATTGATGAATGCATGGAGAGTGTAGAAACACCAATTAGAAATAAAACTGTGTCAGTGAAGGATTTGGGATGTGCAGTTTCTCTTACCCTCTGCCTCCTGAATATGACTAAGATAATTTGGAAGGACTGATAGTTAAAACAATTTCAAAAAGATAAACTCTGAATGCATCCACAGCTTAATGTGGATTGCATCATGATTGCAAGTTTTGCATTGTGGATTGCAAAATGTTTGTTTTACAAAAAATTTACTTATGTAAATGTAAAACAAAAATATGCTTTTCAAGTAAGGGTAGAAATAGAAAACAGTTATAATTTTGAACATGCTTTCTAATTATAATAGTTATCTGAAAGTAACTTTTCATATAGGATTGCCACTGCTATGATTTGATTCATTTGATCTGCTTCATGCAGCCTGAAACCTTCCTCTCTTTGTGTGTTTCCAGTACACTGTTCAATATAATTTATCTCAGTATAGAAGAATTGAAGTTGATATTGATTACGTTGTGTTAGATTTTGAAATTCCTTTGTAAATGTGTAAAGCCTGTAAACATCTACCATTCCCAGCAACTTAACAGAATCATCCTTCTTCTGACCACATAAGTGTTAAATTGTGCATGCAAAATGGCTTGAGGATATTCTGTCCCTTTTCCAGCAGGTTATCAGGAAAAACTTGCCAGAGAACATTGTGTTGTTTATATATCCTCCAGGTTAAGAACTCAAAGGTCAATAGTTGCCAAAAGCAGTTTTACTTAGTAGCTACTACTTTTCCAACCTCTGCAACCTGCCTCACTGATGATTCTTATCATTTATTAGTCAATGTGTACATATGTGGCTCCTAGATCTCTACCCATAGGCAAGTAATCTTGGCTTACTGAAATAATCTGTTCACTTTCTAGTATAATTAATCATGATGATTAATTACCTACATAAGTGAATATTGCCTGAAAATACACTGAGCTTAAGTTGTAATGTTATTTTTATTTCCGCAATACTTCTCACTAAATGAATTTGCAGTGAAACTTGAGTGATTAGGAGAACGTTTTCCCAGGGTTGAATTTAGTCACTTTGTTTCAGTAAATACATAAGCAAGGGGTTATTTCTGTGTTTTGTTTGGTTGGGTTTTAGTTTAAGAAAAAAATAAAATCATTATACTGATTTCCTAGGTCACAAGACAAGGTGTTACCAAATGTTCAAATGTTTTCATTACATCACTCTTTAAGAGATTGATTGGGAGGGGGAAGGGAATTATTTCTTTGACTTTCAGGCTTTATAAACAGTTGATATTAAAAAAAAAAAATAAAATATGATAATAATTCTCATTTTACCAGTTGTTTTAGACCACCACACATCCAGGCAGAAAGTTGTTATATTTGATACATCTTTGTGTAGATAGAATAGAATAGAATAGAATAGAATAGAATAGAATAGAATAGAATAGAATAGAATAGAATAGAATAGAACTAACCACGTTGGAAAAGGTCTTTAAGATCATGGAGTCCACCCTATCACCCAACACCATCTAATCAACTAAACCATGGCACCAAGCACCCCAATCAGTCTCTTCGTTAACACCTCCCAGGATGTTGACTCAACCACCTCCCCGGGCAGCACATTCCAATGGCAATCACTCTTTCTGTGAAAAATTTCTTCCTAACATTCAGTCTAAACCTCTCCTGGTGCAGCTTGGGACTGTGTCCTCTTCTTCTGGTGCTGGTTACCTGGGAGAAGAGACCAACTCCCACCTGGCTTCAACCTCCCTTCAGGTAGTTGTAGACAGCAATAAGGTCTCCTCTGAGCCTCCTCTTCTCCAGGCTAAATAACCACAGCTCCCTCAGCCTCTCCTCATAGGCTGTGTGCTCCAAACCCCTTACCAGCTTTGTTGTCCTTCTCTGGACACATTCCAGCAACTCAACATCTTTCCTAAACTGAGGGGCCCAGAACTGGACACAGGACTCAAGGTGTGGCTTAACCAGTGCTGAATCCAGGGGCACAATGACTTCCCTGCTCCTGCTGGCCACATTATTTGTGATCCAGGCCAGCATGCCATTGGTCTGCTTGGCCACCTGGGCACACTGCAGGCTCATGTTCAAACTACTATCAACCAGTACCCCCAGGTCCCTCTCTGCCTGGCCACTCTCCATCCACTCTGACTCCAGCCTGTAGCACTGCATGGGGTTGTTGTGGCCAATGTGTAGAACCCGGCACTTGGATGTGTTCAGTCTCCCGCCGTTGGACTCTGCCCATCTGTCCAGCCTGTCAAGGTTCCTCTGCAGAACCCTCCAACCCTCTAGCAGATCAACATGTGCCCCCAGCTTGGTGTCATCTGCAAATTTACTGATGATGGACTCAATACCCTCATCCAGATCATCAATAACAATGTTGAACAAGATCGGGCCCAGCACTGATCCCTGGGGGACACCACTAGTGACTGGCTGCCAGCTGGATGTGACACCATTCACCACCACTCTCTGGGCACAGTCCTCCAGCCAGTTCCTAACCCAGCACAGAGTGTTGCTGTCCAAGCCACAGGCTGACAGCTTGGCCACGAATTTGCTGTGGGGGATGGTGTCAAAGGCCTTGCTGAAGTCCAGGCAGCCTACATCCACAGCCTTCCCCACATCCACCAGGTGGGTCACCTGATCACAGAAGGAGACCAAGTTGGACAGGCAGGACCTGCTCTTCCTAAATCCATGCTGGCTGGGCCCGAGCCCTTGACCATCCTATAAGTGTTGCGTGGTTGCACTCAAGATAGAATAGAATAGAATAGAATAGAATAGAATAGAATAGAATAGAATAGGATAGAATAGAATAGAATATACCAGGTTGGAAGAGACCTTCAAGATCATTGTGTCCAACCCGTCAACCTATCCAACCCACCTAAACAACTAAACCATGGCACCAAGCACCCCATCAAGTCTCCTCCTGAACACCTCCAATGATGGTGAATCCACCACCTCCCCAGGCAGCCCATTCCAATGAGCAATCACTCTTTCTGTATAGAACTTCTTCCTAACATCCAACCTAAACCTCCCCTGGCACAGCCTGAGACTGTGTCCTCTTATTCTGGCACTGGCTGCCTGGGAGAAGAGACCAACATCTGCCTGTCTACAACCTCCCTTCAGGTACTTGTAGAGAGCAATGAGGTCACCCTTGAGCTTCCTCTTCTCCAGGCTATGCAACCCCAGCTCCCTCAGTCCCTCCTCACAGGGCTTGTGTTCCAAACCCCTCACCAACTTTGTTGCCCTTCTCTGGACTCGTTCCAGCAAGTCAACATCCTTCCTAAACTGAGGGGCCTAGAACTGGACACAGTACTCGAGGTGTGGCCTAACCAGTGCAGTGTGCAGGGGCAGAATGACCTCCCTGCTCCTGCTGACCGCACTGTTCTTGATGCAGGCCAGGATGCCATTGGCCCTCTTGGCTGCCTGGGGACATGACCTGTTCCATAGTCTTGCCTGGCACTGAGGTCAGGCTGACAGGTCTGTAATTCCCTGGCTAATCCAACCAGCCCATGGCACTGTTGGCCAGCTTCCAGTCATCTGGGACCTCTCCACTGAGCCAGGACTGCTGAAAAGTGATGGAGAGCAGCTTAGCCAGCTCATCTGCCATCTCTCTCAGCACCTTAGGATGGATCCCATCCAGTCCCATGGACTTGTGGGGATCCAAGCATCTAAGTAGGTCTCTAATTACTTCCTCCTGCAACTACTTCCCACAGGGAAACTATACTGATCCCTGACTCTATCTGCTAGCTCAGGAGGCCAGTTGTCTGGAAGACAACCGATCCTGCTATTAAAATTTGAGGCAAAGAAGGTGTTAAGTACCTCTGCCTTTTCATCATCTTTAGTTACTATATTCCCTTCTATGTCCATTTAGGAGTGGAGGTTATCTTTGCCCCTCCTCTTGCCATTAATACATTTGTAGAAGGATTTTTTGTTGTCCTTCACCACAGTAGCTGGATACTCAGAAGTGCATATAATAGTTCTCTCTTTGGCAAGTACTGTTAATAGTTCTGTTCACAGGAGCTCTGCTTTTTCGGAGCAATTACCATTGTTAATTCTGATATTTATATCATTATCCTTTAGTTGAAGCTCTTTTATAATTATTACTCAAACTAAATAATTGCTGAGTGTACCAAAATTAAAATATGAAGAACAGAACTTTATTTTAAAGTTTTGTATCTTAAAAAGTAAAGGTACTCATGTTAAGTCACTTCACAAACCATCCAAGTAAAATTGCCTTTGTGTTAAATCTTGCAGATCAAATGGGTGCACAAGTTAGGAATTTAGGATTACAGCAATGTTTTTGAATGCATGCATGTGAGAGTATGTGCGTAAAACAAAGCAAAACAAATAAGCAAACAAACAAACAAAACCAAACTACCAAAACCACACAACAAAACCCCCTGAAACCCCAAAATACATAAGCTTTTATATTTTGTCTAAAGTAGTGTGATTACAAAGCAAATATAAGATTCTGTTAAAATAGACTGTAACTGGTTTTCTTCTACTTGTGAAATCAAATAATACAGATAGTGAACATCAAAGCCATAAAGAAAGAAAATAAACCACAAACAAATGAACAAACAAACAAAACCCGACCAACCAAACAACTCCCTCCCCTCAAAAAAAACCAACAAAACCAAACCAAACCAAACCAAAAAAAAAAAAAAAAACAACAAAAAAAAAAAACCACAAAATAAAACACTGGGCAGTACAAGAAATTAATCTAAGCGGATAAAGTAGATGAAATATCATAGCGCATCTGAAAGAAATGAGATGAAAACAGATTGTCATCAGATCTTTTCTCTTCCTCAAAAGTTTGATACCATTTCTTTGGGGAATAGTTTGCAAATGATATATATAGAATGTGTAACACAACCATAAAGAAACATGCAGTTTGAATCACTTACAATCTGTTCCATGATCTTTGTTCATCCTAAAGAAAAAAGACAAGGCACAGATCTTGGAACACGAAGATGGAGAAATAAATCAGAACTGCAGTTAATAGAACTGTGTTGGGACATTACAATTGTAAATGTTTGCTAGTTTGCCTTTGTGCATATTCCAGGATTTCTGCTAACTTGCATTTCAGTGTCTTTGTGGAATGTTTATGTGACCGTTTAGGCTGGGTGCCTCCAAAAAAGAAGCCACAGATTTGAGACCTCCAGTTTCTAGAGTGTTCAGCCCAGCAGGTGAACACAGGAAATAGTGTATTTCTAGCCATAAATCCTGCACCCTTCTATATCTGGCTGCAAAGTTATTTTCTTTCTTCCCGCTCTGCTCCCATGAGAGAGAGATGCTCTCTTATCTGGTAATGATGGGGAAGTATGCCAAGCCTCTTTGGTCTGAGTAACTTTTTTTTTCCTTCCCTACAAAATCTTCACCTGTTTAGACCTAATGCAGGGGCCGTTCAAGCCTGGCCATCCTGCAACCAGCCTAACAAGGGGTAGGGGGAGAAGGGGAAGAAAGAGCCCTGGGGTTTTTGCTGAACCCCAGGTGGGGAGCAGGGAAGTGTAGGGTTTTTTATCTGTTGTGAAGGAATTCGTGTATTAAGTTTAGTCTGGAGATTTCTTTGGACTTTACATGCTTTGCTATGCTTAGCTCTTTGGTTTGTAGTTTTTGTGGTATATGAATTTATTTTCCATTTAAACTTTCCATTAGCACCCAATCCGTTTGTGTGAGTGTTATTCTTTTGCCTCTTTGGAGCAATAGAGCAATCTGTCCAACTCTAAACTAGGACAGTTTGTTAATGCACTTTAACTTAGATAATTGGTAAGCAAAGAAGATAATCTGTGGGAAATTGAGTAACATATCTTTAAAATAGTTTTTTTTCAAATATTGAAAGATTTAAACTCCCTGTGGCATGGGCAGCAAAGTATTCACCCTCTGCTTTTTACTAGGGCTTTGTTAGATCTGTTTGAGCACCAATAAACAAGAAAGATTAAAGAGAAACCTGTTGTGGGGAAAATTACACATCTGAAGTATTAACTGGTAAATTCAGTGCTTCTTACACTCTCTGTCACTGAACACATTACCCTCAGGTTTGTAACTGAGCTACACTTATCCTTCTTTTTAGCTAACTGGCTGTTTACTCTGTAGAATCCATGTGCAAGAGGGAGGGAATGTTTCCAGTAAGTTGCTGTCAGAGCATGGGAAAACAAGAATCCCATCTTTTTTGTTGCACTCATTCCATTCCACTTCATCTATACCCCTGTCACGCATGACCACTTGTCACTGACCCCTACCTTGTCCCATTTTCTTTCCCCCTTTGAGGCTGCACTGAGCAGCATTGCATTTGGAAACTGGTTGTACAACATTGTCCAGCACAGAAACACAATTGGACCCAGAGCTTTCAGAGGTGGTCAGCCCAGTCATGTGATTCCTGACAAACTTTATTGTGTTTGTAACAGGCAGGAGGATCACTGAAGTAGAAAAGCGGGATGTGAAGCTTGGCTGGGAATGGCTAAGGAGATGTTTTCATCATATCATAGAATTTGTTCTCTTTATGCTATTTGAATTCTGCTTCTTATTGGGATACAAGTGTGCCTCTTCTCAATCATCGCTTTGCTCACGCCTTCTTGTCAAACAAAATGGTCACTGCAATCAGAAAGTATTTTGCATTATAAAGGTTGATCCAGTAAAACTTGATTCTTTGGATTGGGTTAGTGGTAAAATCAAATCTTTGCTGCAGATATAAATTATTTTGAGGGGAAATATGAAAATGATGACAAATAAGTAAGAAATTATCTTAGATGAGTTACTTAAATTCTATTTTATAAATTTCTGAAATCATTAAGTAAAATATAGTTCAGTGACTCATTTGCATACAAAGAACACAACAGTATGGTGAAGTGATGGTATAAATGAGAAAAAAAACACATGCCTTGTCTATAAATCATCTAGTCTTTTAGGTTTGATTATAGTGCCTATATGTAGCCTCAGTGATGGCTGAAGAACAGTATGAAATAATTAATACATATGCTAGCTTTTAATTTTAACCTTAAATCAGGAGTAGGGCCTTGTGAAATAGGAATAGAAAGAAAGTTTGCAGTATAGAGTGGATCACACAAATAGTTCACTTCTTAAGTGTTCTCCATATGTATTTAAGATGGATGTCTAGGTGTCATAGAATCATAGAATGGCCCAGGCCGGAAGGGACTTCCAAAGGTCATCTAGTCCGACCTCCCTGCAGTCAGCAGGGACATCCCCAACTAGACCAGGCTGCGCAGGGCCTCATTGAGTCTTGCCTTGAATATCTCTAGGGAAGGTGCCTCAACCACCACCCTGGGCAACCTGTTCCAGTGTTCTGCCACCCTCATAGTGAAGAACTTCTTCTTGATATCCAAACTAAATCCTCCCTTCTCTAGTTTGAAGCCATTGCCCCCCATCCTATCACCACAGGCCTTTGTAAACATTCTCTCCCTATCCTTCCTGTAGGTCCCCTTCAGGTACTGGAAGGCTGCTATCAGGTCTCCCACAAGTCTCTTCCCCAGGCTGAACAACCCCAGCTCACTCGGCCTGTCCTGGAGCAGAGGTGCTCCAACCCCCTGACCATTTTTGTGGCCTTCCTCTGGACCCTATCCATCAGGTCCATGTCCTTCCTATATTGAGGGTTCCAGACCTGTACATAGCACTCCAGGTAAGGTCATAGAATCAGTTAGGTTGGAAAAGACCTCAGAGATCATCAAGTCCAACCTATCACTCAAGACCTCATGACTAACCAAACCATAGCTTCAGGTGCCATGTCCAATCATTTTTTTAACACCTCCAGGGACGGTGACTCCACCACCTCCCTGAGCAGCACATTACAATGGCCAATCACTCTTTCTATGAAGAACTTTTTCCTCACCTTGAGCCCAAACCTCCCCTGGCACAGCTTGAGACTGTGTCCTCTTGTTCTGGTGCTGGCTGCCTGGGAGAATAGACCAACCTTCTCCTGGCTACAACCTCCCTTCACATAGTTATAGACAGCAATGAGGTCCCCCCTGAGCCTTCTCTTCTCCAGGCTAAACAACCACAGCTCCCTTAGCCGCTCCTCGTAGGGCTTGTGTTCAAGACCTCTCATCAGCCTCATTGCCCTTCTCTGGACACATTCAAGTATTTCAATGTCCTTCTTAAATTGAGGGGTCCAGAACTGGGCAGAGTACTTAACGTGTGGCCAAACCAATGCTGAGTACAGGAGCAGAATGACTTCCCTGCTCCTGCTGGCCACATTATCTGTGATCCAGGCCAGCATGCCATTAGCCTTCTTGGCCACCTGGGTACACTGCTGGCTCAAGTTCAGGGCTCACCAGAGCAGAGTAAAGTGGCAGAATCACCTCTCTGGATCTGCTGGCAATGCATCTTTTGATGCAGTCCAGGATGTGATTTGCCTTCTGGGCTGCAAGCACACACTGCCTGCTTCTGTCCAGCTTCTCATCCCTCAGCACCCCCAAATCCTTCTCCACGGGGCTGCTTTCTAACACCTCATCCCCCGGCCTGTATTGATAGTGAGGATTGTTCTGGCCCAGGTACAGAACCTTGTACTTACTCTTTTTGAACCTCATGAGGTTCACCTGGGACCACCTCTCCAGCTTGTCCAGGTTCCTTTGGATGACTTCCTGTCCCTCTGGTGTATTGACAACACCACACTGCTTGGATGGTGCCTTCAATCTCACTGTGTATGTCATTGATAAAAATATTAAACAGTACAGATCCCAGTACAGACCCCTGAGGGACACCACTTGTCACTGCTCTCCGTCTGGACTTCAAGCAATTGAGCACCACCCTCTGGATGCCACCATCCAGACAATTCCTTACCCACTGAACAGTCCACCCATCAAATCCATCTCTCTCCAACTTGGTGAGTACGATGTTGTGGGGGATCATGTCAAAGGCCTTGCAGAAGTCCAGATAGATCACATCATTGCAAATAAACCTACTTCTGTCAGAGATAATGGTAAAACTCAGACAAAAAAAAATATGTATATATAAATATAAACTATTTTGGTTTGTGCCATTTGAAATAAAAAATTTTGATCATTCATTTGAATGAGATGCAGAAATGAACCTCTGCTTTACCTCACATTAGAGAAATACATTGAAAAAAGTGTTTTAAATCCCAGTAGTAGAAGTCAAGCTGTTTTCAGAAGCAACTGCAATACGTCTGTTATACCACTGAAACTAATACCATTCTTTACTTAAAGCAAATGATGGTGCACTAATTTCTTAGTGCAAGAAAAAGCAATGAAAGGAAAATTGTCCCAAAACAGCATGGTATCTTCAAACAGTATATAATATCCTTAAAAGTTTGTAAATTATGACTTTATTCACTTTGGAAAGTAATATATCTTCATCAGTGAAGATGCAAAATGTAAAATCAAGGCTGTAATAGCTACTTATCCACCTTTTCACTCCTACACACAGTATTTAGGAACACTGGAAACTAAAATTTGTGCCTCTTCTGTGGAATAGAGAAGTACTTTTTCTTAATTCAGATACCTGCAAAGGTGATTTATCAAACTCATTCTTCTTCATGTGATATTACAAAATCAGATAGCATGTTGAGCTGATTGCCATAATTCTTCAAAGTTTGTTTTCCTGAGTGTAGCAGATGCATATCATGAGCTGTTTAAACATCAAAAAGCATTGCTTGTGGATATGTTATTACATTCCTATACCTGTGTTTCTTTCTTAATGACAAAATACACATTTTCATAGAAAATCATGCTGATAAAATTAAAGTAAGCACCTAATTGTTTTAAAAGCATTTATCAAGAGATATCATTAGCAAAATATTTCAATCACTACACTTTACATAGACTAAATGCAAGCATTTATTAATACAAGCTAAGCGTTCATTATAAATTTGTACAGAAAATGATAAAATATTATGTATGAAATGAATCATTAGCATGGACCATTAAGTCCTCTATTTTCCTTTAATTGAATTTGTCAGTAGTACCCTCTTTAACTGAAAACCAGTCATAACCACAAAATTAAATAATAATTAAAGAAACAACTATTCAAAGAGTTGCTTGGTAGTTAAGGTGCCATTTAACCAAAACAGCAATTTAATGTAAATTGCAGTCCATGTAGACATAGTTCTGAAAATTATACATCCTGTTGTTCATACATGTTTGATTTAGCAGAACATTTTCAGCATCACAGTCTAGATGTTCTTATACGGGTTCTGTAAACACAAAGAAAGACTGAATAAATGGGTGAAAATAGGTATAAATAGACCTATGGCAATTAAAGCTAATTAAGACTTTACAGAAATAAACTGCTAGCTCTTCACTAAATTTGTAGCAGCTTGGAAAATGTACCAACTTACAGTATATGCATTCTGTCACTGTGCACAGTCATTCACTAAAGATGCACTGGATGTGGAACCAAAAATAATGCTTTGCCCATCTGTGTTTTTGTTTTACTTTACCAAAGCTAGGTGCAATCTTTTATTTAGTAAGATTTTATTACCATACCTTCCTCACAAAACAAAAACCAAACATGAAATAAAGAAACAAACCAAAACTACCCAAAGCCAAAGAATAAAAAAACAAATATCCTTCTCCCCCCCCCCAAAAAAAAACCCAAATCTCCAAACAAATATATAAAAGTGTGTGCTTTGTATCATGTTTGAGAGGAAAGTGGATCTTGAGGTGTCTGAATAAGCAAAGGTGACCTCAGAGAAGAGCCTTCAGTGCGTCTCTTGAGCTTTTTCCATACTACTCCAGGGTCTAGACTAGGACTATTCTTCTTACTGGTGGTTCTCACATATCAGTTAGCCTTGAGACCGTGGCTTTTTATTCAGAAATTCTGTTTTGCACAACCAGCAGGGGGAGGTAAAATTTAAGGAAATAAACTGGGAAAGACATGGAAGCAAGCAGTTTTAAAAAGGGGAGGGTGATGGAAAGCTTTGAACAAAAGAGAGAGGTGAGCAATACAAGACATTAGGGCTGAACTGGTATTTTGTTTACTACTTTCACGACACTAAAACCATAACATGCAAATGCCACAGGTGTGCAATTTGAAAGAGTTTGCATCACTTGAATTTTTCCTGATGCAAGTCCCTTTTGCTAACTGCAAGTACACAGCTGTAGTAAAAAATATTTTATTTCCATTTTCTAGTAACATAAGCTAATAGGAAAAAGCAGAGCTGTAAGTAAATAATCTTACAACTTTCAAAGAGAATGTCTCTTGTTTAAATATTTCACATAATTGACCACTTGTGCGTAGGAACCAATGAAAGAGATGCACAGCTGGACTGAATGCCCTGAAATTATTTTCAGAAATACATATCTCATTGTACTTTTCAATTCTTACTTATACAGCTTTCATTCTTCTGCAGAACAATTTACAAAATAACTTGTGTAACTACTATAGTTAAATGTTGAATCTTCTAAGAGCATTTCAGGAAGATATTTTCAGTCAAAGGACCAAACATCTTGATGCATATTTGTGTCTCCATTGTGATTATTATAATTTAGCAGTACAAGGAAGACTAGTAGTCAATCTGTGCTTTTCTTCACACAGGATATATTTTGCAGAGTAAGAAAGGGTGCAGTCCTGATGTGAACAACAGGGTTTCTCAACTGTGTAACTGCATCCTGCATCAATCAAGGTGAAAGGCGCAAGCAAGTCCCAGTAAACCTGCACATGTAAAGTTGTCTGCTGCATAACTGACCCATGTTTTTGTTCAGGACTGGTAAAAGCTAGCTGGGTGAAGGGCAATGTATACCATGCAGACCACAGATTAATATCCTGTTGATACAATTTTGTAGATCATCAATGAGTCTCATCAAGACTGATCCTTTTGTACTCTTCCATAGATCCCACAGCTTATGTCTTGCATAGATGATCTAGGTCTGCTTGCTTCCATGCAGTCTAGAATTCTTTTTTTCAGATATGAATATAATGTACATGAGTATTTGTTTAAAAGTGTCTAAATTATACGCATAGTTGTTTTGTATGTATAAATTGTTAAGAACATACAGGCTTGAGAAGGAAGTGTGTATTACTGTTCTCAATTGCAGACCAGTGCTGCAAGAAAGCATCAGCCTGCTGCTCAAAGTTCATGAGGTACAAGATGCCATTAGTGAAACAGACATTACGGTACAGCATAGTGTGGTACAGTTTTGCCATGGTTGTTACCTTTATTATAACTTTCTACTCTCTAGTGATATTCAGCTCCAAAGAATCATGCAGATATAACAGTTATTCATAATTACAGCTTTGACGAGTTATTTGAATCAAAGTATTCCAGAGCACAGGAAAAGTTCCAGCCTCATGGCTTTGATACTGACAGATATGGTGCAAAGTGGGTGTTTGGATACAATGCCAAGCATAATTGATGCCAGCAGTGGAGATTACATGTGCTGGCTCTATGGAAGCTTATACAATTGTTGGGAATCAGGCCACGTATGGTAGTACACATGAAGACAGAGCACAGCCTTCATGTGAAGGCTGTATTATTAATTTGGTGCCAGCTTTCTCTGATTTTTGGAAATATGAAGGGATACAGCCCTTATTGCTCTGGTTCTGCACTTCTGTCAACTTCTTCACTCAAATCAGAGGGTAGATGCTGGCACCATCCTCCAGATTCAGCTGTTCTTCTTCACTAAGTTTCAAATATAGCATCTAGAAATTTTTATTTTACCTCCTCCAGTAAGGCCATCTGTTCCCATAGTTTTCCCTCAAAACACCTGGCATTATGTTTTTTAGAATTTCTGGACTTCTATGATTTTTTTTTTTTTTAATCTTGTTTAGGGGAAAATGAAGATTTGTAAATACACCCTAAAGTAAAGCAGTATAGGTAACTCTTTTCTTGCATCTCCCATTTGTCATGCAGGGAAGTGGCAGGCCATCTGAGCCAAAAGTCCAGTGCACCTATAGTCCTGCTGGGATCAGATGCCTCTTGAAGATGCTTTACAAAGTGAAAAGGAAAAGTGTGTTAAAGCTGATGGGCAACAATTCCTCAAGTCTCAAACCAGGATTATTTTACTGAAATGAGTTCTTACAGGAAATAGTCCTTTTCATTTTCCATAGCAAACAATCTTGGCACATTGCAAATAAGTTTTCCAGAAAACTCATTGTCTTAATACAAGTATCTTATATTACTACTTCAATAACTAAAGACCTAGGTTTGAAAACACAAATTCACAACCTGGAAATACCCCACAAACTCCTTGTGATTTTTCAATTGCATGACAAAGATATGAAGGTTTGATGGATCCAAGAAGGGATTTGTGGTCTGGAGAATTCAGTGAAATTCCTTGGCCTGTCTTATGCAGAATGTGAAACTAGGCTCTGGTGATCACTATGGGCCTTAAAATAGAATAATTTAAAACAGATTCAGTTCCAGCAGTTTCTAAAAGGTCTGCTAAGACTTAGTGAATTAGCATTTGGAAAGTTAGATCATATTCATGCTTTATGCAGTCGCAGTTTCTCTTCAACAGCTTTTTTTTTTTTTTTTTTTTTTTTTTTTTAATGTGCAAATAGACTGATGTGAATAACCAGGTATTTTCTTGACCTGAAAATGGATATTCCTCAAAGACATCTGAATTACCCTAGTTCCTCTGAAGGTTGTAAATTTTGAAGAGGGAAGACTTCTTGGCTGGCAGGCTGAGAAGTTTAGCATCCAGTGGATGGCCCATGATGGGTATCCTTTTCATGTTACACATTAGGCAAGTCAATCTGACTAAAGTAGAGACTTATTTCAGAGATAACATTTGGGACCAGTGACAAATGCCTGGCTGATACAGTTGCATAACTTATGCTCAGCTAGAGACAACCCCCAAGAAATTGTTACAAGCTTGTGTTACAGCACTTCTGAAGAGAGGGAAGGATGCTCCAGAGCCAAACCCCATCAAGATGATGTCTTTAATGTATCATTTTAAAGGTAAAGCACTGAAGTAATTTATAAACTGTCTGTCACCAGTGGCTGAACAGCACCTTCTCTCCAAACTAGCTGAATTACAGTTGGGAAAGTATGTCCTGGCTGAGCACTGAACATGATTCAACTTGCTGAAGCTGGGTTTGAAAGTGATATAGGCACAGATGCAGTGTTCAAAGGCCAATCAGCTGTGTCTGACACTGTGTACCACCAGATGCTTTTAGACAAAATACAGAATATGAGAGAAAATCAATGCATAGTATGACTGATGCAATTTCTATATATATAAAAAAAGAACAAAATTGCCCATAATCAATTATGATTTCTATGTTGAACTCTGCAAGAAACAGAGACAATAGCACAGACAATAGTAAGACCTACCACAGGGGAATGTGTTTGAGTCTGTATTACTCAACAGCTACATGAATGACCTTCACACAACAGAAGTTCTATTCCAGCAAGCAATGTTTGTACTCTTGCCTAGATTAAGGGCTTCATTTGTGTCCAAAACAGATTTATACCCATGCTCCTCAGGTTCCTCAGATTACATTACCAAAAACCAAATTACACACCAATCTGACTAAACAGCAAATGGCTCTCTATTTTTAATTATTTATTTATTTTAAATGAAATCACAAGTGCAGAAAACTCAGTGTAATTTTGCATAGGGTATAGTTTTCCCACTGGTACAATCCTGCTTCTTTTGGGCACATGCAGAAAAGAAACAGGTAAAAGGTCCATGCCCAGAATAGTATATTAAAGAAGTTCATATATTCTAAATGGAGGCTAATTCAAGAACATTGTGCAAAACTACACTTGCCTTCTCCAGGGGCTTAATATAAAAACAAGAAGGTTGCTGGTGGATTACATAATGCCTTAGGTTAGCTGAATGGAACAAACTGTCTGGGCTTTCTGGGATCAGTCAGATAAAAACCACAAGCACTTTTGTGAATAAAGTGGAATCCATCCGACAGCTTGAAGACTGAGGTACCGACTGCTGGAGCATGCTGCAGCTGTTGGCCAGCTGCTGTAAGATTTCTGACTACAATAGAGCCATTTAATAAATCATGAAGGGTTCTGCATCCCACTCAGTTTATTTAGCAAAAATAAGGAAAATTAACACTGACTTTTTGAAATACCTACTTGAGAGTTTAATAGTAGACTGACCAGTCTGGAGATGTTTGAGTTACATTCAAAAATATTTGGTGGCACAAAAGAGGTATCTGAATATAATATATAGACACGCCAACATGGGAAACCACAGAACAAGAAAACACCTTAATGTACTGTGGATGGTAACTCTTCTGTGGAGCATATCATAACTTATCAATGATTTTTGAAAAACACAGTTACCCTAGAAAGACATGGGAAAAAACAGAAGAACCTTGTTACCCAGAAGGTTTAGCTTAAAGAGTATTATTCTTCTGTTCCTCTGAGATAAACTATTTCAGTCATTTTCCATAAATTAGATCATCTCTTTCAACAGCAAGTTCAGATTTTCTCTTCTTTTTTAAATTCTGGAACAAACTGATACCTTAATCAGAAATACTGTAATATAATCTGTTTCAGAGTGAGAATGTTGATTGTTGATTTGATTTGTCTTTTAAAAAATGAGCTTGTTGTTTCAGAGTAAGTTCACACTATTTAGCCCCATTTATATGTTCATGTGTGTTCCCACATCTAATTATTTTTGCAAACATGTATCATTTAGCTTTCCAAATTCGTGATAACTTTTCTTCTGGCTTTGGGGAAAAAGAATAATTTATTTTATGATTTTATATAACAATGTAAATTATCTAAAAATGCATACAAAGATGAGGGTGACAGGCAGCCATTGGAGTAAATTTTATGTGGGTGTATCTGGGTGAAAAAAAAAAATAACAAGATACCCCCAAGTTATTCAGTCTTATGAATTATTTGCTTGCATTTTTGTCAGTACATTATGTCAGTATAGATTCCTGCTGATTTGATATATTTGATCTTAAAATTTGATAATACATATTTAACTCAGCTGTTACATTTTTTCTATTTTTTCTTCACCTTTCCTATCATGAAGATTGACAGCAGAATGAGATTTACAGAGGATCCTTTCAATGCATAGAGTTGTGCAACGTGTTTGTTACAGCAGTTTGCAAAAGGTCTTATGAAGAGCAATCCAGAATATTAGAAATTGTTCAAGGCCATATTAGATGTTGTGCTCCTTTCAGAGCTTCGGAAAGGGAAGAGCAACAAATAGCTCCTTTCAGACAGAGAAGAAAATTCTTCATTCAGGAGTGTGAAGTGGGAGCATCAATTGGTAAAGAGCATATAAAATAATAAGTTCCTTAAATAATGGGGAAGAGTTCATCCAGAAAAGAGAACCCAGGTGAACTTAAAGAGTCAGAGGCTATCAGCATGGGAACTGAAGTAACCTAAAATGGTAATTTGGCAGTGTGTTACAGAAAAAAAGGAAGTAGAAATCACTTCCAAGTTTATCAGATGTGATTTCACTTTGTCAGGACGAAGTCTTTTTCTCCATCATTATATGGTGGACAAAGGATGTTTAACAACTCACCCCCTGCATCACATATTTCAGATGGCTTTACAGGCCTTGATAAAGCAGATCTTGTACCTCAGAATCCTTTTGCCTTCATTAGTGAATTAAACATTACTAACAGCCAAACTCCCATCCAGTCACTCACCAATTCCTCACACCTCAGCAGGATGAGGGGAGAGAAAAAGAAATTCAAGAATAAGAATACTTACTGAAGCATCACAGGAAGGTGATTTATTGACAATTTAAATGGATTTAGGTAGTGAGAAACAAACAACAAAAATGACAGATATTAGAGTAATAGCTTTGCTCCTCCATTTCCCAGGCTGAACCTTACTTTTCTACCCTCATCTCCGTTACTCATGTCATGCGGTGTAGAGCAGATGAAGAGTGAGGACTAGGGTCAATACATAAGCTTGTCTCCACTGGTCATTCCTCCTCACACTTCCCTCCTCATCCAGCTTTGACTCTACATGGGGCCCCTGTGATTCATGTAATATCCACTGTCTCCACCACAAAGCACCTCCTCCTTCTCCTTCTCTGACCATGATGTTCTCTCCACTGTTTCTCAGTCTTAGTTTTGTGTTGGTTTTGGTTTGGGTTGGGTTGGTAGTGGTTTTTTTGTTTGGGTTTGGTTTGGGGTTTTGTTTGTTTGGGTTTTTTTGTTTTGGTTGGGTTTCTTTGGGGGGGTGGGGCAGGGGTGTGTTTCTGGTTTTGTGAATAGAATAGAATAGAATAGAATAGAATAGAATAGAATAGAATAGAATAGAATAGACCAGGTTGGAGGAGACCTTCAAGATCATCGCGTCCAACCTATCACCCACCACCACCTAATCAACTAAACCATGCAACCAAGCACCCTGTCAAGTCTCCTCCCGAACACCTCCAGTGATGGTGAATCCACCACCTCCCCAGGCAGCCCATTCCAATGGGCAATCACTCTCTCTGTGTAGAACTTCTTCCTAACATCCAGCCTAAACCTCCCCTGGTGCAGCTTGAGACTGTATCCTCTTGTTCTGGTGCTGGTTGCCTAGGAGAAGAGACCAACCTCCACCTGTCTACAACCTCCCTTCAGGTAGTTGTAGAGAGCAATAAGGTCACCCCTGAGTCTCCTCTTCTCCAGGCTAAGCAACCCCAGCTCCCTCAGCCTCTCCTCATAGGCCTTGTGCTCCAAACCCCTCACCAACTTTGTTGCCCTACTCTGGACACGTTCAGCAAGTCAACATCCTTCCTAAACTGAGGGGCCCAGAACTGGATGCAGTACTCGAGGTGTGGCCTAACCAGTGCAGTGTACAGGGGCAGAATGACCTCCCTGCTCTGCTGGCCACACTGTTCCTGATTCAAGCCAGGATGCCATTGGCCCTCCTGGCTGCTTGGGCACACTGCAGGCTCATGTTCAGTGTACCATCAACCAGCACCCCAGGTCCCTTTCTGCCTGGCCGCTCTCCAGCCACTCTAACCCCAGCCTGTAGCACAGCATGGGGTTGCTGTGGTCGATGTGCAGAACCTGGTACTTGGATGTGTTAAATCTCATGCCTTTGGATTCTGCCCATCTGTCCAGCCTGTCCAGGTCCCTCTGCAAAACCTCTCTACTCTCCAGCAGATCAACTCCTGCTCCCAGTTTGGTGTGGTCCCCAAATTTACTGATAGTGGACTCAATGCCCTCATCCAGATCATCAATAAAGATGTTAAAGAGCGTGGGGCTCAGCACTGATCCCTGGGGAATCAGTGAATTTATTTTTCCTAGGGGTAACATCATCTTGGCTGATGGCCTCAGCCATGTCCTATGGCGGGTCCAATGGAGCTGTCTGACACCAGCTGTGTATGGTAAATGGCAGCCCCTTTTATTTTACTTCCTCACAGAAGCCACACCTGTAGCCTCCTACTATCAATACAGCTTTTACACTGTGGTATAATTCTGTTGCTTCCATCAGAGGCAAAGGAATCTGAAGGACTGGAATAGTATTTTGTGAGTTTCTGTTATATGAGCTGGTGCCTGTGTGCAATATTGTCAGTTTGTGTAAAGCAATGACCTGCACTCAGACCACACACTTGAGAAATACAATAATTTCAGTGTTCATGAACTTTCTGGCTGGTGAAGGATCATTGAGTCCTTGCTTACAGTTAAACTACTGTGAAAAGTTGAAACTATTGAGAATTGTAGTAATATTGAGAAATAATGATCCCTCACATAGATAATCTGTGGAGCATCAGCATAAATTCCATATATTGGACTTAAATAAAACAAAGCTCTTATACCATAAGTGGACAAAAATATTACAAAAATACAGAGCTGGCTAGAGTCTGACTTGACTTTTCTATGCTTTTGTAAGCTATTGGGTTAGAGGTGTGATGTCCACACCTGGAAAAGATAGGAACTAAATATGAAAATCCTCCACCTTTGCTCTTGCAGATCTTCCTGAGTGGTTCTGTAAAAGGTGACTGAAATGACCCAGTAACGAATTTCTACTTCCTAGAAACAAGGAGAATTGGTTGTAGGTGAATCCTGACACAGCATTCTTCCTCTAAATCATACTAACTTCAAAATTTCATTTGAGGGATGTGCAGGTCTCCTTCAGTTTCTTTTCAGGAATCTAACTACAGGCTCAAAACTTCCATAAGCTTTCGATATAAAAGCAAGAACTTTCTTGACTAGGATTCTAAAAGGATTCTTGCTAGAAAAATCATTAATGAAACTCCAAGACTTGTATTATTTAAAGTATTTTTTTTTTTTAATTATAGAAAAATTCAAAGCAAGGAAGTGAAATGGAAGCAGTAGCAGAATTCAGTGGAATTATATAACTGCTGTTTCTACCCTGCAATGGGAACACAAGTAGACTGTAGAAAAATGTAATAATTTTGCACTTCACTTCCACCCAGTATCTTGTTGGTTTCAACTCCCACATCTCTGGAGGAGAAGAGATCTTGGTGTTTTCTGGAGGAACAGCAAGGCTGAGATCTTTCTTAGAAAGTGAAATCAGTTTCTGCAGAAATACCTAATCCCAGTACAGTGTAATAACAGTATAACAGTAGAATATTTGTTATTTTCAGTTAAAAAAAAAAAAAAATTGTTATGATAGTGCATTAAAAAAAAAAAAAAAAAAAAAAAAAAAAGAAAAGGAAAAAAATCCATCATTGGTTGAGTTGAATCTGCTGCTGACATTCAATACCATGATGCCATCATGCCAGCTTCAGAATGAAAGTGTCGACTAGAGCAAAGTATTATGGGGCTTGGAGTTCAGATTGTAACATGAGAGAGTCCCTGGTTCTGGTTGCCACTTTCAGTTTCCAGATTTGTGGTGTTGATCTTTCCTCCTGGGCAGGCTGTGGGTCTGGGGGTGGGGGAGGTCACTGGCTTCTGTGGCTGCTTCTGCATTTCACTGCACTTTCCTACAAATAGGCTAAGGTAATTGTGCATCTTATGATCTCATTAAGCTCTCTTTATCTCAACCCAGATGTCTCTCTGTGTTACCTTTCCCTCCCATCTGTTTGTGGGGAGAGGCGTTTGTGAAAGCAGGCTGTGTTAACCCAGGATATCAACTCAGATGTAGTTTTTATGAGTAATTAATGTTATAATGAGAGTAAACCCAAACATCTTTTAATATAATTCCTCAACGTGTGCTCAGCTTCAGCCTTTACTCAAAAAGTTCATAATACATGACATGATATGTCATGCAGTCACTTTATAAATGTCAAGTCCTCAACAGAAAATAAGTCTTTCATTATTTATTCAACTTACCTTGCACACTGAGCAGCACTGAGGACTAGATTTGTGTTGCCTAGTTTCGTATTTATCCCATAAATGTCTAAATTAAGAGCATTATTGCTTTAAGGTTCCTTTCCCCACCCCCCACTCCCCAAACCAGTGGAAAGGCTACAAGACTATAAACAAA
The DNA here is from genome assembly GCF_026170545.1 of Melanerpes formicivorus. Lineage (NCBI taxonomy): Eukaryota > Metazoa > Chordata > Aves > Piciformes > Picidae > Melanerpes > Melanerpes formicivorus. The sequence goes on along the minus strand of NW_027142353.1, from coordinate 27,786,007 downwards.
ATCATGCAGCCTGACTAAGAGCTCAGTCACCTTCAGAAGATGCCCTTTTTTCTTTCTTTTTCTCTATTTTCTGTTTGCATCAAGAGCCAAAGCTGTTTATAACTTAATTCCATGGACAGATGCATGAATATGAGATAGTTTTCATAGTTGCATTTATTTGTTCATCTATTGTGTTTGCTTATTGTTGTACAGGCAAGGATTTTCTCCTTGAGCTCATAAGGATGTTTCTTCCAACTTTCTAGGACTCTGGAATTAGGATAAGTATCTCCTTTTCTTGGAAGGCTTGGAGGAAAGCATATCACATAGGGATCTCTCACTAATTTCACCTGATATCTGAAAACAGAGTAAAAGTAATAGCACACTAAGCATTAGCAACAGTAAATGTAAACAGCTACTGAACAGCTTTGAAAAAAGATGTAGATAGAAGGCAAATCATAACAGGGTGAAGTTTGCTAGTGGCACAGTTATTATGTGTAATATCCTACTCAGAGCGAAGAATTCCTGCACAGAAAAGTGGTAGTGATTCATATGTGGTTGTGAATGAGTTTCTAATAACACTTACAAATTCTCTGGAGTCTGCAAAGGAATTCTGGCATTGTTCATTAATAAAACCCAATACATTCCCTGTACTGCCTGCCCAGCAAAAAGCAAAACTTATTCTACCATTATTAATAGAGACCATAATGAAACTACTTATTTGGGGTGGGTAGTAGAAGTAATAACACAATAAAGAACAGGCAAATATAGATGAGCATTGAGCTAGGAGACTAATTTTAAGAAAATAATGAATTTCATCCCTCACAGGGAAAAAGAAAAAGAAAAAAAAAAAACCACAAAAAAAACCAAACAACCAACATTGGAAATGTGTTAATTAGAGCTGGCCAAAAAATGAGGGATTCCCTGATTTGCATGATTTATACATTTGGCATCTTCATGATTTATGTATTTAGTTTTAGACTGAGCTCCATAAAACCTGATCAATTTGGAGGAAAATTAATGTAGAAATATAAAATATTTCTTTGTTTCAAACAAGGAATTTGAGATCTCAGAGCTCTTCAAGGAGACTGACATTCTTGTCAGTTGCCAGCAAGTATCTTTCAGGAATCTGAATTTCCCTAGCTGGCAGGTCTCCCAGTCTTCCAGCACCCCTGCCATGTGGACTGTCCTGCAGGTAAGATCACTACAAATGAGATTTCTTTGCCCTGAAACATAACTTCAAAAGAGGAAAGATGAGAGCTCTGCAAATTTTGGCTGAAATTATGGGAGCCAATCCATGGTTACAGTCCAGAGTCAGGCAGATTTCAGGCTCTTTCCTGCACAGCAGGGCAGCTGACTTGAATGTCTACCCCAGTGCTTCATATTTTGAGTCTCTGACACTGTTGCTAGATAGACGGCGGTCTGTGAGAAAAGTGGAGTTGTTGACCCATGCCAGTTGCAATGTTGCTTTTCCAATTTTTTAGGAAGAGCCATTTATCAGATTCCCAGGTTAAGGATAGCCTCCGTCAAATGGAGACATAAAATCAATTGGATTTTATTTTGCATTTTTAGCAGCAGTATTATTTCTCCTTCTCCCTTTTCACTGATATGTTCACAGAAAATAAAAATAAAAAATAATCATGAAATCATGGAATCGCAACAAGAGCTCCCTGGAGTCTTCTCTTATCCAACCTCAACTCTTTCAACCTTTCTCCATAGAAGATGCATTATAGCCCTCTGATCTTCTTTGCAGCCCTTCTCTAGACCCACACAAGCAGGTCCACGTCCTTGTACTGAGAAATCTAGAACCACACACAGTACTCCAGGTAGGGTCTCAGTAGAGCCAAAGAGAGGGGCAGAATCATGTCCCTTGACCTGCTAGCCACAACTGTTGTTACTCCCAGGTTACAGATGGCTTTCTGAGCTACAAGCACACATTGCTTGCTCATATCCAATGTTTCATCTACAAGTGTCTCCAAGTCTTTCTCCATAGGGCCGCTTTCAATCCATTCATCTCCCAGTCTGTGTCACTACTGATGATTGCTCTAATCCAGGTGCAGGAACTTGCACTTGGCCTTGTTGAATATCTTGAGGTTCACATTGGGCCACTTCTCAAGCCTGTCAAGATCCCTCTATATGGCAGCTCTTCCCACAAGTGTGTCATCTATATATGTAAGTATTCACATTAAGTAAATCCTTTATGTTGCAGATAACTGCAACTTACTTGGAAGACCAGTAAGACTTTCCATGAGGACCTTCCTTATCCATAGTTTCATTAAAAGGGGATTATCAGTTTCCATTGAGAGCTATAGAAGTGCCGTATCTCCTCTAGCATGTTAGTTTCTTCAGTGTGATGTTTTTTCTCAGTGCTATCACCATAAGACTATACTTTGTTTGCCATCACTCAAACCATTTAAGTTGCTCAGTTCCAAGAACTGAGTGTTGTTTTCAGGATCTGTGCCTAAATATGGGGTGATATCTTGTCTCAATCCAGAAGCTGGGAAGGAGACAAGGTTTTTTTGAACATTCCCATGAGTTCATGACACAAACAAGGTTACATATCAAAGTGGCACTATTTCTTGCAGACATAACAGAGAAAGGAGGAAAATAAAAAGGAGAAAAAGAGAGAATGGAGAAATAGAGAAAGCAGGAGAGATGGAGAGACATAATTACTACCCCAGGGTTCTTTCTTTGGAGGGGAGAGGGGAAGAAACATTGCTCTGTGTGCTGCTGAAGAGGGTGTTGTGCTGTCACTCCAGCTGATGTTCCTTCAGCTTGTGGTGTCCTGGGTGGCACTGCTCCGGCTTATAGTGTTTTCAGTGATGTTTTCTCTCTTCTTAAGCAGGCTTAACTCAGGGGGTTTATACTGGTCTTGGTTCCTTCACTGTAGCTCCACCTGGCTCACACCTTTGTCACATTAACAATGCATACATGTCTTCCAGGAGTAACTTCCAGGGGTCTTCCTGTATGCTTACAGGTGTTGGTGCCAAGCAGCCTCCACCCCTCTTTGCCATCCACTGTCCACCATATCCTCTGGGCTGCTGCTGTTTTGGTGGGTAGAGATGATACATCAGGTGGGTCATTCAGGATGACTTTATCTTTGTTGAGACACTTCTCGGTTCTTAATGTAATCATCCTGATCACAAGGTGATTTACTTGTTGAAGAGAGGATTCCCTCATATCCCTTATGAGAAAGATTTACAAAACCCTGATGGTCCTGTATTACTGCTGTGAATTGGTTCTGCAAGGTCTGCTCGGTGTTCCTTCCCTGGTCACTGTGACAAAATTTTTTCTAACAGTCTGGACAAGAGTACAGGATACTCATTGGCTGTATTTTCACTGGGAATTGCAGTCATATGAAATGACTGCATTGACTTGGTGGCTTCTACATATCACAAGGAATGATATGTAGTATTTTCCCATTAATAGTGCTTTTTTTGAACTGTATTCTGCTATTCCTGCATGCCCCTAGTATGCAGCATCATCTTGAAAATACATTGTTTTGCTGCTGGAAAATCTGCAGCTGTCAACAGTGCCGAATAAGAAAGTGCACACATGTAAATCTACTTAATCATTCAGAGATTTTTAAATGATCTCCAGTATTACACCCCACATATTGTCAAATCTCTTGGACTAGTGACAGGCCAGTGGAAAAAGCAGGCTGGCAGTAGAGCTAGTCAGAAGATTTCCAGAAAAGCAAACACTGATTTGTTTATCCTACAAGGCTTTATTTGAGGCCCAGTTAGAACTAACATATGTCAATAACATAAATTTTAAGTCATGGCCTCACCTTTCCTTCAGTGACATTCTGTTATTTCCTACTGATTTCAAATTATTTTTTTGCCTAATAATTTGCAGTGACATCTGAGCTTCCTCTAAAGTTAAAATTACTGATATATAGACAAACATGTTACTTTTCCAAAACCCCTCACAATGTCATTAAGTTATCCTGCGTCTTTCCCTGCCTAATGCTTGAGGCAAGACTTCAGTTACATTGCTTTCAATCAAAATATTGAAACTCATGTTAGGCTTTACTTGCTTGTCTGTTGTCTACTAAAGAATGTTTCTGTGTTTAAGAGCATTTGAACTTTTCAAAATTGCACAAGAAATATTTAAACAAAAAAAGATTATTGTATCATCAGCTAATAATAATTAGTCAGTATGAACTGGTTCTAGCCAATTTGTCTGGAAGTGTTTTCATTTTCTAAGCCAACAGAACCTCTCTATAACATTCCATAATAAACCAAATTGATTAATTAAATTACCAAAACATAAATTCAAAACTGAAATGTGATTTTAAGTGGGTAAGTACCCATGCCAAATGACGTCTTATAACAATAAAATCCCATTCAATTGGGCGGCCAGATGATTCATATGGCTTAGTGCTTTCCTACTTGCTAGCAAGTAACAAGCATGCTTGGTTACTTTGAAACTTCTGCTATATGGAGAGGTTGCCATTCAATTATAAAGAAATTCTGGTGTCATGCCTACTTTTCTGTAGCACTTTTGAGCCTTTCATGTGAGACGAAAGCAAGTGCTTTGTATTTGTCTGTCTTTGAAGAGAAAATGCTAGAGAGGTGATGATGCTCCTGCTGTTAAAATCTGATGCAACGTCATAGACTCTTCTTTACATGGTACTTGGTCCCAGGGGTTTACAAGCATGAACATGAATGAATTTGCTCAACCCTTGACTCATGGGGTAAATCTATCCAGAGACATCAGACCACTAAAATGAATTTGCAAGAGCAAAAGGTCTACTGGGTCACTGTAGCAGTTCAAAGCGTGCTGGTGCCAGTCCCAGTACACTTATACCAAACTCAGAAAATCTTATTATTTTCACTTACAAATTCTTAGTAATTTAAATTCATTATTGAACAAACATGCTTCTAAAGGTTTTTCTGGTGAGCTTGTCCCAGGTGCCTGATTGCAGTCATCAAACAGACCATGCAGATTATTTATATAAATATATCATAAAATAATCAAATATGATGAACTATTCCTTTTGCTCCTTTATGTTGATACACTTCTCACAAAATATTTAATATGCTTCTGAAAAAGATGATGCCAGTCATAAAGCTGATTTATGGTTTCATAGACAATTTATGGAAGGTATAAAAAGGAACCAAATTGTCATAACAACATGACAATGTGAACATTCATGTTTACAACATGTCCACATACAATACAAATACTGAATATTAATAGGAAATAAGAATTTATAGAATTTGCAATAAACAATGTAGAAACAAATAACAACTTGATACAATCTTTGCTTATGTTATGAACTAAAACCAGATTTTACTTTAAGAATGGCTTTGACATTTCCCTTAATGTGTATTGTTTTACATCATAGTTTCATAGTTTCATTCAGGGTTGGAAGGGACCACAAGGATCATCTAGTTCCAACCCCCCTGCCATGGGCAGGGACACCCCACACTAGAGCAGGCTGGCCAGAGCCTCATCCAGCCTGCTCTTAAACACCCCCAGGGACGGGGCCTCGACCACCTCCCTGGACAACCCATGCCAGGGTTTCACCACTCTCATGGTGAAGAACCTCCTCCTCACATCTAGCCTGAATCTCCCCACCTCCAGCTTCATTCCATTCCCCCTAGTCCTATCACTACCTGACATCCTGAGAAGTCCTTCCCCAGCCTTCCTGTAGGCCCCTTTCAGATACTGGAAGGCCACAATTAGGTCACCTCGGAGCCTTCTCTTCTGCAGACTGTACAGCCCCAACTCCTTCAGTCTGTCCTCATAGGAGAGGTGCTCCAGCCCTCTGATCATCCTCATGGCCCTTCTCTGGACACGTTCCAGCACCTCCACATCCCTCTTGTAATAGGGGCTCCAGAACTGGACACAGTACTCCAGGTGGGATCTCACCAGGGCTGAGTAGAGGGGGAGGATCACCTCCCTCGACCTGCTAGCCACACTTCTCCTGATGCAGCCCAGGATCTGATTGGCTTTGCGGGCTGCAAGTGCACACTGAGAGCTCATGTTGAGCTTCTTGTCCACCAATCTTTAACCACATCTTTAACCACATCTTTAACCACAAATCTTAGTATATTTTAAATGTAAAATAAATCATATCTATCATGCTTCTCCTTTCAGATAGATGGTCAGTCTAATTCAAGAGAAGGTAAGAAGTCTATAGACAGCATTTTAAATGTACTTGGCATGTATTCATCTCAAAGAGTGCAAGTAGCAAAAAATGCCTGAATCCAATTCTGCTACTTCTATTCTCAGAAGCTAGTGATTTATTTGTTCAGTGATTCTTTTATCTTGCATCAAACTGACACTCAGTTGTTTGCCTAAATATAGGTGTTTATTGATGTTTTGAGATATTCTGAGACATTCTCCTGGGGCAGGCAGATGATACCCAGGGAGACCCACAACTTCATGATGTTCCTCTAAAGCAGCAGCTATGGCAAGGCGGGTAACAATTCGATATCTCAAATGACACTTGATGCTTACAACCAGATCACACCTATATTGAAATCCAGCAATATGCCTCTCCTGAGGCCAGTCTTTGCACAGACTCTTTGCCTCAAAATTATGACAGAGGGTATAATGTCTGTCTGCTATCTGTTTGTTTTGTTGGCATCTTCTCTGTGGTTCATTGATGTCTGGAGAAACTGAATGAATTGTGAGGCCTGTGTCTTCGTACCATGTACTAATACCCTGAGAGTATTACTGTTATAATATTTGAACTGTGTTGATTTCAGTAGTCTATTAATTACACTACTAGCAACTGGGAATGAGGACTGAGGTTTTCATGTTCCTAGCAGCTCCAAAGTCTGATACTTGTACTACCTTTCCCCAAGTGAGGACCTTAGACATGCTGAACTGTGGGCTTAGGCAGCAAATTGAAACAGGCCGATGGCTGCCTGTTTGCAACTCTAAATTTGAAGCTTCAGTCCTGTAATAGATAATAGTTCCTCCTCAAAGGTTAAATGTCTTGAGAAGTTAAATGTCACATTCCTTCATGGAGGAATTGTTCCTGGGTGTCCCCATCTGTATCTCTCTCTTTCCTTCTCTTTATTGAGTATATAGACACCCTAGACAGTTACACTCCTGAAAGTTAGATAAATAAAAATGTTTTTTTAAATTTAGATGAGTTAAAAGTAGGGATTAATGACTTGGTTTCCAGATTATATTGATGAATTAATGTTATGTAAATACATTGCTGCTGTCTCATTAAGGGTTATTTAAGTGTATAAAAGTGAAGATGTGAAGAACTGTTTAAGAGTTTAGGCATTTTTATTATTGCTATCAGGAACATGCATGTTGGAATTTTTTAAATACATATATTTCAGCTGGATATTGTAGCCCATGTCTTCTAAGAGGCATAGACCCTGGAGAATAAATTTAGTGCCTGGAGAATAAACTTTATGAAGAGCAACTGGAGGAGCTGGGGCTGTTTAACTTGAAAAAGAGGAGGCTGAGGAGACCTCATTGCTGTCTACAACGAACTGAAAGGATGATGTGGAGAGGCTGGCGCTGGTCTCTTCTCACAGGTAATTAGTGATAGAACAAGAGGGAATGACCTCAAGCTGCAACTGGGTAGGGTGAGACTGGACATTAGGGGAAAAAAAATCACAGAAAGAGTGGTCAGGCATTGGAATGCACTGCCCAAGGAGGTGGTTGAGTCACCGATCCTGGATGCATTTAAAGGTCATTTGGATGTGGTGCTTGGGGATATGGTTTAGGGGTGAACCTTGTAGAACAGGGTTATCAGCTGGACTTAGTGATCCTGAGGGTCTTTTCTAACCTAATATGTGATTCTAACCTAATTTGTGATTCTGTGATTCCATTTTTCATCACCTTGTTGATAAATTATCCAATATTACCATGGCTGAGGGTATCACAAAAGCATGTTCTTTGTGCAATGTTAAAACTTGAATTATACCACTAACTTCCAAAAACCATGTAGAAAAGCACATAAGTGAATTCAGATACCACTAACCTCAAAAACATTATAGAGAAATAAATGAGTGATTTCAGTTATATAACAAAAGGTCCCCTGCTATTTAATTCTGTACTAGAAAAGGAAACACTACTAAAATTTGATGCCATTTTCAGAAGTCCTTCACTGTGCAGCACCCAGTATGTTTGTTTCCAAGGACACATCTTATGTAACTGGGTTCAAAGGAAGAAAAGGTAATTTTTACTTTTGATAATTAATTTCTATGCCTGAGTACTATCTTATTTTTAGCCTAAGTGGCATTGCTGTTTGCAGATTATGATTACTTCATGTGAAATTTCACATTAATCCTGTGATCCTGTGAAATCATATTAATTATATTCATTTTTAAAATATAAATGTTTTCTCGGCCATACACTATTCATATCTACTTTAGAAAACCTGGGCAAAAATGCACATGATAAGTCTTCCTTCTAATTTGCACAGGTTTTCCAAAAGCTGAAAAGCTTTCAGGTGCAAGTGAGACTATGTGTAGAAGTTTTCATCTTATTTCTGTCTTGGCAAGTACGAATAGATTTGTGGTAATCAATTCAAAAGATATTAGAGCCATTATTGCTTGCAATTATCATGACACTGGAGTCCAGACTTGTGAAATAATTATTAAAGGCATCACCAGTGTGCAAAGGTTTTGTTAATTATTGACTTTATATCATAAGTGTTTAGCAGATTTTGTGACTCTTAAATACGAAGCTGAATATCTGTTTCACTTACAGAAACATTAAAAGCAAGAATTAAAATTAAAAACAAACAAACCACAACAAACTGTTAAAGTAAAGAAGTAAGGTAAAAGTATCATCATCCTTCTTAGCATTCCAGGGTTTGATATCAGAGCTGACTTGTTTGAAAAATGTCTGTATTATATATTGAAATAACGTCCTGCCAAATAAAATATATGCTATAAGATTTATAGCAAGAGGTTAAGAAAGGGGCCTCGGAGTCTCCTTTTTCTTAATGCTGTATGTGTGGTTGATGCCTTTGTTTGTTTGTTTGTTTGTTTGGGTTATTCTTGTTTTTTTCAGCTGTGACCCTGAATATCTGAAACTGAGCATACCTTAGTCCCTATTCCTTCTTGTTGCCTCACCACCAGGTTAGGGAAAGACAGTAACAATGGCAGTTTGGAGTTTCTTGTTGCATTCTCTACTTCTGTAACACCATGAAACTTTGCTTTGGACACCTCTATAAAGGATTTTTTCCTCTGAGGTATCTAGTCTTTCTGAACTGAGTAATTAGAAAAATCAGTTTCTAAGTTAAGCATTGGATGCTGTGCAGTATGAACACTCTCTTCTTCCCTTCTGCTTCCCTCATATTCTATTTTATTCAGTGTTAACTTATATGCTGTGTTTGGCATAAAACTGTTTTGTCCATTGATCTTCAGTGGTGTTGAATGAAACGATGATGATGAATGGTTCATAGCGATTAAAATCATTACACCTGTGGAAGATCAAACCTACATACATCAGGGGAACTGAGGTCTTTTAACACCTGTCTTCTGTGCAGTCTTGACATGTAGTACTACCTGCACTGAGCAGTGGATCACAGTCTTTTATTAGTTAATTCCTCTCCCACCCTTTTGATCATTGTGACCTGTAATATATCTAGTTAAAATTGGTTTCCTGCACTTGTTGTAGCAGAGATCAAAAGGTGAGTTTTGTATCTTATGTGCCTATCAGGATCATATCTTGCAGCAGCAGCCCTGGAGCCAAACGAGCTGATGTGCAGGTCCCTATAGCTATATTCACAGACTGTGCATTCAGGTGGATGGCCAAAGAGATATAACTTTATGAGGACAGCAGCTCATGCTCCTGATCATTTGTTCTGCATGCAAAGTAGAAAATGTCTTTAACCAGAATTTCCTTTGGCCATATCTACCAACTGGAATGAAAGGCATAGATCTAAGGCTCAGCAGTTTTGATGTCACTGGTTAAAGGGAATGTGTCTAAGAGTTAGGTAAAAAAGCATGTGAGTAAGGGGTAATGGCAAGTAATGAGTGCCTATAAACTTCTGGCTTGCCAGCAGAGAGAAGTTATACAGAACAGATTATGCAGCACTAACTGAAGAAATAGAGCTCTGAAGAAGAAATAGTGGTAGTGATACTGCTGCATAGCAACTATTTTCAACTAAAAATGCCTAAATAAAACCCATCCTTACTTAGTATCTCAGAGGATATCTCTAGTTTCTTGACATCTCCCAATGCACCTTTTGCTGTTGTCTTTTTGTATTACTCTTACTCATTTGCAGTTGTAATTATTCCAGTTTGCTTCATTCCTTTTCCAGTTGGTTTTTTTGGTTGGTTGGTTTTTTGTTTGCTTGTTTTTTGGGTTTTTTGTTTGTTTGTTTGTTTGTTTGTTTGGTTTTTTTACCTTCAGAGATGTGTGTAATGCAGCTTAAACTGATGGTGAGTTGAGTGTCATGGGAGATCAATGAACCTGCATGTATGGACTACTTCAGTAGAAAAATATATTAATTGTCAAAAAATGGAGAAGAGGGAAAAGCTGAGTCAAAGTTGTGGAAAATGTATGATGCTAAATGACTGAATGTGTATATCAAACAGATTAAACTGTATAGGTCCCATGGGAAGAGATGGACATCCTAGCACTAAGAGAAAGCTTGATTCTTTCAACCATCTATGAAATAATACCCACTTGTCTTTGCTGATGAAATTTTGTAGCACTTTATCCATGCTGTCTCTGTGTATGAATACATAGTAATATGTAATATTACTGTATGTGTACATATATATGTATGTGTGTGTGTGTGAATATACATACATATATTTAAATATGCACCTCAAGAGGGAGACAGTGGTCTAAGTCCACCTGTTCCTCTGGATTGGGTTCTAGAGTGTTTTCTCCTCACCATCTGATCTGCTACACTTAAAGCCATCCTCTCTCCTATGTGAAGCGACATGGAAAAAAAATTACAAAAGTCCAGGACAACATTAATCTGGTATTTTGTTATCTACTGATATATCTGATAAGACAGGCAAAAGGGTGACACTGGGACTATTCTTAGTACAGCAATCTCCCTTTCTCTTCTCCGCATTATGCTGAATTCAGATGAGCTGCTGAGATGGAAGATCCTAAAAGTCCCAAAAGTTTTTTAGTGTGTCTTTCTTCATTGCACAGCATACAATGGAGGCAAAATAATAATAATATTTAAAAAAAAAATAGCATTAGAAGTAGAATCATGGAATCAATAAGGTTGAAAGAGACCTCAAAGATCATCAAGTCCAACCTGTCACCCAAGATCTCATGGCTACTAAACCATGGCACCAAGTGCCACATGCAATCCCCTCTTGAACACCTCCAGGGACAGTGACTCCACCACCTTCCTGGACAGCACATTCCAATGGCTAACAACTCTCTCTGTGAAGAACTTTCACCCCACATCAAGCCTAAACTTCCCCTGGTGCAACTTGAGACTGTGTCCTCTTGTTCTGGTGCTGGTTGTCTGGGAGAAGAGACCAACCCCCTCCTGGCTACAACCTCCCTTCAGGTAGTTGTAGACAGCAATAAGGTCTCCCCTGTGCCTCCTCTTCTCCAGGCTAAACAATCCCAGCTCCCTCAGCCTCTCCTCATAGGGCTTGTGCTCAAGGCCTCTTACCAGCCTTGTTGCCCTTCTCTGGACATGTGCAAGAGTCTCAATGTCCTTCTTAAATTGAGGAGCCCAAAACTGGACACAGGACTCAAGGTGTGGCCTAACCAGTGCTGAGTCCAGGGGCACAATGACTTCCCTGCTCCTGCTGGCCACACTGTTCCTGATACAGGCCAGGATGAAATTGGCCTTCTTGGCCACCTGGGCACACTGCTGGCTCATATTCAGCCAGCTGTCAATCAGTATCCCCAGGTCCCTTTTTGCCTGACTACTCTCCAGCCACTCTGACCCCAGCCTGTAGCACTGCATGGGGTTGTTGTGACCAAAGTGCAGCACCCAGCACTTGGACTTGTTGCATGTCATCATGTTGGACTCTGCTCAACTGTCCAGCCTGTCAAGGTCCCTCTGCAGAGCCCTTGTACCCACTAACCGATCGACATCTGCTTCCATCTGCTGTCATTTGCAAATTTACTGACAATGGACTCAATCCCCTCATCCAGATCGTCAGTAAAGATATTGAACAGGATGGGGCCCAGCGCTGGTCCCTGGGGGACACCACTAGTATAAATAAAGCGTGCCTTACTGCAACTAATCAGAAGATAGGACTAAGGGCAGAAAGAATTAAATTAGATGATATCTTTCTCATATCTTCTTAATAATTAATCTGCAAATCTAAATAGCTATTCATTTGCTATTATGCACTGGGCAAAATGGCAGCAGTATCTACAATGCCTGGTTTGCTAGTTGTAAGCTCACCAAAGTGGAGGGAGAAAATCTAGACAGAATGTTTAACCCGTTAGAGATTGTTTGCCTTGAAACATGAACACTGAAATATTTCCCTACTTAAACAAACAGTAAGAAGAATTCAGAAAAAATCACATTAAAATAATTGTTGGGTAACCCACTACACTGAAAAAAAAGCCCCCACTTTCAATATTGGTAATACATAAGAATTATACTATATAAGATCCAAATCTAAAGTAATTGAAGGAAAATTGCAACTATTCATAGTATCATAGTATCAGTCAGGGTTGGAAGGGACCACAAGGATCATCTAGTTCCAAGCCCCCTGCCATGGGCAGGGATACCCCACATTAGATCAGGCTGGCCAGAGCCTCATCCAGCCTGCTCTTAAACACCTCCAGGGACAGGGCCTCAACCACCTCCCTGGACAACCCATGCCAGGGCTTCTCCACTCTGACGGTGAAGAACCTCCTCCTCACATCCAGCCTGAATCTCCCCACCTCCAGCTTCATTCCATTCTCCCTAGTCCTATCACTACCTGAGATCCTGAGAAGTCCTTCCCCAGCCTTCCTGTAGGCCCCCTTCAGATACTGGAAGGCCACAATTAGGTCACCTCGGAGCCTTCTCTTCTCCAGACTGAACAGCCCCAACTCCTTCAGTCTGTCCTCATAGGAGAGGTGCTCCAGCCCTCTGATCATCCTCATGGCCCTTCTCTGGACACGTTCCAGCACCTCCACATCCCTCTTGTAATAGGGGCTCCAGAACTGGACGCAATACTCCAGGTGGGATCTCACCAGAGCTGAGTAGAGGGGGAGGATCACCTCCCTTGACCTGCTGGCCACATTTCTCCTGATTTTGATATTGATATTGAAATATAATTCAATAGGATAGTCAAAGAATTTGACTTATCCAAAGCAGATATAAAATTGGATACAATATTACTGAGAGGTATCAATATGTAAATATCAGGATGTGATAAAATACATACTTTCACCCAATAAAAAAGGGTCTTAGGAGAGGAATGCCACTTCTGTGTAGTATTTCTGTGGAAGAAAGTGACAGAAACACATCAACACGCAATTGCAATAGTAGTGGATTGCACGATGCACAGGAAAAGAAACGCCCATGCCTAAGGAAGATAATTACATTAGACATTATGTTTGAGTATATCACACTGGCAAACAATGAAGCAGTGGGAGTAATACAGTTGGAGAACACCTACAAGGAGAGAGTTGTAGCAACAATGATACTGTTTGATTGGAAAACAGAATGAGAAGGAAAATTATAAAGCAAGCTTAAATGCCTTGGTACTACTGTTCTAGTAACCATTATCTTCCTGGAGACTATAAGAAAAATATACCTCTTTCCATGGCAGAAAGATTATCTGCATCCATGAGACTGGACAGCTGTAGACAGCATCTGTTATACTCTGTGGGTAAATGAAATGTTAAATGCAAAGGCAATAAAAAGCATCAGAGGTAAATTCTGTTACTAAGCTAATATTGAGACTTGAAGCTAAAATCCATGGAAAGGCATTGAGCCCTGGAGAAAAACCACTTTTTTTTTTTTTTTTTTTTTTTTTTTTAAATGAGTTATATAGTATTTATTTGATCATTGAAGGTTCAAGACTGCCATGCTTATGTGAACAATTCTGCATGTGACTATGTTGTCCAAAGTCTTGAAAGAACCTATGAAACTCACAATCTTCTGATGGAGGGAGGAACCAATGACAAAGCACAGCTCAGCAAATCCAGTACAAAATAGGAAAGTTCAAACATACACCAGCCTCTGGGGGAAAAAACACAAACAAACACAAACAGCAAACAAAACCTAACTAATATAACACAAAAAAAAAAAAACCACTAAAAAACCAGTGTCCCAGCACTGTCCCTTTCTTAAAGGCACAGCCTCAAATGGTCACAAAAACAAACAAACTTGTCCACCTTGGATTCTACAGAGAAACTTTATTGTTTATGATGGGTCTGGAAAAAAGAAGGGCCAAAAATTTTACTATTTTCAGCACTCCTATCTGACTATGGTGTTTTATCACACACACACACAAAAGATACTCAGAGTACAAATTGATAAATAACGAAATTCATACAGATGGTATTCAACACACATAACATTAAAGAATTACATGACAAAAACTCAGAAGAAATGGTGAGTTGGTGGACTCTCACAGATGTAAGCATAGTTAAAGCACCAAAATTTGTCATAGTATGTTCCAGGTACCAAATGTTTTGATGGTATTTGATGATTGATGGTATTTGATGATATTCCTGAAAGAAAAAGCTGTTAAGGACAGTTAAGTTCAAAACTACCATCCATGGCTCACTAAGCCCCAGTGTTGGGGGCTGGGAAGATGACAGTCTGCCTGCCCTGTTCTCATATTGTTCCCCAGGTGCCTGCTGTTACGCAGTGTTGGAGATGGGAAATAGACTATTAGTCTGACCCAGTTTTGTCAATTTTGTATGTACAGGTGGACAGTAATGTGACACTAATGTAGAAATAATTATTACTTTATTTTTATTTAAAACAGTGGTTTCTCATTATCATTGAAAGTCATATATTTCATGTACATGCATGGTAGAATATCAAAACCTGTAGCATATTTACAAAATCTTCATCAGCATTCTGGATAAGGCTCCAGTATCTGCACCACCACAACTTCTGTACATGGCAAAGCCACAGAGAGATGCAGACTGAAGATGAATAGAAGCTATAGAAGAAAATCCTGAATCAGTCCTCTTATTCATGTAGTTTCACAAAAAGAAATTAAGTACATCAAAATGCCTTGTAGTGTACGTTATCACAAACAAGATTTTTATCAACTTTCTTAAGAATAAGATTCTAAGAATACTGCAAAGAACTTTCAAAAGATGTGCCAAGGTTGATGTGTCTATTACAGGAGTATCTTTGCCTTTATTTCAGACACAGACCTTTTTAAATAAAAAAGCAAAGCCAACAAGATAGTGCTGAAGACAAAAAAACCCTTGCTTCCAGGGACAATCATGGCAACTCACAGTCTGTTTTGTTCACTGTCCAAATTATCCCCATGATCCAAAGCATTACAGAAAAAAATAAATATATACATAAAAGTATTCATAGAATTAGCCAAGAAGAATGAGGAGAGTCAAAATATTAACTTCAGCTTTGTAAAACATGTAATTGTACCTTAGGAAACAAATGCTTCATTTGAGCACAGATTGAGGAGGATAAAGGTTGTATCAGTGCTACCTGCAGAGTAGGTTCAGTTGCTAAGCTCAGTTATTGTTCTGGTTAAATAGAAGATAAAAGAAATTCTGAAGTAGTATCTGCATATCACTGATGTTTTACACATATATGTCTGATATATTGTTCCAATAATTAGTGGCATGTTAGCTGAACACATGATTGAATGTGAAATACAGACTGCAAGCGCTCACCCATTTGACTAAGGTGAGAGATCCCCAAGGATCCACAGTTTGCAAACAAGACCACCTCCACTGGGCAAAGAATTTCTTTATAATGTCTCACCTAAATCTATCCTGATCTTGTTTAAAACCACAGCCCCTTGTCCTGTCACCACATGCTCTTATAAATAGTCCCTCTCCAGCTTTTCTGCAGTCCCTCTTCAGGTACTGGAAGCTGCTATAACGCCTACCCAGAGCCTTTTCTTCTCCATGCTGGAGACCCCACTCGCTCACCCTGTCCTTTCAGGAGAGATCCTCCATGCCTCTGATCAACTTTGAGGCTCTCCTCTGGACCCTCTCCATCAGATTCATGTCTTTCTTGTACCGGGAGCTCCAGAGCTGGGTGCAGTACCCCAAGTAGTGTCTCACAAGGCCAAGAATCACTTTCCTTGACCTGCTGGCCAAATATCTTTTGATGAAGCCCAGGATACAGATGCCTTTTTGGGGCTTCCAGTGTACATTGATGACTCATGTCTAGTGCCTCATCAATGAGCACCCCCAAGTCCTACTCTGCAGGGCTACTCTCAATCCACCCATCACCCAGCCTGGATTTGTGCTGATCCAGATGCAGGACTTTGTACTTAGCCTTGATGAACTTCATAACACTGTCATAAGCTCACCTCTGCATCCTGTCAAAATCCCTCTGAATGGCATCCCTTTCATCCAGTGTGTTGACTGCACCACATGACTTGGTGTTGTTGTCAAACTTGCTGAGGGTGCATTCAACCATTCAGTCCATGTCAGCAACAAAGATGTTAAACAAGAGTGGTTCCAGTACCAATCTCAGTAGGAATCCACTCATCACAGATCTCCATTTGAACATTGAGAGTGGTCTATCCATCAAACCCACATCCTTCCAATTTAGAAGCCAGGATGCTTTGTGGAGCACTGTCAAATGCTTTGCGCTAGTCCAGGAGTATGATGTCAGTTGCTCTTTCAGTATTCACTAATGTTGTGACCCTATCATAAAAAGCCACAAAATTTGTCAGGCAGGATTTGTCCTTGGTGAAGCCACACTGGTTGCCACCAATCACCTCCTTGCTTTTTATTTTTCCCATGTGCCCTGGAAGACTGTTTTGGAGGATCTGCCCTATTATCTTTCTGGGCACTGAGGTGAGAGTGACTGGTATATAGTTCCCCAGGTATTCCTTATCCCCCTTTTTGAAAATGGGGGTTATGTTTCCCCCTTTCCAGTCAGTGGGAACTTCAGCAGATGTCCATGACTTTTCAGATACGATGGAAAGTGGCTTTGCAACTTCATCTGCAAGTTCCCTTAGGATCTGTGTATGGATCTTGTCAGGTCCCATGGACTTGTGTAACTTCAGGTCAATTAGACATCCTTGAACCTGGCCTACTCTTACACTGGACATATCTTCTTTCTCCCAATCCCTGTTCTTACCTTTGGCAACTTAGATGGCATAGTTAGAGCCCTTGTCATTGAAGACCAAGGCAAAAAATGTTGTGTGTCTTAAAACTCCTTTTCACCACAATGAACAGCCCTGTCAAAGCAGGTAAACAAAAGAAGTTCCTTGAAAAGAAACACCCTGAATGTGTGTTTTAATCTTTATTTTTATTCCATACCATTTGCATCAAGCTCAGGTTCTACACATTTCAATACATTTAACCATCTCATTTGATTCTTACACCAAAATAACAAAAGAACACAAAAAAATAAATTTCTTGCTTACATTCACAACCTGATCTACCTACTTAAACTATCTCAATACTCCAACATATAGAGACTTATGTCAATGTCTCAGTCCTCTCTTAAAGAAAGTTTTTTTCTGCTCCTGCAGATGTCATTTGGAAATATTCAAGACAGGAGAAGCAGGATATTCTGTTCTTAGACACCAACTCCAGCTGGTCTCAACCACTGTGTCGTTCTTAATCCTTGCAAAACTTCATCAGTCTGTGTTCTTCTTACTTCATTACTTTCTGCAACATGCAACTCACATTATTGACATTCTAAATTACCTTTCCCCCAGTGTTAGGTCCCTTTGAGGCACACACTGAGTCTCCCCATTTCTTTTCGTAACCCACCATGTACATCCAGGCCCCTGAGCAAAGACAATCCCACAAATGGGTTTGCCTTTCCCCATGGGAGGAGCAACCCACACTGCCTTTCCTAGCCACTTTCCCATGTGTACTACAGGGACTTTATCTCCCCCCACAGTGTGCAAGGGTTCTGTTTGGGCAGGACCAGGACAGTTAGCAGATCCTTGAGAATTAACCAGCCAAGTGGCTTCTGCTAAATTTACATCCCAGTGCCTCCATACTCCATTACCCAATGCTTTCAGCATAGTCTTTAACAGTCCATTATATCTTTCAACCTTCCCAGAGGCTTGTGGGTGATAGGGAATGTGATACACCCATTTGATGCCATGTTTCTTGGCCCAGGAGCTGATGGCATTGTTCCTGAAGTGAGTCCCATTGTCAGACTCGATCCATTCAGGGGTACCGTGCCGCCACAGGATTTGCCTTTCAAGGCCTAAGATGGTGTTCCGGGCAGTAGCATGATTTACAGGGTATGTTTCTAACCATCCTGTAGTTGCTTCCACCATGGTGAGGATGTAGCGCTTGCCTTGGCGTATTCGTGGCAGTGGTCCAATATAGTCAATCTGCCAGGCCTCATCATAGCGAAAACTCAGCCACCGCCCTCTGTTCCAGGGAGACTTGGCTCTGGTGGCCCTCTTGATGGCAGCACAGGTTTCACAGTCATGTGTGACCTCTGCGATGGCTTCCATGGTCAAGTCTACCCCTTGGTCACAAGCCCACCTGTACGTAGCATCTCTCCCTAGATGTCCTGATGTTTCATGGGCCCATCGAGCTACAAACAGTTCACCTTTTCGCTCCCAGTCTAGATCCACTTGAGCTATATCAATCCTGGCAGCCTTGTCTGCATGCTCATTGTTTTGATGTTCTTCATTAGCATAACTCTTAGGTACATGAGCACCAACATGACGTGCCCTCAGAGGCATGTTCTCCACCCAAACAGCAATGTCCTGCCACAGCGAGGCAGCCCAAATAGGCTTGCCCCTGCTTTGCCAATTGGTCTTCTTCCACTGCTGTAGCCATCCCCACAAGGCATTAACCACCATCCAAGAATCTGTGTAAAGATAAAGTACTGGCCACTTTTCTTTTTCAGCAGTTTCTAGAGCAAGTTGAATGGTTTTCACGTCTGCATATTGACTTGATTCACCTTCTCCTTCAGTAGTCTCAACAACTTGTTGTGTAGGACTCCATACAGCAGCTTTCCACTTCCGATGGTTTCCTACTACACGACATGACCCATCAATAAACAGAGCATAAGTCCTTTCATCTTCAGGTAACTCATTGTATGGTGGTGCCTCTTGGGCACGAACCACTTCCTCAGGAGATGCTCCAAAATCCCTGCCTTCTGGCCAGTCCATAATCTCTTCCAGAATTCCTGGGTGGTTTGGTTTTCCCAGTCGAGCTTGCTGTGTAATCAGTGCTACCCACTTACTCCATGTAGCACTCGTGGCATGATGAGTAGAAGGGATTTTTCTTCTGAACATCCAATGCAGCACAGGCAGCCTTGGTGCTAAGAGGAGAGTTGCTTCTGTACCCACTGCTTCTGATGCAGCTCGAGCTCCCTCATAGGCTGCTAAGATCTCCTTCTCAGTTGGTGTATAGTGGGCTTCTGATCCTCAATATCCTCTACTCCAAAATCCCAACAGCCGACCTCGAGTTTCACCTGGTGTCTTCTGCCAGAGACTCCAAGTAAGACCATGCTCCCCAGCTGTGGTGTAAAGGATATTCTGCACCGATGGTCCTGTGCAAATGGGCCCAAATGCCACTGCACGAGCTATCTCTTGTTTGATCTGTTTGAAAGCTTGTTGCTGCTCACTACCCCATTCAAATTGATTCCTCTTTCAAGTTACTCGATAGAGAGGGCTGACAAGCTGACTATAGCCTGGAACATGCATTTTCCAGAGCTCTGCAAGGCCTAGAAAGGATTGTGTCTCTTTCTTGTTGGATGGTGGAGACATGGCTGTTATCTTGTTGACCACGTCCATAGGTACATGACGGCGTCCATCCTGCCGCTTTATTCCCAAGAACTGAATTTCTTGCGCAGGTCCTTTGACTTTGCTTTTCTTTATAGCAAACCCAGCCTTTAAGAGTATTTGAATGATATTTTCTCCCCTCTTGAACACTTCCTTTGCTTTATCGCCCCACACAATGATGTCATCAATGTACTGGAGATGTTCAGGGGCCTCACCCTTTTCCAGTTCACTCTGAATTAGTCCATGACAAATGGTGGAGCTGTGCTTCCACCCCTGGGGCAATCGATTCCATGTGTATTGAACACCCCTCCAGGTGAAAGCAAATTGTGGCCTGCACTCTGCTGCCATTGGAATTGAGAAGAATGCATTGGCGATGTCAATAGTAGTGTACCATTTAGCTGCCTTTGACTCCAGCTCATACTGGAGCTCTAGCATGTCTGGTACAGCAGCACTCAGTGGTGGCGTCACTTCGTTCAGGCCACAATAGTCCACAGTTAATCTCCATCCTCCATCAGATTTTGGCACTGGCCATATGGGGCTCTTAAAAGGTGAATGTGTTTTGCTGATCACTCCCTGGATCTCCAGCTGGTGAATCAGTTCATGAATGGGACCCAGGGAGTCTCGGTTTGTACGATACTGCCAGCGGTGCACTGTTCTAGTAGCAATTGGCACCTGTTGCTCTTCAACCTGCAGCAATCCCACAACGAAAGGACTTTCTGAAAGGCCAAGCAGGGTAGACAGCTGTCTGATCTTCTCTGTATTCACCGTGGCCATACCAAAAACCCATCTATAACCCTTTGAATCCTTGAAATACCCTCTCTTGAGGTAATCAATACCAAGAATGCAAGGGGATTCTGGGCCAGTCACAACGGGATGTCTTTCCCACTTGTCCCCTGTTAGGCTCGCGTCAGCTTCTAATACAGACAGCTCCTGGCAGCCTCCTGTCACTCCAGAAATCCAAAGAGATTCAGCACCTCTATGCCCTGATGGCATCAATGTACACTGTGCCCCTGTGTCTACCAGTGCCTTGTATTTCTGTGGCTTTGATGTGCCAGGCCATCAAATCCACACAGTCCAATATACTCTGTCATCCCTCTCCTTCTCCTGGCCGAAGGCAGGGACCCTCTACTCCTGGTCCTCATCAGGGCATTCACTATCTGATCTGGGTAGTACCTGGCCAGAGGTCCCCTCATCAGGATCAAGGGGTGTAACCTCAATTCTTTTTCTCCTGAGAGATCGTTGATTACTTTCCTGGCTCTTTACAGCAGATACCTTTGCTGTTTTCTTAAATGATCCCTTTTTAGTTGTTGTTTTTCCTTTCAGTTCACGTACCTGAGCTTCCAGTTTATAAGTGGGTTCACCATCCCACTTCCTTATGTCCTCCCCCTGGTCATGAAGGAAAAACCAGAGTATTCCACATGGTGTGCATCTGGGGCTCCCTTTCCCTCCGATTGAGGCAGGAGGGGACAGATTTCTTGGAGTAGACCTGGTCGATGAAGCACTGGTGCGTGGAAATGAGTTAGTACAGAGGTTATCTTCAAAATTCTGGAGCCAGGCTGACACAATCTCCACAGACCATGCATCCTCATCCAAAGAGTACATCATTGCTAGGCTGTTAGAATACAATGCTGGAGCACCTTGGATCACTTTCCTCCACATGACTCGTGTGCATGGGACATCTTCTGGATCTGTGGAGACACTTTGATCATCTAAGTCACTATAGATAACTTCCAACACCGCTAATTCTCTTAAGTATTGGATTCCTTCATCTGCAGTATTCCACTTCCCTGGAGAACTCATAAGGTCCTCCTTGCATGGGTACCTGGCCCTCACACTTAGGAGGAGTCATCTCCAGAGGCTGCATATGCCTGTCTCCTTTGCAATGCCTTTCTCAATACCTCTGTTTCTAGCAATGGGTCCCAATTGTTGGGCCTCTGCCTTCCAGCAGTTGGCTGTCAGCCCCATTATCCCAGCACCGGAGCAGCCAAGCAGCAATTCGCTCTCCTGGCTGGTGACTATAATCCTTGCATATGTCTCTCAGTTCTGCTGAGGTCAAGGACCGAGTAGTCTCTGCTTCTTGTTTAATCTCACTCACTTCCACTGATTTCCCACTTGATGGACCAGCCTCTTGATCACAATCTTCCTCATCCCTTACCAATCGATGAGAGGGACCTGTTGACCTCCTTGTCCACTGCTTCCTTTTTACAACTGGGGCAATCTCTCTGGTTGCTGTCTGGGTCCCCATCTCCACCATGGTGTCCTCAGGTAGTGTTTGGGTGCCTGCCTCAGCCATAGTCCTCATAGAGTATTGAACTGTGGCTTGGTAAGCACAGGCCAGGCCCCAGTAAAGTGCAAGTTGTTTGTTCTCATTGGGATAAGCGAGGCACCCTTCTATCAGATGGCGAGTTAGTTTAGTAGGATCGCTCGCCTCTTCTGGGGTAAAGTCCCAGGCTATGGGAGGTGATAACCGTCCTAGGAATCTGCCCAAGTCCTTCCACACACCCTGCCACCCAGGGACTGACAGCTTCAAGTCACACTTCAATATATCCCCACCCGAAGACTGTCTCTTTTCATGCCATGATGGAATCAAACTCCACAAAACCCGCAACATGCCAGTAATGTTGATTAGCAGTACTAGAGAGCTCACATATAGATGGATCAATATCTTGGGGGCCTGCATAATAAAAATCTCTACACTCATTTCAGGTGGGGAGACAGAAATGATGACTTCTCTAGCATAGCTCCCACAAAACAGCAGCCCTACAAGCAGGAGAAAGAGACACATAGCCATTATTTTCTTTGGCATGTTCCTAAACAAATGAAGTATTTCCAAAACAAAGCAGAAGTTATCAGCAAGCCACGTGACCAGCACAGAAGCCTGTATCATAAGCAAGCTTATATAAAAAAAAACTGCAGAAACTACAGCTATGTTATATTTTCATTTCCCAGCCAACGCACCAAAAAGGACTGTAGTGGTTTGGCTCTGGCCTGGAGGCCAGATACCCACCAAGCCACTCTATCACTCCCCCTCTTAAGTGAACGGGGGAAGAAGGGAAAGAAAATATAACAGAAGCCGGGGATAAGATAGGAGCAATTTAATAACACTATTAAGCAAACAGCAAATAGACCACGCAGAAGCAAAGAAAGCAGAGAGAGAGATGTTAGTCTCTACTTCCCATCAGCAGGACAGTGGTCGGTCTCGCGAAGTAGGGTTCTCTAAGCTTGGTGGTTCCTTAGGAGGATAAATGCCATGGACGAATCCCCACACTTCCTTCTTTCACGTCCTTCTTATACCTGAGCTGACGTCATATGGTATGGAATACCTCTTTGGCCAGTCTGAGTCAGGTGACTCAGTTGTGTCCCCTCCCAAGATCTTGCCCACCCCTCAATGTACTCTTGGGGCAGAGAAATGTTGAAAGGACACAGATCGGATACCAGATTCAGACGTTGTCAACTACTGCTGCAATAAAACCACAGCACTAGAACGATGCTGTGAGGAGAATTAACTCCACCTCAGTTCAACCCAATACAGTGTGTGCATTAAATGACCCCAAAATTGTAAATAATTAGAATGGAGAGATGGGAAATTCCCCACAGTTGTAGAATCATGGAATCATAGAATAGTCCAGACCAGAAGGGACCTCCAAAGGTCATCTAGTCTGACCTAGGCCCTATCCATCCGGTCCTTCCTATATTGAGGGTTCCAGACCTGTACACAGTACTGCAGGTGAGGTCTCAACAGACCTCTCTGGATCTGCTGGCAGTGCATTTTTTGATGCAACCCAGGACATGATTTGCCTTCTGGGCTGCAAGCAGACACTGCCTGCTCATGTCCAGC
The DNA here is from genome assembly GCF_026170545.1 of Melanerpes formicivorus. Taxonomy (NCBI): domain Eukaryota; kingdom Metazoa; phylum Chordata; class Aves; order Piciformes; family Picidae; genus Melanerpes; species Melanerpes formicivorus. The sequence goes on along the minus strand of NW_027142353.1, from coordinate 27,762,394 downwards.
TTCTCGTCCATCAGCACCTCCTCATCATTTGCATTTGTGACCAACAGGTCCAATAATACATCCCTTTGTGTAGGGCTGTTAATTTCTTGTCTTAAGAAGTTGTCATCTAGGCACTCCAGGAGCCTCCCAGAATGCCTGCAGCTAGCTGTGCTGCTTTTCCAACAGATACCAGGTGGTTAAAATCTCCCAGCAGGATGAAAGCCTGTGATCATGATGCCTCCTCAAGCTGGAGTAAGAAGGCTTCATCAATAGGCTCCATGTGATCAAGCTATCTGTAGTAGACTCCTACCACAAGGCTCCCCATGTTGTCCCGATCCCTAATACCTACCCATAAGATTTCAACCTGCTTGTTGCTATTCCTTAGTGATAACTCTTCACACTCTATCCACTTCTTTACATAGATGGCAACACCTCCACCCCTTCTTCCTCTTGTTCCTTCTGAACAGCTTGTAGCCATCAGTAAACACACTCCAGTCACAGGATTCATCCCACCAAGTAGCTTTCCTGTAGCAGGGTAGCTTCCAGCTTCTACTGTTTGTTGCCCATGCTGTGTACATTGGTGTCAAGGCACTTCAACTGGGCTGCTGGCCATGTCACCTTCTTACAGCGGGAGGACCCTACTGTTCCCCCAAAGCATTTCATGGCAGCTACCTCCTATCTCCTATTACCTCAGAGGCACTGGGTTCAGCTCTGTAAGACCTTTGCTGCAGTGTTCACAGCATGCTTCAGCGCAACAGTTTGGAGGCCCTTACTATCACCCCATCCTTCCAATCCTGATGTGTCATCCTGTCACTTGCCACTGACAATTTTGATATTGTCATCGTCTCCCACCTCAAGTGAAATGGCCAGCTGAATGTTATCCTTAGGCTCCTCTCTAGTGCACATGTTTTTAACCCTTTACCCCTTTGAGCCTAGTTTAAAGCCCTTTCAACAAGCCCTGCCAACTCATGTGTCAGGATCTTTCTCCCCTTGTGTGACCGTTTGAGGCTGGGCCTTTAAGAAAGAGAGAGTGCTGGGACACTATGGCTGAATGTTTTGGAATGTTAACGAAAACAATCAGATATTCTAAACTAATTTCATTGGTGGATTGGTACAAAGGCAGTTTTAAGCTTAGGTGCAGCTGGGACTTTCCTCAGTTTGCTCTTTCCCTTCTCCCTTTCCAGCTCGTCTGCTTCTGGGTTCTCTGCCAGACTGACCTTGGACAGATAAGCAACTAAGGCCTACTAATATTCTGCTTTATTAATAATTGCTCTTTTTCTCTCTTTCTAACCCTCTTTGGGGAAAAAGGGGAGAGAAGGGGGTACAGGGGGGGAACCCTCCTCCAGAGGAGAGAATTTCATTCCTGTATTATTGTTGGTTTTTTTACTTTGATGTATATTTCTGTGTATATATTGTAAATACTGTAAATGGCGTATATATCCTGCATTCCCCAAAATTGCTTGTAAAATATAGCATTTTCCCTTTTGCTCCTCCGGCTGGCTAGCTGTGGTTTCTTTCTTCCTCTTTGTGGGTGGGGAAGGCTGAGCCCTTCTCTCAAACCCACCACACCTTGTGAGACACATCTACTCCATCTGTTGCTAGCAGACCTGGTGTCACATAAAGTTCCCCAAGATCAAAAAACCCCAAAATTCTGTTGGTGGCATCAGCCTCTGAGCCATTTATTAATCATGCCTGATTTCCTGTTGCCTTCATTATTCCTTCCTGCCACTGAGGGCATTGATGAAAAAATTACTTGTGCCCCCTATGCCTCAACCAGTCTCTCCAGTGCCTTGAAGTCCCTTTTGATTGCTTTTGGACTTCTGTTTTTGACCTCATCGTTTTCCACCTGCTTCTCAGGTCACCTCCCTCTGCTAGAGGGGTCTGCAGAGCCTGGTACCACAAATCCAACTGCCTTTCACATTCCCGTATAGTCTTTAGTCTTATCACTTCTTCCTTCAGTTCAGCCACCAGATTAGGCAGATCATAGACCTGCTCACACTTAACACAGGTGTTGTCTCCACCACCCTCCATTTCAAGTGCCAGACTCCAGTAGTCTCTGCAGCCAGTTGCTTGGACACTTGCATGTTTGTGTATGGCCTCTGTTTGGTAGAGCTGGTCCTGCTGCCTCTTCAAATTGCCTTGCATGCTCTGTAGAACCAGGAATAATCTGAAGAAAGACACAGACCTATGTGCTTCAAAGATGCAGCTGGAACACATGATTTTGGTTTTCCCTTCATCCTCACCAGAATATTCCAGAGTTTGCAAAAGATGATCCAGCACTTGGCTCAAGCTAAACCAAGTAAGAAGTCTCCTTAGCTAGGAGGTGAGAATGTTTAAGCTACTGGTGAATCATTAGCTTCTAGAGAATTCAACCACATAACAGCATCAAATGTTCTGGGTAATAAGAATAGAAAGATACCCCATGATGAGATTTTTCATTCGCCTTTGAGGAAATTGTGGTATCTGTCCTCTGCTCAAGAACTACCTCATGCTGAATACTCCAAATTTTGCTTTTACAGGATTAAATTAAAATCCAAAAAAAGGTGGAAGCAGTATGGTTTGCAACAGTACATCGTAGAGCAACAAAACACATGTACAGACCTCTATGCTTTTGTGTCAGAGTTTGGGGGTCCGACTCTATGAAACTTTTCTTAAGAGCTTTCTTTGAATTTCTCCATCATCCAAGGGTGTGGCAGCTTGGGAACTTGTCACTCCTACATTCCTCCACTTCAACCCTCTTAAGAAGAAACTAGAAAACTGGAATCTTGGCTTGGCTCTCGTTATTTCAAAACTGAGGGTCTTTATGTACAGTACAATGTACTTGTGTATCAAAAATACAGTCCCACATTACGTAAGTTAAACTTTTAAAGGTTTACCTTTGAATATGAAGAAAAGTAAATCCAGAACTGCAGAAAGAATGTTTTAGAGAGGTAAAAAATTTATAAAGGTAAAGTAAGGATTTGAGGTGCAAAAGTTTCATCAGAGAGAGGAACAAAATGTGAAGAATTCAACTTATCCAATGTGAATTTCAATTAAACAGTAACGGCTATGTATTTTCGGATGTACTGTTCATATTTCAAGTTGCTGAATATTATGTGATTCCTGAAGAGTTAATAACAGATAATAGATTGGAAGTAATTTATTTCAGAAAGTTTTCTAGATATACCAATTCAGGCTGCCATATAAAATTCACACTATTTACAGTTTATCAGTCGATCTTTAAAAGTCTATGAAGATAACAAAGCTCTTCATATTTAAAGACCCATATAAGATTCAAATGATTGTTAGTCCTTCAGAGAGTTACAAGTGAAGTTAATTGAGAAATTTAAACACTGACAGCTGGGGGGGGAGGGGAATAGAGATATTTCAGCTATTCTTTTGGCTGCCTTTAGCTAAAATATCATAATGCTTCCTAGAGTGCTCCATTATTTTTGTCAGGAGTGAACTTATGGAAGGAAGAATAAAATCTTCAGTGACAAATATATAACAAACTTCTGGAGACAAAAAAACTCAATGCCTGCCAGGGAACTAGAACAGAGGAGATAAGAAAAAGAAAAAGATAAAAAGAGAGAAAAAAGAATAATTAAAAAAAATAAAAGGAGAGCACACAGGGAGCAGAGTTAACCATGTTGTAAAGGGAAAAGAATGCAAGACTGGAAACCGGAAGTTAGTGGCAGACTGCCAAGGCAATGGTTACACCATCTGCAGCAGGGTCAGAAGTCAGAGCCATCCTTGAAAGAAAGCCCCATGGAAGATATCTAAACAGAATCAAGGAGGGCACTCTCTCTGCTTCGTGAGGATATCCAATATGCTACTGACAGTCTTCCTGCCAGGGCTGCACACAAGCACGGTATGCAGCAGCAATGCTGCTCTGTGGTGGAGGAGCTGACCCTGCTCCCTCTTCACAAGACACTGAACACATGCCATGCAGGTTGCTACTGACAGGCCCATGGGACGAGTTAAGGGCAGACATGGTCCCAGAGCACTCCCTGCCCTCTGCTCTGGGATAAACCTGCTTCGGTGCCACTCTGATAGTGGGACAAAACGGCACCAGCACATGAAGAGGTCTGCTGGCAAGCACAGGGCAACAGCCAGTGCAATCTGGCTGCAAAAGACATTGCCTCGGGTCAAGTGACGTCTGGGGCATCAGGGAACACCCTGCTTCTGTGGCAGCCATTAGGCAAGTGTGCTACACATGGATCTTCTCTGTTGGTGGCTGAGATAGATTTAGGGATTCTGAATTATTGCCAAGTTTTACTTGAACTGGGTTTTCTTTCTCCCTCCACCTCCTCTTGCATGCCCCCTTCCCCACCCCCCCAAAAAAAACCCACAACACCAAAAAAAAAAAAAAAAAAAAAAAAAAAATTAAAAGATGGTTCAGCATCCAGCAAATAGTGGACTCTGAATCGTGATCTCTGTTGACAGGGACAACAAAGAGAGTCCAGTCTCACCAGCACTTCAATTCATGATGTTTGAAAGCCAACTCTTTGGAAATACATCACCTTCTTTTTTTTTCTGGATTTTTTTGTTTTAGTGAATAACAATTCTCTCTTGTTCCAATACAGAGGATTTATACAAGGACGGGTCTTGAAACATTTCTGTTCTAATAATCTTCTTCCAGCAAGAATAGGGCAAAAGGTTAGCAACAAATTTATTGTCTAACGTGGAGTGTGCAATTACCATAACTTACAAGAAGAAGAATAATAACAAAAACCAACCCAACCCAACCAAACAAAAAGGTCCACATTTTGGTGTGTTTGATTTAATGCCATCAGAAGTGTAAGGTTACATGAAATAAATGGCTTATTGTGTTAATTTAATAGCAGGTTAAATCTTTCTTTTATTTTGTGCTAAAGTAACATTAAAATGGTTCCATTTTCAAGTGGTCTTGGAAAACTAAAGTAGAGTTTCTTGATAAAAAAATATATAGTGTTCCTACTGCTAGGTTTATAGTGGGAGTTACTGGCATTCATCCAGTTCCCGGCATGAAAATTTAAGCTGCCTGTATAAGCACAGAATTTAGTGTTGGATCTTAAGGTTTTGGTTGGCATGTTGCCAAAGATGTTATGTATTTAGCTGGGAAAATTGCCTAGAAGTTAATTGAGAGGAAAACACTAATATACATCCTCTACCACCTTGAAAAATGTTATGGATATTCATATGTTGCTGATCCTTGATAAGAGATGAGTGTTTGCAATAAAGAATTAGTCTAAAATTGGTCCAAAAAGTTAGTAGACTGAGTTTTTCAAGCCTCTCTATTCACTACATTCACAAGTAATATTATTGTTTCCCCTCTCTTTTCAATCTTGCTTGCATCATCCTAAAACAGGCCAGCAGTGGGTCACGTTGTGACTGCAATTGTCTTTGTTGTGGGCAGAGCTGTGGTGAAACAGCTTTGTGCCACCTCCAAGTACCTGGTGAGAGGAATTCTTCCTCCTTAAGTTCCCTGATGTGACAGCCCCAAAGCTTACAGCGTGTCTTCTTGTCTTTTTACTACCTCCATCCATTAAGTCCTGAAAGCTCTGATTACAGAGTGGGCATTGACACTTAAATGGCTTAAGAGCAGCAGATGACCATTTTCTTGCTATGCAACTACCCACACTGCACACTATCACCTAGCAGACCATCTCGGGAGCACCATGTACCTGGAAAAGCCCCATTGCACTGGGTAGTGAGACCTCAGCAACTTGTCTATTTCTCATAATGCCAGAAAAAAACAAAACAAAACAAAACAACTCAGTAAGGCGAACTATATCTTTAAACTGTACTGAGCTAGGCTGCAGCAGCAGACTTTAAGAGGTTAATGATGACATCAGACAATAGGCTACCTTTTCAAGTAAGGAGGCTGGGAGGCAAAAGGCAGAGGAAAACAAAATTAGGAACTATGCTGAAATCAAACAAGGAAAAGGCTTTCTTCCAAATGTGACCAGCTGTCTTCTTTTGTACACCCACTGGATGCTCCTGACACACTGGATTAGAAGAGACATGAGCAAAGTAGAAACAATGACATTTTGCTACTGTATGAATTCCCTCTCCCTTCACTTAATCCTGTTCTTATTGAGGCCTTGTGCTGAAAGCTGATAATTTTGATGGCCCCTGAATAAAGCCAGTAGCTTGAATTCCTGCCACCAGCCCCTTTATAATGAATAGGGCTAATGAATGCTAGTAAGTGGTAGGAATCTGTGACCAGCTGCATCAAGGCAGGTAATACAGCTCAGATTTAATTGGGAGCAGGTATTGGAAGGCTGTATTACTTTAATTGGTGAGGGGGTTTTCTAAATGGAAAGGACAAAGTATAATGGACAAATTGTGCTGTACAATAGCACTTAAGCCGGGATTGTATGCATTCGTTAATCTGTTGAGGAATGAGGCAATTCTAAACAATTTTCTCAGTGAAACCAACTCCAGAAAGCTTGTCCCTTTTGTTCTCCCTTGGGAAAATGCAAGATTGAAACAGAAAATACCTTTACCGAGGCAATCATTTGCCACGTGTGGAAAGCGGATACAGCTGTAAACTATGAAAGAGGGATCATTGTAGTACAATAAAGGATGGAAAAAGAGATAAAGCTGAGGATAAGAGTGGGCTTGTCACTGCATCCAAAGAAGGAATAAAGTGATGACATTTACAGTGACAGATGAGACTGTAAAGAGAACTCAGGACAATTTAGAGAGGGAAATTTGATATTTAAAAGAAAGGGCTCTGATAATTAAAAGTAGCATTACATTAAACTGTTACGCATGTCATTAGTGACAGAAGGGAAATGACGCCTCTTGAAAAGTTAATGATTCGCACAGACCTGCTCCTGAAACTTTGTATGTAGTAAAGTTCACTTGAACACAGCATACTGTATGCAACACAGCATAAATTTTCTCAGTGTTTCATAGTAGGAAATAAGAAAGTTATATGATAATATGGAAGGTGTATTGTAAATACCATATGCCAATGTGTGTACAGTGTGGGTGTGTATGTGTAGAATCGTTGTATGCTGGAGGTCCAAGGTAGAGTTGAAAACCCAGTATATATAAATATTGTCAAAAATGCTCATTCTGTGGAATCCTTGGAAAAGGCAGAGTGTCTTTTTCTCAAGGCACAGGTTCACACGTTTTATTTTTGCCTTGTTTGTGTTTAGTTAGATCTGTTCAACCTAGTGTGCCTATGGCAACAGAAGATGGCTGAAAGAGTAACCTCTAAAGGTAGAACGTATTTAAAGTGAAACAGCAGAGAACATACAGCCAATTTACGTGACTGCTGTGTAATGGGTTAAGAGACCATTTGTAACTGAGTTCTTCTAGCAGGGCTTTTGCTCTGGCATACTTCATTACAGGTCAGAAAATGAGAAGGATTTTATGTCCTTTAGAGTTCATGTAGGCTTGGAGGAGAAAAACAAAACGAAGCTGAAAGTGAGTGTTGAATGGGCTTTCCCAGGATCCCCAGGTGGGTTTCATGTAATGCCTAATGCTGAAAATGAGACAGATTCAGCTTTCTGTACTGGTTGTAAAGGCTGAATTATCTTACACTTACTATTGTTCACAAGTAAAAGTCAATACACAAAGCTGCAGCTTATTTCAGAAATTCCTTGTTAGTGAGAAGTATTTTGTGCTCCTCAACATTTTTTCATTTTTACAGTTAAGGATAGAATTTGATCTCAAGCTCACAAAATATTCGTATATCTGTGTAAAGTAAACTCTAAATTAAAACTGATATGCAAGAGTAACATTATGAAATTCTAAAAAGGAGCATGAAATTAATAGTTATGCATTTGTGTGAAGAAGGATGAAAAATATTTTTTCAGAAATCTGTAGCTACCACTGTGGGAATTGTAGCAAAGTTTTCCTGAAAGTAGGTGAGGTACACAATAAAATAATCTCACCTCATGGAGGAAAAGGAATTGCTTTCAAAAGCACCTGTGTTCCTGATCTTTACAAATAAATGACAGAGTCACAAAGCGCAGTTACTTTAGTAGGCTGCTTGAATGGTTTTAAGGATGCTGGAATCACAAGCTCTATGAAACTACTAATTTCTCACTCTCTCTGAGGCTCAGATAAATATAAAAACACAAAGAAAAAGATCATTTTCTTCTTTAACCCAAACAGAAATAGCTAAATTTCATTAAAGTTTGAAGTTTGGATAGTTTTCTTTCTCCATCAGTGTGCATGTGTTTATATATTTATTTGTGTAAGTGTTTGAAAGAAAAAAAAAAATTATTTGAGATGTGATGAGTTTTTGTTCTGGTTTTGCTGGGGCAAAATCACAGGCCAGCCGTGGGCTACAGGCCTTTAGCAGTTCTGATTCAGCCAGGACAGCTGACCCAAGTTGGCTCACTGCTTTACTGAGGAGAGAGGACTCTCTTGCAATTCTCCTCACCTTGCTCCTCTTCATTCTCCTGCTCTTGAGGACAGCCTTCCTGGACATTGTGACTGCTGCACTTTTGCTGGACAAAGTAAAGATTTATATATCTTATATATTCATTGATATTAATTTGAATATTTTATTAAATCCCTTATTCATTACAACCTGTGAGTCATCTTCTCATGATCCCGACTATCTGCTGGGTAGGGCTCATCAGCTACTCATTAAAGGTCAGACTGTTTGACCCTTCCATTAGTAAGCATAGTTTCATAGTTTCATAGTTTCATAGTTTCATAGTTTCATTCAGGGTTGGAAGGGACCACAAGGATCATCTAGTTCCAACCCCCCTGCCATGGGCAGGGACACCCCACACTAGATCAGGCTGGACAGAGCCTCATCCAGCCTGCTCTTAAACACCCCCAGGGACGGGGCCTCGACCACCTCCCTGGACAACCCATTCCAGGGTTTCACCACTCTCATGGTGAAGAACCTCCTCCTCACATCCAGCCTGAATCTCCCCACCTCCAGCTTCATTCTATTCCCCCTAGTCCTATCACTACCTGAGATCCTCAGAAGTCCTTCCCCTGCCTTCCTGTAGGCCCCCTTCAGATACTGGAAGGCGACAATTAGGTCACCTCGGAGCCTTCTCTTCTGCAGACTGTACAGCCCCAACTCCTTCAGTCTGTCCTCATAGGAGAGGTGCTCCAGCCCTCTGATCATCCTCGTGGCCCTTCTCTGGACACGTTCCAGCACCTCCACATCCCTCTTGTAATAGGGGCTCCAGAACTGGACACAGTACTCCAGGTGGGGTCTCACCAGGGCTGAGTAGAGGGGGAGGATCACCTCCCTCGACCTGCTAGCCACACTTCTCCTGATGCAGCCCAGGATCTGATTGGCTTTGCGGGCTGCAAGTGCACACTGAGAGCTCATGTTGAGCTTTTTGTCCACCAGCACCCCCAAGTCTCTCTCCTCAGGGCTATCCTCCAGCCAGTCACTGCCTAGCCTGTATTTGTGCCTGGGATTGCCTCGACCCAGATGCAGGACCCTGCACTTGCTCTTATTGAACTTCATGAGGTTGGCCTGTGCCCACCTCTCCAGCCTGTCAAGGTCCCTCTGGATGGCCTCCCTTCCCTCCAGCGTGTCTGCTGCACCACACAGCTTGGTGTCATCAGCAAACTTGCTGAGGGTGCATTCAATGCCACTGTCCATGTCCCCCACAAAGATGTTGAATAAGATAGGTCCCAGGACTGATCCCTGAGGGACTCCACTTGTCACTGGCCTCCACTGGGACATGGAGCCATTGACAGCCACTCTTTGGGTGCGGCCATCAAGCCAGTTCCTTATCCATCTAGTGGTCCACCAATCAAACCCATGTGTCACCAGTTTGGAGACCAGGATGTGGTGCGGGACAGTGTCGAAGGCTTTGCTCAGGTCCAGGTAAACGACATCAGTTGCTCGCCCCTCATCTATTAATTTTGTCACCTGCTCATAGAAGGCCACCAGGTTGGTCAGGCAGGATTTGCCCTTGGCAAAGCCATGCTGACTGTTCCCAATCACCTCTTCACTATTCTTTTGAGTGAGTAGTGACTCCAGGAGGATCTGTTCCATGATCTTTCCAGGCACAGAGGTGAGACTGACTGGCCTGTAGTTCCCTGGTTCCTCCTTCTTGCCCTTTTTGAAGATGGGGGCAATGTTTCCCCTTTTCCAGTCTGTGGGGACTTCACCAGACTGCCAGGACTTTTGAAATATAATAGAGAGGGGTTTAGCAACCTCATCTGCCAGTTCTCTCAGCACCCGTGGGTGTAACCCGTCGGGTCCCATGGACTTGAACACTTTCAGGTTCTTCAGATGATCACGAACCTGATCTGCACTTACAATGGGCAGTTCTTCCTCCCTGTCCCTGGCTTTGACTTCCATAACATCAGGAGTGTATACTGTAATTAAACAATAACCTCTACAGCTGGGATCACAGAATCCCAGAATGGTTGGGGTTGGAAGGGACCTCCAGAGATCATCCACTCCAACCCCTCCTGCCAGAGCAGTATCACCTAGGGCAGGTCACACAGGAGCACATCCAGAAGGCTCTTGAAAGTCTCCAGGGAAGGAGACTCCACAATCTCTCTGCTCCAGGGCTTCCACCCTCACAGTAAAGAAGTTTCTCCTCATGCTGAGGTGGAACCTCCTGGGTTCCAGCTTATACCACATGTCCTTGTCCAAGGAAGGATTGAGTTAGCACCAATAATTCAGAACTTTCTGAAACACATTTTACTGGTAGCATGGGCATCAAAATCCAACACCCCCAACTTGCCAGTCAGAAAGGCTAAGGGCAGAGATTACTGAATGAGTTTCAGAGCTTAGAGCAATGAACCAGACCGTGCAGAACATTGGTCCTGGAGTGGCATATCTGTGGACATTGCTAACAGCCCTTGCTGGCCAGCCAGGGTTGGTTTGCAGTCTTGGATTTTAAGATGCCTTTTTCTGCACTACTCTGGATACTGAGGGTCAGGAGCTTTTTGCTTTCAAATGGGAAAATGCAGAGACAAGGAGAAAGAAGCAGCAAACCTGGACTGTTCTACCACAGGCCTTTAAAGAGCAGTCTGGTGGGTTTTGGAAACCAATGGGCAAAAGAATTAGAAATCTGGAGAAAGGAAAATAATCAAGGGACTATGCTGGAGGATTTGTGGGTGATACCTAAATTGCAGCAGGAACCAGAGAACAATGTCTCTTCCTAGCCATAAGCCTCTTGAACTCTCTGGGAGTCAGTGGATATTTGGTATCGAAGGAGAAGGCAGGAAGCAGTCACATACTTGCCTTTGACACCTTTACCCCCACCGTCCGTTCATGATTCATTGAATCATGAAGCATGATTCAATGACAGTAATTTCTTAGTGCTTGTTTAGCTGTAACTTGTGCAGCAGTGGCATCCATGAAGTTCCCATCATGTCAGGGTTGCACAGGGGAAAAAAACGGAGAAAATAGAAATCTATGCCCTCAGCAGGATGCTAGGATTTCTGCTGAGTAAGCCCTGCAGTACAAAAGGAGAGTGTCCAAGGTGATGCCTGATGTGGCTCCCAGAGCCAGTGTCCTCTAGGTGGTCTCCCCAAGGGAATACTTCACTGCACTATCCCTGGGGTAGAATTATGTGCTAATGATCCAGTTCACTTCTTTTTATAAAGACATGAAAGAAAGCTTAATGTGGTAAAAGTTGTAGGAAAGAAGACAAATAAAATCTGGGATGACAAATGTAAAAAGACTGTATCGAATATAGATCAGTCATTGGAATTTATATCCAAGAGTTTTCTCATTGTTATTGATCTTTGATATTTTGCATCAGGAAATTCTTAAGATGGATAGATATAGAACACAGAATATAAAATTAACCAGGTTGTAAAAGGCCTTTGAGATCATCGAGTCCAACCTATCACCCAACACCATTTAATCAACTAAACCATGGCACCAAGTGCCTCATCCAGTCTCTTTTTAAACACTTGCAGTGATGGTGACTCCACGACCTCCCTGGGCAGCACATTCCAATGGCAATCACTCTTTCTGTGAAAAATTTCTTCCTAACATCCAGCCTAAACCAACCCTGGCACAGCTTGAGACTGTGTCCTCTCATTCTGACACAGGTTATCTGTGAGACCAACCCCCACCTGGGTACAACATCCCTTCAGGTAATTGTAGACAGCAATAAGATCTCCTCTGAGCCTCCTCTTCTCCAGGCTAAACAACCCCAGCTCCCTCAGCCTCTCTTCCAAACCCCTCACCAGCCTTGTTGCTCTTCTCTGGACACCTTTCAGCAAGTCAATATTTTTCCTAAACTGAGGAGCCCAGAACTGGACACAGGACTCAAGGTGTCCTAACCAGTGCTGACTACAGGGGCACAATGACTTCTCTGCTCCTGCTGGCCACACTGTTCCTGATACAGGCCAGGATGATCTAGGCCTTCTTGGCCACATGGGCACACTGCAGGCTCGTGTTCAGCTGGCTATCAACCAGTATCCCCAGGTCCCTCTCTGCCTGGCCTCTCTCCAACCACTCTGAGCCCAGCCTGTAGCACTGCATGGGGTTGTTGTGGCCAACGTGTAGAGCCTAGCACTTAGATGTGTTAAATCTCATGCCACTGGACTCTGCCCATCTGTCCAGCATGTCAAGGTCCCTCTGCAGAGCTCTCCTACCCTCCAACAGATCAACACCCTCCCCCAGCTTGGTGACATCTACAAATTTACTGATGATAGACTCAATCCCCTCATCCAGATCATCAATAAAGATATTGAACAGGATGGGGCCCAGCACTGATCCCTGGGGGATGCCACTGGTGACTGGCTACCAGCTGGATGTGGTGCCATTCACCACTACTCTCTGGGCTCAGCCCTCCATCCAGTTCCTAACCCAGCACAGAGTGCTGCTGTCCAAGCCACAGACTGACAGCTTGGTCAGGAGTTTGCTGTGGGGGATGGTGTCAAAGGCCTTGCTGAAGTCCAGGTAGACCACATCCACAGCCTTCCCCACATCCACCAGGCAGGTCACCTGATCATAGAAGGAGATCAGGTTGGTGAGGCAGGACCTGCCCTTCCTAACTCCATGTTGGCTGTGCTTGATCCCTTGGCCATCCTGTAAGTGCTGAGTGATTGCACTCAAGATGACCTTTTCCATAATCTTGCCTGACACTGAGATCAGGCTGACAGGCCTGTAGTTCCCTGGTTCCTCCTTCCAGCCCTTCTTGTGGATGGGCATCATGTTGGCCAGCTTCCAGTCATCTGGGACCTCTCTTTATTGAGCCAGGACTGTTGAAAAATGATAGAGAGCAGCTTGGCCAGCTCATCTGCCAGCTCTCTCAGCACCATAGGATGGATCCCATCCAGTCCCATGGACTTGTGGGGATCCAAGTGGCTGAGCAGATATCTAACTACTTCCTCCTGGATCACAGGGGACCTATATTGCTCCCTGACTCCATCTTCCAGCTCAGGAGGCCAGCTGTCTGGAAGACAACCTATCCTGCTATTAAAATTTGAGGCAAAGAAGTTGTTAAGTACCTCTGCCTTTTTCTCATCTTTTGTTACAATATTCCCCTCCATGTCCACTAAGGAATGGAGGTTGTCCTCGCCCCTCCTTTTGCCATTAATATATTTATAAAAGCTTTTTTTTTTGTCCTTCTAAGCTCCAAATGGGCTTTTGCCTCTCTAATTTTTGTCCTACCTGACCTAGCAACATCCTTAAACATTTCACGGGTTACCTCTCCTTTATTCCAAAGATGATCCATCCTCTTTTTTTCCCTTAATTCACCCAGAAGTTCATTGCCCATCCAGGCTGGCTACCTACTCAGCAGCTCATCTTCCGGCACATTGTCACAGCCTGTTCAAGATTACTTTTTTGAAGTAGGTCCAGCCCTCCTGGACCCCATTGTTTTTAAGTGCTGTTTCCCAAGGTACCTTCGCTAAGTGACCTGAAGTCTGTCCTCCAGAAGTCTAGAGTGGAGGTTTTGTTGCTGCTCCTCTTAGCTTGACTGCATATTGAAAAATCAATCATGTCATGGCCAGTGGACCCCAGAGAGCCTCCAACCACCACATCTCCCACCAGGCCTTCTCTATTGGTAAAAAGGTCAAGCAAAGCCTTGCCACTAGTACGCTCACACAGCAGCTGTGATAAGAAGCTGTCCTCCATACACTCTAAGAACCTTCTAGATTGCCTTCTCTCTGCTGTGTTAAGTTCCCAGAAGATATCAGGCAGGTTAAAATCACCCATAAGAACAAGGACTGGTGATCTTGAGACAGCCTCTAGCTGCCTATAGAATAATTCATCAACCTCTTCTTCCTGGTTGGGTGGTCTATAACAGACTCCAACCAGGATGTCAGCCTTGTTGGACTTCCCTCTAATTCTCACCCACAGGCACTCAACTTGGTCATCCTTAATCTCTAGTTCCATGGCATCTAGACCCTCCCTTATGTACAGGGCCACCCCTCCACCTCTTCTCCCTCACCTGTCTCTCCTGAAGAGCCTGTAGCCATCAATTACAGTGCTCTAGTCGTGTGAGTCATCCCACCACGTTTCTGTGATGGCAACTACATCATAACTTTCCTGCTGTAACGAGGCTTCTGGCTCCTCTTGTTTGTTACCCATGCTGCGTGCGTACATGCACTTCAGCTGGGCTGCTGGTTTCACCCCTGACTCCAGCTTACACCCTCAGACTCCTGTGTGGGGGGACTGGTTTCAGCCCCTTCCCCCTTCAAATCTAGTTCAAAGCCCTGTCAATGAGTCCTGCCAACTCCCTTCCTAGAAGCCTTTTCTCTCTGTGGGATAGGCTATTCTCATGTGCTAGGATCTTTCTCCCCCTCTTTTGCTTCTACATTCTCCTCCCTTTTTTGCTTCTACATATATAACATTAAAACAAAAGAGAGGTCTTGAGGTAATGTACACTAGTCTCTCCTTATTTTCTTGCTATTTGCAGAGGTAGATTACTGGGTTTATACTTTCAAAATAAAACATAAAGTACATCCAATTTCCTAGGGTAGTTTTGGAGAGAAAGAAACAATACCTTTGCTGCCCTGGAAATTATTTTTCTCTGTTTATGCATATGTGTTGAAACCATTCAACTAGATCCAGTGCAACTATGTAAACTCCTCAGATAATGTTATATTATGTATTTATTGAAGAATGTAAAAAATGTAAAGGAGAATTCTGCTTTGAGGAGTTCTCTTTGTGTTAAAATAGGTGATGAAGCATAAGTAATTGGATTAAAAATAAAACAACAAAAATTATTCTGTTTCAGCTTCAACAAGGGTAAAACAGAAGAATCTCTACAGAGGTCAAAGTTGTAGAAGTTGTACACAATATGCTTGGAGTTCAAGAAGACCCAGTCAAAATTTTCTACACTGTCAAATTTCACTTTACTTCAGTTTCTTTACTGGAATTTTTAAGTATGGTTTCACACTTGATATACCTATTAGGCCCCCACTCACTGTGCTTGACCCACAAAAGCATGCAGTAATGGAAATGGAAAGGAGGATGAATTATGCCTAAGTATGCCTGAGCAGTTTAAGCTAGGGGAAGGCTCTGTTTGCATGAATCAAAGCTTGTGAACAGTTTGGCAAGCTTACTGAGAACAGTTTGCTGACAATGCTACAAGGAAGGCCCTTAACAATTTACTATCTTAGTAGATTTCTACTAGGTCTTCCTTATTCTAATTTTAGCATGTATCTAATTTTATCTTCTGTTTTGGCTTTAAATAGTTGTAAAGTGCAAAAGTACAGCTGGTAACACTGATAAAAATATATAAAATTAAAAGCCCTAAGCATTTTAGACAACGTTTGGGGGTTTATTAATGGTATTTGCAATAACTGCATTTAATCTCTTTTTGTTTTTCATGCTCATTAAGCTTCTTCCCAGAAATAGAGGCATTCTGGACATAATACCTTCTAAGGAAACAGTTAGACTTATCCTGCCCACTTATAACTATGACCTTAATAATGCAAAGGCAAACCCAACTTGAGAACCAAAGTAAATTAATTTTGGAACCTCTGGAACCAAAATGTGCAGTGGACACTTGGATTATGCAACTTGTCTTTGAATGAACAGCCATTGCCATGTGAAATCTAATGAATCATCAAAACATGGTCACTCTGCTTCTAATGATGTTGTAGGCAACGTTTTGTTTAAACCACTCTGGAAGGGTTTTTCCTATCTTGAGATGGACTAAATTCCTTCCCTTCCTAACAGGAACTTATTGTTCTGATTGTAGTTTCAATATCCAGTTCCAGTAGCAAAGAGTTTTTAATGTTTTTGCTGGCATAATTTACATCAGTTTCTGTCTGAGCTTTCTCAGTCTAACTATTGTTGTTTGGCTTTATTTGTGAAATATTTTTTTGCCTATCATTTGTAATAATTTTTCAAGCTAGCAGAACCATGATGGACATGAAAGAAAGGGGAGTGGAGTGGAGGGATGGGAGAGGGAAAGAAAAAGACATGTAATAGCCAGCCTTATCTAATTTACAGATGAGTAAAGGATTTTGTAAATTGATCCTGAGAAGATTCCTCATGACATGAAACACAGTATCTGAAGTCCTGAGCATGGACTGAACAGTTTGATAAATTCAATCACAGAATTAACTTCACTGCTTTTCACTGCTTTTATTCTCAGTCTTTCTTCCAGTACCTTGTAGGTTGGGAGGAAAAAATATTATTTCCCTTCATGCACCTTTATTAATAGCAGATAATCCTTATTCACTTATGTGTGCCAAAAAGACTGGTATCAAAATATACAATAGATGTTACTTAAATTTTAGTAGGCATGGAGATGGTCTGCTGTTTGTGCTGTACTCAAGTATTCTGGAAACAGGAGTATTCACCAATAACAAATACATTTCTTCAGCCAAATGCATGATTCAATGGGGCAAAGACAATGATCTTGCATCAGGACTGTCCAGTCTTTTATGTGGCCAGAAGATATTCATACCAGGAGACACACTCACCTCTCAGTCCTGAAGCATGTCAGAAATGGGTGTCTAGGAGTGACAGAGAAGATCATGCATGCTATAAAAATTTTCTCTTTTTCTTGTCTTCCTTTTTTTTTTTTCAGGGTTGTGGGGTGGGTTTTTGGGGGTTTTTGTTTGTTTTGGTGGTGGTGGTTTGGGTTGGTTTGTTTAGTTGTTGTTTGTTTATGTTTTTGTTTTTATTTCTTTCTCTTCAGGTTTCATTTAGATGTATTTTAAATGTGAAAGTTTTCCTGTTCAGAATCATGCATGCTAGTTGAGCAGGTACAGAAGGTTTTATTGGAGTTTGTATTGCAGCTAGTGGCCAGCTGCTGATATTTAGCACCAAATATCAGATTGTTTTAACTAGTGCTCAATACCTAGTGCTCTACTCTGCTGGAAAGCAGAATGCTATATATCTCAGTGCTCTGTGGTTACATATTTGTCTTCCACATTTCTTAAGGCAAAACTCACTGATGTGTTTCTCTGATGTGCTCATAATCCAAACACCATGCTTGCTGTCAACAAGTCATATGATTCAAGAACCTCTGACATTTTTACTTTTTTATTTTTACAAGGAAGATGAGGAGCAGCAACTTTCACATCTTAAAATAATTTATGCCTCTAGGGGACCAGCCATTATCCTGCAGTAGGTATTTCAAGTTGGCAAATCAATGGAGAAGATCAGGGACGAAGATGAAAGACCTAGCTAGTCTTGACCCTTGCCATTTCTCTTTTTTTAAGTGTCCCTCAGTGTTGATCATGCAAAGAGTTGTGCTTAGGCTTATTTTACCACCAGCCAAGATGGAGAAACTCATCCTTCTTTTGAACTTATCCTTTTTTCCTCCAAAGGCTTTTTGAAGAAGCTGCAGGTTTATGGTTAATGCTTTGTCTTTCTTTTGCTGAAGACTTTATTCTCTGCCTGAAGATTTTGTAAGAATATTTCTTTTTCCTTATGTTGTAATGATCATCATGTAATGGCAATAACTACACACATTGTCCAGTCTTACAGCCCTGTAACTAGGAAACTGAGTGTAGGTATGTATAAAAGCTTTTGTTCTGAAACAGGTTAACTATGATGATTACTTTGGGGAATAGTTAAGATGGTTTCTTTAATGCAGAGACATTCTGCTTCATGGTGAACCATGGAGTGTGAAAGCTTGTCAGTGATTAGGATGGGAATGCTTCTCCATATGGAAGCAGACAAAGGTAATCTCTCTGTTGTTCTGATAAGCAAATTGTAAAAGGTACAATTTATTTTGTAATGAATGAAGGCTACCTACTATTTCAATTATTGCTTCTTTCCATCAGCTTTGTTGCAGTTGTCTATATACAACAGCAAATCAGAAGCATTTTGAGTAAGCAAAGGCAATAACTGGCTAAAATATAATCACTACTTTTTTAAAAGATTAGTATACATTATCCTTACTGTGACACTGAAAAAAAAGTTTTAATCAGAGCAAGGAAGATCCCAAACCAAGGTTTGTGAAAAGTTCAGGAAATACAAAATTACCGATGACAACCTAAAGACATATTTTTAGTGACTAGTTTGCAGATCCTTAAATTTACCTGATTTTTAAAAGTATCCTTCTTTGAAAACATAACATCTTTTGAAGTGTCTCCTGTAAACCACTACATGTTACATACTCTAATCTGCTTCATATGTCTGAGGTTGTAGGTTGGAGAAGTGGTAGAGGTTTAGATTATTTCAGTCATCAAAAATACAGTGAGTATTCTTTCAACTTTCGAAATTGACCTGAGGAAATAGGTATCCATGCTTTACAGGCTTAGTCCTCACGCTGTGGTTAACATAGAACTCCCTTTGATATTATGAAGGGAAAGTCTTTGTCACTTCCAAAATTAATTCCACTGAAGAAGGAAGCGTTTTACCATAATTAGTCCAATTCGCCCCACACATGACTTCTCAGCAGTAATCAGCTCCTAATAGTGCAGTATTTAGACATCTTCAATCATGTCAATTTTAGCATATGCTTTAACATAACTCATGGAACAGTAAGTCTCCAAAGTGTGTTTAATCCTTAGATTAAAACTCTAAATGAGATTTTAGCAACCTCTTAGATTCCAGATTCTTTCTGATCTCTAAAGATCATGATTTATGAGATTTCCACTACTCTGTATCTTGCTCCTCAAAAGATTTTACCTGATCTCTCTCTGTTTTTACCAAGGCTGTACTTGACTCAGTTATCAGTATGGAAATAACATGGGATGAAGGCCACTGAAACTTGTGAGTCTCCCATCCATGCATGTTTTCTCTGGCTGCCAACAAAATGTCTTCCTCTCCTTTTTGAAGATGAACAGAAAGCATTTCGGTTCTAAAAAACAAAACCTGGGCCCCATATTTATTCATTACAAGCAAATGTATACATTTAGTGTGGCAAGGTCTGCAGAAGTTAAAGTCTGAAGCAGAGAAATAGCCATTATTAACTAAGATTTGTTAATGGGGAATAGATTTACCTCAGACCTAATAATTTTGAAAAATAACCTTCTGAGAACTGCTTCAGTTTTGGAGACAGTCATGATACCTTCCTTATTGCCAAGTGTGACGAGTCCTACCTGGCAGTCAGTCCTGCTGCAGCTGCTAGTTTGAGGAATTGTCTAAGTAAAACATTAGTGGTCGTTTTTTGATAGATCTGTATTCTAAGCATGCTTGATCTTTCATAAGCTTGTGAGTACTGTTTATAGACCTTGAAATGTGCAACTAACTGCTTATGCTAGCACTGATGCTTAGTGATACTGCTTAGTGATACCGGAAGACAACTCTTGACAAATGCTGTAAAAACAAATTAAAGTAAATTTGTGGTTGTTCTGGGTATTTTAAAGGCCATTTCCTTGCATCTGTTTGTTGGCTGTTTGGTTTTTTGGTGTTTTTTTTTTTTTTTGTTGTTGTTGCTTTTTTTTTAATCTTTTCATCTACTTCCCAATGGAAATCTGTGTAACCACTTATATTCATACTTCTGTATTAATTTTTGGTTAATTCAAGGATAAAGTATTTTATAAATTCAGCTTGGTGATCTTTGTTTCTTAACAAAATTCCTTGAAAATACATAAACAACCCCTTGTCATGTTTGAACACCATGAGTATCAACTCTTCAGTTTTACTGTTACAGAAGACCTCCTAATTCAAGTAACTCATTGTCACCTCTGAAATGTAGTTACAGCACTGGAGAATGTGGAGGCAGCATTGTCCCATTGAAGAATGAAAGCATCTAGATCATTGTTTTAGCTCACTGCTTTACACTTAAAGAGTAGCCCTTATGGATACTTCACACCTCTGTTCCCTCACATATGAGACTGAAATAAGTACTGTTTGTTTTGTTGGATTTTGGTTTTCTAGTGATTCCTTCTTTACTGATTGTTCTCAGTTCACTTTTTTTTTTTTTTTTTTTTTTTTTTTATGGGATGTTTGCTGATTAATTTTTGTAAATTGCTGTTGATTCCATGAGCATGTTGACCAAAGACTTGTACTAATAATGTCATATGAACTTCATCTTTAGCTGTCAGGAGAGGTTTCAAAGCAGAACCAGGTATGTTAACAAAGCATGTTTAGGTGTGGTATGTACTTTATGATCTGAGACTAGTCAGAGGCTGAATTGTTGAGCATGGTAGCATTACTGTTTAGAAGGTAAAACTGATCTGCACAAAATAGTTTGCATTATCAGTCACTTTTCTGTCAACCTTCTAACTCTCTTCATCAAGAAATGAAGTCCTTGGAAAATGAATAGACAAAACAAATGTCTGTTGTACAGCAAAATGTTCTTTAATTTACTTCCTTTTGTTTAAAATTGATGTCTGTTTAGCACATTGGTTTAAAGCAGTTGACATGACAGATTGAAAACTTAAAATGTAGCATGAATAATACACAGTAAATTTATGTTGGGATGTTTTTATTCACTAGGGAGCCCTGAATAAGTTAGCAGCGCTTGTAGCCACAACTTGTATACAGGGGAATAATTTGTATTCCATTCTTCAAGGGATCTGACTGATGTGTGCACATGTGTGTATACACGCACACATATATAGGTATATGTCTGTGTACATATATACATAATATACCTATGTACATGCATATAGTCAGCTAACTGGGATTCACACACAAGCATAATGCATGCAGTTTATTAACAGTTAGCATATCATCCCTAAATGGAGCTCACTGCAATTTGAGATGTGCCCTGCTAGGAGCTAATGAGCAAACTCCTGCCTAATATTGACAATTAATCAGGCATAAAAGCATCTAGGATCAGGACCCATTGCCAAGCATAGAAGACTCATACAGACTTCAATGAAACATGATATGTGAACAAATTTGTCTAATTGTATATCAGTCCTATGAACAAATTTGCACCAAAACACTTAATTATCTACAGTACAGAAGCTATGCAGTCCCAGAATCTGTTAGTGGCTTTTTGGTTTGTTGTAAGCCATTTACCGTAACTAATAAATTGAAGGAAGTATTATTATGCTTTCTTTCCAGTGTTCCTGTTTTAATTGGTCTTGTATATTTGAGCTAATATCTGTTTATCAGCTAGAGTAACCAAGCAATGGTTACACAATAAAAAGTTATTGTTATTGGCTAAATACTTGTCTTCTGTTGGGGTGGGAAGATTTGCTCTCAAACCAAAAAGTAATCTCAGAAGTCACAAAAACAATGCAATGAAAGGGTTATCCTTTCCATCTCTATAAAAAAAAAAATTAGAAAGCATTATTACTAATACAGAGAACATGAAAGCATGTATTCACTGATAATATATCTGATTTGCTGATAATATACTGATAATATATCTGATACACAATTTTTTACTTCTACAGTAATAACTGTTTACCCCTTTCTAGTTTAAAATCACAGTAGAAATTTTTTGGGGAACATCAATAGAAAGCCTGCTATGTCATACAGCAGAAAATCACTTCAAAAAGTATTGCCGTTACTCACTACAAAAGAATGATTTGTGCAAAGAGAAGATTCTTTGGCCTTGAGACACACACAAGTAAATTGGATAGTTTTCCTAAGAAGCATTCTTGTTGAACTGTTTTTCTTTTCAATTTCAGCTGACAATATGGATCTCTAGTATATTGTTGGATCTGCTGTGTGATAACATAACAAAGCCTGTGTTCTGCTCTCAGCAGTGCTATTTATACATTGTAACATTTTTCAAAGTACCACTTTGGTGTTCTTCCAATGTTTTTTTTTTTTTTAAAACGACAAGATAACCTGCCCCCCAAACAGATTATAGAAATAAATAAAAGCAGCTATGAGTCACATCCAAGTCTGGATATTTTGGTGACACTAAAGCCCTTCTTTATGTTTATTTACAGATGAACTGCATCGTGCAAATGATGTAACATGAGCCAGAGTCCACTGCCTAAAATTGGAGAAGGCATGAGCTGCTCAAATATTTTTCTTTAGTCTAATACTTTGAATGGACAACAATGACTGTCTCTGGCATTGGTCTGATGATAACTAGAAGTAGCTGTCATATGAAAATCACCCCAACAGTGAGGGCACAAGATGCAGTCTCAAGTGGAAGGCAAGAGCAGTGAAGGAAGCAGGCTAAGCCTCTACTAATTTTTATTTGAAGATGTCTCATGGTAAGAAAACTCAGTATCACTGCTGAGCTTTCATACTGAAGTGTATCTTCATGCTGTCTCTGAGAGAGATCCTTCTGTCCTGGATGCCAATCAGTTGTGCTCAGCCAGAAGCTGAAGTGACACTTACTCATTGCTGGAAGTCAGGGAAAGAAGCAGGGATTTATGCTAGGCAACAGCACAAGTCTTAAGTCATCCTTAGGCAGCAAAGAAAAGGAGCAAAATGATCATTCAAAAATTTAGCACTGCTGTATATTGTAATACACAGGTCACTAAAAACAAAACAGGACCACTCAAGTTTTTCCCTTATGCTCAGAATTCACACTTTCATGGACAACACTGCACTGTTTGGCAATGGCTAACTTTTAATATTAACAGTTTTGACTGAGTGTATGTCGTGTCTGTGTATGTGCACACCTCAGCTAAAAATCAAAAAGAAATGTGATGGCTTCTTGTTAAATGATGAATTTCTCTTATGTTTACAGTGTACTGTGGGATTACAAATCGAGGAGAGATACAGTCAAAAAATTTTATTTTGTGAAGGGAGTGTAATATAATTATTTCCAATTGATCTAATGAGCAAGAACAAGAAAGAAAAAAAAAATTAAAAAGTAAGTCCAACACTTCCATAATTACCTGCTGCTTCCTTTAGCGTCCCATTATCTTGATAAAAGACTGAATAGTCTCTGTGGATCCAATACAGGTAACATATATTTTTCACAGTGCAGCATGAATATGTATACTGAATAGGTGAAGGAAACAAATTCACACAAAGGACACTATGTTCTTTGATATAAATTTAGGCAGATGTGTGATCTTTGTATTTAGAACATCTTTCTCATTTTCTGTAGGTAAATAATTTCTTCTTCTCCATTTGAAACTTTACTTGCTTTGGTTAATCAAGATCAAGGGGAACATATACTAACAACTGTAGTGCCCAAGCAAGGCACACTTGGACAGGGCAGTGATGTCAGAGAAAGACAGCCATGTCACAGCAAACTATAATGGAGAAGCCAGTCACTGAGGGAGCAGGCAACACCATGAAGTGTGCGGATCAGCTCCTCGGTTTTCAAGAGGCAGAGTTGCCTGATGCTTCTGGGAGGACAGACCTCAATGCAAAATGAGAGTTAAAAATAAGAGTGCAAATTAAGAGTTAAAACAATTTAGGAATTAAAAGTAAAATTTTGTCACCATTTAATGTTTTGGTTTGGGTTTTGGTTTGGTTTTTTCTACTTTTTTTGTTGAAAAACTCTATGTTTCACAGTACATTTGTGAACTGGACTGAGACTGAGCTGTGAGCCTGGCTTCCAGGTTCTGTCTATTGTCGTGAAGACTGATCTAGAATTGCAGATGAAAGCTGGAGACAGAGAGAGATAGTGTCTGCCTACATTACCCAGCAGGTTAAGGACAGCTATAAACCTAGGACAACTCTTGAGTCACCTTCCGCATTATGCTTTTTTTTAGCCTGCATACACCAGTGACACTCATCATGCTCTTGTAAATTTTCCATCTAGTAATGATTAGTTGATGTAAGGTACAAGTGTTCCTGTTAATTTTTCCTTGAAGAAAAAATGAACCAGCATCTAGTTGAGGCGTCTACTGTCACACTAAGTCTCATTTTAAGGCAACAAAAAATAAACCATGAAGGTAGAGCATGGGTGAACTGACAAAGTATTGAGATGGCTACAGTTTGATGGATGCAAAAGATCTTGGACTCTGAAATGGAAAAAGCTTTTCCTCCAGACTAATCAGCTTCTTTGGAAAATTCACTGTAGTAAAACACTTCTATCCAAGAAATATGTCTGTTCCTCTAGAAATCTTTGAAGTATAATTCTAACTCGCAAGTTGCAATAAAAATATAAGTAGTCATGGGATTAGAAACAAAGTTCTTTCTTGGATTTGATTGTGGTTAAAGGATAGCAAAAATAAAGTGTAATAAAACTGATTAACCTTCAATGTAGGAGGAGGATTTAGAAGGAAATCTTGATCCTGAAGACAGTTCTTTTGAGCTCAAGCTGTAGTACTCAGCCTTCAATGGCACTGCATGCGTTCAGTGTTATGTATGTAACATGTGCTATCTTACTTTGAATAGTATGCACCTTCTTAGAATATGACAACTAGAGAGAAACTTAGTCAAATTGCTGACATTATCACAAAAGACAGGAAATTTCTTCAGAAACCTTTATGAAGTTCCCACGTTTCAGAAGTTTCATAAATTCAGAAGATGGCAAAAAACAAAGTGGTTCTGTTTGGATAACTATTCAAAAATGCAAAAACTACAAGTAAAGTATAGGAATAAAGGAGTAAGCCGTGCAGAATGAAGTTATGGAATAGAAATTATGACAAGTTTGTAAAGATGCATTCTATCTTTTGTTTGATCAGCTGGTGAAACTTTGCAGTAACAAGTTCATAATTAAGTGTCCTGGTTTGAGGCCAGGTAGATCCTCTCTTGCCCCTGAAAGAGGCAAGAGAGTAACATTCGCACAAATGGATTGCAGAAGTGATGGAAAGTTTAAATGGAAAAGCAATGTTGTACAGAAGCTGCAAGCACAGTGACAAAAGAAACCCAAAGAACACAGAGTCCCCTTACAGCACACCCAAAAGCCTCCCAACACTTCTCTTCTCCCACCTGAAGGTATACCCAAAACCCCTCCAGGGCTCGCTCTTTCTTCTTAGCCCCACCACTACTAGGCTAGTCTCAGCTGGTCAGGTCTGAGACTGCCCCTCCCCCTTCTCCTCCTGGCATTAGGCCTAGCCAGGCCTAAGAGGCCAAGAGATAACTCCCCACCATTACGAATAGAATAGAATAGAATAGAATAGAATAGAATAGAATAGAATAGAACAGAACAGAACAGCATAGACCAGGTTGGAAGAAACCTTCAAGATCATCACGTCCAACCTATCATCCAACCCACCTAATCAACTAAAGGGAGCATCTCTCTCACGGAAGCAGAGAGGGAAGAAAGAGGAAGTGAATGACTTGGCAGATAGATTTATAGGGCGCACAACATTATGGGTGTGAAATATGCTATTTCCTGTGTCCACCTACTGGGCTGAACCCTCGGGAACCTGGAGGTATAGCTTCTGTGGCAGGAACAGGAGGCAGCCAGCCTAAACTGCCACATAAATTAAAGTAAAAAGTGCATTTGACTGCTATCTTTTGTCTTAACAAATGATTCTTAGACAGGAGATAATAAGAGAAACTATCTGTTCTAGCATTCATTGCAGTAAAATATGATTTTTTGCTTCCAACTTAGAATTATCAAGGAATGCATTAGAAGTCTGAAGAATGTAATTTGTCATTACACATCTGTCTTTTCATATGATAAATAACTTTTTAAAAATTGATATGAGTTATGCTTGCAAATATCCTTTAAATCATCTTCAAACATTTCTTTCCTATACTGAAGATAAAGGCGAAATGTGATTTTGATATTTTCTTGCTTTTAAATGTCACACAGAAAAATGCGTATTTATTTCATGGTTCAAACATGTATAAGCTTTACATTTTACTTTTAATGAGGACATTGAAAGGAAAAATGACATATCTGTGCACTGTTGCTGCCACAGAAGTAGAAAGGGCAAAGAGTACAAAATTTAAGATTTCTGCCTGTGATAACTCTAGTATTTTGGTAATTTGTATAAGACCATTAATAACTGTAGTGTAGACATGCAATGGCTAAAGGCAGATGGGTGCCATGTTGTCCCTGAGTGATTTATGAGAATCACTGCTGCATGTTAATGTTCATAGGATGCGACTTCTGTGCGAATTAAATTAAATAAGGTAAACTTCTGGTGAATTAAATTACAGATCCCAAAGTACAGAGCCCACCTGAATTTGCCAACCACTGGAAGTGGGTGACTATCTGGAAAAATATGTCAGCAAGAACCCAAGGCAACAGGGAGAAAAGCCAGAATAAGAAAATAAGGATCCCTTGGAGCTGTCCAGTGAGGTGTTTCTTCCCCACCAGACCAAACTGCATGTAATGAAACAGCATAAACATGAATCAGGATGGTTTTGAATATTTATTGGAAGGAGTGTTTGATGATGCGATTTTTAAAATTTTATTTTATTTGGAAAGTTGCAGTTGACTAGAGCTAATTCCACTTAAAATGATGTGGATTCAGTTTTAATTGAAGAAGTATTGAGTAGCGTGTAATAATCATAGAAGATCCAATAAATATGTCTGTAGCTGACCCAGTTCTATCAAAAGCTGTATTTAAACCATTCCTTATGAAAATACAGGGAAGGCAAATAGTTTTGAATACAGTTTCTTTAAGTCAGGATAGAAACTCCTACAACTTATCATTTGTCGAAGAAACTGTCCATTTCCCTGCTTTGTCAGTAACATGGGTTATAAATTTAAAGTTTCCGAGTTCAATTGTTCAACAAGTCTTAACAAAACACATAGATGGGGAATGGAGAGAATCTGGGTGTTCTCTCTCTGAGTTCATCCAGCCAGAAGTGGCAGCAACAAACTTTCCTGACCCCTTGTTAGAAATAGAAATCATTTTTGGTTTGACAAAAATAATCTAAAATTCCATACCCTGAGGAACTAATCAAGAAAATTCAGAACTGAAATAGGTGATAAAACCAGCATTTCCCAAGTATTCCAGAACTACTGGGAAAAAAATCTGTGTATATATAAAAAAATATTACAAAAACATATCCAGATAACCATGTCAAATATAATTTCTCATTAGCCTTATATATGTAAAAATGTTTAGCAACACTAAACAATATGGTATTCAAAATATAGAACATCTAGTTTAATGCAGATTAATTTTTAACAAGAATTCCTATGCAGTAGGCAGATAGTTCCCACATTCCATTGTGATTGACAAGCCTGACATATGGAATAGTTCACAAATTCCCAGGTGACTGACAGATGGAGAATAGAAAGGCGGATAAAGTTGCCTAGAGAGCTGAGGACGATTTCATATTCAGTGGTTTTGATCAAAAGGATTCCAGATCTCACACTAAATTTAGCACCGCTGGCAATTAGTGCATGATTTATTCAGTCCTTTCATTTGCTGGTTGACAAATGGAAAACAAGCACAAAATTAAAAATAAGTTTATTTCCAGCATTTCGGATATTTAAAATGTGTGTGTCTTTGTTTGCACATAAATTAACATGAGATGAATTTATAGTGAGATTAAATCTGAAATGGAGATGCAAGCAATAAATAAGAGCTTTTTTATGTATCTTTCAGGCAGAACAGGTGTTTGAATTAAGAAATACTAATATGTTTAGCAGCATGACTCCACCTTTAGCATTAGGGAGTTGATGTTTCCCTAAATGTAGAATAATCTTTCCACAATTTAAGATTCTTTCATAAGCTTCCAGCATAGATGACCATCTGTAAGTCAATACTAATGCTTTTTAGACCAATAATAATAAAGAAAAGCTATCCACATGTTTTCTGAACACAATTGAAGAACTGCATTTTTTTCCTACTAATGTGTCTGCATAATTCTTACAAGTAGCAGTTAAACACACACACACAATATGGGGATCTTCCCAGTAGTGGATAACATCACTCTTTTATGAAAAATAGAGAAGGAACTCTTCACATCTATGAGTTAAAATTGTTGAAAATAAAATTCCTATTTCTCATCCATTTTACTCATTTTGGGGTGCAGAGCCATTCACTCCAAAATAATTAGTTCATATGAAATATTTGGACAGAACATGGCAATATCCCATCCAAAAACGGAAAGCACAGCACAGTGCTCCACTCCTGGAGGAATCCACAAGCCAGAAAATTTCAGAAACGTGCTTTCAATGCAGAAAACAATCTATCATACAGTATGAAGAACGATTTTAAATATTTATTTCTAAATCTAATCCTGAATTTAGTGTGAGCTTGTTCTCATCTTCTGAGAGATAATGTAGACAATGTAAAACACTAGATTTGTCTTTTAAACACCTAGGTATGGTTCTGAATGGCTTGTGGAAAATATAATTTTCAGCCTGTAAAGTTGTAAGATTCTCTTTCACAACAAATGATCTGAATAGAAAACAAAATGTGGACAGGTGGACAGTACTATTGTTGTTTTACTCACTTGATGGGAAATATTTCAAATCCCGAGAGAGAGAGAGAGGAGATTGTCAGGAACCTGAAATACAACATGCATACCAGTATTTAAAAATATTACCTACTTCCAACTGTTTTGTTTTGTTTATTTTTGGTGGCTTCAGAAAGTTGGAAATAATGACAGAGAGAGGTGAAGAGCAGCTGTAGTTACACATATCTTATAAGAAATAAATGTGTATTTCCAAAGTCTCCAAGAAGAGTCAACCCAATTTCTAGCTCATGGTCAAGGAGGTAGCATAACACTAGCACAGCTCAGCCTGAGGAGCACAGTGTGCTTTGTGCTTCACTGCACTCTGTTTCCACTTTCACAAGACCCTGGGGCTTAATATCGCCATTTTCTCTTGCTCTGTATATCTTTCCCTTGCTCCCAGCAGCAACTCAAAGTAATTCCCAGACAAGCAGCCTCAGAATAGTCAAGATTTTATTTTCTTTTACAAAACTCCCATCCTGTACTAAAGTAAAATAAAATCATTGTCTCTCCATAAATGTAAGTCCCCTCAGACTTCTCTGTACCTCTCAAAGACAGTAATTACACCTCCCAGCTACTTCCCTTCCTTTATACTCCATCTTACATTTAAGAAGAAAAACATCAAAAAATCCCAAACAACTGTTGCACTTCCAGTATCTACAGCTGTCTGCTCTGGATGGCAATATTTGGGTGAATGCATAAACTACCCATATTTCTTGGAGGATGGGTTGGGGGAGGGGAAGAAGATCTCACTGAGATAATAGGTATGATGGATTATCCCTAGTGAGTCTAGGAAGACAGATTTTGTGCCTGCTCAAGTTGTTATATTATTTCCTTTGTCTTCTCCAAATCCTGAAAGATGAATATTTGATCCCCTGAATCACTGGAGTTTACACATATCTAAAACTTTTACTTAGTCCAGATTAGTTGTCTCATCCTTAGGGATGGAAGAGAAGGCAGCCGGACTGAGAGGGGAAGCACTATATGCTCAGAAGAAGTCCTCTGGGAGCCTAAGAGCTTGGAAAAAACTTTCCCACCTAGGATTGGTAGAGCGCAACGCTATTGCATTGTTCTTTCCACTAGGAAATCTAAGCAGCAAATGTAAATGCTACTGTCTTTCAAAAAAGGCAGACTTTCTGCTTTCATGGGCACAGCCAGGAAGTTACCACTGTGTAGCAGGCTTTAAGTGAGCTACCACTCAGTATGCATTTTCCTAGACATGCCTGTTTTGCTCTTTCTACTTCTTTTATGTGTCCTCCTTAATGTTTTTGGTTTTTTTTTTCCTCTCTCTTTGGTAGATGGGATGGCAATGCTTAGTGGTTTCTGGTAAGGAAACATCTTTTATTTGTAGCTACACAGACTAAAGACATACATTGAAATGTGATGTGAAATTCTGTAAATTCAAATTATACTGGGAAGGTTAGATCCAGTCCAGACACTGGATTTTTTATATGCTTCTGTCCTGTGGTTACCAGTGCTTCAAAGTTCTTCCTTATTCTGTGCTATTATTACTAGCTTTGTTCAAATATGATAGGCAAGGAGCTTTGCTGAACTGAAACAGAGTACACCCAGTGCCAAACAGGCTCATCCCTTCTTTGTTGCCACCATTGCTCTGAGTGGTTTCAGTGGCACTAAGGAGTTCACGGTATCCACATCACTGTATTTTTTTTTCTCCTGCATATTCTTCATAAAGCAGATTTTAAACTGATATATCTTGTTCTTCTTTTGCTGGTGAAGCCCTGTATCTACTGAGAGTATGTTCACACCAAACCTGGCTGAGTAGCAATAAAGGAATCAGAGGCAAAGAATTTTTTTGCCTCCTTGTGAGTTACTTTCCTGCACACTACTGAATATTGAGAGCGAATCCTTCAGGTTTTTTCCTATGTAGTTCAAATAATTCATTTGGTGAATTGTTTACATTTAGAGTTTTCACAAGATCTTGTTTCTTCACCTGACTGGATGACTAAACTTTCAAATAGGAGACTAGGAGAATAATGAAGAGTTTGACTCCACTGGTAGCAAGAAAATCAGATTTGAGTCACATCTTCATGAATCTGTCTTTCATTATTTGACCAGCTGGAGTTTATATCCATCACTATTTTGGCCTCTGCTGATTTTTTACTTCATCATAATGTTTTGCTTAAATTCAAGAACCCACTTTCTGGGCC
Organism: Melanerpes formicivorus; assembly: GCF_026170545.1. Taxonomy (NCBI): domain Eukaryota; kingdom Metazoa; phylum Chordata; class Aves; order Piciformes; family Picidae; genus Melanerpes; species Melanerpes formicivorus. The sequence goes on along the minus strand of NW_027142353.1, from coordinate 27,731,761 downwards.
AGTTTCTGCTTTCAATTATGTTAGCGTAAATCTAGAAGAACCTCACTTAAAAGCTAGTGAAGTTATTTTTATTTATTCCAGGGTAACACAAAATGGAGTCTGACCTCTGCATGTGCTGCTAGGTCCCTTATATTCATCTTTACAATCTCTCTATTTGTTTACAGACACTTCATAATTTTCCCCAAGAGCCCTTATCACTTGCTCCATGTGTGTTGTAAGGAAGGAGAGAAGGGTTCTTGCCTGATATTTTTTTTTCTTAGCCCTTTTATTTTTCTCTCCAGACACTATATTATGTGTTTAACTACTTAATATTATTTCTACCCTGTCCACCCATCTGTTTATTTTAGTTGCTTCTTCCTCTTGGCTGGCTTCTGTATAGACTCTTCCCATATGCCTGCTAGGAATGTGAATGAGTAAGATTAACAAGCACTGAAGTACACAAATGAGATCCTACTTGAAACCCTGTTTCAGAATGGTTTAGGTTTAATCTGTTTCTTTGCACTTAACATAGGTGTGCAGATGAGAGCTAGGCCACATGATGAGACAATGTCTTCTTGTAATTTATGAGTAAGTGTTGTGAAGTGATCCCTTCTGCCCAATAACTGTCTTCATCCATTGCAGCAAGACAGTGGCTTAGAGCTCTGGAGAGAAGCATGTGCTGTGCATTTGTATCTATACAGCAGAAACACAGAGCAGAGTCCTGCCAAAGCCTCTGTAAGTGTCACATCATACACGGGTGTTGCAACTTCCTCTGCCTCTGCACAAGCCCTACTGCTGTTGAATTCTTCCAGAGTTCTGCTAGCTTTTACACATACAATTTAATCCAGTGTTACTTCTCTGCATGAAAATGCCCTGTGGAGCCTCACTTACAAAAGTTTTCCTGTTATGTCAGAGATTGCAGCAGCATGCTGCTGAGCTGAGCTGAGATGAGATGAAGCAACAGGTTGAAAGAGTTGAGAAATTAAGACTGCGGGAAAGAAATGGCAAAGATGAAGGCTACCAAAGATACGTGTATTGAGTTTTGGGACTGGGAATATATGTTAGCTAAGTGATAGAGAACAAATTCTGAATCCATATACCTTGCATACTGAATGCCCACTTTGAGTCATCTTAAGGCTGATTTTCAGAATTGTTTACCTAGCTTTCAGTAGATCTTTTTCTCAGCTGTGGGCAATAGAATAGAATAGAATAGATTAAACCAAACCAGGTTGGAAGAGACCTTCAAGATCATCGCGTCCAGCCTATCATCCAACACCACCTAATCAACTAACCCATGCAACCAAGCACCCTGTCAAGTCTCCTCCTGAACACCTCCAGTGATGGCGATTCCACCACCTCCCCGGGCAGTCCATTCCAGTGGGCAATCACTCTCTCTCTGTAGAACTTCCTCCTGACCTCCAGCCTGAACTTCCCCTGGTGCAGCCTGAGACTGTCCCCTCTTGTTCTGGTGCTGGCTGCCTGAGAGAAGAGACCAACCTCTGCCTGTCTACAACCTCTCTTCAGGTGGTTGGTGGTTGTAGAGAGCAATAAGGTCACCCCTGAGTCTCCTCTTCTCCAGGCTAAGCAGCCCCAGCTCCCTCAGCCTCTCCTCATAGGACTTGTGCTCCAAGCCCCTCACCAACTTCGTTGCCCTTCTCTGGACTCGTTCCAGCAAGTCAACATCTTTCCTAAACTGAGGGGCCCAGAACTGGACACAGGACTTGAGGTGTGGCCTAACCAGTTCAGTGTACAGGGGCAGAATGACCTCCCTGCTCCTGCTGGCCACACTGTTCTTGATGCAGGCCAGGATGCCATTGGCCCTCCTGGCCGCCTGGGCACACTGCAGGCTCATGTTCAGGCTACCATCAACCAGCACCCCCAGGTCCCTCTCGGCCTGGCCTCTCTCCAGCCACTCTGACCCCAGCCTGTAGCACTGCATGGGGTTGTTGTGGCCGATGTGCAGAACCCGGCACTTGGATGTGTTCAATCTCATACCATTGGACTCTGCCCATCTGTCCAGCCTGTCGAGGTCTCTCTGCAGAGCCTCTCTACCCTCCAGCAGACCAACTCCTGTCCCCAGCTTGGTGTCATCTGCAAATTTACTGATGATCGACTCAATGCCCTCATCCAGATCATCAATAAAGATGTTAAAGAGGATGGGGCCCAGCACTGATCCCTGGGGGATTCCACTACTGAGTGGCCGCCAGCTGGATGTGGCACCATTCACCACCACTCTCTGGGCTCGGCCATCCAGCCAGTTCCTAACCCAGCTCAGAGTGCTGCTGTCCAAGCCATGGGCTGACAGCTTGGCCAGGAGTTTGCTACGGGGGATGGTGTCAAAGGCCTTGCTGAAGTCCAGGTAGACCACATCCACAGGCCTCCCCACATCCACCAGGCAGGTCACCTGCTCGTAGAAGGAGATCAGGTTGGTCAGGCAGGACCTGCCCTTCCTAAATCCATGCTGGCTGGGCCTGATCCCTTGGCCATCCTGTAAGTGCTGTGTGATTGCACTCAAGATGACCTGTTCCATAATCTTGCCTGACACTGAGGTCAGGCTGACAGGCCTATAATTCCCTGGCTCATCCAACCGGCCCTTCTTATGGATGGGGACCACATTGGCCAGTTTCCAGTCATCTGGGACATGTCCAGTGAGCCAGGACTGCTGAAAAATGATGGAGAGCGGCTTGGCCAGCTCCTCTGACAGCTCTCTCAGCACCCTAGGATGGATCCCATCTGATCCCATGGACTTGTGGGGATCCAAGCGGCTGAGCAGATCACCAACTACGCCATTCTGGAACAGTGGAAAATGCTGCTCCCTAGCTCCTTCTGCCAGCTCTGCAGGCCAGCTGTCTGGAAGACATTCTGTCCTTCTAGTAAAAATTGAGGCAAAGAAGGTGTTAAGTATCTCTGCTTTTTCCTCATCCTTTGTTACAACGTTCCCCTCCGTGACACCAAGGAGTGGAGGTTGTCCTTGCCCTTCCTCTTGCTATTAATGTATTTATAGAAGGACTTTTTGTTGTCCTTCACAGCAGAGGCCAGTCTAAGCTCCAAATGCGTTTTTGCCTCCCTAATTTTCTTCCTACAAGACCTAGCAACATCCTTAAATTTTTCATGGGTTGCCTCACCTTTCTTCCAAAGATGATACACCCTCTTTTTTTCCCTTAGTTCGACTAAAAGTTCATTAACCATCCAGGCTGGCCGTCTGCCCCGGCGGCTCATCTTCTGGCACATTGGCACAGCCTGTCCCTGAGCCTTCAACAATTCTTACTTGAAGTAGGTCCAGCTCTCCTGGACCCCTTTGTTTTTAAGGGCTTTATCCCAAGGAACCCTCTGAATTAGTTCCTTGAGTAGCCTGAAGTCTGCCCTCTGGAAATCCAGAGTGGAGGTCTTCTTGCTACCCCTCTTAGATTGACCAAATACTGAGAATTCAATTATCAGTATCACCTATAGCCCAAAAATCCATTGTGGTTGTCATGGGTTTATTGTCTCAAATTAATGATTGTTTCCTTTTCAGTATCAGTATCACTCAGGTTGGAAGAGACCACGAGGATCATCGAGTCCAACCTGTCACCACAGACCTCATGACTAGGGAGGGAGGACCCTGCTGCCTGGTGTGAATACTCCTGCTCACTGCAGGCTTGAACTCACAACCTTCCCATTGAAAGGTTTATGTGCTACCACCTGAGCCACACCTATAGCCTGAATCTCGTGGTCACTGGCCCCTAAGCACCCTCCGACCACCACATCACCCACCAGCCCTTCCCTATTGGTGAAGAGGAGGTCAAGCAAGCCTTACCTCTGGTAGGCTCACGCAGCACCTGGGATAAGAAGCTGTCCTCCATGCATTCTAAGAACCTCCTAGATTGCCTCTTCTCTGCTATGTTAAGATCCCAGCAGATATCAGGCAAGTTGAAGTCACCCATGAGAACAAGGTCAGGCAACCTTGAGACAGCCTTAAGCTGCCTATAGAATGACTCATCAACATCTTCCTCCTGGTTGGGTGGTCTATAACAGACTCCAATAGTAACAAACAATCTGTCCCAAAGAAAGTTTTCTGCCAGGTAAGGAGTGCTTCAGCTCACAGACCATCTGGCCTGTTTCTTCATTAGTAGCCAGCAGATAGCTGCTACTCAGGACTTTTTTACCCCAGGAAATTATATCACCTGTCTTTCATACACTTCAAGCTTTCCCTTAACTGGCATAATATGTATAGAGCACATTGACATAATATTTCTTTATTTTTAATTTTGGACAGAAAATTAAAAAGTATTCATTTTCAGTAGACCTGAAAAATCATTTTTTTTCAACAAGTGCTGCCATAAATTATTGATTTCTTGATCACTGTTGACAATAATTTAAAACTCTTGTTGCAATTAATTTTCAGTGGTTATTAATTTGTATTTCAATAGTAAATTCATTTGACTTTGTGCTTGAACTCTGTGAGTCTGATTTTGTCTTACCAGACCACTGTTTATGGAAAAATACCTTTAAAATCAGTCACTGCAGAGTGCTTATACAAGGAAGTTCAATCACAAGGGCCACAGCCATCCAACAGCAACACAGAAATGGTGCCAGCCAGCTCATGACTGCTCACGATTTCACTCTACAACTTAAACAGAAATCCAGAGACATAAAATGATTGACTATATTTGAGGGGACAGTAGGCATATTTCATAAACGTAAAAGGAGGTAACTAATAAAAAATACTATTTCCCTGAAATTAATAGGAAGCTAAATTAATTAAACATAATATTTATCTATGAATAAGTCCTATGTGTCGATCAAATTCCAGAATATACCCAGAGATAACTTAGAAAGAAAAAATGAAAACACCACACAACAGAATGTAGTAGGACCTCAGTTCTCCAGCTATATATGAATAGGTGCACAGCTCTGTTGACAGGGCTCCCAGTCTGCCACACAGTATGGACCCTTGCAAAGAAAATTTGTGTGCATCTGAATATGTGTAACTAGTTACATATTTGAAACCCAGATTTTCTAATTACTAATAAAGTTAGAGCTAAATGCTCAGTGATAAGATGCTGAAATTCAGACTAAGAAATTTGAAAACATATGGTAAGATTTGGGTGAAATCCAATGAAGTAAAGTAATAGAATTTTGTACAAAGGCCACAGAAGCAAAATGGAAAATGTGCAATGATAAATTAGTGTATAGCCAAGGGTTACATGTCCTGTCCAGCAATATATATATTAGAAAGAAAAAAGGTCAATGTGGGTAAATAAAGATGTGAAAAATAATTAAGGGTTGAGACACAGGCATGTGTGTGATATCACAGTATCACAGTATAACTAAGGTTGGAAGAGACCTCGAGGATCATCGAGTCCAACCTATAAACACAGACCCCATGACTAGACCATGGCACCAAGTGCCACATCCAATCTCCTCTTCAACACCTCCAGGGATGATGACTCCACCACCTCCCCAGGCAGCCCATTCCAATGATGAACGACTCGCTCGGTGAAGAACTCCCTCCTCACCTCGAGTCTAAGCCTCCCCTGGCACAGCTTGAGACTGTGTCCCCTTGTTCTGGTGCTGGTTGCCTGGGAGAAGAGGCCAACCCCTTCCTGGCTACAACCACTTTTCAGGTAGTTGTAGAGGGCAATGAGGTCACCCCTGAGCCTCCTCTTCTCCAGGCTAAACAATTCCAGCTCCCTCAGCCTCTCCTCATAGGGCTTGTGTTCAAGGCCTCTCCCCAGCCTTGTTGCCCTTCTCTGGACACATTCAAGTGTTTCGATGTCCTTCTTAAACTGAGGGGCCCAGAACTGGACACAGTACTCAAGGTGTGGCCTAACCAAAGCAGAGTACAGGGGCACAATGACTTCCCTGCTCCTGCTGGCCACACTATTCCTAGTGCAAGCCAGGATGCCATTGGCCCTCTTGGCCACCTGGGCACACTGCTGGCTCATATTCAGGTGGCTATCAATCAGCACCCCCAGGTCCCTCTCTGTTTGGCAGCTCTCCAGCCACTCCGACCCCAGCCTGTAGCTCTGCATGGGATTGCCGTGGCCAAAGAGCAGCACTCGGCACTTGGACTTGTTGAATGCCATCCCGTTGGACTCTGCCCATCTGTCCAGTCAGTCGAGGTCCCTCTGCAGAGCCTTTCTACCCTCTAACTGACTAACATCTGCTCCTAACTTGGTGTCATCTGCAACCTTGCTGATCACTGACTCAACCCCCTCATGCAGATCATCAATGAAGATGTTAAAGAGGATGGGGCCCAGCACTGATCCCTGGGGGACACCACTGGTGACTGGCCACCAGCTGGATGTGGCACCATTCACCACCACTCTCTGGGCCCGGCCCTCCAGCCAGTTCCTAACCCAGCACAGACTGTAGTGGTCCAAGCCACAAGCTGACAGCTTAACCAGGAGTTTGCTGTGGGGGACAGTGTCAAAGGCCTTGCTGAAATCCAGGTAGACCACATCCACAGGCCTCCCCACATCCACCAGACGGGTCACCTGATCATAGAAGGAGATCAGGTTAGAGAGGCAGGACCTGCCCTTCCTAAATCCATGTTGGTTGGACCTGAGCCCTTGGCCATCCTTCAGGTGCGCAGTTATTGCCGCCAGGATAATCTGCTCTATCACTTTCCCTGGCACTGAGGTCAAGCTGACTGGCCTGTAGTTTCCAGGTTCCTCCATCTGACCCTTCTTGTGGATGGGGACCACATTGGCCAGTTTCCAGTCACCTGAGACATCACCAGTGAGCCAGGACTGGAGGAAAACATCCCTATAAAGAGAGAGATCTGGAAGTATTATGGAACAAATTTCTCCAAAAATTATGAGGAAAGCAAAGGTGAAAATTAAGTGAGGATCACAGAAAACTTTAGATATATATTATTGCATTTTTCAAGTTTCTAAGGAATGTGAGGTCAGTGAAGGAGATGGCAGCACCTTAGAGAGAATAGAAGAATAATTTATTGAGAGGTAGACACTTTGGAAGAATTAAGTGTTTTCTGTTTTATTGACCATAAAAGGAATGGGGGACATTTGCCAAGAATAGACAAATACCAAAGGAAAACAGCATAATGCCAGAATTAAAAACAAACAAACAAACAAACCCTAATAACTTTGGCACAGACTCTCAGCTGGTTAAAAATTGCTAGGTTCCTTCACCCTCAGTAGAACCAGTTAACCCATTAATGTGGCTAGGAAAGACTTATTCCATTATTTCCCAGAGCTACTTAGAATAGCTTAGAGAAGTACCAAAATGTTTTCATATTTTGATGGTTTTTAATTCTTTGTTTTCATCAGTTTGGCTGAAAGCCTGTTACGTGGTCTCCAGAGTAGACTTTCTGTACCCTAATCTATTCATCCCATAACTTATATATATAACTTCAGGATGATTTCTACAGCTTTGATGTATATTGTTTCTATCAGTTCTGTTGATAAGAGAAGTAACATGTAAATAGAAAAACCAGTCATACTTACTTGTGGATTCACAAAAAAGGAGAGATCATTTTGGCCAGCACCAGTGTATATGATTTATGGGGTACAGAATATGTTTTCCTTCTGGCATTTTCAGTGCAGGGATTGACTGTGTAAGCCTGCAAGTTAGATAGTGTAACACTTCAGCTGTGAGCAGTGAGACGTGCGACGGTGGAGAAGCAAGTTAGAAGTTCTGTAAAAGAAGACTCCTGTGTGAATGTAACAATTTTTGGTAGCACATTTAATGAGTCATCATACTGACTCGTAGGACTTTGGGATTCCATAGCTTGTTAGGATCAGATGTACTTCAGTACTCCCTGGGAATCCAATGGCAGAGCAGTCCTAAAGTTTTGCATATGTAGTGCCATGTGTGCACTGGGAAGTGTCTTGTCTTCTTTTTTCCATCAGTCCTTCTGCTAATGCTAGATGGAGATGAATCTTTTTTTTCTTGTGACCAAAATCATGGGATTTTTTTTGTGTGCTTTTGACATAATTTTCACAAAATTCTGAAATCAGCCTGTCACTGAAACCTTGTAGTACTTATTTCTACATTTTCTTTTTAGTGTTTGGGTGGATTGACTTAAGCAAAATATTTCCATTGACTGCTAATGATTTAAATCCTGCTTCCAGTGACATATTACTGCCATATGGGAATCTATGGAAAAACACTTTGTTTTGACACCTAGGTCAGGGCTTCAGAGCTGTATTCACTGGGTTGGGCTCAGGAAGAGGAATTTGAACAGGGAGAGGAGAGGGGTCCTAGAAACTTAACACGGTTGCTTTCAACTCTATTTTCTTCTTTTTAAGTACTCCTCAGAAAGGCAGAAAAAGTGCTATCTTGCTTGTTTCCATTGAATAATACTAATTTTTTTTAGAAGCTTTGAGCCTGTAAACAGTGAACAGAAAAAACGTGTGTTCTCCAGGTGAAGCATTGCCAGTAACAAAATGGAAATCTACAAGCCAAATTTTTTGTGAAAATATTTTAATTGTTTTCACACAGCTCTAAAATTAGCCCAAGTGACAGAAAACTAAACTCGGTTAATGTATTTTTAGCTGTGAGGTGTGCTGATTTATTTATGAACAGTGAATATTTTAGAATTGAATGAGTATTGCAAAAAAAAGAAAAAAAAAAGGGAAATGAATATTCACTTTCTATGAACCTTCTAGTGATTGAAATCCAATTCCCTTGAACTGGTACAAAATGTACTGTCTGAGGGCATTCAAGGATAGTGAATATAAAACTCAGTCCAAACGAATCACATAAAGACCTGACCACATCTGTCACAGCTAATATGAGATGGCATACAAATATAAAATCAGAAGATTTGGAAACATATTTTCTAGCAGAATGCTTGTTTAATTTTTTCTATTGAAAAATGTTATTTATTCTATTGAAAGAAATCTATTTATTCAGCATAAAGCATTTTTAGTAAGACAGATTTATTTCTTAAAATTTTAATTGTAAGAAAAAAAAAACAAACAGAAATGTTGAAATATTCTAATTAAGTACTTTCAGGCAGTTTCACTTTTCTAAACTGTCCTGGTTTGAGGCTAGGTAGATGCTCTCTTGCCCCTGAAAGAGGCAAAAGAATGACACTCACACAAATGGATTGCAGAAGTGATGGAAAGTTTAAATGGAAAAGCTCAAAGTGCTTTACAGAAGCTGCAAGCGCAGTGACAAAAGAAACCCAAAGCGCACAAAGTCCCTTTACAGCACACCCAAAAGCCTCCCAGCACTTCCCTTCTCCCACCTGAGGGTATACACCCAACACCCCCCACCCAGGGCTCGCTCTTTCTTCCTCCTCCCCATCAACACCACCCCTCCCCTCCCCCCCCCCGACTGCTAGGCTAGTCCCAGCTGGGCAGGTTTGAGACTGCCCTTCCCCCTTCTCCTCCTGGCATTAGGCCTAGCCAGGCCTAAGAGGCCAAGAGATAACTCCCCACCGTTACCCGATAGGGAGCATCTCTCTCACAAGAGGAGAGAGGGAAGAAAGAGGAAGTGAATGACTTTGCAGATGGATTTATAGGGCGCAGGATATTATGGGTATGAAATATGCTATTTCCTGTGTCCACTGGACACTGGGCTGGACACTCAGGACACTGGAGGTGTATCTTGTGTGGCAGCAACAGGAGGTACCCAGCCTAAACTGCCACATAAACTTTAAAATTACTTCTCATGCAGAAATGTATTTTTCATATGTTACCCAAATCAGTCACACAGTGGAAACAAATCTAAATATCCTGACTGACCAAAAATAATTATTTTTACAAAAGTTATTTTATTTTATTTTATTTTGAACCCTGTTCTCCTGGAAATTTCAGATATTTCAATTCTTTGTTAATCATACTCTGTCATCACTTGTACACTTTCCAGGAAAAAAAGAAAAAAAAAATTTCAAAATTGCTACACAATGTGGTGAAAATGTTATCCATTTATATGATGGGCTTCTGTCTGTTCTTTAAACAAAAACGTCCTAGACAAACTTTCATGGCAGGATGTCAGTCAGAGGATAGTGTTTCTTCTTACTAGGTCAAATATTTAAAGGCTTTTCAAATCAATAAAGTAGAGGCAAACTCTACTGAAAGTGCTTATAGGAAGGAACGGCGTGAAGAATTGCTATGGATGCTGTTTTGATAAATTAGCCTGTCCAAGAAAAAGGGCCACCAGCAAAAGAATCTTTCTGGTAACAAGTATATTGTTTCTCCAGCATAGCGTTCACAGATGATGAAAGAATGCATCTGACTGCTGTATTTTTCTTCCAGTTATATAAGAACTTCTCTATGCTGTATAAAAGGAGTGCCAATAGCAAAGGCACAGAAAACAAGTATGTCCATTTGCCCATACCACGCTAAAAACAAGGCCACATATCAGCCAGTATTTCATAGCTCCTCATTTTAGAGCAAACCTAGTTGCCTACCTTCACTGCAGCTCTGGTCTAATATGAGTGGGCACAAACTGAGGTGGAGGAAGCTAGGAGATCTATGTCATTACATGCTGCCTTACTAGCTGGCAGCCTTTGTCATCAGGATGGGGTGAATGGCTGACTGTCCAAGTACAGATGAAGTTCTTGTTGGCTTGGATTTGTTTCTTATGCACTTAAAGCAAAGTAAATCTTTGAAGAAACCTGCATTGCTATTTAACAAGGACTAATTCTAAAATTATTTGACAAAACCCAGATATACGGGCAAGTTAAAAGTGAGAAGCACACAGGGTTTGGTGCCAAGACCTATGTGTACCTGCAGCTAGTACAAAGGAGAAAATAACAGAGATTACAGCCTGTCTTTAAAATTAAAAATTAAATTAAGATCCTTGCCTTAGGGTGAACTTTGGAAACAGGGAGTGATTCTGTATGACAAAGACATGCAGCATGTTCCCCCAAACCCAGGAACAGCAGCAAGAGCTGGCTTTCCCTCTTATCTCACCCTCAGAGTGTTTCTCCACCTCTGGAACATGTTGGCCCTTTAGTAAAGTGATAAGTAATCTGAGATTTCAGGCTTCATTTTTCTCAGTGTGGTTTGTTTTTTTTTTTTTTCCAAGTTGTCTATGCCATAATTTTCTGTGATGTCCTGATAAGGAGATATCTCTACAAAGTGAGTAGGCTGGACTTCCTCAGCATAGACCTTCAGATGACTTCCCGTTTATCATGAAAATCGGTCCACCATTTGTGGACCTGGGTACCAGCCTGTTAGTCAGTATAATCCAGGCTGAGACACCCTACAATATATGATCATCAAACAGTGGATTATGTAGTTGAACTCTGCTGAACTCTGAAACATTCAAAATCTGTTTGGAAAATTGTCAGCAATATAGTGTTTGTAGCCATGAGAAGTCACTAGCAGAAGCTTCTGCACAGGTTGTTACACTATTGCCATAGACCAATTGTCTGAAACAAACTGAAATAAGTTTTTCCTTAAAACATCCTATTCTGAGTTCTCATTAGGTAATTGGACTAGTTTAGAAGCTGTATTCTGACTTCCTTAGAGGAACAGAGAGATGACTTTGATCACTTAAAAATTGCTGATAAATTTCTGTGCATCACTCTAATTTCTGTAATGTGTCCATTTATAGGACAAAAGATAAAATTTTGATGTAATGATGCATGGTCAAGGTTCTTCATTAATTAGAAACAGAAGATAAACTAATGGCATGTTCAAAACAGGTAGTGAAATATGCTTAATCAACAGGAGAGGCCTCCAAAGATTGTATCTAACTGAGCTAGCTCCAAAAAGCAGCAATAGTGCATTTACATGGCAAACCACTTAAGCTAATATGCCTTGCTATGAGAGGGGGCTTAGAAGCTCAGTTATATTATCTTTCCTGTCCTAACATATCACTTCTGGGGCCAAGTCAAAGACTTTGCCTGGCATTGCTTTTCACTCTGCAAGCCTTCTAGCATGCTCCTGCTCACCTCCCAGGTTTGTGCTGCAAACACTACGCTCCTACTCCCACTCCAAAACAAAAACAAAACCAGAAACTCAAAAGACAATCTTACCAGTCACTATAAAGAAACAGAACAGTCAGTGTTGTCTCAGGGCCTGACCAAGTTAATGTTGCCAAAATTCAGCATATGCTTAAATGCTCAATATATAATGAAAAAATGCAGCAAACCTAGAAATGAAAGTGAGTACTGTTTCAAAATACTATATGTAGGATGTTCACTTATAGTGCCTTCCTCTTGGAATCCCTTGGGCATGAGAGCTGTGAATCAGCTGGCTTATGATTTGATGCTAATAGTTGAAAATTACAGACTGGAAACCAGACCCCTGTCTCAAGTGTCCAGACCCTCAACACATGGGGCAAAGAATAAAACTTTTTATGAAAAGTTTCATTATACAGTGATAGCTATCACCACTAGCTCATGGAGATCTCACAGTCTCACTCGCACTTACGAATGACTAACTGGTTGAAACTTCTGACATATAGACAGAGAACTTAGTGTATGAATTTTGAAAATAGCACCCTTATGCTGCCAGAAGGATAATATGAATAAGAACACAGACAATTTGTGTATATTAAATACAATTTGAAGATATTTTTGGTATATTTGTCCCAACTGCAAGCTAATTTTTAGTTCAAATAAGGACATAATCATGGGTTAATTACAATAAATACACTTCTCTTTTGTAACTAATATCACCTGCATACATAATCTGCAATACAATCCAAAAAAGTTTTGCTTCAGCAAATGAATTAATATGTAGAGGCAACATATTTCAGGACTCTTAAAACAGAGATGGATAGTTTCACAAGAGTGAGCACAGGCTAGCAGTACTTCACCCAGCTGCTAACTCATATTTTGCAGCACATGTTGACTTTTATGTTATCTCAGATGAGCTGCTGCTGGATGAGCTGTGCAGTGAGCTAATTTATTCTTGGGTAGCTGGGTTGGGGCAATCACCAAGCCACCTAATTAGGGCTTAAAATTTTGAAAATGCATTGTGAAATACGTCACAACTTTCAGCTCCTGGGAGTTTTAACTAAATGAAAGCTGAATAACTTGGTTTTCCAGATGACTGTCCCTATAACATGCTCTCAGTTTATATTCTTCTCTGAACACAGCAAGAAGAAACAAAGGAATTGAAGAATGCTGAAACCCTGGATATATCTTAAAGAGAGAGTTCATTGTTCATTTTGTAGCTATCTGTTACGGGATTAAATAGAAAGAAGCTAGGATAACATTACATTGTTAGTTTTCTGGGTTTATAATCAAGTTTCTAAGCTATCACAGAGAGAAGTGAATTGTACCTGAGAAAGAGGTAATGAAACTACTGTGTACAATAAGTAAACACATACCTGCTTAATAAATTTTACTTTGCGCTTTCAAAATCAGGTTTTTCTCTATCAGCCTACTTAGATATCCACACAGCCAGAAGATTTTTAAGGCTCACCAGAGAGTTCATCTGGGTGTTTTCTGAACTGCCATGTATTATGACAGTATATTTTCTCATCCAACACAGAAACATATTTTCCCATTGTGGATGCATAGTGTTTAAGTATTGTTGGGCTTTTCAGACACTGCCGTTTCACCACTTCAAGCTCCTTTAGAATAAACAAAATTGTATTCTGAGCTCTAAGCACACAGAAAAAGGATAGCATGGAATACAAAAGGTTAAATTTTCATCTAGTAATTAGTGCTCTTTTAACACTGCATTTTTCATTAATCTGGTATTAATTCCATCCCTAACCTTGCTCTTGAGATCACTTATTGTCTGTGTAAAACAAGAATCCTTCTTTGTCATCTGCACTGAAATCTTTGAATTAAACTGTTTGAATGGGGTGGGTGCAAGGTATGGTTCCATAGGGTTTATTAAAGGAAATTGTCTTAGCAAATATGTCTGTTTCATTTGATTCTGAGGAATAATTGCTTAATGAGGGAATGATTACTTTGTTCAGACATGATTACTGAAGAAATGTTTGGTCCATATGTTGCTGAATAATGGGAAATTCTCCAGTGAAGGGGGACAATGATTAGAAGAAATAAGATAGCTGGAGAATTTATTCCCCAAAGTGTTACACTAGTTTTTGTTAATGAGCCAACTCTAAGGATAGTGTTTCCCTCAACAGGCATGGAAGTTCAAAATATCTAATCGGTTTAAACTGTTTGTTGAAAAAACACTAGGTAATTTTCTTTGTTTTTCTTAGATCAAAGAACTGTATCTTCCTCTGATAAATGATGTGACTATCACAGCTGTTTCTCCCCTCTAACATAATGTCAATTTGTTATTGTTGCCTTGACAGGCATATAATAATATAGCTATATGTTAAAAAATTCTTCCATCCTCTTCTGCTGCTTATTTCTTGCATCTTACTGTAGGAATTTAGTGTTTGGCACTGTGAAATATACACAATGTGTATTTGTGCATCAATCACATGCAAGCACACATTATGGCTGGTGTGCATTGCAAGCCAGTTAAGAATATTCAAGAGGTTTCGTTATCCAGGGTGATTTTCACTGCTTAGCTCTAAGTCTTACTTTACAGCTGAAACTTCATGTGCATGCTTACAATTGCAAAGTCTTTTTTACTCCCAATAAAAAATGGCTGCACACTCCAAGAGTTAAGAAAACATGCATAATATAACTGAGATGCGCATATATATATATATATATATATGCTGCGCCAGGGAAGGTTTAGACTCGAGGTGAGGAGGAAGTTCTTCACCGAGCGAGTCATTCGTCATTGGAACAGGTTGCCCCGGGAGGTGGTGGAGTCATCGACCCTGGAGGCATTCAAGGGGAGATTGGACGTGGCACTTGGTGCCATGGTCTAGTCATGGGGGTCTGTGTTGATAGGTTGGACTCGATAATCCTTGAGGTCCTTTCCAACCTAAGTGATACTGTGATACTGTGATATGTAGGTTAGATGGGGCTCTGAATAAGCTGATCTAGGTAAAGATGTTCCCTGCTCACTGCAGAGGGTTGAAGTAGATGACTTATAAAGTTCTTTTCCAACCCAGAACATTCAATGGTTCTATCATACATAGTAACTTCCTTAAAACAACATCTAGCAGAAGATACTGAAAACTTCAAAACTGCCAGCTACTCAGGCTCTAGTTCAGGAATATGGTCAAATGGATATTTGACTTGAAGTTTGCAGACAGTCCACAGAAATCTATGGCAGGGAAGATGGCCAAGCAATGGCAGAAGTTCATACCAGGGATCCACAGATTAAGATTTCCAAAATTTCAGAAATCCTGGACTGCCTGACTCACACTGATTGAAACAGGGACTGATACAGATGGTATTTAGCTTTGAATATGTGCCAGAGACCCTGAAAAGCACCTTGGAGGAAAGTGACTTGCCCAAGGTCATACCACAAATATGTAGCTTCTTTACAAAAATTGAAAGAATGCTAAGTAGTTATTTCATAAGAAAAATGTTATAAATTCCAAGTAAGGAGTTGGGAGTGGGTGGGGGATGAAGGATGGGGGTGGGGATGGGGGAGGTGTGTGTGGTATGTGTGTCCCATTTCCTTTTGGTCAGTTTTTCATCAGATCTGACGAGGGACAATGAATATCCAAAATTACATTTCCATCAGTTCTGCCAGAAAATTTCTTGTTTAATTTTCTGTAAGAAAGGTAGTCACTATTTGCCAGTTAACTCCCCAGGTAGTTAGCTTTCATATAGTCAAAAAATAAATCTTGCAAATGAAACATCTGTTCAACACTATTATTTTATAATAACATTAATTGACAGATGTCTTTAGAAGAGAAAGCAAACTGTATCAGTTCTGATTTGTTGTTTTCCATTGAGCTGAACTTGTGGTCATTGAGAAATACCTAAAAAACAGTCTCAGCATGAACAATATTTCACTGAGTTTAATAACATGAGATTTCTCTATGTAGAAAACTATGGCCAGCTGCCCACTGAAAAAATGTTAATGCATTGTCCAAAACCCCACTTGTGTGGAGAAACTTAGTCCCTCCATTGGCAGGACTGGTACTTCAATCTACATATAGTTTGCACAGAAGTACTGTGCCAATTCAATTACTGTCTGATTAATGAAGTGTAGCAGGTTTATTTCAGGGGTCTAGCTAGCTATTAATTAGCATATTGGGGCCTATACTCTACTGTTTTGCCCTGATATGCTTTGTAAAATCCCAATGCAATTAAGTAAACTCTAATATGCTTTAAATAGTTACTTGAGAAAACACATTCTGATTTTTTTTAAAACCCTTATGGGAATTTTAAGCACATCCAGATTTATTGTAAAGCATCTGAAGTTCTTTGTAAACGCTACTGTTGTGCTGGTTTATGCTGTTCAGCAAAACTGAGCTCCTTTTGCTTTAACTTCCTCTAACATGAGAGACCAGTATTGCTACCTTAGGGTGCCTTGGTGCAATAAGGAATATGCTGGTACCCACAAAACCCATCAAAGTTGCTTTTATTTTTTTGTGGTCTACTTAGTCTTTGTCATATTTCTGCAATTCTATAGTTATTTGCTTTTTTTCCAAGGAGAACCATACTAACACAGGGTGGAAAACTGGAAATCTTGTTATAGTAGTGGTTGAGGTCAGACGATGAAGAGAAGAAACACGATGTTGCCTAAACTGGAAGTAGCTGAACTCTTTCTGCCCTAGACAGTAGCACAGAGTGCTAATAAATGCACTGTGTGTTCCTTCAGGTCAGAGGCATTGTCTGAGCAGGCACATTTCAGTGCATACTGATCACAAATGGACTGGAGAGATGTTTTATTCAGAGCATTAACTATTTAGCATTCTTGCATTCTGAAAGACAGAGGAGTGTGAGACCAGCTAACAGAGCAATGGAAACATTGGTTAGAGGTCCCTTATTTATAGATTTTAGTAGTCTACCACCTTTAAATTCTTTCAAGGGTATCTTGTGCCACAAATGGATTACTCAGTCCTGTATCCTATGCACTACACAATCCAGAACTGCTGAACTGCTTGTGCTCTTGCCTTCAGCTATCCCTTATCTTTTGCTACAACCCCCCCAACTTTCTCCCACCTGCTTCATCCAGACCTCAAATATCTCTGAAATTTTTGTCTGCTAGCTTTCTTCATCCTCTGCTTTAACACTTATAAACCATTTAAATCCCTTATCCCCCTTTTTCCTGCAAATATCAAATTAAAACACATTTTGCTCCAGAGGCCTCCTTTTGTTTACTTACTCACTAGCAACGTCTGCATGCTCCATTGCCTTCTCTTTGCTTGTGACTGGGTTAAGTCCTAAGCCCTTACAGGCATCTTTCTGCCTCTGGAGAAGTTCATATGAGCTTTGCCATCTTCTTCTGTTGCAATGAGTCTTGGCCATTAGGTTCCCAATTGATCTGAACTGTGTCAGAGGTTCTGGGCAGTTTTACCTCCACACATAAATAAACTACTCATGTTCTTTCATTCTCAGTAAGATTAATATCAATTATTTTGCAAAACAGTCTTGTACAAAGATCCTCTGTACTGTATTTGGAAGATGAGGGAGTTGAGAGCCTGTGGGTTAAAATCAGAGGGCAGCCCAACAAATCTGACATCCTGATTGGAATCTGTTACAGACCACCCAACCAGGATGAGGAGGCTGATGAAGTGTTCTACAAGCAGCTGGAGGCCATCTCAAGATCATCAGATCTTGTCCTTGTTGGTGACTTCAACCTCCCAGATATCTGCTGGGAACTTAATTCAGCAGGGAGGAGGCAGTCCAGAAGATTGCTGGAGTGAATGGAGGACAGCTTCCTGACACAGCTGTTAAGCGAGCCTACCAGGGGATGGGCTCTGCTTGACCTGCTGTTCTCCAATAGGGAAGGGCTGGTGGGAGACGTGATCGTGGGAGGCTGCCTAGGGTGCAGTGACCACGAGATAGTGAAGTTTTCAATATGCAGGGAGATAAGGAGGAGCACCAACAGAACCTTCAACTTGGACTTCCGAAGGGCGAACTTCAGCCTATTTAAGAAACTTGTTTGTAAAGTCCCCTGGGTACCAGCCCTCATGAACCAAGGGGTTCAGGAGGGTTGGACCTACTTCAAACAGGAGCTCTTGAAGGCACAGGAACTGGCAGTTCCCATGTGCCGAAAGGCAAGCCGTCGGGGAAGGGGACCGGCCTGGATGAGCAAGCAGCTCCTGGAGGATTTAAGGGGGAAGAAGAGGCTGTATCACCTTTGGAAGGAGGGGAAGGCTTCTCGAGATATGTTCAAGGAAGCTGTTAGATTATGTAGGAATAAAATTAGGGAGGCAAAGGCCCAGATGGAACTGAAGCTGGCCACCTCAGTCAAAGATAATAAAAAGCATTTTTATAAATATATTAACAATAATAAGAAGGGCAGGAAGAACCTGCACTCCTGATTGGACCTGGAGGGGAAGATGGTGACCGAAGATGAGGAAAAGGCTGAGGTCCTGAACACCTTCTTTGCCTCAATGTTTAACAGCAAGGCAGGAGTTCAGGACAAGTGGCCTCCTGAGCTGCGCGATGGGGTCCGGGAGCAGTGTAATGCCCCGGTAATCTATGAGGAATTAGTTTGGGACCTGCTGAGCCACTTAGACACTCACAAGTCCATGGGACCAGATGGGATCCATCCTAGGGTGCTGAGAGAGCTGGCAGATGTGCTGGCCAGGCCACTCTCCATCATTTTCCTCCAGTCCTGGCTCACCGGTGAGGTCCCAGATGACTGGAAACTGGCCAATGTGGTCCCCATCCATAAAAAAGGTCAGATGGAGGAACCTGGAAACTCCAGGCCAGTCAGCCTGACCTCAGTGCCAGGGAAAGTGATGGAGCAGATTATCCTGGCGGCAATAACTGTGCACCTGAAGGATGGCCAAGGGCTCAGGTCCAGCCAGCGTGGATTTAGGAAGAGCAGGTCCTGCCTCTCTAACCTGATCTCCTTCTATGATCAGGTGACCCGTCTGGTGGATGTGGGGAGGCCTGTGGATGTGGTCTACCTGGACTTCAGCAAGGCCTTTGACACCATCCCCCACAGCAAACTCCTGGCTAATCTGTCAGCTCGTGGCTTGGACCACTACACTCTGTGCTGGGTTAGGAACGAGCTGGAGGGCCGGGCCCAGAGAGTGGTGGTGAATGGTGCCACATCCAGCTGGCAGCCAGTCACTAGTGGTGTCCCCCAGGGATCAGTGCTGGGCCCTGTCCTCTTCAACATCTTCATCGATGATCTGGATGAGGGGGTTGAGTCAGCGATCAGCAAGTTTGCAGATGACACCAAGTTGGGAGCAGATGTTAGTCAGTTAGAGGGTAGAAAGGCTCTGCAGAGGGACCTCAACCGACTGGACAGATGGGCAGAGTCCAATGGGATGGCATTCAACAAGTCCAAGTGCCGAGTGCTGCACTTTGGCCACGGCAATCCCATGCAGAGCTACAGGCTGGGGTCAGAGTGGCTGGAGAGCTGCCAAACAGAGAGGGACCTGGGGGTGCTGATTGATAGCTGCCTGAATATGAGCCAGCAGTGTGCCCAGGTGGCCAAGAGGGCCAATGGCATATTGGCCTGCATCAAGAATAGTGTGGCCAGCAGGAGCAGGGAAGTCATTGTGCCCCTGTACTCTGCATTGGTTAGGCCACACCTTGAGTACTGTGTCCAGTGCTGGGCCCCTCAGTTTAAGAAGGACATCGAAACACTTGAATGTGTCCAGAGAAGGGCAACAAGGCTGGGGAGAGGCCTTGAACACAAGCCCTATGAGGAGAGGCTGAGGGAGCTGGGATTGTTTAGCCTGGAGAAGAGGAGGCTCAGGGGAGACCTCATTGCCCTCTACAACTACCTGAAAGGTGGTTGTAGCCAGGGAGGGGTTGGCCTCTTCTCCCAGGCAACCAGCACCAGAACAAGGGGACACAGTCTCAGGCTGCACCAGGGGAGCTTTAGACTCGAGGTGAGGAGGAAGTTCTTCACCGAGGGAGTCATTCGTCTTTGGAACGAGTTGCCCAGGGAGGTGGTTGAGTCATCATCCCTGGAGGCGTTCAAGAGGAGATTGGACTTGGCACTTGGTGCCATGGTCTAGTCATGGGGTCTGTGTTGATAGGTTAGACTCGATGATGCTCGAGGTCCTTTCCAACCTAAGTTATACTGTGATACTGTGATACTGTGATACTGTGATACTGTATCTGCCACTCTTCCCCCTCTAGTGTCTAAAACATGTGTTATTGTATCAATTTGTAGGAAGCCATGTCTATGTATTTTAACTTGCAATTTTGCATGGAACAGACAGTGACGGGTAGCTATTTCCTTCTATTTCTATTTCTACTTCGTTGAGAAGCTGAAGCAGCTTTAGATCAAATGTACATATAGCCCTTGTGCTGCTCCCCTGGGTTGTGCTGTGCTCCCCTGGTGATTTGTGCTTCCACAATCAAGTAAACTTTTAGAAAGAAGATGCCAAAAGAAAGGCACCATTGAAGATCTATTAGACAGCTCAGTGGAAGCCAAAACACAAGGTGAAGCAAATCCACCTCCCAGGTCACCGGCCAATCAGCAGGCTGAAATACAGATTGTTGAGCATCACCACAGTTGCTTCCAAAGGATTTGTACCACACTGCTTTTGACATCTGCTTTTTTCCTGACTTACCTCTATTTTTTATATTTTTCAGTCACAGAGTCCTTATATACATAAAGTCCTGAAATCCACCTGACAAACATCTACCTGTGTATTCTCATAACTGATGGAGACCTTGATCCACATGACAACAGAAGTGCACACTGAACTGTAGGCACTTGCAGAATGCTTTTAAATTGATAGAGTGATTCACTCACTTAAATCCAGGCACATGTTTCATTACTTGGCTGAACCACGGCCGAAAGCTATTCACTTAACATTAGAGCTGTTTTGTTTTATAAATAGCAT